>NC_052162.1:64870141-67407472 GCF_902713615.1 Scyliorhinus canicula | reverse complement strand
CTCTCTCTATCTCCCCCCCCCCAAATGCCGGTCTGTCTCTCTCTCTCTCCCCCCCCCCCAAAATGCCGGTCTGTCTCTCTCTCTCTCTCCCCCCCCCCCCCCCAAATGCCGGTCTGTCTCTCTCTCTCTCCCCCCCCCCCCCTCCCAAATGCCGGTTTGTCTCTCTCTCTCTCTCCCCCCCCCCCCCCCAAATGCCGGTCTGTCTCTCTCTCTCTCCCCCCCCAAAATGCCGGTCTGTCTTTCTCTCTCTCCTCCTCCCCCCAAATGCCGGTCTGTCTCTCTCCTCCTCCCCCCCCCCCCCCCCCCAGATGCCGGTCTGTCTCTCTCCTCCCCCCCCCCGCAAACGCCGGGTCTGTCTCTCTCCTCCTCCCCCCCCTCCAAATGCCGCTCTGTCTCTCTCCTCCTCCCCCAAATGCCGCTCTGTCTCTCTCCTCCCCCCCCCCAAATGCCGCTCTGTCTCTCTCCTCCTCCCCCCAAATGCCGCTCTGTCTCTCTCCTCCTCCCCCCAAAATGCCGCTCTGTCTCTCTCCCCCCCCCCCAAATGCCGCTCTGTCTCTCTCCTCCTCCTCCCCCCAAAATGCCGCTCTGTCTCTCTCCCCCCCCCCCCCCCCCCCCCCCGCCAAATGCCGGTCTGTCTCTCTCTCTCTTTCCCCCCCCCCCCCCCCCCCCCCCAAATGTCGGTCTGTCTCTCTCTCTCTCCCACCCCCCAAATGCCGGTCTGTCTCTCTTTTCCTCCCCCCCCCCCCAAAACGCCGGGTCTGTCTCTCTCCTCCTCCCCACCCCCCCAACGCCGGGTCTGTCTCTCTCCTCCTCCCCACCCCCCCAAATGCCGGTCTGTCTCTCTCCTCCCCCCTCCCCCAACGCCGGGTCTGTCTCTCTCCTCCTCCCCCCAAATGCCGGTCTGTCTCTCTCCTCCTCCCCCCAAATGCCGCTCTGTCTCTCTCCTCCTCCCCCCAAATGCCGCTCTGTCTCTCTCCTCCCCCCCCAAAATGCCGGTCTGTCTCTCCCCCCCCCCCCAAACGCCGGGTCAGTCTCTCTCCTCCCCCCCAACCCCCAACCCCCAAATGCCGGGTCAGTCTCTCTCCTCCTCCCCCCTCCCCAAACGCCGGGTCAGTCTCTCTCCTTCCCCCCCCCCCCAAACGCCGGGTCAGTCTCTCTCCTCCCCCACCCCCTCCCCCCCACAAACGCCGGGTCTCACCACTTCCGCAGCGGGTGAAACTGACGCTTATCGCGTCAGTCCGCTGCTGGCCCCTCCGGGAACGGAGAATAGCCGCCTAAAAGAAGGCCCCCACGCCGGAGTCATCCACACCAATTATGCTCGCCGGAAATCGGCGTTACGACGGTCTGCGGAGAATTTCGCCCATGGTGCCCTCTGGCAAGGCCAAAGCATGATAGGTCATCATCCATGGAGGTCATCATCCAAAGCATGGGCAGCACGGTAGCACAAATGGATAGCACTGTGGCTTCACAGTGCCTGGGTCCCAGGTTCAATTCCCCGCTGGGTCACTGTCTGTGTGGAGTCTGCACGTTCTCCGCATGTCTGCATAGGTTTCCTCCGGGTGCTCCGGTTTCCTCCCACACTCCAAAGACGTGCAGGTTAGGTGGATTGGCCATGATAAATTGGCCTTAGTGACTAAAAAGGTTAGAAGAGGTTATTGGGTTAAGGGGATAGGGTGGAAGTGAGGGCTTAAGTGGGTCGGTGCATACTCGATGGGCCGAATGGCCTCCTTCTGCACTGTATGTTCTATGTTCTCTATCCACACAAACTACAAAGACCTGTATTGACTAGCGTTCTTCCCACGGACAATCACACAATGAAACAAGCTGTCAAAGAAAACAGTCATAGTCCCATCACTTGAAATCTTCAAGACCCATGTCTAGATTATTTATATTTAAAACCTTTCAATATTAGATTACCAGTTCAGTGGGCTATGCCTGGTTTTGTTAGCACTACCCATATAAACATTGGCTGAGTACGGATATTAATACATTATGCTAACACATCTGAAGCAGAAACAGAAGCCTTCTTCTCTCTTGAGGCATCAGGAACAAAGCATCTACCTGGCGGAAGCCTCCATGTCGCAGGCAGGGAGCCAACACTCCAGGTTGATTTTGTCTGAGCAGCAAACGCAACATCCCTTCTGGAGGTATTCTTTCGCAATGGTGGCCAGGTTGATGAGGCCATTTTTCTGCTCAACTTAAATAGAGATAGGGCAATGCCGCCTTGGGCTACCTTCACTCTCATTTACTTTGAAAGGCTACCTTCTGCACCTTCAGTGCTGGAGATCTTCCTATAGGTCCTCCAGCTTCAAGACCCTACCCTTAATTGGATGGTGAGCATTTCCATTGGCCACTAATTGGGTAATTTGGGTAAGATCACTCATAAGTGGTATTTTCCCCATGATGGCGGTTTCTGACTCCCAAGTAAGCCTGACAGTGGCTCCCAAAACGTTTTTGTATCGGGCATGAAGGACCAAAACAGGATTTTCACTGGGCATAAAACCCATTGTGAATCTCCCGGCCTGCTCCACCTATCCCGCCACCCAGCAGTTTCACTCCCAGCTTGAGCGAGAACATGCAAACTCCTAATTTACATTAATTTGAAAGGAATTATCAGGCAGGAAACCCGATTAACCAGCTTCCTGGGATGCACCCTCTTCCCATCACCCACCCTCCCCACCCTGAGCCAGGAATACATGGCGTGTGAATTTGTGCGAGTACTGACAAGCGGGGACCTGGTACCGTGGACTCCAAGGGCAGGGTAAGGAGGTGAGTAACCTCACTGCAGTTACTTCCAGGGTCCTGAGGGAGGTCCTTCATGGGAGGTGAGGGTTGGGGGGCTTATGTTGGGCTGGAGTGGCTCAGGTCGGGGTTCATTCCCAGGAAGAGGAGTGGGGGCACATCCTCCCTCTTAGATTTGAAAATCATTAAACTCTTGTTCAGCATGTGAAGTTGCAGTTAAACATCTTTGCTCTGATATGTTGAAACCCTTGGATGTCTCTCAGCCTATTATCATGTGAGAGTTCCTTTAAGAAAAGCGTGTTTATAAATGGGTATGTATATGAATATCTGTAGTGAGAGTACCTTTAAGAAGTGGATGTTTATTACTGCAGTGATATCAGACAGTGGGTGGAGCTGGGCTGTCTGTCAGCTTTTTACTTTTGTTTTAGGCTGTTTGCTGCAGGGTGTGTTTTAGTTTCGTTTTCAGAGCTGGATAGATGCAGTCACAGCCAGAAGGTGTATTAGAGTCTCTCTCTGTAACCTAAAGACTGTAAATCGATCCTGGTGATTTAAAACTAATAACAGTAGTGACTTTAACTGGTAAAAGGTGTTTTAAGTCTTATGGATTTTAAAAGGAAAGCTTAAAGTATTACTTTGTGTTGTATTCTTTGGGGGTTATATTTGAATTTATGTTTGCTAAGATTGTCACTGTACATTTTAAAAAGGTTAACTTGAGTTCATAGAATAAACATTGTTTTGCTTTAAAATATACTTTTCCATTCGTGCTGTACCACACCTGTAGAGTGGGACATGTGCTCCCCGTACCACAATCTAGTAAAAGTTTTGGGTCAGGTGAACTCCATGATACACTTTGGGGTTCTCTACATCCAGGCCCATAACACTATCAAGTTCAAAGATCTATCAGATGAAGGTGATCATCATCCCTGTTGGAAACATTTGAAGCTCTTTTTCTCGCTGTAATTTTCATTCCCCTGTAACTTTTTCTAGCCTCTGGGCATGCATTGAAGCCTAACAACTTTTAACTGTATTACTTACATTCAATTTCACAGCCTCAAAAGCCTCCTAATTAACATGTTCAGGCTATTGCAAAGGAGGGTTAGCTTTGTTTGTTTCTATAGCTCTTCATGGGTCATTAATTCTGAAGTATTTCCTCTTTTGAGCAGGTATTCTTTCTAACAGCAGTTTTCTTTTAAAAGAGGCTGTTTCTTTCTTCTTAAGTGCTTCCTAGAAAAAGCATGTGTAGGATCAGAACTCAGATGGGAGGAGGGGGTCGGAGTGAGGGGCTTAAAGGGGCAACTGAGAGTGAGGCCCGAAAGGGAGGATGGGGGTGTCTGAATGGGGGGATTTTGGGGGGCTGAAGGGGGAAATGGGGATGAATGAATGGAGGACTGGGGGGGGGGTCTGAAGTTGGGGATTGCGGGGGAGGCTGAAGGGGAACTGGGGGGCTGCCTGGAGAGGGTGGAGCTGAAAGTGGGAACCTTGGTGGTGGTGCCTGAAAGGGGAGTCTGAGGCAGCGGGGGGAGAGCTTGGTGGGAACTGTAAGGGGGGTTTGAGGAGTTGAGGCCTGAAGGGTAGGAACTGGTCGGGATATTTGGCTTGCTCATAACGTGGTGTCACTCACATTGGGGAGTCATCTTGCTAGTGATTGGGGCGAGGCTTACCAGTGTTTAGGGGAGCACTGCGATATTATTCTGATCAGGATAAGCTTTAAACATGGCGTCCTGATCTCTGAGGAGCAGGAACTCATCCCTCTCACGGCCAGCGCAAAATTCTCCCCTCACCAAAAGGTTTCTAAGTGGGATTGAATCCCACGTCAGCAGCTCTACAAGAGCCAACAGGAAACACTCCATTTTTCCCGTTGGCGGAAGTAGTTTGTTTTTATTCAGGAAAATCCTGGCCACAATTTCTTGAAATATTGCAGTTGTTGCCCTCATTTTACTGATAATTTTAATAATAATAATAATAATCGCTTATTGTCACAAGAAGGCTTCAACGAAGTTACTGTGAAAAGCCCCGAGTCACCACATTCCGGCACCTGTCCGGGGAGGCCAATACGGGAATTGAACCCGCGCTGCTGGCATTGTTCTGCATTACAAGCCAGCTGTTTAGCCCACTGTGCTAAACTAGCCACTGAATACTTGGTGATCAGACCCATCTTTTTATTTCCTTTTGATATTTGCAACAGGATATCTCATCCATTATGTACCAACTTCAATTTTCCTGTATTGATATGTTTCTGTATGGCTTTTATTGTAAATTTTGACTTATTTTCTGAATTTTGCAAATTTTGACTTATTTTGTGCTTCAAACGTGATCAAATCCCTTTGAATATAGTCAGCCTTGTCTACATAAGGCAGATGCATAATCAACCAGTTCAGATAATGCAAAAACTCATTTATGGTCCGATGTTTCTGTTACATTGTTCGATTATTTGAAGAGTTGGGAACTATATTATTATGCACATGTATGTATGTTACCATAGTTCCAGATGACCATACTGCTTTTCTCTTTTGAGAGGGCGAGCTGACAGGTGGTGATTTAACCAGAGGATTACCACACCTCAGGCGAGGGGGCAAGGTTGAGAAGGCGGGGACTTCATGAATAATTTCAGCCAGTAAGGGAATTGAACTTGCGCGGTTGGCATTGTTCTTCATCACAAATCAGCTGTCCAGTCAATTGAGCTAAAGCAGTGGCTGCACTACTGCCTCACGGGCCAAGGACCTGGGTTTGATCCTGGCCCTGGGTCACTTTCAATGTGGAGATGCACATTCTCCCCATGTGTGCATGGATCACACACCCGCAGAACCCAAAGATGTGCAGGGTAGATGAATTGGCCATTCTAAACTGTCTGTGAATTGGAAAAAAAATAAAAACTGAGCTGAAGCTATACTTGTGTATCCAGAATGGCACACCACTCAAGTCAATACACCCAGCAGCAAGAATGTATCAGTCCACAGCGCATGGTGAGATCTGGGAAATGCATTTGATATCAGCTCCAGCATTTGTGTCCATCAGTGTGATCATTTAATATTGTTGGGAGTAACAAGAAACAACATGGCGGAAGTGGGTGTCTGTGAGCTCAACCAAAGTATTTTATAAACAAAATAACTGCTGAATTAGATTGGGAATAGTGAACCCGAATTAATACAGAAAGAGAAAAAAAATGGAATAAACTTCAGAAAAAGTGGTGGCACAGTGAAGATTGCACAGATCGAACTCCGGATGAATTGGGAGGCTGATGATGTCATAGAGCCAGGAGAAATTTAAACAAAAGCGTAGATCAACATTTCGTAGTTTTCTAAAAGGCACAAGATTATATGTAGGGATGAAAGGTTAAATGAGCTGGGATATCAGTGAGGGCAACACTAAAATCCCAGTCAAAACTTCTTGAAAATTCAGTACATATCGCTAATCAAATTAAAACCATCAGGTTTACCAGTATGAAATTCAAAGCCTGAGGCAAGAATCAGGTGAGCCTGTTGGCAATTTCTTAATGAGATTGAAACATGTAGTCAGCAAACGTAAATTAAAGAAACTGATGAAAGGCTGCTGGATCAGCTCATATCTACACATCCTGATGTGCAAAAGTTTAATTTGGAAAGGACCAGTTTACAATATTGCAAGCTGTTGCTAGTGCCAGAGCACGTGAAGCTAACAGTAACTGGATGAAGCTGCTGCCTAAACAAACAGCTCGCCTTCAAAGGCAGCAGGGTTGTTGCAGTGAAACAAAAACAAAAGAATGGCATACTCGACAGGGAGATGTGTAAAAGCTGTGGACAACCATGTGGGTTCACAGACAGTAGGAAATGTCCGGCATTTGAATCAAACTGTAGAGCTTGTCTAAATTTGTCTAAAACTGCAAAGTCCAATCACTGCAAAAAGCTGTGCCAAACAGAGAAAGAAGATGTTAAAGGTGTTACAACAGGCAGAGAAACAGTGTAAATGAGAAGGAAAAGAAATCAAAAAAACTTATATCCTGGAAGTTGATGATGAGTTTGAGGACACAATTGACATAGGAAAGGTGCAATTGTACAAAATCTCCGAAGCCACATTTCCCAGAGGACCTCAGACAGCAGTTCAGCTCAGGGAGAAGACAAGAAATTAGACCACAACCATAAACCTAAAGCTGAAGCAGAGCAGACAAAATGCAAGAAGCCAAGCAGAGCAGGCACAGCAGGAAGCTGCAAAGCTGGTGGAAGACAGACGCATAGAAAGGTTGGAAGAAACACTGGTTGCAGATTCATGACATTGACTCTTGGGGAGAAGTACAGCTAGGCCGAAGACTGACTGCAACATGCTGCTTTAGCTCAGAGGATAAGGTATTATTTTATCTCATTATCACCTGTGCAGTAGAGTGAATAACATTCCTGAGAAAAGGAAGCACACTGTAACAGACTCTTAAAGTGTTCAGTTTAATTATAATAGTCAATTGTTAATCTTTGTTAGCTTAATATAAAAAAGTTAATTAGTGGATCAGTTATATTGACATACATGTTTTTAAAGAAAGAAGAAAGTTAGATTATTATATCATATAATGTATCAGCGAATACATTCCTGCTCGTTCTGCATCATGTAAAGTGTGGTGACCGTCAGCAGTGTTTTCATGGGCTTTGAGCAGATCATCATCTTGATTGTATGAGCAACACCCTTAATAAACATCTCATCATGTTTTACAAGAATCCAGAGTATGAGCACCTTCATATATTTTCTCTTTGCAGCAACAAAGAATTATAGATGGAGGGAAAAGAAAACTGGCGATGAGGACTGAGGCAGAAAAAGTACTGGAAAAAAGATTTTGGCGACTAACTGTGAGATGGCATCAGTAGCAATGGACGATTCTGGGGACTGTATTTGCACACACACCAAATGTTGGACGAAGCACTGCTGCTGATGTGAAGGTTTAAAAAAATTTTCAACAGCAACTGAGAGTATGAAGACCAACAGTCGGGGAATATTTGCTTGCGTTGAAGTGAGTAGGATCTGGGCTGCAGGAACCACACACATAGCAAAGCTACACAGACTCTGGGAAGCGGGGATTTTGAAGTCTGCCAGCTCTGCACGGGGCCACTACTTGGAAGAAAAGTTGAATACTCAGTCAATAAGGTGGAAGATTTCCCTATTGCTTGTTCAAGGAATTGTTTGTGCCAGACTTTCAACCACAATCAAAAGGGAGGAAGTGTATACCCTAGGAGCCAGGATCCAAAAATGGCAGGAAAAATGCATGCCATTAAATTCATATGGGGAAATATTGCAATTGTTTTTAATAGTCAATCAAACACCTAAAGTTCACAGCGCATTTCTCAGGTCAGTTGCTGTTAAACTTTTATGCTGCTACAGAATCTAGTTCAGCCAGATAAAACAGGAGATAAGTCCGACATGAATTAATGAAAATCTTAGAGGGGCATTTCTCTGCTAAACCGTTATTGATTACAGAAAGGTTTCCGTTCCACTGCCATGGTCAGGGAGAAGGTGAAACCATTTAACAGTGTGTAGTGCCTTTCAGAATATGAGCTAGATATTGTAAATTTGACGATTCTCTTTGAGTTAGGTTAGTTTGTGGACTCCACAGTGAAGCTATGCAAAGGTAGCTGCTTCATGCAAGTATTCAACCTGGGAGAGAGAGTTAGCTAGGAGCTACACCATCAGTGAGAAATGGGTACCACCTATGATCCTAGCAAAGACAGGTCCATTATCATACACCACACAGACGGATAACGAAAGGGTTTAGCGACATCATGCTTACTTGCTGCACAAAGTGAGTTTTCAGAAACTTCTCAAGGGGTCCGACATTTACAGGATCGGGAAAGCTATATTTTGGAGCAGAGACCAGAGGCAGTAATGAGTTCAGATTCTGTTTCTGAGGACTTTCCAATGCCGATGGTGACAGATACTGATATTACTACTTAAGAAGTGCTATCTGTTGAAAAGAATAAGGACACTTCTGAGGTTTCAAATAGCCAAGAACGCCAAATTCTACCAAGAAGGAATAGAAGTCCACCGCAGAGACTGTCTTATTAAATTGTACATATGTATGGGAATAACATTTCAGGGTATCTGTATAAATGTTATTAAATAGAGGGGTAGGGGTGGGTATCTGGGAAAACATTCCTGCTGGTTATGCATCACATGATGCCTAGTAACACCTGCAGTGTTTGCATGGGCTTTGAGCAGATCACCACCCTAATTGTATGAGCAACACCCTTAATAAGCCGCTCATCTAAGTCTTTAAAAGAATCCAGGGTGTGGGTACCCCCATACCTTTTCTCTTTGCGGCAAGAAAAAAATACAACAGTTATATTAGTCGAAGAGTTAGGCACTGTATTGTTACGTACATGTAAACACGTATATCCAAAATGTTACATCACTTGATACTCCACTACAGTCAAGTGTACTGAGCAACAATATATGGTTCTACAGCACATCGTGATATCTGAGAAATACATTCAATGTCAGTTCCAGCATTTATCGAAAACTGATGTTTTTAGAACTGCTGGAAACAATAATGCGTAACAGTTTCTATGGGAGCTGAGTCTGAATAATTTATACACATTAGCATAATTCCAGGACTATGCTGGTATTTCTAATTCCCTCCTGCCTCTTCCACTGAATTGTGTCGCATGCAGTTTTAGTTATATGGAATCTGTTTATTCCCAATGCCTTGGGCCCCTTTGTATTAAGTCAGAGCAGTTTGTATTAAGCAAGCTAATGTGATCATATTTGTCATAACAGTATATGTGTATTACAAAGAATTGTTTTCTTTGAATAGTATCACACGTGGATTATACATAGCCTTCTACATATCACCCGAGTATCTTGTGGATTCAAACATGTATAATCACTTGAGAATGATAATAGTGAACCTTAAAGTCTTACTGAGAAATCCTATGATCAAAAGAGTTTCTAAATTTCTCCAGAAGCTTGAAGTGAAATGCGCTGACCGTATTAAATGTCTTAGAGGTCAGACATCCAGTTTGACGACCAAAGGGAGATGATTCCAATCTTCAACATTACATTCATTTGAATAATGATCCAACCCCCTTAGTCATGCCTTATTATGTCTAAGCTACTAAGAGGTCTTGTTGGGGATAGAAGAGTAGAACTTTCTCTCTGGATTTAGAATTTTCTATGATGCTGGGCAAGGCTGTTAAATTCTGATAACATTTAGTTGTGTTTTAAAAACAGCCTCCAAGATATATCTTATTTTCATCTCTTTTAGCTTTCTCAATGCCTTGCAAGAGACGATGAGCAGCTGACCTACCCCGACTAGCAATTCAGTCTATCACTAAGTCCTTTTGGACTTATAAAAGTTGAATGATCCTATACCAAACTGAGGAAATGCCTAATCTCCAGTTGCATGTCCATAATGCGAATGCTGAAAATGGGAATGCAACATATGGGAAATTAGAAATGCAAACAACTCCAATCAAGGTTTCTTTGGAACTGCATCATTATAACAACAACTGGCGTGTAATAAAGCCTTGCATTTATACAGTCTTTCTCGGCCTCAGAACTTCCCAAAGCACTTTACAGCCCATAAAGTATTTGTTGTAACAGGAAATGCGGCAGTCAATTTGCACTCCGCCAGCTCCCACAAACAGCAATGTGTTGATGATAACACAAATGTGTTACTTTGATGTACATTGAGGATAAATATTGACTAGGACAAGAGGGATGAACCCCTGCTCCTTTTCAAAATAGCGCCAAGGGATCTTTCAAAACTATGTTTGAAAGTAGACAGTCTTGTTCCTTTTAAATTTTTCCAATTAAGGGGCAATTTAGCGTGGCCAATCCACCTAGCCTGCACAACGTTTGGGTTGTGGGGGTGAGACCCATACAGGCACAGAGAGAATGTGAAAACTCCACATGGACAGTGACCCAGGGCTGGGATCAAATCCAGGTCCTCGGCGCTGTAAGGTAACAGTGCTAACCAATGTGCCACTGTGCTGCCCTCGACAGAGTCTTGTTTTAACATCTCATCTGGAAGACAGCACCTGGGTCAGTGCAGCAATCCCTCAGTTCTGCATTATCTGACTGGAACGTGAACACACAACCCTGCAGTTCAGACGGTAGAGTTCTACCATGATGCTCCAACTCACGCTATATGGCAGCTTTTATATTGTAACTTTAATGGGATAAAATGTTCAAGGCACTTCATGGGTGTAATTATATAAAATATGACACTCAGCCAAAGAAGATGAGATTAGGACAGGTGACCACTTCCTTGGTAAAATAAATAGGCTTTAGTGTGTGTCTTACTGGAGTAGAGAGGTGGAGAAGTGTAGGGGTTTAATGTGGGAATTCCAGGGCTAGGGGACTAGACAGGTAAACACAAAGCTGTCAAATGGTGGGAAGAAGGAAGTTGGAGATGCTCAATAAGATTTTGTTTTTAATCAGTTTATCTTGTTCCAATCAATTTACTTTAAAACAGATAAGGGAACCAATTGTATTGCAGTCATAGTATTAATGCCGTTTTAATATACAATATGTTTGTATTTGGTGCAAAGATAATCAGGAGGTTTATCTCTAATAACATTTCTTTAAACTTAATTATTGTTTGGTAATAGAATGGCACATTGGAATAACCTGTTAATAAGATACAATCCAGATCAATAATCTATCTAAATTGTAGGTTATATATTTGTCAGTTGTTCTTTTTTCTTGTAGTTCTTTTCATGGGCTCTATGTACTACTTGTGGCCTCTGGATCATACCTCACCATAGTATATTTCCACATTCGCACATTTAAGTATTTGAGATAGGTTTGCTGCCAAATGAATATCACAGCACAAACCAAGATCCCAATATAATCAGCCAGCAGAATTGAGAAGTGATGCATTGTCTTACTGTATGAGTTCTAAACATAGAAAAATAATTCCTCCCATCATAAAAATTAAGTACTTGAAGTGACAGATGATTAGTATAAAAGGTGAAATTTTCATTCTTCGAGCTGTGGAGGGCATGGAATAGGGAAAGCTTTTCCATTAATGGCTGTCTATCAGATCTACAGACAAGGACAGAGATGTAATAGCAGTTGGCATTGTAGAATCACTCGACTCAGATTATAAATTAATGAATGAATTTTCATGGTGGACAGTTCTTCATCAAGACATGTAGCCTCATTATATTGTTTGATAACCTGCTATTCTGTTTCAATATCCATCAGGGATAATAAATGAGGTCAGGGTCTAGCTCGGACTGAAAGGGCATACTAGCAGCCAAGAAGATTCCATCGCCCTTATTACAATTACGTGGTCTTGCATATATTGCATGTGTCAGCTCACACTCTTACATTTATTATGGTAATATCCATGTTTATATTCATGTTCCCTATCCTGAATCATCAATACATTGTATAGCAAGTCCCAATTCCAGAGATTCCGTTATTTTTCTGTAGATGTCGTGATTTTTTATCAATATAAAGTACTTTTATATTCAAATTCTCTGTTAGGTGAGGGGAGTAGAGAAACCTTTTGAAAAAGGAGTTTCAGTGTTACCTCAACAAAAATTTGCATTTATATCTCTTGACTTGTTCATCCTTTAAGGCAAAGTGCCCAAGCTCATCATCCGGGATACTTGGCAGTGTTCCAAGGAGGAGGCAGGCGACTGTTAAAGCCGACCTGCACCCAGAGAGTTCTGCTGCAAATAGGACGAGAAACCAGGACGGTTGAGTTTTGGATGTGTTGCTGGCTTGTAATTTCTTCTCCTTCCATCTTCCCTCTGCCTCTGATAGGTGCTTGCTTTCCATATTGCATCTTCTTTTCTTTGCCTGTGCCAGATGCAGCGATCCTGGGGGAGTTTCCCGCAAGATTCAAAGTCAATCTCAAAACTCTTAAGTGAAGCCTTCAGAGTGTGGTTGCAAGAACTTCCTTTGTGTGCCCTGGGCTCAAACTCTCCAAGATTCCATTGGTAAGTGAATATTAGGCATTCAGGTTGCATTTTCAGAAGACTACCCAACTCCATTCTAGCTGTCTTAATATGGTTTCGAGTGAGCGCCTCGGTGTCTTGTTATTTTTTCCTGCCATCTGATGTTCAGAAGCTTCTGAAGGCAGTTCAACTAAAAAGTGGTTGAAGTTCTTGATCTGCTGTTGGTTAAAGCCCAAATCTCACATGCGTGGAGCAGAGTGATAAGATTATTGCACTGTAGACTTGCAGTTGGGTCAGCAGATTCTTCATTTCCGGACTGATGTTTGAAATCTGCCATAGGCTACACTTGCTTTGGCAATTCTTGCATGTGTTTCAGTGTCAATATAAACAGCTGAAGAGAATTTTCTGCTGAGATACATGCACATATCCATTGCTGATTGCTTCTGGTCATGGACTGACAACTTGGGCTTGAGATAGAATTTGCCCGAAGAAGACATTACTTTTTTTTTCTTAATTTAGTGTACCCAATTCATTTTTTCCAATTAAGGGGCAATTTAGAGTGGCCAATTCACCTAGCCTGCACATCTTTGGGTTGTGGGGGCGAAACCCTCGCAAACACGGGGAGAATATGCAAACTCCACACAGACAATGACCCAGAGCCGGGATCGAACCTGGGACCTCGGCGCCATGAGACAACAGGGCTAACTCATTGCACCACCGTGCTGCCTGAAAAGACATAACTTTAGGTTTCTTCATAATTACCAGAAGGCTAAAGTTGATGCATGCATTGGAGAACAAGTCCATGCTACATTGAATGTCCAGCTCTGAACCAACAGCTTGGGTGCAGACATTGGCAAACAGATTACCCTGAAGTATGTCCTTGGAAACCTTGGACTTTGCCTTGAGTCATCTCAGATTGAGCAGCTTCCTACCAATCTATCTGATTTTGATGCCAGGAGCATCATCAGGAAATGTATTGGAGAGCATGGAAGAGAGAAACGTGCTGATGATTATTGGTGCAAGCATGCTATCATGTTTAACTCAATATGAATTCCCATAGTGCAGAAGGAGGCCACCGGGTTTGCACCAACCCTCTGAAAGAGCATCCTACCTGGGCCCATGCATTGAAATAGCACAAGTAACAGAATAAAATATTCCAGGATTGCAGCTCCTCACTATGATGGAATGAATGGCTGTACTTTTCAAGTAATGTGGTGGGTGAATTTCAAGGGAAATTGAAAGTAATTTTTTGAACTGGTAGTAGTTAATTTTCTTCAGTAAGTTAATTCTTGTTTTGAAACTTTTCCTGTTGTTTTTTCCCACTAACATCATATCAAAAAGCCATTCTCCATAACAGCAGTGGAGGTTCAATGCGTGTACTTGCTGCTCTTGCTATGCATGGCAATATAAGTTGTGAGGTTAAGAGATATTACCAAGGTAAGCATGATGTGCTTCTTCAATGTATCATAGAACATAGAACATAGAAAAATACAGCTCAGAACAGGCCCTTCAGCCCATGATGTTGTGCTGAACTTTTGTCCCAGATTAAGAACAAATTAATCTACACACCATTATTCGACCGTAATCCATGTACCTATCCAATAGCCGCTTGAAGGTCCCTAATGTTTCCGACTCAATTACTTCCACAGGCAGCGCATTCCATGCCCCCATTGCTCTCTGGGTAAAGAACCTACCTTTGACATCCCCGCTAAATCTTCCTCCATTCACCTTAGATTTATATCCTCTTGTAATGGTTTGTATCCTGTAGATAATAAATACCAAAATCTACAGTGCACGAAGGTTGGAGAGAAGAGATATTCAGATCGATCTTTTTCCCTTTTGTTCTGATAAACAGGGATTGTGGATTGCTTCCCCCCCCCCCCCCACCATCATCCATCACCACACCCCACCGCCCGCCCCCACACCATCCACCACTGTTCCTTTCCCACCATCTTCCACCCCATCGCCCCTCTCTCCCACCATCCAATGCCATCCCATCATCCACCACCACTCCTCACCATCCAGCACACCCCACTATCAATCTCTTCCCCCATGTATATGTCCTCCCCCACCATCCACTGGCCCCCTTCCAAACCCCACCATCTACCGCCTCTCTAACCCACACCACTCCACATCATTCATCACTCCTTCAGCTCCTCCCACCATCTACACCCCTAGAATCCACCACCCCGCCCCTGTGACTCAGCCATTATGGGTCCGGGGTGGGTGGTGGTGGCAGCATTACTGGTAGCATTGTCAACTGGGAAGTCCAGTTGTTGCAGGAATGGGAATTACTGGCAATCATTCCTGCAATTCTCCTCAATCTAATCCCCATCCACATGGAAAATGAGGGCCTGAATCTTGTGCTTGTTGGGCATTTGTAATAGGTGAGCCTAGAAGTGGACATGATATGAGCATCTGCATGCAATCGGACGCCGACCACAATTTCACACTGGCTGAGCTCTGCTGGGTGGGGGGAGGGGGGAGAGAAGCCAGATGCTGAGTTAAGTGAGGGTGAGCGTGGGTATATCCAGTGAGCTTCCTGAAGGCTGACACCTGCTGTGAAGCTGCCTCGGGGAGCTGCAGTTCTGTACAAATTAAACAAGCTCAAAGAACCACTTCAGACCACACAGCACCTCAACCCCCAAACATCTTGGGCTGGGTTCTCCGTAGCGGCTATGTGCTGATGCCAGCAAGGAACCCGTGGGGCTGAATTCTGCGCTGTCGAAATTCTCCTTCTGCCGGCAGCCCAGGGGTTTCCCATCGTCATGGGGATGCCCCACAATGGGAAATCCCATTGACCAGCCAGCAAAACAAAGAATCCTGCCAGTGTGCCACACCAGAAATCTAGTGCTGCGGGATGGAGAAACCCGCCCATGGTGTTTCACGATGGGAAATTTGACACAAATCCCGAACCGATTCTGGTACTGGTGAGCACCGGCGCAGCGTGAAACACCCACAGCTCGTGCAGAGAAAGGCCGGAGAATCGGCGGGTTCCGGGCCGCGCATGAGCAGGGCTGACGAGCAGGAGCCGTGCACACCTACACCCCCACCGGTCGCACCAGAAAACATACGCTGGCCGTGCTGGACTGCGGACCTGCCTACCCCGACCCCACAGCCCATCCCCTGGTCATCATTCCCCCCAGCTCTAGCAGAAACACTCCTGGGTAGAAAGAGACCAAGATCCTTTAGGAACTAATATTTATACTAAATCTTGTAATGCCCTCTAGTGGTAGTGTTACAGCTAGACGTTATAATTAACCTTTTCACATATACATATAATTACGCGCACACTCTCAAATTCCATATGCACACAGATACACAATACAAAGTGGGATTGGGTGGCTGCTCTATGGGTCAATGCCTAAATAAGAGCCTCTCAGCCACCACCCCCACCCCCACCCCAACACTGGAGCCCACCAAAGTTTGTCTGGTAGTCCACCCATATGGTGGAGGGAACCTTGCCACTCATTAACTGGCAGGGGAGGCAGGAAGAGTCGCTGGATCACCTAAGAGGCTTAATTGGATTCTGCGTAAGAGGACTATCTGTCACCTTCCACACCACTGGCAAGATGACATGGCAGTGGGAAGATAATACGAACTCCACCCCTGCCTTGCCTCGCCGTGTTACCGCACCACCCCACCCCTCAAACTTCGCTCTAAATAGCCCAAGAAAAGTCTGGCCTGAACCTGAGACTTCCTTGGTTTACAATGCTGAGGACTGAGATTTTTCTTTGAGCTATCATGGAAGTTTAGAATGCATTTAGTTAATTAAAATGGAGGAGAAACGCAGGAGTAAGACAAATGCAGCTGATCCTGATAACAGTGTACAAAAAACAGATCATGTATTTTTATGCATGTAGTTTTCATTGAAAAGATTTTGAAAGCTAAGATTCTGGAACCTGTGCTATTGACCTCCGATATGAAAACTGGCAAATGAAGAAAGGTTTCAGAAGTTCATTGAGATGACAGTTTGTGAGGAAAATAGCCCACAGAACCCTAATAAAAAGTAATATAAAAGTAATGACATAAAAAATATGTGACGGGTGGAGTAAAAAGTTTAAATGGATGAATGTGTCATCTTTGGGACACTTCAATTTTAAATGAGATTCTCTATTTCTGAGATAGCATCGGAGATGATTATTTTATGAAAGGTAACTGAACTCTCTAAGATTAACACAGCAATGTTGCTGATGAAGCGATATGGCCTGAATCTGTAGGTGATTATCATATTTGCTGATCCGATAACCATACTGTGCAGATTTACAATTTTGGCACTCAAAGTGTGTCTTTCCGTTGACATTGCTGCCACAGGACCTGCAATCTTATGTAGAAATAAACATAAGGACATAAAAAATATGATCAGGAGTAAACCATATGATTCCTTGACTTTGCTCCGTCATTCGATAAGAACATGTCTGATCTTTGATTCCATAGAATTTTGAAATCAATTCATCCCAGACTTGAATGTAGTCAATGACGGAGCATTCACAGATCTCTGGCGGGAGAGAGTTCCATATGTTCACAACCATTTGAGTGAAGAAAATTCTCATAATCTCAGTCCTAAACGTTTGCACCCTATCCTGAGATTGTACCCCGGGGTTCTCCATTCCCTCAGTGAGTTTGCCTCTCATTCTATTAAACTCCAGACAGTATTATACTCAATCTCTCCTCTTAGGAAAACACCATATTACCAGAAATCCATAAAATTTTCATTGCACCCCTCTGAGACAAACATATCCATCTTTAGATGCTCACACCAAAACAAGACACAATGCTCAAGGTATGCTCTCACCAAAGTTCTGTACAATTGCAAAAAGATATCAGGCAAAATTCTCCCGCCCCCGCCATGTCCAGAATTCTCCCACCCGCAAAATGTTGGCGTGCCGCCAATCCTGCCACCCGCCTCGGAGAATGGCGGGGGCCGGCGGAAGGCTATGGGTTTCTGTGCTGCCGTTATTCTCCGGCCCGCGATGGGCCGAAGTCCTGCCACTGGGAGGCCTCTCCCTCCGCCGAGGTTTGAACCACTTCTGGTGGCAGTGGGATCGGCGGCGCGAGCGGGCTCCCGGGGTCCTGGGGGGGGGGCGGAGCGATCAGATCCGGGGGGTGCCCCCACGGTGGCCAGGCCCGTGATCGGGGCCCACCGATCGGCGGGCGGGCCAGTGCCGTGGGGGCACTCTTTCTCTTCCGCCGCCGCCACGGCCAACACCATGGCGGAAGCGGAAGGGAATCCCCAGCGCGTATGCGTCACCGCTGACGTCACCACCGGTGCATGCGCGAATCGGCGAAGGCCTTTCTGCTAGCCCCGGCGCCGGGCGGCGGGCGTCAAAGGCCGTTGGTGCCGGTTTTGGCGGCAGTTGGCGTGGTGCCAACAGCTCCGGCGCGGTCCTAGCCCCCAAAGGTGCGGTGAATTCCGCACCTTTGGGGAGGCCCGACGCCGGAGTGGTTGGCGCCACTCCGCTACGCCGGGACCCACCGCCCCGCCGGGTAGGGGAGAATCCCGCCCCTCCTTCCTCTTGTACTCCAATTCCCTTACAATAATGGCCAACATACCCTTTACCTTTTTAATTGCTTACTGTTCCTGCCTGCTAACTTTGTGAACTCCAACATGCAATAGTTTCTCACCTTTTAAAAAATATCAGTTTTTCTAATCTTCCAACCTCAGTAAATGACCCCATATTCCCCCCATTATATTCCAACTGCCACTATCTTTCCCTATCATTCAACCTATCCTTTTGTAGACCCTGGGCTGAATCTTACCAAATTTGAAAATGCTAAGTAGTTTGAAAGAAGCCTAGTCCTAATAACAACTAGTCTCATAGTGCCATGGTCTCACAGGAGTCGGTTAATAGGGCAGGTTCCTGAGGAGTCAGGCTAAATCAGAGGGCATGAAACTTTGGATGGCTGGCAGTCCCACCAGGAGAGGAGGATGTTACTAAGCCAGCCTGAAGACTGAATGGGGACCTCAAAGTGGAAGCACTCTCTGAAGCATTCTAAACTGCAGCTTTCAAGCGATCAATGTGGAGGGGGAACCCATCCCAACTCACCTCTGCAGAGCTGGAAGCATTCCACCCTTTGTGTCCTCATCACAACTTAACTGGCCCGTCTAACTTCATCATCAAACATGGATACATTGCACTCAACCCCTTCATCTCAGTAATTAAGAGCTGAGGCCGCAACATTGATCCTTGCGGCACCCTAATAGTGATCATCTGCAAAGTGAAAATGACCCATTAATCCCGAGGAGGGAATTCTCCAACTTGTCGTGCCAGCAGGATCTTCTGATCCCATTGAATTCAACCCCCCCGCCGCAGGTTCCCTGACAGCAGCATGGGTGACGAATAAAAACTGGCACCAACTTTGGCGGTACAGGAAAATTCCGCTGGTGGACAGGACTGAAGAATTTCACCCCAAGTATTTTTTTTAGTTCTCAAACTGACCCGCCATTGATCTATCCTCATGAGCATTTGTCTTGAGCAGCAACCTTTCATGTGGTACCTTATCGAATGTCCGTTGAAAAACCAAACTTACGACAACGGCTTTATCTACCCTACTAGTTTGATCCTCAAAAGACACTAATAGAAGGGCGGCACGGTGGTGCAGTGGTTAGCACAGCTGCCTCACGGCATTGAGGACCTGGGTTCAATTCCGGCCCCAGATCACTGTCTGTGTGGAGTTTGCACATTCTCCCCATGTCTGCGCTCTCACCCCCACAACCCAAAGATGTGCAGGGTAGGTGGATTGGTCATGCTAAATTGCCCCTTAATTGGAAAAAAAATAACTGGGTACTCTGAATTTATTTTTAAAAACTCTAATGGATTTGCCAGCATGATTTACCTTTCATTAAATCATGTTGAATTTGCCATACCATATAATGATTCTCTCATTGCCCTGTTACAACTTTCTTAATAATAGGTTTCAGCGTTTTCCTGACAACTGAAAACATACCTTGTTTTCTTTCTCCTTCCTTATATTTGCTACTTCACAATCTGCTGGGACTGTGTCAGAATCAAGAGAATTTTGTAAAATCACAACCAGCTATCACTATCTTCATGCCAAATCTTTTGGAATCGCCAGATTTTGGTCATAAGTTGCAGGCGATTTGTTGGTTACTGGTACCATTAATTTTCCAGTAGCTTTTCTCTTTTTTTTTCAATACTGTACCCACCCCAGCACCTGAGAACAAAAATCTAGGCTAACACTCCAGTGAAGCAATGAGGGAATGCTGCACTGTCGGAGGAGCCATCATTTGGTTTAGGCTTTAAACTGAGGCACTATCTGACCACTCAGATGGACATCGAAGAACCTGTGGTACTTTTCGAAGAAGTCAATGGGAGTTATCCCCAATGCCCTGGTTAACATTTATGCTTCAATCAACAACACAAAAACTGATCACATTGTTGTGTGTGGGGGTTTGCTGTGTGCAGGTTAGCTGCCTTATGTCCTACGTAATTACACTTCAAAAGTAGGGCAGCACGGTGGAGCAGTGGGTTAGCCTCATGGCGCCGAGGTCCCAGGTTCTATCCCGGCTCTGGGCACTGTCCGTGTGGAGTTTGCACATTCTCCCCGCGTTTGCGAGGGTTTTGCCCCCACAACCCAAAGATGTGCAGGCTAGGTGGATTGGCCATGCTAAATTGCCCCTTAATTGAAAAAAATGAATTGGGATCTCTAAATTTATTTAAAAAAATTAAAACAAAAGTAATTCATTAGCTGCATCTTCAGCTACTTCACCAATGACCTTCCCAACATAAGGTCAGATGTGCAGCACCATTTACCAATCCTCAGACACTGAAGAAGTTCACTTGCAAATGAAGCAAGACATGGACAATATCCAGGCTTGGGTTGCCAAGTGTCAAATAACATTTGTGCCACACGAGTGCCAGGCAATGACCATCTCCAATAAGAAAGAATCAAACTATCATCTCTTGACATTTAATGGTTTTACCATCACTAAGTCCACCACTATTAATATCCTGGGGGTTATCATTGACCAGAAACTGAAATGGACTTGCCAAATATATACTATGGCTACAAGAGCAGTTTAGAGGCTAGGAATCCTGCAGCGAGTAACTCACCCCCTCACTCCCCAAAGCCTGGCCAACACCTACAAGACACAAGTCAGGAGTGCGATGAAAGACTCTCCACTTGCCTGGATGAGTGCAACACCAACAACACTCAAAATCATTACTCCATCCAGGACAAAACAGCTTGCTTGATTGGCATATCTTCCACAAACATTCACTCCCTCCAACACCAACACACAGTAGCAACAGTGTGCACCATCTACAAGATACACAGCAGGAACTCACTCCTTACGAAGCCATCTAGAAGGACGCAACAGCAAATACATAGGAACACCTGCATTTGGAAGTTCCCCTCCAAATCACTCGCCGTCCTGACTTGGAATATACCTTCCTTCACTGTCGTTGGGTCAAAATTCTGGAATTTCCTACCTGATAGCATAGTGAGTGTATGTACACCACGTGGACTGCAGCGGTTCAAGAAAGCAGCTCAGCACCACCTTCTGAAGGAAAATTTGGGTTGGGCAACAAATGCTAGCCAAGCCAGCGAAACCCACATCCCATAAAAATGAATTTTGAAAAAGCACTTTGGGACATCTGATGGTCCCTTAGATCACACGGGGTCAGGAGTGAAGTAGCTGGATGGATCCAGAACTGGCTTGGCCATAGAAGACAGAGGGTAGCAGTGGAAGGGTGTTTTTCCGAATGGAGGTCTGTAACTAGTGGTGTTCCGCAGGGATCAGTTCTGGGACCACTGCTCTTTAAAATATATATAAATGACTTGGAAGAAAACGTAGTGGGTCTTATGAGCAAATTTGCAGATGATACTAAGATTGCAGGAGTTGCGGATAGTGATGAAGATTGTCAGAGAATACAACAGGATATAGATAGGCTGCAAAACTGGGCAGAGAAATGGCAGATGGAATTTCGCCTGAACAAATGCGAGGTGATGTATTTTGGTACATCTAATTCAGTTGGGAGCTATAAAATAAATGGCAGAACCATCAGGAGCATGGAGACACAGAGAGATCTAGGCATGCAGGTCCACAGATCCTTAAAAGTGGCAGCACAGGTATGCTAAAGAAAGCATATGGCCATGCTTTCCTTCCTCGGGCAGGGTATCGAATATAAAAGCTCACAAATTACGTTACAATTACGTTGGTTAGGCCACATTTGGAATACTGTGTCCAATTCTACTCACCGCACAACCGGAAGGACATGGGGGCTTTGGGGAGAGTACAGGAAAGGTTTTTTCATAGAGGGTGGTGGTGGCCTGGAATGCACTACCAAGTGAGGTGCTTGAAGCAGATATGTTAGTGTTAGCAACCTTTCAGACTTATCTGGATAGGCACATGAACAGATGGGGTATAGCAGGATACAGGCGATTGGTCTAGATAGGGCACATGATCGGCGCAGGCTCGGAGGGCTGAAGGGCCTGTTCCTGTGCTGTATTGTTCTTTGTTCTTTGTTATGACAGGCACTATATAAATGCAAGTATTTACATTACTAATGTTATTTACTTTAAGTTCCTCACTCTCATTAGACCATTTTAGATCCTTGCTTCCCTATTATTTTGGATATGTTTTTGTGTCTTCTACTGAGAAGACAGGCACAATGTTGGGCAAGACTTTACACCCCTTTAGTGGGGTGATTGCCAGTGATGGAGGTGGCTGACCATTGACCACCGGCAAGATCTTCGAGTCCTGCCGAAGTCTGTGGCATTTTGTATGGCTCACCCACCCTGCCACTGGGGAACGCGCTGCTGGGGCCACCTCCAGCAAGACTGGAAGATCCCACCAGCGGGAAAGGCCGGTAAATTCCACCCAACGTATTTAACATCATTGAATGTTCCTAATTTCCCATTACAACTATACATGCCTGGGTGTCTAAGCGGCTCATGTTTCCATTCACCACTTTTTACACATCTGTCGAAGCTCTTGGGTGAAATTCCCCGAACCCCCGCCGGGTCGGAGAATCGCCGGGGGGTGGCATGAATCCCGCCCCGCCGCTCCAACGGCGGCTGCCGAATTCTCCGGCGGCGGTTTTCAGGCAGGGGCGGGGATCACGCTGCGCCGGTCAGGGGCCGTTGGCAGCGCCCCCCCCCCGGCAATTCTCCGGGCCCCGATGGCCCGAGTGGCCACCCATTTTCAGCCAGTGCCGCCGGCTTGAAATGGACATGGTCCATTACAGCGGGACCTGGCTAGAGGGCCGTCTCCCGGAGTCCTCAGTGGCGGCGCGGGAGGATCCGGCCCCTGTTGTTGAAAACTCTCCACTATTCATAGAATTCCCCTTATACCAAAAAGGGCCGACATTCTAAATGGTGAACAGGGATTCTCACTCCCTGACTCAGATGCAGGCTTCGGTGGGTGCTATTCAGGTCAAACTATATTTTCAAGTTATCCCCCGGTATAACCCATACCTTCACCGAAGATTTAATCTACTTACCACTTAGTAGCATCGATCCTGGGTCCCGCATTGCTAAGTAAGTAAAGTAGACTTAGGAATAACCACTGTTTCATGTTAAATTAAGTTATTTTATTATTATATTTTTTCTTTTAAAAACTGCAATTACTGTCTTTATAGAAAGGTAAAATGATCTTGCTTCTAGATCCTTCAGGCCCAACTTGACAATCAATTTTCTTTAAAGTCTGGTCTTCTTGAGATGTATTCGCTGGTTAGCTCGGTTGCTATGTCTTGTCGATCCCATGTACCGAGCTATGAGAGCTGGCTCTGCTGGCTATCTCTGAGCTAACTCTGAGCTGACTCTGCCTCCTCTTTAAATGCTAGTCTTCCTTAGATGTATTAGCTGTTTTAGCTCGGCTGCTATGTCTTATCTTTCCCATGACCGAGCTGGCTGTAAGCTGACTCTGCTTACTTCTCTTGTTCCTTCTCTCCTTTTCTCTGAGTTATGGTACTTCCTGCCCTGGTCTCTGGGTTTATATTCTCTTTCTAACAGTTATTAAGTTTTTATGACCTTATTGTAAAGTAAATATTATTTCACTTTGATTGTAAAAAGTATCTTTGATCTAAACATTCTAATATAACTAAGTATTCATTTTGCAATGACCTCACCTCTCAGGTCTCTGATTACATTGTTTCCTTTGTGATGTTCAAAATTCCTTTGTGATATTCAAAAATGCTTTAGGCTTTCAATAGAGGTGTGAATTGTTTCCTGTCATTTCTATAGTTTTATTTTCCAATTGTGTCCTCAGCTCATAATTTTGACTTTGATTTTATTTTTGTTTCTCATAGACTGATAGTCTCCAGCTTTCTTTAATTTACTTGGTATCGGCAGAACTTCACATCTAGAATTGTCACCAAATTCAACTGAACCTCATCCTTTCCTTTCTAGGTGCTTACTAAGATAGTTAATTTAAATGAAGGTGTGAAACTTTGTTTTTAGCTGTATGCTAAAATCCACTTGGTTATAACTTGAAATGTTTACATTTATCACTTAGCTCAACTGAAACTCTCATCCATGCTTTTCCAGATGCTTACTAAGATAGCTACTTTCAATGAAGGTGTGAGCCATTGTTTTTAGCTTCATACAAAAATCCTGTTTTGTTTGTTTGGGAGAAGGAATCTGCATTTCATAATCCTGCTCTTTGCAGCTGCTGTTAACCCTTCGTGGGATCTTTCCCTGTATCCTCTCATGTTTCTCTCAGACCAGATATTACCAGACTTCCATGTTTCAAATGACACACCTTTCAATATTTTCAATAACACTCCAAAGGCGGCCCCCACGGTGGCCTGGCCCGCGATCAGGGCCCACTGATCTGCGGGCGGCCCTGTGCCATGGGGGCACTCTTTCCCTCAGCGCCAGCCTCTGTAGGGCTCCTCCATGGCCGGCGGGGTGAAGAAACCCCCAGGAAACACGCCGGCGGTTCTGCACATGCGCCAGAACACGGTGGCAGTTCTGAGCATGCGCCAACTCGCTACGGCCCATGGTGGCCCTTCAGCGCCGGTTAGCACGGCGGCTGCCCCTCCGGCGCTGGCCTATGCCCTGGAAGTGCGGAGGATTCCGCAACTTCCTGGCAGCCCCACGCCGAGTGGTTCGCGCCGCTCTTGGCGCCGGCCGGGCCATCCGGCCAGTTGCGGAAGAATCCCGCCCAATCTATTTTAATATTTCTTGCTATTTCTATACTCCCTCCTTCTTTATTAATCTTTTAGTCATCCTTTGCTGGTTTCTTAAACTCTCCCCAGCTGTGACATTATGGGAAATGCTCAGAATAAAATGGGTTAATGTCATATCATAATTAACCACTAGATGGAGCTAGATGCGGAACCATATAAAACACTGACTCACAAACTTCTGGGAGAAGGCGGGAGAGGACAGCATGGGAGTAGTGAGAGAGATCAGAGTACAGTTATAGATAGAGTGCAGAGACTGCACGTCCTCCCCGTGGGTTTCCTCCGGGTGCTCCGGTTTCCTCCCACAGTCCAAAGATGTGCGGGTTAGGTGGATTGGCCATGCTAAATTGCCCGTAGTGTCCTAAAAAGTAAGGTTAAGTGGGGGGGGGTTGTTAGGTTACGGGTATAGGGTGGATACGTGGGTTTGAGTAGGGTGATCATTGCTCGGCACAACATTGAGGGCCGAAGGGCCTGTTCTGTGCTGTACTGTTCTAAGTACTAGTGTTAGTAGAGTGTAGATTATAGATTACTAGATTATTGTTTACTATAGGAGTAAGTGGTCGAGCTTTAATAAGTAATGTATCTAAATGTTAGCTTGGTTAATGGACATAGCTTCTGTCATCTTTGTGAACACTGCAACATCCATCCTGATAACAAGAATCACAAAGAACACCACACCAGCTTCAGCCTTAAGTCTTGTAAATGTTATGAAGCTCTTATTTCATTTGACACAATCCTTTCTCTGTTTTGTCAGCAAAAGTAGTCCGAACGACACATTCATGGAAGGCATGTGAGACTATTTCTTAAAGAAAATACATTGTAACTATCTCATCTTGTGTAATGAAACAGGGTTAATTTGTGATCTCAGTATATGGATCCTCTGGGGAACAGTGAGCCATAGATTGATCATTTTTCCCTTTGGGTGTTTATTTCTCAATACAATGTATAGTCATTGAACATTATGAAACATTTATTTAAATATTTGTCATTGCTGATCTACTGCCACGCATTTTACTTTGTTTTCACAATCTACCTCAGCCAGCTGACACCTCAGGCGGGATCCTCCGACACCCCGCCGGGTGGGAGATTCCCGCTCCTCATGCCTATGCATTTGACTGTATTTAAGTTTAATACTTTAGTTTTTGACATGATAAATTCAATATGAATTTCTCGCAGACCATGATCACTCCAGGTGGCATGATGGGTAGGGTGCCAACTGGGTTTGAGCAAGGTGGTAGGTTACAACTTGGGGAAGTTGGCAGGTGATAGAGTGGGTAGGGTGGTGAGGTCAGGTCAGGCCTGGGGGAGCCTTAGGGTGGAGAGAGAGTCGGAGGGTCGAGGGAGACTTGGAAGGTCAAGGGAAAGTCAGAGGATCGAGGGAGAGTCAGAGAGTGGAGGGAGAGTTGGAAGCTGGAGGGAGAGTAGGAAGGTAGAGGTCGGAGGGTCCGGGTAAGTGGGAGGGTCAGGGTGAGTCGGAGGGCGGGTGTGGGAAGGTTAAGGTGAGTGGGAGGGTTGGGGTGAGTGGGAGGGTTGGATGAATTGGAGGGTTGGGTGAGTCAGAGGGTCAGGGTGAGGCAGAGAGGTGGGTGAGTAGGTGGGTCGGGGGAGCCGGGGGGGAGGGGGGGGGGGGGGGGTCAGGCCAGATTGGGTGATCAAAGGATCAAGGAGTAGTCAGCGAAGGTTGGGGCACTCGGGGATTGGGGAATAGCAGTAGGGCTGGCGGGTAGTCAGGAAGATCAAGATGTGGTTGTGGGGAGTGGGGAGTGGGGGTGGGGGGGAGGGGGCGGTGATTATGCATAGTTACTCAAGAGTTACAACTTTTTAAAACTTTCTAACATCTCCTGATTAATTATCTAGGTAAGTAAGTCAGAACCCTCCAAAGTCTCTGACTCAAACTCAGATTTGGAGATGCTTTTGTGGGGTTCCAGAATCAATGGAATTGCCCATCAGAAGTCCAAATTTCTCAGGTAATTTCCAACATACAGTGCTTCAGGATTTTTGAGGGGTCCTGTACTTTGAGGTGTATATCTCGAGTACAACCTACTTCATTTTGGATGCATCTGGTGATGGGACGTTTAATATACTTCATTCAGTGTTGTACAGCAGTCCTGTTGCTACTGGGGCTATTGGTATAAATTGGAATGGATCACATGTTCCAAAGGTAAATTAACTTTGCCATCTTATTAGTTTCAAAAGTGAACCGTAAATTCCAATGCAATTTTAAAATCTGAACATGTTCAGAAAGGCAATTAACATTTTTCAGCCTTTTGGCTCATAACAATTACTTACGTGGGAATATCAGGCATTTTGGGCTAGATTTAGAGGTCCTGCTGATCAGGACAGGAGGCAAGTAGATGCTAACAATAGCTCCATCAGCTGATGTGCAAATTCCCTCGCTCCATTCAGACCCTGGGCCATCTTCTCAGAGGTGGAGTAACTCGGGGGAGACAGAGCTGCCTGCCTGTAAGTAGCCTGCCAAGAATACCAACTGCAGAAAAGGCACACCTGTGCCTTTTCAAACCTGGAGACTGCTCAGTCTTCATAGATCTCTCAGCCTGATTCCTATCCCAAGTTCACCTGTGAAGAAACTTGACTACCTGATAAGAAAAGCTATGTGACTAACTTTATGACCTGTTGGAACATCCATCCCTTGAAGGTAATCCTACAGTAATTGTATGATCACAACTATTTAAACCTAAACTATCCCTTCAAAGTAAAAATGACTTTGACTACAATGACATGGCCAAACATGTGAACCATGAGCGTTTCCTTTGTCTATGTGCACTATCCTCTCAAACTGTATCTTTCTCAAGTGTGTATATGTGAGAGTGATGTCGCATTTACTTACGGGGTGAATAAATAAATGATCCTCTTTGTTTAAACCCAAGAAAGCTTTGCGACTGATTGTTGAAAAATTGACCACACATGTTGAGAAACATACACTTTTCTTGTGAAAAATGCACTGATTGTGGACACAAAGTAAATTATACAAGGGTTTTATGTCTCTCCTGATCATGTTCATCATGGCTATGACCTGGTTACACTAGGTCATGAATTTGCCTGGAATTTCCTATCGTCTTTGAGCATTGAACTTCTACCCACCACAACAATGTCACTGATGCATGTAGGTAGCAACAGAGTGTTAACACCAAAATTCAGGTGTTTCTATATTCTCAGTCTTTCAATCCTTGGTGATCAATGAAAGCAGGCATTTCTGTCTCAGAGAAGAATCATGTGGGTCGGCCTTGGGGACTCGAGGCTGGACTGTGATCCTTCAAAGAAATGTGCAGCAGTTTGATAAGTACTGACCTGCAGCTGCCTTGAGCAGGAGATCACTGTGATCACTTTCTCCTTCCAAGTGCACTATTTGCTGCAATTTTTAGCCTCTTGATTATGGCAGGTGCCCAAAATATGCCTGTTATGTTCTTTGTTGTAGCCACAAAGAGAAAGCATCAGAGGTGGCACAGGTCGAGTTCATGTAACAGAGTACAAGGGGTTTATTACAAGATGCTACTCAAACAGGGTACAATGGTGAAGCCCACAAAATGCACCAATGCTTCATTGCATAACACGTGACAAAACACCAGCCAATGGTATATTGATACATAACCCATCCCTTCCTCTTTACTCCTTTTGTGCTCCCGGACACAGATCCAACACATAATGCCATAACTAACATTGCTATGTTACGGATACAGATGTACGTTAGTAAGACAGTCTCTTGAGTGCACAGCTGTCTCGTTTTGGCAGAACTCAACGTTCAGGAACCTGACTCTTAGTTAGGGGTACTTGGAGTGTTTTTCTGTACACTGGTCAATGTTGCATCTGGCGAAACCAACTCAAGAACTGTCTCTGGTTGTGTGAATGATTCTGTCGTAACCGGTTCCATAATCTCAGCAGTTGTAGTCTTCAAGTCTGGCATGTCTGTCCATACTCTCTGTGGTGAAAACATCTGGTATAGATTCTGTACTCTCAGTATGTGCAGACAATAATTAGTCAGCGTGCCAATGCCAAATTTGTTCATCATCAGGTTGCACAGTATATGAAATTGGACCCATTTTGGTAAATACAATTAATGGAGCTCGTTTTTCACCAAAGGTGTAATTTCTTTCAAGAGTCCATTCCCCACGGTCAACGACTTTGCATTTGGAATGTTCTTCCCTTCTAGCCATTTGCGTCTGATGTTGTTGCCTGACTATCTCTGAAGTTAAATGGGGAGTCAAAAGTTGAACAATGTGCATAGTTTCCTTTTGAACATCGAGATAGCCTGTGAGCTTTGTGTTGTTGAATGCACAGTGTTTCTGTACGTCATTAGAAAGCTACTGACACGTTTAGGTGGAGAGCCTTTTTCCCTCAATACCTTCACTGCAGGCTTGAGTGATTGTACAAAATATTCAGTTTAGCCGTTTATTGATGGGTTGCAGGGGGCAGATTTGAGATGGCAGATGCCACACCCCTTCAGGCAGTCCTTGAATTCAACAGATGTGAACTGAATCGCTCATGAGCTGTTCAGGTCGTCCAAATCTAGCAAATACCTCATCAAGTCTTTCTATGACCTGTTCCATAGTTGTCGATTTCATGATGGCAACCTCCATGACATAGAAAGCACATCAACCTTTACCAAAAACATGTGTCCTTCGACTGGTACCACATAATTGACATGGATTCTTTTCCATGGCTTGGTAGTGGAGGTACATTTCTCAACGCAGTACAGGACTGGCATAGTCCCACCTTCTCTATTTGTGCATCCAAACCCGACCACCAGAAGTAGCTTCATGGAACTCTTTCATTCTGACCACACCGGGATGATCCTGGTGCAACTTTTCCAGGATTCTATTTTGTAGACATGGTGGCAAGGTCTTGACCTTGCAACAGCAATTTAGACAAAGCGTCCATGTTTGCTTCTGTGACCTATGATATTCAACAACGTAATTGTGTGCTGACAAGATTAACGCCCGAAACTAGCAGCGAGAAAAGGGATCCCCTTATGTGGCCCAAAAACTGTTGTTACGGGATGATGGGCCAATAGAGTAAATTGACGGCCAAATAATTAATGGTGGAACCTATGAACACCAAAATTAATGCTGAGATCTTCTTTCTTAAGTTGAGTATAGTTGGACTCAGTGCTAGCCAATGTCCTGGAAGCAAATGTTATTGGTAGTTACAGCCTTGCAAGAATAGCTTCTAGGTTCTTTACCGGCTCTTCATCGTTCAAATCAATGATCAAAATGTCATCCAGGTAGCATTGCACACGTGAAAACCCACTCACCATCTGATCCATAGATCGTGAAAGAGAGGCACTGCTGGTATTATCCCAAATGGAAGCCTACGATACCAAAATGGTCCCTTGTGTGTTCCTATTGGCAGTAATGATTGAGACTCACTGGGCTGGATTCTCCGCCCCGCCACGCCACTTTTCAGCCTCGACCTGCCGGCAGGATTCTCCGTTATGCAGGCCGGACAACGCGGTTTCCCGTTGTGGGGCAGCCCCAAGTCGTTGGGAAACCTCCGCCAGTAAAACGGAGAATCCCGCCCACCATCTATATTCATTTACAGATAGACTTGGGAGAGATTAATTTGCCAAATATTTGGCCTCCTGAGAGACCTGCAAATGGATATTTGATAAGTGGTAAATGGTACTGATCACATATTACAGTGTTGATAGTCATTTTGAAATCCCCGCATATTCATACTGAACCATCTTTTTTTTAAGACTGGGACAATTGGGGTTGCCCAATCACTGTTGGTAATAGGCTCAATCACACAGGGCAGGTATTAGGAGGTTGAGGGACCTGTTTGTAGATGGGAGGTTTGCGAGCCTGGGTGAGTTGGAGGGGAGGTTTGGGCTCCCCCTGGGGAACATGTTTAGGTACATGCAGGTTAGGGCGTTTGCCAGGCGGCAAGTGGCGGGGTTCCCTATGTTGCCCCCGCGGGGGGTTCGGACAAGGGTGCTCTCGGGGGTGTGGGTTGGAGGAGGGAAGATTTCAGACGTATACCATGTTATGCAGGAGGTGGATGAGGTCTCGGTGGAGGAGCTGAAGGGTAAATGGGAAGAGAAGCTGGGTGAGGAGATTGAGAAGGGGACGTGGGTGGATGCCCTGGAAAGGGTGAACTCTTCTTGTGCGAGGCTTAGCCTCATACAGTTCAAAGTGCTGCATAGGGCTCATATGACCGGGACGAGGATGAGCAGGTTCTTTGGGGGCGAAGACAGGTGTGCTAGGTGCTCGGGGAGCCCAGCGAACCATGCCCATATGTTCTGGGCATGCCCAGCGTTGGGGGACTTTTGGAAGGGGGTAGCAAGCACGGTGTCGAGGGTGGTAGGATCCAGGGTTGAGCCAGGCTGGGGACTCGCGATATTTGGGGTAGCAGTGGAGTCGGGAGTGCAGGAGGCGAAAGAGGCCGGTGTTCTGGCCTTTGCGTCCCTAGTAGCCCGGCGTAGGATTTTGCTTCAGTGAAAGGATGCGAGGCCCCCAAGCGTAGAGGCCTGGATCAATGACATGGCGGGGTTCATCAAGTTGAAGAGGGTGAAATTCGCCCTGAGAGGGTCGGTGCAAGGGTTCTTCAGGCGGTGGCAGCCTTTCCTAGACTTCCTGGCGGAACTGTAGGGAAATAGGCCGGCAGCAGCAGCAACCCGGGGAGGGGGGGGGAATTACGTACATGGGTTTGTTGGATGTGGCGGGTGTTATCTCTTTCCTTTTTGTTGTTTTCCTTTTTGTTTTTGTAGTTGCTGGGGGGGGGGGGGGGGGGGTTTGTAGGGGGGTTGTTTTTTGGTCTTTGGTTTTTACTATGGTTGTTTTGTTGTGTATATTTTGTGAAAATCTTAATAAAAATTATTTTAAAAAAATAAAAAAAACAGGCTCAATCACTCCTGTCTTCAGTAAACTCTCGAGTTCTTCTTCCACTTTAGGTCAAAGAGCATAGGGCTTGGTGCACACTTTCAAACACTTGGGCATGCTGTCTGCTTTTATCTTGAGTTCACGACGGCCCAGCTTAGCTTAATCCTCCTAAACCAAGATCTCCCAAACAATGCTGGACACATTCCTTGAACAATGTGAGGATGCAACTCCACTTTCTGCTCATTCACTTCCACAGTCACCTTGATGAAGCCCTTTAGTGGTACAAACCTTGGATTATGTCTTCAAGACCATATCAGATAGTTGCAATGGCAAATACTTCAATTTCTGACAGTATATCGATTCAGGTATAAGTGATTCTTCAGCATGCATATCTTTGCCCACATAAATAGTGTTCCCATTTAATTTTTTGATAGACCCAACATTATTGCTGGTCTCCTTGTACTGCTAGAACGCCGAGCTTAAATTCCTTAAGCTGACTTGAAACTTTGGTACTGGGTAAGTTTTCAATGTGATCATTTAACTGGTAAACCTGCCCTGGAGACTTGGCAGTATTTTTCTTGATGTACTTCCTTTGTGCTGATGAAAGTTGGCATGAACAATATACCTTGGCAATGTGACCAATTTTTCCACAATTTTTGCTTCCGTTCTCCCTTCTACAATAATCTCCAGTCATTTTTCCCACTTGGTTGCAGCAATGACATGGTCGGTTCTTAGTGGAACTGCTTCTCATGGTCGGTTCTTAGTGGAACTGCTTCTCATAGACTCCATCGTATGCACTTGAGCTCGAACTACAATCAGTGAAGCTTCTCTCGTAGCAATTTCTTCAGACACTGCGATTTCTATAGCAGATTTTAGAGTGCACCTTCAGCTACAATTTTCTTTGCATGGCTCATTCCTGAGGCCACAACCTAATCGGCCACAAAGTGTATCATGTGGCCAAATTCATAGCACTTTGCTAGCTTTCATGTTGATGCAACAAATTATGAAATAATTTCCCTTTCCTCCTGTGCATGATGGTGAATGTGGAATATTTCAGTTATTAATAATAGTGGACAGGGAGAGAAATATTCTTGCAAGATAGTCATTAACTCATCATATGACTTGTCTTCAGGTTTAACTCCAGGATTAGCGGCGGCACGGTGGCTCAGCGCCAGGGACCCGGGTTCAATTCCAACCTTGGGGGACTGTCTGTGTAGAGTCTGCACGTTCTCCCCGTGTCTGCGTGGCTTTCCTCCGGGTGCTCCGGTTTCCTTCCACAGTCCAGAGGTGTGCAGGTTATTTGGATTGGCCATGCTAAATTGCCCATTAGAGTGGAGCTGCAGGAATAGAGTGGGGGATTGGGCCCAGGTAGAGTCTTTTGAAGGGTTGGTGCAGACCCGATGGGCTGAATGACCTCCTTCTACATTGCAGGGATTCTATGATACTAAATTCTGCAGCAAAATTGATGTTTTCCTCCTAACTGAGCTGAGCAAGGTTGCAGTAGGCAAGTCTGCTGGTGTCTGATTGGCATTAAAGAATGACTGGAACCTTTCCTCAGAGTTCCATGTCTTCTCTTCCTCATCAAACACAACCAAGGTGCCTTTCCTTCCTGCCATTTTTTGGATTGCAGCTCACTGACCTGTGCTACTCGGCCTTCAGCCTATCCTCCTGCTATTTATTTTCTCTCTGTTTAAAGCAGACAACCCCACAGTGCACAAGCAGGCTAGCTGTTTCTGTGCCTCGCTATCGATTCCTGAGCAGTAGGTTGCAGGCTCGCAGCCCAGTACGTTCACGTTCCAGTGACCATTTTCAATGCATCGTGCATGGTCTCTGCAGCTCTACCCGCTATAACGGTAAGTGCACTGAAATCTTCAGTCCTCCCTGTGAAGTAAGCCACAGTAACTTGCAATTATCCGTCAGCTTTTTTTTCTCTTTTTGAAAACCCTTTTACTTGCATGTGCGGCTATCACGATGGACCGGATGATTTGTCGATGCTCTGCTACAGACTCTATGGTGTCCAAGTATTTACTTGAGAGTTGTTTTTATTCACCACAATCGTGGTGAACCCTGGAAATCGATGATATTTCTCCCAACCTCACACCCTATGGTGTATGGGCCTGGATCTCCGTCAACGATTCCTTCTTCTGGCTCACAAAATTGTCCCTTTTATACGGCCCAGATCTCGGCGCCAGTTTCTATTTTGTTATGTTCTTTGGTGTAGCCGCAAAGAAAGAGAATCAGAGGTGGCACATGTCAAATCTGTATAACAAAGTGCGAGGGGTTTATTACAAGATGCTGCTAACAGGGTACAATGGTGAACTCCACATAAGCATACAAAACACTCCGATGATGCCACAATTTAACACATGACATTACACCAGCCAATGGTGTTACTCTGATCTATAACAGTGTCCCTAATGGTATAGGTGCTGTCAATGATAAATTAATGAAGAGATCCTCCCGAACCTTACTAATCTTTCCTGGGGCCAAAGGCCGACTTTCCAGCAAGTACAACTTTGGCATAATTACTGGATTGTGGCCTGGGCTTCTTCAAGGCCTGCCCTTTCTTTCTGACCACAGAAGGTTGATAAAGTATTCATATCATAACATGTTCATTGTCGGATACTTGTGAAGTACTACCTCAATACAGTCCCACCACAACCATCAAATGCCAAACAGCTTCTTCCCTGCTGTTACCAGACTCCTAAACAACCCTCTTATAGACTTACGTGATTAATATTACACTCCTCTATGCTTCACCCAATGCTATGTATTTACATTGTGTACCTTGTGTTGCCCTATTATGTATTTTCTTTATTATTTTCTTTTCTTTTCATGTACTAAATGATCTGTTTGAGCTGCTCGTAGAAAAATACTTTTCACTGTACCTCGGTACACGTGACAATAAACAAATCCAATCCATGAGTCCGGGGTTATCATTAACTACATCTATATTTGAGTCATTACTGGCAATACAATAAAATTAACTGGAGTAAGCATGGTTTTGTTTTGTGAAGAAGAAATAACTGCTCATCAAGGAAATGAAAAGTCTGCTTTTGTTTAAATGAATGTCATAATTTAAGGGCAGCACGGTGGCACAGTGGTTAGCATTGCTGCCTACGGCGCTGAGGACCCGGGTTCGAATCCCGGCCCTGGGTCACTGTCTGTGAGGAGTTTGCACATTCTCCCCGTGTCTGCGTGGGTTTCGCCCCCACAACCCAAAGATGTGCTGGTTAGGTGGATTGGCTACTCTAAATTGCCCCTTAATTGGAAAAAATAATTGGGTACTCTAAATTTATAAAAAAAAAAAAAAATGAATGTCATAATTTGTCCATTCCTGGCAAACACAGCACCCGTCATCACTAATATTTCACTCCAATGCTGTACAGATCCACATCCTATCATCAGACCTATCATTAGTTTGATATGTGTACACTTGCTTTTACCAGTTCAAGTGGGCATATTGCAAAATTTAAAGTTTTACTGAAATTGTGCACTTATCTGTTCTCCAACTCCTACAGACCATTCACTGCTAATCGTAAGTCCTCTTCTTTGTTGTTTATTCTACATTCAGGCACTTTCTGGTCATTGATTTCTCAGCAGCATCTCGCAAACCTGCACTCTGTTGACTCCTGGTGCAGGGAGATAAAGGAAAAAAAAAGAGAAAAACGAGGAAGAAGATAATTATGATGGCTGAGGAACAAAGTGCTGAGTGTCCATTAACGCTGATGACAGCAAGATGGGGCAACATTTCAGGTGCAACCTGATTTGACTGAAATGTTCAGTTGAAAGCATCCTGCTTGCCTTCTTTTCAAATGATAATCCAGCAGGTGTGTTCTTCCATCATTTTCTATTTATAAAACGAGTAGATACTTTCATAGTCGCTTACATTAATATTTCACCAAAGAAAATAAAGAGATGCATATTTGAATATGAAAATTGACCATATGTCATGCATAAACGTATAATAATTTTATTTAAATATGCATTTTTCTCATCTGAAAATGTTTTGTTGCTTCGCACAATGATTTATTTTTAAATGCAATGGTTGTTATTACATGGACAATTGAGGTAAAAATGTGGGTCAAGATATTTTGATCCTCATCTTCAAATATATTCTTTCATTCTACATTCAAGGATTCGGGTGTTGCTAGCCCATTCCTATTAGCCTTTGAGAAGCTGCCAAAGTCCATCGGCTGTGGGTACACCCATAGTGCTGTTTGGAATGCACCTCCAGGATTTTGACCCAGCCACAGTGTAGGAATTGCGATATAGTTCCAAGTCAGGATGTTGAGTGGTTTGTCGGGAAACTGCAGGTAGTGGTATTCCCATATGCCCGCTAGCCTTATCCTTTTTGGTGGTAGAGGTCACGGGTCTGGAAGATGCTATTGAGGAGCCATTGATAAGTTGCTGTTGTGCATCTCATAGAGGGTGGACACAGCTGTTACTGGCATGTTCATGGTGGAGTTCCTGAATAACTCAGGAGGTGAGTTATTCACCACAGGATTCCAAGACTTTAACCTGCTCTTGAAGCCACAGTATTTACATGGCTAGTCCAGCTCTGGCCAATGGTAACTCCTCAATGTTGATAGTGGGGGACTCAGTGATGGTAATGCCATTGAATATCAATGGGTGACTTCCGGTTACGGCTATGCGGAGCTAAGCCACACATTCGGCAGCTCTCGCTAAAAACGGACTTTGGGGCTCTTTTCAGGGCCCCCAATGGAGCTTTTTCGATGATTCCCGACGTGGGAAGGGGTCTGCAGTAGATCACCAGGGTTCTATGGTCCGGACCAGGAGTGGGGTGAGCAGAAAAGCGGTGGCAGCGCCCCTGGAAAAGCGGGGGAAGGGAAACAAAATGGCGGCCGGCGGAGCCCTCGAGGAGCTGAGGCAGTGGGCGCAGGAGCAGCAGGCGACTCTTCTGCGCTGCTTCCAGGAACTTAAGGTGGAGCTGCTGGAGTCGCTGAAGGCTACCACCAGAGAGCTGATGGAGACTCAGACAGCCCAGGGGACCACAATCCGGAAGCTGCAGCAGCAGGCCTCCGAAAGGGAGGATGAGGCCGCGGCCGTCGCGGGGAAGGTGGAGATGCACGAGGCGCTCCATAAAAAGTGGCAGGAGCGGTTCGAGGAGCTGGACAACCGGTCGAGGCGGAAGAATTTACGGATCCTGGGCCTTACGGAGGGGCTGGAGGGGTCGGACCTGGCTGCCTATGTGGTTGTTATGCTGAACTCAATGATGGGAGCTGGGTCCTTCCAGGGGCCCCTGGAGTTGAAGGGAGCCCACAGAATACTGGCTAGGAGGCCCAAGCCGAATGAGCCGCCGCAGGCGGTATTGGTGCGGTTTCACCGGTTCGTTGACCGGGAGTGCGTGCTCTGGTGGGCCAAGAGAGAGCGGAGCAGCAAGTGGGAGAACACGGAGGTGCGGATCTTTCAGGACTGGAGTGCGGAGGTGGCGAGGCGGAGGGCCGGGTTCAACCGGACGAAGGCGGTGCTCCACAGACGGAGTGTGAAGTTTGGCATGTTGCAGCCGGCGCGTCTGTGGGTCGCCTGCAAGGACCGGCACCATTATTTTGAGTCCCCGGAGGAGGCGTGGGCCTTTGTGCAGGCCGAGAAACTGGACTCAAACTGAGGGTCAAGGATGGGGGTTTTTATGAAAATGTAACTGTGTTTGATTTTTGCTCTGGAGGAGGGGTTCTCTGTTTAATGCAGGATGTGTGTTGGCTTTAGGGTGGGTGGGGCGATGTCTTTATGTCTTTTTGTATGGGTCTGGTGGACGGGTTCGGGCAGGGAGGTAAACTGGGAGTGCGGGGAGCTGGTGGTGGGGACTGGCAATGGGAGTTGCCCTAGAGGAGGCGGGGTTGGGCAGGGCGAAAGCGCAGGCTTTTCTCTGGCTTCCCGCGCTACGGGATGATGGGGGCGGGGTCAGGGCTGAGAAGCGCGCGCCTTTGCTGGCTGTTATTTTCCCACGCAAGAGCGGGGGAGGGGGAGGAGGGCCAGTTGATGTGCACGAAGGAGGAGTAGTCCCACGTGGGAGGGGTCGGAGGTGTGGCGGGAGTCGCCGGGGTCAGCAGAAGTTAGCTGGCTCACTGGAGTGCTGCGGAGGGGAGTGCGCGGCTAGGAGGGGTCCTAGCCTGGGGGGGTACCGGGTTGCTGCTGAAATGGCCAGGAAGGAGCTGGAGTATGCAGGGGGTGCTGGGGGCGGGGAGGTGGGGGGGGGGAGTTGCCACCTTGGGGAACAGGCCGAGCAGGGGACGCTGGCCAGTGGCAGGCAGGGGATGGGTTATGGCTAGTCAGCAGGGGAGGGGGGCAGGGAACCATCTGATCCAGCTGATAACCTGGAATGTGAGGGGGCTGAATGGGCCGGTCAAACGGGCCCGGGTGTTTGCGCATTTGAAGGGGCTGAAGGCGGATGTGGCCATGCTCCAAGAGACACACCTGAAGGTGGCGGACCAGGTTCGACTGAGGAAGGGGTGGGTGAGCCAAGTACTTCATTCAGGGCTGGATGAGAAGAATCGGAGGGTGGCGATCCTGGTGGGAAAGAGGGTGTCGTTTGAGTCGTTAAAGGTGGTGGCTGACAGTGGCGGGAGGTATGTGATGGTGAGTGGTAAGCTGCAGGGGGAGCGGGTGGAGTTGGTGAATGTTTACGCCCCAAACTGGGATGATGCAGGGTTTATGCGGCGCATGTTGGGCCGCATTCCGGACCTGGAGGGGGGGGGCCTGATCATGGGGCGGGACTTCAACACGGTGCTGGATCCCCCATTGGATCGATCCAAGTCCCGGACGGGCAGGAGGCCGGCGGCGGCTAAGTTGTTGATGGGGTTTATGGATCAGATGGGAGGGGTGGATCACTGGAGGTTTGCGAGGCCAAGGGCCAGGGAGTACTCGTTTTTCTCCTACGTGCATAAGGCCTAATCTAGGATTGATCTTTTTGTCCTGAGCAGGGGGCTGATTTGGAGTGTGGAGGATGTTGAATACTCTGCCATTGCCATTTTGGATCATGCCCCGCACTGGGTGGACCTCGGGCTGGGGGAGGAGAGGGACCAGCGCCCGCTCTGGCGCTTGGAGGTGGGGCTACTGGCAGACAAGGAGGTGGCCGGTAAGGTTCGGGGGTGTATTAAGAGGTACCTTGAGGCCAACAATAACGGGGAGGTCCAAGTGGAGACGGCCTGGGAGGCATTGAAGGCAGTGATTAGAGGGGAGTTGATTTCCCGAACCCATAGGGAGAGGGGGGAGCAGAGAGAGAGGGAGAGATTAATAGGGGAGATGCTGAGGGTGGATAGGAGATATGCAGAGGCTCCGGAGGAGGGATTGCTGGGGGAACGGCGTAGCCTTCAGGCCAGGTTCGATCTATTTACTACCAGAAAGCCGGAAGCTCAGTGGAGGAAAGCACAGGGGGCGGTGTATGAGTATGGGGAGAAGGCGAGCAGGATGCTGGCACACCATCTCCGAAAGCGAGACGCGGCCAGGGAGATTGGGGCAGTGACGGATAGAGTTGGGAAGGTGGTGTGGAGGTGGGTAGATTTTAATGGGATCTTTAGGGACTTTTATGGGGAACTGTACCGGTCTGAACCCCGGTGTGGGAGGGGGGGGGGGGGGGGGGGGGGGGGAATGGGACGCTTCGTGGACAAGCTGCGATTGCCGAAGGTGGAGGAGGGGCAGGTGGAGGGGCTGGTGGCGCCGATTGAGCTGAAGGAGCTGGTTAAAGGGATAGGGAGCATGCAGTCGGGGAAGGCGCCGGGGCTGGATGGGTTTCCAGCCGAATTTTATAAAATGTATGCGGACCTGTTGGGCCCCCTGTTGGTCCGGACCTTTAAAGAGGCAAGAGAGGGGGGGGGGGCTTTTCCCCCATCTATGTCACGGGCGCTGATTTCCTTGATCCTTAAGCGGGACAAGGACCCTCTGCAGTGTGGGTCATATAGGCCGACCTCGCTGCTAAATGTGGTCGCCAAGCTGCTGGCAAAGATCTTAGCCACAAGAATAGAGGATTGCGTGCCTGGGGTCATTCACGAGGACCAGACGGGGTTTGTGAAGGGAAGGCAGTTGAATACCAACATACGAAGGCTCCTCAACGTCATTATGATGTCGGCTGTGGAAGGGGTGGCGGAGATAGTGGTGGCATTAGATGCGGAGATGGCCTTTGATAGGGTTGAGTGGGGGTATCTGTGGGAGGTGTTGGAAAGGTTTGGGTTTGGGGAGGGGTTTGTCCGTTGAGTGAGATTGCTTTATGAGGCCCCGATGGCGAGTGTAGCCACGAATAAGAGGAGGTCGGAGTACTTTTAGCTGTACCGGGGGACGAAACAGGGGTGTCCCCTGTCCTCCTTGCTCTTTGCATTGGCTATTGTGCCCCTGGCCATGGCGTTGAGGGAGTCATGGAACTGGAGGGGCCTGGTGCGGGGTGGGGAGGAGCATCGAGTGTCGCTTTATGCAGACGACCTGTTGCTGTATGTGGCGGACCCGGTGTGGGGGATGCCGGAGGTGATGAGGATTCTCAGCGAATTTGGGGGCTTCTCTGGGTATAAGCTCAACCTGGGCAAGAGCGAGTTGTTCGTGGTGCACCCGGGGGATCAGGAGGAGGGGATTGGTAGGCTCCCACTGAAGCAGGCAGGGAGGAGCTTCAGGTACCTAGGAGTCCAGGTGGCTGGGAGCTGGGGGGCCCTGCACAAGTTCAACCTCACAAAGTTGGTGGAGCAGATGGAGGAGGAGTTCAAAAGGTGGGATATGTTACCGCTGTCATTGGCGTGTAGGGTACAGTCCGTCAAGATGACGGTGCTCCCGAGGTTTTTGTTCCTGTTCCAGTGCCTTCCAATCCTTATCCCGAAGGCCTTTTTTAGGAGAGTTAACAGGAGTATTACGGGATTTGTGTGGGTGCATGGGACTCCGAGGGTGAGAAGGGTGTTCTTGGAGCAGGGCAGGGATAGGGGGGGCTGGCGCTGCCCAACCTCTGTGGGTACTATTGGGCTGCCAACGCAGCGATGGTGCGTAAGTGGGTAATGGACGGGGAAGGGGCAGCATGGAAGAGGATGGCGATGGCGTCCTGTGTGGGCACGAGCCTGGAGGCGCTGGTAACGGCGCCATTGCCGCTCCCTCCAACGAGGTATACCACGAGCCTGGTGGTGGCGGCTACCCTCAAAATTTGGGGGCAATGGAGACAGCATAGTGGAGCGTTGGGGGGCTCGATGGTGAACCTGATACGGGGGAACCATCGGTTTGTTCCAGGGAGTATCGATGGCAGATTTCTGGGCTGGCACAGTGTAGGTGTTAGGAGGTTGAGGGACCTGTTTGTGGATGGGAGGTTCGCGAGCTTGGGGGAGTTAGAGGGGACGTTTGGGCTCCCCCGGGGAACATGTTTAGATACATGCAGGTTAGGGCGTTTGCCAGGCGGCAGGTGGAGGGGTTCCCCTTGCTGCCCCCACGTGGGGTACGGGACAGAGTGCTCTCGGGGGTGTGGGTTGGAGGAGGGAGGATTTCGGACACATACCGTGTAATGCAGGAGGTAGACGAGGCCTCGGTGGAGGAGCTGAAGGGTAAACGGGAAGAGGAGCTGGGTGAGGAGATTGAGGGGACGTGGGCGGATGCCCTGGAAAGGGTGAATTCCTCCTCTTCCTGTGCGAGGATTAGCCTCATACAGTTCAAGGTGCTGCATAGGGCCCACATGACTGGGACGAGGATGAGTAGGTTTTTTGGGGGTGAAGACAGGTGTGTCAGGTGCTCGGGGAGCCCAGCAAACCACGCCCATATGTTTTGGGCATGCCCAGCGCTGGGGGAGTTTTGGAAGGGGGTAGTAAGGACGGTGTCGAGGGTGGTAGGATCCAGGGTCGAGCCAGGCTGGGGACTCGCAATTTTTGGGGTTGCAGTGGAGCCGGGAGTGCAGGAGGCGAAAGAGGCCGGTGTCCTGGCCTTTGAGTCCCTAGTAGCCCGGCGGAGGATCTTGCTTCAATGGAAGGATGCGAGGCCCCAAAGCGTGGAGGCCTGGATCAATGATATGGCTGGGTTTATCAAATTGGAGAAGGTGAAATTTGCCCTGAGGGGATCAGTACAGGGGTTCTTTAGGCGGTGGCAGCCTTTCCTGAAATCAGGAGCTGAGTGACCCAGGCAGAACTCAAACTGAGCATCAATGAGCAGGTTATTGCTGAGTAAGTGTCACTTGATAGCACTGTCGACAACACCATCAATCACTTTTCTAATGATTGAATGTAGGCTGGTAATGCCGTTAAATGTCAAAGGCGATGGTTAGATTCTCTCTTGTTGGAGGTGGCCATTGCTTGACATTTTTGTAACACGAATGTTACTTGCCACTTGTCAGCCAAAGCTTGAATGTTGTCTAGTTCTGTCGGCATTTTGACACAGTCTGCTTCAGTATCTGAGGAGTCACGAATGAAGCTGAACATTCTTTAATGAGCAGTAAACAAACTCACTGCTAACCTTATCATGGAGGGAGCATCATTGATGAAGTAGCTGAGGATAGTTGGGCCTGTGACATACTCCCGTGGATCTCCTGCAGCAATATCTTGGGACTGAGATAATTGACCTTCACCTTCCTTGATTCTCAGCCTGACTCCAATAAATAGAGAATTTCCCACCCTATTCCCATTGAGTTCAGTTTTGCTCAGGATCCTTGATTGCACACTTCACCAATCAATGTTGCCTTGATATCAAGGGTATTCACTCTCACCTCAGCTCTGGAATCCAGTTCTTTTGTCCATGTTTGAACAAAGCATGCAAGTACGTCAGGAGCTGAGCGGCCATGCCAGAACACGACTGGGCATCAGTGGACAGGTTATTGCTGAGTAAGTGTCACTTGATAGCACTGACGACAACGCTAGCAATCACTTTTCTGAAGAACGAAAGTAGGCTGAAGGAGAAGTAATTTGGAGATTAGATTGTCCTGCTTTTAGTGGACAGGGCAGGAGAGCTGACAGTGTTGTAGCTACTGGGACACCTTTGTTAGGATGTGTGGCTCATTCTGGAGCACAGGCTCCAGTCTTATTGCTGAAATATTGTCAGGGCCCATAGCTTTTGCCGTATCCACTGCATTCAGCTGAAGACTATCATTTATGTTGCTGGGAGGGCAGCACGGTGGTGCAGTGGTTAGCACTGCTGCCTTACGGCACCGAGTCCCAGGTTCGACCCCGGCTCTGGGTCACTGTCACTGTGGAGTTTGCACATTCTCCCCATGTTTGCGTGTGTTTCGCCCCAACAACCCAACAATGTGCAGGGTAGATGGATTGGCAATGCTAAATTGCCCCTTAATTGAAAAAAATCAATTGGGTACTCTAAATTTAAAAAAAAGCAGCTATGAAGCCACCCATACTGATGTTCTTTACGAGCACCATTAACTCCACAAATAGCTTTGTCACAACCGTTACACTCACCGAACTGTTTCCCAAAGATAGCTCAGAGAGCAGCTATGAGCACTGAGTCTTTATCGTATCTGAATTCTTGACCTGTAACTAGCCCGTTGCTGTGCTTCTCCATCACACCTTCGATTTTGCAATGTTTCCAGAACGCAGGAAATCCGTGCACAGAGCTATTAATGTCAAAACCCTGCCAAAATCTCCAGAAATCTACTTTCTTTAGGTATTATAACGCGACCCATCTCCCCCCCCCCCCCCCCCCCCCCCCACCACTCTCTCCCCCTCGTGAGTGTGTCACCTGGATGCCTCAAACTTAAAATTGACATGTTCTGTTCACAATGGTTTGGAGTTGTGATTTTGAAAAACTTACCATTTGACCCCATACCCTTCCTCTGATCGACAATAGAAAGGGGGTGGTGAGGGGTTTGTTAAAATTTCCTCCATGCCCCATGTCTGCCTTTCTTCTGAAATAATGCAGCCATGCGCTATCATCTATATTATTTTCCCTCACTGTAAGCTACAGGGTAATGAAATATGTGATTCAGTCACAAATGTTCTTAACCACTTTCGTGAATTGGAATTAAATCAGACGTTACTTTCATGGTTTATCACAGTGTAATAAGTGAATTTATTTTAATGCCTTTCTGTGCAGATGCTTGTGCATGCTCCCATTCTGCAGCAGACTTTTATCAAAGCCATTTCATACACTAACTTGACAGAAATTTATTCATCAATGGTTAATTAATGTTTCAGCTGTATTGACTCACTATTTTCAAATAGTTGCTATTAACTGAACTTGTACGGATGGGCTTCACTATTTCCTTACCAAAATCTCTCCCTATTCTCTTCTCGCACCCAGATGTGCCTGAGGCAGATGAATGCTTAAGCTTACGTCTGCATATTTTTCCTGGATCGGTGGCTAGCCTGAAGCCAAAGGCTTGAGGGGCTCCTCTCTGCATCAAGCATGGCTGACCATGCAGAATTTTCTGATCTTACTGCCTGCTGTAGATGTATGAGTAAGATTTCCAGGTCGTATGGTTACACTATGAACTATGGGGTAGTACGGTGGCACATTCTATTCTGACCTTGGGTGACTGCATTTGAAATACCATCACATTCAAAGATATGGGACAAGTGCTGGTAAGTGGGATTAAGTCGAGATTAGGTGTAGTTGTTGTCGGTGCAGACTCGAAGGGCCTTTTCTGCACTGTGCAGCTTAATGGCCATCAAGTCCTTGAGTGGCACTTGAACGTGGAACCACTAGCTTGAAGATAGGGAGGCACAATGCCACTCCCCTTGCCAGAATAAATTAGCTTAAATGTCAAAATACTGTACAAGAAAATGCCATTGTGATTGTAACGAACAGCTCCTTTTATGCACACGTTTAATATCAACCACAACAGAATTTTTCTGACAATGCTTTTCATAAACGAGGAGCAAGTATTCTAATGCTCTCCCCTGGACTGACTATCTGAAATGTTCATTTTTTTCATTTCAGTTCTGCCTTTGTAAGATGCAACTGTGAATGTCAAATGCACAAAATATTTCACAAAAGGCGAAATCATTTCTCTCTTGGGCTCCTATTATACTGGCACTTTTCTATTGACATGAAATAGATGTGGGAATGCATCCATGAGAAAATGACAATAATTCAGGAATCGCTTTGGATATCTAAAGTGTGGTGTGAGACCACTTGCGACTCATATCATTTCAGATTTGTACTGGGTGCAGTATAATAACAACAGCCACAAGCTTAAGAGTTCCCTGGTGGTCCAGTTAACCTCCTGGCATTATAATAAACTTGACTCACCTTAATATCATGAGCAAAGAATTGCTGCCACCTACACTTCAACATTGGAAATGAGCTGTCGGGGAAATCCAAATTAGATGCAGCCTAGTGCTCCTTTGTTGTTGATCTGAGAGTGTTAGGTCCCAGAATGGTACGTCAACACGTGCATAATTTTAAATATTCTACATATTGCTTTGAGCTGGCATCAAATATCAGTGACTAAATGCTTTATAATTTTAATATAATTCTTGTATACTTTCTCAGCAATGGGTCAGGAATTCCATGGATATTTCAAGAAGTATTGGCCATCTAGTATGTCTCTTGCAGATACTATCGACATTCTATTGACGTATATCCACCCCACACCCCCGCCACCATTTTTTCTCTTCTTCTGGAAGTATTGACTTATGCTGGGGTGCAGTGCCATGAGGTATAGTTTGCAATGTAACATTGTTCTGCCATAGATGCTACAGAGGCATTGGAACAAGAAAAATACCTATAGCATCATCTTCCTTTCAGTTCTCTGCCTAAAAGCAGGACCTTGGCGACGATTTGCCAAACCACAGCAAAATGCTGTGATTTTTTTCCACCACTATCAACACGAGCACCACCGCCCCATAGCATGACACCAACCTCAAATAAGCCGTTAGAACAGAAAAACAATGGCTTTGAGTAGATTACATATGGATCCAGAATGGCTTGTGTGGAGGGAAGGTTACCGGAAGTGGCACAGTTGCACAATGGTTAGCACTGTTGCTTCACACCTCCAGAGTCCCAGGTTGGATTATCGCTTGGGTCGCTGTCTCTGCGGAGTCTGCACGTTCTCCCCGTGTCTGCGTGAGTTTCCTCTGGGTGCTCTGGTTTGCTCCCACCAGTCCAAAGATGTGTAGGTTAGGTGGATTGGCCATGCTAAATTGCCCTCAGTGTCCCAAAAAGGTTAGGTGAGGTTACTGGTTTATGGGGATAGGGTGGAAGTGTGAGCTTAGGTAGTGTGCTTTTTCCAAGGGCCGGTGCAGACCCGATGGGCCGAATGGCCTCCTTGGGCACTGAGAATTCAATGAAATTCTATGAAGTACATGTACAAGCCTCACTAGGAAGCATCAGGTATATCAAGTGGGTGCTATGTCATCAGTGAAGCAAATAACAACGGATATATTTGCACTGGTTGAAATATTCATTTTCCTCTGGACAGGATGCACAGCTTTCAGAGGATGACAGGATTTTCTTGTGTGGAAAAGCATTGCACATGATGCATACATGGGCATCAGGGCACTTCATATTAATCGCATGAAAACCTTTTGCTGATCTGGCACATGTGTTTATTCATTGGTGGCTGTCTTGAGCCCTTAGTAGGTTATTTCTTCTTTGCACCTCTAATAAGTGAGTCCGGCAATTCTCTGATATGAAAGTGATCAGTGTGGACCACCTATCTTAAAATGATGGTGAGTCAGAAGAGAAACTGACTTTCAATAATGGCATTACCGAACGTCAGTGGGAAAGTGCAACAGGAAGTAGGTGTAACATTTGCACAAAGTGAACACTTTTATGCAAAACCTTTAATAGAGTATACAGTGTATACTTGTCTAATAAAATCAGTTTACTTTTAAAGTATCCAGATTTTATCTTTTCTTTAAATAATATTTTAGGGCTTCTGAGTAACTCAGTTGATAGGTTCAATGCCCAGTTCAGCTGAGGTACGAGATTCAATCCCAAGTATGTGCTAGGTTATCTAATCACATACAAGATACCATTAGGGGCACTCAGCATCCAAAGATTGTTTTCTGCCTCTGTAACAGAGAGAACAATCAAGGTTCCTGCACTTGATATCCATCCAAAATCACAGAAAGACAGAATTGTTACAACGTGGGGGAGGCCATTTGGCCCACCATGTCTGCACCAGGTCTCCTAATGAGCATGTTGACTTAGTGACATTCATCTGCCTTTTCCCCATTCCCTTGCACATTTTTTCTATTCAAATAATCCGTATGACTAACAAGTGAACACTGAATCATGTTCATCACTGATTCCTTTCTGGTGAAATTAAATTGTTCCAGCTCTTGACGAGGTTCGCTCATAAAGCATACTTGTTTGAGACACCCCAGCATAAGTCAATACCTCCAGAAGAAGAGACAATTGGTGGGCGGGAGGTGGGGGGAATAGATACAATTCAATATAACATGACAGTATCTGCAAGAGCCATACTGGATTGTCGGTACTTGCTGACGAATCTGTGGAATTCAGGACCCATTGCTGAGAAAGTATACAAGAATTATATTAAAATTATAAAATATTTATTCGTTGATATTTGATGCCAGCTCAAAGCCATATGTGCATTATTGAAAATGATGCTGATGTACTATTATGTGACCAAACACAACAATAGGTGTAATTTTCCATTGTGGGAATGAAGTGCAGTTGCAGCAGGAATGTCGCTGTGATTTGCACTGGGCAGTGGGGTAGATTTATTGCTTTACATTTCATTAATTATGCATCAATGAGAAGCTTGTCAAATCTTGTAGCAGGTATGGGCAGGTATTCACCCTCCCACTGCTACCTGATGGCACCTGCCCAGGCATGCATTCACTGAAGGGCATGTGTGGCCTGAATGACTGCATTACAACCAAATGCCACAAACCCTTGGCTCCATTGTTCAACAAAGCCTCGCTCTGGATTCTCTTCCACATTGTCCAGGAAAAGCAGAAGTTCTTCCTCTTGAGGGATGGGAGCAGGAGGTCCTCCCACCTGACCATGCTAGTCTGGGGAGGAGGTTGTCATGTATATCACCATCTATGTCACCCATTAAAGCACTGAATGTCTGCTAGCCACTTTAAGATCATCATGTCATGTAAAGTCCTGCACAAACATTTCTTCTTAATCACTTACTGGCGAGGGCTCAGCACACGCAACATGCATGCATGCTTCTCAGAAGCTCATTCGTCTATAGTGTTCACAGTCAATCCATCTGCAGGAGACGATTACCCACATTCGAAGAGTGCGATACAAGCCCTGAAGGGGTTTTCCAGCACTCATGACACTTTCCAATCACGAGGAGCAAGCAGCAAACCTCATTGAAGGAGCTAGGGATCGCTCCTACGTGGATCATTGAAACATGGAAAATGGGAGCAAGAGCAGGCCATTTGTCTCTTTGAGCATGCTCTGCCATTCCTTATCACGGCTGATCATCTATCTCAGCACCATTCCCCCGTGCTGTCTTCATACCCTTTGACACTAGAGTCTGAAATTGCCTATTTTCTACTTAACTACATTCAGGGACTTGGCCTCGACAGCCTTCTGTGGTAGAGAATTCCACAGGGTTTTCTCAAATAGGTTTTCCTCAACTCAGTCCTAAATGACCTACTCAATATCATAAGACTGTGATCCCTTGATCTAGAACCCCCCACCCCCCACCTCAGCCAAGGAAAACAACATCCCTGCATTCAGTCTGTCCAGCCCTGTCAGAATGTTATCCATTTCAATTCTCATTCTTTTCAGGGCCAGTGAGAATAGACCCAGTTGACCCAATCTCTCCTCTCACAACATTCTTGCCATCCCAATGATCAGTCTGGTGAACCTTCACTGCATTCCCTCTATGCCAGATATATCCTTTCTTTGATACGGAGACTAATGCTGCACAAAATATTCTTGGTGTTATCTCACCAGGGCCCTATGGAGCTGCAGTGAGACATCCTTGCTCCTGAACTCAAATCCTCTTGCAATGTAGGTCAACATACTATGTGTCTTTCTAACTGCCTGCTGTACTTGCATGATTGCCTTCAATGACTGGGTGTACTAGGACACCCGGGTGTCTTTGTCTGTAAACATTTCACAATCTGTCACCAGTCCCATTAAATTCTCCAGCACTGCTTTTTAATAATACATATTTCCTTCAAATTCTGCTTCTCATGGGTTCATTTGTTCCTGAGCATTTCTGGGAAGTTATTTGAGTCTTCCTCCATTAAGACAGTGTCATAATATCCACTCATGTATATCATGAGATGCAGACAGGCAGGGATTGACACACAGGATAACCAATGAACACACACGACACAGAACAACCAATTACCAGACAGGACACCACCACTATAAAGCCCACAGGGCATGAAGGCTCTCTCTCTCTCAGGACACGGCAAGGGAGATAGTCACAGTACACAGGCCAATGAACATCATCACCATGTGGCAGAGAGCTAGTCTGGTCAAGCCAGTTGGAGGTTATCAGTTAGGTTAATAGAGTGTCAACCCACAGCAGATTATGTACAGCAATCAGCAAGTTCAATAAAACAGTGTTGAACCTCATAGCTGCCAATGGATCGTGTCAGCTAGGTGTATCTCACAAGGCAATCAAAGCAACATTACGATTCAAGATCGTCCAGCCTGACAAGGCATCCCTGCTTGGTGCTCACGCATGCAAACTCTTCTCCTGTGTCAGAAGCCTGTTTCTCGTTTTACTGCATCCAGTTGCATTCGATGTTAGACCAACACAGATAACACATCATGGTACCAGGGAGCTATTAACTTGAACGAACCTACCTCGAATGAATCTGCAACGACCAACATGCAGCCATCCAGCGGCATGGAAAAGATTCAGCCTCCTCCGCAACTCCGGATCTCCGGCAACCTCGGCGCCAACTGGAAAGTCTTCAAACAGAAGTTCCTCCTATATATTGAGACCTCCAACCTCGAGGCAGCATCGGATGGCCGAAAGATCGCGCTGTTCCTGTCAACTGCGGGGGACCATGCCATCCACATCTATAACTCGCTCACGTTTGCCGATGGTGAAGACAAGACGAAGTTCAAGATGGTTCTGCTGAAATTCGACAACCACTGCGACATTGAGGTGAATGAGAGCTTTGAACGGTTCATCTTCCAACAGAGGCTTCAGGGTAAGGATGAACCTTTTCAGTCCTTCTTGATACATCTCCGCATCCTAGCGTAGTCATGTAATTATAACTCGACGGCTGAATCCATGATCCGGGATCAGATCGTTTTCGGTGTCCAATCCGACTCCCTGCGGGAGCAGCTCCTCAAAATCAAACAGTTGACCCTCTCAGTCGCCATCGAAATGTGTGTTGTCCATGAGCATGCCAGGGATCATTGCACCCTCATCAGGGCGACAGAAAATGCAAATCTAGCCTCCCATGAGGCAGAAAGGGTGCAGGCCATCGCAAAAATGCAAGGCCTGAGCATCGAGGAGACTGGCCATTTCGCGCACTTTTCCCGGGTCCCTACACATGCATGCCACGACCGGGTGGACGATGAGGCCGAAGACCCTGATGCGCATGTGTGAACGTCGGCCGACCGCACTCCGCATTCTCGATGGCGCACAGAACGCGCTGACGTCAGCGTCATGACGTGTCCAAATTGTGGCTCTGCCCATTTAAAATAGCAATGTCCAGCCAAAGGAAGGTGATGTCTACTGTGGAAAGCCTGGGCATTACGCGGCCTTATGCAGGTCCGCTCCACTGACCAACAGCCAGTGATCCCAGATGCTGCGTACAACAAGGCATGCAGGATTCGGATCCCGACAGCCCAACGTACCTCGATGTTGACTGCCTCGAATCTCCATACCGGGTGGGCATAATCACCACGCCCGAGCTGGCTTCCACTGTGCCTGCAAACCACCTTTCAATCCTCACTGTGGATCCTGACGACGGGTGGTGTGCTGTCATCAAGGTTAACCAGTCTCCAATCCGATTTAAATTGGAGACTGGCGCATCTGCAAACCTCATATCACAGTCGGACCTCGGCAGCATCCTAGCATTCTTCCACCAGCCTGCCAGCTCCTTGACTACAATGGCAATGCCATAGCTGCCAATGGATCGTGTCAGCTAGATGTATCATAGATCATAGAATTTACAGTGCAGAAGGAGGCCATTCGGCCCATCGAGTCTGCACTGGCTCTTGGAAAGAGCACCCTACCCAAGGTCAACACCTCCACCCTATCCCCATAACCCAGTAACCCCACCCAACACTAAGGGCAATTTTGGACACTAAGGGCAATTTATCATGGCCAATCTACTTAACCTGCACATCTTTGGACTGTGGGAGGAAACCGGAGCACCCGGAGGAAACCCACGCACACACGGGGAGGATGTGCAGATTCCGCACAGACAGTGACCCAAGCTGGAATCGAACCTGGGACCCTGGAGCTGTGAAGCAATTATGCTATCCACAATGCGACCGTGCGGCCGTGTATCTCACAAGGCAATCAAAGCGACATTATGATTCGAGATCGTCGGGCCTGACAAGGCATCCATGCTTTGTGCTCGCGCATGCACCTCCTAAATCTGGTCCAGCGCGTCCATGCCATGCCCTCGACACCTGCGACTGCCTTGCCCAATTTAAATCTCCAGGCTTAGATAGACGACATTCTCACGCAATACCACAACGTGTTTGATGGAATGGGCACGCTCCCATATCGTTACAAGATATTGCTCAAACCGAACGCCAGCCCAGTCATCCATGCACCACGCCGGGTGCCGGCTCCTCTCAAGGATCATCTGAAAACGCAGCTACGAGAGCTCCAAGACCAGGGTATCATCTCAAAGGTCACGGAACCAACAAACTGGGTCAGCTCCATGGTCTGCATCAAGAAGCCCTCTGGTGAACTCATTTGCATTGATCCCAAAGACCTGAATCGCAACATCATGCGCGAGCACTACCCGATCCCAAAGCGTGAAGAGTTAACCTGTGAGATGGCTCATGCCAAATTCTTTACCAAGCTGGTCGACTCCTGTGGGTTCTGGCAGATACAGCTGGACAAGTCCAATCGGAAGCTATGCATGTTTAACATTCCACTCGACAGGTATTGCTACAACCGCATGCCTTTTGGTATCAGATCAGCTTCTGAAGTATTTCATCGCATAATGGAACAAATGATGGAGAGCATCGAGGGGGTGCGAGTCTATGTGGACGACGTGATCATTTGGTGCACGACGCCCGAGGATCATATCGCTCACCTCAAACACATTTTCCAGAGGATTCATGAAAACGGCCTCCAGCTCAGCAGGGCCAAATGCTCATTTGGTAGGTCCGCTATCAAGTTTCTGGGTGACCACATTTCACAGCAGGGTGTGCAACCTGACGCTAACAAGGTGCTGGCAATCAATGCCATGAAGACCCCAGAGCACAAAAAGGCGGTCCTCCTTTTCCTCGGGGTGGTGAATTTTCTCGGGAAATTCATTCCCAACATGGCATCCCACACGACAGCCCTCCGGCATCTCGTAAAAAAGTCGACAGTGTTCCAATGGCTTCCCGCCCATCAAGCGGAGTGGCTTGACCTGAAGGCGAAGCTCACCGCAGCCCCAGTACGGGCATTCTTTGACCCAACCAAGGATACCAAGATATCCACAGATGCAAGCCAGGACGGCATTGGGGCGGTGCTCCTCCAGCGAGACGACTCCTCGTCCTGGGCTCCAGTGGCATACGCCTCCAGGGCCATGACTCCGACCGAACAACGGTATGCCCAAATCGAAAAGGAGTGCTTGGATCTCCTGACAGGAATAGTCAAGTTTCATGACTACGTATATGGCCTGCCGAAGTTCACGGTGGAAACAGACCACAGGCCTCTAGTCCACATAATCCAAAAGAATTTAAATGACATGACACCTCGGCTGCAGCGATTTCTTCTTTGTCTCCGCCGATATGACTTCGAACTTATCTACACACCGGGTAAGGAGCTGATCATCGCGGATGCCCTATCCCGACCTGTCACCACGCCGTGTGAATAGGGCAACTTCATTCGCCACATTGAAGCACAGGTGCAGTTGTGTGCCAGGAACCTCCCAGCCACTGATGAACGAGTTATACAAATTCGTGAAGAAACTGCCAAAGATCCCCTACTGCAGCGCGTGATGGAGCACCTCGCCCATGGCTGGCAAATGGGGCAGTGCCCCTTGTTCTTCAACGTTAAGGATGAGCTGACGGTTGTTGAGGGGATCCTTCTCAAAATAGATAGAATCGTCATTCCCCAAAGCATGCAAAACATGGTGCTCAGACAGATCCATGATGGGTCACCTGGGGGTCGAGAAATGTTGACGCAGAGCTCGGCAGGCAGTTTACTGGCCTGGCATCAGCCAAGGCATTGCCAACACAGTCCTCAACTGCACAACATGCCAGAAGTTTCAACCAGCTCAGCCCAAGGCACGAGATTGTGACCTCTCTTTATTCCAAGGTGGGGATAGACCTCTTTCACGCCAATGGGCGTGATTACGTGTTCCTGGTCGACTACCTCTCCAGCTACCCGTAATTGGTGAAACTGTCGGACCTCACGTCCAAGTCCGTCATCAAAGCCTGCAAAGAGACTTTTGCCAGGCATGGGATACCACTCAAGGTAATGAGTGACAACGATCCATGTTTCTACAGCCAAGAGTGGTCCGACTTTGTACGATCCTACCACTTTAGTCGTATCACATCCAGTCCCATTTACCCGCAATCAAATGGGAAGGCCGAGAAAGGGGTCCATATTGTCAAGCGGTTGCTGTGCAAGGCTGCAGACTCAGCCTCGGATTTCAACCTGGCGCTATTGGCATACAGGGCAACCCCTTTGAGGACTAGTTTGTCTCCGGCGCAGTTGCTCATGAACCGCAACCTGAGGACAACTGTTCCAGCCATCCATGTTCCAGACCTTGACCACCTGACAGTGCTGCAGAAGGTGCAGCAATCCAGAGACCAGCAAAAGATCACGTATGATGCTCATGCCACGGATCTGCCTGCGCTGGCTCCAGACGATGTTGTTCGTATTTGGCTGCCTGAGGGAGGTTCGTCAGCCCCAGCTGTTGTCATCAGACAGGCTGCTTCCAGGTCTTTCATTGTCCAAATGGCTGATGGCTCCATTTTACAGCGCAACAGGAGGGCGCTGCGTAAATTTCTCTGCCCATCACCCTGACCGCACTTCTCCGCATGTCATCATGCCTCCTCCGGATGTCTTGCACCACGAGGCCACCGAGATGGCAGCCATCCCGCCTGTCCAGGTGCCGGCGTGTCCCCCTCCACCTCTGCGGCGATCAACAAGAATTCGTCGCCCACCACAAAGACTGAATCTATAGACTTAAATCTTGTAAATTTTGTTCAGTTTGCTCTGTATCTGCACGACAGACACCTTCCCATGTACATATGTTCATTCATTCCCCACTTGTACATAGTTATGCATGCATATACAGCCACGTTCCAACATTAATTTTAAAAGGGGGAGATGTCATAATATCCACTCATGTATATCATGAGATGCCATGGTTAGTTGGACCGCTTTTCTTGTGTTTTTGCTCTAGAATGGTATGTATAACTGTTGCAGTGCATGCATTTGTTCCTTAAATATTAGTCATTGCCTGTCACACTGTCATGTCTTTTAATGATGTTCTCCAATCTATCTTAATCAACTCATGCCTCAAACCTTTGTAGCTTCCTTTGTTTAGATTTAAGATCTTAGTTTCTGAGCAGATTTCTTCACTTTCCATTCTAATGAAGAATTCTCCCATGTTATGGTCACTCTTCCCTCAAGAATCCCACACAGCATGATTATTAATTAACTGCTTCTCATTGTATAATATCAAATATATGAAAGCATGTTGCCTAGTTGGTTTCTCAAAGCACTGGTCCAAAAGAAATCTTGCACACACTCGAGGAATTTATCCGCCACATTATTATAGCTACTTTAGTCTGCCCAATCTATATATTGACTAAAGTCACCCATAATTACTGTTGCACCCTTGTTACTTGCATCTCAATTTTCCTTTTTAATGCAACCTCCTACCTTACCACTACTGTTTGGAACACTGTAAACAGCTCCTACAAATGTTTTCCACCCCTTGTTGCTTCTTTGCTCCACCCAAACTGATTCTACACCTAGATTTTCTGAGCCAATATTCTCTCTGCTGCACAGATATCATTCTTAACTAATAACACCACCCCACTTTCTTTTGCCTTTTGCTGGTCAAAAACATGGAAATATAGAAACTAGGAATTCGGAATCAAGCCTGCTCTGCAGTTCACTATGATCATGGCTGATCCTCGAATTCAATGCCATATTCTCCATTTCTCCCCATGACCCTCGATATCAGTAAAATCAAAAAATTTTCTCTCTCTTTCTTGAATATATTCAGTGACTTGGGGCACAATTTAACAGAAAGGTTTCTGTGTGCGATCGAACAGCCACGTTGAGCCTGAAAAGCAGCATGCCACTGTGCAACGTAGCCGATAGCCCCCGCTCCTGGGAACTACCCAGCTCGCCACGTCTCGCGAGATCTAGCACAGTCTTGCGAGACATTGAGATATGAATCCCGCCATTGTGGGTGAGACAGCTAGTCTCACTTTAATATGCAGTTCCCCGAGGTATCCGAGGCTTGGGATCTATCCCTTTCGTCTCAGAGACCTCGGGCGAGCGCTGTTCAGTACTGGTCTCCACAAAGGGGTACCACATGGAACAGAACTCTTGGGGGCCTCCCAGGGGATCGGAGGCTCTCAGATGCTTACCCTCTTGGCAGGGTGGTGCCCTGGCACTGCTGGTAGGCTTTTGCTTGTAGGAAATTGGCAATTGTAGTTAAATGAGCACTTCACAGCCCCAAGTGGATCCCCATGGGTAGACATGCCATGCAGCATAAGGACGTTATTGCCTTACATCCCAATCAGAAGTTGATGCCTGGACACCGTGCCCAAGTGCTGCAGGAAGCAACACCATGAATGCAGCAGCCAACATCCGAAAACCAGAAGCTGTTCCCCAGTACTGGGGACTGGCAGGCCAGGTGGCCAGACGGCGGAGGTGGCGGCGGCAACAGTTTCAACAGAGACTCAAGGTGACAGCCCATGTGCAAGGCCCCACCCCACACCATGAGGACCCGGCCGCCCATTAAGCCAGGAGTGACCAGAATTGGGGGGTGGTGGTGGGGGGGTGGGAGGGGAGGGGATAGGACGTTTCGACGTGGCCAGTTCGGCGTGGCCGATTCGGCGGGGCCAGTTCGGCGTAGCCGATTGGAATGGGACGTTTCGGCGTGGCCAATTTGGCGGAGGAGTTTTTCAGCGGAGGGACGTCAAATTAGTTATAGTCGCAAAATATTTGTGCAGCCCATTTCTTGTATCTTTTCCTTCCAGCCGCCTCAGATATCGTGTTTGTGCACCAAACCGGGTCTGACTTTACACAGCCAGTGTTACTGAAGATATTGTGACTTTACACAGCCGGTGTTACTGAAGATATCGTGTTTGTGCACCAAGCCAGGTCTCTTAAAGAAAGGGACCAACATTAAACCAGGTCGCCAGTGATCTACAATGTGTTAAGTCAGACAGCAGTGTAGATCACTTGGCAGCTGCTTCAATACTTTCAGTAACACCGGCTTTCTTTAAGAGACCCGGCTTGGTGCACAAACACGATATCTTCAGTAACACCAGCTGTGTAAAGTCAGACAGCAGTGTGGATCACTAGCGAACTGGTTTAATGTTGGTGCCTTTCTTTAAGAGACCCGGTTTGGTGCACAAACACGACATCTGAGGCGGCTGGAAGAAAAAGATACAAGAAATGGGCTGCACAAACATTTTGCGACTATAACTAATTTGACGCCGAAACGTCCCTCCGCCAAAAAATTCCTCCGTCGAATCGGCTACGCCGAACTGGCCACGCCAAAACGTACCAAACCCCGGGAGGGGAGTGGGGTGGGTTGGCAACAGCCCAAGGTATACAGATGTTGCTGGACTTCTAAACAGATGACAGACAGCGTGCCACAGGAGGCTCAGCCTCAACAAGACAACAGTGCGGCACCTGGGCTATGTCCTCACGGACCTGACACCACATGGAGGAGGAGAATACCTGCTCCCGGTGACCGTCTAGGACCTCAGCCCTCTGTGAACCTGTATCATTTATACTGATATGAATAACAACGTCTGATTGTTCATCCTCCCCCTTCAGAATGTCCTGCAGTCTTCATCCTGTCACCAGGAAGGCTACATGCCATCCTGGCATCACATCTGTAACCACAGAAACATCTATCTGTTCCCTTTATCATAGACTCCACTATCATTATTTCTCTCCCACTCTTTTTGTTTCCTACCGTGCAGCTGAGGCATTCTTGAACCTGTCTCTTGCTGTATTCCCCTGAGGAATCACCTCCACCGACAGTTTCCAAAACAGGAAACCTGTTAGAGAAGGAGAAGGACCCAGGGGACTTCTGCAATCCCCGCCTAGTGCTTATGCTCTGTCTGGTGGTCCCCCATTCCCTTTCTGCCTGTGTATGCTTCACCTGCGATGTGAACACCTCACCGTACGTGCTGTCTACAAAGATGTCATCCAAGCGGATGCTCCACAGTGAGTCCAGCCGCAGCTCCAGCTCTGAAGGATGGATTTTGAGGAGCTGCAAATGGAGCGTCTCCGACACACATGGTCACCCTGGACACTCGAAGTGGCCCTGATTTCCCACATTGCACAAAAGAAGCATCCCATAAGGCCAAGTTGCTCTGTCATGACTTATCCTTAAATTCCTCCCTTTACTTTTACTTCCTCCAATTTAGGGTATGTCAAGGGCAGTAGAAATACTCACCAGGTACTACTTACTAACACTGCAGTTCATCTTTCTGAGGAAAGGTAGGAAAGGAAAACATCACCTCATCACCTCCTCACAAAACTCCATCAGTCACCATACACTAACTTTAGACTGACTTGAACAAATGTAATGGAAATCTGCACAAGACCATTTCGGACTGCACTATGCATAGTTGCTGAATAATGCGTGCTTGTGGAATACAAAGCACATTCTACAGTAGGCCACATGGACCCTAGTCTACTCTGCCTTCCAAGGACAACCTCATTAATAGTTTTGAGGGTGGCTTATGCTTTCTCAGTGACCATTGTGATATTGGTGACCTTTTATGAGATGTTGAAGATGACAATGGAGGTGTTATTGTGTCAGCTGCATTGAAGCATAAAGAGAACTCTACACATAGAACATAGAGCGTACATTGCAGAAGGAGGCCATTCGGCCCATCAAGACTACACCAACCCACTTAAGCCCTCACTTCCACTCTATCCCCATAACCCAATAACCCATCCTAACCTTTTTGATCACTAAGGGCAATTTATCATGGACAATCCACCTAATCTGCACATCGTTGGACTGTGGGAGGAAACCGGAGCACCCGGAGAAAACCCGTGCAGACACGGGAAAACGTGCATACACTACACAGACAGTGACCCAGCGGGGAATCGAACCTGGGACCCTGGGGCTGTGAAGCTACAGTGCTATCCACTTGTGCTACCGTGCTGCCCAATCATAAAAACTTGTCTTCACCTTATTCGTCCTGGAGATATGAGGTTGTCAAAGGCATGGCCTCTGCACTATGCTGATGTTGTCGCATCCTCATGTGGGTCATCTGAATCCTCACCCTCTTCCAATTCATCTCCTTCAACGCCCTTCTTGTCTGAGGAGATATACAACTCCTGCATGTCTCCTTGTGGCAAAATATCCTCCTTTTACAGTGTTATGTTGTGCAGGGTGCAGGAAAAAAGGATAATACAGGACACTCTTTGTGGTGAGTATTGGAGAGCCCCGCTAACAAGCGACATTTATTTAGCAATAACTTGCTCACTACACTCAGTTTTTCCAGGGTCATAGATACATAGATACATAGAAAATAGGAGCAGGAGGAGGCCTTTTGGCCCTTCGAGCCTGCTCCGCCATTCATCACGATCATGGCTGATCATCCAACTCAATATCCTAATCCTGCTTTCTCCCCATAGCCTTTCCCTAATCCCATTCTCCCCAAGTGCTATATCCAGCCTCCTCTTGAATATATTCAAAGTTTTAGCATCAACTACTTCCTGTGGTAATGAATTCCACAGGCTCACCACTCTTTGTGTGAAGAAATGTCTCCTTATCTCTGTCCAAAATGGTTTACCCTGAATCCTCAGGCTGTGACCTCTGGTTCTGGACACACCTATCATTGGTAACATCTTCCCTGCATCTACCCTGTCTAGTCCCGTTAGAATTTTATAAGTCTCTATGAGATCCCCCCTCATTCTTCTGAACTCCAACGAGAACAATCCCAACCTAGACAATCTCTCCTCATATGACAGTCCCGCCATCCCTGGAATCAGTCTGGTAAACCTTCGCTGCACTCCCTCGAGAGCAAGAACATCCTTCCTCAGAGAAGGAGACCAAAACTGCACACAATACTCCAAGTGTGGCCTCACCAAGGCACTGTACAATTGCAGCACCACATCCCTGCTTCTATACTCGAAACCTCTCGCAATGAAGGCCAAAATACCATTTGCCTTCTTTCCCGCCTGCTATACCTGCATGCTTACCTTCAATGAATGGTGCACAAGGACACCCAGGTCCCGCTGCACACTCCCCTCTCCCAATTTACAACCATTCAGGTAGTAATCTGTCTTCCTGTTTTTGCTTCCAAAATGAATAACCTCACACTTGACCAAAGTATACTGCATCTGCCATTGGTTTGCCCACTCAACCTGTCCAGATCTTTCATCCCTGCATCCTCGTCACAATTCACCCTCCCACCTAATTTGGTATCATCTGCAAACTTTGAGATGTTACATTTTGTTCCCTCATCCAAATCATTAATATATATTGTGAATAGCTGGGGTTCCAGCACCGATCCCTGTAGTACCCCACTGGTTACTGACTGCCAATTTGAAAAGGACCCATTAATCCCTACTCTTTGTTTCCTCTCTGCCAACCAGTTTTCTATCCACCTCAATACATTTCCCCTAAACTCATGCGCTTTAACTTTTCAACATTAATCTCTTATGCGGGTCTTTGTCAAATGCCTTCTGAAAGTACAAATATACCACATCGACTGGCTCCCCCTTGTCAATTGTACTGGTTACCTCTTCAAAGAATTCCAACAGATTTGTCAAACATGATTTTCCCTTCATAAATCCATGGTGACTCTGACTGATCCTTCCACTGCTTTCTAATTGTTCCGCTATAAAGTCCTTGATAATGGATTCAAGCATTTTCCCCACTACCAATGTTAGGCTTACTGGTCTGATCTATAATTCCCTGCTTTCTCTCTACCTATCATTTTGAATATCGGAGTGACGTGAGCTACCCTCCAATCTGCAGGGACAGTTCCAGAGTCCATAGAATCCCAGACTATGACCACCAATGGATCCACTATTTCCAAAGCCACCTCCTTCAGCACTCTGAGATGCAGATTCTCAGGCCCATTTCTTTGTCCCTCATTATGCATTCCCCTGTTTCTGTCTGTAGTGGGCCTACATTTCTCTTTATCAATCTCTTTCTCTTCACATATCTGTAGAAACTCTTAGTGTCAGTGTTTATGTCCTGCAAGCTTCCTTTCGTACTGTACTTCCCCCTTCTTAATCAATCCCTTCGTCCTTTGCTGAATTCTAAACTGCTCCTAATCTTCAGACCTATTATTTTTCTTGGCCAATCTGCATGCTTCTTCCTTGTATTGGATACTATTTCTAATTTCCTTTGTAAGCCATGGATCAGCCCTCTTACCCCCTTTGCTTTTGTGCCAGACAGGAATGAACAGTTGCTGTAGTTCCTCCATGTGTTCCTTGAATGTTTGCCATTGTCTATCCACTGTCATCCCTTTAAGTAACTCTCCCCAATCTATCAAGGCCAACTCACACCTCATATCCTCATAGTTCCCTTTTGTGGTAGTATGACTAGAGATACTACGGTACCTGGGAGTGTGAGCTACCATTGGTGGAGAAGGCTCGCTGCTCATTGGCCCAAGTGTTTGCATTTCATTGGTCAGAATGTAAGGTAGCTCCACCCAGTCAGGCGGGGTATAAGAACCCGTGTTCCCAGCAGCCGGCCTCTTTGTGTACTCGAGCTGCTGGGGAAACATCTTGTTGATTAAAGCCTTCAATTCGGACTATATCCTCATTTCAGTAGTTATTGATCGCGCATCACCTTTAATGAAGGGAACCTTCTCCACTCAACTCCTGACTTCATTACAGCCTTGGTTCAAACATGGACAAAAGAGCTGAACTCCAGAAGTGGGATGAGAGTGATGTCAATGCCACTTGATGTCAAAGCAGCATTTGTCCAATTGTGGAGTCAATTGGAATTGGAGAATCTCTGCTAGTTGGAGTCACACCTAGCACGAAGATGGCTGTCATTGTTGTATATCAGTCATCGCAATTCCAGGCCATATCTTCTTTTCATCGTAAGGTGAGAAATGTCAATATTCACTGATGACTGCACAATGTTCAGCACAATTCGTCACTCCACAGATACTGAAGCAGTTCATGTCCAAATGCTGAAAGACCTGGCCAATGTCCAGATTAGGGCTGACAAGTGGCAAGTAATGTTAACGCCACACAAGTTCCAGGCAATGACCATCTCCAACAAGAGACAATCTAATCAGGAGCCCATTGATATTCAATGGCATTACCATCACTGAATCCCCCACTGTCAGTATTGACCATTGACCAGAAACTGAAAGAGACTAGTCATATAAATATGTGGCTATGAGAGCAGGTCAGAGGCTTGGAACCCTGTGGCGAATAATACATCTCCTGACTCCCCAAAGCCTGTTCACGATCTACAAGGCACAAATTAGTAGTATGATTGAATACTCGCCCCTTGGTTGGATGAATGCAGCTCCAACAATATTCAAGAAGCTTAAGACCATCAAGGACAAAGCAGCATGCTTGATTGTCACCCCTTCCACAAACATTCAATTCCTCCACCACTATCGAACAGTAACAGAATATCAACCAAATACAGGATGCACTGCAGGAATCCACCAAGGCTCCTTCGACAGCACTTTCCACACCCACGACCACTATCATCTAGAAAGTCAAGGGAAGCTAACAAATGAAAAGGTCACCACACCAGCACGTGCAAGTTCCCCTCCAAGCCACTGACCAAAATGTCTTGGAAATATATCGTCGTTCCTTCACTGTTGCTGGATCAAAATCCTGGAATTTCCTCCCTAACTTCATGGTGTGGATTGCAGCGGTTCAAGAAGGCAGTTCTCAAGGACAATTAGTGATGGACAATAAATACTTACAATAAACCTGTGATACCCGCTTTCCATGAAGGAATATGAAAAGTAAAAAAAGGCGACAAGTCTTTAATCGAGGATAAATTCAGGAGAACAACATTTCAAATTAATTTCCTGCCGGCGGGAACAAGTTTTTCTCATCATGCATATTTAGTGACCCAGGCCAACCAGAAGTCCTACCACTAGTGGGACAGGACAATTCCACCCATTGGTTTTAATAAGTAAAACATATTTGCAACTAGGCACACATTTAATTTAGATTTAACAATGCAAATCTGGTTTGTGCCCAAAAATATGCACTTTCACCAATATAATGGCTGTTCAGCTCCGGTTTACAATTTATAAGCGCTGTTGCCTTCTGAATGGCTTTTCTATTAAAAATGATAGAATTTACAGTGCAGCCCATCGGGTCTGCACCAGCTCTTGGAAAGAGCACCCTATCCAAGTACACACCTCCACCCTATCCCCATAACCCAGTAACCCCACCCAACACTAAGGGCAATTTAGCATGGCCAATCCACCTAACCTGCACATCTTTGGACTGTGGGAGGAAACCGGAGCACCCGGAGGAAACCCACACACACACGGGGAGAACTTGCAGACTCTGCACAGACAGTGACCCAAGCCGGGAATCGAACCTGGGACCCTGGAGCTGTGAAGAAATTGTGCTAACCACTATGCTACCGTGCTGCCCTTTAAGATTATGTATGGAATGCATTAATATTCCTAATTAGCTCAACATTTTACCCCTCTGCCATAACCATAGTTACCAAATAAGTTATTGTAACTATTGCATTTATTATCACTAATTTGTACACTAAAGAGAAATGCATGATGTTATGAAGAGTTTTTGATTCCTCGTTCATGTCAATTTAGCTTTTCAGGGCCCATTAATTTTCACTGCCTGATATGTGCCTTTTTTATTTTTAGCACAAATAACAGTAATTGTAGAAATTATTTTGCATACGCCAGTTGTCACTCGTAATAAGCATCAGTCATGAATGTTGACCTCTACTTGTGTTCTTGGTGATTAATTTGCCAACAAAATTGTGCAAAAAAGTTCAGTTGATTATGCACCCCAATGACTCAGAAACATTACTTTAACTGAAAGGAAAAGGGAAGGAATGATAAAGTAGAAAATTGAAAGGCATTCAAAATAGAATTGATTATTGGAAAGAGTGAGGCAGACCAGGGCAAATGTACACCTCCAGTACACATTGTTCCCAAAAGCACTGTATTTTACATCAATTACTCTTGGAAGTTCAATTTTAACCACGTCTAACAAACAAGAGTTTTGTGTTACAGTTTATTGAGTGTCCTTTTGTAACTTTATGTCAGAATTAGTCTTTCCTATCAAATCACAGACAGAGGATCTCTTGCAATGCATTTTCTTCCCATTCCCACACTATTATGTCTAGAGGCACACAAAGATTTATATCTAGCCCGTTCCTCATCTCCCCTCCTTCTCATGTGAAGATTTTGGGCCAGAATTCACATGTACATGCCCAACACTACCTCTCTCCCACCTCACTCAAATCTTCCACAGGTTCTGTATTGTCAGATTGCTTGACCAACATCCAGTCTCAAATTTGTTCAGTTAAAAACTGGGAAGGCCAAGGCTATGATCTTTGGCCCCTGCCATAAACCCTATAGTCTATAAAATTCTAACAGGACTAGCCAGGTTAGATGCAAGAAGGATGTGCTCGAAGGTGAGGGGGTCCAGACCAGTGGTCACAGTCTGAGGATGCAGGGTAGACCATTTACGACAGAGATGATGAGAAATTTGTTCACCCAGAGAGTGGGGAGCCTGTCGAATTTGTTACCACAGGAAGTAGTTGAGGCCAAAATATTGTATGTCTTCAAGAAACAGTTAAATGTAGCACGGGGCAAGGGGGATCAACGGATATGGGGGGAAAGCAGGATTAGACTATTGAGTTGGATGATCAGCCATGATCATAATGAATAGCGGAGCAGGCTCTAAGCGCCAAATGGCCTCCTCTTGTTCCTATTTTCTATGCTTCTATGTTTCTACAGTTTTGGATTGAACTGACTCTTTGACCTGAGCTCATTGCCCAACATTGGCTGGTGGTCTTCCAATACTTCAAGTTCATACTAATCCTCATGTTTAAACCTTTTCATTGGCTTTGTCCTCCATCTGCTCTATCCATGTAATCTTCTCCATTACTCCTCACCTCAGTGTTTTATTTTCCTCCAACATTTTTCTTATCTTCACCCCTCACCCATTTTACCCCAATATTGGCAGCCATGTTTACTGATGTGTTGGGTATGCTGGGTCTGCAAGGACTGCGTTTACCATAGCAGTGAGACAGGCTACCAACACTTGTAGAAGTACAACTCTATTTTATTGAACTATGAGCTGTTAAACATACTTGCACTGTGGGTTGACACTATGCTGAGTTGACTGGAGACCTGAGGCTAACCTGACCACACTATCCTGCTAGCACATGGTGGATGTTCATGTTGCTGATCACGGGCTGTGGCTGTCTCAGAGGCTGCATCCCAAGAGAGCGGGAAAACTAGTGCCCTCTGGCTTTATAGTGGCCGCGTCCTGTCTGATGATTGGCTGCTGTGTTCTGTGTGTTGATTGGTCATTCAGTGTGTCAGTCAGTGTCTGTCTATGCACCATCATATACTTGTGTGTATATTATGACACTTACATCAGTAGTTTTGGCATATCATCTCTAAACCTCTTTACCACTCCATCTCCCTCTCCTTCCTCAACACTCTCCTTAAAACGTGTCTCTTTGACCAACCTTTTAGCCACTTCTACTGATGGTTCATTGTTTTTTTTCTCTAATCATTCCTCTCAGGTACTTCAGTTGTCTTTCAACATTAAGTATGTGATATGAAAGCTGATTATTATTGCTCAATGCTTTTGAGATATAATTAGTAACCACAAAGTTCCAAAAATTGATATATGCAGGACTAATACAACTAATCAGAATTTTGGTTCATTGTGCAGAGGAAATAATTCATGGGCTGGCCACTTGTGAAATTATTTGGAGGAAACATTGCTACTTTAATTCAGAAATAAATTGTAGAACTTCACAAAGTGTTAACAGGAACAACATTATTGGTTACTGACTATAAAATGTGCAAATCATTCCTGTGTTTTAGTAGAATAAGCAGTTTGTATGATTTATTTTTAAAGATTTGTCTTTGGAAATTATTTGCATATGTACTATACGAAAAACAAACAAGATGTCAGCAACAGTTGTAAAAGACATACCATTAATCTGAGTTATTGACAATGAATCACGGTTCTTGGTACTGCTTAGCAGAGTGAAATAAGATAAGTATGATGTCTCTGCATTAACACCATTTTACAGCCTCAAAACCTGTCAGTTTATTCTCTCTGCTTTTTCTTGATAACAGCTTATAGCATCCATCTAATCTTGCTCCCAGCAGTGGACTGATAAATGTCAGAAACATCCAGCCACATTTGACTTCCTTCATTTGCCTTTTCAAAAACTAATTTCAGGAGATAAAAACATTTTGTTTAATATACTTCTGTTATTCCACTGGCAGCACATGTCATAAAATGCTCCCCTACTTTAGGCACTCTAGTTTGCTCGATTACTCAGCACTCATAGGAAGATGTGTCGATAGAATGTATGCACTCTGTTGTGTCTTCATTCTTCCTTAATAATGGTTTCCCACCCAATGTAATTGACAGGGCTCTCAGCCGTGTCTGACCCAGCTACCACATCTCTGCCCTCACCCCCTCTCTTCCGTACTGGAACAGGATAGGAGCCCCCTTGCCCTCACTTTTCATTCCACCAGCCTCACATTCAAAGTATCAGCCTCCGCCAGTTCCACCAACTCCAGCATGATTCGACAACTAAACACATCTTTCCCTCACTACCCCCGTCAACATTTTGCAGGGACCATTCCTTCCGGAATATCCTGGTCCACTCCTCCATCACCCCCAACACCTCACCACCTTCCCTTTGCACCTTCCCACACAATCGCAGAAGCTGTAGCACCTGCCCTTTTACCTCCTCCCTCCTCACCATCTCAGGCCCTAAACACTCTTTTCAAGTGAGGCAGAGCTTCATGTGCACCTCCTTCAATCTGATCCATTGCATTTGCTGCTCCCAATATGGTCTGCTCTACATTGGAGAGACTAAACGCAGACTGGGTGACCGTTTTGCAGAACACCTCCAGTCCTTCCGCGAGTAGGACCTTGACCTTCCTGCCACTTGCCATTTCAACTCACCGTCGTGCTCTCACGTCCACATGTCCATCCTTGGCCTGCTGCAATGTTCCAGTGAACCCAGCATAAACTGGAGGAACAGTACCTCATCTTCCAATTAGGCACATTACAGCCTTCCGGACTTAACATTGAGTTCAACAACTTTAGACTGTGAACTCTCACCTCCAACTTCACCCCATTTTTATTTCTATCAATTTATTTTCATTTCCTCCATTGATCTGTTTTTCCCTCACCATTGTTTCCCCACTGCACTTGGGCCAACTGTTCCGAGTTGCCCTTTGACTATTTTCCCTTTGACACACTGCTCACATTTGTTCTGCCATTCACATATTCTAATCTCTTTATGTGTCACTATCAGCACCCTTCTTACCCTTAATCACCCCCATTTACATTCCTTTTTCTTCTGTCCTCAACATCGTTGTCAGTCTCCACCTATCGCTGGCCCCATATCCAGCCCCAACACTCAACGTCCCCCCACTACAGTATAAATCTGACTGCAGTTCTCTCTAGCTTTGTCAAAGAGTCATCCAGACTTGAAACATTAGCTGCCTTCTCTCCCCACAGATGCTGTCAGACCTGCTGAGATTGTCCAGTATTTTCTGTTTTTATTTCAGATTCCAGCATCCATGGTGTAATGAACTCCAATTGGCTTTATTGGTTGGCCAATTGGAGTATGGGCCCATATAATCACCTGTGTAGGCTTTGTGAGCAGTCTTAAGTTGACTGGACTGCTAGCAGCACTGTTTGTAGCTGCTCCTGTAATATCGTTATTGTAAATAAATATTGGTGGTGACGGAACTCCTGCCTCCCGTGGATTACTACAGTGGCGACGAGGTAAACTACGAATTTTGCGGAGACCAGCTGCCGCACTCGGAGGGTAAGCCTTGCCATTTTAAAAATGCCATTTTTTGGGAGGTTAGAGGCATTCGACCCGGCTATTGAGGACTGGTCCCAGTATGTGGAGAGAATGTGTTACTTCTTCCGGGCAAATGATATACTGACGGACGAAAGGAGACGGCTTATCCTGCTGTCGGCGTGCGAACCCTCCGCTTTCGCCATTGTACGTAGTCTGACTTATCCTGATGCGCCGGACACGAAAACTTTCCAAGAAGTAACGGAATTGGTGAAAGAGCACTACGACCCAAAACCACCCCTCATTTTGCGTAGGTACAGATTCTACACAGCGAAGCGGGAAGACAGGGAGTCAGTCACGAATTTCTTGACCCGCCTGAGAAGGCTGGCGGAAAAATGTGAGTTTGGCCCGACGCTAAATGAAATGCTTCGGGACCGGTTAGTGTGTGGTATAAATGACCTCACAATACAGAAACGCCTGTTGGCGGAAACGGAGCTAGACTGCAGGCAGGCGTTACAGCTCGCACTGTCCCTAGAAAAGGCAGCAAGTGGGGCGCAGGAACTACAGGGCACGCCAATGGAGGTAGATACCTGTGAGAGGGACTACCACAACGGGTCCTGCTACCAGATAGCCGCTCTCAGGAAAAACCTGAGGAATAGAGGGAAAAAGGAAAACCCCAGAACTGCCCCCAAGTCTGCCAGGACTAACTGGAGACAGAGGGAAGTACCGGCTGAAGCTCCCCCAACAGAGAAGGACCGTTTCTGGCACCAGACAGAGTGGGGTAACAACGACAGAAACCCTAGAAGGAGGTGGCAAAAGAGGAATAGCAGGTGGGGACACAGGGAAGTACACAACCTAGACGCCCCATCCTCCTCCGAAGGGGAACAATTATATAATATTACAACGAAGAAAGCAGAACCCATTAGGATTACCCCACGGGTGAACGGGCGGCCGACAATAATGGAAATAGACACGGGTGCGGCCGTATCAGTAATGGGAGTGGCAGAATTTAGAAAAATCAAAGATGGACTCCAGCCACTAACCCTAACAAAAACATCGACAAAACTTAAAACCTACATGGGGGAACCCCTGGAAGTTCTAGGCACGACTCATGTACCTGTGGAATATGAGAAAAAATTGCTCAGATTACCGTTGACGATAGTAGAGGGCTCCGGACCAAGCTTAATTGGACGGAACTGGCTGAAAGACCTAAAATTAGATTGGATGAAAATTTTCCAGAGTGGAAGCGGGCAGTGGAGTGGAGTACTCCAAAAATACCCGGAGGTCTTCCAGGAAGGTTTGCGGGAAATCATAGGCGCCAAAGCAACTTGGCACGCGGACCCAGAAGCCCTTCCAAAATTTTGTAAGGCCAGGCCGGTACCTTTTGCATTAAGGAAGAAAGTAGATGATGAAATAGAAAGGTTATGGCGCGACGGCATTATCAGACCAGTACAATTTTCGGAATAGACAGCGCCGGTGGTACCAATTTTGAAGCCAGACGGCTCGATACGTCTCTGTGGAGATTTCAAACAAACAGTAAACAAATACGCACTGCTGGACAAATACCCAATCCCGAAAATAGACGACCTGTATGCCAAATTGGCAGGTGGGCTTTTGTTCACGAAACTAGACATGAGCCACGCCTACCTGCAGTTAAAACTAGACAAGGGCTCCCAGAAGTTCGCGACGATCAACACCCTGAAGGGCCTTTTTCGTTATACGAGGCTACCTTTTGGAGTGTCATCAGCCTGCGCTATATTCCAGCGTACGATGGAAAATATTCTGCAGGGACTACCGCAGGTGGCGATTTATTTGGATGATGTGTTAATTATGGGTAGGACAAACAGGGAACACTTAAGGAACCTGGAGGAAGTGCTCACGCGTTTCGCAAAGGCAGGCGTACGGCTAAAAAGGGAAAAATGTGTTTTTCTGGCCCCACAGTGACGTACCTGGGATATAAAGTAGACGAGTCAGGCTTACATCCATTAGAAGACAGAGTAAGGGCAATAATAGAAGCCCCAGCTCCCACCACGGTCCAGGAGTTACGATCATTTCTAGGGTTGGTAACCTATTATGGAAAATTTATAGAAAATAGGGCGTCCATCCTGGAACCCCTCCACCAGCTACTAAAAAGGGGGCAAGAATGGAAATGGTCCACCCACCAAAACCAAGCATTTAGGGACATTAAGGAACAGCTGTCATCCGAAAATGTCCTAGAGCATTATGACCCAAGGAAGGAGTTGGTGGTCATTTGTGATGCATCCCCTTACGGGTAGGAGCCGTCTTAGCCCATAGAGGAAGGAATGGGGAAGAACGGCCAATAGCCTATGCTTCGAGGACCTTGGCGATGGCTGAGAGGAAGTACGCCCAAATCGAGAAGGAAGGACTGGCGGTGATATTCGCAGTAAAGAAAATTCACCAGTATCTGTACGGGCGGAAATTCACCATAGTGACGGACCATAAGCCGTTATTAGGGTTATTAAAAGAAGACAAGTCAATACCCCCGATTGCATCAGCTAGAATCCAATGCTGGGCGTTGCTACTGGCGGCATATAGATACGTTCTGGAGCACAGACCGGGAACGCGAGTAGCACATGCAGATGCTTTAAGCAGACTTCCCCTCCCGGACACTCCGCCGCAAATACCAAAAGTAGAGGAGACAGTAATGACTCTAAATTTTTTGGATACCCTACCAGTAGACGCACAACATATTCGGTTGTGGACGCAAAAAGACCCAGTTTTAGCCAAGATGAAGCATTTACTGCTAACAGGGAACTGGAAAGACCAGTGGAGCCCCAGATGCACCCATACTGGAGCAGAAGGGACCAAATAACCGTAGAAGACGGTATCCTACTATGGGGAGCCCGGGTAATCGTCCCAGCTCAGGGCCGTCAGGCAATCTTAACTGAGTTACATCACGGACACCCAGGGGTGTCTAAAATGAAGATGCTAGCTCAAAGCTACGTTTGGTGGCTAGGTTTGGACACAGACATAGCAGCCTTGGTACGTCGGTGCCAGGAGTGCCATTGCACCCGTGAGAATGGCCAGGCAGACCGTGGACCTGCCTGCATATTGACCACGCTGGCCCTTTCATGGGCTCAATGTTTTTGGTGATAGTGGACGCCCACTCTAAATGGTTGGACGTCCACCAGGTAAACACGGCAAGCACAGCATCGACAATTCAAAAGCTCAGGGCCTCGTTTGCAACACATGGACTTCCGGAGGTATTGGTGTCGGACAACGGAACGGCATTCACAAGTGGCGAGTTTGGAAAATTCCTGAAGGAAAACGGAGTCCGTCACATCAAAACGGTCACTTACCATCCAGCGACCAACGGCCTGGCAGAGAGAGCGGTCCAGACACTTAAAGCGGGACTCAAGAAGCAGCCGATATCGTCAATAGACACAAAGCTCTCCCGCTGGCTGTTTGATTACAGGACCACACCGCATTCTACAACGGGCATACCGCCAACTGAACTCTTAATGGGAAGGCGGCTGCGAACGAGGCTGAGTCTCCTTTTCCCAAATTTAACGGGGAAAGTGGAGAAACAACAGGAGGCCCAAAGCAGGGGGCATGATAATAGTCGGCAGCAGAGACATTTCCAGGTGGGGGCACCGGTTTGGGTCAAGAATTATGGGAATGGACCAACGTGGGTCAAAGGCACGGTAGAGTCCCAAACAGGGCCCATATCCTATGAGGTTTCAATAGGAGGTAAGGTGCTGAAGAAACACCTAGACCAAATAAGGGCAGCGGAACCACACCTGAAGGCAGGCGAAGCAGGACTGCCTCAAGCTGGGATAGCCCAGACGGAAAGGATACCCACACCCCAGCCCCGAGCAATTTCTCCAGACCCCGTCATCCAGTCATCAGAGTCGGAGATGGACACACTCGACGAGGCGCCGCGACACCTCTCCCCGAGGAGGAGGAAGAACAACTTCCAAGGAGGTCGTCAAGGAAAAGACGGGCACCTATAAGGTACACCCCGCCCACTTCGGAGAACGACCCGGCGGACGACACAGAGGTGACAGACCCAGACATGAGGAGCAGGAAGAAGATCAGAGGAATGCCAGCTGGCAGAAATTCCTCGGACCTTGGGGGGGAGGGGTGTAATGAACTCCAATTGGCTTTATTGGTTGGCCAATTGGAGTATGAGCTCCCTCAATGATAGCTCAATGAGGGGGCCCATATAATCACCTGTGTAGGCTTTGTGAGCAGTCTTAAATTGACTGGACTGCTGGCAGCACTGTTTGTAGCTGCTCCTGTAATATCGTTATTGTAAATAAATATTGGTGGTGACGGAACTCCTGCCTCCCGTGGATTACTACACATAGTAATTTGCTTTTATTTACTCTATAGTTCCTTGGTTCTATTGTAAGGGTGTCAACTTCATTAGATGATTAACATCAGAATACCATTATTTTTAAAATTAACTGTGTTGCATATTTAAAGTGACGAATATCACATGGCTTTACCAAGCATTACACATCATTCAGGTACTTATTTTCCTCCATCTAGCATGTAAGTACTCCGAAGCAGATCTCGCAGAGCATCCATCACATATCTTATGCAGTGATAATCTGCTGGCTTGTTCACCAGAGGCTGTGTAGAAGTATAGAGATGTATGCATAAAAGTTAAGTGCTGTTGCCACCTTCACAAATACAGACAAAGCACTTCCTCCACCACCCACACAAAAAATGTGTACTATGTACATATTCCAAAGCTCCGACAGCACGTTTTAAATCCATGTCCTCTATCACCTAGAAGAATAAGTGCATCATTTATATGGGAGCACCACTGCCTATGGATTCCCTTCCAAGTCACACACCATCCTGACTTAGTACTTTTTCCACTCTTTAACTGTCACTGGGTCAAAATCCTGGAACTCTTTTGCTCGGGGCTAAGGATAGCAGTGGTTCAAGAAGGTGATTCGCTTCCGCGAGTCCAATGAACTCTGGACTTGCCAGCAATGCTCACCTCTCAAGAATAAATAATAAAGCAATGGCTGTGCCAAAATTCCTTTGAGCCCTTGGCATGAGTTTGCAAAGACAAGTTGAAGATGTTTTCCTTTTTTGTGGATGGAATGGTGGTTGTTGTAAGAGTTTGTTCATCTCACATAGAGGTTCAAAGGCTGGAAAGGTCAAGCAATAGTTTAATTGGAAACGCATTACTATATGCATATGCACAATGTATAGCCCAAACTGAAAATGGGTTTTAATATAGGGTCCATGCAAGGATGGTGATAGTAGCGTTTGGGAGATAGAACATAGAACAGTACATAGAACAGTACAGCACAGAACAGGCCCTTCGGCCCTCAATGTTGTGCCGAGCCATGATCACCCTACTGAAACGCACGTATCCACCCTGTACCCGTAACCCAACAACCCCCCCCTTAACCTTACTTTGATTAGGACACTACGGGCAATTTAGCATGGCCAATCCACCTAACCCGCACATCTTTGGACTGTGGGAGGAAACCGGAGCACCCGGAGGAAACCCACGCACACAGGGGGAGGACGTGCAGACTCCACACAGACAGTGACCCAGCCGGGAATCGAACCTGGGACCCTGGAGCTGTGAAGCATTTATGCTAACCACCATGCTACCCTGCTGCCCCAGATTGTCTGTAATGATTTATTGCGTGCTTAGGACTATGTCAGGCTCTCAAAATTTTGACACAAGCTCCCAGATGCTAGGAAGGAAGACTTTGCAGGGTCTGCAAGGGTGGTTGTGCCATTGTCGTTATGATACCTTGGTCAATGCAATTGTCTGTACAGTTTGGCCATTACTGAAACATGGTTAAAGGATGGTCACGACTGGGAGTTAAATATCCAAAGGTATCAAACTATTCGGAAGGACAGAGTGGATGGTAAGGGAGGTGGTGTTACTCTGTTATTTAAGGATGACATCCGGGCAATAGTAAGGGATGACATCGGTGCTATGGAGGATAAGGTTGAATCCATTTGGGTGGAAATCAGGAATAGTAAGGCGAAAAAGTCACTGATAGGAGTAGTCTATCTGTCACCAAATAGTAACGTTATGGTGGGGCAGGCAATAAAAAAAGAAATAACTGATTCATGTAGAAATGATACAGCAATTATCATGGGGGATTTTAATCTACATGTCGATTGGTTTAACCAGGTCGGTCAAGGCAACCTTGAGGAGGAGTTTATAGAATGTATCCACGATAGCTTTCTTGAACAGTATGTAATGGAACCTACGAGGGAACAAGCGGTCCTAGATCTTGTCCTGTGTAATGAGACAGGATTGATTCATGATCTCATAGTTAGGGATCCTCTCGGAAGGAGCGATCACAATATGGTGGAATTTAAAATACAGATGGAGAGTGAGAAAGTAAAATCAAATACTAGTGTTTTGTGTTTAAACAAACGAGATTACAATGGGATGAGAGAAGAACTAGCTAAGGTAGAATGGGAGCAAAGACTTTATGGTGGAACAGTTGAGGAACAGTGGAGAACCTTCCAAACGATTTTTCACAGTGCTCAGCAAAGGTTTATACCAACAAAAAGGAAGGACAGTAGAAAGAGGGAAAATCGACCGTGGATATCTAAGGAAATAAGGGTGAGTATCAAATTGAAGGAAAAAGCATATAAAGTGGCAAAGATTGGTGGGAGTCTAGAGACTAGAGACTACTTTACCCTTAATACCTTGCATCTTTATCTTATGCAGCAATCTTTTGTGTGGCACCTTGTCAAAGGCTTTCTGGAAATCCAGATATACCACATCCATTGGCTCCCCGTTATCTACTGCACTGGTAATGTCCTCAAAAAATTCCACTAAATTAGTTAGGCACGACCTGCCCTTTATGAACCCATGCTGCGTCTGCCGAATGGGACGATTTTTATCCAGTGCCTCGCTATTTCTTCCTTGATGATAGATTCCAGAATTTTCCCTACTACCGAAGTTAAGCTCACTGGCGTATAATTTCCTGCTCTCTGCCTACCTCCTTTTTTAAACAGTGGTGTCACGTTTGCTAATTTCCAATCCACCGGGCATTAGTGAACCAAATGGGTTTGTACAACATTAACAATAGTGATCATAGTCACCATTACTGGGACTAGCTTGATATGCTCGAGTTATTAATTGAATTTAAATTACAACAGTTGCCAGGGGACTTGACCCCGCGTCCCCAGAACATTAGCATGGGCCTCTGGATTACTAGTCCAGTGACATTATCACAAATCCACTGCCCCTTTCTTCAGTGGAAGACCAAAGAATCGCCTCATAAACAGTGCAAAAGGATGTTGATGCCATCTTTCATGAAGATTACCACAGATCAGAGAACTACAGCGGTAATGCCACATCATTAAATAGTTTTTAAAAGAGATTTTTAAAATCCATTAGCTGATACAGGTCTACAGGAATTTGGTTTATAATTTCATCCATGTTTATCCTCTCTAATAGCAAACATTCCCATGTGTGCTGCAGCACCGTCAGCCTAGATTCTTCATTCAATGTGGGCCAAACCTAGTATTCGTTACAAACACAAGGATGCTTAAACCTGAGCCATGCAGAAAGAAAATAGATCTCAAGGTCAGATAAGGAGTTTTGTCTGATCCTGGAAACAGATTGTATTATCTCCCAGCAATCCTTGGAGTTTAAAACCACATAGTTTGAAGTCGATCTCAGAATCTGTACTGTATCAGACCCGATGATAATGCTTTTTTGAATTGGGGCATTTTTGCTTGCCATTGACTGAAACATTTTTCTTGGCACACGGCACACAGCCTCATGGCATGAAGCATAATCCAATGGCAATGCTTCTGAGTTCGGATGGAATATGACACAAAATAAATATAATCCATGTGGGCCGAGCGAACTGCCACCTCAGCCTTTTAACTTACATTGCATGACAGTGTAACTAGCAGGTTGCAGCTTGAGGCTTGACTGCAGTTGGTCCAGCTTCACAAACCATTCTTGAGCTTTGGGCTCTTTTCAAAATGTTAATAAAGCCCTCTTCTGTTTACCATGATTTTCAACAAATGCTGTCTTGGCCGCGTGTAAGTGGTCAGGGAGTTGTCCAGCTTTCAATTTAACAGCCGATAGTCCAGATTTTCTAGCAGGTGGCAAACCAACAGTGCTTGCAGCTCATCTCAAAGAATAAGGCCCTCAACTATCGAACAATCTCTCTTGTTGTTCCAGTGTCACTTTCAATTTGCCGCCAATGGTATCTTCAAGAGTCGAGCAATCAGTTGCATTGAATTGTTCTCACACGCCGCAAACCAAGTAAAATACACTGGGAAAGATTCTCCGGCCTCCCTGCGGCGTGTTTCCCGGCAATGGGAAGCAGACCACCATTGGTCGCTGGCGGAATCCTCTCGTCCCTCCGCTGTCAATAGGATTTACCATTGAATCTATTCCACACCATCAGGAAACCCCGGACGGAGGGTCAGTGGGATCGAAAGATCTCGCCAGCGTGAACAGCTCGAAAATCTCGTCTTCCATTTTTTTCCCCTCAGTTAAATTTTTACAGACACCAAAATTAATCGTTCGGCCATCATTCTGATTAAAGTAGAATTTGAAATATTCTGGGCTGGGTTCTCCGCAGCTCCGGCCCGAAATCGCGAAATGCGATTGGCCAGAGAATCGGCTCCCGCACTGGTTTCACGGCGATTCTGATTCTCCGGACCCCCCAACATGACAGAAACACGGCGCCCGCCGCAGCCAGGAGAATCGCATCAGGTGCCCCTACAGCTGATTCTCCGGGGCCTGAACGATTCAGCGGCCCAGATGGGCCGAAGTCCCGACGGCGTGGTTCTAACCACCCTTTAAAAATCAGGATACTGGTGTGCTGGCTAATGCGGTGACGGGAGGAGTTAGGAGCTGACGTGGGGGACCGCGGGCCCCCGTAACGGACATCGGCACCTCCCTTGCAGGAGTCACCGGCAAGGGCCCCAGCACCTTCTCCTCCCTCGGGTGTCCGCTGGCCCCCGGGCTTCTCCATGGCTCGGGTGTGCGAGCGGAGCCACCCCCCTGCCCCCCCCCAGACCTCCCTGACCCCCCCCCCCCCCCCCCCCCCCCCCCCCCCCCACACCACCACCTGGCACTGTCAGTCCTGGAGGCCCGCTCTGGTATCGACCAGGGTCTGAACGTTAGCGGCCATGGAGCTCAGGGGGTGCGCCATCCCTGTCTGGATCCGTGCGACGCTGGGCAGCATTTGGTCAATGGCGCTGATGCTCTCAGCCATGGCCTGCTGCGACTGGGCCACACTGAGGAGCGCCGCTGAAATCTGCAGCTGGCTCTGGCACATGGCTGCCTGTGAGTGGGCAGCCATGTCCTGGGCCACAGCCCCCGCCTGCACAGATAGCCCCAGGCTGTGCATAACCTGACCCATGTCCAACGCCTTAGGCCCCATTGCCTCCATCGCGGACGCCACCCGTGTGGTTTCGGTTTGGGTGGCATGCCTGACCTGCACCACTCCCTGCTCCTGCAGGCAGTTGGAGGTGCTGGAAGCCGGCCGTCATCCCCTTCTCTGGTCCCTGGGCTGCTGACTGCAACTGATCTATGGGTGGGAGTAGGGATTCCAGGAACCCGGGACTCATCTGGGTGGCAGCTGGTTGCTCGTTCCGGGCTGCCCTCCGACCGCCCGGCCCCTTGGCTGCTCCTACCTCCACCTGCTGTACCAGAGCGGCTGTGTGATGCGCACCAGTATGTGTCCCAGAAGCGTCCTCACTGAAGAGCCCAGCCGAGGTGATAGTCTCTGAGGTGGTGGAGGGTGTAGGAGACAGCAGTGGCAAAAGTTTATGTCATCATCGGACCCAAAGTCCGGGGTCTCCTGTGTCGTGTTGTGCTGTGTGTCTGTCCAATCTGTGTTGGTCCCCTGTGTGTTGGTTTCCTGTGTGTCTGTCCCCTCTGTGTTGGACCCCTGTATCATGGTGTGCTGTGTGTCAATCCCCTGTGTCGTGGTTTCCTGTGTGTCTGTCCCCTGTGTGCTGTCCCCTGTGTCATGGTGTGCTGTGTGTCAGTCCTGTGTGTTGGTTTCCTGTGTGTCTGTCCCCTGTATTTTGGTCCCCTGTGCCATTGTGTCCTGTGTGTCTGTCCCCTGTGTTTCCATCCCATGAGTCGCAATGTCCTGGCTTGTCTTGGACGGAGGGCTGTTGTTACGGCTGCCCTACCCGTCGGCGCATGGGTCCCTGGGCAGCACCAGCCCAGCACTGGCTTGGGGCGGGGGCGTCGGGTGAGCGGGGACCATCGCCAACTGTCCTGCAAGACGCAAGACAGCATGTATGGTTAGACAGGTGGACAAAGGTGAGGCGTGATGTGGTGAGGGGGTGAGGTGATGGGGTGGAGTGGGGGCGTTGGGGTGCGGGGATGAGGGGGTGGGGTGAGGGGGTGATGGGGTGGGGTGGGGGGGTGGGGGTAGGCACACATGTGTTGTGAGGGGCTGCATACAGGCAGGGGTTCTCATCTCCGACCTCTGCATTGGCAACCTCCCGCTCCTCGTGTCCAGCAACAATGCTCAGGCAGAGTGAGAGGACAGTTCTGATGGTCCCTCTCCGGTCTTCTCCTGCTCCCAGCGGTTATCCACGGACTTTTCCTGGATGGGGGCAAACACAAACAGCAGCAGTGTTAGACAGTCTGACGCATGCAGCCCAGCGGTTGGGTCTCTGATGGCATCAGTGCACAGGGCACCCGGCCATTGTGGCTGGCATAGGTGGGTGCAGCCATGTGGGTCAGGGTGTGGATGGGATGGTCCCCCGGGGGCAGGGGGGAGAGCCACATGTGTGTGTGGGGATAGGGTGGTTGCTGTCAGGGGCACAGTGCTGGATACTCACCTTGGCCTTGAGGAAGTCGTGCAGCTTCTTCCGGCACTGGTCTGCGGTCCTGACCACCTGACGGACGGCGCTGATGGACTCGACCACCTCCGTCCAGGCACGGCGGACGATGATGCCTGCTGTTCCGTTGCTCGGCCCGGGTTACAACACCAGCCTCCTCTCCTCGAACGTCGGGCCTCCTCCTCGGGCGTCGAACTTGCCACCCCTAAATCTCGGGGCGGCTTGTTTGGTGGCCATCTTGCCTGCGATGGCTGTGTGTGGGGGGAGCCCCCCCCCCCTCCCCCCGGGAGACTGGTCCCCCCCCGACCCCACCAGGACGGCCACCATACATGGACCACGCCGGTGGGAACACGGCTGGTGTACTGAGGAGAATCGCCGCGGGGGCCTCTTTCAAAGGGCCCCGACCGGAGCCACGTCGACTGCACACGCGCGACTGGTACCGATTCTCCAGTCGCCGGAGAATGGCACCCTGGCGTCGGACTCGATCGCAGGTCTGAGACTCCATTCTCTGCCCCTGCGCCAAACGCCATTTCAGCGCAGAGGCACGGAGAATTCCTGCTAGGCTGTTTAGCATTAATTACAAACTTAATGCACCATCAAAAGTCCAGATATGTTCCTTTCAACAAGCTGTAAACTTTCCAAGGATTTTCACAACAAGACTAATAGCATAAAAGAGAAAGTTCTCATTAGCTCGAAGAATACCATTTAATTGCAGACTGGGAGGACTCGACCAATGGGGAAGAGCAGAATCAACAACAGCACGTTCTGGATATCCGTGTGGAAGTTCATTTTCAGATTCAGAAGTTGCTGTAAGCTTCAGAGGAGTGATAACGCTGCTCTCTGCCATTGTTGTCATCATTACTATCGCAAAATCCAGGCCATTATCCCTGGTTAGAGAATAAATCAGTTATATTAGGCCGTGTGCAAATTGCATATAACAACCACAGTAACATTTGTTTGCTTTCTGGCTTATCTGCTTTGCGATAATTAAAGGCACTGATTGGCAATGATGCTTCTGGAAAAAGATCAAACCCTTAATGGCATTTCAGAGGTAAACAAAAATTTTGCCATTAGCAGATGGCAGGCAGTAAAAGTGTAGTTTAAAGAATTTCCAAGGCAATCAATCCTATAGCTTGCCTGCATGAGGTTACCATTCGAGGTTTTCGATTGGAGTCATGATTGTTAACTCTCACTGATCTGATGCCGAACCGTAGAAGTACAGCCTCACATCCAACCTACTCCATGAAGAAAAATTCATAGAAATTGTATCCGCTGATGAATGATGAGTTCACTCAAAAGCATAAATGCTTCTAAAATGAAATATAAATTTATGATCCATCTGGAAGAAAAAATAAACCGCCAGTTTGCCCATACTTTATCTGTTTTGATGAAAAAAAAGTCAATTTGTAATTCACTAGCAACATGGCCGTGTTCAATTAATTTTTGTAAGGCAAGTGTGAGATGGGGAATTGCCTTGGTCATGTTGAAGTGTTTGGTAAGCATATCACCAATCTGGATCTACTTGTGAAACGTTAGTCCAAAAGACTTACTATTGACCGTTAACATCAACAAAGTTTTTTAAAATCAATTTCTTTGTACGCTGGCAAGAGTAGACATAAAAGCTCTGCTCCTAACCCAATTTTCATCAACAAGGATGCGTCATGTGACAGGTTAACATCATGAGGGGGCAGAGTGGTACTCAACTGAATCCACAATCAGTTCAAGTCACTGGCTTTTACCAGGTAGATTTTGGCAGCATCATTGGCCTTCGTACCCTTGGGATGAGGACATAACTGCAACATGAAGATTGAATTCTGATCTTGTCCCTCAGACCCCAACATCTCTTCAGCAGGGTTGGCTTCCAATTATTACCCAGCTTGGAGCACGAGTTCCCTCAGGAAATTTGTGAAGAATAAGCACTGAAATTAGAATCGTTGATGGAAATCTTTCTCAAAACTTTACCTCATGAGAAGCTGATCACTGTCAAAGTATTAAACAGGGAAAATAATCTTGCAGTTTGGGAGATTTTTTACATTTCCATGGCAAACACAAAGGTTTGGTATTTATCTTACCACCACATCCCAGGAGCCATTCGGACCAAATAAGTGATTTGGATGCTCACCGAAGAGGTCATGAAAAGACATTTTCATGAAACACATACAAAGGTAAGGTAAGGTAGGCAGCACGGTAGCACAGTGGTTAGAACAGTTGCTTCACAGCTCCAGGGTCCCAGGTTCGATTCTCGGCTGGGTCACTGTCTGTGCGGAGTCTGCATGTTCCCCCCCCGTGTCTGCGTGGGTTTGCTCCTGGTGCTCTGGTTTCCTCCCTGTCTGTGCAGAGTCTGCACGATCTCCCCGTGTCTGCGTGGGTTTCCTCCGGGTGCTCCGGTTTCCTCTCACAGTCCAAAGATGTGCGGGTTAGATGGATTGGCCATGTGAAAATTGCCCTTAGTGTCCAAAAAATGTTAAGTAGGGGTTGCTGGGTTCCGGAGATAGGGTAGATACGTGGGCTTCAGGTGGATGCTCTTTGTAAGGGCCGGTGCAGACTCAAAGGGCTGAATGGCCTCCTTCTGCACTATAAAATCTATGATCTATGAAAGTCACCATAGTCCCAGATGACCATAGGCTGCTTGGTGACTGGTGGTGATGTAACCTGAGGACCACCACACCTCAGGCGAGGAGCAAGGTTGAATAGCCTCAGCTGGTACACAAATTGAACCCACATTGCTGGCCTTGCTCTGCATCATGAACCAGCTGTCTAGCCAAGTGAGCTAAACTGGCCCCCAATACAGACAATACTGAGGAGCTGACAACAGTATATTTTTTCAATAAATTGAGTACCCAATTGGTTTTTTTTCCAATAAAGGGACAATTTAGTATGACCAATCCACTTACCCTGCACATCTTTGGGTTGTGGGGGTGAGACCCGCGCAGACACTGGGAGAATGTGCAAATTGAACACGGACAGTGACCCGGGGCCGGGACCAAACCCGGGTCCTCGGCGCCGTGAGGCAGCATGGCTAACCCACTGTGCCACCGTGCCGCCCTACTGACCAACAATGTTGTTATTGCCTCATCTTCCAAACATAATTCGGGAAGTGACTCGGGGCAGAGCATAAATTGTGAAATGAATCCAAACTATGGCAGGGGGATTACATTGTTTTTAGTTGATTGTTCCCAATATTCGATACTTCTGCTGTCATTTGTGGTAGCATCTCTTTAAAACAAAATTCAAAGAGTGTTTTAAAATAATTACTGCTGTTCCTGTGGCAAATAGTGACTCGAAATGGTGGGGATAAATGCATCGAGTCAGAAAAAAACAGAACCAACAAATTATTAATGTTCAGCATATGTGGTTAATTTTTATTTATCCCCCCCCCCCCCCCCCCCGCCCGTATAAATTTGCATGTATCATTAAACATAACAATTTAATTACTGCCCAGCGTTTATTAGTGTATTAGAATTGTGCAAAATTGAGCGAAGAAAATTCTCCTGGAAATTATTAAACTGAATACTATCTCAGTGAGCTGGTGTTAATAATTGAGACATCATAATCAATACTCAGTGACAGCAGTTATCTGTTTTAATGCTATTTATTTACATTGATAGCCGTGTATCAAATGTAAACCAAAATGTTTCAATGCGGTGTCTGATTTTTGTCCCATGGAGTGACGAGCTGTGGTGAGCTTCATGGTGGCTGGTGTTTGTCTCCGAGTATTAACATGAATTGACAAGTATCAAATATATCCATACTTTCAGATAGTAGCTCCAATTTTCTGTTATCTCACTGTTCTGATTCAACTTCTACCTATTTTGAGCTTTTTCCATTATTATGGGCCATAGGCACTGGTAGATAATTTCATTCCAGTTGACAATCTGGGAACAGAATCATTTTTTGTTACTGCCCGCCTAATTAACTGGAAGAAACAAATCAAGAATAAACTGTTCCTGTGACTCTTATAGCAGCCTGCAGATGTTTTTAGCTGGCTATAGAGAATTCTATGCTATACCTTTTTTTTTATATAAACCACTGTGCAATTCATCTGTTATTTAGAATGTAAAGACATGTCTGTTCCTCTGTTTTCCCTAATCATATTGTTGTTCGATTTAAGAAATGCACAATTCATTACGTTTCCTTGTAAACTGGATGCCACTTTCTGTGGGTGTAATTTTTAGCCTCTGAAACAAAAGTTGTTTTCATTACATGAATCACACCATGCTCTTGTTGGCCTTCAGCTGATTCTCTCGCCCCGGGGAAACTTAAGCACGGCAGTCACTGGGAAGCTCCATATAAACGCCTCCTCAGCACTTTTTCCAGATCCATTGCAGGAGAAATGGTAGCTCGGATGCCCACACTCCAGGATGCGGCCCACCAGCAGGGTGACCACTCCCACCTGGGATGGCATAGCGGCATTAGTCAGTGCCAGCTCATTTCAAGAGGACAGGGCAGGAGTGCATTAAAAAAAATGAATGGCCTTCTTCATATGGTTAGGGTAAGTCTTCCATCTCCAGCATCGCATTGCACCCCCTCATCCACCACTCGCACCTCCAAGGTAATCCCTCACCCAGCCACATCGCAGGGTGCCCACCTGTCATGAGCTCCTCTTCCACCACTCCAAACCCCCCCCCCCCCCCCACCACCACCACCTTGGTTCCTCCCGAATCTCAACTCTGCTCTTCATATCCCTTCAGAACCACGCACGTCAATATTCAACCATCTGAATTAACAGGTTCCCTGCCTACACTCTCCCCGTCTGCATCCCCGCAGGAAAAAATAGAGCACAACCACGGGAGAAGGCACAGCCACCCGGGGTCATGCGAGAGCACCACGCCCTCACCCCCATGACTACAGAGTCCTTGAGCTGGCCGGGGAGGAGCTGGACTGTGCAGTGCTGATGGCAGAGTGGGAGCAACAAGCAAAAGTGAGAACCCTAAGGATACACAGTCATTCCTCAAACCCCACAGTGAGTAAACATCTAGCATAATTTAAACCCCGTGATGTACTAATGCCATCTCCCTTCCCTTTCAGGGCAATCCGAAGAACAGCTCAGACCATCCTCACACTCCCTGGAAACCACAGACCCGAGCAACTCAAAGGGGGATTTCTCGGACATAACCATCGAGAAAGCGTCACATCTGTCCCCCCCACTCTCCGCCAGCACATCTGTCACAACTCGGTGAGATTAGGTAGTTGACAGGTTTCTGGGTCACTCACTGGTAAGCAGCTCACAGCTGATGATCCAAAGCAGGCGGAGGAAGGAAAGCAGCAGCGATTCAGCACTCGGAGAGATGCCAGTGCCCAGGACACTGCTGAGCCCTGGCCAATGATATTCCCCTGGGCTCAGTCATCCCAGAGCTGATAGAACTGTAAAGGCAGAGTTGGGAGAATCAGGAAGGGATGAGAGAATCCATCTTCGAACTGCAAGGCCGACTGGTGGAGTCCAATCGCCTTCTGACCGAGGAGGTTGTGCTGTCAATGCAGCACAACGAAGCCAACACTGCGAGGGTGACGCCCCATGGAGGCTTTGGTGCAGGACATGCACTCCATGGTGGGAGATTTCCACTCCATGGCTCAGATCATTACCTCCATGGCTGAGGGTATGAGCTCCACGGCGCAGGGTTTCAACTGCATGGTGCAGGCACTGGTAGGAATCCAAAATTATCTGCACCAGAGGGCATGGAGCTTTTGGGTCTCACTCTAGCTGCCACTCTATCCCAAGGAGGAACACAGGGGCAATGGACATGCGAAGAGAAGAGGATTGGCAGGACCACAGCCCATCGCCGAGGTGACCCTGGTGGTATCCAACCCCCTCCGTGGGAGCAACACACTTCAAGCCCCTAACCGAGGAGGGTCCCACTGCAGCAGCCATGTTGCCCAAAGGTATGTCTGGACCCTCAAGGCCCCCCAGAGACACGCGCCAAAGTCATCTCAGCCAACAAGGCGTGGAAGGCTGAAGACAATTTGAACCTCAGCTGTGGATTCTTGGGATATACTTGGATGTAGTGTGAGGGTTAGAAAGAGTAAGAAATTATGTTCTAGTGGTTACAGGTGAGCAGAGGTTAAGAGAAGTCATAACTGTAAAAAAGAATATGTAAATAAACATCACTGAGTTCACCAGCAGATCCTCCTCCCCGCCAGTTCATGGTGTCATGCTCCGCCTCACACTCCAGGGACCCGCGTTCGATTCTGGCATGTGGTCTGTCTATGTGGAGTTTTCCTGTTCTCCCCATGTCTGTGTGGATTTCCTCCTGGTGCTCCGGTTTCTTCTGACAGTCAATGATTTGGAGGTTAGATGGATTTGCCATGCTAATTTGACTCTTAATGTCAAAATAATTGCAGGTTAGGTGGGGTTAAGAGGGGGAGTTTGCCTAGTTAGAGTGCTCTTTAATAGTTTCAGTGCAGACTCAATGGGTTGAATGGCCTCCTGCACTGTAAGGATTCTACAGTCCTATGATTCTCCTGTGCACACTTGGCACTTTATCCATGTGCAGCATGCGAGTGGTAGTGCTATGTCTTTGCCACCTCCCACACTGATAACTCAGCAAGGAAGTGCCCCCCCCCCAAAACATCTTTCCTCTCCCCCAGCATCAACGTTCAGGCCTCCCATTGCTGCCACACTTCTCCAGTGATGAGGATGTCATGTACTGACAATGTTTAGAGAGGCTAACACACCCCGGTGGTTACTTGAAAGAACGTTACAGAATCCTGACCTCAAAAGGGGCTACTGCAGATGAGTGCTCATCACACATCACTAAACCCATGATAAGTCTGTTCATTGGTAGGGCGCGTATATCTCTCTGTCAGGCAGGAGTCATCATTAACCTGCAGAGTCTGGCCAATGGCTTTGGCAGCCTGCTCATGGAATTGGACACCATCACAAAAGGAACCTATTGCTGGCACCACACTAATGATAAGCTCACAGGCTCCACGGTAGAAGATCTCCTCAACCCCTGGTCCTGGCAGTTCCCAAATTGAGAGGCTATGAACGCGACCCTTGCCTTATTGGCCCAGGTTGGCTTTAACCACACCACAAGGTCCTTCCTTAAAGGGATACTGCCTTAAACAATAACAAATCACAAATTGAACTTAAAACATCAAACTAAAATGTTTTTAAAAGGGTCAATAAAGCACTCCAGTCCATGCGGTGCCCAGCAGGCATGGAAGGCCTTCATGTTACCTGTGGTAACCACATGCTCTCTCTCCAAGGGCACCCAGCTGTGGTAGAGGGACTGACAGTCAGGTTAGACAACCCCCTCGGTTGTCCACTGCCTGGACCAGTTTATAGCAAGTTTGGCCAGGACTCCATGAGGAGGTTCTTCTTTCCTCCCCGCCCTTCTCCGCATCGGGTGATGCTGCTTGGGACTCCAACTATTTTGATGGAAATCAATGAAACTAAATTACATAAACTGAGGAACAAAGGCTCTTAAAGGGATACTGCCTAGAACAAAAACAAACCACAAATGAAACTTAAAACATCTAACTAAAATGGGATTAAAAGGGTTGATAAAGCACCCCAGACCATAAGAATCCCACTGGGCAAGGAAGGTCTCGATGATTCTCATGGAGATCGCATGCTCCTTCTTCGGGGACACCTGATCGCAAATGTAGCCATGGTAGGGGGCAGACAGTCGGATCGGATGACCCTTTGGTCACCCACTGCCTGGGCCTGTCTATAGCAAGTTTGGCCAGGCCCAGGAGCATGTTCACAAGAAGGTCCTCCTCTCTCCCCACCCCTCCCTGTGCCAGGTGATTCTTAGTGATCCAATCAGTGCAGTGAACTTTAGCAGAATTCATTGGCACGATTGACTTGTCAATGAAGGGTGAAGTAACATATCAGACAGATTACTTCCTGTCATGGCAGACGAGGCACAGCTGATTGGAGTGAAGCCTTCAATTAACATGACTGCAGAAACCAGAAGGCACCCTAATTCTCCCATTTCCCCCAGTGAAAGATCTCCAGGAGCAGATGCCTCTTTTTTTTTGTTCCCTACTTGGAACTTGGGTTCTCCCAAGTCTTCTCTATTGTTTCATGAACTATGTATTTTTACAGAAGGCTTCCAACTTCACAAAAAATGTTGGCAGAGGGGGTTGGACTGTAGCACTCCCCAATAGAGCCAGCAAGACAAGGGTTGTTGTGGCAAGCAGGCTGCTTGAAACCTTTATCCCACATCAGAGGAAATTGCTGGAGATTAGAATGACGGCAGGAATTTTCGGAAACATCTCCCGCCTGCCATTTTCTAAGGCCCCAGAGTTGGCACAACTCAGCAAAAATCTAGGACTAGGTATCAGTGTATAACATAATATGTGATCAGTGTGCTCTCAAATAGGAACCAGTTTTAAATCAGTACGTTTAGTGCAACTGACTGTAGCTTTATTTGTATACATCTCTGTCTCTGGTAAATTCAACAAAATAATTCTTCATTATCTCCAGTTTTCCAAAACAATTCCCTGCATATGAATAAAGTCTTATGACCGTCCAAACTCAAATCCACCAGAAACCATTCCAAATCCACCAGGCACCAACCTAGTTGGCAAACACAGCAGTTCAAGCTAAAAGACTGTGGGCTGGATTCTCAGTTACCGAGACTAAGAGTTGACATAGGGGCAGGAATTTCACAACAGCAAAGCTCATGCTGAACCTGGACCCATTCCACTACTGTGGAGGGGCTAGCACCGGCGCCACGTGGAACACAATTGATTCCAAAGAAAAATGGTGTGGGATTCGCCGAGTCCGTGATTGACACTCGGGAGGCTGACAAGCGGCAGCACGGTAGCACAAGTGGATAGCAGTGTTGCTTCACAGCGCCAGGGTCCCACTTTTGATTTCCCCGCTGGGTCACTGTCTGTGCGGAGTCTGCACATTCTCCCCGTGTCTACGTGGTTTTTCTCCGGGTGCTCCGGTTTCCTCACACAGTCCAAAGACATGCAGATTAGGTGGATTGGCCATGATAAATTGCCCTTAATGTCCAAAAAGGTTAGGAGGGGTTATTGGTTTACCAGGATAGGGTGGAGGTGAGGGCTTAAGTGGATCGGTGCAGACTTGATGGGCCGAATGGCCTCCTTCTGCACTGTATGTTCTATATACACATTACAATGTCCGCACACACTCATCCCAGCCAGCAAGGTGGCACTGGTTGCGCTGGAGCGCACCCATCTCATTGATGGGTCGGCTGGGGCCAGAATGTATCTAGGGGGTGTCCTGGGGGGACACCCAAATGACCTGTAGCCCTCAAGTCACAGTGGGCAGTCAGCGGCATGCACAGCTGCATGGCTGCCTGGCAGATTGCGGCAATGGTGCTCTGTGGTCGTCCACCCCAAGCCCACCTCCTGGCCACCCCTTGCTACTCCCATGGGCCCTGGAAGAAGCTCCCTGGTTATCGGCATGAATGTCAGCAAACTGTGGCAATGTTGGACACTTTCTGTATCCCCTCTCTCCCCCTCAAGCAGCCACAGCGCTGGTTTCACAATTTGTTAAAGCACAATTGAAACTCACCATTGGGAATTCGGCCCATCAGAGGCGGAGAATCATGGAGGCCCTGGAGAATACCAGGTCAGGCCTGCTATGATATGGGCGGCATGGTAGCATAGTGGTTAGCACTGTTGCTTCGCATCATCAGGATCCCAGGTTTGACTCCCAGCTTGGGTCACTGTCTGTGTGGAGTCTGCACCTTCTCCCTGTCCCTGCGTGAGTTTCCTCCAGGTGTTCCAGTTTCCTCCAACCATCCCGAAAGACGTGCTGTCGGGTAATTTGTCAGGACATTCTGAATTCTCCTTCCCGAGCTGGCGCCGGAATGCGGTGACTAGAGGTTTTCACAGCAACTTCATTGCAGTGTTAATGTAAGCCTACTTGCGACAATAAAGATTTTCGTTATTTTTATTATTATACGTGCAAATAGTATTTATTGTTTGTTCTGTAATGCACTGACGCTGCTGTCAGGTGACGGAGAATTGCGATTTGGAGTGAAATCGGTTCCCGCCGCGATTTCAGCGTCGGCCGACGGTGAATCCCACCCTTCGACTTAGCTGGAATTAGTTTCCATCATGCTTTACAACCTAAAGCCATTCAATAAAGATCGCAGGTTAGCACTCGCCAGTAATGCCCATATCCCATGAATGTACAATAAAGTGTGTACAAAAACACATTGTATAGACATGTGTATATATCTGACCAACTGCACCAATTTCATGATAAAATAATTAATAAAATGAAAAAAAATCTAAGTTGTTAGATCAGGAATTCATGGACCGTCACATGATTGTAATAATATTAATCTCTCCAGTTCCACTGCAAATCAAAGAGGCACATCACAGTTCAACATGTACACTGCTGAGGATTGTTGACCAGTTGATGAGTTTGCTGTGAGTACCTGAAAAATTTTAATTGTGTTCCTCTCTATATTTCAATGAGGATCAGAAGCTATTATTATTCTGAAAGGAAACTGATCCATGGGATGCAGGTTCTTGTTCAAGATTATCAAAACTCTTGCTCAGATGGCCCCAATTCATATAAATGATTGTTGTGCAACGTTATGTCATATCAAACAAGTATTTTCAGACACAATTCGGATTCTAGCCTCGCCAATGACGCACACTTTCCATTCAAATATAAAGAAGAATATCCATGTTGCATGATCCTGCTTTTCAGAACATTGAACTATTCTGTTTTGGAAAACGTTCCACGGACATCTGCAGGTGGCACTGCCCAGGCACTCACACCAGCACCACTCTGAAAAGTTGATTAAGAGAAAATGACTCACAGTTTATTTTGGTTATGTGGCTAAATTGGAGAAATTGGGACTCTTACTTTTAAAAGGAAAGGTTTGGAGAAGATTTGATAGAGGTATTCAACATCATGAGGGCTCGAGAAGAGTGAATAAGGAGAAACTGTTCCATCTAGCCGAAGGTTTGATAACCAGAGGAAATCAATTTAAGGTGAGGAGGCGAAATGTTTTCTTCCACAGCGAGTGATTAGGCTCTGTAATGCACTGTCCAAGAATGTTGTAGAGGCAGATTCAATGGGCCAGATTCTCCGATTCTGAGACGAAGTGTTGAAGCTGGGACAGGATTAGATTGAGTTAACTGTTAATTCAAATTAATTTGGTAAAATAAAAATGCTCTTTTATTCAAAATGTTTCATACATGTGCTGTACTATTGATTACTGTGAAGGTAATTAATAGTCAATCAAGCTGAAACGTTAGGAATGGAATTCATAGAATCCCTACAGTGCAAAAGGAGGTCATGTGGCCCATCAAGTCTGCTCCAGCCCTTGCTCTGATAGAGCACCCCAACCTCGGCCCAATCTCCCGCTCCTATCCCCGTAACCCCACCTAACCTTTGGAAAATTTAGCATAGCCATTTCACCTAACCTGCACATCTTTGGAGAATGGGATGAAACCAGAGCACCCGGAGGAAACCCGTGCAGACACGGGGAGAAAGTGCAAACTCCACACAGTCACCCGAGGTCGGAAACGAATCCTGGTCCCTGGTGCTGTGAGGCAGCAGTGCTAACTGCTGCTGCGCCACCGTGCCGTCCAATTGTTGGAATACCATTCCGTTGTTATTTTCAACTATAAGCTCTGGTGTTATACATTACCTTATTTAACTTTATTTGAAGGAAGCCCTTCTACTGGAACTTTGCCCCCATGCTCTCAGAAACACATATTCTGGTCAAATTGCTTGTGCTACAGGAGTTATGCAACAGGAAAAAGAATTCTTCTCAAGTAAAAGAAGAAGCAGCAATTTTCATTACCCCACGGTGCTTTTATAAAGTGCTTTTATAAATTTTGATAATGGAATGTTGGTGATCCAATCACTATAATTTTGGGGGCAGCACGGTGGCGCAGTGGGTTAGCCCTGCTGCCTCACGGCGCCGAGTTCCCAGGTTCGATTCTGGGTCATTGTCCGTGTGGAGTTTGCACATTCTCCTCGTGTTTGCGTGGGTTTCGCCCCCACAACCCAAAGATGTGTGGGCTAGGTGGATTGGCCACGCTAAATTGCCCCTTAATTGGAAAAAATTAAGTTAATGGTACCTTAAGCAGAACAGGAGCATGTCACAGATGCCGCTATTTGCATTCATTATTTTGAAGTTTATGTTAAGGGATGGCAACTTTGTATGTTCTTTGTCTGTTCCTGCACTGCAACATAAACATTGATTTTGCTTTAATGGACTTGTGGAGGAATGACTCCTATTGTATCTCTCCTCCGCCTCTGTTCTTGGTAACTGAGTGGAGTCATAAGCCATCTTTTCAGGGATAGTTCTTGTCACCCAGGAGCCATCTATCCAATCTTGCAGGAGCCAGGGGTAGCCTTGATGCCTGTGAGTGCTACAAGATGCAACCATCACGTGAGCTTTCAGGGTAACAGACACAAACTTGGAGAATCGGCGTTGTGTAATCGTACACGATCTGCATATTCATTGAATGGAATCCCTATCGATTAACATATACCCCCGACTCACCTGTTGGCACCTTGATCAGCATATGAGTGCAATCTATTCCACCCTGGATCCGGTGGAATCCAGCCAATGCTCCAAATACTTGGGTTCTCTCTGTTTGGCTGTCCAGTAATGAGTAAGTGTGAAGATGTGCCTGAAGATAGTGTCAGTCGACAGTTTGACGCAACTACGTGTAGCTGCTTGAGGCGCGCCACACCAATCCCCCCACTGTGCCCTTGAAAGAACCAGATGCGTAGAAATTGAGGACCACTGTGACCGTCAAAACCACTTGCATGGGCCGCCCACCCACACAGAGGTGATTTCAGGACCAATCATGTGGCATATTGCTGTCACTGTGTCCCTAGAGAGGTGGAGCCACTGCGGCACTGGACCGTGGACATTTGGAGGTATTTGTGACACTGCCTGTACACTCTAGCCACTGAGTCATGGCGTCTTCAGCAGACAATCCTGCTTTGACCTCCCTGCTGGCCTTGCATCAATGGAGCCTTTGCCTTCACCCCAAAAGGTCTCTCCTTGGGACACTATCCAGACTCATCTTGACTCTTCTTATTCCTACCCCTTTCTTCTTCAGACGGGGTCCCACCTGTTGAGTACACTATCCTCATGAGGTGAGAGGCAGAAGACCTGCGCTGCAATCCTCAGGGAAACCTTTCAGGGAAGATGATATCCTAAAATGAAGAATGTTAGGCTTGATAAACTACTGAAATCCTAAGATACTCAGGGACACCACCACAGTCACACAGCGACAAACTGGCAATGACAGAGAAAGTGCTGCTGCTCTAGGAGCCATTTATTTATCTCTCCTTTCGATGAGGAAATGAAATAAATGTGTTTTCTGCCCACCCGTTTTGCCCATACGATGAACTGAAAATCGCATGTGCAGCGTAGAAATCGTGGTCTGTTGCCTTATTAATTACCTTAACTGGCCCTTAAATTGTTGGTCGGCGCACGTTCAACTTGCGTGTGTGATCTCAAAATTGTGCACAGGTTCGATGATGTTTGAAACATGACAGACATCTTTTGACACTGTTTTAATTTTGGTCGTTTCAAGCTTGTGCCCGACCGCTGAATGTAAAATTCTAGCCCAAGTGCATGTTGTAGATATTGTGGACAAAATTCATTACAATCTTCAACTTAGCTGGTGCAGTCTTCATTCCATTCGGAAAAGCTGTTACATTCTGCTCAATCAATGTTGCCATTTTTGCACATAATATTCCTCTTCCAGCAACACACAGTAATCCCAGTAGACTTACTTTTACTTTCCTCTGTCAGATGATTAAAACGAGAAAAGTGGGATAGGTTGGTTGATGCCTGATTTGAACAGGAGGCTCTCTCTGTGATGGTGTTGTGCAATGGATATGTCTTGAGATGACTGTGTTGGTTTAATGAGCTTTTTCAACCTCATTTTCAGCAACGTTTGTGTCTTCTAAACATCCATAGACACTGCCACGTTCAAAACCAGAATAATTAATCTCTGGTGGACATCTAAAGTTTCATCAAATACCATCAGTTCAATGTTACCTGAATGGTGCTCAAATAATAACTTTTGTCTCATTGTAACCTTTAATTTACCCTACTGTGAAGCAATATTTGACATTTTAGCAATGTCAATTGGAGCAATGCGATGGAACATTTCTGATCCATGTTTGTTGGCGGATCTGCTCTGACATCAGGTACTTCTCACTGAATTTAATGGTTACTTTTTCAGTGAAATTGTGTGTGTGCCTTTTAATTGACATATGCATTCCAATCTTCACTGTCATTTTAACTGGTCTATTCTCCCTTCCTTTTGGAGAAGTTGTTACATTCTGCGCAGTAGAGGTTATAACTTTTCTGCACACTTGCCTTCCAGAATCACACAGTAATCTTCCCAGTAGGCTTGTTTTTATTTATTTCTGTCAGCACATACTTTGTTGTTCGGTAGACAACATTACCCTGAACAATGTCTGTGAGACTGCACTGCACAGCGTAGATGTACGTTTGAGCTCCCAATATGGCTTCCTGTTATTTGATAGCTTCTCCCCCAGAGGATCTCCCCTGAAGCACCTTTCCTCTTGTGCTTGTCTTCCGTCATTTTCTGGAGCTAAGTGTTGTGGGGCCTGGAGAAATATTTTTTTTTCCAAGGTCAAATTATCCAATTCTGGTATGAAAGTTACTCATTTGCATCTTTCCAATTTGAGATTTGTTAAAGACTACATTTATCACCAGGGTATTTACTGTATTAATAGGGCAAATACAACAGGAACACTTTAGCGGCAAAGTGGTGTTTTATGTCTAAAAACCTCTGATATACAGGTTAAAGGAAAGCTCGGAACACAGGCATTCATTGTCATGAAAACAGGTGCAGGGTTTTTATTTAAACAAAGCTGGTCTTTTCGCCACAATAAATCTTTGGAAGCTAGCAATTTAATAGAAATCTTTCTCCAGCAAAATGTCACAGTTTAATAGCTTTTTTTTTAAGCCTTTCTAACATTAAATTTTTGCTGGAAAGACTTTCTTTTACCCACGCATTTCCGAAAATAAAATGCAGGACAAATGTTACATCAGAAACACCAGCATGTTTAGAAACAGTAAACTTCAATTACTGGGCTGGTCTGCTTTAATATAACTCATGCAATGTCTTTCCCACAACAGGCACGATTTAATGGCCGTGCTGCGCTTAAGTGAGAGCGCGGCCAGATCCTTATATCGCGGGAGAGGCCTGTGGTGATTGTAGATGCAATACAACTGAGCAAGCACTAGAGGGAGCACGGGAGAGCTATAAAGACAGAGGAACAGGAAGTGAGGGCACACTTCACAGAAGGGAGAACTGGTAGCAAGACACAGGCAGGGCATTGAGGTAGCTGTAAGTTAAGCTCTGAAGACAGAACAAACTCACAATAAAGCATCTACTCCAACTTTGAGACTACGAGCTTTATTAAGACACAAGGAACAACACAAGACCGAAAACGAGAACTGGGCCAGGTGCAGATCAGTTTGCGGTCTAACCGGCCCGCCCCTGTTGGTGAAATCAGGGACCCATCGCAGTGTGGTGAGAAACCAATAATCACCATCTAATGCCAATCTCCATACAATTAAGGGGAGCGACCCCCCTATCTAACAACCTCCTGTGATCTAACAGACTCCCCAGCAAGTGGTCATGCGGGCTCTGATTAGTACTCCTTTTTAACAACTTGAAGCTGGTGGAATGGCTGCTGCTAGGACTTGAGGAGGTGAGTCGCCATCTTCGCTCCCAGGCAATGTGCCCGAGGGCACTGGGGTTGCTGTTCAAAGGGGGTGCGGGAGACCCCAAGGGGCCAGTCACAGGTGGGGGAGGCCCTCCACTGGTGGGGTGAGGGTGTTGTGGAGCAAGGGGGTGACCGTCCACCCCTGTGGGGGTGGAGAGGATAGGTGTCTCAGCACCCGCGAGTCCGCCATGTCAATTCCTGGATCATGTGTTCCCGTTCCAGAGGCAACCCCAGCCCACCTGACGCACTGACCATCCATTACTCCCACTGACTGTGGAGGCCTCTGGCTGAGTAGCTGAATGCTATTATTGCTGAATGCTATAAGGGGGTCAAGAAGGCATATGGCATGCTGGCCTTCATCGGTTGGGACGTTGAATATAAAAATTGGCAAGTCCTGTTGCAGCTGTAGAGGACCTTAGTCAGGCCTCATTTGGAATATTGTGTACAATTCTGGTCGCCACACTACCAGAAGGATGTGGATGCTTTGGAGAGGGCGCAGAAGCGGTTTACTGGGATGTTGCCTGGTATGGAGGGTATTTGCTATGAGGAGAGGTGAGATAAATGTGGTCGATTCTCACTGGAACGACGGAGGTTGAGGCGACCTGATAGAGGTCTACAAGATTTTGAATGGCATGAACAGAGTGGATACTCAGATGCTCTTTCCTGGGGTAGGAGCATCAAGTACTTGGGGACATAGGTTTAAACTGCATGGGGAAAATTTTAGAACAGATGTGCGAGGCCTGTATTTAACACAGAGGGTGATAAATGTATGGAAAGCGCTACCTGGGGAGGTGGTGGCAGCAGGTACAATAGTGACATTTAAGGGGCATCTAGACAAATATATGAATAAGGTGGGAATGGAAGGATACAGACTCCCTAAGTGCATGCAGTTTTAGTTTAGGCAGGCACCATGGTCGGCGCAGGCTTGTAAGGCTGAAGGGCTTGTTCCTGTGCTGTATTGTTCTTTGTTCTTTGTTCTTAATTGGGAATCAGTAGTAGTAGTTAGGTGAGCACTTCACACCTCCCAAGTGGATCCCCATGGATATAGCATGTGGAAGGTATTGACTAGCATCCCAATCAGGCCGTGATGCCTGGACGCTGTGCCTGAATACTGTGGGGGGCAACACCATGGACACAGTGGCCAAAATCCGAACACTCAGGGACTGGGCCCCAGCACCGGCAACATATTGGCGCCCAAAGGGTGGATGTATGCACTTTGGAGTGGACCAGCGCTCGGTTCAGGAAACGTTACGTGCAGATGTCTGGAGTACAGGGTATCGTGTCCGATGAGCAGGGGCTCGCTCTGCAGTCAGGGGTGCGTGGGCAGGGTGGGTTGGATGGCAGGGGGAGCAATGGATGGAGGGCGGGGGGAGGGGGGGGGGGGCAATGGTGGAATAGGAGGTCCCAGAGGTGGAAGACACTGCTGGTTGTCTGCCTCACATGCACTCCAATTCCTCACAGATATTACACAGAACGGATATCTTGGACCCCTCAGTGGCAGCAGCTTGACAAAGGCTCAAGTTGGCTGCTCATGTGCAGAGCTCCGCCCCACGCCCTGAGGACTCAGCCACCCAGCAGGCCAGGGAGGGACCCAGAGGGGGAGGATGTCAACGGTGCCAGGCGATGCTCCGCCTCAACATAAGGATGCTGCTGCATCTGTGCCATGTCCTTGCAGACTTGCCACCATGTGGAGGAGAAGGATACGCACTCTCGGCCATCAAGATCACTGCAGCTCTGAACCCCTATGCCTCAGGATCATTTCAGGGATCAAGCGAGGACTTGTGGCAAGCTTGTGGCACAAGCTAAAGCCCACGGAGGCCATAGATGCCCTGTTTGCATGGACAGCGAACTGTATAAACATTTACGTGGGCCAGGCCCAACAGGATGGCCGGGCAATAGGTTTCTCCACCATCATCAGGATACCCCAATTCCGGGCGGTTACATGTGTCACGCGTGTGCCTTGTGCTCATCGAGCCATCTGGGAGTGCTCTATATCAGCAGGAAGGGGTTCCACTCCCTGAACACCCAGCTCCTATGTGACCACCATATGAAGATCATGTACGTGTGTGCACACTTCCCAGGTATAGGCTTGGGTTGTTTTTGCTGGAGCAGAAGAAATTGAGGGGCAACCTGATCGAGGTGTACAAGATTATGAGGGGCACGAACTGGATGGATGAGGTGCATGAACAGCTATTCCCTTAGTTGAAGGGTCAGATATAAGGGGACACAAGTTCAAGGTCAGGGGCAGTGGTTTTAGGGGAGATTTGAGGAATAACTTTTTTATCAGAGGGTAATGCTGGTTTGGAAGGCACTGCCTTTGGGGATGGTAGACGTGGGTTGCCTCACATCCTTGATGAGCATTTGGGATGCCATAACATTAAAGGCCAAATGCTGGCAAGTGGTAGACAAGTCAGGAGTTTATCATGCGTCGGTGCAGACTCGTTGGGCCGAAGGAGTTCTTCTGTGCTATATTATTCTGTGATTCTGTGATCCCCGACCTCTTTAAAGACCACCCCAAGATGGCCAGTTGGCTCTTGGGAGACAAGGGGTACCCGCTGAGAACCTGGTTAATGACACAAGTACGGAGGCCGGAGACCATTGCAGAGACCGATATAACAAGGCCCATGTGGACAACCGGGCTGTCATTGAGCAGTGCATCAGACTTCTCAAAATGCAGCTCCAATGCCTCAACCACTTTGGTGGTGCACTGCAGCACACCCCAGAGGGTCACCCACTTCCTGGTGATCTGCTATGCCCTCCACAACCTGGCACAGCAGCGGGACAACCTTCTGGAAGTGGAGAGGAGGAACATGTAGCCACCTACTAGAAGGAGGAGGATGAGGAGACGGTGGACGCCGAGGGGCTGGAAGAAGAGCCCGGGGAGGACATGCTCAGCAGCACTTCATCGAGGTCCACCTGATACTGGGTCATGTGTCCCAGCGATTGGGACATGCTGTCGAGGCACTCAGCCATGGCTGTCACTGACTGAGCCACGCTTTGGATACCATCTATCACGCTGCTGACATCGTGCACCAGGCTCTCCACCGTAGATGCCAGCCTAGCAGTGTTGGCCTTGGTGCCATGCACTGCCAGTGCCATCTCCTGCACCCGTAGCCTCTGGGACGCCTCCAGTATGCTATGGACTTGCGGGGGCGTCGTTGACATCTCCCTCTGAATATCACGGCCGCGCTCTATCAACTGCATCAGCACCGGGTGACCCTGGTCCAGAGGCTCAGCATCTGTCTGAGACCCAGCTGGGTGCTGGGATCCAGCAGGTCTCTGTCTGCTGTCTCACCTGCGCATTCCACCTGATGTGCATCAGCAACTGTGCATTGCTCACCAGATTGTGCCCCAGAAGCCTGTCCACTACCGAGCACCGAGGTGCGTCTTTCTACGCTAGTGCAGGGTGGGGATGACAGCTGTGCCGCAAATACGGTGGTCTCCTCGAGCTCCCCTCCAAGGTGTTCTCATGGGATGCTGGGGGGGGGGGGTAATGGGGTGGGGGCGGGGCGGAAGTCAGTGACGGATCTCCAAGGCCCGTTCCGCACCCTGCCGCCAGTCTTGACCCTCGCCCGTCTGTTGTGGGCCAGCTTCTCCTGAGGGGAACACAGAAGGGGCATTGTGAACTGCTTGAGCCGTTCATCATGGGGGTGGAGTTCAATGCAGGGAGATATGGGATGTATGGGGGCGGGGAGCATGGGGGATGTGGAGTATGGGTAGGTGGGTAGTATGGGGAGATGGGGAATATTGGGGTTATGGGGAGATGGGGAGCAGTGGGGGGAATGGGAAGTCTGGGGTGAGGGTTATGGGGGAGTATTGGGATGTGGGGAGTAATGTGTTTGGTAAGCTGGGTCTGCGAGGACTGTGTTTACTGCAGCAGTGAGAGAGACAGGCTTCCAACACTTGAAGAAATGCAACTCTATTTTATTGAACTCTTAACTATTATACATACTTTAACTGTGGGTTGACACTATGCTGAGTTGACTGGAGACCTGAGGCTAACCTGACCAGACTATCCTACTACCACATGGTGGATGCTCTAGTTGTTGCTCACGGGCTCTGACTGTCTCAGAGGCTGGATCACAAGAGAGCGGGAAAACTAGTGCCCTCTGGCTTTATAGTGGTCATGTCCTGTCTGGTGATTGGCTGCTGTGTTCTATTTGTTCATTGGCCATCCTGTGTGTCAATCAATGCCTGTCTGTGCACCATCATATACTTGTGTGTATACTATGACAGGGAGTAGTGGGGGGTGGAAAGTTTGGGGGGTATGGGGGGGGAATGGGGATTATGGGGAATGGTGGCGTGTGCGACACTGCAGAATATGGGCGAGCCGGGGCACAGAACGGTACTGGGCAGGGGCGATGCCCATATGCTGGTGGATGGAGGGGGTCGGGGGGCTGGTGCAGACCCACCATGCAGCCCGGAGGAGGTCATTGGCCTTCTTATTTTTTTTTTCTCTTTTTTTTTATAAATTTAGATTACCCAATTATTTTTTCCAATTAAGGGGCAATTTAGTGTGGCCAATCCACCTACTCTGCACATTTTTGGGTTGTGGGGGCGAAACCCACGCAGACACGGGGAGAATGTGCAAACTCCACACAGACAGTGACCCAGGGCCGGGATTCGAACCTGGGACCTCAGCGCCGTGAGGCGGTTGTGCTAACCACTAGGCCACCGTGCTGCCCCATTGGCCTTCTTATGGCAATGGGTGCCAATCCTCCTCATGATGCTCCCGGAGCTCGGCAGCTGCCACTTCCTCCCAGGCAGCACTGGCTGACCTGTGGCTGAGACTCCAAGACCTTTGGGGGAACAGGGAATCCCATCTGACCACGACAGTCTGGCCACCTCGAATATTGGGAACTGATTGGTGGCATGGCTGCGAGCTGTGTGGGTTGGCTGTGCAGGAGCGGTTTAAGTGCTGCTGCCTCTTTTTAGCAGGGGGCTGGCGAGCTCAATCCTGGCGAGTCAGCTGGCGGGACAGTCATTTGCTGCATGAAGCCCGATAAATCGTGCCCCCATATCTTTTAAATTTCATTTCTTTCAGGTAGTTATTTACTGGGAATTCTGTTGTTCCAATTCCTGGCAGGTCCCAGAAACAAATATTGGACAAGTTGGGATGCATGTATCCTATTTGCTCCACTGTGGTTTCTTAGTTTCCAGTTTCAGCTTTTCCATTAAATCGGGTCCAACATTTTTCAAGTTGTATCCTGCAATGCACCTCGACAATCATACGTCGCTGCAGTTTTATAGTTCATTAACGTATATGCAGTCTAATTACACAAACCATTTCAGAAAGAATAAAAAGAAGCTCTGGATAATGTAACACAGATTTATTGGCCTCATTTCAAATTACGCCTTAGGTCGATAAGCACATCTAATGAAGTGTGTTCAAATATTCAAAAGGCAAGTTTAAAACTTTTCTTTGCTGTGTCACTCAATAATAACTAACAGTAACTTCCACAAACAAAGATTCTTGGCAGGTTAATCACTTGCTTAGTGGGCATCCCCCCTTGACTGAGAAATATAACACGTATTCATGGAAGTTAAGGCATTGTTTGTCATTAAAGAAGCTAATTTCTGTTATTTATTCATTGCTGCTTAGTTCTTTGGCTACTCACTCAACATATATTGTTCTACATGTGAAATAAAGCAGAAAAATCTTGTCTCTATTATTTATCGTATACTTAGGATATTCCAAAACACTTCACAGCCAGTTAACTACATAAATGAAATGAAGAAATGAAATGAAATCGCTTATTGTCACAACCAGCCTCCCCGAACAGGCGGCAGAATGTGGCGACCAGGGGCTTTTGACAGTAACTTCATTTGGAGCCTACTTGAAATGAAAATCACTTGTTGTCACAAGTCGTACGGGAATTGAACCATGCTGCTGACCTGCCTTGGTCTGCTTTCAAAGCCAGCGATTTAGCCCTGTGCTAAACCAGCCCCTGGCTACTAATGAAATGCAGTAATGTATGGAAATATCATGCAGATTAAATTAGTCTTTATGTTAGTGTAAAATGAGGACAAATGGCAATCAGATTATACCTTGCCCATTTACCTTTTCTACTAATGCCAATTTTACTGCACGTACTCCTGATCCCCGCTCACTCACACCAATGGACCCCCCCCCCCCACCCCCACCTGCGCCCCTACCCCTGCAGAGTATTTGTCATGGGGATTTGTTTATGCGTTTTGTTATTATCCATGCTCAAAATGTTTTAATGTGTGAGGTTAGTGTGTTTTCTAATCCTCAAACTAGTTTGTCCCGATTTATATTTTTTTCAGCAGCAAGCATTTGTGAATTTAAGACTGCAGAAGATTATTTTCGCACACTTGCGACAGAGGTCCAAGCACATCACTCGCACATTACCAAACATACAATGACTAGATTTAGATGAAGGAACTCTTACAATTTGTAATTATTTCAGTCTCTTTCCTAATAAGCATGGAGTTTATTTGATCATTGATGCTTTAGCTCATGTGGAGGTCTTGTAAACAGAGATTTATAAGTAAGCTACAGAGTTTCTTGTAGCTAAATTGCCATGAGGTTAGCTCGCAGTTAGGACAGTCTGCAACAAAAGTCCTCCCACGTCCGAGGCATATATTACTTGTATTGCAGCTGCTTTGATGGCTTAGATAATAGTTCTGATGGTATCTGCCATGCTACGTCTGAACAGAATATCTTCTACTTTTATTTTTTTTTTAAAACAGGTAACAAATATAGCTATCTTAATCATGTAACCTGTGACGTGTCCAAAGTTCTTCCAAAAAAGGTGCTGTGTTGCCCTGATACATATCCTTTCTTTTTGATTTCCACACTACTGAGACAGTCAGAATCTTTGTAATTGAATGACCCATTCCCTTTGAATCACCCTTTTGAATTCCCTTCAGGAGAAACATTGGGTGTGATTCGCCGGTCCGCTACCTGAGTTTTACCAGTTAGGAATTTGCGTGAGTTTCAGGTCTGTCTGGAGTTGATTACTGCCAATGTCACATGACATTTGCCAGCCATCTTAAAAGCTGTTGAGTCAATTTTAAAATACAGCTTTGTAACTTGTAATACCTTCATGCTGTACTGGGCATAGCAAGATTCTTGAATCTCACGATATGGCCCACTTACAGTGCACCCTGATCCACATTCTCAGTACTAGCTTCTGACAGAGGGATGAATGCAGTTGAACAAGCCAAGCCAATCTGTTCCAAAATCTTGCAACCAAAGTACCTGATCTGTACGCTTCCATGAAGCCACAAGAAGGTACTCATGTTACTCCATTACATCATTAGGATAGTTCTAACCTCTGAATGAGGTTAAAGATCTCTCTCAATTTTACTTTGTTGTATATATGATTCAATATTTTGAAAACAGTTTTATTCTTAAAATTAATCCAGTTGAAAGAACAATGTAGGAATTGATAATGAGGCTGTAGAGTTGGGTGCAGAGGTTGAGAGGCAAACAATCATGAGGGAAATCCTGATGCAATTGTTTTGCAGCATATTTTAAACTCAGAATTAGGAATAAATGTTTAAATTCAATTCTCTAGATTCATTCTTTAGATGAAAGAAATTTGCACAACACAAAATTAACTTATTGGGGATTGTTTCTGATCATCTCAACAAACTAGGTAAGATAATCAATCTAAAAACTTTCATTTATCTTCTGATTTTGAAATCTTCCAACTATCAGCAACCAATTTGCAACACAGCAAGATCCCACATGCAATAATGAAATAACAACCTGAAATAAAAACAGAAAATGCAAGGAAATATTCATAGTCAGCAGCATCTGTGGAGAGAAAGAAAGGTACCGTTTAAAGTAACGTTCAGCTTGGAATGCTTGATCCAAGAACGATAAAACAATATATTTTCCTAATAGTGAAAGATGAAGAGTGTCAGCAGGAATGAATCCAAAAGAATCACTTGACACTCAGGGTCTGCTCCACTCATACGCCGACGGGGAGCAGGCTGCTGGCTAATCCAGATACCTCTCCACTGAACAAAGAAAATTATCATCATTTATACAATTACAAATAGCTAATTGGCCCAACTCAATTGGACACAATCCAATTATAATGATTATACATTGATTTTTATAACCAATAAAATTGGTTACTAGACAGCTGATCATCTCATGGACAACTAGAGTGTCACTCGTGGTCTCATGATGTCATTCAGGCGCCCTCATCAACTGTCTTTGGGTCTTATGCATACATGGCTCCCCTTATCTTAATTTCATTACAGGCTGGTACTATTGTCAGCATCCCATGAGGGCATCTGCCCGAGGCTCGCTGATTAGGAGCATTTCTGCCTAATGCACCTTTTCTGGGTGTGTCAGTGTGAGGCAGTCCTTACAAGGAATGTGGCCAAGTTAGTTAGCTCGGTTCCATGATGTCTCACAAACGTTTCACTGCTTATATTTTTGGTATACAGTATATTGCGCTTTTAAAGCTATTTGTGGTTTACATAATATGTATTGCAGGTGCCTCTGCCCTGGGAAACACACATCAAGTGAGGAATAGTGGAGGGCCAAAAATATTTGGGTATCTATTTACACTAAAAGCTAATGTATAGTTATAAAATGTAACTCAAAGGCTAATAGAATGTTTTCGTTTTATCTTGCAAGTGATGAAATGGTGTTTCAATTGAACAGAGCCTTGGGGTGAGTCTTTCCAGCCTCTTCCACTGGCAGTATCTTCCAATCCCACTGACGTCAACAGAGATTTGAATGGCACACAGCATCCATTGGAAGAAAACCTGTCACAGCGGGCCACAAAATTCCAGATTTGTTCTGACTCCATCTGGAGTACTGAATTCAATTCAAAGCATCAAACCGCCGGAAAGGTATATTGACCTTGATGGAGATAAAAGGCATATTCATCAGAATAAGAGCTAGATTTAAAGGGTTCAATTGAGAATACAGTTACATAAATTGGGATTGAATATCCTTGAGGTTAACAGGTGTTCGAATTGAGCTGGTTGTCAGTGTTTCTCAGCCACACAACATTGCTGCAGGAGTTCCTCAGGATAGTGTCTTCGGCCCAATCCTCTTCAGCTGATTCATTGATGACTTTTCGTCCAACATAATACCAGAAGTGGGAAGGTTTACTCATGATCGCAGCATCTTCAGTTCCATTCACAACTCTTGAGATCGCAGTCCACGCCTACTTTCCGAAAAACCTGGACAATACTGAGCTCATAAATGACAAGAAAGGTTTGCACGACACAATTATCAAATAACAAAGGGAAACTAGCCAATTTCCCTTGACAATCAATGGTATTATTATTAATGAATCCTGACCATCAACATCCTGGGTCAACCACCATTGACCAGTAACTTAACTGAATCAGCCTGATAAATATTGTAGCCATAACAGGAGGTCAGAGGCTGGAAATTCAGTGGTGATCAACTCCATTTCTGACTCCCAAAGCTCTGACTTCCGTCAGCGAGGCACAATGGATGTGACAGAATACAGAGGATAGGGCCCAGGGTCTGGAAGCAGTGCTAACGTTAATGGCGTGATGAAAATCAGGGATGAGGAAGAGACCAGAATTCGAGGTTTGCGCAGTTGTCTGAGAGTTCTAGAGCTGGAGGTAGTTACAGGAATAGGATGCGGCAAGGTCACGGACGGATTGGAAAATGGGGATGCGAATTTTAAAATTAAAGCATTTGCGAATGGACTGTGAGCCAATGTGAGTCACTGCACACAGGGGTGATGAGTGAACCGGACATGGTGCGAGTTCCGATAGGCAGCAGAGTTTAGGGCGAGCACATGTTTATGAAGGGTGCAACATGGGAGGCTGGCTAGAAGAGCACTGGAATAGCTGTGTCAAATGGAAACAAAGTCATAGATGGGCGGCACAATGGCACAGTTTTTGGCACTGCTGCCTCACAGTGCCAGGAACACAGGTTCAATTCCGGCCTTGGGTGATTGTCTGTGTAGAGTTTGCACTTTCTTCCCGTGTCTGCATGGGTTTCCTCTGGGTGCTCCAGTTTCCTCCCACAGACCAAAGATGCAAGTTAGGTAAATTGCTCCTTGGTGTCTAGGGATGTGCGGGTTGGATGGGGATGCAGGAATAATAATCTTTATTGTCACAAGTAGACTTATATTAACACTGCAATGAGGTTACTGTGAAAAGCCCCTAGTCATCACATTCCAGCGCCTGTTCGAGTACACAGAGGGAAAATTCAGAATGTCCAAATTACCTAACAGCACGTCCTTTGGGACTTGTGGGAGCAAACCGGATCACCCGGAGGAACCCCACACAGACACTGGGAGAATGCGCAGACTCCACACAGACAGTGACCCAAGCCGGGATATGAACCAGGGACCCTGGAGCTGTGAAGCAACAATGCTACCCACTGTGCTACCATGCTGCCCTCTTTACGGTGGGCATCTGGTTGGGGTGCTCTTTCGAAGGGTCAATGCAGACTTGATGGGCCGGATGGCTTCCTTCTACGCTCCAATGATTCCATGAGAGTTTCAGCAGCAGATGAGCTAAGGCAAGTGTGCAGATGTGTGACGTTATGGAGCAGTACCTAAACAGTCAATTGAAATTTGCTAGTCTGACATAAGGGCACTGAGGGATATGGAGTGAAGTTGGCTTTAATGGAGTTGAGGTGCTGATCCATCATGTTCTAATTAAATGGTGAAACATGTTCAATAGACCAATAGGCCTAATTTAGTCAAATACATGTGAGAGGATGCACACTAAAGCTCTTGAGTTTTGTTTACAATTTTGCAACAAGACGGAAATATTCAGGCCTTGTGGATTAAACAGGAAGTTAAACCACAGGGTCAGGGGCTTGAGGAAATTTACAAAGCTAACCCGTGGAGTTAGGGTGGACCTTATCAAAGTGTAACATTTTCAATGGTATAAAGGCAAACCCTGAAGATTAGCTGATAACAGAGACTTGAAATGTAGGCAAATCTCGCACCAATATTAGAAAAGGTTGTTTCAGTCAATGCGTAATCAGCACTTCAAATATATTTTGGGTGCAATTGTTGGATTACAAACCTTTGAATTAATTCTTGAGTCAGCTGGCTGTGTTTATAAGATTTTATTTACTTTACGGATGAGGTAAGATATTCAAATTACCTTCCTCATCTGTATTTATCTTGTGAATTAAGACACAATCAGTACAGAAATCCATATGGGGCTGGATTATTCCGCTCTGCCCACCGCAGGAATGCCATGGGCAAGTCACGGACAATGAAGAAGTTCATTGACCTCGGGTGGGATTTTCTAGTCACCAAGTGGACGCGACCGGAAAATCCTACAAATGGAATCAAACTTGACAATTGTTATGACACCCTGGGCTAGTGTGCAGTCAATCTCACCCTACTTGACCTGGAGTCAAAACACAAGTGAGTAAACCAATAATTCTTAGCAAAATACCCAAATTCTTCCAGGCACCAGATTTGTAAATATAAACTCAATTAAGTTTTATTAATAATAAAAACTGTAGTGAAATATGCAACAAATACAACTGGTTAACTATTATCTCATTCCTAATTCCCTGCTTTAACTTGCTTCCCACCCTCGGGGGACAGACAAACACAGAAGGGAAGAAAGTGGTAAAACAATGTATCAGAGAAAAAGAGTCTTTGTTTCAAATGGGTGTTTCCAGCATCCTGCTCCATCCACTTCAAACCTTGCTTTCAATTTGCAGTTTTACTGTGGATTCATTCAGGCCTCTGTAAGTTTAGGAATACAGCACTCACAGCTTTTCTGAAGAGAGAGAGAGAGCATTCTGGTCTTTGACTGCAGCATGTAATGGTTCACTGTAGATTCATTCATTCAGGTTCTCTGCAGCCTCAGTAATGCAGCACTCACAGCGTTTCTGGAGAGGGAGAAAACAAACAAGCCCTTGCCTTTCTGTGTCCAAGAGTCAAACTGAAACACCTTGGGACTCTAAAAACCATTCCACTGGGACAGGATCCAATCATCACCTGTTACCGGGCAATGTACAGCTTTTTGGGCCAATTCATCAACATCCAACAAATCAATCAAACCAAGTTCCTGCCAATCTCTCTCTCTCTGGTGCTGAAACGTCTGAAGTTACTGTTCAAACTAGCAGAAACTAGTTGAGTGCTCTCTCCTGTAACATTCTCTCTGTTACTTGACTGAAAGATACATGTCCATTAATCACCCATGGATCAAAAATGATAATCACAAAATAAAAGGGGAAATAAGGGAATAAACAATAAGGATCCTTATACCATACACTTAATTAGACATATTTCACATTTATCTCCCGTCTGTGTTCAGCTGAGTAAAACTACTTAATCAAATATTATTTCACCCAGTCACCTCTTACTGCAAAGCTAAATATTTGAATATTGTTTCAATACACAGACATCATCACCTCGTAATGTTCAGAGGACGCAAAATACTTAATCTAGAGTCAATAGGTGGGTCACCCATTTCTGACACAGTTACACCTGCTGGACCATCTTACAAATTCAGTTAGATTCTGTCAGGATTGACACAGTAAAATAATTTCCTCTCCAATAGGCACTTTGGCTAAACTTTATCACCATAGCGATGAAAGAGCGAGGCACAGGGGTTGTTAGGGCACAGCTTCCTAGACATCATGGAGTCAGTAGTGACAGCTAGCTAAACACTTCTCAGTTCCATTAAGGGAAGCAAGATTTCTATTCCATTTATGTATTCCGCCAAAAGAGCTACTGATTGTTTCTTCAACAAATTGGGCAAGAAGAAGCATCTGATTTATTTTTATGATTAACTTGAAACCCTTCTCTGACAACTCCAGATGTTTTTGTCCACAGTGTTTAATGCCTGTCCCCCCCCCCCCCCCCCCCCCCCAAGAGATTAAAACTACATTTGTAATTTCGTCAGAGTTAATACTGTTGGAAATAGCAAGATATCTTGCTTCTTCGGGCAGCACGGTAGCATGGTGGTTACCATAAATGCTTCACAGATCCAGGGTCCCAGGTTCAATTCCCGGCTGGGTCACTGTCTGTGTGGAGTCTGCACGTCCTCCCCGTGTCTGCGTAGGTTTCCTCCGGGTGCTCCGGTTTCCTCCCACAGTCCAAAGATGTGCGGGTGAGGTGGATTGGCCATGATAAATTGCCCTTAGTGTCCTAAAGAATAAAGTTAATGGGGGGTTGTTGGGTTACGGGTATGGGGTGAATATGTGGGTTTGAGTGGAGTGATCATTGCTCGGCACAACATCGAGGGCCGAAGGGCCTGTTCTGTGCTGTACTGTTCTAAATCTTATGTCAAGCCAACATTTTTATCAATTGCAAATCCCTCACACTGGATTCTAGTACTTAATTGCACATATTCAAAATTATTTAATCAGCCTCTGTGATTTTTTTTGGCTCTGCATTTTATCCAATTATTTGCTAATGTCATAGCGTTCAGTAATCTGCACTTTTATTTGCAATAAACATTCGAGTAATGTTTAGCGAACAATTTTTTTTACAGATGCCATCTTGCATCAGTGTACCACAGATTATACCCATAACTGTTTACTTGGTGTTGTCATTTTATGAAGCTCTTTAACTGATTATTTGCAATCGGCCAATTACATGACAAAGCTAATGTTTTGTGTTTCAAGAAGTTTTGCAAATTGTGCATGACTGTTTCAAATTAATCACATACTAGCAAGGTGAAATGGAAGGTATCTTGCAGTGCACACCTTTCCAGAATTGCTTGTTTTGTACAAGTAGAACATCCATATATCATTCACGCTATTACGTTTGCCACAATTTCTGCTGTGTTAGCCATCAACTCACCTATAACAAGAATACATGCCCCATTAGTTTTATGCTGTTGTCCCCATCCAGATGCTGTTGTCTTGTGTTCCACTGCAAATGGTGCATGGAACAGAAATTGATAGAAAAGTATGGAGATGTCAACGATGCTTCCAATTGAGCCATCCCTTTGAATATAAAATACGCCAGATTTGTTATCTGAAATCTAGATAGTCAAATTGGTGATCCAAAGTGGTTGGCATTTAAAAAAAAACTTTATTTAGCTCTGGATAAGGGATTGTGGCAGTAAAATAAAATCGACCGACATAATGCCACTTTACAAATTTGCATTCTAAGAAATGGATATAGTTACAATCGCACCATCGAGTAGTGAGCATAGGAAAAAAAAATCAACACGTCAAAGACCCTGAGTGTGACCTAACGGACAAGTTTCTAAGTGTCATTTGTGGTGGGTTTTGCTGGGCGTTTCCCCTCGGCTCTGTTGGCAAGTTCCCCACCACTATTTAACAACACTTAATCACTTTATTGGGCTTTGGGGAATTTCTGCCGATCAAGACCACACTTAATGAACGATCTACTGGCCACGTTCTGCCTGAAAGGCAGCAAGGCGCAAAGCAGATGGTAGATGTCAGGAGATCCGTCTTCCAGGATTTAACAAGCAGGCCACTTCTTGCGAGATCTAACGCGATCTCGCGAGAAGTCGTGATGTGAATCATACCCATTGTGGGTGGAGCACGTTTAGAAAATCTGCACATTAGAGCAAGACAGCTCGTCTCACTCTAATATGCACTCCCACGATATAACCCCTTCACCTTATAGACTTCGGGCGAATGCTGTTTCGGGCTGGTCTCCACAAATGGGAACCAGATGGAACAGCACTCAGGTTTCCAGGGATCGGAAACCCCCAGTGCTTGCCCTCTCTCTAGGCAGGGTGGCACAATGGCAATGCTGGTGTCACATGGACACCTTGACACTGTCACCCTGGCAGTGCCAGCCTGGTACCCTGGCACTGCCAGGCTGGGTGTCATTCTGGAACCGCCAAGGTGCCCAGGTGGGATTCCAATTGACAGGGGCAGTTCCAGGGTGCCAGGCTGACAGTGCCAAAGTACCAAGCTGGTATTTTTCACCCGGTGGGGATCTGGCCCTGTGGTGCCCTTGTGGGATCGGGAGTGGCCTTTTATAGGGAAGGAGCTTTGGGGTATTTGTGGCTCGCGTTAAGAGGTCGAGAGGAGTTCCATCAAGTGCAGCTCCCCAGCGCAGAAAACAGTACTAAGTGCGGCCTCACCGGGCATTCCTAGTGGAGACTAAGGGCAGGATTCTCTCAGTCGGGGCCAGGCCGGAGAATCAACGCGACCGGCACAAATCGCGCACCGACGACAGGATGCGATTCTCCACAGAGTGGAGAATCAGCCACATTGGCACCGGTGCGTTCAGCGTGGCGCTGGCCGAGGGCCACTCTACGGGCCCCCCCCCCCCCGGCGGTTCTCCACCCGGGATGGGCCGAGCAGCCATACCGAAAAACCCGAGTCCTGCGGGTGCTGTTCTAACCTGGTCTTACCTGGCGGGACCTCGGCGTGGAAGGGTCCGCGGGCAGCCTGTGGGGGGGGAGAGGGGGGGGTCCGACCCCGAGGGGGGCCTCCGCTGTAGCCTGGCCCGTGATCAGGGCCCACCGATCCGCGGGCCAGCATCTCAGGCTGCGGCCCTCCTTTGTTCCGCGCCGGACCCTGTAGCCCTACGCCATGTTACGTCGGGGCCAGCGCGGAGAAGGGAGACACCTCACATGTGCGGAAATCGCGCCGGTCCCACCGTGCATGCATGGACCGGCGATGCCCATCTGATGCCGGGATTGGCAGCTGGAGTGGCGTGGGTCGCTCCAGTGCCGTGCTGGCCCCCTGTAGGGGCCAGAATTGCTGATCCTGAGGCCATGTAGACGCGATCAAGAAACGCGACGGCGTTTACAAAGCCGTCACTACTTAGCCTCAGGATCAGAGAATTCCGCCCAAGGTATCTACCCAAATGGGAACAGAATCCCGTTTAATAGTGTGGGGTTTCTCAGCGCTCTTCGTAACAGTAAACGCACAGCTTAATGCGCTCGTTATGGGACTTGGTTCCGATTCGGGCAGATCACGCCCTTTGGATTTTGTTCCATCACTACGGAGCTAAACCTGTTGGCCAGACAAGCGCCTCAAAGCTCAGGCCACCATGTTGAAAGGCTGGCCCAATCTCGAAGTGAATTTGAAATTCCCCTCAGCCCCAACCCATGGGCAATGTCATCCTCTCCACATCCATGGGCATTTACCCCACACTCACCCAAGTGAGGACACCCCACTGGAGGGTTGCTGAGGGCCCCTCATTTTTTAGGCCTTCCCATGGCCCCATTCAGGCCATCCTTTGCCCTTTCCAGGACATCCATACCGCCCTCCCTCCAACTTTCCAAAGGCCTCTTCATACTCACACCTCCTCAATCCTTATTTCCTGGGATGATCCCCTCAGAGTCCAACCTTTGGCAGTGCCAACCTGATAGTGTTTCTGCCAGTCTTGCAGCACTATTCTGGCACCTTGGCAGTGTCAGGGTGGCAGTGCCAAGGTGCCCAGGTGCCAGAAGGAGAGCCAGGTTTCCACCATGCCCTGTTCCTGACCACCCAGTGATCCACAAAGGCCTGGAAGACACCCCGCCAGTTGGCGTGACGCCCGGTCCATGTTTGTGTGGACCAGTAATAATTAGCACCCAGGGTGAGCTGTTGGGGGGATTGGAAGTCAACACAGGGGTTGCAGGCAGGCCTGCTGTGAAGGTTAACGTGACATTGGCTTCACATGCGTAACATGTTTTAATTTTTTTTAAATAAATTTAGATTAGCCAATTATTTTTTCTAATTAAGGGGCAATTTAGCGTGGCCAATCCACCTACTCTGCACATTTTTTGGGTTGTGGGGGCGAAACCCACGCAGACACGGAGAGAATGTGCAAACTCCACACGGACAGTGACCCAGAGCCGGGATCGAACCTGGGACCTCAGCGCCGTGAGGCGGTTGTGCTAACCACTAGGCCACCGTGCTGCCCGTACATGTTTTAATTGTGAACATTTGACATTTCCATTCCCCCTACCGATATAGAGTGCTCCCTCCTCCCCCACTGTGCCCAGTTAGTGATCCTCAATCTTCTTGATCTTACGTGGTCTACTGCGACATCAAGGTGTGTCCCCAGGATGCACTTCAGAGATGGAGGCAGCCTGCTTTTTTCCACACCCTGCAGTCTTTAAAATCTTTGGTGGACGTCATCTGGAGGGCCTGGAGCTGGAGGTCCCCGGCCAATCTACCGATGTCACTGTCTTCAGCGTGCCACCCTGTTCTGCCCACTGACCTTGGGATGTCAGCAGGGGGGGATTCAGAAGAAGTGGAATCTGCCATTGTCTCTTTGGTGGCAGGCCCCGGGTTGGTCTCCAGCACTTCCTGCTACCTGACAGTGACCATGGAACTTTGGGGGACTTCATGGGATGAAGTGGCAGCTGGATTGAGTCTGTGTCACCTGGCTCTGCCAGTCCTGGCGCCTCCTCATTGTCTGCACCATGGTGTCGACGCCTTCAGTGATGGTTCTCAGTGACGGGGCCTCGCTCTGCAGTGCCTCAGCAATGTCCACCTGCACATGGGACACGTCCCTCAACGACTGGGAAATGCTTTGGAGTGCCTCGGCAATGTCCACCAGCAATGTCTACCTGCACATGGGACATGTTCCTCAGCGACTGGGACATGATGTCGAGGCCTTCAGCCATGGTCATCACAGACTGAGCCATGCCATGGGTACCACCACTCAAGACGCTTACCTCGTGCCCCAAGCTATCCACTGCAGTCGTCACAATTGCAGTGTTGGCCTCGGTGCCACGCATTATCAGCTCCTGCGGCCGTAGCCTTTGGGACTCCTCCAATTGGCTATGCACTCACTGGAATGTCAGTGACATCCCTTCCTTCAATCTCACGGCTGTACCCTATAATCTGTATCAGCGCGGGGATAAACCTGTCCAGAGGCTCAGCATCTTAATGAGTCTCAGCTGAGTCCTGGGATCCAGCAGACCTCCAACTGCTGACCCTTTAGATGTTCCTGCCTTCACCTGATGTGAAATGAAAATCGCTTATTGTCACAACTAGGCTTCAAATGACGTTACTGTGAAAAGCCCCTAGTCGCCACATTCCGGCGCCTGTTCGGGGAGGCTGTTACGGGAATTGAACCGTGCTGCTGGCCTGCCTTGGTCTGCTTTCAAAGCCAGCAACTTAGCCATGTGCTAAACAGCCCCTATGTGTATCAGTTACAGTGTGGTGTTCACCGGATTGTGCCCCAGAAGCCTTTCCACTAATGTCACTCCTCAAGCTGTGTGTCCATGTGCTGGTGGAAGGTGGGGCTGATAGCTGTGACGCTTCGATGGTGGTCTCCTTGGAGTTCTCCTCTGAGGTAGTATCTTGGGTGGTGGGCTTGGGTGGGGGTGACTCGGATGGCCTGACCCCATCAGATGGAGTTCATGTGAGAGAATGGACGAGAACTGTATGCAGGAGGGATCATTTTGTCTGGCCTGAGAACTCACTTGAGACAGATCATCTCGGTGAAGGAGCAGTGGATTCTAACCCTGCGGCCTCAGGCTAACCTCACTGTTGGTGACTGCTCTCTCCTTGCTCAACCCTGCAATCTCCAAGGCTCGTTCCTCATGGGGGCGGGGGAGGGGGCAGGACTCGGATCTGGTACTCCACACCCCCCCCCCCCCCATCTTGGCCCTTTCTCGCTTATTATGGGCTATCTTCTCCTGCGGGGACAAAGAGAGGTCATTGTGAGCCACATGCTTGATGGCTCAGGGGTCTGTAGCAGCTGGCATTTGTGGTCACTGCAACTGGGCACGATGGGTTTGTGCTGGTGGGTGCCAGGGGATGCTGAGGAACAAGCATGAAGATCAGATATGAAGATCAGATGTGAGGAGGGTGCGAGGTATCAGCCAGTGATTTGTGAAGGGGGAGTGGGCAGTGTTGGGAATTTGAGGCGGGTGTAACGGATGCCAGGAGACAGGTGATAACTTATCCTTTCAGCTCAGTGGAGGTCATTGGTCTTCTTCTGACCATGTCACCCGTGCTGACAGCTGCTGCCACTGCCTCCCAGGCAGCATTACTGGCCCTGCTGCTGGCTCTCCATTCCCCTTGGGAGTACAGGATACACCGTCTCTTACTCACAGCATCGAGAAGCCTGTCCAGGTCGACATCCCCAAAGCGAGGAGCGGGTCTGCATGCTGCCATGCTTGTATGTTGGCTGGGAGTGAGTGGTGGGGGAACATCCCCCCCCTTGTTAACAGCCAGACGCTGAGGTGAGTCTGGCAAATCAGACAGTGAGGCAGCCAGTAATAGCAGGACACTTGTGAGAGATCATTTTTGGCAATAAGTGCTGTTAAAAACAGGCTGCTACCTTGCCACTGCGGCCGTCAGAAAACACCCTGCTAATCGTGCCAAAATGACAACATTTTGAAAAACTTCTAAATTTTTATGTTAAATTGCGTGCCCAATTTGGTCTTCGTGCTCACCAACCTCTTATGTTTCAGCTTGGTTTAATTCACAAATTTGTGTCCTCCCAAATTTTCATCAGCGGTTTTGCCAAATGCAACAATCTTGCATTTTGCTCAACTCTCCTCTGCAAAGATACTTCTGGCGTTTCATGTTTCTGGCTACTGTAGATGAGCCTCAGCTTGGATGCCAGAGAATGTGTAAATATCCAGATAAAATTGTGTTCTGTCCAGGGAGTGAATATATTTGCGCTTCAGTTAATATAAGCTATTGGTTTTATTCTGTGCTCTCATGCAAACCTGCTTTAGTTTGGAAGGTGGTGGATGAACACTGCACTAACATTTGCACTTGGGCTTTGACTGTCAAACAAATTTATTGAATAGTGAAAGAAACAAGAAAGTGACAACACTATTTTATAGTTATTGTTAAATTCAGCTCACAATTTGTGTCATGCAAGTTATTATTGTCCAGTTGCTGCATTCAATGATAACTTGAGTAATATTTTGATGTGATGGGTTTTTTCTTCCTTTATCATAACTGACTACCTCTTCAAAGGCTCCAAACAAACCCCCGACCTGAAAAACATAGGCTGATAAATCTGTTCCAAATGTCAGGGATCCAGTGAATTTAAACCATTGCCAATTCAATACAGAAAATATCCCTACTAATCAAAAGCCTATTTGTGCAATTCACACATATTACTTACATTTGGATAGAATGGTTTTCAAACCTCCCTTGGGCACCTACCTGATGCAAACCTCTGATTTAGCCACAGTTCCACTAGCAATGAGCTGTAACGTTTTTCTAACTCCCCAAGTGCACCACGTAGGAAATAAAGGTACCAAAATCTGGAGAAAAATGCTTCTTTTGTTGGTCATACTACAGTTTATGTGCAGCTCAGGGAAACCTGTCTAATTGCTGAGAGGGACCAACAAGAGTTAGTAAATTGTTTGATAAAGATGGACTGGTCTAATACTGTTTTCTGAGCTTTTACCAGGAACAAATGTTTCTTTCACTGGGAAAGCAATTTTAGATGCCTGCACAGACCTGGGGTAGTATGCAGAAGAGATTTGCTAGAACTGTGCCAGAGATGAGGGAACGCTGTTGCAGGCAGCACACAAACTTTGTGTTGCCTGCTAATTGTCATGATTGCAAAGTTGAGTGGTTGCTTGTTTCAGCAGGGGGCTCCAAGTTCAGACGAGTTAAGTGAAATGAATAATGAAGCTGGGTTTGTTTTCTTCAGAGCACAGAAGGTTAAGGGGAGATTTAATACAGCTGTCCAAAATCACGAAGGGATTTGATAGAGTAAATAAGGAAAAATTATTTGCACTGATAGAAGGGCCGCTAACCAGGGGTCACAGATTTCAGGTAATTGGCAAAAGACTAGAGGGCAGAGGAGGATAATTATTTTTTTATGCAGCAAGTTATTAATGCACTGCCTGAAAGGGATGGTAAAAGCTGATTCAGGAAACTTTTAAAAGGAAATTGAGTGAATGCTTAAAATGTAAAACTTGCATGATTATGGGGAAAAGAGTGAAACTAACTGAATAACTCTTTCAAGCAAGTGCAGGCATGCTATGTTGGTTTGTTTCGGGGTTCATTACTTCAGCGCTGCAGAGTTGGATAGCCTCCACAATCTGCTCCAGGGGTCATAATGCATGATTTTTTTAAAAAATTGGTATTCAAAGTGCTGCAGGCAGTAGTCAAACTTGCTAATTATAGTGATTTCAATGTTGAGTGGCTGCATGTGTCAGCAGGGGGCTCCATCAGGCAAGCAGCACTTAAAATGACTTTGCACTATTTAAAGCTGGACTGCATCTCTTAAAGGTGAGATCCATTCAAATTGGGGTGAAAAATCTGGTTAAAAAAGAGCTGAATCCGGGAAGAACTAATAAGAATAGTGCAACAGGTCCAAGGTGTTCCAATGCACCACTGGAGAAAGATCCTATTCCTATTCCCTTAGCCAAAGAGACAGATGTTGAGACGGCAATGGGAGCAGGTAGCCATTTTGGTCAATCCCTGAAACAGAGGCCCGAGCAGCTGTGTTCAGCATGAAAGAAGTTTAATGACCTCGGATGAGTCACAGGGTCACTAATCTCACATACTGCTCCATCTCACTCACCTACCAATGATCTCTATCAACCATGCCTTAATACCTCACATTCATAGCCTCAACTAACTCTCCAATGTTTCCCGTTTCTTGCAAGCTTCACAACCACATCTCAGAGATTGCAACATTGCTAGCTATTCTACTGACAGACACATATCACTGAAGTACATTTCACCACACTCACTGACACACCTGTTTTTCTCTTGCAGGACAAAGTGGTTGATAAAATGCAACAGCAGCTAACCAGCAGTATGGTTGCATGCACTCACTTCATGAAGGTGATGGTGCTAGCCATCATTGGAGTGACTGTCCCTGAGGGAGTGACAGGACTGAAAGCATTAAGGATGATTCTGTTCCAAGTTAATCCACCTACTCATATTCCACTTCACCAGCATCCTGCAATCTGCATGATTTGCAATTCGCAGAGACATGCAGCTCTTCCGTTCTCTGGCTTCTCTCACTCGAGCCCTCCCCTTGCGCCTTTCTCCTTTTGAATACCAAGAACTGCCACCGTGCCAGATACCCAAGAACTGCCGCCAGACCATGGTGCAGGAGGCTGAAATCCGAGATGAAAGGAAGACTGATGAAGTAGAAACATTGCGCGCTCAGGCTGCAGTCACCATTGCTAGGGACACCAGTCTTCGAAGGGCTTTCAGGGTCTAACAGCTGTCCACCAGTCACAACTCCAGCAGATTACTACGATTGCTGAATCCCGCAAAAATGATGGCAGTGGCTCCAGCCTGTCCTCTCTCAGGATAGCAGCATTCATCCTCCCACAACTCTGCACCCTTTTTGTTGCCTGCCAACCAGACTGCTGGTGCCGAGGCTGAGGTGTTGCTGTTCAAAGCCAGGTTTTCTAGGCCCAGAGCTGCAGCTTCAATGCAATCTGCAGTCTCCCTCCTTGAAGGTCAGCAGCCTTCCACCAGTCATTCTGCAGGCACAGGGATAATACTGTAATGGAACACTAGACCAGGCAAAAGCACAAACATCAAGGGAAGTCACAAGGTTAATTATTAGACTTTTGTATGGATTATTAAATATTTTATTGCATAAAATTTGTCGGAGATGATTGTTCTTTTTTTGCTGGGGCTTTTATTTCTGGAATGTGGCCAATAAATCACTATAAGAGTCTGTAAGTGAGGTTTGTAATGTGTGAGAATGTCAGACAATGCAGGTCTGGGATTGCAGTCACAGGAAATGGAGTCACTGACTCGCTTTGCAGCAGATGCCAGCTACCTCCTCCTGGGGTCATCTCCAAATTCATAGTGGCAACAGCTGGGGGCTCATGATTGTCAGGTTGTGGAGACTGTATCACCATCATGAATCAGGGCAGCTGCTTTAGTGAGTGCTCCTCCTGAGTGGTAAAGGCAGCAGGACTGTTGCGTCAACACCCCAATTGTCTGGTGAATGACTTTTCTTGAAACAGCGTAGTTCTTATTATATGAGTGTTGGCCAGGGGGGATTGGGTTGCGAAAGGGAGTCATCAACCAACTGTAGAGCCACTCTACAGTCTATGCATTCAAGAGCCACTCAACAGGCTCCATGAGAGCTCCTTTGTGAATTGTATATGATAAACCCATTGTTCTTGACTGAGGTGGATGTAAGAGAAGTGCTTCCAGAAGACCCGAGGTAGATATAGCCTTTGACTCTTGTTGCACACCCTGTTCACTTTGCAGGCATCTTTTCTTTTTACTTGCCAGCTCTGCTCCCTATTACTCTCATGCTGCCAGCCCAAGGAGCATTGCTCCAATGACCCTTTATGACTGGGAACAAAATGTGCTCAGAGCTCTTGCTGTTGTGACCAATACCCTTCCCCAAGTGTGGCGCCACTCCCTGCAGTCTTCACCATCGGTAAGCATCTTCTCCAAAGACCCAGTACTTCCAGAAGCTCAAACAGAACCAGTAGAAAGAAAGCAGCAATTAATCTGCAAGCTGAATATAATCTTTTTAAGTTGCATTGGTCAGGATGAAGGAATTCCATAGTACAGTAAATGCAGGTTCAGCTGTCCGTGTTTAACAGGTCCAAAGTGGCAACAGGGGCATCAAATCACAGTCTGCATACTTATGATGTATGCTATTAATACCAGTGCTAAATCCCTCACCGTGATAGTGTTTGGCATGAGTCATGCCAGAAGTGAACGGAAGCAATGTAGATTTCACTTTGGGACTAAAAAGGCACTCAGTGCCAAAACTATCAGCCAGCCGACAAAATTGAATTTACAGCTCAAGATTGATTTTAAAATTGTACTTCAGAGCACAGATTTGTCAATTGCAGTGAAGAAAACAGCAGCTTTTTCTCGCATCTTCTGTGCTACTTCCATCTTTAAACCTTTTGCTTATTCATCAGAACAAAGCAAATGGATCAGAGTTTTATGGTAATAAAGAAGGTGAACTTATTAGTGCTTGTCGTCATTACTCTTGAGAAACTGACAACAGCTTTGGGAGTCATTATATGCGCAGTTCAATGCAGAAATCCAGCGGTTGCTGTTAGTGATTCCACCCATCCCCATGGGATGCATAGCTGAAGACACCCCAAAGTCACCACGCTCGCCACAACATTATGGTCAGTGGGTATGGGTGGGAGTATCAAAGCGCCCACTGACAATTAAGTGGGTAATTAATCTCATTAAGGAGGCAATTAGTGGCCCTTCCACTTTTACTGTTGGCAGTCAGAACAATCAGACAGGCGGCCTTCACATTTTCACAACAATCATGTTCCAGGGTGTCCAAGGTGATATTAAAAGAAGACGTTTGAGGGCTGAGGCCCTGTGTGGTCTGCTGTCAGATGCCTGACTGTGCAGTGCAGATACAGTTTGAAGTGGTTCTTTGAGCTTGTTTCAATTGTACAGAACTGCAGCTCCCTGAGGCAGCTTCACAGTAGTCGTCAGCCTTCAGGGAGCTGACTGGATATGCCCACCCTCACCCCCGCTTAACTCAGCGCCCAGCCTCTTCCTGCTGTTTCCCAGCCCCAGCAGAACTGAGTCATTTTAGCTGATTGACCAGTCAGCGTGAAATCATGCTTGGGATCCAATCGCAGCTGGAAACGTATTGTGTCTGCTTCCGGGTCCGCCCACCTTATGTGCCCATTGAGCGCTAGATACAGGTCTCTGAGAATTTTCCTTTTAACATTATTAGGCTTGTTGTAAAAATCTTTGAAAAAGTTATTAACAGCATACTGAAAACCTAAATTTCTATTTGCAGGATATCAAATACTGTCATTGTGATAAAAATTCACATTTTTAAATAGTTTCATTAAAAATAACTTTTTATATCTTGGTGTGTTGAAATGATTTATTTCATTCTGTTAAATTTTAATTACAAGTGAAAGATTCTATGCATTTTACTTCTTAGTTTGGTGCCTATGAAAATATTCCACATCACTGCATCATTTAACTCCTTTAAGACAATCCTTAAAACCTGCCTCTTTGGCCACTAATAATCCCTGGTGTGTATTGGTGCTATATTTTGTTTTATAATTATCCTTTGTGGAGGCAGATTGTAACATTTTTATTACATTAAAGGCATGCACCAAAGCTTTCTGACCATTTCCGCTGACTGGACCTTCCAGTCCCGCCAAAAATAAACGCCCTTTGCCCCATCCCTGTCCCCGCGGTGCGTTCCCTGGCGACGGAGGTGCAGGATATGCAAACCCCATAGACATTGGCGGGACTGGAAGATTCCACCGCTGGCCAATGGTGGGCTTCATCCACCAGTGGAGGGAGGGGGGGTGGAAAGTCCCACCCATTATCTAAATATTAGTTGTTGTTGATTGGTTGCTTACCATGTTTGATCACAGTGCTGTTTGTTGCTGGATGCCCTTCACCTGGTGCCAGATTCAAACTAATGTCGGGAAAGGGGAAACCCATTCCATAGAGATTGCTGCCTCTTTATGAGCAGCTTTCTTGGAAGTCAGCAACAAACACTGTTGTTTTGCTGTTGACTGCAGATCTGGTCCTACCTTATAAGTTTGTCGTGTTATTCACCCTGGGATAACACGGACTGCAACACAATGCAGATAGACAATAAAGTATACACCAAACGTAGGCATTGGTTCAATACGATTTATTGAACTTCCGTAACTATGCACACAGCTGCCTGTGGGTTGACTCTCTACTACTCTAAGTAAACTAACTCTAACTATCTAGACCAGGCTAGCTCTGATCCATGTGTAGAAGGTGCTGACTAATATGTGCACCCTGACTGTCACTACAGCTATCACCAGTGGAAAGAGACGTAGTGCCTCGTGTGTTTTATAGTTGGAAGGCCCCTCTGTTGTTCTGTCTGGTGATTGGTTCTGTTATATCCTGTATGTTGATTGGCTCACCTGGGTGTCTGTCACTGCCTGTTTTTACCTCATGATGTGTATGGGTGTATATTGTGACAAAGTTATTCTCGCATGTGTTAACTATTCAAAGTAAAATGACACTTACCTCCTGACAGGTGATTGGTCAGGGTTGTGTGTTTTCAATGAAAGCTAAGAGCAGCGAATAAAAGCTGAGATTTTCACAACATTACAACTTGCCCAAGATCCTGGGAGATTTCAACTGCAGGCTTATTGGAATGCAGGCACTTTTCCTCTCACAAAACACCATTGTTGTTGGAATGTGTAGTCAAGGTTGAACAAGTTGCAGTTGCAGTATTTATTCAAATATGGTGGTGAAATCCGAAAGACATCTTAGGTACCTGACTTAAGTATATCCATTTGACTCCCTGTCTGTTTTCATATTTAGCGTCAACTGGGCAGAAGGAAAATGAAAAAATGTTACTGATCATCATGCAGGCCCTTAATAAGATGAAATTGTTCCAACTCCAATTTAACAAGACCAAAGCTATCGGGTTTGACCTATGTCACAGATTCAATTCACTTTGCCTCTGATTCTTTCTTCCTCCTTGTCTATTTTTTTTCATACTGGCAGCCTAGGCATCTGGTCAATCCTGAGTTAAGCTTCAAATGGCAAACCTGTTCTCCACCTTGGCAAATGTTTCCCGTTCTTAGTCTACCACAGTTTCTCTTCCAATGGAACTCGCTTACGTTTCAATGTCAGACTCAGACTGTTTTGAGCTCTTTGTAACACCAGTTTTCTTTTGTTTCCAATAAACCTTAATCTCTGAGCCAATAGCCTCTTCCTTCCTGGATCCATTCTTTGTCCAATTCCTTGCTGTTGCTTAGTGGAAGTGCTTCATACTTCTAATCCTAATTCAAAGATTTACCGGCAAGCTATTTGTGACAGATTTGTGTATGCCCAATTTGTGATCCGCATCGGAAAATCATGTGAATCGTTCCGTGTACCAGCCTTCCAGCATCGCGAACTGCCCTGTGCCCATATCAGCTGCTGGACATCATGAGAGAACGGTGAACTCAACACGGATTTCTTTTTAAGCATACAAGTGTATTTTAATTACTATCATTATTAATTTAGAACATGACTGCACACTCAAGTGTTACTTGCAATCATCTTTTTAAAAAGTATGCTAATGTTTTGAAAAGTCTGAACAGATTAGTGATTACAATCATGGCTGCATTGCTGTTTAAGTATAAGCAATTTAAAGGCTCGAAAGACATGAAGTGAATTCACAGTTAGCAATTACAGAGCCATCCTTTCGATGAAGGGCGTACCCGGATCGACCAGTCAGTAATTACAATGACCTTCCAATGATTTTGTTCAATCTTTGAAAGACATCAATGTTGAAGATACAAATGCAAAGATTATGAGTAGAAATCTAATGCTTTTAACCTTCAAGCCGTCTGCACAGTACTGACTGACATTAATTTGACCTGCTTTTATTACTGCTGAGGAAACTTCCCAATAAGTTGCATGTCTAAATTGAATTTGAAATTAAAGTTGTGTGCTGAATACACCATTGTCTGGCACTTTTTTCAAAAAGCAGCACTTTCAACTATATGTACAATATTCATTCAACAACTCTAGTTGCACATATATAGCAATTATCAAGATTTTTCGAAAAAGCCTCAAGGTTCTTCACAGTGATGCAAGGGAAGTATAAATATTTCAGAGGACTGGTCTAAAGCTTTGTGAAAAATGTTGAGATGGAAAGAGGGAATCATAGAGCTGGTGAACGAACAGGAGAAAAGTGTAAGGGTTTTACTGGGAGAAGGGCGGTGAAGGAGGAGGTGAGGGACCGGTTGATTAAAGTCACCGTAAATAGAAAGTCAAAGGTTCGGGAATATGTCATTTGAAATTACGACTGTTAACAACTCAAAGGGGAGTTTATTTTTTTCCGAGGATCAGTTAGTAGACTTGGTAGGGGGTGTATGTGCTGAGGAATACAAAGAAGCAATCAGATGACCTTGACAGCGATGAAGAGAATGGGGAAAGAGAGGGCAAGGGAGATGGCAATGTTGTGGAGGAAGCTTTGAATATGGATAGGAGAGTTGCTATGGAGGGCAAAGTTTATGAAGGACAAGAATTCAGTGCATTCTGGGGAGAAGAGGCAATACAGATGAGACAGAAATTGAAATCACCAAAGATGTGGAGTTGCTTAGTGCAGAGGTTGAGGGAAGAATGAAGGCAGTGTGTGTCTGTGTGTGTGTGTGTGGGGTGGGGGGGAGGGGGAACCAGCTCCAGACCGACAACTATGTAGCTGACTCTTAATTGCCCTCTGAAATGGCTCAGCAAGCCACTCAGTGTATAAAACCACTACAGAAAATTGAAAGAGGAATAAATATGGACAACCTAGGCATTGGAAACATCAATGGGTATGGATTCCCGCCCCGCCGCATGTTTTCCAGTGGGAGAGGTGGCTCGCCATTGGCTGCTGATAGGATCGTATGGTCCCACCAATATCTATGTCCATCGTGCTGCGCTGAGTCACATTCGATGAGATAAGAAGATACCGTCAGCAGGAAGCTCTGGAAAATCCAAGCCCAATGGTTCACCCAGCCTCTGCTAATTCTGCAAAGTCCTCCTCACTATTATCTGGGGGTGCTGTGTCGTAATTAGGAGAGCTGTCTGAAAAACTAGTCAAGGAACAGCCTGATATAATCATACTCACCGAATCATGCTTCCAGCCACTATCCTGTCCCATTGGCAGGATGTGCCAGAAACACCACCAAGTATACTGAAATTAGGTGCCAACCTGGTGTAGCTCCAACACAGAAATACTTGTATGTCAAACAAGAAGCAACATGCCATAGACAGAGGCCACCCAAAAAGCAATGGAGCAGATCTAAGCTCTGCAATTCTGCAACATTCAGTTATGAATTAGGCTGGACAATTAAACAATGAACAGGAAGAGAAGGCTCCACAAATGTCCCCATCCTCAACGATGGGAGCACCCAGAAGACCAGGGCAAAAGACAAAACTGAAGCATTTGCAACAACATTCAGCCAGAAATGCCAACTGGATGATCTATCTCGGCCTACCCCGAAGGTCCCCAGCATCACAAGATGCCAAACTTCAGCCAAGTCGCTTCACTCCACGTGATAGAAAGAAATAGTTGAAGGAACTGGATACTGCAAAACCTATGGGACCTGACAATATTCCAACTATAGTACTGTAGTCTGTGCTCCAGAATTAGCTTTGCCCCTCGCCAAGCTGTTCCAGCTCAGCTAAAACTCTGGCATCGACCCAGCAAAGTGAAAAATTGCCCAGGAATGTCTTGCGCACAAAAATTAGGACAAATTCAACTCAGCCAATTACCGCTGTATCAGTCGAATCTCAATCACCAGTAAAGTGATTGAAAGGGTTGTTCACAGTGCTGTCAAGCAGAACTTACACAGCAAAAAACTGCTGCTCACTGATGCACGGTTTGGGTTCAGCCAAGGTTATCACTTCCTGATCTCATTACAGCCTTGGTACAAACATAGAGAAAAGAGCTGATGGCTAGGATGGGGTGAGAGAACAATCCATGGAGGCCTCCATCAATTGACCTTAAATAGCCTCTGACTGAGACTAATCGGCTATCCGCTGATAAAAATGGGGCATGGTTGGGATGGATTGGGGGATCAGCCCTTTGCTGGCAGCGCTATATTTAACGCCCACCTCAGCCGCTGAATGTTTTTATAGAAGAATATGTTTGACAGAGAGAGAATAATATCTTACCCCTAACAGCAATCTTTCAATGTTCAAATGCGTGTTACCGCCTCACCCACTGTGCTTCAGAGCCAAGACCTCAGCTGTCATCCTGTAATGATAGGCTGAGTATATTGGGTTTGTCTTCTTTGGGCTTGAGAAGAATGAGAGATAATCACATTGAAACTTACAAAAATTTTGAATGGACGCTGAGAACTTGTTTCCCCTGGTCAGCGAGTCTAAAACACAGGGGCAGAGTGCCTGGATAAGGGGCCAATCAGTTGGGGCTGAGATGGGAAAAGGTTAATTCACTGCAAGGATTGTGAATCCTTATAATTCTCTACCCCAGAGGGGTGGGGATGCTCCATCGCTGACTATATTTAAGGGTGGGATACAGATGTTTGGTTTCTTAGGAAATTAAGGGATATGGGGAGTGGGCAGGAAAATGAAGTTGAAGCCAAATTAGATCAGCCATGATGACATTGAATGGAAGAGAAGTTTCAATGGGCCATATGGTCTGCTCTTTCTCCTCTTTATTATGTTCTTATGTACTTGTGTTCTTAAACATATACTTCGGTTGAGAGCATATTGGAAGAACTTGGTTACGGAAGCCGGTTAATCTGGAGGATGTTCATCTCTTTAGTGTTTTGGCACGTATTAGGCATCTAGATGAGGTTCTTTGGGGTTTGGCTATTTTCTCTATGTAATTTGCCTAAGATTGTCGTTTGTTAAAACCATTTTATTTATTTATAGCTCTATGTATACCTTAGAAACTCTGCACAAGATTGGACTTCTCCTCCATCGAGATCTCTGTTAGTCATGTGTCATTGTATCATTGTCACATCAGGTGCTCTGATGTTAACCCATTAGTCGACATCTCCCCTCCCCCCCCCTCCCAAGTCTTTATCCCAATTACATCTTCTGACATCTCAAGCTTCACAGGTCAGCCACTTGACCAATCGCCATGATCATGTTCTGATCTCTTTCTGAGATTGAGGATATTCTTCACTTTCAGGGGCTGGTTTAGCTCACTGGGCTAAATTGTTTTTTTAAAGCAGACCAAGGCAGGCCAGCAGCACGGTTCAATTCCCGTACCAGCCTCCCCGAACAGGCGGCGGAATATGGCGACTAGGGGCTTTTCACAGTAACTTCATTTGAAGCCGACTTGTGACAATAAGCAATTTTCATTTCATTTTTCATTTTCAATCAATGTGAGTGTCCTCCACTCTGGTGGTTGTTGAGTGCTGTCTTATTTCTTCTTCCTTATTTCTGTTCCGATCTGAATAGTGAGCCCAAGCTTCATGTGCCTTTCTTTCCAAACATATTAAGGCACTGCGGCCTTTCCTTATATTTACCTGATCCATCTCAATCGTATGAGATCTCGGGTGTGATTCCTTCCACTATTCTGACTTCTGTCGGCTTTGTATCCATTCACTCTCCCTGGGTCGCAGAACTGTTAAGTCTTGTGCGCTACGACTGAAGTTGAAGAAATGAATTTGTTTGGGTCTCTGTCCCTCCTCACACTTTTTAACTCTTTCACAGTCATTCAAGGTGATATTTGGTTCTAGTTTCTGTTGCAGTGTTGCACGTTGTGTTCTCAGCTGTCTTCCCATTAATAGCTTTGATGATGAGAACAAACCCTGAAGCCACGAGGTTCGATAACTTAGATCTTCATTCTTCTTCATCAAGGCTTTGATAGATTCAAACACCTCTCTCACCCTCTCCATTTGCTTGAGGATGGAACATAATTATATTCTAACCTCACTTAACAATACCAACCTCGTTTTTTCCTTTAACAAGCCATCCCCAATTTAAGCTTGGAACAGTTTGTCAATCACTTAAATCTGTCTGCCACGAAATGGGTTTCTGCAATGTCAGTCAGCAGAGAATCTGCTGGAAGGAGTTCTGGAGCTATATCTGTGATGATTCAGTGGGCCTCTCATCAGAAGCCTAATTCTGATCTTGGAGAAACCTACAATCTGAACTCCTTCATTGAGGGAGACAACATGGATGCCAGCAAGAACTGCACAATAAGGGAAAGTGAATGGTATCTGTTCAAAGAAAGTCTCACTGAAATATTTGAAGAGAGGCTTGCTGTGTGAGCTGACACATTGTGTCAGAGCTTTTGGGTCTCATCTACCGTGAGCCCTGGTCCTGGCATTAGGATAAGGCACAATCCAGAGGCCAGGAACTTTTCCCAGAGGGAACAAAGGCAGCTGTGAGGGTGCATAACTCAAGGCTGCACTTGCATTTCTTGTAGAGGTCAGATCAATAAAGTTATAAGCGGAAAGCTGAGAACAGCTCACCTCACTGCCCTCCCCAAGCAGGCAATGGATGATTACCTGCCAGGAGAAGGTTCAAGTTAGGAGTAAGGTTTTTGAAAAATGTAGGTTTTTTTAAAATGCTGCTGTGCTAACAAGATGGGTTCAGCTAACATTGTTTTCTTTGAGATGATTTTAACAAGAGAATAACATGCTCAAGAAACTGTTTGACTTTAACACATCAGAAATTCAAGTTGTCAAATTAACCTCTCATATTCCTGCAATTGTTGGGATTTTATGGGGTCTGAGGGAGTGGTGGAATTGGGGGAGTGGGTGTGAAATATTAAGCTTGGGGCAGCACGGTAGCATGGTGGTTAGCATAAATGCTTCACAGCTCCAGGGTCCCAGGTTCGATTCCCGGCTGGGTCACTGTCTGTGTGGAGTCTGCACGTCCTCCCCGTGTGTGCGTGGGTTTCCTCCGGGTGCTCCGGTTTCCTCCCACAGTCCAAAGATGTGCGGGTTAGGTGGATTGGCCATGCTAAATTGCCCGTAGTGTCCTAATAGTAAGGTTAAGGGGGGGAGTTGTTGGGTTACGGGTATAGGGTGGATACATGGGTTTGAGTAGGGTGATCATTGCTCGGCACAACATCGAGGGCCGAAGGGCCTGTTCTGTGCTGTACTGTTCTATGTTCTATGTTCTATGGAAAATGTCGGGATGGAGTGTCCGATGGTTTCCTGCCACCATAGCACTTTACCAATGCCAAGATACATGGAGGATGTCCCTCCTGTCCAGGGACCAATTGTGCATTGGCAATTTACAAGTGGGGAGGAGACCCTGCTATAATGGGAGGCCACCTGCAAAACACTGATTGGGCGCCAGTGGCCCACGGAGGGATAACGAGAGAATAATACCAATGGCGCAGGTTCGATTCCTGTTCCGACTGAGAGACACTTGGAACCTGCCAACTTATCCTGCCCCAAGAGTGGAAGGCAGTGACAAACCATCATGGACAAACACTACCATGAACATGACTCAGGAGGAAGCATCAACACTCGATGAGCTAAGGTCCTGCCTTTGGGAAGAGCATACATGACAATTGGGAAGGCAAATTGGCCTTTATTTCAAAGGGAATGGAATATAAAAATAGGGAAGTCCAGCTAAAACTGAACAAACCACTAGTTAGACCACACCTGGAATACTGTCAACAGTTCTGGACCACTTATCTAAGGAAAGATATTCTGGTATTTGAGGCTCACTAGGTTGGTCCCGGGTATAAAGGGATTTTCTTATGAGGAGAGGTTGTGTAGGTTGGGCCTGTACTCATTGGATTTTAGAAGAATGAGAGGTGAGCTTATTGGAGATGCTGAGAGGATGTTTCCTCTTGTGGGAAAATCTCGGACCAGAGGGCATAGTCAAAGATTAACAGGCCACCCATTTAAGACAGAGATGAGGAGGAAGTTCTTCTCTCAGAAGATAGTGAATCTGTGGAATTCTTTACCGCAGACAGCCATAGAGGTTGGATCGTTAAGTATGTTCAAGGCTAATACAGACAGATTTTTAATCAGTAAGGGAATCTTGGGTTATGGGGATAAGGCAGGAAAGTGGAGTTGAGGATAATATCAAATTAGCATGATCTCATTGAATGATGGAGCAGTCTCGATGAGCCAAATGGCCTACTTCTGCTCCTACGTCTTATGGACATGGCATCCCTTATAACTTGAAGAAAGAAATAGTGAAACCTCGGAAACATGTGCATAAATGGTTAGATTATATTAGTCAAATCTCTTCTGCCAAATTTATGGTGGGTGACTGAGAGAATCTCCAAGGAAATCTATACTCTTTGATGCGCATATGGACGATGCCTTTATAAACATCTATTGGAGTATCACAAACATCACAATAAACTGTTTAAATTGTCACCGCTTGTTCCTCTCTCGACGAGTGCAGCGGCCAATTCTGACTAGCTATGTCCAAGGAACTGTTATGTGATGAATGTGTAGTAAAAGAAAAATCAGTCTTTCAGTTTTTTATGCATGACACCTTTTTTGAAATGTCATTTTGTTTAAGGGTAAATGTAAGCCAGAACATTCAACAAATGTATTTGAAAATTCCCACTGGGCTATGAACCCGAATCCTTGGGAGGAATTTAAAGGGCCAGCTCGCCATGGGAGAAAATTCCATTATGGCCATTAAATCCCGCAAGAGGACCATAACGGGATTTACGGTGGCTGTGGTGATATGCATCACTGTAAATACACAAGGGGTTAATGTAAATACACGTAGACTAGCTAGACACTAGAGGGAGCACCAGAGACATGACACACAGACATTCAACCAATAGGTCAGTAAGATAGTACATGACCAATGGGCATTCACGATACACACAGAGGTGACACTACCACAGGGGGGCATTACACCAACCCATATATAAGGACACAGCACACATGATCTTCCTCTTTCCAGTGGAGACACTCAATGTGTACACAGGGTTGATTTGGAACACATCACACTCACCACCTGGAGTGTAGCAGACTGGTTAGATAGTCTGAGTAGCTATAGCAGGATTAACAGGAGTCGATTCCAAGTAGGAGAAGTTAAAGCTATCTCCAAGTCTGAACCTTCCTTTGTCAGAGTGTACATGAAGGAAGCAGCTTATGCTATGTCAAGAGCATAACAAAACAGTGCGACATCTCGGTTTGAGACCTTCCCTACCACCCCGCCAATGACGTGTTCAGGTTGACGCCCAGAAAGGACATCATCCTGATTATATATAAATTTAAATATACTTAAACGGCTTTATGCCATAACGTCCGCCTGACTCTCCTACACAGTCAACGTGATGTCACGTTGGTACGAATCACTGCTGGTATTCAAAAACAAGAACTAAACGGGATGGCCACACTAGGGGCCTGGAGGTAACCATCGTTTCTAGGTGGTGAGGGACATGGCTGTCCAGTGCCCTTGTTCTGCACCCTGGCACAATGCCAGGTTGGTACTGCCATGGTGCCAGGGGGCATTGCCAGGGCAGTGTCAGGTTGGCACTGCCAGGAATTGGCACTCTGAGGAAGCCCATTGGGGGTTTCCACTTATGAGGGGGAGGAGGAAGCCCGATGGCTGTTGCATTGGGAGGAAGACTGTGTATGCATGGGGGCGGGGAAGGGGGCAGAGCTTGTCGAGGAGGTGGAGAAGTTGCCAGTGACAGGGAGGGGGTCGATGCCAATTGGAGGGAACACCCCGATCTTAGCGTGGTGGTGAGGGGCTGGTTGGCCTTCTGCATTTGGAGGTTAGCAGTTCCCCTTATACGCCAAGTGGTCCTGATCCCTTTGGGGAGATCCTGATCTCTGTGGTGGTCTTGACCTCTTTGGTGGAGAGGGGAGTAGTGGGCGGGGATAAGGGTGGGCCTTTAATATACTTTGAGATTGAAGGCACCTTTTAAAAATGTGCCCCAATCTCAGAATCGCGGCTTTTCTGCTGTGTTTAGGCCCCGCTCTCTCCAGCTGACTATGCAATCCTTGGTACCACTTTGAAATTGTGTACAGTGCTGTTAAATCAGGTAAGAAAAGACGTCTGTGAAGCCGGCGGGTTTCACACAGCTTTTCTCGCTCGATCCATCACACGGTGCAATTTTGGGAAAATTCCGCCCCTTGTTTCAAATATGGCACCTGAAGAATATTACCTCTGATCAAACAATACTCATCCAGCAACGCACTGAGGTATCATTGTTGATCAGATAATACAGCAGTAATTGAGCCACACTACCAAATAAGGTTTTTCCGCTGTCAATTAACAGAGTGTTTGTATAATGCGTTGATAATAAACATTGCGGTCTTAATGTATAATGAAAGAACTTGAGGAATTAACATTTATTGGTTACATTTTTAAAAATCAAACAAATTCTGAGACACCATCAACGCAATTACTTAGTGTTCAGTATTGTACCTCTGTGGATACGATATCATGGTCGCATGTTTTTGTCGAAAACATAATTATCAAAGCCTACAGATAAAACGTGGAAAACAGCACCATCTACTGGATGGATTTATCTGCTTCAACTGCTGGTCTTAAAATTTCGCAGAACGCAATTTTATTAACTGCACACAGGAGGCAAATTCTAAGCCATTTTACAGCAGCACTAAAGGAAATAGCGGCATGATAAATGGTGCTAATGTTTTTCAGTCAGTTGTACAGGAAACAATGGTGATTTTATTTGTGGATTTTAGTGGCAATGTTCTGAATTAATAACAGTCACCTACAGTGCACAGTGGGGGATTTTTAATTCTGCGTCACATAATGTGATCAGGATTGTCACAGTAATTCTGCTGAAATGCTGGCATCACAGACGTGTTGAACCAGCAAAGTGAGCTGCAAGGCTCCCCCAGAGGCTCTGATGCAAAGTCAATGAGGGTAATTTTGACTTTAATTTAAGGTGGGCAATACTGGGCCAGCCTCCTGCGAAGTCAATTGAAATGGAAAACAGGAGAGATTTCTAACAGGTAGAGTTGATCACCCATTTTACACTATTTCCCAATGCGGCACAGTCCAGATGTAGTCCAGCCACCTGAAGCCAGGGAGCCTCCTGGGAGAAGTTTAAAAAAACATATTGGCTGGTGCATTATTCAATGATTTCACAGGGAATATATTCCCCATGTCCACTATTCTGAGAAAAGGATTTTCCTCCAAAATCCTAAACCTTGCCCTGAGACTCAACCTCTTCATACTCTCCCTCCTGTTATTGCTTTCAAGGTTCCTGTTGCAGCTTTGTTACTTTTACACTTTTGCTTTGCTCCTGTCCGTAGAGATTGACCTCAAATAACAATCCTCCCTTTTTATATTTGTATCTCAATATACGTACTTGGCTGTGAGGAAGACTTTAGTTATGTGGTCATCCAAACGCAGAGGACTGCCTTCCTACATTTAAGTTACCTGGGATATTAATCAAATGGTAGATCCTTAGGCCTGCATTTTTCTGGGCTTACAATGCAGTAGACACCCTGATTGTTGAGTCATTTGCCTTTAAATATTCCATTTGTGTCTGTAATATCTGTTTGGCATGCCTGAGTCATATTTCTGGTAAATCAGTCATGTGAGTCTCTCTTAAGCAGTCGAGAGCGAGTAGAAAGGCTTGGAAAAGCTGCATGAGAGAACGTGGATACATCATTCAGAATACTAATCTGGGTACTGACTGCTGGCAGAACAAAAAGTGCCACCGGGTCTGTCAAGACATGCGACTGAAGGTTTTGTGGTCTTGTGTACAAATTTTACCAGAGTAAATATCGTGCCTATCTTGTCATAGGAACAAAATATAAGCAAATTTAAAGCTCAAGCTCAATCATTGCACTGAACAATGTGTAAAATCACTCAAAAATGATAATAACTGCAATTATTTACACATCAAATGCAAGCAGAAAATAATAACGCAGTTTATTTTATGTAGCTGCTTTGCTTGTAAGGCTGTGCAGTATGGGTGAAGAAGATTAGAATTGGTAGAGGGAAACAGCATGAATAAAATAAAAGCTACTTGGCTGGGTTTTTCAGACTTGTGATCCCCTTTGTATTTTTTAAGCATTTCACATCCTGATTCAATTATCTTTCAAACTACAATACTAAGTGCCGTGTATGCAGGGAAAGAAAATGTGAGATTATGCTGCTTTCTCGGTCTATAATAGTTGGCATAAATGTCTACCCCATTGCTAAATGAAAACAAATCCTGCGCTATATTTAGTCCTCCCAGCCCACCAATGCAAGGTCACCTTTTATGCATGCCTTCAGATGGCTTCTCGCATCCCTCGCTATATTTGTGGTCACCCAGGAACATTAGGCTTCTCATAGATGTGAGCCCTTGTTTTTCTGAAATATTTAGTTCTCGTGTAGCATGGCAGCACAGTGGTTAACACGGTTGATACACAACTCCAGGGTCCCAGGTTCGATTCCCAGCTAGGATCACTGTCGGTGCGGAGTTTGCCCGTTCTCCCCGTGTCTGCGTGGGTTTTCTCCAAGTGCTCCAGTTTCCTCCCACAGTCCAAAGATATGCAGGTTAGGTGGATTGGCCATGCTAAATTGCCCTTAGCCCTTAGAGTCGAAAAAAAAAAGTTTGGGTGGGGTTACTGGGTTACAGGGATAGGGTAGAGGTATGGATAGGGTGCTCTTTCCAAGGGTCAGTACAGATTCGATGGGCTGAATGGCCCCCTTCTACACTGTAAATTCTGTGAAGATGTGTAAATTCTATGAATCTATGAGCCTTCTGTGTTTGGCACCACAGAGTAGATTTTGAGGTCTCACACGGCCTGTGAAGTTTCCCTGACCTATCCCCCTTCTGCCAACCGCATATCCATTAATTTACTGACTATCAAAAGGGATTGTTAATCGGGTACGCAGCACTCGATCACAATATTCTTTCTAAACATTGTTATTCATTCGAGACTCTATTACAGGCGCCAGCTTTGAACACCTGAACTCAACAGTAAAAGAATTCCTGTCTCAGGTATATTCATTTCTAGACTTCAGGTATCCCGGTTGATATTCAAAAGTGCCTATTTGTTGGTGCTTGCCTGTGGGTCGTGCTGGGGAACTGATGGCAGACTTGCAATGGTCACAAATCATGGGGATGCACACCTATTTTGAGCACAGGTCCAACTGGAAGTGCATTTTTCCTCGTGGCTGTAGGTATGATGGCTGACATAAGATGGTGGAAATTGCATATGCGGCATTTAGCTTTCCTTTACATATTTGGAAGCCATGAGCATGAGTGAGGAAAAGGAAATTAGGTAGCATTCATACCAATTCCCAATTCGGTTCCAACAGTTATCATAAAATTAAAATTCTGATTGCCTATAAGATTTGATAACTGTAAATATAACTGATTTTAATTATTATGGTAGCAGCAACACACAAGTATTCTCTTGTGATTAAAAATGTTAATTAGACGAATAAAATACCCGCACCGAGTCTTCGAAACCAGAGGTCATGAATAATTGTCATAATATCTGTTTGGAATTAGGTCTGTCTGTGTGGAGGGGATTTTAAGTTCAATGTGCACTATTTAGGAGAAGAAGAACATAGAATTCCTGCAGTGCAGAAAGAGATCATTTGGTCCATCGAATCTGCACCGGCCCTCTGAAAGAGCATCCTGACTAGGCCCACTCCCCCACCGTATCCCCGTAACCCCATAACCTCAACTAACCTGCACCTATTTGGACACTAAGGGGCAATTTATCATGGCCAATCCACCTAACTTGCACATCTTTGGACTGTGGGAGGAAACCGGAGTACCGGGAGGAAACCCGCGCAGACAAGGGGAGAAAGTGCAAACTCCACACAGACAGTCACCCAAGGCCAAAATTGAACCCAAGTCCCTGGCACTGTGAGGTAGCAGTGCTAACCACTGTGCCACCCTTTGGAGTTGCAAGCCTAAAACAGCTCTTCTATTTTCTTTTGAAAAGAGGAACACGGAAGCACAACTGTCCTCATGAAAATAGACAAGATCCTTTAAAATTGCCAGATAAACTGAGATTTTAAACTATATTTATCAACCAACAGATCAGATCAAGGCTCTGCAGTCCTCTCACATCCCGTTGTGATTGTCATGGAAAATTAAACAACTAACAGGAAAACACAGACAACATAGCAACATAGGACGAGCAATAGACCATTCGACTCATCAAACCTGCTCCCCCATCCAAACAGATCATGTCTGATCATCTACCTCTGCGCCATTTTTCCCCAATATCCCCAAATCCCTCAATGTCATTGGTATTCATAAATCTATCAATTTCTGTTTTGAACATGCTCAATGAAAGAGCTTCACACCTTTATGCCATGGACAATTCCAAAGAATCACCACCCACTATCTCATTCTTAAAGGATCTGCCCGTTATTCTGAGATTATATCCCCTAGTTCTAGTCTCACCAGTCAGGAGAAATATCCTACCTATCCTAGTCTAACCTGTTGCATCTTGTAAGAATTGTGTAAGTTTTAATAAGATAAGAAAGTAGAGATTGCCAGCGTCAGTAATGCCAGTGCCCAGTACATGAGCTTCAGAGACAAGGCTGAAGTATTTTCAATCACCTTCAGCCAGAAATACTGGGCGAAATTCTCCGCCCCCCACGACGGGTGGGAGAATAGCGGGAGGGCCTTCCCGACATTTTTGCCGCCCTCCCGCTATTCTCCCACCCCCCCCGCCGAAGTCCCGACCCGAATCGCTGCCGCCGTTTTTTTACGGCCGGCAGCGATTCTCAGCTGTTAGATGGGCCAAAGTCCCAGCCCTTTCCGCCGTTTTTACGAACGGCAAACACACCTGGTCTTGCCGTTCGTAAAAACGGCGTCACAAACTCGCTATTAATAACCATGGCACCGATTGGCGGGCAGCGGGCCCGATGCCCGCGCACTACTTGTCCTTCCGCCGCCCCGCAGTATCCATTCGCGGGGCGGCTGAGGGGCAACCTGGCCCGCGCATGCGCGGGTTTCGCGCAAAAACGCGATGACGTCACCCGCGCATGCGCGGGTTGGAGTCTTCCAAACTGCGCATGCGCGGCTGACGTCATATGACGCGTCAGCCGGCGCTAACTCCGGCAAGCGGGCTTAACGATTTTCGTTAAGCCCGTCTTGCCGGAGCCTACGGCGTCGGGCTGCTAGCCCCGACCGGGGACCAGGATCGGTCCCCGGTCGGGAAGGGGCGCGCTGCCGTAAAACCCGCCCGGGTTTTACGGCAGCTTTACGATTTCTCCCGTTTTGGGAGAATCTCGCCCACTGAGTGGAGGATTCATCTTGGCCTCCTGAGGACTCTAGCATCATTGGGACCAGTCTTTCGCCAATTCTATCTGTTGCTCGTTATGCTTTCCCTTCATTTGCTCTGTTTTGATTACCTTTGCTCAAGAGTCGCCAGGTATCTTTCTGATACCACCACAAGGTTCAAAACCGAATACTGATCAATGACTCGATACACCAGTTAGTAGGTTTGAAATCAATGCACATTTATTTACACACACAGTCAATTATTACTCATGCAAAAACTCTACTCGCTAAACTACAACTGCTACTAAAAGCCTACTTAGCTTCGAGTGCCCACTCACTCAGAGGAACAATGGCCGTTGTCCGGTTCTGATACTGTTCGCTTTGAACTGGTATAGAATAGTAGCTAAGAGCGCCTATCTCGTAGCGTGCGTTGATCTTAGACTTACTTGGTTGGTGCTTGGCGGACCATGTCCCAATTGTTTGTATTGATTCACTCCAATAACGGGGTCGTTCCCCAATTGCTGGGCGGGCTCTAGGTAACCGTTGGCCTGCCTTTGTTTTAGTCTCCACTGGCGCCGGGGAGTCTGTCCTGGTACTGATTGTTTCAATGTTTCTTTTTGTCCCCGGAGATAGCTCATTACTATTCTAATGGCTTGTAGTTTCAGTTCTGTCTGGGCTCTGCAAGTTCCAATCCACAGGAAACCATAAACCTGCTTTTTTTTCTAGTGCTGTCCATTTTTCCCTGTACTCTTTGCGAGTATCCATTTTGGAATTGTGACGTGGCCACCCCAGGTGGCTACACTCCCTCCTTGTGATCCTCAACGTGAAGCGTGAAGGATCACATTACTGCAATGTCTTCGTTCCCTGACCAAGCGGGCACCCATGACTAGGCTCTACTCTGACCCTAACTATGCAACATATTTTTAACTAAACAATTTTACATACACACATCATCAAAACTCTATGGGGGCTTCAAGGACATTCATTACAAAATAAAAAACTGGAAACTCTAACTATGCTCAATAAACTAGCCTCACTCAAACAATTCAAAAATATACTAACACCTTAACTGTACAAAAGAAAAGCAGCATTCAAGTTTCTCTGGTTTGGCAGTCAAACACAGAGTTCACATTTCTTAATTCAACAAACGAATACACACAAACAAAAAAAACAAATGTATTTAAATCCATGTCAAGGGGTTCGGGGGCCTGGTGGAAACCGAAAATAGGGGATCTAATTCTGTATACCGAGGTGCGAGAGCGGTAGGCTCTCCTTCACCATTTCTTCATTCGAATGGCTTTCACGATACTGCAAAGTATGGCCAGTGCTAAAAGTGCTTCAACGACATATGAGAGGCAATACCAAGTGATAAACTTATCACACCATGTTGGGGTACTGTTGACTGTTACTGGGCTCTGAGTACTGTGGGGGAGTGAATCATTGACGGCCTGTGGGGTGGGGGTGAGGGGGTTAGCTTTCGCGCGCAACCAAAGGGATCCTGCTAGTGTCCATATAACAAAGATGGAGGTCGTCTTCATCTTTCCTTCCCTTCTCTTCTTTCTTCTCTTCTTGTCTTCTTTTGGAATTCTGTGAACACAAGTATAATATCTGTCATTATCTTGCTTAAGATCTCGTGTGTTTGTCTGTCTGTCCTTTGTTGCCAATTGCCCTTTATAATTGGTCACCATCTGTGACTCCCTCATTTTTTCTTTTAAAACCAAATTTCTGGACAAGACATTCTTGAAAAATACTGACACAGTGCGAGCCGTCTCGCAGCCTGTGCGATTTACCATCCCAATGTTTGAGGATGTAAATAGCAGGAGGAAAGCAACCGAAGGGTCACTATAAAACAAAACAAAAACTTTTGAAATTAAAGAGCCAAAATGAGGTGCGTATGGGCCGCGGTGGGTAGGAATTGGATGGAATCCCCGGGTAGGACGGGATGTGCTCTACCCGAGCTTAGCTAACCAAAGTGGGGTCCTCAGGCAGGGCGGGGATAAGTTTCTCCACTGCCTGAGTAACCGGCAAGAACGGGCAAGAATGTAGTCATCGTGGGGGGTTGCAGTAATGCCTCTTCTACCCTCAAATTAGAAGAGCAGTTACGAATTGGTGTCTGGGCAAATTCTCAGAGGTTTCTGCGGACAAACTAGGCGTCTGTCCGTGGACAAACTTGATCCATTAACTGCCGGGGGGCTTTAAAGGAATTAATGGCGTGGGGCTGTGAAAAGCTGTTTAAATTCTAAACACGGAACACTTAACAAACACATACAAACAAACATGCAACAAATATCGTGCAGGTTCCATCAGAAAGGACAACGTATCTCTCTCGCGGTTCCTTTTTAAACATCATCTGGACACCTCAGTTTTCAGTTGCGAACAGGGTCGCAAAGGGATTCGCGTGGTGGGAGTCAGACTCAATGTCATCATCTTCTCCTGGCTGCCATACTCTTGCATGTAGAAGTCATGCCAAAGCTGTGTGGGGTGACTTGGGGTCCATCTCATCGTTCCTGATGAGCCTGAATTAATTGTCGCGGTGCCAGATTCGCGTGTCTAGTTTTGAATTGCAGGGGTTTAATTCGTAATTGTCGGGCGGTGGGTCTGGGTCAGGGGCTTTAATGTATGTGATCTCAAAGGGATCACTTGAATTGTGCTCGGAGTCGCTGGGAGTGGGGCCTGGTGCAGGGGGATAGTATCGTGATGTGCCGTGGCTGTCGTCAATGCTTTCGCAGTCACTGTCGTTGTCGCTGCTGTTTGGGGGCGGGGAATGACGGAGTCGTGTGTCTGGGGGCGGAGTCGAAGTTGAGTCTGAGGACGGGCTTGACTGGCTAGGGAGGGTAGGAATGCAGTTTCTGTGGGCGGGGTGTGGTCGTCTGCTGCTGCGAGCAGGATGCGGTGTGTGTGTGGTTTTTCTGCGAGCCATAAGCCTTGAGCTGGTTTACGTGAAACCACGCCATCTTGCCATTAGGGTATTTTATCTTGTAGACAGAGGGGCTTACTTTGTCCGAAATGGAGTACGGACCTGAGTACTTAGGTGACAGGAATATGCTGGGGTTGTAAAGGGGAAGCATTACTTGCTGCCCTATTTCAAACTCAGTGGCATGCACTGTCTTGTCGAAACAAGCCTTGCTTTGTTTCTACCTTGTGCCCATTCTCACAGCGGCTGCGAGTTGGGCCGCCTTCACATTTGCTATCAACTGCTGTACAGCGTTTTCGTGTGTGAGGGCTGTCACTGCAGGGCTGATCAAATCTAAGCCTAATAAATATTCCGTTCCTTTCATGGGGCGTCCAGTCATGAGAGTGTGGGGGGTGTATCCTGTGGACGTGAATACCGTGTTTCGTAAAAACATTAATGCAAATGGGAGGACTGAATCCCAGATGCGATTGTTCTGCTGAACCATTTTCCTAAAGGTGGCTTTTAGTGTCCTATTCATGCGTTCGACAATACCACTTGACTGGGGGTGGTAGGCGATATGAAACTTTTGAGTAATTCCAAAAATTGTGAGAATGTTTTTCATAACTTGTCCTGTAAAATGGGAGCCTTGATCGGACTCTATACTGCGGGGGAGTCCCCATCTTGTAAAGATGTGGTGGGTTAGTATTTTGGCTGTGGTCTTTGCCGTATTAGTACGCGATGGAAATGCTTCCACCCATTTTGTGAAGGTGTCGATGACCACCAACACATACTTATATCCGTTTCTGCAAGGGGGTAGGGGTCCTATGAAGTCTATCTGGAGGTTAGTCCATGGGCCATTAACGGGGCGGGTGGTGTGGCTATGTTGAGCCTTCTTTGCGTATCTGTCCGGATTGTTCTGGGCACAGATCAAGCAATTCTCAATGTAGTGTGTTACGTCAGCTTTCTGATTTGGCCACCAACAGAGCGGTCTGAGGTGGGCTAAAGTGGGTTCAATTCCCTGATATCCATGATTGTCATGGAACAAACAAATGGGTTGGTTCCTATCCTGCTCTGGAACTACATAAAGGCTGTCGTTAAGAATCACACCGTCATGTGTGGTCATGGAATTCTTAAATTTGTCATAAGGGGCTGGGAAGGTTCCCTTTAAAATTTCCCTGAGCTTCTCGTCCTGTTTCTGTGCCTGGGCTAAATCCTGTATGTTGGTCTGTGAGACCTGAACTGCGTATACTGGGGCGCTTTCGGGGGGGGTTCCAAAAATAACCATGCCTAGAACCTGTCTTTGCTAGGGCGTCTGCTTTAACATTTCCAGGTGGGGAAGAACGGTGGTGACTGCGAACTTTTAAAATGCCGTATTTCCTGTCCTTTGCCTGGTTTAAAATATGGCGGAGTAATGGGGCTGATGGTAGGGGTTTTCCGTCTGCGGAAATAAATCCTCTTGCCTCCCACAGGGGTAGGAATTCGGTTAAACTATTACAGACATCCAGACTGTCTGAGTAGATGTCTGCTGGAGTGGGGAACGAGTCGGGGTGGTCTACTATGTACGCTATTGCTGCCAGCTCTGCTGCCTGCGAGCCTAAGTGTCCTGGCAACTTTAGGGAAATATCTTCTAGGGCGCGTCCCTGCGCGTCCTCTACATAAATACCGCATCCTGTTATGCGTTTGCCGTCTAAAACTGTGGAAGAGCCATCCACATAGATTTTCAGGGGTGCGCACGTGTCTGTGGGCTGGGGTGAACTACCTATCTTCCTGGGAGGTGTCCTTGGAATTAATGGGCTGTGTTGTGCTGTGTGGAGATAATCTCACATTCATGAGGGGTGCCTGGGTACTGTAAATTGTCTGCAAGGAAAGTGTGTGTCTTTGTTCTTTTAACTGTGATGTCCCATCCCAGTAAAAGAAGAGTCCAACGGGCTGCTCGGATTTGGCTGACTGTGCCATCTTTAAGTCGGCCGTGTAACAAAAGCTGTGTTGGGGTGTGTTCTGTGAGGATGGTGATGGAGTTGAGTCCTGTAATGTATGAAAAGTACTGTACTGCCCAAAAACCTACGAGCAGGTGCCTTTCACAGGCAGAAAATCCTTTCTCGACAGGGTCTAATACTCCGGATGCGTATGCCACGGGTCTTAACTGGTCATGCCGTTCCTGGAGGAGCACGGCCGAAAGGGTTCGGTTGGTGCTTGCTACTTCGATAGCGTACAGGGAAAGTGGGTTTGGAACCTGTAGTGCGGGGGCTGTGCTGAGTGCTCTTTTTAAAGCATCCACTGCATCTGTATGCTGCGGAAGCCATTCCCAAGGTGCCTTTTTCTTAAGAAGGTCAGATAGGGGCGCTCTTCAGTGGCGAAACCGTCAATGTGGTTTCGACAGTAGCCAACCAGTCCTAAAAATGACCGGAGGGCTGAGACATTGTGGGGAAGAGGCAATTTGACAATTGAGTCAATCCTTTTCTGTTCGATCTCGCATTTACCATGTGTGATAACTGTTCCCAAGTATATCACTTTTTCTTCCAAAATCTGGAACTACATAAAGGCTGTCATTAAGAATCACACCGTCATGTGTGGTCATGGAATTCTTAAATTTGTTAAATTCTTTTGGAAGAAAAAGTGATATACTTGGGAACAGTTATCACACATGGTAAATGCGAGATCGAGCAGAATTTAAGAAATTCTCTTTGGGGTTAACCTTACATCCAATTTCTTTTAGGAGTCCTAGGAGTTCTTCTAGAAGCAAAATGTGCTCTGCTTTTGTGTCTGTCTATAGTAGCAGGTCGTCTACATACTGGACCAGGCATTCGGGGCGGGAAAATGTAGCTAATCCATTTGCCAGCTGTCGGTGGGAAATGGAGGGGGAGTTATGGAAGCCTTGTGGAAGGCACGTCCACATATACAGTTGTCCATTAAAAGTGAAGGCGAATTTGTACTGGCACGCTTTAGCCAATGGAATGGACCAGATGCTGTTACTAATGTCCAAAACCGTAAAGAATCGTGACTGGAGACCCTGCTTGAGTATGGTCTCGGGATTTGTGGCTACGGTGGGGGCTGCTGCTGGGGTCACTTTGTTCAGTTCCCGGTAATCAATGGTCAGTCGCCATGATCCATCGGGTTTCCTAACGGTCCAAATCGGGGCATTATTAGTGGAGGCTAATGATCTCAGTACGCCCTGTTCTAACAAGCTATCTATCACTTTTGATATTTCTCCCTCTGCTTCCTGGGGAAATCCGTACTGTTTCTGGGGTCTGGGGTCAGGACCTGTAATTGGCACAGAGCCAGCCATTCTGCCACAGTCGTGCTTGTGCTGTGCAAATGCTGCTTTGTGTTCTTGCAGGACTGCCCTAACCTGTTTGTCTGCACTAATTGTTCTCGGGTCAAACCAATAATCTCCAACTGAGCTGATCCTATCTGCATATTCTTCTACTGTGAGAGTGGCAGGGGCTCGTGCTGCTTTTGCCATTTTCCAGACACATTTGTTGACTGGATCAAATGAAAGGTTGTGGGAGCTCATAAAGTCGATTCCTAAAATGTGTTCTGCTGTGTGGGGCAGATCAATTAGCACTATGGGGTGCTTTGTGGTGATGTTGCCGATTTGTATGGATATAGGGGCTGTGATGTGTCCCTGCTGTGAGTGGCCTGTAAAGCCGCTGAGGGTGATGGTGTCTGTTGTGGGCCACGTGTCCTTCTGAAACATTGTGGAGAAATTGAGTGTGGTGCGGGACCCTCCTGTGCCCCAAAGAAATTCAACGGGCTGACCCGAGACTTTGGCTGCTACGACCGGTCGGCCGGACTTATCCCAAAGGGTGCCGTTCATGTCTCCCTGGTCTGAATGGGCGCTAACACTATGTATCGGCTTTGCCCTATTCCTATTTAGGGTGCCTGTCTGTTGGGCTCTCTGTGGTTTCTGTGGCGTGTTGCACTCTCGTGCAAAGTGTCCTAACTGACCACAGTTGTAACACTCCTGCGATTGGGGGGGGGGGGGGGGGGGGGGGGGGGGGAGTGGGCTGTTCCTACTCTCATTTATCCGTGCGGGGTTCTGGTGCACTTTAACTGTATGCATTTCTGCATCTGCCTGCTCTTCCTTGGGTTTCCTAAAATTGGTTTTGTTCTGAAGGGATTGCTCCCAAGCGCGGGATAACCTATTCAAAACCCATTTCTCATTGTGGGTCTCATATGAGGGGTCATAATTCGCGCAAGCTCTCTGTCCTGCCTCTGTTGCATGAGAGACTAAGATTCAAGTCCATTTTGCCATGTTATCTGGGGGCAAATGGGCGCGGGCTAAGTCACCAAAAACTGCAGTGAAATGAGTCCACAAGCGTCCAGTAAACGCTGTGGGGTGCTCTGTTTTCTTTTGCCTACATCTATTCAGGCCTCCTACCGGGTCTCCTCTGTTATAGCCGATCGCATCAAGGATCGCTGTGTGTATCTGTTAGGGTGCCTCCTCCTACATTCTGTGGGTCGGGAAGGGCTGCCACGACTGAAGGGTCGAGGCTCAAGACTGAGAGCTTTACCTGCTCTCTCTCATCCAGGCCGTACATGGTGGCCTGCTGCTTAACCCAGCGAAGAATTGGTGGGGGTCTGAAGTGGGGAGTAACGGTGTGATTTTCTCATAAGCATCCCATAATTGGGTCACGGTTAAGGGGGTTGTATACAGGAAATCTGTGTCTCCTCCTGCTGCGGCCCTGCGGTGTGTGGTTACCGGATTCATAGGGGTGTGTGCTGCCTGTTCAGTGGGGGTTTGGGGTGCTCTTCTTTTCTCCTGCACACATGCTCCATGTATGTATCTATGAGCTGTTTCGTTTAATTCTTGCTAATCGGGGCCGTTTTCCTGATCTAGTTGGGTTCCGAATGTGCTCTGATAGCCATTTTGAACTGATTGCAATTCTGCAATTTGCTTCCGGCACTTTGCGTGGTCTACCGAGCTCTGCCTTTGTTCCGTTGTGGAAGCATGGAGTGCTCTCAGGGCTGCTTTTAAGTCATTGCACTGTTTCTGCAATTCCTCTACCTGCTGTTCTGTTTCTTGTCTTACCAAGGCCGCACTTTGTGTGTCCTGGTAGCCTTGTCATACTGGGTCTGGAAGCTGCTTAAGTGCGCCAAACAAGAGTGCTGTGCCCTCTTGGCATCATCCACCTCTCTGTCTTTTGCTGCTAACTTCCCTCTTAACTCGCTGTTCTCTCTCTCTATCTCGCTCACATCTACCTTACTCGTTCTATCTCTCTCCTCTATCACTCTACGGAGCATCCGAACGACCTCCTCTGTGCCTCGCAATTGTGCCAGACAGGACACGATTGCCATCGGCTTGCAAGATTTTCCCAAGCTCTTCTTGTGAATCTCTGTCAGGTTCTCCCACCAAGTATGTCCTATACTCCCAGGACCTGTTTCTTCATTTGTACAAAATTCACTCCAAAGGGGCCATCCTTTCCCTTTGAGGTATTTCCTAATTTCCTCTTCCCAAACGGGACACTGTCCTACTCTGCTGGTCACTGCGACCTCAAATTCCTGTGGGTTCATAAGCGTTCCATTGCCTTCATTGCCATTTCTCCTATTTCTGGGTTCTCTACTAAATTTGGAACAGGGGGTGATAAAGCGGTGATGTAAACACGGGTACGGCTTACGCTAATTTCCGGCCTACAAAACTGCTGACAGTTTTACGCAACAAAATCTCTCAGGTTCACCTTATATCTCTGTTAGTATGCATGCATTAACACACTTCCGAATTCTGGTGGATTGATCAGTACTGTTTAAACTCTTGTGGTTCTTCTGTTTCCAATTGGATTTCTAATTCAAATTTTGGGTTCTCTCGGAGTGGTGGGGCCACTTCTAAGTCGAGTCCCGTCAGATGTCGCCAGTAAATCTTGCTCGTTATGCTTTCCCTTAATTTGCTCTGTTTTAATTACCTTTGCTCAAGAGTCGCCAGGTATCTTTCTGATACCACCACAATGAAATGAAATGAAATGAAATGAAAATCGCTTATTGTCACGAGTAGGCTTCAATGAAGTTACTGTGAAAAGCCCCAGTCGCCACATTCCGGCGCCTGTCCGGGTTCAAAACCGAATACTGATCAATGACTCGATACACCAGTTAGTAAGTTTGAAATCAATACACATTTATTTACACACACAGTCAATTATTACTCATGCACAAACTCTACTCGCTAAACTTTAACTGCTACTAAAAGCCTATACTTAGCTTTGAGTGCACACTCAGTCAGAGGAACAATGGCCATTGTCCGGTTCTGATACTGGTGGCTTTGAACTGGTATAGAATAGTAGCTAGGAGCGCCGATCTCGTAGCGTGCGTTGATCTTAGACTTACTTGGCTGGTGCTGGGCGGGCCTATCGTCGCTGAGAGCCAAAGGCCAAGGTGAAGGTGGAGAAAATAAGAGTAAGCGAACTGACCTTGGGGACTCTGCTTTAGACCCCAAGGGGTTTTGTGCCCTTCTGGGCAGACTCTGGACTTGGTCCCAATTAATTGGACCATGTTCCAATCGTTTGTATCGATTCTCTCCAATAACGGGGTCGTTCCCCAATCGCTGGGCGGGCACCAGGTAACCGTTGGCCTGCCTTTGTTTTAGTCTCCACTGGCGCCAGGGAATCTGTCCTGGTACCGATTGTTTCAATGTTTCTTTTTGTCCCCGGAGATAGCTCATTACTATGCTAATGGCTTGTAGTTTCAGTTCTGTCTGGGCTCTGCAAGTTCCAATCCACAAGAAACCTTGCACCTGCTTGTTTTTCTAGTGCTGTCCATTTTTCCCTGTACACTTTGCGAGTATCCATTTTGGAATCGGGACGTGGCCACCTCAGGTGGCTACACATCCATGCCACATGATAGCAAGAGAAGGCACCTGGATGGAGCAAAGCCTAAAGACCCATTCAACAATCTGGCTGGAACGCTAAAAGTACTTGTGCTCTGGAACTAGCTGTGCCCTCAGGCAAACTGTTCTACTATATCTATTAAACTGGCATTTACCTGACAATGTAAAAAAATTGCCCATGTATGCACTGTCAAGAAAAATCAGGAACATCTAATACAGCCAATTAACTGACTCACGACCTTCAACATAGTGTTGGAAGATGTTGTTGAAAGTTCTATAAATGGCATATACTCACCAATGACCTACTCAGCGATGCTTAGTTCTGACTTCCCCAGGGCCATTCAGTTCCAAACCACTTTACAACCTTGGTTAAAACATAGACAAACGAGCTGAATTCCAGAGGTAATGTGAGGGTGACTGTCCTTAACATCAAAGCAACATTTGACCAAATGTGGCATCAAGGAGCTCTAATAAAATTTAATTCAATGGAAATCAGGGGAATACTTTCCACTGGTTGGAGGCGTACCTTGTACAAAGAAAGATGGTTGTACCTGTTGGAGGCCAATCATCTCACCCTCAGGACATCACTGCAGGAATTCCTCAAGGTAGTGACCAAAGTCCACGTATCTTTAGCAGCTTCATTCTATCATAACATCAGAAGAGATTATGACATTGATCAGTGCAGTGCTGAGTTTCATTTGCACCAGGTTGAAGTCCAACAGTTTGTTTTGGAATAATTAGCTTTCGGAATCACTTACCTGATGAAGGAGCTGTACTCTGAAAGCTAGTAATTCCAAACAAACATGTTGGACTTTAACCTAGCATTGCAAGACTTCTTACTGTGCCTACCCCAGTCCAACGCTGGCGTTTCCACATCATGGCATCTCTAACAAGGAATAACCTAACTGTCTCCCCTTGTGATTCAATGTCATTCTCATTGTTGAATTCCCACTATCAACATACTTGGAGTCATCATTGGCCAGAAACTTAACTGGAGCAGCCACAATGATACTGTGGCTAAAAGAGCAAGTCAGAAGTTGGATATTTTGAAGGGAGTGACTCACCTCCTCACACCCCAAAGCCTTTCCTCAATCTACAAGGCACAATTTAAGAGTATGATAGGATACTCTCCAATGGCTCGGATGAGTGCAGCTTCACCAACAATCAAGAAGTTCAGCACCCTTGTTACCCAACCACCTCTGGTAAACATACACTGTTTGCACCAGCCAGTGTAGAATGTACCATCTACCACATTCATTGCAGCAACTTTCCCCAAGGCTCCTTCGACAGCACCTTCCAAATCCACGGGCTCTATCACCTGGAAGATACAGAACAGCAGGTGCATGGGAACACCAGCACCTGCAAATGTTCCTCCGAGTCACAAAGCATCCTGGCTTGGAACTATATTGTTGTTCCTTCATTATCTCTGGGTCGAAATCCAGGAACTCCCTGCCTAACAGCACCATGAAGCCAGCACTGTAATCTTAGAAAGCAGCTTATCCCCACCTTCACAAGGGCCATGAAGGATGAACAATAAATATTGTTCTTGCCAGAGACATCGACATCCCGTGAATACATTTTTAAAATCTGCCTATATTTAGACAAGAATTTTTAAAAATCCTTTTTTCTCACCTTGGATAATAAAAGTTAAAAAATGTTGTTTTCCATCATAAATATTTCCATAACACAAATTATATGGTATAATTCAGAAGCATGACTGTATAATATTTAATTCCACCCTATATTTGCGCTTTGTGTGAATAATATCCCTGAGCAGCTCTACATTTATCTCTTTTACATTATGATTTTCCTAATGGAATTTTGGAAAATGGCTGTGAAGAACAGATTGATCGCGAGCAGTTTGATCTTCTTGGGCATTCCGGAATATGAGCTGAACAATAAAGAGACACACTGAAAATAATGTGGCTGGTAGTGTGAAATACTTTCTTTTCTCAACTTATGTTAATTACCTCACACTGTATTGTTACATTCAACTAATCTCTTGCAACAGTCATGGCCTGGTTATTGAAATTAATTGCAGTATGTAATTGAACGAATTGTAGATTTGTAGAAAATCTTTTTAAGATTGTTTATAGAGAAAGTGAATGAAGTGTAATCTCTTTTCACAGACAATGTAAAACCTACTCTATCAGGCTTTCCCACCTACTCATTTAATTGTCTGGATTTTGAGGTAAGCCTGTGCAACTTCCTAGATGTACAGTCAAATGCACAAAATACAAAATTGCAGTTTCGTCATTCTACATTTCCCCATAATGTGCATTGTTAATGTCCCCCCAGAATACAGGCAAATAGAAGTCACTGAACTGATGAGAAGTTGCCTCTTTACTCTATTCATCTTGATGTAAAAACCATTGGAAACGTTATACAGATATCTATCTATCCACCTATCTATCTATCTATCCATCTTTCTTTCTTTCTTCCTTTCTTCCTTTCTTCCTTACTTTCTTCCTTTCTTTCTTTCTTTCCTTCTTTCTTTCTTTCTTTCCTTCTTTAATTCTTTCCAGCATTTTGACTTCTACAATTAACTAGTCTGGACCTTCCAATAAATTTTCCTTATAAATTGGCCCTCTCGGGAGCAAGGTTCTGACTTCACAAGTACATGTGTTTAGTACTATGTCCAATTTTACAATGCAATGTTCAGATTGAATGGGAGGCTCAGGCCACTTCATGGGTGGATCCAAATAAATAATGTCAGAACAACCTCAGTATCACAATCCTATTCTTCTCAGACCCACACTCTGCTATAGTGTACAGAATTATTAAACAAAAATAGACCATTTGGCTCAGACAATCGCATGCACACAGTGGTCTCATGCCTTCTTATTCTTCATTCCTTCATCTCCCTATCCAATCTATTCTTCAATGCTACCACAGCCTTTGTTTCGGTCACTAACTGTGGAAATGGATTTCATAGCATTTTAATCCATTGGGTGAAGAAAAAGCAAAATGTTCCTCCTGTCCCCTGCACAAAATCTCTTGCATTTAAGTTTGTATCCATAGCCTCTTGTTCTTAATCTTCCCCAGCTGCTGGCAACATTCTCCAAAAAGGTCTCTCAATCATTAATTGTGTCCAGGCATCTCGGTGGGGCAGTGGTTAGCATTGCTGCCTCACGGCGCCGAGGTCCCAGGTTCGATCCCGGATCTGGGTCACTATCCGTGTGGAGTTTGCACGTTCTCCCCGTGTTTGCGTGGGTTTCGCCCCCACAACCCAAAGATGTGCAGGGTAGATGGATTGGCCACATCAAATTGCCCCTTAATTAGGAAAAATGAATTGGGCACTGTAAAACGATTTTTTTAAAACCTTGAATTGTGTCCAACGTCAAATCAAACTGAAATCATGAGTCAGCCTAAGTCACTATCTACTTGACAATGATTCTCAGCATGTGCATTCGAAAAACCTTTCTCTCAGAAATGGATCCTATGGAATTGAAACTCCCACACTCCTAGGTTTTTCCTCCATTCGTCAACCATGATCACTCGTTCTTGACCACTCATACCACTACCCAGAAACTCATTGTTCAAATTTTTTTGAGTGAATCTGGCCTAGCACTCGAGAGATAAAGTGAATGGCGAAAGGGGTTGATCTGCCTGCTGGTAATAGACCCGGCACAAATCTCTTCAACACACCAAAACAAATAGACATCATACAATTATTGTACAAGGTAGTCTTCACGTACAGTTATCGGTAGAAGGGGGCAATGTCGTAAACTACTTACCTCCTGCTCACCAAACCTCCCATTCTTCATACATTTGCTCCATGATGCTCCTAGTCACTGCAGATCTCCTCTCGTGCCGATTTTCTCTCATCCCCTTACTCTCTTGTTTCCCTATCCCTCTCCCTCCCTGAACCAGTGCTCTGGAGATGATCAGAGAGAGCCAGGAAGAGCAGCTTTGACTTGCTCGAGAGGTGACAAGAAGGAGGACAGGAAGCTGAAGCCAATGCGAACATGGGAGACAGTGAGAGAGAAGATCAGGGGGCGTAGAGGCCATGAACCAAAGGGTAAGCAAAAGGATGGAGGGTCAGGGAATGACAGAGGCCATAAGCTGAGGGGTCGGCAGTGAGAGAGAGGATCAGGGAATATCACAGCTCAGTCCAAAATAGCCCCAATCAGGTCAAGTGGCCCTACAACAGACTCAATGAGAAACTACTTTAAAATAGAATTCAAAATGCTAAGCATGACTGCAGGTCCCATTTACAGACTGCTGTTAAAATGGAACAACTTAAACTGTGAACATGAGTGAAGGTCAGATATGAGAGGGAATGTGAACTTTGCTGTGCAATAAACAGTTGGAATAAGATTTTAAAGTACAGTAGTGTGAACTGCAATAGTCAATGGAATATATTAGTGAAGGATAATGGTGTGCTCTACTGCAATGGCTCATCTAAGTAACTAAATTCTTCTGACATTGTTTCTAGTTGTGCTGTGCAGTGGACATTGCATTCACAATCATCACCACCTCCTCCAAATTTCCTTGAGATACTACTCTTGGGACCCAGAAATGCAATCTGTAGAAGAGATCCCCTTGCCTCACCTCACTTTCTCCAGAAAAATGTCAATCACCTCCACTGAGAAAGGAACCACGATGTAACCTGCTACTTTCTTTACAGATATTGCTTTTCCAAAGAAGCTGGCTGGCTCATAAATTTGCAAACCTTCATTTTAGCTGCTGCAGATATTTAAATTCTGCAGCAGTGACTAAACTCACAGCAAGCAGTGGATGAGGTCTCAGTTTCAGTTGTGGTCCATTCTGGAGATTTGTCCATATTGTGACCATAACACTGATGCCAGCAATATAAATGCCATGAACAGGATAAGGTTTGGACAGCTGCCTTCCTCCCAGTCCCTGATTTACAGTTCATCATTAACCTGACCAGTAAATCAAACATGACTGTCCATTGTAATTACCTAAGCAATTCTCATTTTGAATTCTCTGTATCATCTCCATATCAGAGCATAAATAACAAAGTGACAGAGATAAAATTTGACATGTGCATGCAGTCCAAGTCAGGTTCAGATGACTATATGCATAATCAGTTCAGGATTATTTGGTTTTGTGAAGATGCGGAGTCCAGCTTGTATCACCAGTTCCTTGCCCCAAGCAGTCACTGTAGATTTCTTGTCTAATGTGCAATACCGACAGACTATGACTGACATTGCAGTCAAATAGATTCACCAGAATTAACATGTTTTAGCATTCTTATAACTTATTGCTTTGTTAATTTGAGTAAACTGACAAGAAGATTTTGTAATGTTTGAAAGTCTCCTTTGAGCTACAGTTTACAACTCGCATGAAATATTTTCTAACCTCATTCCTGATTTTATGTCCTGTATTAAAGAGCTCATGTCGTTAAGCCTTTGACACAAAAGTACCTGACCTCAGCCACTTTGTCTTTACCACATATGGTTATTTAACCTCTTCAACTCGGTATGAATATCCCCTACTCAATCTCAGGAAATATCTGGGAGTGGGAAAGATTAATTTATGTGGTATTTTTAAAAATATATACAATCCTTTATTTTATGATGTGCTCAACATGCCAGAACAAGTTGAAACAAGTTAGTGTACCACTGTGCTTATGGTACTTGCAGAGCTCAAAGCAGTTTAAGAATGAAATACCTGGGGTATTTAGGGTGATTTAGCTGGGGTTGATCATGCATTGTCTGAAGCTCTCTCTGGCTTGGGCTCAGTATTTTTCTGTTCCTTACTCCAGCTGTTCTTTTTAATCTAGCTTTAGTGAAGCAGTTTATCTCAAGTCCACAGAGACAATCCTCATTTAATTCAATGAGCTCTGTTAATGGGAAAAACCTTAGCTTCAAAAAGGCAATCCAGCTCATAGAATTAAAGACTCTATCCCGTTTGTACGTTGTGGGACTTCGTTCATTTTTGGGGGCTGTTTGGTGTGTCAGGCCAAAACTTGCACAAAGGCACTGAATAGCAATAATGCCTTGTGGGGAAACGTATTTCTTGTAAAATTTGAAGGGTGGGAGAGCAGTGAGGTGCTAACAATTACCTTAGGTAATTTGACCAAAGTTGTAGGTTAGTGCTGGAAAAGGAATCTTTGAAATACAATGACCATCCGAGCTGGTGATGTGAACTAGTCATGTATTAATATATGTATAGAACAAAGAACAGAGAACAAAGAAAATTACAGCACAGGAACAGGCCCTTCGGCCCTCCCAGCCTGCGCCGATCCAGATCCTTTATCTAAACCTAGGATCTACTTCCCTCCGTTCCCCGCCCGTTCATATATCTGTCCAGATGCAGCTTAAATGATTCTATCGTGCCTGCCTCTACCACCTCCGCTGGCAAAGCATTCCAGGCACCCACCACCCTCTGCGTAAAAAACTTTCCACGCACATCTCCCTTTCTCCCTCTCACCTTGAAATCGTGACCCCTTGCAATTGACACCCCCACTCTTTGAAAAAGCTTGTTGCTATCCACCCTGTCCATACCTCTCATAATTTTGTCGACCTCAATCAGGTCCCCCCTCAACCTCCGTCTTTCCAACGAAAACAATCCTAATCTTCATAGCTAGTACCCTCCATACCAGGCAACATCCTGGGGAACCTCCTCTGCACCCTCTCTAAAGCATCCACATCCTTCTGGTAATGTGGCAACCAGAACTGCACGCAGTATTCCAAATGTGGCCTAATCAAAGTCCTATACAACTGTAATATGACCTGCCGACTCTTATACTCAATACCCCGTCTGATGAAGGTAAGCATGATGTATGCCTTCTTGACCACTCTATCGACCTGCGTTGCCACCTTCAGGGTACAATGGACTTGAACTCCCCGATCTCTCTGTACATCAGTTTTCACCAGGACTCTTCCATTGACCGTATAGTCCGCTCTTGAATTGGATCTTCCAAAATGCATCATCTCGCATTTGCCTGGATTGAACTCCATCTGCCATTTCTCTGCCCAACTCTCCAATCTATCTATATTTTTCTGTATTCTCTGACAGTCCCCCTCACTATCTGCAACTCCACCAACCTTAGTATCATCTGCAAACTTGCTAATCAGACCACCTATTCCTTCGTCCAGATTATTTATGTATATCACAAACAACAGTGGTCTGAGCACAGATCCCTGTGGAACACCACTAGTCACCTTTCTCCATTTTGAGACACTCCCTTCCACCACTACACTCTGTCTCCTGTTGCCCAGCTAGTTCTTTATCCATCTAGCTAGTACACCCTGAACCCCATGCGACTTCACTTTTTCCATCAACCTGCCATGGGAAACGTTATCAAATGCCTTACTGAAGTCCATGTATATGACATCTACAGCCCTTCCCTCATCAATTAACTTTGTCACTTCCTCAAATAATTCTATTAGGTTTATAAGACATGACCTCCCGTGCACAAAACCATGCTGCCTATCACTAATAAGTCTATTTTCTTCCAAATGTGAATAGATCCTATTCCTCAGTATCTTCTCCAATAGTTTGCCTACCACTGACGTCAAGCTCACAGGTCTATAATTCCATGGATTATCCCTGCTACCCTTCTTAAACAAAGGGATAACATTAGCAATTCTCCAGTCCTCCGGGACCTCATCCGTGCTCAAGGATGCTGCAAAGATATCTGTTAAGGCCCCAGCTATTTTGTCCCTCACTTCCCTCAGTAACCTGGGATAGATCCCATCCGGACCTGGGGACTTGTCCACCTTAATGCCTTTTAGAAGACTCAAAACTTTCCCCTTCCTTATGGCGACTTGACCTAGAGTATTTAAACATCCATCCCTAACCTCAACATCTGTCATTTCCCTCTCCTTGGTGAATGCCGATGCAAAGTACTCATTAAGAATCTCACCCATTTCCTCTGACTCCACGCATAAATTTCCACTTTTGTCTTTGAGTGGGCCAATCCTTTCTCTAGTTACCCTCTTACTCCTTATATACGAATAAAAGGCTTTGGGATTTTCCTTAACCCTGTTAGCCAAAAATATTTCATGACCCCTTTTAGCCCTCTTTATTGCGTGATTGAGATTTGTCCTACTTTCCCGATATTCCTCCAAAGCCTCATCAGTTTTAAGTCACCTAGATCTTATGTATGCTTCCTTTTTCATTTTAGCTAGTCTCACAATTCCACCCATCATCCATGGTTCCCTAATCTGGCCATTTCTATCCCTCACTTTCACAGGGACATGTCTGTCCTGCACTCTTTTCTTAAAAGACTCCCACATTTCAAATGTGGATTTACCCTTAAACAGCTGCTCCCAATCCACATTCCTTAGCTCCTGCCGCAATTTAGCACTCTTCCTTTAGGACCACTCTCGTCTTTGTCCATGAGTATTCTAAAACTTACGGAATTGTGATCGCTATTCCCAAAGTAATCACCGACTGAAACTTCAACCACCTGGCTGGGATCATTCCCCAATACCAGGTCCAGTATGGTCCCCTCCCGAGTTGAACTATTTACACGCTACTCTAAAAAACTCTCCTGGATGCTCTTTACAAATTCTGCTCCATCTACGCCTCCAACACTACATGAGTCCCATTCAATGTTGGGGAAGTTAAAATCTCCCATCATGACCACCCTATTGCTCCTACATTTTTCTATAATCTGTCTACATATTTGTACCTCTACTTCGCGCTCGCTTTTGGGAGGCCTGTTGTAAAGTCCCAACAATGTTACTGCACCCTTCCTATTTCCTACCTCTACCCATATTGCCTCAGTGCTCGAATCCTCCATAGTGCCCTCTTTAATCACAGCTGTGATATCATCTCTGACCAGTAATGCAACTCCTCCAGCCCTTTTACCTCCCTCTCTATCCCTCCTGAAGCATCTATACCCTGGGATATTTAGTTTCCAATACAGCCAATACTGCCAATACCCCTGGCTTAAATCATAAACCCACAAATCTGCGGCAACATAAACAGTCAAGTGTTGTTGGCTCTGCAGTGTTTCTTTTGTATGGATATGGATGGCCACCCTGTCCGTTGACTGGCTGCAGATTGGATTTTGATATCCCAGTGCTTAATTGGTCAATAACCCTGATAATCACAATGTTCCATAACTGCATTTGATTTTGTGTAAGATGAACTATTTTTAATTCAAGGTTGAGCCAATCAGTGCCATTGACTCTTTGAGATTTTCATTTTACTGAGTTAGTTTATTTAGTATTCTCCTTTCATGCTGAAAACCCACAATTAGTGATTTATTCTGGATAACTCTGTGACCAATACATTATATTTAATTTATAGAATTAAAAAACCTTTCAAAGGAGCCACATTTTTAGAATGCTTGTTCTAATTCAAAATTATTCACTGAACCCCAAATGTTCTTGTAATTAAGTTTTGGTTGATAACTAAGGCTTTGAACATGTATAAGGTTCAATGGTGCATTCCCACCGCGCAGAATTGCGGTCAAATATGAGTAACGATGTGCAGTAGATTTGTTTGTTGTAGCAATATTTCAAGGGATAGATATTGGATCTTGTTGTCTCCAATTGTCGGGGGGTAAGACTTAAGGCTTTCTGCACAATGCGTGGCACTTTTGCAATAAAGTGGATGAATTAATCACACCAATAAATGTAAACGGTATGATATAGTTGGGATAACGGAGACATGGCTGCAGGGTGACCAGGGATAGGAACTGAACCTCCAGGGATATTCAGTATTTAGGAAAGACAGACAAAAAGGAAAAGGCAGTTGATTTGCATTGTCAGTTAAAGAGTCACTAGTGAGGAAGGATATTATTTCCGACGATGCAGAATCTTTACGGGCAGAGCTGAGAAACACTAAGGAGCAAAAGGCATTAATGGGGGTTGAATATCGTAAACCATGGCTTACAGGGAAATTATTATTAGATCCAAGGAAGATGCCTACACATTGGTCAGAGAAACAGCAGACCTGAGGATTGGGAGAAATTTAGGATTCAGTAAAGGAGGACCAAGGGATTGATTAAGGAGAGAAAAATAGAGTACGACAGTAAGCTTGTGGGGAACATGAAGATTGACTGTAAAATTTCTATAGGCATGTGAAAAAATTGGTGAAGACAAATGAAGGTTTCTTACAGTCAGAAACAGGGGAATTCATAATGTGGGAAAGGAAATGGTTGGCCATCTAAATAAATAATTTTGTTCCGTCTTCACAAAGGCGGACACCAATAACTTACCAGAAATGATTCTCTCAGCCCAAGCCGGGCCAGAGAATCGGCGGGACGGGCGCGAGTCTTGGGACACCGCCCAACGCCACTCCGCTGATTCTCCGGAGAGAGGAGAATCAGCGCCATTGGCACCGGCGCGGTCAGCACGGCGCCGGTCGGGAGCCGCTCTACGGGGACCCTCCCGGCGATTATCAGCCTGGGATGGGACGTGCGGCCGGACAAAAAACCCGAGTCCCGCCAGTGCCATTCACACCTGGTCTTACCCGGTGGGACCTCGGCGTTAATGGATCAGGGGGCAGCCTGGTAGGGGGTGAGGGGGGGTCTACCCTGGGGGGGGGCTCCGCTGTGGCCTGGCCCGCGATCGGCGCCTACCGATCGACGGGCCAGCCTCTCAGGCTGGGGGCCTCTTTTGCTCCGGACCGGCCCCTGTAGCCCTACGCCATGTTGCGTCAGGGCCGGCGCGGAGAAGGGAGCCACCGCGCCTGCATGGCATTCGTGCCGGTCCCACTGCGCATGCAGGCATTGACGCCGGCCCCACTGCGCATGCGCAGGCCAACGGCGCCCATCTGACGCCGGGATCGGCAGCTGGAGCGACGTGGGTCACTCCAGTGCCATGCTGGCCTCCTGTAGGGGTCAGAATCGCTGCTACTGAGGCCACGTTGACGCCATTGAGAAACGCCACAGTGTTTACGACAGCGTCTACACTTAGCCTCAGGATCAGAGAATCCCGCCCACAGTGTTTGTCTGAGAGAGGAACTGAAGGAAATCAGTATTATAGGGAATCCGTGTTGGGGAAATTGATTGGATTAAAAGCCGATCAATCTGCAGGGCCTGAAAATCTACATCTCAGAGTACTTAATTAAGTGGCCCTAGAAATAATGGGTGCATTGGTGGTCAAGGTTCTATAGACTCTAGAATGGTTACTGTAGATCGGAAGGTAGCTAATGCAACCCCACTATTTAAAAAAGGAGGTAGAGAGAAAACAGGGAATTATAGACCAGTCAGCCTGACGTTGGCAGTGGGGAAAATACAAGAGTCCATTATAAAAGATTTAATAACAGAGCACTTGGAAAACAGGCAGGATCGGACAGAAAGCATGGATTAATGAAAAGGAAGTCATGCTATTTTTAAAAGTATATTTATTGAGATTTTGCATTTTAAAGAATTATGCAACCAAGTTACAAAATAATGCATCCCCATAAGCACAAAGAAGGAAGAAAAATACTTAATATGCATGAGTATGAAATGAAATGAAAATCGCTTATTGTCACAAGTAGGCTTCAAATGAAGTTACTGTAAAAAGCCCCTAGTCGCCACATTCTGGCGCCTGTTCGGGCAGGCTGGTACAGGAATTGAACCGTGCTGCTGGCCTGCCTTGATTTGCTTTCAAAGCCAGCGATTTAGCCCTGTGCTAAACCAGCCACAGAGTGGAACAGGAGAATTACATCACAATCGGCTCAATACAATCATTAGACAGGATTAGATATTCATATAGCCCCACCAGAGACCGAGGGAGAAACAAAACAAAGTCCTAAAAACATGACAAAATGATGCACCCCATCCCATATCCATAGCCAGCAATCACCATGCAAAAGCACTATGAATCTGTGCACAAATAAAAACTCCTCATAATTGACCCAATGTGATTGGGCTATATTAGGATAATGAACAATACGGTCCATCATCATCACCTTTCGCACCTTGCAGGAAAAAGACAGCAACAAAAAAAATCAACTACCTGAGCAATGTCTAGGATTACAGAAGAACTGCAGGACCAATTGCAGGATGAAGATAGGACAAATGCGCACTGACATCCTTTATGGAAGGAAGTCTGCCATCCCTATCTGGCCAGGCACGTGACCCCAGATACACAACAGTGCGGTTGACTCTGAAATGAACTAGCAAGGCACAGAGTTGCATTGAACCGTTACAAAAACACAAACAAGGAATGAAACCGGTCAGACCACCCGGCATCAGCCCAGGCACCTGAAATGACAACAGCAAACCCAGCCCTGTCGACCCTGCAAAGTCCTCCTTAACATCTGGAGGCTTGTGCAAAAGTTGGGAGAGCTGTCTCACAGACTAACCAAGCAAAGCCTGGCATAATCACACTCACAGAATCATACCTTATAGACAATGTCCCAGACGCCACCCTCGCCAGTCCTGGTTGTGTTCTGTCTTACTGGCAAGACAGATCTAGCAGAGGTGGCAGCTCAGTGGTATACAGTCAGGAGGGAGTTGCCCTTGGGGTCCTCAACATCGACTCTGGACCCCATGAAGTCTCATGGCTTCAGATTAAACATGATCAAGGATCCTCCTGCTGATTATCACTTACCGTCCAACAATAGCTGATAAATCAGTAATCCTCCATGTTGAACACCACTTGCAGGAAGCACATGCTATGTAATACAAAAAGGAAGAACATAAAATGTGCACCAGGATGAAATGATGGGTTAAAGGATGAGCACGGCCTGAGCTTGGAGAAACACTCCTGCACTCACATTGCCTGATCCCCCCAGGAAATTATGCTTGACAAATCGATGGAATTTCTTCAAGGATGCAACTGGTAGAGTTAACAAGGGAGAGCCAGTGAATGTGATTCATTCGGACTTTCTCATGGAAACCTATGAAATTCTAACAGGACTAGATAGAGTAGATGCAGAAAGGATATTCCCAATGGCAGGGGTGTCCGGAACCAGGGATCACAGTTCAAGAGTACGGAATAAACCATTTAGGACTAAGGTGAGGTGATATCTTCAGCCAGATAGAGGTGAACCTGTGTAATTCACAACCACAGAATGCAGTTGAGGTCAAACATTATGTTTTCAAGGAATTGAGGGCAGCACGGTGGCGCAGTGGTTAGCACTGATGCCACACAGTGCCAAGGACCCGGGTCACTGTCTGTGTGGAGTTTGTACATTCTCCCCATGTCTGCGTGGGTCTCAACCCCACAACCCAAAGATCTGCAAGGTAGATAGATTGGCCACGCTAAATTGGCCTTTAATTGGAAAAGAAAATTTGGCTCTTTAAATTAAAACAAAAATGTTTTCAAGGAGTTGGATATAACTCTTGGGGCTAAAGGGATCAAAGGCTATGAGGGGAAAGCAGGAATAGATTCTTGAGTTGGCTGATCAGCCATGATAATAATGAATGAGGGAACAGGCTTGGAAGGCCAAATGGCCTACTCCTGCTTCTAATTTCTATGTTTCTATGTGACAGCCTGTCACTGACCTGCTCTAATATTATCTCGCTTCCTTTGCAGGTCAATCAGTTGACCAGCCAGGCCCATCCTCGCACCCTCTGGAGACCACAGACCCAAGCTGCTCCAAGGGAGACAGCGAGGAAGCATCACAGCTGTCACCCGCACCCCTCCACTAGCGTAGATACTCACACCACGGTGGGAATATCTAGCAGGCAGGCTTCTGGGTTACTCACTCATGAGCACCATCCACAGCAGACAAAGGCAGGGATGTCCCAGATACCCGGGACTTGGAGGAATGCTGAAGCCCAGGACTCTACTGAACCCCAGGCCGATGATGTCCCCCTGGGTACAGTCACTCCAGAGCAGCGCGAACTGCAAAGACCGAATTCCGAGCATCAGGAAGGGATGACAGCATCCCACCTCATAAATACAAGGCCTACTGTCGGCATTCCACTGCCTTCTGAGGAGATGGTGCCATCACTCCAACACAATGAGGCCAACACTGCAAAGGTGGTGCCTGCAGTCGGGACCTTGATGCAGGACATGCACTCCATGGCGGGGGATGTCCGCTCCATGGTTCAGCTCATGACCTCCATGGCTGAGGGCATGAGATCCATGGTGCAGGACTTCAGCTGCATGGTACAGACACTGGCGGGAAGCCAAGAGTGTTAGCACCAGAGGATGGCGGAGCTTCTGTACCTCACTCCAGCTGCCCTTCTTTCCCAAAGAGGAGCCCAGGGGCTTCCGGACACCCAAAGGGAAGAGAATCAGCAGGTGCACAGCCCAGTCATGCTGATATGATCCTGGTAAGTCGCCCCGGCTCCCTTAACCCCACCCAGAGCAACACTCAGGCCTCTCATTTGTAACAGCATTCTTTCATCATGAGTCAGCCATTGGCTGAAAACTAGTAAGGGCCTGTCCATCTCCTCAATAGGTAAAGAAATACACCAGAACCCCTAACCTCGGAGGAGTTTGTAGCAGCTGAGATGTATAATTCTGCCTCTCATTAACCCTGGATCACCCAGTTCAGTGGCAGGTCACGCTCAGGTCTCTGTCAGGTGGGAGTCTTACATTCGCAGAAGATAAGAGGAGTATCGCACTGTCCTCACCGCAAGTCATCATCATTCCCGTGCGTCATCTAGTCATATTGCTTTTGTGCCCTGGCCACGAAAGAAGCCATTGGCAGGACACAAGTGAAATGGTGTCACACCCCATGGGAATATCTGGCCATCCCACAATCAGGCAATCAGGCCGTCCTTAGCCCTTAGCCCCATTCAACCTTGGCCATTGCCCGAGGTCTTTCCTCCACCTCCTCCGAGGGTTTCCCTTCACTGCCCTCCTTGATGTTCTCCTCATCTAAGGAGATGTGCCACTCCCTCATCTCCTAATCCAGCTCCTCGCCCTTTTGCAATGCCAGGTTGTGCAGAGCGCAGCACACAACGATGATGTGGAACACCCAATATGGACTCCCCCCGACAGCTCCAAGAACCAGTCACATCGTTGGCAGGCCTATGCCTCCTCGGCCAGTGCACGTGTGGATGCATGAGTCTCATTGTATCGGGTCTCAGTGGGTGTTTGAGATCCCCATACTGCTCATCAGCTACCTCCGAGTGGGTACCCGAAGTCCCAAGGACTCATCCCTCCAGCTGCTGTGCTCCCTCGATTATGGTTGGGAATCTGTGAGTGCATAAGAATATTATCAAGAATGCTGCTTAGCAAATGGACACACACCTGCATTACGCACATTGCCTGGTCGCACACAAAATGCAATTTGAAGGGAGTTGGATCCCTTGCGATTAATAAATGGCACCCCCCCCCCCCCCCCCCCCCCCCCCCCATGTCGCCACGGAACACAGAGCCACGTGTGTGCAGTCTATGAGACCCTGCACCTGGGGAGAGCCAGCCATGTGGGCAAAGCCCGTGGCCCTAGTGTCATGGCTTGCCTGGTCCCAGTCAAATTTGATGTATAAATGAGCCCTGGCGAATAGCACATCTGTGCCCTCCCTTATACACTTACGTGCAGCAGGCTGTGAGATACCTCACAGGTCATCCATGCAGCCTTGAAATGAACCTCTGGCATAAAAGTCCAGAGCAGCAGTAATTTTCATGGCCACGACGTACTATGGGTGGTCTCCCAGTACATGTGGCGCCAACCCCTGCAACACCTGGCGCAGTTGGTCTACCATCGCTTGGACAGATGGAGTCATCTCCAGCACTGGATCTGTGACATCTGGAGGATTGTTCCTCTCCTTCGGTCGACCCATGGCCGGTTGTGTCACCTCTGAGCTACCCCCATGTGTGGCCCTGCACCCAGAAAATCAGCAGGCCCTGCCACCCTCTTCTCTGCAGAGCACTGGCCCTGCCCATGTGCAGCTGTACATTGATGTTGTTGTTGCTGCTCCACTGCAATCAATAAGGCAGCCAGTTCAACTGGCTCCATGTTCCACTCAGATCCAAAACCCGAAAGGAAGAGAAACAGAAATGTGAGCATCGAAGAGTCCTGACAATTCCCTGAGCCTGAGCCATTTGAAGACTTTGGCCGTTCACTTGTGCACATTCCCTTGTGTGAGTGCCTTTCCAATGAGCCTCACTCCCTCCCCTCTCTCACACACAACGGCCAGTTCCCCACACTTGCATCTCCCCAGTCCACTTGATAGATGGGATTCCACCTTGGATAGCCTTAGTGTCCCGCTTAACCCCCATTAATGATACCATTTTCTGGAAAAGTGTAATTTAGTCCTTAGAATTATGATCCGTTATTATTTTACGTACTCAAAGAAATTAGTAACTAATTGTATGAATATGGCTGTTAAATAGCTGTTAGGGGTGGCACAGTGATTTGCCATATTGCCTGATAGCACCAGGGCCCTAGGTTCAATTACGACCTTGGGTGACGGTGTGGAGTTTGCATTTTCCCACCGTGTCTGCGTATGTTTCCTCCGGGTGCTCCGGTTTGCTACCACAGTCCAAAGATGTGCAGATTATGCGGGGTTATGGAGTTATAGGAATAGGGCGGGGGGCCTGACCCTAGGCAGGGTGCTCTTTCAGAGGATCGATGCAGCATCAATGGGCCGAATGGCCTCAATCTGCACTGTAAGAATTCTAGATTCATCTACGAAATTACTAGACTAGCCTAATTTCATATATGTTATATTTGAATAATTTACATACATATTTACATCATATGTTTCATATTTTAAACCTTGAAGATGATGTCCTCAATTTTATGGGCCTCTGAGGGGGAAACATTGTAGTCTAATTTCTGCTCCCAACCACCTGCCAGCAGTCTCATTGGACATGTCACACAGAAGGTCCTTGTGACTGTTTCTTTCAGTCATAGCAACACCTTGCATGTATTGTAGCCACCTGGGGTGGCCACTGCCCAACACAAAATGGAAGATTACAAAGAATGCAGGGAAAATGGACATGTTGCAAAAGCAAGCAGCTTGCAAAAGCACTTGTGTATTCTGACTGCTGCAGAAACCAGACAGCACTGTAAAAGAAAACAAGTTAGCATACTAATGAGGCGATACCCGGTGATTCCCAGGTACAATGGAAACAAGTTAACTCAAATCGCTACAGTGAATAGAAGGCCAGACTTCTCGGCGCCAAGAGAAGTCCAAAACAAAAGCCCCAAGAACCGGCCAGTGGTCGAGGGACTGCCCCGTTACTGGGGAAATTCAAATCAATCGATTGGGAAGAGACCAAGTGAGTGTATAGAGTGTCCGCCCAGGTGGGCGCGAGACCCTGGGAGAGGTATAAGACAGAGACCCCGACCCAGCTCACTCTCTTGACCAGCTCCTCTTAGCCAGTGCTCTTGTTTGAACTTACTAACTGGTGTATGGAGTTATTGGTCTGAACTTGAACTTGAAACTTGTGGCGGTATCATAACGATACCTGGCGACTCTAGAGCTAAGGAACGAAACAGAGCCAAATTGAGTGTAAAGCGCACTCACCCAGAATGAGCAACAGTATGTTGTACCATTCACATATTTCCAAAACATGAGGCTGCATCAAAGATTTTAACCGGGGTCCTATTATATACTATTTGTTATTTTGATGTACCAATGAGTGGAGTTGCCTAATTATTCCTCATTTAAAAGGATAAATTCAAGTCTTTTTGCGGGACTGATGTGAGACAGTGCTCCTCCAGGTCCACAATAATTTTCTTATTCCTTCTGCACCAACCTCCTGATCCCACTCGCATGCCATGATTGCCCCCCCCCCCCCCCCCCCCCCCCGCCGACACCACTTTGCGCAGGAGCTACACAAATCAGCATACTGCGTGCTGGCTTGATGCAGTTAACAAAGGAGGCCCAACCCTCAGTATTGTGGACAGAGGCAAAGACTCCATGAGAGGCCAGGCTAACAGGGTACAACTCACTTTATTTTACACCAGACACAATAATCACACCTCTCCACTCCCCGCAGGGTCTCCTTCTCTGAACTGCTTCCAGGTCAGGGTTTATATTCTGTGGGGAGCTCCTCCAATTAGGAGGAAGCTCCACCCCCTAGTCTCCTGAGTAGCTCATACTCTGAGGGTACATGTAGGCTTTGTTTCTCTGAGCTCCTGTTCCTTCTCTTTGTAATCCTGCTTCCAAACCTGGTGTGTTATTCTGTATGCTGGCTGCCTTTTCAGGGCGTTGAAGCCTGGGCTACAGCAAGGATGAACGGTGCTACAACTGGTTAGATGGAGGAGACATTCTTGCAGTGGAAAGAGAGGATAGGGTTTGCCTGCCACACCTGTGACCCTTCTGACCTATCGGCTGGGGGTGGAGCATGGGGCGGTTTTGGTTGGCTTCCTGCTGGGCTGAAAGTGGAGGAGAACTGACTGGCTTTTGTAGTTTTGGACTGGATGGTGTGCGGAGACCGGATCTGTGAGACCATCAAGGCGGTGGCCCAATTGATGATGTGTCCTGCTTGTACCGATGTTGGTTTTGTTTTATTGTTTGGGGATTGTATGGTGATTATTGTATTTTTGTTGTGGTTTTTTTTGTGCCTAGTGGCTGGGTGCTCGCCAGTTGCGGCCCTCCTGCTTCTGTGCGTTGGGGTGAAGGGTCCATCCTGGTACTAGTGAGGGGTTCTCTCTCTCTCCTCAACCATGCGCTGCCTGTCCTTTTCCAGTGGACTGAGCTGCTCACGGGCATCTCTCTACTGACATGGGATTGGGGGGGTTGTTGCTGGAGCCGGAGGAGGGGAGCGGGGCGGGGGGGGAGGGGGGGCGCTGGCTTGACTGCTGGATGCTTTGCCTTGAGTTTCTTGTAGTTTCTCTATATTTTGGCTTGGTTCTTTTTTGTCAAGGGAATTCTCTCTCCCGCCATGCCCCATATTTGCGTGTCCTTTTCCGGTGATCTGCGCTGCTCGCTTGGGTGCCTTTCCAGCTATATGGGGCGACCTTAGGGAGCAGGGGGGGGGGCAAAGATGGCCGTACGCTGGCTTTGCAGCTGGTGGTTTGTTTACAGGAACTGTTTTGGATTGAACTGTGCCTCTTCTTGGGAAGGGAGGCGTGCTTTCTCTCTCTCTCTCTGTCACACACACCGGTCTGCACTTTTACAGTGGTCTGTGCTGATCTTTTGGCGCCTTTCCGCTGATATGGGGCTATCATTGGGGCTGAGGAGGGGGGGGTGGTAGTGCGGTGGTGGTGTGTTTGTGGTGGCTTGAGAGTTGGTGGTTTTGTTTATCTTGGTGTCTTGTAAATGCTTTTAGCATATTACTGATTTCCGTAAGTGTTTATAGCATGTTGCTGATTCTTTTGTATTCTTGAGTTGTCAATAGCCTTAAAATATTTGTAGGAGGGGACGTCCGGTGACGTTTGCGAGCGGGTCGGCCACAAACTCCCACCGGTGGCCACTATTCGCGGTGCTTTTGGGGGTTTCCCCGATTTTTCGCTCTCCCCCACCACCCCCCATTTGTTGACGGCCTTTGGGGCCGTCCCGGGCATCAAGTGGGGCCGGTTTGAAAACCGGAGAGGAACCCTGCGCAAGTGTCGGGAGGCTGGAGCTGAGGCGTCGGGCCTAGCGCACGCGGCTGTCAGAGCAGCGGGGGGAGAGCCAAACGGAGGATGAGGCAGCAGTCCTGAAGCCAGGGCGCCGATGTGTTAGGCAGGTTGGTTCGCCGTGGACTGCACTTGATGCAGTGTGATGAGAGACAGACCTCTAACACTGGAGAAGATCCAACATGATTTTATTCAACGATATAACTAATATACATACTCAGCTGTGTGTCGACACTATACTGAACTGACTGGAGACCTAGTACTAGCCTGACCAGACTTGCTAGCTACCGGATGGTGTTTGCACTTGCTAGCTCGTGGACTCTGTCTCAGTGGCTGGATCCAGAGAGAGCGGGAAACCTAGTACCCTCTGGCTTTATGGTGGTAGTGTCCTGTCTGGTGATTGGCTCTACTGTTCCGTGTGCTTACTGGTCATCCTGTGTGTCAATCTCTGCCTGTGTGCACTTCATTGTTTTATTGCATGCTTTAATCACCGCCTTCGACGTGAGGTCGGACAGTTTCACCAATTCGGGGTAATTGGAGAAGTAGTCGACCAGGAGGACATAGTCACGCCCCTTGATGTGGAACAGGTCGGCACTGACTTTGGACCATGGGGAGGTCACTATCTCATGTTGCTGCAGAGTTTCTTTGGGTTGAGCTGGCTGAAATTTCTGACATGTAGGGCAGTTGAGGACCATGTTGGCAACGTCCTGGCTGATGCCCGGACAGTAGACTGCCTCTCAAGCTCTGCAGCAACATTTCTCGACCCCCAGGTGACCCTCATGGATTTCTGTCGAGCACCATAGCTCGCATGCTCTGAGGAATCACGATCTATCAAGCTTCATAAGGATGCCGTCCACCACCGTCAGGTCGTCCTTGACATTGTAAAACTGGGGAAATTGTCCCTTCTGCCATCCATTCATGAGGTGCTGCATCACTCCTGTAGCAGAGGATCCTTGGCTGTCTCCTCAAGAATTTGAACAACCCTCTCACCAGAGGCCGGCAGGTTGGAGGCACACAGTTGCACCTGCGCATCGATTTGACATACAAAATCAGTTTGCTCACACAGTGTGGTGATAGACCTGGAAAGGGCACCTGCAACAATGACTTCTTTGCCTGGCGTGTAGACAAGTTCAAAATCGTGGCGGAGTAGCTTGAGAAGGATTCGTTGTAACCGGGGTGTCATGTCATTTAAGTCCTTCTGGATGATGTAGACTAATGGCCTATGGTCCGTCTCAACCGTGAATTTTGGGAGGCCATACACATTGTCATGAAACTTGTCGATTCCCGTTAAGAGGCCCAGGCATTCCTTCTCAATCTGAGCGTACCGTTGCTCAGTGGGCGTCATGGCTCTGGAGGCATACGCAACTGGGGCCCAGGAGGAGGAGTCATCCCGTTGGAGGAGCACCGCCCCAATATCGTCCTGGCTCGCATCTGTGGATATTTCTCCTTGGCGGGGTCGAAAAATGCCAGAACCGGGGCTGTGGTGAGTTTTGCCCTCAGCTCACGCCATTCTTTCTCATGAGCAGGCAGCCATTGGATTTCCGTCGACTTTCTGACGAGATGGCGGAGGGCTGTGGTGTGGGAGGCCATGTTAGGAATGAACTTCCTGAGGAAGTTGACCATCCCTAGAAAGCGGAGGACCTCCTTCTTGTCCTCTGGGGTCTTTATGGCGTTGATCGCGGAAACCTTGTCAGCATCTGGCCGCACGCCTTGCTGCGAGATGTGGTCACCAAGGAATTTGATTTCTGATTGACCGAACGAGCACTTGGCCCTGTTGAGTCGGAGGCCATGCTCGTAGACTCTGTAGAATACCTGCTTGAGGCGATCGATGTGTTCTTGCGGAGTTGTGGACCAGATTATGATATCGTCAACATACACTCGCACCCCCTCGATACCCTCCATCATCTGTTCCATGATGTGGTAAAACACCTCTAAGGCAGAGATGATACCAAAAGGCATCCGGTTGTAGCAGTAGTGACCGAATGGGGTTTTGATTGTGCACAGCCTGCGACTGGATGCGTCCAGCTGTATTTACCAGAACCCCTTGGAGGCGTCCAGCTTCGTAAAGAATTTGGCATGAGCCATCTCGCTGGTCAACTCTTCTCGGTTTGGTATCGGGTAATGTTCCCTCATGATGTTGCGATTTAGATCTTTGGGGTCGATGCAGATTTGAAGCTCCCCTGACGGTTTCTTGATGCAGACCATGGAGCTTACCCAGTCCATGGGTTCTGTGACCTTTGATATGATGCGCTGGTCCTGGAGGTGCTGTAACTGCTGCTTGAGGCAGTCCTTGAGGGGTGCCGGCACCCAACGCAGTGCGTGAACCACAGGGGTGGCGTTTGGTTTGAGCAGGATTTTGTAACAGTATGGGAGTGTGCCCATTCCGATGAACACGCTGTGGTATTGCGTGATGATGTCATCAATCTCAGCTTGGAAGTTTTCGTCAGGTGAGGACGTCGCTTGTGAGGATGATGTGGTGTGGACTCGCTGAACCAGGTTCAGGAGTTTGCAGGCCCGAGCACCGAGCAAAGATGCTCTGTCAGGTCCTACAATCTCAAATCGCAATGTTGCTTTAAATAATTTATTGGAAACTCCCAGTTGGCATGAGCCACTGGCAGCTATGGCATTGCGATTGTAGTCAATGAGCTGGCAGGCCAGTGGAAGAATGCTAGGTTTGACGCGGATGGTGTCGAGATCGGATTTCGAGATGAAGTTCGCCGATGCGCCGGTGTCCAGCTTGAATCGGATGCGAGTCTTGTTGACTGTGAGGACAGCACACCACTCGTCATCGGGATCCACGCTAAGGATCGGGAGATGCTTCACTATCTTGGAGAGAGGCAGCGCATGCTTCGTAATGATGCCCACCCGGTATGGGGATTTGAGTCACTCAGCCTCAGGATCTGTTGGGCTGTCGGGGTCGGAGTCTGGCATGGCCTGATGTATGGAACGGACGCTTCTGCGTCGTGGCTGGGATCGCTGGATGCTGGGCAGTGGAGCAGATCTGCAAAGGGCTGCGTAGTGGCCAAGCTTGCCACACTGTAGACACCGTCGTGATTTTGCCGGACATTGCCGCTTTAAATGGGCGGAGCCACAATTCGGACACATCATGACACCAACGTCAGCGCATTCCATGCGCCAACGTGCATGGGCAGTGCGGTCAAATGACGTACGCACCTGTGCAGGCTGATCTTCTGCCTTGCCGTCCCCTCGGTCTTGGCGCGCATGGGCAAGGGCCCGGGAAAAGCGCGCAAAATGGCCACTCTCATCGATCTGTAGGCCCTGTAAGGGGTTCTGGTAAATACAGCTGGACGCATCCAGGCGTTTGGTGGGGAGAGTGAAAGCTGATCTGGCAAGGTGGGATGGTTTCTCTCTATCACTGGCATGTCGGGTGCAGGCGGTTAAAATGAATGTGTTGCCACGATTTCTGTTTATTTTCCAATGCCTGCCGATTTTCCTGCCAAAGGCCTTTTTCAAAGAGATTGAGGGAATGATTATTTCGTTCATATGGGGAGGGAAAGTGGCCAGAGTGAGAAAGGTGCTGCTACAGAGGGGAAGGCAGGCAGGGGGTTTGGGTCTTCCGAACCTGGGCGGCGAATGTGGAGAAGGTACAGAGCTGGGTCAGAGGGATTGATTCCCAGTGGGTCAGAATGGAGGAGAGTTTGTACAGGGGGTCGGGATTGAAAGCACTAGCTACAGCGCCGTTCCCGATGGCCCCGGGGAAATACTCCGGGATTCCAGTAATAATAGCTTCATTGAGAATTTGGAGGCAGTTTCGGCATCACTTCAGGTTGGTGCCAGGGTCAAGAAATGCCAATTCAGGGGAACCACAGATTTGAGCCAGGGAAGTGGGATGGAAATTTTTGGAAATGGAAGGAAAAGGGGAAATGTTTAGAATCATGCAGGTTCGAGATTTTGCCAGAAAGGAGATACAGAGCTTCCTGGTGGAGCTGGCCTCCACATTGCTGGAGGAGGTGTTGACGACAGGGGGACTGGAGGAGGGGGTTGTGTCGGTGGTTTACGGAGCTATTTTGGAAGAGGAGAAGGCACCACTGGAAGGGATCAAAGTGAAGTGTGAGGAAGATTTGGGAGAGGATATGGAGGAGGAGTTTTGGTGTGAGGTGCTCCGGAGAGTGAATGCCTCTACCTCGTGTGTGAGGTTGGGGCTGACACAGCTGATGGTGATATACAGAGCACACCTCACAAGGGCGAGGATGAGCAGATTCTTTGAAGGAGTAGAAGATGTGTGTGAACGTTGCGGGGCGGGGGGGGGGGGGGAGGGGGGGGGGAGGGGGGGGGGGGGGCGCTCCAATCACATTCGTATGTTTTGGTCCTGTCCAAAGCTGGAGGATTACTGGAAGGAAGTTTTTTGGGTAATTTCCAAAGTGGTGTACGTGAATCCCCTCAACAAGGCCTTTTCTTCGGTTCTTATGAATGGTCATTGATCACTTTGTTTCTCTCCACAGATGCTACATGATCTGCTATTTTCCGCACTTTGTTTTGTTCTTATTTGTCACAAAAAGTTGGTTTACAGGTGCAATGAGTCACAAAAAGTTGGTTTGCACGTGCATGAGTCGCAAAAAGTTGGTTGACAGGTGCAACAGGTGATTAAGAGGGCAAATTGAATTTTGTCCTTCATTGCCAGAGGGATAGATTTTAAGACTAGGGTGGTTATGCTGCAATTGTATAAGGTGTTAGTGAGGCCACACGTGGAGTATTGTGTTCAGTTTTGGCCTCCTTACCTGAGAAAGGACGTACTGGCGCTGGAGGGTGTGCAGAGGAGATTCACTAGGTTAATCCCAGAGCTGAAGGGGTTGGATTATGAGGAGAGGTTGAGTAGACTGGGACTGTACTCATTGGAATTTAGAAGGATGTGGGGAGATCTTATAGATACGTATAAAATTATGAAGGGAATAGATAGGATAGACCGGGCAGATTGTTTCCACTGGCGGGTGAGAGCAGAACTAGGGGGCATAGCCTCAAAATAAGGGGAAGTAGATTTAGGACTGAGCTTAGGAGGAACTTCTTCACCCAAAGGGTTGTGAATCTATGGAATTCCTTGCCCAGTGAAGCACTTGAGGCTCCTTCATTAAATGTTTTTAAGATAAAGATAGATAGTTTTTTGAAGAATAAAGGGATTAAGGGTTATGGTGTGCTGACCGGACATGGAGCTGTTCACAACAGATCAGCCATGATGTCATTGAATGGTGGAGCAGGCTCGAGGGGCTTGATAGCCTACTCCTGCTCCTAGTTCTTATATTGTTTTGTTCTTCTTATGTTTTTATTTCAGATTTACAGCATCAGCAGTATTTTCGTTTTTTACACAAGGTTTTTACTCCTACAAGCTGACCAGTTTTTCAAATTGCCATAAGGATTGTTCTGATGTTCATTTGCTTTTAAGGCTGAAGTAAATCGTACAATTTTATAAAGGTGTAAGTTCATCCAGTAGTTTATTGTCAGTAATTGTCAATTAGCAATAGGTTCCAATATGCATTTCCTGCACAACTACTAGATTTCAATTCTTTTCAGAAGTGCTGGGGGAGTTTTACCTATCGTGCCAAGCAGGAAAGGTGTAGGTCCCTGTAAACAAACGGGTTCAGCCTTAAATTCTAACAGAAACTCACTGGTAATTATTTTAACTGCTTAGTTTAGTTAGGTGACTGTGGCACCTGCGTTAAACAGGGATCCTGGCTACCCTTTAAACTGAGGTTAAGTGGCGAAACTGTGGTGTCTTTCCAGATCGGGTGAAACTGTGTTGACAAAAGAAGCAAAGATGATTTGAGGAAAATATGTTGGTGTTTAGGGTCTGGAATCTGCTGCCTGAGGGTCTATTGGAGTCAATTTCAATTGAGGCATTCAAAAGAGGAAGTAAGTAGCTATTTGAAAGGGAACAATGTGCAGGCTCATGGGGAGAAGGCAGGAGAATGGCACAAAGTACCATTTGGAGATTGGTTCAGACACGATGGTCGAATGGCCTCCTTCTGCATTGTAACAATTTGGTGGTTCTGTGAAGATAGGTTGAGAGGATGCTTCTAAAAACTGAAGTGCTCCTCCAACTCCCACAATAAAGGTTGTGACTTCCACTGCACCATGCAGAACTTCATCTGTGTCTTGCCTATCTTATTTGGTGCCAGTTGGCAGCTTCTGGCCACCAAATCTCCCAGTCCAGCTAGCTTCTCTGGCACAGGGAAACCTCCACCCACTGTTGACACAGAGAGCTGGTGCTGGGTTAGGCAAGCAATGGCATGAGGTTCTGGCTGGTTAGAGGAAAGCAGTCCTTGGGGACAGTGGTTCAAGGTTTGGGAGTGGCTTGGGGAGAGAGACCGTGAGTGGAAAATGGGTATTAGAAGATTGAGGCTTAAGTAGGTGGAGAGAGGGAGAACTGGGTGGGAGGGTTCAAGCTTGGTCAGAGAGGGACAGGGAATTAGGTTGGACCTGGTGACAGGGATGAGAGAAGCAATAGTGGCAACATGGTGAACGGTGGCAACAGCGACAGAGGAACGGAAGTAGACAAATCAATTTCTTGAGCATGTTCAGTTAGATTATGGAAAAATGTACCTCATAACTATTTATCCACTTTTAGTCCATATCATTTAATACCTTGGCTTGCTATTCCTCCTAACTTGTCAGCTGCAAACTTGGACATGTATGCACTATTACTTCATCTAGTAAAGTGGTGAATGAAACCTGGGGACTTCACTGCGTGTAAATAGCGAAAAATTGTCCCCACTGCTTGGGTGAATGGGCAACAAGATGACGGAGACTGAGTTTTCACTGGGTGAACCAACTGGGAGAGGAGACTGTAAATGCTCACACTACGCTGGCCAATTGGGAAAATTGAGGAAATTCCCAGTAGTGATCACAGGCTGCCTTCAAATTATTTTTAAAAAGTCAAGAAACCAAAATGTTTCGTCAGTCAAGGAAAAATCTGTGCCTTTGGCAACTTTTTTTCTGCCCTCAGCTTCTGAGGTTATTGAGTGTTAAGGCGTGCGGGTTAGTGGAAGGAGGGTTGAATTTTAGTGCTTCTCACTCCCTCTGATATGTCGATCCTGTGCTGATTGTTCACGTGCGAGCAAGTCCTGCTAATGAGCGCCAACCGCAGTCCATTGTTCCATTGTCACCTGAAGTACAGGCTCGCCTCCAGCAGGGGTCTCTGAGTAGCAAAGGGATGTAGCAACCCTGACTGCTTTTCCCAATCCCACTTGATGAAATCCATTCTGGTTCCTGTATCACAGACAGTGACAGCTAAAGTAGATTAAAGATTGAATTTGGGATTTTCCGGTTTTAAATAACTAGGATGCTCACTGGATACTCATCAGGGGATCTCAAAAAGGCATTTTATCAGTGACTTTTACTTGCTGATTTATTTTTACTTGGAACTGTTATTTTAGGTTTAAAATTCTTCCCAGATTATCATTTCCTTGAAGAATTACAGTATTACGGTCTTATTTGATTCCTATTTTAGGCTGTTAATGAAAGTCTAAATATTAGTAAGTTATGTTGATAACACACAATTTACAGCTTTTGGTCAACACCCTGGAAAAATCAATTGCTTTTTCCAAGTCACAAATACTATGATCCGAATGAATAAGTTACCTGGTTCTTTATTAAATTGTAAAGGGGGGGGGCAAGGAAAATGTTAAGAGTTCTTAACATTTTCAAAACTAAGAACTCTTGTGACTGTTTTTCTTCTCAATCATTTTAATCACTTTCTGTACAATGTCCTGCAGATGGCATAAGTCAGTTTCCATTTTTTTTCAGTAAACCAAAGGGAATTTTGACTATGTAGTAAGTGACAAAGGGAGGAATAAACAATCTTCCGTTGTGGGGGCAGGAATGTGGAGCGTGTCCCGTTGAGGAGGTCGGCGGACAAACATGCCAAATCTTCCAGCCCCAAACCTCATTAATTCTGCAAACGGGGGTTTTGCAACCATTTTCAAGCAGGACGGGCCTGGTGGCACGTTGCCCGCCGTCCTATCTGGATGGCATATTGGAAGGGGACCCGACATCACTGGACCCACTATTGAAGAAAGAAGGTGGACACCCTGAAAATGATGGATCTCCAGGACCACTCTGAGTCCAGAAGAGGGACCTCCTGAGAAAGAGGATGGATCTCCAGGAACATTGAAGATGGGCTCACTCCAGAACTCCAAAATCTGCAAGGTCCACCAGTAGATGCTCCCCAGCGCCGGCCCTAGGGTTGCTGGCGCCCCGGGCAAGCTGAACTTCGGCGCCCTTGGGGGGGGGGGGGGGGGCGAGGGGGGGGGGGGGCCGTGGGGGGCAGACCCGAGGGGAGGGGCGGACCCGCGGGGGGGGCGGACCCGAGGGGGGGCGGGGGGGGCGGACCCGAGGGGGGGGCAGACCCGAGGGGGGGGGCGGGGGGGCGGACCCGGCTGGGGGGGCGGACCCGAGGGGGGGGCGGACCGAGCGGGGGGGCGGACGGGGGGGACCGCCCTGGGGGAGGGGGGCCACCGCGCATGCGCTGGTTGGCACCGGCCCAACTGCGCATGCGCGGGACCCGAGTCTCTGGTGCCCCCTAGCACATGGCGCCCCGGGCGACTGCCCGAGTTGCCGGTGCCTTGAGCCGGCTCTGATGCTCCCCCACCCACTCCCACTGCTGTGATATTCCGGGGGTCCAAGGTTGCTAGCAGCCTCCATCCTGATCTCCGGAGGCAGTCACAGGCATTAGTCAGATGAACCATGTTGTTCCAAACATGTTTCACACCGGCATGTTTTCTCACTATCGGCACAGAGAATCGGGCGTGATAGGACCTTCAGCTGCATCCTATCAGTGGATGCAAATGAGTTTCACGCCAGCCTCCAGTAGGTTTCCCAATCCACCACGGCGGGCACCACAGGAGATCCTTCAGGAAATTCACGGCAGTGTAAATCTGCATTTTGGGCCTCTCCGGGGGATTCTTCTCCCCTGCCTGCCATTGAACCCGCCGGCGAGGTCATGGGAAAACTCTGCTGTTCACTTCTTGAGATTCAAATCACAATATAGCTTCACTAATAACTTACTGCCATGGAACAATGAGGGGTGTGCTGTATTTATAGGTACCTTAGGTCAGTGCTTTTCAAAGTGGGGGGGTCGCGGGATGATATGACATGGGTCGCTAAAACGTCTGCAAAAAGGATCGCCTGACCTTGTTTCCCATTTCCCCCCTGGGTGATTTCTGGCTGCAGTATAGTTTGTGGCCAGATGAGGCTAATGCAGAGGCCGGTGCCGTGGACTTTCTGCCTCCCTGGGTCACTGTTATAGTCACCGCTACTGACACAGCCTCCAGCAGCCACTCCCGTTTCTGCAGTAGCTGATCAGGTTAGTCAGAACCTGCACCTACTACCGAAGAGTTTAAAAGAAAAAAATTATTTATCTTTAAGTTTATTTCCTGCAGATGCTCCTCCTGCTTAGAGTTAGTTTCCAGAAGTTCTTCACACTTTTTTTCCCCATGCCTGCATCTCCCACCCAAAACCAAGTGACTGCTGACTGGAATATGTTTCCACAAGTACCCCAGTCAGAAACTAGTAACTGGAGCACTGCCATATATAGGATTTCACAGATAATTCTTGTGTCTCCTGTGGGGATCTTCCCTCCTTTCAATTGGTCCATTGTCACAACTGATTTATGTTTGTCCCATTCTGAACTCGGTTCAGTGGTGACGGGTGTGGGTTTGGGAACCCCATCCATCCCAGTCAGGGGGGAAATGCATCTGTTCAAGTACAGCTCACACAAAGAGACTGACTTCAGGGTTAACGTTCTGAATCGGATTCATATTTAATGTCTGCCATTGTTACCGTTGTCAATTAATCTTGAATATCCGTTACCGTTAACTTTGTCAGTGCTGGTTCAATTTCTGCAACAGTTGATCTTGTTGAGGTCTGTTGAGTTTCAGTTACTCTTAACCTTGTCGATCAAAACTATGTTGAAAGTTGTGTGTGCATAAGAGGTTTGATGTATATTTTAAATGGGGGGCCGCTTTCTGCTCACTTTCTGAGATCAGTCGCTCTCTCAGTGAGACTGACTTCACGATCAATGGTGAGTCTCCTTCCTTCCCCATCAGCCCAAAATCCAGACCTGTTTGCAAGAAATTCCTCATTCCCCCTTCAAACACCTCAGGAGTCTGCAATCAAAAGACTTGCACACTGATCTGTGCAGAGGCTTTTATTACAAGTTACTTAAATCTCCAAATAACAATTTAATAATAACACAGAAGTGATAACACAGAACAACGAATGTGATGTTTGAAGAAGTAACTACGGAGAATCTATTGTGAACATGGCGTGGGCCACGAGAGGTGGCCATTTTGTAGAAATGGGTCACCGGAATAAACCTTTGATAAACACTGCTTTATGTAATTGAATATGTTTCCCGGATGCCTAATTAGGGGTCATGTTATGGTGTTGTAGGCATTTTGTCAATGGGGGGTGCCTCCCCTGGCCCCTTCCACCCAGCCTGCAGGGCGGCCTCCTGTGACTGCCCAGTGGAGAGGTCAGGCTCAATAACACGAAAGTGGGTCCAATGCCAGGGAATGCAGCCCCGCAAACCAAATAATATTCCTGGAAGTGTTTCCCCTCCAACTCGTGGCACAATGATTTATATTTTTAACTTATTGGCCCATCTCCTGAGATCCTCTGCCTGCCTCAGCAGTGACCATTTCTCTTGGTGGCTCTGCTGAGATTTCAGAGCTTATGGGCTGGCACTATCAGGAGCGAGCCTGCTTGCTTTTGGGTGGTGGGCTCACAGCTCAATTGAGAGGTTGTCTGTCACAAAACTGCTGAGCAAGTGCCACTGCTGGAAAGTGAGGCATCTGTTTTTTCTTTTGACGTGAATTTGGGGTCCCAGTAAAATTCAGGCCAGCAGTTCTTCGCTAAAAATATTTTCCAGAGTTGGATTTGATAAAAAGTTTATGTGAAACATATTTGTGAATCCTTTTGGTATGTTTCCTAATGCAATATCTGACACGCAAATGCGAAATATGAGTCACTAATAGTTTTTTAATGGCTGAAATTATTCCCTGGGTGAATGAAGTCTTGGTCGAATTATGTATTTTATTTACTAAATACAGATATGGTTTGAAGTTGGATGAATAATAATTCTTATATTTACAGTCTCAATTGGGAAAGTAATTTTCTTCTTCCCTAGAATGGTTAATGTAGCCTGTACACATGATAACATCCAATTATATTGTTTAAAAGTAAGTCAGAAAATGGGATCTTGAGGTTATCGTTATCAATTCAGTCTGGGACTGGCAAACCTGTAAATGTACAGACGCAATTTCCACGGCCACCCAGGTATTTGAAATTTTTAGCAATTCTGAAGCCAGTTCCTAAGCCTTTGATTGAATGCCTGCAGTACTCAACAGTCGAACAATTCATTCCTGCTGATGGATTCCAATGGGTGTCAGAACCAGAGAATGTTTCTAAAGTGCATATTAACACTGAATAAGAAGTTTGCTCAATAATGCCAGCTGGGCAGTGTCATCAGCATTTGAAACGTGATCGCTACATTAAATATGCTAGAAAAATGCAAGTTATTGTCCATGCACCTGATGCACTATCAATTACAACGAGACGAGAGTAGAGAGTAATTGAGGCTTTATGAAGCAGAGATGTGTTGCCTCCTGCAGCTGCTACCAGAAATGGGAGCAGCTCGGTGTGCACACACATTTATACTCCGCCTACTGGGTGGAGCCAGTAGGCAGAGATCTACCCCCGTACCTGTAGTACAGGAACCTTTGCGTATTACCTCTAATACAAGCCATGATGTGGAGATGCCGGCATTGGACTGGGGTGAGCACAGTAAGAAGTCTTACAACACCAGATTAAAGTCCAACATGTTTGTTTCAAACACTAGCTTTCGGAGCACTGCTCCTTCCTCAGGTGAATGAAGAGGTATGTTCCAGAAACATAAATATGGACAAATTCAAAGATGCCAGACAGTGCTTAGAATGCGAGCATTTGCAGGTCATTGAATCTTTACAGATCCAGAGATGGGGGTAACCCCAGATTAAAGAGGTGTGAATTCTCTCAAACCAGGACAGTTGGTAGGATTTTGCAAGCCCAGGCCAGATGGTGGGGGATGAATGTAATGCGACATGAATCCCAGGTCCCGGTTGAGGCCGTACTCATGTGTGCGGAACTTGACTATAAGTTTCTGCTCGGCGATGGATGGCTAAGCGGTTGGTGCAGAACACGCACTTCTCCTTGTTATACGTGAGGTTCAGGAGTTTGGCGGTGTGGAGAAATTTGAAAAGGTTAGCGTCATGGTCCTGCTGGTCGTGGCCACAGATGGTGACAGGTGGTCTAGGTATGGGAAGGTGGCCCGCAGTCCGTACCGGTCAACCATTCAGTGCATCTCATGTTGGAAGACTGAGACCCCGTTAGTGACGCCGAAGGGGACCCTAAGGAAGTGGTAACGGCAGCCGTCTGCTTCGAACTGCTACTGGCGGTCCGCCTTGTGGATGGGGAGCTGGTGGTAGGCAGATTTCAGGTCCACTGTCGAAAAGACCTGTGCCGTGGAATCTGATTGACCATATCAGATATGCATGGGAAGGGGTACGCGTTGAGCTGCGTGTGCCGATTGATGGTCTGACTGTAGTCAATGACCATCCTCTGTTTCTCCACAGTCTTTACCACTACCACTTGGGCTCTCCAGTGGCTGTTGCTGGCCTCAATAATGCCTTCCCATAGCAGCCGCTGGACCTCCGACCTGATGAAGGTCCTGTCCTGGGCACTGTACCGTCTGCTCCTGGTGGCAACGGGCTTGCAATCCGGGGTGAGGTTTGCAAACAAGGACGTTGGGTTGACCTTAGGGGTCGTGAAGCCGCATACGGTGAGGGGTGGTAGGGGTCCGCAGAATTTTAGAGTTAGGCTTTGAAGGTTGCACTGAACATCCAAGCCGAGTAACAGGGCAGCGCAGAGGTTGGGGAGGACGTAGAGTCGAAAGTTGTTGAACTCTACGCCCTGGACGGTGAGGGTGACGATGCAGTATGCCCGGATTTCCACGGAATGGGATCCGGAGGCCAGGGAGATTCTCTGGGTAACGGGATATACCGCGAGGGAGCCGCGCCTTACCATAGAGGGGTGGCTGAAGCTTTCCGTGCTCCTGGATTCAAGAAGGCAGGATGTCTTGTGCGCATCGATTTTCACCGTCACCGTCGCGGTTGTGAGGTTGATCGGCTGGGACTGGTCGAGCATGATGGAGGCGAGTTGCGGTTGGTGTTGGTAGGCCCCGAGCTGTTCGGCGGCGGTGGCAGGTGATGAACGGTCCGATGAAGTCCCCGACGAACAAGGGTCCTGAGGCGCCATCCAAAATGGTGCCGAAGATGGCGGCGCCCACGGGATGCACGCGGCGGGCGATTTAAAGATGGCAGCACCTACAGGCCACGCGCGTTCTGCTGGGAGGAAGATGGCGGCACCCATGGGCCGCACGCGTTCTGCTGGGAGGAAGATGGTGGCGCCCACGGGCCGCACGTGGTCTGTGGGGATGAGAATGGCGGCGCCCACGTGTCGCACGTGGGGGGGTGGAGGAACACTGGCACTCCCTTATGTACAGCAGCGGTCGACCGGGCCTGGCACACAGCAGCGAAATGTCCCTTCTTTCCGCAGGTCTTGCAGGTTGCATTCCGCGCTGGACAGCGTTGTCGGGGGTGCTTTGTCTGTCCGTAGAAATAGCACTTGGGCCCCCGGGGTTGGCTGGGGGTGGCCGCTGGTGGGGCCCACGATGTCCATGAGGGCGCTGTGCGTGTATGCCGTGCAGTCGGGGCGTACGACTGTAGGTTACGGGAGGCTATCGCTAGCAAGTTCGCGAGTTGCCTGGTCACCGTGAAGTCGATCGTACCCTCTTCTAATTTGTGCTGGCGGATGTACGCCGACTCCATGCACGTAACAAAAGCGTCCATGATTAAGAGTTCTGTATGTTCCACGGCCTAAACTGCCTGGCAATCGCAGTTCCTCGTCAGGATGTGCAGGGCACGCCAGAAATCGGCTAATGACTCACCGGGGAGTTGCTGCCTTTTGGATAGGAAGTGCCTGGCGTAGAGTTTGTTGACCGGCCGGATATAGTGTATTTTCAGAAGCTCCATAGCTTCAGGGTAAGTGGATCCATCCCGGATAAGGGGAAAAATCTCGGAGCTCACCTTGAGTACAGGGTCTGAAGCTTTTGTGCGTCCGAGAGCTGTTCAGTCGCTGATCTGAGATAGCTTTCGAAGCAAGCTAGCCAGTGGTCGAAGGCCAACGTGGCGTTGTCTGCTTGAGGGTGCAGCTGTAGGCGATCTGGATTGATGCGTAGTTCCATCGCTGTAATATCTCTGCTTAATAAATTGATGCACTATCAACTACAATGAAGCGAGAGTAGAGAGCAATCGAGGCTTTATTAAGCAGAGATGTGTTGCCTCCTGCAGCTGCTACCAGAAATGGGAGCAGCTCGGTGCGCACACACATTTATACTCCGCCTACTGGGCGGAGCCAGCAGGCAGGGAACTACCCCCATACCTATAGTACAGGAGCCTTACCGTATTACCTCTAATACAAACAGTGGTGACTACCACAGCACCCTAATGCAGTGTTTCTTCAAAATGCTGCACGCACTCAAACTCTTAAGAAATGAATTTGGATTTAAATTCCCAACCACTGGTGGATTCATTGAAATCAAATCAGCAATCTGACTTCAATGTCATGCTGTCACTTTTGCAGAGTTACAAAGTGAAAACTGCTTCACAGCAATGCAGAAGTGTCAGTTTAATTGCAGCCGACATCATTAAACTTCAGAGTACCATGGACAGGCTTAACTGCATGTACACTGGCAGACTCTGAACTGACTGGCAATTTATTTTGATACGTTTTTCCTTTTCTTTTTAGTTTTCTTTCGTCAGTTGCAAAAAAACTAGCCTTTTCAGTTGGTGCGAGACAGATGTTGTGAGCAAATGGGTAGGCGAAGAAAGGTAAATTACACATCCTCGGGCAGGAAGGAAGGGGAAAAAGGTCTGACCAGATAGGAAAATGCAAAATAAGTTTTTTTTTAGTACTGTGCAGAGTACGAAGGAAAAGGAATGATTGGATAAACATAACTTTTACATTTTAGCCCAAGTTTTTAAAGTTTATTTTGATAATTTGTGCTTAACTAAAATAGTGCTATTTTCTTGTTGCAGTATTTTTATTAATACAATGTTAATGTTGATTATTGTGTTATGAATACAAAAGCCATTTCTGAAAAACTGTCTCTGGATTTTCTGCAAATCAAAGAGTTCATTTAGGAATTTACTACTTGTATTAATCCCCTTTTCTAATTGACAGTTGTATTTACAATGGTGTTGAAATGACTCCTTAATCTTTAATGCTTTAGCCTAAATCTAGAACAGTAGCATATATGAAAAAAGATTGGTCAAGTCACAGAAATAATCAAAATTGGGACAGCATGTGACACTGTGGTTAGCACTGGGAATGCGGCCGGGTTTAAATCCCGACCCTGGGTCACTGTCCGTTTGCACATTCTCCCCATGTCTGTGTGGGTTTCACCCCACAACCCAAAGTTGCGCAGGTTAGGTGGATTGCCCCTTAATTGGAAAAAAAATAATTGGGTACTCTAAATTTTATAATTAAAAAAAATAAATAAATCACAATTATCACTAACACCTGTACAACACAAATAGATAACGCTAGGAATGGACAGCAGAATCATCTGTCTGAAAATAAGACAAAGTTTGTGTTTTGGCTCAGATTGCTCTGCTGTCCCATTGCCAGAATGTTGTACTAGAATTTCAGATTGGCAGTAATGCACTTTTTTTTTGGTTGTTTTCTGATCCCATGTTGTTTATGTGACAGAGAACAATATAGATATGCTGCATACAACTATAATTCGGAGTGCCAGACAGACCAGTCCATATGTGTTGGCATGGCCTGCTTTCTGGAATTTTCTTTTAATCCATTCCACTGATAAACAGAAAGGATCGTATCCTATCACACAACAGGATGCCAGATGCTCATCTGCTTTTGAAGAATGATGTGGAGCCTCATATTCTGACACCAGCGTCCTGTGTCTTGTGGGAATGCATACGGTAGCAGTGTGCCAGCACTAATCCACAAATAGTTCTTTCATCAGTCAAGGTCAACACGTTTCTTCTTTCAAAACAATACTCTTTGTACAACAAACTAAAATTAGGTGCAGAAATATAATAAAACTGTCTTAACAATAATACTGTGTACATTGTGCTGGCAATTATCAACAGAGCCTTAATTTAGACTAAAATGTAAGCTCAGTGTCTTCGATTTTATAACCTTAATATCATTTAACAGATATTTGGGGGGGCTTATTTTAAATTATATAATATGGAGTCAGTGCTTTGAACTATTGATATATAATCCAGGGGGCTCAGGAGCAGAGATCTGGGGTGACTTGTGCGCATATTAGCGAAGGTGGCAGGATAGGTTAGAATGCAGTTAGAAAAAGCATATAAACAAAGGCATATAAGCAAGGAAACTGTGGTGAACCTTTGTCAAATACTGGTTCAACCTTAGCTGATGTAGGCAGGATATGAAGGCATTGAACAGTCCAGAAACAATTTAATAATAATCTTTATTATTTTCACCAATAGGCTTCCATTAATACTGCAATGAAGTTACTGTGAAACTCCCTTAGTCGCCACATTCTGGTGCCTGTTCGGGTACACGGAGGGAGAATTCAGAATGTACAAATCAACTAACAAGCACGTCTTTCGGGACTTGTGGGAGGACATCAGAGCACCTGGAGGAAACCCACGCAGACACAGGGAGAACGTGCAGACTCCGCACAGACAGTGACCCAAGCCGGAAGTAGAACCTGCGACCCTGGCGATGTGAAGGAACATTACTAACCACTGTGCTACCGTGCCGCCATTATGAGAATGTTTCTGAGGCTGAAACTTCAGTCACGTGGGTCATAGAAGTTAGAGCAAGTCTCCTTTTGAGAAGGGAATGTGGGAAGGAGATTTGACAGTGGTGTTGAGAATTGTGAGCGATCTGGACAGAGAATATAGAGGAAAACTATTCCCATTGATGAAAGGTCAAGAGTTGTTTAAAGTGATTGGCAGAAGAACCAAAGGTGCCACGAGGAAAACTTGTCATGGTTGGGATCTGGAATGAACTGCTTAAGAGTGTGGTGTTGGCAGGACCAATTGTGAGTTTCAGAATTATATTATTTTCTTGTTGTAGCAGACCCCTTGAAGGGGCAAGGTTTCAAATGGTCATGTGGCCCAATCAGCCACAGCTCCAGGAACAATTCTGCCCGGGAAGGTCCCTGCTCAGCCTAGGATCCGTGCTGTATTGCCCGATTGGCTGTACTCCAGATGTTCAACATAGTGAACCCAGTCTCTGAGTTAAGATCAAAAGGCTCTAATGTGCCATAAAGAGACATTTTGGTGACTCACTGATTGTAGTCTGGCCTGTCTTGAATTATTTGAACATGAGGGGCGCAATTCTCCCAAAGGGAGACAAACAGCCGACGCCGGAGTGAAAGCCGGGTCAGCAATCCAGCTCCAGTATGGAAGGGAACTCAGAAAGCAAATAAAACGTCTTTAGATTGAATAATATAGAGCTGGGCAGGTAACCCCAATTACAATAGTGTTAATGATCAATGGTCGTTCATTCAACATGGAGGTAGACATGAGGAGCCTCCACCACCAAGTGGATAATAAACTTAATGATACCTCCAGGGAGGGGTTTCAACCTCTGCGAACACTGCAGCTAGACTGGCCACATTTGCAGGCGAGGCTATCAAGATCTTGGGGCAACAACAGCCCCTGCGAGTTACAGGCAGCTATCAGACAGCTACCCTTAATCATATTAAGGCCAGGATTCAGGTTTGATGGAGTGTGATTGCCTCCAAGAGACCAATTATACTGGCTGGAAATTTTTAAGATAGATGAAGGAAGCCTGCACAAAGTTCAAAGGAAATACGAAGAGATATTCCAGGGGGAATTGGGTAAAAGCAGAGGGCAAAAGCCAAGATTCTATAGGGCCAGACTTGTGCCTTGCTCATTGCATTAAAAAGTGGAAACCAAGTTGAGACGATTAGAAGATTTGGGCACCATCACAGCCCATACAATTTGCAGAATGGGCAGCATCTACTGAACCTGTAGTCAAACCTGACAAGACTGTTCACATCTGTGGAGACTACTAGTTGACTGTAAACCAGCCGGTGAAATTATACAGGTACCCCATCCCCACCTGTGTGCAAAGTTGGCTGGGAATCTAACATATACCAAGTTAAACATGAGTCATGCATACCAGCAACTTGAACAGGATGCTGTTTCCAGAGAATTTGTCGCCATTAATATGGACAAAGGTTTATATCAGTATATGTGATTGCCATTGGGGTCTCATTGGCTTGTGCCATTTTTCAATATACTTTGGAGAGTCTGCTGCAAGATTCACCAGAATTGGCCGTTTACTTAGACAACATGTTGATAACGGAACCCACAAGAGGAAGAGCATTTATCGAACCTGGAGAAAGTATCAAAATGTTTCCAAAATGCTGGAGTTCAGTGAAAGAGAGAGAAGTGCACCTATCAAGTGAATGAGGTGACTTATCCAGATGATTGAGTGGATGCAGAGAGTTTACATCCAATGTAAGACAAAGTAAGGGCTATTAAGGAAGCACCAGCCCCAAAGAATACATCAGAGCTAAAATCTTTTCTTGAAATAGGAAATTACTATGTGGTTCATTCCCAACTTATCAACAATGCTAAAACCCTTGCATGCACTATTAAAAAAATGGCAGAAATGGTATTGGAAAACACCGTAGAAGGAAGCATTCATGCAAGTGAAACAAGCCCTTCAATCAATGTGTTTACTGGTCCATTTTGATCCTTCTAAAGCTATAATACTCAGTTGAGATGTATCTCTGTATGGAGTTGGCACTGTTTTGTCATGTACAATGAATGATGGGACAGAAAAATCCATTGACTATATTTCAAGGACCCTGACAGATGCAGAGAGGGCATATTCACAAATCGAGAAGGAGAGCCGCGCTGTCATCCTTGGTATCTGAAAATTTCACCAATATGTTTATGGGAGGCACTTCACAGCCATCACCGATCATAAACATTTACTTGGGTTTTTCAAAGAAGACAAAACAATCCCGCTAATTGTGTCTGCGAAGATACAGCGTCGGGCTTTGTTATTGACTGCTTACGAATACACTTTGCTAACACTGACCAGGGTCACACATCACCACTCAGACTCTGTAAGTTGTCTTCTGTGACCAGAAATTGTCATTGTGTTGGATTATCTTGATACATTACCTGTATCTGCACAACAGATAAAGTACTGGACCCAGAGATCTGATATTGTCAAAAGTCAGGCATATGAATGTACATGGCTGGCATCATGACACGACGTGAGAACATTTCAAGCTTTATCAAACAAGGAAGGATGAAGCTAGCTGTGAGGACGGTATCCTTCTGTGGGGAGAGAGAGTGCTCATCCCTGTACCTGGAAGAAAACTATTACTTGATGAATTGCACAGCGGACACCCCTTGTAAATAGTTTAACTTTTTATAGTATGTTGTAGTGACGGACTTAAGGTCACCAATCATTCAGATATTGGAAAAAGAGCCGGACTACAGAAAATGGTGGGTGGAATGGGCAGGGACAGGACTAAATGATTTGCTCTTGCAGTGAGCTAACACAGACATAACAGGCCAAAAGGCAGTCTCCTGTGCTGTAACCATTCTATGGCTCTATAATCCTGATGCAATTTAATCACACAAAAGCTTTGAAGACTTGTAAACCCTGAAACCCAAGAGGAGGACTCACAGCAGTGCTGCATCTATTTGCAGAGGAACTGTGGGGACCAGGAACGCCAAATTCGCAAATCAGCGCACAGCCCTAGTCGGGGGTGGACACCCTCCTAGAGCCAGTACTTTACACCTGCCGCAGCCCAACGGGAATGAGTGCATGTAGCTAAACTGCATCGCCTCATCAAGAATAGCTCCATCATGCGATTGTCCAGGTTAGTGGCCACCCACCTGAAATGGAAATGGACACTGGGACTGCTACCTCGGTCAAGGATGACAGGTGTGAGAAAGCCCGGTCAGGAATTCAACGCCTGGACCTAAGGGACACCCTATTCAAATGGCCTGGCTGGGCGGGCAGTACAGACATTTAAGAGAGGTATGAAGAAGCAGGCCAAGGTATCCATGGAGCCAAAGTTGGCACAGTTTTTATTCAGTTATCGTACCACACCACACATAATGACGAGAGTGGTGCTGGCAGAACTACTGATGGGCCAACGGCTAAGGACCCGCCTTAGCCTGACATTCCCTGATATTGGCGGGAAAGTTGGGAGGATACAGGATCTCCAGAAACAATACCACAGCAGACGGACACAGGACAGAGGGTTTTGGCTATGGGGCTCGGTATATGCGCAGAATTTGAAGAGGTGCCAGGTGGACACCAGGGACTGTAGTGGAAAGGACTGAACTGGTGTCGTACACGGTGAAAACCAAGGTTCTGTGGCCCATTTTTGTGGAGATGGGAACGGGGACAGCATGGCTGCCCGTCTGCATGCACGTGACAGATAACCGATATAGCCTCAATTAAACTCTTAATGAACCAATTAAAGGAGAGCAACTGAAACTTCTCAGTCAGCCTCCAGATTTCCACAGGCGGGGAAAGGGAGGGCCTCTTTAGATGCCAGGAAGCAGGTATCCAGTGGCAGTCGAGGGAGCTGCACTCCGAGGAGGCCTGCAGGCCCTCCCTATCTGCCAAGATGTAGGAAACATTGCAGGATACCGTGTGGAGAGCTTAACGACCCCCCCCCCCCCCCCCCCCAGGCCCTCCAAGGTTGTAGTCTGGCTTCCAAACCCATCTTTTAAGAAACAATTCTTAAAAGTTGGAAATGCGCATCTCCATTTTTCTCTTGCCTTCCATTGCAAATTGATGCTTCATTCAAGCCTCTGATATCCTCTAGTTTTGTGATCTGTTGGCGTATCTTCCCTCTATTAATCAGCAACAGCCCCCCACAACACCCCACCCCCTGGGAAAATATTTGGTGAGTTACTGTTTCCTATTAGGCTTGTTAAAGACCTGCTTCCCACCTCCCATAAGGAACATCCAGACTTGGGTACAAATAAAAATGCAAATATACATTTGTATGAAAGTTATTATAACCACACTTTAACATTTCTCTCAGAGTAGAAGCACGTCGTATGTTACAGCTGTTGGGGTTAGAGAAATGGCAACATGAAGATCACAGGCCCTACTTTGTGAGGCACTTAAATGTTATCCTAACTCAATGCCAGGTCCAATACTACACGCTTTTTATTGATTGAGAAATTACAATGTTTATTATATTTTACAACCCTGGTTTAACAAAACAGGAGATGTATATCATTGATCGATTAAAATGCAAGCTCAACCAATTATTGTGAGCATATTTGGCTTTTTTTGTTATTCAAAGGCTTTATAACCTTGCACCATGCTTTATTATTAGTCTCCATGTAAAATCAATCTTATTAATTATACAGAAGTGATAATACTCAAGACTTAAATTGCTGGTTTGTCTATCAGCAAACCTGTTTATTTTGCTCTGTACTTCTCTAGTATACTGATGGTAAAAATGGGGCATATGCTAGAGTGGTGCACAGCAAATAATTAATTATTTCAACTTATTCATGATCACAGGAGGCAGAGGACTAGCAGTTTGAAAGGGCAACATATTGAAGCCAGAGGAAATGGGTGAGGTACTAAATGAATACTTTGCATCAGTATTCACCAAAGAAATTGGTGGATGTTGAGTCTGGAGAAGGGTGTGTAGATACCCTGGGTCACATTGACATCCAAAAAGACAAGGTGTTGGGCGTCTTGAAAAATATTAAGGTAGATAAGTCCCCAGGGCCAGATGGGATCTACCCCAGAATACTGAAGGAGGCTAGAGAGGAAATTGCTGAGGCCTTGACAGAAATCTTTGGATCCCAGAGGACTGGAGAATAGCCAATGTTGTTCCTTTGTTTACAAAGGGTAGCAAGGATAACCCAGGGAACTACAGGACGGTGAGCCTTATGTCAGTGGTAGGGAAATTACTGGAGAGAATTCTTCGAGACAGGATCTACCCCCATTTGGAAGCAAATGGAAGTATTAGTGAGAGGCAGCATGGTTTTGTGAAGGGGAGGCCATGTCTCAATAACTTGCTAGTGTATTTCGAAGAGGTTACAAAGGTGATTGATGCAGGTAGGGCAGTGGATGCTGTCTATATGGACTTCAGTAAGGCCTTTGACAAGGTTCCTCATGGTAGACTGGTACAAAAGGTAGTGTCACACGGGATCAGGGGTGAGCTGGAAAGGTAATACAGAACTGGCTAGGTCATAGAGGCAGAGAGTAGCAATGGAGTAGCAATGGAAGGGTGCTTTTCTAATTGGAGGGCTGTGACTAGTGGTGTTCCACAGGGATCAGTGCTGGGACCTTTGCTGTTTGTAGTATATATAAATGATTTGGAGAAAAATGTAACTAGTCCGATTAGTAAGTTTGCAGACGACGCAAAGGTAGGTGGAATTGCGGATAGCGATGAGGACTGTCACAAGGATACAGCAGGATTTAGATCATTTGGAGACTTGGGCGGAGAGATGGCAGATGGAGTTTAATCCTGACAAATGTGAGGTAATGCGTTTTGGAAGGTCTAATGGAGGTAGGGAAGAGTAGAACCCTCAAGAGTATTGAAAGTCAGAGAGATCTAGGTGTACAGGTCCACAGGTCACTGAAAGGGGCAACCCAGGTGGAGAAGGTAGTCAAGAAGGCATGTGGCATGCTTGCCTTCATTGGCCGGGGCATTGAGTATAAGAATTGGCAAGTCATGTTGCAGCTGTATAGAACCTTAGTTAGGGCACACTTGGAGTATAGTGTTCAATTCTGGTCGCCACACTACCAGAAGGATGTGGAGTTGTTAGAGAGATGTACGAGGTAAGTTTTTTACACAGAGGGTAGTGGGTGCCTGGAACTCGCTTACGGAGGAGGTGGTGGAAGCAGGGACGATAGTGACATTTAAGGAGCATCTTGACAAATACATGAATAGGATGTGAATAGAGGGATACAGACCCAGGAAGTGTAGAAGATTTTAGTTTAGACGAGCAGCATGGTTGGCACGGGCTTGGAGGACCGAAGGGCCTGTTCCTGTGCTGTACTTTTCTTTGATCTTTGTTCTTTGAAGAATAATCAAGAAATTGTGAGATCTGCACCTTAGACATTGAAAATGCAGTAAATTGCAAATTCCCATCTCGTGATAACATGAAGCTGGTTGGTTGCAACAAATGTATACTTTATTGGGACCACACATCGAGATGTATTCATACTTGTCGCCATCTTACTACCCAGCACTGGCAGTACCCACCAGTTGATTGGCAGGAAGGTGGAGCACCCACTCCCATTACTACATTTCCTCCCCGCGTAATTTCCTCAAAAAACTATACAACATTCGCAAATCTACTGGGCTGGATTTTCCGCTGTTTGGATTCTCCATTGCGGTAGCAGCGCACCGACACCTGGGGATTTACCGACAGCGTCAGGATGCCCACAATGGGAAACCCCATTGACCGCCTGGCAGAACAGAGAATCCCGCTGCCGGTGGGGGTGCAGTGGGGCGGAGAATCCCACCCCGTGGTTTTAACGTCTCTTCTTTTACCAATCAAGTCTCTGAAGGGCTTTGTGGGAATGGTCAGAGTGATGCAACTCTACCAAGGGAGCCTCCAGAACAGGAATAATGATGTCTTGAGCCGCAGAAAAAGATGCTTCATTGGACCTGGTTTTGTACTCAACAGCTTATTGGATGTATCAGGAATAACATCAGAATGGTGATCACACACTCCAGAAGTTGACAACGAAAGATCAATTGCATGTTGATCTTGCAGTCGTTGGGTGTTTCTCTTGCTTGAATGTGATCTACGTGTCTGTATTACTTTATTCTCAACTTGAACTGACGAAAATGTATTCGTTTCTAAAATAACGGCTCCTAGAGTCCAGCATGGCCCACTTCCAAAGTTATGCATATACACCGGGTTGCCTACTTTGAATGTACGTACCCTGCTATGTATAACATGGTTTCGTTTCTGTTCACTTTATTTCTGTCCCACCATCCCCTCCAAATTGGGAAACATCAAATTCAGACACGTGTGCAAGAGGTGTTTCATCAGCCGCTCTGTCAGTGTGGAGCCATTAGTAATCTGTGGTTTTGTGCGTGAACTCAGAAGGAATCTGGAAAGACAAGACTCCAAATTACCTCCAGCTTTAAAGGTGTGTACATCTCTTCAGGCAAGACCATTTGATGAAGGATGCCAGAGAGCAGACTTTATGTGCCCGATGCCAGCCATGTCAGTAAACTAATTCTGCTCCAGTGAAAATTGCTCCATTGTCAGAAACAGTAATCTTAGGCAAATCATGTCTACTAAAAGAGTTTGGCAGCTTCTAAATATTTACAGTTGAAGTTGGTGACTTCACCACATAGACATCAAACTACTTCAAATGTGTATTGATGAGTAATTGGAACATGGTGCCGATAAATGGTCCCACATGGTCATTATGCAGTCAGACTCAAGGATGGTCACGCCATTCCCATGGGTGAAGAAGAGCTGAAGGACGCTGCTTCATGTTCTCTGATGTTCTCTGCTCCTGCTACTGTCAATGGGAATTCCTGCACTGCCAGGAAAGCCGCAGAGGGGTTGTGTTGCGGGTGGAACCAGAGAATTCCGGCCCTTAAAAATGAAGTAGGGAGAAAAATCTGCCATGCAAGACGTAAACAATTTTGAGATAGCTGTAGCTTACCAATTTTTTCAGCTATAGAGAGGAGCTCTGCTGGTTTTGCATCAATATGATAAACATATTATTTGGCCCATTAACACGGGCCTCAAACTGTCAGATTAAGCAGTAACATGTAATATGATCATGCTATAGTGTATTGTGTGTGTTTAATGATATAATTTTACACTGCTGCATGAGGAAGGTTTGTGATCTCTTCAAATGTTTTCTAGGCAAGTTCGAGAGTTAATGACAGGCTAGCACCTTCTTGGCCTTCACCAGGCAGCCTGCTGCGTACTACACAAAGCTGACCCTGTAAGAGATCAGCTGCAGCCTCCATGCCCTCCTGCTGGCTAACACTCATTATCAAATCCAGTGGCTCTTCAGGCTGTGATTATTCACTCTGCTGCATTGTCAACTTCCTTTTCAAATGTTCAAAAACCATTGCAATGGCTCAGTGAATCCTGTCAGCTTCAGAAATGTTTAATGTTGCTTTCTGGACTGTGCCTGAATTGGAGATGCTTTTCTATTAAGACTTGCATAAACTTAGTCAATTATTAATTATTGCACTTCAGGCACAGAAACAATTATAGACATTGACATAATACCAAGTGATTTACAATACATTATTAAGAAGCATATTGCAGGGGGTGTTATGGACATTTGCATGTAAATATTTATTTTTGGTTGACAGCTAGCATTTTTTATATTAATTATTAAACTTAACAGCAAACTACGACAGTAATTTGTTGCTGATGTCACCCTGGAGGTTGAATAGTTGGAAAGCATCTTCTTGATCCTTGGAAGTCATTTTCTAAATGTTTTGCATTCTAGTGCAATTACGTTTCATGTTGCTGTGATTTAACTCTCACGGTCCTTTTAATCAACAACTAATTTTCTAGTCTTGGGAAGCTTCGAAGAAAGAACAGTAATTTGTACTCAACTAGCACATTACATGCCATTTTAAAATGTTGCATGGCCAACAATGAGATGCAGTCATTTGTGTAATGCGACACCCAATTGTATTGTGACACACAGTTTACACGTATTACACTGCAGAAAAGCAGGGTTCTCCCAAAACTCTACCGCGTGGAGCCCCTTTAACACCTCATCCAAAAGACAAAACCTCAATCCCTACAACATCTCAGCACTGCAGCGAAGTGCCAGCCTAGATAATGTGACCTTGGGATTGGAGTTTGAAATAATGAACATCTGACTCGGAGGCAAGAACACTATGACTGAGCCAAGGTTGATACCTTTGGAGGGATTCCACTGCCAGGGTGCTCGGGTGTCACTGCCAGGGTGCCAGGCTGGCAGTGCCAAGGTGCCCAGGTGCCAGATTGGCACTGCCAGGGATCAGACTTGGGGTACTCAACACTTATGTGGTGGTGTGTGACGGGAGAGCTCGAGAACCCCAGAACAGGTATTTTTTGGGGGATGTCCGGAGGCCACGATGGGGAGTAAAAGGGGGGCCCAGAGATTATGGAGTTCATCCTTGTCAGGGCATCCTCGCCAAGGCAAAAAAAAACAGATTCCCGTTTGATAGCAGGCTCATTCTTGGTGCGGCAGGTGCCAAGAAAATCCCAATAAATGCTCCGAAAATGAGAACCTCTTTCCCTATTTAATTGCGAACGAGAACAGCTGACAGTAATCCAAATGGTGTCTAACAAGAGATTTGTATAGCTGCAGCAAATCATCTGTGTCTTTATACACCAATCATCTCGATATAAAGGCTAGCATTCCATTAGCCTTTTTGATTCTTTTCTGCACTTGTACAGAATGGCATTTTAAAGATCTATGCACCTAAACCCAGACACCACTGTGCTTAACCTCTTCCCATTTAGAAAGTACCCTGCTCAATCTTTTTTTAGTCCAAAATAGATAACATTACCTTGCTTATATTGAACTCCATCTGCCACAATTTTGCCCATTCACCTGGTCTGTCAATATCTCCCTGCAATTGTATGCGATTATCTCGATTGTCTACAATGCCAGCTAACTTTGTATCATCAGTAAATCTGGATATATGACAGTGTATGCCATCTTCCAAGTCATTAATGAATAGTGTGAATAATTGAGACCCCAACGCAGATCCCTATGATATATCACTAGTCACATCTTGCCAATTAGAGTACTTACCTTAGAGAGGGGCAGCGCGGTAGCATAGGGGCAGCATGGTAGCATAACAGTTAGCACTGTGGCTTCACAGCGCCAGAGTCCCAGGTTCGGTTCCCTGCTGGGTCACTGTCTGTGCGGAGTTTGCACGATCTCCCCGTGTCTGCGTGTGTTTCCTCTGGGTATTCCGGTTTCCTCCCACAGTCCAAAGACGTGCAGGTTAAGTGGATTGGCCATGCTAAATTGCCCTTAGTGCCCAAAAAATGTTAGGAGGGGTTATTGGGTTAGGGGGGTAGGGTGGAAGTGAGGGCTTAAGTGGGTTGGTGCCGACTCGATGGACCGAATGGCCTCCTTCTGCACTCTATATTCTATGTTCCTATGTTACCCATTATCCCAAATCGCTGCCACCTGCCACACAACCAATTTCCTAACCATGTTAATAATGTGCCCTCAATACCATGGGCTTCCACCTTGGTTAACAGTCTCTTATATGGGACTTTATCAAATGCCTTCTGGAAGTCCATATAAATAACATCCATAGATATAACATCCATATAAATAACATCCTGTCCACTACTTTAGTCACCTCAGAAAATTCAATAAGAGTAGTCAGGATGACCTTCCCTTCATGAATCAATACTGGTTTCTCTCTGATCGACCAAACGTTTTTGAGGTGTTCTGTTACCCCATCCCTGATGATAGATTCCAGCAATTTCCCGACGACAGATGTTAGGCTAACTTGTCTGTAATTTCCTGTTTTCTCCCTTTCTCCCTTATTTTTTTTTTAAATTTAGAATATCCAATTCATTATTTCCAATTAAGGGGCAATTGAGCCTGGCCAATCCACCTATCCTGCACATTTTTTGGGTTGTGGGGGCGAAACCCATGCTGTTGCTCGTTCTGGGTGAGTGTGCTTTACACTCAATTGGCTGTTTTATTCCTAAACTCAGAGTCGCCAGGTACCGCCACGAGGCTCAAGTTCAAGTTCAGATCAATGACTCAATACACCAGTTAGTAAGTTCAAACAAGACACGTTTATTATTACACAGTTATTTGCTACTCATGCATATAAAACTAAGACTAAACTGTTCCTACCACTACTAGGCCAATACTTATCTGAAATAAGGGAACTGCCGGATCAGGGAACAATGGCCTCTTGCTTTGTCCTGGATCCGGAGGCTTCCAGTTGGTGTGGACTAAAGGGGTCAGGAGTGTCTACACTCGTAGCGTGCGTTGTATGACATTTACTTGTCAGTGTAGCAATTGGCCAGGCCTCTCCTTCTCACGTCCAAGTTCCTGAAGAGCTGCTGCAAAGGTGTTCTGCTGGGAGGGCCGGCTAAGAGAGAGAGGAGGGCTGGCTAAGAGAGAGAGCTGGGGTCGGGGTCTCTGTCTTATACTGTTTTGGGTTTCGCGCCCATCTGGGCGGACCCTCTATAAACTTCCAATTGATTGGGTCTCTTCCCAATCGATTGATTTGAATTTCCCCAATAACGGGGCTGTTCCTCGATCACTGGGCGGTTCTTTCTACCTTGTTTGTATCCTTTTGTTTCAGACTCCACTGGCGCTGGGATGTCTGACCTGCTATAGAATGTTTCAATCTCTTCCAATTGTTGTGTCCATTGTGCCTGGGAATCACCGGGAATCGCTCAATTAATATGCGCAGCTTGTTAGTTCCTATGCTGTCTGGTTTCTTCACAGACAGAATCCACAGAGAGGTTCTGAAACCTGCTTGCCTCTCTGTCATTGTCCAATTTTCCCTGCATGCAACTCAATGTTCCATTTTATGTCGGGAAGTGGCCAGCTTCGGTGGCTACAATGCAAACACATGGAGAATGTGCAAACTCCACACAGACTGTGACCCAGAGCTGGGATCGAACCTGGGACTTCGGCGCAGTGAGGCAACCATGCTAACCATTTGCGCCACTGTGCCCCTTTCTCCCGTCTTAAAAAGTGGAGTTTAAGTGGACTTAAAAAGACAATGAGCTCATTCTTATTTAATTATTGACAAGTTATAGCCCAATGGGCTATTTTCCAACAATTAGCTAAGGTGGGCTTTCAATATTTTAAAGTACAAAAAAGAATCTCAAGAAGGCATTTTGGGTAGAAAGAGAGTGGGCAGAGTAAAGGGGGCAATGATAGATGTAAAGAGAGGTGGAGAGAGATGTTACGAGAAAGATGTGCGTAGCAAGAGACAGAGAGAGATGTTTACAGAGAGGCATCGGTGTCACATGTTATCAATGTTTTCAGAGTCTTCATTTCATGCTTGGTCTGAGAAGAGTGTGAGAAGTATGTTCAATTGTTAAGTCAAGCTTTCTTCTACTCCTGTCAATTATTGCAAATTGCTTTTTATTGCCACTTTATTTTTCTGACTTGTTACTTTTTTAATGGTTAATAAACTTTCTGAATTCACCATTTAACGTGCTATTTCTTGCCATATGGTTACATCTCTATACCTCAATGTGATTTACAATGGGGGGTTGTTATCAATAAATAAGTGAGCCCCATAAATCTGAGTTTCGTTAAATCAACAACTTATTAGAGAATACACGCAGCTCTGGTGGCCCTATGCTCCTGGTCTTTGGGCACCCAATGCGGAGAGGGGTGGAGAGGAAACTGGACCTCCTAGTGATCCTGCTCCTGGGCCTAGCCAAGCTTGCCATAAATAGGTTCAGGCAATAGGAGGTCAAAGGGGCCATCAACCCTGACTATTTACCCTTTTACCATGGCTATGTTTGCTGTTGGGTGTCCCTGGAAAGTGAGCATATGCGCCGGGATTCTCTGACCCTGTGCCGGGTAGGAGAATCCCCGGGGGAAGGCGCGAATCCCGCCCCGCTGCCCCGATGCCAGCTGCCTTATTCTCCAGTGCCGTTTTTCGGGGGTCGCTGTGATTCCCGCCATGCCAGTCGGGGGCTGGTGACAGCGGCCCCTCCGGCGATTCTCCGGGCCCCGATGGGCCGAGTGGACGTCAAGTTTAGCCCAGTCCCGCCAGCATGAATTACTCACCTCACACACGGCGGGACATGGCAGGTAAGTGTGTGGGGACGGTCCTGGGGTGGGGTGGTAGGATCCGACCCCAGGGGGTGGCCCACGGTGACCTGGCCCGTGATCGGGGCCTACCGATCTTGCGGCCGGGCTGGTTCCGTGGGGTCCTCCTTTCCTCTGCGCTGGGTCCCTGTAGCGCTCCGCCATATTGCCCGGGGGCTGGCGCAGAGAAGGGAAACCCCCATGAATGAGCGGAAATAAGCCGGCCGATCCGCGCATGCGCGAACTCGTGCCGGCCCTTCGGCGCCGGCTGGATCTGCGGGAACCATTCCGGCGTCAACCTAGCCCCTGAGAATTTGGCTTATACAGCAAATAAGTCCAAGGTATTGTATTATTATAATATGGCTAGTAACATTTTATTTCCATGACACACGATGTGCATTTTATATCTTGCATTTTGTGAGCACCATTTGCTCTTCCACCTCACTGAGAAACATTTCCTCGTACAGAAATTGCTTCTTGATTTTCCGTTGCCTATCTTGGCTCAATGGGAATACTTGCATTTCTAAGACTCAAGGTTGTAGGTTCAAGATAGAAACTTTGTGGTATTGGACACCAAATAATTAAGCTCTTTAATTTGCAAGTACATCAAATACAGGAAGGTATAATCACCTCAATGAGGAAGTAAATACAGCAGTCTTAGATCTGATCTAACCAACCATTACTATGCTACCTGTAATTATACCCATCTTGTTTACTGCATTCATGACCCAGCTTTGACCCAACTATAACTGCATTGCTCTCACTATGACCACAACAATATGCTTTATTATCTCCTTTCTGCACAATTTCAAAAAACATGAGAAAGTTCATTAGGTTATTGTTTGATGTACCTACGAATGTATGTTTACTACACCTAATGATCATCCACCATTATCAGTAGAGTCTTAAGAACGCATATATTTGGGGTGTGTACAACCATTAAGTGTACAAATAGGCATTTGATAGCTCAGAACCTAAATTTCACTGAAAAAAGGTACATGTCAACCATATTCAACCAACCTGTGCTTGCAAGAGTCAAAACATAGTGTCTAACATTAGACAGGTGGCATGGTGGCACAGTGGTTAGCACTGCTGCCTCACAACTCCAGGGTTCTGTGTTCAATTCCGACCTTGGATGGCTGTCGGTGTGCAATTTGCACGTTCGCCCTGTCTCTGCGAGGGTTTCCTCCGGGTGCTCCGGTTTCCTCCTGCAGTCCAAAGATGTGCAGGTAAGGTGGATTGGCCACACTAAATTGACCCTTATTATCCAAAGGTTGGGTGGGGTTACTGGGTTACAGGGATAGGGTGGGGTGGGGGGGCTAGATAGACTGCTCTTTCAGGGGGTCGGTGCAGACTCGATGGGCCAAATGGCCTCCTTCTGCACTGTAAAGATTCTATGATTCCATGATTGGTCAGAAGTACACTGATAACCAATTTAAGAATTTCGGTTATGCTTGCAGTGTGGCTCATTTAAGTGTGCTGCAAGGTATATATATTCACACACAGGGCCCTGTTCTTAGCAAACAGAACGAATATGTACACGCATTGCGCCTGTTTCAAATAAACAAAATGGGCAACAACCATCCCCTGTTTCAATCTCCGGAACAATTTCTTGACCAATCAGAGTCAACCTGCCTGGTTTGAATTTAAACCATAAGACCATAAGACATAGGAGCAGAATTAGGCCACTCAGCCCATCGAGTCTGCTCCGCCATTCCATCATGGCTGATATTTTCTCATCCCCATTCTCCTGCCTTCTCCCCATAACCCCTGATCCCCTTATTAATCAAGAACCTATCTATCTCTGTCTTAAAGACACTGAATGATTTGGCCTCCACAGCCTTCTGCGGCAAAGAGTTCCACAGATTCACCACCCTCTGGCTGAAGAAATTCCTCCTCATCTCTGCTTTAATGGATCATCCCTTTAGTCTAAGATGGTGTCCTTCGGTTCTAGTTTCTCCTACAAGTGGAAACATCCTCCCCACGTCCACTCTATCCAGGCCTCGCAGTATCCTTAATGTATATTGTGAAAGGTTGTGATACCAGCACAGACCCCTGAGGCACACCACTAGTCACCGGCTGCCATCCTGCCTTCTGCTAGTCAGCCAATCCTCTATTCATGCCAGGATCTTACCCTTATCTCTATGGCTTTTAACCTATTTAACAGTCTCCTATGTGGCACCTTGTCAAAAGCCTTCTGGAAATCTAAATAAATCACGTCCACCGATTCTCCTTTGCCTAACATCCTTGTTAACTCCTCAAAGAACTCTAACAGATTTGTCAGACACGACCTCCCTTTGACAAAGCAGTGCTGACTCAGACCTATTTTACCATTCTTTTACAAGTACTTCGCGATCTCATCTTTAATAACAGACAGATTCATACCAATGACTGAAGTCAGGCTAACCGGCCTATAATTTCCCGTCTTTTGCCTCCATCCCTTCTTAAACAGTGGTGTTACATCAGCCACTTTCCAGTCTTCTGGGACCCTTCCTCCCTCCAGTGATTCCTAAAAGATCATCACCAATACCTCCACAATTTCCTCAGCTATCTCTATTAGCACCCTGGGGTGTAGTCCATCTGGTCCAGGTGACTTATCCACCTTCAGACCTTTCGGTTTCCCAGAACTTTCTCCTTAGTAATGGTCACTGCACCCAACTCTGCCCCCTGATTCTCCTGGAGCTTTGGCATCCCACTGGTGTCTTCCACCGTGAAGACTCATGCAAAGTAACTATTTAGTTCTTCTGCCATTTCTTTGTTTCTTATTATTACTTCTCCAAATACATTTTCCAGTGGTCCAATGTCTACTTTTGCCTCTCTCTTACCTTTTATATATTGAAAAAAAACTCTTCCTATCTTCCAATATATTACGAGCTAGCTTGCACTCATTCTTCATCTTCTCCCCCCTTATTGTTTTTTTAGTTGTCCTCTGCTCACTTTTAAAGACTTCCCAATCCTCTGGCTTCCCACTAATCCTCGCCACTTTGTATGCTTTTTCTTTAGCTTTTATGCTGTCCTTGACTTCCCTCATCAACCATGGATGCCTTGTCCTCCCCTTAGCATGTTTCCTCCTCCTGAATTTCTGTTGTGCCTCCCTAATAACCCCCAAAAACTCCTGCCGTTGCTGTTCCACGGTCCTCCGGGCTAGGCTCCTTTTACACTCAACTCTGGCCAGCTCCTCCCTCATGTCTGAACTTGTTTTATCTCTCAACAACTTCTTCTTTAACTCATCTCACTTTCGCCAAATCAAAGGTGTAGCAATGGGTACCCTCATAGGTCCTAGCTACGCTTGCCTTTTTATGGGGTATGTGGAACATTCCTTGTTCCAGGCTTATCTGGGCCCCCTGCCGCAACTCCTTTACCGATACATTGATGACTATTTTGATGCCGCGTCATGCTCTCGCCCGGACCTGGAAAAATTCATCAACTTCACTTCCAGTTTCCACCCCTCCATCACTTTCACTTGGACAATCTCAGACACTTCCCTTCCCTTCCTTGATCTTTCTGTCTCCATTTCCGGCAATAGACTATCCACTAATATCCACTACAAGCCCACTGACTCCCACAGCTATCTGGACTACAGCTCTTCGCACCCTACACCCTGTATGGACTCCATCCCTTTCTCTCAGCTCCTTCGCCTCCGTCACATTTGTTCCGATGATGGCGCTTTCCAAAATGGTGCTTCGAAAATTTGTTCCTTCTTCCTCGACCGTGATTTCCCACCTACAGTTGTGGACAGGGCCCTCAACAGTGTGCGGTCCATCTCCCGCGCCACTACCCTCGCTCCCCCCACTTCCTCGCAGAACAAGGATAGAGTCCCCCTCGTTTTCACATTTCATTCCACCAGCCTCTGTATGCAAAGCATAATCCTCCGCCATTTTCGCCAATTCCAGCGTGATGCCACCACCAAACACATCTTCCCTTCACTCCATCTGTCAGCATTCCGCAGAGACCGTTCCCTCTGAGACAATCTAGTCCACTCCTCCAACATAGCCAGTACCTCTCCCATCACCCATGGCACCTTCCCATGCAATCGCAGAAGGTGTAACACCTGCCCCTTCCAGGCCCAAAACACTCATTCCAGGTTAAGCAGCGTTTCACTTGCACCTCTTTCAATCTGGTCTATTGCATTCGCTGCTCCCAATGTGGTCTCCTCTATATCGGAGAGACCAAACGCAGACTGGTGATCACTTTGCTGAGCATCTTCGGTCTGTGCGCATTCAGGATCCTGACCTTCCTGTTGCTTGCCATTTTAACAAAAGACCCTGCTCCCATGCCCACATGTCTGTTCTTGGCCTGCTGCAATGTTCCAGTGAAGCGCAACGCAAACTAGAGGAACAACATCTCATCTTCCGGTTAGGCACGCTACAGCCTTCCGGCCTCAATATCGAATTCAACAACTCAGATGATCAGCCCCACCTCGACCCATTTGTTTTCATTTCATTTTAACTGTCTTTTACCATTTATTTCTTTCTTGCACTTTTCTCCTCTTTGCTTCCCCCTTCCCCTCCCCCCCACCTACAATTCATCCTCTGATGTTAGTTTCCCTGCTGTTTGACCTTTCACATCTTTTGTACTCTCTGGGGACTGCCATTAACACTCTTTCTCCTTGGTTTCTGTGGCCATTAGCACCCGGTTTCCCTGGGTTTCTGTGGCTATGACTCATCTTTCATTCTCACTCCACAGTATAAATATTTCCCACTCTCTCTGTCTGTTAGCTTTGACAAAGAGTCATCGGACTCGAAACGTTAGCTCTTTTCTCTCCCTACAGATGCTGCCAGACTTGCTGAGATGTTCCAGCATTTTCCCTTTTCCCCCTCATGTCTTTGTACTTACCCTTATTTAATTGTAATACCATTACATCTGATTGCAGCTTCTCCCTCTCAAACTGCAGGCTAAATTCTATCTTATTGTGGTCACTGCTCCCTAAGGGTTCCTTCACCTTAAGTTCCCTCATCAAGTCTGCCTCATTCCACATCACAAAATCCAGAACTGCCTGTTCCCTCGTAGGCTCTGTCACAAGCAGCTCCAAAAAAACATCTCTTAGACTTTCCACAAATTCCTTTTATTGGGATCCGCTACCAACCTGATTTTCCCGGTCCACCTGTATATTGAAGTCCCCCATGATTCTTGTAATATTGCCTTTTTTACATGCCTTTTCTATCTCCTCATTTATTTTCTGCCCCACATTCTGACTACTGCTCGGGGGCCTGTACATAACTCCCATCAGGGTCTTTTTACCTTTGCGATTCCTCAACTCTACCCACAGAGATTCTATGCCTTCTGATCCTATATTGCTCCTTGCTATCGATTTAACTTCAATCCTTACTAACAATACAACCCCGCCTCCTTTGCCCATCTGTCTGTCCTTTCGATAGGACATATACCCTTGGATATTTAGATCCCAGCCCTGATCCCCTTGCAGCCAAACAAAGCTTGGAAGTTAACTTTCAGTCATCCGTTAATTGGTGCATGATCCGTGGCAGCTCCTCTACTTATAGAATCCACTTGCCAACCAATCAGCACTTTTTTCTTACAAAGTATAATTTTTTGTTCACTCTGACATTTGGTATTATTGTGAGTGTCCTGATGTGTGCAAGGTGAAAAGCTTTGATAAACGTCCTTTTTTTAGCAGTTTTCATGGATATGTTGTTCCAGCAGGCCTAAACTACGAGCATCACTCCACAGCTCAGTGCAAAAGAACAAGCAAAGAACAAAGAAAAGTACAGCACAGGAACACACCCTTCAGCCCTCCAAGCCTGCGCCGACCATGCTGCCCTTCTAAACTAAAATCTTCTACACTTCCGGGGTCCGTATCCCTCAATTCCCATCCTATTCATGTATTTGTCAAGATGCCCCTTAAAACGTCACTATCGTCCCTCCTTCCACCACCTCCTCTGGCAGCGAGTTCCAGGCACCCACTACCCTCTGTTTAAAAAACTTAACTCGTACATCTCCTCTAAACGTTGCCCCTCACACCTTAAACCTATGCCCCCTAGTAATTGACCCCTCTACCCTGGGAAAAAGTCTCTGACTATCCACTCTGCCTATGCCCCTCATAACCTTGTAGATCTTTATCAGGTCGCCCCTCAACCGCCTTCATTCCAGTGAGAACAAACCGAGTTTATTCAACCGTTCCTCATAGCTAATGCCATCCATACCACGCAACATCCTGGTAAATCACTTCTGCACCCTCTCTAAAGCCTCCACATCCTTCTGGTAGTGTGGTGACCAGAATTGAACACTATACTCCAAGCGTGGGCTAACTAAGGTTCTATACAGCTGCAGCATGACTTGCCAATTTTTATATTTAATGCCCCGGCCAATGAAGGCAAGCATGCCGTATGCCTTCTTGACTACCTTCTCCACCTGTGTTGCCCCTTTCAGTGACCTTGGACCAGTACACTAAGATCTCGCTGACTGTCAATACCCTTGAGGTTTCTACCATTCACTGTATATTCCCGACCTGTATTACACCTTCCAAAATGCATTACCTCACATTTGTCTGGATTAACCCCATCTGCCGTCTTGCCGCCCAAGTCTCCAAACGATCTAAATCCTGCTGTATCCTCTGACAGTCCTCATCGCTATCCGCAATTTCACCAACCTTTATGTCGTCTGCAAACTTACTAATCCTGTGCTGTAATTTTCTTTGTTCTTTAGATAGAAGTAGACCTTGGAAAATAGGAGACAGGTTTAGATAAAGGATCTGGATCGGCGCAGGCTGGGAGGGCCGAAGGGCCTGTTCCTGTGCTGTAATTTTCTCTGTTCTTTGTTCTTAATCAGACCAGTTACATTTTCCTCCAAATCATTTGTATATACTACGAACAGCAAAGGTCCCAGCACTGACCCCTGTGGAACACCACTAGTCACAGCCCTCCAATCAGAAAAGCACCCTTCTATTGCTGCTCTCTGCCTTCTATGACCTAGCCAGTTCTGTATCCATCTTGTCAACTCACCTCTGATCCCGTGTGACTTCACCTTTTGTACCAGTCTGCCATGAGGGACCTTGTCAAACGCCTTACTGAAGTCCATATGGACAATATCTACTGCCCTACCTGCATCAATCATCTTTGCGATCTCCTCGAAAAACTCTATCAATTTAGTGAGACACGACCTCCCCTTCACAAAACCGTGCTGCCTCTCGCTAATATAACCTCTTGCTTCCAAATGGGAGCAGATCCTGTCTCGAAGAATTCTCTCCAATAATTTCCTTACCACTGACGTAAGGCTCACTGGCCTGTAGTTCCCTGGATTATCCTTGCTACCCTTCCTGAACAAAGGAACAACATTGGCTATTCTCCAGTCCTCCAGGGCATCATCTGAAGACAATGAGGATCCAAAGATTTCTGTCAAGGCGTCAGCAATTTCCTCTCTTACCTCCTTCAGTATTCTGGAGTAGATCCCATCAGACCCTGGGGACTTACCCAGCTTAATATTTTTCAAGACGCCCAACACCTCGTCTTTTTGGATCTCATTGTGACCCAAGCTATCTATACATCTTTCTCCAGACTCAACATCCACCAATTCCTTCCCTTTGGTATATACTGATGCAAAGTATTCATTTAGTACCTCGCCCATTTTCTCTGGCTCCACACATAGATTCCCTCCCCTGTCCTTCAGTGAGCCAACCCTTTCCCTGGCTACTCTCTTGCTTTTTATGTACATGTAAAAAGCCTTAGGTTTTTCCTTAACCATATTTGCCAATGACTTTTCATGATCCCTTTTAGCCCTCCTGACTACTTGCTTAAGTTCCTTCCTACTTTCCTTATATTCCACGCAGGCTTCGGTTGTTCCCAGCCTTCTAGCCCTGACAAATGCCACCTTTTTCTTTTTGACGAGGCCTACAGTATCTCTTGTTATCCAAGGATCCTGAAATTTGCCATATTTAGCCTTCTGCCTCACAGGAACATGCCGGTCCTGAATTCCTTTCAATTGACATTTGAAAGCCTCCCACATGTCAAATGTTGATTTACCCTCAAACATCCGCCCCCAATCTAGGTTCTTCAGTTCCCACCTAATATTTCATAATTAGCCTTCCCCCAATTTAGCACATTCACCCTAGGACCACTCTTATCCTTGTCCACCAGCACTTTAAAATTTACTGAATTGTGGTCACTGTTCCCGAAATGCTCTCCTACTGAAACTTCAGTAATGAGATAGTGTTGCATTGTGAGAGGTATAGGTCTAGACTTTTCAGCTGGTATGAGTGGTAAATCTGTTAATGTTTGCTGTCTTTGCACTGAAATTGACATCAGGGTGCGACACATATGAAGAATCGAGACGTTGCTGATGTTGATTCAACATTCTTCCCAGGAGCCCACTGTTGAAGATCCCCAGAAAGCAATGCCCAATCAATCAGTGAATTGACAGGAACTTACCCTATTTATGTCGATAGTATCACTATAAAAATCCTTGAGAAAGATACACCTTGTCGAATGAGCTTGTTTCAATAGAGTACTAATTTGTCGGTATTGCTGAACATTATCATTGGCCCTGGGAGATTAATTTTATATTTGTTGAATGTCAATTTTTTAATGACAGGAAATTGCACAGCTTTAATGTTTTTAGAGTTTATTTATATGACATTTTAGCTTCGGTCTCAATCAAATCAATCATTTATTTTGCTATCTAGAAATTTAAATTAGAAGTGCAAAGTACTTTTTTTTATTTCCTGGTTTGCTATCTGTGTGAATACTTCAATGTGAGTGGCTGGACTGCACAGTGGGTGCTAGATTTAAGATGCCATCCAGAAAGGGGAAGTGCAATAGAAATTGCTAATTTGTTTTTTTGTGCCAGCTTTATTGGAGGCCAATGGCAAACCACTAACTGAAAAATATGGCCACCATCTTTTGGATAAGACCTATCAAAGCCCCCTGTGCTCTCTCAGGTGGGTGCAATAGATTCTGTGGCCCTATTCAAGGAAAAACAAAAGCGATCTTATCATGATCAATCATTAGCCCTCAACCAATAAAACGAAAACAGATTAGCTAACTTATTTAATCGTTATTTGTTGGTCCTTGCTGTGCACAAGCTGTTTGTTGAATTTACCAGCAATCTAATAGCGACTGCCCTAAAGATCCTTCATTGCCTGTAGAAAAGTGCTTTATAAATGCTAGTTCCTTTTTTCCTTTCATCAGTTTTCGTTTGATGTCTCCTGACAAGTTCCTACGGGCTTTAATCGCCCACTGATGCACAGGGCCTCTAAACTGACTAATTCCAGTGTCTCTACCATCCTCCTTGCTGAGATCAACTTACTCAGCACTGACCAGGAATTTCTCCTCAAAGGATCCTGAATTGAAAGTGGGACTGCTCCTTGCAAAGTAGCCGATCAGTCAGGGAAGACCACAACATCAATTGTTGCCCTGTAAGTTTTGCAGTTAAAGTGGTTCCTTGTGTTAAGTTTGGTAGTCGGATTAGAATGTGACTGCATGTTGTTACTCTTTGCTTTATTTTTCCAGAATGATCTGGTGGTGAGATTCTAAAGAAACTACCAATCTTCAACTTAAAGCAAAATAGGTTTAATGAATACCGAATTGAATAACGTTGAGTTTCTTCACTCTTACAGAACTATGACTGGTGATAAAGTAATTCAGAATAAAAGTATTAACTATATTTACTACACGTGCTAACTGTACTATTATCTTTCTCTCTAACACACTGCTGTCTAGTCACTCCTGGTTCGAAGAGACCCAAGATCCTTTGAGTCCGCATATTTATACATGAATCTAGTGCTTGGTTACTTGATGTCGTCGTTAACTCTTTACATATCTCTCTATATACATATCACTACAGCTCCTTGTGTTAGGTTTGATAGTCAGATTAGAATTTAACTGTTCCCCAAGGTTGAAGGCCATATAACAGGCAACAGTGGAGATGATTGAGGTGTATGATGTATAAACATTGCTAATAAAGATGACACTTGAACAGCAGACATTTTGGATACCCAACTGACTTCCCCTGAAAAACTACAAAGTCGTTATCTTCCTTTTCCTATTACTTCTACATAGTTCTACCTCTACAGATTCAACAGAGCTAGAGTCAAACTTCTCATTCCTCTGCCATGACAGCTGAATAATCATGGCTGATGTCCTTTGGGTTTTGGAGCCTCAGATCCCTGTCAAAAATTGCCCCACCTGCAGAGTCAGGTGACCACTGAGACAGGAACCAACATGTTCGGCTCTGATTGAAGCAGGGCAAGGGGGAAGAAAGAGAAGAAATTTGAAGACTGTTCTGCAACTTCAGAGCAGGAAGAGCTGAGGCTGACCAGGGTGCCTGCATCTTTTTGCCTGGTTTCAACATGATTGAGTTATACAGGCATGATTTAAACTGTTTAGATTTTAAGTTGCGACGTTCGCCCACTGCAGAAGACCTTTCTGATTAATGTCGAGAGAAATTTGGACCCTTTGAAATCCTCACAGCTGGTTGTATCCTACTTCATCTGCTTTGAAAACTGACCAATCGGCAACACGCTTGTTTTAATGAATTTGTTTATTTGCAAAGAGGCAACTGCAAAATAATACAGACGTTTTGAGGGTAAATACACCAAGAGTGCATGCTGCACAAAAAATGTGACCATATGTCTGGTATAAATTACAGTACTGAAAAGATCCAAACTTACATAAGTATATACTCCCTCAACTTTACAGAGTCTTATGATATCCTGAAAGGCAGTTTTAAATAGTTGATCTAATTCCATTTTCTGGCCTCCAGTGTTGTGAAATTAAACTGTAACAATAAGAATTTTTTCATCTTATGCAACCTTACAAAAGCTTGCAACTTGTCCAAAAATTACAGGTGCAACAAAGATGGCTCATGAAAGTTTCTATATTTGCAATGGACTCAAATGAATTTGCTGAATCTCATTTAATTTAATTTGCCATAAAAATTACATAGAAACTGATGTGCTGTACTGCAAATCCTTTTTTTTTACAAAATGGCAGATCCTTCACAACTGGACTTGTCAGCTGTATTAACTCCAAAACTGAAAGCAGCTTCTTTCAGATGCAGCACAAGAGTTAAGATTGGCAGCTGATCTGTAAACATTGTTGAAATGTCACGGCTGGAAAAATTCAGAGCCCCTGGATTTCCCAAAATATTTGAAGTACCTCCATAATTTAGGTTTTGGCAGATATATGGAACACCACTTCACCACCTTCTGTAACAATACTGTCTGTTAACAATATCAAGTACAACTAGGTACGCTGAGAAACTGTAGTTTGCGTGTTCGACTGCCCTAATGTATAGAGACTCCCGAGATATGATGTTGGTATCAGATGGCGTTGGTTGCAAGTTTAGTACAACACTTTCTATTAAATTGTACTGCCCATGTTTTTTGATTGCAGGTAGAGCGGAGCTTGCTTGAAGGAAGAAATATCTTATTTATATTGTCTGCTGATGAAAGTGGACTCACGCATAGCACTTGGAGCTGATGATACTGACTACTGAACACAGCAGGCCAATTAAAATATACTCCAGTACACTACAGGGACAGCTCCTGATTGCCGAATGAAATTCTGAATGTGTTCAAACCTTGGAGGAAATGAGTTTACATTTTCCAATACGTAAGCAAGATATCAATCGTTTATTAGCTGAGACAAAAAAAACAGAAATAGAAGCTTTTCATCAGTCTGCAGAGACCTTAGCTCATTATCCTTGGCTGTGAATTCTACAGCCAGTAAATCAGCAAGAATCGGGGATGACGATCATTATCCAAAGTAGACAAAACCCACATTCTCTATTAACAGCATCTGATATTTTAAAATAAATTTGGGTGTGAACACTGTTCCTTCCACCTGCCTTGCAGCTGAATTACTTTAACTTTGCCCTATCAACAGTAAGAAATATATTGTCCCAAAAATGCAACTTTGTCTTGTGTTGATCTTGGCTCAGTAAGGTACAAGATGTTCTTCGTGCTCTGAACGGTCATATGAAATATTGTACAATGCACTGATCTCAATATCAGTTTGTCCATTCAGCAACTTTATACACACCTGCCATAATTTTTTCGGCACATTCAAAGGCTCTGAAAATTGGATTCACCAATAATACATTTGCCAATATCAATATGATATGTACATAGACAATTGGATTAAACATACATCTCCATAAATATAACTCTGCATTGCTGGAACTGCATAAATAGCCTATGACTAACTTTGGTGTCATTTATTTGTTGTTTTATTTTATTGTTGCTATACTAATTAATGTATGAACTTCAAAGACTATTTAATATCACAATTTAACCCATTTAACAATCACATTATGCTGTATAAATATATCTTAGATCACAAATGGGAACATTGAAATATTTATAATGATTAAAAGAGACCTATTAATCTCAATGTGAGTAAAGTGTGGGTAGCTCTTCAGAATAATAATGGCATTGTATGAACATTTAGGTTAATACTCAGCCAGTTCTATGAATCCTTATAAATTTGGTAAGCAATTTGAAGTTTCATTCAGGGAAGAATGATTGATCACCTGAAAGGTTTTTTTGAAATTTAAAGTATCCAATTCTTTTTCTTTCCCAATTAAGGAGAAAATTTAGCGTGGCCAATCCACCTTCCCTGCACATCTTTGGGTTGTGGGGGGTGAGACCCTCGCTGACACTGGGAGAGTGTGCAAACTCCACATGGACAGTGACCCGAGGCCGGGATCGAATCTACGTCCTCGGCGCCGTGAGGCAGCAGTGCCAACCACTGCACCACCCTGCTGCCCTTGATCAGCTGAAAGTTGATTGACGTGAGGATATGACATCATTATTAGAATGACAGACCTTTGTTCCTTGTAAAATGCTTTATCACTATGTTTTCATCCTCAATAAGTGTATTTCCTCAAACTGTGCCTCTGGATCAAGGCATTGCAATTACATTGGTTTAGAAAACATATTTTAAGATTAATTGAAAACCATCTTTACAATATCACATTTTGGAGTTTCATCCCAGATTGCTTGATCGATGTATATACTATAGATGCATACTGCCACAAAAATAGGTCTGCAATACAAACTATTATTTTACAATAAATCAGATTTTCTTAAGGTTGAAGCTGCTATATTTTTTTCCATTGGGACATTTAAAAGTTTAAAGCAAAATAATGCACATTTTGAACATTTTTAAAAGATGTTTTTGTGGTGAATATTTCTGAAATAGAATGAAGACTTAAAATTAGGATGAACACTTTAGATTACTATACATTGGGTGCAATCGTACAGCCTCGTCGTTTCCAACCCGGTGATGTGACAAAGCCGTAAAATGTCAAGATTTACGCCGCTAGGGATGGCTCGCAAGAGCTTGCGATCTGGATCTCATCATCACTGGGTGGGATCCAGATTTGCACATTTAAGTGTGCAGTTAGTCTCATATAAATATGTCTGGGCAGGAGTCTCCCAAAGCCCGGTTTCAAACGCATGCGCCTGGGAGACCTTGATGTGGCACCGTTTAGCATTGGCCCACACAAACATGGACCAGGCACCAGGTGGTCGTGCTCAGGGCAAGGTGGTATCCTGGAACTCCTGGTACCACCTGGGCACCTTGGCACTACCACCTAGGTACACTGTCTGTGCCACCCGGGCACCCTGGCAGTGCATCATCCTGGCACTGCAAGGCTAGAAGTGGTGCAAAGTTGGTAGTGCCAAGGTGGTATGTTCCCTGTGCTGTGGACCAGACCCAGGGTGCCGTGTCTTTATGAGGTGGGGTGACAAGGGCTAGAGGACCCCCTAACAAGTACGTTGAGGCTTTGGAGGGTCCGGTGGCCATGATGAGGGTAAAAGAGATCGGGCGGCATTTAAAAATGGCTGAGCTTGTCAATGCAGGAACTGAGTAGGTGCAGCCTGGGCCGCGCGGCGTTCCTTGCCGAAGTCGGGGGGAAAAAAAAGTCCAATTTGATAGCGGGGTCATTATCGGCGCTGCAGGCGCCTAGAAACACCCCTCTAAATGCACCCAAAATGGGACTTTGTTTATCACGTTAAATCACACCCAGAGTGTATGGTACTGTATGTACCACATCCCTGAAGGTTCCTACCACCTCCTGTAATGTGATATTAGTAATGGTTGTATTGCGATGGTAAAGAACAACAGGGTAGTTCAAGAAAAATGGCAAGACATGGGTTTTTTTTGCACAATATTCCAACATTGTTTACTCGTACCTTTCTGATCACCGAGGTTTAGGCCTGTGGCAGGGTCAATATAATGTCTTCATGGAGCAATGCTTACAAAAAACTATTTTGGTGAAAATATTTATAATATAATTTTTGATAATTGGTTTGAAACTTTTTTTTGGCTTTCATGGAAAAGGAATTTTTGAGACCTAAGAATGGAATTGTTGAGTGTACAAAAATATGAAACTGGTTTCACGGATTAATTTAATATTCTCTCTATTTCTTGACTAGTTTAGAGGTGGTGTCTAAAAATAAGTATCAATCCAATGTGTAATTTAATTTGTATTGTTTATATTTTATTTTTAAAGAGGTATTGATAAAACTTTCTTAAGACTCAATCCATATTTCATTGTCACATAATACACTTTTATATGAATGTTGACGTACATGATTTCAATTCTTTCCTGCGTTGAGTACAGTACTAGTAAACCAGCTCAAGTAGTATCAATCATAGAAAAGGGCTTCACTATTAATGTTTTCCAAGAGGCTGGGTTCCTACAATGGTATTTATCACTTTCTGTGGTGATGTCCTATCAGTGTACATCTCACATTGTGGTGAGGGTCCAGTGTTGTCCATCTCATTCTCTGGTGAGGTTCTGGATCCACTTAATTATCAGATGAGCCTCCATCAATATACAGTGCTGTGATGAGGCTGTGGCAATCTCCATTTAATTTTACAGTAGATTTATTAGTATATTTTCTCTGGAGTCGCTCCAGCAGAGAACGTCTCATTTTGTTCTGAGTCTCTGACGTTGTACACCTCAGTCTGTGGTGAGGCGGATACAGTTTTTGGAATGTTTAGTTTTTTTATATACAGCACAATGTTTTATTGACTCTCCGTGGTCTTCATTGAAACAAAATAGGCATTCTTTTCACCACTTCATGGAAGTTTGACCACGACAACACAAGCACCAGCCCTTCCAATGTTTAGAGGCACCTCCTGTAGGTAAGACATATGCCAACGAGTAAGTCTATAACACAATTTTAGAGCCTTCTAGAGAAGTTTAAGATAAATACTGTGAGGTAATTAACTGCCACTTAAACCACTGAAGGATGTCCAATGGGTGCATCTCTGGCCATGCAATGGGGCATTCCCTAAATACTGGAGTATTAGGGTTTGTAAGGGTTAATGTGTGTGTCTGTGTAAATAGCAACCCCCATAATGAAGATGGAGGAAGACACGTGATAAGGGTATGAGCATGTTCTTGACTTCAGCAGCATAACCGCGGGTGGGAGTCTCCAGCCCCCCCCCCCCTTGTGGTGCGTTTCCCCGTGGCGGAGGCAGCTCGCCATCAGCTGCCAGAGGGATCTTCTGGGCCCAACAAAAACTCAATAGCGATTTGCATTCCTTACCCAAGAAACTGTTGGGGAACCCATGGCGGGTGTCAATTTTGGCGGGATGGGAAAATCCATCCTAGTCATCGATAGCTGTACATAATTCAGTTGTATAAACTAAATCAGTTGTTTTTTTGAGCATTCCCACTTCTCAATAATCATTCTGGACTAAATAATCTAGACTAAAAATCATACAACCAATATTACTCTATTATTTAACTTCTGGTATTAGATTCCAGTTACGAATCAATAGGTTGGTCTCCTACCAACTGAGCCAAATTAATATACAAGCAGTCCTCGACTTTATGATGGTTGAGTTACGGTGAACTACACTTAAAACGCTTATAAATTGACTCCCTGTTTCAACTTCCCAATCCTGGTTTAATTTATGACATCACGCCAGCAAACAGTTAGTTTTTACCAACAGTTAAGGTTCCTTCATGTTCCACTTTTCACAATCGCAGGAAGGGAAAATTACTTCCCAGATACAGTATGGAAGTGTTTCTGAAAGTGTAGGTGCAATTATAGCATAGGAAAAACACAAAAGTAAAGCAATTATACCAAAGCAAGATCTCAAATACTTTTCACTATTCAGTCAAAATGGGGTATCACGCCTTGGTTCAGGAACAAATCCTCCATTTATAATAGTGTTCCTGTGGGAAAAACGTTTCCAATTTATGACTTTTCGACTTACAACACTGTTTTCAGGAACCAATTGTGCCGTAAGTCCGAAGACTGCCTGTAAATGCCTTTTTAAAAAGAATATGATAATGCTTGCAGCAGAACCCATCTGAATTGAAATAGTTATTTTCTAATACTTAACAGTGGATATTTCCCTCTAAATAAGCACCCAGTTTATTTGTTTATGAATGACTTTGTGCAGATTTGAATTTTCATGTAATAAATTATTATTTTTGGTGATTTTAAGCTGAGTGTGTAAGTCAATCCTCACACAGGTTTAAATACCTCAAAAACAAAAGCTGCAAACTTCACATTTTGGCTGAGAGATCAACGTACCATAATATTACAGTATTTGATCTTTTTAGTGCAAGCAAAAAGGATTAGTTCTTCAGAATTTTACATTCAACTGAGAGGTTTCCAGTAATAAATACTGGAAATATTTATCTGATAGTTCTGTGAACGATTTGAGATATCTTTTTTATTAATTCATGGGATGTGAGTAGTACTGGCAATTATTGCCCATTCCTAATTATCTGTGGGGTGGTGAGTCACCTTTTTGACAGCAATGTTGCTTCCTATGACAGTTGAGAGGGCAGTTAAGAGTTAAAAATGCTGCTGTGGGTCGTGTCACAAAAAGGCCAGACCAGGTTCAGACACAGATTTCCTTCCCTGAAGGACATTAGCAAACTAAATGATTTTATACAACAATTGGTAATTTCATAGTCACCAATTCTGATCAATATTTCCTGTTGCTGCACATGGCTGGCTTGCTTCGTTGTGCAGTCCCTTTTAAGATTAACATGCTCCTTTGCATGCATCAGAAAGGGAGCGTTGATTGTGCGCAGCCTGTTTGTTTCCTGAATGATATATTCCCAATTGCTCTGTTGCCAATGCACCCATACAGCTTGGAGGACACATTGGGCGGGATTCTCCCGCAATTGGCCGGATGTCCCGGCGCCAAGAGTGGCACGAACCACTCCGGCGTCGGGCCAACCAGAAGGTGCGGAATCCTCCGCACTTCAGGGGGCTAGGCTGGCGCCAGGGGGGTTAGCGCCATGCCAACTAGCGCCAAAGGGCCGGCACAAGTTGGTGCATGCGCAGAACCGCCGGCGTGTTCCTGCGCATGCGCAGGGGGGTTCTTCTCTGTGCTGGCCATGGCAGACCCCTACAGAGGCCAGCACGGAAGGAAAGAGTGCCCCCACGGCACAGACCCGCCCGCAGATCAGTGGGCACCGATCGCGGGCCAGGCCACCGTTGGGGCCCCCCGGGGCCGGATCCCCCCACGCCCTCCTGAGGACTTACCTAGCCAGCCTACAAGCTAGGTCCTGCCATGATGGACCACGTCCATTTCACGCTGGCGGGACTGGCCAGGAAACGACGGCCACTTGGCCCATCGGGGCCCGGAGAACTGCTGGGGGGGGGGGGCGTTGCCAACGGCCCCCGACTGGCGCGCCGTAAGCCCGCCCCAGCCAGAAAACCGGCGCCAGAGAATACGGCAGCCAGTGTCGGAGCGGCGGGGCGGATTTCACGCCGCCACCCGGGGATTCTCTGACCCTCTGACCCCAGCAGGGTCGGAGAATCGCCTGGGGCCGCCGAAAATCCCGCCCCCGCCATGGCAGAGATTCTTCGCCACCCGGGAAGTGGCAGTGGCGGGAATACCGCCACTCCGATTGGCGAGGCCCCTGCGGTGATTCTCCGGCCCGGATGGGCCGAAGTCCCACCGCTGGGAGGCCTCTCCCGCCGCCGAGGTTTGAACCACCTCTGTAACGGCGGGATCAGCGGCGCAAGCGGGCCCCAGGGTCCTGGGGGGGGGGGGCGATCGAACCCCGGGGGGTGCCCCCACGGTGGCCTGGCCCGCGATCGAGGCCCCCCGCTCAGACTCCGGGCCAGTGCCCTGGGTGCACTCTTTCTCCTTCCGCGGCCACCACGGCCTCCGCCATGGCGGAAGCGGAAGAGAAACCCTCATCGCGCATGCGCCGGTGGTGACGTCAGCGGCAGCTGGCCGCTGATGTCACTGCCGGCGCATGCGCCGACCGGCGAAAGCCTTTCGGACAGCCCCACTGCCGTAGGCGCCGGTTTTTTGCGCCAGTCTTCTGGTGCCAACCGCACCGGCGCGGGGCTGGCCCCCAAAGGTGGGGAGAATTCCCCACCTTTGGGGAGGCCCGTCCCCTGAGTGGTTGGCGCCACTCCCCTATGCCGGGACCCTCCGTCACGCCGGGTCGGGTACAATCCAGCCCACTATTTCTTGCTGATTTATTCAATTAATTACATTTAAATTCCCCAGCTGCTATGGTGGGAATTGAACTCTTGTCTCCTGATCATTAGCCCAAGTCTCTGAATCACTAAACCAGTAGCATTGCCATTATGCTCCTATAATATTGCCAATATTTTTCCACTTTGGAAGTTGAAACCATTGGTTTCTTCTGGCCTAATGAATAGAATCTCCTTTGCCCGGGCAGAAAATGGAGACCTGGTCAATTCGAACAAAAGTATTAATTCCCTCTACTGAATTTTACTAAAGAAATGTATGTTGTGCATGCGCTGTCCCAGAATGAATTTAAGCCGTACAGATTAATAGCTATTCTAAAGTAATCAAAACATTGAGAATTGACAGATTATTTCACTGGTCAGAAGGAATTTCAGGTATTCTTTGTGAACAATAGTTTCTGACCACTTTAGTCATACATACTTTGCTAAATTAAGTTTTAACAACATTCCCTAAGGAACTTGTCATTGTTGTTCTTTCAGCCTCCTTCCTGTAATTATGAGCAAAACTACAACTTAATGACTGTTAAGTGGTTTATACTTATTTTCCCCAAGCTTTTTCCAATTTTTCCAATTTCCTTCTTCTTAATCCCCAATCAGGCTTGCAAACCAAAACATTCAATGCCAAAAAATATGCATGAACCAGGACACTCAGGAATTCTCCTCCTGCTCTTTGACTCCATACAATCATAGATTCATAGTATCCCTACAGTGCAGAAGGACGCCATTTGACCCATCGAGTCTGTACTGACCCCCTTAAAGAGCACTCCACCCAAGCCCACTCCCTCACCCTATCCCTATCCCTTAACCCCATAACTTAACCGACACTTCTTTGGACACTAAGGGGCCATTTAACATGGCCAATCCACCTAACCTGCACATCTTTGAACTGTGGTAGGAAACTGGAGCATCCAGAGGAAATCCACGCAGACTTGGGGAGACGCCACACAGACCTAAGGTCAGAATTGAACCCGAGTCCCTGGCACTGTGAGGCAACAGGGCTAACAACTATGCTACCATGCCCCCATAATGGAAGAGATTAAAAGCACAACATAAGTGGGAATTCTCATGAGCAGAGAAGTTCCTTCCTATTTTTAGTCAAAATTACTTGAACTAGTGGCAGGACTCAGATAGCCGTGCCTGGGATGTCCGGAGAATAGATGGCAATCAATGATCAAGGAAAGAAAGAAATTAAAGGCAATGACGGTGAAAGGGGAACAGATTTCAGGGAAAGCGGAATGGTGGGAACCATTGTTGACAATGAAGGATAGGAGATAATAAGTTGGCAATGTTGAAATGAGAAGGAAGAGGTAAGTGGTTGGAAATAGAGGCACAAGAAAACAAAAAAAAAGAGGAAATGGGGTATGAAGGGCACAAGTAAGGGAAAATGAAGGGAAATCAAGAGCTTTCTTATCAGTGTATTTTGAGACCAACATGAAAAGAAGCAATGCTAGATCTAGTTCTGGGGAATGACATTGAGCAAGTGGAGTAGGTTTCAGTGAGAGAGTGTTTGGGAAACAATCGTAACATCATAAAATTTCAAACACTTATGAAAAATGATCAGGTAAAATCAAGCGTAAAAATATTTAAATTGAAGAGGGATAACTTCAGTGAGTTAAAAGGGGATCTAGCCCAGATGGATTAAGAAACATTTAGGCAAAATTGAATCATAGAATACATTTTTTGGATTCCAATCCATCTGGGCTGGATTTAATGATGGGAGGCCTTCAGAAACATTAGATACATTCCAAGGTGGGGCAAGGGAGGGTACCCAAAGTAATAAAGCTCCTAGATGACTAAAGATTTGGAAATTAAATGAGTTAGAAAAAGGATAATTGTAAGATTCACAATGTCGTAGAAAGAACCAAGCCAAAGTAGAATATGCAGAAGATGTCTCATATAATAGTGGGCAAAAAAAACTGGAAGTGACTGCCATAAAAGGAAACTCAAAGGTCTTTTATAGACATATAAATAGTTAAAGGGTAGTCAGATGAAAGGACGGGTCTTCCTGTGAAGGCAATGGATATGTCTAGCTACTAAGTGTGTACTTTGTGTCAGTCTTCAAGAGGTAAGAGAATGCTGCCGATGTAGTGGTAAAGGGGAGCAGTAAATGAGATATAAATAAAGGGGACCTTTAAAAGATTAAAAGTAGAAAAGTCACTTGATCCCAAAGGGATCAATTTAGGTTACTGAGGGAAGTGAGGTTGGAAATTGCAGAAAGTCTGACCACAAAACATTCCAATCCTTCTTGGATACGTATGTGTTGCCAGAGAACAAGAGGATTGCAAATATCACACCCTGGTTTTAAAAAAGGGAGAGAGGAGTAAACCTGGCAATGTCAGGGTGGGGAAACTTTGGACATCGCAAAATTGGCACTTGGAAAATGTATAGGCTAAGAAATGAAAGTAAGCATGGATTTGTTCAAAGCAAATTCAGGGTGACTAATTTGATTGAGTTCCATGACCAAGTAATGGGCAGGGTTGATGAGGGCAGTAAGGTTCATGTTGTGTGTATGTATGGACTAGGAAAAGATTTTTGACAAAATTCCAAATAATAACTTTGCTAGCAAAATTAAAGCCCATGAGATTAATAGAGAAGTGACAGCGTGGATATAAAAGTGGCCAAGGAAAAGAACGTTTGGTGGTGATATTTCCTTTTTTTATTCTACAGAAAAATATACAGTGGTGTCCTCAGGGACTCTGCTCTTTTTTCTACATAATAATGGCATAATTTCAAAGGTCACCGAAGATCAAGAAACACAGGAATGTAGTAAACAATGAACTAGATAATAATAGACTTCAGAAGGTCATAGATTGGCAAAATGGGCAGATGCATGGCAGATTCAATGAACACAGCAAAAGGATACATTTTAAGAACGAAGATGGACAAGATGAATTAAATGGCACAATTTTAAATGAGGTGCAGACACAGAGAGGTGTATGCTTTGAAGGTTGCAGAATGAGTTGAAGAGGCTCTTTCAAAGAGATATGAGATCATTCTCTTTTGTAATAGAGGAATATAATACAAAAGCAAAAATGTTATGCTAAACCTTTATGAAACAGTGATTAGACTTCATTTGGAGAATTTTGTCCATTTCTGGACACCACACTTTAGGAAGGATGCCAGAGACTAAGGAGGGATGCAGAAGAGATTTACTGGAATGGTATCAGGGATGAAGGACGTCAGTTCTGTGGAGAGACTGGAGAAGCTGGGGTCATTCTTAGAACAAAGAAGGTTTCAGAGAGGTTTTCAAAATTATGAATGGTATTGATATGAGTAAATAAGAAGATACAGTTTGTAGTTGCAAACAGATTGACAAACACCTTAAATGTATTCACATAACTAGAGGCATAATGTTTTTTTGTGACTTTGAGTGCACTGCCTGAAAGGATGGTGGAAAGAGATTCAATAGTAGCTTTAGAAAGGGAATTGGAAGGGGAAGGAAAATCACAGGGCTGCAGGAAAAAAAGAGGGAGAGTGGAATTAACTGGTAGCACTATCAAAAAACAGACACTCCAAAGATGGGCTAAATGGCCTCCTATATTGAACCAGTCTTATGGAAATAGTGAGAACAGAGAAGGGGCTAAAAGCTGGAACAGGCACATTAAGAGGAAGAGGGGAGAAGGTGGGTGCAGTATTTTAGGTTCGGGATGAAGTAGAGTGCATTGATTAACTGAAAATGATTGAGGAGGAAAAGGTAGTGAGGAGACCTGAACAAAGCTAAGAGAATTGGAGGAGTAAAGAGTACCAGCTTGAATTGAAAATCAGAGAAGAGCATCCAGTATGACAATGGAAAAGGGGGTAGAAGAAAGGTAGTAGATTGTAATGGATTAGGAGGGGAGAAAGGTGCTTAAATAGAAGTATCAGATTAGAGAAAATTAAAGTTTGCCAGTATGCAGTAAGAGAAGGTTGGGGGAGGTGGGGGGGGGGGGGGGGGGGGGGCGGTTCTGTCTCTGTGAACTGCGGTAAGGAATCGGATGTGGGATAGTGAACATTGGGATAGTGAACTCATGGTCTGGTTGGTCTTCAAACAGAGTTAAGTGCTGTCAATTTCTAGCTGACCACTTCAAAATAACTCTGGCATGTAGGTAGGTGATTGGAAAGCACGTAATTATGTTTGAAGTGGTCCAGGCGCTGTCAATCAGAGCTTGATGTTTATGAACATTGTGGTTGCAGCACTTCAAAGATACTCAACCGTGAAGAGAGATAAATGGAATAATGCTGACAGCTGGGCTGTGTGGAAGTTGTCAATCACAGCCCAGTAAAATCAGTATCAAATAAAAATGAATGAATGTCTTGCAGATCAAAGATCTGAGGGAGTTTAAACCCAGCTGATTGGTTTTCTCTTTCCAGGAATTGGCAGGTGTTGTTTCCTGTGTCTGAGCCAGCAAGCATATTGCCCAGGTGAGTGTTAAAGTAGCAATTGTTTTCAATTTGTCCGGACTTTGTCTGGACTTCGCTCTACCTTTCAGACAGGGGTCTCTCTTCTGAAGAGCTTCCTGACAGGGGTTTCTTTTCTCGGGGGTATCTTGGGGTCTCTTTATTTATAGGATTTCTGAGGGGTCTCTTTATTTAGGAGGCTCTAGGGGCTGGGGGTGGGGGGGAAGGTCAAGCCACCCCCATGCGGGGGGGGGGGGGGGGGGGGTGGGGGGCAAGGGAAGGACCCAGAATATCTGGGGCTGAATTGCGCTGCAGGGGAGGGGGCTGATTTGCGATGTGGAGTGGGTGGCCAGCCATGGGCCTCGCTCTCAGGCCGCCTGATCAAAATGGAAGCCCGGTAGTGGGATTCCCTCGGGAATCATTTGCAATTCTCGGCATGCATAAATTTGCATGGCAAAGGATTGGGAATCGCTTCCTGATTTATGCTGCAGGCTGGAGTGCAAATCAGATGAAATACAGCTCCGGGGGTGAGCAGTCTCCCAAATGGAGAATGTTATGTCTAGATTATGCAAAGGCTCACACTTTCAATGACTTCACGACATGCAGCAAGTTTCCTCCACATTGTTCTTGCTGATCATGTATAATCTTGTCCATAAATAAAGAGCAGGCCTGAAACAGGTCCATAGAGCTGCATTTCATGGATTTAAGGTTGGTCAGAAGCTGACTCGCTCTGTGCCAGACCACCACGCAGCCATAGCACGCTGCAGGCAGGCTAAAGAGGTGAGCAGGGGTATCTCCACCCTCACTCGAAAGGAAGTCCAGCTCTCAGGAGCTGCTGACCAATCCAATTGGCTGGCAGCTCCATGACTCACAGCAGCACCAGAACTGAGCAGTGGACACTGCCAGGGCTGCAGGCAAAAGGCCCCGAGAAGCTAAGCCCTTTAGGAAAGGGAGGGATCTGATACGCAGTGATAGATGAGAGGAGGGTTGAGGGGGAAGGTTCTGGTGGACAGGCAACACAGAAGAAAATGGGAAGTGGCATCTTGGGTGGGGGAAAGAGTGAAGTGTGGGAATTCTGTCTATGATGTGTGCATGACACCCTCCAAATAAGGTACCTGTCATTTCTTCCCACCTTTGCTCACGTAGACCTTTAAAAACGACCTGCTAACTCCGGTCTGATTGCCAATAACATGCATTTTTGTTTTTTTTGTTACAGTAAAAATCTTAAAATGTGAAATCCTGTCTTTAGCAATTTCTGGTGGTCATTTGGGAAATTCATCTCATCTAAATCTTATTGGTCTCTAAGGGGATTGTAACAACTGATAACATATTTTTGAGAGAAAACCTTCCAAGATTAATGTAACTGCAAATCTGTTTGACATTATTTTTGTTCCTGATGATATATTACCTCTGTCCATTCATTATTTTGTGCATCGTAGGATTCTACAGTATTTAGGTAAGTCTGTCCATCGTATCCTCCTACAGCATACAGCTTGTCCCCAAGGAGGCACACTCCTACAGCATCTCTTGGAACACTTAAAGGTGCCACAGTTGTCCAGGTGTCTGTTTTGGGATCGTACCTACAGATTTAAAAATGGCAAGGTTAGTTTACAAAACTGGCCAATCTGTATCATAGACATCGTAGAATCCCTACAGTGTAGAGAGAGGCCATTTGGCCCATCGTATCCCCCATAACCCACCTAACCTGCACATCTCTGGACATTCTGGACACTAAGGGACAATCTAAGAGGCAATTTATCATGGCTAATCCACCTAACCTGCACATCTTTGGACTGTGGGAGGAAAAAGGAGCACCCAGAAGAAACCCACGCACACACGGGTAGAATGTACAAACTCCACACAGTCATCCATGGCCGGAATTAAATCCAGATTCCTTGCGCTGTAAGGCAGCAGTACTAACCACTGTGCCACCACGCTGCCCCTCATAACATATACAACATATCTATGAAAGATGTAGCATTTTCGGACGACATTGTACAAGTTTATGATTGTAAGAGTAGCGGCTTACGAATTATGCAATTTTGCTCAGTTTTCTCATTTTAAAACCTTTGAAGGTTCATTGTTGTCAAATATGCATGTGCAGGCATGAGATACAATATAATACATATTCGCAGAAGTCTAAGCAGTGGAAATAATCTGATTATGCCTGTGAGAACTAATTTCCACTTCCAATTAATTAAATGGAGATCTGGAGAAGTGCCATGAAAAGACAATAAGGATTCTAGGTTTTAAATACGGGGCTTTCAATACAAATCTAGGGGTGATGATGACACTGCAAAAGAAACTAGTCAGGCTAAAGTTGGAGTACATGGGTAAGGGTAAAGTTTACAGAGTGATTATCCCTACACCAAAGAATTGAGAATGGCATGAACCATATGCTAACCTAACCTGCTGATTCGCAAACTCATGCTCCAACCAAGCAAGATTCTGCAGTAGGAACAGAGCATCGCAAAACATACCCAGTTGTCTGCAGTTTTAGCTGCTCCATCACAAAAAGAATATTGGAGCCAGGATAAGCTGCAGATATATCTACCACAAAAAAGATGTAGTTATAATGATAAATGGAAAACCAGGGCTGTGTTCACTGATTGCTAGAAGTGTTCAGAAATGTAAAACATTTTTCATAAGGTAAGGAGAGTCAGGAAATGAGTTTGAAATAATTTTTTTACACAAGGCAATGCATATTCTTTCACACTATTTGAGCATAAATTGGACAAACATTGAAATATGAAAAATATTAAAAGTAGAGGAAAAGAGCTGGGAACCGGTGTTATGAGTAGAAAGCTACAATGGGGAGCTAACACAGACATCTCACAGAGTTGGATGGCCACTATCCCCTGCTGATATTCTTGAGGTTCTATGAAATGTCAGGGTATTGTTCTGAGAAGGTGCTCAAAACTATCAAACGATATTTTACAGACATAGAAGAGAAGCAAACTGAACGACTTTATTTTTCTCAATTTCTGTGTGAAAACAAAGGTGTTTTAATTTTTAAAATAAGCTGGGGTGTGTTTCCCCAAACCCTCTGTCTGTGAAAGCAATTTTAAAGTAACTTGCAGCAATATACACATACACACACACACATACACACACCAACATCACCACCACCCAAGAAGGAGGTAGGAAAGAAAACAGTTTTACAACAAAAAATAACTTTAAAAAAAGAACCAAGGATATGAATATTAATTCATGTGAATGCTGGAGGCCACTGAGAGTTCATTCACATAAGAATGAGTGAGAGGTTTTAGGCAAGTTCAGCCAGCTGAAAGCGAGAGTTGCAGAATTCCTTTAAAGTTAGAAGCGAAGGTCAGCGCGAGACGGCACCGAGAACCATCCAGGAGAAGCAAGCGACAGCACCAACACCAAACCCATACGAGTATTACCCACTGTAATTGTTTATCCGGCACCCAAATGTATATTTACCTCCCCCAGTCTCCACCCCCCCCCTCCCCCCCCCCCCCCCCCCCCCCCACCAACAGTCGCCCACTTATGTGTTGTAAATAATTTTGCCAGGTGTACAGAGTTGCTGCTGTTGAGCTGGTGCACAATACCCTACCAGTTATTCTATTTTATTTTTTATTGTATTTTTTTTATTATTTTCTATTTTCTTTTCTTTGGTATGTTTGGGTGTGCCGTTCTCTTCTATATATGTGTGTATATATATATATATATGTCTCTTATCCTGTGCACATAATTGTAAATATATTTTGTTCAAAAACCCAATAAAAAACATTTATTTAAAAAAAAGTTGGTGACGATGCACCAAGATGAGATTGCTTCACAAAGACTTAGTCACTACACAGTCAGAAACCTTTCAGAGAACCGGATATTGAGGTGGTTAGACTTGAGGCAGGCTTTGTTGTCAGCTTGGAGTCAGGCTTTTGTGTTGTTAACTGCAGGATGGTAACTGCAGGCTGCATTGGGAGTCCAGGAATGTGACATGAAAACTGCCCATAGACAAAGGAGTTCAGGACATGTGTGTTATCCGTTAATGAGTCAGATTCAGTTTACCAATCAATTGCAATGCTTCTGGTCAAAATCGATTGTTCACCTTTGGAGATAGATGGTGGCTATTCACACCACCAGAGGTATAACAAGTTTTGATGGCTCTCTCTTTGTTGTAAGCCCAGCCTGGGGAGACAGATAGTCTTCTGCTCCCTTGTTTAATTAATTGTATTGGGTCCACACAATGATAGGTGTGAGATTACACAAGGGTGAGGGCTGAGCTTTGTCCTATATTTACTGTTGGAAGTTTCCAGAACTGTAACCAAATTCCTAATTACGTGACCTGTCCAGCAAAGTCCCTACTTTTAAATGAGTAGAAAGTAAAGTTTGACTTAAACAATGGATGATCTCTTTCATGTCTGAAGGACAATACAAATGTCATAGTTCTCTTTTTAACATTGTATATTTTAGGAACATTCCATTTATGCCATGAGCATCTGATTTCTCAATTCTTGAGATTGTTCAATGGAACTAAGGAACCATTCCCCGAGTATGACTCTGCCTACTGTAATGTGATGGGTTAATCGAACAGGTTATCTAAAGAGTGATGTAGACTATAATGTTAGCAGTTATGTATAGCAGACTAGCAGCACTCAAGGGTGACGTGCCAACAAAGTAATCCACTGTACATATTGTCATAGTGTAAATGATTTTGAATAACTACCTGGGTTGGGCTACAATTCCTCTTCATAAGAATCACGGCCTATCGCATCCATCAAAGGCCTACAGGCAAGGAAGGGAGTTAGTTGAAAGGACCAAGAAACTTGAGCATTCTTACCGTTCGACACAGTCTGACAGCCTGGAGCAGTGGTTCGAAGCAGGGGCATCATGTCCTCCCACTGCATAAAGAAAACCATTGCACGTGGCAACTCCTACCCCTCCTCTTCTCTTGGACATGGGCGCACACATGCTCCATTTATTAGTGTGAGGATCGAAACACTCCATTGATCGTAGGCAGGAGCTGCCATCTCGCCCACCTACTGCATACAGCCTGAAAGACATAATGTTCATATTTTGGAATTCGCAATAGAAACAAAATAAATTAAGACCCTCAAGAATGTGGTTAGACCCCGATATTATCTAGTGGAATCAAAGAAGATTAGGATCAAGTTGCGGAAATTTAGGGGGGGAAAAGGATAGAATTTGTTTTCCTGTGTTTTGTGTTTTTAAAACGTATATTAATTCCTACAAGGATGGTCATAGCTCTAAATTTCAGTCTGTGCTGAGTTAGTCAATCCCAGCTGAAAGCAATTGTCAGCAATTTGGGAGTGGATAGGGGAACATTTGAGAAGGGAGGGGATGAGGCAGGAGGTCAATGCAAGTCAGAGAGAATTTGATTCACGTGAAAAACTAGAGGCAAGTTCAGTGTCAGTCCATATCACTTCAGCCGAGCAGACCCTCTGCCACTTTTAGTAATTGTTTCTCTAAAGGACAGTGGGAAAGAGATTTTTGAAATGAGGTTTACAAACTGTTTCATTAAATGGATCGGGCTTTTGCAAGCGATGTCATGATTTTGTGGGGATTCATTCGTTTTCAGAATGGCTTAAATCAATATAATTTTACTGTCTCTCACAATGCTACAGGGAGGAAGGTTCTAATTAGCAGTAATTAAATTCCAATTGATGTTTATACATTGTTAACTGCTGTTCATTCTGTTCTTTCCCCAAAGAACAATGGACAAGATTAAAGGTCAGACTATGTGGAACATTAATACATTATTAAAGTTGTTTGCTTAATTTAAAGTGATTAATCCTGATGGAATTTGAGATAGAATGGCTGTCAATGATGGATTGACAAATGATGTAAATAATCATCAATTCACTTCTGGATTACCCAGCCTGTATTTCTTATAGTTATAGCCAAGAAATCCGGAAGCCTTGGACATAACCTGTTGCTTAACACAAAGAATAAGCAAGTCAGTTCAAACTGCTACTATGCAATGATTATGCAAGTGGTATTTTCCATCAGTTCAAAAAGGCGTTCTGCTACCATACAATTAAGCATTGTGTTTTAGTTTCAACACCAGTCCAGTGCCATATCTTTCATTTGTCCATCCCAATGATTGGATGATCAAATAAAATTATGGGCGCTATCTACTGGCCATGTCACGCCCCAATGGGAGCACAATGTGGCTGATCCCACAATGCCTCGTGGGATCTACCCAAGTCCCGTGAGGCGTCAGAGTCAGTAACCCGCCCACAATAGGTGGGACCAGGTTGTGCTCGCGTAAGTAGACCTTAAACATATTTAAGGCCTACTTACCTGGTATCTACCGGCCTCCCGGGATCTATACGCCTCCCCAGGGACACCACTGCTGGGCAGCATTCAATACTGGTCAACACAAATGTGGACCAGGCAGAATGGCACTTAGGGTGTCTGCCAGCACATCAGAGCCTTGGGTGACCAGAGATAGTGTAGGATGACTGCCTTGCCCTCCCCTTGGAACGGGGGCACCTTGGCACTGCCAAGGGTCAGGGCTCGAGAGGGCTATAAAGGATGAGGGGTTGCAATGCAGGTAGGAAGCTACCTCAGAGAGTTTGGGGGTTGATGGATGGCAGTTCTGTAAAGGAGGGGTCTGTAAGGCGGTGTGGATGGGGCCTGAAGGGGGGAGCCCCAGCAACCCCTTAGTGGGGTGTGGGGTAATTCCCATGTGTGTGTGGGGGGGGGGGGGATGGCATTGCCCATGGTTGGGGGTGTGGGGGACCCACAAGCTCACTTAGAGATAAGAGTGCACTTTCAAAATGGTGGCCCGACCTCTTCAGCACCCAGTGATGAAAAACATTCTCGGTGTGGGCTAAATCAGTGAAAAACTCAAAAAAGTGACTAAGCACCATTAGGTAGCAGTGGGGAACTTGCCACAAATGACACATAGAAAGATTTCCGTTAAATTGCGCCCAATGTGTTCCTTGGTCTGGTTGTAATAGGCAGACCGGACTCAACCAAGCAGCGGGGGTGGGGGGGGGAGCAGGGGCCAGTGCATTTGACACTTGGGCTGGGATCAGTTCATGAAAGACAGATCAGGGACTGAACCCAAGACCTTTTTTCCTCATTTGTCTGGTTCAGCTGCTCACTGAATAAGCTGGGATGCCTGAGACAGATGTTATTTGAATGCAGAACCCACAATGAATTCCTAACGTATGTCCAAAAAGATATTCCGTGTGCCAATATTTGAAAAGATGAATATTGTATAAATGGAGGAGAGCTGTGCGAACCTGTGCGGGAAACTAAAAATATACTCGACCAATAAACAAATAAAGCCTCAGGCCAGTAGAGCAATTTTGTGTTTTACCCTCTCCAGTGCCCGAAGGGAAAAATAACATTTCATTGAAACGTGAGTCAGAGTTGTTCAGAAATGGCTCTGTGCCCTTTTTTTGAACTGGAACATCCAATTACTGGGCAGAAAACAAAGTAGCCCCCTCCCCTGCTATGGCTCTCTTTTTTGTTGGAGTTGTGGAACATTCTTTGTTGCAGCTTTATTGTGGTCTCTTTCCTGGCCTCTTCCTTTGTTACACTGATGATTGTGATGTAATCCGAACATCCCTGCAGCTCACTACATCAAATTGGTCTCCATTTTGGAGAATTGCCCCCAAACATTACATCTATTTCCCATCCCTCACCATTTTGAGTTGTTCAATTCTATACTGGGGCCTGTTTAACTTTTGTGCCCAAGAAAGGATCTGGACACACAACATTAATGTAGCTCGACAACTGCTGACTGACTTGCTGTTTACTTCTTTGTTTCAGATTACCAATGCTTTTTCAATTTGTTCTTAAGTCGGAAGGTGGGGACCACGTTTCAGTTTTCTGTTGCAAAACAAAAGGCCCAGATTTCAAGGTTTCAATAATGACAAAACTGTTAGTGTTCATGGCCATTACTCTGTGAAACTGATAGCAACTTCTCATCTGCACAAGCATAGTTAAATGTGAAAATCTCGCAGTTGCTTTGTCACTTCCTGCTCCTCCATACATTGCGTTGTAGTGTTTAGTAATCAATGAGCTGATGAGATCATGCCCTTCCATGTTGCAGTATTGCTATTACACCCACTGAAAATGTGATACTCTCCTAAGTAACTGGATTTTTTTACTCGTGTTCTAAGTCATGGCTACTGCTGAACAAACACTCTGGGCGGGATTCTCCGACCCCCTGCCGGGTGGAGGAATCGCGGGGGACGGCATGATTCCTGCCCCCGCCGTCCTCCCAATTCTCCCGCCCCCCAAAAAGCGGCCCGGCGTGAGTCCCGCCGCCCGCATCGGGGAATGGCAGGGTCCGGCGCGACTCAATGCTCGAATTCTCCGGCTCGCGATGCATCGAAGTCCCACCCGTCTGTAGCCGGTCCCGCCGGCATAAATCAGAGTAGGTCTCGATCTGGCGGGTTTGGCGGCGCGGGCGGGCTCCGGGGTTCCTGGAGGGTTGCGGGGGGATCTTGCTCCGGGAGGTGCCCCCACGGTGGCCTGGCCCGTGGTCGGGGCCCACCGATCCGCGGGCGGGCCTGTGCCATGGGGGCACTCTATAGTCCTGCATTGGCCGCTGTGGTCCTCCGCGATGGCCAATGCAGAGACGAACCCTCCCGCGCATGCGAGGGGATGACGCCAGCATGCCAAGCCTCTATCCCGCCGGCCAGCGGGGCGCCAACCACTCTGGGCGGGCCTAGCCCCTGAAGGTGCGGAGGATTCCGTACCTTTGGGGCGGTCCGACACCGGAGTGGTTCACGCCACTCCGTCCTGCCGGGACCCCCCGCCCCGCCGGGTAGGGGAGAATCCCACCCTCTGACTCTGGAAAGCTGATTATATATTTATCACATGTCAAATGTTTCCTCCATAATAAAGCTGCCATAGTGTAAAAAATATTTAGTCTATTTATGATATTGCATCTTTTAATTTCTCTGCCCCAATCTTTCTTTTGATCTCTGCATAATGTATAGAAAATGAAGGATAGTGGATGCATTTTTACTTCCTGGTTTGCTTTCTGAGAGAATGCCTCCATGCATATTTTTTTCCATTTAAATGTTCAAATCATACACAGGGATCCGTGGATTCTTCATTTGAAGAGAAGACTAAATTCAGATAGTATTCGCTAGCAGGGTATAGTACATGTAATCTCTACCACTTCTACTTGCAGACTGACAAGTCATGTGACTAACATACCATATCCAATGTTAGTAGTAGTAGTGATTGATAGAAGTTTCGGATACACTCCATTAAAGAGGCATGTCATCATATCACAACACATCAGGTGGAATTCTACCATGCCCCTGCCTGCAGGATCAATGGCAGGTGGAGCTGGAGAGAATTCAGCGGTAGGTCCAATATTGTACGATATTGGGAATTCTACTAATTTTTAGAATCTATAAAATCTATGAATTTTATTCTGCAGCCACAGTTTAAAATTAAGTGTTTCAGTTTTGACTCGTTGCTGGGCAATTAATAGTCAAGATAGTTGGGGAAACAGGAAAGGCAGCTGTTGTGAAGAAAGAAACTTGTTTTATTGTTTTATGACCAAGCTCTATTGAGTTGAGCTGAAGGTCTCTTAATGGGCAAAATACGATTAGGTGTTTCTTTGTAAACTAGTTTGAAGGGATGGCTAAAGCAGTGTGAACTCAGGATGATACTTCATGTTAAACAAACCATGCATTACTTTAATAAATCTAGACCAGAGGGGAAATCTTTTATTCTCTGATATTATGATAGGATGTGGTCATAACTCTTGGTGTTAAGAGTTTTAGTGTTAGGCTTGGTCCAGCTATAGTGTCTTTGACAAGGTCCATCTTCCGGCCTCAAGAGTGTTCCTTGAGGTTCATCTTCATTCTTCGATAGTGGGTCAGTGATGTTGGGCGTCTTTTCAATATGGCACCCAGGTATGTCAGTGGTACGCGCTCCATCAAGACTGCCCTGCCACAGAAGATGTCCCAAAACCCCCGAATGCATGATTATTGAGGTCGAAGCCAGAAGATATGGCATGGTTTCCCATTGGCCTCTGCAGTGGGAAACCCTCCTGTCCCTTACCCAACACGGAACTTAGTAGAACTCCGCCCATCACTGCTGCCCTAAGACCTGACACTGAATTCAAACTAGTATCGGGTAAACAGATTGCTCGGCCTTTGTAAGTACTTTTCTTCAAGGTCAGCAGTCAGTGCTGTCATGCTACCTCTGACCACAAATGTTAGGCTATTCAATCATTTAGCATTAAGTACATTTGGTGACTTATATTATTGAAAAGTTATACCTCAGTTCATTTTTGAGTCAGTGCAAATATTTAACACAGCCGATTTGCAATGCAGCTACTTACTTGCCATTTAGTGCTGCAACTCCTACCGTGCTTCTTGGAGTTGACATACTAGCAACATAGTTCCATTGACGAGCTTGTGGATCCCATCGTTCCACTGTGTTAAGGTAACTCCATCCATCGTGCCCACCAACTGCATACATTGGTCCTTCAAGTACTGCTACTCCTGAAATAAAAGTGGGTTTGACCATGTCTGTGTTAGAACATGAGAGCAACTAATATTTAACACGGTAGTTGTAAGTGCTAAATATAGAACATAAAACATAGAACAATACAGCACAGTACAGGCCCTTCGGCCGACGATGTTGTACCGATCATTTATCTTAATCTAAGGACAACCTAACCTACACGCCTTCAATTTACTGCTGTCCAAGAGTCGCTTAAATGTCCCTAATGACTCAGACTCCACCACCTCTGCTGGCAGTGTATTCCATGTACCCACCATTCTCTGTGTAAAGAACCTACCTCTGACATTTCCCCTATACCTTCCTCCAATTACCTTAAAGCTATGTCCTCTCGTGACAGCCATTTCCGCCCTGGTGAAAAGTCTCTGGCTATCCACTTTATTCATGCTTCTAATCACCTTGTACACCTCAATCAAGTCACCTCTCTTCACTCTTCGATCCAGTGAGAAAAGCCCTAGCTCCCTCAATTTTTCTTCATAAGGCATGCCCTCCAATCCAGACAGCATCCTGGTAAATCTCCTCTGTACCCTCTCCAAAGCATCCACATCCTTCCGATAATAAGGCGACCAGAACTGGACACAATATTCCAAGTGTGGTCTAATTAGGGTTTTATAAAGCTGCAGCAAAACCTTGCGGCTCTTACAGTTGAAAAAAGAGTCAGTTTCATAACCAAGGAAAATTCCTTAACTAAAGGTAACATTGTGAATGCAAATCCCAAAGCACAAAATATGAATAAATCCATATAAAATCAAACTTCATGAAGCACAAACCCACAACACATTACTTTGGGCTGAATTTTGCACTTGCTGCTATCTGCTGACTTCAAACAAAGCTTCCTGGAAAGATCTTGGGTTATATTTTTGCTACCAAGGCAGGTCGTTCGAGTCAGGAAATTGTCTGACTTGGCAGACCCACCTTGCTTTAAAGGGCCCTGATACACCCAAAATCTGCTCCAGGGAGGTGAGGAAACGGCTAGGAAGATAGTTGCAGTGCACAGGCCAATGAACATCATCACCATGTGATAGAGAGCTAGTCTGGTCAAGCCAGTAGGAGGTTATCAGTTAGGTTAATAGAGTGTCAACCCACAGCAGATTATATACAGCAATCAACAGGTTAAATAAAACAGTGTTGGACCATCTCCTGTGTCGGAAGCCTGTTTCTCGTTTTACTGCATCCAGTTGCAGTCGATGTTCGATCATCACAGATAACAAATCATGGTACCAGGGAGCTATTAACGCTGACAAACCTACCTCGAGTGAATCTGCAACGATCAGCACGCAGCCATCCAGCGGCATGGAAAAGATCCAACCGCTTACGCAACTCTGGATCTCCGTAAACCTCGGCGCCAACTGGAAAGTCTTCAAACAGACGTTCCTCCTGTATATCGAGGCCTCCGACCTCGAGGCAGTATCGGAAGCCCGGAAGATCGCGCTGTTCCTGTCGACTGCGGGGGACCACGCCATCCACATCTATAACTTGCTCACGTTTGCCGATGGCGAAGACAAGACGAAGTTCAAGACGGTTCTGCTGAAATTCGACAACCACTGCGACATTGAGGTGAATGAGAGCTTTGAACAGTTCATCTTCCAACAGAGGCTTCAGGGTAAGGATGAACCTTTTCAGTCCTTGAACCATCTTCGCATCCCAGCGCAGTCATGTAATTATGACTCGACGGCTGATTCCATGATCCGGGATCAGATCGTTTTCGGGGTCCAGTCCGACTCCCTGCGGGAGCAGCTCCTCAAAATCAAACAGTTGACCCTCTCCGTCGCCTTCAAAACGTGCGTTGTCCATGAGCATTCCAGGAATCGTTGCTCCTGCATCAGGGCGGCAGAAAATGCAAAACTAGTCTCCCACGAGGCTGAAAGGATGCAGGCCATCGCAAAAATGCAAGGCCTGAGCATCAAGGAGAGTGGCCATTTTGCGCGCTTTTCCTGTGTCCCTACGCATACGCGCCACGACCGGCTGGACGACGAGGCCGAAGACCCCGATGTGCATGTGCGAACATTGGCCGACCGCACTGTGCATGCGCGATGACGTGTCCGAATTGTGGCTCCGTCCATTTAAAGCAGCAATGTCTAGCCAAAGGAAGGCGATGTCTACAGTGTGGAAAGCCTGGGCATTGCGCGTTATGCAGGTCTGCTCCACCGACCAACAGCCAGCGATCCCAGCTGGAGCGCAGACGTGTCCGCTGCGTACAACAGGGCATGCAGGATTCGGATCCCGACAGCCCAACGGACAATGATGCTGACTGCCTCGAGTCTCCATACCATGTGCGAGCTGGCCTTCACCGTGCCTGCAAACCGCTTTTCAATCCTGGGTATGGATCCTGACGACGAGTGGTGTGCTGTCATCACGGTCAACCAGTCTCGCATCCGATTTAAATTGGACATTGGCACATCTGCAAACCTCATATCACAGTCGGACCTTGACAGCATCCAAGACCAACCTAGCATTCTTCCACCAGCCAGCCAGCTCCTTGACTACAATGGCAATGCCATAGCTGCCAGTGGATCGTGTCAGCTAGGTGTATCTCACAAGGCAATCAAAGTGATGTTACGATTCGAGATCGGCCGGTCTGACAAGGCATCCCTGCTCGGTGCTCGTGCATGCAAACTCCTAAATCTGGTCCAGCGCATCCATGCCATGCCCTCGACACAGGCGACTGCCTCGCCCAATGTAAATCTCCAGGCTGAGATAGACGACATTCTCACGCAATACCACAATGTGTTTGATGGGATGGGCACGCTCCCATATCGTTACAAGATATTGCTCAAACCGATTGCCATCCCAGTCATCCATGCACCGCGCCTGGTTCCGGCCCCTCTCAAGGATCGTCTGAAATCGCAGCTATGAGAGCTCCAAGACCAGGGTAACATCTCAAAGGTCGCAGAACCAACAGACTGGGTCAGCTTCATGGTCTGCATCAAGAAGCCCTCTGGTGAACTCCGCATTTGCATTGATCCCAAAGACCTGAATCGCAACATCATGCGAGAGCACTACCCGATCCCAAAGCGTGAAGAGTTAACCTGTGAGATGGCTCATGCCAAATTCTTTAATTTGGCCAAGCTGGTCGACTCCCGTGGGTTCTGGCAGATACAGCTGGACGAGTCCAGTTGGAAGCTGTGCACGTTTAACACTCAGTTCGGCAGGTATTGCTTCAACAGCATTCCTTTGGGTATCATATCAGCCTCCGAAGTATTTCATTGCATAATGGAGCAAATGATGGAGGACATCGAGGGGGTGCGAGTCTACGTGAACAGCGTGATCATCTGGTCCACAACGCCCGAGGATCACATCGCTCACCTCAAACAAGTTTTCCAGAGGATACATGAAAACGGCCTCCAGCTCAACAGGGCAAAATGCTCATTTGGTAGGTCCGCTATCATGTTTCTGGGTGACCACATTTCACAACAGGGTGTGCAACCTGACGCTGACAAGGTGCTGGCAGTCAATGCCATGAAGACCCCAGAGGACAAAAAGGCGGTCCTCCGTTTCCTCGGGATGGTGAATTTTCTCGGGAAATTCATTCCCAACACGGCATCCCACACCACAGCCCTCCGGCACCTCGTAAAAAAGTCGACAGTGTCCCAGTGGCTTCCCGCACATCAAGCAAAGTGGCTTGAGCTGAAGGCGAAGCTCACCACAGCCCCAGTACTGGCATTCTTTGACCCAACCAAGGATACCAAGATAGCCACAGACGCAAGCCAGGACGGCATTGGGGCGGTGCTCCTCCAGCGAGACGACTCCTCGTCCTGGGCTCCAGTGGCATACGCCTCCAGGGCCATGACTACGACCGAACAATGGTATGCCCAGATTGAAAAGGAGTGCTTGGGTCTCCTGACAGGAATAGGCAAGTTTCATGACTACGTATACGGCCTGCCAAAGTTCACGGTGGAAACAGACCACAGGCTTTTAGTCCACATCGTCCAAAAGGATTTAAATGACATGACACCTCGGATGCAGCAAATTCTTCTTCGTCTCCGCCGATATGACTTTGAACTCGTCTACACACCGGGTAAGGAGCTGATCGTCGCGGATGTCCTATCCCGATCCGTCACCACGCCGTGTGAACAGGGCGACTACATTCGCCACATTGAGGCACAGGTGCAGCTGTGTGCCAGCAACCTCCCAGCAACTGATGAACGAGTTATACAAATACGCGAAGAAACTGCCAAAGATCCCCTACAGTAGCGCGTGATGAAGCACTTTGCCCATGGCTGGCAAAAGGGGCAGTGCCCCCAGTTCTTCAACGTTAAGGACGAGCTGACGGTTGTTGAGGGGATCCTTCTTAAACTAGATAGAATCGTCATTCCCCAAAGCATGCAAAACATGGTGCTCAGACAGATCCATGAGGGTCATCTGGGGGTCGGGAAATGTCGACGCAGAGCTTGGCAGGCAGTTTACTGGCCTGGCATCAGCCAGGACATTGCCAACACAGTCCTCAACTGCACAACATGCCAGAAGTTTCAACCAGCTCAGCCCAAGGAAACGCTGCAACAGCACAAGATTGTAACCTTTCCGTGGATAGAACTCTTTCGCGCCAATGGGCAAGATTACGTGCTCCTGGTCGACTACTTCTCCAGCTACCTGGAAATGGTGAAACTGTCGGACCTCACATCCAAGTCCGTCATCAAAGCCTGCAAAGAGACGTTTGCCAGACATGGGATACCACACACGGTAATGAGTGACAACGGTCCTTGGGTGGGATTCTCCGACCCCCCCGCCGGGTCGGAGAATCGCCGGGGGTCGGCGTGAATCCCGCCCCCGCCGGCCACCGAATTCACCGGCCCTCCAAAAGCCGGCGAGGCGTGAGTCGCGCCGACCGCCTCAGAGAATGGCAGGGACCGGCGCAACTCAATGGGCCCCGGGGCTGCCCGAATTCTCCAGCCCGTGATGGGCCGTAGTCCCGCTGGTTTTTTGCCGGTCCCACCGGCGTGGATCAGACTAGGTCCCTTACTGGCGGGACCTGGCATCGTGGGCGGGCTACGGGGTCCTGCGGGGGGCGCGGCCCACCGATCCGCGGGCGGGCCTCTGCGATGGCCGACACGTAGGTGACCCCTATGCATGCGCGGGGATGACATCAGCAGTCGCTGACGCACCCGCGCATTCGCGGACTCACGCCGGCCGGCTGAGTCCCTTCGGCCCCGGCTGCCGTGCCTCCAAATGCCTTCCACGCCAGCCGGCGGGGCGCAAACCACTCCGCCGCCTTTGGGGCGGGCTGATGCCAGAGTGGTTCACACCACTCAGTCCCGCCGGGATCCCCCGCCCCGCCGGGTATGGGAGAAACCCGCCCCATGTTTCTGCAGCCAAGAGTGGTCCGACTTTGCACGATCCTATCACTTTAGTCACATCACATCCAGTCCCCATTACCCACAATCAAGCGGGAAGGCTGATAAAGGGGTGCAGTCAAGCGGTTGCTGTGCAAGGCTGCAGACCCAGCCTCGGATTTCAACCTGCCGCTATTGGCATACATGGCAACCCCTCTGTCGACTGGTTTGTCTCCGACGCAGCTGCTCATGAACCACAACCTGAGGACGACTGTTCCAGCCATCCATGTTCCACACCTTGACCACCTCGCGGTGCTGCAGAAGGTGCAGCGATCCAGGGACCAGCAAAAGATCACGTTTGATGCTCATGCCACGGATCTGCCTGTGCTGGCTCCAGACGATGTTGTTCGCGTTCAGCTGCCTGAGGGAGGTTGGTCAGCCCCAGCTGTTGTTGTCAGACAGGCTGCCCCAGGTCTTTCGTTTTCCAAATGGGTGATGACTCCATTTTACGACGCAACAGGAGGGCGATGCGTAAAGTTCCCTGTTCACCACCTGACCACACTTCTCTGCATGTCATTATGCCTCCTCCGGACGTCTTGCACCACGAGTCCACCGATCTGGCTGCGATCCCACCTGTCCACAAGGCCACCGAGATGGCAGCCATCCCGCCTGTCCAGTTGCCGGCGTCCCCTCCTCCACCTTTGCGGCGATCGACGAGAATTCGTCGCACACCACAAAGCCTGAATCTTGTAAATTCTGTTCAGTCTGCTCTGTATCTGCACGGTAGACACCTTCCCATGTACATATGTTCATTCATTCCCCACTTGTACATAGTTATGCATGCATATACAGCCACGTTCCAAAATTTATTTTAAAAGGGGGAGATGTCATAATATCCACTCATGTATATCATGAGATGCAGACAGGCAGTGATTGATACACAGGATAACCAATGAACACACACGACACAGAACAACCAATCACCAGACTGGACACCACCACTATAAAGCCCACAGGGCATTAAGACTCTCCCTCTCTCACAGGACACGGCTAGGGAGATAGTCACAGTGCACAGGCCAGTGAACATCATCACCATGTGGTAGAGAGCTAGTCTGGTCAAGCCAGTAGGAGGTTATCAGTTAGGTTAATAGAGTGTCAACCCACAGCAGATTATGTACAACAATCAACAGGTTCAATGAAATAGTATTGGACCATCTCCTGTGTCGGAAGCCTGTTTCTTGTTTCACTGCATCCAGTTGCAGTCGATGTTAGACCAACACAGATAACACATCACCGGCCCTCGCCCCTCACACCCCATCACCCAAGCTTCACTCTCAATGCCCATTGACCCAGTATACACTTTATACAAAACCAATGAGTCATATAATAACAACAGAGAATGTTGAATTGTTAAGAAAAAAAGTCCCCATTCAGAAGTCCATTTGAAAAAAAAATATTCTTACAAGCATGTTATCCAGGTAGTAATATAAGTGACAGGAGCGTTAACCACATTGTACCTTTTAATCTTGTTCAAATAAACATTCAGATGTTGACAGAAGAGATCACAGAACAAAAAAAAACTATTCGAACCACATAAAGATGTCAAGAAAACAAAGTAAACAGTACACTTAGTTGTCAAAACAGAATCCCAGCTCAGCTAATGCATTTATGAAGCTTGGAACTCAGCCAGACATTCATAATGAGGCCGTCTGGGAATTGTTTAGTAGGAACAAATGGCCAGGCATTTATATTTTCCCCCTGCGTTCATTATGTTTGGATATTTTGAAAGAGACGGGAGCAGATTAAAGTGTAAGGACGTCTAAAATATCCCACAGAATGGAAAAAGTTTTTAAAATACTATCAAAGCAAAAAAAATTTAAAGATGGCATAATCTTGTTCAGCAGGCAACCCAATATTCTGCTGAAACATGTAATACCTTGATGCATCACATCTTCACCATAGCCTCTGAAATATCCTGCACAAATATAGTAACAGAGTAATCCTAACTGCTTCGGCTGTGTTCAGAAAATTGATCAAAAAGGGGCGGCACGGTGGCACAGTGGTTAGCATTGCTGCCTACGGCGCTGAGGACCTGGGTTCGAATCCCGGCCCTGGGTCACTGTCTGTGAGGAGTTTGCACATTCTCCCTGTGTCTGCGTGGGTTTCACCCCCACAACCCAAAGATGTGCAGGTTAGGTGGATTGGCCACGATAAATTGCCCCTTAATTGGAAAAAAAAAATTGGATATTCTAAATTTATAAAAAAAAAAATTGATCAAAAATAAAGATTACATTTGTTGAGAAATTGATGCTTAGACTTTAGGTTCTAATGCAGATCAACTTCCTAATGATGAGTATGCATTCTAATTTCTAAATTTATTCCACTTTTCATCAGTGAGTGTAGGGTTTAGAGTGAACTCTAATGATAGCTACTGAGTATGTGCTTGAGGAGCTTTGTCACGGTGATGTCACCCACTGAGAGGAGATGAGTGTGAAGTATCCAGATAATAGCTCCGGCTACGTATTGGTCTTATTTAAGCTTTGCAAATAGTTAGATGATGACAGCAGTGACTGCACCCACAGAGGAAGAATTGAAAATGGTGTGAATAGCTTCAAATGAAACCCAACAACAGTGAAGAGCAGCTGGTGAATGATTTTGAGACAAACTACACCAGAGATGACACAATAACAAAGGCTACCGATCACCTGTCAAGAGAAGCAGCATAGGTAAAGGCAACCTCGAATCAGGATGAGAAATGGCTATCACATTACCCCTTTCAGAATCCTTACAAAATATGGAGGACCCCTAGCAGTCGGCACAGAGGTAAATTTGGTGAAGACGTTTTACCCAGTACCCCAACACGTCAGGTCTTGCGAATAAAGAGAGCAAAGATGAAGGGTGGAATTTTCTGGCCCCTCCCACCAGGAATTTGAATGGCCTCTACCACATCCACCAGGGGGAAACTTACTGTGGCAGGTTTGGTAAATACTAGGGGAGGTTAGCACTTTCTTATTTTATGTTGGGACCATAATAGATGATGTGCTGAGCAGACAGAGGCTGAACGAAGTGATAACCTCCTATGGGGATGGGGACGACATTGGTGCCTTTGACTGATACTTCAGTGTTCATAAAAGTGCAGTTATAGAGAGGGTGCAATTTAATTAGCGCATTACCATCGCTGAACCCTCACTATCAATATCCTGGGGATTACCATTGACTAGGAACTGAACTGGACTGGCCATATAAATACCTTGGCTACAAGAGCAGGTCAGAGGCTCGGAATCCAGCACTGAGTAACTCTCCTCCCAACTCCCCTAAACCTGAACACCGTCTACAAGGCACAATTCAGGAGTGTGATGGAATACTCTTGACTTGCATGGGTGACTGCAGTTCCAACAATACTCAAGAAACTTGACACCATCCCCAGGACAAAGAGGCCCATTTGATTTGCGCTCTTTTCACCACCATCTTAAACAATCGCTTCCTCCACCACCAATGCACAATGGCAGCAGTGTGTACCATCTACATGATACACAGAAGCAACTCACGAAGGCTTCTTCGACAGCACCTTCAAAACCTGTGACCCCTTGCCACCTAGAAGACAAGTGCTCGTGCATGAGTCGCAAAAAGTTAGTTTACAGGTGCAACAGGTGATTAAGAAGGCAAATGGAATTTTGTCCTTCATTGCGAGAGGGATGGAGATTAAGACTAGGGAGGTTATGCTGCAATTGTATAAGGTGTTAGTGAGGCCACACCTGGAGTAATGTGTTCAGTTTTGGTCTCCTTACCTGAGAAAGGACATACTGGCACTGGAGGGTGTGCAGAGGAGATTCACTAGGTTAATCCCAGAGCTGAAGGGGTTGGATTATGAGGAGAGGTTGAGTAGACTGGGACTGTACTCGTTGGAATTTAGAAGGATGAGGGGGGATCTTATAGATACGTATAAAATTATGAAGGGAATAGATAGGATAGACCGGGCAGATTGTTTCCACTGGCGGGTGAGAGCAGAACTAGGGGCCATAGCCTCAAAATAAGGGGAAGTAGATTTAGGACTGAGTTTAGGAGGAACTTCTTCACCCAGTGAAGCAGTTGAGGCTCCTTTATTAAATATTTTTAAAGATAAAGATAGATAGTTTTTTGAAGAATAAAGGGATTAAGGGTTATGGTGTTCAGGCCGGAAAGTGGAGCTGAGTCCACAAAAGATCAGCCATGATCTAATTGAATGGCGGAGCAGGCTCGAGGGGCCATATGGCCTACTCCTGCTCCTAGTTCTTATGTTCTTATATCGCTGTTTCTGCGCTGTCACTGGGTCAAAATCCTGAAAATTTCTCATAACAACACTGTGGATGCTCGTACAACACCCATGGACTGCAGCCAGTCAAGAAGGCAGCACACCACCACCTTCTCAAGAGCAATAGAGGGAGGTCAACAAATATTGGCCAGCCAACAATGCCCATGTCTCATGAATTAATTTTTAAAAACCTGAAAACAATGTAAATTGTAGAATTAGAAATAACGAGCCTTTATTTTATCTAGCACCTTTTTAAAGAGGACAAGATTGAGAGGAGATTTGATTGAAGTATTCAAAATCCTGAGGGATATAGGAAGAACAGATGGAGAAAAACTGTCCTCAGTGTCAGAAGAGCTGAGAACCAGAGAACATTTATTTAAGATGATTGGCAAGGGAATCAACAGCGATATGAGGAAATCCTTTTTATGCAGTAAATAGTGAGGATTTGGATGTCTGAGTTTGTGATGGAGGTAGGTACAATAGGAGCCTTCCAAAGGGAGTTTGGAGAACCACCTGAAGAGAGATTTGCAGGGATATGGGAAAAGTTGGGGGAATGGGTTTAGTGGAGTTGCTCTCACAGAGAGACATGGTAGCACAGTGGTTAGCACTGTTGCTTCACAGCGGCAGGGTCCCAGGTTCGATTCCTGGCTTGGGTTAGTGTCTGTGTGGAGTCTGCACGTTCTCCCCATGTCTACGTGGGTTTCCTCCGGGTGAGAATAAAGATTGTTATTGTATACAGACATGACTGGCTGAATAGCCTCCTTCAGCACTTTAAAACTTCTATGATTCTGCGAAATCCTGCGGGAGGCACCGATATGGGTCCCTTCACTTCCACCTCTCTCAAGAGTGCTCGATGGCCCCCAAGCTATTCCTTGGAATGAACGAGAGACCGGAGTCTCCACACCACCTTGCACTGCCAGTCCTGGAGGCCACTCTCGTCTGAGGCATGGTATCAATACCTTCAACTATGGAGCACTGAGACTGGGACAAGTCCCTCAAGAAGTGAGACATGTCATTCACTGCCTCGGTCATGACCCTCACTACCTCTGACATGGTCCTCTGTGACTGGCCACGGTCATTCTTCGCCCGTTAAATGCTCTCGCTCCCCTCAGCCATGACCCTTTATGAATGGGCCAAGCACTGGAGCGTCGCAGTAATGTTCATGCGGCCCAGTACATGTGTGCCTGTGACTGGGTTCCCCTGTCCTGTTCCTCAGCCATCGACCACACAGCGTGCCCAAGCCTTGGGCAACTTGATCCAAGATTTCCACTGCGGGCGTCACCCATTCAGTGTTGCCCTGGGAAGCACACATTGTCAGTGCCATCTCCTGCACCTGTAGCGGTTGGACTCCACCTGCAGCCTTAAAATTCATGACACTCCCTCCTGTAAATCCTGGCGGCGTCTGCACTTGTACCAGTGATGAGATCATAACTTTCCAGAAGTGCTATACCTGTCCGTACTACAGCTATTTCCTGGGATTGGGCAGCCTTCCGACTGCCTGCTCCCTCAGGTGTCCCTACCCCCACCTGATGCGTTGCAGCATTTGTGAGGTGCGAACCAGAAGGTAATCCAGGAGCCCCTTCACTAAAATGCCTGACTGAAGTGATAGTCCGTGATGGTGGAGGGTGCTGGTGACAGCAGTGATGAGAATCTCAGTGTCTTCCCTGGACTGGTGCTCTGCCATGTGCTGGGGAATTGGCTGGGGCGAGGGTGCCCAAATGGCCCCGCCTGGTCTGAAGGTGCCCCTACGAGACAAAAGAAAAGAGACATGGGGAGTAATTTTCCCCAACCCGGAATTCTCCGCACCGTTAGGAGCTAGGCCCATGCCAGAGTGGCTCCCGCTCCGCCGACTGGCGCCAACGGCCTTTGGCGCCACGCCGATCGGCGTCGGGGCTGGCCGAAAGATTTTCACAGGTTGGCGTGAGTCCGCGCATGCGCCGGAGCGTCAGCGGCCGCTGACGTCACCACCGGCGCATGCGCGGTCGAGGGGGTCTATTCTGCCTCCACCATGGTGGAGGTCGTGGCGGTGGTGGAAGAAAAAGAGTGCCCCCACAGCACTGGCCCGCCCACCGATCGGTGGGCCCCGATCGCAGGCCAGGCTACCGTGGGGGCACCCCCCGGGGTCCAATCGGCCCACGCTCCCCCCAGGACCCCGGGGCCCGCTCGCGCCGCCTGCTCCCGCCGGCGCAGAGGTGGTTTGAACCACATCGGCGGGAGAGGCTTGACAGCGGCGGGACTTCGGCCCATCACGGGCCGGAGAATTGCCGCGGGGGGCCCGCCACTCGACGTGGCACGATTCCCGCCCCCGCCAATTCCTGGGTGGCGGAGAATTCTGCCCATGGTGAGATCTGCGGGGGGTCGGAGAATTTCGCCCATGGTGAGATCTTGTGAAGGAGTGGTCAGTGGGAGGGAGTGACTCACTTGTTATAGGGGCATCATTCTGCATTGGGAGCTCACTTGGTTGCCACATGCCGACCTCCGCTTCGGAGATAGCCCTCTCTCATCAGCCTCGCCCGTTGGCTCCATGCCCTCTGCTCGCAGTGGGTTTGGACTCTGAGTTCCTGAATGCCCCTGCCGGTTATCTGCCACTCCTGGCAATTATGGGCCGCTTTGTCCTAGGGGACACATAAAGGACAAGCGAGATGTATGGAGGCAAGTTCTAAGGGGAGTCAATAGCTGGTGTGCAAGGCACCTGGCCAAAGAGGACAATACAGGTGTTGAGGTTTGGTGGAGGGTGGGATGTAAAGGGGATGCAGCAGATGGGTTTTGGCTGGCCTTTACGGGAGTGTGTGGCGGGGGGGGGGGGGGGGGGGGGGGGGGGGGGGGGGGGTGATGTGAGGGACAGGACTGATGCCAGGGAGACAGAAGTGGTGACTCACCCAAGCTGCCCGAAGAAGGTCATCTCCTTTCGCCACTGGGTCCCAGTCCTTCTGGTGAGGCTGCGCAGCACTGACCACCTCGGCCACCTCCTCTCAGGCCCTTTTAACGATGGCGGGCTTCAGTCTCCTGCCCACCCTGGGGGAGAGGGTGTCCCTCCTCTCCTCCACCGCATCCAGCTTTCTCTCAAGCTCAGTCTCAGTGAACTTCGGGGCAGGTCTCTTTTGTGCCATCCTCTTAGCTGGAATGGGAGTGTGGGGAATGCAGTACTTATAAGCAGCTCCACCTTGTCAGGCTCTCCAGCGCCAATTCCGGCCCCAGCAAATCAGATGCCGGTGGGAATGCTCTAGATTCACATCGGCAGAGTGCTGGCCAATTTGCATGTCCTGACTCACTTCCTGAATAGCGCCCCCACGGGAATGCAAAGCACACGCAATTCAGTCCTGGCGGCAACGCTTAGTCTCCCAAAAGGAGAATCCGAACCCTGATTTATCTAACCTCAGCAATAATCTTCCTTTTGCTCCAAGATGTGTATTCCTCACTTACAATAGTGCTGGTCACTCTACAGTATCTTATCAGATTTTGTTCATAATTATATACACCATGAGTGGCTTGTTTGCTTCTAAATTTAGAATTTAATGTCGGCAGTAAATATCTTATTTGAATAACCACCAATATTAAATTAACATCAATTGGAAAATCCAAGCATGTGCGCTGATTGGTTCTTTAACAGATGAAGAGGTTAACATAGCTGAGCCCAATCTATCACCACAGCGATTCTTGCCAATGGATTATAATCTAAATGCGGGGCAAAGCATCTGTTTTAAGATTCAGATAGTTCCAGCTTAAAGAGGCATCTCTTTCAAATGGCAACTCCTGCATGTCATTATAACATAAACCCGATTGTGATATGGAAATCTATACAGTGAAAAAAAATCACAACCTTATTTGATGGATTTATGGATAAGGCAATTGCACTAATTGAGTGGTACGTTAAAATAAAAAAAATAACTACTCACTTAAATGAAAGGCTTCTCCATGCTTCGGAGTGCTGCTAACAGGTCAATCTATTAGCTCAAACAGTCATGGGATGTTTTGATGACAATAGTTATAAATTATTGATCCTAGTATTTCACTCTAACCTTACTCTTCACACTGCTTCTCATCTGCTATGTCCTGGCCAGCACCTATCCCTCAACGTCACTTCATGAAAAAAGCAGATGAATTGGCCATTATCCCAATGCTTTATGGAGGGAACCTGTGCCAAATTAGCTGCTGTATTCCTACATTAGGCTTGAAAAAGTACTTCATTGGCTGTAACGTGCCTTGGGACCAGCTTGAGATCAAAAACGGTGCTATAAAGGTTTTTATAAAGGCTTCTGTTTTTATTTGGAACTTGAGCAAAATAAAACACTGCCAATACTGACCGACAGCCAATGTACCCTGGCCAAGCAGCAATGCATTAAATAACTGCTTGTCTAACCTCTAAATGAGATAACAAACTGAAATGTAAAATAAAGCAGTTAGGCGTTTCAATATTTATTAAAAGAAGTGAAGAACCAAGATGTGCTGGTCTGGAAGCAAAATTCTGATGAGGATAACAAACTGTTTTCAGAAAGTACATCCTTGTAAATCACTTGCAGTAATGGAAAATATTGGTCAAGCACTTGCTTTATTTTGTTCATTATTTTTAATGTCCATCTTCAATAACCATGAATTACATCTGGGTGTTGCTGTTTCTGTGGGGTGAAATTGGACCTTAGAAATAGCACAAAATGAGTAACCAGTGAGTTTTACACCATGCCGACTTGACTTCAATGGTTCAGAAGTCAGACTGTTCACTCTCACGCATAGGTGCGACCACCAAGGACAGATTTCACTCCCCTAATGCTTTAATCAATGTGAATGGAACATGTATAGCACCTCAGCTTCACAAACTGCAGATGCAGATCTGAAATGTCTTTGCTAACAATGAAAACAATGCATTTTCTTTTTTTGCTTTCCGATTTATTTGAAATGAAAAATGAAAATCGCTTATTGTCACGAGTAGGCTTCAATGAAGTTACTGTGAAAAGCTCCTAGTTGCCACATTACAGCGCCTGTCCGGGAGGCTGGTACGGGAATCGAACTGTGCTGCTGGCCTGCTTGGTCTGCTTTAAAAGCCAGCAATTTAGCTGAGTGAGCTAAACCAGCCCCTGCCACATAAGGAAGAGAGCAACTAGAGTAATGAATCCATGAAAGTTTCATCATTCCGCCTCATAATGTAGCAGCCTGATGTTGATTCTGTGAAGCATCTTTTGAGGGGAAATTATTTAAAACTAAATTCTATTATACTTAGTAATCCAAATATATTTCATGAAATGACGCCAAATAAGAATTTCAAGCATGATTGAAGATGATGCAATGATAACAAAGCATTTACAGATATTTCAAAGTAAAAACATTTATTTTTAGCATGTAGTATGGAACTGAAAGATAGAACTATAAGTTTGTAGATTTGTTTCTGCTTCTATCTTGTTAATGCATGTTAACTTAAAGAAGACATAATGAAGTCAGATGACAAGCCCTCTTGCCTCAATAAGATTTGCCACTGATAGCCTGGGGGAAATCAACTCTGTAATTTTCTGCTGTACAATTGATTTTCAGGTTTCTTTTCAATAAGACGGACGACCCACTCTAAGAACATGACTGCAAGACATCCTATTGGCTGAGTTGGAAAATGTGCTTTGTGGTGTGATAATGGGCCATACAAATGAGTACAGAGTCTTGTTTTGGGGGGGACGGGAGAGGAGGGCCGGCGGGGTGGGGCGGGGGCCGGGAAGCAGGAGCCGGAGGGAGGGCACGGGATGCCAAAACGTGCATGACACCTCCAGGAGCGGGGAAGGAGGAAAATGGAGATGGAGGACGGGAGGAGCGGCAGAAGCAGGGGCGAGCGTGGGATGGCAGCGATACCCGTCCGGGAGGGGCGGGCGACAACAACACATAGCACAGCCAAATATCGCACACTGTGATTTTCTCCCCGGCACCCAAATGTGTGTGTGCCCCCCCCCCCAGTCCCTGCCACCCCCCCTCCCCCCACCCCACCCCACCCCCACAGGCAGTCGCCTACTTATGTGGTGTGGGTAATTTTGCCAGATGTACAGAGCTGCCGCTGTCGAACTGGTGCACAATACCCCACCAGTTATTCTATTTCATATTTTATTATATTTTTTTTATGTTGGGGTGTGCCCTTCTCCTCTAAATATGTGTACATATATCTACATGTTTCTTATTCTGTGTACATAACTGTAATTATACCTTGTTCAAAAACCCAATAAAACATTTATTAAAAAAAAATAAAATTAAAAAAAAGGATTGCTTTCAATCAGGCTATTGGTAGATGTCCCATTTCCTCATAAGCTGATGAACTCCAGATTGGTATAAATAACACACTGAAATGTTAGAACAAAAAGCATTTTTTCTTTGATTTTGCTCCATGGCATTCTGTATGTTTTTTATTCATTTACGGAATGTGGGCACCGCTGACGAGGCCAGTATTTACTGTCCATCGCTAATTGCCTTTGAGAAATAATGGTGTGTTGCCTTGAATTGCTGCACTCTACGTGGTGTAGGTAAAGCATTATTGGAGTGAGAGTTCCAGGATTTTGACCCAAATGCAGTGAAGTAACAGCGATATATTCCCAAATCAGTATGGTATAAGATGTAAAGGGGAACTTGCAAGTGGTGAAATTCTTGTGTGCCTGCTGCCCTTGTCCTTTTAGGTGTTGGAAGGAGCCTTGGCTGTGGTGTACCTTATAAATGATACACATTGCTGTCACTGTATCGATGGTGGAGAGCGTAAATGTTTAAGGTGGTGATAGTGTGCCAATCAAATGGGTCACTTTACGTCCTGGCCATGTTGAATTGCTTGACTGCTGTTGGAACTGCACTAGCCCAGGAAAGTGGAGAGTACTGAGGAGGCAAGTGGCCACCAGGAAGTGAGAAAGAGGAATCTATTTGCCTTGTTTATGAAATTTCAGTTCCCTTTCTGTGGCAATTTCTATGTCTCATGAAATTTGGATGAGAATATGTGCCTCAGCACTGGATTGCAAATTGCACAAACTTACTCCATGAAAGAAAATCTCCTTCATTGGTATAAAATTTAACTGTAGTTACAAAAGGCATTTGTCCTGTCCTAAAGTATGTAATGATATGTATAATCTAAGGAGGGTAAAGGGTTAACAAGATGATGTTCATGTATCTCTACACTAGATGGCATCACTGAGTAGTCTTATAAAAGGCTGCATCTCTAAGCATTCTGGGAGAAGGTTAAGGAGAAGGATAGTGAGAGGTTGAGATAGAGTGTTAGTTGTACTAGGAAGACATTGTAGATTACTGTAGCATAGATTTAATACTGTCGTTTTATTAGCTATTACTTAGTAGGGTGTGTGAACCATTTAAAGTTGTGTAAAATAAACTAGCTTTGTTTTAAATACATAGCTTGATGTTCTTTGTCAACACTGCGACCTTCAGCTATCTTGGAGAACTATACAAGGAACATCACAAAGTACTGCAGATTATAATATGATTTTGTCTACCTAAAACTTATGAACACAAATTTCATGTACAACAAGAGAATTTTGGTTTGTAATAACAAACATTCCATTATAATATAAATTTTTTATGATCAGTCAAATGAACAATGTGGATATTTTATGATTGCAACTGGCATGGAGCTTCATACCTCAATTTCCAAACATGCATTGACTGGACATGAAGCTCAGTGTCAGGATCACGAATTGCAAAAGGCAAGGTATAAGACCATAAGAGCAGAGGACATAGGAGCATAATTAGGCCACCCATCGAGTCTGCTCTGCCATTCAATCATGGCTGAAATTTTTCTCATCCCTATTCTCCTGCCTTCTCCCCATAACCCCTAATCTCCTTATTAATCAAGAACCTATCTATCTCTGTCTTAAAGACACTCAGTGATTTGGCTTCCACAGTCTTTTGCGGCAAAGTGTTCCACAGATTCACCACCCTCTGGCTGAAGAAACTCCTCCTCATCTCTGTTTTGAGGATCGTCCCTTTAGTCTGAGATTGCGTCCTCGAGTTCTCGCTTTTCCTACAAGTGGAAATCTCCTTTCCACTTCAACTCTATCCAGGCCTCACAGTTTCCTGTAAGTTTCAATAAGATCCCCCCTCAACCTTCTAAATTCCAAAGAGTACAGACCCAGAGTGCTCAACCGTTCCTCATACGACAAGCTCTTCATTCCAGGGATCATTCTTGTGAACCACCTCCGGACCCTTTCCAAGGCCAGCACATCCTTCTTTAGATATGGGGCCCAAAACTGCTCACAATACTCCAAATGGGGTCTGCCCAGAGCCTTATACAGCCTCAATTGGAGCTAGTCATTTGTTACACTTACATTTGTTCACAAATGTTTTTTGCATGTTTGTATTCTAACTTACTGTGACGAGGAATTCATTTCAATGCTGTTCTCTCCACAGGAGATTTAGCAATGAAATACACTGTAATTTGGCCATTATACCTTCAAAAGACAATTAAGTTGAATAACTTATTTTCAGAGACCAAGGGCCAGATTCCCAAAATGGGGTCAGGAACCTGACACAAAATTCATTTGGGTTCCTGTGCAACATCTGAACTGCACTGATCTCGCGATACTATTTTGAAATGTAGTTCAGCATAGACCCGGAGATATCTGTGCCCAATTAGAGGTGCCGAGTACCCCCAGAAGGCAGGAGCTGACTGTCCGGTGCCACCATGTTGGAACTGGCACTAGTGGACCCCTCAAGGCAAAATAATATACAGATGGAAACTAGCCTTTTTTTTGCTGTGGGTGATTCCGACAGCTGTGTACAAACATGCACCAGACAGTTTAAATGTGTCTGGAAAAAAAGAGTGAAAATCTCGTTCTCGTTTGGACATGCCTCTTAATAAACTCCTTGAGGAATATAAGGGGTCATTAATTGGCCATGTGTGTTTTCAATGCCCTCCCTGCTGGAGACCCTTTGAAAATTACAAACTATTCCAGATGTGGTGGGATCCAGTGCTGCACCCCAGGAGCACAGTTTACAAATCGTGCCCGCAACAGTTCCTGCCCCCATTGGCAATTAAAAATCCAAGCCCAGATAATTGGAGTACAGCTGGCCTTCTAAAACAAAAGCATTGAATGACAAGTTAACTCACTCAAACCCTATTCAGTTAATGAACATAGACAATAATTAAAATTAGAATCAATGACTGCAATAGCAGTTTCAAAATAGCTGTTCCTGAACTGATGGTCTAAATCTTTCCTTTAGCTGCTTCAATATGCTGGACTTAAATTTATTATATCACCACAATACACTGTGGTGCTGTCTGTTCTGTATTCTGGAAATTGAATTAAAAATATAGCTGCTCAAATTTACAACTATTGTGAGGTTCTAATTCCTAAAATATACAGCAGGACAGTCGATCAATCTGAGAGTATAAGTAGGCCTGGCTAACATGCTGGTACAATGGCAGCAGGTAGCAGTTGATTTTAAGACAGGTGGATAATTAGCCCACTGAGTCTTTTATTAATAAAACAGCAATGTAGCAATATATACATGTAAAATCTATACCAACGACTTGAAGACGTTACACTGTTATGAGCAGGTCCAAAGGAGTGAACTGCCCCTCCCTCCCCCCTCCATTCAATCAGTCACTCCGTCAGTCACACGCACGCACACACACAAGCAGGCACACTTGCACATACACGCTCAAAATAAGGGAAGTCCAATACAAACTTACAAAAATATTTGGTCCTTTGGCTGTCCTTTTAAACACTGCGACTTCTTGGATACAGTCAAAAGAAGGAAGTGTTGTAATTATTATGAGGGGACGGGATTCTCCGGTCGCCCAGCTGCATGTCTCTCTGCAGTGGGAGGTGGTGTGCCATTCGCTGGTGGAAGCATTCTCTGCTCCGCCGCTATCAATGCGATTTCCCATTGAAGCCATCCTGCGCTGCTGGGAAACCCGCGAGTGGGGGTGCGCTGCAGGCAGGACCAGAGAATCCCGTCGCCAGCAAATGGCCGGAGAATTCCAGCCGAGACCTCAGTTTGCTGGTAGGTGTCTGGTAGAGTTGGATTCTCAAACTGAGTGACATACTTAACCAAAAGAGAGAGGGAGAGAGAGCAACCCTTAGCCTGTTTGCCTGCTAAAACCTTTCTCAATATCACCTGTGTGACTGACTAGTATCTGGCAGGCTTGCTTTGAACCATTGTGTATTTCTAAGAGGTTTTGAATGCAGCAGCCTTTGTTCCAATATCCAGTACTTTGCATTTTAATATCTCTCCCCGAGATAGTTACGAGTTTCAGTGGGTGCATGGTTAAAGGAATTGTCTCTCCCTTCACACTCCTCTGAAGGTGATTTGTTTGTTTCTCACCTTCACCTTGGGATGCAGCCTTGCATTTTTAAGCAGTTTGCTCTGTCTTCTTTCATATTAAGAAGTCTTACAACACCAGGTTAAAGTCCAACAGGTTTGTTTCAAACACTAGCTTTCGGAGCACCTGAGGAAGGAGCAGTGCTCTGAAAGCTCGTGTTTGAAACAAACCTGTAGGACTTTAACCTGGTGTTGTAAGACTTCTTACTGTGCTCACCCCAGTCCAATGCCGGCATCTCCACATCAAGTTCTTTCATATTGCAACATTACCAGTCAGTTAAAAATTAAAAAGTAATATTTTCAAAAATAAAGGGGTATACCCTCTTGACAACACTTTCAACAACATTTGCTCATGTTACATGCGGCCATACCAACAAAAACATTTTTTAAATGGCTACTCTACAGACATGTGGCATTACAAATATTGAAAAATATCTAACTAGGAGTACCTACACTTCTGTAAAGCATAATCCTCCAAATTGTGATGGAAATAACACTTTTGGCAGCACAAGTGATTAGCACTGTGGCTTCACAGCGGCAGGGTCCCAGGTTCGATTCCCGGCTTGGGTCACTGTCTGTGCGGAATCTGCATGTTCTCCCCGGATAGGTTGGAAGTGAGGGCTTAAGTGGGTCGGTGCAGACTCGATGGACCGAATGGCCTCCTTCTGAACTGTATGTTCTATGTTCTAGGTGCCCTCGAGATCCTGGGACTGGTGGACAATGTGACATGGAACAACAAGAATGCAGAGCATTCCTGCTATTTACAGCCCATCATCCACAATGGGGGAAAATTCAACACATTAGCAAGTAGCCTTACAGCATTTCCAGGAGTTCTAAAGATCCAGGGATAGCGAGGCAGGTCAGGTAAGAAGTATTGGAAGCAGTGAGGCTACTTGATCTAAGCCACAGAAATCACCAAAGGACTTAATCACAGACACCTCTCAGACGTTGAGTCAGGGATAAACAACTGCTTGAACTGCATGAAATAGCTGCAACATTTATTACTATGACTTTCAAAGGACACTGGAAGATTCGCCCTGGTGTAGGAAAAGAGAGCCTGCTGAAAAGTGGGAGGGATGTTGACTTCAACCTACATATCTACTTATCTCCTGAGTGTGACCTAACTTACAAATTGGCCATAAAATATTTTCAGTTGCGTCAATTAGTTGATGGATCATTTTAAAGTTGGGTATATTCGTTGCCTATTAAGTAATGGTTAGTCAAGGTTGATTTTAGTTTGTTTGTTACAGTAAAGGTCTTTTAACACCATTTGATGCTTTCTGTTGATCACTGGGAAATCCATTTCTCTTTTTAAAAGTTATTGGTTTCAATGGGAGCCTTAATATATTTTAAATAAATATTGTTTTTCAAGGCACAGATAGTTCATGCTTACCTAGACCATGTCTGTGAGTGGACATTGGTGGCATTATGGACCAGACCTTGGCTGTTGGATTATAGCATTCCACAGTGTTGGATGTCTTCAATCCATCTCTCCCACCGACGACGTACAGCTTACTATCAATCACTGCCACACCAAACTGCAGTCGTCTCCCATTCATTGTGCCTACTTGTATCCAATTGTTTGTCCTGAGATCATATTTCTCTACTGTTGTAGCACCTGCAGAAATTGGTAATGGTACATCAGAGAAACGCTGACAGGTTGTAAATTTAGAAGGTATAAATTCAGTAGAATTATCAAGCCCTAGCTTTCAAAAAATTAAATGACTACTGGTGAACTACAGCTGAGTTGCTTGGCTTCCAAATGCTCTGTTACTGCTATTTATCAACTAAGGTAATAAATCATACACAAGACTACAATCATGGAGGGACATAAAACAACAGAGGTTATGGTGGTCACAGTGCACTGAGATATAGTAAAACCATTCTGCAAATGCAAAGTGGTCCTTAATTGCTTTTATTAATGCAGCAAGGCCTGATCTGAACTGTGGTCCATTGTGAAAGCATAGAATGATGGTCAAGGAGTTGATCACAAAAATTGTGGGCCATGAAGCAGGAATGATGGTCAAAGAGTTGATCAGAAGAATTGTAGGAAAAAAATCACAAGAAGTCTCGTGGACCTCCTGGAGGGTGATTGAGGAATATTTTTGGTGGACACTGTGATTCCAATTTCATCTTCCCAAATGGAAAAGTGGAAGCTACAGCAAGGGATAGAGGGAAAACATTAAAAAAGACCAGAGAGGAAGACGTTGTCCAGATTTCCTCTTCACTTTGAAGAAATGCTTATTAATTCCACTCCTAAATGGGTTAGTTTAAAATTTTAGATTACACCCTCTTTTTCTGGATGTTCCCACCAGAGGAAATAGCTTAAATATATACACTCTAAAGAATCCCAATATTGTGACTGTAAGTATAAAGACGGCCACCAACAAAATGTCACAGTACAGTATGGTATCTTTCCAAGTATGTCAATGTTATTATCAATTCAGGCTTCAATCACCTGTCCAATCTTACCCTTGTTAGTGTCCATTCCTCCAACTGCATACAGTGCTCCTACTGTAGATTTTCGTGGTTTGGTTCTGGGACTTTGCATCATGGGTCGTCTCTCTGGTAACAGATGATATCTCATTGCTTCCATAATAAGCTTTTGACATTCTAGATCATCAGCAAACATTGGATTATTTTCCAAATCAGCCAAAAGCTATCGAAAGAAATCAAACTCGTCAGTCATAATTTCCACATATCAGCATTTTAAAAAGACTTTCATTTCGCAGCATGAGATAATGGACCTGATCGAATGGCCTCGTCGCACCCGACTCATGGATGCATCGAGGCTGTCAAATTTTGCAAGAGATCCCTTGCAAGATTTGCAATGCTTGGGACGCCGCGTGTGATCTAACGTGATCTTGCGAGACATCACGATCTGGATCTCGCCCTCACTGGGCGGACTCCAGATTTGCATATTTAAGTGAGCAGTTAGAATCGAAGGCCCATGTCTGGGAGACCTCACCATGGTGCCGTTTTCCGCTGGCCCACACAAACGTGGAACAGGCGTACAGCACCGAGGGGGCCTCCCAGGCCATTGGAAGGGCCAGCGTGGTCGGGCTCACTCCCGCTGCCTGGATGGCAGTGCCACGGTTCCAGGCTGGCGGTGCCCAGGTGCCAGGTTGGTACCACCTGGGATCAGGCCCAGGGGTGCCCTGCCCCTATGCTGTGGGCTGAGGGAGGCCTTGAGGAACCCTAACAGGTAAGTTGGATGTTGGGGAGGGTCTGGAGGTTGCATTGGGGGAAATTGGGGCGGCATTCTCATCAGCGCAGGCTGTAGGTGAGTGCAGCCCCAGTGGGGCATTCATCGCCGAGATCTCAGAAAAATAGAGTTCCATTTGAGAGCTGCGTCACTCTCAGCACTGCAGGCGCCGGGAAATATCCCACTAAACGCGCATAAAACGAGATTGTTTCTTCCTGTTAAATCGTGCGCAACATGTGTCATACTTTGCAAGTACTTTTGTGTTAATAATCACAAATATTAACAAATAGAGATGGTCATCTTAGTTTTTGCATTTTAGCAGCTATATATATATGTGATAGGTTTAGGGGACTGCTTTTAACTTCAGCAGCACGGTAGCATGGTGGTTAGCATCAATGCTTCACAGCTCCAGGGTCCCAGGTTCGATTCCCGGCTGGGTCACTGTCTGTGCGGAGTCTGCACGTCCTCCCAGTGTATGCGTGGGTTTCCTCCGGGTGCTCCGGTTTCCTCCCACAGTCCAAAGATGTGCGGGTTAGGTGGATTGGCCATGCTAAATTGCCCGTAGTGTCCTAAAAAATAAGGTTAATGCGGGTTGTTGGGTTACTGGTATAGGGTGGATACGTGGGCTTGAGTAGGGTGATCATTGCTCGGCACAACATCGAGGGCCGAAGGGCCTGTTCTGTGCTGTACTCTTCTAATTCTAATTCTAATTCAATAGGTTGAGGGAATTGGGAGTGAGGGGGGTATGCAGAGGGGATGGTCAGTAGCATAAGACACAAATTTGCTCACGACTGAGATGAGAGCTAAATCGCCATGTGTTTCAGTTCGGAAGGCAGCTGGAAGTGGTGGAAAATTGCACAGCTGGGGAAACCTTCCAACAGGGGCAGCACAGTAGCATGGTGGTTAACATAAATGCTTCACAGCTACAGGGTCCCAGGTTCGATTCCCGGCTGGGTCACTCTGTGCGGAGTCTGCACGTCCTCCCCGTGTGTGCGTGGGTTTCCTCCGGGTGCTCCGGTTTCATCCAACAGTCCAAAGATGTGCGGGTTAGGTGGATTGGCCATGCTAAATTGCCCGTAGTGTCCTAAAAAGTAAGGTGGGGGGTGGGGGGGTTGTTGGGTTATGGGTATAGGGTAGATACGTGGGATTGAGTAGGGTGATCATTGCTCCTCACAACATCGAGGGCCGAAGGGCCTGTTCTGTGCTGTTCTATGTTCTAACAGGTGGGGAGCAGGACTGGTTAAAGTTTTTAAAAATTCATTTTTATGGGATGTGGGTGTTGCTGGCTAGGTTAGCTTTTATTGCCCATCCCTAGTTGCCTTTCAGAAAGTGGTGGTGAACTTCTTCACCACCACTGCAGTCCATGTGCTGTAGATACACGCATAGTGCTGGTAGGGAAGGAATTCCAGGATATTGACCTGGATAGCGACAGGGCAGGAACGGTGATATATTTCCAAGTCAGGACGATGAGTGGCTTGGAGGGGAACTTCCAAGTGATAGTGATCCCAGGTATTTGCTGCCCTTCTGGATGGTAGTGGTTGTGGGTTTGGCTGGTGCTGCCTATGGAACCTTGGTGAGTTCCTGAACTGCATCTTGTAGATGGCACACACTGCCGCTAATGTGCGTCAGTTATGGAGGGAATTAAATTTTCTGGATGTGGTAGCATTCAAGCAGGCAGCTTTGCCCTGGATGGTATCAAGCTTCCGAGTGTTGTTGGAGCTGCACTCATCCAGGTACATGGAACGTATTCCATTACACACCTATTTGTGCCTTGTAGATGGTGGACAGGCTATGGGGAGTCAGGAGGTGAGTTAGAGTCCCAGCCTTTGGCCTGCTCTGGTAGCCACAGTATTTATATGGTTAGTCCAGTTCCGTTTCTGGTCAATAGTGAACCCCATCATATGCATTGTAACAGGTAAGGTGGCTGGAGAGTGTGGCTGGGGGCAACAATGTGGCAGGCAAGATGTGATCTCTCCTTGTGAGGCCGAGAGGAGAACTCCTTGGGCGGGATTCTCCAATAATGGGGCTATGTGCCCACGGCGGTAGGCGCCAACCACCCCGGCGTCAATGGTCCCCGATAATGGGGAATGCTCCCCTTCCTAGGGGACTCGATCGGCGCCAGAGTGGTCCCCGCAGCTCCAGCTGACGCGGAACAGCCGGCGCGAGTTCGCGCATGCGCGGGGTTTCCCTTCTCTGCGCCGGCTCCGGAAAATATGGCAGAACCCTACAGGGGCCCGGCGCGGAGGAACATAGGCCCCCACGGAACCAGCCCGCCTGCCAATCGGTAGGCCCCCACAAGCACATGCTGATCGAGCCAGACCACCATCCCCCCCCCCACCCCTCCGGAGTCGGATCCCCCCCGGCCCCCTCCAGGACGACCCCCCGCAGACACACCTTCCAGATCCCGCAGTGTGGGACCTGAGCAACCCATGTTGGTGGGACCCGGCCAAACTCGGCGGCCACTCGGCCCATCAGAGCCCGGAGAATCACCGGGGGGGGGGGGGGGGGAAAGGAGCTTTCAACGACGCCCGACCAGCGTGGCGGGAATCCCACCGGCGCCCAAGAATCAGTGGGGGTGAATCGGGAAGCCGGCATCGGGCGACGGGGCGCGATTCTCACCTTCCCCCAGGGATTCTCTGACCTGGCGCGGGGCCGGAGAATCCCGGCCCTTGACTCCATGAAGAAAGGCATTTTAAAAATCCTAGCTGTTTGTGTTGTGTCAAGTTGTCAAGTTCAAATTGAGTCTGGTCCTAATAAAATTGTGAGGATCTGACATGCCTAAGTCTGAAAAAAAGAACTGAGCTTTGTTTGGCCTTGTATTTTTACTACCTGCTGAGAAGAGGAGGTTAAATTTGGGAATGGTCCACTCCCTATATCTCCGGGGTGAGTAAAGTGCATTTAGTTAATATTGCTCTTGCCGTCTCGTCATAAAAAAATAAAAGAAATTAAACACTAATGCCAAACGATTGTCATCAGAATATTACATAAAAATTTGAAATAAAGATGATAGTAAATTGATGGAGCCGGAAACTCCTAGTGAACATTGTTTGCAAAACTCTGTGACTCTGTGAAACCAATTTGCCATCCACTTACCTGTGGAGAGAGTAAAGGGAGTCTGATGTAAGATAGCAGCATCGCAAGATCCTGTTGTCTCTTCTGTAATTCGTGTTTTACCCACATCATCAAAGCTTGAAATATGGTCTCCTCATCAGGAACATTAATGTCATCACTAGCAAGGAGCTTCTCAATCTCACTGGCAGGAAGCAGAAGGAACTCCTGGTTCTTGATCACTTCCAGGAAATGCTCCTGCAGGCCAATTCAGTGAAACAAGGATTGGTGACAGCAAATGTTTGTGACATGGCATACTGATCGGAGTTTACGCTTCTCTTTGCATTCGTGAAATAAAACCCGAGTTGGCTACGTTATTCATGCCTGACCACGATGGCAGGTTTCACTCAGCATTTCTTCAATTTCACAAGTGTTGGTGCAGGATTTTATTGATTGCTCGAGCTAAAATCCGTACATTCAACCCAGTGCCTAATGCGACCAATCATCATGGACAATACCAGCTATTGCCACTAAGCAGTGATTTAAACCTCTGCAGAAGGTCCCAGGTAAGGGGGGTGGGGGGCACAATTGTGCAGTGGTTAGCATTGCATCCTCATGGCGCCGAGGACCCGGGTTCGATCCCGACCCTGGGTGGAGTTTGCACAATATGCCAGTGTCTGCGTGGGTCTCACCCCCACAACCCAAAGATGGATTGACCACACTAAATTGGCTCTTAATTGAAAAAAACAATTGGACACGTTAACAATTTTTAAAGAACAAAAGCCCCATGTAAACATGTATTCTACAATAGTAGCTCTAAGATGAAGTCAATACAGGTTTAATGACCCAGCAATTGAAGTGCTTCTTGATGCTTCTTGGGGCAGCACGGTAGCATAGTGGTTAGCACAAATGCTTCACAGCTCCAGGGTCCCAGGTTCGAATCCCGACTTGGATCACTGTCTGTGTGGAGTCTGCACGTTCTCCCCGTGTGTGCGTGGGTTTCCAGATGTGCAGGTTAGGTGAATTGACCAGGCTAAATTGCCCTCAGGGTCCAAATTGCCCTTAGTGTTAGCTGGGGTTACTGGGTTATGGGGATATGGTGGAGGTATGGGCTTGGGTAGGGTGCTCTTTCCAAGAGCCGGTGCAGACTCGATGGGCCGAATGGCCTCCTTCTGCACTGTAAATTCTATGAGTGAGAGAATAGTTACAGCAGCGATGGCAAGACCAACCCCACCTCCAAAACCACCATCCCCACCCCATGTGCCAAGAGGTATTTGCGTTCCAGAAATGTCGGACAGACAACTGGTAAGGTAAATCATGCATTCTAAAATAGCAGGTGCTAGAAGGAAGTAGATGTCAGATCTATAAGAAGTTGTTCAGAGAAGTTAAAAGTGTTTTATGTGCAATAAACACTGACCTCAAGTCGCTTTGGATAAAGTCTGCCCAGGTGTGTCTTTTTTAAATATTATTTCTGCTGAGCTAGGCTAACCAGCAGGCAAAGTTAACTATTTCAATGCTGACCTGAGAAAATTAGCACAGTGGCGTGGATAGAAACACTTCAGATAGCAGGGACGCCATCTATCAACTTATGTGTGCAGCAGGAATTCTGAAAAGGAATGGTTAGTACTACACCTGACCAATGATGAACTAATTATTAGTCTTGCCATTGTTTATAGAACGTTGCTAACATGGCATGGCCTCCCAATTCATTAGTGAATAGTCACTGCATTGAGAAGCTCACTGAGACATTTCTATATAATGAAGGTTCTGTATCATAAACATCAATATTATTTTACTTATCCTTCAGAAACATCTGCTTTTGATTCTCTGACAGATTTGATTAAATCGGCAAGTCAATCTGCCACCGCACAAACGAAGATACATACAGACAAAAAGGTCTTTCAATTTACTGCTTTGGATTACCATCATTTATATATAAGAGCACAAATAGTAGGCCTTAGATCCTGCTAACGACCAGATATTAACAGAAAGCTCTGCTGTATATCTGTGAGAACCAAACACATGAGTGCAATTACCCTTCTCCAAAATTGCTATGACAGAAGTTAATAACAATTTGAATTTTATTAATTGGAGCAGAAGAATAAAGAAATAACGATACGTTTCTGCTAATTATTGGTTCGGCAACAGTTGGAATGTTGTTTCATTCAGTTATGGGATGTGAGTGTCACTGATAAGGCTGGCATTTATAGCTCATCACTCATTGAGAAGATGGTCACGAGACGCTTTCTTGAACTGTTGCAGTCCAGTGGTGTTAGGGAGGGTTTTCTAACCAGAGCTTTTTTTAATAGGCTGTCTCTTTGTTTGCAAATGCTTCCGAGAAAGAGCAGTGCACCTTAGAAAACCAGCTGCTTCCCTGAGTTAATAGATCCCTGCAGAGCCATATAAATCAAAAATCTGAATACTCTCCCTTTGAAACTGTCTCAACCTGGTAATAAACAAGCTTTTGAGAGGCAATGGTACTTGAAATTAAATGTAAATAATACAGTTCAAAGTTCTACGCCTTCTAGGCATAAAATCAGGCTTCAATACTTTAAAGGACAATGAAATTGACTGAGGAAATCACTTAAAAGGTTTCTACCACATTAAAGGGATTCCTTTTACCTTTATCTCACAGATCTTTGAGCTTGGCATAGTGACAGACTGTTTAAAGGGTTTAGAGCTACAGATTGGAATACTTCCACTTTATTATCAGAAAAGTGTGTTTTTGAGATACTGACTGACTGTTTAAAGAGTTTACAAGTACATAGGAACACTTTCACTTTCTTATGAGAGAACTGTGATTTTGAAATCACAGATGGGGAAACTTTCACTTTATTGTCGGAGAACTTAAATTTTTAGATACAGACTAACTGTTAAAAAGTTTGAAGGCTGCAGATGGGAAGAGTGCAAAATGGCCACCATCCCAGGAAAGGCATCTAACTTGAGCCCGTGCAAGCACAAGCCCTCCTGATCCCCACGTGTAATGAAGGACCCCCCCATCTCTGCACCATGGAAGCTTTTGCAGGGAAATCATTCACCCCTTTGTCACTTCTTAGACAGCAAGTTGCCAAGTTGGCACTGCCAAGGAGTGGCATCTGAACGGGGGGGAATGAGTGGGGGCTGAAGGGGGAATGGGGGTGAGGGGCTGGCTGAAGGGGTCCTGGGGGGATGAATGGGAATGGGAGTGTGCTGAAGGGATGGCCTGGGGGTGTGGGCACAGAGGGGTACCGAGGAGGGGGCTCTTGTCAATGATTAGGATGGTGGGGACTTTGCCCGTGATCTGGGGGGAGGGGGGAGGATGTGCGGGGGTGGGGGGGGGGGGGGGGGGGTTGCAGAAGCATCCAGAGATTGGGGCTCCCTTTCAAAATGATGCTCTGATCTGACAGGAGCGGGACCTGTCAGCGAGATTAGGTCCCACCCCTCGGTTCCAGCAAGATCCCTAGTCTGCCATTGAATGGCACTGAAAACACGGTTGAAGGTAAAAAAAATTCCAAGTGCCATTGAATGGCACATTGGGGTCATTCCTAGCGCCAGAGGGAATCGCTCTGGTTTTCCCGCTGGTAGGAGTGCTTAATTGTCGGTTGGGAAAATCGCAGCCTGGGCGCTTGAAGCACAAAACAAAAATCAGAAATAATAAGGTATATATTGTTTAAATGTTACTGATTACTGTAGAAGTAAATCAAAATGATTTCAATACACAAAATCAATACATGAAAGAGCAAAATTAATGGTAAGGTTAAATAAGTTAGTTTCTTCACACAGACTTCTTTATTACAAATAGAAACATAGAGCTAACATTTGGGCTGGAATGGATTTAGACAGCATTATTTCTAATTCCCACTTCATTTATTATTTAGTAATTTAAATCCTTTGTTATTCTGCAGATTTGAATTCCTGACCCATGTTGTTAAGAAGAAATCTTTACAGCATGATTCGGTTATTGAAAATCAACTATGACATACATTTAGATTACAATCTCCATTGGTCTTAATGAAGAGAATTCCAAAGTCAGCATTAATTTATCTAGCCATTGATGGTGCAAACAGTTAGATTGCCACAAACATGTAATGGTTCACAATTGTCAGGTGAGCTACCTTGATGTTCATCATAAAGAAATACTTGTATTTATACAGTACCTTTCTTGACCACCAGAGTTCCCAAAGCAACTTGACAGCCAAGGAAGCACTTTTGAAGTGTAATCGCTATTGTACTGTAGGAAGCATGGCAGCTAATTTATGCACAGCAAGCGCTCACAATCAGTAAAATAAAAGCAAAATACTGTGGATACTAGAAATCCGAAATACAAATAGAAAATTCCGGAGAAACGGAGCAGATCTAGCTGCACCTGTGGAGACAGAAACAGAGTTAAAGTTTTGAGTCTGTATGGTTCTTCTGCAAATCTGAAGGGAGGTAGATATGTGATAGATATTATATTGTTGAAGAGGTGGTGGGACAAAATGGAAGGTCAGGTTGGGTAAGGCTTCAGGAGAGATTGACAAAGATGTCATGGACACAAGACAAGTGGAGTGTTAAAGACAAAAGAAAGTGCTAAAAGTGGCGTAAAGGTAAGTTACCACAGCATATTCATCATAGAACAAGAGTCAGCACTCCATGAAAACGAAACACAAGAACAAGTTACAGATGGCCCTGTGGGGGAAGGAGGTTGAGGAAAAGAAATAAAATTTAATGAAAAGATCAGAATGAAGGCAAGAGCCCCCCACCCCTTTAATAGTCTAAAGTCCACCACATTTCTTTCTCTCTTCGGGTCTGAAGAAGAGTCATACAGACACGGAACATGAACCCTGTTTCCCCCTCAACAGACCTGCTGGATATTCCCAGCATTTTCTGTTTTTAACCCACAAACAGCAATTTTGATGTGAAGATAAGCTTATATCAAATATTAATTTTTAATCCATTGGCTGGAAACACAAAGTTGGATTTTTTAAGAGACCGACTTTCATAAATAGGAGACTTTACCTCCCAGCAAGGTGGCCAACCAATTTATATTACCACTCATTCCACATTCCAACTCTGTTGAGTGGCAACACCAAGTCTGCCAAACTCATCACAGACAATGACACCCCCTGGGGTTTGTGGGTAGCCTTTCTCCCTGCCCTAGCAACGAGACGGATGGAAGCCACCGACTGTATTCAACTTCTGAAGATGATCCATTTGAGCATTAGTTGCTTGGATAAAAATACCATGGGTGGGATTCTCTGATAATCGGCGCGATGGCCGGGACCCGGCGCCAAAAACGGTGCGGATCAATCCGGCGTCGGCGCAAATTCTCCGGTCCGGAATGGGCTAGTAGTGGCGTGACGCCATTCGCGATGGCGCCACCCGCCGCGGATGCGCGACGCCACGTCACAGCACAAAAGACGCCGCCCACAACCCCCCCCTCCCCCTGGAGATCTGACAAGATAGCCGCCTGCCGTGCAGCCCCGAGGTTCCAGGAGCACGACATCGAGGCGCTTCTGGACGCAGTAGAGGGAGGTGGCAGAGGCTGTCAGCGCTGTGGCTGTAACACCAAGGACAGGTGCACAATGCCACAAGAAGGTGAATGACCTTGTCAGGGCAGCCAGGGTGAGTACCCCCCCCCCCTCCCCGATGTGCGGCACACCCTCAGATGCAACCAACTCTAACCCTAACCCTAATGTGATGCGTACCTATGCTAATATAACCACAACAGCTGGCCTGCATGTATATGACTGCCTAACACTGTTGCCCTTTATCCCTGCCACCTCCCCGCCCGCCCGCCCCACCCCCCCACCCACAGGAGAAGCGTGCACACAACAACAGGGAGCGTGAGAAGACCGGAGGGGGCCCAGCTGATGAGAAACGACTCACCATCCATGAGGAGAGGGCCTGGAACTGGCATGCGGACCCGAGGACCGGGAGGTTGCCGATGCAGAGGTCGGGGGCCCGCCAGCAAGTAAGCCACCCACGGCCCGACCCCATTCCCCCAATATTCCCCCCTCCCCCATATCCCCCATGGCCTGCAATAGACACGCTTCCACCGGCGACCATGTGAGCCCGGCCCGTTGTGCCGCAGGTGGATGTGCAATGGAGGGGTGGTGTGCATGCGGGTGGGGTGAGGGTGGTTGGTGGTGGGTGGGTGGCGGGGGGTGAGGGTGGTGGATGGGTGGTGGGGTGAGGGTGGTCGGCTGGTGCCGTGGTGTATGGTCTGTGCCCATACTCGGCGATTCCCACGCCCCCCTTGTCAGTGAACCGGGCGGCTATCAGCCTGTCCCGTGCCTGCTGGCCCAGCCGGTAACGGTGGGCAGCCTCCCGTTCATGTCCAGCCCGTCTGTCCTGACCGTTGCTCCTATCTTCCTCACCTGGGGAGGACAGCGGCTCATCCTGCTGCTCCTCCCCTCCCCCCTCCTCTGCCTGCGGCACATCGCCCCTCTGCTGGGCTATGTTGTGCAGAACGCAGAACACCACAACGATGCGGCCGCCGCTATCTGGCGGGTACTGGAGGGCCCCTCCAGAGCGGTCCAGGCACCTGAAACGCATTTTTAGCAGCCCAAAGCACCTCCCGACCACACCCCTGGTCGCTGCATGGGCATCATTGTAGCTGTTCTCCACATCAGTCTGTGGCCTCCGTATAGGCGTCATCAGCCACGAACGCAACACGTAACCTCTGTCGCCCAGCAACCAGCCACTCAACCAGGTTGGTGCCCCTCGACCATGCCAGGGATGTAAGACTGCGCCAATACGTTTGAGTCATGTACACTTCCCGGGTACCAGACGCAGACGTGCAGGGTAATCATGCGGCCACAGACCACCTGGATGTTCATGGAATAGGTCCCCCTCCTATTGGTGAACACGACCCTGTTATCTGCAGGTGGCCGCTCGGCGACGTGCATCCCATCGATCGGGCCCTGGACCATGGGAAACCCGGCCACAGAAGCAAAGCCTGCTACCCGGGCATCCTGGCTGGCCCGGTCCATAGGGAACTGGATGGAGCGGTCTGCAGTGGCATATAGGGTGTCTATCACTGCCCGGACGCACCGGTGCACCGATGCCTGCGAGTTGCTGGGCAGGTCCCCACTCGGCGCCTAGAATTACCCCGTGGCATAAACGTTCAGGGCCACCGTAACCTTGACAGACACGGGAGAGGGTGTCCTTTCCCCAGTGCCATGCTGTGCCAGGTGTGACATCAGGTGGCAGATGTGTGCGACGGTTTCCCGGCTCATCCAGAGTCTCCTCCTGCATGCCCGGTCCGTGAGGTCCTGGTACGACAAGCGGGGCCGGTACACACGAGGCCTCCTCGGGCGTCTCCGTCGCTGTGATGTAACCACCTCCTCCTCCTCGTCCTGTCGGGTGGGCGGCCCTCCAGCCTGGGCGGCTGCCATCTGCCCCTCTGCGGCATGCTCCTCTACGGCAGACTGCGCCGCCTCCCTGGCACGCTCCTCCTCATCACCCCCCCCAGGGCAACATGCAGAAGTGCGGCTGCCGCCACTGCGGCCAACATTGCTGGCTGATCAGCAAACATAACGGCCTGCAGGGGGGTGGGGGTGGGGAGGGGGGGCACCCCCTCACCCCCCTCCACCCCCCTCAACCCCCACCTCCCACTCCACCCCTCCACCCCCCCCCCCCTCTCCCCCCCCCCCCCCCCCCCCCCCCCACCCCCCACCCCCAACACACACACACAGACTGCGGCCGCACCATCACTTCTGCGGCCACCCCACGCCGTGACCTACCTCCGCGCTGTCCGGCGTCAACCATCAGCACTGGCGGGGGGTCAGAGAATCCCGCCTTATAACTTTTAAGATAGTTCTCCTGATGTGGTAATCGAGTTATAATTGAAATTTATATTTATGTTTGAATTATTGGCAGTTGGGGAAAGACACAGACAAAATCTTTTGTATGGTTTAAGCAAAGTTGTTCTGAGCAGAATCGGACTAGCACTTCAAATATGTGGATCTCCTTCTCTCCCTCTCGCTTCACTCAACTAATGAGATTGGGCCCTGTCTACCAGCTTAATTTTGACTCTATTCAGAAATTTTAAAGAAAGAACTCAACTTGACAGCTGTGTCTCCAGAGAGCAACCGACTCTAGCATCTACCCTAGACTCTCGGGGCTGGTTTAGCACAGTGGGCTAAACAGTTGGCTTGTAACACAGAACAATGTCAGCAGCGCAGGTTCAATTCCTGTACCGGCCTCCCCGAAGCCTACTTGTGACAATAAGCGATAACTATTATTACATCTTTAAATCAGAAGCATCAACACCATCAAATTCAACCTGAAACCAGCTGAGTCACCAAGCTATGAGCTGTATACTCTTTTGCCCCTTTTATAGAGTCTAACTTGGCCAATCTACCCTCCCCAATCTATATTTGTGCATGTGGAGCTGTAAGTGTGGAGTGTGTGTATGGAGTGTGTAAGTGTAGAGTGTGTGTGGAGCGTGTGTGTGGAGTGTGTAAGTGTAGAGTGTGTGTGGAGCATGTGTGTGGAGTGTGTAAGTGTGTGTGGAGTGTGTGTGTGGAGTGTGTAAGTGTGTGTGGAACATTTAAGTGTGGCGTGTGTATGGAGTGTGTAAGTTTGTGTAAATGTGAAGCCAAGCCTATTTTATAATTTTGCTCAGTTCATTTTAATTATAAATCTAACCCCATTATTAAACTCAAGAAAACCTGTCCAATTGGTTCTTTTATTATGTCAGTGTACAAATAGTTAAGCACTCATTGAATTGCTTTTAACTTAAAAACAACTCTATTTTAGTCAAACGAAGAGAGGCAGAAGCGAGGATCCATTTGACGCCTTCTCAACTGGTTGTTACACCAGAGAATCTGTTTTTCCTGCAATGTCAATTGAGGGATAAATACTGTCCAGGACAGCAGGGATACATCCCCTGCTCTTGTCTGATATATTGCTCCAGGATCTTTTACATACACACTGGTAGGGCGTTGGCTGAACATCTCATCCAAAAGATAATGTAGCACTCTCTCAGTACCTCACTGGAGTGTCCGGCTTGCTTTTTTTTGTGCTCGTGTCCCTTTAGTTTGACTTCGAACCTTTTGATTCAGAGATGAAATTGGGAAAAACTAAGCCATAACAACCTATATATGCATCTAGTACCATACACTATAAATGCTTCTTAATGTCCTGAGGAAATGCCAATGATTGTAGCCTTAATGGAGTTGACCATATGCTAGGACCCAATTAAATAAACTGTTTCTTAGCAGTTTTTTTTTGGCAAGTACTCTCTGGCAATCCTGGTAACATCCTTGTTTGTTTCACAAATTCAACATTCCGTTAATCTGGTGGAATTACTCAAGTTATTTTTGTACTACGCTGATGTCTTTCATCTCTTTTCATGGTTTGTTAGAAAATGAAAAGTACTTGCAAAACAGGCAGAATTTGAAGTGCTGATTCCAAAAGTAACAAAGGGATGTGAGCCATTATCCACATCCTATCTCAACCTCTCACTGTGTTTTTGTCTGGAAAATAGGAACAGGAAGCTCGGTCCATTTCAGTTTACAAAAATAGGCAAAGCTGTTTATCAGGATGGGCTTCATGTGTGTGAGAAAGATACTGAAGCAGGAAATTCTGAATAAGATCTGTACTTTAGTGACCATGACTGAAGTGATTAAACTGGGGGGGGGGGGCTTAGGTTTTACTCATTGAATTCATTTTTAAGTTGCATGCTTCAATGAAGATCCTCGTGTTTCAATGACAATTGTATGAAAACTATACAGCATAGCGATCAAACTATAACTAAAATATGGTTTTGTCACATTTAAATTAATGAGCTGAAATGCAGCAGAAAGAACTATCAGCGGTTTCTATATAATATTCCAATTATGACTTGATGATGTTTCAATGATTTAAAAATATCACTTATGAATAAACAATGGATCTGGCTATCTCACTTGAAGAGATGTGGGAACAAAAAGGGAGATTTCCAGACTTCATTTTTGAGTGGGATAGCAGATTATATCCTTAAATCTGGAAAATCCAATTTGGAAGTATTTACAATTGACCTACATTGTGCAGGTTCCATGGCATTGCAGTTATTTGTTCTTTGAACTCATGTCTGGTTTTATAGCTGTGCTGCAGTTCAGTGTGGTGTATGTATGAGGCAGGAGGTTTGTAGCAGGCAGATGTAATTTCCGGATATCAATTTTCTGCAAATTTAATTAAGGAAGATCTTTCATAACACAAGAGGTGATCGTCTCCCTGGACGCAGAAAAGGCCTTCGACAGAGTCGAATGGAAATACCTCATAGAGGTACTGGAGCGGTTCGGGCTTGGAACAGGGTTCACCGCGTGGGTAAAACTCCTATACAACGCCCCCATGGCGAGTGTACGGACCAACAATACCAACTCCCAATACTTCCAGCTGCACAGGGGCACCAGACAAGGATGCCCACTGTCCCCACTGCTGTTCGCGCTAGCAATCGAACCGCTAGCAATTGCGCTCAGGGCAGCAAAAAATTGGAGGGGGATCCGAAGGGGAGGCAGAGAGCACAGAGTCTCACTCTATGCAGACGATCTGCTCCTCTACATCTCGGACCCACAAAGCAGCATGGACGGAATCATTGCGCTCCTGAAAGAGTTTGGAGCCTTCTCGGGCTACAAACTCAACATGAGCAAAAGCGAGATCTTCCCAGTACACCAGCAAGGGGGGGGGGGGGGGGGGGGGGGGCAGCACTAAAGGGGCTGCCGTTCAAACAAGCCCGACATAAATTCCGCTACCTGGGGATCCAAATAGCCCATGACTGGAAAGGGATCCACAAATGGAACCTCACCAGCCTGGCGGAGGAAGTAAAAAAGGACCTGCAAAGATGGAACACACTCCCACTCTCCCTCGCAGGAAGAGTCCAGACGATCAAAATGAACGTATTGCCCAGGTTCCTCTTCCTGTTTAGATCCATTCCGATCTACATCCCCAAGGCCTTCTTCATAGCGCTGGACAAACTTATCATGGCGTTCGTATGGGGGGGTAAAAATGCTAGGATCCCAAAGAAGGTCCTACAGAAAACAAAATCCAGGGGGGGGCTAGCCCTCCCGAATCTACAATTCTACCACTGGGCGGCAACAGCCGAGCGAGTAAGGGGATGGATCCAGGAGCCAGAAGCCGAGTGGGTGCGTGCGGAGGAGGCCTCCTGCATGGGGACCTCCCTCCGGGCCCTCGCCACGGCAGCACTCCCATCCCCACCCAAAAAACACTCCAGCAGCCCAGTGGTGACAGCCACCCTCCAATCCTGGAACCAACTGCGGCAGCAATTTGGCCTGAACAAAATGTCGGACAAGGCTCCCATCTGCAACAACCATAGGTTCAAACCAGCACTGACTGACGCCACCTTCAAAAGGTGGAGACAGGACGGGGGGACACTGACAGTCAGGGACCTATACACGGACGACAGGATCGCAACACTGGACGAACTGACAGAGAAATTTCAGCTAGCTGGGGGGAACGAGCTACGGTACCTGCAGCTCAAAAACTTCCTACGAAAGGAGACAAGGACGTACCCACAACCGCCACGACAGACACTACTGGAAGACCTACTGGACGCAAGTATCCTAGAGAAAGGGAACTGTAGTGACATGTATGGCCGACTGGTAGATAGGGACGACACCGTACTGGACGCAACAAGAAGGAAATGGGAGGACGACCTGGGGGTGGAGATAGGGTGGGGACTCTGGAGCGAAGCACTGCATAGGGTCAACTCCACCTCCACGTGCGCAAGGCTCAGCCTGACGCAACTAAAAGTGGTACATAGAGCCCACTTAACGAGAAACCGTATGAGTAGGTTCTTCCCGGAGGTGGAGGACAGATGTGAGCGGTGCCAAAGAGGCCCGGCCAACCACGCCCACATGTTCTGGTCTTGCCCCAGACTTGTGGAGTACTGGACAGCCTTCTTCGAGGCTATGTCCAAAGTGGTGGGGGTGAGGGTGGAGCCATGCCCGATAGTGGCGGTCTTCGGGGTTTCAGACCAGCCAGATCTATTCCTGGGGAGGAGGGCGGACGCCCTTGCCTTTGCCTCCCTGATCGCCCGCCGTAGAATCCTGTTTGGCTGGCGGTCAGCAGCACCGCCCAGAGCTGCAGACTGGCTGTCCGACCTCTCGGATTCTCTCCAAATGGAGAAAATCAAATTCGCCATCTGAGGGTCGGACGACGGCTTCCACAGAACGTGGGAGCCATTCATGCAATTGTTCCGGGACCTGTTTGTGGCCAACGTACAAGAGGAAGAATAGTCGGGGCAAGGTAGCCGGCGGGGAGGGGGGGAGGCTACGGGCTCGTTACGGGGGTTTGATGGCTAGCTAAGGCCCAAAACCAAACTAAATAAATGCCAATAAACATGTTGGGGAATGTAAAATATGTATGCCGGCGAAGAGGGGGAGGCCACAGTTATTACTACGAAGATGCTCACCTGTAAATATATATGTTAATTTTTGCGTGTTTTTTTTCTCTCTCTAACAATTTGTAATTTGTTCAATATAAAACATGAAAACTGAATAAAAAACATTTATAAAAAAAAGGAAGATCTTTCATTCATGTGGGGCTTTTTCGTATTCAATGAATGAACTTTCTTGAAGTGCAGCCATTTCAAATTTTAGGACTTTTACTGTAGCAAATGAAAACCAACACAATTAAACATTACTTAGTTGGCAGGTAATACTGTAAATTACAGAAAATATATTTCGTATTAGTTTCTCAACACATCTAACAACCCCATTCCACTATGTTACAGCATGCTTTCTATAGAATTACAGTCCAAAGAACCCAGGCCAAAGTTACTTCCAGTTTCCAATGGAGTCTTCAGTCTTCCAGAGTCCTTAAATTTCCACGGATTTCATCTCTTTGACTGGGGAACATCCTCCCTTCCGCATTCTGTATGGTAGCCATCAGCCTTTATCCCATGGTGCTGCAGCAATTGCTCCCCTGAGTACTGTACTCACCTGGGCTCCCTGGGAGGTCAGCTTGCCAAGTGCACACCTTGAGAAACCAGTCGTGATGAACGCTGTTCTTTCCTTACACCAACGTAGATTGATTTGCTGTTGGGGAGGAGGATGTTCCAGCATAGGGGCCTAATAACAATTTATTAATATATCCAAATTATGTTCCCATTGTTAAATGCCGGAAAACGTGCTCCGTCACTGGAGATGGGGTGGGTAAGAACAATTGCATCACACGTTATGCTGATTTTGCATTTCTCGTGATATTTTCCACTCCCATCGCCAAACTTGCCCGATGTGAACAGGAGCAGAAAATCCCAGCCTCTATTTTCAAAGTCTTTCAGACAATTAATCTGCAATATCAAAAACAAGTACCTATCCTTTCTTATTAATGTGTTAAACCTGGCGCATGCATTTCAAAAGCACTTGACCTGGGCTGCCTGTCCCTGTGCTAACCGGACCACACGGGCTTGTTGTCCAGCAGAACAAGCAGCAGGTCACATGGCCTTCTTTATTACCCCATTTATTCCGAACCAGAGACAGTTTAATACATAACCATCTTCTAAAACCTCAATTCCTAACACGTTGCAAATCTGGCTTTTTCACTTAATCAGTATCACTACCAGTAATATGCATCTGACAAACAGTCTTTTGCATATAAATGGTAAATTCAAGGTCAGTACTTTTGTGGGACAAATAAGCAACTTAATACCACTTGGGGATTGTGATAGACTCCTAGAGGACACAGCAGACTGGTGGATGGCAGATTAAATTTATTGCACAGAAGTGTGAGGTGACACATTCTCATAGGAAATGGGTACAATTCTAAAAGGGGTGCAGGAACAGTAGATGATATTTAATGGTGTCAACTGATGTCTGCCCACAGGCTGAAAAGCCAGAAAGAATGCCACATCACCTCTTTTAGGAAAGGATTGCCATATTAAGTGTCACTCAAGCACTGAGCTGAAAAGTGGTGGACCTTCCCGGAGACCAAAGACACTCCGAGCGGACGTTCCCGCTGCCAAGGGCTGCTGGACAATCGGGCTGGTAGCTGTATTGAACGACAATGCTACCAAAGAGGCAGTGCCAATTTGACACCCACCTGAGTTCTAGAATCATTTCTGGATCCCATGCCACAATTCAGTGATGCATGACAGGGCAGGGGTCACGGGGAGGGGGAGGAGCATCGGCAGCAAGGGCATTAATTGCCCACGTAAGGGTCTCAATAGGCCATGGAAGGGAAGGCATACTGCTGGCTTTGCCACCACAGACTTAATTAGGGTGCAGATGGGGAAGCAACAGGGTCCCCATCCACCACTTTCCTGCCACATTAAATGATTCCTGTCACCAAACGTACCAGGCAGAAGGGGATTAGACTCCAGCCAAGGAACTGGGAGGAATATGTTCACAAATTGTGAAAGGTGGCAGGAGATCCCTTTATGGATCATTATGGGGGTATCTTTGAGTTGCTCTGTGAGGGTCTATGAATCCACTCAATAGCCCTGTCACTTAATGGGGGGCGGGGGATGTTGGGAAATGTTGGTTGAAATGTATCAGTGAGACTCTGGAGGATCCAGGAGCATAATCCTGCTGGAGTTGAGGGGACCATAATGGGGATATGTCAGTGTAAGAGGGGAGGTGTGAGGCTCAATGAAGACGGCCTCACTAAAGAGGTCCCAGAGGGGTAGTGGGCTAAAGAAATTTTCACCACTCACTTTGGTTTCCTTCTCTTTTCAGTGCATGATTCCGGAGAATTATGGAACCTGTTGAGTTGGCGTTTCTACTCATAGAGATAGAGCAGCAGCAGAGACAGAGACATGCTGCTGCACACGGCCAAGACCACCGCCCTGCTGAGGAGGAGGAGACTGGGCCTTTAGCTGCACAGAGAGCAGCACCACAGAGGGAACAACCCCATTTGAGACTGTACCAGTCTAGGGCATTCCAATGTTGGACATCCAATCTGTAGATGTCGGAGACACAGTGCCGGGAAGACTGTGCCTGTCCCGGGGGATGGTGGACCACCTCTGCCATTTTCTGCAAGAGCTGACACCACATTGATTGGAAGGACACCCACTTCCCATGACCCTTGAAATGACGTCCTCTCTGAACTACTATGCAGGTGGCTGTTTCAGAGCACCACTGGTGATATGTGTGGCATCTCCCAGTCAGGTGCCCACAAATGCAGCAGGGAGGTTACAGATGCCGTTTATGTGAGGGTCCATATGTATATTAACTTGGACTTTGAGAGCCAAGATGCCAAGGCCATCAGCTTAGCCTGCATGGCTGGCATGCCCAGATGCAGGGTGTGATGGACTACATCCACATGGCTCTGCAGTCTCCATCGTATCATACAGTGCCACTTATGAACCACAAAGGATTCCACTCCCTCAACATCCAGATCATCTGTGACCACACAGTGTGAACCATGCAGGTGTGTGCCCCTTTCCCAGGGAGTGACCATGACAGTTGCATCATTGGGCGCTCGCAGATTTCAGATGTTTTTGAGGGAGAGCAGTGACTTGATGGGTGGCTCCTTGGGGACAAGGGGTACCCAATAAGGAGGTGGTTGGTGACGCCATTGAGGAGACCACATATTGATGTAGAGACTCGCTACAATGAGTATCATACTTCAATGTGCATGCTGGGTGAGCAGACGAGTGGATTGTTGAAGATGTGGTTCTGAAGCCTGGATCAGTCATGGGGTTCCTTCCAATAAAGCCCCCAGAGGGTGTCCCGCATAAATGTGGTCTGCTGCGCTCTCCACATTTGGCACTGCAGAAGTAAGACTACCTGGACTAGGAGGAGATGGAGGAGCACCACGGCGCCGAACAGGCACCGGAATGTGGCGACTAGGGGCTTTTCACAGTAACTTCATTTGAAGCCTACTCGTGACAATAAGCAATTTTCATTTTCATTTCATGAGGAGGAGGTTGACGAAGGCAGCACAGGATAACCCGCAGAGGAGGAGGAGGAAGGACCTAGGGCCATGGCCAGAGCTCACATGTGCCATGGAATTAGGGATACCCTCATAGACTCTCGTTTTGAGGATGAACAAGGTGACGGATTGAGGAGATTGCCTACCTTGGGGATCTCATCACTCATCTGGTGCCAGCAGTAAGTTTCCATGACAGTGACAGATTCCATGGGCAGGTCGCTAAAGCCATTGCCGGACTCAGCAGGAGAATGATGATGACTTGCATTGAGGACAGAGCAATGCTGCTCTATTCCTCAGCGATATGTCTGACTCCTGTCTGACAAAGAGCTGAACCCGTCCTGCCAATGATCGGATTTATCGAGACGCAGGATGAGCTCTCATCTGCAATAGCTTTTTTATAGTGTTGACCTCGCTTAACTAGTGCCTATGATCACCCATGCCCACTAGCTGCCTACTGTTTCTTACTCCTAACCCTTACACTATGTCTATGTGTATCCCCAGGATCTACTGCAGGTTGAGGTGGTCTGCTGCCTTCCACACTGTTTCCTGAGATGGCTTTGGTGGGGGTCACCTGGGAGGTCTCGACCTTGAGGATTCGGGCATATCTTCAAGTGCTCCAGTGCCAACCTCCTTGATTTTCAAGGCTGGAAATGTGTCGCTCATAGGGAGGGAGGTCAGATGGGCTGGACACCCCTGGGGTCCCCTGGGTGGAGGTCAGATCATGCTCTCAGTCTTTGTGTCTCTGGTTTGTATTCCCATACCAGCCTCCCCAGACAGGCGCCGGAATGTGGCGACTAGGGGCTTTTCACAGTAACTTCATTGAAGCCTACTCGTGACAATAAGCGATTTTCATTTCATTTCATATTACTTGGTGTTGCTGTGTTCTCAGGACAGCAAATGCTGACCTCCGACATAAAATACTGGCAGACACATAGCTACCCTGAAGTAATCCTAGAATATAGTTCAACTATCAAATTTTCTCTGCAATGATTTGTTTCCAGTCAACGAGGAGATGAAGGTGATTGTATAACTCAGGAGGCAGATCAATGTACAGGAGGAGCGACCATCTCCCCCAATCCCTCCCTTTACCCTATGGTTTTACGCACGACTTTGAGTGTGTAAGTGGCAGTGTTGACGTTTTCCTGACTTAATACCAGTTGTCGAGCAGGAAGGCACAGGCATCATGAGTACCAGAGCCAATTTACAATTTGTTTTCTCCCCCCAAGGTGTCATTGCTTCAAAATGGAATCCATTGCTTTGTGTCTTCGCAAATTTGAACCAATTTTCAACCTTCTGTACATGGTGTGAGCGTGAATGAACATGTCATCGCATGGAAATATTGTAAATGGCTTTGACCCAAAAACAACCTCCCTAAACTGAAAAGGATTACACTAAAGAACTGAACCGTAACAGGCTTAAGTCTTTCCACTCACTGGGAAAGAAGAGTCCAATGCATCTGCAAGTTTCGTTAAAAGTTATAACGAATGCAGTTTAAAAATAAGTCAATAGAAAGTATAGAGCATTAGCTCCTAAAATGAATGGAAATTTATACAAGCCGGGTTGTTTAAGTGTGTCAGGTGGCCCTCGTTATAAACTTGGAACAAGCTCATGACTTCAAGTGAACCATAAATAAAAGCTCTACAGTCAGATCCTTGTTTACAGTTTCTGAAACAAATTCAAATAAATAGACAGAATAGATATTAGCATTGATCATTAATTTTGTGCACTTTGGTTACTGATCTGAATTTTCTGTTGCCTGACTTCAAACCTACCTTTGGAATAGAACTGTAAAATAAATAACAGGGCATGTGTTGTGTGTCTATTTTGTTTTATGTAACGCCCTGATAATTTCATACATCTATTCAGTGAATAACTTAGCCATTCGGAACAGGAAGTCCAGATTCAGCCTCCAGTCCATGTCTAATTTAATCTCAGATCTGCAACAATGAAAACAAGGACACATTACAATTATAGAGCACGTTTATGGTACCAGAATTCCCTAAGGACCTTCCAATAAGCACAACAGGCAGTGGGCAGTAGTATGAGGTGAGTTAAGGGAGATTATTGAAGAAGCAAGTCTCCTGGAGGAGATGATGATGGCTATGGAGAATAGTTACAGAACGAGACAAGGACATTTTGAATAGGAATAGCTCAATTATCTAGCTGTCACTGATTGTGTAGGTTCACATAAATAACGTTCACTTGGATGAGATACAATAATATAATCAATAATCGGACACTATTCAATATCTTAATGAGGGCATTTTGCTTAATCATTTTGTTCCTGAACTTCTTGTATTGTTTAATGGGATATTTGGGGAAAGAAAATTGGGGTATAATTGTTTATTCATATCTTCAATATTCAATGTTCATTGCGCAGCATGGTAGCAGAGTGGATAGCACTGTGGCTTCACAGCATCAGGGTCCCAGGTTCGATTCCCCACTGGGTCACTGCCCTCCATGTCATGTTTTCCGCAGGAGGAGGCCCACCATTGACCGGCAGTGGGATCTTCTGGTCCTGCCGCTGTCAATTGGATTTCACATTGAATTCACCCGCACCACCAGGAAACCTGTGGCGGGAGTTCACCATCGGCGGGACTGGAAGATCGGAGAATGGCTGGAAAATCCCCCTCCATTACTTACTGTCACTTTATTCTTGTTTCTCTGCCACTTTGATCTATTTTCATTAACTTTTATAGACACCAACAGCCCCATCTTTCCTTGTGACTGCCAGACAATGTTGCTTTTCACATTACAAATAAATGTCATTGCTTCCACTAATTCAAGCTGATTTTGGGTATACCATGGAGCATCTTAAATTATATAGCACAGAAACGTTACTCATTTCAATGTCAGCGTCATATTTGAACAAAACTATTTGAATAACACGTGTCATTTAAATGTTCCAATACTTACCATTTTAATTTACAAATCCATAGAAATTATCTTAAGTTGTTCATTTTTATTTTGAAATTTCTATTTTCTGTTTAACCTCTTTTTGTTATTCTTATCTATCTGATTGTCTTTCTATGACTCAGTTAAACAATGTTGCCTTCTTTCTCCCCTTGATTTTTGTTCAATTTCAATAATACTATGTTAAAAAAGGTAATTATTCACAGAATGTCTTTCACAACTTCAGGAAGTCCCAAATCGTTTTACAATGAATGAAGTACTTTTCAAGTGCAGTCACTGTAGTGATCTCTGTATGTAGTAATACATGATCATCCTATGTTAAGCTCGTACAGGCAACTGAACACTAGATGGCCACACTATCAGAATCTATATAAAGATTTTCCTGCTCTTTCCTGGGGGAGAGTGTGTCTGGACTGCAGGGAGTACAGAACTAGAGAGAAGAAGTTTATAGATTTCAGTATTTAGCATTATCTTATTTAATAGTTTAATCGAAAGTTATTTGTTTGTTTACTAGTTTAGTATTAAGTAAAAAGAGCTCACGAGATTATTTTATATTATTGGAAGACTACGTCTATATTTCAACAACTTGGCTAGACAAAAAGAGTAATATATATATTACAATATCGTAATATAACAGTCACTATTTTAATCTGGGAAACACGGTCACTAATTTCACAAAGCAAGGTTTCATAAACATCATTATGAAAAGATTCAAATAATCTATTTCAATGGTGTTGGATATGCGGTAAATGTTAGTAAAGACTCTGGGATTAACAGATTTTACTTTGAAACAGTGTCAGAGTATCTTTTAATGTCTATCTAAGACGACAGATGGGGCTTTGGTTTGATGCCTTATCGAAATGACAGCTACCCCCTCAGTATGACACTGAAGGGTTTGCATAGATTATCTGCTGAAGTCGCTAAAATGGGCTTTGGAATAAAACAAACCATCAGGCCTATATTGATTTACAGAACTGATACCTCAACACTAATTTACTGACATCACTACAAAAACTTAATATGATAATTTACAGAAGTACAATTAAGCAAAGATATAGTTTGATGGTTGCACAATGACTTTACAATTATTCGATGTTTGTAAAATGGCAACATGAATGCAAGAGCAGGCCAATTACACCCATTGATAAACAGTAGGGTATAGGGAGGGAATTCCAAAGTTTAGGGCCTAGGTAAGTACCTGCGGCCTAGGTAATTTAGCACTGCTAGCTCACAGCAGCAGAGACACAGGATTGATTCTGGCCTTGGGTGACTGTCGCTATGGAGTTTGCACGTTCTCCACGTGTCTGCGTGGGTTTCCTCCTGGGTGCTCTGGTTTCTTCCCATCGTCCAAAGATGTGCAGGTTAGGTGGATTGACCATGCTAAAAATCACCCTTTAGTGTCCAAAGACGTGAAGGTCAGGTCGGGTTATGGGGTTACATGAGTGCACCTAGGTGGGGTGTCCTTTCAGAGGGCCGGGGCAGACACGATAGGTCAAATTGCCGCCTTCTGCACTGTAGGGATTCTATAATAATAGTAACTAAAGACATGGCACCATTAAAACCAGGGATGGTTTCCAGGTTGGAACTAGAGAAGTGCAGATATCTCAGACGGTTTGGGGGCTGGAGGAGCCAAGGACAAACTTGGCCATGGAGGGATTTGAAAACAATAATAAGAGTTTTAATATCAAAGTGTTGTTTAAATGGGAACTCGTGTAGGCCAGCAAGCACACAGATTTTAAAAAATGTATTTATAAATTTAGAGTACCCAATTCATTTTATCCAATTTAGGGGCAATTCAGTGTTCAATCCACCTACCCTGCACATCTTTGGGTTGTGGGGGCAAAACCCACGCAAACACGGGGAGAATGTGCAAACTCCACATGGACAGTGACCCGGGGCCGGGATCGAACCTGGGACCTCGGCGCCGTGAGACTGCAGTGCCACCACTGCTCCACTGTGCTGTCCCTCAAGCACACAGATGATGGATGAATGACATATGGTTTCTGTGTGTGTTAAAACTCCATTTAGCAAGTTCTTTAATGCCACTCCGAAAGACACCATGTGGCATTCCCCTGCCTACAAGAAGTACTATTATAATGATCTGAATTAAGTTTACAGCCGTGTGCCGATTTAATGTAAAATGCCTTGTGAAAACTCTGCTGCCTATTTCACACTGACTCCTATAGTGTAGTGGAAGATGTAGAAAACAGCAAAGCAAAGCTAACGTCTGAAAAATAGTTTCCAAGATATTAACAATACCAATATTGTACTCAAAGTGTTTGTCGCAATAAATTCTAGAGAGTTGATTCATGAATGAAATGGGATAGTGATTTTATACTGAAATACTTGGTGACTGCCTCACTTTGTAAATACCACACAGTTATTAGATGACCCAAGCAAGGTGATGGTTTACAGCAGTTGCTTACTTATGGGTTCAATTTTAGGATCTTGCATTACCCCTAACTTTGGAAGTCTCTATCTAGAACTGCATCCAGAAACAGCTGCAATAACTGGCATCAATCTTTGAAGGCCTTACCGTGGTATAGCTGTGGGCCACCTTTAGCAGATTCATGCAGCCTTGAGCATCAGCGAAGGATCTTATCCCCAAACAATTTGATGGATGAAGCTGTTTCATGAGAAAGTTGCAGCATACGTCCACCACTTGAGAGAGCTGGAGAAGACATGCGGCAGCCAATAAGCTCTCTATAGTTTCCTCTTTCAGCTCCAAGAGACCTGTGAAGCATACAGCAGAACCAATCAATAGCAACATGGAAGCAAAGCGATGCAATATGAAGCGCTATTATTTTATTCTGAGAGGCATTCCAACTTGGACGCCTTGGTTTTATTTAAATGAGTCTCAACTCTCTTTTCAGTCTTCGTTTGGGCTCAGTGCAATTTGTGCAGAAGTGACAAACTCAAAAAACAAGCTGCGGGATTCCCCGTCGGTTTGATCCTCTGCTTCGCAGGCACTGCACCCACGCCCATCTGTTTCTGTGAAACTGGAGGGGGAGACCGAAATGTAGAAGTTCTGCTCCTGAACATAGCACCTACCATGAGGTGGGCTTTGCCCAAGCTCGTTCCACTGAGGCAGCTGTCCATATAAAATAATAGCTGCCTCCAGTCATGTCTAATTGTTTTGCACCTGGAGTGGCAAACACAATGATTCTCCAAAATGGAGCCCAAGTGTTCGCGCCGTTGTGAACGCGTTGTGTTTCATGACGGCGCGAAATGGACACAGGCCAGCACGGCGCCGGAGCGGTTCACGCCGCTTCAGCATCCTTTCCCGGGGCCAAATGGACGCCGCACCAACCCGCGCATGCGCAGTTGGGCTGCACCAACATGAGCATGCGCGGGAGACTTCTTCAGTGCAGTGCGCCGGCCCCGTATCAACATGGCATCGGTGTTCTGGCACCGGCCACGCATGAAAGTAGGCGCGGGAGGGAAGAGCCCGGCCCACCCGCCGATCGGTGGGCCCCGATCACGGGCCAGACCCCATCGGAGGCCCCCCCCTTCCCGGTGAAGGATCGCTTTTCCCCGCCCCACAGGCCGCCCCCCCCGACCTAACGCACAGAGTTTGCGCCGGCACCGACCAGGGGTGAACAGCGCCGGCAGGACTCTGTCGTATCCGCGTAGCCGCGCGGCCCATCCGGGCCAGAGAATCAGCGGCCCCGCCGATTCCAGCAGCCCACGGCCGGTGCCTTGACAAACGCGCCGGTGCGAATGGCGCTGATTCTCCGCACCTCGGAGAATCGCGTGCCGGCGTCGGGGCATGGTTGCGGCGATTTTCCGGACCGGCATGGGGCTCGATGAATCACCCCCAACATGTGCAGATTATACCTGGATGGAACAGGTTAGGCATTTAGGGTATCCCTTTGGATGTGGCCCCGGGACACCTTTGGAGCAAATCAGTGGCTCTTTGAGAGTTATAAAATGAGGTATGAACTGCCTTTTGGGATTGTTAGAATGTACGTTAACTCATTGAAACTGTCACAAGAACTGTCAAAAAACATCTATTTAAGGCATTTAAAACAACTCCCCTTTTAAAAAATTGCATGGAGTGTTAAAATAAACCGCTGATTGCTACTCCTCTCTGGCTAGATACTCGATACTTATATACTAGATTAATACTGCATGATTGATTTCACAACTTTCCATTATTACTGTGAGTGCCTATCATTTCACAGTTTCTGCAACAGCTACATGTGGTTATAGACTCTTTAAAGTGGAACCATGAATTTCAATGTTTGTTTTTGTAAGGAATTAAGCAGTTGTCTGAAATGTTTGTTTTTGTAAGGGATATTCTTTAAAATTTTGTTCATGGGATGCGAGGGTCACTGGCTGAGCCAGGACGAATTGCCCAAGCTTAATTGCCCTTGAAATAAGTGGTTTGCTAGGCTATTTCAGACGGTATTTAAGAGTCTGTGGGTCTGGAGTCACACGTAGGCCTGACCTGGTAAGACCAGCAGATTTCCTTCCCTAAAGGCCATTAGCGAAACTGAGATTTTTTTTTAATGGCAGTGGTTTCACGGTCATCATTAGACCTTTAGTTCCAGATTTTCTTTTATTGAATTCAAATTTCACCATCTGCCATGGTGGGATGGGAATTCGGGTCCCCAAAGGATTACCCTGGGTCTCTCAATTACTAGTCCAGCCACAATATCACTACACCACTACCTGCCTTGCACAACACTGCCTCCCCTATTATATAGTTGAAGGAAGGCAGCACGGTGGCATCGTGGCTAGCACTGCTGCCTCACAGTGCCAGAGACCAGGGTTCAATTCCAGCCTTGGGTGAATGTCTGTGTGGAGTTTGCACTTTCTCCCTATGTCTGCGTGGGTTTCCTCCGGGTGCTCCCACAGTCCACCAAAAAGTGTGCAGTGTAGGTGGATAGGCCATGCTAAATTGCCCCTTAGTTGTCCAAAGATGTTATGTAGGGTTTTGGGGATGGGTCGGGGGAGTAGGTCTCGGGTCGTTGAAGACTCGATGGACCAAATGGCCTCATTCCGCACTGTTGAAATTCTATGGTTCTATGGAATGTAAGTGCAATGGAGGGGATTTTCCACTTCCGTTTTCAATGGGCGGGATCGGAAATGGGAGTGTGAAATCCCATTGGAGTCCCAAAACACGGTTTACTACAGCGAGCTTTTGCATTCTGCTTGTCCTCACCCCCTGCGCCCTCCACATTCTTGATCATCCATCCATGTCAACGCATGATACCCTGTGGCCCCAACCACCATGGTCCATCATGTCCTCCATGCCAACCTAAACCCCTATACCCACCCCTTGGACCCTTGTACATCCCACCTCAATATACACCCCTCTACTCACTCACTTGGCCCTTTATAGGATTCATGTCAACTTAGTCACCCAATCGGAATGTGCAATCTAGCTATAGTAAACTGCACACTCCCACCGGCGATTCCCTAAAAACGGAAGCGGAAAATCTCCTCCACTGCACTTACATTCCATAGTGATGAAACAGGAATCCCAACATTAATATAATTTCAGGCCTTTACACCTGATAGTGTCTTCCCCTGTTAGGTTGCCAATTCACATTGACATGCCTCATTCTGAGGTGAATCGCAACACGTCCCCCACAACGTGCGGCAGGCAAGCAGAACCCACCAGAGGTGCGCAAGTGAGTACATCCCCCAGAGGGAAGTGGGTCATGTTCGGGCAGTCCTTGGCACTGCCTGTAGGTAGGTGTTGTTCTTGTGGGAGGGCGTGGCATTCTAATTTTACTTTTAAAAAGGGCACCCTGATCTTTTACAAAGCAAGTTGCTGGTGGGCAGACTCAATCAGAACCCACCCTGCCAGGGTGACGTTGTGGGACCTGCTCCTTAATTTTTTTAAGTCTAAGTCAATAATACAGCAGAAGAAGCTGCCCTTGTGGCGGAGGACTTCCATACCATTTTCCCGCCCACTGCACCACTCTGCCAAAGAAACGAGAGAATTCCATCCAGTGAATGGGTTTTTATGTATGAGTAATTTTTATTTTTAGAGTTTTCAATTGGCACGTAGAACTTTCATCTCAGCCTCGTTCCTGAGGTCTGCCCTTTGTGGATGCTGGGTGAGTTGGCATGCAGAATGTAAGGGCATAGTGTGTTGGTTAAGGTTGGCATTAGTTGACATTCACCCTATAAAGGACTATAAGGGTGAGTAGAGGGACCATAGGGGTGAGTAGAGGGGTACAGGTTGATATGGAGTCCAAGGTAAGGGTTGGCATGGAGGACAAGATGGGCCATGGGAGCTGGGGACATGAGATGGCATGTGTTGACATGTATGGAGGATGGAGAGTATGTGGGAGATGAGGGATGCAAGTGTTGAGGGATGCAGGATTGCTTTATATTTTATTTATTTTTTAAAACTTCCACACAGTGCTGGTGCATAGAGGCAGGACTTCTGCCAAGCCCAACTATGGACTTGGCTGCCTCCTCATTCCTTCCATCACCCTCATTTCCACCCATCTCCCTCACAGACCAAAAATCCAACTTTCCGGGGCACTTTATCCCTGATCGGGTACGCAAAGCTGGGAATTGTCCCAAGAGGCAAATTCCAGGTCAAAGTTGCACCTAAGCAGTATCATGGGGATCTATGAATAAATATACTTATTATTCAAATCCAATATTTTTACAAATTTCTTGGATTGATTTACTTAAATGAAGAACAGTAATTTTACCTTAACTATTGGCATCTTTGGCCACATGATCGATGCAAGATTGTTAAATGATTAAAAACAAGAACAAAGTAAATGTATATATCACACTCTTGATTTCTTGTGCTTGAGCACAGAAACAGGGCTTCAGCATTTAAGTTTTCCAAGATAGGAAGCATAACTCAATTTTAAGTTTTTTTTTTAATTCAATGCACACATCCTGTACCTTGAAATATGTTCAGAGTCAAAACAGTTGACTCAGATGTACTGTGAAATGTAACTGTTGTTTCCTTCATTGGAAATCTAAAATAGAAGTTGACCTCCAATATTGACATTTGCTAGTGATCACATAAAAAGTTGTCTATAAATACTAAATTAAAGGTCACCTGTGTAAGCATAATGAACAAGTGCTTTAAGTGCATCTGGGTCGACGCCCTCCATTTTAATTTCTTCTTGCTTGGCCTCACGTACATCATTGGTAAACATGGCAGCAAAATAGTCCGAAACAGCGCTGAGGACTAGTCTGAGAACAATGAAGATAACGTAAGAGACAAGCTGAAAGCTTCTAAAGAAATACCACAGGGCTAATATTTTTGCCAAATTCATTAGCCTGAAAGCTACACTTTAAAGATAAACTTTGATAAACATATTTTTACATGACCATTTAGTGCTTTTCTACAGCTAGCATATTTTCCCACAAGGAAATTTGTCAAGTCTACTTAATTATGTTCAATGGACTTACATTCTGCTATCTCATTTTGTTTACTGATCAAAACACAATTCATTATTTATGCAGCAACATATAAAATACTGAAATTTAGATTTATAATTGCTGCCAATTCATTAAAGGAAACCATGAACACACAAGTTAAAACTATGTATAATAATAGGTGGTCCCAGAGGAAGTGCCAATTATGTCAACATTAGGAAATTCTACATTGTTGTAAGTTTTTAATGAGATCAATTTTGTTCAGCAAAAATAGGATTTAAGCATTGATTAGGTTTTGTTTAAGCACTGGCGTCTCAAGAAGTAAGCTAAAAGCCTTTAATCACCACCATCTGGCACTTCCAAAGGTTCAAGACAGGGACTCGGGAGAAATGAGGACAGTGATTTAATGTTTAATTCCTGTTGTTAACTTGTGGCCCTGTTTGTGTGAAGTTACAATTTTAATGGACTTCATTCTTGTTTTATTATAATTACCAAATTAAATTCACGTTAATTTCCGTTTATCTGGGGCAGTTCTAAAAATATAGACACAATATTGTAATATTGGGCGGGATTTTCCCGTACCCGGCGGGGCGGGGGATCCCGGCGAGACGGAGTAGTGTGAACCACTCCGGCGTTGGGCCGCCCCAAAGGTGCGGAATCCTCCACACCTTCAGGGGCTAGGCCCACCCCGGAGTGGTTGGCGCCCCGCCGGCCGGCGGGATAGGGCCCTGGCGCCAAGTCAACCGGTACCGAAGGGCCTCCGCCAGCCGGTGCATGCGCGGGAGTGCCAGCGCATGCTGGCGTCATCCCCACGAATGCGCAAAGGGATTCACTTCCACACCGGGAATGGCAGATGACCACAGCCCTCGGTGCGCAAGAAATAGAGTGACCCGGCGGCACAGGTCCGCCCAGGGATCGGTGAGACCCGACCGCGGGCCAGGCCACCGTGGAGACACCTCCCAGAGCCAGATCCCCCCGTGATCCTCCAAGAGCCCCGGAGCCCACCCGCACCACCAGATCCCGCCGGTAAGGGACCAACTCTAGTTTACGCCGGCGGGACCGGCATAGAACGGCCGGGAGTTCGTCCCATCACGGGCCGGAGAATCCAGACAGACCTGGGGCCCATTGAGTCGCGCCGGACACCGCCATTCTCCAAGACGGGAGGCATGACTCACGCTGGGCCGGTTTTTGGGGGGGGGGCGGGAGAATTAGAAGGATGGCAGGGGCGGGATTCACGCTGACCCCCGGCGATTCTCCCACCCGGCAGGAGGTCGGACAAACCTGCCCAATATTGTCAATGCCTTTACCAATAAGTTCTTTGTTAAAAGTCATCCTTAGTGGCATAAGATACGTTGGTATTTTATTCAACAGCATGGCATGCAAATTGAATAACTAAATCTCACTATCTGGAAGCTTTCTTCCTTTCTTCTTTATTTTACAACCTCGCTGCTGTTGTTAAAATTCCTGCTGCCAAGAGGTTAAATTGGTACCTTATTAATATCTTACACAAGGGCAATTAGGGATGAGCAACAAATTCTGGCCTTGCCAGAGACACTTGTATACCATGAGAATAATTTTTAAATATAACAGCAAAACATATATTATATGCCGCTAGATTAATATTTGAATTCCAATATTTTTGTTCACAGTGCTGCAAATTGAATAGTAACTTATTGTTCAGTGTAGATCGCCCTTCATATTCTTCACAGTCATTTTATTAGGGTTTTGATACACATGGGTTTGCAAGGCTTTAGTGTTGATATGAGACAGTGTGTATAGCTTCTGATATGTTGATAGACTTGCTTTTAAACCAATAGCTTATTATTAAGTAGTTTGGTAATCTAATTCGAAGTGAAAAATTTTACCTTTATCAACTGAACAGCACTAATGATTCCATTTGACTCTAACTGCAATATATTTCACCAGAATTGTTTATAAAAATGTAAATGTAACCAGGAACCACAGGTTGTTTTTTTCCTTTGAGAGCTGACTGGTGGTGATTTAACCTGAAGATTACCATACCTCAGGTGAGGGGCAAGGTTGAGAAGGCGGGGCCTTCATGAATAATCTCAGCCGGTACGGGAATTAAAACAGTGCTGTCAGCGCCGCTCCGCATCGCAAACTAGATGTCCAGCCAACTGAGCTAACCGACCCCCACTGATTGTACAAGGCCTGTCATTCAATTACATATATTGTAAACTTTACCGATGAGCAGGAATCTTGTGATCTCCAGCAATCAGGAGAACATCACACAGTTGCTTGTGCTGGAGGTAGTTCTCCATTTTCCGAAATGTTTGCTCCGCATGATTCATTGACTGAAAGAACTCATCTGAACTACCGGAGCTCATCCTATTTGAAGAGCAGCTGTTCAATGGCAAGCTGTGGACAAAAGAAAGGAAAGCAGATTTGTTAGTGAACATTGGAAGCCAAACCTACAATCATAAATATATTTTTCATTTCAGGTTTGCTTCAGAAAGCTGCTGTGAAAATCAATACATAGTCAGTCTCTTTTGATATACAATAAAGTAACAAAACACAAAAGCATTTTGGCTCTCTCTTGAGTTGAATAATACAAAGTTGGTTAACAAGCTCATCCATTTTTACTATTGCAGCTTCAGATTTTTACTCTTAGGTCTGCCAAAGTCATTTTTTCAAAACAAAATAGAACTGTCATGAGAAAAAGTTATGCTCTCCTGCTAGAGAAAAGCAAATCACTATTGGACTCTGGATGCTTCTTAATTTTAACACTAGTAAAATACCAAGGGCCCACGCTTCACTTGAAATTAGCTTATCCAAATAGAAAACTATATTCTCCATCTCTATGGATCATGCCTACTTTGCAAATAGTTTATATCCCTGCAACTGAACTAGAAATAATAACTTCAAGTAGATTGAATTAAAAACAACCCAACAAGAAATAAGCTTGTAGACCATTGAGAATTGAATTCCATAGACCACACAAGATTAATGAGGGAAAACCTCCTGGACTTAAAGGGTTACCTGGTAATTTATGAGCACAGGTTGCACAAACTTAGCTTGCATTTCTTTGAGTTTAAAAGATTGCGGAGTTAACGAATCGAGGTGTTTAAAATGACCAATAGATTTGATGATATTGATACGGAGAAAGTATTTATTTTGCTGGGGAATCGAAAAATAAAAGGCATGTTCCAAAGTTACAACTATGCTAAAATCAGGAAGTATTTTGCTCCTCCAAAAATCTGTGAATGTTGAGTTAATCGATATTTTCAAAACTGATGGTTTTTGTGAGATAAGGTTATTGAGGTAATTTGAGAAAAGCTGATCAAATGGAATTGAGGAAATCAACTGGGAGAATAAAGAAAAGGGATTGTGTTATGGGCCAGGGTTTAGAGCACCAAAGTATATCCTGGAGTTCACCTGAGCTATAACTGTGAATATATTTTGGTTATGAGGAGCACAAGGGCCCACTTTCCAGGTTTGATGAAACAGATCTCTTCAGTATTTTTAAACAAAACAATGTTTATTCTATGAATCCAGTTAATATTTTATAAACACACAGTAAACATCTTATCAACTGCCAACAATGATACCCCCCAAAGATACAGTACTCTATGGGTAACCCTTAGTAACTTTCCTAACAACATCCACAAGCCAAACACCCTTTTTTCCTACAAAAACAGTATTACAGAAACTGGTATTACTTTGAAATTATCATGTGATCTGGAGACATTCTATGGCATGCAGAGGGAAAGAGAGACCAAAATACACCTTCTTGGTTTGGATGCAGCTCCCCAACTGAAAAGTGAAAGTAAATCTCAGAGCCAAAAACAGCTTTCAGCTCAAAACGAAATTGAAAAGCAGAGCCTGAGCCCAGCTCCACCCACATAATGTCATCACTGCAGCCATTTGAGAAGACAAACATTTCTTAAAGTGACATTCCTATGATACCTCCCCCCAAGAAAAAAAAACCCATCAACTTGACAATGGTTTCATTTTTCACCTTTTCACTTTCTTTTAAACAACATTGACAGTAAATATACTTTTTTGTTCAACAAAACAAACCCGTAAACATTTATAACAACATGGTCCATTTTAGTTCTTCTTCCTGCAACTGGAATCCTCTTGATTGGCAGTCTCTTTGGACAATAAGATCTCTGCATGATCCATTTCTCTACACCTTGGCATTTCTCTTTAAGGTGAGATACAATTGTTCAATCTGATCACAGAGCCCCTTGTAATTCTCCAACACAGGAGCATTGGTTAACACAGCCTTCAGGCAGTCAAACGCCTGTTGACACTCTGCTGTCCATTGAAATTTGCTACGCTTCTTTAGCAAGTCCATCAGTGGAGCAACCACACTCCTAAAATTCGGCACAAATCTCCGGTAAAATCCATTCGTGCCAAGAAATCTCATTAATTTCCTTTGTGTAGAGGGTATTGGAAACTTACATATAACTTTTGTTTTCACATCCCGTGGGACTATTCGACCCTGTCCAATTGTATGGCCAAGGAAAGTTACTTGGGCTTTTCCAAATTCACCAAACTCGCCTCCTGAAGTCGATCGAATGACTCCATCAGATGCTTCAAATGTTCTTTCCATGTCAGACTGAAAATTACCAGATCGTCGATGTATACTGCACAATTGGGTAATCCTGAAACAACTTTGTTAGTTAACCGTTTAAGTGTGGCTGGGGCGTTTTTCATGCCAAATGGCATAACTTTGAATTGGTATGTACCATCTGGAGTCACAAAAGCTGAAATCTCCTTCGCCCTTTCGGATAAAGGTACCTGCCAGTAACCTTTAAGTAAATCCAGTTTGGAAATAAAAGCTGATTATCCCACCTTCTCAATGCAATCCTCCAAGCGTGGGATAGGATAAGAGTCCATTCTTGTAACTGCATTAACCTTGCTATAGTCCACACACAACCATTGGGTACCATCCGGTTTTGGTACCATCACTATGGGTGAGCTCCATTGGCTGCAAACCACTTTAATTATGTCATTTTTAAGCATACTCTCAATCTCTGTTAACCTGTGCCAATTTTAAAGGATAAAGTCGATATGGATGTTGTTTAATTGGAACAGCTTTTCCCACAGCTACATCATGTATAGCCATTTTAGTATTTCCCAACTTATCTCCACAGACTTGCCATTGTGATATCAATAACTCTTTCAGGTCAGTTCATTTTTCCTCTGGAAGGTAACTCAACAATTTATCCCAAATTTTAAGAACATCCTTGTTTTCCAATTTAATTTGAGGGATGTCAAACTCAAAGTCTTCTGGATTTTGTTCATCACTTTGAGTTAGAATCATTAAAACCTCCTCCTTTTGTTCTCCTTCTCTTTCAAAGTACCTTTTAAGCATATTCCCATGACACACTCTGTGAGTTTTCCTTCTATCTGGCATTCTTACCACATAATTTACCTCATTTAATGTCCTTTCAATCTGATAAAATCAACAAAACCTTGCTTTTAAAGGTTCACCTACCACTGGTAACAAAACTAAACCTTTATCCCCACTGACAAAACTATGACCTTTTGCTTTCTTTTCTGCTACCCATTTCATCACATATTGTGCAACTTTTAAATGTCGTCTAGCCAATTTCCCTGCTCTATTTAATCATTCCCTAAAATTTGGCACGTAATCCAATAATGTAAATTCCGACTGCTCACTCACCAATTTTTCCTTCATCAATATAAGTGGTCCTCATAACTCATGACCAAAAATTAGTTCAAAAGGACTGAATTTGGTTAACACATTAGGGGTATCCCTAATTGCAAACAGTACGAATGGAATTCGTTTACCCCAATCCATTGGATAATCTTGCCAATAAGCCCTCAACATTGTCTTTAATGTCTGATGCCACCTTTCTAATGCTCCCTGCAATTCTGGATGGTACGCAGTTGATTTAAATTGTTTTATTCCTAAACTATCCATAACTTCTTTGAATAACCTTGAGGTAAAATTTGATCCTTGATCCATTTGTATTTCTGTGGGTAGTCCATATCTAGTAAAGAATTTAAGTAATTTGTCCACAATCTTACTAGCTGTAATATTGCATACTGGAATGGCCTCTGGAAACCTAGTAGACACATCCATTATTGTCAAAAGATATTGATTCCCACTTTTTGTATTAGGAAGCGGTCCTACACAATCCATGAAGACCTTGTAAAACGTTCCTCAAATGCTAGAATGGGTATTAAGGACGCTGGTTTTATCACTGCTTGAGGTTTCCCTATCACTTGACATGTGGGACATGATCGACAAAATTTAACTACATCTTTATGTAGTCCAGGCCAACAAAAATGTTTTCATATTTTAGCTTGAGTTTTCTTTACTCCCAAATGACCTCCCACTGGTACCTCATGTGCTACTCGCAACACCTCCTTTCATATCCTACCGGCAATACCACTTGATGAACTTCTGCCACTTTTCATCTGCCTGCATATGTAAAGGTCTCCATTTTCTCATCAAGACATCATTTTTATGGTAATAACATTCTGGTATACACGCAGATTCCTCTTCCGTGTATGCTTTCTGATATATCCGTTTTATTTATATATATTTCTGATGTAACTCCACCAATTTTCCTGAACTAAAAATATCCGCCTCATCCTCCACCTGTTCTAGTTCTTTTCCAACCATCTGATCAAAAATCATTTCTGACAATTGAACTTCAACTTTATCTTCACTCTTTGATTTATCCTCTTGTCTTAACCTGTGACTTTGCGACCTTGTTACTACACAATCTGGAAAAATCCCAGGATATTCGTCCTTCAACACTTCAATTGCCTGATTTTCCACAGGCTTATCAGCCACAGTAGGCATCACTTCCACCTGTGATCCAGCTGTATCATTACCCAAGATAGGATTTAGGTTGGTAATCACTGAAGAACGTTGAAGCTTATTTTGTTCCTGCGTGTTCTCTAAAATTGGGGACTTGGCAAGAATGAAGTCATCAATTTAAATACAAATTTTCTGTGTGCTTTGTTCAAAAATGTATTTGATGATTTTGAGCTGTATATGAAGTAACAATTGCTGCTTTCCACACCTCTGTTTGAGACAGCAAATATAAGGGGCAGGTGAGTGAAAAGGCATGAGTTTTCAATGTTTCTGCCTGGACTGTTCTTTAGCTTGCAGCACGGTGGGGGGGGGGGTCTCTGATATGGGTGCTTTCTGATGGGGGGGGGCCTCTGATCTGGGGGCCTGCAGTGGGTGTCTATAGTGGTGGGGGGGGGGGGGGGTCTGATGAGGAGTCCTAAATTTGGAGAATCATGACAAAGTAGCTGCTGAAAATGGTTACAGGGGACTGGAAACTCCCTTACCTGTCGGCGGTAGTAGAGTTCCCAATCTCGTGTCAGGCAAAAAATGGGATTGGTACCCAATTCTCTGGTTCCCTCCTCCCCCTCCTCCCCCCCGGCGGAGACATCGGGACTCGTGCCTTACACCAGAGGGAGGTCTGGTGGGGGTGTCTCTTGGGGATGTCTGATAGGGGGTTGTCATCGGGGTGGGCTGGGGTGGTGTGGGTAGGATTTGCATTGTGGGGAGCCGGGGGATCTCTTGTGCACCTTGCGGGCACCTATGTTAAATACTTAACCACTGGCCCACAATGTCAGGGCCACACTCGCAAATACTTGCACCAATCCACACCAGCATGAACCATGGCCCAACGGGCTCGAGTATCATGGAGGCATGGAAAATCCAGTCTCCAGCCCGTTAATGGAATGCAAATGGATTCAAATAACCCTCCCACTGCATCCTCCCTCTGACACGGGGCTTTAATCGTGATGCTGCCGCAAGGGGGGACCGTTAAGCTGAAGCCTTGCCCACCTGTTTGGGAGTAAACATCACTATTTGAAGATGATGAGGGAAGTGGATTTTGTCATGTGATCAATATATATTTGTCATCCAGATCAAATCATTATCGCTTGTTTTTTGCCCGACACGAGATTCTCTGCCATATTGGGAACTCCGCTATCGGAAGCGGACAGCGGAGAATCCAGTTTCTTGTAACCATTTTCAGCAGCTACTTTGTCATGGTTATACAAATTTAGGACTCCTCATTATAACATAAGACGGGCATTTTGGTCATTTAACTTGTCAGCATTTTGCTTTGTTTTTATAAATGAAGACAAATAGGAGATTGCAGCATGTGAAAACAATGTGTTAGCAATCATTTATCTCTTGCTTTCAAATCTCCCAAAAGATTCAATTATTCAATATTGTAGGTGATTTATTGTGAACTCATGTTTTGGTTATTTCCTTAACAGCGAATAATTAATTAATGTTGATATGTAGAAAATCAATTCAACAAACTTGCAACTTAGTAATTGTAATCAATGTTTCAGCTTAAAAGGTGAATCATGTTCTATCCCACATCTATAAATGCACACACTTTTTAAATCAGGAAATTAAACATTGTGAGCAAACAGATTACCAATTGAAATAGGAGAGACTGGCATGCATTTAAACAGCATAAACCTACTACTAATTATAATGTCGTCTAAGAAGCATCACACTCCCTTGATTCCACTTCGTACTTTTACACTCTGGAACACTGTGGGGGCAGTAGACACCCAAAATGATAACCTTTCGTACTCGTACACTCCATTGTGTTTATGAATGGCAAATCATTTATTTAATCTTGTCAGTAATTTTAATTGCAAGAATGTATTTGACAGATCTCTCTTACTGAGCACTTTCCCATTGGCTAAATCAAGAAACAAATCCACTGTGGGCAGCTGACCAGAGACAGAGAGTGTTTTAATTCTTGAAATAGGCTGTGGCATGTTTGACTAAACTCACCTTTTGTGACGTGAATTTTAAAGTCACTCACAGCAAACTCTCTTTCGGGTTAAATCAGAGGTATTGCCTGTAAGAGCTCCTTTACAGTTGGCAACTATCCCTTCCTTCCATTTACATGGCCAATGACTCATTGCAGGCCTTCTCTAATATCAGCTTACTTCCTTTACTCAAAACATTATCCTGAATTTTCTTGTTCTTTAGGCTTTCCAGGAAAGTGTCTCTCTAAGGTTGAATTGAAAGTTTGCAATATTCGCACAGCAAAACTTTATTTAACTTAAGAATAGTCTCATTTAAGAACTGCTTCCTTTGAGAGAATGCAACTTCATTCTTAGTCTTGTGTAATAGGGGTCCAGAATCTCTTTTATGCCAATGTATTTCATTGTACTGGAGCCTGTCAGGCAGCACTGATTAGACACTCATCGAAAGCACCTGGCCCCACACTATTTTATTTGCTTGCATCCAATTGTGAAGCCTTCATTCATAATTACTCCAGTTCTCTTTTTTATTAATTCAAAGAACGTGGGCATTGCTGGGTAGATTCGCAATTATTGTCCATCCCTAATTGACTTTGAGAAGGGAGTGGTGACCTGCTGTGGTCAATGTGGTTTAGGTACATCCACAGTGCTGTACCTAATGTCCCCTTGTATCTGCTGCCCTTCTCTTTGCAGACAGTAGTGGTTGTGTGTTGGACAGATGCTGCCTAAGGGGCTTGGTGAGTTACTGTAGTGCATCTTGTAGTGGGCACACACTACTGCTACTATGCATCAGTTATGGTGAAAGTGAATATTTGTGGATGTGGTGCAAAGCAATCGGGTTGCTTTGTCTTTGATGATGCCAAGTTTCTTAGTGTTGTTGCAGCTGCACTCACATTCATGTGAGTACATTCATGTGATTACAATCCAGGCACATTCACACTCCTGATTTGTACCTTGTAGATGGTGGACAGGCTTTGGAGAGTCAGGAGGTGAGTTACTCGCCACAGGATTCCTAGCCTCTGACTTGGTCTTGGAGCCACTGTATTATATGGCTAGTCCAGTTAAGCTCCTGGTCAATGGTAGCCCCCAAGATGTTGCTAATGCAAGAGTCATTCCTGTTTATTTCCTTTGTTCCCATTTCTTTTATATTAATGTTATTATTTTTGGCCTCTGGACCCATAATTGGAATGTGTCTTTAAGCAGAAGAATGCTTGTCAGGACCGTCATTCCTAGGTTGTGTATTTTGAAGAGGAGGTTCCAGACCCGTCGGTGTTGAGTCAACCTTAGGAAGCTGTTTTGGAGCAAGTCATTCGATTGGCTGGTGGGCAACTGGTGGGTTGACCAGGGACAATGTTCTGCCTGACAGCAGTCAGCAATTGGTTCCTACAAGGTGTTTTTTTCAGAGAGAACCTGCCAGAGAGAACCTTGAGGAAGAGGAGCCGTGTTTTCTCCCTCTCTCAGCTGCTGGATGCCTGATACCTCTGTGAGTCTGCAGTGACAATCATTACAAGCTGAAGAAAAGGAAAATTCCCAACTAAAGGCCTAACCTTGATAAAGAAACTAACTGGAAGATATCCATCTGAACCATATACCTCTCAATCATCCTTTCCCCTCTGTGTTGTTTGTTTGTGAGTGTGTGTGTAGAGAGAGTTGGGGTTAGAACGGGGTGTGGTTAAAGGGTATTAGATAGTCAATTACATATTTCATTCAGTTTAATTATAATTACTTTAATAATAAAAAGTGTCATGTGAGAGAACCTTTAAGAACTGGGTGTTTATTAAATAGCTGTAATGGATGTATCTTTAAGAAATGGGTGTTTAGCGAATAGCTGCAGTGATGTCAGAGTGTGGGTGGAGCTGAGCTGTCTGTCTTTCATTTTGCTTTGAGCTGGCAGCTACAGGGTGTGTTTTGTTTTGTTTTGAGAGCTGGATAGCTGCAGGAAAAGCAAGCAGCTGTGTAAGGATCTCTCTGCAATCTAAAGACTGTCTCCAGATCATTTGGGTGATTTCAAAGTGATAACTGCTCTCAGTAGAGAATTTAAACCTGATCTCTTTGTTTAAAAAGAGTCTTTTGTCTTATGGATGTTGCAAGGAAAGATTAAGGGTTACTTATAGAATGTTGCATCTGTGGGAATGATTGGTGTTGATAATTGTTAAGATGTTAACTGTGGGTTTATAAAGAGTTAACTGGTTTCATAATTAAACATTGCTTTAATTTAAAAGTACTTTAACTATCTGATGCACCACACCTCTAAAGTAGATCAGTTTGCTCCCCATAACCGCAATCTATTAAAAATTGTGGGTCAGGTGAACTCCATGATGCACTTTGGAGTTCTCTAAACCCTGACCCATAACAAAAGTTACTTGTGGTTCATTTTTACAAACCGAGTGACCGAGTTAACTTAATTCAGCCAAAGCCATGGGTATTGATATAAAATCTAATTTCACTGTGTTGCAATGCCAGGTCAAGTTCGGCTGGAATTGACTAGCCCAGGGTGTTGTAACAATGATGACTCGACGATGGTAATGCCATTTAATGTCAAGGGTTGATGGCAGATTCGCCAGTGCTGGAGATGATCATTTTGCCTGCCACTTTTGTGGCGCAAATGGTACCTGTGAGCCCAAGCCTGGATATTGTCCAGGTCTTGGTGCATATGGACATGGACTGATTCAGTATCTTGAGTTCCAAGTGCAGCTGAACATTATGCAATCAGCAGCAGACATCCCCATTTCCGAGCTTATGATGGAAGAAAGATCATTTATGAAGCAGCTGAAGATGGTAGGGTCGAAGACACTACCCTGAGGAACTCCTGCAGTGATGTCCTGGAGTTGAGATGACTGAGCTCCAACAGCCACAGTCATCTTCCATTATGCTAGGTATGACTTCAAGCAGCAGAGTTTTTCTTCTGATTCCCATTGACTTCAGTTTTGTTAGGAGTCCTTCATGACCATGAAACTATGGTTGCAAAAAACCATCTAGTTCACTAATGTCCCATAGGGAAGGAAATCTGCCATTCTTACCCTGTCTGGCCTACATGTGATCTCCAGACCCACAGCAATGTGCCATCTGAAATGGCCTCGAAAACGACTCTTCGGTAATTCTCGCATGACAGAATAGTCCATCTACACATGTGCACATATTCTTTTGAAATGCTCAAAACATCCTCACATTTAACTTTAGAAGTTACAAAATGTGTATCACAATATTCTCCGTACCTTGATTATTCAATCGAAAAGTAAAAAATAATTCCATCCCATCCTCGAAACTAATTTTCAGTTTTGGGCAAGGCAGGATTTTCTGACCATTCATGCCGGTGGAATCTTTCGGTCTGGGAGGGGGAGAAAATCTGATCCAGAGAGTCTAATCAGCTGTGTGTCTCTTCACTTCATTCTCCCCTTCCAGCAGAGAGGGCAGTATTGCTAAATGATTTGCACATGAGGGTTTCAGGAACAGATAAGCTGAGACAGGGCAGAGTTGGGTGATGTTGTGGAGATGTACACCTTAGTGATAATACAGATAGGTAATCAGAAGTTTATTTCAAGGTTAAATATGACACCCAAGGTTGTAAGTTGTCTGCTTCAGCCTCCGATAGTTGCCAGGGAGAGAATGAGAATGAGGTTGATGGCTAAAAAACGGAGGGACCAAAGACAAAGGGCAGGATTCTCCGGTCACATCCATGTTGCGACCCTGTTGAAAGCGAGAACGGAAAAGTTGGCATCCCAGCCAAAACTTCGTTCACTTTCAGGTGCACTGGAAAATCCCAGCTGTGAATGAGACCAACGTAAGATTTCTGTCAATGGTTTAGGTCATCTTATATTTAGTTGGAGGAAGTTCAATTAAGTACTGTGTGTCAGGTAAGCACTGTGACAATTTAGGGACAGGGCAGAGTCGAGAGAGGTGATGGCAAGGAAAATCTAAGTATCATCAATGTATCACGTGGAAACTGATGCTATGCTTTCAGATGATATCGCAAATGGAAATAGATCCTTGAGGAAGACCAGAAGTGAAAGTGTAAAAGTTGAAAGAAAAGCCTTGCAGGGGATTCTCTGGCTGCAATTAAATGGCTACGAATAGAATCAAGAAAATGCAGTCCCACCCAACTGGACAATGGTACAGAGGCATTGGAGGAGAATGGTGTGTCAAATATTTCAAAATCTCTGATTGAGAAGGGTGAGTCATACAGTTTACCTTTGTCGTAATCACATATGATGTCATTTGTGACCTTGATAAGAACAATGTGCACCAGTAGAGAAAATCTAATTGCAGGGATTCAAATCTGGAATTCTTGGAAAGATGGGGAAAGATTTTAAAGGCAAGAACATATTCTAAGACTTTGGATAGGAAAGGGATATTGGAGATAGAGAAGTAATTTGCAAGGACAAAAGGATCAAGGCTTTTTTTTTAATTACAGATTTTAAGGATGAGGGGACATTTCCTAACAAAAGGGAAAGTTAAAAATATCAGTTAATCTGACAACAGGAAGGGAAGTTGCATGTTCAGCAGTGGCAATAGAGTCGACGGATTAGGAAATTGACCACCGGGATATTCTGAGCTGTGTGAGGGAATCATAAGAGAGGAAATAGAGAACAATGCAAGTTCAGGGCTAAAGTGTGAGGGAGCTTTAGAGGAAGTTTAGTGTAGTAGGCTAAGAGAAGTGTGGGCCACAGTAGAGGCAACAAATTGGATGGTCCCAATCTTAATGATGAAGAGCTCCATGAACTCTTTGCTCTCTTCTTTGGAGATGTTGGTGGCAGAGTCAGTGGAGTGGGAATGCTGATGACTGTCTACATTAGGGAAAAGAAGCCAGGGGTTATATTTACATTCCAGGATAATTCTGAAGTAGTGAACAGTTCTGGCATATGGGGGCCTTTGTGTTTCATTCAGACCTGGCAGTGATTGGCTAAACCAGTTTTCTGTCATATCCATTCAAGTCTACATCTCTTGGACTTAAGAAATAGAATCAAGGGCTGTACCAAGGGAACTACGATGGAGAGCAAGAGCCAATGTTTTAATGGGAACTGAGGGGCAAAGGTGGAACTGATGGTAGCTTCAGAAGTTTCAGGGTGAACAGCAGTCCAAAAGTTAGACAATTGGGAAATAAAATGTGTCGTTGCAAGTGAATTGGGTGAGAGTTTCTTTCCAGAAGCAAATATAGTCAAACATGGTTGGGTGGGGTAGGGTGATATGCGTGGTAAGTTATACAAGGAATAGAGATGGCAATGTCAGGAGGGTGGCTATGAAAATGGCTTGGGATGTTTACATGGAGGATTAAATTAAGGGAAAATAAGAGAGCAGTGAACTTTGAGGAATAGAGGGTATGGTAACTTGAGGTGGAAATTGAAGGTTCTGAGGATGAGAAGTAACTTGGTGCAGAGGTTGAGGGAAGAAAGCAGATATCTTGGAGAACACTTTTACAGTGCACAATAAGGGTGAACAAGGATTTAAATGAGAGCGGAGAGTTATGGAACAAGTTGAATTGTTCAAGGGTACAGATATTCAGACGTGTAAGAGGACACGATCACAGGACAAGATATGATGTGATCTGAGATAGGAGCCACATCGTCAATGTGACAGTCGAGTCACACCAAATGGAGAGGTTTCCTTTAGGGAAAAGGTGGCATGATTCCTTAGCTGTTTTTTTAATCAATGCCACGATGCCGCAAATATCCAACAATGTGTTCCTTGAATGTCACGTCCCTGTCCACAAGTGAAGAGGCTGCCTGGAGGGAGTTGCATAGTGCTGTGAGAGTTGATCTGCTGGCAGAGTCTAAAAGGTCAGCACTGGGTGGAGTGACTGGGACAGGGAGGAGATTGGTAAGATTATCCCACAGTGGGCATGCTGGGGGTGGGTATATTGTCAGGAAAGTCCTGCGACTTTGCTCATATGGAACCAGCGCTGAGTGCATGTGATTTTCACGTTTTAAAAATACTTTTATCTATTTAAAAGCAAGTTAAAATTGACTTTAATTACTGCAAATGTTCACTCAACAAAACCCCTCACAGCTTCAGCCGACACGAATCAGTCTTTGCACCATTTCCCATTTACATCAAAATAATATTAGGCCTGAAAACCTGTAATAATTCTGCAAATAAGCTCCATTTGTCAACTGTTTTTAAACAAGCAAGATGGCGGAATGATTTTTGAATCAACTGTGTTATTTGACCATACAATGCATTTACAACTTGGGAACTTATTAGTGTAACTAGCTGGACACATTGAGAGCTAACAGGTGACCAACTAAAATCATTGTGAGTGAGAAAGTAAATTGTACAGATGTGTATTCCTTTGCCCACCTTATAGATGTTCTTTGAATTCATTATTGAAGCTTAAGTCATTTCACAATTTTTATGCCCATGAATAGATCAACAATATTTTTGTAACGTGACTTTTATGCTATCCTCTTTACAACTAGGCTTGAACCTTGTAAGTGCCAGGTAAAAGAAAGGTTGCTAAATGGTCAAACTCATTGTGCCTCCTTATGTTTTGAATTGGGCTGCATGAAGCATAAAATAGCATAATGATTAGGACCCTGATAGAAGTTAATCAACCTATATTTGGTTAAACTGTTCATGTATTAAGTTCATACAAAATGTTGTAAGTTCCAACCTGTGCATTAACTGTCATCAGTGGCAGGGTGCTATTATTCTCTATTTGGAATATCTATGGGGCTGACCCATATGTAGTCCAGAACACTCCTGTTAACACATTCAGGATTCCAGGCAGTCAAGTACCAGCGCCAACAACCAGTGGAGATATGGATTTAGAATGACACAATCAGACCAGTTGGAGCTTCAGTTCCTCTTTCCTCCATCAAGATTGGAATCTCATAAAATAGCGCAAGTGAGAAGAAAATACTGCGATTATTTCCAGGCGCTTTTGTAGCTCCAAATTATTTACTGCATATTCACAGAAATATTTCAATAACTGAAAATCATCACAAACTGATGTTGGCACGCTTCTGAATCTTAGTGCTAAACTGTACATTGCGAAAGCTTGGGGGAAGTGACAAAAATTATAAACTCACAGTTTCTATTTGCTTTTCATTTCTTGTTGTAAATAATTAGCAACATCTACTTCTAAATCACAGTTGAAACTTGCAGAGCAGAGCTGCCAGTGTATATTAGGTTACATATGCATCATTTACATTTTCAGAAAGATTTTCATTTGCTGCTGAATTTTCCAGCCTGTTCTAATTGACATCTATTTTTAGCACTTCTTTCTCTGGAGCTGGAAGATTATACGTTTCTTACCTTATGAATCAGCTTATTAAAACATTTTTTTGCAGCACAGATGGGGAAATTGGGATGACTGACAGAACAGGAGAACATTTCAAATCCATTCTACCTCTCACTCTCCACCCCCACCCTTAATAAAACAGCTTTCAAAGCAGGAAGGTTTGGAGTGTTTTCTCTCAGTCCAGATACTGTGAGCTGTCTATTATGGTTATTTTTGCACTTTATTACATTGAAAGAAAGGTTTGTGTTGAATTCATTTTAAAAGCAAATAAAATACAGCGCTGCTTCGAGGCAAGTATATATCAAGACTTTATCCTGCTAATATACCTCTCCTGAGACCCTGTGTGAAGCCCTGGAGGAAGTGCTGTTTGGTTCTTAAATCCATTGCAGGCAATCATCCAAGTGTCCTTTGGAGACTGACTAGTAATTGCACTCCACCAAAGCTCTTGCAGTTGAATTAAGGTGAATGCTAACAAATGGATGAGGGAAGATGTCGTCCCTTGATGCAAGATTTATTAGGAAGGATCGAATTGTAGCTGTGCTTTTCAAGTTGAAGCTAAGAGCATCAGTACTTATGCAAACAGACTGTGTACTGCTCAGATGGGGATAGGAAAAGCTGCAATGTTTTGCTGCCACGCTTAGTAACAGTACAAAACTGAATACTTTATCTTGCGTACTACGAGGATTTAATTAATAGTAGCCACTAGGTGACTTAAAGAGATTCATCAGGCCTGCATGGGGTGGGTCAAAGCCATCTTGGAATAACGTTTGTAACTTGAGACAGAGTGCATTCTGTCTAGGTGTGTTAAAATGAAAGAAATAAATCTTACCATAGAAAGTACAGTACCAGTCTGTACAGTTATTCAAACAGAATTTTTCATATCTTTGCTTGTAACATTTTGTTTTTCATTCTTAATAAATTCAATCATCTCGGGCACGATTAAACAAAAAGTGTCCCTTTGTGGGTGGGCTTAGCGGGGTCATTTCCTGCGCTACGAGGTCGCATGCTAGGTGGCACTGTCATGGTACCCAGGTGACATCGCTGCCAGGGTGCCACCCAATGCCATTTTGCCTGGTCCCCGTTTGTGGAGACCAGTACTAAACAGTGCCCAGCTGGGGTCTCCTCAGAAAGGGGATTCGACCCTGGGTGCTGGTTAGATCCAGCGAGAGCATACTCAAGTGTGCCTAACTGCACCCTAAGAATGCCACATTCCGGCGCCTGTTCGGGGAGGCTGTTACGGGAATCGAACCGTGCTGCTGGCCTGCTTGGTCTGCTTTCAAAGCCAACGATTTAGCCCAGCGTGCTAAACAGCCCTACAAAGCACGTTGGGCGCGATTCTCCCAAAACGGGAGAAATCGTAAAGCTGCCGTAAAACCCGGGCGGGTTTTACGGCAGCGCGCCCCTTCCCGACCGGGGACCGATTCTGGTCCCCGGTCGGGGCTAGCAGCCCGACGCCGTAGGCTCCGGCAAGACGGGCTTAACGAAAATCGTTAAGCCCGCTTGCCGGAGTTAGCGCCGGCTGACGCGTCATATGACGTCAGCCGCGCATGCGCAGTTTGGAAGACTCCAACCCGCGCATGCGCGGGTGACGTCATCGCGTTTTTGCGCAAAACCCGCGCATGCGCGGGCCGGGTTGCCCCTCAGCCGCCCCGCGAATGGATATTGCGGGGCGGCGGGCCCGCTGCCCGCGATCGGTGCCCACCGATCGCGGGCCCATGGCACCCTTGGCACGGCCATGGTACGGCCGTGCCAATCGGTGCCATGGTTATTAATAGCGAGTTTGTGACGCCGTTTTTACAAACGGCAAGACCAGGTGTGTTTGCCGTTCGTAAAAACGGCGGAAAGGGCTGGGACTTCGGCCCATCTAACAGCTGAGAATCGCTGCCGGCCGTAAAAAAACGGCGGCAGCGATTTGGGTCGGGACTTCGGCGGGGGGGGTGGGAGAATAGCGGGAGGGCGGGAAAAATGTCGGGAAGGCCCTCCCGCTATTCTCCCACCCGTCGTGGGGGGCGGAGAATTTCGCCCATAATATACTGACTTGGAACTATATCACCGTTCATTCACTACCGCTGAGTCAACATTCTGGAACTCCCTCCCTCACTGCACTATGGGTGTACGTACACCACACTCATGCTAAATTGCCCTTTAGTGTCGAAATATGTATGTGGGGATGGGGGCAGGTAGGGTGGTGGGAACAGGCCTCGCAGGGTGCTCTTTCATAGGGTCAGTGTAGACTCGATGGACCAAATGGCCTCCTTCTCCACTGTACTAATTATATGATTCTATTCTATGAAATAAATTGGTAAGACTATTATGCCATGCACTTGCAGTTTCGAGGTCACTGTTATGTTTATCATTCCATGCCCAACATTGCTCCACCTACACTGCACAGTGGGAGATATCAAGCTGACTTTTTTAACAACCACCACTGGAGATCGACCAGTGGAGAATAATGTATGGCTGGCAAGAAGTAATTGAATCTTCTGCTGCTGATGTTCAAAAACCGCTCGAGCCTTACTTTTTCAAAACCACTTGATTGAATTAGAAGCTTTTCATTCATTGTCAATCGTCTATTATCCTATGAAAATTTCTCTCAATTAATTATCACAGTTGTTAACAATGAAATGAATGATTCCAAAAAAGACTCACTCTTAAATCCATTTAATAATTATTTTAATTCAGGACTGAAATCTAAGTTTATGCTGGAAACCATAAGAGGATAAATGCGAGAATGTATTCCTAGCTTAAAATTCGTGGAGCTAGCTGGTCTCCACTATTCATTATTGAAGAGAAACATACACGTCAATAAATCAATAAGGGCACCAATAAAAAAATGCACTGCCTATAACAAGAATTTATCTCCAACTTTGTAGAAATCCATCTTGTCTCTCGTTAGCAATTCTTTTTGCAGGACGATGAATCATTGCAAGTTTCAAAGAGCGATTTTAAAAACTACAAAGTCTGTATTTCCCAGGTGTTTTTGGTTTGTGGGCATTTTTGGATCTGAGTCTGTAATAGTTGGAATTTATGAAATGGTCAGTTTGCTTTTGAGTACTTCACACTATTTTGAGAAAGAGATGCTCATGAAATTAAGTGTGCTTCCAGCACCATAACTTGTCAATCTATAATTCTGTCAACCCAACAAACGCAGTCTAAATTGGGCATCCTTGTACCAATTCAAGCAGGGACATCAACCTTGCTCTAAAATGGACTTAAATTCTGTAGATTAAAATGATGTATAGAAACGAGTAAACATTTTGGACGGGATTCTCTTTCGGCCGACTCCAGAATTGCGAAATGTGATTGGGTGGAGAATCGGTTCTTCAACAGCGGCGTCAGGCACGTACAGTAAAAACTTTATGCATATCGTTAGCGGTCCTGACCCGGTATTCTCCGGGACCTTCGCTATTCTCTGCCTCCAATGGGCCGAATTCCCAGGTGAGGTTCACTTGTGCTTTTAAAAGTCGTGAAACCGGCGTCGTGGCTGATGAGGGAGAGAGAGGGGGTATCGAAACTGTCCAGCATCGCCATAGTTTGCTGACAGCTGTGCCGCTGGCCAGGGGCGGGGCTTCTGCCAGGGCTGGGAGGAATAGCGGGGATGGGCATGGCTGCGGGGGCGGGGTGGACGGGAATGGAGCACCATTGCCGCAGCCTGCAAGGCAGCCATGCAGCTGCGCACGCCACTGACTGCCCTCTCTGAACTTAGAGCCACAGATCGTATGGGTGTCCCCTCAGGGCAATCGCTAGGTGCACTCTGCCTCCAGTCGACCCATCAGCGGCAAGGCGTGCTCCAGCGCAACCGGTGCCATCTTGTTGGCTGGGGTCAGTGTGTGTGGGGGTTGCAATGTGTGGAGATTGCAATGTGTAAATGCAGCTGCAGCGTGTCAGCCTCCCGAATGTCAATCACGGACCCAGCAAATCCCGTACCGCTTCTCATTGGAATCGATTGTGTTCCATGTGGCGCCGGTGCTAGCCCTTCCACAGTCGCTGAATTGGTCACCTGCCAGGTGACAGGGTACAACAAGGTAGAAAGTTATTGTTTGAGGAACCATGATTATTGCTTGAATCCAGGGAATGTCCACACCACTACACTATTGTGTTTGCATGACTGAATGGCCTGGTTTGTGACTGGGACTGGTAACAATTCAAGAGCCAATGGATCAGAACTTGCGATATAAGACCATAAGATGAAGGAACAGAATTAGACCATTAAGCCCATCAGCCTGCTCTACCATTCGATCATGGCTAATACGTTTCTCATCCCCATTCTCCTGCCTTCTTCTTGTAACCCCTGATCCCCTTATTAATCAAGAACCTATCTATCTGTCTTAAAGGAACTCCATGACTTGGCCTCCAAAGCTTTCAGTGGCAATGACTTCCACAAATTCACCACCCTCTGACTGGAGAAGCTCCCCCTTATCTCAGTTTTAAAAGATCATCCCTTCAGTCTGAGGCTGTGTTCTCAGGTTCTAGTCTCTCCAACTAGTGGAAAAATCATCTCCACGTCCACTCTATCTAGGCCCTTTAGTATTTTGTAAGTTTCAGTAAGATACCCCCTCACCCTTCTGAACTCCAATGAATACAAATCCAGAGTCCTCACCCGCTCCTCAGATGACAATCATTCATTCCGGAACCTCCTCTGGACCCGCTCCCAAGGCCAGCACATCTTTCCTTAGATTTGGGGCCCAAAACTGCTCACAGTATTCCAAATGGGGTCTGGCCAGAGCCTTATACAGCCTCAGCAGCACATCCCTGCTCTTGTAGTCTAGCCCACTCAAAATGAATGCTAACATTGCATTTGCCTTCCTAATTGCCAACTGAACCTGCATGTTAACCTGAAGAGAATTCTGAACTAGGACTCCTAAACCCCTTTGCGCTTCAGATTTCCGAAGCCTTTCCCCATTTAGAAAATAGACTATGCCTCTATTCTTCCTACCAAAGTGCATAACCTCACACTTTTCCACACTGTATTCCATCTGCCACTTCTTTGCCCGCTCTCCTGGCCTGTCCAAGTCCTTCTGCAGCCTCCTTACTTTCTCAACACCACATGTCCCTCTACATATCTTTCCAACATCTGCAAACTTAGCAACAATGCCCTCAGTTCCTTCTTCCAGGTGGTTAATGTATATCATGTATAGTTGTAGTCCCAACACTGACCCCTGCGGAACACCACGAGGCACCAGCTGCCATTTTGAAAAAGACCCCTTTATCCCCAATCTGTGCCTTCCACCAGTTAGCCAAACCTTTATCCATGCCTGTCCCTTACCCCTAAATCCAAAGATGTGCAGGATAGCCATGCTAAATTGCCCATTAGTGAATAATAGATTAGGTGGGGTTACTGGTTTACGGGAATAGGGTGGAGGCGTGGCCTTAAGTAGGGTGCTCTTTCCAAGGGCCGGTGCAGACTCAACGGGCCAAATGGCCTCCTTCCGCACTGCAAATTCTATGATAATTATGGGTTCTTCTCTTATTTAGCAGCCTCCTGCACTGCACCTTGTCAAAAGCCTTCTGGAAATCCAAATAGAGCATGTCCACTCGCAGCTCTCCTTTGTCTAAAGTCCTCGTTACCTCCTCAAAGAATTCTAACAGATTTGTCAGCAACTTGTGGCTAGTGCTCTAAACCTACCAAAATTATCCCTGTTCTTTATTTATTATTCAAAAAACAACCCCTGCCTTGGTCAATGTAAAAATAGGTTCTCCCGACCTGAACACTGAAAACTGCCAAGGTGATCACAAAGCAGTTGGTTTACACCAAGAGGGAGCACAGAGTGAGACGCGGCCTGAATGCATCAAGGAATGAATGCCAAGTCCAGAATTTGCTGCTGGTGGAAATTCAGTACTGAAGGACAGATTTTTTTAATACTCTATTTCACCCTGCAGTACCTGGTGACTGTTCTTCTTATGTCTCCAAGCTAGGCTTGTTATTACTTTAATGGAGTAAATTAATAACTAATTGACTGATTAAATAAATAAGGCAAGACAGAATGGCAGAGCTTTTGGTGTCACAGTCCCAGACAATCAGATGTTTGTTGTTTGAGCACCTTCAGGTCCGAGTTGCTGAGTTGGATTCTAAGATGCAGATGCTGCATAGCATCGGGGATGGGGGGAGAGTTCCCTGGACATTTTGTTTCTGGAAACAGTTGGATCCCTTATGTTAGGTAGTACTTTACAGCTGGTCAATAATCAGGGACAGGATGCTGTGACTGCGAATGAGGCAGGAATGGTGATCTAGCAGGAAGTGATGGATGAGCCTCAACCCTTGACTTTGACCAACAGGTGCGAGGTGCTTGCTACCTGGGTGGATGAGTAAACTGACAATGCACCATGGTGCAGGATGCCATTCAAATGGGGGGAGCAAAAGGAAAGTGGTAATGATCGGGACAGTATGGTCGGGGCAAAACATTGTTGTTTGTAGCTGCAAACAGAGACTAAAGATTGTGTTGCCTGCCTAGTGCCAGGTTTACGGACATATTTTTGTGACTGGAGACGAACATGGAGTGGTCCAGGTTGATCCAGTCACTGTTGTCTACATAGGAACCAATGCCATAAGGACAACTGTGAATGATGGTGGGGGCGGGGCGGGGGGGGGGGGGGGGGGGGGGGGGGGGGGAGGGGGGAGGTGGTGAGGGTTAGAAGGTGGGGTGTTGGGTAGGGTCAAGGGGATTTGGTTTGACGGGGATGATTGGGTTAAAGGGGCATCTAGAGTCGAGCCGGTGGGGTGGAGACTCGCATGCATCAAGGGGTCGAGGAGTGGGGGGAATCCCATGGGGAGGGTGGAACGAGGAGGTGGGGTGGGCTGGGAATACCTTGGGGTGTGATTAGCTGAGGGGTCCAGAGTATGAGAAGTATCCCTTGCAGGGACTAGTCTGGGGATTTAAAAGAAGTTCGAAGACGTTTTATTTCTTCAAACAAGTTCAGAGTAACACCTGAAGGAGCGATTTGAATCACTTAGTTGAATGGTTCCCAGTGCATCACCATTGTCTAAGGGATGTGAGCGCTTCTGAACAATTGCCACGTAAACCCTTACCTGGAATGTGAGAAAGGAATTTCCCAGTGCATCTTTGGGATACCCTCCAAATCCCATGCTGGGTAGCTAGGGCGTTCTGGGCCAGATAGTTTGTTTCCACTGGCTGCAGAATCTGGAGCACAAGGTCACAATGTCAGGGGAAAGGACCAATAACTCCGGACTGAAAAATCTCTTCAATCAAAGGTTTGTGAATCTTTGGAATTCTCTACTCCAGAGGGTTGTGCATTCACTGCCAATGGCTATACTTAAGACTGGGATTTCTCGGTCTCTCAGGGATCATGTGATAAGGGGAGCAGACAGGCAAGTGTAGGTGAAGCCCAAGATCAGCCATGATCATATTGAGCAGTGGAGCAGCTTTGACAGGTCCTATGCTCTATGCCTGTCCCTATCCCTTGTGTTCTTGTGAAGATACCTTTAATGTTACCGGCCTCCCCGAACAGGCGCCGGAATGTAGCGACTAGGTGCTTTTCACAGTAACTTCATTGAAGCCTACTTGTGACAATAAGCAATTATTATTATTATTATTATTGTTGTTTTGGCAACAAACATGCACCTGTAATTTTTAATCAATCAGGATTGATATATAAAGCCTTTGGGAAGCAAAGAATTATGATTCCAGAAAACAATGAAGTTCAATATTCCATTTTTTTCCTTCAAAAGTCCAAAAAAGCCCTCAGGCCAAATACAAAATTATATCATGTCAGAATTGACCAGTTAAAGTCCAACTTAATAATTTTTACCTCTTGATGTGCAGAAACATTTCCTTTTGTTTTATATGTTAGCTATGGTCTGTTATAAAACAGCATAGCCAATTCAAAAATATCCTTTAATGTTATTTATATATTCTAGCTTTGACATTTGAACAGTAGTCGGTTTTTGCTGATAGGCTCTGCAATGGATTGGAACAAACTTTACCATTTAATTACGTTGTCTCCATCAAAATGAAATGAAAGTGTTGCATTATTTTCAACCAAAGACAGGATTTAATGGACTGTAGCTTTTGAATGTAGCCTGAAGGACATGCTGGGCAAAGGAGCAGAATCTATCACGGTATTGTTACCATTTGAATTCATTGTAAATCAGCCTTGTAAAATTTGAAAAGAACAGTTACTAATTATTTTCCTGCATCTTTTCTTTGAAACAGGTTCATTAATGTGGTACCCCTCTGGATATCTGAACAATTCCTAATGTCAGGTTGACACAGGAAGGAAGGAAGATGAATGAAGGGCCTCTAAAGTGTAGAGCATGTAATGAAGTACAATATCCTGGCGACATGACCACATCATTTGTTGAATAATCACCACTTGATGAACAGAATAATATATGATCAAGGGAGCAACATTAAACCTTGAAAATTCTCAAAGAACAAACTGGTCTTTATTTCCTCTCTGCCCATTCTGTGACTTCTGGCTGAAAATTGATTTTATGTTGGAATTATAGATCACTACTTTCTTTAATAATATGTAAACTGTGAGTTCAATGCAGAAGGTTTGCTTTATGTTTGTAATTATTATTTCACAAAGTAATTTGGTAAATATGACCACAGATCCTTTGATATGAATTGCCTAATTTTGTTGAGTTTTTTTCTCTGGTAATTGTGATGAATGTAGAAATTGTTATATACCATATCTTATATTTGTGGCAGTAATATTGTTAAAAACCCAGGTTCAAAATACATACAACCAGTCCGTCTACTAACGCTGTAATTAAAGAGTTGTAAAAGGTGTGGTAATCATTCATTCAAACCATTTACTGGGTTACAGAGAAAGGGCTAATGGAACATTGTTCATATTTTAAAAGGTTCCCTGGAGAGTAGATAATTTATGAGGGATTGCATTTAGTCCAAGCTAAGCAGGTCATAGAACCTGGGATACAGATGATGTAATTAATTGGAGCAACCAGGTCTGTTTGTTAATTGAGATCTGTTGTAAGATTTTTAAGTTGAACAGAAGTTTGCCAAAAGCTTTGAGCCTGACAAGAGAGAAGTGTACTGGAGCTTCTCTTGATAGGGTCTCTTTCTAAAAGTATCTACACAGAAGACTGCAAGTAAACTTGTGTTAACGATATTAATAAGTGGCATTTGAATTGTATTGAGTTGCTTAATTGGAATTTGTGGCAGTGTAGCGAGTAAGCTCATGTTTTTCCTGTTTAACTGATAATTGTTGAGCTACTTCTTTGATGTTAATGTGGTTAATTCTGTGTTTAAATTGAAGTTTGTTTGAACATAAAAGATACCTATTGGTCAGACTCATTACTCCTGGGGTGAAGTATCCTTTCCTCACAGGTTTCAAATAACAAAAATTGTTTGGGGATTCTCGTCCGGTATCCTAACAAAGCCTGGGGCGGGATTCTCCGCTGGTGGGGTTCTCCGTTTTGCCGGCACCTGGGGCGTGGGGCTGCCCCACAATGGGAAACCCCATTGACCAGCCGGTGTAATGGAGAATCCTGCCGGCGGGTCGAGGCTGAAAAGTGGCATGGTGGGGCGGAGAATCCAGCCCCTAGTTTCTGGTGCGGTATCCTAACATAGTGCTTTCATTTTAAAAATTGTGTGCTGGCAAAGTGAGGTTCCCGTCATGGATAAATTAATCTCATATATATTAATTGAGAAAGCAATGCATGCCCTGCAAGGCAACTCCAAATATTCATCACTAAATTTGAACAATACATTTTGATTGTGGCTGACTCCAGGCTGTGATATTTTAAGGTTTCTTCTACGTGTCACATTTTTTTCAAAAACTCAGGGTTTGTTAAAGAACCTTGTATTGATGTTTAACATGATCTTGTGCAAATAGGAAGATATTGCGTAGGTTACTTAGAGCACTGAGAGAAAATTAGCAGCAGATGCAAAGCATATTGCCAAAAAAACTTCAAAAACCACAACAACAAGAAGGTAATTATGGAAGAAGTCTGAGGCCAATGGATGCTCCTGGAATTGAACATAAGTATAGACTAGAATTCAGACCAGGAAAGACACTTGCAACATAAGCATTGATTTCCAGTCTGAGCACAGACCATGGGCTGTGGAGAGGGATTTGTATCATCAAATTGGAGGACTGATGCTTCATGACAATCTTAGTTTGTTCATAATTTATATTTTGGGTGCTGTTGAAGAATTTAAATGCTTGTAACATCAGCACAAAGGTGAAATGTATTTCAACAACCATATTTATCAATATATTAAAGAACAAAGAAAAGTACAGCACAGGAACAGGACCTTTGGCCCTCCATGCCCGTGCCGACCATGCTGCCCGTCTAAACTAAAATCTTCTACACTTCCTGGGTCCGTATCCCTCTATTCCCATCCTATTCATGTATTTGTCAAGATGCCCCTTAAATGTCACTATCGTCCCTGCTTCCACCACCTCCTCCGGCAGTGAGTTCCAGGCACCCATTACCCTCTGTGTAAAAAAACTTGCCTCGTACGTCTCCTCTAAACCTTGCCCCTCGCACCTTAAACCTATGTCCCCTAGCAATTGACCCCTCTACCCTGGGAAAAAGCCTCTGACTATCCACTCTGTCGATGCCCCTCATAATTTTGTAGACCTAAACTGAAGTATTAACAAAGTGTGAGAGAAGTGCTGAAAAACCTCAGGCCTCAAGATGTAATAATATTAGTGTTCAAGTATTTTTGGAAGATGTGCAATAAAGAAGGGTCCCACTTCTAAGCTTTCACGAGGAGGGTGACTCTGCTTCCACAGACAAACTTCAGGAAACAATCAGAGGAGTTTACTACATGTTGTAATGTTTAAAGATTTCATTAGGCCAACAAAAATATGTATACCAATCATGAGAAAGCCTTACTTTATATCAAAACTGACTATTTATTGGACTGAAACCATTGGTTGAGTTTTAAAAGATTGAAAAGCAGTAGGGGCAGTTCTCTGGCTGGGTTGCACCCAATGAAAATCCCGCCATGTTGGGAGAATTGCAGGAGCGGACTAAAACTGAATTTATGATTGCTACCAGCCCACTCCAGCTGCCGTGATCAGGATCGCACCCAGAAAGGGCGAGAACCTGATCACAACTAATTTACATTCATTAATCTCATTGGCACGATTAAAATCGAATGCAGCATCGTCCCAATATCCCCCTCCTTCACATCAGTGGGAAGTCACCTAGGAACGAATCACTGCTGGTTCACTACTGGGCTGGAGGGGCTCAGGTTCGGGGTCTTTCCCTGGATGGGGGTCATGAGGTAAGTCTTCCCTCTGTAGTTTTGAAAATCTTTCAACTCTCTCTGTGTCAATTTCAAAGAGAGGTCAGCACAGACCATTACCTTTTACAAGCCTCTTGATTGACAGGTCGAGGCTATTTCAAATGAGGATTTCACTTTGTTTGTTCTTATGGCTCTTCATAGTCCATTATCTCTGAAGGGCCCCTTTTTCTGAGCAGGTGTTATTTCTAACCATAGTTTTTTTCTGCTGGGTTTCCTCGGTTCTGAAGTCCGTCCTAGAAAGACCAGGTGTTTTGTCTTTTTCAACCTCTTAAGCTAGAACAGCATGCCTGCACTGGAGGCTGTTTTCAGCCATTGAAGAAGCTGACAAAATCCAGAAATTAAAGTCCAAGAATTCCCCAATGAGGACCTTATCGCAGCCACTGTTTCATTCTCAGGATAGACATTATGACTACACTGCGGGACTCAGAGGGCCTTTGGAGCCCCTGGGTGTTCAGGGACATGGCTGTGCAATGCTATGGCACTGCCACGTGATACTCTGACAGTGAAAACCTGCCAAAGCCAGGTTGGCACTGTCAGGGTGCCAGTGGGAAGTGCCAGGTTGGCATTACCAAGGGGTAGGGGCTGAAGGGAGGGTCTGAAGGGGTTGGGGGCCTTCAATGACCCTATAGTTGAGTACCACTCTCTTGTGCCGGGGGCATGATGCCTCTGACTGCAGGTGACGGAATGATACCTCTGACTGGAAGGAGGAATTGGGTCACCCTTATATCTCTGTGGTGGGAGGGGAGGTTTAACCAATCATTTAGTATGGCGGGTTAGTTTGGCCCCCTGTGGCGAATTTGTGGGGTGTTGGTGGGGTCACAATGTCCTTGGGGGGGGGGGGGGCGGGGGGTTGTAGTCACTTTACTCTGAGATCAGTGTGCCCTTAGGAATCTGACCTGCTGGCATTGTTACACCCACCCCTCTCCGAGCCAGTGAAAAACACGCCCCCTCCAAAAAAATTACTATGTATGGGTGGATTGCAATTTAGATCATGCCCACATACAATGCGAATTTGGGTGTGATTCTCCAGCCTCATTACACTCTAGCTGAAATGAAACAAGGCCGGTGAATAGCAGGAGAGGACAGAAATGAGAATCGTGCCAGGAGCCAAATAGCTTCCGATGCAACCGGACTGCTCCTGTTGGTGAACCAATTATCATCACTTAAGCCCAATCTCCATGCAATTAACGAGAGCCACCCCATATCCAACGGCCTCCCGTCATTCAGCAGTCTCCTCAGCAAATGGTCACGATGGCGCCGTTTAGTCCTCTTCTTGAAAAATGTGAACCTGGAGGAAGGACTTCTGTGGGGAACCAAGGAGGTGGGCACCATCTCCTGTGCCCACAGGGATTGCCGCCCCTGTGCTTGATGGGGGTTAGGAAACCCTCCGCAGCGGTGGGCCGCGATAAGAGGGTGGGGGACAGGTGCTGGGAGCAACTGCTCGCGGCATCATCATGCCAACCCTTGGATCATGTTTACCCATTCTGGGCGCAACTCTTGTCCCTGCCCTTCTGCCTCATCGACCACCCTTAACCTCCACAGACTGTCGAGGCCCCTGGCCATGTGGCTGAAGGCTATTGCTAATACAAAATTGGCAATCATGATTAAGTGAGAACTTCACACAACCCAAGTAGATTCCTGTGGGAGTCACTGCCTAGCATCCCAATCATACCTTGATGTCTGGACACTGTGCCTGAACAGTGCGGACGGCAACACCACACATGCAGCAGCCAACATCCGAATACCCAGGGGATGGGATCTAGCTTCCGGCACATTTCCATGGCCAGAGGGTGGGTGGGAGCCACGGGGAGGGGGATGCCTGGAGAAATGGGCCAAGGGTCCGGAGGTCAGCCAACATTGCAGAAGAAAGTGACAGAGGAATCATACTGGTTGCGCACAAGGGTGGTTAATATGTAATACAGGTCCCCACTCTCCCGATCCTGCCACCCCCCAAGCCCCCTCCCCCAGTGTCCTCAGTGATCGATGAAGTGGCCCTCCTAGCTCTACCGCTACTTCTAGGTGTCACTTCTGAGTTGGAGACAGCTAGCTGCTTCCCCCGTCTTGTGGCCTTTGATGCCTTCGGGGGCTCTGAGGTCGGAGGGCCCCAGCTCACTTGTCGGTGGCACATGCACAGCCGTGCCGCCCTGTCCCAGGTGCTGACTTCTAGACGTGGCCTCATCAGACGGGTGGAATTCGGGGAGCTGGCAGCCACGATCCCTACTCCATGGGACCAGCTGGCACTCAGCGCCCCCTCCTACCGCTTGGTGCCCATTGACCCTGACGTTCACCTTGGGATGGAGGGGCAGCTGGTTTGAGCACCGGCTGCCCCTGCATCATCTGGTTCTGCCAGCCCTGGTCTGCACCATTGTGTTAACACCCTTGGTGATGCTCCTCAGTGATTGGGCCATGTTCTGTCATGCCTTGGCAATGCCACCTGCGTCTGGTACAAGCTCCACAGATCCTCGACCATGCCCAACTGAGAGTGATACATGTCCCGCAGTACCTCATCAAGGTGAGCCTGGTACTGAGTGACATCCCCCAGTGAGTTGGACCTTCTGCCGAGCCCCTCAGCCATGGCTGTCACCGACTGCTTTGGACACCTTCACTAATGATGCCGACGTCGTGCACCAGGCTTTCCACTGCGGTCGCCATCCTAGTAGTGTTAACCTCGGTGCCACGCATTGTCGGCACCATCTCCTGTGCCCATAGCTTCTGGGACTCCTCCAAGCAGCTATGGATCTGCTGGAGTGATGCTGACATCCCCCTTTGAATATCCTGGCTACTCCCTAACATCTCCAGTACTCCGGGTAACTCTGTTCCACAGGCTGGGGCCCAGCTGGGTCTTGTTAGTTGGGGGCTGGTGAGCATGATCCCAGTGAATCAGCTGACGATAGGCCTGTGAGGCCTCATTAAGTGGACCAATTAACGTTGTATTGCATTGCCAGCCTCACTGGGCCGCGCACCGGGAAGCTTGCGGCAATTCCCGCCCGCTACCGCACTTAAGAGATTTTTCTGGAGAATCGCGCCCCTTGTCATTTTTGGCGGGAATTCCACCCAGTGTTTCTGTGACTTAAAACAGCGGCTTCGAAAATGGTTGAACCTTTGCATAATTGTACCCTAAGCCATTAAACTGTCAGTCTGTCTCAAGATACCCATCATAGACAATCATCCCAAAGGAGTGTGAATGAGCCATCTCCTGATCCAAACAGCATAAAACATCCAGACTATCTGTGTATTCGACTTGGCGTGGGCCAAGCCATCAAATGAAATCTTTTTGGACAATGGACCCTGGCTGGCAGCAAATATCCTCCAGCCACAATCAAATCATATCTAAACCATGGACCTGGAATAAACTTGTAATGAGCATTTTGGGGTAATTGGACAGTTTGAGTAGAGATTATGTGATGAACCAAGTGACCCTCTTTTGTGCTTTAAGAAACTGGTTTTCTCCAGGCCAGAGAACAGAAGAGGTATAAATGCAGAAGAAGAATGACCCTGGATGGGCACTCTCCCTCGCTTCGCTCTCTCTCTCTCGCTGTCCTGCAAGCTCGATCCCTACTTGTTGTTTGATCGGCTGTACTTGCACATAGCAACTGAAACCCAACCCAGCAGTCGATGTTTCCAGGAGAGCAAATAGAGCTCATCCCGGAGGTGTGTGTGTGTGTGTGCGTGCTTGTGAGTTGAAGCATTTTTATTCTTGTTTTTATTTTTACATTGGGTGTTATGTACAATATATTCTATTCTTCTTAAAAACTAACAAGGAAATCAATCTGTGCATCTCTTTTGCAGTCACAGCACTCATATACCGTTCACACACTCACTGAATTAGCAAGCCCTTTCGTATTAAAAAATTGGAGGTCAAACAAGGGCTGGAGAGACAGTGTGGGGGGAGGTGCATTTTCTTTCTTCTCCCCTGACCATAATACCACCGTCCCCTCATATCAACTAACAACCTAAAAGTTATGCCCGGCAGAGGAGTTTAAAGGCCAGATTTTTGCCACCAAAGTGGGTAGATCAAGTCAGGAAATGTTCTGCGTTTGTTTAAATAGTCCTGTCCCATGCAATTGTCACTCCTGGAGGTGGGAGATAGATGCGCTGACCCTGGAAGCAGATTGTAGGCAGCCACAGAGTAAGAGTGGTACAATTGGCTCCTACACCCATGTTACCTCCTTAACCACTCCCTCGCCCTCGGTTAAGGCACTTGGAAAATTGAAAATTGGACTGTTTGAGCTCAGTATTAATTTTAAATGGCCCCGCTTGAGTTCAGCTTTCCCACCTTGTGTGATTCATGCCCCAGCTCTTTATCCCTGCCACCTGTTTTTAAGCACCCCACTTACTACTCACTCACTGCAGCCACCAAGATGGCTCAGAGAAGACCTGTCCCTTAGGTCGGGAGTCCGAGTTAGACCCACAGCTCCATGCATGTGTGACCATAACCACAATGGCGCGCATGCCAACAATTGACTATCACCTAAATTAGAACAGTTCACCTTTGTTGCATTGTTTGGAGGAGAAGGCTGCACCCACGGGGCAGGAGTAAACCTGAACAGGACATAACTCATCACTGTTGATCAATTTTAGGAAGACCCTTTCTGACTCAGAGGCACAGAAGAGTTAAATGATTCAGAAGTAGATTAGTACTATCCTACTCATCGTCTTCTTTCTCACCTTAATCAGCCACTAACTGTTACCAAATCTTAAAGTGAAGCAAAATATAGTGTGACTCACCCTGCTGTAGATTTTTTATAATTGTAATGATGACAGTATTGTAACATATGTTCCTCTCCTCTCTCTAGATGTGTCACTGAAAATGTGCCAGAGCCAAGTGGTTCATGCCTTGGTACCTCACAGATGAACAATCTTGCAAGCTTCAGTTCAGGTATATCCACAGCAGGAAATTCAGATAATGAGGTAGAGGAAGATGCACAGCTCTGAAAGAGTGGGTGTAAGTGGGAAGAGGAGAAAGAGCAGGATTTTGTTGTTTGAATATCAAAGCTTGCACCATTTGTGGTAGTCACCACTGATGTATATACTGTATATGTATATATATTTAGGTGTTTTACGGTAAAGCCCCTGTACTACAGGTACGGGGTAGATCCCTGCCTGCTGGCTCCGCCCAGTAGGCAGAGTATAAATATGTGTGCTCCCCGTACATCAGCCATTTCGTCAGCTGCTGTAGGAGGCCACACTTCTCAGTGTAATAAAGCCTCGATTATATTCTACTCTCGTCTCATCGTAATTGATAGTGCATCAATTTATGACACTGACATTTTTCAGAGATGGACCTCCACATCAAGCTGGATCGCCTGCAGCTGCATCCTCAAGCAGACAATGGCAAAAAGGACTTTGAACATTCGCTAGCCTGTTTTGAAGCGTATATCGGGTCTGCGCCAGACACAATCCCAGAGCACAGAAGCTCCAGATTCTGTACACGTGGCTGAGCTCCAATGTCTTTCCCCTCGTCCAGGACGCGCCAACCTATGCAGAGGCCATGGCGCTACTGAAGGAAAACTATGCTCAGCGGACTAACAAAATCTGCTCCAGGCATCTCCTCTCCACTCGACGTTAACTTCCCGGTGAGTCAGTGGAAGATTTCTGGCGTGCCCTGCTCGCCCTAGTTAGAGACTGTGACTGCCAGGCCGTTTCGGCCACGGAACACTCGAATCTGCTGATGAGAGACACATTCATTAAGGGCCTCATTACGAGCTGCATCCAGTCAGCCTGTTAGAAGGGGCCACGCTCGACCTCGCGGTGAGCAAAAAACTAGTGCTCTCACTTACGGTTGCCTCACGCAACGTTCAGACCTATGCCCCCGACCATGCCCCCCCCCCCCCCCCCCCCCCGTGCAACGTGGACCCGGCCGATGGGCACCCCATCATGAACCCCATCGGCGACCGCCCCCAGCCAACCCCACGCCTGTGCCGCACGGCAGCCAACCAACCCCGGAGGACCCAAGTGCTACTTCTGTGGACAGTCAAAACACCCCGACAGCGCTGCCCGGCGCAGAGCGCCCTCTGCAAGGCCTGTGGCAAGAAGGGACATTTTGCTGCAGTGTGCCAGGCCCGCTCAATTTCTGCTATTGTCCCGGCACCCCCCACGTGCGGCCAGTGGGCGCCGCAATTTCCCCCTCCTTGGACCACGTGCGGCCCGTGGGCATCGCCATCTTGCCTCTCTCAGAACCAATGGGCACCGCCATCTTGCCTGGCCCAGAACACGTGCATCCCCAGTGCGCCACCATCTTGCCTCCCCCAGGACACATGTGGCACGTGGGTGCCGCCATCTTACCTGCCTCAGGACCCCTGCTCGTCAGGCACCTCATCAGGCCGATCATAGCCTGCAACCGCCAATGACCAGCCGCGTCTCGCCTCGATCACAATTGACCAGTCTCGACCACACAACCTCACAAAGGTGAAGGTCAACGGGCACGATATCTCCTGCCTGCTGGACTCTGTGAGCACTGAGAGCTTCATTCACCCCGATACAGTAAGGTGCTGCTCCCTTGCCGTACACCCCGCTAACCAGAGAATATCCCTGGCCTCCGGATCCCACTCCATGGCAATCCGGGGGGTACTGCATCGCCACCCTCACCATCTAGGGCATGGAATTCAGCGGCTTCTGCCTCTACGTCCTCCCCAACCTCTGCGATGCCTTGCTACTCGGCCTGGACTTTCAGTGCAACCTCCAGAGCGTAACCCTGAAATTTGGCGGGCCCCTACCACCCCTTACCGCTTGCGGCCTCGCGACCCTTCAGGTAAACCCACCTTCCCTTTTTGAAAACCTAACCCTGGATTGCAAACCCATCGCCACCAGGAGCAGACGGTACAGCGCCCAGGACAGGACCTTCATCAGGTCTGAAGTCCAGTGGCTGCTTCGGGAAGGTATCATCGAGGCCAGCAGCAGCCCCTAGACAGCCCAAGTGCTAGTGGTGAAAAGTGGGTAGAAAAACAGGATGGTCGTTGACTACAGTCAGACCATCAATCAGTACATGCAGCTCGACGCGTACCCCCTCCCACGCATATCTGATATGGTCAATCAGATTGCATAGTACCGGGTCTTCTCGACAGTGGACCTGAAATCTGCCTACCACCAGCTCCCCATCCGTAAGGCGGAACGTCCATAGACGGCGTTCGAAGCAGACGGCCGCCTTTACCACTTTCTTAGTGTTCCCTTCGGCGTCACCAATGGGGTCTCGGTCTTCCAACGGGAGATGGGCCGAATGGTTGACCGGTACGGACTGCGGGCCACCTTCCCGTACCTGGACAATGTCACCATCTGCGGCCACGACCAGCAGGACCATGACGCCAACCTTTCCAAATTTCTCCACACCGCCACTCTCCTCAACCTCACGTATAACAAGGAAACGTGCGTGTTCAGCACTTCAGCTTAGCCATCCTCGGCTATGTGGTCCAGAACGGAGTTCTGGGGCCCGACCTTGATCGCATGCACCCGCACATGGAACTCCCCCTCCCCCACTGCCCCAAGGCCCTCAAACGATGCCTGGGGTTTGTTTCGTATTACGCCCAGTGGGTCCCAAACTATGCGGCCAAGGCCCGCCCACTCATTCATTCTACCGTTTTTCCCCTGACGGCTGAGGCTCACCAGGCCTTCAACCGTATCAAGGCCGACATCGCCAAGGCCGCGATGCCCGCAGTAGACGAGACGCTTCCCTTCCAGGTCGAGAGCGATGCATCAGACGTCACTCTGGCCGCCACCCTCAACCAGGCCAGCAGACCCGTGGCATTCTTTTTCCGCACCTCCATGCCTCTGAAATTCGGCACTCCTCCATCGAGAAGGAGGCCCAAGCCATCATTGAAGCTGTGCGGCATAGGAGGCATTACCTGGCCGGCAAGCGATTCACTCTCCTCACTGACCAACGGTCAGTTGCCTTCATGTTTAATAACACACAGCGGGGCAAGATCAAAAGCGATAAAATCTTGAGATGGAGGATCGACCTCTCCACTTACAACAACGAGATTTTGTATCGCCCCGGTAAGCTCAACAAGCCCCCAATGCCCTATCCCGAGATATATGTGCCAGCGCACAAGTGGACCGACTCCGGACCCTGCACGACAATCTCTGTCACCCAGGGGTCACCCGTTTTTACCATTTCATTAAGGCCTGCAGTCTGCCCTACTCCACCGAGGAAGGCCGGGCGATCACCAGAGACTGCCAGGTCTGCTCGGAGTGTAAACCGAACTTACAACGGCCTGACCATGCGCGCCTGGTGAAGGCCTCCCGTCCCTTTGAACGCCTCAGCGTGGACTTCAAAGGGCCCCTCCCCTCCACTGACCGAAACATGTACTTCCTCAGTATGGCCGATGAATATTCCCGATTCCCCTTTGCCGTCCCATGCCCCGACATGACGTCTGCCACCGTCTTCAAAGCCCTCAACACCACCTTCGCTCTGTCGGCTTCCCCGCCTACGTCCACAGCGACCGGGGATCCTCATTCATCAGCAATGAACTGCACCAGTTCCTGCTCAACAGGGGCATTGCCTTGAGCAGGACGTCCAGCTACACCCCAGGGGAAACGGGCAGGTGGTGCGGCAGAATGGGACGGTTTGGAGGGCCGTCCAGCTGGCTCTATGGTCCAGAAATCCCCCGGCCTCCCGCTGGCAGGAGGTCCTCCCCAACGCACTCAACTCCATCCGGTCGCTCCTGTGCACCACGACTAATGAAACCCCCCCATGAACGTCTCTTTGCCTTCCCCAGGAAGTCCATCTCCGGGGTTTCACTCCCAACGTGGCTGGCAGCTCCAGGACCCGTTCTCCTCCATAGACACGTGCGACTCCACAAGGTGGACCCGTTGGTTGAGAGGGTACAGCTACTCCACGCCAACCCGCAGTACGCTTACATAGTGTACCCCGACGGCCGCCAAGACAAGTCTCACTCAGGGATCTGGCACCAGCTGGTTCCACACACACCCCCCCCCTCTGCCCCAGCGCCACCCTCCCTTCCCCTGGCGCACCCCACCACAGCCCCCGCTCTGGGACACTCCGCCTTCCCCTTGCTCCCACCCGGGGATGAAGAGGATTTCGACACCATCCCGGAGTCACGGAAGACCAAGCCGCCACCTGAGTCACCACCAGCACTGCGGCGCTCTCGGTGGCAGATCAAGGCACCGGACCGCCTTAATTTGTAATATTCTCTGTGATTTTAAACACAACTTTCTGTATATAGTTCTCCACCACCCCTGCTGGACTCATTTTTTAACAGGAGGTGAATGTGGTAGTCACCACTGATGTATATATTGTGTATATATGTATGTGTTTTACGGTAAGGCCCCTGTACTACAGGTACGGGGGTAGATCCATTCCTGCTGGCTCCGCCTAGTAGGCAGAGTATAAATATGTGTGCTCCCCGTGCCCCGTACAGCAGCCATTTCGTCAGCTGCTGTCGGAGGCCACACATCTCTGTGCAATAAAGCCTCGATTACATTCTACTCTCGTCTCGTCGTAATTGATAGTGCATCACCATTCTCAGCTGTTGAACTCAGCAATTTGGATCTCCCAGAGCTTGCTTCTAAAGAAGAGTATTAATTGAGCCATTACAGACTTTACAAATGACCTGCAGCAACTTATGATCATTTGGGTAGAGTGAGTGTAAACGGAAATAGTTTTCTTAAAAATCTGGCATCCATGTGAATGTTTTCCTGGTCTTTGGATATTAACTTAGGCAGCGGCATAAAAATGTGAGCTATCACATCAGCTGCTTGTTAAATGCAGTGCCTAATGTTCAGCTCCATTGCAGTTAATGGAACTCCATCTCGGGCACTGCACATAACAGAGTCTGACAGCGCCTTTTTCGTAACTCTGTCTGAGAGGAATTTTATAACTTCATATATTGTCAGAAGGAGTCTGGAAAGTGTATGCAGAGATTTAAATACCTCCGTTACTATTAATCATATACTATCTTATTCACAGTGAGAAGTCTTACAACACCAGGTTAAAGTCCACTGATATTATAAGACTTCTTACTGTGCCCACCCTAGTCCAACGCCGGCATCTCCACATCATATCTTATTCACCACAAAATAACTTTCTTTTTTTTTAAGAATACAGCCAACAGGTCAATATTAAACGCACCATGTTTTATTTGGCCGAAGACACATAGCTCCAGTTCTATTAAAACAATAGTTTGAAAAACAAATGGTGAAATGTAAGATGTGTTGAGTGCTCAGGTTTGTTGTTCTCCTCTGAGATTGGAGCTACAAAATAAAGCTGGCAAGGAAGGAGGAGAAATGTAAGAGGGAGCACATAGCCAAGGAACAGAACAAGCAAAGTGTAAAGGCAGGTCTTCCAGAAATTACAACAAATATGATTTAACATTCCCGAGTAACCCAATTAATAATGTCTTTCAGGGCTGTTATGCAAATGAAGGTATTATCGCTTGAATGTAACTCACTATATTTGGATCAATTCCGCTCACTGCATTTCACAGTTGATAATTTAGATTTGCTCCAGGCTTAATATCTCCAGAGAAACATCCAAATCCTCACATATCTGTTGGGTAGTGGATTCATACAAAAGCAAAATATTGCAGATGGTGTAAATTTGAAAAACGAAAACCCCAGCAAATTCTGGAAATGCTCAGCAAGTCAAAAGCAGCGTCTGTGGAGAGAAATACAAAGATAACGGATGGATCATTCCCGCCTTTGTTTTTGCACAAACAGTGCAATGGTTTCCTGGTCGGGAACTCTGAGGCAAAAGATGGAAGGAGGTGTGAAGATGTCGGAGTATCGGCTCCATGGATTTTCCCCCCAAATTTTCCAGTACCCCAAACTCCAAACATGCTTTCAAAAGCCCGAGTTAACTCCCCTTCCCCAAACTTTTCAGATTGATGACCTTTTCTCATGACCAGAAGTGAATTAACATGAATTTATTTTCATATATTTCAGTAAAATTGAATTTATAACTGCACTCTAATGTAAATTTCATCAGAGTGGTGTTGGATGTTGCACTACACATTTTCCCTGATAGATAGTGTGTTTAGCTGACAGAAGGGGGACACAGGGAGGTGAAACATGCTGGAAAAAATGGGAAGCATTAACATGGAACTATTCGCAGCTTGATTTCAAAGTAAGGTTGCGACATGTAAAGGACTAACTTAACGTGGTTAACTTAACTTGGGGTCTTCTTACTCCATTCACTGGTCTCTATGAAGGATCGCAGGATAAGATATCCACCTTAGTTAATGGCGGGATCTAAAAATCTTCGGCGACTGTCTGAATATTGGACTGCTTTGCTCCTTCATCCCTGCCAATTCTTTTAGCATGGTGATGAATGTTGAAATTTTAGCTCTAGTGGGACCATCTTTGGGTGACATGTCCTTGCTGAGTTTGATTGACAAACTATAGGGTGGCTTTAAGGAGAAAGTCAAATTTTCAATTATGTAGAGTTTCTATCCTTACCAGAGAATATCCTCTAATGGCTTCCCTTCCCACTCCTACATCATTAGCATTTGTAACCCCGACAAATCTATCCTTGACACCCCACACTTTCAATGGCTTTACAATGCTGCTTTGTGACTCTGCTCAACCATATGGGTGCTCACATTCAAATAAGGCATGAAAATGATGTGGAAATAGTTACCAGACTATCGCTTGAGAGAGCTTCTGAAGCTTGTGCAGATGGTTGTTAGCTCATTTAACAGTAGAATTGGCATGTGGATGCCATTTTAGATATGTCTGGATAAATATATCCAGCAGTTTCAAACTGTTCAGAAAGGGGTTTGTAAAGTAATTCTAGGCCAGAATTACCATGCCTTACACGATTGTGGCTTGGAGATACTCGAGTACAGACACAATCAACTCTGCTCTTTTGTGAGATCGTCCCGAAACTTGAACACTACCATAACTCTGATCCTCTTGTCCTAACTTGCACCAAGTCCTATGAATCCATCACTCCTCGGCTTACTGTCTTACAGTGGCTACCAGTTAAGCAATGCATAAATTCTCATCCTTCTTTTCAAATCTCTCAAGCCCTCACCCCTCCCTATCTCTGTCATCCTTCTGCCCCATGACACTGCAAGGTTTCCACACCCTCCAAAACATTGAATGACGTTGTTTCCCACAGTGTACTATGCCTTAAATCAAGTTCAAAGATATCAATAATAACGACTGGAGAGACATGAAGATAAATTACCAATGGTCACATGATGTAACTGTCATCTTTACTCTGCTTCTTTTATTTAACAACAGTCATTTGCACTAAGAGGGTTCGTTATTCATCAGCATTATTGTTCTACCCCAGGGATTAAAGGCTGAGTGCTCTCTAATATCGATAAGAGGCTCGCAAGTCTCTTTACTAAATCACCCATCAAATGTACTGGTGTGGTGTATTTAATAATCCACCACTGAGTGGATGAGTCTTGAACCTGTGAACCAGCAGTTGCCCATCTGTTTATTTATAACCTTATTATTTCCAACAATAATGCTCAGTTTTGTGCAATCTGTAGATTTATTGGATTATTGTAGAATATGAAATGTTCCTAGACGTCCCACAGCTAAAACCTTGAACGATTTTTTTGTCTTGTGTATAAAATATTCTTGTAACCTAGCTTGCCTATTTTTAACGGTTATCGCAGAAATATACAGAATTGGAGATGTTTATGAAGTAGTGACCTAGTAAAATAGACCTGGAAGGACTAGTACCAAGAAAACTGGACAGTCAGAAATTAGTTATGTTAGCCTCCTTACAGATAGTTAATTTTCAATAATCCACTTATCAACTGGAAACTTGAAACCTAATTTTAAATATTTTATATTTAAAATAAGTGGAATAAAGTAATTATACCAACGATGATCTTCATGTGGATTATTTATTCACAGACGTCATTGTTAAATTGCTTGTTTTCTGAGCCATTATGGCAATTATACTTCAAATCAGATTAAACTTTACAAGCCGAATCAAGTGTTGACCTCCACAAGCTGGCAAATGTCATTTCAGGTGAGAGAAGCCCCGATAAAAAGTGGCAGCTCACCTTCTAAACATGAAATAATTAAAAATATAGTTTCCAAATTCTTGACAGATCACAGTATTTGAGAAACATTGTTGAGTATTTATGGAAATGTCTCTGTATTTTAGTGGTGGCAGAAAGTTGGACTGCACCTTGCGTGGAAATATGCCCCTTGCATGGGGAGTTTGTTGATGCTTCAGTAATTGTTTACTCTTAAAAATAAATCTTCCCAAAAGAGCAAAGTTCTTTATTTAACCAGTGGGTAAAGGTTAAACATTCAGCTTATTATATTTGTCTCTGAATTGGTGTCCAGTAAATACTACTTAAAAACACAGAAAGCTCAGTGTAGCAGTAGTTTGTAACAGTTTAAACTGTAGTTTCAGTTTCAATATCTAAGTTGACTTCCTCTATGTACAAAAGTTCACCATGATAAATACCAACATATATTTCAAACTCACCCCCAAATAAGAATGGGCCAAATCTTTCACTCTCCGGATTATCAGAGACCAGTGGCGCGATCTAACCAAATTCATTCTTAAGTGTGGTGGCAAGCGGGAAGCGCCAGGAGTTCCCGACAGGCGAGGCCATTTCCGGTATCTAACGTTAATTGGTCTATTTAACGAGGCCCTACGGGCTTCACGGGCTTCATGCCACAAATGATTGTTACGCTGGCTGATTCACCGGGACCGTGTTCACCAGCAATGCCTCCCCCTGCTAACGAGGGGGCGCGACACTTTAAAGAATCCCCCAGAGCAAACTCCTCACAGTATGCAGCCATGCGACCAAGGAGACTGGCTTCAAGATTTGGCAATGCAGATCTGGCCAGACAGTTGGACATGGTGGAGTCGAGCTAGGATACCCTGTTCCCCAGAGGGGCTCGGGGGGTCAGCCACAGGCAACCAGTGCCGTCTGGGAGGAAGTGGCAGTGGGTATCATTGCGGAGAACGTGACCAGGGGGACCGCCACACAATGCCACAAAACACAGAGAGACCTCCACAGAGCCGCACGGATGAGTTGGCATTGGCCCCTGGCATAGGTCCCATCTGTCACGTCCTGCCATGGTCTCCCCAGCCACCCCCCCAAACACTGGGGCAGCAGCCCTAGTGTCCCCAGACTTACTGCTCGGGTTCAAAGGTGGCTACTCACCTCCTCGGATCTCCACAGTAGTTACTCTGCTCACTTCACGTTTTTAAAAAGATGTACTAATTGGCGTCCGCTTGAGCTCTTGCTGGGGAGGTGGTTAGGTCACGGCAGGCCGTTAGATAGGGAGTTGTCCCAGTTAATGGAATGGAGATTAGTTTTAATTGGTGATTATTGGTTTCTCGCTACACTGTGGCGGGATCCTGATCTCGCCAACGGGAGTGGGGCGGTTAGATCGCAAACCGGTGCACTTCCCGATTATGGGCTCTCCTCGCGATCTAACAGCCGCATTGCGCTCAAGCGAGAACACAAGGCGGCCGGTAAATCGCACCCCAGATTTACGACTAAAAGTCCTCGGCAGGATCTGGCAGGGTCCGAATGCAAGGACCTGTGTAGGAATTGGCCGAGAAGTTTAAACTTCCGATGAGCAATTTCCCCGCTCTTAGGGTGCTCCACGAATGTCTCCGACTTTGAGTAAGAGTTAGAGACTTTGGATAGTTCTGTGGTACCCAGAAAATCTTAGACAGATTGAAATCAAGTCTAAAACCAGGATAACTGTTCAACTGATTCCTCAAACCCCTCCCCCCCTCCGACCTGTCGACTACCCTCCAGCCAATCCAACCCAACATGATCGAAATACCCCCGACCCGACCCAACCCGACCCAACACTCAGACCGCCCTCTCTAACTAGACCTGATTGCCCTCCCAACCTGACTACCCTTCACACATCTACCTTCCTGACCTGACCTAAATGCCCGACACCAGGCCCATTTACACCTCTGTCAAGCATATCCGACTAACATCTCCAGCTAAACCTGACCACCCTCCCAACCTGACGACCCCACCCTCCACACCCAACTAACCCACCGCCCAACCCAACTGCCCACCTAGCCCCTCGCCATTTACCCAACTATCCATTCATCCAGACACCAATACACTCCTCTATTCACTAATATTCAACAACTGGTCCATTAAACTTAACATAAGGCAGCAAGTGTCATAAAAATGCGACATGTCCTGTCTTCCCTGGACTCTACATTGCTCCGACAGATTTCCTCAAGGGACGTAACACTGCACATTTCTGTGATAGTCAGGAACAGAAGACACCAGAAGAAATGCGCCGCAATATTGCGTCAGGGGAATTTACAAGCACAGTGATAATCCGACTGTCACTGCCATTGCTGAGTAGATCTGGACCCATATCCCTTAACTGGGGGTACATTCACTTTCTAGCTCAAGACATTTGGCTCCATGCTGATACTGAATTTCTAGGGTAAATGAAACATGACTCTGAAGAGGAGAGTTGAAAGTCCCTCCCCGCCCCCCCCCCCCCCCCGCCCCCCCCCCCCCCACAGAAAGCATGATCAAAAGACAATAAATAGATATTTCAAGGATGGCACAATAACATCTTGACTGAACACAATAATCTATATTCGAACTGTATGACTCAAAATCTTGGGGAAACCTCATTCTGGGCTTTTTTCCCTGTATTTCAGTTATCAAGGGAATGTTTTTTTAATGAATTCATTGTGTTGTGCTTTGTTAAGTGACTATTGATGGAGTGGATTCAAAATTAGCTATCATGACTCATGAAGTGTAAGTTCGGAAACAATTGGTGCACAAATTTGTATTGTATCAAGACGTTGACTAGGACAGAGAGCTAAAACTTTAATTCAGTCCCTTAGTAGCTGTGGTGATCATAATGCACAATTACCCTGCACCTAATCGAGTTGATGCAGGCAGCATGCAAGCAAACTTCATGCAGCAGCTCATTTCAATGATTTTGGCCTGCAGCCTACTACGAAACTGACTGTCAGCATTGCTAGCATGCAGGTCTAAAGACAGTCTCTCCCTCTTAAAGGGGAGCTGCACTGATGCTTCAGCAGCAACTGGACATGTGTCAGAAAACATTTGAGAGAGGAAGGAGGCTGCAACTGGAGCAACAGGGGGAAGGCTCACAGCATCTCTGGCGCGATGCTGAAGGTGTAAATGTCGAGTTCAGGAGGAGGGAGGTGATGCACCCATAGGAGGCCAAGGAGTCCTCCGAAGAGAAAGAGTAGATGGTCATGGCGGTCAGTTCCCCAAATCTGGCCCCAAGGACCTGGCTGCAGTGCAGAAAAAGTTTAATGACCTCACACGTTTGGACAAGGGCAGTGACTGTATCTTCTGATGGAGTCTCCTACCCTTGCACCACCAACTTCACTCAATGCATCCTAGCCTCATCACTCACCAATTAGCAATCTGGAATCATGTCCAGCACACAGATGCACTATCACAACCTCACGTCCTCACAAACTTAGCATTGCTGGCAGCCTCATACCCAGCATATGCAGCTTCCTCCTATTCAGCCATGGCAGGCACCAAGAAACACTGCAACACACTCATTCTTTCCTCCATCTTTCAGGACAAGGTTTCGCTTAAGCATAGGGAGCAGAAAATTGGCAGGGGACAGGCACATTTGTATCTGCTGAGTCCCTTGGAGGAGAAGGCGATCTGTATTATAGGGCCGGCATCACTGAGGCTGTTGCATACGGTATTGCTGAGAACATTGAGGATGAGTGTATGCTCCTGTCTTGTGCGCCTTCTCAAATGCCACTTCACCCTCTGTCTGCCAGTGCAAGCTGTAAATAATGTGACCAGGCATCTCCTGCTTTCTACACTCTGACATTTCCTTTCTCCAACAACCCTGCCCGCCAGCACCACCATCCCATTTCAGATGGTCAGATCAGTTGAGTGGTCAGCTAGTACAAACTCCCCACAAAGGGCATGAGCAACAGCAGGAATTTGATAAAGAAACTTGACCTGACAATTACAGACACCAGCACAGATAGTGGCCCTGCACATGGTTTAGTGTGTAGTGTATTAGTGTGTGTGGTATAAGGGTGAGATCAGCACACGGTGAGTCACTGGGCATGAGCTCGGTGCAGCCAGGAAGAAAGGATAACAAATGTGCCAGATCCTCATAGAATGAGATTGCAGATAAAGTCTGCTGCTGAGGCCATGATGCAGTATCTGATGACTAATGATTCAGCCTCTTCATGTAGATAGAAGATATACAATATCTCATTGCTGCAGTGGAAGCTCAGTCTGAGGTCATGAGGCCCCATATGTGGAATCATGCATGCTCTTACAGCAATGGCTATGGGTACGAATGTCTAAAGATGAAAAAGCAATCCAGCAATCTGTGCTGTAGTAGATTACGAGGAGTGTTTTGGCACTGTGCCGGAGAATTGGCAGTGGTTATATAAAGTACAGTCCTGCTGTCTCCTTTCTGGATGACAGCATTTGTTCTCCCACCCACTCCATTAGTGGACTTACAATCAACCAGACAGCTGAGGTAAAATTCAGCGCCAGGCTTTCAAGGTCTTGAACTGCTCAAGCGCCATCATCTGTAGATGACCACACTGAAGGTCAACAGTCTTTCACCAGTCATGTTGCAGCCACACTGTGTAGAAGCAGGAGCCCAAACAAAGACTCACAAGACAGTCAGCAAGGGAATGCAGAAAGGTGAATGGTTCAGTTTTGTATGTATTATTGAAAGTGTTATTGGATAAAGTTATTATGAAATAGTGTTCTGTGATGTCTTTTACTCGAGGATTTTGGCCAAGAGGATAGTTGATGATCCATAGAGAGGGGTGGAAAGTTGGAGAGCAATGGGAAAGTGGTGGAGATTGAGTAATCAGTTACATGAAGCCCATCTGGGACAGAGGGAGTGCTGGATGCCATTTCCTTCCTCCTCCACCTCATTATCTTCTTTATCTTCCTCTTTCTCCTCCTTTTCTTCCTCTTCTATCCTTTTCCGAGATGACCAGCTCAGACCTCATGGCAAGGCCCGCACCCTGGTTAGACTGAGTTTGTGAAGAATGCAACAGGCCATCATGATTGTGGAGATCTGCTCCAATGGGTAGTCTTTATGATTGTGGTAGTCTTTATGATTGTGGGTTCCTCAAAGCCAAGTGCAGTTAGTGACCCCCTGAACCAAAGGGAATTCCACTATCCCAGCAAAGTTAAGCCCCTGCTCCTCCTGCTTGTCTCTGGTAAGTGAGAAGGCCATGAAGATCCCTCTCCTTATATAAAGGGCCTCTGTCTCCTCACTGATGCAGCAATGTTGGCATCGTTGCCTGCTGTGACCTGGAATGATTCATATTTAGGCATAGAAATTGAGTGCCACAGTGATCTTCATGACCGTGGTAGTGTGTTCTCACCCGCATATGTTGCTATAGATCTGGTTGCAGGAGGTGGATAATTGTGACCAACTGCTTGGTAAATCACCGCCACCTAAGATTCAGTTCCTAGCCAAAGTGGAGATGGGAAAAGTCCTTTCTTAAAACCGTTGGTGGGTATAACCATCTATTGGAAGCATTCCTCCTCCTCCACCTTCTCTGCAGAATCTCTGCTGCCTGTGCTCTATGTCTCTGTTGTGCTCCAGATGAGAGGGCTGGATTGCAATCATGACCCCTACAGGTTAAAGCAGGTTTTCATTGTCCTGCTCCACCTATTTCTGAGTTCAAATGTTTTTACAAGCTCCTCCAACTATATGGAACATGGTATGTTCACTTGCTCTGCAGCAGGAAGAAAAATCAAAAGGACCTGACCCGCAAGTGCCATAGTGACCCCTTCAAAAAGCCTGGAGGCCCCTCCTCAAGCTGATAACTATATGTTCAGCGAGCGGTGTGTGGGAAATGACATTAACAGGACCTGTGAGTTCCAAAAACGGCTGATTCTTTTAAAAAATTATTTAACGGTATTGCTAGCTAAGCCAGCATCAATCCCTAATTGACCTTGAGAAGGCTGTGGTGAGTCACCTTCTTGAATCTCTGCAGTCCATGTAGTGTAGGTACACCCACAGAGCTGTCAGGAAGGGAGTTCCAGGATTTTGATCCAGTAACAGTAAAGGAATGACAGGCGATATAGGGTGGAATTTCTGCCCACCCTCATCCCCGTCCCCCCAGCAGCGTGTATTGTAGTGGCGGAGGCAGCCCACCATTGACTAGCAACGTTACCTTCTAGTCCCGCCACTGTCAATGAGGTTTCCCGTTGTTCACCCCCTTCACTGCCAGAGAACGGGGGGCGGGTCACCGTCAATGGAACTGGAAGATCCCACCTTCAGGAATGGCAAGAAAAATCGCACTGATAGTTCCAAATCAGGATGATGTGTGGCTTGGAGGAATACCTGCATGTGATGATGTTCCCATGCATCTCCTGCCCTTGCCCTTCTTGGTGCTAGAGACCACAGGTTTGGAAAGTGCGTCAAAGGAATCTTGGTGAGTTGCTGCAGTGCATCTTGTAACTGGTAAGCACTGCTGCCACCGTGCATCAGCGGTGGAGGAGTTGCATGCTGAAGGTGGTGGAGGGGGTGCCAGGCTACTTCGTCATTCAGCTACATGAATACTGTTAGATTTGCACTCATCCAGGCAAGCAGAAAGCATTCCATCTTGACTTGTGTCTTGTAGATGGTGAATGGGCATTGGGGAGTCAGGAGGTGAGTTGCACAATTCCCAGCTTCTGACCTGCTTTTGTAGACACAGTATTTAGTTTCACTTCAGTTTCTGGTCAATGGTATCCCCCCAGGATATTGATTGAGCACCAAATCAGCGTTAAATGCTGTTTGAATTCACAATCTGTCCACTCTACGTGATTCCAGCACATGAACAGCATGCCCACTCTTCCAATAATGGCATATCATACTGGACCATCTGCCACTTTACAAGCTCCAGAGTATTTCATGCTCTGATAGAAAATGATCTAAAAATTGTATGAAACATTAAAAGGGATTGATTTTATGAATGTAAATCTGATTGATGTACAGTGAAAGCTCAGGTATGTTACTTAATTTATTCATTGTGACCTTCATCCCAGATCCTGGATGCAGTAATGTTTTGAGTTTTTCAATAGGAATCAGCAACAGTCGGTGTTGAAACTTTAATGTTCAGTTATTTGTTTCATTGTTCAGCTCTTTCTTAGCGATGTTTGTCTGCAAAATATTGGCCGCAAACTAGCGACCCTGTTAACCGTGGACGCCAATCCTGTAATGACGACCGCTAAATCTCACGAGGGGCCAAAAACGGGATTTGTGCCAGCCAGATCTCCGTTTGAGATCTTCTCTGCCTGGGCGTGAACCTGATTTCCATAGATGATAAGATATTAACATGTTATTAAAGTGCTTGACCTCTCGGGAGTCTGATGTCACGCCAGCCCTAATCACTACTAGTTTTCAAAAGCGGAAACCAGTTCTGATGACCACTTGGGGGAGTAGAGGAGCCTGTAGGCCCTCAGTGGTTGAAAGACAAGGCTGGGCATTTCCAAGGGGGCACATGTAAGGGGCTCTGATGGGCAAGTTTATCCTCCTCCATTGGGGAAGAGGGTTTTCTTTCTGCGTGTGGAGGTTGAGGAGTGTCCCACTTGTCCGTTAGGGGGTCCTGTTGTTTGTTGCATGGGTGGGGGGGGGAGGGGGGGGGGGGGGGGGGGGGCGGTGAGGGTGGAATTAAATTTCCCTTTGAGATCTCTGATTCCCAGTTTTATTGGTGTGTTTAGGCTCCTCCCCTCCAGCTGGCTGTGCGATCCTTGGCAGCACTTTGAAATTGTACAGAGTGCTGTTGAATCATGTGAAAAAAGGGTCTGCGAAATGGCGAGTTTCACACAGCTTTTCTTATTCGATCCAGCACAGCAACTTTGGACCCATTGTTTTTCAAAAACGGTTTGTTTAAAATTTCTGGTCATGAATTATTGAAGTTAGTATTATGTGAAGTTTGCACAAACCTTCAACCTGTAGCCATGGATTTTACACTTCACGAAGCTAGGAAGAAGGTGCATGAAGAGTCTCGCTATTTAAGCTGATATCATGATGAAGGATTATCTATTCTAAAGTAGTATTGGTATTGAGACTGCTGGAACATTGCATTTGGTGCTCTGTGAATGATTTCTAAACAGATCAACTTTACTGTCATTGGTGATTGAAAAGCAAATGGACAACTCAAAATCTTTCCTTGATTCATGTGACACCCTCAATTCTGCTCACTCATTTATTGAACTTAACGAAATGAAGAATATTAAAAGTTCCATTAAATTTTTTCACAAGTTTCTGTTTAAAAGCATTCCATGACAGGAATCAGTTCTAATTAACTGGTATTGATGACACTTAGCGACAGATCTGCTTTTAATCATTGCTTGTTTAGCACAGTGGACTAAATAGCTGGCTTGTAAAGCAGGCCAGCAGCGTGGGTTCAATTCCCATACCAGCCTCCCCGAACAGGCGCCGGAATGTGGTGACTAGGGACTTTACGCAATAACTTCATTTGAAGCCTACTTGTGACAATAAGTGATTTTCATTTTTCATTTTGTAGAGGAGCAGAAAGGGGACCAACTTTTGCTAAATTGAAGAATCATACGGACTCGAAATGTTAACTCTATTTTCCCTCTCCACAGATTCTACCAGACCTGCTGGGTTTTTCCAGCATTTTCTGTATTTGTTGTTGAAAATTACCAGGGACAGAACAGGGGTGTGGAATACAGCAGTATCAGAACATAGATTCTCAAGGGGAGTTGTTATGTTGTTATATTATTCTAAAAAGAGTAAGGAACTATGGGTTGGATTCTCTGTTTGGGAGACAATGGGCTGGATTCTCCCACCCCACCCACCATTAGAGTACCACGGGCGAGGCGCGTAGAATGAAAAAAATCAATTGACCTCAGGCGGGATTCTCCAGTCACCGGGTGAACGCGGCTGAAGAATCCCGCCAAACGTTCTCCCGTCGGAGCAGATTGCACCAGTTTTACGATCCCCTTGCGATCGTAAAGCAGGATGCAATTCAATGTTTCACGCCATGCAAATTTACGTATGGTGTGGAATCCGAGGATTCCCAAGGAATCCCGCTATTGGGGTGCCACCTTCAGCGGGCGGCCCGATAAGCGAGATCCCGTGGCCACCCACCCCCTCCCTCCCCCCACACTGCAAATCAGATCTGACACCCACCGCACTGCAAATCTGCACCGACCCCCCCCCCCCCCCCCCCGACCCCCGGGATTGCCTGAGTGCCCCCCAATCCCAAATACCGGGGTGACATGATCCGAACTGCACCCCCCTGGGACCCCTGTCAAAGAGGGATTCCCCACAGGGACCCCTGTAATAGAGGGACTCCCACAGGGGACCCCCTCCACAGACCCCTCCCCCCACACACAAGCCCCCCCACCCCTCCACACAGGCTCCCCTCTCCCCACACGGAAAAGGTGCCCCTGTCTGGAAGCGAGAGCGCAGTCCAGACAGGGGCTGTGGGAAGCAATACACCTGTAATACTTAACTTGCAGCCCCACGTGTCCATTCCTCGAAGGAGAGCTGCTGTACCTGCATCTGGTTCCTGCATATCCGCTATCTGCTAGTCATTCATAGCCTTCAAGTAGTGGTCTGTGACTGACAGCTCGTAAAAACCATTTGCACCTTTGATCCATTCATATCATTTCACATTTCAATGGCCTAAGCGGTGAAACCCCATTGTTTGTAAACATTAATAACATGAAAAAGAGGTAGTTGGAGTGAAATAACAAGTTTGAGTGATTGGAATGGACTGAGTGCAGCTTAGATCTACCGCAGTAGTCCCTGTGAGGGTTTCCCTATCACAGGGGTCACTGTGGGGGCCTCCCTATCACAGGGGAGGTATCCCTATTGCAGTGATCTATTTGGGTGGGGGGGGGTTTCTCCCTATTGCAGGGGTCCCTGGGGGGGGGGGGGGGGGTCTGGTCACCCCCGTACTTGATGTGGGGAGCACCCAGGCAATCCGGGAGTTGGTGCTGTGCCTTATGCTGCAGGGAGGTGGGGGGGGGGGGGGGGGGGGGGGGGGGAATCAAGGCCGATTGACGGTGTTGGGGGGGTAGTGTTGGGCCTCGGATGGGCTTGGATGGGCTCTACCAAGGTGCCGCTGGCGTGATGGACCTCGTGGTGAGCCAATGGGGGCAACCGTGGCCCATTGTGAGGCTCACCACGTCAGGAGCACGAATGTAGAGACCACAAGTGAAACATGCAGCACGGTAGCATGGTGGTTAGCATAAATGCTTCACAGCTCCAGGGTCCCAGGTTCGATTCCCGGCTGGGTCACTGTCTGTGCGGAGTCTGCACGTCCTCCCTGTGTATGCGTGGGTTTCCTCCGGGTGCTCCGGTTTCCTCCCACAGTCCAAAGATGTGCGGGTTAGGTGGATTGGCCATGCTAAATTGCCCGTAGTGTCCTAAAAAGTAAGGTTAAGGGGGGGGTTGTTGGGTTACGGGTATAGGGTGGATACGTGGGTTTGAGTAGGGTGATCATTGCTCGGCACAACATCGAGGGCCGGAGGGCCTGTTCTGTGCTGTACTGTTCTATTCTATGATTCCCGGCCGCAGGGACTGGAAAATCAGGATGGCAGAGCAGTGGGTGCGAGGCTCGCTAAATAGATGCAAATTTGTCATTACGAACCATTTGCATTTATTTACATGTTCTTGCTGGCTAGCAGCGTGGAACACATCCAAGCCGCCGGCGGAGCATGGAGTTGGAGCATGGCATTCAGGTCAGCGCCCGGCGCCGATCCTGATTTTGATCAATCAAAATGCCCAATTCTCAGTCCCATCGGGGAACACATTCCTGGAATCCTGGGACGGAGAATCCAGCCCTATCTTATTTTGTGCATGTATATCTAGAAAGCAACATCACCCACTACAACACTACAGTCAGGTGCCGAGCAGCGATGTATCAGTGTGTTGGCGTGTGGTGATGTAATAACTCCAGGAGGCGTGGAGTGAAAGGCCAAACTGGTATATTTTAAACTGAAAATAAAACTACTGCGGTACAGAAAATAAACATCCCAGCCAAGGACAATCAGGAACTGCCAGTTCAGGTCTGGGAGTTACATTAAAACGTCCTGCTAACGAGCCCCAGCTGGGCTGTCCTCCGTCGGCACACCACGGGAACTCGTATTCTACGAAGCCCAAGGGGGGATCAATCTGTGATCCGCCATGGTCCTCGTGAGGGTTATCACAGATCTCTGATGCACACACGATGAAATCTGTATCTAAAGGTGTGATTATTTCAACAGAATGGCTGCAGGTGTCTTTGAGTAAAACCCAAACATTTTAAACAGTCTTAATGCTACATTGAACTGAGAAAAATCAACTTGAATTCATGCCAAAGAGGAAGAGAAAAAAACTGAGTGAATCCTGCAAGAAACAAAATGGCCACTCCTGCAGCAACAGCCCATAATGAATTGGGAGGCTGATGATATTACGGAGGCATGTCAGAAGTTTAAACAAAAATGCTTGTTAACATTCTCAGTTTTCTAAAAGGCTTCAGCGAAGTGGAAAGAGTTAGGTCCACCCTTTTGAGGACAGCGCAGAAAGAGTTAAATTTGTTTAACAGTTGGGAGATGAGTGAGGATGACAGTAAAAACCCAAAATTCTTTTTGGAAGTTTCAGCACACACCTCCAGCTAATGTCAACATATCGGAGCCACAGATATGAGTTTCAAAACCTAAGACGAGGAACAAGGTGAGTCTGTTGACAATGTCATAAGGAGATTGAAAAATGTAGCCAGGAAATTTAAACTTCAGCGAAACACATGGAAGGCTGATAGATTTGCTCCCTTGGGGCTCTGCATACCTTGAAATACAAAATTATCTGACTGGAAAGGACAAGCTCCTTTCCATAGATTGTAGACACTGCCAGAACACATCAAGCCTCAATGAAGTTGCTAACTATCAAAATGGCTATCCTTCAGTTAAGTCAAGAGAAAGGCAGCAGTGTTGATACAGTGAAACAGCCAACAAAAGACTGCACACAAAACAGAGAGAAAGATGTACAAGATGTCACAAAGCCCTGGTCTAGTAAACAGTCCAGTCCAACCCCACTTGACCCAGATCACAACACAGGTGAAATTAGATTTTATTTAAAATACCCGAGCTCCTTGGTTTAGCCCAATAAACTGCAGGAGCCAGGTTTGTAACTTTAACACAAGTAACCTTTTATTATGTACAGTATTTTAATAAAACTGATAGAAAATGTAACTGACTATCTAATGCCCCTTTCCCAACCTTCCTAACTACCCCCACTCTCTACAACACAAAGGGGAAAGGGAAAGAAAATATTAAATAAAATAAAAGGATAAGTATCTTTGATGTACTGGGATGACTTCTAGGTAATGGGCTGGATTCTCCACCGCCGGGATGTTCCATTTGGCCGGCAGTCCGGGGGTTTCCCAACAGTGTTAGGCTGCCCAACAATGGGAAACCCCATTGACCAGCCGGCGAAACGGAGCATCCCACCAGCGTGCAGAACCAGAAATCTGGTGGGGTGGAGAATCCAGCCCAATGTCTTTCCGAAGTCCTGCTTTCATTTTGATACTTTTTCCTTCTAGTCTTGAGAAAGATTTCTATGACACTATTATCTATCTTCTCTGCAGACTCCACATCATTTCAGGTTCACCGCAAAGAATGTGCCAGGCACTGACTGCTTTCAGAGCAACAAAGCAGTTCTTTCACTTCTGCAAGCAAGAGAGAGGGAGCGTTACTTTCACTTCCAGTATCTAAATGCTTCTGCTAGGTTCTTTCAGAAAGAATCACACAGGAGTCAATCACTGACTGTTGTCAGGCAGAACTCTGTCCCTGGCCAACCCACCAGTTGCCAATTAACCAATTTATTCAACTGGTTGAAAAACTGGTTCCAAAGATCGTACCGAGGCATCTGACCTCTTTCCAAAAACAAAGCCTGGTAGACTTGAGAGGGATAGTAGTGGGGATATGCCAGTGAGAGAGGGGTTTGAGGTTTAGTGGAGGGGCACTCACTAAGGGCAGGTGAATGGGTGGAGGTCCCAGAAGAGTAGAGGGCTGAGTGGCAGGCTCTTCTCAGGAATCCTCATCGCTCACTTGTTTTTTCATCTCTTTTCAGTGCATAATTCTGGAGAATCATAGGGCCTTTCAATTTGATGATGTTTCTACTCATAGCGATAGAACAGTAGAAGAGAGAGAGAGACCATGCTACTGCACATGGCCAAGACCAGCACCCTGCTGAGGAGGGGGAACGTGGGTCCTTAATTGTACAGGGAGCAGCACTATATTCCCCAATGTCGGGCTTCCTATCTACAGATGTCAGAGTCAGTGTCGCAGAAGACTGTGCCTGTCCCTGAGGGATAGTGGACTGCCTTTGCAATGATCTGCAATAGCTGGAACCACATGGGAATGGAGGACAACCACTGGCCGTGGCCCTTAAAGTCACCACCACTCTGAACTTCAATGTGAGCAGCTCATTTCAGGACAGCACCCGTGATCTGTGTGGCATCTCCCAGTCAGTCGCATACAGATGCAATAGGGAGGTGACATATGCTCTTTATGTGAGGGCCCACATTTAGATTATCTTGGACAGGGACAATGGCTTTGTCCATTTAACAGGCATGCCCCAAGTCCAGGGTTTGATAGACTGCACCCAAGTGGCCCTGCGGTCTCCATGGCATCATGCAGCCCCATTTATGAACTGCAATGGATACCATTCCATCAATGTGCAGATCGTCTGTGACCACACGATGCAAATCATGCAGGTGTGTGTCCATTTCCTGGGGAGTGTCCATGGTAGTTACATCTTGGGAGCTCGCAGATCCCCAACACATTTGCGGGAGAGCAGCGTCTGGAGGGATGGCTCCTTGGGGACAAGTGGTTCTAAATAAGGAGTTGGATGATGACACCAGTGCAGAGATCACAAACTGAGGTGGAGACTGGCTGCAAGAAAGCTCATGCTATAACGTGCAAGTCTGGTGGAACAGGCAACCAGACAGTTGAAGGTACAGTTCCGGTGCCTGGATGGGGCGGGGGATGCCCTCCAGCACAGTACCCAGAGGGTGTTCTACATTATTATGGGCTGCTGGGCTCTCCAGAACTTGCCGGTGCAGAGGGGAGATGACCTGGACCCAGAGGAGACTGAGGAACACCACATCCCCTCAGTGAAGAGGAGTCAATGAGGGCGTCGAGGGTCAAATTGCAGAAGAGGAGGAAGAAAGACCTTGGGCCATGGCCAGAGCCCACTTAGACCATCGGGCTAGGGACACCCTCATAAACTCTAGGTTTGGGGATGAGCAGGACTATGGATGAGGATACCTCCAACCATGGGAACTGTGAACTCAGCATTAGTGTGGTGCCAGCGTTCATGTGATGGGTACCAAAATCACGGGCACGGAATCCATTGGACAGACTCCGCAGGTGAATGATGATAACTTGCATTGAGGGAAGAGCAATTCTCCTCTATTCGTCAGTGAGATATCCGACTCCTGCCTAACAGAGAGCTGAACGCTTCTGCCAATGAATGGGCTTATCATGGAGTTCAGAGCGGCAGGTTGAGCTCTCAGCTGCAGCAACCCCCTTTTAGGTCAGCGATTCAGTTGTGTTCCTCCAACTCACCTCTGGGATGGATCAGCCTCTCTTCTTTGTCAGCCCATGGCATCCTCAGCAATGGAGAAGAATGACTACAGTCAGTGCTTGAGCGCTGATGACATGGGCGGGGGGGGAGGAGGGGTGTGGTGGTGTTGCCAACAGCAACGCTTCTTCACTAAGTCATCAGTGAGGGAGCTGACAGACACACACTGCACAGGGGTGGAGAGCCAAATGTGCGTGCGGGTTCACGAAGCATGGCTCCATTAAATGACAGGGTGAAGGATCTGGTGGTGAACAAGGTGATGTTTATTTACAAGTGCCTATTTACAATGGTCAGCTTTCTTAACTAGTGCCTATGTTCAACCGTAATCTCTAGGTGTCTACTGTTTCTTACTCTTCCTCGTACTACGTCTCGGTGTCTGCCCAGTATCCACAGCTGAGGTTGAGGCAGCCGCTACCTTCCATGCCCTGGTGTCTGAGATGATTTTAGTGGGCATCCTGGGGGGACCTACACCTTGAGGGTGCAGGCGTAATCTCAAGCAGCATGGGTGTTGCAGTGCTATCCTCCTCGGTGTGTAGGGCTGGACGTGAGTTGCTCCCAGGGAAGGAGGTGTCAGATGGGCTGCACACCCCAAGGGTCCCCTGGGTGGAGGGCCCCGGGATGCACCTCTGCCAATCATCTTCCCTTTCTGTGCCCGGGGGCCCCTGTCCTCCTCCATTGGATAGAGGGTCAGCTGGAGCGAGATCCAGATGCCCCGCCATCCTCTGTTGCAGACACATGTGGATTCCCAGGAGTTCCTGCACCATGCAGGTGAAGCCCTCAGCCATGGAGGTCATGAACAGATCCTTGGAATGGACATCCCCCACCAAGGATTGCACATCCTGGACTGAGGTCTTCATTGCGGACCCCACCCTCGCAGTGTAGGCCTCATTGCGTCGGGGTGATGGGACCACCTGCTCAGACAGAAGGAATCCTCCAGTTGGCCTTGCAGTCCAAGGAGGGACTTTGTCATCTGTTCCTGATTGTCTCTTCACCAGCCAGCTCAAGGGCTCTTTTCTCATGCGGGTGTTAGGTTCCAGAGCTCCAGAAGACACCGGGTGGCCGTGCCCTCTCACACTGTTTACACTCGAGTCTGTTGTGCGGAGACATTGTTGGGGAGAGTGTAGGCTCTATTCCTGCCAGTTCAGATGGTTGAGGAGTGTCATGCATGTAATTAGAGTGGGAGCAGGGATGTGAGGAGCAGAGCTAAGACTGCGGTGGCAGCATGGGGGAATAAGGGTGCGAGGAGAGCTCATCATCATCTGTGGGCAACCTATGAGGTGGCTTTGCTGAGAGATTACCTTGGAGGTGCGAGGGGTGGGTGAGGGGGTGCAGTAAGAGATTGGAGGTGGCAGACCTAGCCTGGTCGCACAAAGAAGATCATTCTTCCTGCGCTGCTGCCACTTCCTCTACTGGAGAGTGCTGGCACTCACCAAGGCAGCTATTGCCTCCCAGGCTGGTTGGCTGTCTCCCAGATTGCGGGTACAGGAATACCCGCCTCTGCAGCACACCAACCGGAAGGCTGGTCAGGGCTCCCATCGTGAAACGCGATGCTGACCTTCGTGTTGCCACCCAAAGAAGAAAGAACAAAGAACAAAGAAAGGTACAGCACAAACCCCCTTTCATGGATCTGGAACCAGTGCTCAGGAAGTGTTTATATGGAGCTTCCCTGTGATTGCAGTGATTAAGATTCCCCAGGGTGAGTGAATCAGTGGGAAGTTTCCAAGAGTGGAGCGTGATTCTCATGGGGAGAAAAACATTTCTTTAAGAGGTGTAAAATCCTGTGAGAAATCCTGTTGACCCTGCCGGCGGAATTCACTCCATTTTTCTCGCTGGGATTGACACTTGGCCATTTTTTGGTAAGGTTCCACCTACCGGAACTATACAACTGCCTTAAGTGTCTTGCAAGTGACAGAAAAGACATTCACACACCATTTACATCAGAAAAAAGGTGAAAACTAAGCCCACAGCATCATCCCACTTAGACTTTACCAGACCAATTTCCAGAAAATGTGAAAGAAAATGGGTACCCAGATTGGGAGAGATGTTCTAAAATTGAGCTAATGGCATCAATAAGCCGAATCAGAGGGACATGAAAAGGAAAAGACATTACGCCTGTTGTGTGTCATGGGAACAGATGGTTCTGCTGACCTGGCATTGAGCAGTCATGAAGTGCTGCAATTGATATCAGAAAACGTAAAATGAAGGAGGCGTCACTGAGAGTTGACGGTAGTACACCCGCTGAAATGTGCCCTACAATCAGAAGATCTGGTCCAAATGTCCACTGTGTGTTGATGAAATGGTTGGGTGCTTTGAAGCTTTTCAGTGTCACATCACTATCGAACCAACAAAGAAACCAATGATTCAATCCCCATATGAAATACCAGCAGAACTCAGAGCAACAGTTCCCAGAGCAAAATGAGAGCTCCAAGAAGAGAAAGAGTTCACCAGAGTCTCGGGGCCTACAGATTGGGTAAATTCCATTGTGGCTTGCAGGGCAGGGAATTGTTGAAAGAGTAGTACGTGAGAATTAAACCCACTTCACCTCCAGAGAGTTTAAGGAATTAGTTAAACAGTTCAACATCTGTTGATGTGGATGTGGATGTGGATGTGGGTGTTGATGTGGATAAATTAGTTCAACATCATCACCACATCACATTACCCAAGGGGACATTGGGTTTATAAAAATAAACTTCCAGACAGTCAATAGAACCTCACACAATGTCAATAGACAAAGGAAGACCCAACTTTGTCTTATTATCACTCCAAGCTAACCTCTCCAGGCTGTCTTGAAATCACCTGAAGATCTGGCAAAAAGTAATAGGCAAATTTGCCAAGCAAGATACCTCCTCCAAATGACCAGGAAGAAGTGAGACAACATTTCACTGATGCATAGGTAAAGGGAGGTCAAATTACTGCCTGAGTTGTTAAGTGGACAAACTGCACATATATTGGATCCAACCATGAAAATCTGGAACCCAGCAAAAGTTGTTTGTGAACCGAGACTCTAAGGCTGGAGTCATTACATCATTGAGATGGAAGCCAGGAAGCAAATGGGGAGGAACAGGATCCATGTTCAACCTACACCTAAGCTAGAAAAGCAGAAAAGTTCACCAGCAACATCACTAATCAGTGAGACAATATCAACAGCTTCGCCAATGTGCAGTGCAGTATCAACAACAAGCCACACAACATCAGGCAACAGCACGCACAACTCCTACACCACCAGACACAATTTCACCAGTGCGGTCTGCCAACTCAGCACTGAGAATCATGAATGCCAAATTCATGAAAAGAAGGCACAATCTACCATCTAATCAATACTTTGAATCATGCTTTTGAGAATAGAAAACATGCTATAAAAGATTCTTAAGATGTTCCATTTTGATTGTTAATCATCTTTAGTTTAGACATAATACAAAAGAAATTAATGACTGGAACAGCAATATATATTTTTTCAAATTTAGTGTACCCAATTCATTTTTTCCAATTAAGGGGCAATTTAGAGTGGGCAATCCACCAGCCTGCACATTTTTGGGTTGTGGGAGCGAAACCCACGCAAACACGGGGAGAATGTGTAAACTGCACACAGACAGTGACCCAGAGCCGCGATCGAATCTGGGACCTCGGCGGCGTGAGGCAACAGGGTTAACACATTGCACCACCGTGTTGCACGGAACAGTTATAATAATATGTAGAGGTATTTTGATATGTAGAGACTTTTTTTTTAAGAAAGAGGGATGTCATCATGCTCCATTATTTCTAAGAGTTAGAAACTATGGGAGCGATTTTCCAGCTGCGTTTTTCAGAAGATCGCGCCCGAAATGACACGAGGAACATTTTGGGGAAATTTGGGGAAAATTCCGCTCTCTGTTAATTTATTCTTTCATGGTATGTGGGCGCCACTGGCAAGGCCAGCCTGTGTTGCCCATCCTTAAATGCCTTTGAACAGAGTGGCTTGCCACACCATTTCAGAATGCAGTTAAGAGTCACATTTCTGTGGGTCTGGAGTTACATGTAGGCCAGATCAGGTAGGAGTGGCAGATTTCCTTCCCTAAAGGACATTAGTCAACTATATAGCTTTTCAATTCCAGATCATGGTGTGAATTCAAATTCCACCAGCTGCCATGTTAAGATTTCAACCCTTGTCCGCAGAATATTAGCCTGGTCCTCTGGATTACTAGTCGAGTAACGTTACCACAATGTCATCATCCCATAGCATGTGTTGTTCTGCGCCTGCAGACTCAAAATACCACATCACAGTACTGCACTACAGTCAGGTGTTGAACAACAATCTATCAATCTGCAGCACATGGTGAGATCTGAGAAATATGTTCAAAGGAAGCTCCAGCATTTTGTTTCTAGATGTGTGATTATTTTTAACTTCTGGGAAACAGAAGATAGAACAGGAATACCGACGCTGCATTCAAGCAGTAGTTGGGAGGGTGCATCAAAGAAAAGGTGCTTCAACTCTGCTTGTTACCTTGAGACTTCCACTTAAATTGTGAATGAGGATTCTCTTTCAGGATGGTGGGTTTTGACCATACTGTGCCTCCAGTCCTAAGTTCTGAGGTTTTCTTTGATACTGTTGAAAATCATTGTGAAATTTTAATAACTTGTAAGAGAGTAGCTACAGAGGCAGACCATTCAGCTCCATCAAGCCTGCTACTCTGTTCAATGGTAACATGGTTAATCTATACCTTAACTGCATCCACCAGCCTCGGATCATTGTCATTATAGAACCTTGTCTAGAAACATAAATCTATTGATCTCAGGTTTAAAATTATTAATTGAGCTCGTCTCCAATGTTTTCGTGGGGAGTTCCAAACGCCTACCGGCCTTTCTGTTGGTTTCTTGTTACAACTTCTTTCCTGAATGGTTTAGCCATAATTTTAAGATTATAATCCCTTTACTTACTTGAGGCCTGGGAAAGCAGATGGTGGGGTGGGGGTTGGGGCGGTTGGTGGTGGGGGTGGGGAGGGAGGGGGTGAGCGGTGTGCTGACGGTTCCTAACATGGGGGGCTCAGAGGCCAAGTGTTGCCCAGGCTCGGTGTTTTAGACACAGCTCCCGTTGTCCAGCCTGAACGGCCAGAGCTTCATTCCCGAATGACTGAATTAAAAATAAGTCAGAACTGTCAGTCTGACAATATTGATTTTTTTTTTTAAAAGCCAGTCTTTCAGGTTAGTTTCACCAATTGCTGTGCTGTTGCTTCTGACCTTCCACGAGCGTTGTGGTTCCAATTTATGTTTTTTAAAAATCCTGCCAGAAAACCACAAAAGGTCAGGGGCAGCACAACAAGTGAGAATGTTGGTTGAAAATGGGAAGTGAAATCCCTGTAATCTTAGAATCAGTTGAGGGGGGAGGGGGGGGGGCTAGATGGGAGATTGGGGTGAGGACAGTTAAAGGGGGGGGTGGCTGGGGGACTTAGAGGGAGGGTTGGGGAAGTTAGTGGGGTTGTTAGGAGTAGGATGGAGCAATTGCTTGGGATGGGGCCTTTGGGAGTTTGTTGGGAGGGAGGTTGGAGTGGTGGGTGGAGAACTGGAGAGGTGACACTTTTGACGTTTAGTGCGACAAAAATTAAATAACGTACACTTCGCAAAATTGAGTTTTGAATTTAAAGCAGCATATAAATAGCAGTCTAAATTTTCATTATGCCATAAAATAGACTCAATTCCGATGACATGCTGTGCTGATGTACCAGAGGCTTGAGAATGTTTGCCCTCATCAAAATAAATGTGAGAAGCTAAAAGCCAAGTGTGATATAAAACAGGACATTGACTCACAACTGGCTGTTTTATAACTCTCCCAAAGTCTGGGAATTAAATCCCTATTAATCACTAAAAGATTGCTGAAAGAAAGGTTTTACAAATCTTTACTCCATCCTCAATTCACCCCACCTTGCTCCATCTTGTTTAAAATGTAGCAGAAGTTGATTGCACTGTGGAATTAACATTTCCCTGGGGGTGAGGGTTATCGATCTTCCATTACAACTTTGACAAAAGAAAATCCATTGAAATCCCAGAGAAACAGCATGAAAGACATTTACCATAAAGGACCTTTATGAAAACCTGATTCTGTGACTTAAGTGTTTCTAGAAATTATTTCTCTCGGGATTTTGCTGCCACACTCTTTTTCACTATTGGAGTTTCTTATTTATGAATTAGATTTTTCCATTTAATTTGCCTGTTTCTCTCGCACTTTAAAAAATAATTAGAATTTGAAAAAATACCATTTACACATTTATTTGGCATGGGGACTCAGCAATGGGCATCCAATTCACCAATGCCCACTCAACGCAAGTAAAATGAAAAAAAAAAACACAATATACATGTGTACGGCACCTTTCACAATGTCACAAATTGCTTTGCAGCCGACAAAGTATTTTTCAGTTGTAGTCACTGGTATAATGTAGGCAATGTTATCAATAGGCAGAGCAGGTTTGAGAGGCTGAATGGCTTACTCCTGCTTCTAATACAGTGTTTGCATGTCACCCTGGGATAGATGAGATGAACTGAGCTAGATGATCTTTGTCATACATAATTATCTTGCAAATTGAGGTTGGAATCTTGGCAGGGGTTCTGTTTATTTTGTGGTTAGTGAAGGTTTATTGTACAGGCTTTGTGGGGTGAGATCGTCAGGACAGGATTGCTAATGGGGAATCAGTAACCTGTTTTACATTGCGCATGCTTCTCAGGAGTCTTTTCTATTGACTTCAATCTTGTCCACTTACCAACTATTATACTGTATCTTTTTATGAGCTTTTTTGAGGTATTGAAATATCAAAATACATCACAACCTTTAAAAAGTGCTTGGATGAGCACTCGAAACATCATCACATTCAAGAATATGGTACAAGTGCTGTTAACTGGGATTGGCGTGAGATTGTGGGTAGTTGTTATCAGTCCAGACTTGATGGGCTGAAGGGTCTTTTCTGTGGTTTACAGTTTACAGTTCTATGACTCTATAACCTATCCAATCTATTCTCGTAGTTATACTTTTCTAACACTGGCAACATTCTTTGAAACCTCCTCTGCACTCTCTCCAGAGAAATTCCTTCCTTCCTGTAATGTGGTGACCAGAACTGCACACAATACTCCAGTTTTGGCCTCACCGGTGTTTTATGCAATTCCAATATTATCTAATTTCTTTTATATTCTATACTCCTGCCAATGAAGGAGAGCATTCCATATGCCTTCTTTACAACCTGGTCTACTTGAACTGCTGCCTTTAAGCAACTGTGTACTTGTACGCCAAGATCTCTCACTTCATCTACCCCTCTTAGTATATTCCCATTTACTGTGTACTCCCTATAGCTGTTTGACCACCTGAAATGCATGACTCACCCTTCTCTGTGTTAAAATCCATCTTTCACTTTACTTTTTTTTTTAAATAATTTTTATTGAAGAAATTTTTCAAAATACAAACATTTTAACCCCCCCTACATTTACATTTAAATTATAACAAAACAAAGTTAAACCCCCCTACTTAACAAGAAAAAGAAAAAAGTCCCCCCCCCCCCCTACTCGCGCGTCCCCCCCACCCCCCCCCCCCCCCCCCGCCAGCGAACCGACAGTCAGACCAACTTATCATTTCTAGCAGCGTCCTCGGGCAGGCCTTGCCCGTGCCACCACCGCTACCGTACCATCTTTCACTTTACTGACCACTCCACCAACCATCTATTTTGTTTTGGATATTATAGCTATCCTCTATACTATCTCTACTCGGCCAATCTTTGTGTCATCTGCAAATTTCCCTATGTTCATGTCCAAATCGTTAATATTTAACACAAACAATAAGGGTGCCAACACCAAGCATGTGGAAGCCCCCCCCCCCCACTTGAAAAAACGTTCCAATAGCAAGGGCATCCATCAACCATTACCCTTTGTTCCCTGTTACTAAGCCAACTTTTTTATCAGTTTGCCACATTACCCTACATCCCATGGACTTTTACTTTTTTGACCAATCTGCCATGTGGGACTTTGTCAAATGGCTTGCAGAAATCCATGTACACAATATCCATTGTGTTTCCTTCACTAACTCTTCTTGTTACTTCCTCAGAGAATCCAAATTTGTGAGGCATTACCTTCCTTTAACAAATCCATGCTGACCATCCCTGACTAGTCCATGCCATTCTATGTGACAGTTAATCCTATCTCTCAGGATTGATTCTACTCATTTCCTCACAACTGAGGAAGACTAACTGGCCTATAATTGTTTGCTATCTCCTTTGAATCCTTGTTAAACAATGAAACAAAGTTTACATTTCTACAGTCCTCTGGCACTTCCCCTGTATCTAGTGAGGATTGGAAAATCATCCTTAGAGCATCTGCTATCCCCCCCCCCCCCCCCCATCCCCCCACCCCCAATACCCCCCCCACTCGACCTCCTTTAGCAGCCTCAAAAACAACCCATCTGGCCCTGGCGACATATCACCTTTCAAGGATTCCAACCCTTCAAGTATTCCTCTCTCTTTATAATTATTCCATCCAATTTCTCAGTGTCCCTCCTGGACTAATGTATCTGCATCATCCATTTCCTTTGTAAATATAGGGCAAAATATTCATTTTAAATCCTTCTCACAGCATCTGCATCTACACACAAGCTTCCTCTTGTAGGTCCCACTTTTTCCTTAACTAACCTTTTGCCATCAACATATTAGTAAAACATCTTTGGGTTTTCTTTAACTTTACTTGCTAATCGTTTTTCATGCTCTTTAATTTCCTTATTTCCTTTTTTACTTTGTCCCTGCACTTCCTATACTCATCTAGGCTGTCCACAGTGCTCAGTTTGTTATGCCTAGAGTGCACTTCCTTTTTCTGTTTGGTCTTCCACTATATTCCTCCTGATAACCGGGAGGTCTAGATTTGGCAGTATGGCCATTCAGTCTTTGTCCTCTGGCTTCTTAAACGTTGTGTTGCACAGACAACTAAGGGCCCGAATGTTTCTCACTGACAATGAAGACCTATGTTGTTCAGTCATTCCACTGTATTACTCAGGAATAATGCAATCTTTCTACCTTGCGTGACTACTGATAAAATAGAATCTAGTTACATCACTTGTATGAAATAATTATATTGAATAATATCATTCACACAGGCAAAATAAAGCCTTCTTCTACAGAATGGAAAAGACATTGTGCAGTTTATCGAGGTTGCAAGTGTTAAACATCCCTCAAAGTATGAATTTATTATCATCATGTCCATATGGTGCAATGTGCTGAATATGGAAATGAGGGCTGAGGCTGTTACTGAAGTCAATATTTTTATCTGCAGAGTGTTATAAATAACTAATGGGATATTTTCCTCTCAAATTAACAATATTGCAAAATGCTGTTAAAGTAAAATTAGTGTTTTGTTTGGTTTAATAGTCATGGTGGGATCTCCAATAGAGTGCACACAAACCAACATTGCATTATATTATTGCTGCTCTTAATATCAATGACTCAGAATATTGCATAATATTTCTGCCAACAATCAGCGTTATCATTTTACTTGGACTTTTCTGTGATTGGTAAAATGATTGGTGAATCTTGAAAGAGGAAAACAATCACGCATGTTTGAGGGGGACGGTTAAAATGGGAGATGGTTGAGGGCAGGGGGAGAAAATAAGGGGCCCAGATATAGGAGAAGCATCAGGGCCTATGATTTCTCTCCCTGACCCTCCTTTGGATTATCTCTTCAATGGAGAAGTTTCCCTGTGTTTACTCTATCAAGTCATTTCAAAATCCTGAAATTTTCAATCAAATCACTTGTTAATTCTTTATATTCCAGGGTATACAAGCATAGCTCAAATAATTTCTGTCCATAATCTAACCATTTGGCTTTAGTAATAGTCTGGTGAATCTGTACTGCATTTCTTTCAAGGCCATTCTTTTCTTTCTGATATGTAGTGCGCCATACTGCAGTCAGCACCCCTGATGTAGGGTGGAGGTTTACAGCTCTGCCCTGGCAGGGGCGGTGCCCTAAGATGCAGTGAGCCATTCAAAAATCCATTGTCTTCTGCGGGGAAATTCCTACTGGTGGGAAGGACCATAGACCCATTTGGCCTAACCAGGACTTTGTATTGATGTAGCAGTTTTTCCTCACCTTTGTATTCTAGCCTTCTACCGTTATAAAGGCTAACATTCCAGCAGCATTCTTATTTATTTGTGCACACAACCATTAGACTATACAAATCCCCTAAATTTAGTTGGACCTCTTTGTTGTTCTTCGCTTCTAATCTGCCCTTTCTTGATCCAAAATGGATGGTATCGCACTTACCTCTGTTGAAATACATCCGCCGTTTTGTCCATTTGACACACAGAATCTCCGCAGTGCAGAAGGAGACCACCCAGCCCATCGAGTCGAGACTGGTTCTCTGAAAGAGCACCCCACTTAGGCCCATTCGCCCAACTTGTAATCCTATCTAACTTGTACAGCCCTGGACAGTAAGGGCAATTTTATCATGGTCAATCCATCTAACATGAACATCTTTGCACTGTGGGAGGAAACCGGAGCAGCAGGTGGAAACCCACACAGACAAGGGGAGAAAGTACAAACTCCATACAATTGCCCAAGGCCGGTATTGAACCCGGGTCCCTGGCACTGTGAGGCAACAGTGCTAACCACTGTGCCACCGTGCCGCCCACTTGTCTAATCTATTCATGTATCTTTTTAATGGTCCATTCCCTTCTACAATACTCACCATACCGCCAATCTTTATATTATCAGCAAACCTGGATATTTAGTTCCCTATTTTGATATCTAATTTATTAATAAATATTGTTGAATTTGAATACGTAAGCATTATTCCCATTCTCTGTCTTCCAGCATCTAACCAATTCCCAAAGCAGGTCAATAATTTGTCTTGCATTCAATGAGCTTTAATTTAAGTAAACAGTCTCTTATGTGGAACCTTACCAAATGTCTTCTGGAAGTCAGTATGAACTAAATCTTTAGACATTCCCCTGTTAACTACTTCAGCTATTTGCTCAAAAAAATCATGTAGTTCATGGGACATGACTTCTTCTCCAGGAATTCTGTTGTCTCTCTGATTAGCTGAAATTTCACTTAATATTCAATCACTGCCCTTAATTATAGATCCCAATAGCATCCCCAGAACAGATGTTAGACTAACAAGTCTATAATTTCCCGCCTTACCTCGATCAACGTTTTTAAAATAATGACGTCACCTTTGTAATTTTTCAATGCAAAGGGACAATTTCTGAATTGATAGTGATTTGCAATATTAAAAAGCAATTCCCTCACTTACTTCTTTAAAGCTCTGTGCTTGAGACAAGCAAGTCTAGTGAATATGTCAGACTTCACTGCCATTGTTTTTTCTGATACAATTTTGTTGCTTTTTTTAAATTGAATGAGTTCTAGCCCTTGATTCATTATTAATTTCCCTGGAATGTTAGGTTTACTACCCTCTTTGTTATTATTAAAGATTGACACAAAGTAGATGTTCAACAAGTCTGCCATTTCATTATTTTCATTTGAAATATTACACACATTTGTTTTAAAACGGTCCACATTAACCTTCACAGTACGTTATATTCTGACATAATTGAAAAGAACCTTTTTGTATTAATCTTGATATCACTTGCAAGTTTCTTTCTGTATTTCCTGCAGCTGCTCTAACTATAATTATATCTTCCTTTGTTGTTTTGTACAGACATCCTCGCTCAAAAAGGTACAATATTCTGCAGTTCTATTTTCACTTTCCTTTAATTTTATATTACCTCTCATCTCTTATGTTAACCATAACTGTTCTATTTGATGGACAGAGCTCTCTTTCCTGAGAGGCAACTACTAGTCTTGTAACCTGGTAAATTATCTGTTGAACACATTCATGTTCAACTGTAATTTTAGGTGATAACAATTTTGACCATTTGACTGTTGTTAAAAGGTAGCCTTACCATAATTTTAAAACATAGTAACTGTGTTAACTTTCTTCTTTTCAAACCTAATATTGAACTTGACTATTACGATCGTTGCACGATAAATTTTCCCTTATTGCTAGATTTTTAATTAAGTTTGGCCCGTCACTCATTACTATTGCAGTCTGCCATCTTATTGATGCTAGAACATAGGGGGCCAGTTTAGCTCAGTTGGCTGGACAGGTGGTTCGTGACGCAGAGCGAAGCCCACAGCGCGGATTCAATCCCCATACAGGCTGAGGTTATTCATAAAGGCCTTGCCTTCTCAACCTTACCATTGCCTGAGGTGTGGTGATCCTCTAGTTAAATCACCACCAGTCAGCTCTAGGGTCATCTGGGATGATGGCGACTTTACTTTTACTAGAACATATTGGTCCAGAAAATGACCTTGAATTAATTCAGTAAGTTCCAAATTTACTAGGATTTCTCTGATAGTTCAGCTCAATCATTGTTAGAATTTAGGTTGTTTTGTCCCTTCATAGATGGCAATATTCACAGTGTATTTATTAGTCCAATGTGCTGTCAAAAGTATATTTTTAAAAATTTGTTTTGTGTTTCTGTATTCCCATCATGCTGGCCCTTTGAAAGAGGCATCCAATTAGTCTCACTACCATCCCCATATTTCCTCAGAGCCTGTACCTTTTTCCTTTTGAAGCATTTAATCAATTCCCTTTTAAAAGTTGTGATGTGGAGATGCCGCGTTGGACTGGGGTGAGCACAGTAAGAAATCTTACAACACCAGGTTAAAGTCCAACATGTTTGTTTCAAAAACTAGCTTTCGGAGAACTGCTCCTTCCTTTGGTGAATCTTTTAGCTAGTGTTTTTCAGCTAGTGTTTGAAACAAACATGTTGGACTTTAACCTGGTGTTGTAAGACGTCTTACTTTTAAAAGTTACCAGTGAATATGCCTCCGCCACCCTTTTGGATAGTGCATTCCAGATCATACAACACATTTCAGTGAAGAAAATACACTTTATCGCTTATATGAAGTCTCAGCAAGTCTTTTGCTAATTAAGAAACTATGTATCTTTAATCTGTTTCCTGTTATTACTGTCTTTTCAGTTATTGCAACGCAAAGTACTCTATCTAAACCTGTTATAATTTTGAACACCTCTATTAATTCTCTTACTAATCACCTCTACTCCAACAATCTTTACTTTCTTTAATCACTCCACAAAACTGAAGTCCTGACATCTCTGGTACAGTTCCAACAAATTTCCTCTGCATCCTCTCTAAGACCTTAAAATACTAACTGGAGTGTGGTTTACAGAGTTTAACATAATACTCCAGTTTAGACATATCCACTTATTTGCAATGGTTTAGCATAACCTTTTTGCTTTTGTTGGCTCTTATAAGGCTGTAGTAACTCCACGGGGAAACTGTAGTTGATCCCCCAATGGGTATCATAGAATACGAACTTCCCCAGAAGTGGGCAGTGTCATAATATATACCAATATATCGTGGTGCAGACACTGATGGACACGCACAGGGACTAATCAATATGTACAAACACCGCAGCCAATCACCAGTTAGAATACACACACTATAAAGGCAGAGGGCACCACGGTTCCCGCTCATTCTGGGTGCTGCCTCTGAGTGTAACAGGAACTTATTCAGCCCAGCACGGACTCACAACACGTCCTGACAGAATCAACTGGTTCGGACAAGGCTTAGGTCTCTAGTTCAAGTTAGCATTATTTAGACCCACAGTCATCGTGTGTTAGTTAGTTAGAAGTAGTTAATAAAATTGAGTTGAACCTTCATCTGTGTTGGAAGTGTCTTTTCATCTCTCAAGCCTACACAAGCCAACACATCAGGCAGAGGCACGCCCAGCTGATCCAGCATAAAAGTCGGCCCGAGCAGGGACCGGCATGTTGGCTGTCCCAACAGGGATTATGAAGTGTAAATAGTTACTGCTGTGGGACAGACTTTATGTTATGTTAACTAAATCCTTTGTGCTTCCTACCGCTGGCTTCCTAGTTATTAAACTGGCAATGAGGAAAAAGGAACATGGACTCTACTTCAGGACTCCCCAGCTATTCCGGAAGATTGCAGTGCAGCAGCATATAAAATTTGGTTTTAGAAATGCTGTTTTTTGGTAAACTAGAGGCCTTTGTTACTCGACCATACCAGACGTGGAGGCAGTGCCCTGGGCAGGCGATGAGATCCTCGCGAGCCTGGGCCTTGCAAATGATCCCAACCGAGAAAGACAACAAGATGCAGCTCAACTGCATCATGACCCCAAAGATGACACTGATGCGCCTCACACTGCAGATGAATGGACATGCCCTGTTGATGAAGATGACACAGGAGACGCTATCGCCAACATTGGTTTTGCCAACTCCACACAGGAATCTGGCCCTAACCCTGCATGATACCAAGACCAAATTGGCGACTTACATGGGTGACACACTGAGCATTGTATGAACCACCGCAATCCACCGGTAACCCATGGACAGCAAACTGTCAGGCTGTCTTTGGTCGTGGTGCAAGGGCCAGGACCTCACCTGCTGGGGTATGATTGGCTACGAGTCCTCCACTTCAACTGGTAGCAATATACGCCCGGTGCAATTTGTAGAGTACCAGTGATGAAGCTGGACAAGTCTGTTTGTCTCTGAAGCTGGGAAAGTCTGTTTGCCTCTGTGGGGACTACAAACTAACTGTGAACAAGGCACCCTGCCTGGATCGTTACCCTATGCCTAAGGTAGAGGACTAATGTAAAAACTGGCTGGAGGATGATCCTTTACAAAACTCGACATGAGCCACACATATTTACAGTTGGAACTGAACTCCGTAACTTGAAAGTATGCAACTATAAACACCTACAGGGGACTATTCAAGTATACCCGCTTCCTATCCAGGTCTCTTCAGCACCTGCAGTATTTTAAAGAATCATAGAATGTATACCTCGGGGACTACCCAAGGTAGCGGTCTATTTGGACAATGTGCTCATTATGGGAACCACCGACAAGAAGCACATGGAGAAACTAGAGGTGCTCCTCAGACACTTCTCCCAAGTTGGCGGCCACTTGAAAAGAAGCTAATGAATTTCTAGGGTTAAGAGTTGTGATATACTTGGGGTGTAGGGTGGACAAAGACGGCTGTCACCCTGTGGAGGAGAAGATTCAGGCCATCAAAGGAGTCTCAATTCCAAGGACTGTCACGGAGCTACAATCATTTTTAGGCCTTGTAAATTTTGACGGGGAATTCATTCTGAACTTGGCCATTCTGATGGCACTCCTGCTCACTTTGTTAAAAAAGAACCAAAAGTGGGCCTGGGATAATCCACAGGAAGAGGCATTTGCTGGTACGAAGAGGCGGTTTTCATCCTCCAAACTACTCACCAACCATGACCCATTCCAAGCCGCTGGTCCTTACTTGCGAGACCTCCCCTTATGGCATCGGTATGGTGCTGCCCCTTCGATGGGACAATGGCACAGAGTACCCAACACATAGCTCTCGCATCCAGAACTCTGGCAGACATGGAGGGTCAATATGCTCAAATAGAAAAAGAAGGCTTGGCGGTGGCATTCACTGTAAAAATAATTTAATCGGTATGTTTACGAGCGGCACCTCTTCGTAATCACTGATCATAAGCCTCTAATGGGCCTCTTTAAGGAGGACAAGGGGATTCCCCCCATACATTCGGGCTGAATTCAAGGCTGGGCACTCCTGCTTGCAGCATATGGATATACTTTTCAGCATCGCCCAGATAGCCCATGCTGATGCCTTCTGTTGTCTCCCACTACATGGGAGCCACCCATCTCCACCAGTGGCGATAAAGTCGTGACGACTTTCTGGATACTCTGCTGGTGACGACCATACAGTTATGAGAATGGACACAGAAAGATCCCAAATTGGCAAAATTCTGCCACATGTTGTTACATGGCGGGTTACATAGCAACCCCCCCGCAACCCTATGCCCAAAAGCAACAGGAATTGAGTGTTGAAGGTGGCATCCTTCTGTGGGGAGCTCGCAGGGTCATCCCATCTCCAAGCCAGGAATAGATCCTGAAAGATTTATACAGTGGTCACCCGGAAACTTCAAAAATCAAGATGCTGGCTAGAAGCTACGTTTACTGGCCAGGGATCAATGTTCAAAGCTACGTCTGCTGGCCTAGGATCAATGGCGACATCGAGCGAGTCGGCCCGGCTATGTGCATAGAGTTGCCCGGCATGTCAGGAGCACCTGAAACTCCCATCTTCAGCCTCTCTCCACCCCTGTGAATGGCCAGGGCATCCCTGGGGAAGGCTACATGTGGATTTCGCCGGGCCTTTTCTGAGGTCCATGTTTCTTATCCGTGTGGATGCCCATTCCAAATGGCTTGACCTATATAAGATGGCGTCTACTACATCGGGGGCCAGCAGTGAGAAATTAAGGTGATCATTTAGAACTCTCAGGATTCCTGAAGTTCTGGTCACCAACAACGGGACAAGCGAAGAATTTTTTGCATTCTCATGGATGAATGGAATCAGGCACATCTGAACCGCCCTGTACCACCTGTCATCAAACAGCCTGGCCATTTGTGCGGTCCAGACATTTAAGAGAACGTGAGCAGAAGGCAGACTGTGGGCTCCCTGGGCTTGCGACTGACAAGATTCCATTTTAACCAGAGGACTACCCCGCATTTTTACAACAGGGGTGACACCAGCAGAGCTGCTGATGGACCGATGTCTCAAAACCCGACTAAGCCTGGCTTTTCCAAACCTGGGCAGGAAGGTAGAACTGCAGCAGGACTCACAGCAAAGCCATCATGATCATAGGAGGTGAGGGTGGAATTTTCAACCAGGAGCCATGGTTTATGCCCCCAATTTCAGAGATGTGCACTCTGGCTCCTGGCGGTCATAGTGGACAAAACAGAACCCATTTCATATCGGGTTCAGGTCCAAGGGAATATCCCACATAAAGAAGTGAGAGCCTGCTTGAGAGGACTTCCAACCAGGACGTTGATATCTCCACTGAACCAGGAACCAATCATTAGCCAGGGTGTGCATCCAACCATGGCCCAACACAAGGACCATCAGGACTTAGACTAGACCAGCTCAGTAATGGGCACCGAGCATGCGCACAGAAGGACGATGCCGTGTCTGGCGTCGAGGTTCCGACAATAGCACTGCGGAGATTGACTAGGAAAAGAAAGTCTACTAACCGCCGTGCATAATTTTTTTTAAAAGGTTTTACAATTAGTGGGCAATGCAGCCTGTCTACCTACCCTGCACATCTTTAGGTTGGCAGGCCCACATGGGGTGAATGTGCAAAACTCCACACGGACAGTGACCCAGGGCCTGGATTGAACCCGGGTCCCTGACGCTGAGATAATCAGACACAATTAATGAAACGTCACAAATTCACCATCAAGTGAAGACACATATTTTGTGGATGGCCTTGCATTTCCTCCCTACACTTGTCAGTTCTATCACAGATATTAGACTTGACAACACTCAACCGAGCATTTCTCAACATGAATAAGAAACCAGGAAAAATAAAAATTCATAAATGTTCCTGTATTTTTATTCAAAGCATACAGCTTCATCTTTTGTAACCCACATGCAGAATTGTAGTACAGATGAAGAAGAAAAAGGATTTTTGGAAAAGGTAATTGCCTCGGGAAAAACAATTGCTTGTGGAAAATATATTGAGCTTTATGCAACTGTCCCATGAATTTTGCAAGGAAAGAACACAAGAATCACCATGAACAAGAATCAACCTTTTACATAACATTGTCCCACCATGCAAAAGTTTAATCCTTTCCTGGTTGCAAAATAAATTTCCAAATATAATTAATGGAATAAAAAAAATGTATACAATTTTCGATGCAAAATGTTGTTTAAAGACTTAGAAGTTTGCAGGAGCATTAACTGTCAGTACAGATCCCCAGAAAAGAGCAAGACTGTCCAGTGATCTGGTCTGACTGCATCTATAGAATAATGTCCAAAGCTGGACATTGCATGATAAGGAAGCTACCTAGATCCTGTAGGTAATACATGGGAGAGCAATGAACATAAGACTAGGAGCAGGAGTCCCTCAAACTCACTCTGCCATTCAATACGATCATGGCTAGTCTTGGCCTCAACTTCAGTTTCCTGCCAATTCTCTAAAACCGTTCCACCCATTAAGAATTGAAAATCTGTCTATCTCTTCCTTTAATTTACTCAAAATCCCGGCATCCACCGCACCCTGAGGTTGTAAAATCCACAGATTCACGGCCCTTTGACAGAAGTAATTTCTTCTAATCTCTGTTTTAAATCTGCTACCCCTTATCGTAAAACTGTGACTTCTCTTTCTATATTTCCCCACAAGAGGAAGCATCCACTCTACGTCTATTTTGTCAATAACCTTTATCATCTTATATACCTCAATAAGATCTCTTCTCATCCTTCTAAACACTAGGTGCACCCCCATTCATTCAAGTGAGTGATTTCACTCCACTTAACTCTCTTTAATGCAGTCAATGTTGACCAACATGGGGGTATCACCACTTAGGCCACTGAAGCATGAAGGGATATGAACGGATCAAAGCTGCAAATGGTTTTTATGAGCCGTCAATCAACAAACCACTACTCAAAAGCCATGAACGGATTGCAGACAGTGGATCTGTGGGAATCAGACGCAGGTACAGCTGCTCGCCTTCGAAGAATGGACACGTGGAGCTGCAAGGTAAGTATTACAGCAATACTGTTTCCCACAGCCCCCGTCGGGACTGCTCTCTAGCTTCCAGACAGGGTCCCTTTGCTGGGGCTGGGTTCCGTGGAGGGGGTAAATTTAACAGAGGGTCCCTGTGGGGTTCCCCCTATGACAGGGGTCCGTGGGGGAGTTCCCCCAATACAGGGATTCCTGGGGGAGGGGGGGGGGGGGGCTATTACTGGGGTCCCTGGAGGGGGTTCCCCCCAATACTGGAACCTTTCCCACATACGGAAAATTGGAATATTATAGCCAATGGATCCACTATCTTCACTGCCACTTCCTTTACACCCTAGGATGTAGGCCATCAGGCTCTGGGGATTTGTCTGCCTTCAATCCCAAAAGTTTGTTCTGTACATTCTTCCTATTGATGATGATTGTTCTAAGTTCCTCCTTTTCTTTGGAAATTTAACATTACCAGTTATCTGTAATGAAGCTGACTCTCACTCAGTGAAAAGCAAACAGAACCAGCTTTATATAAACTAAGGCCATTCAGCCTCATAAGGAAATGTCACAGTTCAAAAGATGTATATATGCACAGAGAAATAAATCCAGCAGCAGGCAAAGAGGACGCCGACTCAGCCTTGTAAGGCACACACTGAGAATTGTTATCATGAAGCTTATGTTCATAAACAGGGTGATAAAGAACTGAGCAAATTGCCACAAAAGGTCATCGAGGTCAGAACACCGCAGGGATTTAAGAAAAATTCAGATGCTGTAAATATGTGTCCCATCGGCCAAGGCTTAGGGCTGGTTCCACCAAAGTAAGCAGGAATTTAAATGGCTCGTCACATCTGCTGGTAAGAGACATGCCATGGCAGGGCAGTAAAATCCTGGCCAGAATCTAGAAATATGCTATTAAATCAGCTGAAGGGGACTTCTGGTTGTGGCTATGCGGAGCTAAGTTGCACATTCGGCAGCTCCCGCTAGAATTGGACTTTCGGGCTCTTTTTAGGGCCCCCAGCAGCACTTTTTCAATGATCCCCAGTGTGGGAAGGGGATAACATTATTGCCCCGGAATTGTATGGATTGGACAAGGAGTGAAACGGTGAAAAAAGTGGAGTTGGAGCAGAGACAGGTGCGAGGAAGGAAGGCTAAGATGGTGGCGGGTGGAGACCAGGCAGCGTGGTAGCAGTGGTCATAGGAGCAGCAGGAGTTTCTTCAGCGCTGCTTCACGGAGCTGAAATCAGAGCTCTTAGAACCGATGAAGGCCTCAATTGAGAAGCTGCTTGAGACCCAGACAGCCCAAGGGGCGGCGATCCGGGAGGTCCGACAAAAGGTCTCGGAAAATGAGGACGAGATCTTGGGCCTGGCAGTGAAGGTGGAGACGCACGAGGCGCTCCATAAGAAATGGCAGGTGAAGCTCGAGAACCTGGAGAACCGGTCGAGAAGAAAGAACCTATGGATTCTAGGTCTCCCGGAGGGGCAGGAAGAATCAGATGTGGGTGCCTATGTGGTCACCGTGCTGCATAAGTTGATGGGCGCCGGGTCCTTCCAGGGGCCCCTGGAGCTGGAGGGGGCCCATCGAGTGCTGGCGAGGAGGCCCAAGCCCAGTGAGCCGTCGGGGCGGTGCTGGTGCCTTTCCATCGGTTTGCGGACAGTGAATGTGTGCTAAGGTGAGCCAAGAAGGAGCGGAGCAGCAGCTGGGAGAATGCAGAGATCCGGATTTATCAGGACTGGAGTGCGGAGGTGGCTAAGATGAGGGCCGGGTACAACCGGGCTAAGGCAGTGCTGTACCGGAGAGGGGTGAAGTTCGGCATGTTGCAGCCGGCACGGCTGTGGGTTACCTACAGAGATCGTCATTACTACTTTGAGACGCCAGAAGAGTCGTGGACCTATATTCAAACTGAAAAGTTGGACTCGGACTGAGGACCGTGGACGAGGGGGCGCTGGGGCCGGGGGGGGGGGGGGGGGTGGTGGGGGGGGGGGGGGGGGGGGGGGGGGGGGGGGGGGGGGGCGGTGGTCAGGACTGTTGTGTTGTGTTTTGGGAGGGATTTTGTGGTTGGGTTGATCACTGTGTCTTCTTTGTCTGTCGGGCAGGCTTGTAGGGGGTTGGACAGGTAAAAGCTTGTGGGAGTTGGTGGCTGGAATTGGGGATGGGGCCCCACGGGGGGGGGGGGGGGGGGAGGCCCGAGCCGGAGGAATTGGGACGGGGCCTGGAAGTGGTTATGCCAGAGGGGGCGGGGTCGGACAGGAAGCGCGGGATTTGTTTCCAGCGCTAAGGATGGAAAGAGGCGGGGCCGGTGCTGAAAGCGCGGGCTTTCTTCCTGCGCTGAGTGGAAGGGGTGAGGTTGGGGGGAGCGAGGAGTGCCCGCTGATGGACAGGAGGGGGGAACGGAGATTCTTACACTGGGGGGGGGGGTCAATGGAATGGCGGGAGTAGCCGGGGTCAGCAGGAGTCGCTGACTCACGGAAGTGCATTGGGGGGAGCAATGCAGCTAGGGGAAAACCTTGCTGGGGGGGGGGGGGACCGAGTTGCTGCTGGATTGGCCAAGGGGGAGCTGGGGTTTGTAGAGGAGTCGGGGGCGGGGGTCTGCCTCTGGGAGGAACGGGAAGTGCGGGGGGCGCGGGCACGTGGCTGGCCTAGGAATGGTTATGGCTAGTCGGCTGGGGAGGGGGGCTGGTAGCCCCCTGATCCGGCTGATAACTTGGAACGTAAGAGGTCTGAACGGGCCAGTCAAACGGGCCCGTGTGTTCGTGCACCTGAAGGGGCTAAAGGCAGATGTGGTCATGCTTCAGGAAACGCATTTACGGGTGGCAGATCAGGTAAGGCTAAGGAAGGTGTGGGTAGGACAGGTGTTCCATTCGGGGCTGGATGCAAAAAATCGGGGGGTGGCAATCTTGGTGGGGAAGTAGGTGCCGTTTGAGGCGCTGAGCATTGTCGCAGACAACGGAGGTAGGTATGTGATGGTGAGTGGTAAGCTGCAGGGGGTGCGGGTGGTTTTGGTAAATGTATATGCCCCGAATTGGGACGATGCAGGGTTTATGAGGCGCATGTTGGGTCGGATCCCAGACTTAGAGACAGGGGGCTTGATATTGAGGGGGGGACTTCAACACAGTGCTGGACCTGGCATTAGATCACTCTAGTTCTAGGACGGGCAGGAGGCCGGCGGCGGCCAAGGTGCTGAAGGAGTTTATGGAACAGATGGGGGGGGTAGATCCGTGGAGGTTTGCGAGGCCGGGGGCCAGGGAATTCTCATTCTTCTCCCATGTTCATAAGGCCTACTCTCGGATTAACTTTTTTGTAATGAGCCGGGCGCTGATTCCGAGAGGAGAGGACACAGAGTACTCGGCCATAGTCATCTCCGACCATGCCCCACATTGGGTGGACCTCGAGCTGGGGGAGGAGAGGGACTAGCGCCCGCTGTGGCGCTTGGAGGTGGGAAGCTGGCAGATGAAGAGGTTAGCGGGCGGGTCCGGGGGTGTATAGAGTGGTACCTGGAGACCAATGATAACGGGGAGGTGCAGGTAGAGGTGGTCTGGGAGCGCTGAAGGCGGTGGTCAGGGGAGAGCTGATCTCCGTCAGGGCCCATAAAGAAGGGAAGGAGAGGAGAGAGAGAGAGAGGCTAGTGGAGAGGCGATTGGGGGAGATGGTTCGGATAGATAGGAGGTATTCAGAGGCCCCTGAGGAGGGGTTACTCAGGGAGCGGCGCAGCCTTCAGGCCGAGTTTGACTTGTTGACCACCAGGAAGGCGGAGACGCAGTGGAGGAAGGCGCAAGGGGCGGTGTATGAGTATGGTGAGAAAGCCAGCAGGATGTTGGCACATCAGCTTAGGAAGCGGGAGGCAGTGAGGGAGATTGGGGCAGTGAGGGAAAGAGGGGGGAGCACGGTGCGTAGTGCGGCGGGGATTAACCGGGTCTTCAGGGACTTCTATCAGGGACTGTATCGGTCTGAGCCCCCATCGGAGGAGGAGGGGACGGGTCATTTTCTGGACTGGCTAAGGTTCCTGAGGGTAGAGGGGGAGCGGGTGGCGGGGCTGGGGGTGCCGGTTGGATTGGAGGAACTGGTTAAGGGACTAGGGAGCATGCAGGTGGGGAAGGCACCAGGGCCAGATGGGTTTCCGGTGGAATTCTACAGGAAATAGGTGGACCTGTTGGGCCCGCTGCTGAATAGGACTTTCAATGAGGCAAGGGAAGGGGGGGTCCTGCCCCCGACGATGCCTAGGGCGCTGATCTCCCTGATCTTGAAGCGGAACAAGGACCCTTTGCAGTGTATCTTGTATAGGCCGATTTCACTTCTCAATGTAGATGCAAAACTGCTGGCAAAGATATTGGCCATGAGGATCGAGGACTCTGTCCTGGGGATTATACACGAGGATCAGACAGGTTTTGTGAAAGGGAGGCAGATGAATACCAATGTACGCAGGCTCCTAAATGTAATTATGATGCCAGCAGTGGAGGAGGAGGCGGAGGTAGTGGTAGCTATGGACGCGGAGATGGCCTTCGATAGGGTGGAGTGGGGATACTTGTGGGAGGTGTTGAGGAGGTTTGGATTTGGGGAAGGGTTCGTCAGCTGTGTGACTGCTGTAGAGGTCCCGGTGGCATGTGTGGCCACGAACAGGAGGAGGCCATACCGAGGAAAGAGGCAGGGGTTCCCTTTATCCCCCCTGGTCTTTGTGCTGGCGATTGAGCCCCTGGCCATGGCCTTGAGGGAGTCTAGGAATTGGAGGGGGTTGGTGCGGGTGGGGGGGGGGGGGGGGGGGGGAATACCGGGTATCGTTGTATGCAGACGATCTGCTGTTGTATGTGGCGGACCCGGTGGGGGAAATGCCGGAGGTGTTGAGGATCCTCAGGGAGTTTGGGGATTTCTCCGGGTATAGGCTTAACATGGGGAAGAGTGAGCTGTTCGTGGTGCACCCGGGAGACCAGGAGAGGGGGAATGGTGAGCTTCCGCTAAAAAGGGCAGAGAGGAGTTTTAGATACCTGGGAGTGCAGGTGGCTAGAAGCTGGGGGGCCCTGCATAAGCTTAACTTCACGAGGCTGGTGGAACAAATGGAGGAGGAGTTCAAAAGGTGGGATATGCTGCCGCCCTCCCTGGAGGGTAGGGTACAGTCCATTAAAATGACGGTGCTCCCGAGGTTTCTGTTTTTGTTCCAGTGCCTCCCCATCCTGATCCCTAAGGCCTTTTTAAGCGGGTTAACAGGAGTATTATGGGGTTTGTGTGGTCCAAGAAGACCCCGAGGGTGAGAAGGGTGTTTTTGGAGTGGAGCAGGGACGGGGAGGGGGCCTGGCGTTGCCTCATCTCTGCGGGTATTACTGGGCTGCCAACGTGGCAATGGTACACAAGTGGGTAATGGAGGGGGTGCCTTGGAAGAGGTTGGAGATGGCGTCCTGTTGGGCACGAGCCTGGGGGCATTGGTGACGGCACTGCTGCCGCTCCCTCCGATGAGGTACATACACTACGAGCCCGGTGGTGGCGGCAACCCTCAAAATCTTGGGACAATGGAGACGTCACAGGGGGAGGTCACAAGGACCCTTTGCAGTGTATCTTGTATAGGCCGATTTCACTTCTCAATGTAGATGCAAAACTGCTGGCAAAGATATTGGCCATGAGGATCTAGGACTCTGTCCTGGGGATTATACACGAGGATCAGACAGGTTTTGTGAAAGGGAGGTGTGGTCCCCGATACGAGAGAACCATCGGTTAGCCCGGGGAGAATGGATGCGGGGTTTCGGAGCTGGTACAGGGCGGGTATTAGGAGGATTGGGGACCTGTTCATCGACGGGAAGTTCGCGAGCCTTAGGGAACTGGAGGACAAATTCGGGCTCCCCCCCCCCCGGAAACACCTTCTGCTATATGCAGGTAAGGGCGTTCGTTAGGCATCAGGTGGTGGAGTTCCCGCTGCTGTCGGCGCCCAGGGTTCAGGATTGATGTTGACGGGGGTGTGGCTTGGAGAGGGTAGGATTTCGTTAATTTATCAGATGATACAGGAGGAGGAGGCCTCGGTGAAGGAGTTAAAAGGTAAGTGGGAGGAGGAACTGGTGGTGGAGATCAATGAGGATACGTGGGCGACTGCCTTGGGAAGAGTAAATTCTTCCTCCTCTTGCGCCAGGCTTAGTCTGATACAATTTAAGGTACTGCACAGGGCGCATATGACCGGGGCAAGGCTGAGCCGGTTCTTTGGGAGTGAGGATAGGTGCATGAGATGTTCGGGGGGGTTCTGCAAACCATACCCACATGTTCTGGGCATGCCCAGCGTTAGAGGAGTTCTAGAGGGGTGTAGCGAGGATGGTGTCAAGGGTGGTGAACTCCAGGGTTAAGACAAGCTGGGGGCTTGCAATATTTGGGGTATCAGAGGAGCCAGGAGTGCAGGAGGCGAAAGAGGCCGGTATTCTGGCCTTTGCGTCCCTGGTAGCCTGGCGGAGGATTCTGTTGCAGTGGAAGGATGCGAGACCCCTAAGCGTGGAATCCTGGATTAACGACATGGCAGGGTTTATTAAGTTGGAGAGGGAGAAATTAGCCTTAAGGGGATCTGTGCAGGGGTTCTTCAGGCAGTGACAGCCGTTCCTAGACTTCCTGGCGGAGCGTTAGGAGATGGTCAGTAGCAGCAGTAACCGGGGGGGTGGGGGGGCTTGTTTATGTTTGGTTGGAGATTTATTATTGTTTATTGGTTATTGTTCATTGGTTAACGTTCATTGTTTATTTGTTTATTTATTTTCGCTGTTTCACTTTTCTGTACAGGGGTGGGGGGGGGGGTTCTATTTTTCTGTTCCGTTATTTATGATGTTAAAATTTTGAATAAAATTTTTTTTTTAAAAATAATGAGCTGAAGGTACTTCTTTATCTAAACTTAGTTCACCTTCAATAACAGGGGGATCTTTGTTAAAGAAGATAATGATCTGGAGGAAGCTTGCTTACTTAATAATGAAGACGACGCAAAATTCCTGAGAGGGCAGCACAGTAGCAGAGTGGGCAGCACTGTTGCTTCACAGGTCCAGGGTCCCAGGTTCGATTCCCGGTTGGGTCACTGTCTGTGCGGAGTCTGCATGTTCTTCCCGTGTCTGCGTGGGTTTCCTCCGGGTTCTCCGGTTTCCTCCCACAAGTCCCGAAAAACGTGCTGTTAGGTAATTTGGACATTCTGAATTCTCCCTCTGTGTTCCCGAACAGGCGCCGGAATGTGGCGACTAGGGGCTTTTTACAGTAACTTCATTGTAGTGTTAATGTAAGCCTACTTGTGACAATAAAGATTTTTTTTTTAAATTTTAAAGGTTGCCGAATGCTTTGAAAATTTGACAATTGACATACCTAATCGAGACCCCTGAATTGAATGACAAGTTTATGTAAACCAAAGTTTTGAACCACGCCATTGGCATGGTTACATGATATCAGCATTCTGGCCTGTTCCTTAAATTAATGATCACAGCTAGATTGACAAGGCTCCATGAGCTAATCAAAACTTTGCTATCTATATCATCAAGATCCAATGTTTATTGAGTCATTAAAATAAACAATGATCATTACTTTGGATTATTTATAAATTGCCTGTAAACATGAAATCACATCAGAAAAAGTTGAAAGCGTGTAGAAGTCAACCAACATAATTGGTGATGGACTCACCTTATATTTCCAGCAGCGTCTGTTCCTATTCTGGGTTATAATCAGTCCCTCTTTATTCAAAAGTTTTAGAAATGTGCAAAAACAACAATATTTTGGATTTACTTTGAAAATACATGACATGAATGTAACCATTTTTTTGAGGTGGGGGGGATGTGAGTATCGTTAGCAAGACCAACAATATTACCCTCCCTAAATCACCTTTGAGAATGTGGTGGTCAGCTGCCTTCTTGATCTGCAATAGTCCATGTGGTGTGGGTATACCCACAGTGCTGTTAGAGAGGGAGTTTCAGGATTATGACCCAGCGACAGTGAAGGAACAGCAATATATTTCCATGTCAGGGTGATGAGTGGCTTGGAGGAAACTTGCAGGTGGTGGTTGGCCTTGTCCTTCCAGATGGCAGAGGTCAAGAGTTTGAAAGATGCTGTCAAATGAGCCTTGCAGTGTTGCTGCAGTGCATCATGTCGATGATACATGCTGCTGTCACTGTGCATCAGTGGTTAGAGTGATTAAATATTTCAGATGGTGGATGGGATGTTGATTAAGCAGGCTGCTTTGTCCTGGATGGTTTCGAGCTTCTTGAATGTTATTGGAACTGTACTCATCCAGGCAAGTGAAGAGCATTCCATCACTCTCCTAGCTTTTGTTTGCTTTGAGAAGTCAAGAGATGAGTTACTTGTGGTGGAATTCCCGCCGTCTGATATGCTTTTGTAGCCACAGCATTAATATGGCTGGCTCAGTTCCGTTTCTGGTCAATTGTAACCACTAGGATGTTGATAGTAAAGAGAAAATGCTGGAAATTCTCAGCAGGTCTGACAGCATCTGTAGGGAGAGAAAAGTGCTGTCGTTTTGAGTCCAGATAGCCGTTGTCAAAGCTAAAAGACTTTGAAAGTGGGAAATATTTATACTGTGGGGTGAGAGAATGAAAGATAAGACTTCAAAAGTGGGAAATCGGTGCTGGCACTGATGCTGCCAGATCTGCTAACATTCCCCAGCATTTTCTCTTTGGTTTCAGATTACAGCATCCGCAGTAATTTGCTTTTATATAGGATGTTGATACTGGGGGATTTTGCGATGGTAATGCTGTCAGATGTCAAGTGGTGGTGGTTAGATTCTCCCCTGTTGGAGATGGTCATTGCTTGGTACTTGTCTGGCAGGAATGTTACATGCCACTTGTCAGCGTAAGGCTGACTGTTGTCCAAGTCTCACTGCATGCAGGCATAGGACTGCTTTATTATTCAAAGAGTTGTGAATAGAACTGAACATTTTGCAATCATCAGTTAACATCCCCACTGCAGTTATAGTGGATTGCCAGTTTGGTATGCTCAGTCAGGTTGCTGATCCACACTCTCTTACTCAGCCTGGACATAACAGGAACAGCTTTTGCAATGCGTGCTGATTTCAGCATCAGTGATTGCTGGTGATTCTAGAGCCCATATATGTGAAGCTATCAATAACCTCCAACATTAATCTGACCATGTTGATTTGTGGTGATACGGCAATGTCCTGGGCCATCAATATTTGACTTCCTACTTCTGATGGTCAAACTAAACTCTTCACAGGCCTGGGAAATTTCCCTTCCAGGTTAGTTTCTTCTTTGGAATTATATGTATATTTTCTCTCTGGAAATGATCAAAATTCTTAATCTGGAGTAAAGGGAACAACTTTATTCCCTTTGAGTAAAAGGAACAAGGTCAAGGCTAGACCTTTAATGCTGAAACATCCATCAGCCTGGTGTGGTACAGGCGTAGCCACAGTGGTGATTGGTCCTTCCAGTCCAACACATGCAGCAAGGCTTTTGCCCACCATTACAGCCAGACCAAGCACCAAGGCATCTACACAAGAGGGAAGCCCTTCCTTCTGCTAGGCCTGAAGAGAGGATTTCACTGAATTAGATGCTGTGTGCAAACCCTGGCTCATCCACATGGAGGATAAGACCTTCTGCAGCTCAGGCCTCCTGATGTTGCACTACACACATGCAGGCACCCACCAGGCGCAGGCAGCAAATAGCTTCAATCCAGGTAAGCCATTCTGTGGCAAATCCCACTTCTTGGCTCCTGCTCCATTCAGCTCTGTGGAGTACAAGCGCATGGGTGACCAAATGAGTCTGCATGTATAATACCAGAATTGTCTGCAGCCTCCCCAGTTGGGCTTCATGCTCCCCCACATGGCTCTCCTGGGAAATGATTGCTTGGCATAATCTGTCCCCAGCTGCCAATATTGACTGCAGTTACCAGAAGGCGACAATTGTTTTAAGAGTATGCAGCACTGACATAGAAATATATTCCAATATAATCAGGAATTACAGTGAAATATTACTTTCCAAAATTCTCATGAAGTATTTTGTGTTTACACTGAAGTTAGCATGGTATAACTGGAAAATTCACTCCAGTTACTTATGGTATCATATCATCAATGTGTTATTCAATTAAGTGAAGAAGATCATTGTAAAAATCAAGTGAAGAAAATATTGTACTTGTACAATAGACTGTCCGTATTGACTGAACAGTAACTAAGTACAGTTCTGTAGGGAACTGAGGAATAATGTATTACAGGAGTGCAACGATTAGCTGTGTGGCAAGGATCTTTTGTGCCTTGGATTTGAATCCACTCAAAAATGGATGGAGATTGTAATATAGAAAATATAACTTTCAGGACATGATGTGGCCAAGATGGACTCTGATCTCTTATCAAATATAACAATGGAATTGTGTAATATAGTCACTTACAAATTGCGTTTTATTCTTTCAAAATCCTTGTCTAATGACTTTCATCATTTTAATTGCCAAAGGATTGTTACAAAGACAAGAGCATCAATCACAGATAAGATTTATGATTCTAATTATTAGTCTCCTAATCTTCCCTAATGTTTTTCATCATTTGGCTAAAGGTCTCTTAATTTTAGTTATTTTTGTTATTTGAAACAAAGTCAAGCAACAGATTTCAAATTATTTCATAATCTATATCAAAGCTACTACTTCATTCAATTAAAAATCACATCTTACCAACAACAATTTGTATTTATACAACATCTTTAATGTAATAAAACCCTGACGGACTCCTGCTGTTGACATCAAACAAAATTTGACACTGAGCCACATCGAGAGGTAATAAGATGGGTAATCAAAATCTTGGTCAAAGAGATGGGTTTCTAAGAGTCTCTTCGGGTAGGAACGAGAGATGGAGAGGTTTAGGGAGGGAAGTTCAGAGCTTAGCGCCCAGGTAGTTAAAAGCACAGCCACAGCCACAAATGATGGAGATAAAAATTGAGATGCCAGAAGGCACAAAGATAGGTCTGAAGTTGATCAGGCTGGAAGTTGTCACAAGAATAGGGAGGGGCAAGGCCTTGGAAGAATTTGAAAATAACGATGAGAATTTTAAAATTGAGCAGTTGGGGTCAATGTACATCAACGAGCAAAGGGGCAGTGAGTAAATAGAATTTGGTGAGTCGGGATATGGACAGCAGACAGTTCACCTGAAAATTATATACTTGTATGTTTGACTAATTTATTTTAAATAGTCTTAAGAAATTCAAAAAGCACATTTGTAGCTGATCATAATTGTATGAAGAAAATGCTACCATGTAGCTGCCAGAATTTAATGTACGTCTCCTTCACTGATGGCTAATTTGTCTTCTCACTGACTGCTTCAGTGGAAAATAGGTCTATTCAAAGCAACTCAATTACCAACAACCACCCCCCTCCACCCCAGGACTTGGCTCAACTCACAGCTTTTGCTTTACCACCTGGGCGGTAGGTGGCAATAAAGATGCCTGACTGAATGTTCTGAGTCTGAAACCGAGCCATGATAGTTTTCGATTCGACAGAGCTGCTGGACACTGCATCCTAATTAGCCACCTCCAGGGCGATCTACTTGACCAGCACACTAATGGCTGGATCATGCGGGACGCTGCGGCTCGAGTGATTCGCGCAAGGTTTTGCGCCGAGCACAAAGCCCAATTTGGGCCTCTCCCGCAATGCACCCGACACATCCAGATTGACGCCAGGCGCAAAATGATGGAAGAGTGTGTGAAAGTGTATGTTAGAGAGAGAGAGCATGTGTGAGAGTGTGTCAAGGAGAGAGAGAAATTGAGCCTGAACTCAATACTGAGACACACACACACAAATACTGTTCGACAGGGACACATACACATTCCCCACTCTTCCTCCTCCTCTCTCCCCAAAAACCTAGCCACACACTGGGCAGGGTGAGTAGGAAAGCCCAGACTGAAAGACAACCAGCTTCCAACACACACTTTTGTATGAATTGCCCGAGGCCAGCTCGGAGGGTGCAGCGCCAGTGGCAAACAAAAAGAAGTGGTAGCTAAACCCAGCTCCTCAGCTCAGCCCCAGCCCTCTGGCTTTTCCCTGGTGTGTGATCTGGGACCAAGTCTGTCTCTTTCTAGCTCTACTTATTCAGCAAAATAACAAAACACATTTTATTCGTTAGCTGCTGCTTCGTGCTTCTAAATGGTCATTGTATTGATAACTTATCTTTTTTTTTAAATTTAGATTACCCAATTATTTTTTCCAAATAAGGGGCAATTTAGCATGGCCAATCCACCTACTCTGCACATTTTTGGGTTGTGGGGGCGAAACCCACGCAGACACGGGGAGAATGTGCAAACTCCACACAGACAGTGACCCAGAGCCGGGATCGAACCTGGGACCTCAGCGCCGTGAGGCGGTTGTGCTAACCACTAGGCCACCAACTTATCTTTTAAATTATCATTTTATTGCTCTGACATTGGTGTTTGATTTCTTCATATCCTACCATCTTTTTTTGAAATTCATGTTCAATGACCCTCCAAACCAGAGCCGCAATTTTTCCACCATGCTGCGCCCAGCGCTGATCCGGGTACGCTGGGTGCTTCGTGGGAGAGGCCCAAATAAGGCTTTGCACTAGGCACACAACTTTGCATGTTTCACCTGATCTGCAGTGCCTGGCATGATCTGGATCACGCCCAGGGTAATTATATATAAATGTGTCATAATCCTGCCCATTGAGGGCGGGATCACCATCACCTTTTGGCAATTTTGCATATTAGAGCAAAACAGCCATCCTCACTCTAATGTGCAGACTCAAGGTACCTGAGGCATTGGGATTCATCCCCTTTTTCATTTAAGGCATATATGCATCGGCGATCTCAGGCGAGCACCACTCAGCATTTGTGGGGACCAGACGGAACGGCACTTGTGGGGATCTCCCAGTGGCTCAGAGGCCCCCAACCGCAAGCCCTTTGGGCAGGGTGGTGCCACTTCTGGTACCACCTGGGCACCCTGGCAGTGCCAGGCTGGCATGTGCACTACCAGGCTGGCACTACCAAGATGACAATTGTTGCACACGTGTGCGATCAGGCTGGGGTGCCCTGCATGGGTGTTGGAGATGTGCGGCTGGGGCCTGGGACCCCTCCCATACTGTGTTTGGGCTGGTGGGGGTCGGGGACGCTTCAGGGGCATCAGAGTTCGGGATGCCAATTTAAAGTAACATCCGATTTCTCGCTACACTGAGGAGTTCCGGCGAGCGGAGCTCCCCAATGTACAAAATGGGGCTAAATATTTTTTGCTATTTCGCCTCGGCCGCGAGTTCCCCGCTGAGGCCCCTTATATAACGCGAGCCGCGTTGCATAGCCATGGGTTCCATGGCACTGCGAGCGCTGGGTAACATGTAGCTAAACGCACTCGATACGGGACTTTGTTCCCAATTCGTTGAATTGAGCCCTCAGTCATTTTTTTGGTTGAATCGTGGCCCAGATCTCAGGTATTTTCTGCTGGGCGTCTTGCTGAAGGGAAATGAGAGGCTCAAAAGAACTCTGATTGCTTTTTGAAGGATTGGCAGAAGGAGTTATATTTGCTCCAATAGAAACGGGAAGTGTTGTAACTACTCAGAACATCTGACTGCATCTGTACAGAGAGAAAGAAGTCAGCGAACGTTTGTTAGAGCTAGTGCAGATTGTGGACCTGAAGCTTTTACACAGATGCTACCCGGCATGCTCAGTATTTCCAGCATCTTCTGTTTATATTAATGTTTCAGATTTCCAGTATCTGCAGTATTTTGCTGTCTTATGATATGTTCCATGCTGGGCATGTGTACGTGTTTAGTGTTAAGTTAAAATGCTAACTGTAGTGACATGTATGGCCGACTGGTAGATAGGGACGACACCGTACTGGACGCAACAAGAAGGAAATGGGAGGACGACCTGGGGATGGAGATAGGGTGGGGACTCTGGAGCGAAGCACTGCATAGGGTCAACTCCACCTCCACGTGCGCAAGGCTCAGCCTGACGCAACTAAAAGTGGTACATAGAGCCCACTTAACGAGAAACCGTATGAGTAGGTTCTTCCCGGAGGTGGAGGACAGATGCGAGCGGTGCCAAAGAGGCCCGGCCAACCACGCCCACATGTTCTGGTCTTGCCCCAGACTTGTGGAGTACTGGACAGCCTTCTTCGAGGCTATGTCCAAAGTGGTGGGGGTGAGGGTGGAGCCATGCCCGATAGTGGCGGTCTTCGGGGTTTCAGACCAGCCAGATCTATTCCTGGGGAGGAGGGCGGACGCCCTTGCCTTTGCCTCCCTGATCGCCCGCCGTAGACTCCTGTTTGGCTGGCGGTCAGCAGCACCGCCCAGAGCTGCAGACTGGCTGTCCGACCTCTCGGAATCTCTCCAAATGGAGAAAATCAAATTCGCCATCCGAGGGTCGGACGACGGCTTCCACAGAACGTGGGAGCCATTCATGCAACTGTTCCGGGACCTGTTTGTGGCCAACGTACAAGAGGAAGAATAGTCGGGTGGCCAAGAATCAGGGGAAAATGGACGGGAATCGGGGGAGGGTAGCCGGGGGGGGGTGGGGGGGGGGGGGGTTACGGGCTCGTTATGGGGGTTTGATGGCAAGCCAAGGCCCAAAACCAAACTATAAATAAATGCCTATAAACATGTGCCTCGCCCATATTGGGGAATGTAAAATATGTATGCTGGCTAAAGGGGCGGCCACAATTGTTGTTATGAAGATGCTTACCTGTAAATATTCATGTTAAATTTTTGTGTTTTCTTTTTTTTTTCTCTCTAATAATTTGTAATTTGTCATATATAAAATATGAAAACTCAATAAAAAACATTTATTAAAAAAAAGTTAAAATGCTAAAATATTTATCATTCAATGCAAACTGTAATTTTTCTTTTAACAAAGACCACTTGTGTGGATAGATATGTCACATTATTGCAGGTGAATATGTTGGTGCTAACGTATTGGAAGGTTTTTTCCTTTTTAAACTTAAAGTAAAACTGGGAATCACACACCAATAGAATATGCCAATGTGAGTTCATGATATTCACTTTGTATATGGGATTGTGGTTTATGGTGCTTGAGGTTCCAGTCTTGTCGATGTTACTGTCCGGATATCGCATAGGATTAGGTTCAATGAAGCGGAGCTGGTTGCATAATATGAACGACCATGTTGTGTATAGTTGTCTGACAGAAGGCTTTGGAAGGTGTATCATACTGAGCTATCAATGGGATTTATTAATAGAGGCACAGAGTACAAAAGACAAAATGTTTTGCTAAATCTGTATAAAAGAGTTTGACCCCCACTGTGACTCTGGTTCCCATTCAGGGCACTGGAAGGATGTGAGGGAGAGGGCTAAAGGGGTTTGTAGGGCAGGGTGGTGTGATTGGAGAAGCACCAGAGGCCATGGTTTCTCTCCCTGGTCCTGCTTGTGCCGCATGTCTATACACAAGGTGACACTGTAGGAGAAAAATAAACTGGGACATGCATGTTATTATACTTGTTGAATATCTGACCTTTGACATTCCCTAGAGGAAATCAATTAATCCCATGCATTTCACACATCACTATTTGGAATAAATAAGCACTCTGGAAAATGTATGGATGGTGACATGATCACAGACTCCCTACAGTGCAGAAGGAGGCCATTCAGTACAGACCCTCTGAAAGAGCACGTTATCCAGGCCCACTCCCCTGCCCTTTCCCCATAACCGCACCAAACCTGCACATCTTTAGACTGTGGGAGGAAACCGGAGCATACAGAGGAAACCCACACAGTCACTAGGAGAACGTGCAAACTCCACACAGATAGTCACCCAAGGCCGGAATTTCTTCCGGGTCATTGGCACTGTGGGACAGCAGTGCTAACCGAGCCGCCCTTACATGAGTAAAGTATAATTTGCACCCAAGGTTCAAGATCATTCTAATTCGTTGCGAACATAAGTAGCAATGGTATCATGCGCCCAATTAAATTTGCGGTTGTTCAAACCTACGATCAAATGTGGACCGTTATCCCCTCAGGTGTGAAAATTTAATTGTGCCTTCTTAAAACCTTTCCAAGAAAAGCTGCGAAAATGAAAATAAGCCATGAGAGTTGAGTTGATTTACTTCAATTAAAACCTTAAATGAGTTTTATGTCTGGTTTAATGCTTTTTATTAAACTGATCCAAAAATATAATGGTACGGTCCCCTGCCAGGTGCTCTCACAGGGAACTGCACTTGACTTTGACTAAGATGCCTAAGACTTCCTATAGAGAATGTGTCCATAAGGAGACAGGCTGTAGGGCTCTGAAGGATAGAGCCTGTATTCAATTCCAAATTCTGAGAGACTTCATTATTAAATAAATGTATTAAAGTGGCCTGAATTCTGTCAGCACAATGGGGTCAATCCAAATCGTACGCAATCCCAGGCATTAATTAAGTGGATATCCGAGTAGCTTGTTTTGGAGACACTTAATTATCTGGACAGATTTCTCTGCATGGGGTTAAATGCACAGCTAATCAAAAGAAAGACCCATCATGCATCTGTTGAGTTTGAAGACTGTCTCTGCTGTTCCCTTTTCTTACAGTAAATGGTTTTTCACCTTTGACAGTGTTATAAATAATGTTAGAAAAGTGGCACAATGGGTGGCACTGCTGCCTCACAGCTCCAGGGACCCCTGTTCAATTTCAATCTTGGGTGACTGTTGAGTTTGCACGTTCTCCCCATGTTTGCATAGGTTTCCTCTGGGTACTCGGGTTTCCTCTCACAGCCCAAGGATGTGCAGGTTAGGTGGGTTGGCCATGCTAAATTGCCTCTTAGTGTCCAAAAGATCTACCGGTTAGGTGAGGTTAAGGGGCTATGGGGATAGGGCGAGGGGAGTGGGTCAGTGCAGACCCGATGGGCCGAATGGCCCCCTTCTGCACTGTAGGGATTCTATGGGCAGGATTTACAGGCTGTTCACGCTGGTGGGAAGTTCCGGTAAATCACATCCACAATCATTCCGGTTCCAGGCCGGTGCAATGGTTTATCGGTGGTGAGTGACGCTGCCCACTGGAAATACCGTTGACAGTAGTGAGACCGGTAGATCCCATTGGCGGACCGCCACCCCACCGAAAAACATGGGGCAGGGTGGTCGGTAAATCCCACCCTATGGGTGGGATTCTCCGACCCCCCGCTGGGTCAGAGAATCGCTGGGGGCGGCATGAATCCCGCCCCCGCAGAATTCTCCAGCACCGGAGATTCGGCGGGGGCGGGAATCGCGCTGCGCCGGTTGGCGGCCACTCACAGCGTCCCACCCCCCCGGCGATTCTCCGACCCGTGATGGGCCGAAGTCCCGTTAGTTCTTTGCCAGTCCCACCTGCGTAGATTAGACTAGGTCCCTTACCGGCGGGACCTGCCAGTGAGGGCAGGCTCTGGGGTCCTGGAGGGGGGGGGGGGCGGGTGATTTGGCCCCGTGGGGGTGCCCCCACGGTGGCCTGGCCCGCGATTGGGGCCCACCGATCCGCGGGCGGGCCTGTGCCGTGGGGGCACTCTTTTCCTACACGTCAGCCGTGTCAGCCTCCGCGATGGCCGACGCGTAGATGAACACCCCCCCCGTGCGCATGCGCGGGGATGACGTCAGCAGCCGCTGATGCTCCTGCGCATGCGCGGACCCGCGCCGGCCAGCGGAGTCCCTTCGGCCCCGGCTGGCCTTCCATGCCAGCGGCGGGGCGCAAACCACTCCGGCGCCGGCCTAGCCCCTGAAGGTGAGGAGGATACCGCACCTTTGGGGCGGGCTGATGCCGGAGTGGTTCATGCCACTCCTTCCCGCCGGGACCCCCTGACCCATCGGGTACGGGAGAATCCCACCCCCAATGATTCTATGCACTTAATTATACAATATGGAGCCAGTTGTATATTCCTTGTATAACCCTTGGGTGTTGAAACTCGGTCTCCAGCATAAAGGTGGTCAAATACAATATAACAATTTCAAGAAGGATTACGGCATAAAAAAACCATGATCAAATAATTATGGATGAAATTTTCCGGGTGTTCAAGCTTGCAGGATATTCTGGCCCTGCCGACGGCACACCCTTCCACAGGCTTCCCGATGGCATGGGGTGAATTCAATGGGAAATCCCGCTGACATGACGGGACCAGAAGATCCCACCAGTGGCCAACAGCAGTCTGCCTCCCGCCGCACGGAGGCCTGAGAATCTCACCCTTTGTGTGAGAATAATCACATATCTGTCACATTCATAAAAATGCCCACGGTCGTGTATGTCATAAATCCTTGTTGATTTTTAGTTGAACTTTTAAAGCAGACAACAAGTCCACTCTCCAGCTCTATCCCGAAACCCCACCTAACCCGCACATCCCTGGACAGTAAGGGGTCTCACCGACCAGGTGGAGAGGAAATGAGTACCCTGAATCGCCTCTGTGGGGAAGGCCCGCTCTATGAAGTGCCCATCAGGAAACTAACTGGCCAGTGGCAGGCCCTCCTCAGGATTTAGTGAATGGAAATCAACCCCCCCTCCCCCCACCCTAGAGCTGTGGCCAATGCACAGACCAGGATTGCCAAGGGACGCAGACCACAGGTGAGTGAGGGGAGAAGGGAGTCACAGGGAGGAGCTCATTGGTGAGGTGGGTGGAGGTGAAGTTGAAAAAAACGATAAGGGTTGTCTCCCAGTGAGTGCAACATCCTGATGCCGAATCCCACGACCAGGCACTGAGTGGCTTTGTACCGGGCACCCCGCCAGAAGCCTGCAATGAAAATGAAAATCGCTTATTGTCACGAGTAGGCTTCAAATGAAGTTACTGTGAAAAGCCCCTAGTCGCCACATTCCGGCGCCTGTTCGGGGAGGCTGTTACGGGAATCGAACCGTGCTGCTGGCCTGCTTGGTCTGCTTTCAAAGCCAGCAATTTAGCCCTGTGCTAAACAGCCCCTTATACCCAACAGCCATTCACAAGACTTCCAGCTCAGATACTAATTGAGGCCCTTAGGTGGGCAATTAATGCCCAATAAGGGCATCATCCCACCACCACTGGTATCCAACAAGCAGTGGGTGGGTGTCTCGCCATGCGGGAAGCCCGAGGCTTCTTGCCGGGTGCGTCAAACCTAGAAATCTGAATTAAAGGACAATTAGTCTTTCGACATTTTTTTTTGTCAAGTTGTAAGTACAATTGACTTTAGAGAAGCCCATGTTAGTCAGTCTAATGTAAGGTTTTCCCTGTTCTGGAATATTCAACAGTATGCAGGGTGACTGTGTTGTGCAGTGAATTAAAAACTGAGATCTGGCTTTGAATCTAACTGAAACTATTGTGATGAAGGTCTCTGCAGGGTGAAAGTCTTCTCTGTGAAATAGGTTTAGGAAAACAAAGCCAAATTGAAATGAAATGAAATGAAAATCGCTTATTGTCACGAGTAGGCTTCAATGAAGTTACTGTGAAAAGCCCCTAGTCGCCACATTCCGGCGCCTGTCCGGGGAGGCTGGTACGGGAATCGAACCGTGCTGCTGGCCTGCTTGGTCTGCTTTAAAAGCCAGCGATTTAGCTCAGTGAGCTAAACCAGCCCCTAGTGAGCTAAACCAGCCCCTCAATTATAAGTGAGCATGGGTTGAGAGTACAAAACGTACTTCACCCAGAATAGCTGTAAAGAAACCTTTGGCCACAAGAACATCAGGCAGTAGTCCATATATAACATCTTCATGGCCTGTGGGGAACAAAGGATGATGGATCCTATTGGATGGTTCCCTGAGCCAACTGGCAGTCATTTGACAAAATGCTTCATCATCAGAACTTTCACACGAGTACCATTACATAGCTTGGCTGGTGGTGAGAAGGGTTCTCCTCATTGGATCCTTCTGCATGCTCAGAATTTCACCACCTTCACACACTGTCCTTGAGGTGGTTATGCAGGGAAGAGACTGTTGCCCACCTCCTCCTGCAAGGTCCCTTTGCAAAGCATGTCTGGAGCAAGATATACTGATTATTGTCCAGATTTGTCCTGAGTAGATCCTCAATGCATGGTGCCGTGTTCTATGTGCTGTTCCCAGTGTTAAAAATACAAAGTTTGTAAAATTGCTATATTTTGGGACTGTCTTTTAAATTTATGGTAAAATGGAGGCATAAATAGCGGTCATCTGAATTTTGCCCAAAAACAAGCTTCGGTGACTTGATTGTGAAAGGGTCACACAGATTGTTGTACTGTGAACAAGGTGTGAGATATTCATATATCTCAAGCGACAGTTGATTAGGATTCATGAAAGTCACATTCCTGTGGGAACGAAGGATAAGTATGGGTAGTTTAGGGAGCCTTGGATAACAAGGGATATTGTGAACCTCGTCAAAAAGAAAAAGGAGACTTTTGTACAATTTAGAAGGGTGGGGACAGTCGAAACCCTTGAGAAGTATAGAGGAAGTAAGAAGGTACTGAAGCGGGAAATTAAGAGGGCTGGGAGGGGTCATGAAAAGTCCTTGGCAAGTAGGATTATGGTGAAGCCCAAACCTTTTAATCATATGTAAAAAGCAAGAGGGTGGCCAGGGAAAGGATTGGACCACTTAAGGGCAGTGGGGGGAATCTATGTGTTGAGACAGTGGAAATGGGCATGGTACTAAATGAGTACTTTTCATCAATGTTCACCAAAGAAAGGGACTTTGTGGAAGATGATTCTTGGGTAGGGTGTTTGGACAGTCTGGATCATGTTAACATTGAAAAGGAGGCGGTATTGGGAATTTAAAAAGATATTAAGGTTGCTAAGTCTCCTGGGCCGGATGGGATTTACCCTAGAATACTGAGGGAAGCAAGGGAGGAAATTGCTGGGGCCTTGACTGACATCTTTGTTTACTCATTGGCTAAAGGTGAGATCCCAGAGGTCTGGAGAATAGTTAATGTGGTACTGCTGTTTAAGAAAGGTGGCAAGGATAATCCTGGAAACTATAGGTTGATGAGCCTCAAGTCAGTAATAGGGGAGAACAGTGGATGTTGTTTACATAGACTTCAGTAAAGCCTTTGACAAGGTGCCTCATGGCAGACTGGTGCAAAAGGTAAAGTCACACCAGGTCAGAGGTGAGGTGGTAAGATCGATACAGAACTGGCTTGGTCATAGAAGGCAAAGGTTAGCAGTAGAAGGGTTTTTTCTGAGTGGAAGGTTGTGACCAGTGGTGTTGCACAGGATCTGTGTTTGGGCCTCTGTTGTTTGTAGTGTAATTAATGATTTGGAGTAAAATGTAGCCGGTCTGATTAGTAAGTTCGTGGATGACACCAAGTTTGGTGGATTGGCAGATAGTGTTGAGGATTTTCAGAAGATACAGCAGGACATAGATAGGTCGGATACTTGGGCAGAGAAATGGCAAATTGAGTTTAATCTGGACAAACGTGAGGTAATGCATTTTGATAGGTCTAACATAGAGGGGAGCCATATCGTAGATAGCAAAACACTTAGGAATATAGAAAGTCAGAAGGTCTGGGTGTGCATGTCCACAGATCTTTGAAGGTGGCAACACAAGTGGACAAAATAATCAAGAAAGCATACGGAATGCTTGCCTTCATTGGATGGGGCATTGAGTATAAAAACTGGCAAGTCATGCTACAGTTGTATAGAACCTTGGTAAGGCCGCACTTGGAATATTGTGCACAATTCTGGTTGCCACACTACCAAAAGGATGTTGAGGCTTTGAAGAGGGTGCAGAGGAGGTTTACTAGGATGTTGGCTGGTCTGGAGGGTGTTAGCTATGTGGAGAGGCTGAATAGACTGTTTTCATTAGAAAGTTGGAGGTTGAGGGGTGACCTGATAAAGATCTACAAGGCTATGAGGAGCATGGATAGAGTGGATGGGCAGGCACTCTTTCCCAGCGTGGAGGGGTCAGTCACCAGGGTTTAAGGTCCGTGGGGCAGAGTTTTAGAGGAGATGTGCAAGGAAAGTCTTTTATGCAGAGGGTGGTGAGTGCCTGGAACGCGTTGCCAGGTGAGATTGTGGAAGCAGATATATTAACGGTGTTTGAAAGGCATCTTGACAAACACATGGATAGGATGGGTACAGAGGGATATGGCTGAGGGTTTTATCATGACCGGTACACGCTTGGAGGGCTGAAAGGCCTGTTCCTGTGTTGTATTGTTCTTTGTTCGTTGTAAATAATAACCAGGACACCTGGCTGGTGTTAGATGGACTATTAGTCTGCAAGTCACAGGGAGGTGTTGGGAATGTTATATTTTGTAAATAGGCATATATCAAACTGTCCATTTAGATTGGATTTGGGAGTTTATAAGATAGTTAGTCAGCATTTCTACCTGGATACAAGACCTATATGATTCATGTTGCCATAGAGATAGGCTTTCAGAGATAAACAAACCATAGAAAGTCATTGGATTACAGGATTTTCTTAAGATATCTCTGAATCCTACAGGCCAGTCTGCAGGAATTTCAGAGAGAGAGAGAGAGAGCAGAGAGATGGAGGAAGCCAGTTTTTATAGTTTGAAAGTTAAATGGGGGATATTTTCCGTAGTTCAGAATATATGTTGCTCATTGAATAGTGTTTACACAATATTGCTTCAGTTTGTTTATTACAGTAAAGGTCTTAAAGTTTGAAATCTTATTGTGTGATCTTTCTAAAACATATATGCCTATACTGTAAGATGAGGGATGCACACTGAGATAAACATCAACTGCTGCTGGACAACCATCAGCTTGGTGAAAGATGATCTATCTGCCCAAAACATGTTGGTCTTCAAGTGCAAAGAGCTGTTAACGACCAAGTGTTGCAGGCTGGCCCTTTCCAAAGTCATGGACTATGCACTGAGGGACATTTGGAACTTGGGCACCACCACAAATGTTCAGTGGGGAATGGCCACTGTCTAAGGTCCTACCACCTGAGTATACTTGGGGCTGGAAACCATGTAAAAACCCTTGTGCTGTATGCATCAGAGAATGCTTGACATAAGATATTAATGTACATTCTGAATAGAATTTGTAATGGCAAATATAGTCAGTCATCTCATGAAGTACATTGGACTAAACTGAACTTTACTGCAATTTATGTAATGTCAAATTTGAACTATTATAAATGTACCCTTACAAATTTTATGAATAAATTATATTTTTGGAAAAAGAAAGCATTGCAAGTGCAGCAAGTGGATACATTCACAGTCATGTGGTTGGCATGTTCTTCTGCAATTGTAACACAGCATACAGCAGATCAGGGAGAACCTGTTCTTGAATTTCACTGTATATTATAAGTGGCAAAGTTTTTATTACCAACACTGCATGGGGAAAGTGTTCCATTTTGCAATAAGTACCAAAAGCACCTTAAAGCAATCTAGAAAAAGAAAGTGAAATGCAATTGGAACTCACCCCAGAATAGATTCATCACGAAATGGACTCCAATTGCCACAATTCAGGTTGACTCCAAATACTTTAGTTCAGACCCTCAAATCAAAGATTAGTTTCTGTACACAACCACTCACTCCATTTGGAATGAAGTGTTAAATTATGCTTATTGCCATCTGGGACAACTGGTTGCAGGAAATAATAGGCCCTTTTAGCACTGAGGTGTGCTCTAGAAATCGATTGCAAATGCCACACAAACAATAAGACTTGAATTAAAACAATGAATCAACAGTATCAAGAATAAAACAAGCAGGCCCAAAACGTTACAGAAATGTCAGATAAAGTTAGGTTGCAATAACTTACTTAAATTGCTGTTTGTCCCAAAATAATAAGTCAAGAGCTTTCAGCAGTTTCCCAAAGTACTATTTCGAACTTGGGCCAAGCATGCTGATTGTAAAGTTTTTATTTGGGAAATGAAAAGCATAGTTCCCCGCAATTGTCTCCTGCGTGTGTACAGTGAGATGTAAGCAGGCCAGCAAAAAGGACTCCACGTTCTATCACTTCATTTCCTTTAATCCAGGCTAGTCCACGGAAAAATAAATAGATTTCACTCTCAATTAATCAAAGCTAACTCGGCGTGAAACACTTCCTGCAGTGAATTACCCCTCAGTCATGATCGTGTTTCACAAGTAGCAGTCCAGCCTCTTGAGCACCAGACAAGCAATTCACATACCTGCAGGACATGGACACAGTGAAAAGCCTGCCTGCAGGACGCCTGATGAGACAATTGCAAAGGCTACAATTGGAAGTGCAAGCAATGGATTGTAATCAATATTAATTATTTCGAACACCAGAATGAACTGTGCGTCTCCCAGCATTTTTTTCAGCAAATTGCTTAAAGAGTTCAGACAGGCCCCTTTGGATAATCCTGTGTGTTTGCCAACTTCCTACATGTAGAGAAAAACAGACAGCTATCCTCAGAATAACTTGAAATTGCTGGAGGATTGGAAAACTCAGCAGATATAAAAGCTATGAGGATTCTAATAATTTGACTCAAGTTATACTATCATATACTTCACCATAACCATTTTGAAGGTGCTGAAAAGGAATATCTTGGAGAAATATTTTTGTTGTAACAATCATTGGTTTTTAGGTGCAACAATATTCAGAATATTTTTTGACCTCATGAAAGTCTTCAGGTGGCATTTTCCACACCCCCCATGGTGTGTTTCTCAGTGTTGGAAGGCGGCCCGCTCTTAGTCAGTGGCGGAATCTTCTGGGCCCGCTGCTGTCAGTGGGGTTTCCCATCGAATCCACCCCACGCAGGTGGGGTTCGCAGCAGGAAGATCCCGCTGACAGGAACGGCCAGAAAATCCCCACCCTTTTACTCTGCCAACCATGGAAGCTTCTGGAGTATCTTCCTTAAATTTGGCTGCCATCAGAAATTTGTCACCATCATCCAATCCATCTACTTCACTACGGTATGCAATCTGTGATTCTCACCAATGGAATCACCACAAATCCAATCTCAGTGAAAACTGGAGTCAAACAGGACAGTGGTATGGCACCACCACTGCAATAATGCATACTCAGCTCCAAATATTACTCACAGACGTGGAGATAATCTACAGAACAGATGAGAAACTGCTCAACCTATGCCACCTTTAATCCAAAGCCAAATCCACTCCATCCTCAGCCCTAGAGCTTCAGTATGCAGGTGATGCTTGTGTGCACACCCACTCAGAAACTCTCACAGCACTAGACCTGCACCACCCGCCGCAAAGGATCAAGCCATCCTTGATCCCAAGAGACCGCCTAAGAAGGAAAATAATGCTGCAACAGTAGTCAGAATATGACAATTAATTCTCCATAATGAGGGGTAGTGTTTCAAATAAACAACGCAGTGGGGACTGAATTTTGGCCTTGGATGCAAGAGCGGGAGTCCAGACTCTTTCTCTGTTCCGAATCCACCTCCAGGGAGCAGGGGGGAAAGAAACAATGACAAAATACGAACACTAGCCAGGCCATCACTTTGGGGAGTGACGGGAAATAGGAGGCTGGATTCTCCGTCGGCGGGATCTTCCATTTTGCTGGTAGCTGGTGGATTGGGTGTGTCCCCATTGGCCGGCATCAGGGATGGAGAATCCCGCGCAGGGCATTTGGGAGATTCTCACCACAGGGCAGTTTTCCACCCCACCCAGGAAGTCAGGAAAAGTATTTAGGTCTGCAATGTCATGATATCCTGGGATAGTACACGGTCAATTCCAACCACACTTGACCTGGAGTCACAAACAGGTGAAATAAGGTTTATTTAAAATACCTGAGGTCCTTGGTTGAGCCCTAAAACTACAGTCACCAAGTCTGTAACTTTAAAATACAAGTAACATTTTATTATGTACAGGAATTTTAGTAAACAGATAGAAAATGTAACTGACTACCTACTACCACTCCCCCCCCCCCCCCCCCCCCCCCCGCCCTTCCTAACTCGCCCCACTCTCTACATGCACGCACAAGCGACGCAGAGGAGAAAGGGAAAGAAAATATTCATAAATAAACAAAGATAAGGATCTCTGATGCACTGGGATGACTTCCAGTCAATGTCTTTCTGAAGTTCAGTCTTTCATTTTTGTACTTCTACCTTCTAGGCTTGAGATGGTTTTCTCTGGCAATGTTGTCTACCTTCTCTGCAGGCTCAGCATCATTTTAGGTTCACAGCAAAGGATGTACCAGGCACTCACTGCTTTCAGAACAATAGAGCAGTTTTTTCACTTCAGCGAGCAAGAGCGAGAAAGCATTCCTTTCACTTCCAAGGTCTAAACACTTCTGCCCAGTTCTCTCAGAAAGCATTATGCAGAAACCAATCACTGATCATTTTCAAACAGTACACAGTCCCTGACCAACCCACTGGGTGCCAGTTAACCAATCAAATGGACTCCCTTCAGACATGTTTCCTAAGATCTACTTGGTGCCGAAGAGTCTGTCTTCTCCTCTCCAAAATACAAAACCTGAGAATGCAGTGCCTTGGCAAGCAGGCTGTTACAACATTGAGTCTTCTGTTTAAAGGCACATCCTGATTATGGGTCCATAGACCAAAGTAATAAAATAAAAGCACAGGGAACAAAGCAAATAAACAAGAAGGACTCTTACAGTAATGAATGATGCACCCCAGCTTTCCCCTGGTTAACACCAGGCAGTTAATTTAGCCCTCTTGCAGCAGGAAACTGTTTAGTCCCTGGTTAACAGGGCTCTTAATCACCTGTCATGGGGACAGGTACTCTATTCAGGCCCTGAACCCAATTTGGCTGATGTCGTGATTGGGGATGGGAAGCCAGCACGCCCACTGGCCTCAAAATTTTAGGTTGCCTTCCTTTGTTCCCAAACTAGCTGCTGCCCAAACATTCATAGACAAAATATGTGCACATGTGTGTGAAAATGGGCATATCTCACTGGCAGGGGAGGTGGTGTTTGGAAATCTGTTTCTGAAGAACAAGTGCAGCAACGTGCATGTATGATCTGCTACAAGGGCTACAAAGTGAGACAGCCTCATAGAGGAGTGTTAATTACTCAGATCTCTTCAATGTTGGAGGCTGTGAACCTACAGACAAGAATAGAGTATCCTCCACTGTGTATAAACAAGTGTATGTGTAAATATGTATAGCCTCCGACCAGTAGGTGTCAGGCAAGTAATGGCATATGACACTGTAGCCTGGAGAGTCTGGAGGAGTAGCCGTCGTGGTCAGTCATGTTTGCATTAGTTCCAGTTTGATAGCATTAGTTTCTTACCTACAATTTATTATACTATTAAAAAATTAACTAGTCATGAACTAGATGTTCTTTAGGACGCCGACTCAGTAATTGTTTCCGTACATGAACATAACACATTGGTACCCCAGGTTCCATGATTTTGGACTGTACCAAGTTAAGGAATGAAAATTAATGGAAAAGAAGGAAAAATGAAATAGAACTAAGGAAGAAACATGAAATTAAAATAGAAAGACAAAGGCCCAGGCAATTTGACCTGTCAAGTCAACATTCCACATACAATTTTCACCATCATGGACTCCTTTAGCCTAAGATTTCTTTCGTACATTTTATGAATTGTAAATCTGCTCTTTGTGAATACATGTAGACCTTGGTTACATACAACAAATAGAGGAAACCTCTCCTTTATCTTCGGATCCAATAAACCAATCTTCGATGATTATCAACAATAATCTAGAGGAAATATCAAAATGGTAAAGAGCTGTGAGGGAAATGTCATTGCTAACAAAGGAAGGCAATAGAAGTAAATAGCAAGAGAGAAAAAAATTAAGTTGGCACAAGTTATACAGTTGCCGACCAGAATTCCTCTGAGAGTGATGTAAAGTTTACTGCGAACTCGGAAAAAGTAGAAAAATATGTACAGTGAGAAGGACATGGAACAAAGCACTGAAATGCAGTTTAATGAGAAAATCTATGCCAAGTAAGATAGAATAATTTAAAAACTAACAAGATTTTAAAATTAAAAATGAAGTATTCTATTGTGTGTAGAAATTTGGTAGTATTTACTGCAGTGACACTTCAAACATTTGACATAGACCTGTTGGTTTGTCTCAGACTTGTCAGTAAAAGAAGAATAATTTTTTGAAGAATATTGCCCCACAGAAAATTAAAAAATGCACATCCAGGTACTGGTCAGGAAGAGCACTAAGAGAATAAATGGTCAAGCAGCAAGTAATAAGTGAAACACAAAGTCCAAGAAATCTTGTGTAAGGAATAAAATAGCAGTGATAAACCCCCTCGCGAGAATATTTTAGAGCTATGTTGTAAATCTTATTTTCCCAAAGAAAATGCTCATATGAAATTGAAACTCTGCAACAGCCACTTTACAAATTGACTATTTATTTTCATTAATAAAACCCCTGTCAGAAGTACAGCAAATTATAGGCAAAGTAACCCATTCAACCATTTGTAGCTGATAAATCAACTCCAGGGTTCTTTCAAATTAGCTGTACTGAACAGTATTATTCAGATGTCAAGCTGCTCGATCTGAAGGTAAAACTGAGGAATTCTACAAATAGGCCAACAAGGAAATTCATCAGTGCAGTCCATTAATTTGCTGAATATCGATTATTGAACTCAAGTAGCAGGTAGAATTCTTAAATGAATTGTGTGCATTAACTGAGGTTTTTGTTGCTCGAATTGCTTCTACTGCAAAATGTACCAGCACTAATGTGTGACACATTTAGGCAGAATTATTGGCTTTAAAATTGCAAATGAAATGAATTCCTACCAGCGCTGTTGAAAACTGGAAGAACAGAGATTAACATCAGCACGCAATCCTTCCCCACTTCTTCATTGTATGTATGCTATGAGTGGCTCTTATAATATCTGCTTTAACACCCAGTCAGGAACTTGGCATGGCAGTAATAAAGACTTGCAAAAATAAGCAGTTATATCTTCAACTTTATGTATTTTTAAATATCAAGCAAAATTATGTTTAAAATGGAGAGTGCTTCTTTACTAAATTCAGATTGCGAAATTGAAAATTATCCTTCAGAACAGTCAGGGTCCATCAATTAGCTTAAATAATAGTGCTTTTTAATGAAGGAGCATAGGTGCATCAAATGAAAATGAAAGACACAAGGAGACTAGATAATCAGTAAGCCTATCCTATGCTGCCAAGGTGCAATTTATGCATACTATGCCCACTACCTGCTCCTTCCCACCAACAGCAATCTCCTGAGGGAGTCAAAAATTAAATGAATGAAATTCAAGATGAATTGACAATCACAGTGTCACGACGATTACTGCTGTGGGAAATAGAAAAGTAGAATTAATGTTCCTTTGATATTGAAGTTGAGCATCAATTTCAGAACACCAGAAAAGGCCATGCTATAACCTGATGAAGAAGTGTTCATTTCAAATTCCTTTAGTAACTTTTTAAAATCAGCTAGAATATAGATGAAGCATTTTAATATTTCCATATTGTCATTGTGTTTTATTCTGATGCTGGATCCTCTTGGAAGCATGTCTCATTTTGCAACATTGATATTCCTCCTGCTGACAACCTAGAAAAAATGCCTTAGAAAAAGATCTGCAATACACTCTTAGGATTTAAGTTATATTTATCAGGCATGAAATCTTCGTTTTCTTGCTGTGCTCATTTAGACCCTTCAAATAAACTTTTTTCAGTATAATTCACTTTATTTTAATTATCTTCACCTCCTGGTACTATGAATTCTTTGCTGGAATGTGCTGTCATGGGATCACTAAGTCTGGGCTAGAGACTATTCCCCTCTGGGGCAAATGGCATCAAGGCAGATTCAGTCCTCACTCAACATTCCCACACCCATACTTCCTACATCAGGAAGATTACTAGGTATGTGGTCAGGAGATGAAGAACTGGTTAATTTTCTCCTCATTACTCCAGAGGCACTGGACTTCCTTAAATAGTCTCCCTTACTAAGGCCAGGTAATCTAACAGAGATTGGAGAAGAAACCTGGGACTTGCCTGAACGGGTCAGCTACTTCCTGAATATTGAGCCATGCACAAAGTCTAATGGCTCGATTTGGCCCTGTAAAACTGCACTAAAAGAAAACAGATAATGTGGTCATTATTAGTTGCTATTTGTGGGAGTTTGTTGTCCATTAATTGACTGCCATGTTTTCTACATTATAACAGTACTTCAAATATATTTAATTAGCCACTCGACAATTTTGGACGTCCTGATGATGTGAAATGTGCTAGATAATTTAAATATTGCTTTGTCTCCTTCTTTGTCTCACGAGACTAAAATAAAATGTCTGTTTTAATGAGCAGGATTTTCCAGCTGGTCCCACCAATGGCGACCTGCGTGCCTCCACTGTGGGTTCCCTGGCGGCGGAGAGTGCGAATAATCGGAAACCCAATTGACAGCAGCGGCACCAGAAGAAACTCCCAACCAAAATATTACAATTGTTGCATACTTTCATGCCCTATGGCAAAATTAAAATGAAGGTCATGTAAAAGATTGCTTGCCAGTTGCATGTTAGAATATTCAATTTACCCAGTCAATAAATCTGAATTTCAGTGCCAATCTCAGCTGATACACTGGTGTCTTTAAAAGGGCAAGATTTAGGGGCTTGATAATATATTGCCTGTGGGAGGAAAAGTGGTGAGGGAAGCTTGCCCAAATTCACTGAACATGATTCCTGTTTGTTCAAATTGAGAGACTGTTACAGCATTCAGTGCAGTTCAACACACCACAGCATTGATAGCCTTCGTGGGAAACAAGGCTACGATTTTAAACTTGATGACGAAAATAAGTGTCCATGCCCCTATCAAATCTTTTCATTAATTTTAAATTAACCAAGCTTATCTCATTTAATACAGGCGAAGCTGCAGGAAGCTTCTTCCATCGCGCCACAATGTCATCAAAATTCTATCTTGTTATAGTTCGAATGCCAAGTATTATTTCCAATTCAGTTTCGGATTGAGCAGGACAATGAGCTCGGACTGGATTCTATCATCTCAATTAACTGGAAGCAGCAGGAAATTAAGTTTAATATTCGGCTGATTGAATGGTTTGGAAAGTAAAATAACCCGCTCAATGAATTTTATGTGGGCCAATTGTTGTTGGGGCTGATGCACTAATGAAATTTTGCTGAAAAAAAAAGCTATATTTAGCAATAGTGAAATAGCGGAGTACACTGAATACTAATATTGAGTATACATATTGAAGCTCAGCATCAATAATAACCATCCATAATGAAGACCCAGGAATAATAAAATTAGTATATTGTCGAACTAGATTTCCTCATGCCTTTCTTCATAATTGATCTTTATTGATCTCCACACTGGAAAATCTTTATAATTGAGGTTATCAGGATTGGATATAACAGCACACTTGCCTTACTGATAAGGCATGTGTGAACAGATAATTATTTTAGCTTCAATTCATGTTTTATGATTGACATTAAATAACCCAAACATAACTATACTTATCACTTCTTTCAGTTCCGTGGTGATATTTAAAAATGTCGTCTTTTGCTCATTTGATAACAACAGGGCTGACTCCAAATTATTTTTCTTTGTTCAATATGTATGTCTGCACAAGCTGATCAGGATTGCTATTCAACAAGGCTTCATTGAGGAAGAATATCACTGTTTTAATTTCGTAATTTTTTTGTGAATGTATCAGTCAAATATTTATCTCTCAGTGCAGTCCAATGGGCAGAATGAGCAACCAAGCATGAAAAACCAAAATAGAAAAGAAGAAACAAAGTTGACCGAGCGTACTTATCTAGTGCCTCATGACCTCAGGATATCTCAAACCTAATCCATGAAGATAATAGGGGCAGTTAATTACTCAGACTACATGGCTAATGTAATGAAAATCACTGCTGCCCTCAGCTTATTGAATTATAGATTTTACAGCATCAAAACACTAAACTGGAATTGACGATTTTTCACATGAATAATCAAGGCTAATCCCGGACTTGTACTTGCAGTATGTTTGAACAATATTTATATGGGTAGAGGATTCAGCAAAGAGGTTGTGCCACAGAAGACTAAGATGTTAATGGTGGATAACAGCCACCATAAGCAGCTCTGCTGTTACAGCAGGGAAATAGGTCAATGATCTCTGTGATCAGTTATTATTGCAGTTCATTGCCATCATTTTGAAAACATTCTCTGAAAGTAAAGTCGCCACAATCCCAGATGACCATTGGCTACTTTCCCCTTTGAGGGGGCGAAATGACTGGTGGTGATTTAACCTGAGGATCACCACACCTCAGGCAAGGGGCAAGATGGGGCCTTCATGAATAACCTCAGCCGGTATGGGAATTGATCCCACGCTGTTGGCCTCGCTCTGCATTAGAATCCAGCTGTCCTGCCAACTGAGCTAAACTAAAAATGACACAAACACTAAACGGCTACTTATCAATGGGTGAGCTACATGGGATGCAAAGGCCCACTACCTGTAGCTAATCCATACGTGAAGTTCCAGATGTCCTTCATGCTGAAGCAATTGTTTTGAAGTTAGTCCTGTGGTCACTTGGGAAAGACTACATTTTTTTTAGAATTTACAGTGCAGAAGGAGGCCATTCGGACAATCGAGTCTGCACCGGCTCTTGGAAAGAGCACCCTACCCAAGGTCAACACATCCACCCTATCCCCATAACCCAGTAACCCCACCCAACACTAAGGGCAATTTTGGACACTAGGGGCAATTTATCATGGCCAATCCACCTAACCTGCACATCTTTGGACCGTGGGAAGAAACCAGAGCACCCGGAGGAAACCCACGCACACACGGGGAGGATGTGCAGACTCCGCACAGACAGTGACCCAAGCCGGAATCGAACCTGGTACCCTGGAGCTGTAAAGCAATTGTGCTATCCACAATGCTACCGTGCTGCCCCAATCATGGAGCAGAACTATACGGTGAGCCAGATAAGTCATATTCTCCACATTAAAAATTAAATTTCTTTGAAGTTTAAAAATATAAGAGAATAGTATTTATTATACTAAACCCAGATTAGGAAAAATAGTAAAAACATGCTCTGACTTTCACACACACTCGAAGTTCACACTCACTCAAACAAATTACAGAGTGGGAAGATAGGTTAAGCTATTTAAATTCCAGTCAAGTTAAGGGGTATATGAATCTTGAAGGTTGGTAACATGGCTGCCTTCAGGCTGAACCTAGTGGTTTTCTAGCAATTTAAAGATATGTTTTTCTGAAGATAGCAGCTCTGCGGTTGAGCTCTTTTGAAAAATCTCTGACTGTGGAATATGGAGGGCGGGACCTTCTTGGATTTAGTTCAACTCTCAGAAATCACATGTATTGCATCAATTAAATGTCATGGCAATAGTTGATAGTTTAATGCAGTGATCTGACAATATTTTTCTTTCATAAAAGTGTGTTTGATCTTCACATGATACTGAACAAAGGAGTTAAATTGTTCAGCGAGTGACATAGAGAATATCAGGTGGATGGGCCTAAACGCTGACTCAGCAACTTGAATGGCAAGAGTGGCTTTTAAGCATCGCTCAAACTCTCTACATTTATTGCAGTTCTAAAGGAAACTCTCATTGATTTCCAAATTTTTCCATCTGAGGTTTTTCATTTCAGGTTTTCCTTTACTCCCTTTCGTTTCAACGTCTGAATTAATCCTTGACTCACAATTCATGTGACCTGCGGTACCTTGTTCAAGTGCGGGTAATTGAGCTACAAGAGTTTTACAGTTTCAGCAAGCTAAATGTGAAGGAGTTTATAACCATCCCATCTCACTACTATCTGCATCCATGAATTTTCATCAGAGGTTACTTTCCAATGTGAAAAAACTGAGGATAGTTGGGTATTTGCAATCATAGTTCAGTCAAGTCAACTCTAAGCAGGTTACCTAGAGCAGGTGACCTGAAATGTTCCTTATATACTTTATATAGTTCATCCAGTGAGCAGTTAAGCTTGCATGGGTGTGGAGAGAGGCTTCTCTTCCAATATTGCTGTTACTTTCTCCTTATTGTTTGTAACCATCATGAAACCATTATATTCTGATGTGCAACTTTGGCCTGAATTTTCACAATGACAGAGAGGCTATCCATCATTGCATCATGCGCAAAAGGAATGAGGAGGAGGAGAGGCAGGACATCCCAGTCCCACCTAGGATGAGACCTGTAGGAAAGCGACAGACCCAGGGCTTTCTACCTCAATATGATGGAGAACCAGGGGCAAAATTCTCCAACCCCCAGCAGGGTCGGAGAATCGCCTGGGGCCGCCGAAAATCCCGCCCCCGCCGTGGCAGAGATTCTCCGCCACCCGGGAAGTGGCGGTGGTGGGAATCTCACCACTCCGATTTGAGAGGCCCCTGCGGTGATTCTCCGGCCCGGATGGGCCGAAGTCCCGCCGCTGGGAGGCCTCTCCCGCTGCCAAGGTTTGAACCACCTCTGGAACGGCTGGATCAGCGGCGCGAGCGGGCCCCGGGGCGGAAGAGAACCCCACATTGCGCATGCGCTGGCAGTGACGTCAGCGGCCAGCTGCCGCTGACGTCACTGCCGGCGCATGCGCCGACCGGCGAAAGCCTTTCGGCCAGCCCCGCTGCCGGGGGCGCCGGTTTTGTGCGCCAGTCTTCTGGTGCAAACCGCTCCGGCGCGGGGCTGGCCCCCATAGGTGGGGAGAATTCCCCACCTTTGGGGAGGCCCGACCCCTGAGTGGTTGGCGCTACTCCCCTACGCCGGCACCCTCCGTCACGCCGGGTAGGGGAGAATGCCGCCCCTGTGCTGAAGGCAACTAGGTCTATGCCGCAAGGTGGTCACAGAAAAATGTCACAGACTCCAGCCAATAAGTTGAGTCACAATCCTTTGACCTCCATGCCCTGCCTGTGGCTGTGAAGGTAACCATCACTCCCAACTTTCATGCCTCAGGATCCTTCCAGGGATCAACAAGAGGCCTGCTTGGTATATCTCAGTCAGTAGCACACTGCTGCATTAAGACAGTAACTAATGTCCTGTTCACTTGTATGGGCAATCGCGTTACTTTCCCTATTGATTTGATGTCTCAGATGGAGAGAGCCATGGCTTTTGTCCAATTAGCAAGCTTACCTCAGGTACAGAGTGTTTCTGATGACACCTATCTTGCCATGAAGGATCCAACTCAAAGTTTGGACAACTTTGTAGACCTAAGATCCTTCCACACAATCAATGTACGAGTGGTTTGTGACCACACAAGTCCTTCCTTCATGTGTGTGCAAGGTTTCCTGGCAGCTGCCACAACATCTTCACAGTAAAGAGTTTCCAACTCCCTATTTCACGCACCAACACAGACCTGTGACTGGCTTCGAAGGGGCAAGGACAGCCCATTAAAAACTTGGCTAACGATCCTCTATAGAACCCCTCAAACTGAGACAAAACATAACTACAACAGCAGCCATGTTGTCACAAGGAGTACCTTGGAGCAGATAATTAGCATTTTAAAATGCACTTCAGAAACCTCGATTGGTCAGGTGGAACTCTGCATTGTGCCTCAGCAAGAGTATCAAGAACATAAATGGGGCCTTTATATGCTGCTCAACATTGCGCATTGAGGGGCCTCGAAATGAATGATGATGATGCCATTTCCAGAGCTCCACGATCAGAGGACGAGAAGATGTGGAAGATGAGGAGGAGCAACAGGACTTTGTTTCCATCCTGATGATTCCCAAATGGAGGGAGAAGAAGAGGCTGCCAATGGCAGAAGAGGGGGGGGGGGGGATGGGGGATCAATGCCTTATGTACATCTGCAAAATGGATTCACATAAGGTCCTTGTATCTCATAGAAACGTGTCACAAAGAAACGATAATGAGGCTGGTTTAGCACAGTGGGCTAAATCGCTGGCTTGTAATACAGAGCAATGCCAACAGTGCAGGTTCAATTCCCATACCAGCCTCCCCGAACAGGCGCCGCAATGTAGCGACTAGGGGCTTTTCACAGTAACTTCATTGAAGCCTGCTTGTGAAAATAAGCGATTATTATTATTATTCATATTATTATGAGGAAAGTAGTGACCTGCCTCATTGTGCAGACACCCGTCAAGGACATCCTTCAGCTTGCAAACTCTGCCTGGGCAGCCATGGTCAATGGCTCAGGTGGCTCATACAAGAGAGCTCTGGCAGAGGGGCTGATGAGGTGGAGGAAGATGAGGGTGCTGAGAAGCTCCTAGTACTTTCACCCTCCTTAATGACTTGCACAGCCCAAGATTGGCCTTCAGGTGGGGTTGATGTGGCTGGCTGCTGCTATCTAGCAGTTATCCATTCCAACAGCTGTTATGCCCACAATGCGATCATCTTGGTGAGAATACGTAGCCCCCATGTACTCTACGGATGTCAGCATTCATACTCTGAACGGTCAGATCCAGGCTATTGAGGGAAGCTTTCATCCTTTCCGGGCCAAGGTGCTGCTCTTATATTCACTCCATGTGCTGCTACATGTGTCTCTGCGTGAGATTGGTCAATGTCTCATGGCTGAACCTCATGCGATTAAGCCCCTGGGACAATGTAGAGCTCATGTTGTTGAAGGACCCCTCCATTCAAAGTCCTAGAGCTCCCACTGCTTCAAGGAACTCCACCAGATGTCCACATCTACTGCTGATTGTCCAGAAACTCCATGTTTCTTCCCACTAGAGCATGAGCTTGACTTTTCTCCCTCCGCCAGGTGGGGCTAACATGCACATGGCTCTGACTTTGACATCTCCTCCTACGCCCTGGTGCACACTAACACGACAGGCAGAGTACAACCTTCTGAAGTGTTGGCAGGTGTGTGGGCTAGTTAGATGTCATGCTGTCTCTCAGATATTCCTTCCTCCTCTTGATGTCCAAGTAATGATCTGGCTGAGGGAAGTGAAAAAGTAGAGCGGGGACCAGTGTGAGAAACAAAAGGAGTCATTTAGTTATAACTCTTCACATTATGAAGGCACCCTTTGATGCACACCACTGCCTTTAACCCTGCATGCTCTGTCCATAAGATGCAACCCCATTGTTGCACTCTTCATGCCAACATCTCCTTGTGCTCAACGCATTGACATCCTGATCCCCACTATTACCCTCACATGTCAAGGTGATTGCAACACAGTCTTACCACCTGCTGATGACAATTCCCCACCATCAACCAATAGCTCAGAGCAGCACGGTGGCGCAGTGGGTTAGCCCTACTGCCTCACGGCGCCGAGGTCCCAGGTTTGATCCCAGCTCTGGGTCACTGTCCATGTGGAGTTTGCACATTCTCCCTGTGTTTACGTGGGTTTCGCCCCACGACGCAAAGATGTGCAGGCTAAGTGTATTGGCCGTGTTAAATTGCCCCTTAATTGGAACAAATGAATTGGGTACTCTAAAAGATTTTTAAAAAATTAACCAACAGCTGAACAGTTACCTTGCCAATCTCCATGGCCATCTGCTCAACCAAGCAAATTGTTCACAACCGGGCTGACCATCGGTGAGGACAAATCGGGTTCACTCAAATTGTCCCAACCCTGTACATCTGACACACAGACAAAAATGTAGGCCATTGTGTCAAGCGACATGGATAATAATCTTTCCAAGGTCAACACATGACGCAGAGAACTGATAGAATTTTACTCTAAAGTGGAGTACCTTTTTATGAAAATACAAGAGTTAGTTAATAAATGCAAAATTACTCAAAATTCGTCTGATTTTCTGCTTGCGAGGGTTTCATATGTTTTCTGACTTGCCGTAGAATAACCCCTAAATTACAGAACAAATGTGGATAGAAGAAAGCTTTCAATTTGAACTCTATTCAGGATGGCATGGTGTGACTAATGTTTTTTTTCACAATGAGCAATCAAATGAAATATTAATTTACGATAGCATCTGTTGTATAATCTGAATAATTAATTTAGATATTTCTTTGTGCTCTCCCAAGTAATGGTTATAACTCTTGAGATGTGTAACAAAGGGGCAAAAAGAACAATCATTTCTGCTTTGAATTATTGAACAAGATGCATTCAAAAATTCAAAAAGATGTTTCCCTTGGGATTACATTTTGGCTCTGCCACCATGAGCCCCATATTAAAACAGCCCAAGCATTAAATCCTTCAAGCTGGTCCTAATGAAGCATGCGGTATCTGCTAGAAAGTCCTTTACCATGTCACTGTATCTCTGAAAAAAGCCTCCAAGCACTGATCTGAAAATAAAGAGCCGGTACTAGCAAGTATTTGAGGATTAATATTCCCAAAAAGCTTCCTGTTCAGTTTCAACATACCTATTAGGATTTAGAATCATAGAAACACAGAATCATAGAATTTACAGTGCAGAAGGAGGCCATTCAGCCCATCGAGTTTGCATTGGCCGTTGGGAAGAGCACCCCACTTAAGCCCATCCCTCCACCCTAACCCCATAACCGCCTAACCTTTTTGATACTAAGGGGCAATTTAGCATGGCCAATCCACCTAACCTGTACATCTTTGGGAGGAAACCAGAGCACCTGGAGGAAACGCATGCAGATACAGGGAGAAAGGGCAAACTCCACACACAGTCACCTGTGGCCGGAATTGAACCCAGGTCCCTAGAGCTGTGAGGCAGCAATGCTGACAACTGTGCCACCCTCTAATTTCTGGCAATACTTCTGTCTCAGCGTCTGCTGAAAACCTCGTCCATCACTTTGTTACTTTTGGACTTCCCATCTTCCACCCTCCATAAACGTGAGCTCACCCAACACTCTGCTGCTCATGTCTTAACTCAGTGTTTTCCAAATTTCTTTTCCGAGGACCTATTTTTACCAATCCACCGACCTTCGGGACTCCCGCCGACCCATCTTCGTAACCCAGGCCGGCCAAACTTTGCAAGCCACACCGCCGAACGACCCACCATTTTTGCTTACTTTTAATGCGACAGGTGAGCCTGTTTGGTCCTCACTATCTCACTTGCTTTGTCATTCAATGTTATATTTCTGCATGGGTTCTTCTTCAGAGATCCTGGACTCTCCTTTGAAGCTCCATCCAGCAGATTCAGTTGGGAGATCCTGGTCTGTTTGTGTCTCTGGCCCTCTCTTCCTTGGTCCAAAAAGATCCATCTTCTGTTCTTCACGCAGTCCTGTGGTTTGCTTGCTGGCAGCTACAAAATGGTGGAAGCTCTCCTCAGTAATTTCGCGCTCAGAGTAAGTGACATCAGCGTACCGGGCACGTGACCTGCTCTCTGCTTCCGCTTCTGGCAGGAAGACAAGTTGATTATTTAAAACATCAGTTGCTAGAACAGCGCGCTGGCGTACTGAGGAGGCAGTTTGCCCCGCTGGGCTCTGGCCCTGCTCCCTGCTACATCTGGCTGAGGGGGCACGCTTGCGCGGGTCGGAAGGCATTTTTAAAAGCCGGTCGAGACCATTGGGCACTCCTTCCCACGATTGGGATCGCCATGACCGATCGCTCCCCAACCCTCATGACCTGGAATATTCTGTACAGTTTTGGTCACCTTATTTGAGGAGAGATGTAGTTGCATTGGAGGAAGTTCAGAGGAGGTTCACAAGGTTGATTCCAGGGATGAGGGGTTTGTCGTATGAAGAGAGATTCGGCCTACACTCTCTCGAGTTTAGAAGAATGAGAGGAGATCTAACTGATGTCTATAAGATGATAACAGGTATTGACAAAGTAGATGTAGAGCGGATGCTTCCTCTTGTGGGGAACTCTAGAATGAGAGGTCCTAGTTTTTGAATAAGGGTTAGCAGATTTAAAACAGAGATGAGGAGAAATTACTTCTGTCAAAGGGTCGTGGACCTGTGGAATTCACAACCTCAGGGTGCGGTGGATGCCGGGCCTTTGAGTAAATTCAGGAAGGAGATAGACACATTTTTAATTAGTAATGGGTTGAAGAGTTATGCATAACAGGCAGGAAAGTGGAGTTAAGGCCGAGAGGAAATCAGCCATGATCGTATTGAATAGCGGAGCGGGCTCGCGGGGCTGAATTGCTTAATCTGCTCTTCCTTTTTATGTTGTTATTACTATCCCCTATCCATGTATCCTCCTGCAAGCTTCCAAGATTTCTTTCACTTCCCTTATTGCCTTTGCCCCAACATTGCTGGCCTTGGCTTCAGCTGCCTCCAGCCAAAGTTCTGGATTTCTCTCCCAAAATGTTTCTACCTCTCTAGCTCTCTCGCCTTCACTTAAGATGCTCTTTAAATTCCACCTCTTTGGCCAAGCCAAAAATCTCCTTGTGTCATTCAAATTTTGTTTAGATAATATTCTTATCATAGAATCATAGAATTTACAGTGTAGAAAGAGGCCGTTTGGCCCATCAGGTCTGCACCGGCCCTTGGAAAGAGCACCCTACCCAAGGCCACACCTCCACCCAATCCCCGTAACCCAGTAACCCCACCAAACCTCTTTTGGACACTAAGGAGCAATTTAGCATGGCCAATCCACCTAACTTGCACATCTTTGGACTGTGGGAGGAAAATGGAGCACCCGGAGGAAACCCACGCACACGCGGGGAGAACGTGCTGACTCTGCACAGACAGTGACCCAAGCCAGGAATCGAACCTGGGATCCTGGAGCTGTGAAACAACTGTGCTAACCACTGTGCTACTGTGCTGCCCGGTGGCTTAATTAGTTATGAACTGGCTTGAGGCATTTAACTATCTCAAAGCAAAAAAGTGTGAGTTCTTATTGATGAAACAGTTCTCATCCTATATTATCACCTCATTACAGGATTGAAATTATGCTTTGGTGGGATTTTTGCACCCACATTTGCCACGAGTGCAAATGGCGACATGGACGCAAAACTGTGCGAGGGCCTGAAACTGAGAATCTCCCCGGCGCGATCTCAAATTCTGATTTTCTTTGCCCCTCACCAGTGGTATAATGAAATTCCCACCCAGGAAGGTCGGGGGGGGGGGGGGGGGGGGGGGGGGGGGGGGAACGGGACACAGACATCCTCAGGCAATACCCCGGCATTGGCCTCTGGCACTGCCCCGGCATTGTCCGCTGGCACCTTGGCACTGCTGCCTGGCACAATGGCAGTGCTGAAGGCAGTGCCATGGGTGTTCTTCTGGGGACCATCATTGGGTAGGATTCCCCGTTCACATGTGGGAGGAGGGGAGGGGAGTGTACGTGGAAGGGCATCCTGTTGGTGGATGGGGGGTCTCAGTGTCTGTGGGAGGGTGGGCGGGGTGAGGGGATTCTATGTTTTTCTTCGTTCCGGAGATCCTTTAAAAAGGACCTCTGGAGATACAACATTGTCGGCTCTATTAAGCCCAATCTTACCAGCGTGATGGCATGAGGCACACCTCCAGCATTTGTTTTCTAAGTGCTGGGCAATATGCTGTGCGGAGTCTGCACGTCCTCCCCGTGTGTGCGTGGGTTTCCTCCGGGTGCTCCGGTTTCCTCCCACAGTCCAAAGATGTGCGGATTAGGTGGATTGGCCATGCTAAATTGCCCGTAGTGTCCTAATAAAGTAAGGTTAAGGGGGGGGGGGTTATTGGGTTACGGGTATAGGGTGGATTCGTGGGTTTGAGTAGGGTGATCATGGCTTGGCACAACATCGAGGGCCGAAGGGCCTGTTCTGTGCTGTACTGTTCTATGTTCTATGTTCTATAAAAGCTGCACTCCGGCTCTCACGTACTTCGGGCGGAATTTTCCCTTTTTTTCTCTATAATTGAGTTTCATTCAAAACTCAGATAATGCATTAGATCATTTCCAAGCACTTATTAAACGTCCAGAACAAAAAGCTTTTGAAGAATGAACTTATCTGCTTCAGGTGGCCTGGCTCTTTAAGAAAACCTGCGTTACATTTGAAAGATACGTCCACAGGAGTGGGATTCTCTAACATTCATGAGTATTCTGCTGCTACTTGATGAGATGTCGGCAATAATGTGGGAAGCATTTGTACACCTCCATGTAACACCCACCTTATAATTGGTATTTGTATGTCAATCCATTCTGATTATGATGCTGGTAAATGACTATTTGCTTGTGGGTGGTACGATTGGCATCTGTGTGGGTAGAAAGTGTTTGTCAGGGTGAAATTATCATCCATTCCCAGTCTGCCCATTTTAAAAATCTCCGGTCTTTGTCAAATTTTAAAATGAAAGAACAATTGGGGACACAAGAGCTGTGTTTTCAGTGTGTCAGATCTCTGAGTGGTCAACCCCACAGCAATTGGGAGGAGGGAGCAAAAAGGCACCATTTGCTTTCATCATTTGACACATAATTTATTGCTCAGCCGAGTATCTCTCTTCCATTTTTTGGCAATTATTATAGGGCTTTTTAATGACCATGGAATCAGAGATTTTACAGCGCAGAAGGAGACCATTCGGCCCATTGAGTCTGCACCGGCTCTTAGAAAGAGCACCCAGTTAATTCCACACCTCCACTCTATCCCCATAACACCACCTAAGCTTTTTGGACACTAAGGGCAATTTAGCATGGCAAATCCATCTCAACCTGCACATCTTTGGACTGTGGAAGGAAACCAGAGCATCCGGAGGAAACCCAAGCATACACAGGGAGAATGTGTAGACTCTGCACAGACAGTGACCCAAGCCGGGAATTGAACCTGGGACCCTGGAGCCGTGAGGCAACAGTGCTATCCACTGTGCTACCCTGCTGCAGAAATTGAAGGATTTCTTCATTGGAAAATGAAGGCATGTATGTATCATCAGTCATCGAAAACAGCTGTGATGATGTATATCACTCTTTTATGCTGCAAAATGTGCCGTTGGTGTCTTTTCCCCCAATCCTGAGGGAGTGGAATGTTCCTGGGACTTCCCATCATATACAGAAATGCTTTTCATTGAATAATTTAATTGTCGACGGCGCTTGCAGGACTAAATGGTTGACTCTTGTTTCTATGTTTGGAACTGAATCACCAGAATGTGCAGTCCAATGCAACTCTCTACAGTTTGGAACCTCAAAGTCTGTGTCCATAGGAACATGTCGACAGTGAGTTCCAGTTACAGTGAGTGCCAAAGCATCAAGGGCGACCTTGGTAGGATTTTCAGGCCCCGAAGAGGGCAAGCAAAGTGGTGGAGGATTTTGCACCACTGACAGTGACAACCAGCAACAACACCCAGGCAAGGTGATCGAGATTCCGGTTCTACAGCGGCTGAGGTGCCACGGCAATCTCAGTGAAAACTGCCGTGCATTCAGGCAAAGGTTTGAGATCTTCCTGGTAGCAGCCGACCTACAAGACGTGGCCGATGCTGAAAAGACAGAGCTTCTGCTCATCATCGCTGGTGCCAGAGCAGAAGAAATCTTCAAAACATTCAAGTTCTCCAAAGGGCAAAACAGGAGCGACTTCCAGGCAGTCCTGGACAAATTTGAACAATACTGCGAGGAAAACACAAACTAATGAACAGAAAACGGTAAGAGAGGTGCCTCACCACGAGGCAAGGTCCTGGAGCAGAGAACAACAATTTTGATCGGCGGCCATCTTGGTAAAGGTGCTGCACATCCGCAGTTGAGAAAAAGGCCCCAAGTAAAGGAACAGCAATCTGAGCATGCCCAATTGTGACCTACGACCTATGTCACACGCGTCATGACGTCAGAGGCCCCGGACCACACCCACTTAAAGGGGAAATGTCCCAAAACAAGGAAACAAAAATTTAAAGCCGTAAAACCTGATTCTTTCACCTGGAACGACAGCACAATGCCTGACATTCAACCAATAGCTGAAAGAAACCTCCGCAGAACCCTGCAACAAGCAGTTAGCACCGCCCAAAGAGATGATAGTCCTTGAAGACTACGACTCCGACCTTGATTTCTTCTTTGGACATCACGAGCCCAATGCCAGCTCCGACACAAAAAGTGATGATATGGTCCTAGAAGACTACGACTCAGACAAAGGTTTCATCATTGGAGATGGCGACCCCAGTACCAAATCCAAACCCCAACGAGATGTGCTCTACAGTGAAGAATCCGACACAGACGTGGATGTGTTTTTCGGATTTGAGGATCTTCAGCCCAGCATATATGACATCCCGACTCATGAGTGCAGGATTATGCTGCGGCCTGACACCAAGAGACAGAGAGCGGTATAAGCCCACAGAGAGCGGCCTGTTGTCACACAAAGAGTGGTCCACGCACCACGAAGGGTCCCCAACTCCACACAAAGAGTGGTCCACCCACCACAAAGGGTCCCAGCCTCCACATAGAAAGCGATGCAAGATTCCACACCACCGTCCTTGCATGTACAAGAAGTGAGTCGAGTGACACAAGCCTCCACAGCGAGCTAGTGGACAGCCTCCACAATAGAAGCAACGCAAGACTCCAAAACGCAATCCTTGCATGAACAGGACCATGAGGGTCCAGCAACCTCCTCTGAGCAACCAGCAGCAGACGATGCAAGTCTACCATGCTCAAGTGAACAACAGAAATTCTATGACAGTCTGCCATGCTCAAGTGCACAGCAAGAAGACTATGACAGACTACCATGCTCCAGTGAACAACAAAGCGACTGTGGCAGTCCACCCACATTGTTTGAACCACCTGAAGAAGACTGACAGTCTACCCAGCCCAAGTGAACAACAAGAAGCTACTGACACTCTACCCACTGTATGTGAGATAAGTGACGATGGCATCCCACTTCCCATACAAGATGTGCAATGTGAGAGACCTCAGCTAGTGTGTACAGAGGCACTCGACAATCACAGTGAGACTACTGGTGACTTCGGTGACACCACGTTACTTCAAACTTCATTCGCTCGAGCCTCTCCACAAGCAAATGCATTCCTGAGTGTTTTGATTCCAGACGTGGAGCATCAAGAAAACTCAGCTGACTCAAGTGAACCTGAAATGACTCCGGACGGGGAACATCAAGAAATCTCAGCTGACTCCGGTGAACCTGCAATGACTCCAGACGGGGAGCGCAGCGAACTCAGTGACGGCACGCTCAAGAAAACAGCAGATGCCACAAAGCACGCTGACACGAGTAACTGTGTGAAGGACTCGTATTATCCACAGTGTGGTCCTTGAGCGCAGCAAACCCAGCAACAAAACCAACCGACACAACAACACAACCTATGAAAACCATATCAAAGACAACGAGAAGCGTACCAAAGGCGACAAGCATGACAAATACAACACCTATGGAACAACGATTGGTACGACATGTACAACTCGGCCCATGAGGGAAAGTGTCACTGCTCAGCTCAGTACAATGACACACCATGGCAGGACAATGCATCTTTCCAATTCACGTTTGCTGCACTACCAACAGGCAAAATGGCTTTCAGGACAGATGCCACCAAATGTTGCTACCATAAGCATCGGAAGAAAAGAAGGCTCCAAATCAGACAATGAAGTGATCTGACCACTTCTTGGTTCCTCACGCACAGGGACAAGGATGGCGTTTACAATGCAATGCCACCATCAACATCACCACCTCACCAACCCAACAAGAAAGACATTCAACTATAATAACTAATGAATTTTGGACTCATGAATATGATTTGGACTTATTGTTTAATGATCACTGTCATCATAACTTGTACAGAGCATCACTTATCTACCTGTTTTTTTGTTCAATTTTCTTTAACAGTGTACAGAAAATATGTAACACGAAAAAAGGGGGGATGTGGTGATATGCATCACTGTAGATACACAAGGGGTTAATGTAAGTACACGGAGACTAGCTAGACACTAGAGGGAGCACCAGAGACATGACACACAGCCACTCAACCAATAGGTCAGTAAGATAGGACACGACCAATGAGCATTTACGATATACACAGAGGTGACACTACCACAGGGAGAATTGTTAATAGTTCAATAAACGTGTTGAAGCTATCTCCACGTCTGAACCTTCCTTTGTCAGAGTGCACATCAAGGAAGCAGCTTATGCTACGTCAAGAGCATAACAAGACACTCTCTACACACTTCCCTGTGTTCCATGGTGTGGACTATTCCTCAACATATAATGATGGTTTTGACAGTATGCCTTCAGACTTTTGCCAGTGTTCTCACAGCAACCTGTGGGAACTCAGTTTTCCATTTTCTCTCCTTCCCTGTGGCCACCTGTTCCTTGTTCTTCCTGATGGCAGAGAGCTTTTTGCGTGTGAATTCAGGCTCAGAATTTGTCTCTGACCACTATTGGTCCAGAATGTCCATAACGTAATGCCTTTCCCATGCGCTGCGCCTTCGCTGGTCAGTTTCTAAACACACGCAGTTACTTGGTGGAACCAAGAGTTTGAGAATCAACATGCATTGCATAGAATTAAGTAAAATTGCACACCATTCGGCCCAACTGATCTTTTCTACACACAAACCTCCTGCTACCTTGCTTCACCTCACCCAGTTTCACCCAGTTTCTGCCTCATATTTAGCTTTCCGCTAAGTGCATCTGTGCTGTTCAAATCAATCACTCCATGTTCCACTCTCTCACCCTGTGCAGTACCTGGATCATCTTTGGAGTGGGTCCAATATAAGTTTTGGGAAGTATAAATCAGAAGTTTCCTTTCATATGTGCTGGGGAAAAACACCAAGAAAATCTGCTTTCGACAAGTGCCACAAAATGAAGCTTTGAATAAACATGATTTTGACACGTTTTAAATATAACCCAGAATAAATCATTTGTCTCCTCTGCTGACTGTAGTGAAAACAGAAGTACGACTGAGGCTACATTCACAGAGCACACAAAACTCTGCTCTCAGCCTATAGAGTTGCAGCATATATTTGCATGTTTTTACCTAGGAGTGATAAACATGTGATTGCAGGCAAATTATCCACAGGCATTAGAATCCTTCACTAGAATATCGTAATAATATGCTAAGCAACTGATCAGTCACACTTATCAGAGGCAAAGTACTAGAAAAAGCTACAAGCATGCATAAATATGCAGCCAATATTATGCACACTCTAGAATTACAGCCCCTATGTATTGATTTTTAAAAAAAGATATAAATTACAGACAGCTTTCTTCAGTATTATTAACATTTTCTGATCACAAGTTCCTACCTCTCTGTCACCTCCTCTGAAAGATCAACACCTTCTGATTCCACTGCTTTTTTGTTTTCTTTTTCTTCTTCTTTAACGGTGTCCTCTTGCAGAGAAATTTTAGCAAGTCCTTCATTCTCTGGTGTGCGTGGTACTGTATTCTGCTGATGCCATGGCTGACTGTCAGGTCTGCTATAAATTGGAGCTGGCACAGATACCAGTAAACTGTTTACAGGGCTACTGTTTTTCCTGAGACCACTCCTGTCCCGAGAGTGGCTTTTCAACCTGTTCTGACCCATGCCACGGTGCTCAAATCCCTCCTGCTGGAGACAGCCACTGTTCCCAGAAGAACTCTGCGAGGGGTGGCTGAACCATTTCCATCTCAGCCTCAGAATCTGCTTCATGTCAAACTCCTTCCTCCCGGACACGGACATCATTGTCCAAGGCAGCCTTAAACTTGTGGATGTCAGACTGCTTTTGTTTTTATCCACCGTCGCGCGCCTCTGCACCAAATCCCTTCACTGGAGAAACCAACAAGAACAAGCCCTTTCTTCTCTGAGCAGTACACAGAACAGCTAGCACTCGCTGCTAATACTAAGCTGCTGCTAACAGTGTAGGTGGGATACCATACTGACAGGATGATGAGGTCAGCCCTCAAACGAGTAAATCAGATTAACACAGGAAGACAGCTACCAAAACTCTAAACAGCAGCTGGTCTTACATACAGTTAAACACAGATTTTAACCAGCACTGTCCTTTGCGTAGCAAGATCCCATTTGTTTAAGGAAATACAAGCTGCAACATAAGATCCAGGAAAACATGCAATAAATAAAGTACGAGGCTTGCATTTCCCGGGTGAAGAACATGCAGCATGTTACTTTGCTGTGTGGCACTCACATGAACTCACTAAAGGATTGAGGCAACAAAAAAGCATTTATTTTTGGTCTGGCTTTAATGGTTCCTTGACTTGCCTTATCACTTTCTTCACTGAAGAAAGGGGTCAAAAGACAAGTGTCAACCCCAAGCATGCACTAAACAGCAGTTTAAAGTGGTGAGAGGGAAGAGTGGTCTCAGTCAATTAGATGTTTTGTGATGTGATTAAACTAGGGCAAAGGCTGTTTAAATCTTGCAGATGTGCCATTGATCGAGCACAGTTTCTCTGCATGATGTACGATGTGAAGGAATCACTGAAAGCGGGTTAAAAATAGCCAAAGATGTGATTTCTTCCGATGCAGAATATCAGTTTTGATTCATGGTTTTCCAGGTATTTCGGCAGCAATAAAAACATCCCTCAGGGTGACTTTAATACAGGTCAGGCTTTAATCAGAGGCACAAAACAGAAGTGGAAATTCTGTTACAAGTTGCCTGTGACCAATACTTTCAGCTGTAAATACAAACCAGAAACAAAATAAAGTTCTCTCATTCTAAAAACATTGGCTGTCATATCTTTTTGAAATTGGAAAACGACTCTTTGGATGCGATCTAAACAAATTGCAACAAAGTCCCGTAACAAGCACGTTTAGTCGGGTGTTTCTCGGAGCTCGCTGTGCCGAGAAACACTCACTCAACCTATCGGGATTTTATTGCATTCCAGGGCATCAGTGGGGAACTCCCTGGTGAGGCTGCACTTAGACTCGTTTCCTGCACTGAAACGCCCCAATCTCTCGGCCCCGTAGTGACCCCCCCCCACCCCCGCCCAAAGCCCCAACTCGCCTATAAGGGGGTCCACGGGCCCTCCCACATCCCACCTCATATGGGCAGGGCAACCCCAGGCCCGATCCCTGGAAAAGTAAAATGCCAGTCTTGCACCTTTACACTGCCAGTGTCTGGAACCTTGGCACTGTGAGCCTGGTAATGCCCAAGCCAGCCTGGCAGTGCCCCTGGGGCAGTGCCCAGGTGGCAGGCTGGCAGTGCCAATGTGCCCATACAGCACCAATAGTGCTAGGGTGCCACCCTGCTCAGAGGGCAAACACCTGGGGTCTCCCGATCCCCTGGGAGACCCCCCTATTTGTGAAGATCAGACTGAACGGTGCTCACCTGAGGTCTCTGAGGCAAAGGGGTGAGATCCCAGGACCTCAGTAGACCAGGTGAGTACATATGAGAGTGAGACCAGCTTTCTCCTCTATTATGAAGATTTTCCAGATAGTGATCTCTCCCACAAAAGCTGGATTCAGATTGTGACATCTCGCGAGATTGCGTAGATCACACGAGACGTGGTGAGCCAGGTAGATCTCAGAAGAGGGACATCATTTGGGTGCAATCTGGCTGGTAGATCACACCCTTCATCTCAGATATGGGAAACCATTTTCATCTCTGTGTTTCTGAAGAAGACATTTTAGATTCAGCAAAAAAGACTCTTTTTGTCATCTGTAGTAAACTTTTATGCAATTTAAAAATCACCCGGTTGTATATTTGTTTCTCTTGTGATCCAAGTGCAAATGATAAAATAAAAGCAGCACTGAACCTATGTTCCCTTGGAATGTTGTACACAGTGGAGCAAAGTCACCAATTTACTTGGATATAGGTCTGCATTGTAACTTTGCTAACCCACCAGGAGCAGAAGAGGGGTAGGGAATGGCTGTGCTGTCAGTCAGGCACGCAAAACACAAAGTCATGATTTAACTCCCCACCATTGTGTAACATTGTTGATTTGCTCCTTGCCAGATAGACAATCAAATTTACAGGCTTGGCTTCCATTTGGATGAGGTATCGGGCAGTGGGGGCCACAGGACAAGATAAGGTTGCATCCAGAACAGGGGATTGATCCATGTACGGCTGCTGATCCTGAGAAACCTTTGGTGGACCGTGGTTGGCAGGATCGGAGGATTTGGAAGGGGATTGGAGGCCTGGGTGGGGGAAGGTCAGAAGAGTGGGGAGGTTGTGATCAGAGGCATAGTAAGGGGAAAGCCCCCTGGGGATAAGGAGAACTGACAGAAACCTAGGGAATAGTACCAGAGGCCTGGAGCGTGATGGGTCTGAGGCCTCGATGGGTTAAATCAGAGGCCTGGAAAGGTGTTTGGAAGTTGAGGGGATGTGGTAGAGGGAAAGTTAGGGGTCTGTGCAGGTGAAAAGAAGGATGACCTTGTGTGGGGAGAGCAATGTTTTGACTGCAAGAACTCAATTCATTTCACACTCAAGCCTTTGGCTAGAAAGAAGTAAATATAGATGGCCACTGAAGAGATATCAGCAGAAGAGCCTGATCAAGAACTAGACACGATAAAACAGGATGGTTCTTGTGGTGAATGTAACTCTGTAATTCACACTATTGTATATACGTGAGACCATGCATTTGTAAGCGCAGTTGCGTTGGCCGACCACTAGGGGGAGTAGCGCTAGGAATTCTTACGAGTTTGTACAGGGCTCCACCCTTGGCTCCGGCCATGACTCCTCCCCCTGGACTGTTGTATAAATACCAATGTTCAGAGCCAGTCGTTCAGTTCATCGAGAGTTCAACACGGAACATGCTGGCTCTGTTGTAGCACGGTAGCATGGTGGTTAGCATAAATGCTTCACAGCTCCAGGGTCCCAGGTTCGATTCCCGGCTGGGCCACTGTCTGTGCGGAGTCTGCACGTCCTCCCCGTGTGTGCGTGGGTTTCCTCCGGGTGCTCCGGTTTCCTCCCACAGTCCAAAGATGTGCGGGTTAGGTGGATTGGCTATTCTAAATTGCACTTAGTGTCCTAACAAATAAGGTTAATGGGGGGGGTTGTTGGGTTACTCGTATAGGGTGGATACGTTGACTTGAGTAGGGTGATCATTGCCCGGCACAACATCGAGGGCCGAAGGGCCTGTTCTGTGCTGTACTGTTCTATATCTATTCTATTAGATTAAAACCACTGTTCATATCTTAAAGCACGTGCCTAGTGAATTGATGGTTCCATCAGTTCCGTCAAGTCTATGGGAGATAAATGGTTTGTAACTGTTATAACGATGAATGCCGAAGGAGAGTATCAAGTGAGTAAGACTGTCAGATAGACGCTGATACATCTTTCAACATAATGAACTTCACTGATCTGTGCAAAGTGGCTTGACATAACAATCCAAAAATTAAACCCGCCAAAGTAATGTTGAGGCTATATGATGGTACGATAATCATACCAAGAAGATAAATTAGCCTATGAGCCCAATGCAATGGCAAGAAGGAGTTTCAGGTGATAGATGGGACACAATGGCCACTCATTTAAGCTGGAGCAAATTTAAAGCTTGGACAGATAACCCTGCACATGCCAACAGAAGTTTACAACATGTCAAAGCACACATAAGCATTCACCCAGAACATATCCTCGAGGAGCACAAAGGTGGTGCTTGCAGGGTTCTGATGTCTATCTGGAGAATATCAACTAGAAGTAGATGATAGACCATTTCAGCATTTGATGAGAAGAGTTCCAGCTGCTCGCAAGTCAAACCTAAAAGACAAGATAGAAGAGCTGTAAAAGAGGAGCGTAATCAAGAAAGTAACAACTCCTACAGACTGGATTAGCAGCGTGATAGCAGTGAAACAATCTGGAACGGTAAGAGTATGCTTCGACGCAATAGATCTAAATAAAGCACTGAATTTTGCCGCAACTTGCCAAGGCAAAGGTATTCATTACCCGAGGTGAAGGATGGTTACTAGCAAGGGGAATAGAATGAAAGCAGTAGCTATCTAATGACATTCTGGATGGCTTTTGGGAGATACAGATAGTTGTGACTGCTGTTTGACATTTCCATGGCTTCAGAAGAGTATCAACACAGACGACATGAGGTAGTCATGTTCCTCCTGTAGTGGACGCCATCGTAGATGATCAATTAGTCTATGGATGTGGAGACACAATGGAAGAAGTCAAAGCTGACCATGATTGGAATATAATGCGGCTGCCATCTGAACCTGAATCCGAACAGGCAAAAATTGTAAGTGAAGATGTCTGAAGTCAAGTGCATAGGTCATGCACTAATGGTAAAATGTCGTCACCCAGATCTCGACAAAGTGAGGGCAGTGATGCAGCACCGACGGATGTGAAAGCAGTGAAACCATTTGTTGGATCCATGAATTATACAGCAACATTTTTGCCTAATTTGTCATCAGTATGAACCATGATGCCCGCTCATTGCCAAGCATGTGCAGTGGTATTGGGGCACAGAATAAGAAGCACTAAAATCAAACAACTAGTAACGACTGTGCCAGTGTAAAAGTACTATGACACCAATGAGGAAGTTGTCTTGCACTTTGAAGCCAGCGAGACAGATCTGGGAACAACCCAAATGCAGCAAGGACAAGCAGACAAATAAACATCCAGGGTACTGACAATACATTCAGATTGAGAAAGAGTGTCTGGCAGTTGCTTTTGCTTGTAAGCCTCAAGATCTGCTTGGGAGTAATAAAGTAACAGTGGAGTTCAACTACAAGCCACTTCACAGCATTTTTCTCGAACTGTTACTACCTGCTCCAAAGCATCATCAAAGGAATTGTCAAGAAGTCAAGTAAATCCAGCACAGATGTAAACACGGAAATTCTCAAGTGGGGAAATACACTAACAGAGGGTAGGGAAATTAGCCCTGTCCAAAGATTTAAATTAATGCCACATTGTGCACAAATTACTCTTCCAATAGCAAAATAGCTACTGAAATCAGAAGTAGTCACAGGTGTGAGAGAAGAAAATCAAGGTGAAATGGCAGAAAGCAAAATATTAGCTTGACAAGAGGCTGTCAGACCATTACCAGAGTTGATCACTGGAGAGCCAGTCAGGGTAGAAACCATCAACACTCTCAGCAGAATTTAGCCATTGTGGAAACTTGGGACATGAGCAGAGAAATTGTTACCAGCCATAAGAGCCTTTCTTTCACAGAAACACCATCCACTAGACACTGGTTGGAGATTAAAGTTCTGAATTTCTTAGTTCTTAGATTGTGTGGGATGGAAGTGAACGGCCAAATATACCGACATAACCGCAGGCATATATACACTACTAGCAAAGCTACACCTTCACAGTGTGAAGCTGTTCTTTGACAGCAATTGGCCGATCAGGTAGAAGGGACCTCACCAGCTGGACTGAGTACAGAATTACCTTTAATCTCAGGAGTCCACGTATCCCCAACAACCGCAATAGAAAATCAACAGTTAACAAGGCAATAAGTGCCATTGGAAAGACACTTTTCAGACAATGAACAAAATGCAGATAAATAGCCAATGACAATGCACACTTACCATTGTGATGTGCACGATTTTAAGACTGGAAGCAATCGAATGGCCCGACTTGGGACACGAGGGGACTATTAAATCTCACAAGAGACTTCTCGCAAGTTTGCACAGCTCAGAACGTCTTGCGAGATCGAACAAGATCTCACCAGATATTGCGATCTGGACCTTGCCCTCACTGGGCGAGATCCAGATTAACATACTTAAATGAGCCAATAAGCTCAAATATGTCAGTGCCTGATTCTTCCAAGGCCCGGGAACTAACGCCTCTGCCTTGGAGACCTTGCCATGGTGCCATTTAGTGCAGAAACATGGACCAGGCATAACTGCACCTAGAGGGTCTCCCAGACCATCAGGCGCTCCCGGGTGGTCAGGCTCTGGGCAGGGTGGCACCCTGGCTCTCCCTCTGGCACCCAGGCACCTTGGCACGGCCAGCCAGGCACTCTGGAGTGAGGGCGGCTCAAGACCCCCTGAGAGGTAAGATGGGGCAGTGGGGGGGGGGCGCACCGGACGCTATGGTGGGGTGTCCAAGGGGGTCAAGGTATTAGATCATAGAATTTACAGTGCAGAAGGAGGCCATTCGGCCCATCGAGTCTGCACCGGCTCCTGGAAAGAGCACCCTTCCCAAGGTTAACACCTCCACCCTATCCCCATAACCCAGTAACCCCACCCAACACTAAGGGCAATTGTGGACACTAAGGGCAATTTATCATGGCCAATCCACCTAACCTGCACATCTTTGGACTGTGGGAGGAAACCGGAGCACCCGGAGGAAACCCACGCACACACGGGGAGGATGTGCAGACTCCGCACAGACAGTGACCCAAGCCGGAATCAAACCTGGGACCCTGGAGCTGTGAAGCGATTGTGCTATCCAGAATGCTACCGTGCTGCGGCAATTAAGAATGGCGCCCCGATCGCTTCCTGCACTGACAAGTTGAGCTTGTCAACATAGCAACAGTATTACATTGCAACACTACTACATGTCCCATCTGGTTTGTTGCAGTCATGTGACGATGCAATGAAGCAGTCTCTCTCGAGGCTGCCATCTTACAATCAGTTCAATAGAGCCTTACAAACACAAATCACCAAGGAAGCACTACTGTTCTTAGCTACAAAACAAATCCTGTATCTGACAGCTCTTGTTTGGATGTAATGGATGGATTTGCCTCATTTGTCAAAGGCAGAAGTGGGATGATCAGAGGTGGATTTGGGATGGCATTCTGGATTTTAAGATTTTAAGACATTAACGCACCTTGCTCTCCGCCCCCCCCCCCCCCCCCCCCCGACCTAATCCAAACCTATTCCATATTTTGTTGCTAAATTCTTCCTAATAGTGTCAATTCTTGTGTAGGTGAGCTGTAAATGAGTTAAATTATATTCCTGCTGTAGAAAAAAGATGGAACTGGCAGATCTGGCATTTTATTTTGGTAAAACAACTTGCAATTATATATCAAATTATTATGACTTTTAAAAATTCCAAAGCACTTTGCATCCAATTGATCACATGTGCTATTGTTGTGATGTGGACAAATCTGATATTTAATTTAGAAACAGCGAATTGGTACAAATTTCAGCGACAACTTGTATTTAGTTGGCACCTTTGACATAATTAAATGTCTCCAGAAGTTTCACAGGAGCATTAAAAAGCAAAATTTGACTGCAAGCCACATAAGGAGATACTACAGTAGATAACCAGGATCAATCACAATCAACGCATATTCTTTTTGAGTGGTGATGTTGGTACATTTCTTGGAATTCTGGAAAACCCAGATGATGCCCACTTTTGAACGATACACTATCTTTCATGAAGCAATCTTCAACCTTCTATTTGAACCAGTGGAGCTTCAGGCTTCAGAAGCTGAGGAAAATTATCCCTTCAGCCGTAAGATCTTCTTTCACAGAAACGCCATTCACTAGACACTGGTTGGATATTAAAGTTCTGAATCTCTTAGTCTGTCATGAAGTTAGGCCAAAGGTTGCGGATACAGAAAGCACTGCAATTGACAGTGACCAACCTGAATACCTGCTGCACTTGAAATGGCTTTTACCAGAAGAGAGAGATGAGGAAGAAGCCCTTACAGCACTGAGTGATCTATTGGAGGTTGAGATTAGTCTGTCTTGCCAATTAATAGATGCATCGCACTATGCGTTTTTAGCGGAGTCAGCTGTGTTTCCAATGGCTGAGGAGCATTGAGATCTTTGGTCCACTGAACCTAGCAATGTATTGCCTAGTCCATTTCTTATTATCCGTGAAGAGTATTCCAGAGCGAATGCCTTGTGTGATTCCATGTCAGAATCCACAGAGGATCATACTGCCATAGAGCTATTGGCTTCCAGGAGTGAAAGTCAATTTGCACATGTACTTCAGTCCCAGCAGAAAGTATTCATAGAATACATGGAAACCATAGAACCCCTACAGTGCAGAGGAGGCCATTCGGACCATCGAGTCTGCACTGACCCTGTGAAAAAGCATCCTACCTAGGCTCACTCCCCTGCTCTAACCCCATAACTCCACCTAATCTGCATATCTTGGGTGCCACAAGCAAATTGGCACGGCCAATCCACCTAACCTCGTCTTCACTTTCAACATGTATGTCAACACGGAATCTGCATCAGAATCTTCAGTACTTCTGAAGCTCCAGGATCCTGCACAGCAATCTTGTCTCTGAGTTATTTGCCTGCAAGAAATTTTTCTTCATTCTGTCTTTGAAATTTGTCCCATTGCAGAAGGTGGTGCCATCTTGCCTCCACATCCTCGGTAATTCTTCCCATTGCCCAGAGTCTAGCAAGCAGCCTGACACAGAAAGAAGTGTGGTTCTCTTACCGTTGCCTACAGAAAGCAAACAATTCTTCCGAAATATCATCAGGAAGTAATTTCTTCTTTTCCTGAAAGGCTTGCAGGAATTTTTGTTTTTTCTTTTATCATCCAGATTAATCAAAATCTCAGATCTTCAATACCTTTTCAGCCTTCGATGCAGTAGTGAATGACTTTGCTGCGGGAGTCTTCTCTGAAGTTGAAGAACATTCCTATTCTGAATGTCTTTCATGTGTGCTTCACGAGCGCAACAAATTCCTCAGAGAGGCCCAGTTTTTCCATTCTAGTCCCAGAGGGTCCAAACATTGATTCCTGAGTGTTCTTCTTTCTTGGATCAGTCTTTCGTTGCCCTTGCCATTTGGTAATTCTGAAACCTACACTCTGCTTTTCAGCAATGTTGCTAAATTGCTGTCCATTTTGTTGATGATGGTTTCCTGCTGGATGCAGAAGAAAGCTCTCATATCTCGTGACCTCAGGATCAAAAATACTGCTTCAGATTGAATCCCTCACATCTGTGACTTGGGGAGGAGCAATAGTCGGAGTTGGATAGAATCTGTCGTTGTAAAAAGCGAGTTACAGAAGTGCAATGTAATTAATTAAAGATTTCGGATGGAGTTTCCTCTGTTGTGAAGGGGGCAGGGCAAGAAAATACAGCAAGCCATCGACTTCAGTAGGATTGGAAAATTCCGCCCACTGTTTCATATTGTTGGTGAAAATGGATAGTATACATGTGGGAGGTGTAGTATAAAGGTTGAACAGAAGGGATATGCTAATGTATGACATAGATGATGATGTATCAGAGCATAAGTCAGTTGTGTGTTCAACTTGAGAGAGAGAGGTTGGAACACCATGCTCAGGAGAAACATACATATTCGGTAACCTGTTTTTGCAGTATTAATAAACAGGTGTAAAGCGTGTACAGTCTGTCCAGTAACCAATCAACATTCCTGGAGTCCACACCGAAAGGAGGACCATCTCAGAACACGAGGGTTCTGACAGATGCACTGCTCGTGATTTCCCCAAATTTCCTAGATTCTAGAACTTTCCCAGCAAATTATAAGTTATCAAATGGAATGATGCAAGAAAGGAAGGAGAGGAAAATAACGAACCACAGGCCAGTTAACGTGGCATCATTTACTGGGAACATGTCATATCGATGCACTTAGAAAATCATAATCAATATGATTTTACGGAAGGAAATCATCTTTGACAAATTTATTGGTGTTTTTTTAGAATGTAACATGTTGGGTAACTCATGGGGAACAAGTAGATGTAGCGTATACAGATAATGTGCCACATGTGGGGCAACACGGTGGCACAGTGGTTAGCACTGCTGTCTCACAGTGCAAGGGACGCGGATTCAAATCCGGCCTTGGGGACATTCTCTCCACGTTTGCTGGGTTTCCTTCCGGTACTCTGTTTTTTTCCCACAATCTAAAGATGTGTAGTTTAGTTGGATTGGCCATGCTATAATTGTTCCTTAGTCTCCAGATTAGGTGGGGTTATGCGAAAAGGAAAGAGGAGTGGGCCTAGGTAGGGTACTCTTTCAGAGGGTCGGTGCAGACTTGATGGGCTGAATGGCCTCCTTCAGCACTATAGGGATTTTATGGTTCTAAAAGGATAAGGAGACATGACGCGGAGAGAAATATATCAGCATCGATAGAGGACTGGTTAATCCACAGGCCACAGTGTTTAAAGATAATTTGGCATTTTCAAATTAGTGGGCCACATTAGTGGCATGCCGGAGGGATCAGTGTTGGAGCCTCAGCTATTTACAATGTATAATGACTTAGACAAAGAGACAGAGAGTAATGTACTTAAGTTTACTGATGAAACAAATCTGGGTGGATAAGTAACCTGGGAGGATTTGATGAGGCTGCAGAGATATATAGACTGGTTAAGTGACTGGGGAACAGCATGACAGATGGAGTATAATGTGGGGGATAAGTGTGAGGTTATCCATTTTGGCAGCAAAAAAATAAAACAATTTGTTTTAAAAGATTTGGGGCGCGATTCTCCGCTCTCCACGCCAGGTGGGAGAATCGGGGGAGGGCCCCCCGACTAATTTCACGGCCCCCTGGCGCCCCCCGCGATTCTCCCACCCCCGCTTGGAAGAATCGCCGCTCGCCGTTTTTCACGGCGACCGGCGATTCTCCGCCATTCACGACCATTTCACGACGGCGGCAACGACACGTGGTTGCTGCCGTCGTGAAATCGCCGTGAGATGCCCGTTTTGGGGTTTGTAGGGGGCCTGGTGGGGAATGAGCACCACGACTGTGCTCGGGAACGGACAGGCCCGCGATCGGTGCCCACCGATCGTCGGGCCGGCGTCTCAATCGGACGCACTATTTCCCCTCCGCCGCCCCGCAAGATCAAGCCGTCACGTCTTGCGGGGCACCGCCGTCGCGTCACTCCTAGCCCCGCTAGGAGGGGAGAATAGGGGGCGAGGAGCGGCCTCCGAGGCCGTCGTGAAACTCGGCCGAGTTCACGATGGCCCTCCGGATTTCCCCGGGAGCGGAGAATTCCTCCCATGACATTTCTAAATGTTCATGTTTATAGAGACTTCGGTGTTCTCATAGAAGGACCACTGTTAACACTGTAAAAAAGCAATTAAGAAAGCAAATGACATGTTGGCTGTATTACAAAGGGATTGGTTTTCAAAAATAAGTGAGTCTTTCTATAATTGTACAGGCCATGGTGAGATCATACCTGAAGTACCATGTGCAATTCTGGTCTCCATGTGAAAGGAAAGATAAATGTGCTTTGGTGGTTGCTACAGCAAAAAGTTCAGCAGATTTGTCCCTGGGATGAGAGGGTTGTCCGATGATGAAAAGCTGACTAAACTGAACCAGTATTCTCTGACGTTTGTACGAATGTAAACATTGAAGATGCTGAAGAGACTTGACAGGGTAAAGTAATAATTAAAGTTGCCACAGTCCCAGATGACCATAGGCTGCTTTCGTCTTTGAAGGGGAGAGCTGACTGATGGTGATTTAATCTGAGGATTGCCACACCTCAGGTAAGGCAAGGTTGAGAAGGCGGGGTCTTCATGGATAACCTCAGCTGGCAAGGGAATAGAACCCATACTGTTGGCCTCGTTTTGCATCATAAATCAGCTGTCCAGCCAACTAAGCTAAACCAGCCCCACTTGACAGGGTAGACACTGCTGGCTTGCTTCTACTGTTGGGGAATCTAGAACATGTGGGAACAGTATCGGGATAAGCAATTGATCATTTAGACGAGGAGAAACTTCTTCACTTAAAGGGTTATTAATCTTTGGAATTGTCTCCCCAAGAGCTAATGTAGATCCTCCCATTGTTGAATATTTTTAAGTCTGGGGTAAGCAGATCTTTGGACCAGCGAATCAAGGGATATGGGAAGTGGAGAGAAAGTGAAGTTGAGGCAGATGATAAGCCATGATCAGGTTGAATACCAAAAATAGGAGCAAGCTCAATAGGCTGAATGATCTGTTCCTGCTCCCATTTCTTAATTTCACACAGCATGAATCCTAAACTATCACAAGTACCGTTTAATAAATCCTAAGTTCACTTTGTCAACTGTTATGTTTCTGTGAACATCAAACTTATTTTGCGGAGCGTGTGAAGATTTCCTCATGTTTATGAAAATCTTCGCAGAGTTAATAACAGTTCTGCCTTCCGAAGGAGTGGTTCTTAGTGAAGCTGCACCTCGTTTAGAGCCCGATTGTTTTTGAACATTTGTACAATAATTTTATTCTCTGTTCAGTGCTCCTCGTAGAATAATTATTTTAGAATGAGCCTTAGCTTGGCATTAATTACACCAAGCTTGCATTTTAAATAGTTCATCACAGGTGCAAAGCAATCATGCAAATCATACTGAAATAAGTCAACCAGCAACTTCCCAGCAATACATACATGGTGAGCATGTGCATAATAATGCATACATAAAATGGAGTTTAATACCTACCATCTGCTAAGCAATTGCTGAGTCAGAAAGCTACTATATATCTTCCATCGCATGTATATAAAAATGACAAAACCACTGGAATATATCTAATTGGTTATGTTGCAATCACAGTGGAATTTTAGAATTTATTAACTACCTGATTCTGCATACAAGTTACAGTGGTATAAAATGTCACGGTGATATAACACAGAAAGAAGCCATTCAGCCCATCCTACCTATGCTGGCTCTTTGGATTAATATTTTAGGCACAAAAACCATAGAGTTGAAAAGATTGCTCACTGGCTTTTTTATTCCCGAATTCCTTCAATTCTGAAGGCTGTACCTCATCACTGAGCCAAGTACAGAAGAGCCAACTCAGCCTATCGACTAACTCCTTCCATAAAAACCTACAGATTCCATCTTTTCAGTGATCCTAGATTTATTCTGCTGGGGTACAATTCGATGCTCGTGTTACTCTCTGTGCTTTACCCAAACTGCATGTTTCAAGCTGGATAGTGAGTGCCAGAATCCTATCTAACATGATGAAATCACAGTCAAATATCAAGTTCTCTTCATGAATCTTAAAGTGACATGATTCAGGACGGGTTAATACAGAACATAACTTTAATTGAAAGTGTGAAAGTCGAAGAAGAGAATCTAAGTTTCAACTGGTAAAAGGTAACGGCAGCTCTTTCTCCGTATGAAGAGTCATCAACAATTGGAATGCATTTTGGGTGAAAACAGTATTGGCAAAAACACTGTAATTATTTAACAAACAATTCGATGAGCCATTGAAGGGAATGTAGGTATTTTTTGCATGGATGAATTAACTAACTTTCCTCATCCGTATTTTGTAATCTTATTCCATAGTCATTCTCTAATAACAGCTGTCAATGGGAAATGATCAGGAATAGCAAACCTAGCTAGTTCCTTCCCTTGTCATTCTCAGACTTCATCAAAAAATATGACTGATTCTTGGAATCTTCCATGTCCATATAGTTCAGTAACACATCAGTCCAACTATTTTAGTAGCTACCTGGCACAACACAAGATACCTTTAGTATCCGTACATTAAACAAACATGGAGTTAAAGAACAAAGAAATTTACTGTAACTTTCCAGAAACTAAAAAGATAAGACTTGGGACTATAATACAGCACTGACTCCATATCTCTATTTCTGTTTAACAATTTTGAACATGAAAGGTCAGTAATATTCTTTATGGCGGTTCAGCTGTGGGTATTAATCTCAGATTGCTCCCTGTGGTTTGCAGTATGGTTTGCAGTATATCACAGGCAAGCTCAAGATATTTCACCAGCTGCACCTTGTATTGAATTTGGAGACAAGCTTTGTGTCTGTCTAACTGAATTAAGCATAGAACTTGTATTCATGTTAGAAGTGTTCAGTCATATTCATAGAATCCATACAGTGCAGAAGGAGGCCATTCAGCCCTTCGGGAGACATCCTGGCCATGTATTTTGAAGATTTGTGGCTTCTCTATTTGTAGGCTCACACAGCAGAATTAATCTCATGCTTCTTGAAACAACTTAAACACTCCTTTTCTCACTTGAAGTACAGGTTTAAACTGCTTCTTTGAATGGGTAGTCCTTGTGCTTAATGTGCCAGGTAGCTACTAAAATAGTTGGACTGATGTGTTACTGAACTATATGGACATGGAAGATTCCAAGAATCAGTCATATTTTTTGATGAAGTCTGAGAATGACAAGGGAAGGAACTAGCTAGGTTTGCTATTCCTGATCATTTCCCATTGACAGCTGTTATTAGAGAATGACTATGGAATAAGATTACAAAATACGGATGAGGAAAGTTAGTTAATTCATCCATGCAAAAAATACCTACATTCTCTTCAATGGCTCATCGAATTGTTTGTTAAATAATTCCGACTGACAGAGCACTCCACACGAGTGCACTTCCCCACCCTATCCCAATAACCCCTTAACCTAACTTGCACATCCCTGGACACTAAGGGGCAATTTAGCATGGTCAATCCACCTAACCTGCACATCTTTGGACTGTGGGAGGAAACCAGAGCACCCGGAGGAAACCCACGCAGACAAGGGGTGCAAGTACAAACTCCACACAGTCACTCAAGGCTGGAATTGAACCCGGGACCCTGGCGCTGTGAAGCAGCAGTGCTAACCACCGTGCCACCGCGCTGCCCCTTTTTTTCTGCTTTGAAACAAAATAAATAATATACGAAATATTTGCATCAACTTTATGCTAAAATGAAAAATACAAGAAACGTGAGTTTGTAAAGTTCCCAGACGTTTGTTAGAAGACCTGGGTACATATAAAGTAAGCTTTATACCACACTGATGCAAAGTCCAGATGGTATGAAGCCACCTGCAGTACTCACCTTAATGAATTGAAAGTCACTTTGGCAACCTGGCTGAACTATTGTAGCACCACTTTCCCATTAGAGTGCATCTAAACTGTTCCACATGATGCATGAATTGCGCTTATACATTACACATCAAAAAGAAAAAATAACTTTGTTTGAATAGAGAAAAAGAAAGATCGCTTGCAAAAAACCAGAGAATAAGGGATTGCAGCAAGAGTTTTCCACAGGATCAGACTCTGAGAGGAATGATATATCAACCATTGCACCACTGAGGATGCAATCACCTGCAACCCTGCCTGGCAACATTCAGAGCTATATAGAGCAAGAGTGTAGGTGGCAGATGATAGTAATTAATGGATTCACAATAATTAACTTCTGTCTATTCTATTCTGTACTATAATGCGCAATGTTGGTGAAATCCATCTACATTACACTAAAATACTGTTTTGGCTCCTCCTGTTCTCTTGAAAGACTTAACTCTCAGAGCTTGACTCCTTTAGCCAGGCAAGCTATTCTGTTGCTGTACAGTGTAGAAGGTGAAGGGAAAGATGAAGTGACAGATCATTCTCAAACTCAGATCTAGTACAATCGTGCTCTTGCATCATTTCCTGACAGGAAAGCACATGTTTAGGAAGGAAGGTAACAGAAACTAGGAGATGGTGGCGTAGTGGTAATTTATTGGTCTACTGATCCACAGGCCTAGGCTGATGCTCTGGAGGCATGGGTTCAATGCCCATTACAGCAGCTGGAAGAATTTAAGTTTAATTAATAGTTCTGGAATTGAAAACAATCATTTATTGTCATAAAAACCCATCTGGTTCACTAATGTTCTTTAAGGAAGCAAATCTACTTGTCTTTCACGAGACTCCAGACCCACAGCAATTTGGTTGACTTTTAACTGCCCTCTGAAATGGTCTAGTAAGCCACTCAGTTCACGGTCATCAAACGAAGGCCTTGCCAGTGGCAAAATGAAAGATTTTTTAAAACATCATTGTGTACAAGTATATGTTCAACCACAAAGTATCTTGCAATGCAATCTTTATCAGGGAGTGTGGTGTAGATCACATCTGAACATTTTCCCTTGTCTGCCATCTAAGCTTGCAGCACTGTTCGTCACTGTTCGTGACCACAAAACAAGCAGAGCTGCACAACATTGTATGTCACTCTCGCCCTAGTTTATAAGCACCAGCAGAACTACATACACTTCGCCATTCACACGGATGAATAAATAATGAGTTGAAATAGTGAAGATAAATGCGAGGAGGCAAGTCCAATGATAAAAGAAGAGCCGAAACATGTTCACCCGTAGGCCATGACTGTTGGCAACCCTATCACCCAGTAAAAGATATTGATCTTTTTCTTGGAACCTTACTCAGAGAACGCGATTAATGCATTCCCCTTTGCAAATGAAAGCTGCATCATTTGCTTGGTGCATCTTTGTGCACCTATCGGGCTGACTAAGCATAGAAGGTTGGCTTCAAGGAGATGATATGGCTCTGTGACATCCTCCCTAATGCAGTGAGATTGTGAACACAGGGCACGTCTTGCATGCCCAGGTAGGCCTGCCTGGGGCTTTGAAAGTAAATTCTGATAGGTGCATATTTAATACCAAAGTGAAATTGCACAGCCTCACTTGTTTCGACATGAATGCGCTTCCTGCTTAAATGTGGGGATGCTAATGAGTCCCCCAAATCAATTCCCATCCTACCCGCTTTAGTTGCTGCAAGTTAAAGAGCATGTTCTAAATGTCATTGCACAAATCCAGTCTAAAAGAACAGAAATTGTAGAACCAATGGTGATGCAAATAAAGATATATAAGAAGGTGGGGCGGCACAGTGGTTAGCACTGCTGCCTCAGAGTGCCAGGGACCCGGGTTCAATTCCGGCCTTGGGTAACTGTGTGGAGTTTGCACTTTATCCACATGTCTGTGTGGGTTTCCTCCAGGCGCTCCGCCGGTTCCCTCCCACAGTCTAAAGATGTGCAGCTAAGGTAGATTGGCCATGCTAAATTGTTCCTTGTTGTTCAATGGTTAAGTGAGTTACAGGGAAAGGGCAGGGGATTGGGCCAAGGTAGGGTGCTGTTTGGAGGGTCGGTGCAGCCTCGATGGGCCGAATGACCTCCTTCTGCACTGTAGGGATTCTATGATTTTATGAAGGTGAAAATGTAACCTTTTAAACCAACACTAAATAGTACTAATCGGTTTTAAGGTATCAGCCCAAAATGCTCAATCCAATTGACATTTATTCACCCCTATCAAGATGCTAGGAGGTACACGGAGATCACAAGATTGCACTAGGCCTATATGGATAGGCAGCCCTTTAACAACATTGACATTCTCTTGTTTCAGAACCTTGTAACCTCTGTATTCATTAGAATAGGTCACTGGGTAAGAATGAACTAAAAAGTTAATTTCAATTATTGCTGCTCCATTTCTGATATGTTGATGATGAACCTAATGTGCAATTCACAAAAACAATACTCAGACACTTCAATGGCCAATGGCAGGCCCACTCACTGACCAAGTCACACCTTCTGAGAGCTGTCTGCCTATTACAGACAGTGCCAGCATAGGCGGTGGTTGTTGCCAGTAATAGAACATAGAACATAGAACAGTACAGCACAGAAATGTGCCCACTTGAAGTCCAGGATCACCAAGCGAACCGAGCCACAGGTAAACAAGGGCAGAATGAGGGTCGTGGGAAATGGTTCACTGGATAGGGAGGGAGGATATAGATTCTGGAATTGAAAACTATCATTTATTGTGTGCTGGATAGGGAGGGAGGAGATCGGTTGGCACCAAGGTCAGGAGGGTTGCTCTCAGTGCCCTTCCTCATGCCAGTTCGCACTATCAGTTACTGAGTGCCTTTCAATGAGGAACCAACCCCTGAGAGCCCGCAAACAAATGTACCAGGGTTGGCTTTCAGGCTTCCTGCATGACAAGTCCCCCACCCACTGTTGGTTGAATGCCATGAGTGATGGGCTGAGGTCCTTAAGTATGCATCAATTTCTCACTTAAGGGCCACAATTAGCAACGGTGCAGAAAGTCCATTCTCAAACCTTCCCACTCTGGACATAATCAGGGAAGAGGCAGGAAGGATTCACTCAACGCACTCCCACCCGATCAAGAGCTCTACACCTCCAAACTCACGTCAGGGGCATTAAATTCCACCCAATATGTTGCTATGTGCATTTGTATTGATACAGCTGGTCCTCCATTCTCCTGAGTAGATATGTGGGGCGGAATTCTCTGACCCCCAGCAGGGTCGGGGACTCACCCGGGGCCAGTGTAAATCCCGCCCCCGCCATGGCCGGAATCCTCCACCACCCGGGAATCGGCAGGGACGGGAATCATGCCGCGTCGGTCGGCGGGTCCCCTGCGCCGGTCGGCGGGCCCCCCACGGCGATTCTCTGGCCCTCGATGGGCCGAAGTTCCGCCGCTGTCAGGCCTCTCCCACCGACGTGGTTTGAACCACCTCTGGTGCCGGCAGGAGCAGGCAGCGCGAGCGGGCCCCGGGGTCCTGGGGGGGGCGCGGGGCAATCTGACCCCGGGGGGATGCCCTCACGGTGGCCTGGCCCGCAATCGGGGTCAACCGATCGGCAGGCGGGCCTGTGCCGTGGGGGCACTCTTTCTCTTCCGCCGCCGCCACGGCCTCCACCATGGCGGAAGCGGAAGAGACCCCCTCCACCGCGCATACCGGGGTGACGTCAGCGGCCGCTGACGCTCCGACACATGCGCGGACTCACGCCGACCGGCAAAGGCTTTTCGGCCAGCTGGTCGCATCGGTCGGCGGGGCGCCAAAGGCCGTTCGCTTCGGTCGGCAGAGCGGGAGGCACTCCTGCGCGGGCCTAGCCCCTAAAGGTGCCGAGAATTCCGCAACTTTGGGGAAGCCCGACGCCAGAGTGGTTCTCGCCACTCCGGTACGCCGGGACCCCCCCCCGCCCCGCCGGGTAGGGGAGAATCCCGGCCATGTTCTCCATCTTGCTGCCTCCGCAAAAGATTGCTCAGGGTAATTTCACTAACGTTAACTGAAATGTAAAGGATTTTACAAGGAAAGTACATCTCAATCCATCTGGCATCTCACTTTAAATGAAAATGCTTCAGGAACAGAGGTTTATAATTATTTAATTATATCGGTCAGAATCTGCTGGCTGTTCACGCTGGCGGAATCTTCCAGGCGCTTCCCCATCGCGAGTTTCACGGCGCTGGGGTGCATTTAATGAGAAACCCCGCTGACAACGGCGGGAGCAGAACATCTCGACATCAACCAATAGCGGGCCGCCTCCCGCCAATGAACATTGTTATTAGAACTCAGGAGAAGATTGATTTAAGTCAAGATACTATTCTTTCTGTGTGATTTATTCACAGTTTTTCTGATGTTGCTCGGGTGAGTGGTTCCCAGAGACTAGAAAAATCTGTGACGGTGAACCTAACAAATTTGCTGGAAACACAGTATCTCTCTGAGTTAATAACCATGTCCTTGAAATGTCCCTGACATTCTGTCTCCAGCAAAACCATTACATTCAGCTACATTAATTTTTAATTTCAGAATGGTAGCATTATAGCTATAGATGTAGGCAGACTGCCTTTTCAGAAAATGTCCAGAAATCACGAGCTGGTAGGTTAATAGCAATTAGGGACATGGGATCATCGGACTTCGAAGCATGAACAGGCCATTCAGCCCTTCAGGCCTGCTGCGCTACAGCTTATCTGGTTGCGGTCGCAACTCCAGTTTCCTGCCTACTCCCCATAGCGATAGATTCCCTTGTCCATCAAAAATCTATCAAACTCAACTTTGAATAGATTCAAAGAGCCAGCCTCTACTGCTTATATTGGACCCAGGACTTGCCCTAGTGGTGCTGCTGCTAGGCCAGGCGGCCAGATGCCAGAGACGGCGGCAGCAGCATCAGCGGATGCTCAAAGCAGCGGCCCATGTGCTGGTCCCCGCCCCACATCCTGAGGACTGGCCGTCCATCAGGCCAGGGAGAGTCCCAGAGGGGGAGTCCCGTGGCAGCCCAGGGTGTATAGGTGCCGCTGGTCTTTTCAATAGGTGACGGACAGCACGTGCTACAGGAGGCTCCCCCTCAACAAGGAGACGATGCGGAACCTGTGCCATATCCTCGCGGACTTGGCACCACGTGGAGGAAGAGGACACCCACTCCCGGTGGCCGTCAATGTCACTGCAGCCCTGAACCTTTACACCTCTGGATCATTCCAGGGCTCGAGTGAGGACCCGAGTGGTATATCACAGGCCACAGCTCACTGGTGCATCCGGCAGGTCACTATAGATGCTCTCTGTGCCCGGGCGGAGAACTACATCATCTTTGACATGGACAAAACCCAACAAGATGCCCTGGCAGCACGTTTCTCCGACATCGCTGGGATGCCCCAGGACCTGGCTGATGACGCCAGTATGGAGGCTGAAGACCAAAGCGGAGACCTGGTACAACAAGGCCCATGTGGACACCGGGCTTTGATTGAGTGGTGCATCGGACTCCAAGATGCAGTTCCAATGCCTCGACTACTCCAGTGGTGCATTCAACTACACTCCCGAGGGGCTCCCACTTTGTGGTGGTCTGCCGCAACAACCTAGCTCAGCGGCGAGGCGTTGTGCTGTAGGTTATGATGAGGAACATGTGGCCACCTCCGAGGAGGAAGAGGATGAGGATGATAAGGTGGTGACGGACCAGCAGGGACTAGAGAACGAGGCTGGAAGGAACCCGAGGACCAGCCAGAGGCTGCAGGGCAGATGGTAGCGGTGAGGGTCCTGCAAGCCCGGAGGACCAGGGTGACCCTCATACTCATCTGATTCACTTAGGACGTGGCCTAGGACGTGGCCTGGTCCGTCAACCCCACTCCCATTTCCCACCCTCCTGGGTCAGTGACATTACTCCAGGGTGCTGGAACTGTGTTGTCACCATCAGCGGGTCACTGTCGAGGGCAGGGCGGTGATGATAACCTGAGCGCCAGAACTCCTCAATCTATGCCATTGTCTGACCCCAGCCTATCTGCTGAGTACTTGCTCACACCCAACACCTGCACGTGATGTGCCTGGGGAGGGGGGTGAAATGGAGGGGATGCCTGGAGAGATGGGCCAAGGGTTCGGAGGTCAGCCCACATTGCGGAATGAAGCAATTGCTGTTTAAGTGCTGCTCAACCATGTAAGCGGGGGGCTGGCAAGCGCGGTGCTGGCGAAACAGCTGGTGAGCCTTCATTTGCGGCCTCATTACGTGGACCAATTGACATCGAATTGCATTGCTGGCCTCACTGGGCTGGGCACTGGGAAGCTCGCGGCAGTTCCCGATCACGACAACACTTCACAATCTTTCCGGAGAATCACGCCCTGAGTTATCTTTTGGGTGAATTGCACCAATATTTTGTAATCTATTATTTAACAACTATGACTCATCATATGTTTTTTATGCATTACAACTTATACATTTTTTGTGTTTTTTGAGCACTTATTTACTAGATCTTTGTTCATGCAGATTCTTCTTTGCCCTCCAATCAAATGTCAGAAAAAAAGAGGCAAGACACCTTGGCCTGGATTCTCCAAAATCTTGGCCCAGCGATGCAGTGGCCCACAGGGGGCCAGCACGGCTCCGGAGAGCTCCACGCAGCTGCGGCACCAATACGTAGCCCTGTACTGCCAGCACGGGTATGCGCATGCGCGCGGCGGCCGTTTCCTCGCCGACGTATGTGCCTGGTGGCCGTTTCCGTGCTGGCGCCATGCAACATACTTAGCGACACAGAAGGTAGCCCCCCCCCCCAGATCGTGCGCGCCCACCGATCGGTAGCCCCCAATCGCTGGCCTGGCCGTCGTGGAGGCCCCCTCCGGAGTCTGATCCCCTCCGCCCCACCCACCAGGACGGCCACCGTGGCCGTGGGTCCAAGCTCCCGCCAGGTGGTACCATATGTGAACCACGCCGGCAGAACTCGGCGGGAACTCAACCACGCACGCGCGACTGGCACCAATTCTCCGGTCGCCGGAGAATCGCGAGCCGGCATCGGAGCAGTGAGGCGGGAACTTTTAGGCTTCAACGGCGATACTCCGACCCGGCGAGGGCTCGGAAAATCCCGCCCTTATCAGATCTTGTTTCCTTTATATTTCCAATTTTTCTTCCAGCATTTTTCAAAGGCATAGAAGCTAGGCCTGCATCAGGGACAGCTGAGAGCCTATTGGAGTAATCCAGTAAAAGAGGAGGGATATTTCTGACCACCCACCTCATATTCCGCTTGACATAGGGGCAAAACAACCATTTAGCACTGCAGCCTGCCCTTGGAACTCCTGTTGCTCAAAGAATATGTGGAGGTTATGGAGAAATGTACAAACAGTGCAGCAAGCCCTTTATTTAAAATCACTTTTAGCACTTTCTTCCTGGATGGCCAGGTCATCTCCAGGGCCTTAGTTATGATGACTGAGGATGTGCCTCATCTCCTGCACATTCACCAATACTGGACTGGATTCTGTCAGAGGGTGCCCTCAGACTTAATAAATGGCCCAGACAATTCCAATATTCCTGAGCGTGGACAGGAAAGGTGGCTGGATGCTCTGATTTGGACACTATGTCCCCACGCTGGCGTGGGAACGGTGGCAGGAGACCTGGTGCAAAAAGGCCACTGATTCCCCGTTTTGCTGGGTGCTAGCAGGGAGGCAGCTTACGGCACCCAGCTCTGGCTGCCAATACGGCCTGGAGAATTGCCGGGTCCATGGCCGCACATGCGCATGGTGGTGGCCTGCAGCAGCCATGCCGTGCTTCATGGCGGACCCGGTGCGCGGACCCAGCGCAAGAAATAGTCCCTCCCTTCAACCACCTTGTGCGCCCCGGACCGTCCCACCACAGTGCCTCCAGCCCCAAATATGTCCATCCCTGCCCGCAGCTTGGCCCTCCCGCGACGGTGGCAACGCTGGACTGAGTCCTCAGCCGTCACGCTGACTTCCCGACGGGAGAGACCCACACCGTCGTGAACTTGGCCGGTCGGGGGCAGAGTATCGGGGGGTGGGCCTCAGGGAATGGCCTGAGGCCGTGGATACTTGGCACAGCATACTCGCAGAGGAGGGTGCGCAGCATCGCGGAAGCTGCACCGCGCCGATTCTGTTCGGAATTTGGATTCTCCGGCCCATCGACGAACACGATTTTGGCGTCAGCGACCGGAGAATCCAGCCTGATATACTAGGGGACAAGTTAGGGGGTTGGCAGAAAATGCTTTCCATTACAGCAATAAATAAGAAAATCCTGCCCAATGTATATTTTATGATGTCACTGTCCCCTATCATTCCTTGATGGATTGCTAATTATTCGTCTTCTACTCATATATCGGGCGCGATTCTCCGCTCCCCACGCGGGTGGGAGAATTGCGGGAGGGCCGGGCGAATCATGACATGCCGCCCTGGCACACCCCACGATTCTCCGCATTTGCGGAGAATCTCGCCCTTCGGGTTTCACTCCGGCGTCGGATGTTTCTCTCCGCAAATGCGGAGAATCGTAAAGGCTGCCATGGGACAGGCCGTGACTCATGGCACCCTTCACGCCCACTTCCGGGGCCGATTCTCCACCCCGGGCGGGGCTAGGAGCGCGGCCCAGTGTATCACGGCGGCGCGGCCTTGATGACGGTCATCAAGGCCTCACGCCAAGCGTCACGCCGGCTGATGCGGCCGATGACGTCGGCCGCGCATGCGCAGGTTGGACAACGCCAACCCGCGCATGCGCAGTTGGCGTCTTTTCCCTCAGCCACCCCGCAAGACGTGGCGGTTTGATCTTGCGGGGCAGCAGAGGGAAAAGAGTGCGTCCGTTATGGATGCATGGCCCGCGATCGGTGTGTACTGATCGCGGGCCTATGCCCCCCTTGGCATGGCCGTGGTACTGCCGTGCCAATCGGGCCCCCAGATGCCCCAAACGGGCATCTGGCGCCCGTTTCACGATGGCAGCGAGCAGGTGTGTTTGCTGCCGTGTTGAAACGGGAGTGAAGGCCCGGCTGCTCGGCCCATCGGCCTCGGAGAATCGCCGCTCGCCGTAAAAAACGGTGAGCGGCGATTCGTGCCGTGGGTCGGGCGTGGGGGGGGGAGAATAGCGGGAGGGCGTGAAAAATGTCGGGAGGCCCTTCCACTATTCTCCCACCCGGCGTGGGGGACGGAGAATCGCGCCCCGATCCCTTCAGTGTCGTACTTCAGGAGCATTAAGTGATCTTTCTGCAATTATTTCTTTCTTGGCATCCGTGCTTCGTAAAAATGTTCCTTTATTAATTACTGATTCACAATTTTATTATTTATTAATTATTACATTCACTATTTTTATTTGTTAATTATATTTATATGGTGCAATTTCCAATTGTACCACAAATGCTATCTCAGGATGTGAACAGTAATCCCAGTATGGCTTCGTACAACATGGTTTAAACTGACTGGATATACTGGGTGGAAATAACTTTTCATAGTCCATAGACAAAACTTAATTAGTATTACAATCATTGGTGAAACGTCTGCTCCTTTAGTTGCCCAACACCAGCATCGGTCTATAATTTGTGTATGTCTATTTGCTGTTAATTTAATTGGAAAGTGGAGATGTCAGATGGGAAATGTGATAATGACTTTATTATTGATTTTGGTTTCTTTGCGGTGAGTTACATTGATTCTCCAGAGTCTGGTGTGAAAACCCCAGTGAATGGAATTGCACAACTATAGCCTTTAATGGACTGTGGGTCCCACTGAAATGTATAGGAAGTGAAATCTTGTCAGATACATTCAGTTGTTGATGTGATAACTTCTGCAAGACAGTTTAAGTCATCCTGACCTCATTACAGCCTTGGTTCAAACATGGACAAATGAGTTGAACTCCAAAGGTGAGGTGAAAGTGACTGCCCTCGACATCAAGGCAGCATTTGATATAGCATCAAAGAGCCCTGGCAAAATGGGAATCAGTAGAAAACTTCCGCTGGTTGGAGTCATATCTAGCACAAAGGAAGATGGTTGTGGTGATTGGAGGTCAATCATCTCAGTTTCAGGAGCTCCTCAGCGTAGTGTCCTCGGCCTAACGATTTTCAACTGCTTCATCAGTGACCTTCCTTCCAACATAATGTCAGAAGTGAAGATGTTCATGTGGTGAATGTAATATATGTTAATATACATGTTAATTCACACTGTTGTTGTAAGCGCAGTAGCGCTGTCCTACCACTAGGGGGAGTAGCGCTGGGAGCACCTAGGAACTTGTACTGGGCTCCACCCTTGATTCTGCCCACGACTCCTCCCCCTAGTGCAGCTGTATAAGTACCCGTGTCCAGAGTCAGTCTGGGTCACTACGAGTTCATCGACCGGTAACAGGCTGGCTCTGAAGTAAGTCGATTAAAGCCTAGATTCACATCGGAAACACGAGTCTGATGAATTGATGGTTCCATCAATTCATTAATGACTGCACAATGTTCAGCACTATTTACGACCCCTCATGTCAATGTCCAAATGCAGCAAGACCTGGACGATATCTAGGCTTAGACTGACAAGTGGCAAGTAATATTCATGCCACACAAGTGCCAGGCACTGACCATTTACAACAAGAGAAAATCTAATCATCATCACTTGACATTTAATGGCATTATCATCGCTGAATCCCTGTAATATCAATATCCTGGGGATTACTATTGACCAGAAACTGAATTGGACTAGCCACATAAATACCGTGGCCTCAAGAGCAGATCAGAGGCTAGGAATCCTGCAGCAAGTTGATGACCTTCTGACTCCGGAAAGCATGTCCACCCTCTACAAGTCATAAATCAGGAATATGATGGAATATTTGTATGTTTGGCTACATGGGCATAAATTAAAATTTTATAATTGTACCTGTTTATATTATAGGTACAATTTCAGTTGCTTTCCATGTGCTATTAGCTTTGTATTGTGTCTCTTGTATTATTTGGCCTCTTACTGAAGTGCTGTAGAAAATAACCTTTGCTAATTGGCCACATAGCCAAGAGTGTACAAACCCCAGTTAATGCGAATTAGTTGTATCGCAGCATCTCAGAACTGAACTGGCCTCTTGAACGTCCCTGATTGCCCCTGCTACAATTGTTTTTTTTTTAATTTTATAAATTTAGAGGACCCAATTTTCCAATTAAGGGGCAATTTAGCGTGGCCAATTCACCTACCCTGCACATCTTTTGGGTTACGGGGTGAGACCCATGAAAAAAATGAAATGAAAATCGCTTATTGTCACGAGTAGGCTTCAATGAAGTTACTGTGAAAAGCCCCTAGTCGCCACATTCCGGCGCCTGTCCGGGGAGGCTGGTACGGGAATCGAACCGTGCTGCTGGCCTGCTTGGTCTGCTTTAAAAGCCAGCGATTTAGCCTTGTGAGCTAAACCAGGCATACAATTATTTTATCATTATTCACTTTTACTACAAATAATTCATGACATTTTCATTCTTAGCTATAGTAAGGCTTTTTTTATCTTGGAATATAGGTCACCATCATAAAGTATTGAGTACCGAGCAGACTATCAGAATACAGTTACTCCTGCAGTGTTCACAACCTACACAACATGGACTACAGCAATTCAAGAAGGCGACTCACCAACACCTTCTCAAGGACAATTAGGAATGGAAAATAAATGCTGGCCGAGCCAGCGACACCCTCACCCAGTGAATGAAAAATGTTAAAAACTCATGTGTGAATGCTCTAGAAGGTCCTACAAAAACAAAATCCGGGGGAGAGAGCTAGCCCACCCAAACCTACAATTCTACCACTGGGCGGCGACGGCCAAGCGAATAAGGGATGGATCAGGGAGCCAGACGCCGAGTGGGTGCGCGTGGAAGAGGCCTCCTGCAAGGGAACCTCCCTTCGGGCTCTCGCCACGTTGGCACTCCCATCCCCACCCAAAAAACACTCCAGCAGCCAGGTGGTAATAGCCACCCTCCAGTCCTGGAACCAACTACGGCAGCAATTCGACCTGACCAAAATGTCAGACAAGGCTCCCATCTGCAACAACCATAGGTTCGCACCAGCACTGCCTGACGCCACCTTTAAAAAGTGTGGCCAGGACGGAGGGACACTGACAGTCAGGGACCTATACACGGATGGCAGGATCGCAACAATGGACGAACTGACAGGGAAATTCCAGCTAGTCAGGAGGAACGAGCTAAGGTACATGAAACTCAAAAACTTCCTACGAAAGAAGTCAAGGACGTATCCACAACCACCACGACAGACATTACTGGAAGAATTACTCGACACAAGCATCCTAGATAAAGGTAACGGTAGCGACATGTACAACCGACTGGTAGAAAGGGCCGACACCATACTGGATGCAACAATAAAGAAATGGGAGGAGGACCTGGGGATTGAAATAGGGTGGGGACTCTGGAGCGAAGCACTGCATAGGGTCAACTATACCTCCACGTGTGCAAGGCTCAGCCTGACGCAACTAAAAGTGGTACATAGAGCCTACTTAACAAGAACTCATATGAGTAGGTGCTTCCCGGAGGTGGGGGATAGTTGTGAACAGTGCTAAGGAGGTTCGGCCAACCATGCCCACATGTTCTGGTCTTGCCCCAGACTTGCGGGGTACTGGACAGTCTTCTTCGAGGCAATGTCCAAAGTGGTGGCGATGAGGGTGGAGCCATGCCCGAAAGTGGCGGTCTTCGGGGTATCAGACCAGCCAGATCTATTCCTGGGGGGAGGGCGGACACCCTTGCCTTTGCCTCCCTGATCACCCGCCGTACAATCCTGTTCGGCTGGGGGTCAGCAGCACCACCCAAAGCTGCAAACTGGCTGCCCGACCTCTCAGAATCTCTCCAAATGGAGAAAATGAAATTCGCCATCCGAGGGTCAGACGACGGCTTCCACAGAACATAGAAGCCATTCATCCAATTGTATGTAGCCAACGAACAAGTAGAATAATAGCCAGGGAGCCAAAAATCAGGGAAAGTAACCGAGGCGGGGGAGGGAGAGATAGACCGGGCGGCGAATAGCAGCTAAACCTAAGGGAAAAGAAAGGCAAACCACAGGAAAAGGGGAAGTGAGGGGGAAGGGGGTGGAAGAGAGAGATGGAAAATCCTCTCTTGTATTAATTATCTCATCTTTTATCATGGCCGGGGTTGCGGGTAAAGTATTAATTTAGTATCTCAGCTACTCCCACTGCCTTTATGTAAGATGACACTTGGTCCCTAACTAGTCCTACTCCTCCTTTTATCATCCTTATGGATTCTCTTTTATGTCAGTTGCCAATCTCTTTACATACTTCCCCTTTGCTTCTCTTAGTTACATCTTCTTTTTGAACCTCCCATGTTCAGCCTGGTTCTCCATTTTATTATCCACCTGATGTCTGTCACAAGCAGGCTTTTTCTGTTCTGTCTTCATCGCTATCACTTTTGTCATCCAGCGAACTTGTGATTTGTTTGCCTGACTTTTCCCTTCCAAGGGTATACTTTGACTGTGCCCGAATGACCACCTCTTTGAAGGTAACCCATTGTTCATCTACCATTTTTCCTGCCAACCTTTGATTCAAACCTGTTTGGCCCAGATCACTTATTACCCTAATTGAAGCTGGCTTTCCCCCAGTTAATTATGTTCCGTCAATATTGTTGTTTGCCCTTTTTCATAGCCAGCCTAAATCTTATGATACTAGTTTGGAAATACATATATAGTTTTACATAATTTATATTTTTAATTATTGTGTGAGGAATAAGATATAACTTTAAGTTTAAGTCCAAGGGCGCAAAGTGGAGGACCCGGCAGAATTGAATAGGGTATTCCGGGACTTCTATCGTAAGCTGTATACTTCGGAGCCGCCGGAAGAACCGGAAGGGAAGAACCGGAAGGGATGAAAAGGTTTCTGGACGGGTTAACATTCCCAACAGTTGGTGGGGGGCGAGTGGAAGAGCTGGGGGCCCCGATTAGAGTAGAGGAGGTATTGGGGGGCCTTAAGGCTATGCAGTCGGGGAAGTCCCCGGGGCCGGATGGATACCCAATAGAGTTTTATAGGAAGTTCTCTGAGCTGGTGGGCCCGGTCTTGGCGAGGGTTTTCAATGAGGCAAGGGACAGAGGGACCCTGCCGCCGACAATGTCACAAGCCACTATATCTCTGATATTGAAGCGGGGTAAAGACCCGGAGGCGTGCGGGTCCTACAGGCCAATCTCCCTGATTAATGTAGACGCCAAGCTCCTGGCAAAGGTACTGGCGGGTAGAATGGAGGACTGTGTACCGGAGGTGATTGGGGAGGATCAAACGGGGTTCGTGAAAGGTAGGCAGCTGGCGGCCAATCTGAGGAAATTGCTCAATGTGATAATGATGCCCCCGGCGGGTAGAGAGGTGGAGGTAGTGGTGGCAATGGACGCCGAGAAGGCCTTTGACCGGGTGGAGTGGGACTGTCTATGGGAGGTGCTCGGACGGTTTGGGTTCGGGGAGGGATTGGTGGATTGGATCAAATTATTATATCAGGCCCCGAGGGCCAGCGTCAGGACCAACAGAGAAGTGTCGGAGTACTTTAGGTTGTACCGAGGGACCAGACAGGGCTGCCCGCTCTCCCCGCTGCTGTTTGCGCTGGCCATAGAGCCGCTGGCGATTGCGCTGAGAGCCGCAGAGGGTTGGAAGGGGATGGTGAGGGGCGGGGTTGAACACAGGGTTTCTCTTTATGCAGACAACCTGCTCCTGTACGTGTCGGACCCAGTGGCCGGGATGGGAACTATACTGGGAATGCTGCCAGTTCTCGGCCAGTTATCAGGATACAAATTAAATACGGTCAAGAGTGAAATGTTTGTGGTACAGGCAAGGGGCCAGGAGAACAGATTGAGAGGGCTACCGTTTAGGCTGGTTGAGGAAAATTTCCGGTATTTGGGAATCCAGGTGGCACGAGACTGGGGCAGGCTGCATAAGTTAAATTTGGCCAGGGTGATGGAGCAAATGAAGGGAGAGTTTCGGAGATGGGATGCACTCCCGCTGTCGCTGGCAGGGAGGGTGCAGACTGTAAAGATGACAATCCTCCCTCGATTTTTGTTTATTTTTCAGTGCCTCCCGATCTTTATCCCACAGTCCTTCTTCAAAAGAGTTAACGGGCTGATCATGAGCTTTGTCTGGGCAGGAAAATCCCCGCGGGTGAAGAAGGCGATGTTGGAGAGGAACCGCAGCGAGGGAGGGCTGGCTTTGCCGAGTCTGGTCAATTATTACTGGGCGGCCAACATCGCTATGATAAGGAAGTGGATGGTGGGTACGGGGTCTATTTGGGAGCTGGTGGAGGCGGCTTCGTGCAGGAGCTCCAGCTTGGAAGCCCTGGTCACGGCTCCTCTACCGCTGCCGCCGGCCAAGTACACCATCAGCCCGGTAGTGGTGGCGACCCTGCAGATATGGGGCCAGTGGAGGAGGCATGTGGGGGAGATGGGGGCATCTGTCTGGGCGCCAATCTGCGAAAACCATCGGTTTGCCCCCGGCAGTATGGATGGGGGGTTCCGGGTATGGCGGCGAGCAGGGGCGGGAAGGGTGGGTGATATGTTCCTGGAAGGGAGCTTCGTGAGTTTGAGGAGCTTGGAGGAGAAATTTGGGTTGGTAAGGGGAAATGATTTTAGATACCTACAGTTGCGGGACTTTGTTCGTAGACAGGTCCCATCTTTCCCGCGCCTCCCACCAATGGGGATCCTCGACAGAATAGTCTCTAGGAGGGAAGAAGGGGAGGGCAGAGTCTCGGGTATATATAAGGTGCTCATGAGGGAGAAAGGGTCCCAGACAGAGGAACTGAAACTTAAATGGGAGGAGGAGCTAGGCGGGGAAATGGAGGATGAGCTGTGGGCAGAGGCCCTGAGTAGGGTAAAATCGACCGTGACATGTGCTAGGCTCGGGCTGATCCAATTTAAGGTCGTTCACCGGGCCCATATGACGGTGGCTCGGATGAGCAAATTTTTCGGGATAGAGGACAAATGCGCTAGGTGCGCGGGAGGACCAGCGAACCATGTTCACATGTTTTGGGCATGCCCTAAGCTGAGGGGGTACTGGGAGGGATTTGCGGGGGTCATGTCCCAGGTGCTAAAAACAAGGGTGGTGATGAGTCCAGGGGTGGCAATTTTTGGGGTTTCGGAAGACCCGGGCGTCCAGGGGGAGAAAGAGGCCGATGTGTTGGCCTTTGCTTCCCTGATAGCCCGGCGACGAATATTATTGGCGTGGAGGGACTCAAAGCCCCCGAAGACTGAGTGGTGGCTTGCGGACATGTCGAGTTTCCTGGGGATGGAAAAAATTAAGTTCGCCTTGAGGGGATCTGTGCAGGGGTTCACCCGGAGGTGGCAACCATTTATTGACTTCTTTGCGGGAGAGTGAGCGTCAGCAGGGGGGGGGGGGGGGGGGGGGGGTAGAGTAGAGTAGGAGGGAAAATATGGCGGGTAGTACCGGTGGGAGAGGAGCGGGCTTTTGAATATGTTACAATGGAAGTATTGAAAGTACGTGGATGTTTGCACATTTTTGCCTTTTTTGCTTTCTTTCTGATGATGTCTGTAACTGTTTATAAAGCCAAAAACTACCTCAATAAAATTGTTTATTAAAAAAAAAGTTTAAGTCCAAGAGCTAGGGCGGGATTCTCCATCCTGGGACGAGGAAATGCATTCCCCAGTGGGACTGAGAATCGGGTGTCAGGGGGAAATCGGGGTTGGCATTCTTTTAACTCAGGACGATTGAGTTTTATCCCTGGAAATCCCTCGCATTTCACGCAATGCATAAATTTGCATGCCGTGGAATACTGAATTGCATTCTGCTTTACAACCCCAAGGAGATTGTAATACTGATACAATTCAGCTCCGAAAGGCAAACATAGCGCAGGATTCTCTGTTCCCGACGCTGATTTCGTAATTGGCAATCAGGCGGAGAATCCCTTTTTACGTTGAAATCGGGGGCAGCGCCTGTTGATGCAGATTTTGTATGGTCCGTCCCCTTTGAAACGGCGTCATTGCATCGCGCGCCTCATGCCATTGGGACGGCCTCAGCGCATAACCTGAAAGCCCTCGACCAATGCTCTGCCCCCAATGGGCCGAGTTCTCAAGCGTGCGGGAACGTGTGGTCTCAGCGGTCGGAAACACGGCATGGTGGCTGTGGACTTTGTCCAGCACTGCCACAGTCGGGCAGGAGCCGTGCTCCGGCCGGGGTTCTTTCGCGATGGCTGGGGGGGAACTATCTGGCAGGTCGGGTGCACGCACGACCACCACCATGTTTTACAGCTCAACCGCTGCAGGTTTTCACCGTGCGTATGGGCGGCCATGCACCCAGCCATTCTCCGGCCATTTATATTGTGGGAGCTGGGAGTTTTACGCGGTCCAGCTGCTAGCCCCTCACCGGCTGTAGGATCGGAGAGGGGGCAGCACTTATTTTTTTCATGTAAAACGCCGCAGATCCTCTGCACTTAGCCTCAGAAATGGAGAATCCAGCCCATAATCTCCCAAATAGAGAATCCCACTCCAATTCTCACTCTAAAGAACAGAAAGGTCATAAGAGCATAGGGAAGAATAGAAGACAATCCCAGAAGGCCTTCCAGTTATGGGAAAAGAACAGGAACCTGAAAAAGGTCCTGTTAAGTAAAGTAAAGAGTGAGGAGCAGAGAGAGGTTCCAAGTTAAAAAGGCAATGCTGCAGTTAGCAGGCAGAGAGTGGAGTGGACTTGCAAGAAGCCAATGGTCCAAGGTGACCAGAAGGTTGATAACTTCTTCCTGTAAGCCTGTGAAGTAGCAGTGTTCTGTTGACATGGCTGGGTATCTGAGAGAGTTTGAGGATGGTGAAGCTTGAATATGAATGGTGCTCCACGGCTGAAAGTAAAGGTTGAAAGACTGGAGGTGGATCCTCAGTGAAGTCATGCAGGAGAAAGCGTAATTTGGGAGAAGATTCCAAGGCTTGTTCTTCAAGTGTGAAGATTGGAAAACATCATGTCAAAGACAGAGTGCTCAGCGTCTGAGGGAAATTGGTGAGAAATCCGTAGAAATATTTCAGTCACCACCCACTTCAAAGCTAAATATAATATTCATTTGTTAAATTGTTTGTGTCTGATTACATGTGTCTTTTTGACTCTTCTCTGTTGTGTGTGCTTTTAGTCAAAGCCTGCATATGATGACAGAGAAAGAAAAACTAAAAGTAAACTGGTTGTGCTTCAGACATTTTAAAAATCCTATAAATACAGTTCCTGTTTAGACATAGAAGTTGGTTGGTCATCTCTTCATATCTCCAAGGCATAAAACACAATATAACCAGCTTTATTAGTTTCATCTATACTTTGCTGAGTGTTTTCCCAAGACTTCATCCACTCACCTTCTATCCTTGAAACCTGATAAGAATGTTGATAATCCACAGTTTACCTCGGCATGCACTGAAGAATTGCATTCTACATTTCATGATCTGTTGTCTGTTTCTCAGTGAATCAATTGCATAATCTACATCTACAAATTATCGCACATAGCCATCATTTACAAAACCCTCCACTAACTACTTCCTCTAGTCTTACATCTCTGCACGTTCCGCTTTTCAGACTCTCGTCTAATGTGTCACTCCTTTCCTCCACTCAGCCAACGATTACACTTATCTTGCCTTTATATTCTGCTATTCTTTCCCTGTAAACCCCTCTCTCAACAACACAACTGTAGTTGTATATTGCTTTTAAATGGAGATCAATGTCCCAAAGCTTTTCAGAGGCATAATCAAATTTTACAAAACTGGATGCCAAGCCAGAGAATGAGATATGAGAAGAGGCCACCAAAGCAGCTGTGAGGTTTAAAGGAGATCTTAAAGGTGGAGAGATAAAGTTATGTCAAGGAATTTCGTAGAATGGGGTCTAGGTGACTGAAGGCAAAACAGCTGCTGGTGGGAAGAGTGTACAAGAATGCAGAGTAACGAGGGGGTGAGGGTTATAGGCCAGCGGATATTAGATAGGCTGCGAAAAAATTTGAACACAAAGCTGAGAATTTTAAATTTCACGTGTTGTGGAATTACGGCCAGAATATTTACATTGCTCGAGTGGGTGCATGCCTAAATCAGAAGCATGTGAAATGGTGCGAGAGGACGTTGGGCGTGCATCCAGTGTCATCACTCACACACACGATATTTTGGTCGGTGCGTGCATGAGAGAAGTGCGCCTGCTGAGCCAAATATCACGGAAGTGTGCGATGACGTCAGGATGCATATTCGATACCTCGAATGATTTCACATGCTTCCAGATCCAGTGCAATGTTTTGGTCGGGGAGCGCACTCAAGAGTTGGAAACATGTCCACCACCAATTCAACCTATTAAGGGGCCAATTGAATGCAATTTAATGTGGCCCATTTGATTTTAAGGTTGTCGGGTAGGCCGATCAGCCAGGCGGTCTTTATGTTTTATCTACAACCTTGTTTCAGGCAGGATGAAATGCGAATGCTGAAATAAAATTGAAAACTATGCCTGGGGACTAAGGCTTGAGTTTGCAGCATTTTCTCATCTCAATTTATTTTTCACAGCTCTTCAGCTCCCTGACAGTTTATTTGCTAAAGTAAAGAAAAGACAAACACACATGAACAGGGCTGCTCTACTCTCAGACAATTATGATATATGAATTTCTAAACGCACACAATTAATGTAGAACGTACCCTTTATTCCACAACATACCTACTGTCATGATATACACCAGTATATCATGGTGCAGACACACACTGATGGACATACACTATGACCAATCAACATGCACAAACACCGCAGCCAATCACCAGTTAGAACACACGCACTATAAAGACAGAGGGCATCACTTTTCCCGCTCATTCTGGATGCTGCCTCTCAGAAGCACAAGAGCTCATCAAGTACAGTACAGACTCTCACCACGTGCTGAGTGATTCAACTGGTCCGGACAGGCACAGGTCTCTAGTTAATCTAACATTGTGTAAGCCCACAGTTATAGTATATCTAGTATTTTATAAGAATTAATAAAATAGTGTTGAACCTTCTTCAGTGTTGGTGGCATATGTCTGCTTCATGAGTCCACAGTGCCCAACACCAACTACGGCACCTGAACTCTACAATACTTCCCCTGTTCCCCAAACACCATCCAAATTACAAACCCAGCTCACACTTACCACACAAAATAAGGGATGATACTCAATTCCGGGTAGCTTCTTTTCCTGGTCTAGCAAAGGTATTTAAAATTGCCTTTTACAAAAGTTTTCTGCACTGCCTTGGCTCTACAACTTAGAAGCTTGTTTGATGTAAATCATCTTCCAGGCTGCTAGCTGGAAAACTAGCTTTCAGGCTTGGTGGCTGGACACTGGCCTGTCTGCTTTCTGAGACTGCTAGGTGCTAACTGCCTGCCTGGTGTCTGATCATCCAGCCACATACCTTTGTTCCTTAGACAAAGAGTAATCCGGACTTGAAACATTAGTTCCCTTCTCTCTCCACAGATGCTTAGACCTGCTGAGATTGTCCAGTATTTTCTGTTTTTGTTTCAGATTCCAGCATCCGCAGTAATTTGCTTTTATATACTACTGTTCGTCTTTGTTTATGTCTTCTCTCTATTTGGCTGTCTGCCCCTATCAACTTCCTTGACTATACATTAATATGTATACCTCATTGATCTTCCCCAATCGTCTATGTAAACTGTTCTACACATAAGCCATTCGCATGTGATTATTATCTGAAATGTCCTTTAAACACAAAAGGAGGAAAGATGCATACCATTGGGCCTTTGGAATACTGTCTACTGCTGTCTAGGCAGATTTGTATCTGTTGCTGGACAGCTCGCATCCTATTATGTTTTGTTAAACTTCATTTTACTTCCGTTGCTAGGCAAATTCATAACGGTGTGATCATGGAATAAATTGATTTTTGGTACCTTTGTTATTTCAAGTGCAAACATTCTTCTCCCAAACTTCCAATTATTTGAACTTCCCTTTATCTCACCCTATTATCATTGATGTAGTTATGTTTCGAAGTCTATTCATCAGGATTTTTGCAACGTGAAGCATACCTTTCTGTCTCCATACAAAGAGGCCCTTCTTCATGCCAGTTTACCATCAGTACAAGAAACAAAATCACTGTTTATCGCAGTCAATCCTGTGCCAAAAATGATCACGATAAACATTTAATCCTGTGCAGGTTAAATATTCTTTAATTTATACATTGTAAATAACACTTATCCAAACTCAAAGGTCCTCAGGTGTGTTGTTATATTTTGAAGCAGTTGGAATTTGTAAAAAAAAGCATGGTTATCAGCCAAAGTTGACTTCTAGGCATATTGCATTGATGCCCTCTATTGTCTGTTGCTTTTCTTTAATACTCACACTGATTCCACTCAGGTTATACATTTACAAGTCAGTCCCTGAGCTAAGCTATATCTGCTTGCCCCTTTATTACCCACCTATCTGAATTCAATCCACATGTCAAGCGTGCTTTTCTGATGTCTGGATTTCAAAGCTGTTCAAATAATCTCTCGGCTGATCCATTGCCTTTTCCTTTTGAGCAAGCATCCTTTTTCATGTTTAACAACCTCTGTGAAGCTTAATGTTTTTCATGGAGCCCTATCTGCAGTCTTAGAAGAATTATTATAACTCTGGAAAAGTCTTTAAATCATTTCTCAATTCCTGACGCACTTTATTATCGGCTGTTGTCAGGATATACTGCAGAATTGAATGAGTAATTGCAGAAAAAAATTGCACTAGGTATATGTTATTTCAGTGAGATTCAGGCAAGCATTTTTTTTCATTCACTCATGTACAATAAGACTCTTAACTTGTTTTCTAACCACATCCAGCTCACCGGATATTCAGGTACACATTGTTCAAAATTTGCATTTGAATGGTTTCTTTAACATAATAAAATGTCCCAAGGTGTCTCACAACAGGTCTTATCTCACAAATGTTAACACTGAGCCACATTAAAGGTTATTAAGACAAGATTCATCAATGAAGTAGGTTTTAACCTTTACAAGGAAAGAGATTTGGAGAGGAATTCCAGAGCTTACAGCTCAGGCAGCTGGAGGCAAGGCAGGGAATAGTGAAGTGAACAGCATCAAGAGTGAGCAAGAGACAAGAATTGGAGGAGCGCAGCAATCTTTGAATGCTGTGGGGGCTGGGAGAGATTACTGAGGTAAGGAAAGGTCAGACCATGGTCAGATTTGAAATAAGAATGAGATTTTTTTCAATCGAGCCATTGCTTAACTGATAATCGAAGTACATCAACGAGCACAGAGGTAATATGCAAACGGAACGTGTTGTGAGTTTGGAATTGGGCAAGAGTTTTGAACGAGCTGAAGTTTACAGAAGGTACATGGTGGGAGGCAAAGAGAGCATTGGAAAATAGCAGACTAGAGGCATGATGGGGTTTTCAGCAGCAGGTGAATTGAGGCAGGGGAGAATGTACTTTTGAATGATTTTATTACTTTAGCCCTCTCTGGACACCGTGGTCTGAATTGTACACTGTAAGTAGGGTTCACGCCACATGGCATAAAAGTTAAAGGCAAGCCCATTCTGGTTGGCCAGTTCGCCCCGCAGCTATTGAACAACCATTGTGCCTTTTATTGGCTTGAGGCAGGACTTCTGCCCCCCATCGGGGAGGAAGTTCTTCTGCTGAGAGTTACCAACCAATCAAATTGCCAACAGCTCCCTTGTCTTATCAATGCCACCAGGAGTAGTCCCAGAGGGATTTTAATCGGCAGTGAACAAACACAGGTAAATGGAGTTATTATACAAATCAGTCAGAGTCTAAATGACTGGCTCAGCCAAAAGCATTTGTGCCTCTGAGTCAGTAGGTTGTGTATCTGGAAACCCATTGCAGGACTTCAGCATAAAAATCTAGCGTGACACCCCAGTGCAGTACTGAGGTAGTTGGTGTTAAACTGAATCTGTCCTTTCAGATGAATATGAAAGATCCCATGTCACAATTTTCAAGAAGAACATATTCCTGGTGTTCTGGCCAATATTTATCCCCCCATCCATCAACATCACAACATCACAAAATCAGATTACCTGATCACGATCACGTTGCTGGTTGTGGGAACTAGCTATGTTCATCTTGGCTATTGAATTTCCTGCATTGCAACAGTAGCTACAGTCCCAAATTGGCTGTAAAGTGTTTTGGGACATACTGAGGTGCTATACAAATGCTCGACTTACTTTGGAATAATCAACTTGAAGGGTTTAATTGGCTAGCCATTGGTTCTTTGTTCCTAAACTCAGAGTTGCCGCGGTCTTGTCTAGAATTCACTAAAACGTACGGGCTGATTGTTTTTTCCTAACATTGGAGGGAATAAATAACATTGTAAATGGAAAATGGAGATTCCTGAACTAATGCCATGTCAACATTTGCAAGAGCTACTTTTAAGTTAGGTGAAACTAGTTGCTGAGAAGTAGGCCAGTCAGATTGATGAAAACCTGTTCTTGTACCACAGTGAAGTGTTTGTGTTTGCATACACTGAAGGAAAGTCTGAAATTTCTGCTGTCTGATCTATTAATACATTTCATGGCAGTAGTAATGTATCAATAGGGAGAACAATTTAGCATCATTGCCTCATGTAACTACAATAGATTTGCTGTCAACCTTGGCCATTCAACACCGCTGAGCACAAGACCACATGTTCAAAATGTTTAAGATTCAAAAGAGTTATTTATTTCCATTTAATTATTAGAGTTGACAAGAGCTTGCTTGGAAAAGCAACACTTTTTCAAAATGTAAAATGTTGTCCAAGAAGCTCTACATGTGTATTTAAAGGAAATATTTCCAATCGTACATCAGCTGATGCAGGAATATGTGTCGGTAATCCTGCTTACAGCATTCATGCACTTTGTGCCTGAAGTCACTTTAAACTCAAAACAGCAACCTTGGAACGTGTTGAAACCTCAGCGGTCCCTGAGAATTATTTTGCTGCATTGCAGATATAAGTCTAAACTCAACATGACACGCTATTGTACTTATAAGTAAGTTGTGGATGTTCACTTACATTTTAGAAAAAGCCATATAGATAGGTCGAACAAATGCTGATTTGTCCTGAAGAAACATTCTAAATATAATTTTGTTATACACAGGATACATAAAACAAGTTAATTATCGCATTAAATAATCTAATTGCTTGGAACAACATTACACTGCATCTATAGCTTGGAAATGGATGCAGACCACAGATCTCAGATCTCCTGCCAAATTCACATTCCTCTCTGACCACAGAGATGAATGCTCTGGGCAAGCCCATGAATGCCCAGGAGCTCTGATCACTAACACTTGACGACTAATTAAACTGGTACATTGATAAAGACGGAAAGTTGTACAAACTACTCCATTTAAGTAGATTTAAAATTAAACTCTTTGCTTCACCCCAGTTGATTGATTGATTGATTGATTTAATGTCACATGTACCGAAGTACAGTGAAAAGTATTTTTCTGCGGCCAAAGGAACATATACACTACGTACATGGTAGACAAAACAAATAATCGGCAGAGTACACTGACAAATAGTACATCGATAAATAGTCATTGGTTACAGTGCGGTACATGGGCCAAACTAAGCAAATACATGAGCAAGAGCAGCATAGGACATCATACATAGTGTTCTTACAGGGAACAGATCAGTCTGAGGGAAAGTCGGTGAGGAGTCTAGTAGCTGTGGGGAAGAAGCTGTTCCATGTCTGGATGTGTGGGTCTTCAGACTTCTGTATCTTCTGCCTGATGTAAGGTTCTGGAAGAAGACAAAGCCTGGGTGGGAGGGGTCACTGACAATAATGTCTGCCTTCCTGAGGCAGCGGGAGGTGTAGACAGAATCGGATAGTTTCGGATCTACTGCAGTCAGTGCAAAACCAAAGTGATTCGAGGGTACAATTGGTACACTGTTGGCACAGAGTCTGCTTTGGGTAGCTATTCACGATGCTTTAGAGATAATGTTGCCACATCAGATTAGAGCCTGGGATAGGGCAGTGTGAGACTCCAAGGAGATAATTTATACAGAATAAACCCTGTTCGTGTCAAACCTGGATTCAGAGGTGCTGAGAGAATTATTTGGACCTCCCAATACTTGTCAAACTCACTGCAGTTCACATATATGGATGGAGAGCACTTACCGTCTCTTCTACTCTCAAAATATTACAATTGCAAGCACACATGCACAAAATATCCTCTGCGCAGGAGAATTGCAGCTGAAGCTAAGAGGCAGGGGGAGGGATTCTCCCATTGGGTGGCTAAGTGCCAACGCTGGCATAAAAACGGGAGTGTTTTACTCCGGTGTCGGCGCCCGTTCCGGGACCCCATTCTGCGGCCCACAGGGGGCTAGCATGGCTCTGGAGCAACCCATGCCATTCCAGCTGCCGATCCCGGCCTGAAACTGGCGCCGCGGGGTCCATGCATGCGCAGTTGGGCCGGTGGCAACTAGCGCATGCACAGTGGCCTTCTCCTCTCCGCCAGTCCCGACGCCAAATGACGCAGAGCTACAGGAGCCGGCGCGGAGGAAAGGAGGCCGGGGAACAGAGAGGCTGGCCCGCTGATCGGTGGGCCCCGATCGCGGGTCAGGCCACTAAGGAGGCCCCCTCAGGATTGGACCCCCTCCTCCCCCCACAGGCCACCCCCAGACGCTTCAACGCCAAGGTCTCACCGGCTCAGAGGATGTTAGAACGGCACCGGCGGGACTTTGCTTTTTGAGGACGGTTGCTCGGCCTATTCGGGCCGGAGAATCAGCGCACCCACCCGGGCTGTTGCATACGCCGACTGGCACCGCGCCGACCACGCCGGCTCCGATGGCGCCGATTCTCCACTGTGCGGAGAATCGTGTCCTGGCATCAGGGCAGCGTGGCGTGATTCGCGCGGCCCGCCATCGATTCTCCGACCCGGCCGGGGGGGGGGGGGGGGGGGGGGGGGGGTCGGAGAACCCCGCCCAGGAATTTTCACTTTCATACTTTAGGCATAAATTCAGTGTTAAAATTAATGGGCAGAAATTTATGGGTTGGAGTCTGAATTTCTGGGGTCATGTACTACAAATAGGTGTTGCAGAAAATTCCAAACACTTACTAACAATATAGGAAATAGGGGCAGAAGTAGGCTGCATGTTTTCAAACCTGCACTGACATTCAATAAACTCATGGCTTCAACCTCAACTCTATATACCTGCCCAATCCCCATATTCCTGGATTATTTTATGGGTGAATTTTACAAACCCTCACTAGGGTTTTGAAGACAGAGGACTGTAAAACAGAAAGAGTGGCCTGCCTGCCACTCCCCCGCCTCCGATCTGTCTCCCATACTATGGTGAGTGGAAAATGTGCCTGGCAATCCACCCACCCTTTGGCCAATTAGGCCTTTAAGTGCCCAACCAACTACTAGTCAATTAACGGCCTGATTCCCCAACCGCTGCAATTTTACATCCAGTTGGGAAATGTGTGGTCAAGGCAAGCAGCCCCCACAGTTTTCACTGCACAGGCTACAGGTAGACAAAATGTTGGGTGCACCTCCTTTGTCGGGGGGGGGGGAGGGGGTCGCCTGTGTCCATCAGGGGCAGCTGCCCGAAGATTGTACATTGCCTTTATCCCACCCTTCCTGGCCGCTAAAACCTAGGCCCAAAATCCACTGATCTTCTTCGTCCTAGACTGATTGTAATTGCAGCAGTGGCCACTTGCTTCTGGTGTGGCTGGGTCTGCAGAGCTGACAGACAATCAGATTGGTCAGCAGCTTTTGAGGTTGGGAATTCCTCTGGATGGGGGCAGAAGTTCCACTCTGAACTAATGACGGGTGGCCCCAGCATATGATTGCTGAGCAGCAGCACGATTTCTGGTTGGCGAGCAGGCGATGGACTTTTCGGTTGGGGTGGAGTGGGTGAGTAATCCGTTCCCCTGTAAAATCCATCCCAAGAGTGCAAATGGCAGTCTTGAATCTGTTCAATGATATTTTTATACCGCTGTATAAGATAGGTCACCTGTGGTGGCTCCCCAGTACTGGGGAATAATGGAGGTGAGTTAACAGCCAGGTGGTATTGCATATTTACTTTGGACAAATTGCTGCTGTTGCAAATACAGCAGCCAATGGTCATCATTTCTGCCATTTGCTCATAAGAAAATTATCTCCTGTAGATTTAGTGGCTGCTTCCGTAAACTATGCTCTTATGAGGTTGTGATCTCTTGAGCTGAGAAACCCTTACCAATAACAATCCTGGGCATAAAGTCTAACCCGTTTGATTAGTTTCTAACAGGAAAAGTAAGAATTAATGTTTTAAAATTCTACAAATGAATCAACAGGGGATGTGTGTGAGCAGCAGGTCTTAATAGGAGAATAATGATTCAATTAGCATAGCGTGTAGGTTCAGTAGAGAATTGTATCATTCAAACACTAGTTAAATCCACTTTACTAGTCAAAAGGAGACTGTATCTATCAATAAAAGATAATATGGGAAAAGAGTAATTAGGGAAGAAGAGAATGTGAATTTAAAGTAATGTTTCTCCATCCAAATCTCCAGAACACTTGATTATATGGATATTTAGAGATTTTAATCTCGAGAAGAAAGTTATTTGGACCGCAGTAAATGTAGGAATTCTCTGTGTTCGTGACATCTCATCTAAAAGGGTACGGCCCAGATTCTGCTGTCCCAATTGAAACGCAGAGGATCGAATTTTAGGTGTGCCAGGCTGACGCATGCCCGACCCAGAAGGGCATTAAATAGTGTGTAATGGTATCAGGTGTGTATCCCAACATCATCTCACATGGCACGCGATATTTTGGCCAGTGGGCACAAGCGTGGATCAGCAGCACACTCGACAACAATAATGCTGCTTGTTGAGGGGATTAAGTCCCATGCAATTTTGAACTCGCGCACGGCAAGCATATACAGGCAGACCAACGACCTTTTAGCTTTTTCGATTCAAGGGCAGGAGACAAGGTGAATGGAGCAAATGCTGAATGGGGAGTTGGGATTTTCAGGGAGTGAGACAAGGTTTTGCTGTGGGTGTCTGAGCTCTCAGGATATTGCTGTTCTCTTGCTGACCACCTGAACACCCTCTCACCTGTGTGTCTAAATTTCACAAATGTTTGGCAGTTAACTGTCAATCACCATCAACTGGTGTATTCCCCATGGCAATAACTCTACCAAGTCCACTTGCCAACCAATAAGCAACCTCTTCTCTTACAGTAAAATTTGTTGTTTCCCCTGACATTGGTATTCTTGCTCTACTCAGAGCATTAACATGGCAGGACAGCCCTAGGAAGGCAGAGGGAATGCTTCAAGGTCACTCTGAAAGCCTCCTTGCAAAAGTGCAATATCCCCACCTACACATGCTAATCCCGAGGCCAAGACGGTCCAAAGTGGAGGAAAAGCATCTGGGAAGGAGCTGAACACTTTGCGTTTCATCGCTGAGAGCAAGCTGAAGCGAAGTGTCAACAGCGAACCGGGTACCCCACCCACTCACCACTCCAACCACCATCTGCCCCACCTGTGACAGAGACTGTAGGTCACGCATTGGAATTCTCAGTGACCTGAGAACTTATTTTCAGTATGGAAGCAAGTCACATTCGACTCCAAAGGGCTTCCTAAGAGAAACAGAGAAGGTGTTTCTCCCCCCCTCTGCTGACAGTTGATTTTCTCTAAAGAAGTCGATGAATGGCTGCTGTCTCCAGACGAACCCTGACATTGACCCTCTCAGGGCAAACTTAATTTTCTCCAGACAGAGAAAGCTAGCCATGTCAGTGAGCAATATCTCTGACTTCGGGGGCTTTGAATCCCTCCAAGCTAATAATATCTGTCTCCGGACTACCAGGGAGGCAAAGGCCAGAATGTCTGCCTCTTTCTCCTCCTGGATTCCCGGATCTTCCGACACTCTGAAAATCGCCAACTCTGGACTCGGTGCCACCCTTGTATTTAACACCTTGGACATGACGTTCGCAAACCCCTGCCAGAATCCCCTAAGCTTCGGGCATGCCCAGAACATATGAACATGGTTCGCTGGTCCTCCCGCACATCTTGCACACCTAAAGAACCTGCTCATCCGGGCCACTGTCATGTGTGCCCGGTGAACAACCTTAAATTGTATCAGGCTGAGCCTGGATCTCCTTGTTGGTAGGATCGGGAAGATTGAGATCTGCCTGCGTAGGAAGTCCCGCGCCTGCAGGTACCTAAACTCATTCCCTCCTGTCAATTGAAATTTCTCCTCCAACACCCTCAGGCTCTTTGTTATTTCTGAAACCCTTCATCCAGCCTCCCTGGGGCAAACCGGTGATTATTACAGATTGGGGACCAAACCGATGTTTCCTCTGCTCCCACATGTTTCCTCCATTGCCCCCAGACTCTCAGGGCCGCCACCACCACGGGACTGGTGGAGTACCGTGCCAGACGGAAGGCCAGAAGCACCATTACCAATGACCCCAAACTCATGCCCTGACATGATGCCACCTCTACTCCCACACTAACGCCCCCCCTCCCCCCACACCCACTTCCTAATCATGGCTATATTTGCCACCTAATAGTAATTCCTAAAGTTCGGCAGCGCCACAAAACTATAAATTTATTACACTAAGATTTGTTTACATTCCTAAAGTAGGTTATTGTATAAAACTATGCTACCTCTAACTTACAGAACTCTCAAGTATACAACTGCTGTCTATGCCTGACTATCATATCCAGCTGTCTCCTCGCTCTTAACCCCCAGAATTTCCAAAGTCAGATGATATATATATATGACTTCTGTGGTTCCCTCTAGTGGTAAGAATGATTATCATTAACGTCCCCTCTGGTATTGACATCCCAGTCAATATGCATATCATTACAACCTTGACAGGATGTTGTAAGTGGTTTAATGGTTGCAATATGTCATATCTCATAATAAATATAGTGCTAAATTTTTTTAAGCTTGAGCCCTCACACACCTCATGAAAGTTGTGAAAGACCAATTAAGGCCCTTTTCTCTACACAGGTGAACCACTGTCAGCTGAGGCTGCCAGCCCTGAGGAACACACGCTATTGTCCATAGAGGCAGGGAAAGCTCAGAGAGTGCAGCCTCACATCCATTCCCTGCATCAAACACCAGTGTAGACACTGTCTCTTTGGCAGAGATTAGTATGGTTGAAACAGGGCAAGAGCAACCTGGCGAGTGCACATTACATTTGCATGTCCAGCTGCCAGAGAGTGTAGTGGAACATGCCTCTTGCAGTCAGAGGGTGATCCAGAGACTGAGTCGGAGTTGGATGATGAGTCTCGAGAGTTATTTGTGAGGCAACAGATGCTGGATATCAAAGCAGAGGACACACGGCTGAGGCTGCACTTAGCCCCATTTCCTGCACTGAGAAATGGCGTCCTGATCTCGGAACCCCTGGAAGCGACCCCCGAATCCCCCCAAAGCCCCAACTCACCTAAAAGGGTGTCACTTGCAAGCTTGGTACCACCAGCCTGGCATCCTGGGAGTGTCCGTGCCAGCTGGCAGTGACACCTGGGCAGCTTGGTGGTGCCAGGCTGACATCCAGCTGGTACTGCAAGGGTATCACCCTGTCCAGAGGGCCTCCGATCCCCTGGGAGACCCCCACGTACTGACCAGCACTGAACGATGCTCACCCGATGTCTCAATAGGTGAAGGGCATTTACCCCAACTCCTTGGTTATCTCAGGGAACTGCACATCAGAATCAGACTAGCTGCCTCCTGTAATATGTGGGTAAAAAGTGTCAAAAAGTGATCCCTCCCACAAAAGGCCGAGCTTCAAATCACGACATTGTGCGAGATCGCGTTAGATCTCACAAAGCGCGGTAAGGCGGGTAGATACCAGGAGCGTTGTGGCGCACTGATTTTCGGATGCAGTGTGGCCGGTAGATTGCACCTGACAAATTCTCCATCTGGTGTGGTTCATACTCCAAACCATTTTATCTCTCCCAGCATGTATTTTTACAGTCAGTTCGACCATTAACAAGCTTAACAATCCAATATTAAACAATCTGATTATGGTAGGCAGCCTCCCAATTTCTACACCCCCCCCCCCCCCCCCCCCCCCCCCACCCCTCCGTCTAGCATATTACTACAATCTGGTGTGATGATGTAGGGAATGTGACCTTCTGTCATTGCATCTAATAATATGCCAGCGAGGGCCCAGTACCAGGGCAATTCTGCTACCTTTAATCCAGCCTATGGTACCTCATTTCTTCAGACTTTAATTTTCTTGGAAGATTAGTCTTTTAAAAATGTAATTTTTTTCACTTTTTCTCTCTGTCACTTTAATCTCTCCCTCTGCTGATCCAATTTTCTTTCCTTCTGTTTAATTTACTTTTGGTAGCCAATTTGACATTGAATTAAATATTTCAACCGATGCTTCCTCTGAACTACTTATTAACAATTCTTCAATTTGGTTAAGGGAATGTAGAGTTACTTCCCTATTCACACAAGTCCCAGATTCTCAATAGAGGGCCATTTAAGCTCTGTAATTTACAATAAATTCCTGTGCAAACTCCCACAGAAAGCCACAGGGTGAAGACTGTTAATGAATGGCTGTCAGTGGGCTGAGAGCAGAAATCCCACCCATTATCTCAACATTCTTTATTGGTGTCATTTGTAACACTGGCATTCTCCAGCTTTTGAGCAAGCTGTCTCAAAAAATTCAAAAATATAAACCAGATGCCACAATTTTTTTTTCAGTCTCTTTTCTTTCACACGTATTTCTGTGAATTCATGGCATTTGGTACTAGCGGTGTCACACCACCATTTGCCAGTGTCAACAGTCGTTAAGATCATCGCATTCTCACCTCTGGGTCACAGGTCGTGAGGACCAGAAGGAAGTACTCCAGTGGAGACTGGAGGATAGCAAATGTTGTCCCCTTGTACAAGAAGGGGAGTAGAGATAACCCCGGTAACTATAGACCAGTGAGCCTTACTTCTGTTGTGGGAAAAGTCTTGGAAAGGTTTATAAGAGATAGGATATATAATCATCTGGAAAGGAATAATTTGATTAGAGATAGTCAACATGGCTTTGTGAAGGGTAGGTCGTGCCTCACAAACCTCATTGAGTTCTTCGAGAAGGTGACCAAACAGGTGGATGAGGATAAAGCAGTTGTGTGGTGTATATGGATTTCAGTAAAGCGTTTGATAAGGTTCCCCACGGTAGGCTATTGCAGAAAATACAGAGGCATGGGATTCAGGGTGATTTAGCAGTTTGGATCAGAAATTGGCTAGCTGATAGAAGACAAAGAGTGGTGGTTGATGGGAAATGCTCTGACTGGTGTCCAGTTACTAGTGGTGTGCCACAAGGATCTGTTTTGGGGCCATTGCTGTTTGTCATTTTTATAAATGACCTGGAGGAGGGCGTAGAAGGATGGGTGAGTAAATTTGCAGATGACACTAAAGTCGGTGGAGTTGTGGACAGTGCAGAAGGATGTTACAAGTTACAGAGGGACATAGATAAGCTGCAGAGCTGGGCTGACAGGTGGCAAATAGAGTTTAATGCAGAAAAGTGTGAGGTGATTCATTTTGGAAGGAATAACAGGAAGGCAGAGTACTGGGCTAATGGTAAGATTCTTGGTAGTGTGGATAAGCAGAGAGATCTCGGTGTCCATGTCCATAGATCCCTAAAAGTTGCCACCCAGGTTGAGAGGGTTGTTAAGAAGGCGTACGGTGTGTTAGCTTTTATTGGTAGAGGAATTGAGTTTCGGAGCCATGAGGTCCTGTTGCAGTTGTACAAGACTCTGGTGAGGCCGCATTTGGAGTATTGTGTGCAGTTCTGGTCGCCACATTATAGGAAGGATGTGGAAGCATTGGAAAGGGTACAGCGGAGATTTACAAGAATGTTGCCTGGTATGGAGGGAAGATCATATGAGAGAAGGCTGAGGGACTTGAGGCTGTTTTCGTTAGAGAGAAGAAGGTTAAGAGGGGACTTAATTGAGGCATACAAGATGATCAGAGGATTAGATAGGGTGGACATCGAGAGCCTTTTTCCTCAGATGGTGATGTCCAGCACGAGGGGACATAGCTTTAAATTGAGGGGAGATAGATTTAGGACAGATGTCAGAGGTAGGTTCTTTACTCAGAGAGTAGTAAGGGCATGGAATGCCCTGCCTGCAACAGTAGTGGACTCGCCAACACTAAACGCATTCAAATGGTCATTGGATAGGCATATGGACGATAAGGGAATAGTGTAGAGGGACTTTAGAAGGGTTTCACAGGATGGTGCAACATCGTGGGCCGAAGGGCCTGTACTGAGCTGTAATGTTCTATGTTCTATGTTCTATGAATACAACACTGTCGGGGTACTGGCTTTCAGGTGCGATGTTAGACCACATCTGCCTGCTTGGGTGGCCGTTAAAGAAGCCATGGAAGAGCAGCAGAGTTATCCCTGGTGCCCTGGACAGCACGGTGGCATAGTAGTTAGCACAATTGCTTCACAGCTCCAGGGTCCCAGGTTCAATTCACGGCTTGGGCCACTGTGCGGAGTCTGCACATTCTCCCCGTGTCCACGCGGGTTTCCTCCCACAGTCCAAAGATCATAGATCATAGAATTTACAGTGCAGAAGGAGGCCATTCGGCTCATCGAGTCTGCACCGGCTCTTGGAAAGAGCACCCAACCCAAGTTTAACACCTCCACCCTATCCCAATAACCCAGTAACCCCACCCAACACTAAGGGCAATTTTGGACACTAAGGGCAATTTATCATGGCCAATCCACCTAACCTGCACATCTTTGGACTGTGGGAGGATACCGGAACACCCGGAGGAAATCCACGCACACATGGGGAGGATGTGCAGACTCCGCACATACAGTGACCCAAGCCGGAATCGAACCTGGGACCCTGGAGCTGTGAAGCCATTGTGCTATCCACAATGCTACCGTGCTGCCCATTGTGCGGATGTGCGGGTTAGGTGGATTGGCCATGCTAAATTGCCCTTAGTGTCCAAAAAATTAGGTTAAGTGGGGGTTACAGGGAGAGGGTAGTTAGGTGGGCTTAAGTAGGGTGCTCTTTATAAGGGCCGGTGCAGACTCGATGAGCCAAATGGCCCTCTTCTGCACTGTAAATTTTATGATTCTATGAATATTTATCCTTCAGTAGGACAGCATGGTGGCGCAGTGGTTAGCACTGCTGCATCATGGTGCCAAGGTCCCAGGTTCGATCCCGGCTCTGGGTCACTGTCTGTGTAGAGTTTGGACATTCTCACCTTGTTTGCGTGGGTTTCGTCCCCACAACCCAAAGATGAACAGGGTAGGTGAATTGGCCACCCTAAATTGTCCCTTAATTGGGCAAAATGAATTGGGCACGCTAAATTAATTTTAAAAATATATTTATCCCTCAGTCAGCAGATTATCTATGTTTCGTTGGATGGTTTGCTGCGCATTTCCTACTCTAAAGCAGTTGTGATATGTCTCAGGTACTAGCTGGCTATGAAGTGATTTGAGATGTCCAGTGGTCATGAAAGGTGTTGCATAAATTAAATCCTTTCCTCCGAGATAATGAAGCTCTTCACATCATCCAGTGCAAACTGTGATGAGCTGGAACAGATCTGACATGGCATTACCCAATGTCTCTTTGAAAGATTCCTTCAAAAGAGAACTGCAACCAGGGATTCCACCCAAGTCCAGTTTTAATCATTGGGTGGTAATGTCAGTCGCTTGACATTACCCTGTGAGGTCCATGATCAGCCAACTAGAAGATCATTGCCAGTAAATCCTTCACACTGACAAAATTCAATCTAATTTAATACTTTTTCAATTTTTGATTTTGATTGCTCTTTAATTGGAAAGTAATTAACTCTCATATTCAAAAAATTATTCAGTATGTTTCAATGTGCTTGAGGTTCAGTTCTAATGTAGAAGGATTTTCAGTCTCCAGGGTTACCAGCTTAAAGCTGAATCGTACGAGGAAACAAAACAATGGTGATTTTTTTTAAACTGCACTGCGGCATTGCAGTAAAATCAAAGCTTGAGAATTTGGCACCTTGAGGTCAAACCTCAAGTTTTCTTTGTGCAGATATTAATTTTAAACAAATCCATTTAACTTTCGCAATATAATTTCCCAAAGCGGTTTCATATTTTTTTCTCCGGTTTTTGCTTTGTTACTGGTTGAAATGGCTGCATGAGATGTGTTTTCCATGCATCCCCAAAATTACTTTATGCTGGTGCCCAGTAACTGTGGGGTTATTGGGCAACATGATTTAGTAACACTGAGAGATGGGGAGTTGTGGAAGCCTGCCCATAATGTGATGTGGTTGGGCTGAATAAGTCAACAGAGGGATTTCCGTTCCTCACTGGATTGGCCAGCACCTCCAATAGTCTCAGCAGTGCCAAGAGCTCAGTAGTTTGTTATGCCAGGTCTGCCACTAGTCCCATGATGAAGGCCCAATGGATCGCTATTGGGCATGGAGGGTTCGTCCAACTTAGGGAGGGATGGAGTGTTTGATAGGAGGGGTTTTAGAGAACAAGCGTGTAAAAAGGAAGGGAGGTGTCCTTTATGCATTGTGAACACGCCTTCACCCCCCCCCCCCCCCCCTCCTCAAGACAGTATAACCTTCCTTCCCATCCTTTTAAACGCCTTTTAAAAATGTCCTGTGCACTCTCACCAGCATGCCCATGCCAATTCCATTATTGCATAGACAACATATTATTCTGGTCAATTAGCTTGTTATCAAGCTCATTTAAAACATAATAATATTTTTTAAACATGGTGTGCGGTCCGCTGATTTCAGTGTCCCCACACCTAGTGTGTTATGGGATGAACTCAGCGGTGGCTGGGAAATTGATGGGCTGGGCATCCATCCTATTTTACACGCCTTCCACTGAAAACATGTCTGTTGGGGTCCATTATTCTTGATATACCATAAGCCTTTTTTATGGTGGAAAGGCAAAAACAAAGAGAAAGAAAGCAAGAGACCTTAACTGTTTATATGAGTGACTTTATGACAGATTTGAATCAGCCATTCCTTCATTTTGGATATATAAAATATATCCATTTTTAGAACATAGAACATAGAACAGTACAGCACAGAACAGGCCCTTCGGCCCTCGATGTTGTGCCGAGCAATGATCACCCTACTCAAACCCACGTATCCACCCTATACCCGTAACCCAACAACCCCCCCCTTAACCTTACTTTTTAGGACACTACGGGCAATTTAGCATGGCCAATCCATCTAACCCGCACATCTTTGGACTGTGGGAGGAAACCGGAGCACCCGGAGGAAACCCACGCACACACGGGGAGGACGTGCAGACTCCACACAGACAGTGACCCAGCCGGGAATCGAACCTGGGACCCTGGAGCTGTGAAGCATTTATGCTAACCACCGTGCTACCGTGCTGCCCCTTCATATTTACTGAAATATCACAGACATTAATTATTAGCATAGCAAAACAAGCCAGATCCGACAGCCTGGATGCACTCCGGTATGACTCCAGAGCCCTTTAGAAATGGTGGATGTGTCCCGACTCTGGGATGCTCGACCCCAATCCCGGGTTTACCGACTTTCACCAAGGTGTTTTGAGGATACAGGCTGGTTTGCGTCTCAATCCCACAAATTACAGCCTGCACCTAGCCGATTCCAATAGCAGAAATTGAAAGCACTTTAAACCTCTTAAACTTGTGTAAATAAACATTGTGCAATTGACAGGAGAGATCATAGAACCAGAGTTGTCAATTAACAATTTTCCTGGGTCTCAGGTATTTCAACAGACTCATTGATTTCAAATCCAAAGAGGTTTCAAATGCTTGCAGTTTCTTCTGTGGATACTTTAAAGGGTCTCAATTATTGACATGTTTATTGCCCTGTAGTAAAGGGGCATTTTTTAACATAGTGGAAAGTTATGAATGAATGACTGCTTTTTAAAAACTTTATTTTGCACATTCTATTACCCCCATGGGGTCTGTTGATCTATACAACAGGTTAATGGGCATCAAAGTGCCATAGCTTTGCAGAGAGGGCACGAGGGGCCATGGGGTTGGGTGGTGGAGCTTTGCCTGGTTGGGGGCACAAAAGACCATGGGAAGTGGGTGGAGGAGCTCATGTGGCATGGAGGGGCATGTGGTTTGTGTGGGGTTTACGTGGAGGTCTGTGAAGTGAGGGCTTGAGAGCCTTTCTGGTTTAATTAAAATGTAACAAAGTCCGCAGCACCAAGGTGGGGCTTTTAAACAGGCTGCCTCGGCACCTGACAGCCCCTATAGCTGCCTTCAACTTCTTTCCAGGGCTGTCTGGCCGACTGCAATTCACACCCACTCCCTAACAATTATGATCCCTTCTTTGTGGGCACTTTTCCCAGAGCAGAGGACCAGGAATTTCCCCAATTCCCATACCCACCTCAAAGATGAAAATCCCAAACTACATTTGTGTTTTTATTTTGTATTACTCTTAAGATGGAGATATATAATATATTTTTTCATTCATGCATGAGATATGGACTTCATTGGCTATGCCAGCATTTACTTCCCATCCTTAATTGTCTTTGGAATAGCGGTAGTGAGCTGATTTTGTTTGTCCATATGGTGGAGGTATATCCACAGTACTGTTAGATTTTAATCCAGTGACAGTGAAGGAACTGCAATACTGTTCCATGTCAGGATGTTAAATGGCTTACAGAGGAACCTCCAGGTGGTGGTGTTCACATATATATGCTGCCCCTTGTCCTCCTAGAAGTTACTGGTCATGGGTTTGAAAGGTGCAGTCTAAGGTCCTATTTTAGGGTGCTGCAATGCTCAATGAGGTTATTGTGAAATGAAAGGAGCAGAGCCAGGTGGATAAAAGAATACAATAAAGAATGAGACTGACAGCCGAGCTGGGAAGTTAAAAGAACATGAGAATGAGTAAGACTGAGAACAGTCTTAGGGGGAGTATTTGCTGGTATGGTAGGGGAGGGTTTAAACTAAAATGGTAGGGGAATGGAAACTTGTGCAAGGAGTTTGAGGAGGGGGTAAGACAGACAAGAACAAACGACAGAAAGGGGAATTAGAGCAATGATAGGCAGAGAAATCAAGGGTTAAATTTAAACAGGGCCACAGTGAAAAGTAATGGGAACAGGACAAGTAATGTTAAAAAAAAACAACCCTTAAAGCTTTGTGCCTCAACGTGTGGAGCATTCCCAATAAAGTTAATGAATAAATCACAAAAATAGATCCAGGGCACAATCTAACAAAAAAATGGGGTGCAATCTATCAGCCATTTCCCACCAGAATTGGAGCGGGACACAGCTGGTAGATTCCTGGAGGGGCCTCCTCTGGGATTCCCAACGGCCATTACGCCTCGTGCGATCTAACCAGATGGGGTGAGATGTCACGATTTGGGTTCCGCTGTGGTCGTTGGATCAAACGGCCACCCGGGATCTATTACACTCTCTGACGAGACCACAGCCGGGTGATGTTCTGTACTGGTCCCCACAGGGGAACCAGTGCCTGGGAGGGGGTCTCCCAGGCGATTGGAGGCCCCTGCGTGATCGGCCTCTGGGCATTGTGCCACTGCTGGTGCCAGCTAGGCACATTGGCACTGCCAACTTGGCACCCTGCCAGGGTGACAGGCTGGCAATGCCATGCTGCCAGACTGGCAATACCAAGGTGGCAGACTGGAATTTTGCCCAAGCCGGCATCAGGCCCTGAGGTACCCTGCCCCTGTGAGGTGGGTAGCGGGGGGCTTGAGGATCCTCCCAACAGGTGAGTTTGAGTATTGAGGGGTTCTGGTGGTTGGGTTAGGGGACATTCGATACATCAGCAGCAGAGAAAATTGAGTTCTTAAATTCACTTTGCCTTACGAGACCAGGTCCCGCCTATTGTGGTTAGATCTCGCAATGCATAGCGACCCAGTGGGAGGCGGCCAGTAAATCGGGCCCATAAACTGGTATGATATATTCGAGATTACAGAGACATAGCTGCAGGGTGACCAGAGAAGGGAATTGAACATCCAGGGATATTCAGTGTTTAGGAAGGACAGACAAAAAGGAAAAGGCAACGGAGGTGTATTGCTGGTTAAAGAGTAAATTAACACAATAGTGAGGAAATGAATTAGCTCCAATTAATCTGTATGGGTAGACCTGAAGAACACCAGGGGCACAAAAGGTTAGTGGAGCTTGTATATAGATCCCCAAACTAGGCCCTGAAACTAAATAAAGGAAACTATGATGGCATCAGGCGCATGTTGGCTATGATAGATTGGGAAACGGCACTTAAAGGGTGACAGAGGATAAGCAATGGCAAACATTCAAAGAGCACATGGGTGAACTGCAACAGTTGTTCATTCCTGTCTGATGCAAAAATAAAATGGAAAAGGTGGCCAAACTGTGGCTTACAAAGTAAATTAGAGAGAATATTCGATGTCAGGAAGAGGCATACAAAGTGATCAGAAAAACACTGCAGGATGAGGACTGGGAGCAATTTAGAATTCAGCAAATGAATCGGTTAGGATTATATTCACTGGAGTTTAGAAGAATGAGGAGGGAATCTCATAGAGACCTATAAGATTCTAACAGGACTTGGCAGGGTAGACCTAGGAAAGATGTTCCCAATGGCAGGGGTGCCCAAAACAGATGCCACAGTCTAAGGATACGGGATAAACCATTTAGGACTGAGTTGAGGAGAAATTTCTTCACCCAGAGATTGGTGAGCCTGTGAAATCCGCTACAACAAGAAGCATTTTACGTTTTCAAGAAGAGTTAGATATAGCAAATGGGCTAAAGGGATCAAATGATATAGGGGCAAAGCGGGAACAGGTTACTGAGTTGGATGTTCAATCCTGATTATAATGAATGGAGGAGCAGGTTCAAAGAGCCAAATGGCCTGCTGTTGGCCCTATTTTCTATTTCTATGAAAACATTTCCTATTCTGCAGACCAAGTCCAAAATGATTGTGAGGACTACACTGTCAAACACTCAACTGCAAGCCCATTCAAGCAGTTTTGAACAGCGATTATTGTGAGCAAGAGCAGGAAGCTCATTTTCTCCCCCTTATTCCAAGGAGACTGATAAACATTGGACACACCTTGAGTCACAGCAGCTCAGATGCTCAATCTCAGCAGAGACTTAAATCTGGGACATTCTGGTCTGTTTGGTTAAACTACACATAGTTTTTATAAAAGCAAAATGCTGCAACTGCTGACGACTTGAAATAAAATCTTGTCATGTGAGAGTAGCTTGAAGAAATGGGGTTTATCAAATAGCTGCAGTAATGTCAGTGTGTGTGGAGCTGAGCTGTCTGTCTGCTATACTTTCGCTTTGGGTTGGCAGCTGCAGGGTGTGTTTGGTTTAGTTTTGCAGATTTGGAGCTGCATCAAGAGAAACAAGGTGTAATTCTGGTCTCTTTCTGCATGAAAGGAATGTCTTTAAATCACTTGCTAATTTAAAAGTGATAACTGCTCTCAGTAGAGAATTTAAATCTGATCTCTGTGTTAAAGAGGGCATTTGTCTTATGGATGTTGCAAGGAAAGATTAAGGGTTACTTATAGAGTACTGTATTCTTTGGGGGGAGTATTTGATTTGATGGTTGCTAAGATATTTACTGTGTGTTTAAAAATGTTAACTGGATTCATAGAAGAAACATTGTGTTTTGTTTAAAAATACTTTTAGTTCTCTGTTACATTATACCTGTAAAGTAGGCCCTTGTGCTCCCCATAACCACAATCTATTCAAAGTTATGGGTCAGGTGACTCCATGATACACTTTGGGGTTCTCTAAACCCTGGCCTGTAATAAACTGAAAAACTCAGCAGGTCTGACAGCATCCGTGGAGAGAGAAGCTTAGTTGTTTTGAGTCTGTGTGACTCATCAGAATAAAATTTCATAGAAAATATCTCCACTAACGAAAAGCGCAGCTCCTTTTATATATATTCTATTCATATATATTATTATATTCACACACATGCATATACATTATATTCATATGTATATATTCTTATTATTTTATATTTTATATTAATTTTTTTTCTTGAGACATCTACATGTGATTCCAGATCCACATCAATGTGGTTGACTCTTAACTGCCCGCTCAAAGGCAATTAGGGATGGGCAATAACTGCCCAGCCTGTGATGCCCACATCCCAGTAATGTACATATGTATTTACCTTCATTGGTAATCTGATTATCCTATGATGGATAAATAGATTCCGTGAATATGGCAGATGTTTACTGGGACACCTGCCACTGTTTGGTTTGGTTGACACCTGCCACTCAGTGGAGACAGAAATGTTATTTCGAATTTCCATTTGCTAGGCAGTGCAGCAATGTGAGAATTAAGTCTGATCATTAACACCTCTGCTTGTACCTTATTCTAAAGAGCACTTCATATTTATATTGATATGCCTATGGATGGTTGAAACACAACCCTTACCCAGCAATGTTTGATACTTCTCTCATTGAAAACCAGTCACCTGAAAGGTACAAGTATTCACTTTTGTCAAGCTTCTCAGTAATCTACATACCCCAAATATAATTACCGTTCTTTGCTTTGAATATTTGCAGTTATAGTAAGAAAGAGGACATGAAAGATCTGGAAGATTTGTCATTTGCCTTGCAGGATTCTATTCTAGCCTTTTCGTCTGAATTTCAACCTATTCACGTTTTATTATGTTTTCAAAATGATGCGATGAAATATATACCGATGCCGTTTAATCGCCTCAGGTTGGTTCGCAGTATTTGATAATTGTGTAAACTTCAAATTAAAAATTGAAATGTTCTGAAATTCCAACCAGAATGTTCAGATATTCATAATTAAGCATATCTTTCATTTCTCAAGCCCCTTTGTTGACATCATTTTAATAGAAAATACAATATCACAAACCATGAAATGATCTCCCAGGAAGCATTATTCAACCCAGTCAAAAGGCTCCGATTCAAAAAGCAATATCAACCAAAAACTGCACTTACCAAGATTTTCCCAAATGAATAGAAGAGCCAGAGAGGAAATTTATTTAAAAATTAAAACTGAGCAATGAGTCTGGCTGAACCTGATTTTTGTGCAAAATTGGTGTGTAATGGCCTTTCAGCAGAAGAAAAAAAGAAGTCGACACAAAATATCACATCAATATCACATCAAGGCTGGTTGGTGATTAAAGCATGATGGCTAGAAAATGTGTAACACATTGCCTGAAGCAAACGCATGACAAATTAGTAGAACTGCTGTTAAATATGTGCCATCGGGTCGATACATGGTAATTTTTGCCTGCATCAGTCTATTGGTTTCCAAAGTCATTCATTTTGATTCAATTTTGACAGTACCTAAATTGTCTTTTGATTTGCACTGGGCTCAGTGGTGGTTTAGATTTACGGGCAGTAGGCAGCTGCACTTAGATTGGTCCCAGAAGCCTGCTGGCAATAAATAGTTTCTCCTAACCTCCCATTAGATTCTTATTTTGGGCACAAAGACGGAGAATTGATTAAATCAAGGTGTCATCAATTATGACAATGGAGACTTCACTTATGATAGGTTTCCTGCCGTATAAGTCACAAAAGAGATGAACAGTATCAGAATTGCCTGCCTGAAGCATACATTACACCGTTGAGGAGGAGCCCAAGAGGGATATCAGCATAATTAACGCTGCAGCTTTTTTCCTTTGAGCTGCCAGAGGTTTTCTTCACATTTCGGCATGGAGGAAATTTGATTTGACCTGTTTTGTTATTTTGAAAGCTCTCCTGGATTTAACAGACTAACAGGATGCTTGTTTTCCTCAGACAAAAGTGGGATCTTTAATCATATTCATTTCTCTAGGAAAAATAGCAGTGTTTACGATATGAAAGGAATTACTTCTGTGGCACATTTCCTTCAGTACATCCTTCCCTAATTGTTTTGGTACCATAGTGTTTCCCTAAGTTTGATTTTGTCGTTGAAGAAAAAAATTCTCCCCTGACAAAGAGGTCATAGTGCAGTGAGCACAACACGCTCTGAAGTGAATCACTTTGGAAATACGGTCTTGGCTTGGGTTAACAGCTTGAAGCATCAGCAGTGTTAACTTGGCAGAGTAATATTGTTTCTCTATTATTACAATGAGAGCAGAACATGCACCCAGCTTACAACAAGAACCAAGATTCATTGTCAGTACAAGGCAGCTGGCACAATGTCACATATGCAGTGGCAGAGATGAGGGAGGGTTGCACTGCCACCTGAATCTTATTCAACAAGATTGTTACTAAAATCGCCCAGCTGTTCCTTTTTTAATACATGATGGTTTACGGTGCTTCACAAAATATGGGCTTCCAACTAAAACCTTGCTGGCAATTTTTTTTGTATGCAATGAAAGGGTAAGCACCTGTTTACTGTATTTTAATGCCTTGTTTGCATTTTGAAGTTTGTGCCACAGTGACTATAAATGTGTACCTGGCTCCCTCATACTTTACAGATATGGATTTTATGCATGTGCTTTGACAATGCAAATGGCCTCATACCACCAGTTTCATTGATCTCCCTGCAAACCGTATTCTGCCAATGATAGAATAAGATGATCAAATGTTTCTTGAACACACAGTTCTCGGGAGGTATTGACTTGGAGCCATGACAGAGATATACAAATGTTCCACAGCTTGGTTAGATTACTTTCAGGATTACTGCAGAATGACCCCTCCATAAATTAAATAGGTTGGGTAGTGTGGATCACATATGATCTGTGCATGGAGCAAGCTTCTTTCCTTTGTCCTTGTGTTACTTTGAGATTAAAACACTAATGTATACATGGAGAGAATTGTAAAATCTGTTGCAGTATGAATATTCCAGAGCACATAGTGGCATCCAGCAAAGCCATATGTATGAATTTAATTTAATAATAATCTTTATTGTTACAAGTAGGTTTACATTAACACTGCAATGAAGTTACTGTGAAAAGCCCCAAGTCACCACATTCCGGCGCCTGTTCGGGTACACAGAGGGAGAATTCAGAATGTCCAATTCACCTAACAACACGTCTTTTGGGACTTGTGGGAGGAAACCAGACCACCCAGAGAAAACCGACGCAGACACAGGAAGAATGTGCAGATTCAACACAGACAGTGGCCCAAGCCAGGAATCGAACCTGGGACCCTGGAGCTGTTACGCAACAGTGCTACCCACTATGCTACCGTGCTGCCCCATTTGGCTGAATGGGTAGCATTTGCATGGTTGACACCAAAAGTCATGGGTTGAAATCTTACTCGAGGATTTGAACATATCATCAAACACTATTTGGGGAAGGCGGTGGAACAATGGTGCTTTCACTATTAATCCCAGGATAATGGTCTGGGACTCAGATTTGAAACTGACCACGAGAGATGGTGAAAGTTGAATTCAGTTAAAATCTCGAAATAAAAGTCTAATGAAACCATTGTCATAAAACCTCAACTGGTTCACTCAAGTCTGCCTTCCTTAACTGGCCCGGTCTACTGGTGATTCCAGACCCACAGCAATGTGGTTGTCTCTGAAATGGTGTTGCAAGCTAGCAAGCCACCAATTGTATCAAACTACAAGAAAGTCAAAAAGGAAGTAAACAGAATGGACCAGGTTTCCATCAAAGCACCGGGAACAACATAGCTGTTAGATTGGGTGGAGAGGGAAAAACCTGCTTGGCCTCATACTCACCAACCTGCCTGCTGCAGATGCAACTGCCCATGACAGTATCGGTTGGACTGACCACCATACACTATTTGTGGAGACAAAGTCCCATCGTTACATTGAGGATGCCTTCCAACGTGTTGTGTGGTACTAACGCTGTGCCAAATGGGATAGATTTTCAACAGATCTAGCAACTCAAGACTGGGCCAGCATGGGCCGCTGTGAGTTAAATACGCAACAGAATTGTACCCAGTCATAATCTGTAACCTCTTACATGGCATTTCAACCACTCTAACGTAACACCAAACCAAGGGATCATCCCTGGTTCAAATAAAGAAGTCTTACAGCACCAGGTTAAAGTCCAACAGGCTTGATTCAAACACTAGCTTTCGGAGCATTGCTCCTTCCTCAGTTGTGCTTCCTCACCTGAGGAAGGAGCAGTGCTCCGAAAGCTAGTGTTTGAAACAAACCTTTTGGACTTTAATCTGGAGTTGTAAGACTTCTTACTGTGCTCACCCCAGTCCAATGCCAGCATCCCTACATCATGGGTTCAAAGAAAAGAACAGAAGCACATGATGCCAGGAGCTGCATCAGGCATACCAAAATATTAGGAGTCAATCTGGTGCAGCTACAACAAGACTACCTGCATATCAAACAGTATTAGCAGTAAGTGATAGAGTTAAGCTATTCCACAACCAACGGATCAGATCTAAACTCTGCAGTCCTGCAACATCCAGTCACAAAAAAGTGGTGGACAATTTAACAGCTCACTGGATGAAGAGGCACCACAAATATCCATCCTCAAATATGGGGGAGCCCAGCACATCAGGGCAAAAGTTAAGGCTACAACATTTGCCATAATCTTCAGCTAGAATTGCCAAGTAGGTGTTCCAACAGTTTCCTCTGGAGCTCCCCAGCATCACAGATGTCAGCCTTCAGCCAATTTGATTCACTTCACATGATATCAAGAAATGACTGAAAACACTGGATACTGAAAAGGCTATGGGCCCTGACAATTTTCCAGCACTAGTACTGAATGTGATATTATCATACATGAAGGTAATGTAAGGGTTAATGGAATGGATGCAGACAGCCACTAGAGGGAGCAATCCCAGCAGTATATAAGGGATGACTTGTGGGACAGAAGGTTGCGGTAGGTGGTAGGAGCAGGAGCTGAGGTGGGAGTACTGAAGATAGTGAGGGAGCATGAGAGTAGTTAATGAGTTAGTGAGTTAAATGTTAGATGAGTATAGTTTATGTGTGTTTAATCAACTGTTTGTTCTTAGAGATGTGTTGAATCCAATTGTAGTGTTAAATAAATAGTTTTGTTAGTTTACAAAACTCATTGTTCTCTGATCAACACTACACATCAAAACCATCTGGATAGAGCAAGGCTGAGAACAACACACTGAAGACTTGCACTCCAGTACTTACTGCGTCTCTAGCCAGCACAGCTGTAACACTGGTATGTACCAGACAATGTGGAAAATTGCCCTGGTACACCCTGTACGCAAAAAGCAGAACAAATCCAACCCAGCCAGTTACCACCAGATCAGGCTACTCACAATCATGAGTAAAGGGGTATCAACAGTGCTATCAAACCGCACTTGATTAGCAATAACTTGCTCACTGACACTCAGTTTGGGTTCCACTAGGGCCACTCAGCTCCTGACCTCATTAGAGCCTTGATTCAAACATGGGCAAAAGAGCTGAATTGCATAGGTGAGGTAAAAGTGACATCAAGACAGCATTTGACCAAGTATAGCATCAAGAAGCTCTCGCAAAACTGCAATCAATGGGGATCAGGGAGAAAACTCTCCACTGGTTGGAGTCATACCTGGCACATAGGAAGATGGTTGTGGTGATTGGAGGTCAATCATCTCAGTTCCAGTACATCACTGCAGGAGTTCCTCAGGTCCTAGTTCCTAGTGACCTAGGTCCAATCATCTTCAGCTGCTTCATCAATGACCTTCCTTCAATCATAAGGTTAGAAGTGGGGATGTTCACTGATGATTGCACAATGTTCAAAGCCATTTGCAGCTCTTCAGATACTGAAGCATGTCCAAATGCAGCAAGACCTGGACAATATCCAGCTTGGACAGACAAGTGGAAAAAAGCATTTGCACCACAAAAGTACCAGGCAAAGATTAGAAAGAATCTAACTATTGCCATTGGCATTCAATGGCATTATCATCACAGAATCCCACACTATCAACATCCTGGTAGTTACCATTGAGCAGAAACTGAACTGGACTAGCCAGATAAATGCTATAGCTATGAAAGCAAGTCAAAGGCTGGGAGCCCTGTAGAGAGTAACTCACCTCCGGACTCCCCAAATCCTATCCACCATCTAAAAGGCAAAAGTCAAGAATGTGATGGATCAGTGTAGAGCCAAAAATATTCAAGGAGCTTGACACCATACATGACAAAGCAGCCCACTTGATTGGCATCCCATCCACAAAGATTCACCCACAAGATGCGCTACAGGAACTAATCAAGGCTCCTTAGACAACCAATGACCACTACAATCTTTAGGGAAAAAGGCAGCAGGCACAGGGAAACACCACGGTAGCACAGGGCAGCACGGTAGCATAGTGGTTAGCACAATTGCTTCACAGCTCCAGGGTCCCAGGTTCGATTCCCGGCTTGGGTCACTGTCTGTGCGGAGTCTGCACGTTCTCCCCGTGTGTGCGTGGGTTTCATCCGGATGCTCCAGTTTCCTCCAACAGTCCAAAGATGTGCAGGTTAGGTGGATTGGTCATGATAAATTGCCCTTAGTGTCCAAAATTGCCCTTAGTATTGGGTGGGGTTACTGGGTTATGGGGATAGGGTGGGAGTGTGGGCTTGAGTAGGGTACTCTTTCCAAGAGCTGGTGCCTCCTTCTGCACTGTAAATTCTATGATTCTCTGATTCTATGACCACCAACTAGAGGTTCCTCTCCAAGCCACTCACCATTCTGACCTGGAAATATATCGCTGTTCATTCACTGACACTGGGTCAAAATCCTGGAACTCCCTTCCTAAAAGCACTTTGGATGTACCTACATCATATGGACTGCTGCAATGCAAGAAGGCAGCTCATCTTCACCTTCGCAAGGGAAATAAATTCTGGCCTAACCTGCGATGCCCACATCCCATAAATGAATTTAAAAACCTAATTAAATGCTGCATTGTCAGAGCTGCCATCTTTGCAACGGAATATTAAACTGTGGCACTATTTGTTTGATCAGGATGTAAAAGGCACTATTCAAAGGACAGTAAAGGAGTTCTTCTGATGTCTTGAGCAACATTCCTCCCTTAGGCAATGCAAGTAATATTTTAATTGGTCAATCATTCATTTATAAAACCCAGTTTGCACAAATTGGTTGCTGTCTTTATTTTTATAACAACAATGACTGCACTTAAGAAATAATTCTTTGGATGCTTTGAGATGTCCTGAGGACATAGTAAAGTTAAATCAATTCAAGTAGTTCTTCTTTACCAGAGCTACTTTATGTAATTTAATTTTGAAGACATGTAACCATTTGCAATTTTTCTAGTTTTTCCTCCTCTCCTATTTGGACGGGGATCAACCCACAAAATGCCCCTTACCCGAATAGCTGTTCTTCATGTTTGAAGTTTGACAATATCAGCAGGCTATCCTACTATGGAAAGCATCACAACCATGTGTAATCTTGAGTTCATGCAATATCTAACAGAAGTTCCTGGATAAAGATCAAGGGCTGGAACCCTAGCAACCAGTACTCGTCCCCATCTCCCAGATCCCAAAGCCATGATATACTGAAGCCAATTTTAGCACCACAATCTCCTGCTCGATTATGTTTAGCTTATTTAACACAGACAAGTGTTTGAATTTGGGAGCTTCTGGCACCAATTATTCTTCAATTTTCTTTCATAGAATTTACAGTGCGGAGGCCATTCGGCCGATTGAGTCTGCACCGGCTCCTGGAAAGAGCACCCTACCCAAGGTTAACACCTCCACCCTATCCCCATAACCCAGTAACCCAACCCAACACTAAGGGAAATTTTGGACACACTAAGGGCAATTTATCATGGCCAATCCACCTAACCTGCACATCTTTGGACTGTGGGAGGAAACCGGAGCACCCGGAGGAAACCCACGCACACACGGGGAGGATGTGCAGACTCCACACAGACAGTGACCCAAGCCTGAATCGAACCTGTGACCCTGGACCCACAATGCTACCGTGCTGCCCCTGGAATAATATTGTGTGAAGCTGATCATCTTGGAAGAGAGAACATTCAACAAGGTTTCTGTCAAAAAAAATGACATTGTAAAGTGCAAGAATCTACTAACGTGCTATCAGCCTGCACATTTAGTAATGCTGCAAGTTTGTTTTCGCTTTTAGTAAATTGCTTCTCATAACGTAAGCTTGTTGCTGGTGTTGCATTTTTTCTTTGTTAAAAAAAGGATGAATTTTAAATATATTCAATTATAATAATAATGAACAATGTTCATGTCAAGTGATCTGACCCACAAAGTTCTCTTCCAGAAGAAAAAATGATTACTGATAAATCCTGTAAGTATCTGACAGAAATATCTGCAGACAGTTTATACTCTTCCAAACTAATTAAACACAAATTAGACAATTTGTTGATCAGCACATAAAAATGTGTGGTTGATCATGACCCTTAGCATACTGCACACTAAATGAATACTTTGCTTGAAGCTGTGGCAAATGGATTATCTGGGCAGAGGTTGGAAGCCTGATGTAGCTGAAGGAAACAATAGTACCTATATTTGGAATTTGCACTCTCTAAATTATCACATTACTGAATTAATTTCCAGGCCCCCCAAGCCTTTTAGGATATGAAAGCTGAATACTAGTCTGTGTGCTGCAGATATCACATGGACACAAAGTTACCAAATGCTGAAGAACAAACAGAAAAGATTTTGAAAATGTGCATGTTCTGAATGTGGAACCTAATCGGGTGCGGTAAATAAACAGGAATAATAATTTTTTCCCCCATGTCTCTAATTGATTATCAGACTGGTAGGATGAATGAGTCTACAGTGTGTAAAATGCAGTGATGTCCTTTTAAATAATGGGTATAACTTACAAAGGTAATGCAAAGTAACAGCGAAGGCTGTAAGTGGCTTGTTGGAGCAGTGTTCTCCAAACAATCATAATGCACAAATTCTCACTCACTGCTGTGTGCAATGCTGGAGAGAAGTCAAAGGGACATAAAGGATACTTTGAAGCAAGCAATCTTTGAACATTCCTCTTTACCCAGATATAAAAATATTGAAAATAGGAAAGAAAGTCTGTTTGGCTGACAGTCAAGCGTCATCGATTTGGACCATGAATATTCCAGTTGCTGTAGGAAGGCAGAACATCACAAGGATGGATGTTTTAGCCAACCAATGGCTGGAGCATGGGGAATGTCATGCAATGAAATCTCCAGAAATACATATGATTGTAGTTAGCAACTGTAAAGGTGTTTGATGTACAGCATCTAGGAATCATGGGACACTTGACTTAAAACTGAAAACTGTTAAACCTTGTGCGGCAGAGAGTAATTTAAAAAAATATATTTTTATTCTCCTTTTTCTTCTCGGCAGAGTCATATGAGAAGAGGAAATGAGATCACGAGAGGAGACAGATTCATACAAGAGGACATGATTAAGGAAGGATGAGATCGGGGAAAGAGGCCGAGTCAGGTGAAAAGGTCGAATTAAAGACGAGGCAGTTGGTCGAGTGAACTTCTTGTAACAGTATAAATTGAATGCTTAAACATTTCAGAAGCCTACTCCCGAGCGTGGGGCTTCACCTTACACGCTCGTAATGAAGATCGCTCACTTGAACAACATCCAACTCTCAAGGCATTTTTGGATGCTGGGGCAAGCCCATCCTCTTTCAGCAACCCAATATTATAACCATGTTTTATACTTTATTGCATAACACTCCACCTGAATGTCAACTGATGACTCTCTGTCGTCAGGACCCTCCTATATTGGCTTGTTTATTAATGAACTTGAAACGGAACTCCCACTGTGACTTTCATTTCTACAACCGTTTTCCTTTCACATAGAAGCATTGCTTAACTCTGTCTGCATATGGCTGCCTTTCTGACCTTGCACTACCTGTCTACAATCCCCAAAGACTCGTTTGCTGCTTGGGACACAGGACTCATTTAAAGTGGCAGCTGCCGTTTGCTTCTAATTTAGAGTCATTTCCCTGCTTTACAAATATGTTTTCTTCCCCCTCCCCCAAGGTATTTTTACCGTGATTTTTCTTAATGCAACTTCAGGAAGCCAGGAGAGAAGGACTGACTAAATGAGAGAACAGATTCTGCACGAACCTTTCAATTCAGCACTCCTTTAATATTAGTGAGTCGAACTACTTAGCCTATTTATATCATGCACCAGCCACTCAAATATTACGATATGTTCAAAAATATTTACATGAGCACTTAGCAATGAATTTTCTCTGTTAACATCATGCACCTATATGGGATATGCGAGAAATGCTATGAGCAAGGAACTCATACTTGGCTTTTGTATTTTGTTTGCTGTAAAGTTCAAGGTGCCCTTCCAGGTAATCATTTTTGTGTTTTTCCTTAGAACTGAATTTTTTTATTCCTGTTTATATTTCTAGAATATTGTGGGTTATTTGTTATTAATTTTCAAAGCAAAGTTCATTTTGCAAGAGACTCGAATAGCAAACTGAAACAAACTGAAAGCTCCTGGATATTAGGAGCTCTCATACCAGAATTACAGAACTTAGTACACTGAGACAGGAATGACTTCAGACAATTCCCTCAGCTTGCACAGGTCAATAGGACAGAATATCCATCTGTGGCAAGGACAAGTGCAGCCAACTTTTAATAGAAAGACAGCCTTGCCAGCTTCCCTTCCTGGCTCCTATAGTTGCTGACATTGTTCTTGGGCCCCCTCTCCAGGTACTGTTTCTCCTTAGCACCTTCAAATCTGCTGTTACTACCCACATCCTCAAAATAAAGCAACCTTAACCACTCTGTCATTGCAAACAATGGCTCCCACCTGCAGGCTCCATTTCCTCTCCAAAATCCATCACCTCTCAAATTATTGCTCATCTTTCTCACAACCCCATTTTTTAACCCCTCCCAGAATGTCATGCTGCCTCACCACTGAAATGGCCCTTATCAAAGTCCAACTGACATTCTACATGGATGCCACCATAATAAACTATCCCTCCCAATCCTTCTCAATCTGCCTGCAGTTGATCACTACAATCTTCTCCCAACACTTCTTCCTTACTGAGCTGGGAGTACGGAACTTCTCTCACCTGATCTTGTCTTTATCTATCTAATCATGACCAGAGAATTACTTCCAATGGAATCTCTTCCCATTCTCGCAAGTTATTTCTGAAGTCCCTCAACAAACGATAATTGGCCTCCTCCTATTTCTCAACTATATACTATGCCTCAGCAACATTTCTATGGGCTGTATTTTCCCTGTGACAATCGTCAAATATTATATAAATATCGTCAAATATAGGTCAGAAGCCCAGAGGGTGCAGGAAAAAAAGAGTTGCATTGACTTTCCTCCTGGTCGACTAATTGATGTGGGCGGGCTCACCACCCAATTCAGAATTGAAGACGAGGAACAATCTGAGGCCTACCAGCTGGAAAATAGCAGTAGGATTCAATGGAAGGTAAATGAGGAAGAGGTTACCTCTTCAAAATAAAGGAGCCTCTCTCCAACCTTACTAAAATTTAAACTAAAAAAATGACCGTTCCAATGTAGGGTTGGTGAAGATGAGTCCCTCCACAGGGGAACCTCCAGGCAACCAAATGGACCCCAGCACCTATGAGACCTGGAAGATGACTGGACAATCCCAGTTGGCCTCCTCTAATTGGCCTTAGGTTCCCCTGAATGAACCTGATCAGCTACCAACCATGTGCAGGTGGGAAGCCATGCTTCCACCTCATCCCACTTCCAGGAAAATGGGCCTGGTGAAGCATGGATCCTGGAAACTGACATTCCAGCTGATGGTTATATTTTTAGCACCTACCCGCTTTTCCTCCCAGCCCTAGCGGAGCCTAAAAATTAGACCCCTCATGTATACTGATAACAACCAGCTTTTTCTCACTGACACCTTTGTCAACCCGTTCACTCTCTTTAATTTATCACACTGTCTGACATCCAGTACACTATGCATACAAATTGGTTCAAACTAAATATTGGGAAGACCAATGTCATAGATAGGATGTATTTGCTTTCTTACTGCTCACAATCAGTATGTTTTGTATAGATAAAGGTGTTTCTTTTCCTAAACCTTGGAATGTGCCTTTGAATGAAATAATTCAGCAGTAAGCTCTCATGAATTTAAAATAAAGAGGTTATTTTTTCTCACACACTATGGAATTACCGCAACGGCATACATTAGGTCTCACGCACGCCACAGCCCAGAAATATCTCCTCATATCCGTCCTAAATGGTCTATTCCATATCCTCAGGCTATAACCCCTGGATACCCCCACCATCGGAAACATCCTTTTTGCTTCTACCCTGTCTAGTCCTGTTAGAATTTTATAGGTTTCTATAAGATCCCCCGTCATTCTTCCGAACTCCAGCAAATACAATCCTAACCGACTCAATCTCTCCTCATATTTCAGTCACGCCATCCCACGAATCAATCTGGTAAACCTTTGCTGCACTCCCTCTGTAGCAAGAACATCCTTCCTCAGATAAGGAGACCAAAACTGTCCACAATATTCCAGGTCTGGCCTCACCAAGGCCCTGTATATTTATAACACGACATCCCTGCTTGTCATGGAAATCATAACAAAGACAAATTCCTCAAGGTTCGATTTAAGGAAATTAATTTACACAAATATATTTGCGGAGAGTGTTGTAGCTGCAAAGCCATTGCACTGCACTCTGAGACTTGACTGAAGACAGCATGTTTTTATAATCTGAAGTAAACAGGCATGTTTATATTAAATAGACCTTGGAAAGTACGTACGATGAAATACGTAGTACGTATGTTCTTGCCGTTAGCTTTGTTATCTTTCGGAGGACAATGTGTTTTCATAATAAGGCCGAAAGCAGAATATTTCAGCAGTATTTAATTTATGTTAATTTCCCTTCCACTGCTCCTGTCCTCCCGCAAGGGAGGCCAGCAGACTATTTGCCTTCTTTACTACCTGCTGTACCTGCTTGCTTACTTTCAGTGACTGGTGTACGAGGACACCCAGGTTTCATTGCGCATTCCCTTCTCCTAATTTATGGCAACGCAGATAATACTTTACCTTCTTGTTTTTGCCACCAAAGTGGATAAACTTGCATTTATCCAAATTATACTGCACCTGCCATTCATTTTCCCACTCACTCAATTTGTCCAAATCACACTGAAGGATTTCTGCGTCCTCCTCACAGCCTTCCCTCCCACACAACCTGGTGTCATCTGCATATTTGGCGATATTAGACTTTGTTCCCTCATCTATATCATTAATATATAGTCTGAATATCTAGGGACCCAGAATGATTCCCATGGTACCCTTTCCAATTTGAAAAAGATCAGTTAGTTCCTACTTATTGTTTCGCCTACCAAACAGTTTTCTACCCACATCAGTACACTATCCCTAATCTCACGCGCTTTAATTTTACATGCTAATCTTTTATGTGGAACTTCCTCAAAAGCCTTCTGAAAGTCTAAATAAACCACATCCACTGACTCCCCCTCATCAGCTCTATTAGTTACATCCTCAAACAATTCCAGTAGATTTGTCAAGCATGAGTTCACCTTCACAAATCCACGCTGCTCTCTCAATGCTCTGCTTTAAAATCTTTGATACTGAATTCTAGAATTTTCCCCACTACTGACGTCAGGCTCACCGGTCAATCATCCCCTGTTTTCTCTCGACCTCCCTTTTTAAATAGTGGAGTTATATTGGCTACCCTCCAATCTGCAGCAACTGTTTCAGAATCTATGGAATCCTGGAATGCAACTGACAAATGGGCACTGTAAATCGAATACTTTTGAGGCATACTTGAAACTTCAGACCAATTTCAGAATGTTCCCAATGTATTTGAGTCTCACAACAAACAAATACGTAAACCAGCAGCATGGTCAAGATTTGACTGTCAAGTTCACGTTATGTGCAACTGAAGGTTCCTCCCTTTGATTTCTCACATTATGACCATTTTGGCATGACATTGCAAAGGTTGCTTTGTGTCTCACTAAGAGATTTGGAGCGGTTGAAAATAAAGTATTTACTGTTCACACACAACAATTTTTTAAATTTTATTTTAATTCATTCATGGGATGTGAGCATCACTGGCTAGGCCACCATTTATTGCCACTCCCTAATTGCACTTGGGAAGGTGGTGGCGACCTGCCTTATTGAACCACTGGAGTCCATGTGGAGTTCCAGGATTTTGACCGAGGGGCAGTGATCTCCGAAAGGCAGTTTTGTCATTCCACAACCACTTACTTAGCACCCTCCGTTACCTCACACAAGCGGTCATTTTTCTTCTATGGTAGCCCTTGGGAAATTATTCTGCTGCGGCGGCATCACCATAAAACTCAAATCCACCCATGCAATTTCAAACCGTTGCAGTCCATGTTGTGTAGGTACACTAGCAGTTCTGTTGGGATGGGAGTTGCAGGATTTTGACCCGATAATACTGGCTTGGAGGGGAACTTCCATGTGTCTGCTGCCCTTTTCTTCTGAAAAGTGCATCTTGCAGATGGTACACGTTACGGCCACTGTGCATCAGTGGTGGAGGGAGTGATTGTTTGTGGAAGGGGTCACAAGCAAGGGTGTTGCTTTGTCCTGGATTTTGTCAAGTTTCTTGAGTCTTGTTAGAGCTGCACTCATTCAAGCAAGTGGAGAATAGTCCATCACATTCCTGACTTATGTCTTGTAAATGGTGGAGTCAGGAGGTGAGTTACTCTCTGCAGGACTCCTAGCCTCTGACCTATTCTTCTAATCACAGTATTTGCATGGCTGGTCCAGTTCAGTTTCTGGTCAATGGTAACCACCAGGATGTTCATAGTGAGAGATCCAGTGATGGTCATACCGTTGAATGTCAAGGGGTGATGGTTAGATTCTCATTTGTTGAAGATGGTCATTGTCCGGCACTTGTGTGGCACAAATGTTACGATCTGGGTGGCACGTTGGCACAGTATTTAGCGCTGCTGCCTTACAGCTCCAAGGACCCAGGTTTGATTCCAACCTTGGGTGACTGTCTGTATGGAGTTTGCACTTTCTCTCCATGTCTGCATGGGTTTCCTCCGGGTGCTCCGGTTTCCTCCCGCAGTCCTAAGGTGTGCAGGTTAGGTGAATTGGCCATGCTAAGTTACTCTTTAGTGTCCAGAGGTTAGGTGGAGTTATGGGGTTGCAGGGGAGTGGTCATGGGTGAGATACTCATTCAAAGAATCATGCAGACTCGATGAGCTGAATGGTCTTCTCCTGCACTGCAGGGATTCTATGATTCTATATACAAGTATATACATTCCTCCAAGGTATAGCTTTGACAATGTACTATCTTCATGCCAACCTCTCTCAGGCTCACTCCACACACAGACTATCATAATAAAGCAACACGGTGTCACAGTGATTAGCACTGATGCCTCACAGCACCATGGACCCAGGTTCGATTCCCAGCGTTGGGGTAACTGTGTGGAGTTTGCATGTTCTCCCCATGTCGGTGTGGGTTTCCTCTGGTTGCCCCGGTTTCCTCACACAATCCAAAGATGTGCAGGTTAGGTGGATTGGCCACGCTAAATTAGGTGGGGTTACTGGGATGGGGTGGGGGCATGGGCCTAGGTAGAGTGCTCTTTCGGAGGGTCAGTGCAGGCCCGATGGGCAGAATGGTCTTTATCTGCACTGTAAGGATTCTATGATTATATGACTCCCCACATCACAATGTGGGTGGCACTGCTCTCCAATCCCACCGTAACCCTTGCTATGCTGAACACCCTTGTACATTGTTGTATGAGTTTACCAAAGGTACTTCTCCTTCAGACGGTGGCTTAGTTTGAACCATTCCAGAAGGTCAGATTTTTTTAGCACAACAAAAAGGCTGTGAAATCTAACTAGCCAGTGACAGAATGATAGACCTACCTACTGCCTGTTTTCTCATTACACCCTTCAATCCCTTCTCCCTCTAGAAATGCAAATGTTCTTTGAACTCATTTGTACTCTCCACTTCTGTGGTCTTCTCTGGTAAGTTATTTTACAATGCTGTTACTTTTTCAGTAAAACATTTCCCTGATGAAATGTATTTTAATATGTCCCTGCTTGGTATTTTAACCATTTGCTGTTTAAAACAATGTTTGAGCAACTCCTGTTAAGATTTGGATTCGAGTACTTTGAAATCTTGTCCAAATTTCTAGGGCGGGATTCTCCTCCGATCTACCAGCTGCGTTTTCCTGCGTGGCGCGCCCCCGCCGGCAGTGAGGTTCTCCGTTCCCGCAGCCGGCCAATGGGGTTTCCCATTGAGGCCACCCCCACGCCTTCACGAAACCTGTGGATGTGGCTGCGCTGCCGGTGGACCAGAGGATCCCACTGAGGGAGAGTTCCGCTGCTTAACTTTTCATCATAACTTACATTTTTAATAGTTTAAAAAAATGTTTAAATTAATTTTCATATTTTATGGTACGTAATTCCATCAAAGTTAAATTTTGCATATTTACATTGTTACTTCTTGGGGGAGGATGGTAGGTGGGTTGAGCACCAGAGTATCCCAAGGCCCGTGATCGAATTCCCATACTGACAAGCCCTCACCTTGGTGCCGTTTAGCACTGGTTTCCACATGGAAATGTGGACCAGCCGTAACGGTACTTTGGAGGGTCTCCCAAGCGTTCGGAGGCCACCGGATGGTTGGGCTCTGGCAGGGTGGTACTCTGGCACCCCAGATGTCTTCAGGGCACCTTGGCACTGTCACCCTGGCAGGCTGACTGTGGCACTGGCAAGCTGAGAATTTCAAGGTGCCTGGGTGCCAGCTTTCCCATGCCATGGATCGGGCCCGGGTTTGCCCTGCCTTTATGAGGTGTGGTGAAGGGGGTAGGGGGGCTCAAGGACCTTCTAACCTATAAATTGGGGGGATCCGGAGACCGCACTGGGCGGTCAAGAAACCGGGGCGGCATTTAAAAATGGCAGAAATGTTAAAAATGAGGAACAGAAAACATGCTCAGCAACATATGAAAGAACAGAACAACTAAAGGCATGTTAAAATTAGCATGTATAAGCCATCTATTGATCCAAATAGACTGCTTCCTCACATTAAGTCAGATCACCTTTAAGAAAATGCATTATTCTTTCCCTCTTTACCAAAACATGTTGGTTATCTAATTTTTACAATCAGCATAACCAATTGAGCTACAATTGTTGACATTAAATTATTGCTAGAGATTAGAAAATTATGCCATGTCATCATGTCACATGCTTCCTGATGTTTTTTAAAGAGAATTTTACATGTAAATATATAATAAATTATACAGTTTGGAACATAAATACCCAAAGATTTCTGGATTAAAAATTAGTAACTAGCATGTGTAAATGGCTACTGGATAGAGATGTTCAGTCAAAGATTACTTCACTATTCAGGGCTGAGTATAGCGAATACAGTTCCGAAGGAGAGGAGAAAATGATTCCATCAAGGATGGCTCAGGTACTAAATTGTAATTTATGATGCTCAAAAGAGATGTGGATTATTTAACATTTGTGAGTCAAATGTTTATTCTTGAGCACAAACTGTAGTTAATATTTTACTTCATCCAGGATGCTCATTTTAATTTTAATTTTAAATAAATTATAACTATGTTTTAAAATGACTCACGTTGGACATGTCGTGGCATCTTTTCTAAATTGTGCCTTCTTCTGTTAAGCTTTTTGGCACATGTTGTTTCATCGATCCTTTAACAAATCATCAAACAATAAAACAAGATTGCTGGGGCACAATCTACTGGACGTGTTGCACCTGAAAGGCAGTAAGGTCGCTAGGTGCCAGGAGATCCCTCTTCCGGGATCTACCGGCTTGCCACGCCTCGCGAGATTTAACGGGATCATTGTGGGCAGGATCAGTATTTTGTAAATCTGCACAGATAGTCTCACTCTAATATGACCTCCCATGATCTACCCGAGGTGTTGGGGTTAACCCCTTCGCTTCGGAGAGCTCTGATGAGCGTTGTTCAGTGCTGGTCTGCACAAATGGAGACCAGACAGAATGGCACTTTTGAGGGTCTACCAGAGGATTGGAGGCCCTCAGGTGGTTGTGTGGCACACTAGCACTGCCAATGCCACCTGGGCACCCTGGTACTGCCAGCCTGGCACCCTGGCTGTGCCACTTTGGTGCCAGCTTGGTACTGTGATGGTGCCCAGGTAGTACTGCCAGCTGGCAGTGGCACTGTCAGGGTGCCAGGCTGGCATTTCTACCATAACGGGGATCGGGCCCATTATTGGGGTCTGTTGCACGTTTTACTTGAGTGTATTATGCGTTTTATTGGAGTGTATTAACACGCCTCCGTTTAAAGGCCGTGTGCTTAACACTACTACAGCTCTGTGTATGTAATTCTGCTCGGAGTCGCCAGGTGCCGTATTTAGACACCTCACAAGTATATCAAGGTCAGGTTCAAAGTAATAAATCTGTACACCGATTAGTAAGTTCAAACGATTGATATTTATTATAACAAATATAATAAATACACATGCATACGCTAAAGAGACTAAGTTACTTCTAAACTAAACGACTAAAATACTTATCTAAACAGGAACAGGCAAGGTCAGGGAGCAAGGCCTTCATCCCGTTCTTGGTCTGCAACTTCTCAGAAAGTTAGAGGTCGTCAGGGTCTAGCAAGTCTGGTTCACGTAGCGAGCGTCGTGGTGAAACTTACAGTTCGATGGCTGGTGGCTCAACGGCTGGTGATGGAACTGGAGTCAGGATGCGATGTATCAGCAAAGCGATGAAAACAGCAGAGAGCCAGAGCCAACAGGAAGCCGGAGCCAAACAACAGACAGGACCATGTGCGGGGTCTACTTTTATAGGTCCCCCCCAAAGTCCGTGCCTCTTCGGGGCGGTCTCTACCTGCTGTATATCGATTGGGTCTTCTCCCAATCGATATTTTCCAAACCCCCCAATCTGAGGGTCGCTTCTCGATGGGTGGGGCGGTCTCTATGGTGCTTTGTGATGGATACTTATGGTGCCGTTTCGTCTGGGCGTCTACTCAAAGTATCCATTCAAACCTAAATGTTTCTATTGTGTGGGCCTAGATCTGGATCACCTCATTACTATTCAAATCGTTGTTGCCATTTACACCTTTAGCTGAGATTCTGCACCTGGCCATAAACTGGTTTCTGTACGTGCAGAATGCTAATTAGCCTTCTGCAAGCTGCTTGTCCTTGCTAAGACTGTTTTCTCCCTGCAGCCTTAGCAGTTCTCCATTTTGTAGCCCAGTGTCCATCTTAGGTGGCTACAGGTCCGAGGGTGCGATGTGGTGCGGGGTGGCTGAGGACCCCCTTATGGTGAGTTGGGGCTTCGAGGGGGTCCAGACGTCACACCGGAGAATAGTTCAAGAGATCTGGGCGCCATTTAAAAATGGCGTCTTGATCCCCTCCTGCACCATGGAAATCCGGTAAGCGGAGCTCCTCAGTGGAGGAAGCGGGACTAAGCGTGGCCTCGGCTTGCGTTCCCCGCTGAGGCCCAGAATAGAACCAGAGGCCCAGTTGTTGCAATGTTTTCCTCGAATTCCGCAATATTGATGCAAAATGTGGTAACTTGCTTTACAAATTACATTTTGCCGTACTTAAACCTTGAACTAACTCACTCCGTGGAGTAAATTTGTTAAACTACAGTCAGAGCCATTGCTTTGCCACAACTGAAAAGTCAAAATGCATGGATTCCAAAAATATTTACTGATGTTTTGGGGACTGCATGCCACGATATTGCCCTTTTCTTAATTTACACCAATTGTATTTTCGTTGGTTTAGTAATTCAGAGACCAAGGGCCATGCTCTGTTTATGTTATGGGCTTATTAACCTGTGCTTCTACCTTTAGTGACCTGTGCATCAGCAACCCCAGAGCCCTCTCTTCCTCTACCCCATTTAGATACTATTTTCCAAGGAGTATGGAGCCTCCCTATTCCTCCTCTCAAGCTGAATAACCTCACCCAATTATCTAAACTAAGCTGATCTGCTCCTATGCGCTGCATATGGTGAGAAATGCTATAGTACAGCAAGTGATTCTTCCAAATTCAAAATCAAATGGGACTTGAATATTTATTAAATGAAGTGTGTTTTATATAAACATCATCTTTTTTTGAGGTGTGATTTTACCTGATTGCTCTATATAAGGCACTAATTTACCTGATGACTCCGTAGGAGTGTGAATTTGCTTGATAAAGCTGTATGAGGTGCATATTTGTGCCAAAGGTGTGAAATGTGGATATGTAGGAACTGTGGGAGCTGCTGCCTACCCAATGAATAAAATGGCTCTCAGTAAAGTCGTTATTTCAGAAAAGGAAACTCAGAAATACTCTTTCCACTTACATCCCTTGATTTCAAGAAGAAAATTAACATTTTCCAAAGTTGTATTGCATCTCTTGAATTAAAGCAAAGTACTGAACAGGTATTTAAGCTAGTTTTATAATTCAGGTTGTAATGCAGGCAAACACAACAACCATTTTGTCCTTCCTGCGTACGTAATGAAAGGCATGCACTGCTGCCTCACGCCACTGAGGACCCGGATTTGATCCTGGAAACGGGCCACAGTCCGTGTTGAGTTTGCATATTCTCCCCGTGTCTGCGTGGGTCACACCCCCACAATCCAAATGATGTGGAGGATAGATGGATTGGCCATGCTAAATTGCCCCTTAATTGGAAAAAAAATACTGGACGCTGTTCCTTGGTGTTACATTCTAGTGCTCAGTACTGGACCCAGTTCCTCAGTGTTACATTCCTGCTGCTCAGTACTGGACCCAGTTCCTCAGTGTTACATTCCTGCTGCTCAGTACTGGACCCAGTTCCTCAGTGTTACATTCCTGTTGCTCAGAAGTGGACCCAGTTCCTCAGTGTTACATTCTACTGCTCAGTACTGGACACAGTTCCTCAGTGTTACATTCCTGCTGCTCAGTACTGGACCCAGTTCCTCAGTGTTACATTCCTGCTGCTCAGTGCTGGACCCAGTTCCTCAGTGTTACATTCTACTGCTCAGTATTGGACCCAGTTCGTCACTGCCTCTGCTACTTGCAGCCACACCTACTTGGTGAACTTATTTAGCCACCCCCTCCCATCCTTAGGGAAACGGAATTCTCTTCTGGCTCTGATTGCATCCTTCCTTACCCTCAGAGACATGTTTGAGTGCCAAAGTGGTGGACTTGTTGAGCTGGCCTCCATGTCTTGTTTCCATCCTGCAATAGTTTTCGCCTTCCCAATGATACTCTCAATGCTGCACTTGCTGCAGCTATTGTGAACACCACTGGAGTCCTTATAAATAGAGATCCTTCACAGTATAATTAACGTATCACTCTGCCCACCCTCCCTCCTGATTGGTTGAGCTGCCCTGAGGCAAGATCAGAATGCCAAGCCTTGGTGATAACCCTTTGTTAAGGCCTGCCGATTAATCAAATGGATTTTTGACCCACTAATAGTCCTGTTGTTTTGACAGGGTCTTGCTCCAGACAATACTGCCCTACTTCTCAATTTATAAAGCCAAATATCCCATGTGTTTTCATAACTGCTTTCTCAACTGGTCCTGCCACCTTTAAACAATTTTGTATATACACGCAAGGCCTATCTACTGTAATGCCCATTTCAAAATTATTGCATTTAGTTTATATTTCCTCTCCTCATTCTTCGCACCAATATTTTATAGTTTACTGTGTTCAATTTAATCTGCCACACATATTCCTATTTCACCAGTCTGTGTCCTCCCAAAGTCTGTCACTGGCTTCCACAATGTTTACTGCATTTCTGAGTTTAGTATAATCTGCAAACTTTGAAATCATGTCCTGCATTCCCCAGTCCAGATCAATGATATATATCAACTGACCACTGGGGGACCCCATTCTGGAAAACAAGTATTCACTACTGAGCTAATTTTGTGTCCGCCCAGTCAATGGCTCTTCAATCCCATGAGTTTGAACCATGAACTAGAGACACATCATCAATTCCTTTGAGTGTTCTGATACATTATTCCATCGGGGAAAGGAGAGCTGCCAGCCTCATGCTATTCCAGGCTGAGAAACATTTAAGAAATAATTATGGGGGGGAGGGGCATTTTCTCCCTGCATATGGCAATAATCCAAACTTCAGTCACTCGGTCATGCCTTCTGGTCCTTATCCTTCAGAAAAAACACAGATGCCATGAAATGTTAGTTTTTGAGTGGACCTCTGTCATAACAGATCATTTACCTTGTCCACTGAACTGAAACAAAGTCACATTAAGGTTGCTTGTGCTTGTTAAAGGTTAAAGAACAATTCTGCGACCACTCTCAGGTGAGGTTCTCCAGAAGTTGTTGATCTGGGAAGACCCCTCGATTTCTCACCGTCCGGCTGGGATACACCCAAATTGATACCAGGTGAGTATGGATAACTGGCTCCATCTTTATTCATGCCCCATCCCTCTCTTGTTGGTATCAAGAAGGTTTAATTGAAGAAGGTTCCCTTCATTTCCAGACCCTATTGTTCTGGTTAAAAAGGAGCCAGTTGGGCAGCATGGTGGCACAGTGGTTAGCATTGCTGCCTACGGCGCTGAGGACCCGGGTTCGAATCTCGGCCCTGGGTCACTGTCCGTGTGGAGTTTGCACATTCTCCCCGTGTCTGCGTGGGTTTCGCCCCCACAACCCAAAACATGTGCAGGTTAAGTGAATTGGCCACGCTAAAATTGCCCCTTAATTGAAAAAAAATAATTGGGTACTCTAAATTTATTTTTAGAAAAGGAGCCAGTTTAACCAGGCGTTCTTAAGTTAAAGGTCGAGTGAGTTTCTTAACTACTAAAAATAATGGTAAAGCACATGCACATACAGTGATCCAGATTAGAAGTGAGAATTGAGTCCAATTCTAAGTAATTAGTAATAAAAAGGTATACGGAACAGTCCTTGACTTGTGAGGAGGAGGTGCTGACGCATGCAGCCGTAAAAATGTGATTCCAATTGAGTTGACTTCAGTAGCTGATAGTCAATTTTGAGGTTCCAGTAGAGTTGACTTCTCCAGATGAATAGTTGATTTTTCGTTCCAGTATCCTGTGGTTTGATGCAGAAACTTTCCAGTTCTTTTTTCAGCTGTGACCCTTTGGTTTCCTCCCACAGTCCAAAGATGTGCAGGTTGGGTGGATTGGCCATGATAAATTGCCCTTATTGTCCAAAATTCTATGATTAAAGTTAAAGGACAAAAGTTCGGCACAACATCGTGGGCCGAAGGGCCTGTTCTGTGTTGTATTTCTCTGTCTATCTATCTCTATCTTTTACTGCTTGGGGATGGCTTCCCCAGTCAAAGCGAGAGACTCAAGATATGCCGGCAAAAGATGGCATTTTTGCAGGGGAATTGCTTCTGTTACTGTATCACACACCTACAGTGTGGAAAAAAACTTCCAGCTGCATATCCTCACAGAACACAAACAGACAGACTGATAAACACTGCGGCAGCTCTTTCAGCTAGCTTTTAATCCCACTCTTTGTATGTTCTAAGCGGAAACCAGAATCCACCAGTCCGTCGAGGCATTACACATGGTGGGGAAGATTTTCTGGCCATTCACACCAGCGGGATCATCCAGTCCCACTGAATTCCTACCACAGGTTCCCCAACGGCGGGTGGGGGTGGATTCAATCGGAAATGCCATCGACAGCGGAAGGACCAGAAGATCCTGCCGTTGGCCAACGGCAGACTGCCTCCTGCTGCTGAGAAATGTAGCACGGGAGTGGGGTGTAACCCTCCCCAGGATCTTTTGAGATGAGATGGCCACTATGTTCCTTTGATTTTACTGGCGATAGTAATCCATCTTTAGATGCTTTTAGCGACACCTTGTCTGGAAACAGGGAAGGGTTCCTGTGTCCCTTAGATTAGAGAAACATCCTGCAGCCAATCCTGTAAGTAGCTGGTTGTCTATTCCCAGCCATCTTTGCGAATTATGTTCCTTTTAACATATCACTCAGATCTCATTTAAAGTTCAATATTTCGGAGTATTTCCATGGTTTTTTTCCTCTCATCGTCACGACAACTATTAGTTTCCGTAAGAGAAACATTAATATGCATTCGGACCTCACTTGAGCCAGGACAAAATTCAGTCATAGAAATAAAATAACATTTTAATTTGAAGTAGTACAGAGGAAACACTATGGAAAGTGACCCAATCTCACAGATCAGCAATACCATAACCGCATCTTAATAACAGCATTTAAAACCTCACTCTTTATTTGATAATTCTGGTTATTATTACATTTGCTATTTTTAATAACTGTTCAACCATTGCTTAAAAATAATTACCATATAGACTTACATCTAACATCATTCTTTTGTTTAGTTATTCATTTCAATTTATTGCTTGAATCCTTTTCCACTGGACACATTCCTATTGAAATGAAACAGACTCCTAAGTGCTTTTTTAAAAAACAATCAATGAAAGTTCACCTTTTCCTATTCGACTGGGAGTTGTGGTTAAAAGTAAAGCACTTGACTTTACAATCTTCCTTCAATGTAGAATTTAGAAGTAGCAAAACTAGAATTGGGCTCCAAACCTCTAATTAGGGTGGAGAAAACCCACTCAGGCTCCTGCCCCTGATCATTATCTGCTGTACCTTGCTGGAAAGTGTGCCTGTGTTGACAACAAATGATGACTGATCTGGCTTATCTCTAGGGCCTCGACCATGTTTAAATAGCCTCAGTCAAGGTTAGCAAAATATCATCTAATGAGCCATATGCAGCTCTGATGTGACTCTTTGAATGCTCTCTTCATCTGCGTGCCCTTGTATTCAGAAAAACAAAGAAAGACTATTTTTATATTTGTATCCATGTATTTTGAGGGTAAATATTTATTTTTGGGTGGATGCAAGAATTAATGTCCTTCTTAGGATCATCGGTTCAAGTCCCACTGCAGAGCACTGAGTATAAAATCTGAGCTAAAACTCCACTGACATGCTGAGGGAATGCTGCATTGTCAGAAATACCAGCTTTCAGATCAGATCAAAAAAGCACAGTTCAATGTGAAAAATCTCATGGCATTATTTCAAAGAAGAGTGGAGTTCACTTCAGTGTCTAGGCCAATATTTATCCCTCAATCGATATTACTAACACAGATTATTTGGTTATATCTCATTGTTGTTTGTGGGATTAGTTGATGCACTTCCTCCACTAAAATAATTACGATGTGGCGATGCTGGCGTTGGACTGGGGTGAGCACAGTAAGAAGTGATACAACACCAGGTTAAAGTCCAACAGGTTTTTTTCGAATCACTAGCTTTCGGAGCACAGCTCCTTCCTCAACAAATCTGTTGGACTTTAACCTGGTGTTGTAAAATTTCTTACTGAACAATAATTACGACAATGGGGAGATTTTACACCCACCCTCAGCGAGAATGGCAACGCGGGTGCAAAATCCCGCGGGTATCAGGAAATAAGATTCTCAACGGCAAGATCCTGGGTGAAATTTTCCATTTAGGAGAGCGTTGACGCTGGGGCTGAATTACGTGTGGTTCACGTTCCCTTTGGGGCACTATTTGTGGAGTAATTCAGGACATGCTAATGAGACAGCAGTTTGCGTGCACGCATTCCAAGCAATTCCCAGTGGGCATTCTAACCGCTGGGGCCAGAGTTAGCACCAAAGAGCCTGTCAGCTGGAGCTGTTTTTAAGCGCTCCACACTCACTGAAGCCACCAAGATGGCTCAGAGAAGACATGCCTGCTGAGGCCGGGAGTCCGAGATGCATCCACAGCTCCATGCCAGTGAGGAGCGGAGGAACACCCTCTTCCCCAGCGTGGGCCGCAGACCCCAGTCTGCCTTCCTGAACACTGCCTGGGGGATGGTGGCAGAGGCAGTCAGTGCTGCCAGTCTCACAAGGAGGTGACAATTGGTGATCCAGAGGAATGGCGATCACTGGTGAGTCCTCTGCTTTGAGAGGGGCAGAGAATCAGGTAGTGTTCCAAAGGCTGTGGGGCAGATGTTCTCTGGTTAGAATGAGCTCTGCTGATCCCCTGCTTCCTCTGCAATGGGGCATTGTGTCTGAGGAGTGTCAGCATATGGTGGACTCATGCGTCCGTGCTGTGAGAGGATGACATGTTATTCTGTGGTGGGGAGTGGGAGAATGTGTCAATTATCAGTGGCATGCAGAATTTGTGTTGTGGGTGGAGGGTGGGGGGTCACCGCCAGACCTCGTTATCGGGCTGGCTGCTCAAAATGGAGGCACAATACTGGAATCCTGTGAGCACACTCCCATGCATAAATTAGCATGGTAAAAAAGAGAGACTTGCATACCGGGCCCTTCTCCTGGCACTAGTGGAGACCAGTAGCGATTCTTGGCTGGTGGGAGCTCTTGGGATCCAGAACAGAGAATCCAGGCCAACAAAAATGGGAATCTTTCCATTTTTTATATTCTCAACAATGTTTCATTTCAATAGAAATCATATACTAAACTTGGGTTTCAGTGTCTTGGGAATGGAGCCATTTAGTTTTTCTTTTGCACATATATATTTTAGGAAGTAGATATTGTCAGCCGTGGCTCATTTAGTGACATTTTTGAGCGAGAAGTTTGTACTCTAGATTTAAGTTCCAGTCGAGCAACTTAAGTAATTCATTGGAGTAGTTCAGTGGAGTATTGTGACAATGCTGTACGGTTAGAGGCACTGCATTTCCCAGATTAAATGTTACACTGATGCCCCATCTGGCCCCTCAGATCAATGTACCAGGGAGATGGAAGCGCTTAATAAATAACTTTCTTTTCAGTTTTGTAGTTACGGAGCATCAACCAGGCCCGGGGAAAGCCTGAAGGAAGAGCTGGATAATTACAATAATGTTGAGTTAACTCAGCATGATGGAAGGATGCACACTTCGTATTGTTTTTAACTGTAAATACATTTCAGTAAGGCTGAATAAACATGTTGAACGCCGTTGAAAATAAAAGTTGTTTTTTGGCAGTGATAAGATCAACTTGTGAAATGACTGTTTTCTGGCATGCAGTTCACAAATAAAAGAGGGGTTTTTTTAACATCCAACAAACAGTTATTGAACTTTACTGTTCAATTATGATAATAGATTTTTCATCCCAGGTTATAATCTAGAGTATAATCTAGAGCACCAAAGAGTTTTCAACCGACAACCTACAACCCCAGGTATTGATTGTTTGATTTTGGCTCCTGAAACTTTCTTGCAATGTTTTGGAGCTATCTATTGTTCCTGCTCTTTGAAGTTAATGCTGTGTTTGACTTTTAGTAAGCATAATTTAGGCGAGCCTAACATTCTCAACCAATTGAGATTGCCTCTTAAATTGCCTAGACCTAATAACTAATGTCAGGGGCTGGTTTAGCTCACAGGGCTAAATCACTGGCTTTGAAAGTAGACCAAGGCAGGCCAGCAGCACGGTTCAATTCCTGTACCAGCCTTGCCGGACAGGTGCTGGAATGTGGCGACTAGGGGCTTTTCACAGTAACTTCATTGAAGCCTACTCGTGACAATAAGCCATTTTCATTTTTTTCTTTTTTTCATCTTTAGATTGCTAATTGTCAGGAGTACTTCAATCCCTACATTTCAACTTTTTCTCCAGGGGCATGCCAGTTCCACTCTGTCTTCAGGCGTTCTGGGCCTGATAGTTTGTTTCCACTGGCTACGGAATCTAGAGCACAAGGGCACAATGTCAGGTTATAGGGGAGATTGACTCAGCACTGAAAAATCTCTTCAATCTTTCAGCCACACTAGCCGCGGGCACAAATCAAATAATGGATGGCCAATTCTCACAAGAGGTGGCATGGGCGGCATGGTGGCACAGTGGTTAGCACTGCTGCCTCACAGATCCAGGGTTCCGGGTTCAAATCCAGCCTTGTGTGACCGTCTGTGTGGAGTTTGCACGTTCTCCCCGTGTCTGCATGTGTTTCTTCCAGGTGTGCCGGTTTCCTCCGATAGTCCAAAGATATGCAGGTTTGGTGGATTGGCCATGCTAAATTGCCCCTTGGTTTACCAAAGGTTAGATAGGGTTTCTCGGTTACGGGGATAGGTGGAGGTGTGGGCTTAAGTAGGGTGCTCTTTCCAAGGGGCAGTGCAGACTCGATGGACCGAATGACCTCCTTCTGCACTGTCGGGATTCTAGGTCCACCCCTTATGTGCGGTAGGGTTGGGGGGGGGTGTTCCAATGCCTGTGAGGGGGGAATATTGATCCCAATGAAGGGAATGACCAGATACGTGCGTGGTCGGAGGGGGGGAGGATTGCCGGGGGGGATGCCCCAATACTTGGGTAGTAGGTTTGGGGTGGGGGTAACCCCGAGGCTTGAGGGAGGGTCTTCTGTGGCCGTTGGAGGGATGGGGAGGGGTTTATTCTCAGCACAGATTAAGGCACCCTAAAAAGATGTGAGTCGGCCACCGACTCAATCAGACTCCGCCCCACCAGTGACGGACAAAGCACATCTCCAGATTTTCTGTACACTGTTTCCCAGGTAATCTGGAGTGAAAACTGTGCAACTGAAGCGACATTACTATAAGTATTTTGCTTTTGATCATAATAAACAGCCCTCTTGTGGTAGCTGAAAATCCTTAAACCAACTTTAATCATAACTGCATGATGTAACTCACTTGATGGTCAATGAAGTGTTTTTAGATCAGTCCATGGAAATATAAACAAAAGGGTGTGATTTTCCCATTACCCTGTGCGGCGTGTTTTCCAACAGCAAAGACAGCTCACCATTGACTGCCGCCCATCACTGTCTACAGCATTTTGTGTACCTCCCCTGTTCCACCGCCATCTGTAATTCCTCTCACTACCCCTGTCTGGACTGCTTTCTAGTTTCCAGACAGGGGTCTCATTTTGGGGGGAATCTATTTGAGGGGTCCCTTTAGGCATAGGGTCCTTGTGGGGGTCCCCCTATTTACAGGGGTTCCTGAAAGGAGTCTCCCTATTAAAGGTGTCCTTGGTGGCTCCCCCTATTACAGGGATCCCTGTGGACGGTCCTGCTAATATAGGGGTCCCTGTGGGGGAGGGGTCTTCCTATTACAAGGGTCCCGGGGAGGGGGGAAAGGGGGAGGGGGTTGGGGCGGGCACCCAGGCAATGCGGGTGGAAGGCAGCTGTGCAGTACTGGGAAAGGCAGTTTTGAGACCTATTTGCAGTGGGTGGGGGCAGTTTTGGGCTATTTGTGGTGCAGGGGTGCGTGGCTAACCATGAGACCTCACTATTGGATCGCTCGCTCAAGATGGCTGCCCTCTATCAGGATTTACCATGCATAAATGTGCCTGGTGTGGAATACTGAATTGTTTACCGATTTGCATTCCCAGGGATATTGTAAACCGGTTGCAATTCAACTCCAACGGAAAAAGATTGCCTCCCAAACAGAGAATCCAGCCCTTGTCTCAGTTTCTCAAGGTGTTAGCAAGGTATTAGGCGTAGTTTGAGTCAGAAAATTGTTCATTCAAGCTCAACTATGGATTTGAGCATATTATCTGGACAGATGGTGTACTACTGAAGGATAACTCCAATGTCAAAAGTATAGGGCTGGATTCCCCGTCCTGACACACAAGTTTTCTGGTGCACCGCACCCCCACCGGCGGCGGGATTCTCCGTCCCACCAGCCGGCCAATGGGGTTTCCCATTGTGGACAGCCTCACGCCGTCGGGAAATCCCCAGGAGTGGGTGTGCTGCCGGCTCAACGGATAATCCTGAGAGCGGAGAATCCAGCCACAGTCTTTTGGATGCAATGTTAAATTGAGGTAAAATATCTAAACTGTAAACTGCAGGGATTTCTGGACAGGCATTCTTCCCATTAGTCAATGCCGAGATAAAATAGATTCACAACTCACTTACCTCATTTGACACGTATGAGACCTTGTTTTGTGCAATTTGGGGTCCAGGTAACAACCATTCATTTTAAAAGGAATACACTGATTATAAAGTATTTTGCCACATCCTGCACACATACAAAATGCTATAAAATCGCCACTCATGTAATGTTCATTGCTTGAATAGCCTGACTTGTGACATGCCCTGAGGTTAGAGGATTATACTGGTCCCAAGGCACTGGGACTTCTTGGCACATTGTTCAAAGTTGTTTTCACCTTCCGTTCCAAAATTTGGGCTTTTTTATTCTTTCTGTTCAGTTGGGTCATATTCCACAGTTTTGGCACATTTGTATTTCTGTGCAGTAACATGAAAGGTTCAGGGGTCTCTTTTCCTGCTATTTGAGGAAATTGACTCTGCTATTGAGGCCATTTGTTGGTTTGTTTTAATTGGTTATTAATGTTGAGTTATTAAAGTTCAGGCATACTGGTAAATGTTTCCTAGATGTGAGAATTGATTGCTAAAAGTGTTGGGTTATGGTGTTGCCACTGAACACTGTGTTGCATTATTGGGGTTCGGCTGTGGTGTCTCAATTATGAGATCTTGAGACTTGTATGTTTGAAAATGGTTGTTAATTTTAACTACTTAATGCATGGTGCTGATTCTCCCACACAAGCTGCTTCCAGAGTATCCTGTCTGAGTCTATTATCATGTGACAATACAAATGTGGACAGTGCTATTCTCCAGATCCACATTAACCCTGGGCTGGATTCTCTCAAAGTGGACTCTGTCCCCACGCTGGTGTAAAAATGCTGATGTTTCATTCCAAAGGTTCCTGAAGAACGTTCGAGGTGATTCAATGCCCTGCAGAAAGCTAGCAGGGATCCGGAGTAATTCATGCAGCTTTAGCTGCGGATATAGGCCTCAACACTTCCGGTTTTGAGTCAGTGCCACGCAAGGTTCCCGAACGGCAATAGGTGGTTAGAACCATGCCGTCGGAAACTCGGCCGGTTCGGAGCGCAGGATCACTGGGCGAGCCTCTGGCAATGGGTCCCTAGCCGCGCGGAGTAAACCACAAAAACGGTGATTCTCAGGTCCCAGAGAATCACCGGACCAGCGCTGGGACCGATTTTGGCGCGAAAATTGATTCTCCGCCCCCGTGCCAAACGCGATTTCGGCGCGGGGCTGCGGAGAATCCAGCCGGGCGGGATTCTCTGTACCCCGACGCCGATTTCGTAATCGGCAATTGGGCGGAGAATCTCTTTTGATGCCGAAATCGAGGACGGCGCCTGTCTCACGCAGGTTTCGTATGCTCTGCCCCCTCCGAAACAGCGTCATCGCGGTACGCACTGCATGCCGTTGAGATGGCCTCAGCGCGTCACCTGGAGGCCCTCCCCCAACGCTCCGCCCCTGATGGGCTGAGTTCACGACGGCGTGGTCCATTCATGGTCTCAGCCGTGCAGGAACCCAGCACGGTGCCTGTGGACCGTGTCCAGCGCCGCCACAGTGTGGCAGGAGCCGTGCTGTTGACTGGGGGAACTTGTGCGGGGCTTGGAGCGAGGCGGGGGGGGGGGGGGGGGGAGGAGGGGGGTGGCCATGGGGTAGCCAGGGAGTGGCCAGGGGGACACTATCTGCCAGGTCGGGTCCGCGCATGGCCGGCGCAGGTCATCGCCATGCACATGCATGGCCACGGACCCAGCCATTCTCCGGCCATTTAGTTCATGGAGGCCAGGAGTTTTACGTGGTCACAGGATCGGTGAGGGGCACCGCCGATTTTATCCATGTAAAACGCCACAGAGCCTCAAGACAGCCTCAGAATTGGGGAATCTAGCCCAAAGGGCTTTACTAACATCATGATAAAAGATTCTCCTCACCATCCTTCACCAGGCGAATTATTTTGACATTACAGATACACTCTGTGCCATTCTATTTACAACATATCCTGAGCCAACGCTGTGCAATGCCATTTGTATTTTGTGTAAAATTGGAAATTGAATCAAATCATTCCAGTTTACAATTTAGCACTTTTGTAATTACATATACTGTTTTATTTCATTAAGATGTTTATTTTCCTGGACAGGCATCTACTATCCTTGGCCGAATGAACTGATACTTCAAGTTCAATTTAAACAGATCTGCGGTAATTACAGTTCGAAGGGGAGCTTTTCCTGGGCTGTTGGGATGTAGTAAGATCTAGTTACACCTCAGATTATGCTGGCTACTTTGGATCTATCTGGAGGAGCAAATTTGACTGATGACATCTCAGAAAATGCTTTGAAGTTGAAGTGTAAAGCAGGAACGTTTCAACTATTCATGTAGATTCCCAGATCAAAGAAGCTAAAAGCAGCTTGCTTCTTGCTGAAACCAGTAAGTCTAGAGGGAGGGCCGATATTTCCAACAGAGAGATAAATGATTCGCCAGAATCAAAAGGTTGTTTTGAAGGTAAAGGATAATGGGCAGGATTCTTCGGTCAGCCAGCCACGTTTTCCGGCGTGGCACGTCCTCGCCGTCAGTGGGATTCTCTGTTCCCACAGTCGGCCAATGGCGTTTCCCATTGTGGCCACCCCACGCTGTTGGGGAAATCACAGGTGTGGGTGCGCTGCCGGGGGACCAGAGGATCCCGCCAGTGGAGAATGCCACTGAATTTGTTTACATTTCTGCTTGGAACATCCCATAAATGACACATTGTCATGGAGATAGGGGAGGCAATGGCGCAGTGGTATTGTCATTGGATTAGTAATCCAGACACCCAGGGTAATGCCCTGGACACCCAGGCTCAAATCCCACCATGGCAGATGGTGAAATTTGAATTCAGTAAAGAATCTGGAAATAAAAGTCTAATGATGAACAGAAAACCATTGTCTATTGTCGTAAAAATCAATCTGGTTCGTTAATATCCTTTTGGGAAAGAAATCTGCCATCCTCACCTGGTCTGGCCCACATGCGACTCCAGATCCACAGTAATGTGGTTGACTCTTTAAAAAAAATGCTACTCAGTTCGAGGGCAATTCGGAATGGGCAAGATCCCAAGAAAGGGTAAGAAAAAAAAAGATAGCCTCCATGGGGATAGGATATTCTTTTGTGTGGAGTTTATCTGTGTGTGTTTTATTTTTCCCACAGAAACAAGCAGTTAACTTGGAATGCAGTGGGAAAGCTATGAGCTGATTGAGCTTGGAAGGCTGTGAGAAGATAATTGTCTATCTGCTAGCAACCAAGTCAAGGAGCATTTGGGCCCTCAGAGATCAGGAACGTTCCTAATCTGGAATCTCAAAGCAGGAATTGTGAGTTGGGCCCACGCTCAGAGTGAAAAGTTCAAGAGCATGAGGAAGTACGGTTGTCAGATCTGACTGGCAAAACGAGTGGAAGATATCAGCAGGATCACGAAGAGGAAGAGCTGGAAAATCCCATCTGTAAGCCAGGATTTTGAACCCTGTGTTTTCCACGGATGCAAACAGCAACGTGGGCGCAAAATCCTGCAAGAGTCAAGAGACGTAAAGCTTGCCAGCCAGAAAGGTCAGGAACCAACCACATTTAAATAAATTATCATCGCCTTTAAGGGCATCCTCGCCATATGTCATAGATGGGCGACACGGTGGCACAGTACTTAGCACTGCTGCCTCACAGCGCAGTGACCCGGCTTCAATTTCCGGCCTTGGGTGACTGTGCAAGCTCCACACAGACATTCTCCCCGTGTCTGCATGGGTTTCCTCTCAGTGCTCTGGTTTCCTCCCACAGTCCAAAGATGTGCAGGTTAGGTAGATTGGCCATGCTATAGGGGCAGCAGGGTAGCATGGTGGTTAGCATAAATGCTTCACAGCTCCAGGGTCCCAGGTTCGATTCCCGGCTGGGTCACTGTCTGTGTGGAGTCTGCACGTCCTCCCCCTGTGTGCGTGGGTTTCCTCCGGGTGCTCCGGTTTCCTCCCACAGTCCAAAGATGTGCGGGTTAGGTGGATTGGCCATGCTAAATTGCCCGTAGTGTCCGAATAAAAGTAAGATTAAGGGGGGGGTTGTTGGGTTACGGGTATAGGGTGGATACGTGGGTTTGAGTGGGGTGATCATGGCTCGGCACAACATTGAGGGCCGAAGGGCCTGTTCTGTGCTGTACTGTTCTATGTTCTATGTTCTATATTTCCCCTTAATGTCCAGGGATGTGGAGATTAGGTTATGGAATTACAGGGATAGGGTGGGGTGCACACTTGTCAATGGAAAGGTCTCTATTTGAAGGATCAGTGCAGAAACAATGGGCCTAATGGCTCATTGTTATATGCCCCCCCCCCCCCCACACCGTGGGAACTCCCTACTCATTGACGTGACGTCAGCGAGATTTACAAGAGATTTTGTTCAATGGAAACGAGGAGGAGGGAGCATGCTGGGGGAAAACAGGTATGTATTGTCCCTGGGGGGAGAGGGACATGCCAAGGTAGTACGCTGGTACTGTCCCTGTGTGACGAATGGTGGATTTTAGGAAAATTGGATTATACATGTATTGGGCAATTTAAGGGTTAAAAACCTGGGGTTAGAGTGTGATTGACTGCAGTGGTCTTTTTTTTAAACAAGGATTCTGTCGTTGCAGGTCTTGAGAGCTTTTAGCAGAAGGTGAAATTGACAGAGGAAAGTGTTTTTTAGTCTGGGCTCATACACTGTGGTTTGATTGGGGACAGACACTGGGGAGTTAGTGCTTTCTGTCTCTGGAAAGTTCATTTGCTTTTTAGCTTGGGGAGATGATGTCAGTGCTGGGTGGAGCTAAGGGAGAGACAAACATATTGAGAAAGCTTTTGGGAGAAGAGTTGAGGTCTGCCTGGGTCCACAAAGTTCACAAGTAAAGATAGTTTGAAAAAGAGTAATAGTATTTTAAAGCAGAACAGTCTTGTCTGCAGTCAAGGAAGAGGCTGAACAACCAAGTTGAAGCAGCGACTTGAAGATATTCAGCCAGAGTCTGAAGCAGTTCTAACTGCGGCCCAAGTCTGTTCTGCAAAGCAAGTATTATGCAGATTTTAAATTGGATTGAGAGCTGTATGTTCATTTTCGTGTTATTTAATTGAGAATAAGGGGTTATTGTAAGCTGTTTGTTCCACATGTGAAATTAAGTGGTTTAATATTGTATTCATAATAAAGTTTTGCTTTAAAATACCAAAGTCCTATTTTTTCATGTAATCACACCATGGAGCAAATCATTCTTTCCGCACAGTCCTACAAAATAAACTAAAATATTGGGGTTACAGTCCAGTATCCTCATTGTTGGATTTGGATTTATTGGACGTGTACCGAGTACAGTGAAAAGTATTATTCTGCATACAGTCCAAACAGATCGTTCCATACATTAAAAACATAGAACATACGATAAATAGAACATAGAACAGTACAGCACAGAACAGGCCCTTTAGCCGTCGATGTTGTGCCGAGCATTGTCCTAAACCAATATCAAGCTATCCCACTCCCTGTCATTCTGGTGTGCTCCATGTGCCTATCCAATAACCGCTTGAAAGTTCCTAAAGTGTCCAACTCCACTATCACAGCAGGCAGTCCATTCCACACCCTAACCACTCTCTCAGTAAAGAACCTACCTCGGACATCCCTCCTATATCTCCCACCCTGAATCATATAGTTATTCCCCCTTGTAACAGCTACATCCACCCGAGGAAATAGTGTCTGAACGTCCACTCTATCTATCCCCCTCATCATCTTATAAACCTATATTAAGTCGCCTCTCATCCTCCTCTGCTCCAAAGCGAAAAGCCCTAGCTCCCTCAACCTTTCCTCATAAGACCTATTCTGCAAACCAGGCAGCATTCTGGTAAATCTCCTTTACACCTTTCCAATGCTTCCACGTCCTTCCTATAGTGAGGTGACCAGAACTGCACACAATACTCCAAATGTGGTCTCACCAGGGTCATGTACAGTTGCAGCATAACCCAGCGGCTCTTAAACGCAAGTCCCCTGTTAATAAACGCTAACACACTATAGGCCTTCTTCACGGTTCTATCCACTTAAGTGGCAACCTTCAGAGATCTGTGGACATGAGCCCCAAGATCTCTCTGTTCCTTCATATTCCTCAGAACCCTGCCGTTGACCCTGATTTTTTCTACCAAAATGAATCACCTCGCACTTATCAGGGTTAAACTCCATTGGCCATTTTTCAGCCCAGCTCTGCATCCTATCAATGTCTCTTTGCAGCCTACATCAGCCCACCACCTCATCCACTACTCCATCAATCTTGATGTCATCAACAAATTTACTGACCCACCCTTCAGCCCCCTCCTCCAAGTGATTGATAAATATCACAAATAGCAGAGGACCCAGCACTGATCCCTGTGGTACACCGATGGTAACTGGTCTCCGGTCTGAAAATTTTTCATCCACCACCACCCTCTGTCTTCTATGTGATAGCCAGTTACTTATCCAATTGGCCAAATTTCCCTCTATCCCACACCTCCTTAATTTCTTCATAAGCCGACCATGGGGAACCTTATCAAACGTCTTACTAAAATCCATGTATACGACATCAACTGCTCTACCTTCATCTACACGCTTAGTTACCTCCTCAAAGAATTCAATCAAATTTGTGAGGCAGAACTTACCCGTCACAAATCCGCATTGACAATCCCGGATTAAGCTCCATCTTTCCAAATGGACATAAACCCTATCCTTCAGGACCTTTTCCATTAACTTACTGACCACCAAAGTAAGACTCACCGGCCTATAATTACCAGGGTCATTCCGATTCGTTTTCTTGAACAGACAAACAACATTCGCCACTCTCCAGTCCTCTGGCACTATCCCCGTGGACAGTGAGGACACAAAGATCAAAGCCAAAGGCTCTGCAATTTCATCCCTTGCCTCCCAAAGAATCCTTGGATATATCTCATCTGGCCCAGGGGACTTGTCGACCCTAAGGTTTTTCAAAATTGCTAATACATCCTCCCTCAGAACATCTACCTCCTCCAGCCTACCCGGCTGTATCACACTCTCATCCTCAAAAACATGGCCCCTCTCCTTGGTGAACACTGAAGAAAAGTATTAATTCAACGCCTTTCCTATTTCTTCTGACTCCATGCACAAGCTCCCACTACTGTTCTTGACCGGCCGTAACCTCACCCTGGTCATTATTTTATTTCTCACATAAGAGTAAAAAGCCTTGGGGTTTTCCTTGATCCGACCCGCCAAGGACTTTTAATGTCCCCTCCTAGCTCTCCTCAGCCCTTTTTTTAGCTCATTCCTTGCTACCTTGTAACCCTCAAGCGACCCAACTGAACCTTGTTTTCTCATAATTACATACGCTTCCTTTTTCCTCTTGACAAGGCATTCAACCTCTTTTGTGAACCATGGTTGCCTCACACGTCCATTTCCTCCCTGCCTGACAGGGACATACCTATCAAGGACATGCAGTATTTGTTCCTTGAACAAGCTCCACTTTTCATTTGTGCCTTTCCCTGACAGTTTCTGTTCCCATCTTCTGCTCCCTAATTCTTGCCTAATCGCATCATAATTACCCCTCCCCCAATTATAAACCTTGCCCTGCCGTATGGCCCTATCCCTCTCCATTGCAATAGTGAAAGACACCAAATTGTGGTCACTATCTCCAAAGTGCTCTCCCACAAAAAATTCTAACACTTGGCCCGATTCATTACCCAGTGCCAAATACAATGTGGCCCCCCCTCTTGTCGGCCTATCCACATATTGTGTCAGGAAACCCTCCTGCACACACTGTACAAAACTGCCCCATCCAAACTGTTCGACCTATAGCGGTTCCAATCAATATTTGGAAAGTTAACCTATCCATAATCTGTTTTGCAATTTCTTCCTCCACATCTCTAGTACTATTTGGGGGTCTATAGAAAACTCCTAAAAACGTGACCGCTCCTTTCCTATTTCTAACTTCAGCCTATATTACCTCAGTAGGCAGATCCCCTTCGAACTGCCTTTCTGCAGCCGTTAAACCATCCTTGATTAACAATGCTACTCCTCCACCTCTTTTACCACCTTCCCTACTCTCACTGAAACATCTATACCCCGTAACTTTCAACAACCATTCCTGTCCCTGTTCTAACCATGTCTCCGTAATGGCCACAACATCGTAGTCCCAAGTACCAATCCACGCTCCAAGTTCACTTACCTTATTCCGGATGCTCCTTGCATTGAAGTAGACACACTTCAACCTACCTTTCTGTCTGCTGGTACACTCCTGCGACCTTCTCAGTACCTCACTACTCTCAACACTGGCTTCTGGACTACAGCTCGTTTTCCCATCCCCCTGACAAATTAGTTTAAACCCCCCCAAAGAGCCGCAGCAAATTTCCCTGCCAGGATATTGGTGCCCCTCTGGTTCAGGTGCAAACTGTCCTGTCTGCACAGGTCCCACCTTCCCCAGAATGTGCTCCAATTATCCACGTAACTGAAACCTTCTCTCCTACACCATTCCTGCAGCCACGGTTTTGTCCACATTCTCTCCCTGTTCCTCACTTCGCTAGCTGCACAATGTGACGAGTAAAGCCACCTGTGCAGCTAGCGAGCTGCGCGCCAGCTCTCTTGCTCAGCCAGCACCCTGTGCAAAAAAGGGAAAGTTCTGGCCATCATGTTCAACTCACGCTTTGTTTAATTCTTGAACACAAACTTTCTGTAACACTAAAAGCTTTGTTGTATGTAGCGTGATATTTCACATACTAATTGTAAGGTCATATTTTGCTTTAAAAGTTCATGGTCTCCCTTGAGATCATGACAAGGATCAAAAAAAGTCAACATATTTGCCACTTCTAGTTAAGTTAACATAATATTCCAGTTCAAAGCATATCTTTCCCAGGGAAATGTATTTGATTTATTATTTAAACTGAAAAGACTGGCTATGCAAATGGCACTCCTTTGAGGACTGAATGACCAAAAAACAGCTTGCAGATTTGGATATTGAGAATCACTTTGGAAGGGCAGTCTTTTCAGTTTCACCAGCTGTAAAGTTCCGCAGAGTAGAAATATTAAAAATAAACAGGAGAAATGTTATCGAGACGTTGCTAATGAACAACGGATTGTGACTGGTTCATTTGCACCAGCCTTTAGTAGTATAAAAGGAGGGGCAGCTTGGTGGCACATTGGTTAGCACTGTTGCTTCACGGCGCCATGGACCCGGGTTCGATCCTGGCCCCAGGTCACTGTCCTTGTGGAGATTGCGCATTCTTCCCGTGTCTGCCTGGGTCTCTCCACCACAATCCACACATGTACAGGGTAGGTGAATTGCCCACGATAAATTGCCCCTTAATTGGGGAAAAAATAATTGGGTACTCTAAATTTAGTTTTTTTCAGTATTATAAATGCAGTTAATATCGACAGGGGGATATGAAGTGGAGAATGCTGAAGGACTGTAAAATCCACTTGTAAAATCGAGGGGTTAACTGTCCACATGATAAATTTGTTGAGCAACTGATGATGTGAAGAAGTAGCAAGGATCCTGCAGCAGTGCTGTTGAAAGGACGCATCTAGCCAGACAGGTTAGTTGGCTGTTTATCCTTTTAGATTCTGGGTTTTTTTGTTGTCGTTGTTGTTGCCTATTTTCCACCTCCCACCATCTGTGACTTCAGCTGGGATTATTTTTGTCTCTCTTTACAATAGTTATTGGGCTGAATTCTCCGCATCGCACCTGTCATAATATCCACTCATGTATATCATGAGATGCAGACAGGCAGTGAATGACACACAGGATAACCAATGAATACACACAATACAGAACAACCAATCACCAGACAGGACACCACCACTATAAAGCTCACAGGGCATTAAGGCTCTCCCTCTCTCACAGGACACGGCTAAGGAGATACTCGCCGTGTACAGGCCAATGAACATCATCACCATGTGATAGAGAGCTAGTCTGGTCATGCCAGTAGGAGGTTATCAGTTAAGTTAACAGAGTGTCAACCCACAGCAGATTATGTACAGCAATCAACAGGTTCAATTAAACAGTGTTGGACCATCTCTTGTGTCGGAAGCCTGTTTCTCGTTTTACTGCATCCAGTTGCAGTTGATGTTAGACCAACAAAGATAACACATCATGGTACCAGAGAGCTATTAACTCTAAAGAACCTACCTCGAGTGAATCTGCAACGACCAGCATGCAGCCATCCAGCGGCATGGAAAAGATCCAACCTCCTCCGCAACCCCGGATCTCCGGCAACCTCAGCGCCAACTGGAAAGTCTTCAAACAGAAGTTCCTCCCGTATATCGATGCCCGTAAGATCACGCTGTTCCTGTCGACTGCGAGGGACCACGACATCCACATCTATAACTCGCTCACGTTTGCCGATTGCGAAGACAAGACGAAGTTCATGACGGTTCTGCTGAAATTCGACAACCACTGCGACATTGAGGTGAATGAGAGCTTTGAACAGTTCATCTTCCAACAGAGGCTTCAGGGGAAGGATGAACCTTTTCATTCCTTCTTGCCCCATCTCCGCATCCTAGCGCAATCATGTAATTATGACTCGATTGCTGATTCCATGATCCGGGATCGGATCATTTTCGGGGTCCAGTTCAACTCCCTGCGGGAGCAACTCCTCAAAATCAAAGAGTTGACTCTCTCCGTCGCCATCAAAACGTGCATTGTCCATGAGCATGCCAGGAATCATTACTCCCGCATCAGGGCGGCAGAAAATGCAAAACTAGTCTCCCACGAGGCAGAAAGGGTGCAGGCCATCGCAAAAATGCAAGGCCTGAGCATCAAGGAGAGTGGCCGTTTTGCGCACTTTTCTCGGGTCCCTACGCAAGCGCGTCATGACCGGGTGGACGATGAGGCCGAAGACCCCAATGCGCATGTGCGAACAGCGGCCGACTGCATTGCGCATGCACGATGGCGCACGGAATGCGCTGACATCAGCATCATGACGTGTCCAAATTGTTGCTCCGCCCATTTAAAGCGGCAATGTCCAGCCAAAGTAAGGCAATGTCTACAGTGTGGAAAGCCTGGGCATTACGCGGCCTTATGCAGGTCCGATCCACTGACCAACAGCCAGCGATCCCAGCTGCAGCGCAGACGTGTCCGCTGTGTACAACAAGGCATGCAGGATTCGGATCCCAACAACCCAACGGGCCCTGTTGTTGACTGTCTCGAATATCCATACCGGGTGGGCATAATCACCATGCGCGAGCTGGCCTCCACCGTGCCTGCAAACCACCTTTCAATCCTCACTGTGGATCCTGATGACGAGTGGTGTGCTGTCGTCACGGTTAACCAGTCTCGCATCCGATTTAAATTTTGCACTGGCGCATCTGCAAACCTCATATCACAGTCGGACCTTGACAGCATCGAGACCAACCTAGCATTCTTCCACCAGCCTGCCAGCTCCTTGACTACAATGGCATTGTCATAGCTGCCAGTGGATCGTGTCAGCTAGGTGTATCTCACAAGGCAATCAAAGTGATGTTACGATTCGAGATCGGCCGGCCTGACAAGGCATCCCTGCTCGGTGCTCGTGCATGTAAACTCCTAAATCTGGTCCAGCGCATCCATGCCATGTCCTCGACACTGGCGACTGCCTCGCCCAATGTAAATCTCCAGGCTGAGATAGACGACATTCTCACGCAATACCACAACATGTTTGATGGGATGGGCACGCTCCCATATCGTTACAAGATATTGCTCAAACCGATTGCCATCCCAGTCATCCATGCACCGCCCCGGGTGCCGGCCCCTCTCAAGGATCATCTGAAATCGCAGCTATGAGAGCTCGAAGACCAGGGTAACATCTCAAAGGTCGCAGAACCAACAGACTGGGTCAGCTCCATGGTCTGCGTCAATAAGCAATTCTGGTGAACTCCGCATTTGCATTGATCCCAAAGACCTGAATCGCAACATCATGCGTGAGCACTACCCGATCCCAAAGCGTGAAGAGTTAACCTGTGAGATGGCTCATGCCAAATTCTTTACCAAGCTGGTCGAATCCCGTGGGTTCTGGCAGATACAGCTGGACGAGTCCAGTCGGAGGCTGTGCACGTTTAACACTCCGTTCGGCAGGTATTTCTACAACCGCATGCCCTTTGGTATCATATCAGCTTCCGAAGTATTTCATCGCATAATGCAGCAAATGATGGAGGGCATCGAGGAGGTGCGAGTCTATGTGGATGACGTGATCATCTGATCCATGACGCCCAAGGCTCACATTGCTCGCCTCAAACAGGTTTTCCAGAGGTTACGTGAAAACGGCCTCCAGCTCAACAGGGCCAAATGCTCATTTGGTAGGTCCGCTATCAAGTTTCTGGGTGACCACATTTCACAGCAGGGTGTGCAACCTGACGCTGACAAGGTGCTGGCAATCAATGCCATGAAGACCTCAGAGGACAAAAAGGCGGTCCTCCGTTTCCTCGGGATGGTGAATTTTTTCGGGAAATTCATTCCCAACATGGCATCCCACACCACAGCCCTCCGGCATCTCGTAAAAAAGTCGACAGTGTTCCAGTGGTTTCCCGCACATCAAGCGGAGTGGCTTGAGCTGAAGACAAAGCTCACCACAGCCCCAGTACTGGCATTCTTTGACCCAACCAAGGATACCAAGATATCCACAGACGAAAGCCAGGATGGCATTGGGGCGGTGCTCCTCCAGCGAGACGACTCCTCGAACTGGGCTCCAGTGGCATACGCCTCCAGGGCCATGACTCCGACCGAACAACGGTATGCCCAGAGTGAAAAGGAGTGCTTGGGTCTCCTGACAGGAATAGTCAAGTTTCATGACTACGTATACAGCCTGCCAAAGTTCACAGTGGAAACAGATCACAGGCCTTTAGTCCACATAATCCAAAAGGATTTAAATGACATGACACCTCGGCTGCAGCAAATTCTTCTTCGTCTCCGCCGATATGACTTCGAACTCGTCTGCACACCGGGTAAGGAGCTGATCGTCGCGGATGCCCTATCCCGATCCATCACCACGCCGTGTGAACAGGGCGACCTCATTTGCCACATTGAAGCACAGGTGCCGCTGTATGCCAGCAACCTCCCAGCCACTGATGAACGAGTTATACAAATACGCGAAGAAACTGCCAAAGAACACCTACTGCAGCGCGTGATGGAGCACCTCGGCCATGGCTGGCAAAAGGGGCAGTGCTCCTAGTTCTTCAATGTTAAGGACAAGCTGACAGTTGTTGCGGGAATTCTTCTTAAACTAGATAGAATCGTCATTCCCCAAAGCATGCAAAACATGGTGCTCAGACAGATCCATGAGGGTCACCTGCGGGTCGAGAAATGTTGACGCAGAGCTCGGCAGGCAGTTTACTGGCCTGGCATCAGCCAGGGCATTGCCAACACAGTCCTCAACTGCACAACATGCCAGAAGTTTCAACCAGCTCAGCCCAAGGCATGAGATTGTGACCTCTCTTTGTTCCAAGGTGGGGATAGACCTCTTTCACGCCAATGGGCGTGATTACATGTCAACGACTTCTCCAGCTACCCGGAAGTGGTGAAACTGTCGGACCTCACGTCCAAGTCCGTCATCAAAGCCTGCAAAGAGACGTTTGCCAGGCATGGGATACCACTCACAGTAATGAGTGACAACGATCCATGTTTCTACAGCCAAGAGAGGTCCGACTTTGCATCCAGTCCCCATTACCCGCAATCAAGCGGGAAGGCCGTGAAAGGGGTCCATATTGTCAAGCGGTTGCTGTGCAAGGCTGCAGACTCAGCCTCAGATTTCAACATGGCGCTATTGGCATACAGGGCAACCCCTCTGTCGACTGGTTTGTCTCTGGCGCAGTTGCTAATGAACCACAACCTGAGGACGACTGTTCCAGCCATCCATATCCCAGACCTTGACCACCTCACGGTGCTGCAAAACGTGCAGCAATCCAGGGAACAGCAAAAGATCACGTATGATGCTCATGCCATGGATCTGCCTGTGCTGGCTCCAGACGATGTTGTTCGCGTTCAGCTGCCTGAGGGAGGTTGGTCAGCCCCAGCTGTTGTCATCAGACACGCTGCTCCCAGGTCTTTCGTTATCCAAGTGGCTGATGGCTCCATTTTACGGCGCAACAGCAGGGCGCTGCGTAAAGTACCCTGCCCATCACCCGCACTTCTCCACATGTCATCATGCCTCCTCCGGATGTCTTGCACCACGAGGCCACCGATCTGGCTGCGATCCCACCTGTCCACAAGGCCACCGAGATGGCAGCCATCCCGCCTGTCCAGGTGCCGGCGTCCCCTCCTCCACCTTTGCGGCGATCGACGACAATTCGTCGCCCACCACAAAGACTGAATCTATAGACTTAAATCTTGTAAATTATGTTCAGTTTGCTCTGTATCTGCACAATAGACACTTTCCCATGTACATATGTTCATTCATTCCCCACTTGTACATAGTTATGCATGCATATACAGCCACATTTCAAAATTAATTTTAAAAGGGGGAGATGTCATAATATCCATAGAACAGTACAGCACAGAACAGGCCCTTGATGTTGTGCCAAGCAATGATCACCCTACTTAAACCCACATAACCCGTATACCCGTAACCCAACAATCCCCCCATTAACCTTACACTACGGGCAATTTAGCATGGCCAATCCACCTAACCCGCACATCTTTGGACTGTGGGAGGAAACCGGAGCACCCGGAGGAAACCCACGCACACACGGGGAGGACATGCAGACTCCACACAGACAGTGACCCAGCCGGGAATCGAACCTGGGACCCTGGAGCTGTAAAGCATTGGTGCTAACCACCATGCTACCGTGAGGCCCAACAAGATATCCACAAGGTATATCATGAGATGCAGACAGGCAGTGATTGACACACAGGATAACCAATGAACACGCACGGCTCAGAACAATCAATCACCAGACAGGACACCACCACTATAAAGCTCACAGGGCATTAAGGCTCTCCCTCTCTCACAGGACACGGCTAAGGAGATACTCGCCGTGTACAGGCCAGTAAACATCATCACCATGTGATAGAGAGCTAGTCTGGTCAAGCCAGTAGGAGGTTATCAGTTAGGTTAATAGAGTGTCAACCCACAGCAGATTATGTCCTGTGTCGGAAGCCTGTTTCTCGTTTTGCTGCATCCAGTTGCAGTCGATGTTAGACCAACACAGATAACACATCAGCACCGTACCGATGATCCAACATCAGTAGAGAAAACGGATTGACGTCGGCTGTGGATCCATTGCTGATGCTCCGGCACCCTGCTGGCATCAAAACTGAGGCTTGTGCCCAATACCAGTGCAAAGACGCAACATGGCACAGGGCTTCAGCGGCCGGCGTGGAAGAAAGGAGGCCCCCAGCCAGTGAGGCCGCCCGCCGATCGGTGAGCCCCGATCGCGGGCCAGGCCACATTGGAGCCCCCCGCAGGCCACCCCTTCCACACCGAGTTCCCACCGGCTGAGAGCAGGGGTGAACGCAATGGCGGGACTCGGGTTTTTTGACACGGCCGTTCGGCCCATCCCAGGGCGAGAATCAGCGGGGGGGGGGGGCGTAGAGCGGTCCCTGGCCGCCGCCACGCCGACCGCACCGGCGTCAATAACGCCCATTCTCCACTCTGTGGAGACTCGCGTCCTGGCGTCGGGGCGGCGTGGCGCGATTCGCGCCGGTCGCCGAGATTCTCCGCCCCAGTCCCAGGCTGAGAGAATCCTGCCCCATATTCCCCAGCGCCACCTGATTCTCCAGTCCCTAATTAAAGAGAACCCCCCCATGGAGACCCCTAAATAAAGAGACCTCCACAGAGACTCCCTAAATAAAGAGATTCTTCCAAAAAAACCCAGAAGAGAGACCTCTGTCAAGAAGCCTCCCCCCAGTATAGAGACCCCTGTCACGAAACCCCCCAGATGGTCCCCGATCTGGCAGCTAGCGAGCTTTCCAGACAGAGGCAATGAAAATAATCACTGCTTGAAAACTCACCTGTGCAATACACCTGCTGGCTCAGACACAGGGAGCAGCACCTGCTAATTCCTGGAAAGAGAAAACCAGTCAGTTGGGTTGAAACCACCTCAGATTTTGCATCTGCAAGCCACTCATTCATTTCCTTTTGATATTGATTTTACTAGACTGCTTCCACACACCCTCAGCTGGTTCATTCATCTTCCTACACATTGAACAACTTTGAAGTGGAACTCAAGCAATGTTTATAATCATCAAGCCTTGATTAACAGCTCCTGGACCACTTCAAACAGAATTAAGTACTGCACGATCGGGTGGAGAATCCCTTTTTATGACCAGATCGGGGACGGCGCCTGTTTTCGGATGCTCCACCCCTCAAAAATGGCATAATCGAGAAGTACGCCGCATGACATTGGGACGGACCCAGGACATTACCTGAAGGCCGTCACCAGATGCTCTACCCCCGATGGGCTGAGTTCCCAACCGCATAGTTGACTCATGGTTTCAGCAGTTGGGAACCCGGCATGGCGGCTGTGGACTGTGCCCAGCGCCGACACAGTCGGGGGGGGGGGGGTGGGGAGCGAGCTGCTGGCCAGGGGGGCTTCTGCGAGGGCTCGGGGGACTGGTGCTTGGTGCTGGGTGGCCCGGGGATGGTGAGGGGATGTCCAAGGGGCTCTATCTGGCAGGTCGGGTCTGCCTGGCCGGCGCCATGTTGTATGGCCTGACCGTTGCAGGTCTTCGCCGTGCGCATGCGTTGCCTTGGACCCGGCAATTCTCTGGCGGCTTAATTTCAATGAATAATGTTTTGGGTACTTTCCCTTCAGCCAGTGAGCCTGTTATTGAGCTATGTCACTTTGCTGCAGCCACAACTTCAACCTGAAACCGGGACATGAGAGGATTGCCTTCAGAGCAAAGGTTGAAAATGAAAAAAATGAAATGAAAATCACTTATTGTCACAAGTAGGCTTCAAATGAAGTTACTGTGAAAAACCCCTAGTCGGCACATTCCGGCGCCTGTTCAGGGAAGCTGGTATGGAAATTGAACCGTACTGCTCACCTGCCTTGGTCTGCTTTCAAAGCCAGCGAGTTAGCCATGTGCAAAACCAGTCCCCAGCAGGTTGAGCCTCTTAAAATTTAGAAGAATGAGAGGTGTCTTATTGAAACAACTAAGACTTTGAGGGGGCTTGACAAGGCTCATGATGAGGGTACGTTTCCCCTCATGGGAGAATCTAGAACTAGAGGCACAATTTAAAAAAGATTCTCCCATTTAAGACAGAGATGATGAGAAATTTCTTCTCTCAGCGGTTATTAGTTTTTGGACTTCACTTCCCCAGAGAGCAGTCGTGGCTGGGTTATTGAATATATTCTGTGCTGAGTCAGATATATTTTTCATAGACAAAGTTGAATCAAGGGTTATGGTTCCAGGCAGGAATTTGGAGTTAAGGCCACAATTAGATCAGCATGATCCTATTGAATAGCAGAGCAGCCTTGAGGAGTAGAATGATCTTCTGCTTTTGTTTCTTATGTTCTTCTGCTTTTATGAAATATGACAGCATTAAATGTGGCTTTCAAATTCACATGACCTTTACGCTATGCATAGGGTCATTATAGGCCACAACAGGTTTCACCAACAGCATCACCCATCACCAATGGTTGTTCACCATTGCATTTGAGAGGTCATTGAAGCTCTACGCCATGAAGAGCAGCTAGACCATCTTCAAAATGGATAAAGAAAGGCAAAATGAGAGAGCACAAGGCTTTGCTTATAATGCAGGGTTCCTCCAGAGTGCATGGTGCCAAAACTGGCACCCACATTACCTTGCATGCTGTCCATTATCAGCCTGATGATATTTCTCAATAAGCTGGGTTCCTGTCACTAAATGACCAGTTTGTTTATGACTACAACTAAAAGCAACGTTTGTTCTGTTATTATGATGGTGCCCATTTTTATTCTATACAATGGCAAATCTAGCTCCTTCATGTTGATAAATAATGCAATACATGCAGCCTACTTGGGAAGGATGTGCTCAGTCCACGGCAATTTCGTGATGGCTATTTAACAATCCCAGTCCTGAATGTCCACTGGCCTGAAAATTCAACGGTCCTGGGCTGGATTCGCCGCAGTCCCACATCGTAATCGCAGCTGGCGCGGGGGCTGAGAATCCACTTTCACGCCGTAATCGGGCCCGGCGCTGGTTCGGCGATTCTCCGGGCCTCGAAAATCGGCGTGACCACAGAGTATGCCACGCCACTGGGGGGGCCATTCCCAAAGGCCTGCCCAGCAATCCTCCACTACCAACCAGGCGCGTTCCCAACAGCGTGGAACTAACCACCTATTGGCAGTTGGGATGCTGGCGTGGCGTCTGTGGACTCGGTCCGCGGCCGCTCTGGTCGGGGGCGGGCGAATCAGAGACCGGGGTTAACTGTGCGGGGGTTGTGGCTCGGGCACACGGCCGATCGGGGGATCTCTTATTTCGGTGTGGATCCACGGTCTGAGTCCGCCGTGGAGCACGGCGTGGCCGCTGGACACCCCCGCTGTGCGCATCCGCGGACTCCGAACGGGAAGTGCGGGAGCCCGTATCTGCAGCTTAAACTGCGAGATTCACTCCGGGTCCCTGCTAGCCCCCTGCAGGCCATTGAATTTGTTCAACTTTTTTCTAGGAATTTCGGAAATAAAACCCCACCTTTTTACGTCGGCATGGGGAACATAGGGCGGGATTCTCCGATCCTGGGCTAAGTGTTGACACCGTCGTAAACACCGGAGCGTTTCACAATGGCGTCATTTGGTCCCTAGGATCAGCAATCCTGCACCACACAGGGGGCCGACATGACACTGGAGAGCCTCATGCTGCCCAAGCTGCTGATAGGCATTAGCACAGGCGGCGTGGGTCCGTGCATGCATGCCACGACCAGTGCGAGTTCGCGCAAGCGCGTGGGTTACTGTCTCTGCGCCGGCCCCGACGGAACATGGCGGAAACATACGGGGGCCCAGCACGAAGGAACATAGGCCCCCACCGGGATAAGCCCGCTCGCCGATCAGTAGGCCCCGATCGTGTGCCAGGCCACCATGAAGGCCCTCCTGGAGTCAGATCTGCCCTCCTCCCACCAGCCCAACCCCTGCAGCATGAATGGTGAGGTCCCGCCGGGTAGGACCACACGAGAACGACGCCGGCGGGACTCGGCCTAACTCGCCGGGCACTCGGCCCATTGCGCAGGGAGAATCAGCGAGGGGGGCCGCCGGCGCCCTGCCGACCACACTGCCGCCAATTCTCAGGTCGCCGGAGAATCGGTAGACCGGCGTCGCATGATTTGCGCCGCGACCCCCCCCCCCCCCCTCCCCACCCCGGGTGATTCCCAACCATCGTCTCATTTTGGGAGAATCCAGCCCCATGCTCTGAATGTTATCATTGGGCTTCAGCACTTAACTAAATGGACCATGTAGGACTATTCCAAGCCCTCCCACAGAAAAATCTTCTGTACCTCTTACAGTGGAACTGGCACAAAAGACTTCCTGAAAAAAAAACGTCGGGGTGAATTTTCCATTCCGCCGTAGCGCACCCTGCCCACAGGCTTGCCGGCGGTGTGGGGTGGCTAAAATGGGGAATCCCATTGGCCAGTGGTGTGGAGGGAGAATACCGCTGTCAGCGACGATGCGCCATCAAGAAACACACGGCTTTGTAGTTCAAGCCAATTCCATGGGTCCCAATTACATTCTTCAGGAGCTGGAGCTGGGTTTAAATCAACTCACTGGGTGTGCCCACCTTCAAAGATACAGGTTTTACGTAGCCTAAGAAAGCAGGAAATTACAATATATGGAGTTTCTGGACACAACGTTTTAAGTATTTGTGGGTATTAGAAATAAGGGGCAGGATACTCTTTCATTGGCGGGACTCTCCATTCTGCTGCACACCCGGGATTCTCCGTCTCACCAGCCAGCCAATGGGGTTTGCCATTGGGTGCAGCCCCACACCGTCGGAAAATCCCTGGGTTGTCGGCGCAATGGAGAATCCCGACAGCGGAGAATCCAGCCCCATGTTCTCCTGCCGGAGCTGAACTGCACCTGATTTGCGTTCCCAATCCGGAAGTGATTCCTAATTCTTAGCCATACAAATTTATGCATGGTGAGGATTGTGAGGGAGTCCTGAGGGAATTCCACTAGCGGGCCACCATTTTGAGCAGGCAGCCCAATAGTGAGGTCCGTCCGGCCTCTGGGCCGCTCTACCCTCGCAACGCAATTTAGCATCCCCACAACATAATTTAGCACCCACTCACAACACAATTCATCCCTCACGCAATGGAATTCAGAAACCCCCGGGATTTTCTGGGTCATCCCCCAGCACCCACCCCCCAAAACTAACAGAAAGTATTTACCTCTCTTTGATGTTGTCCAGGAGCTGCCAATCATAGCTTGATGTTTATAAACATTGTGGTTAGTTTCACAGCTGACCACATCAAAGTCACTCAAGTGTGAAGGGAGATGAATGGGACAATGCAGATAGCTGGGTGTGCGTGGAAGCTGTCAATCACAGACTAGTAAAATCAATATCACAACAAAATGAATGACTGACTTGCCGATCAAAGATCCGTGGCAGTTTAAATCCACCTAGTTGTCTCTTTGCAGGAATTCACCAGTGCTGCTTCCTGTGCCTGAGCCAGCAGGGTGTACTACACAGATGAGTTTTAAGCTGTCAAAACCAGGAGTCAATCCATGTTGCTCACTCTAGCACAGTCAAGTAATTTAAAAGCCAACACAGACTGTGGACATTCCAGGTTATATTTCTGCACCCTTTTATATAGTCTGCCAAATTCCATTATATAGTCTTCCATGGATAAATCCTCCATTTTCCGGAACTTATCAAAATCCGACCATGCTTCATACGCACTTAACAAATCATCTTTCTTATAAATCTTATCCACATAATGTAATAAAGTCGCCAGACCTTCTTCTGAGTCTAACTCTTCCAATTCTGCCTCAGAAAGCACTTTGTTTCGGATTTTACTGCCATATGGTAAAGAAAGAGCCAATGCCATATCTTCTTTTCTCTTTCCCAAAGCAGTTACCTTAGTCCACATAACTACTGCACTTCTCCATTGGTTGAACGACTCCCTTTCTCTGCCTCTGTCAGGACTGCTCTCTAGCTTCCAGACTGGGGGGGGGGGGGGGGCTTCCAGGCAGAGGTCTGTTTTCTGGGGGTCTTCCAGTTAGGGGTCACTCTTCTGGGAGTTGTCTGGTGGGGGTCTCTCTTCTGAGGGGCTTCCAGGCTGCGGTCTCTCTTCAAGGGGGCTCTCTTCTGGGGTCTCTGTTCTGCGGGGCCTTTCCAGGAAGCGGTCACTCTTCTGAAGCATTGCCAAGCAGGAGTGTTCCTTCTGGGGGCCTCTGGAGGGGCCTCTTTAATTAGGATATCTCTGGTGTGGGAGTGGGGGGTCGGGCCGGCAGGTCTTGCATTGTGATGGGTAAGATGGCCCTCCAAGGAACTTTTGGGGCAACACCCTAAAGATGTTAACCCCTTGGGCCTCCGCAAGGACCACCGTGTCAGAGACACGCTTGTCAAGACCTGCACTAATTCTCGCCAGTGTGATTCCGGCCCAGAGGACTGTAGAATTATGCGGGCCCGGAGAATGACCCATTTTCATCCTCCCACTGGCACTGGGCACGTACCTCAATCCTTCACCAGTGGGGTACCGGAGCATCAGAAAGTGTCTATCCCATTTTCGGCCCGATGCCGCCTCCCACTGATAGCGGAGTTCCCGATTTGCATCTGTGATTCAGTTGGAACCAGGTATCTGACAAGAAGGGAGCTCTCACAGAAACTGCCAGCAGAGAGGTAGGACAATGGAATAAGGGCCAGAAAGCAAGCCCCAGAAGCGAAAGAACTGGTAGTTCTAGAAACCAGGGATTGGAAAGAGAAGTCCCAGGACGACTGAAGTCAAAGGGATAAAGAACTGGGGCAGGATTCTCCGACCCCCCGCCGGGTCGGAGAATCGCTGGAGGGGGTGGGGGGGGGGAGGAGAGGGTGGCATGAATTGCACCCCCACCGGCTGCCGAATTCTCCGTTCATTTTAATGAACAAAATTGGCCAGATTAATTGATAGATTCACTAAGAGTTGGTTGGTCTTTGTTGCTGCCACTGCCTGTCCTCCGAAACTAATTAAATCAATATTTGCTTGGAAGTTAACAGCCTCTCTTTCAAATGGTAATGAATGAGAGTTTGCAGACTGGGGGTAATAGATGAATTCATTATTCATAATGGGTAGCCCATCAAAGGATCTGTTTGAAAAGAAGGAAGCTGAAGTCTCGGCAAGAATTGATGTTCACAGAAACACCTGTGAAAATCAACCCATCAAGCGACGTCTTGCACAAATCGACTCGTCGTGCATTTGATTTTAATTGATTGAACACTCTTTGAATGAAGAAGAGGCCTTTGAACTAAGATAAATATTCAAACATTTCCCTTGTGTCTTTAATTTTCAGTTCAACCTAATTGGCAGCTGAGCTCCATGAAATGTACAGGAATTTTGCATCTGCCATGTACCCATCTGCACATTCTTTGCTGTCTAACTAATTATGTAGAAATCCATTCTAAAGGGGATAGTTTAAATATTTGTGGACTGATTGAGGGCAATTGTGATGTTGTGCAATCAATGGTCTATTTTACATCTCTCCAAATGATTATTTCTATTGAAGTCAAGACAGGGACGTGGAGAATTATCCGGATACTTGTTCCAGGAGACAGTCACAACCCCTTTTAGAGTTGGCTATTGGATCAGAAGTGTTTGACTGAGAATCAGGCAGGTAGGGGAATCCAGGGTGTCACCCTTGACTTTGACCAGCAATTCTGAGGTTCTTGCTAACTGCGTGGATGAAAACAAGGAACGCAAGTTGGTTGGGCAAACTGACCATAGCACCATGATACAAGAGGGCAATATCAAAAGGAATATGGTAGAGCTTTGACAAAGAATCATCCAGACTCGAAACGTTAGCTCCCTTCTCTCGCCACAAATGCTGTCAGTTCTGCTGACATTGTCCAGCATTTTATTTTTGTTTCAGATTCCAGCATCTGCAGTAATTTGTTTTGATATTAGGAATATGGTAGTGATGAGTGACATTATTGTCTGCAGCCACAATGGCACCCCAAAGGTGTGTTGCCCACCCAAAGTTAGGGTTAAAGACATCTCCTGGCTGTAGAAAAACGTGGGTCAGCATTTTCCAGCCCCCCCCCCCCCCTTACCCCCACTCCCCCACAACAGGTTTTCCCATGGCATGGGTGGAGAGCCAATGAAATCCCAGTTCACATCGGCCAGTCCGGAAGATCTTGCTGGATCAAGTGCTGAACAATTCTGGCAGTTGAGTAGGATGGGGAGGATCCAGTCATCGTGGGTCAAACAAAGGCCAATGATATTGGTTGAACTATGAATGATGTTCCACTGCGAAGATTTGAGGAATTAAAGTCAAAATTAGGAAGCAGAACCTCAAAGGCGATGAGTGAGTATTTTGCAGGGGACTGGAGTGGAAGTTCAAAGTGCACTCTTTGGGTGGGATTTTACAGTCCGCCAGCCACCTGTTCCTTGGTGGCATGCTTTGCCAGCAGCGGGATTCTCCAGTCCCGCACCTGTCAATGGGATTCCACAATGAGCAGGACGGTAGCACCGTGGTTAGCACAGTTGCTTCACAGCTCAAGGGTCCCAAGTGTGGGTCGGGATTTTCTGACCCCCCGCCGGGTCGGAAAATCGCCGGCGGGCAGGGTGAATCCTGCCCCCGCTGGCTGCCAAATTCTCCGGCGCCGCAGATTTGGCGGGGGCGGGAATCACGCCGCGCCGGACGGCGATTCTCCGGCCCGCGATGGGCCAAGTGGCCACCCGTTTTTTTTTTGCCAGTCCCGCGGCGTACATTAGAGTAGGTCCTTACCGGCGGGACCTGGCGGCGCGGGCGGCCTCCGAGGTTCTCGGGGGGGGGGGGGGGGGGCGGGGGACATCTGGCCCGGGAGTTGCCCCCACGATGGCCTGGCCCGCGATCGGGGCCCAGCGATCCGTGGGCAGGCCTGTGCCATGGAGGCACTCTATTCTTCCGCACCGGCTATAGCGGTCCGCCATGGCCAGTGCGGAAACAAAGTCCTTTGCCCATGCGCTGGGATGACGCCAGCACACACTATCACTCCCGTGCATGCGCCAACTCGCGCCGACTACCGGAGGTCCTTCAGCCCCGGTTAGCGGGGCACCAAGCCCCTTCCCAACCGGGCGACACGACGCAAACCACTCCAGGGCCAGCCTAGCCCCTGAAGGTGCGGAAGATTCCGCACCTTTGAGGCAGCCCGATGCCGGAGTGGTTCACGCCACCTCTTCCCACCAGAGTTGCCCGCCCCGCCGATTACGGCAGAATCCCACCCTAGATTCCCAGCTTGGGTTACTGTGCAGAGTCTGCACGTTCTCCCCGTGTAAGCATGGGTTTTCCTCAGGTGCTCCGGTTTCCTCCCACTGTCCAAAGATGTGCAGGTTAGGTGGATTGGCCATGCTAAATTGCCCTGAGTGTCCAAACAAAAGGTTGAGTGGGGTTACTGGGTTACGGGGATAGGGTAGAGATGTGGGCTTGGCTAGGGTGCTCTTTCCAAGGGCCGGTGCAGACTTGATGGGCTGAAAGGCCTCCTTCTGCACTGTAAATTCTGTGATCTATCATCTATTGTGGTCACCCCACGCAACTGGGAAACCCATGGGCGTCGATGCGCTGCCGGCACAATGGAGAATCTCACCGGCAGAGAATCCCGGTGTCATTACCCCACAAAACTGGCAATTTAAGGATGTTGGAAATGCAGATTACCAAAATACTGCATTATGGCTCCTCACCAAGCAGCCGATCGCTGAAATTAGTGAGTTTCAATTTTCTAGTCCCCATATTGCAGTTCAAAACTCCTTAATAAGTTACACCTTGTTTAATCAGGTTTAACCGGGATTTAGCAATGATGTGATTAATAAAATTTGCTGAACACCAGAACAAACACTAAAGGAGTGTTGATAACTGGAGAATTAATAGATTTTTAAACTAAATATTTGAAAAGTTGTTTGTAGAAAAGTTAGCTCCTACCTTCAATCCATGTGTACGCCCCAAATTTTATCAAAAGATTGTTTTAGTGCTTTTAGTTTACTGTTCGAGTGGCTGTGAAAATCCTTTAATGTGATTGGCTGCCTGGACAGCCTCAAGCCATCATCCTGCTCTATGCTGTAAATGCCCATTAAAGAATGCTGCAATCAGTTCCAGTACTACTACACAATGAAAGAAGTGAAATTGTCACCTGGATCACAAGGCGGGATTAGGCTATTGAGTTGGATGATCAACCATGACCATAGTGAATGATGGAGCAGGCTCGAAGGACCAAATGGCCTCCTCCTGCTGCTAATTTGTATGTTTCATAACGAGACTTACATCATGGTCAGCGCTGAGCACCTTTGCTTCAAAAGGCCAATCCAATAATCTCTGGATTGTGAAACGAGCTATGTATCAGTTAGATCCATAAAATCCCTACAGTGCAGAAGGAGGCCACTCGACCCATGGAGCCTGCACCGACCCTCTGAAACAGCACCCTACCCAGGTCTACACCCCTGCCCTATCCCCGTAACCCCGTAACTCCACCTAACCTGCACATCTTTGGACTGTGGGAGGAAACTAGAGCACCCAGAGGAAACCCACGCAGACACTGGGAGAAAGTGCAAACTCCACACAGGCAGCCACCCAAGACCATAATTGAATCCTAATACCGAGGCACAACTGTGCTGTGCTAACTGCTATGCCACCATGCCCCACAGGGATAAGTTAAATAATTGACTGAGAGCACATATGTGGGCAAGAGTTTTGTTTCATGGGCCACTGGCACAAGTACCAGAGAATTTTTTTGGGATAAGCAAAAGCAGAATGGGTCAAGGAGGGACAGTGAGATGAATAAAGTAATAAGGCATTAGTAACCAAGTTAGATCTGAAACATGAGAAAAGCTAAAGGCACCTTAACACAAGGAAGCATTCACAACATATTAGATGAATTCATACGGGTAGATCTAACAGCCACTATGGAGTACTGATTTCTGAGTGATCAGGGTTTGTAATTTAATATTCCAGGCTACTTAACTGCTAAGAGAGATAGGGAAAACGTGAAGATAGAGTCTGAGAGTAAAGGAAAGGATGGAGATGGTAGATTCAACTCTGATAATGAAGGAGATTCAGTTTGAGTGGAGCGAAGGACAGAAAACATTGGAGAGATTGTAGGATCCCCTACCAGTAGTCTAGTGCAGGACAGAGTTTAAATCAGATTTTATTTCAGATCTCCAGCATGTGCTGTATTTAGCTTTTATTTTAGTGTTAATTAGTAACCTTGTAGTGAAAGGGCTCGGGATTCACCCGGACCCGCGGCGAGCAGTGCAGGGCCGCGTACGGCAGCTGGAGCAACGCAGAGCACTCCAGCGCCATGCTGGCCTCCTGTCGGCAACAAAATCGCTGGGCCAAGAGGCCTGTTGACACCGGTGTCAACACTTAACAGCGTTTTCAGAGAATCTCGGCCGGGGCCTCTGGAGAATTGAATTCAAAAGTAATTTTGGCAGGTCATAAACCAAGGTCTTAAATCTAAACAAAGCAACTAACCTAGTTAAGAAAAATGTGTTGGCTGAGAGAATTGAGGAGACGTTATTGAAGGATATGCTTCTGGATGAGCAATGGCAAGCATTTAAAGAATTAATGCATCATTTGTGGCAAATATAGTTTACTTTAAGACATTCAAAAACCCACAGAAAAAGGGCTGAACATGAGAAGTTCAAAAGACTATTAGATCAAAGGAGGTGGCTTAGAATGTTCCCAAAAAGAATAGTAACCTGAAGATTGAGAGGATTCCAGAACTGAGAAAAGATAGACCACATAATTGATATGGAAAGAGAAAAGAAAATATGGAATTGACTGGCAAGAGATGTAAAAACAGATGGTTACATTCCTATAGGTATGTAAATAGGAAGGGATTAGTGAAGGCAATTAGTGGAAGTCCATTAGAGGCAGAGAAAAATCAAATTAGAATAGAGAATAAAATGGCAGAGACATGGTCTCCATGGTCTGAGACACAAATTTTTGCAGAAATCATGAAGAATCAAGGGGTCTGGTGAAATCGAACCAGAGAAAATAAGGGAACTGAGGTGTAGCTAATCTCCAGACCTGGCCACCTGCATCAAAGGGTCTGCAAGAAATAACTGCTGAGGTTTGATCTTCTAAAATTCCTAAGATTCTGGAATAGTTCACGAGGATTGGAAGGTGGCAAATAGCTATTTAAGAAAGGAGGAAGGGAAATAAAATGGGGAACGATAGACTAATATCAGTAGCAGGCAACTTATAAGAATTTATTATTAGGTATATGGTAACAGGGCATTTAGGAAATCATAATGTGATTAAGCAGAGTCAACACCAATTTATGAAAGGGAAATTGTGTGTTGAGAAATCTGTTCGAGGTTTTTGAGAATGTAGATAGTAGGATGGATAAAGGGGAACAAGTAGATGTAATATATGTGTATTTTTCAAAAAGCATTTGATAAGGTGCCACACTAGAAGATATTCTCAAAAATTAGGGCTCAGGGGATTGGGGTAATATATTTGCATGTACTGAGGATTGGTTAATGGACAGTCACCAGAGAGTAGGAATAAATGGAACATTTTCATGTTGGCAGGCTGTAACCAGTGGGGTGTTACAAGGATCAATATTTGGACCTCAACTATTTACAGACTTTTAAGTGTTCAAGTTTGCTTACAACATTAAGTTAGGCAAGTTGAGTGAGTAGGAAAGGACATTTCAGATGTCTGGTGAAGTGTGAAATTATTTACATTGGTAGGAAAATTAAAAAGTAAAATATTTTATGAATGATGCAAGAGTGGAAACTGTGTACATTCAAAGATACCCGGTGTCCTTATACGTAAATCACAATAAGTTAACATGCAGATACAACAAACAAATTAGGAAGGCAATTGATATGTTAGCTTACGTTACAAAATAGTTAAGAGTACAAGAGCAGAAAAATCGTACTACAGTTATCCAAAGCATTAGTGAGGCCACACTTGGAATATTGTGTGCAGTGTTGGTGCCCTTATCTAAACAAGAACATAGCTTCCCTAGAGGGAGTGCAACAAAGGTACATTAGATTGATTCCTGGGATGAGGGGATTGTCCTATGAGGAGAGATGAGTAAAATCAGTCTACATTGCCTGGATTCCCTGGTGTTTAGAAGAGTAAGAGATGATCTAATTGAATCATAAAATTCTTAATAGGTTTGACAGATTGAATGTCGAGACAATGCTTCCCTAACTGGGGAATTTAGAACACAGGATCACAGGCTCTGAATAAGAGGTTAGCCATTTGGAATTAAGATGAGGAGAAATTTATTCACTCAAAAGGTTGTGAGTCTTTGGAATGCTCTACCCTAGAGAGTTGGGGATGTTCAATTGATGAGTATATTTAACAGTTTGATTAATTTTTGAGTACTTAAGGAATTAAGGAATATGGTAATAGAGGGGAAAGGTGGAGTTGAGGTAAAAGACATGATTTTAATAAATGGCTAAGCAGGCTCAAAGGGCCAAATGGCCTAATCCTGTTCCTAGTTCTTATATTTTCATGCTTCATTGAAATCTTACATTGGTTTCCTAAAGAAAACAACAGAATGACGTGAGCATCCTCCATAATCTCCACATAATATGGTGTGATATGTCAAAATTAATGGATAAAGATTAATTGCATGGCAAACAGTCCTAGTATAAAGTGAAAGTTGCTTAAGGGGACTATATCAAAAATGTTTGCAACTTTAATAGCATCCATATTTCCTCTTCAACGTGTATTTGAATGTTAGTGATATAAAGCAAGGGAAGTTTTCATGCTTTTGGTAGTCCATTATCATAGAATCATAGAATCACTACAGTACAGGAGGAGGCCATTTGGCCCATCGAGACTGCACCAACACTCTGAAAGAGCACCCAACCAGGTCCCACCCTGTCCCCGCTATGGTGATATGCATCACTGTAAGTACACAAGGGGTTAATGTAAATACACATAGACTAGCTAGACACTAGAGGGAGCACAAGAGACATGACACACAGACATTCAACCAATAGGCCAGTAAGATAGGACACAACCAATGGGCATTCACGATACACACAGAGGTGACACCACCACAGGAGGGCATTACACCAACCCATATAAAAGGACACAGCACACATGCTCTTCCTCTTTCCAGTGGAGACTCTCAGTTTGTACACAGGGTTGATTTGAAACACATCACACCCACCACCTGGATTGTAGCAGACTGGTTCGTCAGTCTGAGTAGCTATAGCAGGATTAACAGGAGAGTCGAATCCAAGTAGAATTGTTAACAGTTCAATAAATGTTTTAAAGCTATCTCCAAGTCTGAACCTTCCTTTGTCAGAGTGCACATCAAGGAAGCAGCTTATGCTACGTCAAGAGCATAACAAAACACCTGCAACCCCGTAATTCCACCTAACCCGCACATCTCTGGACACTAAGGGGAAAGTTAGCATGGCAAATCCACCCAGCCTGAACTGTAAATACAGTAGCTTACTATATAAATTACAAATCGTAGTATTCTTCTTTGTGACTAATATTTGGACTCAGAAGTGACTAAGGGGGAATATCTCAGTTCTTGCTCAGCCTGAGCGATGAAAAACCTGGGAAAAGATTCTGAAATTCTAACCATTTATTTTTAATAAATGTAATAAATTGTAGGAACGAAAAACTAGCTCGGTGATACTTTTGGCCAGATTTTTGCAGAGATGGGAAGGCACTACTGACTTTTAAAAATGGCAGATGGCTCTTGGATGAAGATGTCATGATCCATTTCTGACAGACCGGGTTTGGCAGTAGTGGATAGGGGATAAGATATGATTCAGGACAGATATTTTTACTTGGTGCTGAGTTCAAAGACTCCAGTTTGGATGTTGCAAAGGACTTACTTGCAGTGGGAGTCACAAATTGAACAATTAGCAAAACAATTTTGAAGGATGGATATGTTTCATAGGCCTGATCTTAAATTTTATAAATGCCCCGCTTAGTAAATATTGTTCAGAAAAACAGCTGAAGCTGTCACTGAGAAACAAAAAGAACTTCTACTGTACTGCTCTGACTGACAGGCTATCTGGTATAGGCTAGAGAAAAAATATTAGCACATGGCTTGAATAGTGTTCTCACTTGACTTTTCCCCAAGGATTATTATTATACAGTAGTCCCCCTTTATAACGCGGGTGTTGGGGTCCAAGACAGCCACCCGCGTTGTATCCGAGCCGCGGATATCCATGATGGGGGTTTTAAATTTATTTAAAAATCTATGCTAGCGCTTCCCATTGTGAGTCTACGGGGGGCGGGGGGAAAGGTCAGACCCCCGTAGACTCACAATGGGAAGCGCTAGCATAGATTTTTAAATAAATTTAAAACCCCCATCGTGGATCCAATTAAAACAGTGTCAATTTCAGCGGCCGGCTCACTTTGATCTGGAGAGGGAAGCTGCTCTCACTGAAACAATCAGCCGGCCGCTGAAATTGACACTGCCCGCTGCTCTCTCCCTCCAATCCAACTTTTAAGTTTTAATGTTTCTGATTGGAGGGAGAGAGCAGCCGGCAGTGTCAATTTCAGCGGACGGCTCACTTTGATCCAGAGAGGGAAGCTGCTCTCACTGAAGCAATCAGCCGGCCGCTGAAATTGACACTGCCCGCTGCTCTCTCCCTCCAATCAGAAACATTAAAACTTAAAAGTTGGATTGGAGGGAGAGAGCAGTGGGCAGTGTCAATTTCAGCGGCCGGCTGATTGCTTCAGTGAGAGAGCAGCTTCCCTCCGGATCAAAGTGAGCCGGCCGCTGAAATTGACACAACTGACAGTTGGGGTCCATAAGCCCCCCCGCGGTATATCGCGAACCGCGGTATTGCGGAGCGCGGTATAACGGGGGACTACTGTATTATTATGAATGCTTAGCTGAATTTCAAAAGCTATTATTACATCAGCAGGGTGTTCTGAGTATACAATTTGATTGACAGTTGAAAGAGGTTACTAAAAGACTAACTATCTTTAATGTTGAGTCTGAATAGAAGTTTATTTTTGTAAGAGATTAACCACTTCATATTTAAAAGCTTTGCATGGATTTGTGTTCGCATAAAGTGTGTGTCAATGGGATTCATATTAGATTGTTAGCTTGTTTTTTAACCTCATCATGGTTCCCAATGAGCATGGATGTAGGTTGGGGAAAGAGCTTGTATTAAGTTGCCATAGGGATATGAGAGGGCACGGGGTGGATGGGGCATAAATTGGCATTGAGCTATAATGGGGGAATGAAGGGGTATGGGGGGCTCTGTGGGAGGCAATAATTTGGAAACATATGACATGGAAGATATGAGAGGCTCTGGGGGTTAGGTGGGAGTGTTAGGGAGTATAAGAAGGCTTAAGAATTAGTACAATAACTAGAATGAAGTCTCAGAGAACTAAGGCAGGCTTTCCCACAGGCCCACCTTGATATTCACCTGCCCCTGTGGCCCAACTCTATCGCGCCAACCAGAGTGACAATTGTGTGTATCAAGGCATTTTGTACATATGTGGGTCCAGAAACCCGAGCTACCTGCCTCAGTCGCAAAAATCGATCCTTAATTGCCCTTGTGTCCTTTTCCAATTAAAATTACTTATGATAGCAAGAAAATTCATTTACAATTCAAAAGTGTTGAAATAATAGTCAATGGCTTTACATATTGTCACAAAGGTGTGATTCATGCCAAAGAATGATTTTAAATCATTGACTGGAAACAAGAATTGAACTTTTAAATAACAGACTTTTAAAAAACAGATTTAAATCTTGAACTCACAGCTAATATGGCTGCCTAATTTGCATTCCACATTCCAACCTCATTGAGATGGAGAGTGAATGGGCTGGATTCTCCGCCCCGCCGCGCCACATTTCTGTTTCACCCCGCCGGCGGGGTGCTCCATTACGCTGGCTGGTCAATGGGGTTTCCCATTGTGGGGCAGCCCCACGCTGTCGGGAAACCCCCGTGCAGCCGGCAAAATGGAGCATCCCCCCTGGCGGTGATTCCAGCCCCATATCTACAAAAATCCATCAAAGACCTGGGGCTGGATTCTCCCTTTCAGCAGTGAAGTGCCGGCTCAAACGGAGAATTTGTGGGCGATTTACGACCCCTCACCGATTCCGGGACTGGTCAGGAGCTAGCAGTGGTGCCGGGTGCAGCTCCCCGCTCCTGCGCTGAAAACGGGCAGAGAATGGCCAGGTCCCTGGCTGCGCTGGCGCATGGCTGACGACCTGCAGCGGGCGCACCGTATAACATGGCGCCGGCCATTCACAGACCTGACCACCATCTGCGACCCCACATGCTGCCCCCTGGCCACCTCCTTCCAGTCCCCTCAGCCCTTGCAGAAGCCTTCCCTGGCCAGCGGCATGGAACGTGGCCACGTGTGGCGTTGCTGGACAGAGTCTTCAACTGCCACGCTGGATTCCCGACCACTGAGACCACACATGTCCGGTGCTGTTGGAAACTGGGCCCATCGAGGGCAGAGCATCAGAGGAAGGCCTGCCGGTGATGCGCCAGCGCCATTGCAACGGCGCACGCCACGTGACGTGATTACTCCATTTTCGAGTGGGCGGAGCATGGCTGACCGGAGTAAAACCGGTGCCGGCCCCAATTTAGGCGTTGGAGCCGATTCTCCACCCGATCGTCGATTACAATATCGACGTCGGGCAACGGCGAATCCAGCCCAATTACTTCAGAGGAATGTGAATTATTCCAAGAGCACAACTGTCTGGAGACAAGCCATCAGATGTAATCACTTGAACAATTGTGTCCTGTCTAAGAGGGGAAATTCCCAGACCTGACCAAATTAGAATATTTAGCTGCTTTTTTGCCCAAAGCAGACATGGTGGACTGATGGGCCTTTTCTGTGCTGTGCACCTCTATGACTCTCTGAGTCTATGAATTGAGTCAAGTTACAACTGGAACACATGACCATGTTTGAATTACTGGTCAGCTGGAGAAGGTGGTCATATGACAAGCCAACCATTTGTATGCTTTAAGCACATGTTTTTTCAGCAGAACTGAGGACAAGCAGCTAAGGAGCTCTCTCTCCCTCCATCCAGTTTGAAGCTTATGACATCTGTCTGCTATTGTTCGACACTCTCTCCATGTTCAGCAGGTTGTAAGAGAAGAACTCGATTCCATGGCAGTGTCTCCAGAACAAATGGATCATGCATCTGTATTTTTAAACCACCTCAACATTGAGAGCAGAAGACCACGGAGTGAAAGCAGCAAGACCACCAGATTCAGCCTGAGCCAGAACAGTCACCAAACTATAGACCGTGAATTCCTTTTAACATTTGGGACCTCTTAATTTGAACAACATATCCTTTCCCACTCTGTAATGTATGTGTTTGTCTGCAAACGTTTGTATGCATTTTTTTATTTTACTTATATTGGTTTAACTATAATAAAACTACTCGCTTTCTTTGTTAAACTCAAGAAAACCTAGGGCGGAATTCTCTGCTCCCGGGAAAAATCGGGAGGGCCGTCGTGAACTCGGCCGAGTTTCACAACGGCCTCATAGGCCACTCCTCGCCCCCTATTCTCCCCTCCCGGCGGGGCTAGGAGCGGCGCTCCGTAACTCTCGGCCGCCAGGCGGCGCGCCAAGAGTGACGCGACAGCGGCGCCTATGTGACCTCAGCCGCACATGCACAGGTTGGCCGGCTCGAACCCGCGCATGCACGGCTGACATCACGACGGCTGACAGCTCAAACCCGCGCATGCGCGGTGGCCGTCTTCCCCTCAGCCACCCCGCAAGACGTGGCGGCTTGATCTTGCGGGGCGGCGGAGGGGAAAGAGTGCGTCCGATTGAGACGCCGGCCTGACGATCGGTAGGCACCGATTGCGGGCCTGTCCCCTCCCGAGCACAGTTGTGGTGCTCATTCCCCACCAGGCCCCCTACAAGCCCCAAAACTGGCAACTCACGGCGATTTCACGACGGCAGCGACCAGGTGTGGTTGCCGCCGTTGTGAAACGGTCGCGAACGGCAGGCCGCTCGGCCCATCCGGGTCGGAGAATCGCCGGTCGCCGTGAAAAACGGAGAGCGGCGATTCTTCCGAGCGGGGGGTGGGAGAATCGCGGGAGGCACCAGGGGGTCGTGAAATTAGTCGGGGGGCCCTCCCGCGATTCTCCCACCCGGTGTGGGGAGCGGAGATTCGCGCCCTAGCCTTTGGGTGTTTTATGATCCCAGCCATGTAAAAAGTAAGTGCTCACTGAAGTAACAAGTATATCCTTTTCAAGCAAAAAAAGGAGAGGGCAGACAGGGAGCCATTTGGCTTGTCCTCCAATGGTTGCAACAACATGAAGTGGATTGCAGAATACTGCTGAACGTGTATTAAGTTATAACCAAAAGAACAGTAACCAAGCAATCATTGAATGCCAGCTGTGATGTGCATTCTGACTGTGCAACTAAACTAACTGTTCTGACACCTATCACAGTATTATCAGAAAGAAAAAGATGTGAATATTTTAGTTGCTGTTATAGTTTCCAAACCTCTCCCCAGAACAATTATTCAAGCAAAGTTATTGTCTTATTATCTGTTGTCACTTTTGCCAGTCTGTTATAAAGGTTCATTTGGGCAGCACGGTAGCATAGTGGTTAGCATAAATGCTTCACAGCTCCAGGGTCCCAGTTTCGATTCCCGGCTGGGTCTCTGTCTGTGCGGAGTCTGCACGTCCTCCCCGTGTGTGCGTGGGTTTCCTCCGGGTGCTCCGGTTTCCTCCCACAGTCCAAAGATGTGCGGGTTAGGTGGATTGGCCATGCGAAATTGCCCGTAGTGTCCTAAAAAGTAAGGTTGGGGGGGTGTTGTTGGGTTACGGGTATAGGGTGGATACGTGGGTTTGAGTAGGGTGATCATTGCTCGGCACAACATCGAGGGCCGAAGGGCCTGTTCTGTGCTGTACTGTTCTATGTTCTATGTTCTATGTTCTATTTGCTTTTCCGGTCAGTCTTTAGCCTCTCTAATCAGGCTGCAGTGATCACAACACCAATTCAATTCACAACAAGTGTATATAGCCATTATTAAACAGCTTTTACCAACATTCCGACCCATCTCAATCCTCTGACTGAAGGGTATGAGGGATGGACTGGGTTGGATGTAGAGGATGTGCCCGGTGGGGTTGGGGGGGGGGGGGGATCGTTCCACCTGCGATCACCCACAGAGGCAGCAGGGAATGACGGAAGAAGTGTGAGGCCGCCTTATGGGACCTTACCCAGTGAGTATTGCATCACCGCTCACCATTTCCATAACCGCACACCCTTCTCCAAAAAATATATGGGCCCTTGAGATGGAATGGCCAGCACACATACAGGGATCACCCAGGCAGACAGTGGAATGTGATCCTGAAGGCAGGAATCAGTCTTTGTCCAATGATAAGGAGCACCAGAGCTCATCTCACAGCGAGTCGTCACCATCTCTGCCCCGTGGACAGAGCCACTGATACTGCTTGCCCAGGGCCAAAACCCTGTAGTGAATCGGATAGGACCCTCAGCGTGGGGAAGGGGAGCTGGGGTGATGGGATGGTGTGAAGGGAGGAGGGCCAGGGGAACGGCTATGGGAAAGGGCATCACTTGGAGTCATGAGGGTGTCCCATGTCCGGCGTCTCTGGTGCTTCCCAGGCTCCATGCCTGGTTCTTCCTGGCCATCCTTCTCATCTTCCTCATCAGATGAGCCCTGTCATTCTTCCTCATCCTCCAGCATGTTCCCCCCCCCACTCTGCTGCACAATGTCGTGCAGGACCCAGCATGGCAGCATGATGTTTGAGATGCTCCTGCGGCTATTTTGGAGCACCCTACCAGAATGGCCCAAGCATCGGAAGCACACCTTTAGGACACCTATGCACCACTCAATAACAGCCCTGGTTGCTGCATGGACGTCATTATAGTGGTTCTCCGCAGTGCTGCCGTCTTCGGAAAGATTTCCAAATTAGTATCAGTTTGTGTTAAACTGGTGACTGCACACTGATTTATGTATGATCTGGCTGGAGATGAGTCAACCTTCAATTAATTCAAATGAATTCCAGATCAATTTACATTCTGCTGTATATTTATACCGCTCCCTCAAATATTGACTTACCAAGCATCAGCCTGCATGCACATATAACACAGGCAGACACATAAACTGCTACTCTGGCACACAAGACATTAAGTACAATCAATGAAGTTTTATAGACTACAAAAAATGACAGCTGCTGACATACTGAAAAGTAGTCTTAGATGGAAAAATTCTTGATGCTCGAACGTAAATTTTGTGAAGCTGGTTTAGCTATGAATCTATATTCTTACGTGGTCAAGTGAAAAACATTAACTCTATTTCTCTCTTTGCAGATGCTTCCAGACCTGCTGAGTATTTCCAGCAATATCTGTTTTTAACATAATTTCCAGCATCCACTGTATTTGGGCTTTTGTTTTCTTTTCATGGTATTTATGTCTTCGCAAGTCACTGATTACATATTAGTTGAAACTCAGCTCATGTGGAACTTATTGTATAATTTGTGCTACTTATTGTAAACCAGTAACTTCTGTCAAAATAACTTCAGTAACGTTTGACCAGTTGTGATGGAATCCCTGGATGCAAAAATTCAAGGATCTGTGAAACTAGGTTCCTAATCTGAGGATGATCCTAGTGAGCAGTTTGTGAATCCCATCTACCCCTTTTGATTCTCTTGCTCCCTGTCCTGCATACTAAGGCAGTAACCATCAATATAATGTTACACCATTTGGGACTGAAAGTAGATTGGATTGAAGAATACATTTGACTTGGGGCCAGTGTTGGATAAAGAAGATGTCCCAGAGGATTCAAGGACAGAATCGATTTGGCTAGAGCTAAGGAACAAAAAGAGTGCCATTACATTGTTCGGTGCAATCTATAGATCGCCAATTAGTGTAGAAGAACAAATCTGCAGGTAAATTACAGAGAGATGCAAACATTACAGAGCGGTTTATACAGGAGGACTTTACTTACCCAAATGTAGACAGGGATAGTGGTATTGCAAAGGGCAAAGAGGGGCAAAAGTTCCTAGATTTTGTTCAGGAAAGTTTTCTGCAGCAATATGTGTCCAGTCAACAGGAAAGAATGCATTGTTGAATCTGGTTCATGGAAATTAAGTGGGTCATGTAGATCAAGTGTTGGTGGGGACTGTTTAGGAGACAGTGATCATTGTATCATAGGGTTTAGGATGTGCATTCAACAGCAGGAAAGTGCACCAACCAGTGGTATTTAAAGAGATCATTTATTATTTTCAGGAGAGTGATTGCTTTCTATGAGTTTGCTGCAATTGTAGAAATGGTTAATAATTTCTATAGTTGTTTAAAGTTGCTGAAGGCGACAGGAAGCGGTATACCAGGAGCTGGAGACCTTTTTCCTGCACAAACTATTTTCTTTCAATAATGGGTGCAAGACTCATCTTTGACCCATTGTGTGGCAGGGAGAATAAGCTAAGTTGTAACAAAGCAGGACAAGTTGCTGCAAAATAGAGGAGGAGGGAGCTGATGGAACCGTGTACATCTGGAACATACAGGGACCAATTCTCCTGCCCGAAACTCAGCAAGGAGCAATCTGCCTGATGTCTCCACTTTAATAATGAAGTCCTCACTGAAATATGCCACCTGATACAGCTACAAGTGTCCCCTCAGAATGCGCGAGAATGAACATTTATGCATGGCTGAGCCCAAAACCTTAGTTTCATTCTATTCCTATTTATACTCTGTTTTGTTGAACCATTCTGTTCCTAGTTACAGCTGCTCAAGTGAATCTCCAGTTAATGCTCACCACCTGAACACAATTAAAGAAATAATTACTATACCTAACAAGTCTAAAACGTGTTATTTTATCTCAAAATGTCTTGTTTAAGTCCAAATGCACAATAGCACCAACCTACCCTCATCCACATTCTCTGTTGGCTCATCAAAAATCTTAAACAAGCACAATTGTCCTTAAGAATATTCTTCAGGCTCTCCTTTATTAGTTCATCCTTGTCAAAGTGGCTATTAATCTCCCATATCGTTGTTTCAAAAGGCTTCCCCAACATTGATGTTAAAATGTAATAATCAGGATTACCTTTCTCTCTATTTTTTTGAACAAGGGACTAATATTTGCGACAACCTTCCTTCCATGACTAGAGAGGATTGGAAGATAGTGGTCAGCATCTCCACAGTTTCCACCCTTACTTCCCTCAGCAATCTAGGATGCATCCCAATCAGACCCCGATGATTTGTTCACTTGTAATACTGCAGTTGTCATGTATCTCTTCATTTTTATCTAACCCAGTACCCTGGCAACCTCTTTATCTACCATAAATTTGGCAAAAAGTAGCTTAACTATTCAAAAAATTCATTCAAAGGCTGTGGGTTTTGTTAGCTTCAGCCTTGTTCTCACCTTCACTAATATATCTCCACTTTAATCCTTAATAACCCCACTTTTTTCATGGCAATCCTTTTACTGTTAATTTCCCTAAATCAGACTTTTGAATTCCCTTTTACGTTGGCCACTATTCTTGTACTGCCCTCTTTATCCTCTTATTCCCTTTCTCACTGAACGCCATCTGAACCTCTTATATTCAGCCTAATTTTCCTCTATATTAACAAGCTGACATAAAACATAGAAAGACTTATGGTGCAAAAAGAGGCTATTTGGCCCACTGAAAAATAACGATTCAGCCTAATTGACATTCCAGTTCTTGGCCCATGTTTCTATAGGTTATAGAACTGCTTATCAAAAAAATTTTCAAAAATAGTGAATATTTCTGCCTTGACCATCTTTCCAGCTTGTGAGTTCCATCATCCTCTGGATGAAAAAAATTACTCCGTCATGGGTCATATGGGGCGGTTGTCCAGTCAGTGAGGTTTAACTGGGCCTCATGTGAATAGTTGTTCTCATAATTAAACATCTTCTTTTGTTTACCCGTCAGACTCCCCTCACCTTTACTCAACTTAACTCTTGCCTAATCCTCCTACCAATTACTTTAACTCTGTGTCTCCTGGTTATTGACCTTGATGCTCAGGGAAATGGGCTCCTCCTCTTTTTTCTTTTTTGAAAAGAGTGCCCAATTATTTTTTCCAGTTAAGGGGCAATGTAGCGGGGCAATCCACTCAGCCTGCACATCTTTTGGGTTGTGGAGGCGAAACCCAAGCAAACACAGGGAGAATGTGCAAAATCCATATGGACAGTGACCCAGAGCCGGGATCGAACCTGGGACCTTGGCGCTGTGAGGCAGCAGTGCTAACCACTGCGCCATCCTGCTGCCCTATTCTGCGCCCTTCCTACCTACTCTACCTATGTGCACTAGCTGTGGTTTAACTGTTGTTTTCTACAGTTCTAGTACAACCTGCCTGTACCTCAGCCAATAAAGGAAAATACCCAAGGCTGAATTCTACGATTTTGAGGCTATATCCCCACGCCAGCGTGGGAACGGTGGCGGTTTACAACAGAAAAAATGGCGTAAAATGGCCACCGATCTCAGTTTGGCTGGGGGCTAGCATCAAGGCAGTGCAGAGCACCCGGTTCTATCTGCCAATATGGCCCGGAGAATTGCCGGGTTCGTGGCCGCGCATGCGCATGGCGGTGGCCTGCAGTGGCCGCTCGTGGACCCAGCCTGCAAAATAGTTCCCCCTTCTCTCCGGACCACACCCCAACAGTGCCCCCAGCCCCTGATAAAATGCCCTCCGCCTGAGGATTCCCCCCCCCCCTACTGTGACTGAGTCCACAGCCGCCGCGCTGAGTTCCCGGCAGGTGAGACCATGAGAGACCCACGTGTCGGAACTCAGCCGGTCAGGGGCGGAGCATCTGTGGGCCTCAGGCTATGTCCTGAGGCCATTGATGCGTGGCGGGGTGTACCCCGCATTGGAGAGGAGGAGCATCGCGAAAGCGATGGTCGGGATTTTTTATTCTCCGACTAATTGCCGAATGCGATTTCGACGTCGGCAACTGGAGAATCCAGCCACCTGTGTATTTTGATGAACACCTTTTGAACACCTTTTGTATCTCTTCTGTTACTTTTTGGGATCTGTGGGCATGCACTTCAGGCCCCTGTGTTCCACTACACTTCTTGGAATCCTACCATTTATTGTGTATTCCCAAATCTTGCTGGGGCTCCATAAATGTATTACTTCACATTGAATTGCATTTGCCTGCCTATCAGCCTATTGATATCTTGCTGCATTCTTCAGCTATGTTCCTCACTATTAATCACATGTTTAATTTTCATACCATCTGCAAACTTCTTAATTATGCTCTCTACTTTGAAGTCTAAGCCATTGAAATACAACATGAACAGCTCTTTGAAATAGCCCTCCAGTCATAAAAACATCCATTGACCATTTATTACTACCACGGAGCCGCTTTTGGGTCCAACTTGTCACTTCCCTTTGGAACCATGAGCTTTTCCTTAACCAGTATGCCAAGTTGATCCTTTTCAAAAGACTTGCTACAATTTGTGTAGGGTTGATCAAATGGACTACCCTCATTGACCCTCCTCGTTATCACCTCAAAAAAATGCAAGCAAGCCAGGCAGTTACACCTTTCTCAAAAAATCTATACTGACTGTGTTTGATTAATCTTTGCTTTTCTAAATTATGATTTTTTTTTTCCTCAATCACTAACCCACCACTGAGGTTAGGTTGACTGGCGCAGGTTACTTGAGCTATCCCTTCCACCCTTAAAACAATGGCACAAAGTTATCTGTCCTCCTGCACCATCTCTATGGCAAGGATTGCCGTCTCTTGCTTCCTTTAACGGCTTGGGATACATTTCATCCAGGCCTGGAAACTTCAATATTTCCTCCTTCACTATATTTTTATCGTCCCCAATATTTTACACTCCTATTTGTATTTGTTTTATTGTCACGTGTACTGAGTGACAGTGAACAGTATTGTTCTGCGTACAGTCCAGACAGATCATTCCATACATGAAAAAAAAAATAGGGCACACATAAATACACAATGTAAATACATAGACATAGGCATCGGATAAAACAGACAGGAGTGCAGTACTTCTCAGTAGAGAAGATGCGTGAAGAGATCAGATCAGTCCATAAAAGGTCATTCAGGTGTCTGGTAACAGCAGGGAAGAAGCTGTGTTCTCAGTCGTTTGTATCTCCTGCCCGATGGAAGAAGTTGGAAGAGTGTGTATTATTCCTTGTGTCTGAATAAAGCTCGTAGTCTTCCAGTTGATGCTTTATTTCTGTGAGTTTCTTCTCTCTCCAGCATTTATACTATGTTACATCTGAGCTGCCTGTCTGTGTCCTGCTCAGCAGCTGCCGTTCCTGTGAAGAGAGAGCTGACTTCCTGTTTATCTATGTTTATATACATCATTGGTGCTCCCTCTAGTGGTTACTTAGTTGTAGTGTATTTACATTAACCTCTTGTGTATATGCAATGATGCAGATCACTACATCCCCCTTTTTTCTTGTTACATATTTTCTGTACTTTGTTAAAGAAACTTGTACAAAAAAAGTAGATAAATGATGATATATACAAAGCCAATTAATATTTATGAGCCAATCTTTATGAATTTGTTCGGTTGAATTGCTTTCTTCTTCTGTTGTTGAAGTGATGATGTTGAACATAGAACGATACAGCGCAGTACAGGCCCTTCGGCCCTCGATGTTGCACCGACATGGAAAAAATCTAAAGGCCATCTAACCTACACTATGCCCTTATCATCCATATGCTTATCCAATAAATATTTTAATGCCCTCAATGTTGGCGTGTTCACTACTGTTGCAGGTAGGGCATTCCACGGCCTCACCACTCTTTGCGTAAAAAACCCACCTCTGACCTCTGTCCTATATCTATTACCCCTCAATTTAAGGCTATGTCCCCTCATGCTAGCCACCTCCATCCGCGGGAGAAGGCTCTCGCTGTCCACCCTATCTAACCCTCTGATCATTTTGTATGCCTCTATTAAGTCACCTCTTAACCTTCTTCTCTCTAACGAAAACAACCTCAAGTCCATCAGCCTTTCCTCATAAGAATTTCCCTCCATACCAGGCAACATCCTGGTAAATCTCCTCTGCACCCGTTCCAAAGCTTCCACGTCCTTCCTATAATGAGGCGACCTGAACTGTACGCAATGCTCCAAATGCGGCCGTACTAGAGTTTTGTACAACTGCAACATGACCTCATGGCTCCGGAACTCAATCCCTCTACCAATAAAGGCCAACACACCATAGGCCTTCTTCACAACCCTATCAACCTGGGTGGCAACTTTCAGGGATCTATGTACCTTGATGTTGTAATTTCTTTGTGAACGTCGTTAGTGTTCTTGTGTTTAAGTAACCAAGAAGTCATCATGAGGTGTTCGATGGTCAAATCACTTTGTTGTCTGATTTAGGCTTTTTTTTCTATGCATGTGGTAGCGAATCTGAATGTCATCTTTGTTGTCTGAGCTGGACTTTTTTCTCTGCTTGTGGTATTGATTCTGTGTGTCATCTTTGTTGTCTGACCTGGAATTTTTTCTGTGTCTGCGGTATTGATGCTGTATGTCATCTGCCTTGAAAGCTGGTTTGCTTGTTTGTAGTGGAGCAAATGTGAATTTGTGAGATTCGTTGTCATGCCATGGTATGTTTGTACTCTTGCCATTGTTTTGAGCTGCACATTGTCCTTCATGTGCAGAGTTGTACCATGTTGTACAAGTTGTTGTTTCATTGTTGTTGTTTTTGTCGTTTCTGTCTTTATTGTTTCCATTGTTGTTCTTGTTGTTTTTGTCATGCTTGTTGTTGCTGTTGTTGCCTTTGTTATGCTTCTTGTTGTTTTTGTTGTTGTTCTTGTAGTTTTTGTTGTCATGCTTGTAGTTTTTGTTGGTGTGCTTGTAGTTTTTGTTGTTCTTGTTCTTCCTGTTGTTTTTGTTGTTGCTGTTGTTCTTGTTTCTGTTGTGCTTCTTGTGGTTTTTGTTGTTCTTGTTGCACTCAATGACTATTCCATGCGGATAATTCGAGTCATTCTCAAAGTTATTTGTGTCAGTGTCCTTTGAGGTATCTGATGTTTCATTGAGCGTTTCTTCTCGAGGATTGTGAGAATGACCTGATGTTGGATTTATCTTGATGACAACACTCCTTTGTGGTTGATGTGATTCCTCTTTGATTCCTTGGTGCTCCTCTTCTGAAGTCATTTCAGGTTCACTTGAGAAAACATTGATTTCTTGGTGCTCCAGTTTTGAAGTCATTTCAGGTTCACTTGAATCATCTTTGGTTTCTTGATGCTCCTCTTCTGGAGTCAAAACCTTCAAGATTTCATTTTCCTGTGGATAGGTTAGAGTAGATGAGGTTTTAATTGATGTGGTCTCACTGGACTCAAGAGTAGTTTCACTTTGATTGTTGAGAGCTTCTGTACATACGAGCTGAGATCTGTCAGTCTCACTGTGATCTTGCATACCTTGTATGGGAATTGTGATTTCTTCGTCACTTGTCTCACATACACTGGGTAGACATTCAGTGTCTTCTTGTTGGTTAAATGAGCAGGGTAGACTTTCATAGTCTTCTTCTGGTGGCTCAAATAAGCTGGGTGGACTTTAATAGTCTGCTTGTTGTTCACGTGAGCTGGGTAGACTTTTATAGTCTGCTGCTGGTTGCTCAGATAAGGTTGATAGACCTTCATGGTCTTGTTGATGCATGGACTTTGCTATTGAGTCTTGAGTTGCTTCCATTTTGGATTCTGTCAATGGGCTCACTGTGGAGGCTTGCATCTCTCTCTCTGTGGGATCGTGCAGTGGTCTCTCTGTGGAGTTGATCTGTGCTCTCTCAACTGAGTTGTTCAGTACTCGCTGTGTGGCATCGTTTTCTTGGGTATTTGACAGGTTGCTGTCGTCCAATGTATTGACGATCTGCCATTGCATCATGGTATTGGATTCATCTACCATGAGTAGAGTCATGTTGAGCTTTTCACCGTGGCGCTGGTGCATTTATGATCATCATATCCGAGTAACTCAGCCATGTCTGAGTAGTATTCTTCGTTAAACAAATCATCTTCTTTTCTTTCGGATTTGTCATCGTGCTCTTCACTTCGGGTGGTGCAAACTGCTTGTTCCAGGGTGCTGCGGAGGTCATTTTCAACTGCTGGTAGAAGTTCATGCATTGTTCTGTCTTTCGAGGTTAAAAAATTGTGTTTGGTAGCTTTAAAACTCTTTTTTTTCAATTTTATGACATTTCCCCTTTAAGTGGGCGTGGTCCGGGGCCTCTGACGCCATGACGTTCGTGACTTAAATCGCAGGAATCGATTGTCCTTTACTGTGCGCTTTTTCGTAAACTGCGCATGCGCAAAAAACTGTGCACTCTCTCTGTTCAACTGCGCATGCGCGTCTTGCTCATGCTCATCATTTACTCCATTACTCTGACTCATCATTGTTTGAGATCAGACCCACTACGGTCGTGTCATCAGCAAACTTGTAGATGGAGCTGGAGCCAAATTTTGCTCATCAGTTGTCTGTTTATAGGGAGTAGACTGGGGGCTAAGTACGCAGCCTTTTGGGGCCCCGGTTTTAAGGACTAACATGGAGGAGGTGTTGTTGTTTATCCTTACTGATGGTGGTCTATGGGTCAGGAAGTCAAGGATCTAGTTGCAGAGGGAGGAGCCAAGTCCTAGGTTTTGGAGCTTTGATATGATCTCGGCTGGGATTATGGTGTTGAAGGCGGAGCAGTAGTCAATGAATAGGAGTCTGACGTAGGAGTCTTTGTTGTCAAGATGCTCCTGGGATGAGTGTACGGCCTGGGAGATTGCACCTGCTGTGGACCAGTTGTGGTGGTATGCGAATTGCAGTGGATCAAGGCATTCTGGGAGTATGGAGTTGATGTGCCTCATGACCAACCTCCCGAAGCACTTCATAATGATTGATGTCAAGGCCACAGGACTGTAGTCATTGAGGCACATTGCCTGTTTCTTCTTTGGCACCAGTATGATTGTGGTCTTCTTGAAGCAGGTGGGAACCTCGATACGGAGTAGGGAGAGGTTGAAGATCCTCCGCAAATACATCCGCCAGTTGGTCCATTCAGGATATGAGTGCATGACCAGGGACCCCGTCAGGACCTGTCGCTTTTCGGGGGTTCACTTTCAAGAAGGCAGATCAGGCTACAGACGTTGTGACGGTGGGTATGTGCATGTCCGAGGCTGCTGGGGCAGTTGGCAATGTTTGATGGTTTTCTCCTCAAACCGAGCGTAGAATGCATTGAGTTAATCGGGGAGGAGTGTGCTGCTGCCAGAGATTCTACACGGCTTTGCTTTGTAGCCTGTTATGTTGTTTAAGCCTTGCCACAACCGAGAAGAGTTTTTTTTATGCCTGATCCTACTCTGTATGTTTTTTATTCATCCATTAGGTGTGGGGCAGTGGCGGGGGGGTTAATTTTCGGAGTCCCACCCTTTATCTTTGTGGGCAGATACTTGTTCTTAACCGTCTTTAGTTTCTCCTTGAGCACCTCCCACTCCTCTGACATTGATTTCTTTTCCAGAAATTGTTTCCACTCAACTTTTTTGCCAAATCGTTTCTAAGCTTAGAAAAATTGGCCTTTCTCTTGGCATATCTTTATAATTTTCCATAACCACTTTAAATGCAACTGAATTATGATCACTACTAACTGCAATGCTTTTCCAGAGATTCCCCTTCCACCTACCTGATTACTAAACCAGAATTTCCCCTTCTGTTGTCAGAATTTCTGAAAAACGGTTTCCCCAGGTAAATTTTAAGAATTGTACACCCCCATACCTTTTCTACTGAACTTATCCCAAGATAACATTAGGTAGCTGAAAACCCCGACTATTACCCCTCTTTAATTTCCGAACTCTTCAGCAATTTGCCCCGCATTTGCTCTTCTTCCTCTTTGGGAGTCAGAATATATTTCCAGTGATTGTCCTTTTGTTGTTCTTAACTTTTACCGATTTGGCTTCATTTGATGCTCCTTCTAACATATCCGCCCACCGCGCACTGTGATTGTTTCATTGACTAATTTCATAAACCAATGCCCCACCCATTAAACCCCCAGTCCATCATATGCCCTTTCTTTGCCCAGTTATAATATCTGGAACTAAAATTTTAAAGCTAGTGAAATGGACTTCCCAATAGATTAGGTTAATGAAGAGGAAGACGATGAACTTTGGGACAAAAACAATGCTTTGACGTAAGGTGGTCAGAAATAACTGCAGGAGGAAGCTGAGAATCCAAATTTAGGCCGAAATTCTCCGGCCATTCGCTGGCAGCCGGATTCTCTGGTTCCCCCAGCAACGCACCCTCGCCTGAGGGTTTCCAGATGGCTTAGGGTGGCTTCAGTGGGAATTCCCATTGACAGCGGTGGGAGCAGAGAATCCCGCCACCAGCGAACAGCACTCTGACTCCAGCTGCTGCGAAACACTGAGCTGGGAGGCCGGAGAATCCATTATCTCACAGCATCAACATCTTGGCCAAATGCAACGAAAAAAAAGTGATGTGCTATTAAATGTTGTACAAAAGGTAGAGAGTTAATTTCTGATGTGCAAATAAATTGTGCACCAAATAGAAATCAAAGTACAGACATGCTCATGATATATGCAGTCAAACAGACAAATTAGGCATCTTTGAACACAGAATCAAATTTGGGGCTTGAGATGATGAATCAACAGTCTTTTAAATATTGCATTAACTACTCTAAGAGTACCATGATCTCATGATCCATCAAAAACTGTTCAAAGTGCTGTTAGGCCTGATTTACGGCATGTGAGAACAGACAGCTACAAAGCAATTGCTGGTCTCTTCAGTACGCTACAGTCATTATACAATGCCCAGAAGATCCTCAATAACGCAAACATTAGTACATGTTCCACAGATTAGTTCAGCTAAATTTCGCAAGTAAACCTAGTTGAAGGAAGATATATAGGCAATTATCCATTCATTATTTTTGCAACGTCTGTTCTTCTTGGCAGTCCTGTCGCCTATTTCTAAGCTTCATTCATATTTTGGGCAACGATCCTGAGAGTCTGTTTCCACAGCGGTCAGCTGTACACGTAGTCGGGATTGTTTCCTTCAGCTCCTTCAGCACAATTACTGTTAAGTACTGAACAGATGCTCCAGTATTATTCATCTTTGCAACATATATAACATTTCCACAATTTTTACTAAAGCTTTCTGCGGTTGTTAAGTTGTCTGTACCTTGACAACAATTGCCTTTTCAAGCCTATTGTTGTCAAATAAATGTATTTTTCTCTTATAATGTAAAACATTGCTGCATCAAGCTCTTCACTTAGTGGCTGACAGCCTAAGCTGATATATTCACCTCATGAGGATGTTTTGATTATGGAGGAATGAACCAAAATCTTAACGACCTGCTTAAATTTTCGAAACAGAGCAGTGTTCGTAAACTACGTGAGAGAGCTCAAGTTATCACCAGCAAAACAAGGAGGGCATATGCTGCTGAAGACATTTGACATCTATCATTCCAGGAATTTGATTCCTTCCCAGTGTTGTGAAAATATGCCCTTCTTAGACATTTGTTCACAGAGTATACAGTGAGGTATAGAGGAATAATGCATGGAATGGATACCGAGAGGTATTGGGGTATATGGGATCAAAGGATAGCTAATTTGGGAAATGTTTTGATTTGAACAATGATAAACAGCTTGCCAATCAGGTAATTTAAAAAATCTCCTCATGTGGAAATCTCCCAAGCCCGCACCGATGGGTTCGATGGCAGGCATGAGGGGACAATATGGCGGGATGCCCAGAAATCAATCCCACGCTGGCGTGAATTTGCAGCAGGATCTTCCGCTGGTGCCTACCATGGTGAGTCGGAAAACTCATCAGATGCCGTCTTGAACCTTGCTTGCATTCTGTTGATGGGACGTAGTTGAAGGCCCGACGGCCCCCCACACCAGATTCTCTGCAATGCCACCAGGGAAACATGTTTGGAAAAACATGGGGTGCAGATGTTGGGACTCACCTGAACAATGCCGGAGGCTGCCTCTGAAGTTCAGGATGGATGGAGGCCGCCCACAACTGTAAACCCTGGAACACTACAGCAGTGGGTGGGGGATCCATCTGCAGGTGGATCTTCCAGATTAGGTGTCCTGGAGGGGTCCATTTTCCTGTCGCAGAGTGCTCCCAGAGATCTATCTTTATTTTCTTTCTTCAGCGGTGGGTCAATGATGTTGGACACCTTTTCAATATGGCACCCACACACCATGGCGGACTACACGCTACCCAGATTTGCCCGGTTACTGAAAATGGTGTGAAACACCCGGATGCATAATTAATGAGGCCAGGGCTGGATGATTTGGCGTGTTTTCACGCCAACCTCGGCAATGGGAAACACTCCACGTTCCTACTCCGGTCATGGCATTTAGACTTCAGAATGGGATAATTCCGCACTTCATTTTTGCATTGTCCACACATTGAGTCATTCATGAGGAGGAAAGAAGCCGACTTTAGTTGTGATGAACCACTTTTGAACATTTAGTCAAACTGAAGATCAGTGTCAGCTGATAAATCCAGATAATGGCCGTTAGCAAAAATCTAAAGATTGTACCAGATAGCTTCCTAACCTCTTGGCAAAGACCATCATAAAATGAGTCCAAGTTTAAGAAGGTACTGTAGTAGAATACATGTGAAGAAGATCGACTGCACTTTCCAAACCTGCGTCCCCTAGCAGCTGGAAGAACAAGGGCAGCAGATGTATGAGAATGCCACCATTTGCAGATTCCTCTCCAAGCCACACATCACACTGATTTGGAAACATATCTATTTTTAGAAGGCCACGAAGGAGTCCACAATGAGTAGTTCAAAGAATCAAAGAAACTTAGTTTATTGACATTAACTATTATACACATCTCACGGTTAATCCCAACTAGGTCTGCATTGCCCGTGTCTAACTGGCCGGTTTTATATACCCTACAATTATATGGGTGAGCCTATATGACTGCTCATCCTCAGCAGATTCCGGGCAAGATTTCTGTCGGGACGACTCAACCTTCACCCAATAGGTCGGGCCTTTACGGCACTTGGTCCAGGGCAGGGTAGCGGTCTGGGGAGGGGTTCCATACTTGGAAGGGAGCATCCCTCACTCTGTAATTTCTGGGCACAGTGCAATTTGTATGGCTTGTTGTAGATTCTGGGAATGTTCGGCCAATAGTTTCTTTTGGGTGGCTGCGTTGTTAATGCCGTATACCAGACGGTCTTGCAGAATTACCTGCATGGCAGTGCCCCATTCACAAAACTCGGCATTCTTGCGCAACTTGGACAAATATTTAGTGATGGAGTTAACTGGGGTCCTCTCCATGGCATTAAAACAATACCGCTGTACGATAATGGATTGAGTTGGGTTAAAGTGTTGCCTCACTAGAGTGACTAGTTGGTTGAAGGTTGCATGTTGGGCACCGCTGAGTAGGTAAGGCAGCACATCTGAACAGGCAGTGAGTATTATGATTGTCTGTCGATCATTCTCCGTGATATTGTTTGCCTTGACACATTCACTCCACATACTGATTCCAGTCTTCCAAGCTGGCGTCAAACCATCTGAACAGAGGTATAACGAACCTGTATCCATCAGGGACCCGGCGGTGGCTTATCTGATGGTGGAGTAGCATCGATAGCCATCTAGTTTGACCTTCGTCGCCAGGTTTATAAGGCCATGAAGGAGTTCACACCGAATAGTTCAAAGAAACTATTATATACATCTCACAGTAGATCCCAACTAGGTCTGCCTTTCCAGTGCCTAACTGGCTAGCTTTATATATCGTACAACTATATATTGTTTAGAGGTGCCCTGCCCCCTTAACAGGCGAGCTCGTATTCTGCAAGGCTCATAGGGAAGTTAATTGTTCTCACCGCGTAAGGCACTTGTGGGTTATAACATCTTTGTTTCTTCCATATCATGGGACCAAATCCCTGGCACTCCCTTGCTAGCAGCAATGTGAGTGCACGTACACCACACGGATTGCAGTGGCTCAAGAAAGAAGCTAACTACTGCCTTCTCAAGGGCAATTAGGGAATGACAACTTGAATGCAATGTAGCAAGATGAAAATCAGAAGAGTTCTTTTTACTGTGCCAAAATGTACTCCACTGCATTACTGCCCAGCTTGAAAATGGGTCCCTAATAATTTACAACATCTGCCACCAACCATTTCACTGACCTGTAATAGGAAGCTGAATGTCTTAATGATTGTTGCTAATAAGACATAAAGATTTTCTTAAGAGTCCCAATGGAAAGACTGTACAGAAGCGTGTTCCCACTGACTATATTCCTGTTTTTATGTGGGAATTTTACTTGACCTGGTCAAACATATCTTCTGCATATCATTTTCTTCAAGGCAGAAATCGAGAAGAAATCACAGCAGTTTATGGTATAAATGAAGGTTGAGTGTGGAGTGGAGGTACTCGTCGGACAATTACTTGCACACATAAGGGGCTTTTCACAGTAACTTCATTGAAGCCTACTTGTGACAATAAGTATTTATTATTATTATTATTATAAAAGAGACGCTTTAATTCATTCATTATTTCATTCATTAATTTGTTTGACTGTTGGACTCAAAATAATATAAAGAGACACTTATTGATACTGTTGGTGGGTTGCAGAATTAAGAACTAAGGGGCTGTCTCTTTAATTTGTCCCTCAGTTTATTGGATTTATTTTAATTGGTTATTTGATTCGCCTCAAAATAGGATAGAGTTAGGAGCATTTACACAGGGTGGAATTTTCTGGCTGTTCACGCTGGCAGAATTTCATGGTCCTGCCGACGGTGCACATCTGCCGTGGATTTTGCGGTGGTGAGGGGTGCATTCGACGGGAAGCCCCGTTGACAACAGTAGGAGCAGAAGATCCTGCCGCGGGCCACTGTCTGCACAAGGGGAGGAAAATTTCACCCTGTGCGAATAAATCTAAAGCTGGGTAAAGATTAAATTTTGATCTCTTCTGTCAACACCTGGTTGTGATAAGTTTAACAATAGGAAGTTCTTATTAAGGAAAACTTATTAGAAAGTAAATCAATAACAAACAAATACAAACGTAGTCATTGAAGAACTGATGCTGTTGTCCATTTTTCTTGTGCATACCACATCATATGGTCAGTCGCCATGCCCCCGTCCCTGTTTCATTGTCAAGTCAGAATGATGAATAGAAAATCTTGTCTTAAGCAACATGGGTTCATCCGTCCGGAACAACTGTCTGGATCATTTTTCTGCTAACTTCTTCATTTTATGATATTGCCCTCGGACTTTCAAGAAAATTTGCTGCTCCAAATAGGTTTTATTTTAACCATTTCTTTATTTTTTTCACTGGCCTCACTTACTGTTCCATGTATAATTGTCCTACTCCTGGTTTGCCACGAGGTAGTGCGTGAGACTGACCCGTGCTTTTAAATTCTCTGTGTTACATTTCGAGAAAGGCCTACCTTTAGGATATATACCTCACTCATTTGCATATTGTGCATCTGGAGAGTTGTGAACAGAGAACTGTGTCGCTCCACTTCTCGACACTCCGTCGCTCAATTTACACGTGACTAAAACTGTACCATATACAAGATAACACCTGAAATTATATTAAATTTACCCATAATCTTGATGAATTTACATTATCCTGAATACTTCAGGTAAGAGGTTGGTCTTGTATCCTAAAAAAAAATCACAAGATCAAGAAACAAAGAAGCCCAGATGTGAAATCAGAGATTTCAGAGCTGAAAGATGGAGTTTAAATTTAGTTTTAGATTCAATGTATCTGTTGTGTCAGTAATGATGTAAGGTACAGCATTCATTTACAGTCAATGAAAGGAAAATGGATTCATACCATAGATTATTTACTTCAGTCAGCATCAATGGGTGGGATTTTCTGGCCCTTCCCGTTTACAGGATCTTCTGGTCCGCTGAAGTCAACCCCTGCCAGGGCTTCCCCGACCATGTGCTGGGTGAGTTATGCAAATGCTGTAGACTCTGGCAGGGCTGGAAGATTCTGTCGGCAGTCATGGGTGACCTGTCTTCACTGGGGGGAAAACACACCATGGGCCTCTTGAAAAATCCAGCCAGTTAGTGTCGGGGGGCTGTATGCAAAACCGGTATTTACATTCATTGAAATGTGGTTGGCGAGTTTCATACACTATGCTTTGGGTCTCTGCAATGCTCTGCCTCTCTCAGGCGGACGTGACTTGGGCGCGGTTTACTACAGGTATTTACAAGCAGGAAATGGGCCCCATGGCACAAAGGGAGAGAGAAGGTAAGCAAAATTTGACAAACTGTTTAAAATTGTACCTCCTGCTGTGGGTTGGCTGCCTGGGGGGAATCTTGGGGAACGACTTGCTGACAGCTCTGTGGATTTGGGGTGTCCCTCTCCGGATTGGGGTGGCCTGGCTCAGACCACCATTGCTTCAGTATTTGTTTTAAACACATCCATTTAGTCCATCTTTACAGGCCCCTGGCTGCTCAATCTGCTGACTTCTCAGTGTCCTGTAAATCCATAGGGCCTCTCGCCATTGGGGAGCCCACCCAGGCCACCCCTCTGGAAACTCTCAAACCCAGCTGCCCCATCAGCGTAGCCAAGCTCAACCAGGCACACCAGGTTCTGGCACTCAATGCACGCATCAGAAGTACAGCCCCACAGCAGGGGAAGCAGGGGAATAGCAGAGCTCACCCCAAAAGGATATATGCACGGTTGCCTTTGGCAGCCTCCCTGGCACACTGCTCCTCTCAAGGCAGAGGTTTCAACAGTTAGACTAGTAACTAGCCCACTCCACAGACCACCAGCTGTCTTCAAGCCCCGCCTGTCCACCATGTTCCTACTCCCATCCATCAAGGTTGTCACAACCTGTGTGTCACACCCAAGACCCACATCACACTGCAGCTAAACTCCCAGCAGATGCACACGTCCCTGCCTCACCCCCATTGGTAGGACCTGCCCACACACAAGCCTCGAAGCATGTAGATGATTGGTGGCACGCTGTGACCCTCTCCACCACACAACCAGGTGCCACTCTGCTGGTAGGATAACACGGCCCACCCAATAGGGACACCCACAGTAGACCCCACTGTAGAGATAGGACAGAGGACACAGAGCCTATCACTGACACTGGTTGCAGCAGCCACCAGTGACCATGTTGACAGGGACCGGTGGTGAGGATTGAGGCTCACATCACAGGACCGTGCCATTCACTGATGGGGACACTGGTGCAGTGTGGAAGGCCACATGTCAGGGACAACAGAAGAGGGGTGGGAGTGGTATGGGGGGGAACATGTGGAGGGTGGAGGTGAAGAGCAACTCAGGGTCACCATGTAGCCTGTTAGATCTGGATGGGCAAGGGAATACTCATCTTGCGAATATGTCTTCACTTTTCCCCCCACTGCAGAGAATGATTTTCACAGTACAGCCAGGAATTCTCACTATCTACCTGGCTGCAGCTGCCGTTGCGGACCCATGGAGGCTGGAGGCGCAGGGCCTACTCAGGGATGGCCCTGCACAACAGGAGCCTGCCCCAGAAGAGCAGGGTCGAGCCAGTTAGGCTCCAGTGTCGACTGTCCAATAGGCATGGAGGAGGTGCAAAGGAGGCGCCGCATCAAACCACGCGTATACTGTCAGTGCCTGTCTTCGAGGAGATGCCGGACTGCATGTGCCGCTAGGACTTCAGCTAACCAGGGAAACAGTGTGCAACCTACATAGAACATACAACAATAACATTCTGAGAAAGAGTGTATATAGAACATAGAACATAGAACGGTACAGCACAGAACAGGCCCTTCGGCCCTCGATGTTGTGCCGAGCAATGATCACCCTACTCAAACCCACGTATCCACCCTATACCCGTAACCCAACAACCCCCCCCCCCAACCTTATTTTTTAGGACACTACGGGCAATTTAGCATGGCCAATCCACTTGTTGTGACTTGTTGCAGTCACAACGGGTGTGATGAATCACAAAACCCCTCCCCACATTGAGAGCAGATGAATGGTCTCTCCCCAGAATTAACTCGCTAGTGTCTCCGGATCATTGAATGACTCCCCTGCTCAGAGCAGGTGAATGGCTTCTTCCAGGTGTGAACTCGCTAGTGTTCCTGCAGGGTGTATGGATATCTGAATCCCTTCTCTCACTCAGAGCAGGTTAACGCCTTCTCCCCTGTGTGAACTCGCTGGTGTCTCTTCAGGCTGGATAACTGAGTGAATCCCTTCCCACACTGAGAGCAGGTGAATGGCTTCTCCCCAGTGTGAACCCGGTGGTGTATCCGCAGTTTGGATGATTGAGTGAATCCCTTCTCACACTGAGAACAGGTGAATGGCCTCTCACCAGTGTGAACTAGCTGGTGTCTCTGCAGGCTCGATGAAGTAGTGAATCCCTTCTCACACTGAGAGCAGGTGAACGGCCTCTCCCCAGTGTGAACCCGCTGGTGTGACTGCAGGGCGGATAACCGAGTGAATCCTTTCTCACACTGAGAGAAGAGCCACAGTGAGCAATTTGTTTTCACTGGGGAAAAGGTTCAAGGAGGAACTTAATCCAGGTCATCAACGTGCTCAGCAGCACAGTGATGTAGTCATATGAAAGCTTTTTCATCTCTTTCATTTGCATTGTTAGTGCACTAAAAGTGTGCTTCCTGTTTATTTCCAGCATTCCCATTTCTTTCATTTTATTGTATTATTTTTGGTTGGTGGACCCATAGTTGGAATGTACCTTTAAGCAAAAGAATGCTTGCTGGCACAGTGTGATCCTAGGTTTTGTATATTGGCATCAAATGAACCTTAGGAATCAGTTTTGGAGGAAGTCAGTTCATTTACATATCCAGCAAAATTCACCTGTTACACCGGACTTGTGCCGGGCGCCATGGGGTTGCTGAATCACACCTCTTGTCTTTTGAATTTAAGCATTATTGATGCATCTCCTACCCCTGAATCCAGTCTTCTTCTCTCTCATTACTCTTTCACATTTCCTCTCCTCTCCTTCTTATTTCTAGTCCCTCTTCTTTATATGTCCCCCCTTCTCATCTCTACTTCCTCCTTTCCTCTCCCCACCGTACTCTTTCCTCCCTCTTTAACCACATGATTTTGCTACTCCCCTTTCTTCACCACTTCTTTCAGTCCCTCATTCTTCTCCACTTATCCTTTCCACACACACCCCTGCCTCACTGCCACAATCCAATTATCTCCTCACCATCTCCATCCTACTTGACCTGAGTACTGCATTTAGTCTTGTGAAAAGTCATTCAACTAGTCAACCTAAATATTGCAATGCACAAATATTAATCACATAGGGAGGTCATGATAGTGGTCTGTGAGGGCAGCACGGTGGCGCAGTGGATAGCACTGCTGCCTCACGGCGCCGTGGTCCCAGGTTCGATCCCGGCTCTGGATCTCTGTCCGTGTGGAGTTTTCACATTCTCCCCGTGTTTACGTGGGTTTCACCCCACAACCCAAAGATGTGCAGGGTAGGTGGATTGGCCACGCTAAATTGCCCCTTAGTTGGAAAAAAATAATTGGGTACTCTAAATTTTTTTTTAAATGATTGTGGTCTGTTAGAGATGACTCGGAAAGTCCGTGTTGCTGTGGCAACATGCACATTTGCGTCTTTGCTGGAGCTATGAATAGGATAAAGGCTGCAACTTTCTATCACACAGCTAACCTGGAATCTTTCCTGTTCTTTGCACCTGCCTATGGAATATACTGGAAGGATTTGCAGCTTGATAATCAACTTGTTTGGCCACATGAGGAATGCACCTTCCTTGGCTGTAGAGTCCTGGGGTATGGGCCAAATCCTGAGCTTCTGACTCAGAGACAGCGGGCTGGATTCTCTGCCTTCCCAGCCAAATGATTCTTGGCGCCATTCCCACTGCTGGCCAATGGGATTTCCCATTTTATGCCGCTTGGAACCCCCTGGGCGGGGGGTGCGCTGCCGGCGGAACAGAGGATCCTGATGGCGGAGAATTCACCCAGGGACTCTAATCAGTGTGCCACAAGACACTGAGGTAATACTGAGTGATTATTTCATATCAAAGCATTAATTTATTCATATACAATTCCTTTGTCCACTATTTCAAGAAAGGTCTTAACCTGTTAATCTTAAAACTCTAGCATTTTGATATGTCAACATTGCAGAATACAGTGCCACCCAATGTGAGTTTTATTGCTTGCCTCGTTAAATGTGCATTTTGGAAAAATTTTGAAATAAGATGAAAATAAATCAACTTGTACATAGAACATAGATCAGTACAGCACAGAACAGGCCCTTCGGCCCTCGATGTTGTGCCGAGCAATGATCAGCCTACTCAAACCCACTTATCCACCCTCTACCCGTAACCCAATAACCCCCTCTTTAACCTTACTTTTTAGGACACTATGGGCAATTTAGCATGGCCAATCCACCTAACCCGCACATCTTTGGACTGTGGGAGGAAACCGGAGCACCCGGAGGAAACTCACGCACACACGGGGAGGACGTGCAGACTCCGCACAGACAGTGACCCAGCCGGGAATCGAACCTGGGACCCTGGAGCTGTGAAGCATTTATGCTAACCACCATGCTACCGTGCTACCCCCTGTACAGAAATATGAAAAATTTAATCTGCAGCAAGCCAAGCAATATATTTTTCAAAATTCAGTCAAAAAGCATCTCACATGAATTCAGGAACTAAAGAGTAAGTTGCATTGGTGGGGTAAAGCTATCTATTAAAACAAGAGAGATAAATCAACATAATTGCAAATGCAAAAGAGCCTTAAATATCTCTACTTAATTAAAGTACAGTGAGTGCAAAGTATTATCTTGCAATGTGTCTTCAGAAATATGGACTTCATTAAGGAAATGAGGAACATTGAAATCCTATACAGCTGTCGTTTTGACTTCAATAATTGATGTGTATCATTAATGGAACATTTCTATCCAGCCCATGACACTGCAAAGAAGGAAGAAAAGCATCTTCAATTATTGGCTTACTGCATATTTAAAACCAAGTACTGCCAATGAAATAAATTGTCAGCAACACTGCATTTGTAGCCATATTTAATATGCGTGATAATTGCATTACGGTGAGATTTTCTGCTCTTCCAATCAGAAATCCTTTGAGTAACAACATTAAGGGCAATTTGATTACAACATTTCTGAGGTATAAGAAAATTCTGACTTCCAGTGGCGCCTTGTTTGGCCACATGAGGAAAATCCCCCGATTTTCTACCGGACTTGAATTGTAAAACTGAAGACTGAGGCAATTGTGTACAGAATTCCCACATCGGTGCATGGAGAGAAGGACGAGAAGTGGTCGTAAAGGCAGAAACAGAAAGACAGAGAAGGCTTGGGCTGAAGCTGCAGCGGGAGACAGCATGGCGGAGGGCCGGACCTCCGGTTTGGCGATCCAGCGGTCAATGGAGCAGCCGATGCAAGTCATTCACAAAGGCTTTGCTAAGTAGAAACGGGACTGCTTGGACCTAATAAAAGAGTCAATTGAGCGGGTGGAGCTTAGATTGGACGCCCAAGATCGGGCGATCCAGAAGGTAGAGAAGGTGCTGGCTGAGCAGGCGGAATATCAAACTGCGGTGGAGTTGGAGGTGCAGCAGAAGAAGCTCCTGGAGAAGGTGGAGGTCCTAGAGAATAGGTCCCGCTGGCAGAACTTGAGAATCGTTGGGCTCCCGGAGGTGTCCAAAGGAGCGGATGCTGGGGTATACATCGCAAACATGTTTGAGAAGCTGCTGGGGGTTGGGGCATTCTCCCGACCCTTGGAGGTGGACAGGGCTTATAGAACACTCATGAGAAAGCCACGAATGGTATACCCCCCCCCCCAAGGGCAATGGTGGTGAGATTCCACAGGTACTTGGATAAGGAGCGCATTCTACAGTGGGCCAAGCAGACACGGAGCTGTAAATGGGACAATAGTATCCTGAGGGTCTACCAAGACCTGAGTGTGGAGATGGCCTGGAGAAGAGCAGGCTTCAACCAGATTTGGTCGATCCTTTATAAGAAAAAGGTGAAGTTTGGACTGTTGTATCCGGCCCGTCTCTGGGTCACGTACGAGGAACAGCACTTTTATTTCGAGTCGCCTGAAGACGCGCTGGACTTAATGAAAAGGAAAGGACTGATGGTGGACTGAGAACTTTTGAACTTTGCCGCAACATTTTTGTTTTTGTTTTTCTGGCCTTTAAAAAAGAAGTTTCCCGTTTTTCGTTTTGTGGAAGCTGTTTGTAATGCCTTCTTTATTGATTTGAGACCAGTGGCAGAGCTGAGTGAGTTAAGGTTTTCATTTGCACTATTGGGGGGGTGGAGGTGTGCTTGTTTAGATTTTGGTGCTTTTCTGTCAGGCCATTGTGTGGGGATTGTTTGATGCTGGAGTATGTTTGTATGAGTGGGGGGGGGGGAGGGGGAGGGGGAGGGAACAATAGGTGGGAGACTATCCGACGCCAGGGATGGGGGCCACCAAGTTAGCTGAGCGGGCTAGCTCACGGAAGTGTAGTAGGGGGTGTGCATATGTTCGGTTTATTAAAGGGGTTTGGGTTACTGGGGGGGGGGAAGGGGGGAAAATGTTCTGCTGGCGAGGGAGGGACTTGGGCGAAGGGACAGAGAGGAGGTTGGGGCGGAGGCTGCCTGGGGCCGGGCCGGGCCACTGTTTAATGTAGGGCACTGATTAAATATTTTCTGTTTAATGTTTAATGTGGGGGGCAATGAGCCCCCCAACTAGGCTGATCACCTGGAATGTTCGAGGGTTAAATGGGGCGATCAAGAGGGCACGTGTGTTCGCGCTTCTTAGGGAACTGAACGCGAACGTGGTAATGTTGCAGGAGATGCACCTTAGAGTAATTGACCAGATTAGATCGAGGAAAGGCTGGGTCAGTCAGGTTGATGTGGAGTTTATAAAGAGGATGCTGGGGAAGATACCGGACCTGGACTCGCACAGTTTGGTCATGGGAGGGGACTTCAGCACAGTTATTGGCCCTCCAGTGTTCATGGAGCAAATGGGGGGGGGGGGGGGAGGGGGGGGGGGGGCTGGATCCATGGAGATTTGGGCAGACAAGGGTGAAGGAGTTCTCCTTCTACTCACACATAAAGTGTACTTCCAGATTGATTTTGTTATTTTTTGCAGGGCCTTACTGGCAGGGGTGGTGGACAAGGGGTACTCGGCGATCACAATCTCAGACCATGCTCCGCACTGGGATGACCTGCAGGTTAGTAAAGACTGTAACCACCACCCGCACTGGAGGTTAGATGTGGGACTTTTGGCTGACGAAGGGGTGTGCGAGCCCCAGAGGAAATGTATTCAGAACTACCTGCAGGTCAATGACACGGGGGAAGTTTCAGCAGCGGTGGTCTAGGAAACACTGAAGGAGGTGGTCAGAGGGGAGCTGATCTCGATACGAGCCCATAGGGAGAAGGTGGACAGGACAGAGACGGACTGACAGGTAAAGGAGATACTAAAGGAGATCGATAGGAAGTATACGGAGACCCCAGAGACAGGGATTTTAAGGGAACGGCGGAGGCTACAGGTGGAGTTTGGCTTGTTAACCACAGGGAGGGCGGTGGAGCAGCTGAGAAAGGCAAGGCGGGTGATCTATGAGTATGGAGAGAAGGCCAGCAGAATGCTTGCACAGCAGCTTAGAAAGAGTGAGGCAGCCAAGGAGATAGGAAAAGTAAATGACGGAGATGGGAACCTAGTTGGAGATTCAGCAGGGGTGAATAAGGCATTTAGAGATTTCTACAGTAGGCTGTATAGGTCAGAACCCGCTACGGGGCTGGAGGGGATGAGGCACTTCTTGGGGGGGCTGAATTTCCCAAAGGTGGACGGGGAACTGGTAGAAGGGCTGGGGGCCCCCGGTCGGGTTGGAAGAGATAGTGGAGGGTCTGAAGGCCATGCAGTCAGGTAAAGCCCCGGGGCCGGACGGGTACCCAGTGGAGTTTTATAAAAGGTTCTCTGGGATATTGGGGCCGGTGTTGTTGAGGATGTTCAATGAGGCAAGGGAAAGAAGGGTTCTGCCCCAGATGATGCCACTGGCCACGATTTCGCTGATTCTGAAGCGGGACAAGAACCTGGAGCTGTGTGGGTCCTACTGGCCGATATCCCTGTGAATGTGGACGCCAAACTGCTGGCCAAAACTTTGTCCTCCAGGATTGAGGATTGTGTTCCGGATTTTATTGGGGAGGACCAGACGGGGTTTGTTAAGGGTAGGCAGTTGGTGGCCAATGTAAGAAGGCTGTTAAATGTGATCATGATGTCCCCAGAAGGTAGGGAGGTGGAGATAGTGATCGCAACGGATGCAGAAAAGGCTTTTGATCAGGTAGAATGGGATTATCTGTGGGAGGTACTGGGACGGTTCGGATTTGGGTGGGGCTTTATTGATTGGGTCAGGTTGCTGTATCAGGCTCCTGTGGCAAGTGTGCAGACGAATAGGAAAACATCTGACTATTTTAGACTGCACCGGGGGACAAGACAGGGATGCCCCCTGTCCCCACTGTTGTTCGTGCTAGCTATAGAGCCGTTGACAATTTCTCTGAGAGCCTCAAGGGGCTGGAAGGGACTGGTCCGGGGTTGGGGGGGGTGGGGGGGGGGGGGGGGGGGGGGGGGGGGAGAGTGGAGCACAGAGTCTCACTCTATGCAGACGACCTACTTCTATATGTATCGGACCCAATAGAGGGGATGGAAGAAATCATAAGGATTCTGGGGGAATTTGGCCGGTTTTCGGGGTATAAGCTAAATATGGGGAAAAGTGAGATGTTTGCGGTCCAGGCGAGATGAGAGGAGAGGTGATTGGGGGAGCTGCCGTTTAGATTGGTAGGGGAAGCTTTAGGTACCTAGGCATTGAAGTGGTGCGGGAATGGGACCGGCTGCATAAATTAAATCTGGCCCGACTAGTCGACCAAATGATGGACGAGTTTCGGAGATGGGACGCGCTTCCTTTGTGATTAGCTGGAAGAGTGCAGACAGTGAAGATGGCGGTCCTCCCGAGATTCCTGTTTGTGTTTCAATGTTGCCCCATCTTTATTCCGCGGTTCTTTTTTAAACGGGTCAACAAAGTGATCACTGGCTTTGTTTGGGCGGGCAAGACCCCGCGAGTAAGGAAAGTAATGCTTGAATGGAGTCGGGGAGAGGGCGGGCTGTCACTGCCAAACTTTAGTCACTATTACTGGGCGGCAAATATAACTATCAGGAAGTGGGTGGTGGGGAGGGGTCGGCATGGGAGCGTATGGAGGCGGCTTCATGCAAGGCCACCAGTCTGGGGGCCTTAGTAACTGCACCTCTGCCGTTCCCATTGGCACGATATTCCACCAGCCCCGTGGTGGTGGCGGCCCTGAGAGTCAGGGCGCAATGGAGGAGACATGTGGGAGCAGAGGGAGCATCGGTCTGGTCCCCAATCTGTAACAATCACTGGTTTGCCCCGGGAAGTATGGATGGGGGGGTCCAGATATGGGGGAGAGCAAGGATTGAGAGGATGGGGGATATGTTTATGGAGGGGAGCTTTCCGAGTGTGAGGGCACTTGAGGAGAAGTTTGGGTTGGCGAGGGGAAACAAATTCAGGTATCTGCAGGTGCGGGACTTTCTACGTAAACAGGTGTCAACCTTCCCGCTCCTACCGCTAAGGGGGATTCAGGACAGGGTAGTTTCCAGAGGGTGGGTAGGAGAAGGGAGCGTCTCTGACATTTACAAGGAATTTATGGTGTCAGAGGAGACGCAGACCGAGGAGCCGAAGCGCAAGTGGGAGGAGGAGCTGGGAGGAGAGATAGAGGATGGTTTATGGGCGGAAGCGTTGAGTAGAGTCAACGGGTCTGCAACATGTGCCAGGCTCAGCCTGATACAATTTAAGGACGTTCACTGGGCTCAGCCTAGTACTATTCTTTGGGGTGCAAGCCAGCTGTGCAAAATGTGTGGGAGGACCAGCGAACCATGTCCACATGTTCTGGGCATGTCCGAAGCTTAGGGGATTTTGGCAGGGGTTTGCAGATGTCATGTCCACGGTGTTAAAAACAAGGGTGGCAACGAGTCCAGAAGTGGCGATTTGCGGGGTGTCGGAAGACCCAGGAATCCAGGAGGAGAAAGAGGCAGACGTTCTGGCCTTTGCTTCCCTGGTAGCCCGGAGAAGGATACTATTATCTTGGAGGCACTCAAAGCCCCCGAAGTCGGAGTCCTGGCTATCGGACATGGCTAGCTTTCTCTGTTTGGAGAAAATCAAGTTCTCCTTGAGAGGGTCACAGTTTGGGTTCGCCCGGAGGTAGCAGCCATTCGTCGACTTCTTAGCGGAAAATTAATCGTCAGCAGAAGGCGGGGGGGGTTAGTTTAGCTTAGAGTAGGCGGTTAATAAAGGTGGGACCTGTAAGGGAGGGAGACGGCTTTTGCGCTGTTTATAGTTTCAAGTACAATGTTTATTTTGTTGTTAAAATACCAAAAATACCTCAATAAAATGTTTATTAAAAAAAAGAAAATTCTAATTTTCAATTTGGTATAGGAGCATTTTCTGTCAGGTGTAAGGATAGCAGGAAACTTCTTCTATGATCAAGCATCACAAAAACGTACAATTGCTGTCACCAGTTATGTTCTCAGACATTGGATGATCTGCGTAATATGCTTAGTTCTAACTTAAGTCTGATGTCGCACAATTAGAAAGATAAACTTACATGGCAATTTGGCTTGAGTTTGCGATAGTGACCCAAATGTTTTTAAAGGTGACTTGCTAAAGGTAACTAAAAAGTATCAAAAGTGTTGAGGGCAGGAGGGGATGTTCATTTAAACAGCACCAGTTTCTTCCTTTTCCACTTGTCCGTAAACAGAGAAGTGTTTTGGATTTTCTTCTTCCTTTATTTAAATGTACCTTATATGGTACATTTCCCAACCCTTCAATGTCAATGTGACCTCATTTTTCATTAATGACCCCACAGCAAATTTGAGATGGGATGAACTCAAAGGTTTGCTTATGGTGTCCACTCAAAATGCAGGAGGAGGATCCCAACATTGTCGCCTGTGCACCCATTCAGGAAAAGAGAGAAAGAAAAGATTTACAGTACAGAGATAACAGAGAAAAGAAATAACCTCTTTGACCCTGAAAAACATTATTTTACAGGTGTGGAGTCGCATCAACTCGGAAGAAGGTTCGTGTTTCATTTTAAAACTAGAAATTTAATTTATATAGGAGCATAATGTCAGAAATAGGAGAAGGGAAAGGGGCATACGGCCCCACAAAACTGCGCTGCCAGGTAAGAAGATCATGGCTGATCCGATATAGTTTTTCTGTTTCATGTCTTTCCCTTAATTCCAATATGTATGTCCCCATATTTCACTTCCTGGACAATGATTCAAATATAATTTATGTTTTCTGTTTTGCACTTCCTGCTGTTCAGTCTGTGTGTTCCAAGAAGGATTCTTCAAGTTAGTTGAAGGGTATCTCTGCTGATTGCCTGGTCAGAGTCACCAGTCATCTGCAGGCAGCCCTGATTTCAAACGGGTGCCCAAAGTCTGTAAGTCTCCGCTGACATGCCTACTGAAAGCCCATGGGTAACTGTACTCAAGGAGGCTAATGGCGAAGGGCGCTTCTTTGCAGCTCACAGTAAAATCCAGGCTATTAATATATTTTTGTTTTGAATTAAATTTCAGACAACCTACTTAGATAAGCCCTCCACTTCCCTCTGTGCCTCCCTTCGAATCTCCTGAGACTTTTCGAGGCACTGATTGCTGCTCGAGGCATGATCAATTGGACAAAGACGATAGTTGAATCTAACTGAGGCTTTATTGCTATAAGATGTGTGGCCTGCCACAGCAGCTGGCCAAATGGCTGCTAGCTGGAGGACACGCATATTTATACAGCAGGCAGAGATTACCTGTGAACCTGTAGTACAGGTCCTACCGTACATCACATAATACAGGTGCAACAGTGCTACCACACTGTTTACCACACTGCTATGAACAGCAACTCCACTGACGCCATCCTACACTCTCACTACCCTTCCTGTCCAGTTGTCCTGTGGGGAGTTCACCCCAACAGTCTCCTTCCCATTCGACTCGATCTCCTTCCCTGACTTATCCCATTCACTTGTGTACAAAGCCCCTGTCATCCAGAAGCTCAATGTGGATGATTACGTTCATGACATCAAGATATTGACAGAAAGCTGACTGACGGGGTGATGATACATTCCCCCTCAATGAAGTCTCCTCACCTGCCTACATTTTTCACCACTTGCCCCACCCAGACTGTCACGATGGCTATGTGGCTCCTATCACCAAATCACACTTCGATCTGTTCCTTTTATGAGCATTTCACTCATTACCCCTCTCCACATTCATTTAAAATTCTAGGCCTTTATCACCAATGCAAATCACCTTAAACATTTTCTCAGAGGCATCTTCACTGGTTTCCTCCCACATCCTTGATGATTTTAATCTCCATCCCATTCATCTTGCTCTCCTCTTGAGTTCACTGCCCTCTTATTCTCCCTTAATACTGCCCCCCATATAAGCTCCCTGATCTACATCACAGCCATTCCCTTTACCTTGCTATCTCACAGTGCCTTGTTATTCACATCATATCACTCAGAGCTCAGACCATCCTTGATCATTTCCTTTTCATCATGATTTATTATCTCCACCCGACCCCAATTTCTACTGTGTCTGCCCCGGACCAAAAAGCGCCAGGGACCTGGGTTCTATTCCATTCTTGGGTGGCTGAGTTTGCTGAAAGCGCTGAGTTTGCATTTTCTCACCATGTCTGCATGGGTTTCCTCTGTGTGCTCTGGTTTTATAGAATTTACAGTGAAGAAGGAGGCCATTCTGCCCTTCAAGTCTGCACCAACCCTTGGAAAGATCACCCCACTTAAGCCCACACTTCCACCCTACCCCCGGAACCCAGTAACCCAATAACCCCGCCTAATCTTTTTTTTTTGACACTAAGGGCAATTTAGCATGGCTAATCCACCTAAACTGCACATCTTTGGACTGTGGGAGGAAATCGGGGCACCCGGAAGAAACCCATGCAGACACGGGGAGAACGTGCTGACTCCGCACAGACAGTGACCCAAGCCGGGAATCGAACCTTGGACCCTGGAGCTCTGAAGCCACAGTCCAAAAATGTGCAGGTTAGGTGGATTGACTATACTAAATTTCCCGTTAATGTCCAAAGATGTGCAGGTTAGATGGGGATAGGGTGGGGTGTGGGTCGAGGTAGGGTGCTCTGAGAGGCTTGGTGCAAACATTGCTCATTATGCTAGGAGCATCCAAAGGTGCAAAGATAACTGCTGCCTTCTTTTCTCTACTGCAAAGTATCTTACAAAGTATCTACCTGTACTCTTCACCTTGACCTCCAACAAGTGTGAGGACGTTCAGGATTTGTTTATCAGGAGGAATCAGACCAACGAACCAGCTACTTCTGCCTCTCTTCCCCCCCCCCCCCCCCCCCCCCACTCCCTCCCCCCCACCTCTGCTCACCCCACCTTCGGCCAGCCCAAGAGACCAAACCTCCTCTCATGATACAAGCCTGAACTTGGAGCTTTTTCTAGTTTATCTTCTTTCCACCCTCTTTCCTTTTCAGGTTCACTATTACCATAATGCTCCACTCTTATTCGTTTGATTCATTCCTACAAAACTGATGGCTGACCAACGTCCCCTCCTAGTCCCCTCTGAACAACAGGTTCAGAGCCATCTCACTACTACTATGCAGTGGTTACATGAGTGGTCTTTTCCACTAACAGGATGCTACCATCAATCCAGAAAGGGTCTCACTATGGGACGGAGGTCCAAGCGGAGACAAGCGACGTGGCACCACCGACACCTGGCACTGCCAGTCCTGGAGGCCCGCTGTGTCATCGACCAGGGTCTGAACGTTCACAGTGATGGAGCTCAGGGAGTGTGCCATTCCTGTCAGGGACTGCAGCCTCCTGCTGGGCTTGTGCGACGCCATCCAGCACGTGTGCAAGGTCGCCAATGCTCTCAGCGATGGCCTGTTGGGACTGGGCCATGGCCTGCTGAGACTCAGCCATGGCCTGCTGAGACTCGGCCAGAGCCCGGAGTGCGGTGGCAATGTCGAGCTAGCTCTGGGACATGGCTGCCTGTGAGAGGGCAGCCCTGTCCTGGGCCACTGATGATGTGTGCACATGAAGCCCCGTGCCTTGCAGAACCTGACCCATGGCCAAAACTGTTGACCCCATTGCCTCCACCATGGACGCCACCCGTGCAGTGCCAGCCTGGGTGGCAGCCATGACCAGCACCACTCCCTGCTCCTGACGCGGATGGACTCCTCCAACTGCATCTGGAAATGCTGGAAGGCGGCCGTCATCCCGTTGTCCACTCCCTGGTTTTCCAAACGCATCGCGTCTGTGGGTGGGTCTGGTAAGTCCAGGAACCCGCACCTGCCCTCCGACCGTCCAGCAGCTCGGCTGCTCCTACCTCCACCTGCTGTACCAGTTCGGCTGTGTGGTGTGCAACAGTCAGTGTCCCAGAAGCCTCATCACTAATGTGCCCAACCGAGGTGAATGTATCTGCGATGATGGAGGGTGTGGGTGACAGCAGAGAAGCAAGGTCCATGTCCTCATCGGATCCCAGGTCTGGGGTCTCCTGGGTCGCGCTTTGGACCGATGGGCATTGTTCCCGGCCCATGTGAGGTGCCGTGTCCGGTCTGTCCATCATCTGTCTGGCCGTCCTCTGTGTGTTACTGTCCAGATCCCCATCCTCTGTCCGTCACTGCCCTGGCTCTCCATCCTCTCTTCGTCCATCTCATGGCCGTCAGTGTCCTGACTGTCCATCCTGTGTTCCTCAGTGTCGTTTCTGTCGGTCCTCTGTGCATCCGCTTCCTGTGCCCCGGCCTTGAGAGGGCCCTCCTGACTGTCTTCCTTCCCCTCCCACGCGTGCGTCCCTGTGGGCGGATGAACTTGGACCTGAATGCCGGGGACTGCCGAGACGTTCCGGGACGATCGGCTGCTGGCCCTGGAATACACAATAAAGCATGCATCGTTCGACACGTGGAGTCGGGTGTGAGGGGATGGAGGGGGCAGTGTGAAGGGGTGGAGAATGAGGGGGGTTAGGGGGTGGAGGGGGCAGTGTGAGGGGGTGGAGAGTGAGGGGGGTTAGGGGGTGGAGGGGGCAGTGTGAGGGGGTGGAGAGTGAGAGGGGGTTTAGGGGGTGGAGGGGGCAGTGCGAGGGGGTGGAGTGTGAGGGGGGTTAGGGGGTGGAGGGGGCAGTGTGAGGGGCTGGAGAGTGAAGGGGGTTTAGGGGTGGAGGGGCAGTGTGAGGGGGTGGGGAGTGAGAGGGGTTAGGGGGTGGAGGGGGCAGTGTGTGGGGGGGTTTAGGGGGTGGAGGTGGCAGTGTGAGAGGGTGCTGTGTGAGCGGGGTGGAGAAGGCGAGGGGCTGAGGGAGTGTAGCCAGGCAGGGGAGTCTCACTTGGTACTGTGCCTCCGATCTGGCATGGCACTACCCCCCTACCCCCCCCCCACCCCCCCCCCCCCCCCCCCACCCCCCCCCCCCCCCCCCCCCTCCGGATGGCAGCTTCCCCCAGCGAGGTCCAGAGTCCTCTGCTCATGGATGGTGAGGGGGTGCAGTACAGGAGATTCCCCCCCGGTTCTTGCATACTCACAATGGTTCTGGGCTGTCTTGTCCTGCAGCGGGGGGAAGCATCAGAGTTAGGCGGTCAGCGGTAAGACGCGCAGATGTTGGCAACATTATGACTGGGGGGGGGGCGGGGCACTGAGCACCACGCCATGGAAATTGCAAGGTGGGTGTGGTGCTCATGTGTGCCGGGTGCAACGTGGTGCCCTCCCCTTCCTGCGTGGGCGGGGAGGGGGCGCGCGACACGTGGTTGGGGGGGGAGGGAGGGGTGGGGTGTGGCCCGTGGGAACTCTCGGGGTACTTGCCCTGGCAGCCCTCATGAGGTTGTGGAGCTTCTTGCGGCACTGGTTTCCAGAGCGGGGTGGCGTGCCCCACAGTGCTGACAGCGATGCCCACTTCACGCCATCTGCGCTTGACTGTACTGTCCGGGTACCGGTGGCCACGTCTTGGGCACAGGATCACCCTGTGCTCTTCAACTGCATCCAGCAATGCCTCCAGGTCATTGTCCCGGGAGCGGAACGGCGGGGCTCAGCCATCTCTCTCTGTCGGGGCCTATGCGCGGATCGCGCACATTAAATGATGCAGCGCGGCGTCATCTGGGCGTCGCGCGATGATGGCGCTGCTCTGGCACCACGCCCACCGCGTTTCTCACGGCCCCACTGCTGGTCCCTTTTCGGGGCCTGAATCGATGCTGCCGGCGGCCTGTTGGCAACTTCTGGAGTCTGCACATGTCAGACATGGAAATCCAGAGGTTAATGTCAGTGATTCTATGTGTTTCCTGACGGTAGGCTGTTGAGGTAGTCTACCTGTACCTTGTGTCATGTGAGAGTACCTTTAAGAAATGGGTGTTTTTATAGAATAACTGTAGTGGGTGTACCGTTAAGAAATGGGTGTTTATTACTGCAGTGATGTCAGAGAGTGGGTGCAGCTGGGCTGTCTGTCTGCTTTACTTTCATTTTTGAGTAGGCTGCTAGAGTGAAGTTTTAGTTTCGTTTTCAGAGAGAAGAGCTGCAGTGAAAGCCATCAGATGTGCATGGATCTCTCGACAAGCTAAGGAGTGTTCATTTGGGTGATTTCAAAGGGATAACTGCTCTCATTAGAGAATTTAAACCTGATCTCTGTGTTAAAAAGGTCTTTTGTCTTCTGGATGTTGTTTGGGAACATTAAGGATTACTTAGTGTTGTATTCTTTGGGCGTTGTATTTGAATTGATGGTTGCTAAGATGTTCACTGTATGTTTTAAAAAGGTTAACTTGAGTTAATGGATTAAAAATTGTTTTGCTTTAACAAATCTTGCACCACACCTGTAGAGTGGGCCGTGTGCTCTCCATACCACAATCTATTAAAAGTTGTGGGTCAGGAGAACTCCATGATACACTTTGTGGTTCTCTAAACCCTGGCCCATAACACTTGTAACCAATTGAAAATCATTGAACTGTTGAAAGCTTCTATGTTTGAGATCTTGGTCTTGCTTTAAAAACACTTCAAAATTAAGTATAACTGAGCTTTTAAGAGCTCATTAAGTTCATTATCGCTACTAAGCAGTCTTATTGGCCTGAAGAAATATGTTTGTGCATGGCACATTTCTCCCTTATTATCAGTGTTATGTTCCTTGTATTGTTATCCAAGGTAGCCAAAGTCGTAGTGTTTACAAAGAACATAGATCTATATGTTTAAACCAAAGCTATTTTATTTTACACTACTTGAAATGGTTTGCACACTCTACTGAGTAATAACTAACAAAATAATAGTATTATATCTATATTACAATCTCTTACAATATATTAATTATCTCTCTCTAATACAACCTACACTCTATACAACCTGCATCAGCTTCTCCTAGAATGCTTTGAGACGCAGCCTTTTATAAGACTACTCAGTGATGCCATCTAGTGTTGATATACATGAACATCATCTTGTTAACCCTTTACTCGCCTTAGATTATACATATCATTACCATCAGTATTTCCATAACATTAGAGATAGTTTGAAACATGATATTTTATCTTCAACCTTAATTCCACGTATATGTCCCAATCATCTATTTCACTATCTGCAATAAAAGTTACAATTTTAAGTGATGGGGCTCGGTAGCTTTTACCTCATAGCTTTCTGTCTGAATATTGGGTAGCACGGTGGCGCTACCCTGCTGCCTCAGGGCGCCGACATCCCAGGTTCGATCCCGGTTCTGGGTCATTGTCTCTGTGAAGTTTGCACATTCTCCCCGAGTTTGCATGGGCTTCATCCCCATAACTCAAAGATATGCAGGGTAGCTAGATTGGCCATGCTAAATTGCCCCATAATTGGAAAAAATTAATTGGGTACTCTACATTTATGTCGGGGCTGGTTTAGCACAGGGCTAAAGAGCTGGCCTTGAAAGCAGACCAAGACAGGCCAGCAGCACGGTTCAATTCCCGTACCAGCCTCCCTGAACAGGTGCCAGAATGTGGCGACTAGGGGCTTTTCACAGTAACTTCATTTGAAGCCTATTTGTGGCAATAAGCGATTTTCATTTCATTTCATTTTTCATTTCAGTGCACTTGACTGCTTGCTGTATGTAAAGATATCACTGTTACTGGGCACCTGGAGATACCCTTTACTTGGCATAAATATTCTGTCTGATACCTGAAAAAGTAAAGTCCACGTCACTGAATCGCTCGATCTTTGAATAGCTTTCTTCAGAATCAATGGTGAGTGCTGACCTCTGAGTGTGTGTGAAGAAAATTGCAAGGCCTTGTATTTCTGAAATCTCTGGCATACAATGAGATACAACCATCGGTCAATTTACTGACCTACAAGGGCTTCAGTTTTGCAGGAATTAATTCTATGGTGTTTAATAAATCAGTTTGAAATTTCAAGTCAGGGCACAAAGAGAGAAAATTTACCATGGTGAGATCTGTAGAATGTCAGCTTAGTTGTCATGTAACTTGCATACATGTATTGTTTTATTAATGTTCTGTTATAAAGCGGAGTGTAACATAATTATATCCTAATCTTTCCAGCCAAATTCACATTGCAATTGGCCTATTCCTGCTGAGATTGCAGGATACTTTGGATGATCAACCTTCTGGTATTGAGCTTCCAATGGGTCATCGGGACAATTAAATTTAATGAAATTTTTATTGCTTAAAATGAAAGAAGGCTATGATCCTCAAGATGGAAGCAGGATGATATTATCAGGACATTAAGTTCCTTTTTTATGATAGTAATTAAAGAAAATTAATATGAGATGAGTTGCAGCAAAATACATTTTTTTCTCTCTAACTGAGTAACTATAATATGAAGGCTGTCCCAGTTTTAAAAAATTAAAAACCCAACCTTAATTTGGTGATTATGTACTCATACGTTGGAAATGGAATATTGTGAAGTGTCATGACAGAAATGGTAGCAAAACACATCCAGCTGATAAAAGGATGGTTTGTGGAACTGAAAATAAATATGATTCTTGAAGATTTTTTTAGTGAAGATTATTGCTTGAAGAAAAATGAAATGCTAAGTTTGCAGATTATACAAAGATCTGTAGAGGGACAGGTAGTATTGAGGAAGCAAGGGGGCTGCAGAAGGATTTGGACAGGTTAGGAGAGTGGGCAATGAAGTAGCAAATGAAATACAATGTGGAAAAGTGTGAGGTTATGCACTTTGGAAGGAGGAATTTAGGCATAGACTATTTCCTAAATGGGGAAATGCTTAGGAAATCAGAAGAACAAGAGAATTGGGAGTCCTTGTTCATGATTCTCTTTAGGTTAACGTGCAGGTTCCGTCAGCAGTTAAGAAGGCAAATGCAATGTTAGCATTCATGTCGAGAGGCTAGAATACAAGACCAGCGAGGTACTTCTGAGGCTGTATAAGGCTCTGGTCAGACCCCATTTGGAGTATTGTGAGCAGTTTTGGACCCCGTATCTAAGGAAGGATGTGCCGGCCTTGGAAAGGGTCCAGAGGAGGTTCACAAGAATGATCCTTGGAATGAACAGCTTGTCGTATGAGGAATAGTTGAGGACTCTAGGTCTGGACTCGTTGAAGTTTAGAAGGATGAAGGAGGATCTTATTGAAACTTACAGGATACTGCGAGTCCTGGATAGAGTGGATGTGAAGAGGATGCTTCCACTTGTGGGAAAAACTGGTACCAGAGGACACCATCTCAGACTCAAGGGACAACCCTTTAAAACAGAGATGAGGAGGAATTTCTTCAGCCAGAGGATGGTGAATCTGTTGCACTCTTTGCCGCAGAAGGCTGTGGAGGCCAAATCATTCATTGTCTTTAAGACGGAGATAGATAGGTTCTTGATGAATAAGGGTATCAGGAGTTATGGGGAGGATGCAGGAGAATGGGGATGAGAAAAATATCAGCCATGATTGAATGGCGGAGCAGACCCGATGGGCCAAGTGGCCTAATTCTGCTCCTATGTCTTATGGTCTTATATGTTGAATGTAGGATACAGTTCAAACAAAGGAGAAAATGTTATAATTAAAGATAAACTTCCTGAAGGCCAGAATAGGAAAAGGAAATCCTGAAAAGCAAGAATTAAAAAAGTAGACTTATCATTTCAATATCTTTGTTGTTTAAGACAGAGGTTCTGAGGCGATCCCACCTCCACCTGCCTCCCACATCATATTTCACAAAACCCATGTCACACAAGAATGTCCTGTTAAAAAGAAGTTATATAATGAAATATGTATATTCTGACCTCTTCCACTGAAGGTGAACAGAGATAATGGGTGGAATTTCACAAACCTTCCCAACGCCGGGTTCTTCTATCCCGCCAAAGTCAATGGAGTTTTAAACAGCTCGCGTATTTCACAGTCCCGCTCCCCACTGTTTCAGGGCCGCAAAATTTCAGCCAATGTGTTTGCCCCTGTTAGTCTTTTGTCTGTAAATCTATAATATATATCTCAAAAATGAATGGACTATTTTCAGTGAAAGTTGCTACACTGATAGGGTAAGCCCTGAGGAAGAACTGGTTAGCTTTTGACAAAGGTGAGGATCCAGATCTGGATCCTGGAATTTTGTAAAGGATGCATTAAAATTGAGAGGTAGGAAAAACTGACTTGGTGTCATTCCACAGTAATATGACTGACTCTAAAATGTCAACATCCACAGACATGCGTGCAAAGTCGCATCGTCATTTCTGTGGTACTCCACCTTTGCCACTCTAGTTTACGGCACCATCGTTCCCCATATAACTGAAGTGATTAAAATCACCGTCAGGTACAAAGAACAAAGAACAGTACAGCACAGGAGCAGGCCCTCCAAGCCTGTGCCGATCATGATGCCTGTCTAAACTAAAACCGTTTGCACTTCCGGTGTCCGTATCCCTCTTTTCCCAGCCTATTCATGTATTTGTCAAGATGTCCCCTGGTAATTGACTTGTTCCTCCATTGGAAAAAGTGTCTGGCTATCCACTCATAATTTTGTAAACGTCTTATCAGGTCGCCCTTCCACATCCATTGTTCCAGTGAAAACAATCCAAGTCTATCCAACCTCTCCTCGTAGCTAATGCTCTCCAGACCAGGCAACATCCTGGTAAATCTCTTTTGTACCCTCTCCAAAACATCCACATCCTACTGATGGGGTCACAACCAGAATTGTACACAATATTCTGAATGCGGCCTAGCGAAGGTTCTGTACAGCTGCAGTACCTTATCCTCTAATGCAAAATATGATTTTTTTTCTGACCCTATTATATCCGTCACATGCTCCCAGAGTATCTTGATATCAAGATCCAATAGTCAATAAGAAGGAGAACTGCTGCTATTTGTATTCTGTTTTGAACTTAATTGGACACAGTGTCTAGTAACTCATTAGTATAAGATGACCCCATTAAGATCTTGTTCAGGGAGTTGCCACCCCGGATGTTCTCACTGCATTATAATAGTAACTGTTTCATGTAGAACAAATAATTAAACATTACACCATCTGGAGATACTGTTTGTTTTCATTAAAATAATACAACAGAAAAAACTTTAACACAAAACACATTAATGAACAATCCTTAAACTAAAACTTACACGTCCCAAATAACTTTCCAAGTGGTTTGCATAATTTGCTACAGTATAAGGCAAGTTAAACAAATGTGACTACTATAACGACTAGGACAATTTGAGTGCATTGTGTTACAACTAGGTAAGGATAATTGGCTTCCCATATATCAGCCCCCTCAGTCGGTCTCAGAAAAGGTTTTTTTTAAAATGGATTTTCTCTATGGATGCCTTTTCCAAAGCAAATGTACTTATTTGTTAATAATAATAATCCTCGTTGTCACAAGTAGGCTGACATTAACACTGCAATGAAGTTACTGTGAAAAGCCCCTAGTCGCCACATTCCGGCACCTGTTCAGGTACACAGAGGGAGAACTCAGAATGTCTAATCCACCTAACAGCATGTCTTTCGGGACTTGTCGGAGGAAACTGGAACACCCGGAGGACTCAGGGAGAACGTGCAGACTCCACACAGACAGTGACCCAAGCCGGGAATTGAATCTGAGACCCTGGCACTGTGAAGCAACAGTGTGAACCACTGTGCTACCGTGCTGCCCCACGGTACGAAGGAGCCAATCAAACCAGGCTTTCGTGAGTCAAAGAGGAAATAAATAGTAAAATACATGACAACACACACACATACATTTCAAAAGTCATAAAAGTTAGAATAAAAAGTAAAGTTAAAAGAATATATGATAAAGTCATTTGCTTGTCCTTGAGACGTAGACTGGTGAATGTTGCAGCCTTTTGAAGTTAATTGATTTCCTTTAAAATCCTAGAGCTGAATTAAAGTCCGGGTGACTGCACTTTGCTGGAGACAGAATTATCTTCGAAAAGGGAGAAAGAGAGAGTGAGTGAAAAAGAGAGAATGAGAAGGTGGGAGAGAGAAATTCCTTATTACTCTCTTCAGCAATCTTTCCAAATAACTTTGATGATTTTATCTCTGTCTGGCTTGGCAAAGCAAGTGCTTAAACCTCCTATACATATATTCCATGAAAGGAATTTGATTAGCATGGCTTTCAGTCATTGTGTAGAACAAGTAATCACATTTTTGATCTTTCATCTAAGAAACATTTGCAATAAAAATCATTTAAAAAACAAAGAAACCTTTGGCACATTTCAAGATGATAGAACCAAACAGAGATAAGGGTATTTTGACCTCCACAGGGGCTGATAGAATTACAGTTGATTGAGTCCAAACCTGTGCATTTTAATACCTTCCTTTTAGGAGCTCAGTTTTGAAATGAATATTGACACCCCCAGATGTGAAATTCCTTGCAATATATTAGGGTAGGTCTGCAGTCCAATCCATATAGGAACTTTACAGAAAAGTGGGCAACTTGCAATACCACATCAGATGACTGGTGATAGCCATCTTTGGCCAATGTCTTTCCTTGTTTTTTTTGTTTCAACAAACAGATTCTCTTTAAACAGTTCAATATATTTCTGTTCAGCTGATGAAGTTATAGGTAGATCGCACTCAGCCACAAGTTCCTGTTGTCATGCACCTATTCACAAACATGTCCAGTGCCAAGAACATGTTGTCAATAATGATCAGAAATGAAAGGAGTGCTTTTGGATATGCAAATATACTTTGATACTGGAACTGCCACAACCATATCCGAGTGAAGTACAGTGCATAATAAAAGAGAAAGTGAGGTGCAGAACAGTGAGAGCAGCGGGGCGACAAAGAGCATGGAGCATGGTACAGGAAGCCATTTAAATGATGAGGGACTATCAGGAACATAGTGGAAGTAGGAAGCAGCATAATAAGGGGTACATATGCAATTCTCTGCACCCAAGAGTGAGAGTCCAGAAGGTTATGTTTTCTGCCTGGTTCAAGGGTTTGGGACATCTTCCCTTGGCTGGAGAGAAACTTGTAGCAGAAGTGGGTAGATCAAGTGGTCATCGTCCACATTGGTACCAATGACCAGGTAGGTCTCGGAAGGAGAGTCTGCTAAGAGATTTTGAGCACCTAAAGACTAAATTAAAAAACACATCCTCAAAGGTAATAATCGATACATTATTACCTGAGCCATTGGCAGATTGATGTCGGGTAAATAAGAAAAGAGTTAAATGCATGGCTTAAAGATTGGTGAGGGAGGTTTTCGATTCCAAGGGCACTGGCATCTGAATTGGGGAAAGTGGGAGCTGCACCGTTGGGCCGGTCTTTACCTCTACAATTCTGGGATCAATGTTCTGGCAAGTTGCATATCTAGGATAGTGGATGGGTTGTAGGAAGGTGTGATAAACGAAAGTGAGAGGAGAAGGTGAGAGAACAGAACAGCAATAAGAGAAATGGTTATCAAAATGTGTCAGAAAGACTTACAAATATAAGACCATGCCAGCAGTTAAAGCTAGAGATTGTGAAAATAATAAGAAAGAATTAAGAACACTGCCTGAATGCGCGTAGCATTCACAACAAGGTAGATGAATTAACAGCACAAATAGATGTAAACAGGTATGGTCTAATTGCCATCCCAAAAACATGGATGTTTGGTGACAAAGGCTGGGAACCAGAAGTTCAAGGGTATTTGACATTTAGGATGGACTGGCAAAAATGAAAATGAGGTGAGATTGTGCACTTAATAAAGGATGGGATCAGTACATTAGTGGGAGAGGATCCTAGATCAGAAGATCAAGATATAGAATATGTTTGGGCAGAACAAAGATAACTGAATACTTAGAAAATAATTGTGAAATTGGGAAGACTAAACATGGATTTATGAAATGGAAACCATTTGATAAACCTGTTGAAGGTTTTTGAGGATATTGTTCGCAGGATAGATAAGGGAGAAGCAGCAGAAGTAGTGTATTTGGATTTTCAGAAGCCTTTCGATAAGGTCCCACACAGGAAGTTAGTAAACAAAATGTGATTTAATGGGAGAGGGGGGTTATATACTGGGATGGATTGAGGACTGGGAAACAGGTAGAAAACAGACAGGAGGGATAAATGAATCATTCTCAGCTTTTCAGGCTGTGGTTAGTTGGGCCCAACAAAGGTCAGTGCCTGGGTCCCAGCTATTCACAATCTATGGGTGAGATTTTCCCACCGCATTGCGCCCAGCAGCAATCCCGTTACATCAGGTGCATCACGAGACAGGCCTAAAATAGTTTTCATGGCGAGTGCCAAGCAGTGCGTATGCCCACTGTACCTAATGCCATCAGGATCATGCCCTCACTGGGCACGATCCAGATCAGCACATCTAAATAAGTCATTAAATTTATTTAAATATGTGCATTCTGTGTTGCAGTCATAGTCTCCGGGTCTTGGTATTCCCCGGCCCCATCGGTGAGTCCTGACACTGGTTCCAATTAGTACTGGTCTCCAGAAATGGAAACCAGCCGTGATGACCATGCCGGGGGTCCTAAAGGCCATTGGAGCCCCCGGCTGGTTGAGGACAATGGCATCAGAGAAATGCCAGCCTGACACCCTGGCACCCTAGCAGTGCCAACCTGGCATTTCAGGGGTGCCAAGAACAGTGCCTGAGTGCCAGCTTGGCACTGCCAGGGTGACATAGGGCACTGCCTGATGGAGGCCATGCCCATGAAAGGGAGGTTGAGGGAGTGGTATGAAGGTGGATTCTGAAGGATGATGGGGATGATTGAAACATGGGCCTTGAAGGTGGGGGAACCTCAGTGACCCCACAGACGGGTATGCTCACATGGGGGGAAGGGTATGCTCACATGGGATGCCAGCAAGGGTCATGTCTGAGTGGTGTTGGGAGGAGGGTGACGCAGACTTTTCGTGATGAGGGGAGGTTGCCCCTCCAGGTTCAAGGGTTGTGGGTTGCCAATGCCTGCAGGGGGTCATGATGTCTGTGGGAAGGGGGTGTGGGGGACCATCGACCTAACTTTGAGATCTGGCAAACTTAATAAACGATGTCCCGATCGCTAAGGAGCTTGCCGGTGTCTTTAGTTCCCCACTGCATAAAAAAATTCTAAGTGTGGGTTTCTTTCTGTGATAAACTTCCCAAACTCTGAAAAAATGAAAAGCTGTGGGTGAATATTGATCTGGAGCATGCCCAAAAACCTGGCAGGAATCACTCCACGAAACATAAGAACATAAGAACATAAGAACATAAGAACATAAGAACTAGGAGCAGGAGTAGGCCATCTGGCCCCTCGAGCCTGCTCCGCCATTCAATTAGATCATGGCTGATCTTTTGTGGACTCAGCTCCACTTTCCGGCCCGAACATCATAACCCTTAATCCCTTTATTCTTCAAAAAACTATCTATCTTTACCTTAAAAACATGTAATAAAGGAGCCTCAACTGCTTCACTGGGCAAGGAATTCCATAGATTCACAACCCTTTGGGTGAAGAAGTTCCTCCTAAACTCAGTCCTAAATCTACTTCCCCTTATTTTGAGGCTATGCCCCCTAGTTCTGCTGTCACCCGCCAGTGGAAACAACCTGCCCGCATCTATCCTATCTATTCCCTTCATAATTTTAAATGTTTCTATAAGATCCCCCCTCATCCTTCTAAATTCCAACGAGTACAGTCCTAGTCTACTCAACCTCTCCTCATAATCCAACCCCTTCAGCTCTGGGATTAACCTAGTGAATCTCCTCTGCACACCCTCCAGCGCCAGTACGTCCTTTCTCAAGTAAGGAGACCAAAACTGAACACAATACTCCAGGTGTGGCCGCACTAACACCTTATACAATTGCAACATAACCTCCCTAGTCTTAAACTCCATCCCTCTAGCAATGAAGGACAAAATTCCATTTGCCTTCTTAATCACCTGTTGCACTTGTAAACCAACCTTCTGTGACTCATGCACTAGCACACCCAAGTCTCTCTGAACAGCGGCATGCTTTAATATTTTATCGTTTAAATAATAATCCCGTTTGCTGTTATTCCTACCAAAATGGATAACCTCACATTTGTCAACATTGTATTCCATCTGCCAGACCCGAGCCCATTCACTTAACCTATCCAAATCCCTCTGCAGACTTCCAGTATCCTCTGCACTTTTCGCTTTACCACTCATCTTAGTGTCATCTGCAAACTTGGACACATTGCCCTTGGTCCCCAACTCCAAATCATCAATGTAAATTGTGAACAATTGTGGGCCCAACACGGATCCCTGAGGGACACCACTAGCTACTGATTGCCAACCAGAGAAACACCCATTTATCCCAACTCTTTGCTTTCTATTAATTAACCAATCCTCTATCCATGCTACTACTTTACCCTTAATGCCATGCATCTTTATCTTATGCAGCAACCTTTTGTGTGGCACCTTGTCAAAGGCTTTCTGGAAATCCAGATATACCACATCCATCGGCTCCCCGTTATCTACTGCACTGGTAATGTCCTCAAAAAATTCCACTAAATTAGTTAGCCATGACCTGCCTTTAACGAACCCATGCTGCGTCTGCCCAATGGGACAATTTCTATCCAGATGCCTCGCAATTTCTTCCTTGATGATAGATTCCAGCATCTTCCCTATTACCGAAGTTAAACTCACTGGCCTATAATTTCCTGCTTTCTGCCTACCTCCTTTTTTAAACAGTGGCGTCACGTTTGCTAATTTCCAATCCACCGGGACCACCCCAGAGTCTAGTGAATTTCGGTAAATTATCACTAGTGCATCTGCAATTTCCCTAGCCATCTCTTTTAGCACTCTGGGGTGCATTCCATCAGGGCCAGGAGACTTGTCTACCTTTAGCCCCATTAGCTTGCCCATCACTCCCTCCTTAGTGATAACAATCCTCTCAAGGTCCTCACCTGTCATAGCCTCATTTCTATCAGTCGCTGGCATGTTATTTGTGTCTTCCACTGTGAAGACCGACCCAAAAAACCTGTTCAGTTCCTCAGCCATTTCCTCATTTCCCATTATTAAAACTCCCTTCTCATCCTCTAAAGGACCAATATTTACCTTAGCCACTCTTTTTTGCCTTATATATTTGTAAAAACTTTTACTGTCTGTTTTTATATTCTGAGCAAGTTTACTCTCATACTCTATCTTACTCTTCTTTATAGCTTTTTTAGTAGCTTTCTGTTGCCCCCTAAAGATTTCCCAGTCCTCTAATCTCCCAGCAATCTTTGCCACTTTATATGCTTTTTCCTTCAATTTGATACTCTCCCTTATTTCCTTAGATATCCACGGTCGATTTTCCCTCTTTCTTCCGTCCTTCCTTTTTGTTGGTATAAACCTTTGCTGAGCACTGTGAAAAATCGCTTGGAAGGTTCTCCACTGTTCCTCAACTGTTCCACCATAAAGTCTTAGCTCCCAGTCTACCTTAGCTAGTTCTTCTCTCATCCCCTTGTAATCTCCTTTGTTTAAACACAAAACACTAGTATTTGATTTTACTTTCTCACCCTCCATCTGTATTTTAAATTCCACCATATTGTGATCGCTCCTTCCGAGAGGATCCCTAACTATGAGATCATGAAACCTGACCAAAATGAGAATTATGCCTTATATTTATGGTTTGGATGTGGGAGCCAAATGTAATTTTTCAAAGTTTGCTGATGACACAAAACTTGGCAGGAATGTAAGTTGTGAGGAGGATGCAAATAGGCATCAAAGAGATTTAGACAGTCTAAGTGAGTGAGCAAGAACATCGCAGATGGAATAATATAATGTGACACATTGTGAAGTTATCCACTTTGGTAGGAAAAGGGATTATGGGATAAATGTTGGCTAGGACTATAGGAGACCCAAAATGGACCATCCCAAATCAGTAGTGCACTTTATACTCTGCATGATGTTTTTTGTCCACTGACTTTAATGTAGAAGTCGTATAAAGTTATTGCCTGTTTTGCACTATTGATTTTTACCCCTAAGATTTGAAATACCTTATAAACTTGCTTGAGGAGTGTAACTAATGCAAAATGTAAACATGGACCAAACGAGAAAAGAGATAGCAGGCTGCATAACGAATGAAGTAAAGGAGTTGAAGAGCGCAGAAATTAATGCTTTATGCAAGGTTGGATTAATATTCATCAACGGATTTTGGGAGACATAAGGAATGCAGGAATTAACATGAATGAAGTAATCAATGTAACAAACCAGCACCCACACTCAATGGAGCTTCCAGTCACTGAGTACAATAAAATAGATTTTTATAGGATGAAGTGTGTGAATACCACACTGAAGAAAATAGTATCATTAAATCTTTGAATGGAACTCTTAATGGCCAACAAAGTCATTAAATTATATATTTTCCTTAATTGCACATTTACTTTTCAAATAATTTTCTTCCATTCATTATCTTCATTCATTGTAACTGAAGTTAATTATTGTAGGATATTATCATCAATTTTAAGTATCTGGGCAATCTGGTTACTCCTAAAAATGTCATGCGATGTGCATTTAGGCTATGGTAGAACATCCGTTGCTTTCTTTGCTGGTTATCACAAGACATACCCAGCACAAATATTGGTTTGTGATGATTGTTCCTGCAAGTCAGAGGAGTATGTGCGTTAGAATTGATGATGCTTAACAAGTCCCTTCAGATTTATCATTTCTTAGAAGCTTCTCTTGATGTTTGCTATTTATATGTCTTTCTAACTAATTTGGTCAGATAGAAACAGATTCAAGGTGTCTTTGTAACTGAAGAAGAACAATGGTGGTGCGACTATAATAATCAGGTAAATATTCCCGTTTTCTGTCTGCATGGACAGACAGTACCAGAGATTTGAGTACTCAAGTGAGTTGTTCATGTCAGACAAAATGATCCATCCCTCTCACTGACCACATATCTCGCCGAATCTCCATCTGAGGAGGCCAGGCCATCTGGAGTCTATCCCCCACCTGCCACCCAAGAGACCATCTCGGAGGAAAGCTCCGAGAAGAACATCATCGAGGCGTCACAGCTAACACCCCCACTTTGTACCAGCGCAGAGACATACACCTCGGTGGATGACATGAGTGGACAGGTTTCTAGGGCACAATCTGGTGAGCATCACACAGTTGCTAATGCACATCAGGTGGAAGCAGGAACATCTAACAGTAGTTGCAGGTAGCTGGATCCCAGGACTCAGCTGGGTCCCAGAGAGATGCCAAGCCTCTCGACACAGAACCATCAGTCTGGAGTTACACAGACCTTTGGAGGATGGAACAGGGTGGTTGGGGAGGGGGTAGTATGACTATTGAAATGAATTGAAGGATCAGCCTTGCCTTAGTTGAAAGCCCTCTTGTCTCAGCCAGAAGATTCTGGATTTAAATCTCACTCCAAAACATGTGCACAAAAATCAATGCTGACACTCCAGTTCAGTTTTGAGGGTGTGGTGCATTGTTCAAAGTGTCACCTTTCAGATGAGATGTCAAACAGAGGCATGGTCTACACATTCAGGAGGATACAAAAGATCTCATGGATCCCGTTTCAAAGATGAGCAGAGAATTTATCTCCAATGTCCTGGTCAATATTTGTCCCTTAATCAACATGGCCAAAACATATTATCCGGTTATTATCACATTACAGGTTGTGGGAAGCTTGCTGAGTTCAGATTGGCTGTCACATTTCTTAAATTATAACAGTGACTATACTTCAAAAGTATTTAATTGGTTGTAAGTGCTTTAAGATGTCTGGTAGTTGTGAATGATGCTATGTGAATGCATGTTTTTTTTATTGAAGTGGAGAAGGCAACATAACTAATATTTATGTCAGAGAAGCTGGATATTCATAATGACACTTTGGTGAAATGTGGCATTTGTAGCATATATATTCATTGTAAAAGGGACCCCTGTTGATCCTGGATGCATCAATCAGATTATTAACATCATTGAGTTGCATATTGATGCATACCTCATCAAACAGCAATATTTTACAACCCTGAAGTTGAGGGCAAATGATTTCTTCATACATCAACATGCCTTAGCATTCTGCATGCTTTGGGAAGATGCCAACAGAGGGTTTTCATGATGGTGATGTCTATTGAAGTGTCTTAAAGCAGCACGGTATAATTTTATCAAAGTCAACAAGCAACCTTGTCATACACTTGACAAATTTCCCTTATAACTTAACAAATAATCCAAGATGGTCTGAGTTTTTTTTGAGAAGAGTTTAAGACACAAAAACTTCTCAAAAGGCAGACAATACAGAAGTACAGGTAGATAATACAGAATTTTCAAATATACTTTTGTTTCCACCAGTATCTAGCTATGTTATCTAAAGTAAATTAATTTGTCATTCCCGTTCAGTTTCACCAAAAAGGTCTTGGCTGTGTATGTTCAACTAAAGTACTGTGCAAGTCACGCATGAAAGGCAAATGCCCCAAAATTAGATTATCTAGCACCTGTACTTTCGATGCTATATGCATTATGTCAGGCTCATGCATGCATGCTTTGCCAAGTGGGAACCCTTCTGTGTGAGATGTGCTGGATGTCATTTTGAACAGATCACATTGGACAGGGTCCTGAGAACATGCATGAGAAGTAAGCAGATTGTGATGTCAGTAGCACGTAACTCTGATTCACTCTAGCACCACCACTTTCAAATCCATTCCAACTAAGGCCCTATCATCACACAGCTGAACATGCATATAGGGGCTGGTTTAGCTCACTGGGCTAAATCGTTGGCTTTTAAAGCAGACCAAGCAGGCCAGCAGCACGGTTCGATTCCCGTACCAGCCTCCCCGGACAGGCGCCGGAATGTGGCGACTAGGGGCTTTTCACAGCAATGCAGTTGACGGTTAACTGCCCCATTAAGAAGAATGAGGGATGGGCAATAAGTGCTGGCACAGCCTGCGACGCCCACGCCCCATGAACGAATGAAAAAAAAAACTTGTTGTCTTCTACTCGCTCCTGTGACACTGCTTGACAAACTTCCTGTTCTTGGTTATTTGAAAGCAGGAAGGCAAAAGGGTACATTTGCCATGAGGGGAGCATTGGAGAACAAGTGCATCCTTAAACCCAGAATTGGTCGTACAACGAGGAGAGGTTGATGTGAAAAAGAGGATTAACCTTAATGGTTTCAGTCTCACTTCCAGTTATGGCTTCAGTCGTGGCTGCTCCTGCTCCATTGATATCCCTGACGGGTTTTTGATGAGGTTTAATTCTCCCATGGGGAGGATTAAACATCACCTTTTATTGAACATCCAACTATGTACAAAAATCTTACAGTACAGCGCTAGCACCAGGCTTCACATAGAATATCTCTCAGCATACTCCCATGCTATCCTTGTCCCACAGTTGGTTTGCCTTGCTGCCTCTTCCAATCACTAGACTCTTTTACTTTCTGTTTCTTCCATTATGTTTTTCACTGTCACCATCTATTATTTTCATTGTGGACCTTAGATTTAGAGGATTTATAGATCCTGCCGGAGGCAAGGCTGTTGGTAAATCTTATCTTTTATTGAACAGTCTACAAACTATGTACAAGGCTAGCACGGGGCTTAATATCGAAGGATCTTTCAGCATACTCTGTCATGTCATCTTACATCACTTATGTAGACTGTCTATTTACATATTTACTATTAACTCTGTTAGGGATTTAAGAGATTTATATTTATATTGGTAAACATTAAATATACGGTATAGTCTCTGTGCCTGGAAGAGTAAAGCGTCCAGTTAGATTCATGCTGGAAAAAGATGTTTGTAAGTGTGAAGATTGGTTCAGTTCCAACTATGCCGCTATTGTGTTTGGAAAGGTTACGGCTAGCAACAGGAAGCCACTTTCCAGAGGGAAGGGCTTTACTTTGTTCTTAGTTTTAACTGGAAGCCAAAGCAGGTAATGATAGGCAGTGAGAGAGATGCGAGCTCTCACAGCTCTGCTGGAAGCAGTTGGTTTAGAGGGCTTGAGAGGGAACATCTCTACCAGCTTTGCTAGGAGAGAAGCCATACCATGGAGTAATGGTTAAGTTAACAAGTGCAGAGATCTAAAGAGCAGCTAGTTAAGGAACCTAGAGAAAAGAAGAGTCGTTTCCAAGAGGTTTGAGATTAAATGTACTAGAACAGAGCACTGTTCAGTAAAGACAGATAGAGGTGAGGAGAAGGTTGAGACACCAGAGAGGTATCTGAAATGATTGTCAGGTTTGTGACATTTTACTACATCCTATGGAACATGAGTTGAAGTAACTATGGAAATCAGTTGGAGTTTGTGTAAAAGCAGTTATGACAAAGGAACGCTAAAAGGGGGTAATGTAAAATCCTAGACTGGATTCACCATTAAACGTGGAGTGGAAGCTTTGTTTAAAAATGTCATTTGAAAAACCTGGGGCGCGATTCTCTACTAATGGGGCTGTGTCCCCACGCCGGTGTGAAAACCGGCACCAACTACTTCGGTGTCAACAGCCCCCGAAAGTGAGGAATTCTCACCTTTCTCGGGGACTAAGTTGCCGCCGGAGTCGCCCCCGCAGCTCCAGTGCGGAACGGCCCGCGCGAATCCGCGCATGCGCGGAACAGCCGGCATATTTCCACGTATGCGCACGATGGCTGGAGTATTTTGTGCCTGTTCGGGGTTCCCTTCTCCGTGCCGACCCCCGGGTAATATTGCGGGGCCTTACAGGGGCCCAATGTGGAGTAAAATAGCCTGCCCGCCGATCGGTAGGCCACGATCGCAGGCCAGGTCACCGTGCCCCCCCCCCCCCCACTCCCCCGGGCATCAGATCTCCCTGCCAATCCTCCAGGACTGTCCCCGCACACTCACATTCCAAGTCCCGCCATGTGGGAGGTGAGTATTCCACACCGGCAAGACTCAGCCAAACTTGTCAGCCACTCAGCCCATCGGGACCCGTAGAATCGCCAGGGGGGCCACTGTCAACGGCCCCCGACCAGCGTGGCAGTGATCCCATGGGCGCCCGGAAAACGGCACCGTAGAATGGTGAAGCCGGCGTAGGGACGCGATTCTCACACCCTCCGGGGGATTCTCCGACCCAGCGCCTGGCCCTGGTCTAGATTCCAGAATGGAAACAGCTAAGGGAAAACTTACTTATAAGATTTTAAAGCGTCTTTTGGGAGTGGAGTTTGAAAACCCTCACATGACAATCACATGGAGGGATTCTGAGGAGACATCCACAAGCAGTCACTTGGAGGACAGAGTGGAGAGTGTATTTACCCAGAGTGGAGAGTGGATTTTGTGTGCTTAAAAGGGACGTTGTGTTAATTAGAACATTGTAGATTAAGACGCATATTGTAATCTATGTTAATCTTAAAATCTGTGTTTAATTGTCAAACTAAGGGTAGAGTAAAGGTGTAGTATATAATCCAACTTTCCATGTTTAATAATTTTTTTTCTTGTTGTTAAAACTGATTAACGGTCCTGTGACTCTGTTCCTACTAAGCAGTATTCTCCCGTCCGCCAGCTGCATTTTCCAGCGTGGTACGCCCCCACTGGCAGCAGGATTCTCCATTCCCGCAGCCGCCAATGGGATTTCCATCAGGAAACCTGAGGGTATGGGTGCGCTGCCGGCGGAGCAGAGAATCCTGCAGACAGAGAATTCCACTGACAGTCTTTTGAGCCAGGGTTTCATTCTGGGATCTTCCAGTCCAGTTATAACATCAACTGGAATTCTAACAACCCTTTACACTACTGGTAATATAAACTGTCTATTTACATATTTAGCATTATCCCTTTATGCTGCAACTATCTCCTCCATCGGGTTACATAAATCATAGATCATAGAATCTATATCTATGCCTGTTACCCCTCCCAGCTAGGTGCAGCTACCTGTGGTTCTCTGCCACAGTAATATCCAGCCCTCTAACTGGATGAACGCATGGAATCCTATGGAGAGCAGATCTTTCCCCTCCTAACCACCTCCTCCATGAAAGCTGCCAGCACTGCACCGGAGGACCTTGCAGCAGGCTGCCTTTCCTTTCGTGCCATTATTCTGGGGTCGAACAGCTTTGACACTCCCAGCAACTTCTTGCTGCAGCCAGAATACACCTCCCCTTTAAGAGGCGCAGTTTGGCTTTAAGGAATGTCAATCCTGCATGAACATAAAGCCCCTTTTGAGCATGGTGCATGGACCAAAATATGATTGCTCCAAATGGACAATTTTGTCCATCAAAAACTATATTTCGTCCTGTGAATAAAAGGGCACTCTCTTGATAAGAAAGATTTAGATAAACGCTTTTTAAATTTCGATGTAGAAATGCAATGTTATTTTGTGAAGTTTTATTATGATCACTTACAAATGAAATATTCCTGTTAAAAATGTTGCAAAAATCTTCTGATTCTTGCCCTTTCCCAAAGATTTGCCTCGCACTTTTTGATGATGTTGAGGAACAAATGGTTGTTGAATTTCGATAATCTGCTGAAAATGTATCGCATAAATCCAACCACACTCAGCTCTTTAAAGCCACAAAATGGTTGTAGTATTCTATGTTTTGTAACCTGCTTTTTTTCTTATTTTGTTTGCACACTGTGTGCTTCTGCAGTGACAGCATAATGTTGAGAATGCTGTTGACGAATGATTAGAAATTGATTCTAGTATCGTGCTGCTGGTCTGGTGCAAGTGCTGACAGTGAAGTCAGCCAGTATGCCGAATTTTATTTACACCCATTCAATGAATCTCAAATGCATCCTTGATATGCAGAGGCTTCAAGGATAAGCTATTTGATGGAGTGAAATTTATGACCTAAAACCTGGAGACCAATTTTAAATCCATTTAAGTGTATAGAGCTGTGTTGATTTTTGTTAAGAGAAGATGCATTGCAATAGTTTATTTTTCAAAGCCGAGACAAGTGAATCTTACTCCAAAAGGATGAATCTTGACAGGTCTGGCTATGTATTCAGAAATCTGAAGAATCGTGATCCTGACAGTCGAAGCTGAAAGTGGAACTAAAAAACGGGCCTTTTTCATATAAGCTTATAAGACTGGCAAGGAAATATTAATTGGACTTATGAAATATAGAAAAACAGATAAATTCACAATTGGAAGGACAATGCATAAAAGGTTCATGGTCAACTGCACCTCCTTTAAGAACACATTGGCCGGGATTCTCCCCTACCCGGCGTGTCAGAGTGGCGTGAACCACTCTGGCGTCGGGCCGCCCCAAAGGTGCGGAATTCTCCGCACCTTTAGGGGCTAGGCCCACGCCCATGCCGCCAATCCTGCCAGTAAGGTTCAAACCACGCCGGCGGGAAAGGCCTGCCAGCCGCGGGACTTCGGCCCATTGCGGGCCGGAGAATCGACGCGAGGGGCCCGCCGACCGGCGCGGCGCAATTCTCGGCCCTGCCGAATCTCGGGGGGCGGAGAATTCGGGACACGGCGGGGGCGGGATTGACGCCGGCCCCGGGGGGGTCGGAGAATTCCGCTCATTGTTACTATTTTGTAAAACATCATTATAACTCATGCAATAATTGAGCAATGTTGGGGTTAATAGTTGTATGCACTCCGGCTTAGCTCTTTCTGAGTCAGGTATATTGAATAAAATTATACTTAATCTGCAACCATTCCTTATTCGTTAATGAAAGAACTTGCATTTATTTGATACCGTTTCTAACTTCAGGAGGTACCAAAGCCTACCAGCTTATGAGGTGTTTTGAACTGTGGCTCTTGTTGTAATGTGAGGAAATGCAGCAGTAAGGTCCCACAAACAGCAGCGAGATGAATGATATGGTCATCCATGTAATGTTGGTGTTTGCTGGTCAGGTTGGTAATACTCCCTTGCTCTTCTTCAAATAATGCCATGAGATTTTTCATGTCCGCCGGAGAGAGCAGATTGCCTTAACATTTAATCAGAAAGATAGCCGCTCCAAAAATGACTCAAACCCCCAGTAGTGCATGAGATGCTGGTCCAGATTGTCTTTTTTTAACTTTTATGTTAAAAAATTGTTATGCCCTGTGTGGGGAGGAAGAGCTGGCTCCCTTTCTTTGTTCAACCCTTCTGCTTGTGGCAGCAAGATTAATCTTAAAAAGATCCCTCCCACCAACAGATCCCTTTCCCTTTCCACAGTCCCAATATTTATGTTTCAAAAGGGGCCAAATTAACTGAGCCTTCTTGAGTCAGAATTAGAGTGAGTTTATTGACTTCTAAAGGCAACAAAATGGTAAAGCACGCATATACATTCATGCAGATCAGTGGTGCGAACAGAGTCCAAAATAAGGAAATAATAACGTATACGAAAAAGTCCTTGATCCGTGAGTAGATGACTGAGCATTTCAGCCACTGTGGTTCCAATTTCCAGTTGGTTTTGAGATTGGAGTGTTCTGCAGTTTAGTTAAGAAGCTTCCCAGCTTCTGTTTTAGCTATGTTGACCAAGCTGATTTCAAAAATCAGAGATACAAGCTGGCTTTTTGCTATCGACTCCTCCACAGTGTACCTGGAAGGACACTGTGTTGTCGAGCAGAATTTCCTCCCTGAGTGCCAGCAGTTTTTCTCATTGTTCAAAGACCTGCCTTTCCATTGTATATTCAGGACATCGATGGTCACAATGAAAGAAAACATTTTAAAGGAACCTCTGTTGGGAGGGCTGAGAGTACACATGCCGTACGCACACGCCACCCACACACGCTGCCCGAACACGCTGCCCACACATGCTGCCCACACACGCATGGCACCCACACAAGCATGCCGCTCACGCATGCCACCACACGTGTGTGCCACCCACACACGCACCCGTGTCACCGTGCACACATGCCACCCACACACACACACACACATATGCCATATGTGCACCACAAGTGCTCCATATGCACGCCACACGCACACCACAGCCACTCATCACAACTAAATTGGGCATGGCAGCGAGCACCTGACTCGTAGCATCCAGCACAATCTGGATCACGTCCTAGCTGGGCACGACCTAGATGATGATACTATGTAGAGATAAGGGCCGCATTTCAAAATGGCATGCCGATTGTGAGGAGCCAGTCCTACTGGTGAGCTCAGCTCCCTAGTGGATGAAAGCTGCCCAAATGTGGCCTCGATGGGGAGAAACTCCCCGAGACCCAAAAAACCTGCTAGGTGCCCACTGTGCCACTGTGCTGCCCCACACTGAACTGTTTACAAATAGCAGTGTCAATCTCGGCACTGCAGCCAGCAAGAAACAATCCACCAAATGTACCCGAAACCGGACTTTGAAATTTTTCCGGTGAATCGCGTCCTCTGTTTCTCTCTTCACAGATGCTGCCAGATCTGCTGAGGTTATTCGGCAATTTCAGTTTTTATTTTACATTTCCAGAATCCACAGCATTTTTCTTTTATTTGCATAAACTATACTGACTGCTCCAAGTATATTTTATGTTTTGAAGTTAGCATTAAGTGATTGGATGTCATGCACTCTGATCAACTCTAATAAATGCACTTCCTGGAAATGGCATATGTGTAATTTTAGAAACTAGCTGATACGCCACTGCTATCAAATGAAGTAAATCTACTTTGAAAATCTAACAAAATATGGAACAGATTTACAAAAGATTAACTTTTTCACTTAAGGGCATTCCTGATAAGCCAAGAGAATGAAAGTACAATGCAATTAAAAATATAGAGCAGAACTAAAGAGAAGAGAATTAAGAGGAAAATGCATCCTTATATTCATCATTATGATAAGGATGCATTATCATGCTATGTAATACAATAGAAAATAATAATAATAATGAAATCTCCTGCTGATTAAGAATACTGCCCTCCTTCGACTAATGAATCAGTCAGTACTCCTCCATGTTAACCACCTCATGGAGGAAACTCCGAGGTGGTCAGGGCAAAGAATGTACTCTGGGGAGGTAATTCAATGTCTGTCATCAAGAGTGGCTAGCTAGAATAACTACTGACTGAGCTGGCAAATCCTGAAGGACACATCTTCCAGACACAACCTACAGTAGTTGGTGAAGGAACAAACAGGAGGGAAAACTCACTGGATCTAGTATTCACTTATCCATTGTCCCAGACTTATCTGTCCATGAACTCACCTGATTCCAAACAAACCTGTTGGACTTTAACCTGGTGTTGTAAGACTTCTTACCATGACAGTAGAGGTAGGTGTGAGCATTGCACTACCACCCTGTTAATTGGGTGGTAAGACCATCCAGCCACAGCTGTGTTGCAGTTCAAACAATGACTCTTATTATTGAGGGGTGTCCACCTACTAAACATGAAAGTAGGCTTAAAGAATTCACCTAGCCACTGACGAGGCTATTGCTTGGTTCAATGACAATGCACATAAATACATACATTTTTGGGCTGGTGCATACAGTGGATCACAATATCAACTATGTTTAGGTGAAAATATCAAGATAGAATGCAAAACATCAAGCAGTACATTAAGCAATACAAAATGGCCACATAGGAATGAGTTCCAGTCACCAATGGTGATAAAACTGCAGGACAGCGTCTTGCCAAATTTGCGTCACACAAGTGGCAGACAATGACCACTTCTAACCATCTCTCCTTAACCTTCAATGACATTACCATCGCTAAATAACTCACTATCAACACCCGGGGGACTGAGTGGGTACCAATGGCCAGAAACTGAACTGGACTCGCCATATAAATACCAGAGGCTGGGAAGTCTGCAGAGAGTAACTCACTTCCTGACTCCACAAAGCCTGTCCACTATTTACAAGGCACAAGTCAGGACTGTTGTGAAATACTGTCCACACACCTGGATGAGTGTAGCTCCAACAACACTCAAGACTCTCGACACCAGGAAACTCGGCGCATTGCTGCCACACGGCGCTGAGGTCCCAGGTGGCTCTGGGTCACTGTCCGTGTGGAGTTTGCACACTCTCCCCATGTTTGCATGGGTTTCGCCCCCAAAACCCAAAAGATGTGCAGGGTAGGTGGATTGGACACGCTAAATTGCCCCTCAATTGGAAAAAAATAATTTTGTACTCTAAATTTATTTTAAAAAAGAAGCTCGACACCATCTAGGACAAAGCAGCCCATTTAATTAACATCCTACCCACCCGCCTGAACGTTCACTCTCTCTGCAACAAAGGAATCTATAGTGTCAGCAATGTGTGTTGCACACATGATGCACTGCAGCAACTCACCAAATCTTTTTTGACATTGGCATCCAAACCTGCAACCTCTATCACGTGGAATAATAAGGGGTGCAGATACATGTGAACCCCACCATCTGCAAGTTTCCCTCCAAACCCCATACCTCACTTGGAACTCCATTGCCATTCCTTTACTATTGCTGGATTAAGATCCTCAAACTCCCCAGCAGCACTATGGGTGTGCCTGCACCACATGGACTGCTGCAGTTCAAGAAGATGGCTTCCAAATACCTTCTGAAGGTATTTTAGGGGAGGAAGTGGTGTGGTGGCATTGCCACTAGACTACTAAATCCAGCGACCCATTGTAATGCTCTGGGATTCCGGGTTCGAATCCCGCCATGGCAAATGGTGGAATTTGAATTCAATAAAAATACGGAAGTAAAAATACAACAATGACCATGAAACGATTGCCGATTGCCCTTCAGGGAAGGAAATCTGCCGTCCTTACCTGGTCTGTCCTACATGTGACGGCAGATCCACACAGCAATACAGTTGACTCTTAACTGAACCCCCTCTAGTAAGCCTCTCAGTTCAAGTGCAATTAGGAATGGGCAACAAAGGCTGGGCCAGCCAGCAACACCCTCACCCCAAAACTGAATTTTTTAAAATTAGGGATATGCAATAAATGCTAGCCTCATCCCATGAAACTATTTTTAAAAAACAGACATTTTGTTATGCAAGTTAAAATATATTAATGGTAGCATTAAAAGGAAAGAAAATAGAGAGAACAGTATGTATTTTGTAATGGCAACTAATCAATACTATGTGGTAAACACAAAAGTATATTGGTTTTCTGACAAAGTCATTCTTTGAGCATTTAATGTGTGGCCAGATTGTATAAATTATATGAGGTATGATCTTTCAACATTTTGTGCCAGCATGTAAACCTAGTCCCTAACATCACGTTAGTCATATATTGACAGGACTCCACCTGACCTTGCAGTCGAGAGAAGGTTGTTTACTTGCTGAATGCAAACTTCAGAGAAAATGACAACTCTGTACCATCCAGATCCAAGCACATTTTCCTAGAAGTGCTCCATCTAGGGAATGGAAACTCTAAGAATTGTTAAGTGGAAGCATACTATCTAAAACAGATGTCGGAGCCTAAAACATGAGAGGAAACGCCACAGAAAAGGAAGCAGCAGTCTGCCAGGGTGGAAGCTGCAAGTATTGTTTATTCAATAAAGGAGGAAAAATAACATTGTAGTATGATCCTGGACCAGACCCTCAACAGTTGATAGGATACGGGACAGAAACCCTAACACTTTATTTCATTTGTACGAGAGTGAGGAAAGGATATTTCGTCCCAGGAGTGATTCCACCCACAACTTGGGATATGAATGAAATGAAAATTGCTTATTGTCACAAGTAGGCTTCAATGAAATTACTGTGAAAAGCCCCTAGTCGCCACATTCTGGCGCCTATTCGGGGAGGCTGGTGTGGGAATTGAACCGTGCTGCTGGCCTGCCTTGGTCTGCTTTCAAAGCCAGTGAAGTAGCCCAGTGTGTTAAACCAGCCCTGGTACATTAAAACAAATGTTATTATCAACACAGTATTACTATCTTTAACCTCATGAAGAAAATAGCTTACAGCTACCAGTTAAACAAAGTTTAACAATAACATGAAACTAACTCCAAACTGCTATCATTTATCTCCAATCAAGCAAAACCCATCCCAGGTCAAAATCCACTTTTTACTACAATTAGCCAACCCAGGGATTTCTACAGTAAAGAGATGTCTTGGAGTAACCACTTTCAGAGGGATGTCCTCCAGCAATCAGCTGTCAGACTCTTGCCTGAGTCAAACTATTGTTTAACTGCCAGCCTTTTCAGAAACCTCTGTTCTGATCACAGGCAAAAATCTTCTTAACTAAACTGCTATGAAAACAGCTGCTAGACTGTTCACAGACAGATCAAAACTGAACTGAAATTCAAAACTGAAACTCAACACCTGACTGCTTCAACTCCTGATTCTTCCCTTTAACTACATTGGCTTACTAAGGCCAACCTCAATTGCCGGAATTCTCAGTTTGGGACACTAAGCGTTCCCGCTGGGGCCGAATAGTGTGCAATTCGTACTTCCTTTGTGGGTGCTATTCGGTAAGTGAGTCGGTACTTGTAAATGTACCAGCACTCTGCCGGCGTGAATTGAGAGCAATTCCTGGCCCAGTAGGTGTTGTAACCGCTGGGGCCGGAATTAGTGCCAAAAGAACCTGACAGCTGGAACCGTTTTTAAGCACTCCACTTACTACACACTCACAGCAGTCACAAAGGTGACTCAGAGAAAACCGGCCCCACAGGTTGGGAGTCCAAGGTGGGCCCACAGCTCCGTGCCTGTGAGGAGAGGAGACACCATCTTCCCCAGGGTGGGCCGCCGGCTCAAGACTGCTCTCCTGAACAGTGCCTAGGAAGTGGTGGCAGAGGCGATCAGCACTGCCAGCTTTAGCAGGAGGAGATAGCTAGTGATCCTGAGGGGTGCGGATCATTGTTGAGGGCTCTGTCCTGTGAGGGGCAAAGAACCAGGGAGGGGTCCAAAGGCCACGGTGCAGGTGTCCTTTGTTTGAGGTGAGCTCTGCTGATGCCCTGCTTCCTCTGCAGTGGGGCAGCACTTCTTGGAGGGCCAATACCTGTTGGACCCCTGATAGAGCTTGGCCATGGCCATTATAGAATAGTTTCCGTGCAGAGGTAGGCCATTTAATGCATAAAATCTGTATTGACACTCTGAAAGGCCCACTCCCCCGTTCCATCCCCGTAACCTAATCTTTCACACCAAGCGGCAATTTAGCACGGCCAATCCACCTAACTTGCACATCTTTGGACTGCGGGGGGAAATTGGAGCAACTGAAGGGAAGGGGAGAATGTGCAGATTCTATATGGACAGTCCACCAAGGTCAGAATCAAACCCGGGTCCCTGGCACTGTGAGGCTACCAAATGTGCCACGAGACAGCTGGAGTATAAGAGTGTCCAGAAGGGCAGCCTAGATGGGATACCAGATGACCAGAGGCTCTCTGAGCATTGAAAGGACATAGTCAGGACTCAGCAATGTGAGCAGCCAGGAGCCTGTAAGTAGCACCAGAGGGGTGTGTTTAAAACACATACTGCAGCAATGGAGGTCTGCGCCAGGCCACCCCAATCTCAAGAGGGGCAGCCTGAGTCCATGGACCTGGCAGCAAGTAGTTCCCTGCAACTCACCTGGCCCAGGCATCCACCCCCCAGAAAGCCTGACAGGTTTTGCAACTTTTTCAGAATTTGTTTAGCCTCCTGTTCCACCTCCACAGCCATGGCGCCAAGGCCCCGCGAGTAAATACTTACACTTACACCTAAAGGGGTCGGGGAGCATCGTGGAGAGGTGGAACATGAGGTGTCTAAGCCATTAATGATATTAAAGTCCATGCAAATGTCGGTTTTGCATGGATCCGCCTGCACGGAACGTAAACTTCGATTTCACCACCAGTGATGGCTTGCAGCGGCGGCGCAGAATCGGCGCCAGGTGTAAAATGGATTTTTTAACATTTCACGTGATTCTCTGCTTGATCGCAATTCTCGCTTCCGGCGTCGGAAAGGGGAGAATCCAGCCCAATGTCTCTAATTATCTACTCCCCAGGGAACCTTCTTCATATCAACAAAATTCCATTGGCCTAAACGTTTACCATGTTTTAACTATTCCTTGTAGCTATAGTGTCTGCCTTTTTAAAAAATATTACGGCAGCAGACATACACATACCAACCTGAGGTTTTAACCCTTGGTGCAGCAAATACATATAATGCAATATATATCTCAAATTCCTGCATTCATCACAATTGGTTAGAATGGAATATGTAGGGGTGTGGTGATTGTCCCTTGAAGGGCAACACAGCAGAGGTAGGGTCAGATGGCCTGTGTGACCAGTCAGGATTCAGAGGGTGGAATCATCCCATGTTGACAGAGGCGCCTAGGCAGAGACATTTCGGGAGTTGGCTACATCCATGCGGCTGCTGTACCATTATTGTTCATAAATTATTCTTGTGCTCACTAAAGGAGTCTCTGAAAATGCATCTTTACATCTGGCAACGAGGATAAATTATCCTGACACCGCCTCTGGCCTGACACATGTGAGTTTTAATCGAATCTGAAAAAGATGTACTCCCCTGAATGCCTCTTTTTGAGCAAATAGACCCATGGGTCCACGGTATCCATGCTGTGGATACAGCGGCATCAGCATACATTTCAGTAGCAAAGAGAGGCAGTCCAACCATTGAACTTGAAGAGCACTTTTTCGAGTTGAAAACTTAAATGGGAGAAGCAATAAAAATAAAAGGCACCACAGTGGTACCTGTAAGTTTATGGACAACAGGTACCAAGCTCTCTGTGATAATAGAACGTCTTCTAGGATGAATTAGGCAAAGTCAAAGGGCCATAAGCTAAGATTTACATGGATCCAAAGGCAACGCCATGGTCCTTTAGGGCAAGACTCGTACCATGTGCCTTATGAGAGAAAGTGAATACTGAGTTAAACAGGTCAGAAGAACTAGAAATTATCCAGTTGCTTCAGTTCTTGGAATGGGCAGCACCTATAGTCCCCGTATTGAAACCGGACAAGACCATCCACATTTGGGGAAATTATAAGCTGATAGTTAATCAGGCCGCCAAACTGGATAAATATCCAATCCCAAGAATTGAAGACCTTTATGCAAAGCTGGCAAGAGGTCAATATTAGGCATAGGGATCACGCAGACCAGCAACTTGAATTAGATGATGCTTCCCAGGGGTGTGTCATGGTAAACATTCACAAAGGCATATTCCATGACATGCACTTGTCTTTTGGCATGTCTTCGGCATATAAAATATTCCCAAGGGCAATGGGGAGTCTGCTACAGGGGCTATCATGGTTTGTAGTTCTTACAACTGGATCGACAGAGGATGAACATCTAGCAAACTTAAAGGAGGGGTTAAAGTGACTTCAAGAGGCTGGAGTTCTTGTAAGTTATGGACAACAGTTACCCAGCTCTCAGTGATAATAGTGATGGGTGAAGGACCAAGCCATCTCGGCCATGATTGGCTTAACAAAATCAAGTTGAATTGTGCTGAGATTTTTCCTTTGCGGGAAGGGGGACTGCCCAAACTGATAAGAAAATACGAGAACATCTTCTAGGATAAATTAGACAAAGTCAAAGGGTGAGAAAAACAACTCTAGCCTCCTGAAGTCACTTTGACACCTCCTCTAAGCTTGCTAAATGTTCATCCTCTGGCGATCCAGTTATTAGAACTACAAACCACCAGGAGAAGTGCACCTTTCAAGCAATTGAGGTGACCCACCTGTGGCACAGTATAGATGTACAAGGATTACACCCCATGGAAGACAAAGCCAAGGTGATAAAGGAGGCACTAGCCCCCACAAACACAAGTGAAATTGTTTTTGGGATGGTAAACAACGATGGGTGTTTTTTTATACCAAACTTAGAGACGGTATTGGCCCTCTGGCATATTCTGTTAAAGAAACATCTTTGTTGTTCTTGGAAGGCTCCCCGGGAGGAAGCTTTCAACAAAGTAAAGCAATTGTTGTATACTTCAACCCATTCTAAGGAACTGATATTGACCTGCAAAGCTTCTGCATATGGTGTTGGTGCAATGTTGTCCCATGAGACAAATGGATAATGGCTCTGAAAGGCCGATAGGGCAGTTACTCTCAACCACTGTACCACGGCACACCGATTTACCATGAGAAGGATGCAAGTGTGCTGCTGCTTCCGGCACTTCTGTGTACACATCCTTTCATCAAGCCACTCGAAAAGCCCCAGTCATTTGGACTAAATTCTCTTCAGCCAGGTTGACCAGGTATTTGTGTTTCTCAGTATTCCCAGGAATCTTGATTTAAATGGTCTCCAGTTTGCTATTCAAGGCCAATGTCTGCCAATTCCAATGTGATGATTTCGCACCAGCTGCATTAAGAAATAAATAGATTCATCCGGCAAACGGAACAAGAAGTGAAATACGCAATTGTTCATATCCTGTCTTTATTCAAGAGGTTAATGGGATCATTCTAGATCAGATTAAAGAATGCTGATCTCTTTTCCACATTCAATGCTTTTGTCAGCTCTCTGGGTTGTGGAGTGCTGGTTGCATTTTGCCTCCCGATAGCATTCACCCACTCAATTGGAACATCAATTGACTAGCCTACCTTCTAGGATGTCTTCTCCAGGGCCCATCACTAAAAATGGCCCAGTCAGTTTGTCATCGATGTCAGGGATGATAAGTAAAAACGTTGGGCGGGATTCTCCAGTCTCCAACGCACAAATCGCGTTTGGCGATCAGCCGGAGAATCCCCGTTGGCACCACTTTTGCGATGCTTCGCCCCCTCCAAAATAGCTCACCTGAGGCCCTCCCCGATGCTCTGCCCCCCATAGGCCAAGATCCCGACGGCGTGGGTCACTCATGCTATTTCCTTTTGCAGGAACCCGGCGTGATAGCTGCGGACTGAGTCTAGCACAGCCACAGTTGAGGGGGGAGCCAATCTGAGGGCAAGGGTTGCTGGGGGCACTGGTGGGGGTTGGCGAGCCTGTCCAATGAAGGACACTATTTGGCAGGCCGAATTCGCGCGCATGCGCGGCCACGGACCAGTCAATTCTCCGGCCGTATCCGCAGCTAGATTCGGGGGCTTTACGCTGCACGCCTGCTAGCCCCCCACCAGGCGGAGGTTTCGGGCCGTTTTTCCGGGTGTAAAATGCCACTGTTCTCACGCCGGAGTAGCACTTAGTCTCAAAATCGCAGAATGCAGCCAGTTATCTGTATTAATATTTACACACCAAATCACACTGCAATGGTTTTCATATTTAACACATGTGGGACCCCTTTTAACTGCTAATAAATTTTAAAAGACAATAGTAGTTGTTCAAATTATGTCATCCTAGGAGAAAATAGTGATTCTCAGATTTGTTCTATTTCTTTTTAAATAGAGAAATAACATTACTTGCATTTCAGTTGTGATTATTATTAATGAACAGGTACTAGAATGTCTGCTGTCTCCCTATATTTTTTCAACATGATTGGATGCAATCACAGTGGCACAGTGGTTAGCACTGCTGCCTTACAGCACCAGCGACCCAGGTTCGATTCCAGCCTCGAGTGACTGTCCGTGTGGAGTTTGCACTTTCTCCCTGAGTCTGCATGGGTTTCCTCCAATGTGCGCTGGTTTCCTCCCACAGTCTAAAGATGCGCAGGTTAGGTGGATTGCTAACTTTCCCCTTAGTGTCCAAAGGTTGGGTAGCGAAACAAGACTAGAGCGGAGATTGGGCCGAGATAGGTTGCTTTTTCGAAGGGTTGATGGGCCGAATGACCTCCTTCTCCACGATAGGGATTCTATGAAAACAGAGGTTTTAGGCTCTTTTTACTTACTTTATCAATTATTCAACATAAGTTGTGGAAGATTTAAGTTTAAATATTTCCCTCATTATTTTACGGAAAATTCCTCCCCTCAAACATCTCTCGACCTTCCTCTGGCTCTAAATCCTTATCCACTGATTCATTCTGCCCCGGCTGTCCCACGACACTATTTACTTCCTTTTTTCTGAGCTCAAGCTGTGCTCCAGAAGTCCGTTTCCATTACTGTCCACATCAGCCTTTCCCTCTCTGAACTAAAGTCCAGTAAAAGCTGAAATGTCCTTAAATCGACAGGGGAGGGATCTTTCCCTGATCGATACCATGAGACTGTTTCGTGGCCAGTTTTCACCATAATCTGCTCCTGGGAAATTACGAGGGCCCCATTTGGAATTGAATCGTTCAGTTTCATTCACTTTGAATTCCAGCTGGAAGTCACCTCTTCCACACAGGTTCTGATCAAAAAATGAAAAAACTCTCATATGTTCATCACCTTGATATCTGTACAGGGACCCTGTTATAAAGTGTAAGTGTGCAAACCTTCGGAGTAAACATAAGGATGTTACACACTCAAGTTGTCCCGCTGAGACAGCCTGTATGTCTGCTGGCTATCTTGTCTTTGAGTAGGCTGTATTAACCATTATTGCAGTCATTCTTACATTCCCAGGCACTTTGCAGATTGTGTTGGCACCATTTCTTACCTTAGGAACTGCTTAGTTTGGCAAATTTCGGAGGTGTGGTTCAAGATTTTTATAGTATAAAGGTGTACCATGACTGATAAAAGGTTGGAGACCACTGTGATAGGGTATGTGTCAAGAACCCTCTCAGAGGCTGAAAATGGCTACTCACAAATCAAGATAGAAGAACTATCAATAGTCTTTGGCACCAAGAAATGCCACCAGCACTTACATGGCAGACACATTACCATTGTTTCTGACCATAAACTGCTCTTGGGTCCCTTCAAAGAGGCCAAAACTATCCCGCCGATCACCTCAGCGGGAATTCAACGATGGGCGTTAATTCTGTCCGCCTATGAATATACTTTCAATCACTGACCTGAAACACATATAGCGAATGCGGATGCTCTTAACCGCCTACTCTTGCAAGAAAGTACCACCTGTACGCCAGTACCACAATAAATAATCATGGCATTAAATGTTTTGGACACATTCCCAGTCTCTGTGAAGCAGACCAGGAACTGGACCAATCGAGATCCACTTCTGTCGAAAGTGTCCAAAATACTTACAGGATGGGTAAATAAGCCAGTTTCCAAGGAAATGAAACCATTATTTACCCCCAAAAATGAATTCAGTTGTCAGGATGGTATCATACTCTGGGGCTTAAGAATAGTCATTCCTGTACCAGGCAGAGTGCACCCTTGGGAATAGCCTGGCTAACCATGGGTATGAATCTACATCAGTTATATTGGTTCATTCCTGGGCACAATGTTTTTGTTCATGACTGATGCACACTCTGAATGGATGGACATTTTTGAGGTGAAGTCACCTGCATCGCATGTTACCATTGAATGGGGCAGCACAGTAGCATTGTGGATAGCACAACTGCTTCACAGCTCCAGGGTCCCAGGTTCGATTCCGGCTTGGGTCACTGTCTGTGTGGAGTCTGCACATCCTCCCCGTGTGTGCGTGGGTTTCCTCCGGGTGCTCCGGTTTCCTCCCACAGTCCAAAGATGTGCAGGTTAGGTGGATTGGCCATGCTAAATTGCCCTTAGTGTCCAAAATTGTCCTTAGTGTTGGGGTTACTGGGTTATGGGGATAGGGTGGCGGTGTTGACCTTGGGTAGGGTGCTCTTTCCAAGAGCCGGTGCAGACTCGATGGGCCGAATGGCCTCCTTCTGCACTGTAAATTCTATGAAATTCTATGAATGATTACGCCAATGCTTTTCAACTCACGGATTACCTGAAGTCATGGTGTCAGATAATGGATCCATATTCCCAAGTGCTGAGTTCCAAAGCTTCACTGCTCTCAACGGTATTAAACACATTAGCACTGTGCCTTACCATTCCAGCATCAAATGAACTAGCCGGGAGAGCTGTCCAAATCTTCAAGTCTGGCTTAAAGAAACTGTGAGGAGGAGCCTTGAAGACAAAAAATCTTGCAATTTATCCTTAGCCATTGTACCATTCCACATGCAATACTATGAGTTCCATCAGCAGAATTGCTGATGAAACATCGTCTCAGAATGAACTGAGCCTCAAGTTTCTAAATTTGTCAGGGAGGGTGGAAGCAAGTCAAAATAATCAGAAAGCAAGCTATGATTCACATAGTACAGCTTGATAATTTGTGGTTAATGCAGCTAAATACATGAAAAACTTCAGTAGTGGTTCAAGCTGAATCCCTGGAATTATTGTCTCTGAGACTGAACCCCTTTTATACCAGGTGGATGTGGAGTGACAAATCTTTCATAAACATGTGGCCCACTTGAGGAGTCGAGAGATGCTCCAATGGTCAGTGTCATCATCAAGAAATATTTTAAGCACCAAAATACCTGACTGACTTGTATCAACATAACTGATATCTCCGTGGAAGCAGATAGTGATGAATCGCCTGTGCCAGACGAGGTACTTGCTATTGTAGTTCCTGTTAACGTTGATCACGTGGAAGCATCTCAGACAACAAAATTACACCACTCTACAAAGAACAGAAAACTCCCTCAAAGGCTCGATTTACAATTGTCCAACTCATGTACATAATGTTTAGTTAGTACTGAGGGCAGAGTGAATGAGCTATTGAAGATTGTATAAAGGACTTAAAGGGGGGGGGTGTGGTAATTGTTCTTTTAAGGGCAACACAGCAGAGTAAAGGTGCCATGGCCTGTGCAGCCAATCAGGACACAGAGGTGGAATCACCCCATGGTGAGAGAGGCAGAGACATTTTGGGAACCGGCTACAGTCATTTGGCTGCTGTACAGTTCTTGTTAATAAATCATTTTTGTGTACCCTCACGGAGTCCCTGAAAGTGCATCTTTACAAGGGGCTACAATCTTAGCAGCTGAAATGATGTCAGACCGGTGGACTGTTCCTAAAATTTACTTTGATTTGATATCACAGCATATGCTATAAAAATTATGTAACTTTTTTTTCTACAGCCCCCCACCCCCAGGTTGTCGAAAGGGCCATGCAAATATGCTTATCTGGCGTGCTAGTTGCTTATTATAATCGAGACAATTAGCTCAGTATTAGCAGTATTAGATTCTACCTCTGTCAGGGGACATACAGTGGTATGGTAGCAGCAATTACCCTACCCTACTAGAGATGATAAATAGATGAAACTCCCGAGAAAGTACAATAAATGAACAATATATCTGAATAAACATGAACTCAGGATTGGAGAAGACCTGTACGAATATTCCAGAAAAACATTTGATATTTGCACTGCTGATAGCATTGAGAAGAAATAAAGCAGACAGTGATTTTACTTTTCAAAGACAATCAATATCTCTAAATCATACAATGAAAGTAAGCTTTTGACATGAAGGTAATATACCTTTAAAAAGAAGCATCTTCAATGTGGAATTTAGAGTCAAAAATCAATGTCGCCTGACAGTGAAGAGAGGGAAGAGATTAAGACAGACTTAGCAGCTGTGAAAGATGTAGGTTGCAATTATTCTGCTTCAAAATAAGGACCTCACTTGGCCAAGAAGAGCAAAATACACAGAGTCGAGCATGTTTATGAATAATGGAAATGCACAAATATAGAATAAAAATAACAGATTGTAATTAATGTCAAGGGGCAGCAGATAGAAACATTGCTTTCAGTTCTAGTGCACAGTTTTAATGCATAAGACTAGCTAGCATTTGCAACACAGAGGTTATGCTTATCTATACAAACTCCATACAAAATCAAACGATAAAGCTGCTGCTGATACAACCACATGTATAACTTTATTGAAACACTTATTGTTGCAACAAGTGCTAGTGTTTAGATGGTGAAGGGTTTTTGGTAATTCTTGTGATCACCATACTTATTTTGCATCTCTAAACCGATAACCATGTTCAAGGATTCAGAATGTGCCTGATAACACAACATGAAGGTTTAACTGAAAGTTTTACATGAAAATTACAACATAACCAAATTTATGAACTGAGATCCTTTTTGTTTCCTTTACAGATGTATTTACAGATTTTAGTCATTATAAATGCTTGCCTCATGCCTCAATGAGTAAACATATCACTTGCTGTTGATAACAACAATGTGCATTGTTAGATTGCCCTTAACATAATACACTATCCCAAAGCACTTCAGAACAACAGTGTCAAACAAAAGACACCAAGCCACAATGCATAAATATTAAGATAGATGCTCAAAAACTTGGTCAAATTGGTAATTCTAAAGGTGCAATAAGACTCACAAGATAAAGCAGCAGAGTTCTTTAAATTGGTTTCAGCATCTCTCAACAATAAAGGGTGAAATGACTGACATCCTGTAATTCATCCGACAAACGTGGATGCGCGATGAACCATCGAACAGCTATCACTTGCACATTTTTTGGTCTCATGAATCCCAGCTATTTGTTTCGGCAAAGAAGGAAGATCTGCTGCACTGGTGGAACGCTGTGCAGTAAACATTTTTTGGGAGTAAAGGGAGAAAACTGGGGAAAAGACTGGAGATGAGGAGAGAGTTTTTTTCATGCCGAGAGTTGACACGATCGGGAATGCTCGACCTGAAAAGGTGATGGAAGCTGATTTCATAAATAATTTATTTTAAGTTTTGGACAAGAACTTCACAGCTCCAGGGTCCCAGCTTCGATTCCCGGCTGGGTCACTGTCTGTGCGGAGTCTGCACATTCTGGTTATGTGTGCGTGGATTTCCTCCGGGTGCTCCGGTTTCCTCCTTCCGTTCAAAGATGTGCGGGTTAGATGCATTGGCCATGCTAAATTACCCTTAGAGTCCAAAAAATGTTAAGTGGGGGTCACTGGCATACGGGGATAGGGTAGATACATGGGCTTCAGTAGGGTGTTCTTTGTGAGGACCAGTGCAGACTCGATGGACCGAATGGCCTCCTTCTGCACTGTAAATTGTATGATTCTATAATTCTATGATTCTATGAACTTGAGGATGAGGAATGCGCAGAGTGTGGGACCAAGCACGCCAACTCTGCCAGAGTATTGTGTCCAACGGGATAATGTGATCTGTCTAGTGTGTGGGTGAAGAGAGTGAGCATGCTTTCTGGTTTTGTGAGCTAGTTTGATTCTCATTATTAGCCTACACCTCTGGCGAGTAGCAAAGCAAGGACATCTTTCCATGACAGTACATAGCCTCTCCATAAGCAAGTCTTCAGTTGTTACTTCTCATTGAGGCACAAGGAATTGGGTCCCTAACGGCCGCAGGTTAAAGCTGCCAAGAAACCCTGTGGAGGCTGCCCCCCCCACCCCCATGCCCAGACATGCGGTGTGCAGGCCCACAGGCATGTGGACGTGCCCTGGTACATGAAACAAACTCTAGTGAATGACTGACGTACCTTGTGGATACTTTGGGAAAGTTGAAGGCTAAGAGAGTAAAGCCTAACAAAAAAATAAAACTGGAGCACAAAGGCAGACTAACGATTCCTTATGTTATCTTCTGGCAACTTCTACAATCAGACCAACAGCAAATGTGGTACATTCCTTTGAACTCAACCATGGGGGTTAAGAGGGAAACCCAAATGTTTGTGCAGCCCAGGCACTTCATAAATGTTGCCACAGTTTGTGACCTCGAGAGGACCCTCCAGTTTTTCTGCAAAGCAGTAGCACAGCTTGGGAGACAGCACTTACCAAGTGATAAGTCCAATTCTTGATTGGTGCAGAAAATGCGTGCTACTGGCTATCTCCATCATATCCCGTGGGTGAGCTGCCACCCTCTTAAAGTCAGGCAGCCCTTGACTAGTAAGGTGCTGATCCACCGCAGGCTATCTGCCTCAATGGTGCTCGGAGCTTAACGTCTCTGCTCAAGAAGTGGATGGAATCCATTGCACCAGGCAAATGAACAAAACAAACAAAAGGAAAGAAGATACCAATGCTTCAATTGGCAAGCTTGGATATCAGGACCACGTGGGCAGAATTGACTGACGACTTGCTGGTCAATAATGCGCAGGACATGGCATTTGACAGGCTGAATATTGATATAGCTTCCCCACAAGAGAGCAGACTCTCCAAGAGCAGATCACTGAAAGAAAAATATTATGCATTCATCGGGCAAGGGAAGAATTCAGAGGTATTGTGTTAGCATGACTTCACTGTAAGGAACACATGGCTGAATGCCTTCACTGATTTCACCAAGGCATTCAGCCATCTGAATGAGGTGATCTATTTAAGCTGCTCAAGAAACATAAAACTTTTCAATATGATCTCTCTATGTCAACAGTATGGGGCAGATCAGCTATCATGGGGCAACATTGGAAATCTTATGAGATCCACTGTGGGGTCAAACATGGTTTGTTTGGCACCGACAATATTTCGCATATACAATTCTTTCCTGCTGCCATATGTCTTCAGGTCAACTGAGGTATGTAACATACCAGATCTAATAGAAAGCTGTTCAGCCTTGGTTGCCTGAGATTCAAAACAAAGACGCACCAAGTCCTCATCAGAGAGTTGCTCTACGCTGATGATGTCATTCTAGCATTCCATACTGAGGAATACCTGAAGCAGCAAATAGACTGGTTCTCTCAAGCTTGTAAAGAATTCAATTTGACCATCAGCATCAAGAAGACAAATGTCATAGTCCAGGATGTTGCTATTCCGCCAGCTATCAGTATCGACAATGTGATGCTGGAGGTTGTTCATAACTTCACATATCTAGGGCTCCACAATCACCAGCAATCTGTCACTTTATTCTGAAATAACACATGATTCATTTTTATAAAGCCACGGAGAGTCCGCACCGAGTTTGTAGAAACAAAAACTTACTTTATTTTACAACAACAATTATATGCAGCTCCCGTAGCGGCCTACTGAGTCTTCACTAGTCGGTGCCTTACTGTTCCACTGTATTTATACATAGACAGACATTGTTAGAAGTCCCCCACCGCCTCATCAGGGGAGCTTGTGTTCTGCAAGTTCCACCAGTAATTAATCATTCCCACTCTATAAGATCTGTGGGAGTCACAACATTCAAAAATGCTGCAACTGTTGCGTCCAAGCAAAGAGAGTGTGGAAAAACAACAGCCTGACTGAGAACACCAAACAGTGAGGCCACTAAGCCTGTGTCCTCAGTGCACCCCTCTGCAGTTTTGAGACCTGGAGAACGCATGCTTGACAGAAGAAAAGGCTGAAGAGTTTCTTCGCTCTCTCAGATATATCCGTGGCATCTCTTAGCCAACTCAGAAGTCCTGGGGTATGCTAATTTCCATCAACGTAATTTCATTGTTAAGTGGTTCAGCTACTTTAATCAGCTGGATGACCTTCTGCTATGTAATGGAAGTCATTCTGTTGGATATTCTGGCCACTGGGTCATGATTTCCTAGGACCTACAAGGATACCTGCAAGTGGGGTATGAATATGGCAGACACTAATACTAACAAATGGGAGTCAGCCACTAATGGCCGTGACCTCTGGAGACTGACTGTTGCGAAGGGCATTGGGAGAGGGGAGCAGAAAGTGCACAGCAGACCAAGAAGGAAGCCCAGAGAAAACAGACACCAGCAAATTGTGCACCTTCTTGGCCCACTGTCTTCCCCTGCAGCAAATGGAGCAGAGATTACTGAGCCATAGTTCTATTCTGAACCACACAAGGAGATGCTTAACACAGAGATAACCACCATAGCGCAAACCATTGTCTTACAACATCGTTCAGAGAACCGCACAAGCATGATGGACAGCATGGTGGCCATGTTTTCTGTAAGTTTCTACAATTCTTTGATCCCAAAAGAATTGTCTTCTCATTATTGCAAATGAAATTTGCTTCAGAGGTTTTAATATAAGGATTTTCAATACTTGGGGAGTACCATGGGGTGGATTTTAGCTTGCATCCAGCTAACTGTTATTCCCATCGGCAGTATTTGTTTTTGCAGGAGGCTGAGTGCTATGGGGTGATGAGGAGCTTTCTGCTTTTCACAGCTTCACAATAAAAAAGCATGGCAAATATTATGCTACCATTATTAGGGTGACCAGCAGCAGCCTCTTTAAGGGTTTGACCACGTGCCCCTTAAAATTGCAGTTGGGGTGCCAAGAATGTCACAGGATCCAATGTACTTTGTAAGGAACATAACGCCTTCACACACCCTCTGAAAGTCTATGACTGTTCCAGTTAATTATGATTTCAGCTTGTTAAAATATACTTTTCTGTATTATGTTTGTTGATGAAGGACATGTCATGCAGGTTAAAGCAAGCGTTCTTAATGTTCTTAGCTTCTGAGGACCCCTCTCATATGTTCTATATACTCCACAGATCCCCTCGCTGCCACTGGAACCCTGGGGCCTGAATGCTCTGCGATGAAGTCTGGCGGGGGGCACAATCTACATGCTTCTGATCCAGAGGTGAGAACTATTCACTCAACTAAGCCAGTTTTTGCAAAGTTTTTTTTCAATTTCCTTCCTATATTTTTCCCGTGGCCCCTGTGCAGAGAAACTGCTATAACTACATTTTTCCATGAATGGCAACACAATTTAATAACTGAAGGAAAGAATTAACTTGTTTCACGCTAGTGTCTGACTTCTCTGAATTTCTTTACCAGGTTAATAGGCTAAATGCACAGGATTGAGCATGCTCCAGAATTGAACAAATTGCTAATGCCCGCTATACAAACTCGCACATGGAAGCTGGCCCTTTGCACAGAGAGTCAGGAAGCTTCCAGAAGCGAAGAGTAATCCAATAAGATTCAGCTTTTTCAGGGCGAAAAGGACAAAACAAATGCCAGGAACAAAATGTACACTGGGTGAAGGATACTTGTGTTGAAGCACAAATTTCAGAAAAGAAGAGTTTGTGATTTTTGAAATTGCATTCTGTGCAGCACAATAGTTAATGTATTAATTGTATTTTATTGAAGATAAGCAAGACTCTACAAGATTTGGGGGAAATTAGCTACCGACCAAAAGTCTTCCGTCCTCTCCACTCCTTCTACATCGACATGCACTGCACTGTACAGTTTGACGGATCCACTTCCACCAGTTTCAGAGTGAAGAAACAGGCTGGATGCTACCGCCTGCTCTGTTTGGTGTCTTCTTCTCCATGCTTCTGGCCTGTGCCTTCTCTGCAAATATGGAGGCCATCTACTGTCTGACCAGTTCAGATGATGTTCGGCTGCAAAGACTGTCTCTCCCTTGCCTGTAACTAAATCTTCTTGACTATGTGTCAAGAAAACTGGAACAAGCTGTTACATCTCTGTCCCTGATCACAGTTCAGAAAATAATACCCCGCTGGAAGTGATTAACAAATATTGCTGCCTCAGGTCCATACTGACAATCTGTCCCTTGGTGCAGAATTTGATACAAGCATATGGAAAGCAGCTATCACTTTAGGCTCATAAAATACTCATGGACTAACATGAAACTGACCCTTAGGGTCAAGCTAATGGTTTATAAGGCCTGCCCCCAGCATATTAGATCGCTGTGAAACATGGAGAATTCATAGCCATCACAAAAAGGTCAAAAATGTCTACCTTTGCTGTCTGTGTTGTATGGGTATATGGGCAGGCATGTTTATGTTGTGCAATTTTTAAGGGTAGAATATTTAAATAACTTGACAGCTTGACAGTTCTACATACCTTAACCACCCTCCAAGAACAATTATGACCTCTCTAAAATTTGTAACTCCCACACTGCCTAATAAGGAACTGAGTTCAAATGGCCCAGCTGAGTGCCAGCCTGCGATTGCGAGTCCCAACCTGCCCCATTTCCCTTCCAATGAAAATAGGATCTGTCGTAAATGGGGTTGAGACTTCCAGAACTGGGACCCATCCAGCATTTTGGAAGGTGCCCAGAATCTCCACAACTTTTGAAAATCTGGCCATCTCCATAGCGAGGTAGCCAGAGCCAGGCAATCAGCAGGAAACCCAAAGCTCCAGTTCAAGTATGCTTTCAAGTGTGTCATGAAGGCACTAAACACCAAGTTATAGCACCTGGGAGTCACTAGCTGAAGACAGAGGGAAATGGCAACAGCCCATGTGTGTTCCACATACACCACCATGATTGCCAGTGGCTAGGTGGCTTGGCAACAGACACCAACACTGAAAAGAGCAACCCACAGTGATACATGGCAGTTTCATGTGTGGCACTTGTAGCAGAACCCACACTCAAGAATTGACCTCCAGCCATTAGCAAATGTGTGCCATATGAAGACCCTCCACCTGAAATGGATTATTTGCTACATGTCCATTGTCCTTCGTGGGATGAAGGATACCACGAAAGATTAAAAATAAACACTGAGCTATTTGTGAAGATGAGATTGTTAAATTTCTCAGACATTTCGATCAGATTACCAAAATTTTAAAATAAATTGAAAGGAATGATATTGAGATATAAAATCAGGGAGTCTAAGTGATTGTGATTATTCAGCAGAAACCGCATTGGCTGTAGAAGCAACTTGCAAAAGAAAACTGATTATTTGGAAAGAGCAAACACAAGAGCAAACTCACAGAATGTGGAAGAAATCAGTTTTAAATGTCACCCAAGACAAACAAATCTTGCTGAATGAATGAGTAGAAGGTGAGAATTGGAAGGGGAAATCACAACCCCACCTTGCAATTTACTGACAAACAGTTAAACAAACGCCAAGCCAGTATTTTGAGGTAGTAATTGCAACGAAACTGTCAGCATTTTCTGTCATTACTCCTCTGAAACTGACAACTTCTGAAGTCACACATATGCAGTAAAACACAGAAATTCAGAAGTTACTGAGCGTGGCCCTATGTTTCTCCAGAGACTGCATTGTTGAAACGCCCTGCAGATAGAAATCATTGAACTGACAAGAATTCCACTTTTTACCCGATTAGTCACATTGTTAAAGTTCAAGAAGTTACACTTTGTTTTTTTATAAATTTAGATTACCCAATTATTTTTTCCAATTAAGGGGCAATTTAGCGTGGCCAATCCACCTACTCTGCACATTTTTGGGTTGTGGGGGCGAAACCCACGCAGACACGGGGAGAATGTGCAAACTCCACACGGACAGTGACCCAGAGCCGGGATTGAACCTGGGACCTCAGCGCCGTGAGGCGGTTGTGCTAACCACTAGGCCACCGTGCTGCCCTAAGTTACACTTTGTTGATTGAGACATGGCTGCGTTTTTAATATACCAGTTACTGTTCAACAACCAAACTGGCCCTTGCTGGTGTAACTTTTATATTTTTGTTGAATGTCAAATTCTACCATTATGATTTTTTAAAATCCACAGAACTTTATTATTTTTAAAAGTTATTTGTGGCAATTCAGCTTCTTTCTTAATCTCAAGTGTATGCTCCTATTATTTATTTTGCGATCTCTAAAATGTAAACTAAAGCTGAAAGGATTTAGTGTCTTTTTTTTCCTTCCTGGTTTGCTGTCTGTGGGAATATTTCAATGTGATTGGCTAATTACCCGGTTTAATCACTGCTGCTTGATGCCTGGGGATCCCCATGACTTGGCACCAAATTCAAACTGCAAAGTGGAAATGCCTGAGACACTGCCAGACCTTCAAGGTTAGCAGTGAGCACCATTATTTTGCTGCTGTCGGGGAACTCTGGTCCATTGTGCTTTTCCACATACAATATAAAATGGTTGTCAAACGTGCACACCTTTTTAAAATAAATTTATAATACTGGTTAAATCTCCTGTTAATGTCATCCCACAGAGGAAGGAAGGAAACAGAATAGGCAAACCTATGTTGTTCTTGAGGCCCGTTCACACAGAAAGCACTTTACGTACATCCTGGGTAAGACAGTAGCATTGTCCAAAGGATTTCAGGAGTGTGCAATAGTCTGAAATAATGAATCAATGTTGAAATGCTCGCATGTGTCCAACCATACAAAGGGGCAACAAGTATGTGTGTGTAATGAGCTTAAAGTGGAACACGTACTTTTGTTCAATATTTATACATCCCAAGATGCAAAAGGAAGGAAGATTTGCTTTGCTCCCTATTTGTAGTGGAATCATGAATGCAAATATAAAAAATTGCCACTTCAGCACGAATGCTGTAGAGAAAACTAATTTTACTCACTACATATCTGATGGCGTGATCAAAGTCTGTCCTGTTTCAAATGAGAAAATGATCGTATTGTATATTTATTTTTTAAGTCGACATGCATGTATGAAATTGATCGATAATTGTTTTGAATTGAATTGTAGACCAAATGAAAACTGTATATTTTCTTTAAAGACGAGCAACTGAGAAACTCAGCAGGTTTTGATAGAGAGCATGACAGATTGTTTGTATTGCTAATGAATCAGATATACAGCTATCAGGGGCTGGTTTAGCTCACCAGGCTAAATCGCTGGCTTTTAAAGCAGACCAAGCAGGCCAGCAGCACGGTTTGATTCCCGTACCAGCCTCCCTGGACAGGTGCCGGAATGTGGCGACTAGGGGCTTTTCACAGTAACTTCATTGAAGCCTACTCGTGACAATAAGCGATTTTCATTTTCATTTTTCAGGGTTGATTCTCGTGCTGTGTGTGTTTCAGTTGGGCAGGCATCGGCCGTTACTTTCTGGCCCCATCGCAGGGGTTTTACGACAGTGGAGGCGGCTCAACATTGGCTGCCGGCGGGATCTTCCAAAGTCTTCGATGTTTTGTACGACTCGCCCGTCCCGCCGCTGGGGAAACCACTGCAGGGAAGAGTCAACATCGGAAAATCCCACTGATGGTGAATGAATGGAGGAGCTGCTGTAGGATCTGTGCAATTTTGATGCTTGGCCTTATACCATGCATTTGGGAAGCTACCAGCAGGACATGCTTCTAATAAACCAAACTCCAATGAGCAACTTAAAGGGCCGGAGGATTTTTTTGTGGGACAGAGACAAACAAGACTATGAAACAGCATGACCTCCAGCAGGGATGTGAAGCTGCTGAACACAGCAATGATGATCCTGAAAGAGGAAGTGACCAAGAGGGTGCAACATCACTGCTGTCCTAGCTGTGACAGTTACTTGTCTTTCTTGTTGCAGACAGGGGCACAGCTCAATCACAGCCTTCAATGACAAGTGAAATCTCTTGATGCATTGTTCCTCTGAGAACTGTAGGTATGGTGCCCTTGACATGTAAATACTGTTGTGAGGCGGTCCTCCACACACTTCCTAGTTGTTACCCCTGCAGTTGCTGCTCCTGCTCTTTCCAGAGTGTAATTCCCAGAAGAGTTGTCAGGAATAAAGAAATGTGGTGCTATTAAAGCTCCATAATGGTTCAGAACATCCACAGCAACTGTACATGCCCAAGACGGACAGGGGCAGCACGGTAGCATAGTGGCTAGCACTGTTGCTTCACAGTTCCCGGGTCCCAGGTTTGATTCCCAGCTTGGGTCACTGTCTGTGCGGAGTCTGCACATTCTCCCCCTGTCTGCGTGGGTTTCCTACGGGTGCTCTGGTTTCCTCCACAAGTCCCGAAAGATGTGCTGTGAGGTGAATTGGACATTCTGAATTCTTCCTCTGTGTACCCGAACAGGCGCCAGAACGTGGTGACTAGGGACTTTTCACAGAAACTTTATTGCAGTGTTAATGTAAGCCTACTTGTGACAATAAAGATTGTTATTCTAAAAATCTTCATGCCAATGCAATGTGTCTCCCAGCACTTTCTACAACTTTACTGGAAAGCAATTGAGGATCCCTTTACGTACTACTGAAAATGGCCACCTGACATTTACAGTTCATGGTTAGTCCTTACATTTAGTACTGTTCGAGAAAGGAAAGTTCGAGAAGGTTATAGATTTTGGAATGTGAATAGACCATTCACCCATTTCCTTTACAGCCAACGTACAATATCTTAACCATGAGGTTACCGAATTTGCCCTGGAAATTACCAATCATAGACTGACCAGCAAGACATAAAACCATGAAAGCTCCCGAGCCCTAAAAGCGAAACTCCAGGATATTAATATACCCTACAACTTGTACTGCTGAGTTCCAATCAACTGCGCTGCATAAATGACTCATTCGTTGACTGAGCGGCACAGAAGTGATTATATTCCTCAGAGCATTTAATCAGTATCTGTTTATTTCATTTTTAATCAGGCCGGCGTAATGCTTGCATGCACTCTTCGTAATATGCTTGCTGATCTCCTGTAGTACTGCTTTTAGCAAGCGAGGGGATAGGTTGTATCAGGAGGATGTTTTGTAGCAACCTATTTGTGCATTTAAAGTATTCAATATCGTGAACACTGTTGTATTCCACACAAAGACTACAACATTTCATAATTGGCCGAAACACTGACCTTTACTTTTCTGTAACAATTGTTTGAAGAATTGTTACTTTAATTAATTTTGAGATTAATTTTTAGACCACAATTGCCTTCGTCCTGCGAATTAAGCAATGGAACACAATAATTTCATTTTGGAGAGTGGTATATGAAGAAAAATCTCATCCTTTCGTAATTCATCATCCTTTCGCTATTGCCTTAAATTAGTTGTCTTAGACTTCAAACATCAAACCAAAAGAATGAATGAATTGTGTTTCAGCTCCTTGCTATATAGACTAATGATTTATATTAATCTCTCACGTTAATTCTTCAACCAAACGGAATGTAGTTTTCAATCAAGGGTAGGTCAAAACCAAACTATAATTTGATAATGTGCAGGCAGTGAATTAACCTCAGTTATTCTCCAAGTATGAGAGAGAACTGGGTGGCAGATTAGATCCAAGCACTGTTCTTTGGGGCTTATCAACAGATGAATTGAATGAAAAGCTTCTGCTTTTCAAAAAAAACAGAAATGACGGAATTTACTGGACTAGAAAAAGAACAGTGCAGCTGATTTGGCAAGTACTACTGTCTGGGAAATATACCCTTTACAAGAATTTTGGAGTAGACAGCACAGACCAATGTTATTCAGCCCTTTGTTTCTCAAAGTAACTTACCTACTCATCTTCACCTCTCTTCAACTTTCAGCATCCCAAAGGTGCGATTCCCTCTATGATACCAGAAACACCCCTTCCTTTTCCCATGGTGCAGGAGACGTAATATTTCTGTTTTTTTACCTCCTCCCTATCTATTCTTCACAGTCCCAAAAACTCCCTCAAAGTAAAACTTGTACTGCTTCCTATTTAGCACTTACTTGCTGCTCATGCTGTGGTCTCCTCAACATTGGAAGGCCAAATGCAGGTTGGGGGAATCACTTGGCAGAACACCTCCTTTCACTCCGCAAACATGACCAGAGATTCCAGTTATCTGTTATTTTAATTCCCCACGCTGACCTGTCTGTCCTCAGGGTTCAGTATCTAAGCTCAAGAAACAGCACTTCACTTTCAATTTGACACTTTCGAATTCAACATTGAGTTCAACAATGTGGATAAAAAGTTCTGTCCGCATTAATTTGCAAGGCAGCATTTGACCGAGTGTGACCAAGGAATCCTTGCAAAACTGGATTCAATGGTAATCAGGGGGAAGACTCGCCACTGGTTGCAATCATACCTAACACAAAGGAAGATGGTTGTAGTTGAGGTCAAGCATCCAACTGCCAGGACATTAATACTGGAGTTCCTCAGGGTGGTATCCTAAGCCTAACCATCTTCAGCTGCTTCATCAATGACTTTACTTCTATCATAAAATAATTGCACAATTCTCAGTGCCATTCACAACTCCTCAGATACCGCAGTCCACTTACCTCCCCATCTTAACTGATGAATCAGTGTTCCTCAGTATTATTGTCAGAAGGTTGTCAGGGCCCATAGCTTTTGCAGTTTCTAGTGCCTTCAGCCGTTTCTTGATTTCACGTAGAGTGGTTCGAATTGCTGAAGACTGGCAACTGTGATCCTGGCGATCTCTGCAGGAGGCCAAGATTGGGGCAGCACGGTAGCATAGTGGTTAGCATAAATGCTTCACAGCTCCAGGGTCCCAGGTTCGATTCCCGGCTGGGTCACTGTCTGTGTGGAGTCTGCACGTCCTCCCCGTGTGTGCGTGGGTTTCCTCTGGGTGCTCCGGTTTCCTCCCACAGTCCAAAGATGTGCGGGTTAGGTGGATTGGCCATGCTAAAATTGCCCGCAGTGTCCTAATAGTAAGGTTAAGGGGTGGAGTTGTTGGGTTACGGGTATGGGGTGGATACGTGGGTTTGAGTAGGGTGATCGTTGCTCGGCACAACATCGAGGGCCGAAGGGCCTGTTCTGTGCTGTACTGTTCTATGTTCTAAGTTCTATAGATCATCCAATCGACACTTCTGGCTGAAGATCGTTGCCGATGCCTCAGCCTTATCTTTTGCACTGATGCGCTGGGCTCTCCCATCTTTGAGGATGGGGATATTTGTGGAGCTTCCTCCAGTGAGTTGTGGATTTGTATACCACCATTCACAACTGGATGAGGCAGAACTGCGGAGCTTAGATCTGATCCATACATTGTAGAATCGCTTAGCTTTGTCTACTGTTTACTGCTAATGCTATTTGGCCGGCAAGTAGTCCTGGGTTGTAACTTCATGAGGTTGACTCCCCATTCTTAGATATGCTGATGTTACACTTGGCATGTCCTCCTGATGTCACAGGTTGTAGCTGAGTACAATTCCGCTGCTGTTGATGGCCCACAGCACCTCAATGTTACCCAGTCTAGAGTTGCTAATTATATTGGAAATCTATCTATTTAGCACAGGATAAAAGCAAATTACTGCAGATGCTGGAATCTGAAACCAAAGAGAAAATGGTGGAAAATCTCAGCAAGTCTGGCAGCATCTGTAGGGAGAGAAAAGAGCTAGCATTTCGAGTCCAGATGACAAAGGACTCAAAACATTAGCTCTTTTCTCTCCCTACAGATGCTCCCAGACCTGCTAAGATTTTCCAGCATTTTCTCTTTGGTTATCAATTTAGCACAGTGGTAGTGCCACACAATGCAATGGAGGGTATCACCAATGTGAAGGTGGGATTTTGTCTCCACAAAGACTCTGCGGTACTCACTCCTACTGATACTGTCATGAACAGATGCATCGACAGCAGGCAGGTTGGTGAGAATAAGGTCAAATATGGTTTTCCCTCTTGTTGGTTCCCTCACCACCCAATCTCGCAGTTGTGCCCTTTAGGACTCAAACAGTTCATTCAGTACTGGTGCTACTATGCCACTCTTGGTGATAGACATTAAAGTCTCCCACCCAGAATACATTCTGCACCCCTGCCACCCACAGAGCTTTTCTACGTGGTGCTAAACAGGGAGGAGTATGGATTCATCAGGTGAGGGGAGGGGGGGGGCGATGGGGCAGAGGTTCAGTGGGGGAGGGGTATTGATTGGGATGGCGAGGGGTTATGTAGTAATCAGAAGGAGGCTTCCTTGCCCATGCTTTCCCTGATGCCATGAAACATCATAGGGTCCAGCGTCAACGTTGAGGACTCCCAGGGAAATTCCCACTCAACTGTATACCACCTCTACTGGTGGGACAGGGCATACCGATTATCTGTAAGGTATGAATCATAGAATCACAGAACTGTTACAGTGCAGAAGGAAGCCATTCGGCCCATCATGTCGGCATTGGCACTCTGAATTAGCATTATGACATCGCGCCATTCTCCTGCTTTTTTCCATTAACACTGCACATTGTTTCTATTCAATTAATTATCTAATGCCCTCTAGAATTCCTCGATTGAACCTGTCTCCACCACATTTTCAGGCAGTGCATTCCTTTCCTGAATTTGTTTTTCTCACATCACTTTTGCTTCTTTTGCAAATCACTTTAAATCTGAGCCCTCTCATACTTTTTATGAGCAGGAACAGTTTCTACCCATCCAATCTGTCCAGCCCCCTCTATCAAATATCTCTATCAAATGTCATCACCCAACTTCTGGCTTCTAAACCTCTTCTGCACATTTTCCAATGTTTTCACATCCTTCCTAAAGTATGGCACCCAGTACTGTGCACAAAAGCCCAGCTGAGGTCTAACTCGTGCCCTATTCAAGTTCAGCATAATCTCCTTGCTCTTGTGCCCTCTGCCCCTATTAATAAAGCCTAGGATAATGTATGCTCTCTCCACCTGTCCTGTCATGTTTAATGATTTATACACATATACACTCGGGTCCATCTGCTGCTGCACACCCACTTTTGAGTTGAACTCATTTTTTAATATTGTCTCTCCAAGTTCTTCCTCACAAAATTAATCACCTCAAACTTCATTACTTTAGGAGTACAAATATGTCAGGCTAATCTGTGAGACAGCTCTCCCAATTTTAGCACAACGCCCAAATGTTACTCAGCAGGAGGACTTTGCAGGGTCAACGGCCTTTGTTGATTCCTAGGTCAATTCTGGGTGGTCTGTCTGGTTTCGTTCCTTTTAAGCTTCTGAGCAGTTTAATATGGCTTGCTAGGCCAAGGGCCATTTAATAATCAACCAAATCAAAGTGTCTGGAGTGAAATGGTAGGAGGATGACAGGAGTTGTTGTTTTGCCATTGTCATTTCTGGCACCATGGTCAATGCTAGGTAATCTGTCTGGTTTCATTTTTTTTAGCAGTTTGATACAACAGAGTGCCATGCTAGGACATTTCAGAGGGCATTTAAGAGTTAACCATATTGCTGTGGATCTGGAGTCACATGTAGGCCAGACCAGATATGGATGGCAATGTTTACTCCCTGAAGGATATTAGATCAACAATGGCTTCATAGTCATCATTAGAATTTTACTTCCAGACTTTTTATTGCATCTACCATGATGGCTATCGAACCCAGGTTCCCAGAACATTACCTTGTAGATAGTGGACAGGGTCTGGGAATTCAGGAGGTTAATTAATTGGCTCAGGATTCCCACCTTCTGACCTGTTCTTGTAGCTACATTATTTATATGGCTGGTTCAGTTCAGTTTCTGGTCATGGTAACCCCTCAGATGTTCGAAGGACATGGCAGTAGATGTATGCAGACCCTGTAATTCTGCTTCCAATTCATACACCATCCTGACTTGGAACTATATCACCATTCCTTTACAGTCACTGGGTCAAAATCCTGGAATTCCTTCCTAACAGAACTGTGGTTTTGCCTACACTGAAGGGGTTGCAATAGTTTAAAAAGACAGTTCACTCAAGGGCAATTAAAGATGGCCACAAATGTTGGCCTAACCAGTGACACCCTGTGAACTAATACAATTGTAACAAATGATTGCATGATCTCTCTCCAGTCTCCTGTATCTTCTTCTGCTTCAAGTAGTTATTGAATATTCCACTTAAAATTGCCTCAACCACTCTGCATCCATGCTCCAAATATCCCCTGCATGAAGCAATTTGTCCTAATCTCTTTCCTCACAGTCTTAATGAGCAATTCCAGTTGCGCCATGAACCCCCAAATTGTAAATAACCATAATTTGATATTAAGTGGTTGCTTTTCTTAAAATAAGCAGACAAATGTTGATATGAGAAAGAAAATGTCACAGCTGTGTCACAGCATTACAGAACCATTTAGTGGAAGTATTACTCTACATATGACCCAGGCTTTAATAAGTTTTGGAATACCTGAAGGTGGCACCTTTATTTTATTCATGGGATGTGGGGTCACTGGCCAGGCCAACATTTGTCACCCATCCCTAATTACCCTTGAACTGAGTGGATTGCTGGGCCATTTCAGGGGTCATTTAAGACATAATGGACACAATACTCTCAGTGACATACACTAGCAACAGCACCTTCTCTTTTGATTGCCATTTCCCCTAAAACAGAAATGAAATAACTAAGAAAAGAGCATGTTACAGAATCGGTCTTGGTTTGACTGATCGCACTCTGCGGCAACACTGGAAGTGTTCCAAGTCTAGTCAATGTTTCAGAAGGGGAAGTATCGTAGTAAAAACAGTAATCAGAGTGGCAAACCTAAAAGTTGCTCACAGTCTGAAATATTACACAGGAACCTGAAATGAGTGACCCGTCCAGAAGAGTTTCCACACTTTTCACCAATCACACCCGTTTATACCGAAAACCAGTCTGAAAATTGCAGAACACAATCTGGACAATAGCAGGAAGGTCAAATTTTAACCTTAGAAAACTGAAACCACTAATTAATTCTGTGATCAGCAACTTTCATTCAATGCAAATTTGTGAACTTCCTTGTACATCAGAATTGAGGAAGATAAGCATTAGATGTTGACCTGAATAATCCCGGTGCCATTCTGTGTCAAAATAATCATTGCTGTGGTAAGAGTGTGTTGCATTACCTATGTTTATTTTCTATTTATGTGACAACAGTGAATTAGTTACACTGAAAAGATCCTGGGCGGGATTCTCCGACACTGCACCGGGTTGGAGAATCGGTGGGGGTGTGAATCACGTGACGCCGCTCCGACGCTGGTCCGCTGATTCTCTGCTGACGGGAGAATTGGCTCCAATGGCACCAACGAGGTTGGTGCGGCGCAGGTCGCGGGCCGCTCAACGCGGCCACCCCTGGCGATTCTCCGCGCTCGACGGGCCGAATGCCTCCGAGTTCGGTCGACTCCCGCCGCCGCCATTCACGTGCAGTCCTACCCAGCAGGCCCTCAGCGTTCATGCTGTGGGGGCCATCCTGGTGTGGGGGAGGGGGGATCCGACTCCGTGGGGGGCCTCCAGATTGGCCTGGCCCGTGATCGAGGCCTACCGATCAGCAGTCGGCCTTTTCCCAGAGGGGGGCTATATTCCTCCGCGCCGAACCCTGTAGGGCTCCGACATGTTGCCCCGGGGGCCGGCGCGGAGAAGGCACCCCAAGCGCATGGGCAAACTAGCACCGGCCATGATGCGCATGCGTGAACTCGCGCCGGCCATAATGCGCATGTGTGAACTCGCGCTGGCCGTGACGCGCATGCGCGAACTCGCGCCGGCCGTGCTCACGCCCGTATCGGCAGCTGGAGCTGCGTGAAGTGCTCCAGTGCCATTTTGCCGCTTATGCGGCGCAGTATCGCTGCTCCTAGGGGCCAGATGGCATCGTCGTAAAACACTCCGGCGTTTACGACGGTGTCAACCCTTAGTCCCAGGATTGCAGAATCCTGCCCCCTGATTCTAGTCAATGAGGATTCACAGGGGGGCCCAAATAGGGAATGCAGTGGGAGGAAAGCGGGAATGGGTGGGGAGAGAGTGTTGTGCACACAAATTGGGCAGAATTTAGTGGAGCCCGCTGGAGCTGGTAGGCCAGGATAATCGCCCAGGAGGCTGTACATCCCATTCCTGATGGAGGAAACATTGTCCCACATTTAGTGAGAGGCATGAAGGGGTCAACACTGGAAACCTGGCCACTAGCGGCAGGAAAGCAATTAGGCTCCTTCATAAGCTACTTCAAACCAATTTTTCCTGGGCCCACTGGGATTTACTGGCTCAGTGGTCGCAACAGATTCACATGGGTGCCTGATCCTCCAGAAAGCCATCTAGCAAACTCTGTCAAGTTTGGCAGTAGTCGGGCAGCAGGGTGGCACAGTGGTTAGCATTGCTGCCTACGGCGCTGCGGACCCGGGTTCGAATCCCGGCTCTGGGTCACTGTCCATGTGGTGTTTGCACATTCTCCCCGTGTCTGTGTGGGTTTCACCCCCACAACCCAAAAGATGTGCAGGATAGGTGGATTGGCCATGCTAAATTGCCCCTTAATTGGAAAAAATTATTGGGTACTCTAAATTTCTAAAAAGAAAAGTTTGCCAGTAGTCCACCGGAGGGATGACTCATTTACTCAGTGCCTGATCAAAGGATCTGGCATCAGGGGCGTGATTCTCCCAGCCCTGGGCGGGAGAATCCCTGCAAACAGGCCACGCCGCCCCAACGTCGGTATGGGTTCTCCGCAGAATGGAGAATCGGTGTTGGCGCAGCACCGGTCACGGGCTGTTCTATGCGGCCGGCCCACCAATTCTCCGGCCCGGATCTGCTGAGCGGCCGTAGGAAAACAGCCGAGTCCTGGCGGCGCCGTTCTAACCTGCTCTGAGCCGGCGGGACCTCGCCGTTGAAGGGTCGGTTGGCGGCCTGTGGGGCGGGGGGGGGGAAAGGGGTCCAACCCCTGGGGGTCCTCCGATGTCGCCTGGCCCGCGATCGGGGCCCGCCGATCGGCGGGCCAGCCTCTGTGGCTGGGGCCTCCTTTCCTACGCGCTGGCCCCTGTAGTCCTGCACCATGTTGCATCGGGGCCGGCGGGTTTAAGGAGGCCACTGCACATGCACGCGTTGGCGCCGACGCCACTGCGCAAGTCCTCATTGGCGCCGGCGCAACTGCGCATGCGCGGATCCCACGGCACCCAGTTCATGCCAGGATCGGCAGCTGGAGCGGTGTGAACCGCTTCAGCACTGTGCTGGCCATCTCTAGGGCCCAGAATTAGTCCTGGGAGCGGCCCGTTCATGCTGTCGTAAAACGCGACAGCGTTTACGACGGTGTGGACACTCTGCCGCGGGATTGGAGAATCCCGCCACAGATGTGAGTGGGGGGTCATAAAAACATACATTCAAAATAGAAGCAGGAGGAGGCCATAAGGCTGCTCCACCATTCATTATGCTCATGACTGATCATCAAATTATTCAATAACCTGATCCCGCCTTCCCCCCCATATCCCTTGATCTCCTTAGTCCCAAGAGCTATAATTAATTCCTTCTGGAAATCACACAACGTTTTGGCCTCAACTACTTTCTGTTGTAGTGAATTCCATAGATTCACCACTCTCTGGGTAAAGATATTTCTCCTCACCTCAGCCCTAAAAGGTTTACTCCTTATCCTCAAACTATGACTCAGTTCTGGACTCTCCCACCATCGGGAACACTAGACAGGATTCTCCATCCCGCAGCACCAGTTTTTTTGTGCAGTACGCCCCCACCGGCGGCGGGATTCTCTGCCCATTCTGGGCAGCTCCACGCCATCGACAAATCCCCGGGCGTGGGTGCGCTGCCGGCGCAATGAAGAATCCCGCCAGCGGAGAATCCAGCCCGTTCTTTCTAAATCTACCCTGTATAATCCTGTTAGAATGTTATAAGTCTCTATGAGATCCCCTCTAAATCCCCTCTATACTCGGATGAACATAATCCTAACCGATTTAGTCTCTCCTCATATGACAGTCCCGCCATCCCAGGAATCATAAGAACATAAGAACTAGGAGCAGGAGTAGGCCATCTGGCCCCTCGAGCCTGCTCCGCCATTCAATGAGATCATGGCTGATCTTTTGTGGACTCAGCTCCACTTTCCGGCCCGAACACCATATCCCTTTATTCTTCAAAAAGCTATCTATCTTTATCTTAAAAACATTTAATGAAGCTGCCTCTACTGCTTCACTGGGCAAGGAATTCCATAGATTCACAACACTTTGGGTGAAGAAGTTCCTCCTAAACTCAGTCTTAAATCTACTTCCCCTTATTTTGAGGCTATGTCCCCTAGTTCTGCTGTCACCCGCCAGTGGAAACAACCTGCCCGCATCTATCCTATCTATTCCCTTCATAATTTTACATGTTTCTATCAGATCCCCCCTCATCCTTCTAAATTCCAATGAGCACAGTCCCAGTCTACTCAACCTCTCCTCGCAATCCAACCCTTTCAGCTCTGGGATTAACCTAGTGAATCTCCTCTGCACACCCTCTAGTGCCAGCACGTCCTTTCTCAAGTAAGGAGACCAAAACTGAACACAATACTCCAGGTATGGCCTCACTAACACCTTATACAATTGCAGCATAACCTCCCTAGTCTTAAACTCCATCCCTCTAGCAATGAAGGACAAAATTCCATTTGCCTTCTTAATCACCTGTTGCACCTGTAAACAAACTTTTTGCGACTCATGCACCAGCACACCCAGCAGCATGTTTTAATATTTTATCATTTCAGTAATAATCCCGTTTGCTGTTATTCCTACCAAAATGGATAACCTCACATTTGTCAACATTGTATTCCATCTGCCAGATCCAAGCCCATTCACAACCTATCCAAATCCCTCTGCAGACTTCCAGTATCCTCTGCACTTTTCGCTTTACAAGTCATCTTAATGCCGTCTACAAACTTGGACACATTGCCCTTGGTCCCCAACTCCAAATCATCCATGTAAATTGTGAACAATTGTGGGCCCAACACTGATCCCTGAGGGACACCACTAGCTACTGATTGCCAACCAGAGAAACACCCATTAATCCCCACTCTTTGCTTTCTATTAAGTAACCAATCCTCTATCCATGCTACTACTTTACCCTTAATGCCATGCATATTTATCTTATGCAGCAAACGTTTGTGTGGGACCTTGTCAAACGCTTTCTGGAAATCCAGATATACCACATCCATTGGCTCCCCTTTATCTACCGCACTGGTAATGTCCTCAGAAAATTCCACTAAATTAGTTAGGCACGACCTGCCCTTTATGAACCCATCCCACGTCTGCCCAATGGGACAATTTCTATCCAGATGCCTCGCTATTTCTTCCTTGATGATAGATTCCAGCATCTTCCCTACTACCAAAGTTAAGCTCACTTGCCTATAATTACCCGCTAACTGCCTACCTCCTTTCTTAAACAGTGGTGTCACGTTTGCTAATTTCCAATCCGCCGGGACCACCCCAGAGTCTAGTGAATTTTGGTAAATTATCACTAGTGCATTTGCAATTTCCCTCGCCATCTCTTTTAGCACTCTGGGATGCATTCCATCAGGGCCAGGAGACTTGTCTACCGTTAGCCCCATTAGCTTGCCCAACACTACTTCCTTAATGATAACAATCCTCTCAAGGTCCTCACCTGTCATAGCCTCCTTTCTATCAGTCACTGGCATGTTATTTGTGTCTTCCACTGTGAAGACCGACCCATAAAACCTGTTCAGTTCCTCAGCCATTTCCTCATCTCCCATTATTAAAACTCCCTTCTCATCCTCTGAGGACCAATATTTATGTTAGCCACTCTTTGTTGCTTTATATATTTGTAGAAACTTTTACTATCTGTTTTTATATTCTGAGCATGTTTACACTCATAATCTATCTTACTCTTCTTTATAGCTTTTTTAGTAGCTTTCTGTTGCCCCATAAAGATTTCCCAGTCCTCTAGTCTCCCACTAATCTTTGCCACTTTGTATGCTTTTTCCTTCAATTTGATACTCCCCCTTACTTCCTTAGATATCCACGGTCGATTTTCCCTCTTTCTACCGTCCTTCCTTTTTGTTGGTATAAACCTTTGCTGAGCACTGTGAAAAATCGCTTGGAAGGTTCTCCACTGTTCCTCAACTGTTCCACCCAGTCTACCTTAGCTAGTTCTTCTCTCATCCCCTTGTAATCTCCTTTGTTTAAGCACAAAACATGAGTATTTGATTTTACCTTCTCACCCTCCATCTGTATTTTATATTCCACCATATTGTGATCGCTCCTTCTGAGAGGATCCCTAACTATGAGATCATGAATCAATCCTGTCTCATTACATAGGTTCCATTACATACTGTTCTAGGAAGCTATTACAGATACATTCTATAAACTCCTCCTCAAGGCTGCCTTGACCGACCTGGTTAAACCAATCGACATGTAGATTAAAATCCCCCATGATAACTGCTGCACCATTTCTACATGCATCAGTTATTTCTTTGTTTATTGCCTGCCCCACCATAATGTTACTATTTGGGGCCTATAGACTACTCCTGTCTGTGACTTTTTCACCTTACTATTCCTGATTTCCACCCAAATGGATTCAACCTTATCCTCCATAGCACCGATGTCATCCCTTACAATTGCTCGGATGTCATCCTTAAATAACAGAGCTACACCACCTCCCTTACCATCCACTCTGTCCTTCCGAATAGTTTGATACCCTTGTATATTTAACTCCCAGTGGTGACCATCCTTTAACCATGTTTCAGTCATGGCCACTAAATCATAGTCATTCACAATAATTTGCGCCATCAACTAATTTACCTTAATCCGAATACTGCGAGCATTCAGGTAAAGTACACTTAGGTTGGCTTTTTTTACCTCTGTTTTGAATCTTAACACTTCGATCAGTAACCTCTCCTAAGTTACATTTCCTCTTAACTTTTCTCCTAATTTTCTTTGTCGTTGAACCCATATCTTCATGTAACAACCTGCCGCGTCGCTTACCATTAATGTTTTTACTTCCTGTTTTATTCCTTTTAGTATTCACTGAGCTCCCCTCAGTCACTGCACCTTGTACTGTCGCCCTTTTTGATTTTTGACTGTGACTTCTCAGCCTTACACTTTCCCCCTTACTTCCTTTTGCTTCTGTCCGTTTTACTACCTTCCAACTTCCTGCATCGGTTCCCATCCCCCTGCCACGTTAGTTTAAACCCTCCCCAACAGCTCTAGCAAACACCCGCCCCGAGGACATCGGTTCCAGTCCTGCCCAGGTGCAGACCGTCCAGTTTGTACTGGTCCCACCTGCCCCAGAACCGGTTCCAATGCCCCAGGAATTTGAATCCCTCCCTCTTGCACCATCTCTCGAGCCATGCATTCATCCTATCTATCCTGACATTCCTACTCTGACTAGCTCGTTGCACTGGTAGCAATCCTGAGATTATTACCTTTGAGGTCCTACTTTTTAGTTTAACTCCTAACTCCCTGAATTCAGCTTGTAGGACCTCGTCCCGCTTTTTACCTATATCATTGGTGCCTATGTGTAACCACAACAGCTGGCTGTTCACCATCCCCCCCACCCCCCCACCCCCAGAATGTGCTGCAGCCACTCCGAGACATCCTTGACCCTTGTACCAGGGAGGCAACATACCATCCTGCAGTCTCGATTGCTTCTGCAGAACCGCCTGTCTATTCCCCTTACGATTGAGCCCCTATCACTATAGCCCTGCCATTCTTCTTCCTGCCTTGCTGCGCAGCAGAGCCAACCACGTTGCCATGAATCTTGCTGCTGCTGCCTTCCCCTGGTGAGCCATCTCCCTCAATGGTATCCAAAGCGGTATATCTGTTTTGCAGGGAGATGACCGCAGGGGACACCTGCACTGCCTTCCTACTCTTGCTCTGTCTTTTGGTGACCCATTTTCTATCTCCCTCAGTAACTTTCACCTGCGATGTGACCAACTCGCTAAACGTGCTATCCACGGCGTCCTCAGAATCAGCCATGTAAACCTTTGCTGAGAGACCTTCTCGCCCTTGTATCTGACCAGCTACCTCCCCATTTACCTTCAGGTATCTAGCGATGATCTGTGGGGAAGGCCAGCAGTGACCACGGTACTCAGTGGCACTGAGTGTATTGGAAAGCTAGCTGGCCTCTGATTAGCCATCAGCTGTTGGGGATTGGATTTCTGCTCCACTGGTGAATTGATCCAATGTGAGGTCTGATGCTGTCCAGGTAAGTGCCTGCTTAGCTTGTAATTGTGCTCAGCCACCTGGAGAAAAGCAATGCGAAGTTCCCACTGTTTCGCCAATCAGTGAACGGGGCTCCTCTCACCAGCATTAAATTCTGCCTCATGTTACTGCCATCAGCCGAGAGTAAGATTAAACCTCAAGTTCATTTCAAACTGTTGTTCTTTACATAAGGAGACAATGTTTTCTTTCTTGCCCGTTCTCTCACCCAGATTCAATCTTGTTTTCTGCCAATTTTCCTGTTACAACATTTCACTTTATTCTTCTTATGGGGTATTGATCACACTCTCCCACCATTTCCCTTGCTATTTTTAAAATTGAGTTTCATTCTTTAATCCCATCTCATTTTCAGATCTAATGTAACATTCAGTTAGACAGTCAGAGACCTGAGATTAGCTTCACCAAGTGTTTCCAGTAATAATAATTCACGTTGACTGAATGCATGTGTTTCCTCAAACTCTTGTCTGTTATAATGGCTGTAACAAACTGATATTGAAATGCAGCATGTGGCCAGATAAGAGAGACAATGAAAGTATTACTTTGTCATTCATCCTACTGTAACATATAATTAATTACTTTCTAAAAGGCATGCTATCACCAAAGAAGATTGTCACGTCAATCAAGTTGGGGGGCTAGTCTCTGTGGATTAGCAAACAAAGGGTGTGATCTAATGGTCATGCTGCACTGGTTGCAAATACGAGCGAATAGATCGCGGGAGTGTCCGAAATCAGGAAGCATGCCAGGCGTCGATCTGTTTCCTATCTAACCGGCCCATTCCCGTTGGCAAGATCATGATCCCACTGCGGTGTGACGAGAAACCAATAATTACCAATTAAGGCCATTCGCCAACCCATTGACAGGAAGGACCCCTGATCTAACAGTCTCCCATGATCTAACCATCCCCAGCGAGCAGGTCACGTGGATGTTTTCCGCACACCTTTTTAAAAATCATGAAGTTAGTGAAATGGCTGCTGTGGGGATCGGAGGAGATGAGCAGCCATCTTGGTAAACAGGTAGTCGGGGACACTGGGATTGCTGCGACCAGAGGGTGGATGTGTGGATCAGTGGGGTACCCGGGCCCGGTCCTAGTTCCGTTCCTGGCGGAGGTCTGAAGTTCGGTGCCCAGGGGCCTCCACTGCAGTCGAGCTTATGTGTGTAGGGTGCCCCAGCTCAACCGGCTCGTTGGATGGCACCTCTGTGAGATGGCAGGGAATGTAAGGGTGGGGGAGGCTCAGGGATTAGAGGGTTACAGGAAGCCATAACTGATTGTCGGTCTCCACTTCCTTACAGGTATCACAGTATGGATGGTACTGTGGACCCCTCAGCAGCTGCTCTCGCGGTGGCATTGGCATTCCAGGCAACCGGACACTGGAGAAGGAGGCGGTAGAAGCAATGGCATATGCTTGAGGGGACAGCCCATGTGCAGGGGCTTGCCCCAAACCCTGAGGACCCGGCTGCACATCAGACGAGGGAGGAACCCAGTGGGGGAGGCCAGCGACAGCCCAAGGTGTACAGGCGTCACTGGTCTTTCGAAGAAATGTTGGACAGCATGTGCCGCAGGAGTTCTGCCTCAACAAGGGGATGTGCCATGTCCTTGTGGACCTGGAATCATGTGGAGGAGAGGGTTACCCGCTTCCGGCGGTCGTCAAGTTCACCACAGCCCTGAACATCCACGCCGTTGGTTCTTTCCAGGGCTCGAGTGGGGACTTGCGTGGCATAGCCCAACCTATCACCCACAAGTGCATCTGTGAAGTCACAGATGCCCTGTTTGCTTGTGAAGCCAGCTTTATATATACTTTGACCTGGTCCAAGCCCACCTAGATGCTCAGGTAACAGGATTTTCCGCCAGCACCAGGTCCGGGGGTAATAGATGACACGCATGATGCATTGCATACACTGGGCGGTCCAGGAGGACCACTCATTCATTTTCAGAACATTCAACTTGTGTACGACCTGAGGATCATGCAATGGTGTGTACGCTTACCCGAGGGTGTGTGCAGCAGCTACATCCTGGAACACTCAGAGATCCCCGGCGTCTTCAAGGGACACCCCAGGATTACCGGATGGCTCTTGGAGGATAAGGGTACCTGCTGAGTTTCTGGCTGATGATGCCAGTATGGAGGCTGGTGACCAATGCAGAGACCCGATACAACGAGACCCATGTGGCCAGCTGGCCATGTGGTCAGTGAGCGGTCCATCGGACTGCTTAAAATGCGTTTCCGAAGTCTCGACCGCTCTGGTGGTGCATTACAGTACACTTCGCGGAGGGTGGTCCACTTTGTGCTGGTCTGCTGTGCATTCCACAACCTGGCACAGCAGCGGGACGATGTGTTCGGGGTGGAGAAAGAGGAACATGTGGCCACCTCGGACCAGGAAGACCAGGAGGAGCCGGACGAGGAGGGGCTGGAGGATAAACCTGGGGAGGACCATTGGGAGCAGCTGGAGGATGGAGGACAGGCAGTGGCAGTGAAGGTCCAGCATGCCCAAAGGGCGAAGGATGCCCTCACCCTCTCCCACTTCACATTGGATATGACTTCGTCCATCATCCCACCCACTCTCCCCATCCCACCCACCCCCTGCAACCGTTCCCTCCCACCCGATCCCCTCCTCCTGCCCCCCAGTGACCACTTTCCACCCTGCCAGGTTCTGCGTTACATCACTCCAGGTGATGGGTCTGTTTCGGGACTGTCAGCAGGTCAATAGACAAGGCAGAAGGGTGATGAAAACCCACTGTGAACTGAACTCTGGTGCTCCTCGATCTATGCTGTAGTCTGACTCCTCTCTGTCTGCTTCACATATCACCAGCATGTGGCATCCCTTGTGAGAAGAAGCAGATCTAGGACCACCATACCCAGGAGGGGGCTGCGAGAAGGTAGAGGGCGAATGGAGGAGGGGGGTGTAGGTCAGCTCACAGTGTGGAATAACGTGACAGAGGCTTCACATGTCCCGGGTGTCAGTGTTTTCGTGGTTACAATTGTGACCCTAAATGTCCCTGACTGCGATGGTGCTGCCACCGCCCCCCCCCCCCCGACTTCTCCCCAGTGCCCTCTCAGTGATCCTCAAACTTCTTAGCCCTCCGTGCTCTGCTGCTACATCTAGGTGTGTCCCCAGGATGCACATCAAAGGTGGAGGCAAGCTGCTGCATTTGTGGCCATTTATGCCCCTGGAGGGCCTAGAGCCAGAGGGCCCAGCTGCCTCGGTGGTGGCACATGCCTCGCAGTGCCACTCTGTTCTGCCCACTGACCCAAGATGCGCCGTTGCAAAGAAGGGGGGGGGGGTTTCGGGTAGAGTTGCTGAACGTCGCCGCCTCCCCGAAGGGTTGTCCCCCAAAGCTCTAATCTCCTGGTCGGTGTTTGTACGGCGCTGGGGGTCACCTTGGGAGAGAGGATTGAGCTCCAGAGGCCTCTGCACTATCTGGCACTGCCAGTCTTGATGACTCCCCGTTGTCTGCACCATGGTGGCAAATGTCCTCAGCGTTGCCCCTCTATGAGCGGGCCACACTCTGCAGTGCTTCGGCAATGCCCACCTGCGTCTGGGACATGTCCCACATCACCCCGGCAAGGTCCACTTGTGACTGGGAGATGTCTCCCAGTGACTGAGAAATGCTCCAGAGCACCCGGGTAATACGTTCTCCAGCAAATGGGTCGCTATTGAGGCACTCAGCCATGGCCTTCACTGACTGAGCATCACTTTGGACACCAGTACTCATGCTGCTGATGTCGTGCTCCAGGCTCACCACCCAGCAGTGTTGGCCTCGGTGTCACACATTGCCGGCGCCAACTCTTGCGCCCGTAGACTTTGGGACTCATCCAATTGGACCTGCTGGGGTGTCGCTGACATTATCCTCTGAATATCATGACCTAACACCTGCATCAGCTCTGGGATAACCTGGTCCAGAGGCTCAGCATCTGACTGGGACCCAGCTGGTTCCTCGAGATCCGGTAAACCTCTGACAGCTGTGCCACTGCAGGGCCATGGGGGTATCAGACAGGACCGGTGCCAGAAGAGCGATGCCAACTGACCCGTGCAGCCTGTTGAGCTACTTGCGGCACTGGGTGGCGGTCCACCTGGTGACACTCCCCGCATTGTCGGCCGCTGCCACTGTTTCCCAGGCGGCACTGTCTGCACTTTGCCAACCCTCTGAACCCCCTGAGTTGAACAGGGTATTCCATCTGGACTCCACGTGTCCAACAGTTGGGCCAGGCCGGCATCTCCGAATCATGGGGCTAGTCTGCGCGGTGGCATAGCTGTGTGCTATCTGGGGTTTGATCTGTGGGATCGGTTTAAGTGCTGCTCCCCCTCATTAGCGGGTAGCCGCTGGACATGGTCCAGGCAAATCATTTGGCGGGACAGTCTATCCCGGCATGAAGTGCCCTAATTAACGTTAGATACCGGTAATGGCACTGGGTTGGCCGTCGGGAAACAGCTGACTCTTCCTGCTCGCTACCACACTTAGAAAACTTTCCGTTAGATCACGTCCAAAGACTTTCTTATAAGTTGGATTGTAACGGAGTGCTGAGTTGTCCAAAGAAACTAACTTAGCATCATCTAACAATAAAACACAATTAAATCTTTGCATCAATGTTAAATGACCACCACAAATAATGTTTTCTTCAGCTTCCAACCCATTGCCTCTGGAGCTAATATTCTGGGAAAGGTTTTGATTGTGAGTGATAGTCGTATCATTAAATTCGACTCCATAATTGTAAATAAATGAAGAAGTAGAGGGAAGAAGGTAATATATTGTGGCCCATTATTCAAAAAAATTTCAGTTCTCCATTTAAAACCATTGTCCTGAATTCCTGTCACGTGAGAAAAGGATTCCATAGTAATTGTTTCTTTTTGGGACTTTCTCAAGCATGGCTTTGTTTCAGAATTGATGTTATACAAGGCGCAAAGCTTGACTCTGAAACATATTGGTGGAATTTATTGCCTTCTGCCATGGCAAGTTTGGCGGCTGGGCAGCATTTAATCGGGTGGGAGGGTGGCAGGTGGGGTCCCTGACTCTGCCATAATTCAATCTGGGGCAAGAAGGGAAGGAGGAGACATTGTGGTATTGCCGTCGGACTGGTAATCCAGAGACCCTAGATATTGATCTGGGGACCTGGGTTCGAATCCCACCATGGCAGGTGGTGGGTTTTTAACTCAATAAAATATCTGGAATTTTAAAAAGTCAAATGTTGACCATGACATCATTGTCAATTGTCGTAAAAACCCAGCTGGTCCACTAATGTCCTTTAAGGTAGGAGATCTGCCATCCTTATCTGGTCTGGCCTACAGACCTGGACTCCAGACCCACAGCAAGGTGGTTGACTCTTAATTGCACCCTCAAGGGCATTAAGGGATGGGTAATTAGGGATGGGCCTGCGATGCCCACGTCCCATGAACGAAAAAGAAAAGGGTTGTTGGGCGGCCACCAATGGAGGCTCTTAAATGAACAATTAATGTCCACCTGAGGGCTTCATTCCACCGCCACTGGTATTCACCCAGCGGTGGGCGGGGAACGTGCCATGATGGGGCTCCTGAAAAGTTGCTTGTAGGTTTCTGTGGGGGTGATGGGGTGTGGGATGGCAGTGGGGGGGAAGTGGGGGTGGTGGTGGTGTTGGTGAGGTTTGTCTTCAGCATTCGGTGCCTGAACCGCCATTGGGAAAGATGGGCCCTGCTCAAAGCCACACACACTCTCTTTGATGTCCGGTGTGGTACACCTTTAAGTGGGTGCGGTTATGTTATCTGAATGCATTACTGGAGGGACAATGATGCAATATATCATTCAGACAAGTTTGTTCTGAGGAAGATGCCAATTTGGACATGGGTGTCAGCTCTACAGTGTAATCTTGCATCCAAATTCTCAAAGAACCTGTAATACCCAAGAGGGGTACCAATGATCAGAAACATGCCATACAGATACTGTGGCTACAAGAGCAGATCAGAGGCCAGGAATTCTGCAGAATGTACCTCACCTCCAGATTCCAAAAGCCTGTCCACTATCTGTAAGTCAGGAGTGTAATGGACCCTCCACTTGCCTGAATGAGTGCAGCTCCAGCGACACTCAAGAAGCTTGTTACTATTCAGGACAAAGAAGCTCACTTGATTGGCGCCCCATCCACCACTCCCAACATTCACTCCCTCAGCCACTGATGCAGAGTAGCAGCAGTATATACCCCCGACAAGATACACTGGAGCAACTTACCATGGCTCCTTCGTCAGCACCTTCCAAATTCATGATCTTTACCTCCTAGAGGAACAAGGGGAGCAGATGCATAGGAACACCACCACCTACAAATTCCCTTCTAAGCCACACACCACCTTGACTTTGATTCTCTGTTTTTTCATGGCAGTGGGATTTTAACAGTATTGTGGGTGTTCCTACACTCCAATTGGCTGTAGCAGTTCAAGAAGGCAACTCACCACCACCTTCTCAAGGGGAATTAGAGATAGACAAAAACAATGCCGGACTAGCCTGTGACGCCAATTTTCTGTGAAAGAATGTTTTTTCATGTATGGTTGGTGCCTTAATGTTTATCTACAAAGGAAGCACAGGAGAAGAAAAACACAACACTTCTGACTCCCTGCCCCCACTTCCTGCAACCACCTCTGCAATCCTGGGCTTTGGGCAGATGCATTACCGACAGCAGCCACTGTCTTCCCAGTGGTGCTACCAAGCAATGAGTAGCTGGTGGTCTTCGGCAGGTGGGACATCAAGCCCCAGGAATCCTTGATCCCAGGCAAAAGCTGCCCAACTGAGTGGCACTTAATTCAGCAGGCCTCTCCTAAAGGAGGTGGCGCAGTGCTTCTCGTTCCCTTGCCCAGCCCACTGGCCATGAATCCCGACACGTACATTTAATGCTGCTGTATGCATAATTATCTCCCTAACTGCCAATGAAATCATCGCAGTATTACAGTGCCAAGCCTGAACACACTTGGAGTTTTGTTTCTTCGAATATTTGAGCAACTCATCAAGCAGGTTGAGGTCCGTACTGCCGTTCCAGAAAACGAACGCCATAATATGAGGTTGCATAATTGAAATTAATTCAAATACCTCAAACCTACTTAATAGGGGAAGCAAAATGATTGAAGAATAGAAAACCACTGATTATGTCAGAAATTGGACTGTAGAAACACGTATTTTGAAATCAATTCCAATTTGTTTTCTCAAATTTTTTTGAGAGGAATTATTTTCACGCTCGGTACCTTATGCCTTGAAAATATTTTTTGTTAATTTAGCATTTATATATTTTGAAATAAAATTCTGTTGCTGTTTAAGTATGTCATAGCTGTATTAAAATGCCTGGATTCACTTACCTCAGGCAGTTGACAGACAATATATGGACAGAAGTAACATTCAGAAATGGTATATATTAGCAAAGCAAGACTTAAATCAGGAAATGCAAACACCTTAATCAATTTAACTTGACCATTACACATCACTGCATTATGTCACAGCTTCAGTGTTTACATTGGTTGCACTAAATAAGAAAAACAATATTAGTTCAGTCTAGGTGGACTTTACATTTAAGATTGGCCTTTCGCAAATACAAATAAGAGAACAAAAATGATTCTCTTACCTTTTGAAAGTAAAAGAAGAGGAGACAGAGGTGTCCTGTCAAACTAAATGTGTATCCAGAGCAGAAAGTCGTGTTTTTCTTCCTTGTTATAACTAAAATGTCTATTTACTAAGCTGTAGCGTTAAATATGTTTTTCTTCGTCCTTTAACAACCAATTATTTTGGAGAATGCAACAGCAACCTGCTTCCTCTTTCCTCTGCCCTTCAAAGACTGATAAATGTTTGCCTTATACCCCAAAACACTTTCCTTTGAGAGGAAGTTGCAGATAATTGTTTTCCGTTTCACTTCCCTCAGCGTCTACACTGAATAATCCTGAGCCCAAAGATTATAGGCAGGATTTTCAGTTTCTGAGACTAAGGGCTGGATTCTCCGATTCTGCGGCTATGTCTGCAGGATTCGTCGGGTCATACAACCAAAATGTCGGTGCTGCCCCCGCACCGGTCCTTTGCCCAGCCGTGGGCTAGCAGCCACGCTGCGTGAAGCCCCTGGCTTTACCTGCAGATACGATCGCAGAATGGCCAGGTCCGTGGCTGCGCATGGCATGACGGTGGCCTACAGCGACCACGCCATACAACATAGCGCCGGCTGCACGCGGGCCAGGCCTGCCAAAAACTGCCCCCCTGTAATCCCCCTCACCATCCCCAGACCTCACCCCACTAGTCCCCCCAGCCCCGTCAAAGACCCCCCCTGCCCAGGGCGCTGTGGCAGCGTTGGACACAGTCCGCAGCCATCTCGCGAGGTCCCCGAAAGTTGTGAGGAAACGCGCCCCACCCTGTCCAGGATTCGGCCCATCAGGGGCGGAGCATATCGGGGGAGGGTCTCAGATGACTCGAGTATGCCATTTTTGAGGGGGCGGAGCATCGGGAAAATGGCACCGCCCCTGATTCGAGCTTCAAAACGCATTCTCCAGCTGGTCGCCAGACAATCCAGCCATTCGTGTTGATGCCAATGCAAAATTTGTTGACTCTCACAACAGAAAAACTGGCGCCACACCTGGACTGATTCCACTACTATTAGGGGGCCAGCACCGGTGCCACATGGAACATGCTGATTCTAATGAGATACGGTGCCAGATTCGCCAGTTTCACGATTGGCACACAGGAGGCTGACAAGCTAAAGCCACATATACACACTTCACTCCCCATACACACTATCCCCGCCAACAAGATGGCAGCGAGGAGAGCAGCCCCGATGTTTACCGATGCCAAGCTGGAATCCCTTTTGGACGTGGTGGAAGAGAGGTGGATAACCTTGTACCACACCATTCACTGTGCCTCGGCACAGGTGGCAGAGGCCGTGAGGACCGTAGGCAACATCGTCCGGACGGGCCAGCAGTGCCGGAAAAAACTGCACAACCTCCTCAGGGGGGCCAGGGTGCGTAGGCAGTACTGCGCCCCTGCAGAAACCTGTGTCCAATACATACCCGGAAACCAACCCGCTCCCCCGCCCGCCCCACCAGGAGGATGGCCAAACCCCCACCCTGCCCCACATGCCGGTACCCAAACCAGCTGCCTTGACCGCGTGCCCTGGCCACTGAGGTCACCAGCTACCAACCAGCTACTGGGCTGCATGCGGTGGGCGGGCAGTCTAACACTGTCGATTTCTGTCCCCCCACTAGCCGCTGCCCCCCCTCCTCCCTGCAGGAGAAGGCTGTGCACAATGCCGGGAGCGAGAGAAGATTGGAAGGGGATTGGATTGGATTGGATTTGTTTATTGTCACGTGTACCGAGGTACAGTGAAAAGTGTTTTTCTGCGAGCTGCTCAACAGATCATTAAGTGCATGGGAAGAAAAGTGCCGGGTGGGAGGGATCTTTGATTATGCTGCCCGCTTTCCCCAGGCAGCGGGGGAGGAGTAGATGAAGTCAATGGCTGGGAGGCAGGTTTGTGTGATGGACTGGGCTGAGTTCATGATTCTCTCAAGTTTCTTGCGGTCCTGGGCTGAGCAGTTGCCATACCAGGCTGTGATGCAGCCAGATGGGATGCTTTCTATAGTGCATCTGTAAAAGTTGGTAAGAGTTAATGTGGACATGCCGAATTTCCTTATTTTCCTGAGGAGGTATAGACCCTATTGTGCTTTCTTGGTGTTAGCGTCAATGTGGGTGGACCAGGACAGATTTTTGGAGATGTGTACTCCTAGGAATTTGAAACTGTTAACCATCTCCACCTTGGCCCCGTTGATGCCGACAGGTGTGTGTACAGTAATTTGCTTCCTGAAGTCAATGACCAGCTCTTTAGTTTTGCTGGCATTGAGGGAGAGATTGATGTCGCTGCACCACTCCACTAGGTTCTCTATCTCCCTCCTATATTCTGACTCGTCGTTATTCGAGATTCGGTCCACTATGGTCGTATCGTCGGCAAATTTGTAGATGGAGTTGGAACCAAATTTTGCCACGCAGTCGTGTGTGTACAGGGAGTACAGTACGCAGTCTTGCGGGTCCCCAGTATTGAGGACTATTGTGGAGGAGGTTTTTTTGTGGAGGACTGCCGGACCTGTGGCCCCTCACCATCGCTGATGGCCCAGAGGAAAGGGAAGTCGCTGAGGTAGAGGTAGGAACTTAGTTGCAGTTCCCCGTGACATGTGTGGCAACCTCCCCGAACCCCCCCCGACACCGTCATCCACATACCACCCTCGCCCCCACACCACCCTCATGCCAACATCGCCACTCCACCCCACCCACATGCTCACTCCCACTCGCTGCCCCTGAAGTAAAAAACTCACCGCTATTCTTAGAATTCCCCCTATACCAAAAAGGGTCAATAAGACATTCTAAATGGTGAACAGGGATTCTCACTCCCTGACGCCTATGCAGAGTTAGGTGGGTACTATTCGGGTCAATCTATATTTTCAAGTTATCCCACAGTTTAACCCATATCTTCATAGAAGATTTTATCTACTTACCACTTAGTAGCATCGGTCCTGGGTCCTGCGTTGCTAAGTAAGTAAAGTAGACTTTGTAATAACCACTGTTTCAGGTTAAAACTTTAAGTTATTTTATTATTATATTTTTTCTTTTAGAAGATGAAATCACTGTTTTTACAAAAAAGGTAAAAAGATCTTTTCTTTGGATCCTCCTGGTCAGTTGTTAGACTGTCAGGTCTGCCTTGGCAATCTTTCTTCTTTATCTTTTGGTTTTCTCCTGATGGATTCGCTCTCTGTGTTCTATCCTTCCCATGACCGAGGGCAGATATGAGAGCTGACTCTGCTGGTTGTTACAGATTTATGGTTTATATTTCCCTTCTAGCAGTTATTAAGTTTATATGGCATTATCGTAAAGTAACTTTGTTTTGCTCTTGATTGTTCAGTGTACGTTTAATCTTAATTACTTCTAACATGACTATGTATTCATGTTGAGAATGACATTAGTTCATCGAACTCTGATTGTATTTGTTTCCCCTTGTAATGTTCAAAAGTGTTTTGATCCTAGAGGGATGTTGCACCTGGTTCCTGTCACTTCTAAAGTTGCTTTATTACCAAATAGTGCCCTTAGCTTGTCAGAGCTCTGGCCCCGATTTGGGGTTAACTTGTGCTCTTGTGGACACGTTGTCTCCGGCTTCCCATATTCAACTGGTGTCAGCAGGATTTCACACCTAAACATTTGTCACCTAATTCAACTGAAGATCCTGGCAATTCTTTAATAACTGCTTACTAAAATAATTAACTTCAAAGAAGGTGCGAAATATTGTTTCTCTTCATTTAACGAAAAGTTCAATCTGCTTTAACTTGAAAGACAGGCATCAGTTTTACAGATTGAGCAGTCACAAGCTGTTTTCTTAACTCCTGTTTGATAAAGGCTATCTGCATTTCAAAACCTTCTTTTGCTGCTGCTGTTAACCCTTCGTGGGTTTTTTCCCTATATTTTCTCATGTACCCTCAGGTCAGGTTTTGCCGGACCTCCAGGTTTCACATTTCCCATTTTTACTTTACACCCCCCCGGCCCGCAGTCTAATCATGTGTCTTGTCTTGTGTCTTGCAGGACCTGCTGGTGATGGGAGGCTCCATCTGATCTGGTGAACCTCGTCCCCAGCCAGTGCCACAGCAGGGCCCCCCCCCCCCATGAGCCGAGTATCCTGGTGGGCTCAGTTGAAGTAGATGTATTGAGGCGCATGGTCATACAGGACCTCCATATCGGCAAGGATGCACGGATGCACCAGTGAAGCGAGGTCTGAGATCCCGGACAGGCTCCCACTAGGTGCCTGGAAGGACCCTGTCGCATAAATGTTCAGGGCAACCGTCACCTTGGCAGCCATTGGCAGTGGGTGTCCTCCCCCAAACCCCCGCCATGCCAGGTGTGCCATCATCTGGCAGATATGTTGCACTGTCTCTCTGCTCAGCCGGAGTGTTCGACAGCATGCCCTGTCCGGCAGATCCTTGAATGACAGGCGGTGCCGGTACACAAGAGGCCTCATGCGGCACCTCCTTGACACCTCCTCCTCTTCGGTCTGTTAGGCAGCTGGCTCTCCAACCTGGGCAGCTGCCACCTTCCCATCTGCTGCCTGCTCTGCTGCTGCAGTTTCCTCCTCCTCCCCGAGCAGCGCCAGCTAGTACAGCCACAGGGCATCCCACAGGGCTGCGCCGACCAGCAAGAAGGCCACCCTTGCTGGTTGAATTCCAATATCCATTGTCTGCAGCGTTGAAAGGCCGACATGTTAGCATGGTACGTACCCCCAGGCCCAGCCAGGACCACCGGGCTACACGTTGGCCCCGGTTGGCACTGCGGGCTCTGCCCCCGCATGTCCCTCTGTCCCCCCCCCCATATTCCCGCACCCCTGGCCCTGTCGGTGACCAGCATTGTGGGGGCTCTGGCACTGAAACCGTCCCTGATGCCACAGTTACCATTGCCTCCACCAGGGGTAGGCACCACAGAGCCCATTGGGGCTACCGTGGGTATTGCCCAGGGTGGGCCGCCAACAGGTGGCGGCCCAGTGGGGGCAGGTGTGGCGGGGAGTGGGGTGCGGGGGTGGAGGAGTGGGGATGTCCATACAGTCGGTGTCACTCTGCAGAACCAGGGGCCAGGGTGGGTTGTTAATGGTTGCTCAGCAAGATGGCTACCTTGATCGCTGCGGTAATGATGGTCCGTGCTTGGACACCACCCCAGTCCTGTGGAGGTCACTCCGGCCCCTCGGCCTGTTCCCCATGCCCTCCTTCTCCTCCGGCACTAGCAAGGCCCCCCACCCCAGCCAGCCCATCCAGTGTTAGGCCCGGCAGCCCACAGTCGCTCCTCTCCATGTTCTACCTCCTCTCTCTCTCCCTCAGCAGCCACCATGCCGGTTTCATGATTTTTAAAAGCACAAGTGAACCGCGCCGTCGGGAACTCACCCCATCAGAGGCAGAGCATCGCGGAGGCTCCGGAGAATACTGGGTCGGGTCCCCTAATGATATGGAATTGATGTTTACTGTATTTGCATTCCGGAACACATTGGGCGGGATTCTCCAACCCCCCCCCCCCCCCCCCCCCTGCCGGATTAGAGAATCGCCGGGGGGCGGCGTGAATCTCGCCCATGCTGGCTTCCGAATTCTCAGGCCCCGGGGTTTTGGCAGGCGCCAGAATCACGGCTCGCCGGTCAGCCCGTGATGCGCCGTGATGCGCCGAGTGGCCGCCCGTTTTCGGCAGGTCCCGCCGGCGTAAATCACAACAGGTCCGTACCGGCGGGACCTGGTTCCATGGGCGGCCTGCAGAGTCCTCGGGGAGGCACGGTGCGAGATGGCCCTGGGGGGTGCCCCCACGGTGGCTTGGCCCGCGATCGGAGCCCACCGATCCACGGGCGGGCCTGTGTGGGGGGGGGCACTCTTTCCCTTCGCACCGGCCGCTGTCAACTTCCATCAGGGCCGGTGCGGAGAAGAACACCCCTGCGCATGCACTGGGATGACACCAGCACACGGCGGAGGCCCTTCGCCGCCAGTTGGCGTGGCGCCAAGCCCTTCCGCGCTGGCTGGCGCGACGCCAAACACTCCGGCGCCGGCCTAGCCCCTGAAGGGCGGGGGATTCCGCAACTTCAGGGCGGCTTGACGCCGGAGTGGTTCAAGCCACTGCTCAGTGCCGGGGTGGCCCGCCCTGCCGGTTCGCAGAGAATCCCGCTCATGGATTCCATTGTCGAGGTAATGGAGAATTGTGATTTGGCGTCAAATAGACCCCAACCGCGATTTTGGCATCAGAACCTATTCTTCGCCCAATCACCTTTCCCGTTGTGGGTATTGGCTAACGGAGAATCCCGCCATATTTGTTTTCTATATAGACCACCTCAGTGCATAACTGCAGAGATACACAGTGAACATTCTAAACACCCGGTATATCCCTTTTGGAATTATCTAATTTGAGAAATAATTATCGAGCTTTAGTCAAGGATAAAAGGCTGGGGATGTTTCAATAAAACTCAAACTATCATTTGACAAAGAATCTAACCTGAGAATAATGGAAAGGTGTCTGGTATTTGGTGTGACAGAAATGCACTGAGCAGGTATTTATTTGTCATTGTCTTACAACAATGTAACCAAAATGGGATTGTTGCCTTGGTTATTGGTGTTACTGAAAGGAGAGAGCATCGAAGAACGTCTTTGTGTTAGAGCGGAGAGTGATCACTGCATGCACCCACACTGAAAAACCGACACAGGCCCCAGAGAGGGTTCCCACAGCAAGCTAAAGGCTTTGTGCAAAACTGTTAACATCTTTTTCCACAACTGATGGTTCCAAAACAAAATTTAAGACATAAAATATTCATGGTCGTTAAATGTCACGAGTGAGAATGCATTCTTGATAATAGGAAAGTGCTGAAGGTTTTTCTCCCTGCAGCCATGACAAAGCTGAGATTAATCATCAGTGGAGCTTCAAAAGTAAATACATTCAGCGAGTCAGGAAATAACATTGAACAGAGGAAGGATGAAGAAATTTCCCAGATATTCCTGAATTCTTCTGGTAAATATGGATGAGTTGGCTTGATTTATATTGTTGCGGTAGAAAATCCGGAGCTCAATCCCTCTCCAGTTTCCCGTTAACCAGATTGCGATCCAGCAGCTCTATCCTCTCCAGACCCTCATGGATCAGGAAAGACCCAGATTCTTTCCAGCTGTTTATTTGTGAATATATGATGGAGACTGCACCTCAGCCAAGGCGGAGGCACAGACTCTCAGATCAGTTAGAGTTCATCATTGTCATACATTTTCAACAGGTACAATTATTGACATAACCAATCACAAATTAATATGATTTGCTACCTAAGTACAGATACCCAATCAATGCACAAATACAGTCATATACTACCATGTTTAAATATAGCTAGGACCTTCAACACTGAGTTACAATTGACAAAACTGCATTTTGTATCTTTGTCAGAGAACTCAGTTTCCACATGTTCTTCCAGCTGCATCTTGAGTCCTTGTAACACAATTTGACTTTTATGTTGTTATAAACCCTTACTTTCCCCTTTCAATATTAAGCCATCAATTTTGTAGAAATCAATAGTAACTATTTTTTAAGAAAAGAATAGGCAGAGATTTCAAAAACTATTGTGGCAAATTGTAGTGAACTCCAAAGTGTAATAGGTTTGATCAATTTAATGACGTTGTGAGATCTTCCTATTAACCAATTATACCGGTTGTAATAGGTCTTAGAATGAGGTGATATTACATCTCCCCCCGCTTCTCTCTGCCTCACCTTAAAGTCATCAATACAGCCTGCATGTACAGGTTCAGACAGACGGCAGTATCTCGCCCAGATAGTGATTCTTTATATGCGAGCTGTGACAATAGTTAGTGAAGGAGGATCGTCACAGCTAAATCAGATCCCGTCTCTTCTAGTATCCATGTATCATGTTGTTTTTCTTCATTCAACTTGGGTGTGGGTGTCACTGGCAAGGTCAGCATTTGTTGCCCATCCCTAATTGCCCTTGCTTGTTGGGCCATTCCACAGGGCAGTCAAGAGTCAACCCCATTGCTGTGGATCTAGAGTCACACTGAGATTCGGCTGAGGAAAGGTGGCAGATTTCCTCCTCTAAAGGGCATCTGTCAACCAGCTCGATTTTAGGTTCATGATCACCATTACTGAGACTAGCTTTCAATTCCAGATTATGAATTGAATTTAAATTCCACCAGCTGCCACGGTGAGATTTGAACTCGTGTCTCCTAGATTACCAGAGCAGTGACACTATGCCATCATCTCTCCATAATTGTGTAGCAATAATGACCACCGACTTGTGGCAGCTTTCCCTTTTCGATGGTGCTCATCTCGGTGATAAACATTGCCTGATGTGGCTGTGGAGCACCTACCTCCCCCAACCCATCCCCATGTCTCTGCCACATTTGCTGGAGAGGAAGATTTTCTCTGGGCCGCCTTCCCGATCAGCTGAACTTTTTATTTCCACTCCTTCCGGTGACCTGCTGGACAGTCAGCCTTCAGATGTCACGGCTGCTAGCGACTATCTCCCAGTTGTCAGTGTCAACGTCTGCCATTTTCTTATCTCGCTTTCTGGCGTCGTTGGAGCAGAGGTACAGATGGCCAGGAGGTCATAATCCAGCAGCCAGTTCACCAAACAGAAATGAATCCATTACATTACACTAGGTGATCCAATCCAACAAATATGGCCTAACCAGCATAGACATCATCGGCCAAAGCAAGGAGTGTATACTGATGGAATTAACATGCCTCTGAGATGCAAAGGAAATGTCCGAGACAGAGAAGGTGGTGTTACAACCATGTGAGGTGGGGTCGCAACAGGCTTTAAAGTTTTCAATAAGGGTACTATTATGTATTTTCAGTGTTTCCTCAGGATGAGCCTTGTAGCTGAACAGGGGCACTTTAAGAGATTATGTCATTGGCTGTTTGCACGGGCAAAAAAGCAATTTAACATTGCAACCTCTTGTGTTAAAAAATTCTCAATAAAGCTCTACAGTTTGGTTGATCCTTCAAGGCCAGCAGACTCATAAAAACTGGCGGTGATGTAGGCCAACAGCTTTTCCCAGCACCTGAAGAAATACAGGCCCGTAACCTCCGACTTGCCACGGAAAGGTCATGGGCTGTTGACTCTGAAATAGAAAGATGCACACTGACCTGCGGTCAGAAATCGCGGTGAACCTTCCTCTTCCTGCGGCAGCTTCAGGCCTCTGGCGCAGTTTCGATGTACCGTGACCCCTTGTGATGCAGCACCTACGGGATTGCCATTGAGGACAGGCATTTAAACTGCAGATTTATATTGAAGGCTACAGGTAACATGGATAACAAGTGTATTAGAGGTATATAGAACTTTTTTAACAGTTTTTCTTTTGCTCTTTCTTTCATACACGCATTGCTTTGGTTCTTTTAAAGTAATTTTAATTTTTTTTTCTTTATGATTAAAAGTGATTATTTGTAAGTGAACATAGGGAGCTGGATTCTCTATCCCAGGATGCTCAGAATGTGTTCCCCGATGAGATGGAGAATCGGGCATCGGGTCAAAACTGAATGCCATGCTCCAACCCCACACTGGCAGCGTGAACGAGTAATAGATTTGCATCTATTTAGTGGGCCCAGCGCTCTATGCTCCACTCTCCCATGATTCTTCGGTACCCGCGTCCGGGAATCGAGTGGGCGCAGTTCACCTATGGTCTCTACAAGTGTGTCCCTGATGTGGTGGACCTCATGGTGTGCCATGGACCCCCTTGGCCCACGGTGAGTTCCACCACACCAGAGCCACGATGGTAGATACCATCCAAGCCCCAACCCTGACCTCCACCACGACCCCCATTATAGGGAGACCCCTTCAGTCACCCCTGAGAAAGGTCGACACCCCACAGTAACCCCTATGATAGGGAGAGCCCCCACTTGGATCCCAGTAATAGGGATGTCTCCCATAGGGATCCCTGTAATAAGAGTGATGTGTTGGGTAAGCTGAGTCTGTGAGGACTGCATTTACTGCAGCAATGAGAGAGAGAGAGGCTTCCAACACTTGAAGAAATGCAACTCGATTTTATTGAACTCTTAACTATTATACATACTTTAACTGTGGGTTGACACTATGCTGAGTTGACTGGAGACCTGAGGCTAACCTGATCAGGCTGTCTTACTACCACATGGTGTATGTTCTAGTTGTTGCTCACGGGCTCTGACTGTCTCAGAGGCTGGATCCCAAGAGAGCGGGAAAACTAGTGCCCTCTGGCTTTATAATGGCCGTGTCCTATCTGGTAATTGGCTGCTGTGTTCTGTGTGTTCATTGGTCATTCTGTGTGTCAATCACTGCCTGTCTGTGCACCATCATATACTTGTGTGTATATTATGACAAGGAGGACACCCCACAAGGATCTCCTGACTAAAGGAATGCCCTTAACAGACCCTCCTTCCCACACACATCCTCCCCACGCTGACATTCTCCCCCGGAGAAAGGACACTTGTCTAGAAGCTAGAGAGAAGTCCAGACAGGTGCAGCGGGAAGCATTAAGCCGTAATATGTACCTTGCAGTTACCCATGTTCATTTCTCGAAGGAGAGCAGCTGTGCTTTAGCCTGGTTCTCACAGATCCATTACCTGCAGATCATTCATAGCTTTTAAGTAGTTGTCTGTGATTGACAGCTTGTAAAAACCATCTGTAGCTTTGATCCATTCATATTCTTTCACGCTTCAGTGACCTAAGTGCTGAACCCCCAGTATTTGTAAACATTGACCACATCAAAGAATGTAAGTTGCACTAAATGTATTCCAAACACTCAAGCATGTAATGTCGCTGCACGATTTGTGGTGCGGGAGGGGTTGTGGCTGATTTGCGATGTAGGGGGGATCGGGGCTGGTTTCCGGTGCTGGGGCGGGCTCACTGGCCATGGACCTCTCTATTTGTTTTTGGAGTACCCAATTCATTTTTTCCAATTAAGGGGCAATTTAGCGTGGCCAATCCACCTCGCCTGCACATCTTTGGGTTGTGAGGGCGAAACCCACGCAAGCACGGGGAAAATGTGCAAACTCCACGCGGACAGTGACCCAGAGCCGGGATCGAACCTGGGACTTCAGTGCCGTGAGGCAGCAGGGCTGATCCACTACGCCACCGTGCTGCCCCTTGGGACATTTCTATTGAGCCGCCCACTCAAGATGGTGGCCCAATAGCAGGATTTTCTGGGAATCCCTCGCATAAATTTGCATGGCGTGGAACTCTGAATTGCATTCGCTTTACGACTGCAAGGGATCGTAAAACTGGTGCAATTCAGCTTCGGCAGGAGAAAATAGTCTCCCTAACGGAGAATCCAGCCCAGGTTTTGTTATGTTTTAAATCGGTTAAAGTATTTCAATCTGCACTATATTATTGGCATGCTTAAAAGTGTTTGTATGCTTTAGTCGAGATTATGATCATTAGATTTTAAAGCGTCCCAGGGCATTTTTCTGTCATTGTCCTTGTAACATCTGATTTTTTTTTACTTGTGTTTATAGAATCTTGAAATCACCACAGTGCAGAAGAAAGACATTCGGCCCATCGAGACTGCACCAATGCTCCTAAAGTGCACCCTACCTAGGCCCCGGCCCTGCCCTATCCCCATATCCCCACCTGATCTTTGGACACTAAGCGGCAATTTAGCGAGGCCAATCCACCTAATTTACATATTTTTGGAAGGTGGGAGGAAAGTGAAGCACCCAGAAGAAATGGCAGTGGCATGGTGGCACAGTGGTTAGCACTGCTGCCTCTCAGCGCCAGGGACCTGAATTCAATTCTGACCTTGGTAGTCTGTCTGTATGGAGTTTGTTCGTTCTCCCCATGTCTGCGTGGGTTCCCTACGGGTGCTCCGATTTCCTCCCACAATCTAAAGATATGCGTGTTAGGTGGATTAGCCATGCTAATTTGCACTTTAGTGTAAAGGGATTTACAAGTTAGATTCCAACAATAGGATGGGGGAATGGACCTAGCTAGGGTGCTCTTTCAGAGGCTCCGTGCAGACTCGATGGGCTAAATGGACACCTTCTGCACATTCTCTCATGTCTGCTTCAGTTTTCTGGAACCACAGAATGGAATTCCTTCAATCACCACACAGTCAGCCAAGGTCCGAATTGAACACGGGTCCCTGGTGTTGTGAGGCAGGAGCATTAACCAGTGTGCCCCGGGTTTATTATGGTTCTGCTTTATTCACTTGAATTATGTTATTCATTTATAATTATCTCTGAATTAAATGTTGTGTTTGATGTTTCAGTAAGACTTTTTTGTTAAGTTTAATGGAAAACTTTTATTAACAGAAATAATTTTATAAATACAAAACCTGATACCAGTTAACATTAAACTTAATGTTTAACTTTATTAGCTGAACAATGACATAAAAGTACCTCAACTTTTACAAATTTCTTGCAATAAAATGTATTTTTTCACTTAAACACAACGGTCCTGATACACTTTGATCCAAATTTACTCCTGAAACTGGCATGTTGCGCATCACCTTATGGGGCTGGAGCAGTGGTTTCCCACATGATGGCCACAGATGAAAAGAAGCCTTTGCATCGAGGACCTTGAATAAAGCTAAAAGCATTTATGCACAGATGGAGAAAGAAACCATTGGAATCACTTTTGGAATAAAACCGTTGTACCAATTCCTGTTTGGGAGGAAATTTACTTTATTGACAGATCATAAAAATAAAAAAATAGTCTTTATTGCCACAAGTAGGCTTACATTAACAGCAATGAAGTTACTGTGAAAAGCCCTGAGTCACCACATTGCGCCACCTGTTCGGGTACACTGAAGGAGAATTCAGAATTCTCAGCTGGTACGGGGATTGAACCCGCACTGCTGGCCTTATTCTGCATCACCAGCCAGCTGTTTAGCCCACTGAGCTAAATCAGCCCCTCACCATGCACTAACACCATGCACTAACAACCATTTTTGGATATCATACCGGGATTCTATCACTGGCATGAGCAGAATGCAAAGGTGGGCATTGCCCTTGTCAGCAGACACATACACAATCAAGTGTCATCAGCCAAACCTTCATGGGAATGCAGATTCACTCTCCCGACTGGCCTTACCAAATAGTTTGTCAATAAGATGTTTGTGTAGAAACATTTTCTCCTTCAAGCAAGTAGATAACACTCCTGTAACCGCAGGGCAGGTGAAGAAGCACACCAGAAGTGATCCAGTACTGTCAGAGGATTTGGACATGGTGCTTCAAGTCAAGACTTCAGGAGAAAACATTGAGTTAAAGCCATATTCCAACTGAAGACTGGGCGCGATTCTCCCAAAAAATTTCTAAGTTAATTTGTGGCTGGTTTTTCAGGGAGTTTCCCCTTGGCTCTGCCAGCGAGTTCCCACCGCTATTCAACGACACTTAGACACTTTTTGGGCCCAGGGGGATTTCTCACTGGTTTAGCTCACAAAAGAACGGGATTCACCGGCCGCGTTCGCCCGATACCCGGAGAATCCCACCCAAGGTAAATGGACTCCCCACGGCTATTCACTGACTAACAGGAGTCCCCCGCCCCACAGTTCCCCCACAGAATGTACCCCCCTCACCACAGAAAAGAGACCGCTGTCTAGAAGCTAGAAAGCAGTCCAGACAGGGGCAGTGAAAACAATTACAGCTGTAACACTTACTTGGAAGCTTCAGGTATCTATTCCTTGAAGGTGAACAGCTGTGACCTGTGTTTCAACTCAGCAGATCCATTAGCTGCAAACCATTCATAGCTTTCTAGTAGTGGGCTGTGATTGACATTTTCCACAAAACAGCTGCAGTCTTGATTCATTCATCTCCCTTCATGGATCAGTGAAACGCCAATGTTTACAAACATTGACCACATCCAAGAGAGGTAAATGCATTCCAATCACACGCTTGAGTGTTTGGAAAGCACTTAGTTTCTTTACAGATATTGATGTTGTTGTTTGTCTTCTTACACCTAGTGGTGCACAAGGCAGATTTTCATCTGTCCCCACAGCTGTTTTTCTTTCCTGGAACAGTTTGCCAACCTGTTGCCAGAAGCCTATAGCTTGAAGGGGGCCACTCCATGTGACTGATCAAGGGTTTCTCGACCTGTTGGCCACATCACGAACACACCTTCCTTGGCCATCGGGTCCTGGCGTGGGATTCAAAACCAAAGCTTCTGGCTCAGAGACAGGAACCTACCCACCACGTCATAAGACCTCAGACATTAGCTTCCTGTAATTGTAGTTTTTCCTTCTATTACATTACAAATGTATTTAAAACATAAATGAGGTAAAATGCATGTACCATGAACCCAACCATTTTACACAAGCTGGATAGTCCGTATTTGCATGATCAAAGTTGAAGCTAATCCCAACTGTATGGTAGCAGCTGAAGTTAATTTTTAGAAATTCCTCATTTTTGATGTTAATTGACTCAAAAAACTCCACTTGCTCAAGTGTTTGAACCATTAGCAAACAGAGGCATCATTTCTGGTTTTATTTTGACCATAATTCCACCAAGACCTCAAGCTTTGCAGTCGAAAAGACACAAGTTCAGGGTTAAGATGGTATTACTTTCGAGGTCTTCTTGACTATTACAGTTAGAGTAAGCTCACCAGTCAGAGCCTATTTTGCAAGTCACAGTTCTCCATCACCCAAGAGCAAAGAAAGCCTCGGGAACAATCTCACAGTTGGATTCTTCACCAATCTTTTCAGAAATATTCTCCAATCCAACTGTATCACAAGTGATTTTCTTTTTTGTAAAACATTCAGGTGAGTTGTGTGTAGCCCTGGCCTTAATGTTGATCGTTTCAGCATGGGAAAATTATTCCATTTAACATTAGGTTCGGTAATAGAATGACAGAAAATGGATGGGATTCTCCGATCCCCCAGCCGCTTGTTTCCCGGCGGTGCTCCGTTCGCTGGCAGCGGGATTCTCTCTTCATGCCGCTTGTCAATGGGATTTCAATGGGAAATCCACGGGCAGGGGTGCGCTGCCAGTGGGAAAAGAGAATCCCAACGGCTGAAGAATTCCAGCCAATATCTTCTTGACGTAACGTAAGGGCCGCATGGTAGCATAGTGGTTAGCACAATTGCTTTACAGCTCCAGGATCCCAGGTTTAATTCCCGGCTTGGGCCACAGTCTGTGCGGAGTCTGCACGTTCTCCCCGTGTGTGCGTGGGTTTCCTCCGGGTGCTCCGGTTTCCTCCCACAGTCCAAAGATGTGCAGGTTTAGATGGATTGGCCATGCTAAATTGCCCTTAGTGTCCAAAATAGTCCTTAGTGTTGAGTGGGGTTACTGGGTTATGGGGATAGGGTGGAGGTGTGGGCTTGGGTAGGGTGCTCTTTCAAAAGAGCCGGTGCAGACTCGATGGGCCGAATGGCCTCCTTCTGCACTGTAAATTCTATAATTCTATTATTCTCCGTTGCGAGTCCGAAGGAGAATTTGCCGCTCAGCCAAATCTCCCATTCACTGTAGCAGGACGAGGGAATCCCGCTGCCGTGAACAGACGGCGAATCCCACCCAACATCTATTGAATAGTCAGATCAAGCTGCTTCAGTGATAATGTGATACCAACCACAGGACTGTAAAACAAATCTTCTGGTTCCGTTTTCATGGTATTTAACACTTGTATGCTGTTTGTGTGCAATAGCGAACTTAAATAGAAATGTACTTGTGTGTGTTTGTGTTTTTTCCTGATTACTGAATGCCACTTCAAGTAGACCGAGTGCATCCCCGGGGCCTAATTCATTGCAGATTTTATCAAATCTCAGATCAAATCAGACAGATATTTCTGAGTATTTCTTTTAAAGATTAAATTTCCTAGTGCTAAGAAAGCTGGTAAATAAAGAAAAAGATTTGGCTACACCAAATTCAAATGTTTTCTTATAGCAGTCTGTGCAGGTCCTTCTTAAAGTTGGTGAATTATGCTAGAAGTCTTTCTTATTCCCCTGGGATATCCAGGTACTATCAGTGAAATTAAGTGGATGTGTGAACTAGCTTAGAGACTTGTTTTCATATTTATACTTGTTAATGTAGGGCATCTAAGGTTATCAATTCTGTGGATGATAGTGGGCAAATGCATTTTGTAACAAGTGAAAGGGCACTCCGTAGGGCACATACCACTGCCACACTGTGTTAAGGAAATGTTATTACAATTATGCATAGAACATAGAACATAGAACATTACAGCCTAGTATGGGCACTTTGGCCCTCAATGTTGCGCCGACCTGTGAAACCATCTGAAGCCGAAGTAGGTCTCTATCTGACCTACACTATTCCATTTTCATCCATATGTCTATCTAGTGACCACTTAAATGCCCTTAAAGTTGGTGAGTCTACTACTGTTGCAGGCAGGGCGTTCCACACCCCTACTACTTTCTGAGTAAAGAAACTGCCTCTGACATCTGTCCTATATCTACCACCCCTCAATTTAAAGCTATGTCCCCTCGTGTTGTTCATCACCATCCGAAGAAAGAGACTCTCACTGTCCACCCTATCTAACCCTCTGACTTTCTTATATGTCTATTAAGTCACCTCTCAGCCTTCTCCTCTCTAACGAAAACAACCTCAATTCCCTGAGCCTTTCCTCGTAAGACCTTCCCTCCATACCAGGCAACATCCTAGTAAATCTCCTCTGAACCCTTTCCAAAGCTTCCACATCCTTCCTATAATGTGGTGACCAGAACTGCACGCAGTACTCCAGGAGTGGCCGCACCAGAGTTATGTACAGCTGCAGCATGACCTTGTGGCTCCGAAACTCAATCCCCCTGCTGATAAAGGCTAGCACACCATATGCCTTCTTAACAGCCCTATTAACCTGGGCACACCCTCTTCCAGGTCATTTATAAAAATGACAAACAGCAGTGGCCCCAAAACAGATCCTTGCGGTACACCACTAGTAACTGAACTCCAGGATGAACATTTGCCATCAACCACCACCCTCTGTCTTCTTTCAGCTAGCCAATTACTGATCCAAACCGCTAAATCACCTTCAATCCTATACTTCCTTATTTTCTGCAATAGCCTACCGTGGGGAACCTTATCAAATGCCTTACTGAAATCCATATACACCACATCAACCGCTTTACCCTCATCCACCTGTTTGGTCACCTTCTCAAAAAACTCAATAGGGTTTGTGAAGCATGACCTACCCTTCACAAAACCGTGTTGACTATCGCTAATTAACTTGTTCTTTTCAAGGTGATTATAAACCCTATCTCTTATAACCTTTTCCAACATTTTACCCACAACCGAAGTAAGGCTCACAGGTCTATAATTACCAGGGTTGTCTCTACTCCCTTTCTTGAACAAGGGGACAACATTTGCTATCCTCCAGTCTTCCGGCACTATTCCTGTCGACAAAGACGACATAAAGATCAAGGACAAAGGCTCTGCAATCTCCTCTCTGGCTTCCCAGAGAATCCTAGGATAAATCCCATCTGGCCCAGGGGACTTATCTATTTTTACATTTTTCAAAATTGCTAACACCTCCTCCTTGTGAACCTCAATTCCATACTACCTCAGTAGATGAGTCCTCAAACGTCCTTTCTACCACCGTAATACTTTCCTTGATTAACAATGCCACAACCCCCCCCCCCCCCCCCCCCCCTCTTTTACCATCTTCTCTGTTCTTACAGAAACATCTAAATCCTGGAACCTGCAACAACCATTCCTGTCCCTGCTCTACCCATGGCTCCGAAATTGCCACAACATCGAGATCCCAGGTACCAACCTATGCTGCAAGCTCACCCACCTTATTCCGGATGCTCCTGGCATTGAAGTAGACACACTTCAAACCAGCGTCTTGCTTGCCAGTGCCCTCTTTCGAATTTTAACCCTATCCCTGACCTCACTACTCTCAACATCCTGTGCACTGGGACTACAATTTAGGTTCCCATCCCCCTGCTGAATTAGTTTAACCCCCCCCCCCCCGAAGAGCACTAGCAAATCTCCCCCCCAGGATATTGGTACCCCTCTGGTTCAGGTGAAGACCATCCTGTTTGTAGAGGTCCCACCTTCCCCAGAATGAGCCCCAATTATCCAGGAAACCAAAGCCCTCCCTCCTGCACCATCCCTATAGCCACGTGTTCAACTCCTCTCTCTCCTTATTTCTCACTTCGCTAGCACGTGGCATGGGTAACAACCCAGAGATAACAACTCTGTTTGTTCTAGCTCTCAGCTTCCACCCTAGCTCCCTGAATTTCTGTCTCAAATCCCCATCTCTCTTCCTACCATCTCTGCCTTCTTATGGGCCAGGGTTTAGAGAACCCCAAAGTATATCATGGAGTTCACCTGACCCACAACTTTTAATATATTTTGGTTATGGGGAGCACAAGGGCCCATTTGACAGGTGTGATGCAACAGAGATCTAAAAAGTATTTTTAAAACAAAACGTTTATTCTATGAACCCAGTTAACAGTTTATAAACACACAGTAAACATCTTATCAAATACCAGCACACGTAACCCCACAGATGCAATACTCTATAGATAACCCTTGATAACTTTCCTAGAAACATCCATAAGTTAAACACTTTATTTTTTAAAAACCAGGTTTCAATTCTCTACAGAAACAGGTATTACTTTGAAATCATCAATGAGCTGAAGACATTCTTTAGCTTGTATAGAGAAAGTTAATTTTACATATCTGCTTTCTTTGAATACAGCTCTCCAAGTCTGAAAAGGAAACCAAAAACACACTGCAGCTCCCAGCTCAAAATGAAAGTGAAAGACAGTCAGCCCAGGTCCACCCACACACTGATATCACTGCAGCTATTTGATAAACACCCATTTCTTAAAGGTACATCCACCTGACAGCCTTGAGACTTTTTCCTAACTGAAGATGCTCTGTAACTGGAGCTGGATGAACTTCGGATCATCCGGGAGGCAGAGGGGGTCATAGAGAAGAGTTACAGGGAGGTAGCCACACCAAAGGTACTGGACAAGAGTAGCTGGGTTACAGTCAGGGGAAAGAAAACTAACAGGCAGACAGTGCAGGGATCCCTCGTGGCCATTCCCCTTCAAAACAAGTATACCATTTTGGATGCTGTTGGGGGGGATGACCTACCGGGGGAAGGCCCCAGCGGCCAGGTCTCTGGCACTGAGTCTGGCTCTGGGGCTCAGAAGGGAAGGGGGGAGCATAGAAAAGCAATAGTAATAGGAGATTCAATGGTTAGGGGAATAGATAGGAGATTCTGTGGTCGCGAGCGAGACTCCCGAAAGGTATGTTGCCTCCCGGGTGCCAGGGCCAGGGATGTCTCTGATCGTGTCTTCAGGATCCTGAAGGGGGAGGGTGAGCAGCCAGAAGTCGTGGTGCACATTGGTACCAACGATGTAGGTAGGAAAAAGGGTGTGGAGGTAATAAACAAGTTTAGGGAGTTAGGCTGGAAGTTAAAGGCCAGGACAGACAGAGTTGTCATCTCTGGTTTGTTGCCGGTGCCACGTGATAGCGAGGCTAGGAATAGGGAGAGAGTGCAGTTGAACACGTGGCTGCAGGAATGGTGTAGGAGGGAGGGCTTCAGGTATTTGGATAATTGGAGCGCATTCTGGGGAAGGTGGGACCTGTACAAGCAGGACGGGTTGCATCTGAACCAGAGGGGCACCAATATCCTGGGGGGGAGGTTTTCTAGTACTCTTCGGGAGGGTTTAAACTAATTTGGCAGGGGAATGGGAACCGGATCTGTAGTCCAGCAACTAAGGTAGACGATAGTCAGGACGCCAAAGCACGTAGTGATGCAGTGGGGAAGGTAACAATGACAAAGGAGAGTACTTGCAGGCAAGGAGATGGGTTGAAGTGTGTATACTTTAATGCAAGAAGCATCAGGAATAAGGTGGGTGAACTTAATGCATGGATCGGTACTTGGGACTACGATGTGGTGGCCATCACGGAAACTTGGATAGAAGAGGGGCAGAAATGGTTGTTGGAGGTCCCTGGTTATAGATGTTTTAACAAGATTAGGGAGGATGGTAAAAGAGGTGGGGGGGTGGCATTGTTAATTAGAGATAGTATAACAGCTGCAGAAAGGCAGTTCGAGGGGGATCTGCCTACTGAGGTAATATGGGTTGAAGTTAGAAATAGGAAAGGAGCAGTCACCTTGTTGGGAGTGTTCTATAGGCCCCCCAATAGCAGCAGAGATGTGGAGGAACAGATTGGGAAACAGATTCTGGAAAGGTGCAGAAGTCACAGGGTAGTAGTCATGGGCGACTTCAACTTCCCAAACATTGAGTGGAAACTCTTTAGATCAAATAGTTTGGATGGGGTAGTGTTTGTGCAGTGTGTCCAGGAAGCTTTTCTAACACAGTATGTAGATTGTCCGACCAGAGGGGAGGCCATATTGGATTTAGTACTTGGTAATGAACCAGGGCAGGTGATAGATTTGTTAGTGGGGGAGCATTTTGGTGGTAGTGACCACAATTCTGTGACTTTCACTTTAGTAATGGAGAGGGATAGGTGCGAGCAACAGGGCAAGGTTTATAATTGGGGGAAGGGTAAATACAATGCTGTCAGACAAGAATTGAAGTGCAGAAGTTGGGAACATAGGCTGTCAGGGAAGGACACAAGTGATATGTGGAACCTGTTCAAGGATCAGGTACTGCGTGTCTTTGATATGTATGTCCCTGTCAGGCAGGGAAGAGATGGTCGAGTGAGGGAACCATGGTTGACAAGAGAGGTTGAATGTCTTGTTAAGAGGAAGAAGGAGACTTATGTAAGGCTGAAGAAACAAGGTTCAGACAGGGCGCTGGAGGGATACAAGATAGCCAGGAGGGAACTGAAGAAAGGGATTAGGAGAGCTAAGAGAGGGCATGAAAAATCTTTGGCGGGTAGGATCAAGGAAAACCCCAAGGCCTTTTACACATACGTGAGAAATATGAGAATGACTAGAGTGAGAGTAGGTCCGATTAAGGACAGTAGCGGGAGATTGTGTATTGAGTCTGAAGAGATAGGAGAGGTCTTGAACAAGTATTTTTCTTCAGTATTTACAAATGAGAGGGGCCATATTGTTGGAGAGGACAGCGTGAAGCAGACTGATAAGCTTGAGGAGATACTTGTCAGGAAGGAAGATGTGTTGCGCGTTTTGAAAAACTTGAGGATAGACAAGTCCCCCGGGCCTGACGGGATATATCCAAGGATTCTATGGGAAGCAAGAAATGAAATTGCAGAGCCGTTGGCAATGATCTTTTCGTCCTCGCTGTCAACAGGGGTGGTACCAGAGGATTGGAGAGTGGCGAATGTCGTGCCCCTGTTCAAAAAAGGGAATAGGGATAACCCTGGGAATTACAGGCCAGTTAGTCTTACTTCGGTGGTAGGCAAAGTAATGGAAAGGGTACTGAGGGATAGGATTTCTGAGCATCTGGAAAGGCATTGCTTGATTAGGGATAGTCAGCACGGATTTGTGAGGGGTAGATCTTGCCTTACAAGTCTTATTGAATTCTTTGAGGAGGTGACCAAGCATGTGGATGAAGGTAAAGCAGTGGATGTAGTGTACATGGATTTTAGTAAGGCATTTGATAAGGTTCCCCATGGTAGGCTTATGCAGAAAGTAAGGAGTCATGGGATAGTGGGAAATTTGGCCAGTTGGATAACAAACTGGCTAACCGATAGAAGACAGAGAGTTGTGGTGGATGGCAAATATTCAGCCTGGAGCCCAGTTATCAGTGGCGTACCGCAGGGATCAGTTCTGGGTCCTCTGCTGTTTGTGATTTTCATTAACGACTTGGATGAGGGAGTTGAAGGGTGGGTCAGTAAATTTGCAGATGATACGAAGATTGGTGGAGTTGTGGATAGTGAGGAGGGCTGTTGTCGGCTTCAAAGAGACATAGATAGAATGCAGAGCTGGGCTGAGAAGTGGCAGATGGAGTTTAACCCTGACAAGTGTGAGGTTGTCCATTTTGGAAGGACAAATCTGAATGCGGAATACAGGGTTAATGGTAGGGTTCTTGGCAATGTGGAGGAGCAGAGAGATCTTGGGGTCTATGTTCATTGTTCTTTGAAAGTTGCCACTCAAGTGGATAGAGCTGTGAAGAAGGCCTATGGTGTGCTAGCGTTCATTAGCAGAGGGATTGAATTTAAGAGCCGTGAGGTGATGATGCAGCTGTACAAAACCTTGGTCAGGCCACATTTGGAGTACTGTGTGCAGTTCTGGTCACCTCATTTTAGGAAGGATGTGGAAGCTTTGGAAAAGGTGCAGAGGAGATTTACCAGGATGTTGCCTGGAATGGAGAGTAGGTCATACGAGGAAAGATTGAGGGTGCTGGGCCTTTTCTCATTGGAACGGAGAAGGATGAGGGGCGACTTGATAGAGGTTTATAAGATGATCAGGGGAATAGATAGAGTAGATAGTCAGAGACTTTTTCCCCGGGTGGAACACACCATTACAAGGGGACATAAATTTAAGATAAATGGTGGAAGATATAGAGGGGATGTCAGAGGTAGGTTCTTTACCCAGAGAGTAGTGAGGGGCATGGAATGCACTGCCTGTGGTAGTAGTTGAGTCGGAAAATTTATGGACCTTCAAACGGCTATTGGATAGGTACTTGGATTAGGGTAGAATAAGGGAGTGTAGGTTAACTTCTTAAGGGCAGCACGGTAGCATTGTGGATAGCACAATTGCTTCACAGCTCCAGGGTCCCAAGTTCGATTTCGACTTGGGTCACTGTCTGTGTGGAGTCTGCACATCCTCCCCGTGACTGCGTGGGTTTCCTCCGGGTACTCCGGTTTCCTCCCACAGTCCAAAGATGTGCAGGTTGGGTGGATTGGCCATGACAAATTGTCCAAAATTCTATGATTAACCTAGGACAAAAGTTCGGCGCAACATCGTGGGCCGAAGGGCCTGTTCTGTGCTGTATTTCTCTATCTATCTATCTAACTACAAAGATAAATCAATGTTTTTTATAAAGAGTTAACTCACTGAGGAGGCCTTGGACCAAGCCTCATCCACCAACCTGAACTGATTACTCTGCTCAGCCGTGACAAATTGCACCATAGCAGTTGGGACAATCAAAAACATTCTAAATGGAACATTGCAAAATTTAAAATTACATTTTCTGAATTTCCCAACGTTAACAGATACTTTCCAAAATTCCTGGATCCAAAACTGTATCTTTCCTAAAAATTAAACAGGTTTTCCTTGGGCCAGAACATTCCAGAACCAGGACCAATCAGCATCGAGAGCCAGCCAAGTCTGGGAAAATCCATGGAGCCAATTGGCTACCACCCAAATCCATCAAAATACATAATCACTGGACCAAACCAAATAGCACAACTCACCGGGGGTCTCCTTGGGCCAGACCAAAAAGCACCTTGAAACGGTGGGGAGTGATTCCTTAGTTTTAAATTTAAAGGTGTAGTCCATCTGAAGGCAGAGTTCCCAGCAAGTGTCCAGGCACACAAGTTATAGAGATAAAGAATAACAGAAAATAAAGGGAATACACCAAGGAAATCAAGTTTAAACAGGAGAATCATTACATGGTGTCCAAGGCATTGATCAGTATGTGACAACCATGGCTCAGGGCCTCAACTTCATGTCCCGGTCGATGAGGGGCATGTCCCAGGTGCAGGTAGACATTGCTGAGGCACTCCAGAGCATGGATCAGTCTCAGAGGCCCATCGATGTGGGTGTTAACACCATGGTGCAGACAGTGGGGAGCCTCCAGGACTGGCAGTGTCAGATGACTCAGAGACTTCTATAGCTTATTGCAGCTGCTCTTCCATTTCATGGAATCACCCAGGGCCCTATGGGCACCCTCAGGGAGGAGGAAGCACTGGAGCCCATCCCAGTGCCTTCCACCAAGGAGATTAAGGCGGTCTCCAGTTCTTCTGAATATCCACCTCTTGGCACTGGCGCACCTCAAGGGCAGCGGCCAGGACATGATGACACAGCATCACCTGTGACACTGGTAAGTTGGTCGGGGTCCTTTGGTTCCAGGTCCTCCAGAGGACTTCCACAAAGGGCAGTAAAGGCCATAGGGCATGGAAAGCAGCAGGCTGCCTCCACCTTTGATGTGCATCCTGGGATACACCTAGACGGAACATTAGACCACGGAATATCAAGAAGAGTGAGGATCACTGAGTGGACACTGGTGAGGTTACAATCCATAGCTAGGACAGATCGTGCTGCCATGCGCATATAGCTGATGGGTCGGCTGGGGCCAGAGGACACACGGGGGGTGCCCCGGGGGGGGGGGGGGTCACCTATACGACCCAGGGCACCAGGTTTACAGCGGGCTGTCAGCGGCATGTGCAGCTGCATGGCTACCCTGCCGGCTGCGGTAATGGTGTTTCGTACCCATCCATCACAACCCCACAGCCCACCTCCTGGCCACCCCCCACTACTGCCCTGGCCTTGGCAGTCGACCCGCGGTCGGAGAAGTATGGCGGTGCTGGACACTGTCCGTACGCCATCTCTCTCAGCAGACACCACACCAGGTTCACGACTGTTGAGAGCACACGTGGACCGTATCGTCGGGAACTCGGCATATCGAAGGCGGAGCTTCGCTGGTGGGCCCACTAATGAGATGCAAACGCAGTTTCAACTATGCGCGGCGTGCATTGCAATTAAGCCATTTTCGAGGAGGGGGAGCATCACGATTCAGAATCAAACCAGCGATTTTGGCGTCGGGACCTATTCTCCGTCTGATCGCACACCTCGATTCCGGCATCGGCCATCCCTGCTTTCATTTTTTGGGCCTTGGGGAGTTTCTCCCCGGCCTAACCCACACTTAGAAATGTTATCATCAGTGGGGAACTGAACTTGTTGGCGAAACCGGCAACTCAGATATCAGGGCACTATTTTGAAAACATGTCCCGATCTCTAAGTGAGTTTGAGGTTCCCACACCCCCCACCCTTGGACAATGCCACCCTCTGCAGACATGGGCATTAACCCCGAAGTGAGCACACTCCATTATGGGGTCGCTAAGGGCCCTCCCTTTCAGGGCCCCCCACTCCCCTTTCAGCTCCCCACCTTTGAGGACCCTCCCCCATTCACCCTCCCAACCAGTATGAAGACCCTTCATCGCCCCCTTCATCCTACACCCCACCCTTCATAACCCCCTTTTCTTGAGCATTGTGCTCCTCAGCCACTGACCCTTGGCAGTGCCAACCAGGCACCTGGGCACCCTGACACTGCCAGCCTGGCACCCTGATGGTGCTAACTGGGCACCCTGGCAGTGCCAGGTTGGCGCTGGCAGGATGCCAGACCTGCACTGCCAGGGTGTCCGGATGCCAGGGATGTGCTGGGGTACTGTCCTGCTTTGTCACCAACCACCTGTGGGCTCCAATGGCCTTTGGGACCCCCAGAGTGGCCATCATGAAGGTCTCCTCTTGTGGAGGCCAGTACTAATCAGAGCCCGGTTGGGGCCTTGCCGGTGTGGCGGGTGATTCCCAGACACTGGGAGAATGCAGCCTCAAATATGATATCTGGATCACGTCCCGTGTGGAAATGATCCAGGTCATGGCGCCGCATGTCAGGTGACTCACTCGTAATTGTGTGCATGACATGAAGCCCGATTCGTGCCTCTCCCGCAATGCGGTGGAAAAATCGCGCCCTAAACGTCTTGATGCGTATGGGAACTTGGAGTGCTTCCTGATGTCGTGTCCAGCAGGAAAACAAGCCAAATCCTCCTTCCCCAACCTAATTAACCATTTAACCATGTGTTTCACGCTGTATTCAGTTGTGGGTAGGCTTGATGGCATATAGGCCAATATCACAGCCCCACTATTGAAGAAACAAGGTGGACCAAAAATGAAGATAGGTCTCCAGCAGAACTCTGAGGCTGGAAGATGGACCTCCTGAGAATGAAGATGGATCTCCAGGAATGTACTGAGGCTTGAAAATAGACCGTCTCCAGGACAATTAATCTGGAAACTACACCTGAGGATGCTCCCCCGACCCACTGCTCTGGTGTTGCAGGTCCAGAGTTGTGGGCCACCACCATCCTGAACTCCAGAGGCGGTTGGACACATTGATCAGATGAGTCCAAACACCTGCACTCTACATTGTTCTGAACATGTTTCACACAAGTGTGTTTTCCTGATGGCATCACAGAGAATCTGGCATGCGGGGGCATGCCTTCACCTGCATCCTATTAACGGGGTTCAAGCCGGCCTCTGATGGATTTTACAATCTTCCATGGTGGGCACAAGTGGAAGATCCCACTGTAATTTCACGATGGCGTGAACCTGATTTCTGGACCTCCCACCATATTCTTCCCGCATGCCCGCCATCGAACACGATGGAGGGGGCTTGAGCGAGTTCGGCCCAGCCTCTCTCATCTGAATGGCTCGTGGTCTTAAAAATCTGGGGCTGGGTTCTCCGCGCCGGATTTCTGTTTCAGCACGCCGGCAGGATGCTCCATTTCTGCGGCTGGCCAGTAGAGTTTCCCATTGTGGGGCAGCCCCACGCCGTCAGGAAGCCGTCGAGCTGCTGGCAAAATGGAGAATCCCACGGTGGAGAATCCAGCCCCTGGTTTCAAGCAAGGATAAAAATCAAAATATTATAATCAGTAGTTATGAGGGCAGCACGGAGGCACAGTGGTTAGCATTGCTGCCTCATGGCGCTGAGGTCCCAGGTTCCATTCCGGCTCTGGATCACAGTCTGTGTGGAGTTTGCACATTCACCCCATGTTTGCGTGGGTTTCGCCCCCACAACCCAAAGATGTGCAGGGTAGGTAGATTGGCCACACTAAATTGCCCCTTAATTGAAACAAATGAATTGGGTACTCTAAATTTAAAAAAAATAATAATCAGTAGTTATAGAAATTACTACGCTGAATGAAAATTGTGGTGACTTTAAAGCTAACTTCCCAGCAAAAGCTCTCTAAGATTCTCGTACTTACCACCCTCTAACTAACCAGATTCGCCTGACCATAATCTTTTATACAGATTTGTGGTCAGGTGGCTGCACTACATTACCATAGCTAAGATGGTAGCCGACAGCCAAGGTACAGTGTGTCCTTTAATATGCAGATTGGTATTCAATGATGTTGTGTGACTGCGATTTTATCTCAGGCCTGAGCAGGAAAGGTGCTGCTGCCTTCTTATCTGACTGACGTGAGTGAGGATCTGCCAGGATGATGAAGAGGCACAAACATGTAAGTTGATTTTATTTTACTTCCTTTGTGTGATCAGGAGGAGCAGGAGTGCTAAGTTTTCTGGAGACTGGCTGCCACTTCTTACCACATTATTCCCATACCAGCCAGGAAACAGACTGATGTCATTCAAACGAGGCCCATGACTGAAAATAACCCTGATTTCTACACCAATGGTTCAGTCCCTAAGTCAGTGACATTCAGCTTTATACATTAGTCTCCCAAATGTTGCCCTCCACAAATTCCAACTTGTCCAATACTTCACAGTTCCCAATCTCTCCGATACAAGGTCCAAACGTCCATCAACCTCCACTAACCGCCAGTGGCTCACAATCCAAGCGCTTCCATTTTAAAACCATTATCGTGTCTTCCAAATCTCATAACAACATTGCTGCCATCAACTCTGCAATTACGCTTTGGAATAAAAAAAATATGGCGCTCACATGTTCCTTGGAAAATCAGAGTTCTGGGAATATAAATACAAAAATGACTCAAATTAGTGTTGGAGGTAAATAAGTTGGTAAAAGAAAAGGGGCAGGAAATCGCAAAAGTGATTGGGCGGAGAATCAGTTCTGATCCCCAATCACGGCAGGTGTCGATTTGACGCCAAAACATGATTCTCCGTCACCTCGACAGCGGAGCCAATGCGTTCCGGAACGCACGCACAGTAAACACCGTTTGCATGTCATTAGCGGGCCCAACCCAATATTCTACAGGGTCTGCGCGATTCTCCTCCTCTGATGGGCCGAGTTCCCAACGGCATGGTTCACTTGTGCTTTTAAGGATTGTGAAACCTTGGTGGTGGCTCCTGAGAGAGAGCGGGGATACAGAAAGTGTCCAACATTGGACTTCCGGTGGCGGCGATGTCCGAGTGAGCCGCACATTCGGCGGGCTCTCACTCCGGCGAGGCTTAACAGCTGATTCCCCGCGATAGCGGGACCACGGGGGCGGCAAAAAGGCTGCCGGGAACAGAAGAGGAGAGCGGGCTGCAGCAGATGAAAGTGTGGGAGGCCAGCAGGTGAGGAGGAAGGAGAGAGAGAGAAACGGAGACAAGGAGGAAGCTGACCTGAAGGGTAAGATGGCGGACCCACGGACCTTCCTTCCTCCAGGACAAAGAAAAAAAGTTTGGAGTTGCTGAGGAGGGACACCTTGGACCCACTTCAGATGCCCAGGAGGTACAATTTAAGGAGCTGGGCGAAGGAAGGCGGCAGCGAAGGTGCAGAGGAGCGGGCTGCGGCACATGGAACAGCGGGATTCCAGAAGGCAGAAGAAGAAGGTGAAAAAGGGACAGAGACAAGGACCTGAAGAAAATTACCTGGCATATAAGATGGCGGACACACGGACCCCGGACTCAGTAATCCAGCTGGCGCTGGATAACATGCTCCAGGTAATGAAGTCCAGTTTTGAAGCGCTGAAGCGGGACAGCTTGGACCCAATCCAGAAAGTGGTGGATCAGCTGAACCAGAGGCTGGACGCCCAGGATGTTAAAGTTAAGGAGCTGGGAGAGGCGGTGGAGGAGCAGGCGGATGCGCAAACGGTTGCAACGCTAGAAGTGGACAGCCTGAAAGAGCGGCAGAGAAGACTGCTGGACAGAGTGGAGGAGCTGGAGAATAGAGTCCGCAGGAACAATCTGAGGATGGTCGGCCTCCCGGAGGGGGCTGAGGGAGCTGATGCTGCAGCGTTTGTAGCAGACCTGCTGAAGCAGCTGATGGGGGCCGAAGCCTTTCCGCGACCGCTGGAGCTGGAGGGGGCACACAGAGTGCAGGCAAGGCAGGGGCGGCTGGGCGGACCCCCCCGCCCGATGGTGATTAGGTTCCACAGGTTCGTGGACAAGGAGCGGGTGCTGCAGTGGGCAAAGAGCGCCAGGAGCAGCACGTGGAACAACAGTGTTCTCCGCATTTATCAGGACCTAAGCCAGGAGGTGGCTCGGCGGCGAGCAGCCTTTAAGAATGTCAAGGAGGTGCTGTTCAAGAAGCACGTGAAGTTTGGTCTGCTGTTCCCAGCTCGGCTATGGGTCACGCACCAGGTCAACACCACTACTTCTCCGAGCCCGAAGAAGCGATGGATTTTGTGAGGGACCTGGGGCTGGTCCCGAAAGGAGGCCCCAAGGACGCGAGTTAGGGCCTGAGGATTTCTGTGGGAAGGAACGCCGAATGTGCCTGGACTGCTGCTCAACGGTTTGCTGGGCCAAAGGAGCCAAGCGGAACATTTGAGACTCTTTCCTTTGTTCATGGACATTTATGTGCTTTATCTCTTTTTTCTGTGTTTTTTTTTCTTTTTTTCCTGTTTGGGCTGGTTTGTGCTTTTTGTGCAGCTCGCGGAAGACACTGGAGCCGGCTTGCCCCAGTGTGTGGGGAGGAGGATGGGGAAACAAGGGGAATGGGACAGGAAGGCGCCGGAGTGTTGAGTCACCGGGCTAGCAGATTGGCTAGTCAAGGAAGTCAGATGGGGGGGGAAGTTACAGCCAGTAGATGGCAGAGGAGGGGGTCGAGGGTGGAGGCAGCCAAAGGGCGGGCCAGGAATGGCGCGACGCACGGGTCAGGGGCCGGCCCGAGAAAGGCTATGGCTGACCGGCGAGGGGGGGGGGGGGGGGGGGGGATGTGCCCCCCGACCAGGCTGATCACCTGGAACGTCAAGGGGCTGAATGGGCCGGTTAAGAGGGCGCGGGTGTTCGCGCACTTCCGGGCCCTGAGGGCGGACGTAATTATGTTGCAGGAGACACATCTGAAAGTGTCAGACCAGATCAGGCTAAGGAAGGGCTGGATTAGCCAGGTCTTCCACTCGGACTTGGACTCGAAGTCCAGAGGGGTGGCAATCATGATCAACAAGCGCGTGCAGTTTGAGGCAGAGGGCATATCCGCATACAGGGGGGGGCAGATGCCTGATGGTACGGGGCAGACTGGAGGGGAGAAGAGTGGTGCTGGTGAATATATATGCCCCGAACTGGGATGACGTGGACTTCATTAAAAGAGTGCTGGGGAAGATCCCGGACTTGGATTCTCGCAGGCTAATAATGGGAGGGGACTTTAACATGGTCCTTGACCCGACTTTGGATCGGTCGTGTCCCAGAACGGGTAGACTCTCAGCAATGGCAAGGGAGCTGAAAGGGTTTATGGAGCAAATGGGGACAGTGGACCCCTGGAGAGAGGGACAGCCAACAGGAAGGGGCTACTCGTTTTACTCGCACGTCCATAAAGTATATTCCAGGATAGATTTCTTTGTACTAAGCAGGGACTGTATGGGGGAGGTAAAGAACACGGAATACTCAGCAATTACCATTTCAGACCATGCCCCGCATTGGGTGGACCTGCAGTTCGGGGGAGCGAGCTATCAACGCCCGCAATGGAGGCTAGATGTGGGACTGCTGTCAGAGGAGGGGATTTCCGAGGGGCTTCGGAAATGTATAAAAAATTACCTGCAGGTGAATGACACTGGGGAGGTCTCAGCGGCGACCGTGTGGGAGGCGCTAAAGGCAGTAGTGCGGGGGGAGCTGATTTCAATTGGGGCCCACAGAGCCAAGGCAGACCGGGCAGAGATGGATAGATTGGTCAGGGAAATGGGTCGGATAGATGAAGAGCACGCGGAGTCCCCGGGGGAGGTTTTACTCAGGGAGAGGCAGAGACTACAGGCGGAACTGGGGGCACTATCCACGAGCAGGGCCGTGGAACACCTTAGGAAGGCGAGGGGAGTGGTGTACGAGCATGGGGAAAAGGCTAGCAGACTCAGGAGGAGGGAGGCGGCCAGGGAAATAGGTAGAGTGAGGGACGAGGGGGGGCGCAAAGTGGAGGATCCGGCAGAATTGAACAGGGTATTCCGGGACTTCTATCGTAAGCTGTACACGTCGGAGCCGCCGGAAGAACCGGAGGGGATGAAAAGGTTTCTGGACGGGTTAACATTCCCAACAGTTGGGGGAGGGCGAGTGGAAGAGCTGGGGTCCCCGATTAGAATAGAGGAGGTATTGGGGGGCCTAAAGGCCATGCAGTCGGGGAAGTCCCCGGGGCCGGATGGATACCCAGTAGAGTTTTATAGGAACTCTGAGCTGGTGGGCCCGGTCTTGGCGAGGGTTTTCAATGAGGCAAGGGACAGAGGGACCCTGCCGCCGACAATGTCACAAGCCACCATATCTCTGATATTGAAGCCAGGTAAAGACCCGGAGGTGTGCGGGTCCTACAGGCCAATCTCCCTGATTAATGTAGACGACAAGCTCCTGGCAAAGGCACTGGCGGGTAGAATGGAGGACTGTGTACCGGAGGTGATTGGGGAGGATCAAACGGGGTTCGTGAAAGGTAGGCAGCTGGCGGCCAATCTGAGGAGATTGCTCAATGTGATAATGATGCCCCCGGCAGGTAGAGAGGTGGAGGTAGTGGTGGCAATGGATGCCGAGAAGGCCTTTGACCGGGTGGAATGGGACTATCTATGGGAGGTGCTCGGACGGTTTGGGTTCGGCGAGGGACTGGTGGATTGGATCAAATTATTATATCAGGCCCCGAGGGCCAGCGTCAGGACCAACAGAGAAGTGTCGGAGTACTTTAGGTTGTACCGAGGGACCAGACAGGGCTGCCCGCTCTCCCCGCTGCTGTTTGCGCTGGCCATAGAGCCGCTGGCGATTGCGCTGAGAGCCACAGAGGGTTGGAAGGGGATGGTGAGGGGCGGGGTTGAACACAGGGTTTCTCTTTATGCAGACGACCTGCTCCTGTACGTGTCGGACCCAGTGGCCGGGATGGGAACTATACTGGGAATGCTGAGGGAGTTCGGCCAGTTCTCAGGATACAAATTAAATACGGTCAAGAGTGAAATGTTTGTGGTCCAGGCAAGGGGCCAGGAGAACAGATTGAGAGGGCTACCGTTTAGGCTGGTTGAGGAAAATTTCCGGTATTTGGGAATCCAGGTGGCACGAGACTGGGGCAGACTGCATAAGTTAAATTTGGCCAGGGTGGTGGAGCAAATGAAGGGAGAGTTTCGGAGATGGGATGCACTCCCGCTGTCGCTGGCAGGGAGGGTGCAGACTGTAAAGATGACAATCCTCCCTCGATTTTTGTTTATTTTTCAGTGCCTCCCGATCTTTATCCCACAGTCCTTCTTCAAAAGAGTTAACGGGCTGATCATGAGCTTTGTCTGGGCGGGAAAGTCTCCGCAGGTGAAGAAGGCGATGTTGGAGAGGAACCGCAGTGAGGGAGGGCTGGCTTTGCCGAGTCTGGTCAATTATTACTGGACGGCCAACATCGCTATGATAAGGAAGTGGATGGTGGGTACGGGGTCTATTTGGGAGCGGGTGGAGGCGGCTTCGTGCAGGGGCTCCAGTTTGGAAGCCCTGGTCACGGCTCCTCTACCGCTGCCGCCGGCCAAGTACACCACCAGCCCGGTAGTTGTGGCGACCCTGCGGATATGGGGCCAGTGGAGGAGGCATGTGGGGGAGATGGGGGCGTCTGTCTGGGCGCCAATCTGCGACAACCATCGGTTTGCCCCCGGCAGTATGGATGGGGGGTTCCGAGTATGGCGGCGAGCAGGGGCGGGAAGGGTGGGTGATATGTTCCTGGAAGGGATCTTCGCGAGTTTGAGGAGCTTGTAGGAGACATTTGGGTTGGTAAGGGGAAATGATTTTAGATACCTACAGTTGCGGGACTTTGTTCGTAGACAGGTCCCATCTTTCCCGCGCCTCCCCCAATGGGGATCCTCGACAGAATAGTCTCTAGGAGGGAAGAAGGGGAGGGCAGAGTCTCGGGTATATATAAGGTGCTCATGAGGGAGGAAGGGTCCCAGACAGAGGAACTGAAACGTAAATGGGAGGAGGAGCTAGGCGGGGAAATGGAGGATGGGTTGTGGGCAGAGGCCCTGAGTAGGGTAAACTCGACCGCGACATGTGCTAGGCTCGGGCTGATCCAATTTAAGGTCGTTCGCCGGGCCCATATGACGGTGGCTCGGATGAGCAAATTTTTAGGGATAGAGGACAAATGCACTAGGTGCGCGGGAGGACCAGCGAACCATGTTCACATGTTTTGGGCATGCCCTGAGCTGAGGGGGTACTGGGAGGGATTTGCGGGGGTCATGTCCCAGGTGCTAAAAACAAGGGTGGTGATGAGTCCAGGGGTGGCAATTTTTGGGGTTTCGGAAGACCCGGGCGTCCAGGGGGAGAAAGAGGCCGATGTGTTGGCCTTTGCTTCCCTGATAGCCCGGCGACGAATATTATTGGCGTGGAGGGACTCAAAGCCCCCGAAGACTGAGTGGTGGCTTGCGGACATGTCGAGTTTCCTGGGGATGGAAAAAATTAAGTTAGTCTTGAGGGGATCTGTGCAGGGGTTCACCCGGAGGTGGCAACCATTTATTTACTTCTTTGCGGGAGAGTGAGCGTCAACAGCGGGGTGGGGGGAGGGGGGGTGGGGGGGGGGGGGGGTAGAGTAGAGTAGGAGGGAAAATATGGCGGGTAGTACCGGTGGGAGGGGAGCGGGCTTGTGCAATATGTTACGATGGAAGTATTGGAAGTACGTGGATGTTTGCACATTTTTGCCTTTTTTGCTTCCTTTGTGATGATGTCTGTAACTGTTTATAAAGCCAAAAACTACCTCAATAAAATTGTTTATTAAAAAAAAAGAAAGTGTCCAACATTGCCATAGTTTGCTGACAGTTGTGCTGCTCGCCGGGGGCTTCTGCCAGGGCTGGGGGGAGTAGCGGGCGGGTGGCCAAGAGGTGGGCTGTGGGGTCGAGATGGTTTGACACGAACACCATCGCTGCATCTGGCAAGGCAGCCATGCAGCTGCGCATGCTGCTGACTGCTCACTCTGAACTCAGGGCCACAGGTCATATCGGTGTTCCCTCTGGCCCCAGCCGATAGTTTTTATATGGCTGGACTAGTTCAGTTTCTGATCAATGGCAACCCTTAGAATATTAACACTGGGAGATTCAGCAATGGTAATTGCATTGAATGTCAATAGGAGATGGTTAGATTCTCTCTTGTTGGAGTTGGTCATTGCCTGGCTCTTGTGTGGCATGAATGTTACTTGTCACTTATCAGCCCAAGCATGAATAATGCTGAAGGAAACTGGCTATTTCTGAAGGTAAAAGGATCATTGATTTAGCCATTTTAATGTAAATATTAATGCCCAGTTTAAAATCCATTTAAAAATGGATTTCATCATATAACTTCAAGCATAACCTAGATTATAAATACACACAGCTTGCAGAATTTGCAAAGCACAGAATCTGAAACATTCAAAAAAGCTAGCTAAAGCTTATGCAACATTTTACTAATATCATAAACTTACCGTTGTTCGAATTCAAAAGCTATGCAGCCGTACCCATGGTCGCCATGACTACATGAATACACCATTGTTCAGAATGCAGATAAAAGCACAGTCAACAATAAACCAGCCAAAACTAGATTGATTAAGAGGATATGTCACATTCAAACACACACAAGCATCTACAAGTGCAACATATCTGAATATATGTTGCAGGTTGATGATTGACAACTAACCATCCAACCAAATGCATTTGAAACCCATCCAAGCCAATCAGCACATTTCAGGGGTAGGGACAGATGGAGTCAGACTGATAACATTCTCCGTAAACATAGAGGTTCGGGAAGCCATTTTCTATCCAGGATCGTTCTATACTTTTTACTTAACTACTCGCTATCCTTATTTCGTATTTTCATATTTCCACTCTCACCCTTGAAGTTCGGGCAAGCTGTTTTGCTTTGAGCAAAGAACCATTAGTGTATTTTGAAAGTTAAATTTGTTGTAAACCATTAAGCCAATTATTTCTCATAAAGTCTTATGCTGGCAACGGCTTTTTGAGAACATTTGATTTGTAACCACAAGAAGATTTCAATCTCCCAATTATAATCAATAGACACAATAAAAGATTTCTATTTTGCATCCGAGAAGCGTAACTTAAAGTTTACTGAGTTTTATAATGTATACGAGACTACACTTAAACCTCATGGTAGATTCCTGCAATCGCCCTGGACTTGCTGCAGATGCACACAGACTGCTTCATATCTAAGGAGTTGCGAACACTGCGGAACATTGTGGAATCATTTATGATCATTCCAACTACTTACCTCATGGTCAAGGGATGATCATTTATGAAACAGCTGAAGGTGGTTGGGCCTGAGACACTACCGTGAGGAACTCCTGCAGCAAGCAATGTTCCAGGATAAGATGGTTGACCTCCAACAGCCTCAACCTTTGTGGTCGGTATGACTCCAACCAGCGAAGCTCCCCCCTGATTCCCATTGACTCCAGTTTTACTGGGATTCCTTATTGCCATGCTTGGTCAAATGCTGCCTTGATGTCAAGGGCAGTTACTCTCACCGCACCACTTGGGTTCAGCTTGTTTGTCCATGCTTGGACCAAGAATGTAATGAGGTCAGGAGCTGAGTGACGGAACCCAAACTGAACATCAGTGAGCAGTTTATTGCTGAGTAAATGCCATTTGAAAGCACTGTCGACAACACTTTCCATCACTTTGCTGATGATCGATAGTAAACTGAGACTTCTGGCTGAAGATGGCTACAAAATGCTTCTGCCTTGACTTATACATTGATGTGCTGAGCCTACCTGTCATTGAGAATCAGGATATTTGTGGAGACTCCGCCTCAGGTTAGTTCTTTAATTGTCCACTACCACTCTCGACTGGGTGTGGCAGACCTTCAAAACATAGATCTGATCCATTGATTGCATGATTGCTTAGATCTGTCTATTACTGCTTCAAGTAGTCCTGTTTCACCATGTTGACACCACGGGCGGAATTCTCCGACCCCCCGCAGGGTAGGGGAGTCACCGGGGCCGGCGTAAATCCCGCCCCCGCCGTGGGCGGAATTCTCCGCCACCCGGGAATGAGCGGGAGTGGGAATCGCGCCGCGCCGATCAGCTCATGCCGATCGGCGTGCCCACCACGGCGTTTCTCCGGCCCGCGATGGGCCGAAGTCCCGCCGCTGACAGGCCTCTCCCGCCGGCGGGAATTGGAGCACCTCTGGTGCCGGCGGGATTGGCGGCGCAAGCGGGCCCCCGGGGTCCTGGGGGGGGGGGGGCGCGGGGCGATCGGACCCCGGGGGGTGCCCCCACGGTGGCCTGGCCCGCGATCGGGGCCCATCGATCAGCGGGCGGGCCAGTGCCGTGGGGGCACTCTTTTTTTTCCTCCGTCACCACGGCCTCCACCATGGCAGAGGCAGAAGAGACCCCCTCCACCAGGCATGCGCTGGTGGTGACGTCAGCAGCAGCTGACGCACCGGCGCGTGCGCGAACCGGCAAAGGCCTTTCGGCCAGCCCTGACGCTGGCCGGCGGGCGTCAAAGGCCTAGCCCCCAAAGGTGCGGAGAATTCCACACCTTTGGGGAGGCCCAACGCTGCAGCGGTTGCCGCCACTCCGCTACGCCGGGACCCCCCACCCCGCCGGGTAGGGAGAATCCCGGCCCTCATTTTTAGGTATATGCCTGGAGCTGCTCCAGGCATGCCCTCCTGTATACCTCATTCAACTAGGATTGATCCCTTGACTTGATGGTAATGGTAACATGCAGGTCGATTGGTGAGGACAGGTTAAGTAGGCTATTCCCTCTTGTTCGTTCTCTCAACACCAGCCTAAGACCAAGTCATTATAGTTATATTTTAAAATATTTAAATTAACTTTCAGCTGCTTTATTACATGGCAGGATGAAATATAAACATTTCATAAGACATTTCATAAGATATTTTTAAAATATGCTTTGTGTATTAGCATGTCCCAAAAGCATCACTACTATGGGACAATATTAGTAAGAAACTGGCACAGCATCTCAGAATTGTTACAATGCAGAATTAAGCCATTTGGTCCATTGTGACTGCATCAGCTCTCCAAATGAGCATCACAACTTAGTGCCATTCCCCTGCCCTTTTACCCGTACCCCTGTACATTGTTTCTATTGAGATAATCATTGAATGCCCTCTTGAATGCCCCAATTGAATCTGCCGGCACCCCACTTCCAGGCAGTGCATTCCAGAGCCAAACCATTCACTGTGTGTAAAAGTTTTATCCTCACATCACACTTGTTTCTTTTGCAAATCACTTTAAATCTGTGCCTTCTCGTTCTTGATCCAAGCTGAAACAGTTTCTCCCTATCTACTCTGTCCAGCCCCTCATGATTTTAAACATCACAATCAAATTTCCTCTCAGCCTGCTTCTCTCCAAGTAGAGCAGTCCCAACCTCTCCAATCTATCCTCATAACTGAAGTTCTTCATCCCTGCAACTATTCTTATAAACCTCTTCTGCACTCTCACCAATGTGTTCACATCCTTCCTGTAGTGTGGTGCCCAGAACTGTACACAATATTCCAGCTGGGGTCTAACTAGTATCTTGTATATGTTCAGCATAACCTCTTTGCTCCTATACTCTATGTTCCTATTAATAAAGCCCAGGGTACTTTATGCTTTATTAACTACTCTCTCCACCTGTCCTGCCAACTTCAATTATCTATGCACATATACCCACAGGTTCCTCTGTTCTGAACCAATTAAGAATGTTACCCATCATTTTATATCAGTGATGGGCCACCTAAGCTAGTGGCCCGCATGAGTGGCACTCCTCCATCTCAATGGGCCACAAGATTGAATTCAAGTATGTTCTTGACCCTTGAAAAATATTGAAAATATTTAATACATGGCGAATATTTCAAAACAAGCTGTAGAAAAAGCTGAATTGGTCATAAATTAATAGAACTGTCATCAGCTTCCAGTAGTAAAAACAAAAAAAACGTAAGTTTGATTGAATGCAGAGGGAGCGCACGGCTCTCAAAGTTAATGTTGAGTGCATTACACCTCACTTCAAGTGCCCTTGTGTTACGTGCGTATCACTTCAGTTATACTGATAGGAAAAAAGATACCAGGATGGAAACCAACAAAATATAGCAATTCTCTATGTGAGCAACAGTCAACAAACTCTCCCGTGAGCTGCCATCAGAACCATGATGGACTGTATGTGGCCCCCAGGCTGTGGGTTGCTCAACACAGTTTTATATTGTCTCTCCATATTCTTCTTACTAAAATGCAGCACCTCACACTTCTCCATATTGAATTTCATCATATTGTACACACCCCTTTCTGCATCAACGGGGCTGAGGTGGAGATGGTTTACAACTTCAAATTCCTAGGTGTACACGTCACCAAAAATCTATCCTGGTACACCCACGTCGACGCTACAACCAAGAAAACACACCAGCTCATATACTTCCTCAGGAAATTCAACATGTTCACAGTGGGCTAAATAGCTGGCTTGTAAAGCAGAACAAGGCCATGTTCAGCATAACCTCGGGTTCAATTCCCATACCAGCCTCCCCGAACAGGCGCCAGAATGTGGCGACTAGGGGCTTTTCACAGTAACTTCATTGAAGCCTACTTGTGACAATAAGCGATTTTTATTGTTATTATATTGGCTCATACCAACTGTTACAGGTGCACCATAGAAAGCATCCTATCTGGCTGCGCCACAGCCTGGTATGGCAACTGCTCGGTCCAAGACCATAAGAAACTACAGAGAGTCGTGAACACCGCCCAGTCCATCACACAAACCCGCCTCCCATCCATTGACTCTGTCTACACATCCCGCTGCCTGGGGAAAGCGGGCAGAATAATCAAAGACCCCTCCCACCCGACTTACTCACTTTTCTAACTTCTTCCATCGGACAGGAGATACAAAAGTTTGAGAACACACATGAACAGATTCAAAAACAGCTTCTTCCCCGCTGTTACCGGACTCCTAAATGACCCTCTAATGGACAGATCTGATCTCTTCACATATTTTCTCTACCAAGCAGCACTACACTCCTGTATGCTTAACCCGATGACTGTGTCTATGTATTTACATTATGTATTTTATGTTTATTATTTATTTTATTTTCACATACAGAATGATCACACAGAACAATACTTTTCACTGTATCTTGGTATACGTGACAATAAACAAATCCAAATCCAAATTATCTGCTATCTATCTGCCCACTTGACCAACTTGTCTATGTCCTTTTGAAGTTCTACACTGTCCTCCTCAGTTTACAATACTTCCAAGCTTTGTACCATGTGTAAAATTTGAAATTGACCAAGATCTATATCATTAATATATATCAGGGAAAAACAAGGGTGTCAATACCAACCCCTGGGGACAAACCTTCCTCCAGCCTGAAAAATATCCATTGACCATTACTCTCTGCTTCCTATCATTCAGCAAATTTTATATCCACATTGCTACTGTCCCTATTATTCCATGAGCTGTAACGTTTCTTAAAAGTATGTTGTGTGGTACTGTATTGAATGCCTTTTAAAGTCCATGCAAGCCATATCAACAGCATTACCCTCATCGACCCTTTTTGTTATCTCTTCAAACCAGCAAATTCGTTAAACACAGTTTCCCCTTGAGAAATCCATGTTGGCTCTTCTTAATGAATCCTATTTTTTCCAAGTGACAGCTCATTCTATCCTGAATAACTTTCTTGAAGTTTGCCCACCACTGATGTTAAGCTGACTGGTCTGTAAATGCTGGGTTTTTCCTCACAACCTTTTTTGAACATTCCCTAAATGCTAGTATTGCACAGGTAGTTCATCTGAGTTGTAATCTAAAGCAATTTGGCTTTGTTGAATGCAATCGTAAGTGTAGGGAAAATGTTTTGTGATTGCTGCCAGTTATAAGTATAATTTGCTTAATTATGATTTAATCATTCAAAGCTGCTGCTCATAATTACTGCACCCGAGTTGTTTTTCTTAGTTCCATCTCCTCTTCACGTTCGCTGTTTTGGAGAGATTCTTTTCAGTGCTGCCCCACCTGTGACTAGAAGGTGGTTTGCATTGTTTTCTTTTGCAAGTTGTTTAATTACCCAGTAGCTATTATCCTATCAATCTTTCTCAGGATTTTAGCGTACATCCATCAAGATTCCGCTGATTTACTCTAAAATTTTGCATTGATGCTTCAGGCTCAGATTGGAGTGAAAAGCAACAGCACAAATCAGCAGTAAGTCCCAAGTTGTAATTGAATTTGTGTTTACCTGATATGAGATTCAACCACCTCAACAGACTGTGTTCTACATCAAGTTTGCAACAACTGCGATATATCAAAGCTGCAATTTAAAATTGTCACAGGGTCCATTAGACCTTCTGAGGCATTTTAAACCTTAGATGAAAACATAATTAATTTTAAAGGAGTATGTACTATCACCACAATTTATGCCCCCCCCCCCCCCCCCGCAACACCCCGCAGCCCCCCCCCCCCATTCCCTTAAAATATTAAGAATTAACCATGGAAAAAGTAGAGCTCTTTCCTTACAATAAAGCACTCATGAAGAGTAATCAGTGTTGCTCAGATGTGCATTGGTAGGCAGGAGAAGATGGATCTGTTGCCTGACTCTCACCGCTTAACGGTACGAATTTCAGAACAAATTAACTAATTCATGAATGTCCATTCATATCAGGTTTATTTTCTTTCGTGCTGTTCCAAACAACATTGTCAGATATAATTGTAAATACTAGAAAGGTATCGAACGCTACATTCTTAATTATTCAATCCACGTGCGGAAAAGTACATTTTCAAGACAGTGATTATTTGGGCAGATTAATCACGATGCTAAACCCACTAATTATCTAAAATATATGTTGCCTCCATGGGCGACCAAAAGGCACATCATTCCCAAGGCTTATATGAAGCTCAAGATCATAACTGTGCCATAGACTCTAGACTGCATTAAGTTATTCAGCAGGTCAGAGAAGGCTGATGCATGTAATGAAATGTGCAGGTACGCAAGGCAGCCTTTTATTATTTAAGGAAACGTGTCAGAAGTAGTCAGTGAGCTGTAATGCAAGGAAGACCATGATCTTGACTCCAAGCTACTCAATAAGTAAATGACCTTCATGAAAACTCACTTGAAATACTGTGATTTCATTGTTAATGCATAGGGGTGAGCCAAAGGGTAGGAGACCGGGAATGCAAAGAGTCTACTAATGACAATATTTATGTTTTTTGCTTTAATAGCAAAAAATAATTGTATATTAATTTGTTCTGTATTAATGAAATAGTTGCTATATGTGATAGTTGGTCTGACTGAGATAATGAAGCCCGTGTGCAGAGGCTGCAAGATTAGTATTGAAGCTGTGGGCCTCAGCTGAGGGTACGCATGTGGTTTATATTGGGCAGCCAACCTGTAACTGCCTCTTTTCTGACTGTGTTTAATGTCAAAAATCCCATTATCAAAAAACAAACTTCACATTCATATGAACAAAATTTCAGTGACAAAATTATCAAATGGAAAATATCTATCAGCACCCTCAAAAAAGACCTAAAATAAGCTACATCGCAAAATATTGGAGGGATTACCATCAGACTATTGGTCCATCCATTGAATATCGGAGTCTCCTGCAATTTATTTTATAAAGAAGCCCTCCCTCCTGTTGGCTGCCTGAAATCTGCTCAACACATTTCTTGATTAGGCCAAGGCAGTTTATGTTGTTAATTGCAATTCTCTATTTCTTTCATGTTTTCCAACTGCACCTTTGATTTACATCTGGCGCAGCCCGTTCCACAGTCTCAAAATTATTTTGAGCTTTTTCGGCATTCTCTTGTTTGGCTCAATTTTTTAATTAATGGAGCTAATTTAGACCTTAGGCACAAATATAAACCTGGCATGGAAAGTAAAATTTGGCACAGTGCATAATGGTCAGCCGAGCTGAAGCTCTCTGACTGGGCTCAATATGAAAATTACCAACAATGTCTTTGGTCCAGATCACCCATCATTCCTGTCTACTTGTTAATGCATTTCATTATGTTAAACATCTCAAACAGATAAACCTTAACCTGCTCAACGTCAGGGAATATAATCCTTTTTGGCCAGGCCCTTAATAACCGTGATTTATGTTCCTCTCTACATTGCCTCTTGATTTCTGACTATTCTTAGGATGTCTTCTCTGGTGGCGGTGGGAGAGGAGAGAGCAATGAGATATCAGATTAATCTTCCTAATGTGAACTTCCCAATTCTGAGCACAATATTTTGAACAAGGGCTAAATTACAGTAATAATTAGTTACTTTTATATTCGAAATCTTTTTGTGATTAATAATCCCTGCATATTTTAATCTTTTTGAGTGGCCACGGATGCATCTGACAGGTCACAGATGTCCTGTTTGCCCAAGCAGAAACTATATAAACCTATATTAATCTGTTGTTGTAAAATGTCTTACTCTATAAACCTCGACATGGACCAAGCCCAACAAGATGCCCGGTCAGCTGGATTCTTCGCCATCGCCGGGATACCATACGTCCAGGGTCTGATAGATTGCACGCTTGTCGCCTTGCGCTAACTGGGCCATCAGGGAGTGCCTACCTCAACAGGAAGGGGTTCCACTCCTTGAACATCTGACTCGTGTGCGACCACCATCTTAATATCATGCACGTGTGTGTACTCTTCCCAGAGTTTGTGCATGACTGCTACATCCTGGGGCAGTCAGACATCCCTGGCCTCTTTGAGGTCCACCCAGGATGGCCGGTTGGCTCTTGGGGGATAAGGACTACCACTGAGGACCTGCGGGGACCTGGTACACCGAGACCTATGCGGCCACCCGTTCTGTCATTTAGTGGCGCATTGGTCTGCTCAACAGGCCGTTCCAATGCCTCGACTACTCTGCTGGTGCCCTGTAGTACACCCCTCTGAGGGTCGCCCACTTTGTTATGATCTGCTGTGCCCTCCACAACCTAGCACAGCAGCGGAACAATGTGCTGGAGGTTGGGGATAGGGAACATGTGCCCACCTCCGAGGAAGAGGAGGATAAGGAAGACGAGGCACCGGACCATCCGGGGCTGGAGGACGATCTCATGGAGGAACAGAAGAACCAGCTGCAGGCTGGAGGACAGGCGGCTGCAGCGAGGATCCAGCAAGCCCGGAGGGCCAGGGAGGCCCTCATCATCGCCCGCTTCGTATAGGATGTGGCCCAGTCCATCATCACCACCGCTCCCCTTCTCCCCCCTCCCCTATTTCCCACCCTTCCAGGATCTGTGTTACATCAATCCAGAGTGATGGGACTGTTTCGGCACTGTCAACAAGCGGGTCATTGTCCAGGCCACAGGGGTGATGATAATCTGCAGAGAGCTGAGCGCTGCTGCTCCTCAATCTATGCCATAGTCTGAACTCTGTCTGACTGCTGAGTGCTCACTCACACCCATTACCTGCACGTGGTGTTCTGGGTGTACCTGCACTGGGCACAGCGAGGGCCCAGGACACCCATGTCCAAAGAAATGCAGGTTCGGTGGATTGGACATGCTAAATTGCCCTTGGTGTCCAAAAAAAAGGTTAGCAGGGGGTAGAGTGGACGTGAGGGGTTAAAGTGGCTGGTGAAGACTTGATGGGCTGAATGGCCTCCTTCTGCACTGCATGTTCTATGTTCTATGTCTGGGTAGATGAGACAAGTGTTTGGAGGTTGGCACACATTGCAGAAGAAAGTGTCAGAGGTGTCATATTGGTTGTGGTGAAGGATTTGTTATGTATCACACATGAGTGTCCTCCACTCCCTACTCTTCTGATGGTGTTGCCCACACTCTCTCCACCACCCCCTCCCCCCACAGCGCACTTTCCCCTCCTCACCACCTCACTCAGTTCTCACTCAGTGATCCTCAATGTGCGTAGCCTTCCTTGCTACCGCTACATCTAGGTGTTTCCCCACAATGCACATCAGAAGCAGAGACTGCCTTCTGCTTACAATGACCCGTGGCCTTCGATGACCGTAGTAGTCGTTCTCTGGAGGCTCTGGGGCCAGAGGACTCCAGCGCACTTGTCAGCTGCACATGCGCAACCGTCCCAACATGTTCTGGCTGCTGACTGCGGGACACTGATGGTCACTGCTACCACTCCATAGGATGGATCCGGTTTAGCACCCACCGCCCCCTCCTCCCGGTCTGTGCCCATAAGGCCCTGGGATTCACCTCGGCATTTGGACTTAATTACCTGCAAATACTCGCATTCAAAGTATCGTCTTGGATCTTTAACTTTGTCCATATATGTTTCTGGAACCCACCTCTTCATTCACCTGAGGAAGGAGCTGTGCTCCGAAAGCTAGTGATTCGAAACAAACCTGTTGGACGTTAACTTGGTGTTGTAAGACTTCTTACTGTGCTCATGAGGAAGATAGACTGTGCAAGATTTATTTATCACTCACTGTGATCACTGCAGTCTTGGTGGGTTTCTAAGAAATTTGTGGGATATGTCTTGCTTGTGTTTGCCACTTAATGTGCAGTTTGTGGTGTGTTCAATCTCAGTTTGCCTGTTAATTCATGTTAACTCTGGATGTTAGAATCTACGATAGATATTGTTGTCTGCATTGATGACTTTTGAATAGCCAGAATTCCTTCTGTTTGTATAAAAATCAAGAAATCTTGTGGAGATTATTCTCTTAGTAAATAGCAGTTTTTCAAATGTTGTCTATTCTACACAAAAGGTTACTGTCCTGCCAAAAGTTGGTGGTCTCATCGGGGATTGTAACATAAATTGGGGATCTGGTCTTGGGTGGTGACAAATTCTAAAAAGAGCGGCATGATTTAAAAATAAAGGGTCGCACATTTGAAATGGAAATGAGGGGAAATTTCTTCGCGGGTGATGGAATTCTCTCCCCCAGAGAGGGGTGGAGGTTGGGTCATTGAACATATTCAAGGCTGGGTTAGACAGATTTTTGATTGGTAAGGGAGTTTAAAATTATGGGGGTCAGACAGGAAAGTGGAATTAGCACCACAATTAGATCAGCCATAAGCTTATCGAATGAAGGAGCAGGCTTGTTGGGTCGAATGGCCTATCCCTGCTCCTATGTTTATGATCTTGTGACTCCCCTCCAGCTTTCTGCATTTAAATTATATTCCAGTCTGCCCTTCACGTTCATTACAATAAATTGCGTCTTCCATTGATTTGCCTACTCATTTAATCTGTATCATTTTGCCATTTAATAATTTCTTCACAACTCGCAATAGCTTTGGATGTTTTCCAAATATATTAGATAAACTCGTCACAAGAAAAAGAATATAATGTACCACATGCTTCAAAATTAAAAATACTCTCCTCCACAGCCAATCTTTAATCTTCAGTGGAATATTTCCATTGTTCAAGCCAAAATCTGATAAATTCAAGATTCACGAATGGCAACCCTATCCATCATGAAAATATAGCTTCAGAAAATTTTCTGATTTTTGACACTTTGTACCAAAGAGCTGAAGCACATTTTTTTATTTATAATGCTACATGTTTGATCTAACTGTTGTAACATTTGTCCTTGCCTTCTCTTTTGTGTTTAAAGGCACCAGGTGGCACATTGTGAAGTAGCAGAAGGTAATTCTGAAATGTAGTGAATGGTATTAACTTTGTCTTTAGATAGTGGTGGGAGATGTGCACCAGTAGTGCTGTCTCAAAAGGTTAGAAGTGAATTACGTTCTCATTGTCTAAATCTTATTCACAGAGAAAATAAATCAGTAGTTATTTTGGAGGTTGTTCATTTCCAAAGCTGTGCTTGTGTCATATTTGTTCTTTTTCTTCCACAGGGAAATGCGTAGGTGTTTGAATAAATGATCTAGGGCATTATTACTGTATGGCTGATTTATAATGCATGTGGCGCAAAGCTTAATTTGTACGTTGATATCACAATTTGATCTGCTTAGTGTTTCCCTAAAGGATCAGTCTTCTATTGATCTGGCACGGTATACAGAGGTTTCACATTAAGCCATTCATTTATCAAAAGAAATGTTAATTTGGCAGATATAATGCAGTATTTATAGAGTATACAAGACACCAAGTATCACCATTGTATGCTGCAGTAAAATATTCTTGGATCATTGTCCCACCCTGAAGACAGAAAAGAGGACTCCCCCCCCCCCCCCTCCCCCCCCCCTCCCCCCCCCCCCCCCCCCCCCCCCTCACCCCCCACCCCCACCACCACCCTCATTATGTTTTATTGTGCCAGAACAGCAGAATTTAGAGTCAGGTGAGGTGTTAAGCTAGCTGACATTGAAAAATGTTGACTAACTTTGAAATATTATGTAAATCAGCAGATAACCTGAGGAGTCTGTTAATGTACTGTAATTAGGAGTCACTTTGGCACTGCTTAAGCTCCACTCAGTAAGAAAGCTATGATGGAATGCCATATTTGAGATGCGTGCGATTTCAGGTGGGCTTTTGAACCAAGATTTGTTCAGAAGGATATTAAAGGATCCCATGGTAAGGTGTGAAGAAGAGCAGAGATTTCTTCTGGTGTTCTGACCCGCTTTCATCCCATATCAAACGTCCAAAACAGAATAAATTGTCATTGAATTTTCTGCGTTGGCACTTTGTGTACAAATTAGCTTCTATGTTTTCAGGACCACAAGACAATTACAGATGAGGAAAATCATTTGGTCTATTTTAGTTTGTTGTTTCGGAGAGATCTAACTCGCTATCCCATTGTAATATCTAAATGCTTCTTAAAACATGCCTGAGTATTTGCCCCCACTGTCCTATCTAGACAAATGCAAAATCTAAAATAAAATAAGGAAACATTAGAAATACTCAGCAGGTCAGAATTACATCTGTGGAAATGGAGACAGAGGGCGGAATTCTCCACTCCCGCGATAAATCGGGAAGGCCGTCGTGAACTTGGCCGAGTTTCACGACGGCCTCGGAGGCTGCTCCTCGCACCTAATTCACCCCCACCCGGGGGGCTAGGAGCGGCGATCCGTAACTCTCGGCCGCCGGGCCTTGACGCTTGCGTCAAGGCGGCGCGCCGAGAATGACGCGACGGCGGTGCCTATGTGACGTCAGCCGCGCATGCGCAGGTTGGCCGGCTGCAACCCGCGCATGCGCGGCTGACGTCATGACGGCTGACGCTCCAACCCGCGCATGCGCAGTTGCCATCTTCCCCTCCGCTGCCCCGCAAGACGTGGCGGCTTGATCTTGCGGGGCGGAGGAGGGGAAAGAGTGCGTCGCTTTGAGACGCTGGCCCGATGATCGGTGGGCACCGATCGCGGGCCAGTCCCCTCCCGAGCACGGCAGTGTTGCTCATTCCCCTCTCCTCCCCCCACATGCTTCAAACGAGCCTTTGGCGCCATGTTCACGACGGCAGCGACCAGGTGTGGTTGCCGCCGCCGTGAACAGGTCGGGAACGTCAGGCAGCTCGGCCCGTCCGGGCCGGAGAATCGCCGGTCGCCGTGATAAACAGCGAGCGCCGATTCTTCCGAGCTGGGGGTGGGAGAATCGCGCAGGGGGGGGGGGGGGGGGGGGGGGGGGGGGGGGGCATGTCGTGAGTCACCCGGCCGTCCCGCGATTCTCCCACCCGACATGGGGAGCGGAGAATCGCGCCCAGAGTTAATGGAGGAAATCTTACATTAACAGAAACATGTGCGGTGGGAAGTCTGGTAATGGGTCAGAGATCCATTTGTTCTGTCAGTGGACTTTGCTGTAACTCTTTAATTCTTTGGATTTATCTAACCATTCAGAGAGAATGGGTGGGATGAGCACTGAACCTGTTAGAAAAAAGGACCCTGGCAGATATCAGAATGGATGAACTTTACATCCATACTGTGGCTTTTGCGACCACAGTAATGGAAAGAAAACTTGGGAAGGTGGCCTTCCACATCCTGGACTCTTAACCTGGCCATGGGCGTGAGCAGCATGGGTATGATCTCTCGAACCTGGAAACAGTTCTCGTGGTTCAAGAATCTCAGAAGGCCAGCAAGGAGGAGTGACATTTCAATTTGTGTTGCCATCCCCACACATTTAATTTCCTGACATTCTCCTGCACAACATTGCAGTTCTATATTCTTCTCACTCCATGCATCTCCTCATGTTCTCCAATGAAAGCCACACATTTACCCTCCTCTTTGTGTCATCTCACATCCATGCCTCACAATCACCATTCACAAATGTTGTTCTTCCCTCCTCACCACACAATCAATTTCTCCAACATTCGCCATGTATTAAAGGCAGCAGTAAGAAAGAATGACCAGAATATGATAGAATTTTATCGAGGGTTGGAAAGTGCTTTCATTAAATCTGAATCTAAGGTCTTAAACCTAAACTACGTCGGTCAGTGGGTGAGTTGACTAAGGTTGGTTGCGAAATTACATCAAAAGATATGATGGAAGACAACAATTAAGACAAAGCCTGCATAGACATTGGTTAGGGGCCCAAAAGTCCCACAGAAAATGTGGTCCGGCCATCGCTAACCAGAAGAGTTATAGGTAGTATCAGATCAAATGAAGAGGCACATCATTTTGCCCCAAAAAATAATAAGCCTGATAATTTGAAGAATTTTTAAATTCAGTAAATGAAGACCCAGAAATTGATAAACAAAGAGAAAAAAGACTATGTGATGAATTTTAATGCTGAAAATGGGAATGGGTGACAGGACTAATCCCACGGTTATGATCCTGTCTCCATTTTGAGACTGTCAGGAGGTCAGGTATTCTGGGAGTTGAGGCCCTACTTGGCCTGGAGACAGGCCTGCTGTTGGGGCAGAAATTGAGGTACATCAAGACCAGAGCGGGCACGTTAAAAAGCTCACTCTGTTACCAAAAGAATTTTGCCTGGTATTTCCCATGCAATTAGCAGCTCATGTGTATATAGATGATCATTCAGATCACTTTAATGCCCCCCGTCATCACCCTCTCATATCCTTCAAACCTACCATTCACCCCATCATTCACTTTACGAACAGAACTCACAAGCCCTATGATAACAGTTGGAAGCCGTTGAATAATCCATAAAGTTGCAAGTAAACAAACAAACTATTCAAACCAGTTGTAGAATCAAAGTCAAGCATTCTTAACGTGATTAGGCAGTTGGATTGCAGCTCAGCACCCATGAAACTCCCCAAGTAAACAAATAGAGTTCAGAACTACTATGTCAACAGATGTCTAGATAAATAGCAATGGGAAAAGATGAAACATTTACACGTAGTTATCATTTTAAGCATGCTTCTCAATCTGAAATGGACTCTTTCAATTTAACAATGAGATGAACTTTTATTTAAATCATCTGAAGACTTTTCTACATTTGTAGTGTTAATCCTTTACTTGCCAGTTGGCAGAACTAACAATCTGGCAGACAGATTATTTAAGGGGCAGTTACATCTCCCAATTACAATTTATGTCATAATTTACTTAACTGACCACAGAAAGAACCATCACAAACTGTAAAGGAGTAAAAATCAATTTCACTTATCTTTTAGTTTACTTCCACCTCCAATCCATTGTTCACATCTCCATGCAGCTGTCCTGTTGTAACTGGACCTGACAACTGCGAAAGTCTGGTCCCCTCCATGAAGATCTTTTTAAAAACGTACCTGGGCCAGGCTCTCGAGGGGGCCACAATACTCTCACTTGCCTCCTTAACAGCAGCCCTCGTAGAAAATGAGTGACAGTGGAAACTGAAGCAGATTTCCAGCCACCCTGCTTGAGTCCTATCTCTGTTTGGTTTCAATTGGGACCATGAAAATCTGGCTCAATGGGCATCAACTTTAAAAATGTCACCTTGATCTCTGTGAAGCCAGGCTTGCTGCCGTCTTCGAGTTCCACGCATCACTCTTTTGGCACATTTCGCTCCTGGCTCGAAGAAAATGACGAAGTGTGTGTGATGGGAATCACATATTTGTCCCGCCCATAATGACATTTAGACCAGGATTCTATGACCTCGCTCGCAGCTGGGATTCTCCTGTCCCGCTGAAATTGAATGGCGTTTTGGCTGGAAGGCCAAATTCTCCGTTCTCACTTGCAGTAGGGCAGCAAAGGATAAGATCGGAGAATCCTGTAGTTAGTCATTTTTTGAGAGAATTCCACCCTCGGTCTCTAAAATATATGTATTTCATTGCAAACAATCATGAGGTGAAGGAACCGGAAAAAAGTAATCCCTCTAACACATCTCCCCACCCGTAATTATTCGAGAAATTAATGGGACTGAATGATAGCAAATTCCTTGGATCAGCCAACCTGCATCCTAGGATTTTAAGAGAGGTAACTATAGTGAAGGCAGGTGCATTGGTTTGGATCTTCCAAAATTCCTTAGATTCTATAACAGTTCCCAAGGATTGGATGATAGCAAACATGTCCCCACTAAGAAAGGAGCAAGAGGCAATTATCTGCGCAGAAGGAAATTGTAGGGGAATGTAGAAAAGGCAAGGAAGTGGGACGAGGTGAGTTGGTCTTGCAGAAAGTTAGCATGGAGCAAGAAGCTTCCTTCAATATTGTAACCAGGAAAATAAGTAGTGAAGAGAGATTAGAATGTAAGAATGAAGAAGTCTTACCACAATTGTATAGGGCATTCGTGAGGCTCCACCTGGAGTGCTCTGTGCAGTTTTGGTCTTCTTACTTAAGTGACGACATAATTGTCCTAAAAGGACTGCAATGGAGATTTACTAAATTATTTCTCGAGATGAGGGAATTGTTCTATGAGGAGAGATTGAGTAGTCTAAGTTTATATTCCGTGGAAATACTCAGCAGGTCTGGCAGTATTTTCAGAGAGAGAAACAGAGTTAACGGATAGGATTTTCTGGCCCTTCTCACTGGTGGAATGTTCTGGTCCCGCTGTAGGTGACTCCCCTCCCCTCACACTTCAATCTAAACTTTAGCTGACATTTAAACATTAATATTGCTAATAATAATTGCTTATTGTCACAAGTAGGCTTCAATGAAGTTACTGTGAAAAGCCCCTCATCGCCACATTCCAGTGTTTGTTCGGGGAGGCCGGTACGGGAATTGAACCTGCGCTGTTGGCATTGTTCTGCATTACAAGCCAGCTGTTTAGCCCACTGTGGGAAACCAGTGCCTAGTACACACATTTCATTGGTCCTTGTACAGACAAAAAGATAAAGAATAATGTAATGAAATGCCCCATTTCATGAACCTGGAAAATTAGCAACAAGTATATCTCCCACCAGTCAAGCGAAACCCTGTCAAGCAATGCTGATATCAGATGTAAGTACTTTTTCTATAGCATTTAGAGAAGGAAATATCAGAGTACGATCTATTTGTGAGTAACTTTTATGCATAGAATGTGTACTTTATTTATTCTTTGACAACATTGATGGTTGGGTAAGAGGAGAGGGTCTACTGTTTCCAAAGAAGAAGAATTCAAATCTTACTTCCATGACTCTTATTTATTCTGTTACACATATTCTACAACATTTCAAATAAATGTGATCGTCATCTTAATACAAAAGTTTTGTTTTCTGTACATGTCATGCGGCAGAAACGTTGAGAATGCATGTTATAAAACAAGTGTGAGGATGCAGTCTAGTCATTGAAACATTTACAAATACCAACACGAAACATTGAGACATTGAGACTGAGGAATCTGGATTTGTACTCTTTTATGCTTCATATAAAATACTGCTTCATAGCAAATGGCTGCTTTATGAACAAAGTCTGTATTTCAGCATTCATGACAAAGTCATCAGATACCCCCCTCCCCAAAACATCAACACTTGACCACACCGATCCCCCCCCCCCCCCCCCCCCCCCCAGCCCCCCGCCGCACCACCACAAACCCCTCCACCATTCAAAGGAGCCCCAGGATAGGTATCTCCGATCAGACATTGATATAATCGACTGGTACAAGGCCTAATAAGAATGCAGCAATGAGGGCCTGTAATAGTTAAACTTAAGGCTTGCAATGTAGATGCATTTATGTTCCCATTAAAGGTCATAATTGCTTTAATATGCTTTAGATCAGTTCTGTTTTGAAATCAGAAGAGGACTTAGTGAATATCAAGCAGTCAAGCTGTTACCCTCTGTGTATCAGTCGATCAATGTACTGATCAGGTAAACATGTCATTGAGGCAATGTCACAACAGCATGTCAAATCCAGAGAATCTGCTAGATTCACTAATACCCTTGTTTGATTCTTTGTTCAGATGTGGCATACAAACTACATATGAAGAAAACATGTTTGATAACTGTCATGATGTGAGGTGCACTTTAGGGCTAAGGCTGCAAACATTTTACCATTTAATTCATCCTGGGTGATTTCCTGGATAGTGAAGGATCTTCTAGTAATTTGCATCAATGTGACATCGTGTGGGACACTTTTCCTTTTTGCATTACTTCAAGTTATATCATTATTATTATCAAGGCCATGATAGACCATTTTAGGTAAAAGCAAAATATTGAGGGTACTAAAAATCTGAAGTAAAAATGGGAAATACTGGAAATCCTCAGCAGGTCTCTGTAGAGAGAGAAACAGATTTAATGGGCGGGATTTTCAAGCTCCAGCCAGCACTGGCATCATTTGGACCCACCGAAAGTAAATGCACTTTTTGCTGGGCTGCTGAATCTCTGTCAGCGGGCCCCACCATGACGGGACCAGAAAAGTTGGGTTGATGTTTCAGGTCTGCGTTACAGACTGTCAACGGTTGTGGCAAGGCCCAAATAATATAACGGTCAGCAAAGCGAACCCGAGCAGAATCTTCGGCATCAGCGCAGCCCTCCCCGATGAGCTCAATGCATTCTATGCTCAGTTCGAGCAAGAAACCATCAAACTGCTATCAACTGCTCCAGCAGGCGCAGACAGACCCATACCCATCATCACAGCTTCCGAAGTCAGATCAACCTTCCTGAAAGTGAACCCTTGGAAGGCGACGGGTCCGGACGGGGTACCTGGTCATGCACTCAGATCCTGTGTGGACCAGCTGGCAGATGTGTTCGTGGACATCCTCAACCTCTCCCTACTACGTTCCGAGGTCCCCACCTGCTTCAAGAAGACCACCATCATACCGGTCCCAAAGAAGAACTGGGCAACGTGTTTCAATATCCACTGCCCGGTGGCCCTTATATCGATAGTAATGAAGTGCTTCGAGAGGTTGGTCATGAAGTATAATAACTCCATACTCCCAGATTGCCTAGAGCCACTGCAATTCGCAATACCGCCACAACTGGTCCACAGCAGGTGCCATCTCCCTTCCTACACTCATCCCTGGAGCATCTTCACAACAAAGACACCTACGTCAGACTCCTATTTATTGACGACAGTTCCGCCTTCAACACCATAATCCCAGCCAAGCTCATATCAAACCTCGGACTTGGCTCCTCACTCTGCAACTGGATTCTCGACTTTCTGACCCCTGTACCACAATCAGTAAGGATAAACAACAACACCTCCTTCACGATAGTCCTCAATACCGGGGTCCCGCAAGGCTGCGTACTTAGCCCCCTCTATACTCCCTAAACACACATGACTGAGTGGCAAAATATGGCTCTATATCCAGCTACAGATTTGCTGACGACATGACCGTAGTGGGTTGGATCTCAAACAAGACAAGTCAGAATACAGGAGGGGGGTGGCAGCACAGTGGCGCAGTGGTTAGCATTGCTGCCTCACGGCGCAGAGGTCCCAGGTTCGATCCCAGCTCTGGGTCACTGTCCGAGTGGAGTTTGCACATTCTCCCCGTGTTTGCACGGGTTTCGCCCCCACAACCCAAAGATGTGCAGGCTAAGTGGATTGGCCACACTAAATTGCCCCTTAATTGGAAAAAATGCATTGGTTACACTAAATTTGTAAAAAAAAATACAGGAGGGAGATAGAGAACCGTGTGGAGTAGTGTAACAACAACAATCTCACCCTCAATGCCAGCAAAACTAAAGAGATGGTTATTGACTTCAGGAAGCAAAGTATTGTGCACACCCCTATCTGCATCAATGGAGCCGAGATGGAGATGGTTGACAGCTTCAAATTCCTAGGTGTGCACATCACCAACAATCTGTCCTGGTCCACCCATATCGATGCTATGACCAAGAAAGCACAACAGTGTCTATACGTCTTCAGGAAACTAAGGAAATTTGGCATGTCCACATTGACTCTTACCAGCTTTTACATGTACACCATAGAAAGCATCCTATCTGGCTGCATCACAACCTGGTATGGCAACTGCTCGGCCCAAGACCGCAAGAAAATTCAGAGTCGTGAACACCGGTCAGTCCATCACACGAACCCTCTTCCCATCCATTGACTTTATCTACACTTCCTGCTGCCTTGGGAAAGCGGGCAGCATAATCAAAGACCCCTCCCACCCAGCTTACTCACCCTTCCAACTTCTTCCATCGGACAAGAGATACAAAAGTCTGAGAACATGCACAAACAGATTCAAAAATAGCCACTTCCCCGCTCTTACCAGGGCCGGGATTCTCCCCTACCCAGCGGGGCGGGGGTCCCGGCGTGTTGGAGTGGCGTGAACCACTCCGCTGTCTGGACCCCCCAAAGGTGCGGAAGTCTCCGCACCTTTAGTGGCCAAGCCCTCACATTGAGGTGCTGGGCCTGTGCCGGAGTAGTTCCCGCTCCGCCGGCTGGCGTGAACGGCCTTTGGCGCCACGCCGGCCGGCGTAAGTCCGTGCATGTGCCGGAGCATCAGCGGCTGCTGACGTCATCCCGGCGCATGCACAGGGGAGGGGGTCTCTTCCACCTCCACCATGGTGAAGACCATGGCGAAGGCGGAAGAAAAAGAGTGCCCGCACAGCACAGGCCCGCCCGCCGATCAGTGGGCCCTGATCGCGGGCCAGACCACCGTGGGGCACCCCCCCAGGTTCAGATCACCCTGCACGCCCCCCAGGACCCCGGCGCCCGCCTGCGCCGCCAATCCTGCCGGTCAGGTAGGTGTTTTGATTCCCGTCAGCAGCGGGACTTCGGCCCATTGCGGGTTGGAGAATCGCCGCGGGGGGCCCGCCAACCGGCGCGGCATGATTCCCGCCCCCGCCGAATCTCAGGTGGCGGAGAATTCGGGAAACAGCAGGGGCGGGATTGACGCCGGCCCCGGGTGATTCTCCGACCCGGCGGGGGGTTGGAGAATCCCGTCCCAGGTTCCTAAACGACCCTCTTATGGACTTCTCTGATTAATACGGCATTCCTGTCTGCTTCACCCGATGCCGGTGACTATGTATTTACGTTGTATACCTTGTGTTGCCCTATTACATATTTTCTTTTCATGTACTAAATGATCTGTTTGAACTGCCTGCAGAAAAATACTTTTAACTGTACCTCAGTACACATGACAATAAACAAATCCAATCTTTGCATTTGAATTTTTCAGTAAAAATCTTCTGTCAAATGCTGTCGTGGTTTCTCTGGTCTCTATTGTTCAGGAACAGATTGAATCAAAGAACTATTCCTGGCAACTGGCATAATTTACAAATCTATTCTTTTATAATTGTTAACTTTACTCCAGATGATGTAGTGGCCTGACTCTTACTCTATCCTCAGTGTCTCTCACTGTTGAAGTCTTTCCTGCCTCTATTTTATCAATCTCCCTGTAGCCATACTCTTCTCAATTTAGCTCTGTTGTTCAACCTGAACTCCAGACATATCAACCTAACCGATCATCCTTACTGTGCCTACATCAAGACTCATTGCGTCATTTCCTATTCAACATCATTCTTTTCCAGAATCTGAAAAATGTACAACTCCTCCGTTCTCTCAAACTTTCTTTCCCCTTATCATTTACATATTTTCAAAACTAAAGCTTTTAACACACTCACCACCTGCTCCTCACCTTCTCTCCCACTCTTTTCCTTCTTGGCAGTACCCTGAACTATATACCTTGAACACCTCTCTCGCTTTCCAGGATAGAAATGCCTCCGTGGTGACACTTATTTTTTGCACTGTGTGGTGTTTCATCTTTTGTGAATTATTGTATTTTCCACATGTTGTAAATGGCTTTTTTGCAGAACAATTTAAATCAGGCTGATAAAAATATAAAGATCTGGAATAACTAGCGACATTGAGATCTGGGTAAAGAGCTCTATTTTGAGCTCAATAGCAATAATGAAAGAGTTCAGTTCAGCAGGCACACATCACAGCTTGAATTTGTTGTAGAACTAACACTTACACCTGTTTAAAGCTACTAAATGCTCATTTTCAGTCCCTATTTAACACCTGGCACCTACACTGCAATTGTGCCTGAAAAGCAAGACTGTTCCATCCATTCTATATACACAATCACACTTTTCTTTTATTAACAATACACTGTTGGTGTCTTTTCAAAAGGTTGTTCTGGAAAGTCAAGTGGCTATAGAGTAGCACCCTCTGCTGTGCTATTTTGACATTTCACTTCCATCGCAAATTCACCCTTTTCAAATGGCCACACTCTTAGAGATTTGCATTCATCTTCAAAAAACTAGACATATGTTTCCCCTGCTCACCTCGCTAGACTAAGTGAGAGACTCCATCTGTACGATGTGTTGTTGAATTGTAAGCACTTTCCGTGGTCCTGACTTAGTGTTTGTAGGCACTATGAGGTCCTTAAGGTTCCCATGTGCAGACATCCACTGTGAAGAGCAGTGAATGCCACATTTTTAAATGTGTTTGTGGGGGCAGTGAGTGACCGGCAAAAGTCGATAGAACAGGCAGGTCACGATGTCCAAAATGTGCAACACTAATTTGGCGCCAGTGCTTCTATTTCGGAACTCCGCACTTCAGCCTATGCTCTCTCTTAATCTCCTACAACCTGGCAAGTGTTTAACAGCATAAAGGACTCCACCCTAGTGCTCTGTAAAGGGATCACTGATGCATGAGTTATTGGTTGATTTCATCTCACTGTTGCTGCAATTCTGTGTGCTTTCGGTGCTTTTCCATATGATTAAAAGTTTCAATAACCTAATGGAGACGGTCTGGTTGGAGCTGAAGTAATGTTTTGGTGACTAAAAGGCTTATGTACAAGCGAGTTTTCTACCAGACATAGATGGCCCCATTGGGCTTTCTCTCACCATTAAACATGACTGGGAGACTAACAGGAGGAGACCATAATTAGCAGCTAGAAGAGAAGCGGAGTCGGAGGGGGGGGGGGGGGGGGGGGTTGCGTTCCCTGCAGGAGGCCATCTCTGAGGAGAATCTTTAGGGAGATCTATTGGAGAACAGAATGCATGAGTGCAGTAACACCCTGAATGCTCCCTGGAGCTTTGGATCCAAAGCCATGATGGCAGCCAGCTGAGATTGTTTAATATCATTTTGAGCTTCCACCGCAGCACTCAGACATTGGGTAGTTGCTGTTTGTGCTGTGATGCAAGCTGAGACATCAGCCATCAGATACTGCATGGTGGTTGGCTCGACGGGTAAATTAATGGACATGTGCTCCAAACATTTGGTCATATTTATCCATCAGCCTTCTTCTGTATCGGCAAATCCATCAAAGTCATAATTTGAAGTGGAACAATTCTGCAAGCTCACTGTCCAACACGTTGGCACCAATGCAAACCTTTTCAACTCTCCCAACTGCAACACACTTTGTTCTAAGTTTCATCACACGAATATCCCGCCTATGTCCCAGGCGTGAACTTGCACGCAATGTCAGTATCTGAGTTAGTGGCTGCGGCAGTGAAATCAAGCTTTCACAGCGGGATTTAAACCCATGCCCCCAAAGGATTAGACTGGCTCTCTGGATTTCTAGTCTAGTGACATTACCACTGTGCCACCATCTTCACAGCTCCAGGGCCCCAGGTTCGATTCCGGCTTGGGTCACTGTCTGTGCGGAGTCTGCACAGCCTCCTCGTGTGTGCGTGGGTTTCCTCCGGGTGCTCCGGTTTCCTCCCATAGTCCAAAGATGTGCAGGTTAGGTGGATTGGCCATGATAAATTGCCCTTAGTGTCCAAAATTGCCCTTAGTGTTGGGTGGGGTTACTGGGTTATGGGTATAGGGTGGAGGTGTTGACCTTGGGTAGGGTGCTCTTTCCAAGAGCCGGTGCAGACTCGATGGGCCGAATGGCCTCCTTCTGCACTGTAAATTCTATGATAATTCTATGATCTGCCTCAGGTTAGATGAACAAGCTCAGGAAACAAAAGTAGGAAATGACTGGCTTTATTTCTTTTGTACATGTATTGAAGTATCCCATCCAGGAGACAGGAAGAAATATATACTTCCGTCAACCGGGCTACTTTGTGAGTATTTCTTTTTGTTTTACAAAAAGGACAATTGTTAGGGTGATAAAATAGCTGCAGCTTTTCACATGCTTCGGTCTCTGAGCAGTTTGAAAACAAACAAAGCATAAGCCAACAAAAATATTAAATGATAAATCTGCACCAGCCAGCTATGCACAAAAGTAGAGCTATTTGTGTCCCCTAATCCGTAATGTAGTGCTATCGGTCGAACCATTTTCTGCCCCAAAATACAATAGGCAGGATTCTCCGTCCTGCCAGATCGGTTTTCTAGTGCGGCGCGTCCCCCGCCAGCAGCAGGATCCTCCCTCCCGGCAGCCGGTCAATGGGGTTTCCCATTGAGGCCACCCCCGCGTCATCGGGAAATCCGCGGCGTGAGTGTTCTGCTGGCGAAACAGAGGATCCCGCCAACAGAGAATCCCACTGAATGTGTCTCAGCCACCCTGTCACATGACCAAGACTTGAGGTGTCTGAATTCCTTTAATTATACAGCTTTTGAATGTTATGTTCAGTCAATGTTTGATCTCAGAAGAGCAGGACTTCAGGAAAGCAGCCACCAAATAGGTAACTGTAGAAAGAGTTCTGTTCAAGTAAATTTCCTGGTCCTCATCAACACTGTGAACTACTGGAACATTGGAACTTAGGTATCTATGCCTTCAAGACTAATTCATCTGTGTGTGTCCTCCCTCATGGTAGAAGTCCTTGCTTCTGGAAAAACAGATCATCCTTCAACATTCAGCCTGCTAACCTCTGAAGGAATATGCCATTGAACATTTGATTCTGGACTCTGGACTTATGTGAAACCATAACTCTTATTTTTGACATGGTTTTGCCCTGTATCCCTTTGTTTGCCTTTTCCCTCTATTATTCTATCCCTCTATTATTGTATGAGTATAAAAAGGGACAAATATTGCAAAATAACTTCCAACATTTTGTGTGCGTGTAAAGTAAACCAGCCCTCCTATTTTACCTCATCTCGAGTTTGCTGTGAGGCTATTTACAGATTGGATCATTTCAAACTGAAGGGCTGGGGGAAACTTGCCATAACTTATAAAGGAGGGAAATCAGAAATCAAAAACACCTTTCTGTTTATGGGCATGAAATGAAGAGGACAAATCAGGGCAGTTTAAATTAATCCTCCTCCTGTCCAGAAAATAAAATTGTTCAGTTGTGATTTGTTGCTGTTTGTAAATACAAGGGTCGGGATTCTCGGTCCCACCGCACCCGCTTTCCGATGCAGCGCACCCCTATTGGCAGAGGGATCCTCCATCCTGGCTGCTAGCCAATGGGATTTCCCATTGTGGGCTCCCCCACGCCATCGGTAAATCCGCGGGCGCGAGTGCCTGCTGGCATAACAGAGGATCCCACAGATGGAGAATCCAGCCCAATATGTTACAACACCCTGGGCAAGTGAAATGGAATGAAAATGAAACGAAAATCACTTATTGTCACAAGTAGGCTTCAAATGAAGTTACTGTGAAAAGCCTCTCGTCGCCACATTCCGACGCCTGTTGGGGGAGTGCAGTATGGGAATTGAACTGTGCTGCTGGCTTGCCTTGGTCTGCTTTCAAAGCCAACGATTCAGCCCTGTGCGAAACCAAAGTGCATGGTCAATCCCAGCCCCACTCATTGCAGTATCAGAACAGAAGTGAATTAACTAATAATTCTTATAAAAAATACCCAAAGTCTTCGGCCCCTGGCTGCCCAATAATTACAGTCACCAGGTTTGTAAGTTGAAACACAATTAATGTTTATTTATAACTAGAATAATGGTTAAATATGCAGCAGATGCAGTTGGTTAAATATTGATAAGTATCTAACTCCTACTTTAACTTGCCTTCTCACCCTCTGCACACATACACACACAAGACAGATAAACAAATGGGTGGAAAAGGGGGAAGAACGTAAATGCAAGACCAAAAAGTATTTACTTCAGATGATGGTTCCCACACTAAGCTAGTAAATCATAGTCCTTGTTTAGCAGCCTTTACTCACAATTTTTCTTTAGAAACAGAGTCACCGTTTCATCAGACTTTGCTTTCAATTCACGGCCTGCCTTCAGGCCCTGTTTTCACAAATCCAACACCACCAGGCTTTTGGAGAGAGAGTTAGCTGGATCATTTTTGGAGAGGTTTAGCAACAGCTTTCTGAAGAGAATTTAGCTGGATAATTTACATCCAGAATCAAAAGTGAAATCAAACTCAACTCTTGGAGCTCCGGAAAACATTCCAGTGGGATCAGATCCAATCCCCACTTGTTACTGAGCAGAGCAAACCCTTGTGGGCCAATTCATTGGCCACAGCCAAATCAATCAAACCAAGTCATAACTGATGCCGGCCAATCTGCAATCACCAATCCAAATTAGCACAACCTTCTGGATCCTTCTGTTTGAATTAAAGGCACAGTGCACTGCTTTCTTCTGCTTGAATTACATATACAGGCTGTCTTAAAGACATAAATTATCCATAGATCAAAGATGTAATGGCAAAAATAAAAGGGGAAATAAGGGAATGAACAAGGAATGAACAGGAAGAACCCTTACAAATATCATAACCAGCCTGGTGCAAACGCTTTAGAGTCCCTACCACTTAAACTGCACCCCTTTAAATCAGGCAATAATTTAAATCATTAAAAACAGCACAAACCATGTGCCACCACACTTATTGGCAAGTACAAAATCACCACTGACAGTGCATTACGTATGTGAGCCATTTCAGGCCGAAGCTGAAGTTCAATGAATAGCTGCATCTCATTCATATTTATTTGCCTATTAAACTTCTCGATTAAGTATGCTGACCATTGAAGGCATGGTGCCACATGGAGAATTCAGCTGCAGGGAAATTTGGTGAAGCTGATGGGACAGGCTGGCGACAGCATCGAATAAATGTCTTCCCATATTATTCCTTATCTTCCCAAAAAACTTCAGATCAAAAAAATACACTAGAATAATAACTTAACCTTAATTACAGTGTAGCCATCTGCAGCCAACAATAACATTCTGAGAAAGAGTGTATATAGAACATAGAACAGTACAGCACAGAACAGGCCCTTCGGCCCTCGATGTTGTGCCGAGCAATGATCACCCTACTCAACCCCACGTATCCACCCTATACCCGTAACCCAACAACCCCCCCTTAACCTTACTTTTTAGGACACTACGAGCAATTTAGCATGGCCAATCCACCTAACCCGCACATCTTTGGACTGTGGGAGGAAACCGGAGCACCCAGAGGAAACCCACGCACACACGGGGAGGACGTGCATACTCCGCATAGACAGTGACAGTTATAATTTAAAAGTAAAAAGTATTTGCAGAAAAATTAGTTGCAGAAGAGTATAAGACCATCCGATCACTAATGAAGAAAAAATGCATTATGTATTGTTAAGGTAGAATTTTAGTAAGGCATGTTGGGAGATTACATGCTTACTTCAGATAGTTTAAATTCATAAAGGTATGATTTGCATAAGCCATTGAAGACGCAGTCAATTAAAGGACAATTAAAGAATAATCTTGCTGTAATAATTACATCTTCAAGTACCTCCAACTTTGGCATATACTAAAAGCATATCTCGAGTCCTAAGCAAAGATGCATTAAGTAGTTATACATTCCAATGAAACCTTTTATTGTGTGGCCATAATGAATGACAATTCAGTCTATTTTAAACAGAAACTAATTTCCCACTATAATTTCTACACTTGGAATCTATATGCTGTGGTCTAAGAACATCCCGGAGAATCTCAATCTAACTTGTCATTAATATCATGGCTTGTGGAGGAGCTTTGAGGAGCAATGGGAGATCATGAATAGCAAAATAGGGACAACCACATTTTCAGGTAGAAGACTAAAGGTCAATAATTAATTATTGTTGTTTATCTGAAGAGCAATTGGCAAGATGGTTGAGGGTCAGCCTGCATTTTAAACTAACACTGGAAGTACAGTATCTCTTGAAAGCATCAGTGGTAAATTAGTTAATATCTTAGGTTTGAGGTCTTGTTGGCTCAGTTGGTATGTTGTAGCCACCAAGTCAAAACATTCAAGCCCCATATCTAGATGGATGCTTCATTACAGTATTGAAGAAGAGCTGCATTGTTAAAGGGTTGTCTTTAAAAAGAGGTGCTAAATTGAAGCAGTTTTTGAAAATACGGACAGAGGTAGCACGGATTTATGAAAGGAAATCATGCTTGACAAATCAACTTGAATTCTTCGAGGATGCAACCAGTAGACTTGATGAGTGGGAGCTAGTGGGTGTAGTTTATTTGGACTTTCAGAAGGCTTTTGACAAGAGATATAAGAGATTAGCATGTAAAATTAAAGTGCATGGGATCAGGGGTTGTGTATTGAGATGGATAGAAAACTGGTTGGCAGACAGAAAACAAAGAGTAGGAATAAATGGATCTTTTTCCAAATGGCAGGCAGTGTCTAGTGGGGTACCGCAGGGATCAGTGCTGGACCCCAGCTGTTCACAATATATATTCATGATTTAGATGATGGAACTAAGTGTAAAATCTCCACATTTGCAGATGACATAAATCTGGGTGGAAGGGTGAGCTGTGAGGAGGATACAGAGATGCTTCAGTGTAATTTAGACACGTTGAGTAAGTAGGCAAATGGATGGCAGATGCAGTATAATGTGGATAAATAAGAGGTTATCCACATTGGTAGCAAAAACAGGAAGGTAGATTATTATTAGAATGGCTTTAGATTGGGAGAATGGAATGGCAACGAGGACTGGGTGTCCTTGTACACCAGTCACTGAAAGTAAGCATGCAGAAGGCAAAAGGCAAATGGCATGTTGGCCGCAGTGAGAGGATTTGAGTTTAGTTGCAGAAATGTCTTGTTGCAGTCGGCACGGTGGCGCAGTGGGTTAGCCCTGTTGCCTCACAACGCCGAGGTCCCAGGTTCGATCCCGGCTCTGGGTCACTGTCTGTATGGAATTCTAACGGGACTAGACACGGTGGACAGGGCGAGCCTGGTGAAATCACTGCCACAGATTGCAGTTGAAGCCAAACCATTGTGGGCTGGAATTCGCCAGTTGTTGCCATTCAGTTTTCCCTGCGCACTCCTACCAGCGGGTTTCGTGGCAGTGTGGGGTAGTTAACAGGGAAATCCCATTGACAATTGGCAGGAAGATAGAATCCTGCCACCAGCTTAAGGTGTTATTCGGAAATCCCATTGACAAGTCGTTGAAGCAGTGAATCCCGCTCCCAGCATACGGCGCGTGGCCGAGAAACATGTGGCTGGCAGACCGGAGAATCCCGCTCTGTACGTGTTCAAGAAGGAATTGGATATGGCTGTTGCGGCTAAAGGGATCAAAGGATATGGGGGTAAGTGGGAACAGGTTACTAAATTGGATGATCAGCCATGATCATAATGAATGGAGGAGCAGGCTCAACGGGCTGAATTACCTACTCCTGCTCCTATTTCCTACACCTATTCTGATTATAGCTGCCTTAAGCCATTTCCCCATCTCCCATATCCTCCTGCACCCTTCTGTCATGCTCCTCACTCGGTGCCACCTAATCTAATCCCAGGTGAGGACCCACTAAAGTGACTATTGGACAGTGTAATTATATGCTGTGACAGTACTTCAGTGCTTTGGTGTTGCAACTCTTGGCCCAATGATGGCAACTCTGCACCACCTGCAAGAGGTAAAAGAAAAGGCGCCTTGGAGAGAAGGCGCCTCTGCAGAAATGAGGCTTCCCATTGCAACTCAATTTTGGTATGCTGTCAGACAGGGTAGTATAAGTCTTCCCTTTGATTAGCGCATTGCCCTCTGCGATCTCCTCTATGACTGTCTATCTTGATGTTGTCAATTTCCTCATGGACTGTAATACTAGGTATACCCATGGCTCTCTCCTGTAGCCACCTAAGATGGACACTGGGCTACAAAATGGAGAACTGCTAAGGCTGCAGGGAAAAACAGTCTTAGCGAGGACAAGCAGTTTGCAGAAGACTAATTAGCATTCTGCACGTACAGAAACCAGTTTTTGGCCAGGTGCAGAGTTTCAGCCAAAGGTGTAAATGGCAACAGATCTACATAGTAATGAGGTGATCCAGATCCAGACCCCGCACAATAGAAACATTTAAGTATCAATGGATACTTTTGAGTAGACGCCCAGACAGAACGGCACCACAATATCCAACACAAAGAACCATAGGGACCGCCCCACCCATCGAGGAACGACCCTCAGATTGGGGGGGTTTAGAAGATATCGATTGGGAAAGGCCCAATCGATACATGGCAGGTAAAAGGCCCGCCCCACGGGGGCACGGACTTCTAAGACCTATAAAAGTAGACCCCGCACATGGTTCGGTCTGCTTTGGCTCCGGCTCTGACTGCTGTTTTGGCTCCGGCTCTCTGCTGTTTTGTCGCTCGGCTCTGCTTTGCTGCTACATCGCATCCTGACTCCAGTTCCATCACCAGCCGTTGAGCCATCAGCCATCGAACTGTAAGTGCCAATACAACGATCGCTACGTGATCCAGACCTTGCTAGATCCTGACAACTTTAAGTACCTGAGAGTTGCAGACCAAGAACGGGATGAAGGCCTTGCTCCCTGACCTTGCCTGTTCCTGTCTAGATAAGTATTTTAGTTGTTTAGTATTAGAAGTAAGTTAGTCTCTTTAGCGTATCCATGTGTATTTATTATATTTGTCATAATAAATATCAATCGTTTGGACTTACTAATAGTGTACAGATTTATTACTTTAAACCTGACCTTGATATACTTGTGAGGTGTCTAAATACGGCACCTGGCGACTCCTGAGCATAATTACATACACAGAGCCATAGTAGTGTTAAGCACACGGCCTTTAAACGGAGGCGTGTTAATACACTCCAGTAAAACGAGCAACACTCCTCCATGACTCTGTTCACCAATCTGGCCTTTCTCTGGCATTAAGGTTGATTTCTGCAGTTCTGAATTCTGTTTCCCACCCACTGCAGTCAAAATCCTGCCATAATGTCAGTTGGCACTTGTATGCTGATAGCAGTCAGCACAACCTCACAACAACTTCTTTCATACTTGCCAGTACCTATGTTGCCTGACATTCAGTTTGAATAAGGCACAGTTTCATCCAATTAAATTCTGAAAAGACCATTGTCTTCTGACACCACTACTAACTCTATTTCCTAGCTCCTGATTCTGCCTCCCTTCCTGGCCACACTCAGGCTGAACCAGACTTTGCACAATCTCAGCAACAACTTAGCCCCTGAGCTGAAGCTCTGACTCCCTATCTTCTCCTACTACTTCAGTAATATTGCCCAACTTCACCCGGCTCCAGTCCATGTGCTGTTGAAACCTTCACCTTCACCTATGTGTTGCTACCTGCAGACATGGCTATTGCAATGCTCCTCTGTTCACCCTCTCGCATTGCACCCTTTGAACTTGAGCACATCTCAAACTCTGCTGCTCATGTATTAACTAACATCAAGCCTATTCATTCTTTGAGATCACTATCTTGCCTTGTATCTTCATCCACCAATGTTCCTGTCCTTGTCACTTAATCCACCAATGTTACCGTCCTTGCGTTCAAATCTCTCCATGACTTTGTATATTCCTATTTCTGTAGCCGCCTCCTGCCATGAAAGGGTTTAAAGAATCACACATGCTGCTCACTGATTATTCTCAAAGACTGCAAAGACAGAGAATTTCTGATGAGGCATCAGTTTCCTTAGTCCCAGACTGTCTACAGAAACATCCAAGGCCCATTACTATGTTTAATTATACAGGAAGCTTCAGCCATATAGGCTGCGCATAAAAATCCAATTGATCATTACGCAGCTGTAACTCATGTGTGTTCACTAATACCAGAAACAATGGGCAAGGGTGTTTGATGCACCACTGGTCAGACATATTTCTATCTTACTCATGTCTGGAAGTTAGATAAGTAGAGATGAAATGCGCTTCACAATGTTATAATTAAGTAGACATGCACAAATTGTAATTGGATAACTGTATACATTATGCAATCCTAATTATTAATTGTGAATGGACATAGATAATTGCTAAACAAATGTATACTTTTGATTGGTATATGCAAATTACCAGTCAGATAAGCTAACGATATAATTACTGTGCGACGTATTGTTCTGGGGGCCTGTGAGCCACGCTTACTGGAGATAGGCCTCCCAGCTATAGCTTGAATAGAGGTCTTGAACTCAAGTGTCATCTGGTCAGCCAGGGAGGTACACTGTCATTCAATAGCTGTGAAACTCCCCTATCAGACCATACAAGCCTTCAAGAACTCTACTTGTCTTCTAATTCTGGCCTGCATAATCTCTCAGCTCTGGTATCAGTTTAGAAAGTTTTTTTTGTACCCTCTACAGTGCTCTTACAGGTACAGTTACTCAAAATTAATAACCTCGGGGTCAAATTTGTGCTGGATTTCAGGGGCCGGATTCTCCGTTTTTGGGACTATGTCCCCACATTGTCGTGAAAATTGTGGTCTTTTACGCCAGGAAAATTGGCGTCAAAAGGCCACAGATTCACTGTCTTGCAGGGGGCGAGCAGGCAGTTGTCGTGGAGCTTGCAGGTCCAGCTGCTGATACGGCCCCCCGCACCTCCGGGTCAGAAGCCGCGCATGTGCACGGTGGCGGCCTCCAGCGGCTCCATCGCGGACTCAGCCCGCGGACCTGGACCGCCGAAATAGTGCCCCGCATCATTCGGCCACTGGCCCGAACCGCCCGCATACATAGCCCCCAGACCCGAATGAAGCGCCTCCTGCCCTCCGATTGGCCCTTCCCCAGCTATGGTGGCCCCGGATTGAGTCCGCAGCCGCCACACAGTGGAACCATGAGAGGTCGGCCGGTCGGCGACGGAGAATTGCGGGCGGGCCTCAGGGAATAGCCTGAGGCTGTGGATACTTGCCGTTCCCCGGGTACGCCGCTTTTTGGGGGGCGGAGAATAGCGGAACTGGCACCCGTCTCGATTTCGTGTGGGAAAACGGATTCTCCGCCCCTTCGCCGAACACAATTTCAGCATCGGGTGCGGAGAATCCAGCCCTAGATCTTGCCTATCCTTGGAGAAAAGAATTGGAACTTTAATTCACTTAATAGAAGACACATGAAAGCAAGTGAATATGTTTTTTTGTCAAATTAAAGTTTGAAAAAAGAATACATAATTGTGAAGAAAGAATGTTCAAAGAAAGATATGATAAGGCAAGTAAGGAAGGTTGAGTCGATCAGATTGAGCCAAGCGAGTCAGGTGGGTTCATGGATTGTCCTGTAATGAGACAGATGGGCAGAGTGAAGGCGAGAGTCCTGCCATGTCAGAGGATGAAGACATCTGGCATGCGTGGGAGCGGGAATGTGAGGAGCAGATTATCTGTGGGGGGAACATGGGGAGTGGGCAGCGGGGAAGGACAGCGTGACAAATGTTGGGACCCTGTGGGGTGGCTGGAGAAAGATCACCGATGAGGTGTGGTAGGTGTGTGAAGGGGTGAAACAGGCGACATGAGGAGGCAGACTTACCCTGGCTGCAAGAAGAAGGTCATTCATCTTCTTTTGGCACGGTAGCCCCGTCCTCTAATGGAGCGAGTGGCCCTCACTACTGCGACCACAGCCACCCAGGCGGAGTTGGTGACCTCACTTGCTGGATGTCTGGCTAATCGCTGGTACAGGGTGTCATGCCTCTGCTCGACGCCATCCAGAAATTTGGTGAGGGTTCCCCCCCCCCCCCCCCCCCCCCGCCGTAAAACGTGGCACTGTCTTCCTGGCAGTCCTCCTGGCACAGGAACAAGAGGGCACAGATTTAAAGTGATTTGAAAAGGAAGCAAATGTGATATGACAAAAACCGTTTTCACACAATGAGTAGTTTGGGTCTGGAATGCACTGCCTGGACATGTGGTGGAGGCAGGTTCAATCGAGGCATCAAAGAGGGATTTGATCATTATTTGAATAGAAACAATGTGCAGAGCATGAGGAAAAGGTAGGGGAATGGCAGTCAACCATGATGTTCATTTGAAGAACAGGTGTAGATACAATGGGCCAAATGGCCTCCTTCTGCACTGTATTAATTCCGTGACAAATACGATGTTTTGATAGTTTGTTGAAACAGATTGAAATTTTACTCTAAATGCTGTCTTAGAATTGATTACATTAATCCATTTGTACAGTCTTCGTTTGAATTGATGTAGACTGATGGATGTTTTGGCAAGTTCCCAGAAGACGTCCAGTGGGAATGTGGCATTGCGGCTGTAAATTCAGTTGCGTCCAAGATGTGCCTTCCTTCCAAATTGCAGTGAGCATGTTCTGGGATAGAGCCCCTATCCTTCCCATGCAAAATCACTCCTTCCAGAGAGAGTGCGTCCCAGTCCACAGTTTCTTTATCTGTCGCCTGGTAATTCTTTCTTTGTCCACAAATGAGAAAATGAACTTAAATTTGGTGGGCAGAACTTTGTAACTTACAGAGGTAAGTAAAAAGATGGGGCTAGAAGGAAAATAGAAGACAGGGTGAAGTTGTGTCGGTAGCCTGATGCATTCCTGCTTCTGAATGATCTTGCCAGAAGAGGGAGAATTACTGAAGCAACTACCCTGGCAATGACAGGTAGCCTGAAATGTGCAATTATGCAGATAATTAGTGGGTTGGAAAGGACTCTGACAAGATCCCCCTTGTGGTAGTGCTATTTTCTACTGAGTTCCAAGACCAGCAACTCAGTGGTGGTGGCATACAGGCAGAAGGTGAGGTAGCCATTGGAAACTCAATATCCCATGACAGGAAAGTTGTGAAAACAGGAAATGTCAAACCCTTGGCTCAAACAAATCGCCAAAGGGGTTTCCATCCAGTCCTAAGTGCCTCCTGGCTTCGGCCATCTTTAATTTTGTTCCTGCCTCCGGGATTGCACTCTCCTTGCCAACTGAGCAGTGCCCATCTCTCCAAGTGGGGCTCCCACCTTTCATAGCTGCAAGCCTATCCTGAGAGTCTGCATCTTCAGGAACCCACCCGCCCACCATCTTTAATTGTATGGGGCTCCCAAAAGCGACCAATTAAGAAGCCGCCTCTGGGAAGATCTTGCAGACTGAAAGAATATTCTCGAAGGCAGTAAGATTCTAGTTAGCGTGTCAATCTATCTCCTTCCATTCCACATTAATGTGGGGCAAAAATATACAACATTCTTGGAACAACAGTCAAATATTGCACTTATTAAATTATCTGTTCCAATTGGATATTAGATATGTCTGTACAACAACACACCCTCTGATAATTGTTATCGTGCAATTCGCGTATGATACAACAATTCTGGAAATCTCTCTCATAGCTACAGAATGATGGTACACTTAAAAGTAACAATCCAGAGCAGGAGAACTATATATTTCTGAATAAGATAAATTAATGAAAAAAAGGATGGCTTTCAAATAATAGGAAGCAATACATTGAAATCTACTGGTGTTATAATCCTGGAGCCATAGTAATGATATAGGTTGTGAGATCTTGTTGAACTTATTTTAGACATTGTGTAGACAATGGAAATGTGCATTTAAAAGTAAGAGATGTGAAATACTCAGTGTTAGTGTTATGACTAGAAATTGAGGCGACAAGAGAAATGAGTTTCACCTGCATCATTTGTGTGATAACCTAGATTCCTCAGAGAAAAGGCCATCTGCTATATTAACTATAAACGTGTGACTATCTTAGCAAGATACCGTGAGGCAGAGGAAATGTCTCACTCATGTGCAGCTTATAGGTTTGTAGCGCCCCCTACTGATTAGTTTCTGGTCTAAATTTTAAAGGAAGTGTAAAAGAGCGGACATAGGTTTCAGTCAAATTTATTCAAAGGATTTCACCTCAGCATGTGGATAAGATGCTTTCATGAAGTTGTTCCGCAAATGTTCAAAGGTCTGAATCATTAACCCAGGGACATCTTTTAGCATTGCTGTACAACAGGTCAGCCATTATTAACTTACAACATACATACCAATGTTGCACAGCTTAGCGTGTGGCTGGAATCTTCTGAGAATCTGATCCCACGAAAGCAAAATAAATAATAAAACAAAAATTATTCCTTAAAAATTGGGTGCTTTTCAATTAAATCTACTTTTTAGGTGCATCACAAAATACTTCAGATAAGTTTATATATGTCAGATCCTTATTGTGAAATGGAGAAAAACAATCCTCTTCAAAAGTACAGTTCCAATGTTGTTTTTGCATCAGTGCGAAGTGACTTCATACTGAATGGCCACATCGCTAGGAAATCAAGTCTCTAACTTCCATTAAAGCCAAGGAGAAGATCTCACAATGCTTTGGCTGCACTAACTCCAACCAATTAACAGCCAAATTATTAATGAGACCAGACCGTGTTGGATTGCTAGCAAGCATTTAAAAGCTTGGAGTGAATATTTCTAACATTCTGGGCGTGATTTAGCTAAATGGGAACAAAGTCCCACAATGAGCATGTTTAGAAAGAATGCTATTAAACGTCACTCAGGTTAAATAGGGGCCCTCAGCGGGGAACTCGCAGCCGAGGCCGCACATAGCGCCTTTTGTTCTGCACAGAGGAGCTCCACTCACCGGAACTCCTCAGCGTAGAGATCGGGACACCCTTTTTAAATAGTGTCCTGATCTCTGGAGCGCCTGACATGGCCCCTGACCAACCCCCTCCAAGCCCAACTCACTATGAAGTGCTTGGGGCCAGTGGCTCTGCCAGTTGGCTGCGCCACCTGGGTAGCTTGCAGTGCCAGGCTGGCACCCAGGTGGCGCTGTCAGGGTGGCACCACTGTCAGGGTACCACCCTGCCCAAAGGGCATGCACCTGGGGGCCTCTGATCCCCTTGGAGACTCCCATTTAAAAAAAAAAAAATTTTATTGAACTTTTTTACAGAAAATATAAAATATAACAACAAATAATTAAATGCAACAAAATAACCCATAAAAACTGTAACACCCCCCAAACCGTAACAACGCATGTATCCCCTCCCTCCCACCCCCCCCCCCCCCCCCAACCCCAATGAACAACAAGAGAACTTAAAAGTAAATTAAAATTAAATAAACAAACATAGTCATCGTCCGTCCCCCCCCTTTTCCCTCTCCCTTCTCCCCCCTCCCCCCCGGGTTGCTGCTGCTATTGTCCCAGTACCCTATCGTTGAGCCAGAAAGTCGAGGAAATGTTGCCACCGCCTAAAGAACCCTTGTGTCGATCCTCTCAGGGCGAATTTGACCTTCTCTAGCTTAATAAAACCTGCCATGTCATTGATCCAGATCTGCACGCTTGGGGGCCTCGCATCCTTCCATTGTAGCAAGATCCTTCGCCGGGCTACTAGGGACGCAAAGGCCAGCACACCAGCCTCTTTCGCCTCCTGCACTCCCGGCTCCACCCCAACCCCAAAGATCGCGAGTCCCCATCCTGGCTTGACCCTGGATCCCACCACCCTCGACACCGTCCTCGCCACCCCCTTCCAGAACTCCTCCAATGCTGGGCATGCCCAGAACATATGGGCATGGTTCGCTGGACTCATCGAGCACCTGACACACCTGTCTTCACCCCCAAATAATCTACTCATCCTCGTCCCAGTCATGTGGGCCCGGTGCAGCACCTTAAATTGGATGAGGCTGAGCCACGCACATGAGGAGGAAGAATTAACCCTCCCCAGGGCATCAGCCCATGTCCCATCTTCGATCTGTTCCCCCAGTTCCCCCTCCCACTTAGTTTTCAGCTCCTCTACTGACGCCTCCGCCACCTCCTGCATAACCTTGTAGATATCAGATATCTTCCCCTCTCCAACCCAGACCCCCGAAAGCACCCTGTCACTCACCCCCCTCACGAGTGGAAGCGAAGGGAATCCCTCCACCTGCCGTCTAGCAAATGCCTTTACCCGCAGATACCTGAACATGTTTCCCAGGGGGAGCCCAAATTTCTCCTCCAACTCCCCCAGGCTTGCAAACCTCCCATCAATAAACAGGTCCCTCAGCTGTCTGATGCCCGCTCTGTGCCAACCCTAAAATCCCCTATCAATGTTTCCCGGGACGAACCTATGGTTCCCCCTTAACGGAGCCTCCATCGAGCCCCCCACTTCTCCCCTATGTCGCCTCCGCTGCCCCCAAATCTTGAGGGTAGCCGCCACCACCGGACTCGTGGTATACCGCGTAGGAGGGAGCGGCCACGGCGCCGTTACCAGGGCCCCCAGGCTTGTATCTCCACAGGACGCCCTCTCCATCCGTTTCCATGCTGCCCCCTCCCCCTCCATCGCCCACTTGCGCACCATCGACACATTGGCCGCCCAGTAGTACCCCGAGAGATTGGGTAACGCCAGCCCCCCCCCCCCCCCCCCCCATCTCTACCCCGCTCCAAGAAGACCCTCTTCACCCTCGGGATCCCATGCGCCCAAACAAAGCTCATGATGCTGCTAGTCACCCTTCTAAAAAAGGCCCTAGGGATAAAGATGGGCAAACACTGGAAGAGGAAAAAGAACCTCGGGAGAACCGTCATTTTGACGGACTGCACTCTACCCACCAACGATAGCGGCACCATGTCCCACCTTTTAAATTCCTCCTCCATCTGCTCCACCAGCCTGGTAAAATTAAGCTTATGGAGAGTACCCCAACTCCTGGCCACCTGCACCCCCAGGTATCTGAAACTCTTCACTGCCCTCTTAAACGGGAGCCTCCCAATTTCCTCCTCCTGATCTCCCGGGTGTACTACAAATACCTCGCTCTTGCCTAAATTTAACTTATAGCCCGAGAAGCCCCCAAATTCCGCTAATAGCTGCATCACCCCCGGCATTCCCCCTTTTGGGTCCGCCACATACAACAGCAGGTCGTCCGCATACAGCGATACCCGATGTTCCTCCCCACCCCGCACCAGACCCTTCCATCTCCCTGACTCCCTCAACGCCATAGCCAGAGGCTCAATCGCCAGTGCAAAGAGCAAGGGGGACAGGGGACACCCCTGCCTGGTCCCATGGTAGAGCCTAAAGTACTCCTATCTCCTTCCATTTGTAACAACACTCGCCATCGGAGCCGCGTAGAGCAGCCTCACCCATTTGATGAATCCCTCCCCAAATCCGAACCGTTCCAGCACCTCCCACAGGTACCCCCACTCAACTCTATCAAACGCTTTCTCTGCGTCCAGCACCACCACTATCTCCGCCTCCCCCTCCACTGCCAGCATCATGATAACATTTAGCAGTCTCCGCACATTCGTGTTGAGCTGCCATCCCTTAACGAATCCTGTCTGATCTTCGTGTATCACCCCTGGCACACAATCCTCTATCCTGGTGGCCAGGATCTTCGCCAGCAACTTGGCGTCAACATTGAGGAGCGAGATAGGCCTGTATGATCCACACTGCAAGGGGTCCTTATCCCGCTTTAGGATCAGAGAGATCAGTGCCCGCGACATCATCAGGGGCAAAGCCCCCCCCCCCCTCCCATGCCTCATTGAAGGCTCGCACGAACAGGGGGCCCACCAGGTCCGCATACTTTTTATAAAATTCCACCGGGAACCCGTCCGGCCCCGGGGCCTTACCTGACTGCATTTGTCCAATCCCCCTGACTAGCTCCTCCAGCTCTATCGGCGCCCCCAGTCCCTCTACCAGCTCCTCTTGAACCCTTGGGAAACATAGCCTGTTCATGAAGCTCTCCATCCCCCCTCTCCCCATCGGAGGTTCCGACCGGTACAGTTCCTCGTAGAAGTCCCTAAAGACCCCATTTACTTCTGTCCCCTTCTGCACTACATTCCCACCCCCATCCGTCACTCCACCAATTTCCCTAGCCGCATCGCACCTACGGAGCTGATGTGCCAACATCCTGCTCGCCTTCTCCCCATATTCATATACCGCGCCCTGCGCCCTCCTCCACTGTGTCTCCGCCTTTCTGGTGGTCAACAAGTCAAATTTGGCCTGCAAACTACGCCGTTCCCCCAGCAACCCCTCCTCCGGTGCCTCCGCGTATCTCCTGTCCACATCCAGGAGATCCCTCACCAGTCTCTCCCTCTCCTTCCTCTCCCTCCTTTCCCTATGGGCCCGGATGGAGATCAGCTCCCCCCGGATCACTGCTTTCAGAGCCTCCCAGACCATCCCCACCCGGACCTCCCCCGTGTCATTGGTATCAAGATACCCCTCAATACTTCTCCGGACCCTCCTACACACCTCCTCATCAGTCAGCATCCCCACATCCAGGCGCCAGAGCGGGCACTGGTCCCGCGCCTCCCCCATCTCCAGATCAACCCAGTGTGGAGCATGGTCTGAAATCGCTATGGCCGAATACTCGGCATCCTGCACCCTCGGGATCAATCCCCTGCTCAGGACGAAAAAATCGATACGGGAATAAACCCTATGGACATGAGAGAAAAAGGAATACTCCCGCGCTCTCGGTCTCCCAAACCTCCAGGGATCCACCCCTCCCATCTGGTCCATGAATCCCCTCAGTACTTTGGCCGCCGCCGGTCTCCTACCCGTCCTTGAACTGGGTCGGTCCAGTGGGGGATCCAGCACTGTGTTAAAGTCTCCCCCTAGGTCCGGAATGCGGCCCAACAAGCGCCTCATGAAGCCAGCATCATCCCAATTCGGGGCATATACATTAACCAGCACCACCTTCTCTCCCTGCAGCCTACCCTTCACCATAATATATCTGCCCTCCTTGTTCGACACCACCTCAGCCGCCTCAAATGCCACCCTCTTCCCCACCAGAATCACCACCCCCCCGGTTCTTCGCGTCCAATCCTGAGTGAAAAACCTGCCCCACCCACCCCTTCCTCAGACGAACCTGGTCCGCCACCTTCAGGTGGGTCTCCTGGAGCATAGCCACGTCCGCCTTCAACCCCTTCAGATGAGAAAATACCCTAGTTCTCTTAACCAACCCATTCAGCCCCCTCACGTTCCAGGCGATCAGCCGGATCAGAGGGCAACCCGCCCCCCTCCCCCGCCGGCTAGCCCCAGGCCAGCTCGCCCCTCCCGACCCGTTCCCCATGGCGATAACGCCTCCCCTCTACCCCCCCGGCCCACACCAGCTCCTTCCTGGCCATTCCAGCAGCAACCCGGTATCTCCCCCCCCAGGCTAGGACCCCTCCTAGCCGCGACACACCCTCCATGGTACTTCCGTGAGTCAGCTGACTTCTGCTGACGCCGGCAGCTCCCGCCAAAACCCATCCCCTCCCGTCATGGGGTCATCTCCCTCTTGCCACACCTCCTTGGCACCGCTTCAGCGCGGGAAAGAAAACCATTAGAGTCCACACCCCCACCGCCAGCTCCGCCCCCCCTGCCCCGCAGCGCGGGAAACCAGAGGAAAGCCCACGCTTTCACACTGCCACACCCCACCCTTCTGACGCAGCTCTCCAAAATCCAGTTTCACCCCAACCCCCAGCCCCGTACAGAAGAGAACATATAAAATACAAACCCCCTACATTCCCCACATATCCCACACCCATACCCAACAGACAGACCCACCCGGAAACAGAACAAAAAGAAAACCAGCATAAAAAACACACATGTCAAAGTTGAACAGCAACAGCGCAAACAGCAACGGCCATAGTGTGTCCCCAGACCCTAGTTCGAGTCCAGCTTCTCCGCCTGTACAAAGGCCCACGCCTCCTCCGGGGACTCAAAGTAGTGGTGCCGGTCCTTGTATGTCACCCACAGGCGCGCAGGCTGCAGCATTCCAAATCTGACCTGCTTGGCATGCAGCACCGCCTTCGTCCGGTTGAACCCGGCCCGCCGCTTAGCCACCTCCGCACTCCAGTCCTGGTAGATTCTCACTACCGAATTCTCCCACTTGCTGCTCCTCTCTTTCTTGGCCCAGCGCAGCACACACTCCCGGTCGCTAAATCGATGGAACCGTACCAGCACCGCCCTCGGGGGCTCATTTGCCTTAGGCCTCCTGGCCAGCACTCTATGAGCTCCCTCAAGCTCCAGGGGCAAATGGAAGGACCCCGCTCCCATCAACGATCTCAGCATCGTGGCCACATACGCCGGGAGATCCGACCCCTCCAGCCCCTCCGCCAGGCCCAGGATCCTCAAATTCTTTCGCCTCGTGCGAACGTCCAGCTCCTCCAAGCGGTCTTGCCACTTTTTGTGAAGTGCCTCGTGCAACTCCACTTTCCCCACAAGGACCAGGGCCTCCTCCTCCCTCTCAGCGGCCTGCTGCTGCAACTCCCGAATGGGCGCCTCCTGGGCCGCCTGGGTCCCAAGCAGCTTGTTGGTAGTCGCATTCAGGGAGTCCAGCAGCTCAGCCTTCAGCTCCGCAAAACAGCGCAGAAGAGAGGCCTGCTGCTCCTGCGCCCACTTCCACCAGTCCTCGGGTGTTCCGCCGGCCGCCATTTTGTCCTTCTTCCCCCGCTTTTCTTGGGGAGATGCTGCAGCCTTTTCCTTTGCCCCACTCCGGGTGAGCACCATAAATTATGGGGAATGATCCTCTAGACGCCTTCCCCCACCCGGATTCGTCGAAACAGCGCCATTTGGGGCCCTCAAATCGGCCCAAAAGTCCTTAAATAGCGGGAGCTGCCGAACGTGTGGCTTAGCTCCGCATAGCCGCAACCGGAAGTCCATCCTTGGAGACTCCCATGAGTGCCGTTCCATCTGTCCCCCATTTGTGAAGATTAGTACTGAACGGCTCTCACTCAAGGTCTCCGAGACGAAGGCGATAGATCCCAAAGCCTCTGGAAATGGCATTAAAGTGAGACTAACTGTCTTTCTCTCATATGCAGATTTGCCAAAAAGTGTTCCCGCCCACAATGGGCAAGAGTTACATCGCAGGGGCTGGTTTAGCTCACTCAGCTAAATCGCTGGCTTTTAAAGCAGACCAAGCAGGACAGCAGCATGGTTTGATTCCCGTACCAGCCTCCCCGGACAGGCGCCGGAATGTGGTGACTAGGGGCTTTTCACAGTAACTTCATTGAAGCCTACTCGTGACAATAAGCGATTTACATTTCATTTGGGTAGATCCTGAGAGCAGGGTCTACCTGCTTCTATCAGCAACATTGCGCCGTGGCACGCTGCTTTTCAGGCACAGCGTGGCCGTTCGATCGTGCCCTCTGAGTGAGTCCGGTCTGTACTTAGCTTGCATAAAGGAATGGTCACCTAGTAGTAGATTTATGGCCAGAGGTTTACGCTGCCCAAGCTGGTGTGAGGTAGACATGAATGTTGGAAAACTGGATGTGATGGTGTTGCGAGGGTGTCCCAATGTCATCGTGCCACCTCATGATACTTCGGTGACGAGCCATGCCCGTCAATAATTACTGGGCCGTTAAAGACTAATTCACAAAATTATTTAGGGACCCGTTGATGCACGATCAATTGTACAAAGATTAAGGTTGGATACAACTGTGGCTTTATTGCAGTAAGATGTGTGGCCTCCCAGAGCAGCTGGCAAAATGGCTGCTGAATGGCTGCAAAATAAGGGGAAGTAGATTTAGGACTGAGTTTAGGAGGAACTTCTTCACCCAAAGGGTTGTGAATCAATGGAATTCCTTGCCCAGTGAAGCAGTTGAGGCTCCTTCATTACATGTTTTTAAGGTAAAGATAGATAGTTTTTTGAAGAATAAAGGGATTAAGGGTTATGGTGTTCGGGCCGGAAAGTGGAGCTGAGTCCACAAAAGATCAGCCATGATCTAATTGAATGGCGGAGCAGGCTCGAGGGGCCAGATGGCCTACTCCTGCTCCTAGTTCTTATGTTCTTATTATGTTCTTATGAATAGAGGACACGCTCCTCCTACTGGGAGGAGCCAGCAGGCAGAGACTACCGGCGAACCTGTAGTACAGGTCCTACCTTACATCACCTAATACAGGTGTAACGGTGGTTTACCACATTCACACCCTGTTAAAAATGAGTACGGCGGGGGTGGTGGAGAACTATATACAGTAGTGAATTTATGTACAGTGTTTTATCAGGGGGAAAAAAAAAATGTCCTTTGAAAGTCCAGTGCCAGTTAGAGATTCAACCGGTCTGATGCCTTGATATTCTGCTGGGAGCGACATAGCGGTAGCGGCGATGTCGATGCTGGCGATGTCGATGCTGGCCTGATGTTGGATGACTCCGGGAGTGTGCCGAAATCCTCTTCATCCTCTGGAGTGGGCAGGGGAAGGAGGGATCGTCCTGGTGGGGTTAATGTTGAGAGCGCCGGGGGAGGGGAAGGTGGCGCCCAGCCGGAGAAGTGTGTATGGGGTGGAACCTGCTGGTGCCAGGACCCTGAGGGAGACAGTATCTTGGCCGCCGTCGGGGTACGCCACATAGGCATACTGGGAGTTGGCATGGAGCATGTGCACCCTATCCACCAACGGGTCCGCCTTGTGGAGTTGGACATGCCTACGGAGCAGGGCCATTCCTGGAGCTGCGAGCCAAGTGGAGAGCGACACCCCGGATGTGGACTTCCTGGGGAAGGCAAAAAGACGTGCATGGGGTGTATTAGTCGTAGCGGTGCACAGTAGTGACCGGATGGAGTGTAGTGCATCAGGGAGGACCTCCTGCCAGCGAGAGGCTGGGAGGTTCCTAGACCGTAGGGCCAGTTGGACAGGCCTCCAGACCGTCCCATTCTCCCTCTCTACCTGCCCGTTTCCCCAGAGATTAAAGCTGGTCGTCCTGCTGAAGGCGATACCCCTGCTGAGCAGGAACTGACGCAGCTCATCACTCATGAATGAGGCTCCCCTGTCACTGTGGATGTAGGTGGGGAAACCGAACAGACCGAAGATTGTGTTTAGGGCTTTGATGACGGTGGCAGACGTCATATCGGGGCATGGGATGGCAAAGGGGAGTCTGGAGTACTCATGGACCACACTGAGAATGTACATGTTTCGGTCGGTGGAGGGGCGGGACCCTTTGAAATCTACGCTGAAGCATTCAAAGGGGCGGGAGGCCTTTACCAGGCTCGCACGGTCTGGCCGGTAGAAGTGCGACTTGCACTCCGCATAGACCTGGCAGTCCCTGGTGACTGTCCGTACTTCCTTGATGGAGTAGGGCAGATTGCGAGCCTTGACAAGATGGTACAATCGTGTGACCCCCGGGTGACAAAGGCTGTCGTGTAGGGTCCGGAGTCGGTCTACTTGTGCGCTGGCACATGTACCTCGGGATAGGGCATCTGGGGGCTCGTTGAGTTTGCCGGGGCGATACAAATTCTCGTAATTATAGGTGGAGAGCTCGATTCGCCACCGCAAGATTTTATCGTTTTTGATCTTGCCCCGCTGCGTGTTGTTAAACATGAAGGCTACTGACCATTGGTCAGTGAGGAGAGTGAATCTCCTGCCGGTCAGGAAATGCCTCCAATGCCGCACAGCTTCAACGATAACTTGGGCTTCTTTTTCGACGGACGAGTGCCAAATTTCTGAGGCATGAAGGGTGCGGGTCTGCCTGCCTGATTGAGGGTGGCGGCTAGGGCGACGTCTGATGCGTCGCTTTCTACTTGGAAGGGCAGCGTCTCGTCTACTGCGTGCATCCCGGCCTTGGCTATGTCTGCTCTGATACGAGCAAAGGCCTGTTGTGCCTCGGCCGTAAGGGGAAAGTGGATGGACTGAATGCGGGCCTTGTCCGCATAGTTTGGGACCCACTGGGCGTAGTAGGAGAAGAACCCCAGACAGCGTTTGAGGGCCTTGGGGCAGTGGGGGAGGGGAAGCTCCATGAGGTGGCGCATGCGGTCGGGATCAGGACCCAGAATGCCATTCTGGGCCACATAGCCGAGGATGGCTAAGCAGGTTATGCTGAACACGCACTTCTCGTTGTTGTAGATGAGGTTGAGGAGAGTGGCGGTGTGGTGAATGTAATATATAGATGTATATATGTTAATTCACACTGTCTTTGTAAGCGCAGTAGCGCCATGCTACCACTAGGGGGAGTAGCGCTGGGAGCACTCAGGAACTTGTACTGGGCTCCACCCTTGGCTCCGCCCACGACTCCTCCCCCTAGTGCAGCTGTATAAATACCCTTGTCCAGAGTCAGCCTGAGTTCACTAAGAGTTCATCAACTTGTAACAGGCTGACTCTGAAGTAAGTCGATTAAAGCCTAAATTCATATCGGAAACACGTGTCTGGTGAATTGATGGTTCAATCAATGTAATCGACTTAAGAATGTAATCGAATGTAATCGACTTAAGATGGGCAGCACGGTAGCATGGTGGTTAGCATAAATGCTTCACAGCTCCAGGGCCCCAGGTTCGATTCCCGGCTGGGTCACTGTCTGTGCGGAGTCTGCACGTCCTCCCCGTGTGTGCGTGGGTTTCCTCCGGGTGCTCCGGTTTCCTCCCACAAGTCCAAAGATGTGCGGGTTAGGTGGATTGGCCATGCTAAATTGCCTGTAGTGTCCTAAAAAAAAGTAAGGTTAAGGGGGGGGGGTTGTTGGGTTACGGGTATAGGGTGGATACGTGGGTTTGAGTAGGGTGATCATTGCTCGGCACAACATTGAGGGCCGAAGGGCCTGTTCTGTGCTGTACTGTAATTACCAAGCGGTTACCGCGGCTGAACACAGGGAATTGGCGGTACGCGATGTTTTTGTAGCGGGCCTCAGGTCTAACTATGTGCGCCAACGACTGCTGGAAAAGGGGGCCCAGGACTTAGAAACGACTGTTGAAGCTGCCACCACGATGGAGGTCTCCTTCTGCTGCCTTAACTCGTTCCCCGCGGACCCCGCGACCCAATCATGGGCCCCCGACCAGCGAATCCCCCAGGCCTGTGCTACGCGGCCGCCCAGCCACCATGCTGCCCCAGCCAGCCACTATGCTGCTCCAGCCAGCCACTATGCTGCTCCAGCCAGCCACTATGCTGCTCCAGCCTGCCATTTCGGCGGCCAGAACCAGCACACGCGGCAGCACTGCCTGGCCCGCAACGCGACCTGCAGCAGCTGCAGGCAAAAAGGCCATTACACAAGAGTGTGCCTCGCAAAAAGGGCCACAGCTTCCAACTCCCCAGCGACTCGCAGTAATCGCTCCCCTCATTCGCAGGCCCGCGGGGCCCGAGACGCTACGGCCTATGCTCTGACTCCGCCCCCTCCAGCCACGTGCGAGCCATGGGGGCCGCCTTCTTGGAAAACCTCCACCACGCAGCCGGCCACGTGCGACCCATGGGGGCTGCCATCTTGGACGCCATCTTCCTCGCCGCCCGCCACATGCGACCCACGGGCCCGATCAGCATCTCCGCGCTCAGACAACTCTGCGGAAGAATTCGAATTCGACTATGAACTCAGAGGGCAGTAATCACGGGGCCACTCCAGCACAGCTGATCGAGCCACCGACTACCCGCAACTCAGCGCGGTCACCCTGGACCAATCACGACCAAAGAATCTACGAAACTCGATGGCAGAGGTCCATATCAACGGGTACAAAACGGCATGCCTCTTCGACTCCAGGAGCACGGAGAGCTTCATACATCCAGACCTGGTAAGACACTGCTCGATCCCCGTTTTCCCCGTGCAGCAAACTATCTCGCTCGCTTCAGGCTCGATTTGGTCCGGATCCAGGGCGCGCCACCGCTCCAACGAGCAATGGACCGAATGGTAGACCAGTACGGGCTGCGGGCCACGCTTCTGTATTTGGACAATGTCACCATCTGCGGCTATGACCAGCAGGACCACGACGCCAACCTCCACCGTTTTCTCCAGACAGCACAGGAACTGAACCTCACGTACAACAAGGAGAAATGCGTTTTCCGCACAACCAGACTAGCCATCCTTGGCTATGTCGTGGAAAATGGAGTCCTGGGCTCCGACCCGGACCGTATGCGCCCCCTCTTAGAAATCCCTCCCCATTGTCCCAAGGCCCTCAAACAGTGCTTGGGATTTTTTTTCCTACTACGCCCATTGGGTCCCTCAATATGTGGACAAAGCCCGCCCACTCTTTAGGACCACACGATTTCCCCTGTCAGCCGAGGCATGCCAGCCCTTCTACGGCATCAAGGAGGACATCGCCAAAGCGGCCATGCGGGCGGTGGATGAATCCACCCCATTTCAGGTAGAGAGCGACGCCTCAGAGGTAGCTCTTGTAGCCACGTTAAATCAGGCAGGGAGACCAGTTGCATTTTTCTCCCGTACCCTCTCCGCTTCAGAACTCCGACAATCCTCAGACGAGAAAGAAGCACAAGCCATTGTGGAGGCTACCCATCACTGGAGGCACTACCTCGCAGGTAGGAGGTTCACCCTCATCACCGACCAAAGATTGGTTGCCTTCATGTTCGACAACTCGCAAAGGGGCAAAATAAAAAATGACAAAATTCTGAGGTGGAGGATCGAACTCTCCACCTACAATTACAATATCAAATATCGACCCGGGAAGCTCAACGAGCCTCCGGATGCCCTATCGCGCAGGACATGCGCCAGCACGCAGATAGACCGATTAAAAGTCATCCACAATGACCTCTGCCACCCGGGGGTCACCCGGCTCGCCCACTACATCAGGGCACGAAACCTGCCTTTCTCCAACGAGGAGGTAAAAGCGGTCACCAGGGACTGCCCGATCTGTGCGGAGTTCAAACCGCACTTCTGTAGACCAGACAGGGCCCACTTGGTCAAGGCTTCTAGGCCCTTTGAACGCCTCACGATCGATTTCAAAGGGCCACTCCCCTCAATCAACAAGAACGTTTACTTCTTAAACGTCGTAGACGAGTTCTCTCATTTCCCATTCGCTATCCCGTGCCCCGACATGACCTCCCACACAGTCATTAGGGCCCTGCATAGCATCTTCACCCTGTTTGGTACCGGGGTTCGTCCTTCATGAGCGACGAGCTGCGTCAGTACCTGCTCGACAAGGGCATTGCCTCGAGCAGGACTACCAGCTACAACCCCAGGGGGAACGGGCAGGTGGAAAGGGAGAACGCGACGGTCTGGAAGACCATCCTACTGACCCTCCTGTCCAGAAAGCTTCAAGTCTCCCAGTGGCAGGAAGCCCTCCCAGGCGCGCTCCAAGCTATTAGGTCCCTTTTGTGCACGGCGACCAACCAGACCCCTCACGAGAGGCTCTTCATTTTTTCCAGGGGCACTACCACGGGGGTCTCACTTCCAGCATGGCTGAGGACACCGGGCCCGGTACTTCTGAGGAAACACGTCAGGGCGCACAAAACCGACCCCCTTGTTGAAAAGGTGCGCCTGCTCCACTGCAACCCCCAGTACGCATTCGTCGAGTTCCCTGATGGCCGTCAGGACATAGTATCCCTCCGGGACCTGGCACCCGCCAGATCCAGCGCCCCCTCTACCCCCACAGAAGGACCTCTCACCCTACACCCCATGCTGCCGCCCCCTTGCGCTCCCGAGCCCACGAGCTCGCTCCACCAGTTCCGCGCCCCCGCGCCGGCCAGCCCCCAGCGCCCCCGGTCCCCGGTCGAACCAGGAGAGTATAAAGCTCGGATACAACCCTCCCTGGAGTCCGCCATCGTACCCCAGCACACAACACCCATCCAGCCACCACAAAAGGCTGCAACCCCGGTGCTCCGCAGATCACAGCGGACAATTCGACCACCAGACAGACTGACTTTATAGACCACCACCCCCGCCGGACTTGATTTTTTTTTCAGGGGGTGAATGTAATATATAGATGTATATATGTTAATTCACACTGTCTTTGTAAGCGCAGTAGCGCCATGCTACCACTAGGGGGAGTAGCATTGGGAGCACTCAGGAACTTGTACTGGGCTCCACCCTTGGCTCCGCCCATGACTCCTCCCCCTAGTGCAGCTGTATAAATATCCTTGTCCAGAGTCAGCCTGAGTTCACTAAGAGTTCATCAACGGGTAACAGGCTGTCTCTGAAGTAAGTCGATTAAACCCTAGATTCATATCGGAAACACGTGCCTGGTGAATTGATGGTTCCATCAGGCGGTTTGGAGGAATTTGGCATGGTTGGCGTCGTAGTCCTGCTGCAGATGGTGACGTTGTCTAGGTACAGGAAGGTGGTCCGCAAACCGTACCGGTCGACCATTCGGTCCATCTCCCTTTGGAAGACCGAGACCCCGTTAGGGACACCGAAGGGAAACCTGAGGAAGTGATAGAGATGACCGTCCGCCTCGAAAGCAGTGTATGGACGGTCCGATTTATGAATAGGGAGCTGGTGGTAGGCGGATTTGAGGTCTATCGTTGAGAAGACCCGGTACTGCGCAATCTGATTGACCATATCAGATATGCGTGGGAGGGGGTACGCGTCAAGCTGCGTGTACCGATTGATGGTCTGGCTGTAGTCCACGACCATTCTGTGTTTCTCCCCAGTTTTAACGACTACCACTTGGGCTCTCCAGGGGCTGTTCCTGGCCTCGATGATGCCTTCCCGAAGTAACCTCTGGACCTCGATGAAGGTCTTGTCCTGGGTGCTGTACCGTTTGCTCCTGGTGGCAACAGGTTTGCAATCCGGAGTTAGATTGGCAAAGAGGGAGGGTGGGTCGACCTTTAGGGTCGCGAGGCCGCACACAGTGAGGGGTGGTAGGGGCCCGCCGAATTTGAGGGTAAGGCTCTGGAGATTGCACTGGAAGTTCAGGCCTATTAGTAGTGCAGCGCAGAGATTAGGAAGAACGTAGAGGCGGAAGCCGCTAAATTCTACACCCTGGACCGTGAGAGTGACCGTGCAGAACCCCTGGATTGCGACGGAATGGGATCCGGAAGCCAGGGAGATTCTTTGATTGGCAGGGTGGACCGCGAGGGAGCAGTGCCTTACTGTATCCGGGTGGATGAATCTTTCGATGCTCCCGGAGTCCAGCAGGCAAGAGGTCACGTGACCGTTGATTCTCACACTGGTAGAAGCGGTGGCCAGGTTGTGCGGACGAGACTGGTCGATCATCACTGAGGCGAGCTGTGGTTGGTCGGCGCTGGCGTCAGAAGATGGAGAGCGTGGGGGGCCCATGTCGTGGAATGCTGTTGGCGTCCATGCCCCGTGGGGAAGACAAGATGGCAGTGCCTGAAGATCCTGCGGGGGAAAAAATGGCAGCACCCGTGGGCCACACGATGCGGGGGCTGGACAAGATGGCGGCGCCATGGACCGCACATTGCGTGGGCTGGACAAGATGGCAGCCACCATGGGCTGCACGTAGACTGAGGGGGGGGGGAATGGCGGCGCCCACTGGCCATTTGCGGCCCCAGGAGGTGAAGATGGCGGCGCCCACTGGCCGTGTGTGGCCCCGGGGGGGTGAAGATGGCAGCGCCCACTGGCTGCGCGTGGTCCGGGAAGGTGAAGATGGTGGCGCCGACTGGCCGCGCTTGGTTTGGTACGAAGATGGCGGCACCCATTGTGTGTACATCAGGGCGGAGAGGGTGATAGCGGCGACTTCACGGGCCTGGCACACCACGGCGAAGTGCCCCTTTTTGCTGCAAGCCTTGCAAATGGCAGCGCGGGCCGGGCAGCGTTGGCGGAGGTGCTTCTGCTGGCCGCAGAAGTAACATCGGGGACCCCCGGAGTGCGCGGGTTGGTGTGTGGCGCAGGCATACTGGCTGTGTAAAGCCCCGGCTGGGGCGCCCGTCTGTGGGGTCCACGAGGGATAAGAGGGGTGGGCCGCACGGCTGGAGGGGTAGGCCTGAGCATTATGTGAGGCGACCGTCACGGAGAGTGCTAGCTTTTTAGTCTCAGCTTGGTCAAGCATGGCCCCTTCTAGCAGCCTTTGGTGTATCAGGTCCGACCCAATCCCCGTTATAAACGCATCGCGCATAAGAATGTTGGAATGTTAGGTGGCCGTAACGGCCTGACAGTCACAGTCCCGGACGAGTGGGATTAGGGCCCACCAGAAGTCTTCTATGGACTCACCAGGGAGTTGAGAGCGAGTGGCGAGTACGTGTGTGGAGAAGTGTGTGTTCGTTTTCTGTGCGTAGTTTTCTTTGAGGAGCGCCATGGCGTCTGCGTAGTTCGGGGCATCCTGGATCAGCGGAAACACATTGGAGCTCAACCTTGAGTACAGGATCTGTATCTTCTGCGCCTCCGTCAGAGGGGTGGTTTCTGAATTGATGTCGGCCTCGAAGCAAGCTAGCCAGTGATTAAAGTCCTTTTTGGCGTCGCTTGAGTGCGGATCCAGCTGCAGGCGATCTGGTTTGATTCGGAGGTCCATCTTTTAGAAAATCTTACTGCAATAAATTGTTGCACGATCAATTGAACAAAGACTAAGGTTGGATACAACTGTGGCTTTATTGCAGTAAGATGTGTGGCCTCCCACAGCAGCTGGTGAAATGGCTGCTGAATGGAGGACAGGCTCCTCCTACTGGGCGGAGCCTGCAGGCAGGGGCTACCGGCGAACCTGTAGTACACGTCCTACCTTACATCACCTAATACAGGTGTAACAGTGGTTTACCACACCCGTGCACTTTTACCTCTGTGCATGGGTCAATTGGCCAGGCGGCCTTCACATTTTTCATTCATTCTACATCCAAGGTGGGATAAAAGACCCACAGAATGTTGACAAGGTGACCAGTTAGGAGCTTTTCTGTGAGTTGTTAGGAGTTGGTGTAGAGATCATTTCTGGCATTTATAGAACATAGAACAGTACAGCACAGAACAGGCCCTTGATGTTGTGCCGAGCAATGATCACCCTACTCAAACCCACGTATCCACGCCATACCTGTAACCCAACAACCCCCCCCCCCTCCCCTTAACCTTACTTTTTAGGACACTATGGGCAATTTAGCATGGCCAATCCACCTAACCCGCACATCTTTGGACTGTGGGAGGAAACCGGAGCACCCGGAGGAAACCCACGCACACACGGGGAGGACGTGCAGACTCCGCACAGACAGTGACCCAGCCGGGAATCGAACCTGGGACCCTGGAGCTGTGAAGCATTGATGCTAACCACCATGCTACCGTGCTGCCCACTGATTTCTTTTGGCATTTTGGAGAACTCTGATTTTTTGCCATTTTGAAGAGGGTTTTCTGCCGATGGGCCCCTTCATTGCAGAAACCTGTGCAACCATCTAGACAACTATGGGGATGGTGCACTCTGCTGAAGGCATCTCCTCTGAAGAGGGCAGAAGGGTGATGGGAGCCAGTTACCTACAGGCACAGAATCGGCCAAATGGACCAAGAAGGGGTGGTGGGTCAGCAGGAATTGCAAAGCAGAATTGCCTGGAGAAAGTGCCATTACCCAGTGAGTAGAGTTACCCTTGTGATGCGGGTGCAGATTTAACATCTGCTTCCGGTCCCCCCCAATCGCCACCAGGCCTATGTGTGCATCCTTTGTGACTAACTTCTTTCCAACTTGCAGCAAGGAACCAAATCCCTTCAACGGGATAACAAATCTGAAAGCAAGCACTTTTTACATTGATAATGAAGCAGCCTTTTTCTCGATAAATAATATAAGTAAACATATGTAAGTGCAGTAAACCAGGATTTAAAACTTTAAATTGGAAACTTTTTCAAAAATGCAGCATTAAATCAATTGGACAACATCCACAATCCTAACAATTAACCATCTGATGGTTCTTTTTCAGTTTTCTGTGTGCAGATTTTAATAGATGTGAACAAGCTGTTTGACAGCCTCATTAATGTTTCTGGGATAAAATCTAAAATACAAACACTGCTTTCTAAGGAGATGTGAAGGATAGAGTATATTGTGCGTAGCTCTGGTCTCAAATCAAAAATTGACAACACGAAACAACAATTCTCAAAAGACTCTTCATTATTTTCTCTTGCCAAAAAAGTGTGAGCTAAGATAAGTGTAAGTTGCTTTCACCAATGAATTTGTAAATAACTATGTGATTCCAAATGTGACACACAGGATCCTTCTGAATGACTTAAGGGTTGAATTTATTCTCGATGTTTTGCGCAGCATTATGCTAATTTGCGAGCTGTTCAAGTGCCATAAAGTGCATTCCTAACTCAGCCGTCATGCTGAACTCCAGCACCACACTCCTGTACTAGAGATAAGAAGAGAAGAGCCTATATTTTGTGGTACATCAAGTGTTGGCAGCGTTTGCTTACATTTTTGCAGTATTGCCCAGATCTTGTGGTAAGGATAAGACATGCTGTCCTGATGCTTTCTATGGGCTGAACTTTATATGCCCTGTATTTTCCATTGGGGGCTTGGGGGGGGGGGGGAAGCACAGGTTTCCCACCCACCCTCATAATATGAGGGAGGGGGACCACCTGCCATATTTAAATAATACGTTGAGGGTCAATTAGGCTTATTATCGAGTTAATTGACCCTGATAATACGCTGCCAAGTCATAAAACATTTGGCGTAGGAAGCAGGGTGAGAGGAGGCAGCCCGATTTTTTAACTTAAATTGAAGTGGGGGAGATGGGTTGATCGCTCTTTGGGGGTGCTCTCTTATGTAGAGCCCCCCCCCCCTTTCTTCCAACTCACTCCCTTCCTACTTGCTCCCTTCCTTAAACCCGCCCTTTACCCCTTTAGCTGGCACTCTCCCTAACCTCTCCCGACCCAAGAACTCGGACTTACCTGCTCCCAGAATCCATGAGTCTTGATCGTCTTCTGAGGGGCAGAGCTTTATGGCTATGGGGCAGGTCAGCATAGAGTGTATCAGTTTCCGGGGTGGGGGGGGGGGGGGGGGGGGGGGGGTGACATGCTGTCTGCCCCACCTGTATAATTGAGTCCTACATTTTTCTTCTGTGGCATCAGATGTCCGATTACCAGGAGTTAGAAGTAGAAATTGAGATTCAGGAATCCACTGGATTAAAAACTTGGAAATTCTTGGGGCCTGTACACTGCTGGTGTAACTGCGTGGACTGGTATGTAAATAAGGTGGGGTATAAGTGGGAGTCAGAGAGAGGTTGGACAATGAGATTAGAGAAAGGTAGTGAGTTGAGGGCAAGCATGAGGTGAAAGATATGAATGATTTCTATATTCATATTTCGACAAAGAAACATGGAGGCAACAAAGAAGCCAACCAAATGTGTGATGAGTGCATATAGAAAGTGAACCTGAAATTATAATGAACCAGAAGTAAAGAAAAATTTAATTAAATAAACCATGGGCAGAAATAGAGGGCGGGATTCTCTGAAATGGAGACAGAGTATCCGCGCCATCGTGAACTTTGTGTGAGCAGCATTAAGTAGGGTGATTCCGGTAGTGCTGACTTTGGCAGTTGGTTTGGAGATTCGTGGTCCTGCAGGTTGTCATAATATACATCCAGGTATATGATGGTGCACAGACAGGCAGTGATTGACACACAGGGTGACCAGTGAACACACAGAACACAGCAGCCAATCACCAGACAGGACACGGCCACTATAAAGCCAGAGGGCACTAGTTTTCCCGCTCTCTCGGGATCCAGCCTCTGAGACAGTCAGAGCTCGTGAGCAGCAACTAGAACAAACACCATGTGGTAGTAAGATAGTCTGGTCAGGTTAGCCTCAGGTCTCCAGTCAAGTCAGCATAGTGTCGACCCGCAGTTAAAGTATGTATTATAGTTAAGACTTCAATAAAATCGAGTTGCATTTCTTCAAGTGTTGGAAGCCTGTCTCTCTCACCACTGCAGTAAACGCAGTCCTCGCAGACCCAGCTTTACCAACACATCACAGGTTAGGTGAAAGGAGTTGTGCTGTTTCCTTTTCCATCTGCGGCTTTGCTGGCTTGTGAGACAGCAATGTGAGAGAGAGAATTTTTTTACCTGCAAGTGCAGGGATGTCTAGTGGACGCTCATCAACATTCACAGCACACATTAGAACTAGAGCAGCAGAGTAGCACACACAGACCAGGTTTGGTGTTTAACCCAATTTTTAAACACAGCTGGTGTTTAACCCAATTTTTTGTCTATTCCTTGAAAGGGAAAAAAACATGGGCTGGATTCTCCGATTTCCAGACGAAGTGCTAATGCCGGCGTGGGGACAGTGGCATTTACGCCAGACAAAAAGGCGCAACAGCTGCACCGATCCTCTGTCAGGTGGGGGCTAGCAGTCACGCAGCGTAAAGCCCCCGGCGCATGCGCATGGCGGCAATCTGCGGTGGTCGCGCCGCACAACAAGGCGCCGGCTGCGCACGGACCTGGCCTGACAGATAGTGGCCCCCGTAACCCTCACCGCTACCCCCAGACCACCCCCTACCCCAGTCGCCCCAGCCCCCGCCAAAGACCACCGGCCGGCGGAACGGCTCCCTCCCCTGACTGTGGCGACGTTGGACACAATCTTCAGCCGCATCGTAAGGTTGACGAAACCTCAGACCACACGCGCCGCAAGCCGTCAGGAAGTCGGCCCATCGGGGGCTGAAAAACAGGGGATGGTCTTCAGGTTACGTCCTGAGGCCGCCCCAACGGGCATGCTCACCGATGACGCCATTTTGGAGAGGGCAGAGCATCCTAAAAATGGTGCCGCCCCCCCCCCCCCCCCCCCCCCCCCCCCGATTTCGGGATCAAAACAAATTCTCCGGCCAATCGACAAATGCGATTTTGCCGTTGGAATCGGAGAATCCAGCCCTACGTTCTCTCACTGGAGTCGAATCGCTCCTGGACTGTGCTGGCGTTAGGAGCAGTGCCTGTTTGGATTTGTTGTATCAGGCTGCTGTTTTGAGCAGGCAGCCCAATGCCATGGTTCAGCGGCTGCCACCTCCGCCCCACAATGCAAGGGCGTCCCTATGATGGACTTACCTCCTTGACTCTCAGCAGTGTCACTGCAGCAGGACCATGCTTGAACCAAATCACGTCAGTGTGAATCCCGGCCAAGTGGGCCAGAACATCACAGGTGAAGAATCAGACTTCTACCCCGTTAATAGGATGCAAATAGGTTGAAATGAACCATTTGCATCCTTCCGCCAGCGCGGGGCATGTAGCTTGCTGCCGCCGCCTGTGGGGGACCGGAGCATCAGAACAGGACAAGTGCTGACCCTCCATTTTCCGGCGGATCAAGAACCCTGCTACCAGCAGCGGAGAATCCACCCCATGGATTCCGGATCTCGGGTCTTTGAACAGACCGAGGACCAATTCCAGTCCTACCAGATGGACACAGCAGGGGGCACCGTCAGATAGTCTTCATGGATTGGCCACTCCCATTGCACAGTGGCTAACTATTAAGGAAGGTCCTGAATGCCAGTCTAACCTCGAAGCAAGAACCAGAACTAAAAGTGCCTACCATTTGTCTGACAAAACAGTGAACAAAATATGAAAGTGTTGCAAAGCCTCCAGACTGCCAGAAGCTGTAAATTGAAGAATTTGAAGGGGAGAGTTGGGGTAGTGAGTAAATTGTAGTAGTGACAATGCAGTATTAAAGGAACAATGCAAATGCTTGACACAGGTAACAATGTAAGACATGAAGTAAACTGGTGTCATATAAATTGGATAAAGGCTTAGGGTGAGGTGTAGTATAAGGGTCAGGCACATACAATGTTTATGTGGGACTGAATACAGTACGGGTAAAACAATGATGCAAGGCGTCATGGACCCAGGCTGGTGTGGTGTTGTTGTTTTTTTAAAATAAATTTAGATTACCCAATAATTTTTTCCAATTAAGGGGCAATTTAGCGTGGTCAATCCACCTACTCTGCACATTTTTGGGTTGTGGGGACGAACCCCACGCAGACACGGGGAGAATGTGCAAACTCCACATGGACAGTGACCCAGAGCGAACCTGGGACCTCAGCGCCGTGAGGCAGCTGTGCTAACCACTAGGCCACCGTGCTGCCCTGGTTGGTGTGGTGTTGACCAGAGGTGTGTAAAGAGCTTGACATGGACATAGCTCCTTGCCTGAATCCTTTACCGTCCATTTGTATATAGTTACAAAGACTTACTGTTAACCTACTGAACACTGTGAAGACTTATTTAAGAGATTCTGGAACTAAATCGCCCACCCTATCATACTTTTATGGGAGCCCTATTCTAATCTGCTTAAGGTAATGAAATACAACTGGAAGGAATTCAGGGTCATTCTTTTGAAGATAGAGTTAAATCTCCTTGTTGATGCGGGGTGAAATGGTTTTACCCAGCATCTGACTCATTTTAGGCCTGCACAAACATCCCACAGGCACCGCAGAATAATACTGAAAATAAATAAATACCAATCACTATTTAGCCAGAGAACATATAATATTCCAAGTTCAGTGCAAGGATTGACTGCCTCTTTCTGGATTTCTAATAGTTTTGTTTTTATAAATTTAGAGTACCCAATTCATTTTTTCCAATTAAGGGGCAATTTAGCGTGGCCAATCTACCTACCCTGCACATCTTTGGGTTGTGGGGGCGAAACCCAAGCAAACACGGGGAAAAAGTGCAAACTCCACATGAACAGTGACCCAGGGCCGGGATCGAACCTGGGACCTCGGCGCCGTGAGGCATCAGGGCTAACCCACTGCGCCACCGTGCTGCCCTGGACTTCTAATAGTTAAGCAGAAATTTATTGTTTTGGTTGTACATATAGCAGCCATTTACCTTCCCACTTGCTCCATTGAAGTAGTAGCAGTGGTTTGATTTGTATTATTGTAAGCCAAATTCACAGCAAAAGGTGTGCACAACCGGTCATTATATTTAAAGTCACAAATCAGATATTATCTGAACTGTTACCAGTTACATAACAGAATGACAGAATTGTTACAGCACAGAATGAGGCCTTATGACCCATCATGTCTACACCGCCTCTGCAAATGAGCAACTCACCTGGTACCTGTCCCCCACCTTCTTCCCGTAACCCTGCACATTCTTAACTTTACGTTAAGCATAGGCAAATCTGATTCTAGGTTCAATTTAGCTCTGTTGCCCAGTTCCCAATCTGATTTGTTATTGTTGGTAGAGACAGAAAATAGATAAATATTCTTGGAGCATTATGACGTAATTTTCTAGATCTCTAATTGCTATTTTCCCCCAAAAGATTATTTTACAATGCTTTCTTGATGGAATTGTACAATGAGAAAAAACTCAGTGGTTGCAAAAAAAAATGGACAATATCTATAAATTTCCAGAACAGAATTTGGGAAGTAAAAAACAAATTAAGCAGCGAGTGGCTCAATATCTGTTCGTTCAGGAGGGAGTCAAAAAGAATTATATGTTACTGCAGATTGTTTGCCACAAAATCAGATAGTGTCTTTGTGCCAATTGCAAAGTCTGATTGAAGGAACGGCAGATGTACAATTTTATTACCAGGCATAATCTTGGAAACCTGATAATGAAAGATAGATTTTTTTTGCCAGTTATGAACGACAGGAGGGTATCCATCACAAACTAAAGTCTATTTGCACACTGAAAAATACGGAGGAGAGTGGTCACTCCGAGCTTTAAGGCAATAATAGAACTCAGAAGAGTACCCACAAGTACAATGATACTACCATGTGTAGTTTGCGAGGAGAGAGCAAGAACAGTCTCTTAAATTGATTCTGTTATTTGTAACAATTCAATTGTGATTCTTTCAGGACTTAGTTTTTCAGTGCAGAATTTAAGAAATAATTACTAAATTTGAGATTCTGGACAAGTTAGAGATTATAGAGCAGTCAAATATTCCCTCTGATTACTGAGGAGGAGATGATGAACCAAACATGCAGCAGTTGTCCTAACACATCTGCTTTGTCAGCCTTACATGTCGCCTCACCTTTTATTCATGTCAGTACCACTGAGAACAGGAAAAGCCGCAGCAAAGTCTGATGAACATAAATGGACATTATTAATCAGCTACGAAAGGGAAAATGCTGGAAAATCTCAGCAAGTCTGGCAGCATCTGGAGGGAGAGAAAATAGCTAACGTTTTGAGTCCGATGACTCTTTGTCAAAGCTAACAGACAGAGAAAATGGGAAATATTTATACTGTGGAGTGAGAATGAAAGATGAGTCATAGCCACAGAAACCCAGGGAAACCGGGTGCTAATGGCCACAGAGACCAAGGGGAAATGTGTTAATGGCAGTCCCCAGAGAGGACAAAAGATGTGAAAGGTCAAACAGCAGGGAAACTAACATCAGAGGATGAACTGTAGGTGTGGGGGGAGGGGAAGGGGGAAGCAAAGAGCAGAAAGGTGCAGGAAAGGTGGATAAGATTGGGGGGGGGGGGGGGGAATTAAATGTACATTAAGAAAGAAAGAAATGGTAAAAGACAGTTAAAATGAAATGAAAACAAATGGGTCAAGGTGGGGCTGATCATCTGAAGTTGTTGAATTCGATGTTCAGGCCGGAAGGCTGTAGTGTGCCTAACCGGAAGATGAGATGTTGTTCCTCCAGTTTGCATTGCGCTTCACTGGAACATTGCAGCAGGCCAAGAACAGACATGTGGGCATGGGAGCAGGGTCTTTTGTTAAAATGGCAAGCAACAGGAAGGTCAGGGTCCTGAATGCGCACAGACCGAAGATGCTCAGCAAAGCGATCATCCAGTCTGCGTTTGGTCTCTCCGATATAGAGGAGACCACACTGGGAGCAGCGAATGCAGTAGACCAAATTGGAAGAGATGCAAGTGAAACGCTGCTTAACCTGGAATGAGTGTTTTGGGCCTGGGATGTTAAGCATGGACGAGGTAAAGGGGCAGGTGTTACACCTTCTGCGATTGCATGGGAAGGTGCCATGGGTGATGGGAGAGGTACTGGGTATGGTGGAGGAGTGGACTAGATTGTCTCGGAGGGAACGGTCTCTGCGGAATGCTGACAGAGGGAGTGAAGGGAAGATGTGTTTGGTGGTGGCATCACGCTGGAATTGGTGAAAATGGCGGAGGATTATGCTTTGCATACGGAGGCTGGTGGGATGAAATGTGAGAACGAGGGGGACTCTATCCTTGTTCTGGGAGGGAGTAGAGTGGGCGAGGGTAGTGGATCGGGAGATGGACCGCACACTGTTGAGGGCCCTGTCCACAACTGTAGGTGGGAAATCACGGTCGAGGAAGAAGGAACACATTTTCAAAGCACCATTTTGGAAAGTGGCATCGTCGGAACAAATGCGACGGAGGCGAAGGAGTTGAGAGAAAGGGATGGAGTCCTTACAGGGTGTAGGGTGCGAAGAGCTGTAGTCCAGATAGCTGTGGGAGTCAGTGGGCTTGTAGTGGATATTAGTGGATAGTCTATTGTCGGAAATGGAGACAGAAAGATCAAGGAAAGGAAGGGAAGTGTCTGAGATGGACCAGGTGAAAGTGATGGAGGGGTGGAAACTGGAAGCAAAGTTGATTAATTTTTCCAGGTCCGGGCAAGAGCATGATGCGGCACCAAATAGTCATCAATGTATCGGTAAAGGAGTTGTGGCAGGAGGCCTGGATAGGCCTGGAACAAGGAATGTTCCACATACCCCATAAAAAGGCAAGCGTAGCTAGGACCTATGCGGGTACCCATTGCTACACCTTTAATTTGGAGAAAGTGAGATGAGTTAAAGGAGAAGTTGTTGAGAGATAGAACGAGTTCAGCCAGGCGGAGGAGAGTGGTGGTGGATGGGACTTGTCTGGGTCTCTTTTCGAGAAAAAAGCGAAGAGCTCTCCAGCCATCCTGGTGTGGGATGGAGGTGTAGAGGGATTGCACATCCATGGTGAATAGAATGCGGTTAGGGCCCACGAACTGGAAGTTGTCAATATGACACAGTGCATCAGAGGAATCCCGGATGTAGGTGGGGAGGGAATGGACCAGAGGAGTGAGGATGGAGGAAATAAGTTCAGTGGGGCAGGAGCATGCTGACACAATGGGCCTGCCGGGACAGTCCTTTTTGTGGATTTTGGGAAGTAGGTAAAAGCGGGCTGTCCGGGATTGGGGGACTATGAGGTTGGAAGCCGTAGGGGGAAGGCATCTGGAGGAAATGAGGTCACTAACGGTGTTGGTGCCCACTTCTTTGGGCAAGAATCTTAATTTTGACTGGACTCCAGAATTGTAGAGAAGCATTCACTTTCTTTAAATACGTATCTGGATTCAACATTTTTCCATTCCCATGATTCAAGAAATTATGTTCCATGGAGAAAATAACTGATAAGAACCAAGGCCCATAATGCAGTTCGCTGTCAAGGCTGTAAAGAAATTAAGTCAATCAAGAAATAGTGATTTAGTGGGCATTAGCTTGGTTTTTAAAGCATGGGGGGTGCAGGAGGTAAGGAAGATTTACTGAGATAAAGAGCTGCACACATTTAATATCCTTGGAGAGGATTACATAGGATTAGGAGACTGTCCAATGTATTTGGTTTTCAGCATAGTGAGCATGCAAGGACAAGGAAAGTCATGTAGGATGGTGTATTTTGAGTTTAGATGGATCAAAAGTAGGAATAAAAACAGAAAACGCTAGAAATACTCAGCAGGTTGGGCAAGATCTGCAAAGACAGCTGGAATTCAACACCCCAGAGAGCCAGCTGATGGGTGCAGGAGAGGTGCAGGTAGCAACAAAGCAGGGATGACGTGTACATTGCCCACCACCTCTGCTGGAATTGTAACAGTGGCAAGCTAAGTGTTGGACAACCTGTCACCCTGGGACACCTGAGGCCCTGAAGTGACAGATTAATGGATGCTCAAGGGCCTCCACTTGCCAACACTGGTATTTTACTAGTGATGGTGGATGCCTACACCACACTGTAAAGGTGGCCTGGCTGCATACTTAAGGCAATATTCTTCCTGTATGGTCACACTATACCCCACAATGGTGATTACCACCCTTGCTTGCTTCCGCACCCTCCCCCGCCGCCCCACCCCCTCCCAACCGCTAGACCCTCTCAATCGTGGACCCTGCAGCTCCACCTCTTATCAGAGCCTTCCTGACAGGCTCCAGCCCTATTTTCCCTGCAGTTCAGCCTCCATGCTTCACCCCATGGTAGACTTCCTGCAAACCCAACAGCAGACACCAGACAATCTTAAATCTGGTTGCGGTTTCATGGCTCTGTTGGGCAGGCTCACTCCCTGACTTGTCAACTGATTGGTGGAGCCATGCTTCCACAAAACATTCTGTTCATCGACCTGAAACACTAATTCTGCTTTTGTTGTGTATTCATGTTTATTGCGAGTTGGAAGATTACTTTAAGAGTTTGACCACATCATAGGTAGTTTGGTTGGCCTAAAGGTCAGTCTAGTTTAGCAGCCTGTAGAGAAGGCGCCTTTCCAATAAAGCTCTTGTTTGTTGCCGTCATTTATGATCAGCAACCTTTTTATTCTTGTTGACCCTTGATGCATGCAGGAAATCAGTAGCTCTTTTCCCAAACTGAATAGCCTTTTCAATGACCTTGAGTGCTTCCTTATGGTCAGGCGTTTTGCGATATGCCTCAATTGCTTGTTCCTCTGTGGTTCGGAATTTACAAAGGGAGCATGCAAATGCATTCCGGTCATCCTCGTCAAATTTTTCAATGTAATTTTGACCTCAATTTTTGTCAAAGCATTCATATGCATCTTCCATAAGCACATCATCCTATGTTTCTTGATCCTGAACCACATTTGTTACAGTATGCTGAGCGTTTGTTATCTTAGCCAGCACTGCTAGCCTGAGCCTTGGCCACAACTGCTTTTAGAGCTTTTTTCAGCAGCTGACTTTTTTTGTTTCTTTAGACTTTTGGTTGGACCGGCTTCGGACTCCGGCATGAGATTAACTTTGGCCCAGTTCAGCTTGATTCTCTACAGCCAGGTTCTTCCCATTGGGGTTTAATGATGCGCAGGGATAAGTCTGTCCGTTTAGCTGCACATTTACACCAATACAACCCCTCAATGAAACCACTTCTTTGGTATATGTTTTAACTATTATCCTTGAGGCTTTCAAGGCGATATGTAGTTTCTCTTGGTAAACAGTTTCTGGGGCCAATGATCAGTTGTCATATGCCTAGGTTTTGTGCATCGATGGAAATTTCAAACCTGTGTCTGTTTTCGGGTCTCAATCGACATTTCATAGATTTCAGTGCTCCAGCTTAATTGCTGCACCTCCTTAGCTGCTAGTTCCATAGAGATCGTGACTTCTAAAACCTCCTTTAGGTAGCTCTCTATTAATAGCCTTTTCTGGATAACTTCGCTTCTTAATCCACACACAAGTCTGACTCTAATGGTGTCGCTCAAGACATCTCCAACTTCACAGTATTCAGCTATTTTTTTCAAAGTAGCTATGAATTGTGTGATTGATTCACCTTACTGCTGGTTACGTTTGTGGAACCTGAACTTCTCAGCGATGGCCAAGAGAAGATTAGATGAGAAATGGCCCTGTAATATCTGCACAATCTCACTATAGTTTTTTGAGCCAGGTTTTGCTGGTTGCGCCAGGAGGTTGAAGGTGCCCCCCCCCGCCCCCACCCCATTGTGCTCAGGAAAGTCAGGACTACTATATCTGCTGCAATTTTGTTCGCCTGAACAAAGTATTTGAATCTTTCAGTGTATGAGTTCCAGCGCTCGATGCATTCATCAGACTGTCCCATGGTGCCAAAAACTCCCACCATTTTACTATGGGAAGGCTTGTGTGAGAACAAATGTATGACAACGGTTTTAGCACTGCCTTACTTTTTTTCTTTCAAACAAGGTAACGCTAAACTCAGCCTGTTCTTTTCCAAGTTTTGCAAGGGGCGCTGCAAAAATCCCCTAGTTCTCAATTAATTGCTTCAGGGTATTTGTTACTTCACTTGCTACTCACAGTAGAAGGGGCATTGTTTCATAACTTTCCCGGCAGAGCACATGGCAAGTTTCTTTTGATGCTGTTTTCATCTATATTTTTTGTTTAAATATTGGCTCCTTCAATGCTCGCTGCCATTTTCCGACACTCCTCCGATGCCAACTTTGGTGTAGCAATGTTTTTATCTTTTTAATCCATTTTTGGATGGCTGCAGCATGGATCGATAATTTTTCGTACTTCACCAGATATCTGCAGTTCTTTTTTGGGTGTTTGCAGTGTTAGAACATAGAACATAGAACAGTACAGCACAGAACAGGCCCTTCGGCCCTTGATGTTGTGCCGAGCAATGATCACCCTACTCAAGCCTAACATATCCACCCTATACCAGAAACCCCCCCCCCCCCCCCCCCCCCCCCCACCATTAACCGTACTTTGACACTAAGGGCAATTTAGCATGGCCAATCCACCTAACCCGCACATCTTTGGACTGTGGGAGGAAACCCCGCACACACGGGGAGGACGTGCAGACTCCGCACAGACAGTGACCCAGCCGGGAATTGAACCTGGGACCCTGGAGCTGTGAAGCATTTATGCTAACCGCCATGCTACCGTGCTGCCCAATGTTGCCCAGTGTTGCTAATTTCTTTGTGGTATTTTTAAAGTATAGGCTTGCAGACCACAAAGGTACAAACAAACAAGAGCTTTATTGGAAAGGTGTTTTCTCACAGGCTGCTAGACTAGACTGGCTGTCAGCCCACCCAAACTGCTGTTGATGTCATCAATGTCACGTGACCAAACTCTTAAAGTGACCTTGTCCAATGAATACACAACTTTTTCCTTCCCCTTTACATCAGAGGTCCAGAAATGTTGCCTGACCCACTGAATATTTAGAACATAGAACATAGAACAGTACAGCACAGAACAGGCCCTTCGGCCCTCGATGTTGTGCCGAGCAATGATCACCCTACTTAAACCCGTATACCCGGTAACCCAACAATCCCCCCATTAACCTTACACTACGGGCAATTTAGCATGGCCAATCCACCTACCCCGCACATCTTTGGACTGTGGGAGGAAACCGGAGCACCCGGAGGAAACCCACGCACAAACGGGGAGGACGTGCAGACTCCACACAGACAGTGACCCAGCCGGGAATCGAACCTGGGACCACTGGAGCTGTGAAGCATTGGTGCTTACATTTCTATTAACATAACATAACATAACTGATTCTAGCATTTTCTGTTTTTATTTCAGATTTCTAGCATCTGCAGTATTTTGCTGTTGATCAAGTGTGTGGTGTTCAGAAGAGAATTTTCTATGGCACCATAAGTAAAAATAAAGACAAGAGCCCTTGAATAAATGTGATAGGTGTAGAGAGATAGCATCTATTATAATTTTATTTGTTTTATTCTGTGTCAGTTTGAAAAAAGTATTAAAAGAGCAGCGACTTCCCCTAGATTTGGTAACATTAAAGTCTCGGTAAAGTTGTCTTTCTAAAATTAAGAATTGATGAGAGGAAAGAGTTATTCAGGACACAAGGGGATCCAAGATTCTTGGGGCAGCATTACCAGTTGAGGTGTGGAAGCTACATTTGGGCTGAGGGATGTTAAGGAACCCAAAAATGTCAATAAATGAAGAATTAGTACAGATGGAGTCACCAAAGTTGAGATGCACTAGGTGCATCCTAGTGACTTGTAATAAACCTAAAGAAACTTTGAGCTGGATTCATCACTTCCCGGTGGGATTGGGTTGTGGGGTGTGACTTCAGCCACTTTGGTGAATTAACCATACCTACTAGCCCCTCTCCCTCCATCAGTTGACATAGGGGATGTGGTGAATCACAGTCCATGTTATTCACACTGTTATTATATATGATGTACTGTGTCTGTGTAAGCTCGGTATACGAGCAGTTGCGCGGCTCTGCCCCTAGGGGGAGATGAGGAGTTTGTACTGGGCTCCACCCTTGGCTCCGCCCGTGGCACTGCCCATAGCTCCTCCCACTAACCGGAAGTATAAAGCCCGGCAGTCTGAGCCTGCCTGCCAGTTCATCTCGTCGCAGGCAGGCTCCGTTGTGAGATCATTAAAACCACTGTTCACTTCCAACTACGTGTCGTGTGAATTGATGGTCACATCAGGGGACTTAACTCTGCTGTCAGAGTTACCCCACCCCATTCCACTTGGTAGTCCTGGTTTGAGAGGAGACTGAAGCCGTAAGATGCAAAAACATTCAGCGGCCCAATCCCACTGATATTTACCTGTAATGAGAAAGGAAGAGGCAGTCAGCATCTGTACTGATAAAGTAGAGGGAGGAAATCTGAGATTTCACCGAGTGCAGTGCAATAGATCTTACCATTCAATTTGTTCCATTTTGTGCTGGATAGGAGAATAAATCCAGCTCTTTTGGGAACTGAAAGAAAAGAAAACTTTGGAAGATGAATGAGCAGTGATTCAGACACTGCAGTGCAAGAAAAACGCATACACCTTGCAATCAGAGGAAAGTTTACGGCTGTAGAATGGGGTCTCCAGCAAAAGGAAGATTAGATAATGAGTACATGACATCATTAATTTAAAGAAGGAACTGAATGCAGGAGAGAATAGAGCTCTGAGAAATCTCTCGATTATTATTTTTTTAATTTACAGGATGAGGCATAAGCTATGGCAGCCACTAATATAGATTTGGTATGCAAAAACAGAATTGTCTGACCTGGTGCCAGATGGAGTGGACAGGTCTTTAAAATAGTAAAGGCGCCCCTACTGTAAGCAGCCCTGGATCTAGAAGGCCTGGCTTCAAACTGCACCATCAGGGCCTGGCTGGCTGGCAGGTCACAGCAAAAGCATTGATGAAGTGGTGGAGGGACAATGAAAACTACCATCCTGAGAGGGGACAGCATGTCCGTACTCCGCTGATAATTATTCTCCAGGAAAGTGCTCAGGAAACACCAAGAGCTGTGTCCAAGTAATGCCAGGCAGTGTACCAAGCGGAGTGCCTGAATAATGCCATGGGGCATTGTCAGTGGGTGCCCAAGTAGTGCTCTTGTGCTGGGAGGTTCCAGGGTTAACTAGTTGGTTCACTCTATACCAGGGTGACCTTTAATAATTGTGCCTTGATCCTCTGCTTCTAAATTGCTAGACGCAGAGGATGTCCTGCCAGCGATATGTATTAGAACCCGTGGCTTCAAGCTTTTTCTAAGTGCTGCTCAATTTGGTGACGAAAGCCGCCATTGCCACTGGGGGTTTCAATGCTGCTTTTCCTGCCTGACACGGCCTTTGCAGATATCAGAGAAAAAATCGGCTAGAATTTTAATGTGAGCGTTTGGCTCACTTTGTGACAAGCACCTTGGTACGTTGTTGAAAAAAACCATAGAATTTGCTTTGGTGGTATCTGTTATGATCCCAGCTGGTGTTACTAATGGATGGGAAGGTCTCAGTTTGGAAACCTGGCACAAAAGACCGTAACATATACATTTTATTTTAGAAAACATAAATGAAAAAATTCACAGGACTGCCAGTTAGCTTTTAACAACAAACAAAACATTTATTAAGCATGAAAAGTTTGACTGTAATAAGATACTCCTTTACTCCTACTTATCTTTATAAATATACACAGATTTTAAGGATAACACTGATAATAAAATATATCTTACGCTAAAAGGTTTTCAGTCCGTGTAACCCAACAGGCTAACTGTGGTCAGACAGCACCCCACTCTGAAACCAGGTGGCAGATGCCACTCAATCTTCTGTTGATTTCTCCTCAAATCTGCTAGGTAATTTGGACATTCTGAATCCTCCCTCCGTGCACCCGAACAGGCGCCAGAATGTGGCGACTAGGGGCTTGTCACAGTAACTTCATTGCAGTGAGCCTATTTGTGACAATAAAGATTATTATTAGAATTATTATTATTACACTTTTGCTTAACACAAATATAACTAGATTTTTTATCCTTTTTTAACACAAAAGTACTACATTAAACTCACTTAAATCAAAACTTGATTTCTAATATCCAACAATACATGACTTAAAACTACTGCTGCTCCCTGAAACTTGCCCCTTGGAAAGAAAGAAATCTTCATAATCATGAGGATTTCTTTACACTTGTGTTACATACACTCCACACAAACTTAACACCATAACCTATTACATCATATTCCTAAACTTATCTTATTTCACAAGTGCATATCATATTGCCTATCCCAACGCATTTTATTCATATATAAGGAGCAAGAGGGTAACTAGAGAAAGGATTGGCCCACTCAAAGACAAAAGAGGGAATTTATGCGTGGAGTCAGAGGAAATGGGTGAGATTCTTAATGAGTACTTTGCATCGGTATTCACCAAGGAGAGGGACATGACGGACGTTGAGGCTGGGGGTGGATGTTTAAATACTCTAGGTCAAGTCGGCATAAGGAAGGGGAAGTTTTGGTATTCTAAAAGGCATTAAGGTGGACAAGTCCCCAGGTCCGGATGGGATCTATCCCAGGTTACTGAAGGAAGCGAGGGACGAAATAGCTGGGGTCTTAACAGATATCTTTGCAGCATCCTTGAGCACGGGTTATGTCCCGGAGGACTGGAGAATTGCTAATGTTGTCCCTTTGTTTAAGAAGGGTAGCAGGGATAATCCAGGGAATTATAGACCTGTGAGCTTGACGTCAGTGGTAGGCAAACTGGAGAAGATACTGAGGGATAGGATCTATTCACATTTGGAAGAAAATAGACTTATCAGTGATAGGCAGCATGGTTTTGTGCAGGGAAGATCATGTCTTACAAACCTAATAGAATTCTTTGAGGAAGTGACAAAGTTAATTGATGAGGGAAGAGCTGTAGATGTCATATACATGGACTTCAGTAAGGCGTTTGATAAAGTTCCCATGGCAGGTTGATGGAATAAGTGAAGTCATATAGGGTTCAGGGTGTACTAGCTAGATGGATAAAGAATTGGCTGGGCAACAGGAGACAGAGAGTAGTGGTGGAAGGGAGTGTCTCAAAATGGAGAAAGGTGACTAGTGGTGTTCCACAGGGATCCGTGCTCGGACCACTGTTGTTTGTGATATACATAAATGATCTGGAGGAAGGTATAGGTGGTCTGATTAGCAAGTTTTCAGATGATGCTAAGATTGGTGGAGTTGCAGATAGCGAGGAGGACTGTCAGAGAATACAGCAAAATATAGATAGATTGGAGAGTTGGGCAGAGAAATGGCAGATGGAGTTCAATCCAGGCAAATGCGGGGTGATGCATTTTGGAAGATCTAATTCAAGAGCGGACTATACAGTCAATGGAAGAGTCCTGGGGAAAATTGATGTACAGAGAGATCTGGGTGTTCAGGTCCATTGTACCCTGAAGGTGGCAACGCAGGTGGATAGAGTGGTCAAGAAGGCATACAGAATGCTTGCCTTCATTGGACGGGGTATTGAGTACAAGAGTCGGCAGGTCATGTTACAGTTGTATATGTTACAGTTGTTACTTTAACCAAAATAAAGGCAATAAATTTAACAGCAGTATCAGAATCTGTACACAATAACATTATCCTAAATCAAGCCTTGGGTTTCTTTTGCTTCTGGTTTCCAGTTTTTAACTCAGAAATGCATGCTACATTTAAATCTACAGTGCACTTATCCTTTTCATTTTTTGCAGTTCTCAGTTCCACTCGCAAGTCCATTTTCCAAATTCATGTGGTTAGTTTTTATTGTACACTGTTATCCCAGTGCTAGGTTTCAGGTCATGTTTAACTTCTCCTCTATTGGCTTTGCAGTGATTAAATTTCCAATCAACCTCCGTGTGCAGGCCAGGACAGGGCGTATGAAAACGCCAAATGTTTCGAAGCACCATCATTTGTCTACAGGCACGTATTTCAAGCATCACTTGTGTCTGCAGCTTTCGGAAAGGTTACTAATTTGTGGAATGCCTTTTTAAAGCTCTTTAGAAACTTTCCAGATTTTGGCTCTCTTTCTCGTGACACTTTTTATTGTCCCTACTCCTTTAAATTTGCCATAAAAGGGGTTCTTTTATCTCCTGCCATTGGTGTCATCCCTAAATCCACGTGGGTTGGAGCCTAGAATTGAGAATAATTGCACAAATGCTCTTCAACCACAAAATCAAATGTTCTTTGCATTTGAAATTAAGAACATAGGAACATGAGAACTAGGAGCAGGAGTAGGTAAATCAGCCCCTCGAGCCTGCTCCGTCAATCAATAATATCATATTTGAGCTCATCTCAGCCTCAGCTCCACCTTCCTGCCCACTCTCCATAACCCTTCATCAACTACTAATTAAAAACCTATCTGCTGTGTATTGTACTTGCAGGATAAAATAAAAGGAAATGCTGAAGCACGTAGGTTGAACACGATAATCAACAGAGGTTTATTAGATAATTGTTAACTCTACAAAGGCTTGGTCTGGACTGACTCTAAGCCCGCAAAGTAGCTAATGGCATCATAGATTATCACTTGACTCAATTCTTAAAGGTACCATGCATCACCACAATATATTTTTTTAAAATATATTTTATTACAAACCTGTATCAAAACAGGTTACAGGAAATAACAGGTAGCACAACAATATCAACCCACCGAACAACACTCCCCTTTACTTCTAAAGGTCCAACACAATAAATAACTATGGTATTTTTACATTGTCATTTACACATATATATGGGCAGGCATTCCATTAGTCCAATGGTAATACAGTCAATAGAAAAGATATACTGGTGGGCGTCTAATCCGCACTGGTTGCCTGCGTACTTCAAGGATTTGATTGTTTTTGACCCTAGATGTATTCTTAAGTTCGTCTGTGGATGACTACCTTGGAACGCGATGCATCTCTTTTGCAGAAGGAAGACTAGTAGCAGCAGGGGATTCTTCGGCAATCTCTTTTTTAATGGATGGACCAGGAGTTACAGTCACTGGCTGTGTGGATGGTGTTTCCTTGTATCGTACATGGTACTAGCACATCGATAGGTATAGAAAGCAGCTGATCTGTGTGTTATCTCCACATCAACTCATCTCCCATTTGTATGGTAAAAGAGATTGGACTAGCTTGAGCCAATACAGTTGCAGGAACCCACTTCTCGCTGATGGTTTGGCAGTGTGCTAACACTTGCTCTTCTTGTTTAAATAAGCATCTTCTCAAATTACCTTCTCTTCTCAAGATCTGCAACTGCTGATTGTGTTCTACTATCTCAGACATTTCCTGCAGTAAGAGTAAATCAAAGGTAGTTCTCAGCTTCTTCATTAGTAATAAAGCTGGGGAACTCTATAGTCGCATGTGTGATGTTGTGATATGTCATCAAGAAACTATTTAAGTGGTGATGTAATGAACCTTGGTCCTTAGAAGCTTTCTGTGCATGCTTCAAAGACTGAATAAATCTTTCAGCTGAACCGTTTGTAGATAGGTGGTAAGGTGCTGATTCCATATTTTGAATACCACTCATCTTTAAACAATCCCCAAACTCCTAACCTGTAAACTGTGGACTTTTCTCGATTTGTTCTGGTTTCCCAAATCTGGTGAAAATCTCGTCATACTTTTTGGTGGTTTGTTCGGTAGTCTCTGAGTTCATCAGAAGCACTTTTGGTCACTTGGAATGTGTGTCTATAACCATGAACATGTGTCCCTTGTAAGGACCAGCAAAGTCACTGTGTAGACATTGCCAAGGCATTTTAGGCCACTCCCATGGATGCAATCGGAACAATAGCGGTGCATTATTTACCCACACACATGACTGGCACAGTCCAGCTTTGTCTTCTATCTGGGCATTGATTCATTGCAAGTGCCTTCATTTGAACTATATCTGGGTGTTATTAAGTTATTTGTACCAATACTCTTTGTCACAAATTTAGAGGAATTATTACTTCTCACCCCACACAACAGGCATCCTCCTTGTACTGTCAACTTGTGTTTACTGGAAATATACAGCTTTAATTCAGGATACGTTCCCGCTATCCTCTTCTTTAATACCATTTCTAGTACCTTCCCCATCACAGGATAATTTGTGGTATGTCTTTGGACTTATGTCATTGGAACATATTCTATCTGTGCACAATAGAAGATAATTTCATTCCTGGGTGTTATGTGACCAGCAGGCAAAGGTAAACATGACAATGCATCAGCATTTGCATGGCTTTCTGACTGTCGTATTTGATCTCTGTGATGAATGGAGAAATTGATGTGTATTATATTCTATTGCAGTAATGTTATTAAAACCCTGGTTTAAAATACACATATGTAGTATGTCTGCTAAAACATTAATTAAAGAGTCATAAAAGGTGAGGTAATGATTGATTCCAACCACTTATTTGGTTACAGATAAAGGGCTAATGGAATCGTGTTTTGATTGCTGGACATTCCCTGGACTGCAAATAATTTATGAGTGAGTGGTGTTTAGTCCCAGCCAAGCAAATCATAGAACTGAGTGGGATCCAGATTATGTAATTAATAGGAGGAGCTAGGTCTGTCTGATTTTTTTTCAGGATTGAGTCTGACTAGAGAGAAGTGTACTGGATCTGCTCTTGAAAGGAACTCTCTCCAAAAGTCTCCACACAACTAAGCAAGTAAACCTGTTGTGTTAACTTTATTTATAAGTGGCATTTGAACTATATTGGGTTGCTTAATTGGAATTAGTGGCAGGTGTAGATAGTACACTACAGCGTTTTTCCTTTTATTTAAGAACTGTTGAACTGATACTTGTAACGTCATTTCTTTGATGTTAATGTGGTTAATTCTATGCTTAAATTAAAATTTGTTTTAACATAAAATATGGCGATTGGTCAGAATCATCACTCCTGGGATGAGTATAATTTCCTCAGTTTTACAAGTTAAATATATTGTTTGGAGTTCTCATCCAGTAACTTAACAAATGTTGGGGTCTGGTTCGGTATCCTAAAATCTCATATGAATGTGCAGATAAAATCAAAGACCATTGTTGGATCCTACTTGCTGCCAATGAAGGAATACCTTAGTGTGGCCCAAAAATAGCTGTTAAGGGCCTGTGATCTGTCAAGACAATGAAGTGATGACCATATAGGTATTTGTGAAATTTTCTCACACCAAAAATAATACCCAGTTCCTGCTTCTCCAACTGAGCATAGTTTGATTCAACACTTGTTAAGGTACGGGACACCAATGCTCCAACTCCATATGGTGAAATATCACAAGCAATTCTAATGGTAACTTCAGGTTGAAATGTACCAACACGTCTGATTTCTTCAGTGCTTATTTAGCTGACTGGTATGCTTTTTTGCATTCTGGTGTCCATTGCCAAGCTTGTTTCATGCTAAATAAGGTATGTAACGGTTTGAGTAGGGATGCTAAATTCAGAACGATTTTTCCATTGTAGTTAATTAACTCTGGAATGATCTTAACTGTGCTTACATTCATTGGTCATGGAGTGTCCATTATAGCTTCCACCTTTTTGGGTGCCTTGTGTAAACTCTTACTATCGATTACATTACCTAGAGATTGAATTGATGTTTGAAAGAAATCACACTTATCTTTCCTCACACGAAGACTATGCATCTGAAGGCTTTACAACGTGGCTTCTAAGTTACATAAATGTTCTTGTTCAATGATACCAGTAATTAGTATATCATCAAGGTAACACTATACCCCTGTAAACCGCTAAGGATCTCCACTGTTGAAATAAAGCAAGTGGTGATGTTATTTATATAACCTCCTAAAATGGAAAAGGCCTTTTTGTGTGATCATGGTGAGCAGGTTGTTTAGATTTAGCTTCAACATTCATTTGCAGGTAAGCTGAACCTCAGTCCTCCTGCTAGGCTGGCAAACAAATCCTCAATTAGTGGTAGTGGGTAATGGATCCACGCATAGAATCAGATTGATGGTTGTTTTAAAATCTCTACAGATGCGCATTCTTCCATCCTGCTTCATTACAGGCACAATAGGGGTTTCCTAGTCACTGGTGGTGACGGGTTCTAAGAATCCTGTATTCACACGTCTCATTAGTTCATATTCCACCTTTGGATTTATAACATAGAGTACTGCTCCATCATTGATTCACTTTGGCTGGCTAGTTTGCTTGATCTTTAAAAACACTTGTACTCCTTTCATAGACCCCAGTGTGTGCTCGAATGCACTGTTGTATTTTTTGAGGATGGTTTGTAAATCTGTCTTTGAATCAACTAAGCTGTTTATTGTACTCCAGTTTAATTTGATCTTTTTCAGCCAAGAGCATCTTAAAGAGAGTTTGAAAATTTCCTAAGACAGCGTGAAGTGGAAGCTCCACATTTGCCCACATAACTCTACTTTGACTGTGATACCTCCTCATAAAGGCACAATTTCCTCAGTGTTCATGCTCAGGATGATATCTGCTGGTTTCAATAGCAGGTGATCCAATTATTGTTCATAGATGGTCTCAGGAACGAAGGAGACGGCAACCCTCATATCGACCTCCATTTTTACAGGTTGTTCTTTCAGTTTTGGATATACCCAGAACTGATGTGATTCACCTTGTACAGACAGTACATTCAACTTCAGTTCCTCATCAGAACCATGTTTTCATTGTTGTTATTTTTATTTTCTTCCACATAGTGTGCAGTTCTGGAATCTGCATTACAGGAGGGATGTGATAGCACTGGAAAGGATGCAGAGGAGATTTACCTGGATGTTGCATGGGCTGGAGAGTTTTAGTTAGGAAGTGAGATTCGATAGACTGGGGTTGTTTCCTTGGGGACTTGATTAAAATGTACAAAATTATGAGGGGGCATAGAGTGAGTAGACAAAAAGAAATGCTTCCCCTTCTCGAAGAATCATTGGCCAGGGGGCACACATTTAAGGTAAGGGGCAGGAGGTTTAGAGGAGTTGTGAGGAAAAACCTTTTCACCTAGAGGATGATGGGAGTCTGGAACCAATAATAGTAATAATAAAATAAGTAATAATAATGTTTATTATTGTCACAAGTAGGCTTACATTAACACTGTGATGACGTTACTGTGAAAATCCCCTCGTCGCCAGACTCCAGTGCCTGTTTGGGTACACTAAGGGAGAATTCAGAATGCCCAAATTATCTAACAGCATGTCTTTCAGGACTTGTGGGAGGAAACTGGAGCACCAGGAGGAAACCCACAGAAACACAGGGAGAACGTGCAGATTCCGCACAGACAGCGGCCCAAGCAGGGAATCAAACCTGGGAGACTGGAGCTGTGTGATGAACCATCAATTGAACGCGAGACGAGTTGCTGTACAAAAGTTAGGCTTTAATAAGCTAGATGTTAGCCCTGCGGTCTACTACAGTAAATGGATGACCGCTGGGCATACTGGGTATTTATACCCCGCCCTGGAGGCGGGGTTAACTCAGCCTCTCGACCAATCGGGGAGCCGTCACATGACTGGTCTCAACCAATTGGTCGAGAGGCACATGACCGACCAGGGCCAATGGTAAGCCGGTGTTCTGCACCAATGGCAGGCAGCTATGTTAATCATACCACCACATTCACCCCTTGCGGAGAAAGAAGCCGGGGGGGGGGGGGGGGGGGGGGAGAATTGGTGGTATGAGTAGTAGCCAGAGAAGGAAAAAAAATGTTTGGCTTCCCACTGGCCCAGACATTTAACAATAGTACATATTGTCCATACAAGTTCCATGGTGTTGTTGAAAGTTAAATAGACTCGATCAGCCTTTTCGTTGCCCTTGACGTCCTGGCAGACCGCCGCAGTGGAGTTGGTGACGCTGGTTCAGCCGATGGTGGTGGTTCCGCTGCTGTCCTGGAGTCCGGGAGCGATGGTCCTTGAACTGTCTCCGTCACCCGGGCTGGTGGTGGAGACGCCATGGATGGGGGAGGCGTGACCTGGGTGGGGCGCTGGGGGGAAAAAAACAGGGGGGGTCTATGGTGATGGGGGGGAAGGCCGCAGGCCGGCGAGTGCCAAGTCCCGGAGGGAGACCGTGTCCTGCCGACCGTCGGGGTACTCCACGTACGCATACTGCGGGTTAGCGTGGAGTAACCGGACTTGTTCCACCGACGGGTCGGACTTGTGCACCCACACATGCTTCCGGAGCAAGATGGGTCCGGGGATGGCCAGCCACGTCGGGAGAGGGGATCCGGAGAACGACTTCCTGGGGAAAACAAGAAGACGTTCATGAGGTGTCTGATTTGTTGTGGTACAGAGGAGTGAGCAGATAGAACATAAGGCATCGAGGATAACCTCTTGCCATCGGGAAATAGGGAGATCTCTGGACCGGAGGGCCAGTAGTATGGTCTTCCAGATGGTACCATTCTCCCTCCATGTCCACTTGGGATGACAGAGGTTTGATCTTAGAGGCAATAATTCCTGAGATCCAACTTGATCCACGGCCGAATTTTCATATCAGGACACCATGTCATATTACATAGCTGATATGGTTTTTTTTATAAACAATTTTATTGAGGTATTTTTGGCATATAAAACAATGACATTGTATAGTTCTGTACAAAAAGAAAAGCAAATAACACATAGCACAAACCACAACTCCATTCTTGCAAGGGCCTGCCTAAACCACCCCTACTCTACTCTACCGTAGCCCCCCCCCCCCCCCCCCCCCACCCCCCCACCCCCCTGCTGACGATTAATTCTCCGCAAAGAAGTCAATGAATGGTTGCCACCTCTGGGCAAACGCCGATAGTGAACCTCTCAAGGCGAACTTAACTTTCTCCAGACCAAGAAAGCTCATCGTGTTCGATAGCCATACTTCGCCGGGCTACCAGGGAAGCAAAGGCCAAGACGTCGGCCTCCTTCTCCTTCTGGACTCCGGGTCCTCCGACACCCTAAAGATTTCCACCTCAGGACTCATTACCACCCCAGTTTTCAAAACCCGGGACATGATGTCCGCGATTCTCTGCCAGTACCCCCTGAGTTTAGGGCACGACCAGAACATGTGCACGTGATTAGCCAGCCCACCGGCGCATCTAGCACACTTGTCCTCCAGCCTGAAGAATTTATTCATCCGGGCCGCCGTCATGTGGGCCCGGTGCACGACCTTAAACTGGATCAGACTGAGCCTGGCGCATTTTGCGGCCGCGTTTACTCTGCTGAGAGCTTCTGCCCAAATACCGTCCCCCATCTCCCCGCCGAGCTCCTCCTCCCACTTAAGCTTCAGGTCCTCAGTCTGTGTATCCTCTTCTCCCATTAGTTCTTTGTAAATATCAGAGACTCTACCCTCACCTACCTCTCCCCTCGATACTACCCTGTCCTGCCTCCCCTTTGGCGGGAGGCGTGGGAAGAACGGCACCAGCCTGCGCACGAAATCCCGTCCCTGTAAGTATCTAAAGTGATTCCCTCCCGCCAGCCCAAACTTCTCCTCCAGCGCCCTCATGCTCGGGAAGCTCCCTTCAAACAACAGATCACACACCCTCGCAATCCCCACAATCTATATCCGCCGTCCATGTTCCCCGGGGCAAATCGGTGATTGCCGCAGATTGGGGTCCACTCCGATGCTCTCACTTCCCTTATGTGTAGGGGAAGGGGGGCTGGCGTCGCCGAACATCAGCAACTACTACTGGGCGGCCAACATAGCGATGATAAGGAAATGGATGGTGGGTACGGGGTCGGTCTGGGAGCGGATGGAGGCTGCTTCGAGCAGGGGTAGCATGGTGGTTAGCATAAATGCTTCACAGCTCCAGGGTCCCAGGTTCGATTCCCGGCTGGGTCACTGTCTGTGTGGAGTCTGCACGTCCTCCCCCTGTGTGCGTGGGTTTCCTCCGGGTGCTCCGGTTTCCTCCCACAGTCCAAAGATGTGCGGGTTAGGTGGATTGGCCATGCTAAATTGCCCGTAGTGTCCTAATAAAAAAGTAAGGTTAAGGGGGGGGTTGTTGGGTTACGGGTATAGGGTGGATATGTGGGTTTGAGTAGGGATGTAGCATGGCTCGGCACAACATTGAGGGCCGAAGGGCCTGTTCTGTGCTGTACTGTTCTATGTTCTATGTTCTATGTGCCTCCTCCACTGGCCCCAGATCCGAAGAGCCGCTACCACTATAGGGCTGGTGGAGTACCACGACGGTGGGAGCAGCAGAGGCGCCATAACCAGGGCTGCCAAACTGGTGCCCCTGCTCGAAGCAGCCTCCATCCGCTCCCAGACCGACCCCGTACCCACCATCCATTTCCTTATCATCGCTATGTTGGCCGCCCAGTAGTAGTTGCTGATGTTCGGCAACGCCAGCCCCCCTTCCCCTCTGCTCCTTTCAAGCATCACCTTCCTCACCCGCGGGGACTTCCCCGCCCAGACAAATCCCAGGATAATTTTATTCAGCCTCTTAAAGAAGGACCTTGGGATGAAAATGGGGAGACACTGAAATATGAACAAGAATCTCGCGAGGATCGTCATCTTAACAGTATGCATCCTCCCCGCTAGCGACAGCGGGAGCGCATCCCAACTCCGAACCTCCTCCCTCACTCATTCCACCAGTCGGGACAGGTTGAGCTTATGCAACTTGCCCCAGTCCTGTTCCACCTGTATCCCCAAGTATATGAAGCTTTCTCCTACCAGCCTGAACGGCAACACCTTCAAAGAACAAAGAACAAAGAAAAATTACAGCACAGGAACAGGCACTTCGGCGCCGATCCAGATCCTCTATCTAAAACTGTCCCCTATTTTCTAAGAATCTGTATCCCACTGCTCCCTGCCCATTCATGTGTCTGTCTAGATACATCTTCAATGATGCTATCGTGCCCGCCTCTACCACCTCCGCCAGCAATGCGTTCCAGGCAACCACCACCCTCTGCGTAAATAACTTTCCATGCATATCTCCCTTAAACTTTTCCCCTCTCACCTTGAACTCATGACCCCTTGTAATTGAGTCCCCCACTCTGGGAAAAAGCTTCTTGCTATCCACCTTGTCTATACCTCTCATGATTTTGTAGACCTCAATGAGGTCCCCCTCAACCTCCGTCTTTCTAATGAAAATAATCCTAATCTACTCAACCTCTCTTCATAGCTAGCGCCCTCCATACCAGACAACATCCTGGTGAACCTCCTCTGCATCTTCTCCAAAGCATCCACATCCTTTTGGTAATGTGGTGACCAGAACTGTACGCAGTATTCCAAATGTGGCCGAACCAAAGTCTTATACAACTGTAACATGACCTGCCGACTCTTGTACTCGATACCCCGTCCGATGAAGGAAAGCATGCTGTATGCCTTCTTGACCACTCGATCGACCTGCGCAGCCACCTTCAGGGTACAATGGACTTGAACACCCAGATCTCTCTGTACATCAATTTTCCCCAGGGCTTTTTCATTTACCGTATAGTTCGCTCTTGAACTGGATCTTCCAAAATGCATCACCTCGCATTTGGCCGGATTGAACTCCATCTGCCATTTCTCCGCCCAACTCTCCAATCTATCTATATTCTGCTGTATTCTCCGACAGTCCCCTGTACTATCTGCTCCTGCACCAATCTTAGTGTCATCTGCAAACTTGCTAATCAGACCACCTATACCTTCCTCCAGATCATTTATGTATATCACAAACAACAGTGGTCCCAGCACGGATCCCTGTGGAATACCACTGGTCACTGTTCTCCATTTTGAGAAACTCCCTTCCACTCCTGTTGCCCAGCCAGTTCTTTATCCATCTAGCTAGTACACCCTGGACCCCATGAGCCTTCACTTTCTCCATTAACCTACCATGGGGAACATTATCAAATGCCTTACTGAAGTCCATGTATATGGCATCTACAGCCCTTCCCTCATCAATCAACTTTGTCACTTCCTCAAATAATTCTATAAAGTTGGTAAGACATGACCTTCCCTGCACAAAACCATGTTGCCTATCACTGATAATCCCATTTTGTTACAAATGGGAATAGATCCTATCCCTCAGTACCTTCTCCAGCAGCTTCCCTACCACTGATGTCAGGCTCACCGGTCTATAATTATCTGAATTATCCTTGCTACCCTTCTTAAACAAGAGGACAACATTAGCAATTCTCCAGTCCTCCAGTACCTCACCCGTGTTCAAGGATGCTGCAAAGATATCTGTTAAGGCCCCAGCTATTTCCTCTCTCACTTCCCTCAGTAATCTGGAAAAGATCCCATCTGGACCTGGGGACTTGTCCACCTTAATGCCTTTTAGAATACCCAACACATCCTCCCTCCTTATGCCAACTTGACCTAGAGTAATCAAACATCTATCCCTAACCTCAACATCCATCATGTCCCACTCCTCGGTGAATACCGATGCAAAGTACTCGTTAAGAATCTCACCCATTTTCTCTGACTCCATGTAAAACTTTTCTCCTTTGTCCTTGAATGGGCCAACCCTTTCTCTAGTTACCCTCTTGCTCCTTATATATGAATAAAAGCCTTTGGGATTTTCCTTAACCCTGTTTGCTAAAGATATTTCATGACCCCTTTTAGCCCTCTTCATTCCTCGTGTCAGATTGGTCCTACATTCCCGATATTCTTCCAAAGCTTCGTCTGTCTTCAGTCGCCTAGACCTTATTTATACGACCTTTTTCTTCTCAGCTAATTTCACAATTTCACCTGCCATCCATGGTTCCCTAATCTTGCCATTTATATCCCTCATTTTCACAGGGACATGTCTGTCCTGCACTCTAATCAACCTCTCTTTAAAAGCATCCCACATATCAAATGTGGATTTACCTTCAAACAGCTGCTCCCAATCCACATTCAGCCTACTCTCCTGCCCCCTCGCCTGAATTACGAACAAATCGCTCTTAGCCATGTTCAATTTATATCCTGAAAACCATCCAAATTCACTCAGGGGTTCCATGATACCGTCCATCCCCGCCATTGGGTCCGATACGTATAACAGCAGGTCATCCGCATATAACGAGACTCTATGTCCCCCCCCCCCCCCCCTCCCCCTCCCCTCCCCGACCAGCCCTTTCCAGTCCCTTGAAGCTGTCAGAACAATTGCCAGGGGCTCTATGGCCAGCGCGAATAGCAGTGGGGAGGGAGGGCAACCCTGTCTTGACCCGCGGTGCAGTTTGAAGTAATCTGATGTTGTCATCTTCATCCTTACACTAGCCTCTGGGGCCTGATATAACAGCCTAACCCAGTCAATGAACCCCTCCCCGAACCCAAACCGTTACAGCACCTCCCACAGATAGTCCCACTTGACCCAGTCAAAAGCATTTTCTGCATCCATAGCTACCACTATCTCTGCCTCCCTGCTCTCCGGGGGCATAATTATCACTTTAAGCAGCCTTCTTAGATTGGCCACTAGTTGCCTACCCTTTACGAACCCGGTTCGGTCCTCCGCAATTACTTCCGGTAAACAGTCCTCAATTCTAGTCGCCAGGACCTTGGCCAATAACTTAGCGTCTACGTTGATCAAAGATATCGGCCTGTAAGACCCACAGGCCTCCGGGTCTTTACCACGTTTCAGTATAAGCAAAATAGTGGCCTCCGGCATCGTAGGGGGCAGAACACCTCTGTCTCTTACCCCATTGAAAACCCTGACCAGCACCGGCCCCACTATCTCGGCAAACTTTTTATAAAACTCCACCGGATACCCAACCGGCCCCGGGGCTTTACCTGACTGCATGATCTTCAGGCCCCCCAATACCTCTTCGATCCTGACCAGGGCCCCCAGTCCGTCTACCAACCCCTACCCACTCTGAGGAAGGTCAGTCCGTCCAGGAATCGCCTCATCCCCACCGGTCCACTGGGGGGTTCCGAAGTGTACAGCTTACTATAAAAGTCCTTAAACACCTTGTTCAGCCCTGCCGGGTCCCCCACCAGATTTCCCTCCCCATTCGCTATCCTACCTATCTCCTCAGAAGCTTTTCTCTTCCTTAGTTGTTGCGCGAGCATTCTGCTGGCCTTCTCTCCATGCTCATATATCACGCCTTTTGCCTTTCTAAGCTGCTCTACGGCCTTGCCTGCAGTCAGCACCCTGAACTCGGCCTGCAGCCTCTGTCGTTTCCTGAGTAACTCTGGCCTCGGGGACCCCGCGAAGCTCCTGTCTGTCCGTAAAATTTCCTGAACCAGTCGGTCCGTTTCTGCCCTATCTTTCCTGCCCCTATGAGCCCAGATTGAGATCAGCTCCCCTCTCACCACTGCCTTCAGTGCCACCAAAGCACCGCTGCTGAGACTTCTCCGGTATCATTTACCTGCAGGTAATTCTGCATGCATCTCCTGCGTCTCTCACACACTGCCTCATCCGCTAGCAATCCAACTTCCAGCCTCCATTGTGGGTGCTGAAAGCTATCCTTATAAATCTGTTGATCAACCCAGTGTGGAGCATGGTCCGATATGGCAATTGCCGAATATTCTGCCCCCACCATCCGGGCCAGCAAGTCCCTACTTATGACAAAGAAATAGATTCGGGAATACACTTTGTATACGTGGGAGTAGTACGAAAACTCCCTCGCCGACGGCCAAATCAATCTCCACGGATCAGGCCCCCCCATTTGCTCCATGAACCCTCTCAGTTCCTTTGCCATCGCTGGCAACCTGCCCATTTTTGAACATGACCGATCCAGGCTCGGGTCCAGGACTGTGTTAAAGTCCCCACCCATGATCAGTTTGCGCGAGTCCAAGTCGGGGATCTTCCCTCGCAACCTCCTGATAAAATCCACATCATCCCAATTAGGGGCATACACACTAACCAAGACTACTCTCACCCCTTCGAGCTTATCCCTAACCATAACAAATCTGCCGCCCCCATCCGCAACTGTACCCTCCGCCTCAAATTGAACTCTTTTATTAATCAGGATCGCAACCCCCCTAGTCGAACCCCGAATGAAAGACCTGACTAACCCAGCCCTTCCTTAACCTAACCTGGTCTGCCATTTTCAGGTGCGCCTCCTGCAGCATGACTACGTCCGCCTTCAGAACCCACAAATGCGCGAACGCACGCTCCCTCTTCACTGGCCCGTTTAGCCCTCTAACATTCCAGGTGATCAGCCTGGTTGGGGGGAAATTCCCCCCCCCCCTTTGCCGATCAGCCATCCCCTTTCCTTGGCCAGCCCCCCCAGCCATGTGTTGTGCATCCTTGGCCCGCCTCCTGGCTGGCTCCACCCATGACCTCCTCACTGTTGCCATGTCCAATTTCCATCCTTGTCAGCAGAGCAATTCCCCCCTCCACCCCCTCCCCCCGCCCAGCAACACCATCCTACCACCTAACCCTGCTCTAATCTAACTATATGAACACCCCCCCCCCCCACCTGTCTTCCATTGACTAGCCCACCCAGCTAGACTGGTGGCTCCCAGCTTCGATGCCAGTGCGTCTCTCACCCATTGTTCCCTGGATCCCCTCCCTCCCGTCCCATCCATACCACCTCCCCAAACCAGCCCTGCTTAAACAAAAACTCTATACAAGTCAGACACATCCCCAACAATAGTGCAATTTAAATCAAACCAATAAGAGATAAGAAGTACCAGGCACTCTCAGCCCTTTCTCTCCAAACACAGAAAAAGAATGCAAAAATTAATTTCCCGCGAAACCCCCATCATAGCCGCACCTTTTTAACTATTAACTATTTTCTTTTTTATATTTTCCCCCTACCAAAACTCCAACCAAACAAGAAACCCAAAAAGAAAACATTCAAGGAAACCCCGAAAAAGAACAAGAAAAAAATACATCGCAACCAAAATACATCAACCTAAAAATGTCGAAAAGAAAAAAACTCAAAAAGAACAGACCCAAGCATGCAGCCATCTCTCACAGCGAGAGAGAAACAAAATAGACTTAAAAGTTCTACCATGAGTCCAAGAGTCCTCAGCTCAGGGCCAGCCCATGCTTTGTAACAAAGTCCATCGCCTCCTCGGGTTCCTCGAAATAGTGGTGTTGGCTCTCATACGTAACCCACAGTCGCGCCGGAAAAAGCAGCCCGAACTTCACCTTGTTCTTATACAAAATCTCCTTTACCTGCCTGTAGCCTCCCCCCCTCCTGGCCACCTCTGTACTCAGGTCTTGGTAAACGCGCAGGGTGCCATTGTCCCAAGTGCAGCTTCATGGCTCTTGGCCCATTGCAGAACCCGCTCCTTGTCCAGGTACCTGTGGAACCGGACCACCATCACTCATGCGGGACCCCCTCGTCGCGGCTGCCTCACCTGCACTCTGTGTGCCTTGTCCACCACCAGCGGGCGAGGGAACACCTCGTTCCCCAACAGCTTCTGAAACATATCCTCCACATACGCGGCAGCATCCAGCCCCTCAGCCCCCTCAGGGAGGCGAACGATTCTTACATTCTGCTGGCGAGATCTGTTGTCCAGGTCCTCCAGCCTTTCCAGGAGCATCTTTTGCTGATCCCTCAACCTCCGAATCTCCACGTCCGCCACCGTTTGAAAGTCGGCCTGCTCCTCCCCCGTCTTCTCCAGCTTCTGGAGCTTCTCAGCCTGATTATCCAACCTTTTATAAAATCGGTCAATCGACTTCTGGAGCGGCTCCAAATTATTGCGCTTCAGAGCTAAAAAGCCCTCCAGCATGGCCTGTAGCAGCTGCTGTAGGCTGAGCTGTCAGCGCCTTGCTCTGGACATCAGCCATATTGGTCTTTCTCACAGCATTCATCGTGCCCTTCTTCTGCTGTTTACGGTCTCTCAAGCTTCTTAAGTCCATACAACTCTGTATGGGTTCAGCACCTGAGTACTATTGCTTTCCAGTTCCGCGCTCAAAAGTGCAAAAAGGTCAGGGGGAAAGGTCCAAAAGTCTGACCGAAACGGGAGCCACCAAATGAGCGACCCACTCCCTCATAGCCGCCACCAGAAGTCCTAATAAGGGTTTTTTATGTTGCAGTTGGGATGGCTCATTCATAAGATCTCGAGGCTTGTACATTTCAACATAAACACTTTTATTGTTAGGATTTACAGTTCCAAATACGATCTTTCTTGGTCCATGCAGGTTTTCTGCTTATTGAGTTCTGTCCAGAGTTCTGCTCTCTGACCATGTGACTACATGCATCACTCTGTGGGCGGTGCCACTCTCCAGTTCCATGTTGGCTCTTGCTCTGTTGAGCACCTGATATTATAATCCATGCGGGCACACATCAGCACAATGCGACAAAGTCTTATGTCTTGACAGCTCTTTCACAGTCTTGGTCTGTCATGCATGATGGGAGGTTGTGGTACTCTGTTTCTGGTACTTTGATCAAGTGATAAAGTTTCTTCTTTTTCCAGCATTTCAATTCAGCATCTTTTTCATCGACCATTTTAACATATTGGTTCTTGCGTTTTTCTTTTTTTTTAAACAGACAATTTTATTGAGGTATTTTTGGCATTGTAAACAGTAACAATATACATTAGTGTGCAGATACCAATTACAAAAAATATAGTGCAAATAACAGTACCACTCTCGCAGATAGACCCGCCTATTCTTCCCCCCTACTCTACGCTATTCTACCCCCCTCCACCACCGCCCCCCCCCCCCCCCTCCCCCCACCCCCGCTGATGATTAGTTCCCCGCAAAGAAGTCGATGAATGGTTGCCACCTCCGGTCAAACCCCGATAGTGATCCCCGTAAGGCGAACTTGATTTTTTCCAAGCCCAGAAAGCTTGCCATGTCCGACAGCCATACTTCGTTCCTTGGGGGCTTTGAGTCCCTCCAGGCCAACAGTATTCATCGCCGGGCTATCAGGGAAGCAAAGGCCACAACGTCGGCCTCTATCCGCTCCTGTACTCCCGGGTCTTCCGACACCCCAAAAATCGCCACCTCTGGACTCATCGCCACCCTTGTTTTCAGTACCCGGGATATGACGTCCGCAAATCCATGCCAGTATCCCTGAGTTTTGGACACGCCCAGAACATGTGGACATGGTTCGCTGGTCCTCCCCCACACCTAACACACTTGTCCTCCAGCCCAAAGAATTTGCTCATCCGGGCCACCGTCATGTGGGCCCGGTGAACCATCTTGAACTGAATCAGGCCGGGCCTGGCACATGTTGCGGTTGCTTTTACCCTCCTCAGAGCATCTGCCCATACGCCTCCCTCCAACTCCCCACCAAGCTCCTCCTCCCACTTAAGTTTCAGTTCCTCGGTCCCTGTGTCCTCCGCTCCCATAAGCTCCTTATAAATATCCGAGACTCTCCCCTCTCTTACCTCACCCCTGGAAACTACCCTGTCCTGGATGCACCTTGGTGGAAGGTGTGGAAAGGACGGGACCTGTCTACCTACGAAATCCCGCACCTGCAAATACCGAAAATCATTCCCCCTCGCCAGCCCGAACTTCTCCTCCAGCGCCCTTATGTTCGCAAAGCTCCCTTCCAGGAACAAGTCGCCCATCCTTCCCACCCCAGCCCTCCGCCACGCTCGAAACACGCCATCCATCTTCCCCGGGACAAATCGATGGTTGTCACATATTGGGGACCAGACCGACACTCCCACTTCCACCGCATGCTTCATCCATTGGCCCCAAATCCGCAAAGCCGCCACCACTATAGGGCTGGTGGAGTACCTGGCCGGCGGGAGCGGCAGGGGAGCCGTGACCAGGGCTGCCAAGCTGGTGCCCCTGCACGAAGCAGCCTCCACCCATTCCCAAACCAACCCCGTACCCACCATCCATTTCCTTATCATGGCTATGTTAGCTGCCCAGTAGTAGTTGCTGAGGTTCGGCAATGCCAGCCCCCCCCCCCTCGCTACGGTTCCGTTCCAGCATCCCTCTCTTTACCCGTGGGGTCTTCCCCGCCCAAAGAAATCCCAGGATGATTTTATTGATTCTTTTAAAGAAGGACCACGGAATGAAAATAGGGAGACACTGAAAAATAAACAGGAATCTCGGGAGGATCGTCATCTTCACCGTCTGAACTCTCCCCGCTAGTGACAGCAGGAGTGCATCCCACCTCCGAAACTCGCTCATTTGCTCCACCAGCCTGGACAAGTTCAACTTATGCATCTTACCCCAGTCGCGCTAGTATCCCAGTATCCCTAGATACCTAAAACTTTCCCCAACCAGCCTAAATGGTAGCTCCCTCAGCCTATTCTCCTGACCCCTCGCCTGCACCACAAACATATCGCTTTTTGCCATGTTCAACTTGTAGCCCGAAAACCGGCCAAACGCCCCTAGGATTTCCATAATCCCATCCATCCCTGCCGCTGGATCTGACACATACAAAAGCAGGTCATCTGCATAGAGCAAGACCTTGTGTTCTAACCCCCCCCTCCCCCCTGACCATTCCCTTCCATCCCCTTGCCGCTCTCAGAGCAATTGCCAGCGGTTCTATGGCCAACGCAAACAGCAGTGGAGAGAGGGGGCATCCCTGTCTTGTCCCGCGGTGTAGCCTAAAACACTCAGATGTCGTCCTGTTCATCCTTACACTAGCCTCCGGGGCCTGATATAGCAGTTTAACCCAGTCCACATAGCCCTCTCCAAACCCAAACCGTCCCAGCACCTCCCATAAATAGTCCCACTCCACCCGGTCAAAAGCCTTTTCGGCATCCATTGCCACCACTACCTCCACCTCTCTGCCCTCCGGGGGCATCATAATCACATTGAGTAGCCTTCTTAGATTGGCTACCAGCTGCTTGCCCTTAACAAACCCCGTTTGGTCCTCCACAATCACGTCCGGTACGCAGTCTTCGATTCTGGACGCCAGGATCTTGGCCAGCAGTTTAGCGCCTACATTAATCAGGGAGATTGAGCTATAGGACCCACAGACCTCCGGATCCTTATCCCGTTTTAATATCAGCGAGATGGTGGCTTGCGACATCATCGGGGGTAGCACCCCATTGTTCCTCGCCTCGTTAAACACCCTAACCAGCACCGGCCCCTGTATACCCGCAAACATTTTGTAGAACTCCACTGGATACTCGTCCGACCCCGGGGCTTTACCCGACTGCACGGCTTTCAGCCCCCCCCCCATTACTTCTTCAGCTCTAATCGGGGCCCCCAGCCCCTCTACCATCCCCCTGCCCACCTTTGGGAAGGTCAGCCCATCTAAGAAGCGCCTCATCCCCTCTGGCCCCGTGGGGGGTTCCGAGGTATACAGCTTACTGTAAAAGTCCCTGAATACCCTGTTCAGTCCTGCCGGGTCTCCCACCCGGTTCCCTGCCCCGTCCACTACCGTCCCTATCTCCCTGGCCGCCTCCCTCTTCCTGAGTTGCTGTGCAAGCATTCTGCTGGCTTTCTCCCCATACTCATACACCGCGCCCCTGGCATTTCTGTGTTGCTCTACCGCCTTCCCAGTGGATAGCGTTCCCAGCTCCACCTGCAGTCTCCGTCGTTCCCTAAGTAGCTTTGCCCTCGGGGCGTCCGCATATTCCTGTGTCATCTCCTGCAGCAGTCTGTCCGTCTCTGCCCTATCCGTTCTGTCCCTATGGGCTCGGATTGAGATCAGTTGCCATCTCACCACCGCCTTCAGCGCCTCCCAGAGCACCGCTGCTGAGACTTCCCCTGTATCGTTGACCTGCAGGTAATCCTGCATGCATTTCCCCACTCTCACACACACACCCTCTCCTCTGCCAACAATCCCACCTCTAACCTCCATTGTGGATGCTGGTAACTTTCTTTGCAGACCAGCAGGTCGACCCAATGTGGAGCATGGTCCGAAATAGTGATCGCCAAGTATTCTGTATCCCTCGCCCCCTCCAAAAAGTCCCTACTCATAATAAAGAAGTCAATACGAGAATAAACCTTGTGACCATGTGAATAGAACAAGAACTCCTTCCCCCGTCGGCCGGCTGATTCTCCAGGTGTCCGTCCCCCCCCCCCCCATCATCCCACTTGTTCCATGAACCCTCTCAGTTCTCTTGCCATTGCCGGGACCCTGCCCGTTCTGGAGCACGACCGGTCCAGGTCGGGGTCGAGGACTGTATTAAAGTCCTCACCCATAATCAACTTGTGCGAATCCAAGTCGGGGATTTTCCACAGCAGTCTTTTGATGAAATCTACATCATCCCAGTTTGGAGCGTAAACATTCACTAGGACCACCTTCACCCCCTCAAGCTTGCCCCGGACCACGAGAAATCTACCCCCACCATCCGCAACTGTGCTGTCCGCCTCAAACTTAACCCGTTTGTTAATCATGATCGTGACCCCTCTGGTCTTAGCGTCAAGCCCTGAATAGATGACCTGGCTAACCCAGCCCTTCCATAATCTAATCTGGTCCGCCACTTTCAAATGTGTCTCCTGCAGCAACATTACATCCGCCTTCAGAGCCCGTAAGTGCGTGAACACACGTGTCCTCTTGACCGGCCTGTTTAATCCTCTAACATTCCAGGTGATCAGCCTGGTTGGAGGGCACCCTGCCCACCCCCCGTACGCCGATCAGCCATCCCCCTTCTTGGGCCCACCCCCTGCCCATGTGCCGCGCCTCCCCGGTCCGCCTCTTGGCAGCTCCCACCCCCGACCCCTTCTCTGTTACCTGGTTCAGTTCCCTCCCTCGTCAGCAGATCATCTCCCCCCCCCCCCCCCCCAGCAACAACCCCTTGTAACCTAACCCCTGCCATATACTGGCTGTATTCAAACCCCCCACCTTGCTCCCGTTGACTAGCTCAAAGCAGCTAGTCTGGTGGCTCTCAACTCCGGCGCCACCATGTCTCACACCTATTGTCCCCCCGCTCCCCTCCCCCCCCCCTCCCATCAACACCACCTCCCCAGAACAGCCCTGTTCGAGCAATCGCTCTGGGACCGAGACAGAGAGAAAACAAACAAAGAACAAAGCAACATTCCCAGAAGAAGAAAAAAGCAGAGAACCCGAACAGCCCCCCAGCACCGAACAACTTAAACTTTAACTATCACTTTGGCTTTAACTTTAAAACTTTCAAACAGGCTGTGGTGAATTATAAACCTAGTAATTCACACTGTGTTGTATTATATGTATTGTGTCCTTGTGGGCTCTGTATATGAGCCGTTGCGCGGCTCTGCCCATAGGGGGCGATGACGAGTTTGTACTGGGCTCCACTCTTGGCTCCGCCCATGGCTCCTCCCACTGACCGGAAGTATAAAGCTCTGCAGTCATGAGCCTGCTGCCAGTTCATCTTGTCGCAGGCAGGCTCTGTTGTAAGATTATTAAAACCACTGTTCACTTCCAATCACGTGTCTTGTGAATTGATGGTCTCATCACAGGCAAACACAGACACAAGAACACCCCCAGTTTTAAGTAAAAGAGCATGCCGAACGACATCGCTAACACGAACGGCAATCTGTGAACAACTGCAGACATCCCTTAGTATACTCTAACTTCAGTCCATGGGTCCTCAGTTCGGCACCAGTCCATGCCCCTTAGCGAAGTCCATCGCTTCCTCCGGGTCGTCAAAATAATGTTGCTGTTCCCGGTATGTGACCCAAAGCCGCGCTGGGAAAAGTAGCCCGAACTTGACCTTCTTTTTAAACAGGAGCTCTTTAATTTGTCTGTAGGCTGCCCTCCTTCTGGCCACCTCCTGGCTCAGATCCTGGTCGTTACACAGGACACTGTTGTTCGATGAGCAGATCCTCGTGCTCTTGGCCCACTGTAGAACCCGCTCCTTGTCCACGAACCTATGGAACCTGACCACCATCGCCCGCGCCCCCCCCCCCCCCCTCCCCCGGGCCCCCCTCCCCCTCGTGGCTGCCTCGCCTGCACTCTGTGTGCCCTGTCCAGCTCCAATGGACGCAGGAAGAAATCATCCCCCACCAGCTTCTGCAGCATGTCTGCCACATATGCCGTGGCATCCACTCCCTCGACCCCCTCCGGGACCCCAATGATTCTCAGATTCTGCCGGCGAGACCTGTTTTCCAGGTCCTCCAGCTTGTCCATCAGCCTTGCTTGCTGCTCCTTCAACTTACTAAATGTCCACGTCCGCTACCATTTGGAAATCTGCCTGCTCTTCCACTGTCTTCTCCAGTGCCTGGACCTTCTTATCCTGAGCATCCAGCCTCTGGTCAAGATGCTCCACTGCTTTCTGGAGAGGTTCCAAATTATCCCCCTTCAGTGCTGCAAAGCTCTCTTTCATGACCTGCAGCATGTTGTCTAGTGCTACCTGTACCGTCCTTTCCGTGGTCTGTTCATCGGCCATCTTTCCTCCCACTTGAGCTTCCACACCACCTTTGTTCAGCCCCTTCTTTGCCTGTTTTCGCTCCCTTCTGCTCCTAAAGCAAATACAACTCTGTATGGATCCAGATCTAGAGTGCTATTGTTTTTCACTCCAGCGCTCAAAAGTTCAAAAAAGTCGTGGGAAAAGGTCTTAAAGTCAGACCAGAGCGAGAGCCACTAAATGTGCGACTTATTCCCTCATAGCCGCCACCGGAAGTGGTTCTTGCGTTTTTCTATTAGTGTGACCACTCAGCAATCTACTTCTGACACGTAATCTCAATTTCTTTCTCTGTCTGAATTACTGATTCTGCCGCCGATTTCAATATTTTTACCTCTTCAGTTAATTTATCATTGACAAGCTTCTATATATTAATTATTTTGCAGCGACTGTTCAAAATAATAATAATAATAACCTTTATTAGTGTCACAAATAGGCTTACATTTAAACTGCAATGAAGTTACTGTGAAAAGCCCCTAGTCGCCACACTCTGGCGCCTGTTCAGGTACACTGAGGGACAATTCAGAATGTCCAAATTACCTAACGATGTGGAGATGTCGGCGTTGAACTGGGGTGAGCACAGTAAGAAGTCTTACAACACCAGATTAAAGTCCAACAGATTTGTTTCAAACACTAGCTTTCGGAGCACTGCACTTCGGAGCATTCCTGCTCATTTACCTGAGGAAGGAGCAGTTCTGTAAAACCTTACAAAACCTGTTTTGTAAGACTTCTTACCAAATTACCGAAAAGCACATCTTTCGGGACTTGTGGGAGGAAACCGGAGCACCCGGAGGAAACCCACGCAGACACAGGGAGAGGGTACAGACTCCGTACAGTGACCCAAACCGGGAATCGAGCCTAGGGCCCTGGCGTTGTGAAGCAACAGTGCTAACCACTGTGCTACCGTGCCGCCCATTAATTTCGCCAAATTAATTTTGAAGCTACATCATGATGAATATTCCTGCTAATGTCAAAATCTGAATTGACAGGAATGCCTGCAAACATTAATGTAAAACATCATCTGGATGCTGAAGCAACTTGTCTTTTCTGCCTCCTTCTATGTTCCCCCAAAAAATAGAATCTTGGCTTATTGTACAGCCATGGGTTTTAATAGTTACTACTAATGGTTTGGTTACTAAGAGGAGGCTATTCATTAGAACAGGTTATAGGGTTAATGAGCATTATATTAAATGTAACATAAATCTAAACCATTACAAAACCAGTAACATTGAAATTAACGGGAAATGGAAAACACTTCGATAGCTGGAGTCACACAAAGCACAAAGGAAGATAGTTCTGGTTGTTGGAAGCCAGGACATCAGTGCAGGAGTTCCTCAGGGCAGCGTCCTACCATCTTCAGCTGCTTCATGGATGAGCTTTCCTCTCATAAGTTCAGAAATGGGCATGGTTGCTGATGATTGCACAGTGTTCAATAACATCCTAAATCCTCAGCAGTGAAAACAGCATACATTCAGGCTGTCTATATTTCCAATGAGACACACATAGGAATTGTCCAAGGTTAGTCGTTTGCAAACTTCAAAGATCAGTCTGGGAATGAAGAGGAGTAAGTATGTCTACCAAAAAAGTCGATAGAGCAATAGCCTTGCTCATTCTACTCTACAAATGCGAGACTTGGACTGTGCACCATCACCATGCCAATAAGCTCAACCACTTTCACTTGGGCTACCTTAGGAAGCTTCTGAAGGTCAGAAAATAGGACCACATATCGGACACTGGGACAGTGACCCGAGTTGGCGTGCCAAGCATCCACACTTTATCGAGACAGTCGCAACTGAATTGGACCGGTCATTTAACTTATCAAAGCAAATTTTCAATGGAGAGCTTGAGTCTTGTTTGTGCTATCATGGTGAACAAAGGAAGTGCTGCAAGGACATTCTGAAGGCTTCAAGCTTTGATCTTGGCATCAAGTCCTGGGAGAAGCTCACCCACGATCTCACACTTTAATGTCTGAGTGGTGCCAGCTACTCTTATGGTGAAAATGTGCCATTAGTTCAGAAGACTTTAGAACAGACAGGCTGCAGCTGTGCTTTATGTGTTATGCGATGTCAGACATGAAAGAAAGAAGGCTTCACAGACCAAAAGCGATCCCCATCCCAGGGGAGACCCCTTGATCTGTCCCCTCCAGCCCAGCTCGAGCTCCCCAAACCCCAGCTCGATTTAAGCTCTGCCCCCTCCATCCCCACCCTGATGGGCATCTGGCCAGCAGCTGCTGTTCCTTTGTATTCCCTGGAGTTAAGTGGAGAGGGATACTCACTTCCTTGCTTCCCCCTCAGAGTCCATGGTGCCTGTTCCCAACTTTTATGGACCTGTAGTGAATTGCGCCGATGTGACTTCTCGCTGCAGTGGGGGGAGCAGGAAAGCATACCGGGTGGCTGCTGCATTTGACTTTAACCTTGCACCGAGATTCTTGGTGTATCAGGATGCTTGCTGGACAGCCCCATGACACTGCCATTGTGTTTTGAAGAGTCTGGCTCCAACAAGGTACAGGACATTACACAGAGTTCGGACACATCTTTCTCACTGTGGAAGTGCTGACCAACTCCATGACTGCACTTGTGGCCCAGGTTATCGTGGTTGATGGTGCAGGTGGAATTCACCCAATGTCTCAGTAATTTAGTGGAAGCTCAGGCAGAATTCATAGATCCACTCTTATAATCATGCAGGCTCAGAATGCTGCCATCAAGTCTGCAGATCTCCATATTCAAAGACGCATACAGGCTCACACAGAAATCTGTCCTCCGTCAGATTACTGGAAGTTTTGAGTTCCATGGTTCACCATCCTGCTGTCCTCTCTTAGAATCTGTGCTCCCACCGCTGTCACTTTGCCAATGCCTTTGTTCTTCCCTCTCAGCTAGCCAACCCACAATGCTACCACCTTTTCTGGGATGGTTTAGTTAGAAGCTGGGGCCAGAAGGGCCCAGACCTGGCCGAGATCATCCTTCAAGGGTATCTGCAGTCTGCCCCAGAGGAAGTTATTAGCCTTCCAACATCTATCTGAAACCACAGGATAGCAGTGAGAAGCAATGGTGATGCTGGGATTATTTTCAAAGGCAACTGGAGTCTCAGCTGGTGACTAAAGACATCCTGTCTGGAGGTAAGGAGTTCCTGATGCCTTCGCCTTGCCTCTTCTGCTCCTCCTGAGGTGGCCTCTGGCTGCCCACAAGTTTGTTGAGAGGACAGCTGGTGACAAATTTGGAGACACACTCTGGATGGACTACCACTCCCAGGGTGCAGTGTGCGTGTCGTCCACGCATGCGCATTTCTCCTGCTGAGCTTCCTGTTTTGATGACAACCGAACCTGTGCGTCGGGGGAGGGTGCCGGGGAGCGGCACTCATCCCTGTCGCCGATTGGTTAAGCGCCCAAGCGGCCGGCCTCCTGGATGGGTGGCGGGTCTGTCAATCACCGGCTTTAATCGTGTTTGGTTGAGAGCGTGGCGGCAGTTGACCGCGAGCGATCCAGGAGCCGCTGTCGTGTGAGTGACCGGCCCGGTGAGGGGAGGGATGACTGGGCTTCTGTCCGTGAATCAGGGAGCGGCCAGGCTGTGACCTTACCCGGCGATGGGCTCCCTCGGAAACTTCCCCCAACTCCAGTCGGGGCCGGGTGGCAGTGCATCATTCGCCGGTGGGGAGGGGAGCCGGGGACTTGGCCCAGCTCCTCTCCCCCCCCCCCCCCCCCCGGCAACCCGGCAGTGTTGTGGTGATTTGCACCTATCTGAGTTAACTCCTCAGTAAGGGCAGCTTTTCCAATGATTTGACATTGGTGTTTATTCCTTTAACACCCTGCACTGCAATCGGATCATTCGCAACCTTTTTGTTTTGTACTTATGTAGTTTTATTTTCTAAAATGTCTGGTGACTGATGGGCAATTGAAATACCTCGGACACGATGAATGGTTAATGACACATTTTTGTGTCTTGAAGTTGCAGCTTCATTAATGTACAAATGGTATGTTGTGACACATCCATGGTGAAACAACACACATGTAAGTTTGCAGGAGAGAAAGCCCAGTGATGACTTGCATTTAGAAGGATCTCACTTTCAGAACGAAAATAGGATGATGTACTTGTCGGAGGAATGTAATGAACTGTTCTTGTTAGAACTGAAACTGGATGACAATGTGCAATCAATGTTCAATTGTCTGATAGTTAAGATAGGATTTTTGCTTACTGTTGGAACACTTGGCTTTGTTTATGTAGTGTCTCTGGTTGGCAAATTTTAGGAGTGATTTTGTAGATTCAACCTCATAGAATTTACAGTGCAGAAAGAGACCATTTGGCCCATCGAGCCTGCACCAGCCCTTGGAAAGAGCACCCAACTTAAGCTCCCACCTCCCTATCCCCGTTACCCAGTAACCCCATCTAACCTCTTTTTTTTGACACTAAGGGCAATTTGTCATGGCCAATCCACCTAACCCGCACATCTTTGGACCGTGGGAAGAAACCGGAGCACCCGGAGGAAACCCACGCAGACACGGGGAGAACTTGCAGACTCTGCACAGACAGTGACCCAAGTCGGACCTACACTTTGCAATTTTATGTGGATGAATTTGTGTTCTCTCTCTTGTGTATCCCTCATAGAGAAAGGGGGATTTCCACATTATTAAAGCTTTGGGAAAGAGTGATTCAGAGCAGTCAGTTGTCTTGTGAGCACTGCTGTTGACGAGTGTGAAGGATAGCATATTTGAAGCTTTGAATAAATGCAAGACAAGAGTTCAGAAGAGTATTAACCAAAGTAGCATTGATAATACAGGGTTGAGGGTGAAATATTTTCCTTTATAATTGCTGGTTATGTGAGCAGAATTTAAGCCTTTGACAGAATTGGGCTTCAAAGATCATTAAGGTTTGCTGAAATACTTGAGCTCAGTGATGAAACACCATTTTGGAAAAGTCTTTGGTAGATAACTGAAGATCTGATAATAGGGTCAGGAATGTTGACAATTTCACCTTCAGTTAAGCTATTTACAGTGCGGTATTGTTGGTTAGGATTGGAAAAATACAAAACAAAGTCTCTAGAAGAATTGTGAGGAAGAAGTTGGATTTCAGAATTGAAAGAACTGAAACTGGGTGACAAGCAGTTTAAATTGTGATAAGGATGCAAGGAGGCTTCATGAGGATTTGGACAGGCTAAATGAATGGACTAGCACATGGAAAATGAAATATAATGTTAAGTTATTCACTTGGTGAAGAAAATAGGCAGAATATTTCTTAAATTTTGAGAGGTTGGTAAGGGATCTGAGTGTCCTTGTTCATGAATCACGGTAGCACAAGTGATAGCACTGTGGCTTCACAGAGTCAGGGTCCCAGGTTTGATTCCCCACTGTCTGTGCGGAGTCTGCACGTTCTCCCCATGCCTGTGGGTTTCCTCCGGGTGCTCTGCTTTCCTCCCACAGTCCAAAGACGTGCAGGTGAGGTGGATTGGCCATGATAAATTGTCCTTAGTGGCCAAAAAGGTTAGGAGGGGTATTGGGGATTACGGGGATGGGGTGGAAGTGAGGCCTTAAGTGGGTCGGTGCAGGCTCGATGGGCCGAATGGCCTCCTTCTGCATTCTTACGTTCTATGAAAGTTAGCATGTAGGTGGAGCAACTATTTGCCTTCCAAATTGCATGTTGGCCTTCTTCACCGAGGGATTTGAGTGTAATCCCTGAGATGGCAGGGTTGTTTTGAGGAGAGATTGAGGAAACTGGATCTCTATTCTCTAGAGTTTCAAGCAATGAGGGGTGACCTCATTGGGATTTATAAAATTATTACAAGGCATGACAGGGTCGATAGACGATTTCTCCTCTGGCTGGTGAGACTAAAACTGGGGACTGAGAGGGATGGGGGTCATAATCCCAGGACTAATTCAGCAGGGGGATGGGAACCTAAATTGTAGTCCTAGTGTACAGGATGTTGAGAGTAGTGAGGTCAGGGATAGGGTTAAAAGTTCGAAAGAGGGCACCGGCAAGCAAGACGCTGGTTTGAAGTGTGTCTACTTCAACGCCAGGAGCATCCGGAATAAGGTGGGTGAGCTTGCAGCATGGGTTGGTACCTGGGATCTCGATGTTGTGGCGATTTCGGAGACATGGGTAGAGCAGGGACAGGAATGGTTGTTGCAGGTTCCAGGATTTAGATGTTTCTGTAAGAACAGAGAAGATGGTAAAAGAGGGAGGGGGTGTGGCATTGTTAATCAAGGAAAGTATTACGGCGGTAGAAAGGACGTTTGAGGACTCGTCTACTGAGGTAGTATGGGCCGAGGTTAGGAACAGGAGAGGAGAGGTCACCCTGTTGGGAGTTGTCTATAGACCTCCGAATAGTTCCAGAGATGTAGAGGAAAGGATTGCAAAGATGATTCTCGACAGGAGCGAGAGTAACAGGGTAGTTGTTATGGGGGACTTTAACTTTCCAAATATTGACTGGAAATACTATAGTTCGAGTACTATAGATGGGTCAGTTTTTGTGCAGTGTGTGCAGGAGGGTTTTCTGACACAGTATGTAGACAGGCCAACAAGGGGCGAGGCCACATTGGATTTGGTACTGGGTAATGAAGCCGGCCAGGTGTTAGATTTAGATGTAGGTGAACACTTTGGTGATAGTGATCACAACTCGGTTATGCTTACTTTAGCAATGGGCAGGGATAGGTATATACCGCAAGGCAAGAATTATAGCTGGGGGAAAGGCAATTATGATGCTATTCGGCAAGATTTAGGATGTATTGGATGGGGAAGGAAACTGCAGGGGATGGGTACAATCAAAATGTGGAGCTTTTTCAAGGAACAGCTACTGCATGTCCTTGATAAGTATGTACCTGTCAGACAGGGAGGAAGTTGTCGAGCAAGGTAACCGTGGTTTACTAAGGAAGTTGAAACACTTGTCAAGAGGAAGAAGAAGGCTTATGTTAGGATGAGACATGAAGGCTCAGTTAGGGCACTTGAGAGTTACACGTTAGCCAGGAAGGACCTAAAGGGAGAGTTAAGAAGAGCGAGGAGAGGACACGAAAAGTTGTTGACGGATAGGATCAAGGAAAACCCTAAGGCTTTCTATAGGTATATCAGGAATAAAAGAATGACTAGAGTAAAATTAGGGCCAATCAAGGATAGTAGTGGAAAGTTGTGTGTGGAATCAGAGGAGATAGGGGAAGCGTTAAATGGGTATTTTTCATCAGTGTTTACACTGGAGAAAGACAATGTTGTCGAGGAGAATACTCAGGTTCAGTCGACCAGGCTAGATGGAATTGAGGTTCAAAAGGAGGAGGTGTTATCAATTTTGGAAAATGTCAAAATAGATAAGTCCCCTGGGCCAGATGGGATTTATCCTAGGATTCTCTGGGAAGCCAGGGAGGAGATTGCAGAGCCTTTGTCCTTGATTTTTATGTCGTCTTTGTCGTCAGGAATAGTGCCGGAAGACTGGAGGATAGCAAATGTCCCCTTGTTCAAGAAGGGGAGTAGAGACAACCCTGGTAATTATAGACCTGTGAGCCTCACTTCGGTTGTGGGTAAAATGTTGGAAAAGGTTATAAGAGATAGGGTTTATAATCATCTTGAAAAGAACAAGTTGATTAGCGATAGTCAACATGGTTTTGTGAAGGGTAGGTCATGCCTCACAAACCTTATTGAGTTTTTTGAGAAGGTGACCAAACAGGTGGATGAGGGTAAAGCGGTTGATGTGGTGTATATGGATTTCAGTAAGGCGTTTGATAAGGTTCCCCACGGTAGGCTATTGCAGAAAATAAGGAAGTATGGGATTGAAGGTGATTTAGCGGTTTGGATCAGGAATTGGGTAGCTGAAAGAAGACAGAGGGTGGTGGTTGATGGCAAATGTTCATCCTGGAGTTCAGTTACTAGTGGTGTACCGCAAGGATCTGTTTTGGGGCCACTGCTGTTTGTCATTTTTATAAATGACCTGGAAGAGGGTGCAGAAGGATGGGGTAGTAAATTTGCAGATGACACGAAGGTCGGTGGAGTTGTGGATTGTGCTGAAGGATGTTATAGGATACAGAGGGACATAGATAAGCTGCAGAGCTGGGCTGAGAGGTGGCAGATGGAGTTTAATGTGGAAAAGTGTGAGGTGGTTCACTTTGGAAGGAGTAACAGGAATGCAGAGTACTGGGCTAATGGCAAGATTCTTGGTAGTGTCGATGAACAGAGAGATCTCGGCATCCAGGTACATAAATCCCTGAAAGTTGCCACCCAGGTTAATAGGGCTGTTAAGAAGGCATATGGTGTGCTAGCCTTTATCAGTAGGGGGATTGAGTTTCGGAGCCACAAGGTCATGCTGCAGCTGTACATAACTCTGGTGCGGCCGCTCCTGGAGTACTGCGTGCAGTTCTGGTCACCACATTATAGGAAGGATGTGGAAGCTTTGGAAAGGGTTCAGAGGAGATTTACTCGGATGTTGCCTGGTATTGAGGGAAGGTCTTACGAGGAAAGGCTCAGGGACTTGAGGTTGTTTTCGTTAGAGAGGAGAAGGCTGAGAGGTGACTTAATAGAGACATATAAGATAGTCAGAGGGTTAGATAGGGTGGACAGTGAGAGTCTTTTTCCTCGGATGGTGATGACCAACACGAGGGGACATAGCTTTAAATTGAGGGGTGGTAGATATAGGACAGATGTCAGAGGCAGTTTCTTTACTCAGAGAGTAGTAGGGGTATGGAACGCCCTGCCTGCAACAGTAGTAGACTCGCCAACTTTAAGGGCATTTAAGTGGTCACTGGATAGACACATGGATGAAAATGGAATAGTGTAGGTCAGATAGGCTTCAGATGGTTTCACAGGTCGGCGCAACATCGAGGGCCGAAGGGCCTGTACTGCGCTGTAATGTTCTATGTTCTAAGAGGTAGGCCATTTAAGACTGAGATGAGTAGGTGTTTCTACAAACAAGGCACTGGTGAACCTTTGGAATTCTTCCAATGATCTGATTGGATGGTGGAGCAGGCTTGAAGGGCTGAATGGCCTACTTTTGTTCCTGCAACTTTAAAGAATCTAAAATAGGATAGAGTGCCCACTTGCTGCTTGAGTGCAAAGCTGGTATTGTGAATCTGCTGTCCATAATACAAACAAACCTTTTTTTTTCCATTTCTGCAGCACCAATTTTATCCTCTAGCAGTAAGTTGAAGAAAAACTCTAATGAGTTTAATCATTTACTAAGAGTAATGCAGGTAGTGTGAACTAATGACATTTTATCTGATTATTAGGAAACGGTTTGAATGGTCATTGGTAGAAAGGAGAAATGGCATTGTGACTCAGGGGAAATCTGAATTAATGAGTGCCAATGGATGAACAATAGGTTGCAGCATGGGTAACAAAGATTAATCTTGCAGCCAGCTAGAACCTCATTACAAAGAGAAAATGCTGGAAAATCTCAGCAGGTCTGGCAGCATCTGTAGGGAGAGAAAAGAGTTAATGTTTCGAGTCCAGGTGACCCTTTGTTAGAGCTTTGACAAAGAGTCATCTGGACTTGAAACATTAGCTCTTTTCTCTCCCTATAGATGCTGCCAGTAGCTAATGAGATTTTCCAGCATTTTCTCTTTAGTTTCAGATTCCAGCATCTGCAGTAATTTGCTTTTATTTAGCACCTGATTACATCCTTGAGTTATCCCAAAACACTTCACAGCTGATAGTGACTGCATTTCAAAAATAAGCTATTTTCATGTAGGCAAATGCTGCAGTTATTTCACACACTGAAGTATCACAAACAGAAAATGGATGTACAAATGGCTAGATATGTTGTTTCTGGTGTTGTCTAAAGGAGGAATTTTGCACGGGAGAGCCAAAGAAACAGCCACTGTTCTCTGTACTGTAACCGTGTCGGCAGGACAGAACCTTTGGATCATCGAGGCCACCTATTCACTGTATTCCTTTGATACATTTCTAATAATGGTGAATCTGATTTGTTAACAGGAACTTCTCCAATTCCTCCCTGAAACCCTTTAAGGTTTTTGTGCCGGTAGTCTGTTCCACATCATTTATTGCTCTTTAAATTTATTTTTTAGAAACTCGTCTACAGTTCCTATTTTCTTTTAATATTCTGAATATGCTTAAATTCTGTGTGGAAAAATGCTTTCTTGAATCCGGTTTGTTCAAGGTTGTTTCATGATTTCAAACATAATGTGATTAAACATTGTGAATAGCACAAATGCTTCACAGCTCCAGGGTCCCAGGTTCGATTCCGGCTTGGGTCACTGTCTGTGCAGAGTCTTCACATCCTCCCCGTGTGTGCGTGGGTTTCCTCCGGGTGCTCCGGTTTCTTCCCACAGTCCAAAGATGTGCAGGTTAGATGGATTGGCCATGATAAATTGCCCTTAGTGTCCAAAATTACCCTTAGTGTTGGGTGGGGTTACTGGGTTATGGGGATAGGGTGGAGGTGTTGATCTTGGGTAGGGTGCTCTTTCCAAGAGCCAGTGCAGACTCGATGGGCCGAATGGCCTCCTTCTGCACTAAATTCTATGAAACCAAGAACAGCTGGGAATTCTCCCTTTGTTGAACCCAACATTGCTACCTCAGAACACAACTTTAATCTGTCCACTTGATGAAGCAGACAAGATCTGTGTATGAAGTCTCGCTTGAAGGTGACACCTTTGATTGTGCAGCACTCCCTCAGTGCTGCTCAGTACTGCTGTGAATTATCAGTATGCTTACATCTATGTTGGAAAGAGCATTGTTAGTGATTCAGAAAGCAATGCATAGAGGTTTGGTCAAGGCCAAAAAATAGGTAGACCCCATGATACTATGTGTAGTTCTATTAAACAATTATGGAGATCAGAGGGAGTTAACAAATGTCATTGAAACACTGGTGTTCATTTGTCAAGGAATAAAATTCAAAATCAAAGAAATCGTGTTAAACTAGGATAAAACCTTGGTTCCACCGCACTTGTGGAGGATTGTGTTTCACTGTAGTCTTCATATTCCACCAGAGAAGATGGAAAAATTATTTACTTACCTGGATACCAGAACTGAGAGGATAGAACTACCAACAAAGACTGAATGGGCTTTTCCTTAGAAAAGAAAGACTGGGCAGCACGGTAGCATTGTGGATAGCACAATTGCTTCACAGTGCCAGGGTTCCAGGTTCGATTCTGGCTTGGGTCACTGTCTGTGCGGAGTCTGTACATCCTCCCCGTGTGTGCGTGGGTTTCCTCCGGGTGCTCCGGTTTCCTCCCACAGTCCAAAGATGTGCAGGTTAGGTGGATTGGCCATGATAAATTGCCCTTAGTGTCCAAAATTGTCCTTAGTGTTGGGTGGGGTTACTGGGTTATGGGGATGGGGTCGAGGTGTTGGCCTTGGGTAGGCTGCTCTTTCCAAGAGCCAGTGCAGACTCGATGGGCCGAATGGCCTCCTTCTGCACTGTAAATTCTATGATAATGACAAGTGATCAAATTCAAAATTGAGTGGGTTCACCGCACTTGTGGAGGATTGTGTTTCATTGTAGTCTCCATATTCCACTTGAGAAGGTGGAAAAATGATTCACTTACCTGGATAGCAGAACTGAGAATTTGAAATACCAACAAAGACTGAACGGGCTTTTCCTTAGAAAAGAAAGACTGGCAAGTGATCAAATTCAAAGTGGGTTTCATAGAGGAGCTAATAGGTAAAATACTTTAATTTACGGAGGCATCCAGAGGTGAGGGCCATAAATCTAAGGTGGTCACTAATAACTTAATTAAATTATTCGGCCAAATTTCTTGACCCAGACAAGTTAGAATACAAAACTTAGGGTGCAATTCTCCGCACCCGCGAAAAATCGCGAAATTGTCGTAAAAAACGGGCGCGTTTTACGACGGTCGGGAACGGTCCATTTCCTGACGTATTCACTTCCGGGAAATGGGCTAGTAACGCGGCAGCGTCAATCACGTGCGCGATGACGACGAAACGCGGCGACGACACGATCACGCCCACGTGACGTCGCCCGACGCCGTAAAAAGGCACGGGCGAGCACAGAATCTGTAGGCCATGATGTCAGGGCCCAGGAGAGCTGCACCTCGTTTTGTGGAGGCCGATGTCGAGACGCTGCTCGATGCTGTCGAGGAGGGGCATCATCCGCCCGCGGAGAGGGCATCGCCAACCTGCCAGCGCGGTACGCCAGGCCTGCCGTGAGGTGGCTGCTGCCGTCAGTGCTGTGGGGCAGATCCCTCGCTCTGCAGAGCAGTGCCGGAAAAAGCTTCATGACCTCACCAGGCCTGCCAGGGTAAGTGACAAGAAGGTGCCCCCTGGTCACAACCATCCCCCCCCCCCCCCCACTTTACTTAATCACCCACCTCCCCCCTGGCACGGGGGGGTGGAGGGGGATTGGGGCAGAGTTATTTGAGGATGGTTCACAAAGTTGTCACAGACCCAGCGCTCTGGCCCCGTGGAGAGATGCAATCGTCTTATGACAACTTGACCCCCAAAACTGTGCCAGTATCTGAACGGACTGCTGATACCTGCCGTATTGTAATGATCTACCTATGTACCCTCCCCCAACAGGCCAAGTCCGCTCACAACAACTGTGAGCGGCACAAGACTGGAGGGGGTTCGCCCAACCTGCACCCCCTCACCACCTTTGAGCAGAGGGCACTGGACCTTGTTGGGGGGTCTGCCACCCGGGATGTCGCGCTATGCGAGGTTGGCGGATCTGCAGCAAGTGAGACAAACCCTCCTTGACAAACACCCACCCCTCCCCCATCCTCTGTCCCTTCACACACCCTGCCCACTTGGACACCACCCCCATCCTCTGTCCCTTCACACACCCTGCCCACTGGGACACCTCCCCATCCTCTGTCCCTTCACACACCCTGCCCACTGGGACACCTCCCCCATCCTCTGTCCCTTCACACACCCTGCCCACTGGGACACCTCCCCCATCCTCTGTTCCTTCACACGTTGCCCACTGGGACCGTCCAGCGGCCTGCCGAGCAAATCTAAATAACCCGTCTCATTCTCTTCCCTAGGACGTGATGCCGAACGACCAGGGCCGTCTGGCTGCAGACGGACACAGGCATCTGCCGCCACCTCACCCGGGGCCGCACGACAGAGGGTGCCCGATCAGCGGGGAGTCCCATCCTCCCCAACCCAATCTGCGGATCAGGACGCCCAGAGGGTGGCGAGAACACAAGCCACGGAAATGGCCAGCGATAACCCTCCGGACTCTGAGCGGCCCCACACCATAGAGGAGGCGCTAAATTGCGACAACATCGGGCTTGCGGCACTGCTATCTCCCACAACATCCATCATCCCAGAGTCACTCACCCCGGCGGGCCTATTTAGTGATGAATCTCCTGGGTCACAGTCTGGTTCGCACATCACAGCTGAGCAGGTACAGCAGGTGGAGGTCGGAGCAACCGATGGCCTGGACTCGCGGAGGCCAGACCAGGCCCAGGATGCAGCTGGCTCCCAGACGTTTTCGGAGTTCCTGGAGTTTCTCAACCCACCTGCACAGCCGATGCCTCAAGAAACCCAGGGAAACAACGACGGGATGAGGGCTGCCTTCCAGACTCTGCAGACGCTGTTAGAGGAGTCGAACCGCGTCCACGAGCAGGGAGTGGTGCCGCTCATGGCAGAGACCCAGTCCGACACCGCACGGGTGGCATCCGCAGTTGAGGCAATGGGTCAGGTGATGCAAGGCATTGGGGTTAATATGCACGCGTCATCCTCGGCCCTGGACAGGGTTGCCCTCTCACAGGCAGCAATGTGCCAGAGGCAAAACGACATTGCCGGCGCCCTGCAGGCCTTGGCCCAGTCTCACCAGGTCATTGGCCAGTCGCAGCAGTCAGTCGCCGAGAGCATCAACCGCCTGACACATGTGCTGGATGGCGTTGTGCACACACAGGTTGAGATCGCACAGTCCCTGGCGGGAATGTCTAACTCCCTGGACTCCGTGTCTGCAAACCTTCGGATCCTGGTGGATACCGTTGCAGGCCTCCAGGACTGGCAGCGCCAGGTGTCGGTGGTGCGACGGGGCACCTCCCCGCTCGCACCTCTGTCCCAAAGTGAGGCCCGGGGGCCACCGGGCTCCCCGAGGGAGGAGGAGGTATCGGGGCCCGTCCCATTAAGTCCATCGCGGGACGTCCCGGAATTCTCGGCCTCCCCCCGTCCCATCCCTGGTGCATCGGGTGGGCAGCAGGCAAAGCAGAGTGGCACAATGTCACCCGAGACGCCCGCAGAGCAGCCTGGCCCATCAAGGCCGGGTCGCCCCAGGAAACACTTGGCCAAGGAGAAACGAGTCGAGGGGGGCGATTCGCAGCAATCCTCCTCCACTCCTGCTGTATCACCTGGGGAGTCACGTAGACGTAGTGTTAGGGCCCGTAAGGCAACTAAGATAGACACTGAGTAAGTTGGCACGGGTGAAGGGCACAGTTTAGTTGTAGGGGCTAGGGCACCTGTAAATAATTGTCAACATTAAACGCACTGTTCCACCTTACTTGTAATACCGTGTGATTGTTCCACATCCACAGGAATCGTGATGGTGACCGAGTGTCGCTGGGGTTGACGAGCGGTGAAACTTCGCTGCCGGGTGTGCAGTCCCTGCCCCTACCCCCACCCCCTCCCACAGCTAGCCCACGCGGGCACGTGATAGAGTGTCAGTGACGATCTCAGCGGCCACAAAGTGGATGGTTCAGCTATTGCCATGGGTCAGACTCTCTCTAACGATTCAGCTCACAGCTCTTCGCAGAGCGGGCTGTCACCATTCCACATGGCACTGATCACACCCGCTGACACAGCCATCAATGTTGTGCCATACCGTCTGGACCCAGTGGTAAGGGTGATGTCGAAGTGGAGCAGTGTACACTGAGAGGGGGTGGGGGGGTTGTGGTGGTGGCAGTTGTGTGTTGACCCTCTGCACGACTAGCGATGCAGGTGGTGGTTTGGTGTTCAGCGGGGACCTCACATGCGATGCGTGAACCGTGCTGCCACCAAGGCGTCGCGTGCCCGCCGTCCTCGCCGGGTCTGTCGTGCCGCCTCCTGGACATCACCAGCCCCTGGGTCGTGTCTGCGTGCTGCGCCCGCCACTCCACCAGCCTCCTCCTCCTCCCTCCTCCTCCTCCTCCTCCTCCTCCTCCTCTGTGCTGGCACCACTGCCACTGGCTTCTCCCTCCGCCTCCTGCAGCAGGTCATCTCCCCTCTGCATCACGATGTTGTGCAGCGCACAGCAGACCACTACAATGCGAGCGACCCTGTCGGCCTGGTACTGCAGGGCCCCTCCGGAGCGGTCCAGGCACCTGAATCTCATCTTCAGGAGGCCAAGGCAGCGCTCCACCACACCCCTGGTTGCTGCATGGGCCTCGTTGTATCGTGTTTCCGCATTCGTCTGAGGCCTCCGTATAGGCGTCATCAGCCAAGACCTCAGCGGATAACCCCTGTCGCCTATAGAACATAGAACATAGAACAGTACAGCACAGAACAGGCCCTTCGGCCCTCGATGTTGTGCCGAGCCATGATCACCCTACTCAAACCCACGTATCCACCCTATACCCGTAACCCAACAACCCCCCCAACCTTACTTTTATTAGGACACTACGGGCAATTTAGCATGGCCAATCCACCTAACCCGCACATCTTTGGACTGTGGGAGGAAACCGGAGCACCCGGAGGAAACCCACGCACACAGGGGGAGGACGTGCAGACTCCACACAGACAGTGACCCAGCCGGGAATCGAACCTGGGACCCTGGAGCTGTGAAGCATTTATGCTAACCACCATGCTACCCTGCTGCCTAGCAACCAGCCCCTCAGCCGGGGGGACGTCCCTCAAATATCGCAGGGATGAACGACTGCGCCAGTATGTAGGAGTCATGCACACTCCCTGGGAACCTTGCAGAGACATTCATGATCCTCATGTGGGGGTCGCATACCACCTGGATATTCATGGAGTATGTCCCCCTTCTGTTTTTGAACACGTCCCTGTCTCCTGCTGGCGGGCGCATGGGGACGTGAACACAATCGATTGCCCCCTGCACCCTCGGTATCCCGGCCACGCTGGCAAATCCACGAGCTCGTGAGTCTTGACTTGCTTGGTCCTCGGGAAAGGTGATGTAGATGTCAGCGATGGCATAGAGGGCGTCGGTCACATCCCGGATGCACCTGTGCACCGATGACTGGGAGATGCCGGAGAGGTCCCCGCTCGGAGACTGGAAGGAGCCGGTAGCATAGAAGTTAAGAGCAACCGTCACCTTGATGGCAACCGGGATCGCGTGTCCTCCCCCCGTTCCACGTGGGGCGAGGTGCGCCACGAGGTGACAGATATGTATCACCGTCTGCCTACTCAGCCGGAGTCTCCTCCTGCAGATGATGTCCGTCATTGTTAGGAAAGAGACCCGGACACGGTACACCCTCAGCCTTGGTCGTCGCCTCTGGCGCCGTCGCTGCACCCTCACTCTCTCCTCTTCCTCTTCCTCCTCCTCCCCATGCTGCTCGACGACTGGCAACTCCTCGGCCCTTCCCTCTGCTGCTGCAGCTGGCCCTGCATCCACTGTGGGTTGTGGGTGTGGATGCTGCTGCATCGCCAAATGCAGTGCAGCGGCCCCAACCACTGCGCAGAACATAGGCGTTCTGTTCACAGACATTGTGCTAACCTACAGAAGGGTGGTGGGGGCAGAGAAACGGGACATGTTAGACGGAGGTTAGTCGACAACTCGGCAGCCACCAGCCACGGGATACTTGTGTGTCCCGGACGTGCTGCTGACACGCGGGCAACCTAACCCCTGGTCACTTTCTGCATCCAACGGCCAGTAAACTATGTCCTCCTCACGGGTGCGTCAGTGGCCTGTGGCCGTAAGCCACAGGGGAACCAGCGGCCGTGTCCTCGTGACCGGCACACCATGGCACGCTGGCAGACATTTTGTTACGGGGTTGGATGGCTCACTCGCTCACTCTCTCCCTACCCCCCCCACTCCCACTCCCACTCCCACTCCCCCCTCCATCTCCCCCACCCCCCCTCCATCTCCCCCACTGCCCCCTCCGTCTCCCCCACTGCCCCCTCCGTCTCCCCCACTCCCCCCCCCGTCTCCCCCACTGCCCCCTCCGTCTCCCCCACTGCCCCCTCCGTCTCCCCCACTGCCCCCTCCGTCTCCCCCACTGCCCCCTCCGTCTCCCCCACTGCCCCCTCCGTCTCCCCCACTGCCCCCTCCGTCTCCCCCACTGCCCCCTCCGTCTCCCCCACTGCCCCCTCCGTCTCCCCCACTGCCCCCTCCGTCTCCCCCACTGCCCCCTCCGTCTCCCCCACTGCCCCCTCCGTCTCCCCCACTGCCCCCTCCGTCTCCCCCCTCCGTCTCCCCCCTCCGTCTCCCCCACTGCCCCCTCCGTCTCCCCCCTCCGTCTCCCCCACTGCCCCCTCCGTCTCCCCCACTGCCCCCTCCGTCTCCCCCACTGCCCCCTCCGTCTCCCCCACTGCCCCCTCCGTCTCCCCCACTGCCCCCTCCGTCTCCCCCACTGCCCCCTCCGTCTCCCCCACTCCCCCCGCTCTGGACACCCTCCCGGTCTCAGGGATGCCTTCCGCGTTGTGGCCAGACTCGAACGGTGCGCTGAACGGTGCGCTAACCTCCTCGAAGCTGTTGTCAGCCAGCACGACTGGTTGACGAACTTAAAAAGCAGGTGTGTTTGACGCCGTGTAAACAGTGCGCGATGATGTCGGGACTTCGGCCCATCTGGGCCGGTGAATAGCGGGGGGGCCAATTTGTAGCGATTCTGGTCGTGTCGGGGGCGTGATGGAGGCGTTTGGCGGGAATGGCGACTCCGAGATTTTGCGGGGTTCGGAGAATAGCGGGAGGGCGTCGGACCAGCGTCGCCGTAAAAATTTGCGACGCCTGCTATTCTCCGACCCGTCATGAGTGCGGAGAATCGCGCCCTTTGTACCTTGTGGAGTAGTTAATGCCAGGTGTATTTAAAGGGAAGTTAGATAAGTTCAGAAGAGAAAAGGGGAAGAAAAGACTTTGCTGCTTAGGTTATGGTGGGCGGAGGATCATAATAGTAATAATCTTTATTGTCACAAGTATGCTCACATTAGCACTGCAATGAAGTTGTTGTGAAAAGCCCCTAGTTGCCATTCTGGCGCCTGTTCGGGTACACAAAGAGGGAGAATTCAGAATGTCCAAATTACCTATCAGCACGTCTTTCCGGACTTGTGGGAGGAAACCAGAGCACTCTGAGGATTACGTAACCAGCTCAAATAGGAAGGAGGTATTGCTAGATCTGGGGAATGAGGTGGGTTAACTGCAGGACATGTCAGCAGGTGCACATTTGGAGAACTATTATTCTTGTGCCATAAGGTCATGAAAATGTAACATGAAAATTATAAGGAGCAACCTAGAGTTAACAAAAAAAATCTTTGCTTGGTGAATGCACAATGTAAGTAGGCTGAGAACAGCTCTGTCCCAGTTAAATTGGAATTAAAGATTGATGGGAAAAACTGTAATTGAACAATGGGTTGCCTTTAACAAGGAGATGATTTGGCGACGGATATACATTCCTATGATATTGTGGGGAGGGAAGGTGGGAAGAAGAGCAGTCAAAGCCAGAACTCCCTGGATGGCAAAGAGTAAGATGAAGCAGAAAAATGTGCATATGATTGAAGTTAGTTTGGTAATTCAAGTGACAACCAGGCAGAATATAGAAACTTCAGAGGAGAATGAGAAAACAAATGAGGCTAAGTGAGAGCAATGTGAAAGGGAATCCAAAAATCTTCCAACGGTATTTAAATAGAGGTTGATTGAGGCTGATTGGGGACCAACAAGGAGACCAGGCATGGCTCCATCAGGGCATAGCTCTGGTACTAAATGAGTACCTTGTACCTTCCTTTATCAACTGAGGATTCACCCGAGAAAGGAGCTGTGCTCCAAAAGCTAGTGATTCGATACAAACGTGTTGGACTTTAACCTGGTGTTGTAATACTGCTTACTCTGCCCACCCCAGTCCAACGCTAGCATCTCCACATCATTCCTTTATCAAGGAAGAAGATGTTGTCCACATAATAGTGAAAGAGCAGCAGGTTGAGACACCAGATGGGCCAAAACCTATCCGAGTAGGTATTAAAACCAACAGGACTGTGTCATATTCATCGGATGATGCTGGGGAAACTACAAATGGAAATTGTGGAAGCTCTGGGCATAATCTTTCAATGCCTTGGATAAAGGGGAGGTGAATCAAAACTCCTCAAGTTGAACATCAATTGAAAGAAACACTGAGGGTGGCAAGGGCATAGAATTACTCTAGATGCTGGGTTATCATTGTCCACCATGAAGACTGGCTCGACCGCACCACTATTGACTGAGCTGGCCAAGACGGAAGGACATAGCTGCCAGACTGAATCTACGGCAGGTGGTGAGGGAGCCAACAAGAGGGTAAAACATACTTGACCTGGTCTTCCCCAATCAATGACTTACGGCGATGGATGAAGTTCTGCCTTCACATTGAGGATATCTTCCATCATGTTATGTGGCACTGTCACTATGCTAAACTGGATAGATTTAGAACAGATCTAACAACCCAAAACTGGGCATCCATGAGGTTCTGTGGACCTCTATATTTAACCGCAATCTGTAACCTCAGGCTTGAACATCCCGAACTCTACCATTACCACCAAGCCAGGGGTCCAATCCTGGTTCAAAGAAGGGTGTAGGAGGGCATGATGGGGCAGTAATAGGCATAAAGTAAAATGAGGTTCAACCTGATGAAGCTACAACACCAGACAATTTTGTATGCCAGACAGCGAAAGCAGCATGTGATATTCCAAGCCTAGCAATCCCACCACCAACTGATCAGATCAAAACTCTGCACCCTGCTTCATCCAGCTGTGAATGATGGACAATTAAATAACTAACTGGAGGAGGAGACTCTACAAATATGCCCATCCTCAATGATGGGGGAACCCAGCACATCAGTGCAAAAGACAAGGCTGAAACATTTGCAACCATCCTAAGCCAGAAGTGCTAAGTGGATGATCTATATTGGCCTCCTCCTGAGGTACCCGGAATCACAGATGCCAGTTGTCAACTAATTTGATTCACTCCACTTGATATCATGAAATGGTTGAAGGCACTGGACACTGCAAAGGCTTTGGGCCTTGACAACATTCTGGCATGGGTACTAAAGACTTGTGCTACATAACTGTCTGTGCTCCTAGGCTAGCTGTTCATGTACAGCTATGACACTGGTATCTACCTGGAAAAAGTAGAAAATGGCCCAGGTATGCCTCCAAAAAGCAGGAGAACCAATTACCTTCCCATTCGTCTACTCTCGATCATCAGCTAAGTGATGGATGGTACTGTTGGCAGTAATACCAGGCAGCACTCACACAGCAATAACGTGCTCTCTGCTCAGTTTGGGTTCTGCCCGGGCACTTCAGCTCATGAGCTCATTACAGCCTTGACATCAAGGCAGCATTTGATGGCATCAAGGAACCCTATCAAAACTGAAGTCAATGGAAATCAAGGGAAAATCCCTCCATTCGTTAGAAGTCATACCTAGCACAACAGAAAAATTGTGGTTTGTGGTAACTTGACCATAAAAAGGTAGTCGAAATGTGTTGTTAATAAACAAAGTTAATCTTTAATATATAAATGATGTGGAGATGCTGGACTGGGGTGGGCACAGTAAGAGGTCTCACAACACCAGGTTAAAGTCCAACCGGTTTATTTGAAATCACAAGCTTTCAGAGCACTGCTCCTTCATCGGGTAAAGTGGAGGCAAGTTCTCAATGACCGCATATATAGGAGAGACATAATTGCAGGATAATTATATTTTGCAATGTGAAGAATGGTTGGAATGTGAGTCTTTGCAGGAACACAGTGAGAGAGGAGTGAGTGATAATCACAGGTAATCGAGGTGTAAACTGTCTCAAGCCAGGACAGTTAGTAGGATTCTGTGTGGTGGGGGTTACATGTAATGTGACATGAACCCGAAATCCCGGTTGAGGCCGTCCTTGTGCGTACAGAACTTGGCTACCAGTTTCTGCTCGGCGATTCTGCGTTGTCGTGTGTCATGAAAGCCACCTTAGAGAATGTTTATCCAAAGATCGGATTTGCAGAATCAATAACTGTCCTGGCTTGAGACAATTCACACCTGGATTACCTGTGATTATCACTCACTCCTCACTCACTCCACTCACTTTTTGTTCCTTCAAAGACTCGTATTCCAACCATTCTTCACATTCCAATCTATAATTATCGTGCAATTGTGTCTCCTATATATGCGGTGATTGTGAACCTGCCTCCACTACACCTGATGAAGGAGCAGTGCACCGAAAGGTTGTGATTTCAAATAAACCTGTTGGACTTTAAACTGGTGTTGTGCGACTTCTTAATTTAAAACGGAAGCAGCTAGTTAAACATTGAAATAATTAGAAATAACAACAGTTGAATAAAATATACACGGGTAACAACAGCAAATGACATCTCAGCAACATTACTACAGGAGTTCCTCAGGGTAGTATACTGACCCCAACCATCTTGAGCTACTTCTCTCCACCATAAAATCAGAAGTGAGGATGTTCACTATGCAATGTTTAGCACCATTTGTGACTCTTCCAAAGTAGAAGCAGCCTGTGTTTGTGTGGAACAATACTTGGACAATATTCAGACTTGGACTGATGTGTGGTGCAAATGTCACTTGTGCCTTCAGTGTCAAGCGATGATAATCTTTATTGTCACAAGTAGGTTTACATTAACACTGAATGAAGTTACTGTGAAAAGCCCCTAGTCGTCACATTCCGACGACTGTTCGGGTACACTGAGAATTCCGAATATCCAATTCACCTAAGCACGTCTTTTGGGACTTGTGGGAGGAAACTGGAGCACCCGCAGGAAACCCACGTAGACAAAGGGAGAACGTGCAGACTCCGCACAGACAGTGACCAACAAGAGATAATCTAACCACCAGTCCCCTTGACATTCAATGGCATGGCTATTACTGAATGCCCCACTATCAATATCCTGGCGGTTACCATTGACCAGAAACTGAACTGGAGCAGCCATTTAAAAACTGCTACAAGAGCAAGTCAGAGGCTGAGAATTCTGCATCCAGTAACTCGCCTCCTGAGTCCTCAAAGCCTGTCCACCATCTACTAGGCACAAATCAGGAATGTGATGAAATACAGTCCATTATGAGTGCAACTCCAAAAACACTCCAGAAACTCGACACTATCCAGGACAAAGCAGTCCACTACATATTCCATCTACACGTTGCACTGTAAGAACTCAGCAAGGCTCCTTCGGCAGCACCTTCCAGGATCTCTACCACCTGGAAGGACAAGGGCAACAGATACATGGGAAAACCACCACCTTGAAGTTCCCCTCCAAGCCACACATCATCTTGACTTAGAAACATATTGCTGTTCCTTTACTGTCGCTGGTCAAAATCCTGGAGTTCCCTTCCTTACTGTACCTACACCACATGGACTTTAATGGTTCAAGAAATACTCCACACCACCTTCTTAAGGGGATTTGGAGAGGACAACAGGTTTTGTGGCCATCAGCAATGCTCCCATCCTTTTAAACAATATGTTCTGACCCCCTAGACTAGTGTGTGGTCAATTTGAATCCCACATGACCTAGAGTCACAACACAATTGAAATTAATAAATATTTCTTAGAAAAACACCCAAAATCTTTGGCCCTTGACTAAAATAACTATCGTCACCAGATTTGTAAATTTTAAATGCAATTAAGTTTATTAATAGCAACAACTATAATTAAATATGCAGAAAATACAAAAGGTATTATCCAATTTCTAATCTTCCTTCCCCCCCCCCCCTCCTAAACTCAGCTCATCCTCGATACACCCACACAAGACGTAAAAGCAACGAGGGGGAAAAGAGGGGTGTAAAAACTAAATAATGAGTCAAAGGATAAGAGTCTTTGTTTCAGATGGTGGTCTTCCAGCACACCTTTCTTCCCATGTAGGCTGTGAGTTTGAGATTTGTTTCCAGTCTGTAATGGTCTTCACTGTAGATTTTATTTAGGTCTCTGCAGTTTCAAAAATGCAGCAGCTATGCAGCTTTCCTGGAGAAAAGAGGTCCTTTCCTTCCTGAGTTTTCAGGACTCCACCTGCTTCCCCTGGTTCTCTGAAAGTCATCCCACTCGGGCAGGACCTAATTACCGCCTGTTACTGGGCCGAATACGGCCTTTTGGCCAATTCACCAGCCAACCAATTTAATCGAGTCCCAGCGATCTCTCGGGTACCAAAAAGCCTGAGTTGTGTTGTCCAAAAGCTAGCAGTGTTCTCTTTTGTAACGTTTGAATTCCTCACTTCCCCTGCTCGACTTATTATGTATTTTAAGCATCCATTGATCAAAATGATAACAGCAAAAATAAAGAAAGGAGAAATAAGGGAACCAACAGGAAGGGCCCTTACAAATAAACAAAAGGAAACTATTCCATTGCTGTTATACCCAGCTTCACATCCTACACCATTGTTTCAGCTCATCCTAATATCTGTCCATATCTTCTCCTCCATCACCTTCTGCTGCCCTTACTGAAATGCAGTGGATCGATTCTGTGTCACAAATGCCTCCAATTTCTCATCATTGTGCTTATATCTCCTTCATACCTCTGTTTATTGCTGAGTAACGCGTGTGTTCTGTCCATCTGACCTGATCTTCTGTATATTTCTCCCCTTGCCTCCTCCGTCCCCTTTAGTCAGAGGCTTTACCTGCAGTCCTGCAAGGCCTAATCTTCTCTCCCTAAATCTTTCCACCTCCATTTTCTTTTAAGACCCTCCTTAATGTCAACCTCAATGGCCAAACTGTTAGTTTCACCCCATTTATATCACCTTTTAGTTCCAAATCCATTTTTACTTGATCACACTTCTTATCTGTGTTTAAGGTGCTAAGCTCTTGTTCAAATACAGTATTGCAAACATCAAGTGCTTCTTGGAACCGGAGATTTAATTTGTTTTTGTTTCAAACCAGAACTTCGAGATGGCAGAACCAGCTTCAACTGACACTGCTGAGGCTGATAGTACTCCACAACCTACTGACCCGACTGGAAGTGCTGATGTTGACGATGGTGGAGCTAAAGCAACCGCACCAGTTTCCGTCTCGGTAAATATCTGCCTATTTTGCTATAATTCATCAGTGGATCATAAATGATTCCTGATCAGTAAGGAGTGTGTGATTACAGCTTAAATGTATAAGAACAGAAAGCGTTCTTAATTGTCACAGTTCTTGTGCAACTGGGAAACAAAGCATTGTAAAATATTTTTCCCATTTATTTCTGTCTGCTATTTATTTTTGTTGAAATAATAATTCTTGAATGTTTTTGGGAAGAGTTTGGCATCAGTACTATTATTGAACTTCGAGTTCTGGAGTTATATTATGCACATTTCCAGCTAAAGTTCCATGGTATGTTATTGAACTACTGAAAATTCAGCATCCTCCAGCCATGTGCTTGATTTATTCTTTCTCTATTTATGTTTGTGATAATTATTTGTGCTCATTTGATATATACCAGTGCTCATTTATCAAGTAAATTCAACACAGTTAATTTCCAGATATGCTTTTGTCATGCATAGACAATTGTGACTTGGACGGGTAACCCAATAAATGGGTAATTTGGAGGACCAATGTACAGCTCATACACAAACAATTAGTAATGGATGAGGGGCAATTTCCTCCATTTTAAATATTGGGAAGACTGAAGCCACTGTCTTGGGCCCAGCTCCAAATTCTGTTCCCTACCCCTCGCTCTCTCTCAACAAGGCTCCATGATGAGCTTCTGACCACATAACTATGCTATCAGTATGACCACCTGTTTCCACATTGTAACATCGCCTCACTTGGCTCCTGCCTCAGCTCACCTGCTGCTGGCACCTTCATTCTTGACTTTTTATTATTACCTTTTGGATTAGCTATACCAATGCACTGCTGGCTAGTCCACAATTTGCCCTCCCTAAACTAGAGGTCACCCAAACTCTGCTGCCCGTGTCCTTATTCGCACCAGGTCACCTGTGCTCACTGGCTTACATTGACTCGTGGTCAAGCAACACCTTAATTTTAAATTCCCAGCCTTGTTTTTAAAATACTCTTCATGGCATTGTCCTTTCCTACCCCTGTGAGCTCCACAACCCTCTGAAATATCTGCATTCATCTAATTCTGGAATCTTGTGCATCCCATGTTTTCATTGTGTTCCTCTTCTTTCTCACCTCTCTCTCTCTCTCTCCCTCTCCCTCTCCCTCTCCCTCTCCCTCTCCCTCTCCCTCTCCCTCTCCCTCTCCCTCTCCCTCTCCTCTCCCTCTCCTCTCCCTCTCCCTCTCCCTCTCCCTCTCCCTCTCCCTCTCCCTCTCCCTCTCTCTCTCTTCCCCCCCTCCCCCCTACGGCCACCACCACCATCATCAGCCCAACCATTGGTGGCTGTAACTTCAGTTGCTTAGATCACAAACACGGGAATTCCCTCCTCCTCTAATGTTCTCCAATAGACCTGCCTATTTCACCAAGCTTTTGACCACCTGTCCTAAAATTGCCTTCATATCTAATTTATGTTTCTGTGAAGTGTCGTAGAATGGTGACCTCATTGATCAAAGCCACCTGGCCCATCATGTCTATGCCAACTCTCTGTAAATCTACTCGGCTAGCCCCATATTCCTGCCTTTGCCCTGCACCCCTGTAACTTTTTCTCTTCAGATAATTATCCAATTCTTGGGCAGTACATTGTAGGCGAGAGAACCTTTTACAAGATCGGCTAATGTGGAGGGGCCAGGGAGGAAGCTGGGTGAGTAGCTGGGACTAGGAACAAGTGAACAGAGTGGGGGCTCATGGACAAGTTGAGCTGAGGGAACATGGGTGAGAAAGATACTAGGATAGGGTGGAGCATTAAAGGGATTTTGTCCAGGTGAGCTAGTTGGAAGGGAGGACACAGAATAAATGAATTTACGGAACGGCACAAATTGAGGTTAATGGGTAACAAGGGGAAGCTGCACTGGTGGGAGTAGTCTGCAGGCACCCAAACTGTAGAACAGACAATAAATCAGTGGATAATAAAGGCATGTAAAAAGAGGCAGTATTTGAAGCATGGATGACTTTAGTCTTCATGTAGATTGGTGAAGGTAGCCATGAGGAAGAACTATAGTGTATTCGGGACAGTTTCCTAGAACAATATATTGTGGACCCAACCAGGGATCAGGTGATTTTGTGTCTGGTAATGTGCAACGAGTCAGGTTTAATACAGAGTAAAAGATCCCCGAGGTAGCAGTGACCATAACATAGTAGAATTTAGCATTCAGCTGAGAGTGAGAAAGGGGATCAAAACTGGGAACTAAATATTCAGGGCTTTGTGACTTTGATAAGGACTGTCAGAAAGGAAAGGGTGGTGGGGTAGCTTAGTTAGTACGAGATGGAATAAGTACAATTGCAAGAAACTTGAGTCAGAAACAAATGTGCTACACACCAATAAGGAATGAGGGCAAAGTTGACTGGAGTGGACTGGGAAAGAAGTTTAACAGGAAAGATGGTTGATCAGCAATAACATGTTTCTGAAAATAGATCATAACTCACAAGAAAGATATTTCCCAGTGAGGAAGAAGGATTCTGGGAAGGGGATAAATCAACCATGGTTAACCAAGGAAGTGAAGAATAGTATTAAGCTGAAAGGAAAAACAACCAAAGATTAATGGTAAGCCAGAGGATTGGCAAAGTTTTAAAAAGCAACAAAAATGCTGCAAAAAAAATAGGATAAGATCAACCATGAGGTTAAACCTACAAGTAATAGAAAAATGGACAGTGAGAGCTTCTTTAAATATATAAAAACGAAGAGGGAGGCCAAAGTGAACATGGGACCCTTGGAGAATGGGACTGGGGAAATAATAATGGGAAACAAGGCGATGGCAGAGGAGTTAAACAAATATTTTGTATCAGTCGTCATGATGAGAAACACTAAAAATATTCCAAAAATAAGTAATCATGGGGCAGCCTAAAATAGTCCTATGTTGTCCTATTCGTCCGTACACTCGCCACAGGAGCCTGATACAGGAACCTGACCCAGTCAATAAAACCCCGCCAAATCCAAACCGTCCCAATCCCTCCCACATATATTCCCATTCTACTCTATCAAAGGCCTTCTCTGCGTACATTGCAACCAGTACCTCCATCCCCCTACCCTCCAGGGGGCATCATGATCACATTTAATTGCCTTCTTACATTGGCCCGTCTCCAGTCTTCAGTCCTCTCAAATGCACGAACACACGTGCCCTCTTGACTGGCCCATTGAGCCCCCGTACATTCCAGGTGATCAGCCTAGTTGGGGAGGTGGGGGCGCGCTCTCCCCCCACCCCCCCCACATATTTGTGGAATCTCACCATCATTGCCCTCATGGGGGGGGGGGGGGTCTCCCATTCGCGGCTTCCTCGCGAGCGCTCTGTGAGCCCTGCCCACCTCCAACAGTGGGCAGAATGCCCCATCCCCCAACAGCTTCCCGAACATGTCTGCTATGTATTCCCCAGCAACCACTTCAGACCCCTCTGGGAGTCCAACGATCCTCAAGTTCTGCTGGCGGGACCTATTCTCTAGGTCCTCCACCTTCTCCAGGAGCCTTTTCTGCTGGTCTCTCAGCATCTCCAACTCCACCGGAGTTTGATGTTCCTCCTGGTCAGCCAGCGCCTTCTCTACTTTCTGGATCGCCCGATCTTGGGCATCCAATGTAAGCTCCAGCCGCGCAATTGACTCTTTTATCGGGTCCAAGCAGTCCCGCTTCTACTTGGCGAAGCCCTCCTGGATAACTTGCATCAGCTGCTCCGTTGACCGCTGCATCGACAAGCCAGAGGTCCAGTCCTCCGCCATGCTTTCTCCCGCTGCAGCTTCAGCGCAAGCCTTCTCTGTCTGTCTATTTTTGTCTTTGCGAGCACTTCTAGTCCTCCTCTCCATGCACCGATTTGGGAATCCAGTACACAATTGTCTCTTGTCATCGATTTTTCAAATCGAGTCCGGTAAAAAATTGGGGGGAAAGGTCCAAAAGTCCGACCTGAGCGGGAACCACCAAAATGTGCAACTTACTCCTTCATAGCCGCCACCGGAAGTCCCCACGTTATACGGTCTTAAGGATGTGTGAGAGGCATCTGAACAGATTTCCTGGATCTTCGTGATAAAGAAGACCTTGCATTTTTTGGAGGTAAAGGTATAGGTGATGGGACAAAGGGTTTAAGAAGACAGTTTGCAGAAGAGAAAAAAAAGCTGGGGTTATCTTTCCATTCCATGAAAAGGTCCTACCATATTTGGCAATTGATGGCTAAACCAGTGTGGGCCATATCTGTGGAAAGCTAATTCCTTAAGCTGAAGGATGCAGAGATGAGGGCCCATTTGGTGAGAAAAGCCAGGGTGTGAGCAAGTCTTAACCTTGGGATTTTCATTTTTGTGTGACTGGTTACACACTGGGTGCAAAATTACTGACCCAGCCATAAGTAAGCTTACACCCCCACCCCCGCAAACTCCTTTATGGTTCTTTTTATAAACTCTTGCACTACTCGTTGATTGGGGAGGCAAGAAGGTGAGCTACCAGCAGGCCTTTTCCAATGCTGCTTGCTAGCTGGCAGCAATTTAGAATATGGCAAAGGTCCTCTTGGTATGTACTTCTAAAACTCTCTGTTGCACCATTCAATGTTTGAATGTTTTTTTTTTCGGCCCCTGGTCACTGTCCGTGTGGATTTTGCACATTCTCCCCGAGTCTGCGTGGGTCTCGCCCCCACAACCAAAAGATGTGTAGAGTAGGTGGATTTGCTATATTATTTTGCCCCTTAATTGGGAAAAAATAATTGGGTACTCAAAAATAAACAAACTTTTTTAAAATGGTGTAATTGTATGCCATGCGTCATATATGTTTTTAAAATTTAGAATACCCAATTCTCTTTTTTTTTTCAATTAAGGGGCAATTTAACATGGTCAATTCATCTACCCTGCTCATCCGTTTTGGGCTGTGGGGGTGAGACCCACGTAGACACTGGAGAACGTGCAAACTCCACACTGACATTGTCCCAGGGCCGGGATCGAACCCAGGTCCTCAGCGCCGTGAGGCAGCAGTGTTAACCACTGTGCCACGGTGCTGCCCTGGAGTGTTTTATTTCCCCCCCACCCCAAATTAAGGGGCAATTTAGCGTGGCCAATCCGCTTACTTGCAAATCTTTTAGGTTGCGGGGGGTGAGACCAACACCAGTCATGGGGAGAATGTGCAAACTTTACGTGGACAGTGACCCGAGGCAGGGATCAAACCTGGGTCTTTAGTGCCATGAGGCAGCAGTGCTAACCACTGTGCTGCCCCCCCCCCCATCGTATGGCCCACCATTTGTAACAGCACAAGATGTAAATTAATACTCATGATGTTTTTTAAAAAACATTAAGTTACATTTATGGTAAATGTGTATTTTGCTAGCATTGCTTCCTCTTGTAATTATAGTTGGTTAAGAAGGAAAACAATAATTCTGTTGTTATTGCTGGTTTTGCAATTATGGCAGTGCATCGTATTTTGGTTTGTACCCTTGGGAATGCATTGTCCTTTAACCGTATTGGATACGATTCCTCTCGCAGTCTTTGGATTGGATTGGATTTGTTTATTGTCACGTATACCGAGGTACAGTGAAAAGTATTTTTCTGCAAGCAGCTCAACAGATCATTCAGTACATGGGAAGAAAAGGGAATTAAACAGAATTCAAGAAAATACATGAGAATACATAATAGGGCAACACAATATATACAATGTAAATTCATCTTTGTGAACTTAAGCCTGAAATAATCAGAGAAAGAAATTGTAGTAGCACTGTATTACTGTGATTGCAGTCTTAGTAGATAACCCTTCAATTAAAATAGGCAGACGGGAAAAAACATTGTCAGTGATTGTCATAGAATTCCTCCAGTGCAGAAGGCCATTCAGCCAATCGAGTCTGCACCAACCATTCGAAAGACCTCCCTACACCGGCCCAATCCTTGCCCTATCCCTCTAACCCCACCTAACCGTTGAACACTTGGGGGCAATTTAGCATAGCCAATCCACCTAGCCTGCACATCTTTGTGACTTTGAGGAAACCGAAACACCCGGAGGAAACCCACGCAGACACCGAGAGAATGTGCAAACTCCACACACAGTCACCCGAGGTCGGAATGGAACCTGGGTCCCTAGCGATGTGAGGCAGCAGTGCTAACCACTGTGCCACCGTGCCGAGGGACTTAAAGCACAAAACAGAAGAAAAATTGAGAACAAAAAAAAGGATAACGAAACTGGAAAGGAAACAAACTCATTAAAGAACAAAATAGGATTTAAAATTAACCCAGAAAAATTGTTGGATCTCGAGGAAGTCAGCTTAGAAATTCCGGGAACGTCTCAGTGTACCTAGGGTTTAAGAGTGACATTTGTGCCCTTCAAGTAAATTTGTGGCTGTTTTATGCTGAAACATAGTCCTGTGCACATTTTCTCAATCATTTTGCTGCTCCCAAGTTATATGTAGCAAATTCCAGTTAGCTTATAACTTAACCCCAGCCATTATGCAAAAGAACACAATACAATTCTTATGCGTTTATGCCAGTTCCAAATATCATTAATTTGAGCACAGGTTGTAAGATAGCAGGACCTAAAATGTATTATTTAGCCTGAATGCTTGACTACAATTTCTCCTTTCTGAGACCAGCACTTTCGTACAAAAAGGTATAGCTTCCATTTTCCTTGGACCTGATGCATATTTGCTTTCTTTTGGTTTTGTTGTTTTTTCCATTTTTGCTGTTGGCAAGATCGGTGGAAATATCTGTCCATATTCAGCATATGTCTGATCCTAGATATTCCAGCTGAATAAATAAAATTTATCTTGGTCAAAAAAATTGTACAGTTTTTCAAAACTGAGTGCAAACCAAGGAAATTCTGCAATTGTTTTGGTGACTACGAAAATGTGTCTGATCCTGATATTAAGTGGCAATGTACTTTGACAATTATTTATACAATGATAAAATAATTTGGCGAAACAGTTAACACAGGGTTCAGGTGACATTCTAAACCAATTAGAATAAAACTCTTTATTAATGTTGCTTGAATTACAAGTATGTTCTCAAAATGTTCTATAAAATATATGTTGGTGCGGTATAGAGTCTGGGTAAGTCTCTCTATCTTTTTTTAAAAAAGTATGTCAGGCATTTACATATTCAGCCACAGAATATGAACTGATGGGCTATTAGACTGCATGTTACTTGGACTATCGCCTCTGTTTTATTTAGACAAAATTAGCTATCAGGTTTATTATAAGGAAACTGCACATTTTGGGTGCTCTAACCCATTGAAATATATTACGAGTAGTCATTTGGTAGTACAGAATTTCATTATTGCTGTAAAAAAGACACAGGTTGGTGAAGCTTTTCATCTTGCACTCATCAGGACAACACGCAAGAATACCAAATGTAAAGGGAACAACAATTTATACTTTGTGAGAAGAGAGTGCTGACCTTTAACTGCCAAGCTTTGTTTCATATCAAACCAGGCAGGTTGACTCTGGTCAAGGCATTACTCTAGGGAATAAACCAGAGAATGGCTGTCACCTATTTTGTTTAGTTGAAAATGGCACAATGTGCCAACATATTGAACATTAGGTCTGCTGTGTTTCCCAGATGTCTTTCAATTTCATGTTTACCTTTTCGAAACTATTTGAGTACAATTGTTGTCCATTTTTCCTCTCTGTAGTACTTTACATTTGTCTGTATTCAATTATGGCTGAAGTTGTCCTGCTCGCTTCCCTATTTTTGTCAGCTTATTCCGAGGTATCTAAGGTGCTCCCTTCAATTCCACTGCCCCTCTTGCTTTAATACAAAATGGTCAGTCAATTAGGTGATAATAAAGTTCCGAGTCCAGGTCCTTGATATAAATGAGAAACAATATTGTTCCCTGGAGCATCCCACTCAGTGCCACACCTAGCTGTAGAATATTTATTCTAAAACATTCCTTTTTTAAATAATATTCTTTTTTTATTTCCTGCCACATAACGATAAAAGCAATTCATGATGAGCAACAAGACCGAATCTATCATGTGGCTGCTTCGATTATTTACACTGGTGTCAACGTTCTTTTTTCTGTTTCCCATCTTGGGGTAAGTAGATTGATTTACAACAATTGTAGGTATATATGTACAAGGAAAAGAGATGCAGGAAATCCTTAGATTGACTTGTAGCACCTGATGCATTATTTATTTATTTATTAGAAAAGGTTGTGTTGCAGCTTTACTGGCAAAAAGAACTAGATCCACATGATTTTATTTTAAAATAGTTGTATCCTACTGGGTGTTAGCAATGATACATAATTTGAAGATTAACAATCAGTGTCCTGATCTATCTGGTTTATAATTGGGTTTTAACTTCTGTTGAAGGTGTACATTAGGATCCAAAATGAAGTTTCGTGACTGCGCAGTGTAAAAGAGAATGCTGAGAATACTCTGTGACAAGGCAATCTTTTGAAAAGTAGAATAAATCAGCTGATCCTCGTCAGGCCAGGGTAGAATTTTGCTGTGCCCTATTGCTGTTTTGACCCCTACATTGAACTTTATTCTCCCTGTTGATTGCTTACTTTCGTTGCAGCCTGCATTTGAGCTTTAGTACCTCACCGCTTTATTCCTAATCAAAAACCAGCAGTTACACAAACACCTGGTGGAAACATCCTGCTAGCATCAACCTCTCATTCGGGTGAGCTCTGGAGTATATGGGCCTAGACCACTCAATCTGTTCTCACAGCACAATTTCTTCATCCTAGAAATTAGTCTGATGAACCTCCAGTTGCACACTATCTAAGGCAAGTGTATTCTTCCTTGGGTAAGGAGACCCACTAGGTAAATGGTGATGAGGTTCCTGACCTTTCCTGGCGGGAACTCCATTATGCCATTGGTGGGGGACATGGACAAATTGAGTGATTTTTATTGCAGCAAGTTTTCTTCACTCTTCCAACCAGTCCATTTATAAGAAAGACAAACGTACGATTTTATTAATTTCCAGCTGTATCTAAATATTAACTTTCTCTTTGCATACTAGAAACAGGAGAGCAGGAGTAGGTCATCGAGCCTACTCCACCATTCAATATGACCATGGCTTATCATCCACCTCCGTGCCTTCTCCCCACAGTATCTCCATATCCTTCCCCGATCCTGTTCCTGCCTGTCGAAAACAGGAGTAGAAAATACTCCTGTCTCATTCTTTGAAACTCTTGCGAATACAGGCCCAGTTTCCCAAATCTCACTTCATTGGACAGCCCTGCCGTCCCGGGAACAATCCTGATGAACCCTCATTGCACTCCACTATGGCAATGATATCTTTCCTAAGGGGAGAAAAAAACTGCACACGCTACTTCAGGTGTGGTCTAACCAAGGTTCTAGACGATTGAAGTAAAACTTTGCTACTCCTGTAACTCCAATCTTCTTGTGATAAAGACCAACATACTATTAGCCTTCCTAATTGCCCTGTGGCATGTGCCTGTTATCCTTCAGTTATTTATTGATGAGGACAGCCATTCCCTTTGTATATCTACACTTTCGAATCTCTTGCCATTTAAGAAACACTCTGCGCATTTGTTCCTCCCACCAAGGTGGAGAACCTCATATTTTTCACATTGTATTCCATCTGCCATGTTCTTGCCCCCTCACTAAGTCTGCCCAAATCCTCTTGAAGCTGCTTTGCATCTTCCTCACAACACACATTCCCATCTTGTTTTGCATCACCTGCAAACTTCCCGTACCAGCCTCCCCGGACAGGCGCCGGAATGTGGCGACTAGGGGCTTTTCACAGTAACTTCATTGAAGCCTACTCGTGACAATAAGCGATTTTCATTTCATTCATTTTCAACTTGGAAATGTTACATTTAATCCCCACATCGAAATCATTGATGTATATTATGAATAGCTGGAGCCCCAGGTACTGATCCATGTAATATCCCACCAGTCACAGCCTGACAATGTGCAAATGAGCCATTTATTCCTACTGTTTTATGCTTGTTAAAGAATCCTCAATCCATGCCAGTATATTACCTCCCATCCCTTTGCTGACTAACCTCCTGTGGGGGACATTCCTTCTCAACATCCAAGTATACTGCATCCACCAACTCTCCTTTATCAATTCTGTTCATAACATCCTCAAATAAAACACCCACAGGGTCATTAAACATGATTTTCCATTCATAAATCCATGTTGATTATGCCAAATCAGATCATTATGATCGAAGTGTCTATTACAGCCTTCATAATAAACCCTAACATTTTTCCTGCTACTAATGTAAGGCTTAGAGGTCTGTTTTTCCCTTTTTTTTCTCCCTCCCTTCTTAAATAGTGGAGTGACATTTGCTACCCTCCAATCTACAGGAACCATTCCAGAATCTATAGAATTTTGGAAGATGATCCCCAATATAGTCACTATCTCCATAGATATCTTTTTCAACTCCAGGATGTAGAATATTAGGTCACAGGGACTTATTATTATTACAATAATCTTTATTATTGCCACAAGTAGGTTTACATTAACATTGCAATGAAGTTACTGTGAAAATCCCCTAGTCGCCACACTCCAGCGCCTGTTCGGGTACACTGAGGGAGAATTCAGAATGTCCAATTCACCTAACAAGCAAATCTTTTGGGACTTGGAGGAAACCAGAGCACCCAGAGGAAATCCACGCAGGCACTGGGAGAACGTGCAGACTCCGCACAGACAGACCCAAGCCAGGAATCGAACCTGGGATCCTGGCGCTGTGAAGCAAACCACTGTGTTACTGTGCCGCCCATAAACCTTCAATCCCATTAATTTTTCCAATAAAATGTTCTTACTAATACAAATTTTCTTCAATTCTTCATTCTTCCTAGTGCCTTGGATCTTTAATTCTGGGAGATTTCTTGAATCTTCTTCAGTGAAGATTAACTCAAAGTAATCATTCAGCTTCTCTGCCATTTCTCTATTCCACATTGTAAACCTTCCTGACTCTGTCTGTAATGGACCCACATTTGTCTTAGCCAAATGTTTCCTCTTTATGTACATAAAGACGCTTTTACGGTTGGTTTTTATGTTTTTTACTTGTTTCTATTCATATTCTATTCTCCCTTTATCAGTTTCTTGGCCCTCCTTTGCTGTATTCTAAAATTCTCCCAATCCTCAGGTTTACTGGCAACTTTCTAGGCCTTTTCAATCTCTAACTTCCTTTTTTAGCTACAATTTGAGTTTTTTTGGGGGGTTGCTGTACCTTAAAGGAATGTATACTTGCTGTCAACTATGTAGTAATTATTTAAAGACTGTCTATTGCCTGTTTACCTTTCAATGTATTTTTCCAATCCACCATTGCCAATTTTCCCTTGATACCTTCATAATTTCCTTTGTTCAAATTTAACACCCTGACTTCAGATTGAGCTGCCTCATTTTCAAACATTATGTAAAATTCTATCATGTTATGGTCACTCATCCCTAAAGGTTATTATTCAACAAGATTATTACTTAGCCCTTTTTTAAATTACATAACACTAGGTCTAAAATTGCCTGTTTTCTAGTTAGTTCCTCAACATGCTGCTCTAGAAAACCATCCTTCACACACTCCAGAAACTTATCTTTCACAGCATTGGTACTCATTACATTTACCCAGTCTACAGGCAGATTGATGTCACCACTCTACATGCTTCTCTAATCTCCCGATTAATACCATGCCCCACATTACCACTACTGTTTGGTGACCCATCAACAACTATCAATGTTTACTGCCTTTTGTTACTTCTTAGCTCCACCCAAACTGGTTCCACATTTTGTTTTTGTTTTGACCTGCGATCCTCCTTTATCAATCTACTGACCCCATTGCTTATTAGCACCACTTCCTTTTTTGCTTGTCCTTCCTAAATGTCAAATATCCTTGAATATTCAGTTATCTGCCTTGGCCACCTGACAATCATGTGTCTGTAATGGCAATTAGATCATACCCATTTACCTCTTTGTGCCTTCAAATCACCTCTTGTTGCAAATGTTGTGTGCATTCAGGTAGAGTGCCCTTAACTTAGTCTTTTTGACATGTATTCTGCATTCTAGGTCTAGTTGATGCTTGCCTCCATTTTGCTGTCTTTCATTTATAATTTCACTTACCGTTTTTCTACTTCCCGTTACCATTCCTTCCTTCCAATTTGAGCTACCCCTCAGATTCCCATCCCCTCCCTAACTCCCATTGAGGATGTTATTCTTGGCCCTGTTGAGGTATAACCCATCCAACTTGTACACATTCCTCTTACTTCCGAACCAGTGGCTCAAATCTGATAATGTCTCTTCCACCCCAATATTGCAGTCACGTATTCATTTGCTCAATCACACTAGTCCAATGCCCATCAGCAAGTGGCACTGGGAATAATCCTGATATCACTGCTGTTTAAGTCCTACCTTTTAATTTGCTTCCTAACTCCCTGCTTTCAGGGCCTCATTCCTCTTCTTACATTTGTCATTGGTACCAATGTGGACCACAGAGGGCTGTTCACCTTCCCCAGAAGGATGCCCTACCTTCGCTACGCAATATCCTTGACACTGCCACCAGTGAGGCAACACACCATCCTGGAGTCACGTTTACTGCCGCAGAAACGTGTGTCTGACCTCCTGACTATGGCATCCCCAACACTATTGGTCTCCTACTATTCTCCCTCCTCCCCTCCTGTGCAACTGAGCCACCCATGGTGTACTGACTTGGCTCTGGCTGTTCTCCCCAGTATTCAAAGTGGAAAACCAATTTGCCAAGCAAGATAAACTGGACCCCTGCCCTACCTGCCTGATCTCTTAGACTGCCTGGCAGTTGCACATTCCCTCTCTGCCTGCGTGCTCTTCTGCAGGGTGACCACCTCATTAAATGTGCTGTTCACGTAGTTCACGACTTCATGGATGCACAGCAGTGATGGCAGCCGGCACTTTGTTTTCGTAACCCGGAGCCCAAACATCTATAGCTGGTAATGCATCCTGCAGAGGTGTATGTCTAGGACACATGGTACGCCCATGGCTTCCCACATCCCACTTGGCTGTGCCATACTGTAAATTTAAAAGCTATTTATTACAATTGGAATAAATAGAAAAACTTACCAGTTACTCACCAATTCCTGTGTCAAAGAAAGAGTCAGCTACTGGAGGATGAATAAAGGTAGAAAAAGAAAGGAGCATCTCCTTTCCCCAACTCCCTCACTTGCCAAATAACTGAGGCCCAAGCATTTGAATCAAAAATGGTTCATGTTTGATCATTTAGTACAGTAAGAAATGGAAGTAAATTAATGGCAGTTGAAGTTGCACTGTCTGTTTTACTAACGGTTTCAATGTATTTGTACCAAATTCTTGAAAGTTTGATCTTTGGTGGAAAAGAAACCTCTTTGGTTCCATGGATTGCTTTCATTGCAATACTGATTGTGCAGTGAGATCTAAAAATGGTAATACAGCAGACCTAACTAATTTCATGATCCTGAAATTATGTCATGGAAAATTTGTGCACAAAGTGCTTAATAAAATAGTAAACTTACTCCTGATATTTCAATAATGCTTAAGCAACTTTCAGCGTTGTGGTATTGTGTTTTTTTTAAATGGCCGCAACAGGAAACTGGAATTTTCAGTTGGATAATTAAACTTGTTGTAATTTTACAAAATAATCCAACAAAATTAATTAGTGAATCCTCCCACATCAAGTACCCCATTTTGAAACCGAAACTTCTTAGAATATATGTGAGAGAATTTAATTATTCCACATAGTGAGATGCTCGATAAAGAACCATTATTGATTGAAACTGCTGCTGAAAGTTCGCTATATAAGGATCAGTAGCTCCAAGTTCCTAGTTTTAGTTAGTGCTTCCTATTTTTGAACAAAATTGCAAATTGAAAATAAAATCAATCCAAATGCTTGATACCTCACTGAAGAGGACATGCTGCAACTATAGCTCTGATATGCAGTGGAATATTATTATACCAATTCTTTGTACATTTACCTGGGAAATGTTGGTAATTCCCCTCTGCTATTTTCCAAGGAGGGTGTTAATCTATTTATTTGCAGTACTTAAGGTTTTTAATAAGGTAGTGGACAACAGGTTTTCAAAGCGTTGTACTTGATGTTTGTACCCACGGTTTAATTTCAAAGCCTGTTTTCCAATTCCCTTTTAATACCTCCAGATATGAAACCTAGTTAGATTGAAATTTAAAGTCAGAACCGAAATAAATGGGAAAACAGCAAAGTGAGAATAGAAGTAATATTAATCAATGCTACTGAAAGTAGAAACATGTGCACATTGCTCTCTTTTTTCCCCACTTGCTATATCCGATTAATTTTCTTGCAGTTAAAACCTGTAGCATTATTGTAAATTAAATATTGCGATCCATCTCTGCAGGTGTCTTCCGGAATCATAGAAGATAATTGGATATAGAGATGTATTTCAGTTCCTACTTTAAAATCATACATCTGTCCTTACACTTTCATAATTTATAATGGAAACTGCCTTAACTTGTTGCATAAGTACATTTCCCTGGCATTCGACAAACTTGTAAAAATAATTATTTCAAGGAATATGGATGTTGCTAGCATTGTTACCCACCTCTGATAAGGTGCTGCTGATCCACCACCTTGAACCACTGCAGTTCATCTGGTGCGGAGACTCCGACAGTATTGATAGGAATGGAGTTCCAAGATTTTGATTCAGTACCACCAGAGCGATATAAATAGTTCCAAGTGAGGATGGTGTTTGGCTTGGAGGAGAATTGCAGAAGGTTATGTTCCCATGCATTTAATGTCCATGTCCTTCACGGTGGCGGAGGTTTCATATTTGAAAGATGCTGTGAAAGGAGTCTTGATGAGCTGTTGTAGTGCATTTTGTAAATGGTACACTCTTATGCCATTGGTGGTGGGCTGATTGAATGTTTAAGTTGGTGAATACGGTGCTGATCAAGCAGACTGCTTTGTGCTGGATGCTGTCAAGTTTCTTTGTTGCTGGAGCTGCACTCATCCAGGCAAATATGGTCCCAATACCTCATCCAGGATAGTCCCATCACCTCATCCAGGTATCCTATCATACTTCAGACTTTGCCTTGTAGATGAGTCAGGAGGTGAGTTACTCACCTCTGAATGCCTACTCTACGACCTGCTCTTGTAGCCATGGTATTTCATGGTGGTTGTTCTAGCTCTGTTCCTGGTCATTGAATTCCCCATCGTCAACATCTTGAGGTTTATCAGTGATGGTAATGTCATTGAATGTCAAAGGGAGATAGTTAGATTCTCTGTTGTTGGATGGTCACTGTCTGGGCATATGGCTCAAATGCCATGTGCGAGTGTGGTAAACCTACACTGATATTTTCCACGATATACAATGGAAATTCTGGCTGGAAGTGTACACATGTACAATATGTTATAGATGTTGAATTGAATTTCCGGTAGACTGACAAGCATGGTGTTATTGACTTCCAAAGGGGTTCTCATCGATTTAAATGTTGAAAAATTCAAATTCCAGCTCTCCAGTTGTTTATTCATATCAATTGAAGCAAACTTCAGCCTTGATACTGTTCTTGGGAACTGTGTCGAGAAGGTGCTTTGGGCACTTTGTTCTTTCACATCTTTTAATGTCCGTGCAGTGCCAACACAGGTTAAACCTTTGGGATGTCTTTCTTGTCCAAGTGTTTTTCTTCATGGTTCAGAAATTTTAAGTAAACAGGAGTTTTTGGACATAGATAACAAAATCTGGGACAAAAATGTGAAATGGGTGTGGCAAAAAGGGGAACTAGGTGGAAGAAAGGACCACAGAGCATCGAAAGAGGATGAAGTAAGCCTCATGGGTGGCACACCTCTTTGCCAAGTGAATTAAGCAGCTGATAATGAATAAGCCTAATACATGGCGTTGGACTTCAGCATCCAGAAGATCAAACTGCAAGCGTGATGCAAGCTGCTTAATATTATTTCCTCCAACATACTTGAGACAGACAACTGTCACACTGCTGAAGAAAAATGCTGAGACCAATATTGGGGTCTGTTGACCAGATTTTCATGTGTATGAGAACATAGGAGTTCAGATATCCAGAGCTATGTGCTTACCATGAATCGCAAAAATACAAGTAGCTGCTGCTAAATCTTACAAGTGGTGAAACTACACTAAATAAGATACGGCTCGTCTGTTCTTGTGGTCAGGAAGAAGATGGAAGTTCACTTCTAGAACATAGAACAGTACAGGCCCTTCGGCCCTCAATGTTGTGCCGAGCCATGATCACCCTACTCAAACCCACGTATCCACCCTATACCCGTAACCAACAACCCCCCCTTAACCTTACTTTTATTAGGACACTATGGGCAATTTAGCATGGCCAATCCACCTAACCTGCACATCTTTGGACTGTGGGAGGAAACCGGAGCACCCGGAGGAAACCCACGCACACAGGGGGAGGACGTGCAGACTCCACACAGACAGTGACCCAGCCGGGAATCGAACCTGGGACCCTGGAGCTGTGAAGCATTTATGCTAACCACCATGCTACCCTGCTGCTATGTTCAATGGTATTTTGTGCTGCTCACCATGCTACTTTTGGGAGCTGCTTGTATTTGCTGTATGCTCAGCACAGGCTCAAACCTGTGTTTGCCAGTGATCTAACGGCCAGTAGGAATTGTCTGTCTTTCGGGAAGGGTAGAATTGTCTGCAAGATGACATGCACAGCAAGAAAATTCAGAACCAAATCAATCCCCCCTGATCAAATTGATAATAAAATAACTAAGCCAGGCAGTTTCACCATATTCCAGGGCAGTTACTAAATTGAGCAGCTAGCGTAGCTAACAAGTGAAATCTGGAGACATTGAATTGTCATGGAGGCCTGGTATTATTCCCACTTTGTTGCAAATAACCCCCTGTGGCAGGCCTCTATCTGGAAGCTTATTAGCGATCCACTGTTGGTGGGTGACACAGTATTAGCTGTTCAAATTGAAGCACCATCCAAGTACCCCTACTTGGACATTCGAAGCCTCTGCCCTGTTAACCTGCTCTTAATCACTTGACTTGGATTAGTGAGATGGCTTTCTACATTTTGGACAAAATGAAATCTGGGTGTTGATTTTTCAAGCTTTAATTGCAAATTCTGAAAGTGGCCGGTTTCTGAAGACGTTGCTACTGTACAAGACACTGTAGACTCCCAGCTGACTTACTTTCTAAAAGAAGGGAAAATGTAAATTGTAGGAAATTCAACAAAATTAATCAAATCCGTGAAAATTAAGTAATGGTAACTTGTCTCTTCCCACCTCGCACTTCCCCTACACAGTACCACTGTTCAATTCTGCATCTTTATTAGTTGTCAATGAATATAAAGAAGCTGAATATTTTCTTTGTTTCTTCTCCATAGAGTTGCTGAGGGTGGACACTTCTATCAGAGAGCATTACTGGCTAATGCCCTGACCAGTGCTTGCCGGCTCCATCAGAGGCTGCCCAGATTCCAGTTCAGCAGAGCCTATGTCACACAGGCACTCCTGGAGGACAGCTGCCACTACCTGCTGTACTCACTCATCTTTATTACATCCTATCCCATTACCTGTATCCTTCACTGTGCTTTATTGTGTAAACTAAATCATTTTTATGACTGTAATCAGATCTTGTGGCAAAATTTACTGCATTTAAAAAGGGAATATCTGGGGACAAATAAGGTCTTGCTGAGAGGAATAATCTGTCACAGCTCTCTTGATTTCTTTCTTCCCTCCCCTACCTGATTCTTTTGAATACATTTGTAAAGTATAATCTTAAATTACAAGTCACCCCCAAGTATTTGCACAATGGCCACACTTTTAATGAAATGTGTGTCATAAAGATATCACAATTATTTTGGTATTTTCTCTTCTCTATTAGTTTTGTAAATTCACTAATGAATGTATCTGCCATGTATTTTGTTTAGTTGTTTGTTTTTTTCCCCATCGTATGTAAGGGATTTAAGTTATCATAGAATTGAACTCTTATTTGATGCAGCTTTAGTTGAAAATTGTGCCAGTTGATGTAATTCTCTCACTATTGATTTCCATCACTCCACTAAGCTATTTCGTTTGTGTCAATACTTGACAAGCAATCCCCCAGCAATTAGTAGAAATAATGGAAAAAGAAGGCCGTTGCTATAAGTCAGATTTTAAAAGTTATATCATTATAAGCTACACAAGATAGTGGCTATCATGTCGGGTCACTTCAAATTTGCAGATTTGTCACAGTTCACCTACTGTTGAAATCCTCATCTATGTCTCTGTTGTTACCGCCTAGACTTGAAAATTCCAACCCTTGCCTAACTGGTCTCCCACATTCTACCCTCCATAAACTGGAGGTCATCTAAAACTTTGCTGTCTGGGCCTTAACTCTCTGTCACATCAAGTCCCTATCACATATCACCCCTGTGCTCATTGGTCTACTTTGGCTCCTGTTCAAACAATGCCTCAATTTTAAATACTTGCTCAGCTCCTTCCATGGCCTCTCCCTTCCCCATCTCTGCACTGTCTAATCCCACAACCATCCAAGATACTGAGCGACTCTAATTTTGACCTCGTGAGCATCCCTAATGCACCACCACTGATGGACATATCTTCAGATGTTTTGACTTTAAACTCTGGAATTCGCTCTCTAAATTTCTCTGTCTCTCGTTCCTCTTTTTAAGACAGGCTTTAATTCCACCTCTTTGGCTAATATTTTGGTGATTGCCCAAATATCATCTTGTGTAGCTTGGTGTCAAATTTATTTTCATAATAAAAACGTAGGGTGTGATCTGTCAGCCTCGTCGCGCCCAACTCTGGGCGCGTCAGGCCCAGTAAATCTCAAGGTAGGCCTCTCAAGATTTATCAGCCTCATCACGCCTCGCGGGATCTAACGGGATCTCGCAAAGCATCGCGGTCTGGATTCCAGCCACAATGGGCAGGATCTGGATCTGCATATTCAAGTGAACAGTTAGGAAGTCAGGCTCACTTGAATATGTTCGCGCTGGAGTTACTCAAGGCACAGAATCTATTGGCTTTGCCTCGGGGACCCCGAGCAGGTATTGTTTATCACTGGTTTCCATGAACGGGGACCAGCCATTTGGGCAAAAGGGCTCTGGGCAGGGTGGTATCCTGGCACCTCCGATGGCACCCTGGCAATGCAAAGATGCCCAGGTGACATTGGCAGTGCCAAGGTGCCCAGATGGCTTCTTGCTGGAGATCGGGCCTGGGTGCAGAGGCTCGAGCATCCCCTAATCATTAAGTTGGGGTGGGGGAGATTCAGACATCGGGATGCCATTTAAAAATGACGCCCAATCTCTTCCTGCACTGGCGAGCTGAGCTCGTTAATGTAGGGACTGAGTCGCCGAGGCCTGAGAATAAAGCGGAGTCCGGTTTAATAGCTGGATCGTTCTCTGCCCTGCAAGCGCTGGGAAACACCCGGCTAAACACGCCTGAAACGGAACTCTGTTTCACTTCCGTTGAATCGCACCTATAGAAAATAGGAGCAGGAGTAGGCCATTCGGTCCTTCAAACCTGCTGTGCCATTTGACATTATCATGGCTGACACTCCATCTCAACACCATACTCCAACACTCTCCCCTGTGAAATACCTTGGGAAGTTTTATTATGTTAAAGGCACTTTATAAATACATGTTCTTGCTGTGTAAGACTATCTTCACAATAGCAAATGAAAGCCTGTCATTTTAAATAGGGATCTTCTGAGCTGGAGCCTGAAGCTTACTCATAAACGGTGCTCCAAATCACAGGAAATTAGCTGACACAATGTGACACCAGTAGTTTAGACAGTAATTCACCTCACAATCAGAAGGCTAAGTTATGTCAAAGAGAGTATATACTAAGAATACTTCTGTTCAGTTTTTTGTAATCTTGGGATTTTGTCTTTTTTGAAATTAGATATGGTTCAAGTGAACTTTTAAACATAGTGGCTACCTACTTATAAATATATGGCATAGCAGGAACATAATTGGGCTGTTCGACTCCAAAAACCTAAATGTAGGATTCTAAAGAGAGATAGTGGTCTTCTATGAATAATTTGCTGATATTTTCTAATTTTATTCTATCTATCAGTCTGAAAGTAATGAGGCAAGAGAAGACAGTAAGTGAGTTCTGATCAGCAAACAGAAATAAAGAGCAGATTTCCATAAAGAACGACAAGTAAGAGATACAGGCCAGAGAAAACAGGAAAGCAAGAAAATATTTAATCATGCTAGCATGAGGTGCATGCAGACAGTCAAATTACAGTGAGGAATAAAAAGAAAGCAAAAGAGGTAAGGAAAAGCAGCGCTTGTGGATTCGAATAAAGTAGAATTGCAATCTAATAATACAAATGCATGCATTGTGAAAACATGAAATTGTGGACCAGTCTCGACCTGGTGCCTGTAAAAGGGAAGCACTGGTCATAGGCTAGCATTCCCCTGCAAGCCCCATGACACTTAACGGTACCCATATTGTGGTTTGGTCTGAATAACAGAGAACTGATCTTCCCAGTTTAAGTAATGAAATGTTTAAAATTCCCTACAATTAAGTAGACCAGCTTGAGTACTTTTAAACTTCGGTTTGGACAAATTGTTGATGTGTACTGCAGTAGATGCCACAACCAACTTTTGGGTGTTTCCTGCAAGTAACTTCACTTTGTTTTCGTAAACTGGATTTATTGACTTGCTACTAAATTACACAACATTTGTAAAATCTGAGATAAAAACACAGAATGCTGGGAAAATTTGAGAGGTCTGGCAGCGTCTGTGGAGAGAAAAACAGAGTTAGCGTTTCAAGCCTGTGTGACTCGTCAAGAGCTTTTCCCTCCACCAATGCTGCCAGACATGCTGAGTTTTTCCAGCATTTTTTGTTCTTATTACATTTTATTAGTGTCTCGGTGAAATCAAAACTGTTTCATGTTGGTGTGAACTGTTCAAATTACCAGCTCTGAAATGAACAGATGGGACACGCCTCCAGTCAGTCAATTAGTGTGGCATTGGTTGTGGTTAGATGAAATCAATAGCACAATTGACACGCTGACTGCAGGAAAAATATTGGTGTGATGGAGGAGAAGTCAATGTGTTATTACGATAAAATTTTGCTGATAACTTGTTTCTTGATTTAAAATTCTACTTGTGTGTATATACACTTCATAATCTTCTGTTTTCAGAAAGTGTTTCCAACCTTTTTAGGGCAAACAGCTAAATCTGCATGGCTCAACCCTAGAGTAAAATGCAACTGAACCCAAGCCACTTACACAAGATCGAAGCCATCCTCCTCCCTGGCTGGAGATCCTAGTCTCCCTTAGTTAACGATCAGAAAGCTTGACCAGGATTTTCCCCTACCCGGCGGGGCAGGGGGTCCCGGCGTACTGGAGTGGCGAGAACGACTTTGGCGTCGGGCCTCCCCAAAAGTGCGGAATTCTCCGCACCTTTAGGGGCTAGCACAATTGCGCCGGAGTGGTTGGCACCCCGCCAACCGGCACGAACAGCCTTTGGCGCCCTGCCGACCGGCGCCACGGCTGGCCGAAAGGCCTTCGCCGGCCGGCGTGAGTCTGCGCCGGAGCGTCAGCAGCCGCTGGCGTCACCCCGGCGCATGCGCGGTGGAGGAGATCTCTTTCGCCTCCACCATGGTGGAGGCCGTGGTGGTGGCGGAAGAAAAAGAGTGCCCCCACGGCACAGGCCCGCCGGCCGATTTGGTGGGCCCCGATCGCGGGCTAGGCCACTGGGGGCACCCCCGGGGTCAGATCGCCCCCCCCCCCCCCCCCCCCCCCCCCCCGGGGCCCGCTCCCGCCGCGTGCTCCCGCCGGCACCAGAGGTGGTTTAACCCACACCGGCGGGAGAGGCCTGACAGCGGCGGGACTTCGGGCCGGAGAATCGCCGCGGGGAGCCCGCCGACCGATGCGGCACGATACCCGCCCCCGCCAATTCCCGGGTGGCGGAGAATTCCGGCCACGGCAGGAGCGGGATTTACGCCGGCCTCAGGTGCTTCCCCGACCCTGTGGCGGGTCGGAGAATTCCGCCCCTTGTCCCTAAATCCTAAAGTTCAAAAAAACAAATCCAAACCAAGATGTGTAGTAAATGTTTAATTTTTTAAAAGCACAAACTAAGACAAGAGCGCCAATTACTAGCCTGAAGAGTGCAAGAGGAAGCATAGTAGTGTGGGAAAAGCCTGGCAAGGCCAGAGATGAAGGCTTGTGATATTAACAACACAGAATTGTTCCAGCGCAGAAGGAGCCCATTCAACCCACCATATCTGCACCGGCTCTCGAAATGAGCATTTCGCTGAGTGCCATTTTCCTGCTTTCTCCCGGTAACCCTGAAATTCTTCCTTTTCAATTAACATGTTTGAATGACTCCATTAAACCTGCCCCCACCACACTCTAAGCAATGCATTTATCTCTTGCTATGTGATATTTTTTTTCATATTGTATTTGTTTCTTTTACCAATTTCTTTAAATCTGTGCCCTCTCTTTCTCAATCCTTTCACGAGTGGGAACAGCCTTTCCCTATCTAAAATAATAATTATTAGTGTCACAAGTAAGCTTCCATTAACACTGCAATAGGTTACTGTGAAATCTCTGTCCAGACCCTTCATGACTTTGAAGACTTTTATCAATTCACTTTGCAACCTTCTTTTTCCAAGGAAAACAGTCCAGATTTCTCCAATATATATTCACAACTGAAGTTCCTCATCCCTGGAATAATTCTTGTGATCTTTTCAGTACTTTCTTCAATGTCCTCTTTTCCTTCCTAATGTGCGGCGCCCAGAGCTGGATAAAACACTAGCTGAGATTGAACAAGTGTCTTATATAAATCCTGGGTATTCTATGCCCTTATTAAGAAAGCAAAGGAGGACTTCCGATGATGGCGGGCGGGAGGCAGCCGCACACTGGAGGGCTCCCGCTGGGGAATAGGAATTTTGAAGTTTTAACACCCGTTCCCGGGGGCAACGGAGGCTGAAAAGGCTGTAAGAAGGCAGAGGGAGGAGAAATGTCCACGTTTGGGAGAAAAACGGCCGTGAAAAAGGGGGTTAACGGAAGTCTGCCGGTGAGTGGAAAAAGTCAGCGCAGGAATTGTAAGGAAAGCGGAGGCTGGAGCACCAGGGGAGGCCGCATCGTTCACAGCAGAAGAAATGAAAATGAATGATATGTCACAAGTAGGCTTCAAATGAAGTTACTGTGAAAAGAATATATATATAAATAAGTGGGAAGTATCCACTTTCTATTGAAAAAGATAGAATAGAGTGTTTTGTAAATTGTGCAAAGCTGAAAATAGTGGCAGGCCAAAGAGAATGAGGGCCCATGTAAGTAGATTATTACATATTACAAATGGGTACACAAATAATCAAAAAGATTAATGGAATACTGGCCTTTATGAAAAAATGAAATGAAAATCGCTTATTGTCACGAGTAGGCTTCAATGAAGTTACTGTGGAAAAACCCCCAGTCGCCACATTTCGCCGCCTGTTCGGGGAGGCTGGGACGGGAATTGAACCGTGCTGCTGGCCTGCCTTGGTCTGCTTTCAAAGCCAGTGATTTAGCCACGTGCTAAACCAGCCCCAATGACCAGGGTGATGGCTGTGGAACTTGGAAAAATAGTTTACAAAACACATGGAAGCGATAAAGAAGGAAATGGGGGTGGTATTGAAAGTGCTGGTGGAGGAGGCGATTGCCCCGGTGAGGGCGGCGGTATCAAGCGCAGTGGCGGAGGTGCGGAAGCAAGGTGAGATGCTGAAGGAAGTGGAAGAGGTATTATCGCAGGATAGTGATCAACTTGCCTCAATGGGGAAGGAGTTGAGGAGGGTGATGGAGACCAACAAGGGTCTGTGAACAAGGTAATGGAAGACCTGGAAAACAGATCCAGGCAACAGAATCTGAGGATTGATGGGTCTGCCCGAAGGGGTGGAAGGCCCGAGGCCGACTGAGTATTTTGCCACAATGTTGGCAAAGCTAATGGGGGAGGGGGACGATCCCTCCCGATATGAACCGGATCGGGCTCATCAGTCATGGAGGTCGATACCAAAGGCGAGTGAGCCTCCAAGAGTAGTAACTCTGTGTTCCCGTAGGTATAGCGTGAAGGAGAAAGTCCTGTGCTGGGCAAATCAGAAGCAGGAGGTGCAGTGGGCTGGAGCTGGTATACGTATATACCAGGACTTTGCAGTGGAGCTGGCGAGGAGGCGGGCTGCCTTCAGCTGGGTGAAGTTGGCACTGTACATCAGCAAGGTGCAGTGCAGCATAGTTTATCCAGCTAAGTTGAGGATGACCTATAAATCCAAGGACTTTTATTTTGGGACAGCGGAAGCAGCGGAGGAGTTGTGAAAGCAGAAGGACTGGGGCAGAATTAAGAAACAGTCGTGTACCGATGTAGCTTCATGTAACTTTATTTTTTCACTGCATTTTGGTGTATTTACTGAATAAGTCGACACTGTATATATTTGGACAATGGAAGAGATGGGACTTTCATTTGCAATGATGGTTCTTTGGGGCTTGAGTATGCGGGGGTTGTGTGCTAAAGGGGATTTCTTGGTTGTCCGGGCAAAGGGGAAGGAGATCCGGGCTGGGGCCTCCACGCTGGCCGGTTTAAGCCGGCCAGTGAATAGGAGTGAGGTAGGGGGAAGGGCTGCAGCCATCGGAGCCTGGTAGAACAGGTTTTGGTGAGTCTAGTCGGGGTGAAAAGTTGGGGGAAGGAACCGAGGTTGGGGGGGGGGGGGGGGGGGGGGGGGGGGGGAGTTTACAAGAGGAAGTGGAGGGGAGGAGTTTGGGGTGGGTGGGGGTGTGTCTATAATTCATGGGTGTCATTCAGTTTACTCTTTCGAGGATTGGATGGCATTGAATATTAGGGGGAGGGGTTGGGGGTGGACTGTATGTGTCAATGGTGACCGTGAGCGATTCCTGATTCCTTTTCTTTTTTCCTTCCTTTTTCCACCTTGGGAGGTTTTGTTTTATTTGATGCTTATATTGTCAGGTGGGCTATTTTTTGGGGTGGTGGGAGGATGGGATCGCTGTTGTTGATAAGGGGATTGACACTATATTTGTTACCGTTTACTGTTTGTTGGTGGGGTGTAAATTCTGAAGAAAATGTGAAAATGGAGAATAAAAATATTTTTTTTTAAAAGAAAGCATACGATACATTTGGGAAATCTCGCAGGATTTAATGGCCATAACGGGATTTCTGAACAGGGCCCCCAGGTTGCGGCCTTTTATCCAGATCTATCTGCTCCTGCATCCCTTTTCGATTTGTACTTTTTTTTTCGTTTTACGTTGTCTCTCCATGTTGTTCCTACCAAAATGAATCACCTCTTGTTTCTCCACTTTGAACTTCATCTGCTACCTTCACACTTGAACTTCACACTTTCTGTATTGTCATCTGTCACATTTCCACCCATTCCACCAGCCTGTGTCTGTTCTTTTGAAATCCATTATAGTACCCAACACTTCAGAGTTTTGTGTCATCTGCAACTTTTGAAATTGTGTATTGTCACCCAAGTCTACGTCATGAATATATATATATAAAGAAAATTGGTGGTTCTGTTACTGTCTTCTGGGTAACTTCACTCTATATCGCCCTCCAGTCCAAAAAATATCCATTTCCCGCTACTCTGTTTCTCGTCAGTCTGCCAACTTTGTACGCATGTTGCCACTTTCCCTTTTTATACCACAGTTCCAGGCTTTGCTGACTATGCTTTTATGTGACATTTTAGCAAAGGCTTTTGGAAGTCCATGTACCACTCATCAGTCAGCTCTGTTACCTCATCAAATTAGTTGAACACAATTTGGCTTTAACAAATTTATGCTGGCTTTCCTTAATTATTCCACACTTGTCCAAGTCACTTGATGTTTCCCAAATGACCATTTCTTAAAAACTCTTCTTGTTCCAATTGTCCCCAGTTTTTTCAATTCCAATTCTTACTGAGTTATGGTTTCACAGGATGTGGCAGTATTCCTGTATGCAGAAAGAGCAATAGTAAACTTGTGCTTGTTCAATCCTTCTATGAGATCTTGGCTATCTGTGATCTGTTAATAAATGAAATCCTGTCCTGCAAACTGCAGTTGATAGGTGAGTTAATTTTAAATCTGAGATTGGTTACTAAATATCTATCAACGGTAATAAAGGATATGGTGGGTTTATGTAATTAGGTCACAGAATTGTCAGCAACAGAGGAACGTAGAAAACTGGGGACAAAGAAAGCTTAGAAACTATAATCCAGGACATAATTAACTGTGGTTTAATTAAGGAAGGTCATTGGCATTTAACTTTAGTTTATAGTTGCTGGATTCATCCCTGCACCCTTGTTTTGCACAACTATGTAATATTTGCAATTTTCCAGTCCTCTGGCACAATCCACGTCTCTAGGAAGGACTGAACGACAAAATAGAAGCCATAAAGTAATCTTTATTCCAGGATAGTTGTATCTCAAGCAAATGAGCTCAATAGAAGTTGAAATGTTCACGAGGTCAACTTAATTGGAACTTTTCTGATTTCTTTGACTTGTGTTTCTGAACCTTTTCCTTATCCAGATTTACACAGTATGCTTGGTACCAGTGGCAGTATTTTCTCTGCTTCATGCAACAGCTTACACCAGGAAAGTTTTGGATGTAAGTTTTGTTTTTCTCAACATTTTCTTCATAGCTATGTACATTGCTAAATGCAAAAAACTTTGCATTCTGAAATTACATTTAAAATGTTATCGTGACTGACTATTTTGTTCCCATAATATATGAAGATAGCATAAGTTGTACACTTGCATCTATTGTAGGAAGTTTTGTCTGTTACCAAGTGGTTACACAACTGCAAAGTTGTGGAATGAATTATCAGCGCTGTCAGTGGTGTGTTTTTATTCATTTCCAAGATGTGTCAGCTGCCAGCCAAGACTGGTTTTTGCTGCCTCTTTCCAGCCCTTGAGAAAGGTGGCAATGGTGGGCTGCCACCGTGAACCACTACATTGATGTAACTGAATGACTTGCTGGGCCCCTTTAGAAGACAGTTAAGAGTCAACAACTTTGTTGGGGTGGGAGCCACATGTTGGGAGGTCGGGGCAAGAACAACAGTCTCCCTTTGCAGAAGGACATGAGTGACATTAGTGAATGAGTTGGATTTTTTTTTTTTGAAAATGGTTTTAGTAGATTTTTAGCCTATTATACAAAATTATAAAACACATACCAATACTGTTAACCAAGCACAAACCTCAAACAAATCCCCAACACGACTTCCAAGCTGTGAAACACAAAGAAAAAAAAACCCTTGCTTAATCACGACCCCCACTAACAGCTGATACTGACCAATTCTCTGGAATACAATGTAAACAGCCATCATCTCCGGTAGAACCCTTCAATCCACCCCCTCATGGTGTATTTGACCTTTTCCAGGTGTGGGAACATCAAATCACCTAGCCACGCCGAAACACTTGGCGGTGTTGCCAACCTCTAGTCCAACAGGATCTGCCTCCGCGTAACCAACGAGACAAAGTCCAGGACATAGCATCCGCACCCGTCTGTAGCTCCGGCACATCCAAAACCCCTAAAGTAGCCACCAAAGGGAAGGGCTCTAGCTCAATATTTAGGATTGCAGACATGGTATTGTAAAAGGATTTCCAGAAACCCACCAAGCTGGAGCAGGACAAAGCAAGTGTGTGTGCTGTGCAGGCCCCCTCAAAGAAAAACTCATCCTAGCCTCAGTGAGATGCGCTCACAACTCTACATTTAGCTGGATAAGGCTCAGTCTCGCACAGACGATGTGGTGTTCACCCTCGCAGCACCTCACTCCATAACCTCCTCCTTCAGTATTGACCCCAACTTCTCAGCCCATTTAGCCTTCCCTCCTCCGAACAGTAGATAATCCAACTCCGAACAGGAGATAATCCTCTCCAATAAGGATGATAGCGGCATCATCAGGAAATTCGTAAAAATGTCTTAAAGCTGCGCACCTGAAGGGATCTAAACATGTCCGAACTTAACAGCCCACATTTCTCCTGCAGCTCCTCCAGGCTAGCAAACGACCCTCCAAGAATAAATTATCCACTCTCTCCAGCCCTTTCTCTCTCTCTGCACTAATTGTGGCATCGAGTCTTGTTGGCTCAAACAGCTGGTGAGCACATATGGGAGCCAGCCTTGAAGCTGCCCCCAACTTAAAATGCTGGCAGAGTTGCCTCCATATTTCTAGTGTGGACACCACCGCATTCACTGAGTACCTTGCCGGTGCCAATGGAAGTGGCGTTGTTGCCAATGCCCCCAAGCCTGTCCCCCAATATGTCCCCCAACTCCGTCTGAACTTAGAGAGCCCCCGGGTCCTCTCACTATCCCAACTTACATTGGCTATCCAATAATAATACAGCAAGTTTAACAACTCTAGACCCCCCCCCCCCGCCTTTCCTTCTGGAGGGTTCCCCCCCTGAATCCTCGGGGCCTTACCCACCCAAATAAAGCCGGAAGTAAGCTGCTCGACCATTTGGAAAAACAACTTGGACACGAACACCGAAGGCACTGAAATAAAAATAAGAATCTCAGTAAGATGTTAATTTTAACCGATTGAACCTGGTCTGCCAAACAATAACTGGAGACTATCCCACCTCTGCAAGTCAGTCTTAACTTTACCTGTCAAGCTCATATAATTCAACCTCCGAAGCCGCGGCCCATCCCCCAACACTGGACCCCTAGGTATTGAAAACCTAGACCCCACCAACCAAAACGACAACCCACCACCCCCCCAATCCAACCTCTCCTGATGTACTGGCCACAAAATATTCGCTCTTCCCCTACGTTCAACTTGTAACTGGAGAAGGCACCGAAGCTCTGCAAAATACCCACAATATTCCCTATAGGTGACCCCGAGTCCCTAAAGTACAGCAGCAAATCATCTGCACATGTTCCACCCCATCACTGGATCCCACTCCACGCATTTGAGGACCTCAAAGCAAAGGCCAATGACTAAATTGCCAACACAAACAACAAGGGAGACATTTGACATTCTTGCCTCGTATCCCGATGCAACCAAAAAGATCCGAGCTCCTGGTGTTGGCCCTAACACTAGCAAGCAGGGCCGCATACAGCAACTGCACGCACGACCAAATCCAGGTCCAAACCCAAACTTCTCTAGCCCCACGAAAAGCTACCCCCACTCCACCCAGTAGAACGCCTTCTCTGCGTCCAATGATACAATAATCTCCAGTACTGGTCTGGCCGCAGTGGCTAAGCATCACGTTCAACAACTACCGCACATTCGATGGCAACTTCCGTCCCTTCACAAACCCTGTCTGATCTTCCTCCATTACCTCCGGAAGGCAATGCTTTGGCCAATAACTTAGCATCTACATTTAACAAGGAGATTGGGCGACAAGACCTACAGTCTGTAAGGTCCTTGTACTTTTTCAGGAGCAGCGAGATGGGCGCCTGCCACAACGTCTCTGGGAGGGGACCCTGTGCATAAGAGGCCCTTAACATTCCAAGCAACAAATTCCATCAAGACCGTATATGGCCCTGGTGCTTTCCCTGCCTGTATGTGCTTCAGCGCTATCTAACCCACCTCTGGTTCCTCCCGCAATTCCTCCCTCACCTTGGGAAAATCCATACCCCCAGGAACTCTGCCATCCTTCATTCATCTTCTGGCCGCTCCGACCTTGTTGCCCACTGACACTCTCATAAAAGGCCCTAAACAATCCATTTATCTCATCCGGGGCAGAGATCTGTCTTCCCTCCAAATCTCAAAAGTGAACAATCTCCCTGGCCGCCTCCTGCCGCCTTAAATGGTGAGTCAAGATACAGCTGGCCTTCTCCCCATACCCGTACACCGTCCACCTCAATAGCTGTACCGCCCTGTCAATGGACAGCAAGTCAAACTGGATTTGCAGTTTTCCCCTGTACACAAAAACCTCCAGAGTCAGGTCCCTAACATACCTATGATCCACCCCTAGAATCTCATCCACCAGTTTCTGTCGCTTCTCCCTGTCCACATGTGCCTTAAACGCTATGATCTCTCTCCTTCAGCACCTCCCACATTATCATTATATTCCATACACTCCCGTATGACCCTCAATCCTCACACAGAACCCCCAAGTCTGATGGAAGCACTACATGTAACCGCCCGCCCCTACGTTCCCAACCGACCTCCAACACAGATCCACCCAATGTTGGGCATGGACTGAAATAACCACCGCTGAGTATCAGCCTTCTTCACCACCAGGAGACAAGTACGATTCATAATAAAATAATCAATCCTCGAATACACCTTGTGTCCGGAGAAAAAAATCGAGAACTCCTTCTCCCCAGAGTGCGTAAACCGTCACAGATCTCAGGGGAGCTGTGGATGGTTCCAAATGTGTTGCATCAATAGTTACCCAGAAAAAGTTTGAAGAATTAACACTGCTGCTGGGCGAGTATTGTCCAGACCCAAAACAACTGCCCATCAGACTCTCTCTCTCTTCTCCACCCTCTCCCCAACAAATTTTAACTAATTACCTAACATGCCTACCCCTCTCCCTGGTTTGAAAGTGGCTGAACCTTTTAAGTTATCTGATTTACAACAATCTGTGCCGTTACAAAAGGGGGCAAGGCTTCCTTCTTATGTCCGATTCTGCAGCACTCAATTGAAAGTTTCAGGTACATGCTGCTCTGCACAGTTCTTGCCCGTCCTGTGTCGGAAGGGTAGGGGAGACAGGACCGAGAAGATTTCCAGGTAAGAAAGTAAGAGCAGAGTGGCAATCCGACTTGAATTGTCACTCATTCAATTCTTTGGGTCTTGGAAAATTAAGAGCCTTATCTGTAACTTCATTATTTGAAATAAGGTGTTTTCTCTTGGCTTTTATGCTATGATAGATCTACTCACAATATATTGAAAGTCTTCCATGGCAAGCACATCCTGGAAGTGGGTTGCACCTTACTTTGTGTTTCAATTGCCTTCATTCAACTTGTTATTGTAAAGCAGTGTGTCTTTTGACCAACTATGTGAAATTACTAAATTAATTGTGAGCTGACATATAGTTAACCCTTGAATACAATCAAAATGTTTTTTTCAATCTTCAGTAATCCTTTGTGTGTTAATTTGCAAAGCTTGGTATCTGGGAATTGATGATTAAACCAAAGGCACGGAAAAATCATTAACCCAATTTGGGTCACGGCTCTACTGCGTAACTCAATCTAATGTTCACAAAACCACTAATTTCTTGGTTATCTAACAAAGTCTGGCCTGTTCCCAAGACCAGAAGCTAGAACTTTATATGCAGCTACAATTGCCCTCTAATTGACCTTACAATTTTACAAAAAAGCTACAAAAATCTATTTTTCTTTAATTAGGCCACCTGCCCACCAGATACTTGAGCAGTGTTCTGAGAGGAACATGCAAAGTTAAGTACAGTTCCATCTCTATTGCTAAGCATCACAATTATGTTCCAGCATACCCACGATCGTGCTGCAGGAGATCCAAGAATCCACACAAATAAAGTCATAGTTAACGAGAATTAGTTCGTCAAGAAAAATGGTTGTGAATTTTAAGAATGGAGTGAATAAGCTGATGTAAATTAGGAAACAATTTATTCGCTTGCCTCAAGTTTTAACATTTTGTCCCTTTATTGAGATCTTGATTTTTCTATTCATGTAGTTGAAAATTCATGCGAAGCAATGATCGTTTAATTTTAATATATTGAGTCTGTGCCGCCATTCACTTGCGATCGTGACTGATATCTGATCTGTCTTCACATATGCACCTTTTTCCCCTATCCTTTGATATCGTTTGGTTTACAAAAATCTACCAATAGAGTTAGCATCAGTTGTCTTGAAGTGTGTTCCAGGCTTCTGCTATCCTTTTTGTATGGAGAAATATTTCCTTCCTAAATAGCTTGGATTTAATTGTTAAGCTATGTCCTGTAGTCCTGGATCCCCCAATTAAATAGAAATAGTTTATCTCTAACTTCCCCTTATCTTGAAAACTTTGATCAAATCATCATAAAGTCTTATCCTTGATTTATTTTCATGTAAAGTCCAGGTATCATTCAGGTATTGGTAAACCTGCATTGTATTCCCTCCAAGATCAGCATATCCTCCATAAAGTGTAAGGCTCAGAACTCTAATCTAATCCTTTAAATTACTCCATTAGTTGTCTTGCTTTTTTTCTATATCTTTTCATGACATTTTAATGATCTAGATACCTGTACTCTTAAATCTCTTTGAACATCTACTTTTCTTAAAAAATTTAGAGTACACAATTCTTTTTTTCCAATTAAGGGGCAATTTAGCATGGCCAATTCAGCTACCCTGCACATCTTTTTGGGTTGTGGGTGTGAGACCCACGCAGATACTGGGATAATGTGCAAACTCCTTCCGGACAGGACCTGGGGCCGGTATCAAACTGGGGTCCTCGGCACTGTGAGGCAGCAGTGTTAACCACTGCGCCATCGTGCAGCACTTTCTTTGAATAGCTCCTGATTTGAACTTTTCGTCATTTAGAAAGTGCTCCATTTTATCATTTTTAGATCCAAAATGGACAACTCATTTACCTTCATTAAAATCCATTTGTCACATTATTGCCCATTCACTTATGTCATTACCCTCTCTAATTTTCCATTTTCATCTACATAACTTCTAATGTGACCAATCTTTGTGCCATCAACAAATTTTGACTATATGGCGTTCAATGTCGTCATCCAATTTCTTAATTGATATTAATGGTATTTCCAAAGGTACAGCTGTTTCATTTAAAGATATTCAATAAAAATTGAGCATGGTAAATTAATGTTTGAACTGAGCAAATGTGCTATACCATTGCTGGAACAATAGTGTGGTGTCAGAAACCTTTGGGAAAAAAAAACCCTATTTACTGTTAATTAATCCTGCCACAAAAATATCAACTAATTGGGATCATTTTTAAAATTCCACACTTGTGCACCTACAGAGAAAGGGTTGCTAAATGTTTGTCATGTCTGCATGTTTCAGATTGACAGCAGAAGGTGATTTTTATTAGCCACAACAGTCAAGGGCAATTTACAGATCAGTAATTTTGAAGAAAAGACTTGTTGATCTCAGCACACTCTTATTATAGCTAAAGGTGCGACAAGATAGATTTAGTTGTCACCTTGATAAATTGCAGCCCTACATCTGTACTCTACCAAATAAATAAAACGGCAGTATATCTCTTTTGTTCAGATGCTTAACAAATGTATATGGCTTGTCAATGCAGTCACTGGGAAGTGACAACTTTAGACTTGATGTATGATTTAATAACTCACTCAGGTTTGTCCTTCAGTAGAAATTGATTTATTCATTAGCAAATCCTAATGTGCAGGTTTGAAAAATAAAATTCAACGCTTTTCAATTTTTCAATATAGCACCGTGATTTTTTTTTTGTACAATAAAACTTCACTGATTAAATGTTAAATTTGCAATAACTGCAACCAATTTTTAGAAACCCCAAATTTTTTAAAAAGTAGTAATTTTGAATAAGCTAAATATAAACTACAGATAAATGGATTCCAAATGCATTACTTTGAATATTTGCTTGCTGGAGAGGATTTACAAAGTAGTTGTTTAATCTTGTTGACTTTGAGGATGGCACAGGTCTTGCAATAAGGTTATAAGTTTATCTAGGTGACACTAGAGAGCAATACTGAGAAACTTCTCCATGATCAGGTATGCCATCCGAAATCTTCCATGAACCAATTTTTAGTATGGCTCAAGTCGATATTGAAGAAGCAATCTGGCCAACATTCGTCTGTCAACCAGCTTAAATGACATTATGATCATTTAAATTAACACTGTTTGAAGGACTTTGCTTTATTGCCTCATGACAATAGTATGGATATCGCTGTTCAGTTAAAGTGTAATAGTGAGAAGCCTGGATTACTTTGCAGTCGTTAGTTTGTAGTGGTTTGTGCATCCTATTGTTTTTGCCTGTATATGATTCTAGCAATTTAAGGGAACATTTTACTATCTGGATTATTTTAATCTCTCGGTTGGAATTTTCGATAGTTTTGATGCTGTTAAAATTTCATTTGTTTACTGATTCACACCAGTTCTGTTCTGTGTCATATTCTTGTATTTTTTTCAGTTCTGTGTAATTATCCCTTTCATAACACCATCCATGTTCTTTTCCCTCTGTGCTTGGAATTCCAACTATTTTCCATCTCTATATCTTTCCCCCACTTCGTGCATGCAAATTAATAGTGGAATATTTTCACTGCTCAAGCTGACAGTGTCATTTTTCCTCCGTACCCATGCAGGAATAAGTCTCTCGGCAAAATATATTATAAATAAATGATTACCCACAAAACTGTACCTATAGGAGGTTGCTTCTCATTTGTATCCTTTCGGGATTCTTGAGGGATTGGTTTTCTGATATTTTATAACTCCATTTCTGGATAGTAGGATTCAGCCCTTTTATTCACAATTTCTGCACAGATATATGTTAAGAGGTGGTAGATTTAAAACTGAGATAAGGAGGCACTACTTCTCGCAGAGAGTCGTGAATCTGTGGAACTCTGTGCCGTAGTGCGGTGGAGACCAAAACATTAAATGGTTTCCAGAAGGAGATAGATATATTTCTGATTTCAAAAAACAGGTTAAAGGGATATGGGGAACAGGTAGGGAGGTGGCTTTGAGACCAGAAAGAGATGAGCCATGATCTGATTGAATGGCGGAGCAGGATCGAAAGGCTGAATTGCCTACTTCTGCTCCTAATTCCTATGTCGAATGTGTTTGATGATAAGGTGGCTGCTGATGATTCAATGTGATGAAAACAATGCCCTGAATTCTCCCATCGTTGCGATTCACTTGTCCTGCCGGGAGCGCACCCCCACCAGTGGGTTTTGTGGCGGAGTGGGGTGGTTACAATAGAAAATCCCATTGACAAGCGGCGAGAAGATAGAATCTTGCCAGCAGCAAACAGCGCGTGGCCGAGCAACACACGGCTGGCAAACCGGAGAATCCTGCCCAATGTCTCCTTGGCAGCACCTTTCAAATCAACGACCACTATCATCTAGAAGGAGAAGAACATAGAACAGTACAGCACAGAACAGGCCCTTCGGCCCTCGATGTTGTGCCGAGCCATGATCACCCTACTCAAACCCACGTATCCACCCTATACCCCCAACAACCCCCCCCTTAACCTTACTTTTTAGGACAAGATAGCAGATGCTTGGGAACTCCAGTTTCTGGAGGTTCCCCCACAAGTCACTCATCATCCTGACTTGGAAATATATCACAGTGCCTTCACTGTACTGTCATGTGAGAGTACCTTTAAGAAATCGGTGTTTATTACTGCAGTGATGTCAGAGAATGGGTGGAGCGGGGATGTCTGTCAGCTTTTTACTTTTGTTTGCTGCAGGATGTGTTTTAGTTTCGTTTTCAGAGCTGGATAGCTGCAGTCATAGCCAGAAGGGGTATTAGTCTCTCTCTCTCTGTAATCTAAAGACTGTAAATCGATCCTGGTAATTTAAAACTAATAACTGCCGTCCGTAGTGACTTTAACCTGATGTGCTTCTGTTGAAAGGTTTTGTTTTAAGTCTTATGGATGCTAAAAGGAAAGTAAGAATTACTTAGTGTTGTATTCTTTGGGGGTTGTATTTGAATTAATGGTGGCTAAGATGTTCACTATGTTTTAAAAAGGTTAACTTGAGTTCATAGGATAAACATTGTTTTGCTTCAAAAAATACTTTCCGATTTCTGCTGTAACACGCCTGTAGAGTGGGCCGTGTGCTCCCCATACCACAATCAATTAAAAGTTGTGGGTCAGGTGAGCTCCATGATACACTTTGGATTTCCCTAAACCTTGGCCCATAACAATACCTACACCGAGGAGATTGCAGTGGTTCAAGAAGGCTGCTCACTACCACCTTCTCAAGGGCATCTAGGGATGGGCATTAAATGCTGGTCCAGCCAGCGACATGCACATCCCATGAATTGATTTTTTTTTTTTTTAAACTTTCAACATAAGACCTCTTGGCTCTAGAAATTTGAAGATACAGCATGGCATTTATTTACATGTTTTTTTTGCTTCATAGTTTCTAAATTTGGTGTGTTAAGTCTAGTACCTTAATTCTTTCAGACCTTCTTTAAAAAAAAATCTAGTTCATACCATTTATTAGGTATCAACATTGTTTTCTTGATGGGGTGGCACGGTAGCATAGTAGTTAGCACTGTTGTTTGACAGTGCGAGTGACTCGGGTTTGATTCCCGGCTTGGGTCACTGTCTGTTCCAGGGGATTTTCACAAGCATACTTGTGACACTAATAACGATCTTTATTATGATAAAGATTATTATTATGTGGCACTTAACTGTATTGAATTTAATTTCCCATAACCTTGCATATATTCTCTGGTTCCCTGGCATTATCCTTTTTTGGTTCTTCGGCCCTAACTGCCCACACACCTGCTTACAGCAGAATGCCATCTGAAAATCCGACCCAAGTGCCTTTCTGAATGTTATTTTTCTATGCTAGGAACAGGCAACACCCCAGAATTTATCCCCAAGATAGCCCACACATCACATCAGTGCTCTAACTACAATCAATTGCAATAGGGTTTTCCTAAATTGAGAATATAACCTCAGGCATTCTTAAGAGTATAAATCTATTAACTATAAACTCACACATGTTTAAATCTATTGGTATATAATTTTCAATTCTGTTCAATTTCACTTAAGTATCCATACAGAAATTCATTTTAAGGAATCTTGCTCGTTTGATTAAAAAAATACACATAAATGAATAACAACAATAAAGGAAACCTGAGTTCTAACTTGATGTATTTAAAAAAGAAAACTACTGCAATGTATTAAAATAATCAAGTCAGTGAGTCCCACTCTGGGTCCATATCTTCATCCATACATCAGACTCCTGCTAGTAATTCTTAAAGAATCATAGAATTTACAGTGCAGAAGGAGGCCATCCGGCCTATTGAGTCTGCACCGGCTCTTGGAAAGAGCACCCTACCCAAGCCCACGCCTCCACCCTATACCCGTAAACCAGTAACCCCACCTAATCTGAGGGCAATTTAGCTTGGCCAATCCGCCTAACATGCAGATCTTTGGGCTGTGGGAGGAAACCGGAGCACCCGAAAGAAACCCATGCAGACACGGGGAAAACATGCAGACTCCGCACAGACAGTGACCCAAGCCGAGAATCGAACCTGGGGCCCTGGAACTGTGAAGCAACTGTGTTAGCCATTGTGCTACCATGCTGCCATTATAAGAGGAGGACATAAACAAGTTCAGGAACCACCTACAACTGAGGGATTGCAGCCTTTTCCCTGAGTGCAGCCAGCAGTAATTATAAAAGAAGGGGTGATTCTCATTCTTCATTATACTCTTCACTTTTGTTATAATTCTTCAAAAGTAGTCTTAAAAAAATGAAATGATTGTGTAAGTTGGATGTCTGCTTCTGTTGTGATAAACTGTAATTCAGGAGCCTTACTTTAAACATAATAACCTGGCAGCATGGAGATGCTGCTGCCTCATGCCGCTGAGGACCTGATTTTGATCCCGGCCCCAGATCACTGTCCGTGTGGAGTTTCCATATTCTACCTGTGTCTGCGTGGACCTCACCCCCACAACTCAAAAAGATATGCCGGGTAGGTAAATTGGCCATGCTAAATTGCCCCTTGATTGGGGAAAAAAAGAATTGGATACTCTAAATTTATTTTTAAAAACATGACCTTCCTGTGTAAATATTAACATGAAGTTGCGATTGTATGAAAATCCTTTGTTTAAAAATGGGTAATGCCCTTTAAAACTTGTTGACAAACACTAAGTATCCATGTGACACTAAGTAGGTAAATAGTATCATTTAAAGGTCTATGTTACTTGTATGAAAAATTTATGAGGCCAACTAGAGTTTACTGTTTTGGTGACTTTTAAAATCTCCCAATTGTAGCTGTATTTAGGCTCACTGCTTGGGGTTAAGAGTGGTTTTCCAAGTTGATAAAATACATTTGCTTTTATTGCAAGCACAATAAGTAAAATCTGAAGGACCAGGCTGTAGTATGGACTAGGCATTTTGCCTTTTTTAACTGAAGTAGTTGAGCTAAAACTGCTTTAACACACAGCAGTGCCGTTCAGCACATTTCACTAGTACATACATGATGTGGAGAAAATATTAGAAACATTACCATTCTGATGATTTTGACTTTCTGGATCTCTTGAATAAAGCTGAGCATTCAGTTTGGAGGACCTGGTGAATGAAGCTACTTTTAAAACCGATCATCTCTGCCATACCCTGTAGACTTTGAAAAAATATCACAGCATTGTAACGGTGCATAAGGCAACCATTTGTCCCATTGTGTCTGTACCAGCTCTCCAAACCAGCATTATGCCAAGCCCCTCCTTTTCCCCTATATCCTTGCACGTTGTTTCTATTTCAGTGATCATCCAATGCCCTCTTAAATATCTCAATGGAACTTGCCTCCACCACACTTCCAGGCAATGCATTCCAGACCGGAACCATTCACTGTGTGAATAAGTTTTTTTTCCTCGCATCACGTTTGCTTCTTTTGCAAATCATTTCAAATCTATTCCCGCTCATTCTTGATCCTTTTAAGAGCGGCAACAGTTTCACCCTATCTATTCTGTCCATTCCCCTCATGATTTTGAACATCTCTAACAAATCTCCTCTCAGCCACCTTCTCCAAGGAGAACAGATCCAACCTTGCCAATCTATCCTCATAACTGAAGTTTCTCATCCCTAGAATCATTCTTGTAAGCACCCATCATTGTTTGCGATGAGAGTTTTTGTGGATTGAAAACAACCGCTAAATCGCATCATTTTGAAACTATTTTTCAAAAGTAGAATAATTTAAATTGGATGAATTGATGAGATGGTTTTTTTCACAATAATTGTATGAAAATTGGATTCAAGTTGCATGCTAAATTTCTATTTGGATTCTTGCTGCTCTGTCTCTTGGAAATGTTTGCAGTTGTACTTAAATTTAATTATGGGGGAAAGACTCAACTGAAACAATGAACACTCAATATCTAATCAAGAGAAAGTAAATTGGAGCCTCTGTGCCAGCTAGTCACAACATTTGTTTATTTAAATTAAGTTTCTCCATTCTTAGCTGTTTTATTTCACTTTTAAGCTATTTCTGAGCAATTAAAATGGATCTTGTTCATTTAGCTTCACTTGAATTCTGCATCCTGCTGATAAAATATTGTTAGTCACTGTGAGAGGCCCAACAATTCTGCCTGGAGACGAATTTGTTTGCAAGAGGTTCATCAAATGATGAAAACTAGAATTTTCTTTTAAAGAAAGATTTGTAATTAGAGAGTGAGAAAATAAATTGACTAAAAATGAGCCAATTTGAACACAAAGCCAAGACAAAATTAACATTTGTTTGTTGAATACCCGATTGGAATTATTGCTACTGTTAAACACTTCGAAATCTTTCTGGAGAATCGTGGCCCTGGTGTGGAAGCGAGCGGGAACTGACGGGAGTTCCCGGTATGGCTGGCAACACAATTCAACGTTAATTGGTCCACTTAATGAGGCCCCATGGTCTTCAGGCCGCAAACTCAGCATGCAGCCATGGTGCTGACAAGACCGGCCCCACGATTCGGGGAGGCAGATCCGGTAGAGGCCAAGGGGGATGTCCTGTTCCCCTGAGGGTCTTGGAGGGTGAGCCACAGGGCAGTCAGTGCTGACTGGGATGAAGTGGCAGCAGCTGTAAGCTCGGGCTGCGTGACCAGAAGGACTGGCCTCCAGTGCCGCAAGAATGCCAACAATCTATACGGGGCAGCACTTGTGTGTTGACACCACCTCCACCCCCCTTCCAATGCGACCAGCCCCCCAGCACTGTGACCCACACATGTGGCTGATGATGCCCTCTCTGTAAGAATCTCTTCCACAATTGGCGGGAGAGGGCCCAGACTAGCGGATGGGTGCCGGACATTAGAAGCCTCACGGCATTCGAGAAATGGGCCCTGGAGGTGACGGGGACAGAGTGATTACCAATGCGAACGTCGGCGCACTCCGCAGAGGTGAGGATCATCGGGACCATGAGACCACCTCGGACAGCTCCGAGGATGCCACAGTCAATACTTACAGCTGTCATCTCCACCAGCACAGATACATGTACCTCGATGGGAAACGTTAGTGAACAGGCTACTGGGGCATAATCTGGTGAGCACCACACAGTTGCTGATGCACAACAGGTGGAGGAAAGAACGCCCAGGTGAGACGGAAGTTGGAGGGCTCCTGGATCCCAGGATCCAGCTGAGTCCCAATCAGATGCTGAGCCTCTGGAACAGATTTACCCATGGCTGATGGAGACATCAGGGAGCGGCCGGGACATTCAGAGGGAGATGTCAACGACATTCCAGCAGGTCCATAGCTGATGAAGAGTCCCAGAGTCTTTGGCGCAAGAGATGCCGCTGGCAATGCGTGGCATCAAGGCCAACACTGCTAGGCTGGCGCCCACAGTGGACAGCCTGGTGCATGACATCTGCAGCATTAGTGAAGATGTCCAAGGTGTGATACAGATGTCCAAGGTGTGGCGCAGTCGGTGACTGCCATGGCTGAGGGTCTCGGCAGACTGTCTGATTCGATGGGGGACATGATCCAGTACCAGGCAGACATAGATGAGATGCTGCGGTACATGTCCTGCTGTCAGATGGGAATGGCCGAGATAGGTCTCCGCATTGGAGACCGCTCTGTCCCCATCACGTCCAGGGCCCATTTCTTAAATGCATGAGCTGCGGAGCTTGTCTTGGGTGCAGGTGGGAATTGCCGAGTCACTGCAGAGCATGATCCAATCACTGAGGAGCATCGTCGAAGGCATTGACAGCATGGTGCAGACATTGGGGAGCTGTCAGGGCTGGCAGAGCCAGATGATGCATGGGCAGCAAGAGCTCGAACCAGCTGGCCCCCTGTCCCGAAGTGAACCCAAGGGCTCTATGGCACCAACCAAGAGGAGGGGGCGCTGTGACCCATCCTACGGACTGGTGATGGTGGCCACCAGCTCCTCTGAGTTCCATCCTTCTGATGAAACGTGTCTCGCAGCCAGCACATGTACAGGGCGTCACAGCAATGCATGTGACGTTGACAAGTGCGCTGTTGCCCTCTGGCCCGAGAGGACGATCGCCGAGGGCATCGAACGGTCCATCTCTGACATGCATCCTGGGGAGGGGATAGTGAGGCAGTGGTGTGCATTTGTGCAAGGAAAATTTAAAAACCCTCAACACAACCAATAATATGCCTCTGGCTCTTTGTTCCGCGATGCAGGCCGAACACCGATCCCATGTCCCATCCTCCCGGCATTACCCCACCCAACGAGTCTTGCCCACGCACACCCGGCCACAGACGTGCCCGGGACTGAGGCCCATCCCCTTGGTGCTTGGAGGTTGGCTGCTGCATCTGTAGTGCTACCTCCCACAGTATTCGAGCACCGTGTCCATGCATTAAGATGTGATTGGGATGCTAGGCAATGAGCTACACATGCTATGTGGCCCCTCCACCCATGGGGATCCATTTGGGATGTGAAGTGCACACTTAACCACCATTGCCAATCCCCTTCATCCACGCTACCAGAGCCCTCTGCGGTCAGTGGGAGTTATAGGTGGTCAGTGGGCAGACCGTTGGGGGCCAGGGTTGCCTACGAATTGGGAGCACACGGTACAGCAGTTGGCATGACAGACATGTGCACGTCCACCTCTCTATTTCTCCCCTCCTCTCCCCCTCCCCCCAGCATAGGGGCAGCATGCCCAGTGCCCCTGGGTCATTGCCTGCGAGCGAAGATAGCTGCTCACCTTGATTCCCGCAGCAGTCCATCCACCAGGCTCACTTTTTGTTCAAAAGGTGTACTAATCGGTGCCAGCGTGACCACTTGCTGGCGATGCCGCTGAATCGTGGGAGGTGATTAGATATGGGCTGGCTCCTGTTAATTGAATGGAAGTAGGGTTTCAAGTGGTGACAATTGGTTTCTCTCCACGCTGCAGTGGGATCTAGCTTTCAGCTACGGGAGCGGACCGGTTGCATCGCAAACAGTTTTGTGTCCGGCGCAGTTCTTGTTTTTCACCTCTCCTGCTATTCACCGGCCACGACTCTCTCGAGTGAGAGTGCAACAAGGCCGGAGAATCGTGCCCTGAGTGCACTTTTCAGCTTGTGTAAAAATGCATTCCGTGAAGAGTCTAGTTTTCATGTTAAGTATCTGATGAAATATTTAAAGAATTGTGTGTCAATGCAATTCGTGTTGAGACCTGAATTCAGAATTGTTTCTTTCTAATTTTTAATGAAAATGACAGTGTGCAGTACTTCATTCTGATTGTCTTTGGGGTAAGGAGAGGAATTTCCCAGAACTCATTTACATCTGAATTAATCTGGGGCGGGAATTTCCCTTCTGAGGACTAAGTCCCCACGCCTGCCAGAAATCAGGCGTGAATCACTGTGGCCTTTTCCTCGAAGGTCCGGGGTGATTCTCCATTTTCAAGGGGGCTAGCAGTGCCCCCGCAGCTCCGGCTGCCGGTGGGGCCCTGCAGTTATGTCTGCGTGGCCGCGCGTGCGAACGGCGGCCGGCCGCGGGTCCGCACATGCACACGACGGCCGTCTTCAGCCAGCCCCCGCGCAACATGGCAGAGCCCTACAGGGACCGACACGGAGAAATATGCCCCCACCCCTCCCGTAATGAGCGCGCCCGCCGATCGGTCGCCCCCGATCGCAGGCCTGGCCGCCATGGAGGCCCCCACCCCGGAGTCGGATCCCCCCCCCAACCAGGACGGCCCCTGCAGCCAGAACGCTGAGGTTCCGCCAGGTGGGATCACATGGGAACCAGCGCTATGGCAGAAAGTTGTTGCACTCGCCTTGTGTTTCTAGCCAATTGAGGATTGCCTTCTGCATGCCGCTCATTGATGCCAAAATAAGTTCCACTGCTGTGGGGCAAGATTGAAAGGCCTGACAGATTGTCGGAGGGCAGCTGTTTTAATGAGCATTTGTGGGATCAAATGGCAGTTGCACCACCTGTCGACATGAAGAGCGACCCTCCATTGGAAGAATTGCAACCAGCATGTTTCTGACTTCCTGGCTCCCATGGGATTCATTGCGCCTTCCTGCCACCAAACCCACCTCTGGCTGGTTGAGATTATTCCAACCTTTATAGACCAGGGGCGGGATTCTCCGACCCCCCCCCCCCTGGCCAGGTCAGAGAATCGTCCGGGGCCGGTGTCAATCCCGCCCCCGCCGTGTCCCGAATTCTCCGCCCCCCCGACATTCGGAGGGGGCGAGAATCACGCCGCGGCGGTACGCAGCGATTCTCCGGCCTGCGACGGGCCGAACTCCCGCCGCTGACTAGCCTCTCCCGCTAGCGTGGATTAAACCACCTCTCTTACCGGCAGGATTGGCGGCGCGGGCGGACGCCAGGATACTTGGGAGGGGGGGGGGGGGGCGCAGAGCGATCTGACCCCGAGGGATGCCCCCACGGTGGGCGGTGAGCCTTGGAGGCACTCTTTTTCTTCCGCCTTTGCCATGGTCTTCACCATGGCGGAGGTGGAAGAGGCCCCCTCCTCTGTGCATGCGCCGGTATGACGCTAGCAGCCGCTGACGCTCCGGCGCATGCGCGGACTTATGTCGGCCGGCGAAGTCCTTTCAGCCCCGGCGGGCGTGGCGCCAAAGGCCGTTTACGTCAGCTGGCGGAGTGGGAACCACTCCGGCGTGGGCCTAGACCCTCCATGTGAGGGCGTGGCCCCTAAAGGTGCAGAGACTTCGGCACCTTTGGAGCGGCCCGATGCCGGAGTGGTTCATGCCACTCCAACACGCCGGAACCCCCAGCCCCGCCGGGTAGGGGAGAATCCCGGCCCTGGTATTTTTCAGTGTGGCTTATTTGTATGTCATTTCCCCCCTTTCTGCTTACCACTTGCTTTACTCTAGTATATGGGCAGCACGGCGGCACAGTGTTTCGGGCAGTTAGTTCACAGCTCCAGGGTCCCAGGTTAGATCCCGGCTTGAGTCACTGTCTGTGCGGAGTTTGCACATTCTCCCCCTGTCTGCATGGGTTTTCTCCGGGTGCTCCGGTTTCCTCCCACAGTCCAAAGATGTGCAGGTTAGGTGGATTGGCCATGATAAATTGCCTTTAGTGCCCAAACATGTTAGCAGGGGTTACTGGGTTGCAGGGATTGAGTGGAGGCATGGGCTTAAGTAGGGTGCTCCTTCCAAGAGCCGGTGCAGATTCGATGGGTCGCATGGCCTCTTTCTACACTGTAGATTCATCGTTCTATGATATTACTTGGATTATGTTTCTGTCACTTTGTTCTTATCATTTTCCTATTTCAAATATCATTCTGTTCATTGCTTTTTCTTTCTTTAATATTCACTGTTTCAATTCTTGTGATACTTGCCCTTTTAGTTTTATTCTCTTCCTACCTCCCAGTGCTTCTGATATGTAGTTGCCTGCACAAGGCAAACCTTTCCAGGCCTCAAGGTAAATGAGTATTTCAGAACAGATTCATAAGTTAATTTTTTTCCAACTAAACCTTTTCCCTTGACTTGGCTTTTTTTCCCTCCACACCCCCATTTCTTTGCCTCCCTTTATTATCATCACCGATGGCAGCAACAGTAAGCTTTCATTTTGTGACCATCTTAATTTCTCAAGTAGCAGGTTGAGAAGACAGGTTGACAAATCCTGGGCTGGATTCTCCAAAAATGGGGCTATGTTCCCACGCCGGTGTAAAAACGCAGACATTGTACTCCCAAGTTTCCTGGAAAAAAAACAACCCAATTCACTTACCTTCAGGGAGCGAGCAGGGACCCGGAGTGCTTCATACAGCTTTGGCTGTGGTACGGGCCCCCCGCACTTCCGGTTCCAAGTCCGCGCATGCGCATGGCGGTGGCCTCCAGCGGTCCCCCCCCCCCCCCCCCCCCCCAGGCGTGATGGCGAACACGGACCAACACAAACAAACTAGGCCACCCCGATCATCCGTCCGCCCAAGGATCCATCTGGCCCGATCGCAGCCCCGGCTGCCCATCAGGCCCCCCACCACCCCGGTGCTCGATTTTCCCCCCCCCCCCCCCCGCCCCCGTCACTAGGGTGGCCGCGGACTGAGTCCGCAGCCGCCACGCGAGCATCCCGACCGCCCATACCATATTAGTTCCACGCCATCGGGAACACGGCCGATCGGGAGCGGAGTATCGCTGGGCAGGCCTCTGGCAATGGCCTCCCAGCCGCGCAGCGTAATTCGCGGACGTACGGTTATTTGGGGCCCGGAGAATCGCCGGAGCGGCGCCGGGCCCGATTCCATCGGTAACTTCGATTCTCCGCCCCCACGCCAAATGCGATTTCAGCGCGGGAATGCGGAGAATCCAGCCCCCTGTCTTTGCCATCATCCTTCACTGGCTGTGTTTATCCATACAAAATTAAAACTAGACATTTCCTTTCATCACAGTTAAACTTATTCCAAGTTTTAAGAATCTAGTAATAAGCTTTGTAGTAGTTAATAGCGGCAATGTAATTTTTTTTAGGATTGGTAGTTCCCTCTTGTGGGATTTCAGAGAATTTTTCCATTTCGTCTTTGTACAATTGACATACACTAAAACTCCACTAGGTAGCGACAGTGTTCAGTGCTATTATTTCATGGCTGCTGCTCACTGAATTTGTGCTTTAGATAATCTGAAGGCTTTTGAATTTGACAAGATTTGCTTCCACTGACTCACATTTTGGGGATTGCATGTGGCAAACAGCTGGTAACATTTCAATTAAGAAACACAAAATCTCAGCTGAATCCCTTATTACTAGACAGTCCTCTGATGAGTTGTATTTCAAAATGTTATCCAAGAGGTGACCATATTTCATCTGAAGTCCTTAAATGGAAACTTACTTTCAAATGCTAATTAAAAATTAAATTCTGCAACAGATGCTAGGGCTCTTTGTTTTAATTATGTACAAATCATTTAAATGTTTTCTTATAAGGTTATGGAGGTAATATCTAACATATATTTTGCTTTGTTATGTTTGCATCCATTTCATTATAAGATTTCAAAAATATTGGACCTCAATATCTTTCCATCTGATTTTGAATTGAAGAATATAGAAAATATTCTCACTGTGGCTGATTGAAATCCATCTAGCTAGATTATTCTGGCAGTGGCTGGGGGAAGAAAAAAGATGATCCAAGATATAGTCAGCAACTTGTGTAACGGTACTCCCAGGAGCAGGAAGGCTACATTTTTATTACATGTTTATGTTGTGCTCTCTATTTATTATATATGTAGCATGACTTCGAAAAAGTGCATTTAAAAACTGCCAAATTTGCTTTCATCAAACATTCTGATCCTCTGACTTGTAAACTTTTGCTTAAAATTTTGAAAGTTGAAGTTGAAAAGAGGATTGTTTCCTTAATCGCTTGGACATGTGCTTTTTTTTTTAAAGAATATTTTCATCATGCGTGTTCCATTACTATTCAAGCATCCTACTGTCATGTAAAAGTGGAGCGTCAATCATTGGGAATTTGTAAAATTTTTCTTCCCTTACCGTTTTTTTAGATTATTTTTCATCCATTAAAATTATTCCAATTTACAACCTTTTTTCTGCAAAAGTAAGGCAGTTAAGGATTAGCAGTTTTTTTTTTCAACGTTACATATCATGCTGTGTTGCTCTTGAGGTGGAATATGAAGTAACCATGACAAAGAGTGAAGAAATTATCATTCGACTTTGTACTTTAAAGATGCAGTGAGCATCTGGTAACAATGTGCTTTAATGTGCCAGTTGAATACAGTGAAGTTTTTTTGCTTCTGTAGTTGCTTTGATGCAGAATGAACAGTGCGGTAAGTTAAAATTGTAGTTGTCTTCATGTTTGTCAGAAAATGCAAACTCATAAATTATTGTATCGTTTCAATAAGACAGTTAGTGGAAAAAATGTCTAGTAGTTGGAAAGCCTAATTTACAATGATGAAATATCCTTTGATCTGCTGACAAATGATTTAATCATAATATGCATTGAGGTAAAAAGGCTTTCAATAAATTGTAATAAAGAGGTATGGAAAATTCTTTGCCTTTTGTCAGTATTTGTTCAGTTGTTGAGTAAATCGGAAACCTATTTGTAAAAAGATATCTTTCTTTTTATCTCCAAGACATAATTGATTCAAAAACATTTAGATGAAAGCATATTTTGTTTTATCAGATTTTGTTTGTTACAAGAGGGATCTAGCTTTAGGGAACAAGTGGTTTATTGCCGAGTTTGTTTTCATTAAAGAGAGTAGCAGTATTGGATTGAATTGTGCAGAGGTGTGCTGGAGATTTGCCTAAAAGCCTGTTGTGACACAAGAGGCATTGTACCACTGTGATTTTCAGATATAACAAAAGAAAACACATGGAGATGCAATTCTACTAATGAAAGTACTGCATTAATTTTATTTTCTGATGCGCTGTTGTCATTCAGGAGACGTTTTTAATCTTCATATTGTTTCAGCACAACAAGCCATTTAAACAGCATTTGGCAGGAAGCCTTATACTTGGCACTCATTCCTTTCATTTAATACTGTTTGTCAAAATTATGCATTAAAGGCTTTTAGCTGCTTCTATTAAATATCTTACTTCAAATATAATTCATGGGAATAATAATGAACAAGCAGCTACCACAAACAGTGCTTTATGCTGTGGAAGTTAAGCATTGAAGACTTCACCATTTTCTTTAATGTTCATGCTTGCTGTTTGTCATGATAGTGATTTATTTTTTCCCCTGCATTGATAATATACATGCCAAACTGCACGGCATGTTCTGTTCACAATTCTAACCTATTTGATGGATATTAGATTAAAAACGCTTTAGCTCATTAAAAAATGTTCGTCCGTGGTATTTACTTCTTCCTTGTGCTGTGGTCGCTGGTGTACTTGAGGGCAATTGGTGCTGCATGGTTAACTCCTACAATGTAGGTGTGGAAAAGCCATGCTGATATGCAAGCGTATTCTTTCTGCCAAGGAAGTAGACTTTATTAACTGCGTCCTTCTCATTGCAGCAGTCGCTGCTACAACAAGTACTGTTCTCCCTATTTTACCCTGTAATCTAATAGAAATTAACATTTTTCTGTTCTATTTTTGTCGAGCTCATCCATAAATCACTTCTAATAACATCTTGACATAAAGTTAATTTCACTTTCAGGAAATACGGACAAGTTTTATTAGTTTCTCAAGCTTGAAATTTACTTGCCCCTAGTAAGAGAAAATGGGGATTTTATAGCTTTAATCTTTGAAAGTAATAGAATGACCTATGGATGGGCAGCCCATTTTGTGCAGTGAACAATTAAATTTTTGCTCATAATGTATTTTCCTTGTATGTTAATCTCGGACACGTTTCCCTTAAATGTGATATTTGTATTTTTTAAATTTTGTCACTATATATCATGAGCATTTAAAATTACGGAAAGGATTTACAGAAGTAAAATTACACTACTTTTCCTTCCATGAGAAAGGAACCCCCTTCACCCAAATCGGCCTGAAAATTACTGTTTCTAAATTTCTTTGTATTTGCTTTTCTCTGTGTGATTCATTACAAGTATAATGAGAGCTTTAGCATCTCCCCCTTGTGTTGCATCATCTGCCTCTTCTGAGGTGATAATCCATTGTTCTCAAAATCCTTAACGTGAAGAAAAGATGGTAATAGATTCACAGGCAAACTTGACCATATAACTCTTTCAGTGATTCGTAGAGCTGATAGTTTTAGACTGATAATTGAAAATGTGAAATACATTGTTCAAAATTGCACATCCGTTGGCATCTTTGAGACAAGTGAATTTTCTTCATATGTTAATCACAATTTCCTCCTCCCCTGCACGACTTTCAGAACGGAATTTAGCTTGACACTGATGCTAGCTGTGGTTCGGTAGCGCTTTTGAGACACAAGAATCTAGCTTCAAATCCCACTGGAGGCTTGAGTACAGAAATCGAGGATGGTACTCCAGTGCACCAATGAGGGAGTACTGCAATGCCAGAGTTGCAGTCTTTTGAATAAGCTGTTAACCTTAACTTGAGACACATTTGCCTGCTCGGGTGGATGTAAACGATTACATGGCACTCTTTCAAAAGAAGACCAGGGAATTATCCTCCGTGTCCTGGTTGATATTTATCCCTTTATCAATACCGCAATCAGATTGTCTGCTCATTATCTCACTGCTGCTTGTGGGAGCTTACTATGTTGCAACAGTGACTACATTTCAACTTCATTGGCTGCAAAGTGTTTTCCAGCGTCTGGTGGACAAGAAAAGTGCCATATAAATGCAAGTGTTTCCATTTGGTTTTGTAGAAATGGATGGGTGTTGAGTGTGTGCAGTCCATTTACTTGCTCTTGTAAAAAGACACTGGGCAGGATTCTCCGACCCTGCGCCGGGCCGGAGAATTGCCGGTGGGCCTCGCGGATCACGGCACGCCACGGAGAATCGGTGCCATTGGCGCTGGTGCCAGTCGCGGGCTGCTCTACGTGGCCGGGGGGGGGGGGGGGGCGGCGGGGGCCGGGGGGGGGGGGGGGGGGGGGGCGGCGGGGGCCGGGGGGGGGGGGCCGGGGGGGGGGGGCGGCGGGGGCCGGGGGGGCGGGGCCGGGGGGGGGGGGGGGGGGGGGGGGGGGGAGGGGGCCGGGGGGGGGCCTCCGAGGTGGCCTGGCCCGCAATCGGGGCCCACTGATCGGAGGCCGGCCTCTGTGACTGGGGGCTTCCTTTCCTACGCGCCTGCCCCTGTAGTCCTGCGCCATGTTGCGTCGGGGCCAGCGAGTTGAAGGAGGCCACTGCATATGCGCGGGTTGGTGCCGGTGCCACTGCACATGTCCTTGTTGGCGTCGGCGCAACACGCAATAGCGTATCCCGCAGCACACAGTTGACGCCGGGATCTGCAGCTGCAGCGGCGCAAACCGCTCCAGCGCCAAGCTGGCCCCCTGTAGGGGCCAGAATTAGTCGTGGGACCAGCCCTTTCATACCGTCGTAAAACGCGACAGCGTTTACGATGGTGCGGATACACTGCAGCGGGAGAATCCCGTCCCCTGGGTCTGTGCCAGTTATATTTTTGCCGACCTCCAGGTTCATGGATCCTTGCATCCAACTTAAGTTGCCAAAATTCCAGATAAAATATTCAGTCGCTATAGAAGTAGCTTTGGTTAGACACGTGTGGCCATTATAGCATTGTTATGTCAACTTTTCTGGCCAAAAATGCTTTCCCCTAGAAAGATTACAGAAATTTAAAATAAGAAAATAAAATAGTTGCAGGGATTTCAATATTAACTTCACAATCCAGTAAATCTGATTTCATGTATATCTTCATTTGTTATCTGAAATGTTTATAACCAAGATCTACAAAAATGTCTCACAGCACTTTATTCTACATGAGGAAAATCAAAATTGAATCACTATTACAACTACCTACCTCTGAGATCATGGTAGTCCAGTGGCAGGGATGGATTTACATGAATTGGGGAATGCCAATTTGACTATCTTAAATCACTCCACAATGCTTGGCAGTTAGCTGTCAGTCTCCATCAACTGGTGCATTCTTAATGGCAAGGCCCCGACCAATCAATATACTTGCCGACCAATATATACTCTCTTCTCATACAGTATAAGATTGTTGTTTCCCTTGACATTGGTATTCTTGCGATTGTCCTGATTATTCTTGCGATTGTCCTGAGAGTAGAAGACAAAAAATCTCGACAAAGTATCTTTTTTCAGCAATAACTCATTCTGAAGTACTATATCTTAAATAAATAATTTATTTTTAAGTACCGAAGGCAAGTCAATAACTTTGAAGCAAAACTGAAGAACCAAGTTCTAATGAGAGTCATATACACACGAGACATTTAGTCCTCTTTTAGATGCTGGTTAACCTACAGAAGAGTTGAGTTTGCTATTACAATAATAATTGATGAACCGTTAACATATATGCTTATTGACATTCCTCTGTCTACTATTTTGATAGCGGGCTAACCTGTGTAATATAATTCTTTAATTAAAATAGTGGACAGAGTAAAGTCACTTAAATGTGTTCAGCATTTGTCTCCTTTTATTACCAACAGAAATGTCTGATGTTTACTCTTTGACTCTGTCAAAACAATATAATTTAATTTACCAGAAATAAAATCCATTGAACATTGAATTCATTAATTTTTTTAAAAGGGCAAAAATTTAGTTTGTGATAAATTTTGTACTTTCAGGTGAATCTGACTGCCTGCACTATTAATTATTAATGCATTGTTCACATTAGTTAGATATTGACTGCTCTATTATGGATGGTATGGGGACACTCCATGGCTACCATATAATAATGGGAGAACCATGAATGTGTAAATAAATGGAAAATAGCTTTTTGTAAAGCTACAGAACATGTGAGCATTTCAAATCAGTACAAACTTTATTATCCATCATACTAAATATGATCATCTCACTAGCTCCAGTAAAACATCACTGTTCAAATGCGAATCGTGTGTGTTTATTTCTAAATTCTGGCAATTCTGCAAAAGCAGTAGTGGGAAAGTTCAAATAAAGCAACGTAATGTAATCACAGCAGGACTCGGCTCCTTATTTCCAAAATATTCTGCAACTAGTTTTGAAAACGTGTGCGTGTGTGTACACACAAATGAACAAGCTTTTAATTGCAACTCTTAGAAACCATGCATTCTGCCTTAACTTTGCGTGAAATTAACTGAACAGAGTTCTAGTTGACTGGTTCACTATCCGATCTATTTAACTAGGCGATGCTGTCAATTTCATGTCCAACTGATGAGGTGTTTCCTTTCTGTTCCTTACAAAATCGGTAATAGGAGCAATTCTATCCCATTGCAAAGGGCCAAGTGGAATGTGTGAGATTCCCGAACGCTGATATTGTATGCCACCTGACTAGTTTGACTTGGGGAATACACTAGTACCTGTTCTTTGCCAAAGTTGAACCCTCCCACCATCCTGGGGTCTAATTCAAAATATGATTGATTTCCCTGATATTGTTTTTAATCGGCATTTAGGCAAATTGGTGGTAACAATTATTATGATCAGGACCAGACCCCAACAGTTGTTAGGATACTGGACAGAAACCCCAATATTTTACTTTAATTTGATAAGATTGTGAGGAAAAGATAACTTGGATTGATTTCATGCAAAATAGGGATATGGTATATTAAAACAACCATTATTATTATTATTGAACACCGTATTAAAATATCTTTAACATCACACAAGAAAATATCTCAGAATTGTCCCTTAAAGGTAATCAATACAGTGACACAATAATACTTAACTGCTATCTTCATTTCCACTCAAACAACAAAACCAGCTCCGATCACAATCCACTTTTAAATATAGTTAACAGACTCTGGAATACCTGCTGTAAAGTGATGTATTGGATATCCACTTTGAGAAAAAGAGATCTTTTAAGACTCCTCCTGTCAGAATAATGCAGAATTTCTGGCTATTTTCTTCAGAAGCCTCAGCTCCGCTTCCAACCAAAAACTAACTCTGCATCTCAACACAACTGCTTCAGCCCTTGGCTCCTCCCATTAACTACATCACCTTACTAAGCTGGATTCTGTGCCGTCCACTGCCACTAGCTGAGTTCCTGATACTACGGAGTGCACCAATCCAGTTCCAGTGCTCCTGCTCTCCACTGGTTTCCAGATCAAGGTTTGTGTCCTGCGGCAATGGGAGAATGCAAATGAGTCATTAAGAACCATTTACCTCCTATCAACGGGCCGGGCACTATAGTCTCTAGGCCAGGAACCATGTGGGCAAGAATTGGTGCAGGTCTTAGTAAGCATGGCCCTGCTGCGGTGGACCAAGGCAGTTGCCATCCATCAGAGGGCCAACTCCCCCCACCCCCCTATAATGCAAGATATGTCTACCATGCCCCCCCCCCCCCCACCACCACCAGCCAGCCCCTAATTAAAGTGATCTCGCTCTTCCCCCGCCCCCAGAAAAGAGCCCCCTGTCTGGAATCTCCCCCCCCCCCCCCCCGCTCTCCCCTCTCACCCCAGAAGAAAAACCCCTGACTGGAAGCTCCTCAGAACCAGACCCTAGTTTGGAAGCTAGAAAGCAGTCCAGACCGAGGCAGTAAAAAAAAAAATCACTGCTTTAAAATGCACCTGTGCAATACACCTGCTGGCTGAGGCAGAGGAAGCAGCATCTGTCAATTCCTGGAAAGAGGAAACCAGTAAGTTGGGTTTAAACCCCCTCAAATCTTTAGTCCATAAGTCATTCATTCATTTCTCTTTTATATTGGTTTTAATAGGCTATGATTGACAGCCACCTTATGCACACACCCAACTGTCAGCATTGTTCCATTCATCTCCCTTCAGGCTTCAATGACTTTGAAGTAGTCAGCAGTGAAACTAGTAGAACGTACTTAACTCTCTTTGATGTGGTCCAGGAGCTGCCAATCAAGTTTGATGTTCACGAGCATTATGAATTTTGATGGAGGTCTCTTTAATTAGGCAGCACATTGGACCTGCATGAGATTACATAGAAACATGCATGGAAAATAGAAGCAGGAGGAGGCCATTTGGCCACTAGAGTCTGTTCCTCTATTCATTATGATCATGGTTGACCATCAAGTTCAATACCCTGCCTTTCTCTCCCCCCCCCCCCCCCCCCCCCCCCCCCCCCCCCCCCCCCTCCCCCATATCCCTTGACCCCTTTCGCCCCAAGAGCTATATCTAATTCCTTCTTGAAACGTTTTGGCCTCAACTACTTTCTGAGGTGGTGAATTCCACAGATTCCCCACTCTCTGGATGAAGACATTTCTCCTTCCCTCAATCCTAAAAGGTTTACCCCTTATCCTCAAGCGATGGGCCCTAGTTCCAGATTCCCCAACCATCGAGAACATTTTTTTTTTAATCTATCTTGTCTAATCCTGTTAGAATTTTGTAAGTTTCTATGAGATCCCCTCTCACTCTTCTAAACTCCAATGAATATAATCCTAACCAACTTTGTCTCTCCTCATTTGACAATCCCGCCATCCCAAGAATCAGCCTGGTAAACCTTCACTGCACACCCTCCATAGTAAGAACCTACTTCCTCAGATAGGAGAGCAAAACTACACACAATACTCCAGTGTGGCCTCATCAATGCCCTATACAATTGCAGTAAAGCTTCACTATTCATATACTCAAATCCTCTTGCTAGGAAGTTCAACATACCATTAGCCTTCTTTACTGCCTGCTATACGTACGAGCTTACTTTCAGTGACTGATGCAGGAAGACACCAAGGACTCGCTGCTTATCTCAATTTGAACCCATTCAAATAATCTGCCTTCCAATTTTTTTTTCTGCCGAAGTGGATAATCTCACATTTATCTACATTGTACTGCATCTGCCATGCATATGCCCACTCACTCAGCCTGTTCAAATCAGATTGAAGTACCTTTTCATCCTTCTCACAGCTGACCCTCGCACCCAACTTTTTATAATCTGCAAATTTGGAGATAAGACAAGTAGTTTCCTTGCCCAAATCATTAATATATAATGTGAACAGTTGGGATCCTAGCACAGATCCCTGCAGTACCCCACTAGTCACTGCCTGCCAATCAGAAAAATACTCATTTTTTCAAACTTTTTGCTTCCTGTCTGCTAACCAGCCTTCTACCCATCTCGTGCACTTTAAATTTGCATAGTAAGATTCCCAACCAAAAGCAGATAAACTTATTTAAGACTCAAAAATTGCAGACCAATGACTTCAATTACCTGAACTGATGGTGAAAGCCAAATACATCTTCCCATATTTGAAGTGGCTTTGATTCACTTCCCTCTCCCTTGAGCTTGGTGGCCTGGGGCGGGATTCTCCGACCCCCTGCCGGGGCGGAGAATCGCCGGGGGTCGGCGTGAATCCTGTCCCCGCCGTCCTACAAATTTTCCGGCCCCTGAAAAATCTGTCCGGCGTGAATCACGCTGCCCGCCTCCGAGAATGGCAGGGACCGGCGCGACTCAATGCGCCCCGGGGCTGCCCGAATTCTCCGGCCCACGAAGGGCCGAAGTCCTGCCTGTTTTTTGCCAGTCCTGCCGGCGTAAATTGGAGTAGATCCCTTACTGGCGGCCTCAGGGCTTCTGGGGGTGGGGGTGGGGGGGGGGGGGGGGGGTGCGGGGGGATCTGACCTCGGGAGGTGCCTCCACAGTGGCCTGGCCCGCGATCGGGGCCCAACGATCCGCCGGCGGCCCTGTGCCCTGGGGACACTCTATTGTTCCACACCGGTGGATGTAGCAGTCCGCCATTGCCGGTGCGGAAACAAAGCCCCCTGCGCATGCGCTGGGATGACGCCAGCACACGCTGGCGCTCCGACGCCAACTCACGCCGGCCGGCGGAGGCCCTTCGGCGCCAAGCCCCTTTCCCGCTGGCCGGCGGGGCACAAACCACTCCGGGGAGGGCCTAGCCGCTGAAGGTGCAGAGGATTCCGCATTTGGTGCGGCCCAACGCCAGAGTGGTTCACGCCACTCCGTCCCGCCGGATTTGCCCGCCCCGCCAAATACGGCAGAATCCCGCCCCTGGTTTTGGTGATGGGCTGAGGTGGGTGTCATGATGCTCCAAGCTACTATTCCGGTGAGATCCACATTGTTTCTGAAAATCTGGTCCTTGGTGTAGAAAACAGTTGGCAAGTTTGTAAAATGTGCAGATGATCCTAATGGGGTAGAGGACGTAGTTCAGATTTAGGTCCATCGTGTATGTAGGCAGATAAGCAGCAAGTTCAATTTAACAGGCAAACAAAGGGCGGAATCTTCCAGTGCATCCTGCCAAAGGGATCTTCTGGTCCCACCAAAGCCAGGCTTCCCAGTGATGGGTTGGGCAAACCATACCGCAGTAGTGCAGGGGGAGGGACCCCAGCCATAGCTTTGCCCTTTGCAAGAAAGGACAAACCACATTGGTATACAAGACAGGGAATATAATTGGCATACAAAGCATTTTGAAAGGAAGTTGGCAAGTAATTATGGGTTTGTTGTTTTTAATGTGAAGGTAATGGGGAAATGCATAAAATAAAATGTTGGGAACCCACAGCCAGATCAGTGAAATTCAAGTCTACTGGGAAATAATGTAGAATGCTTTAATCATACTTCACTTATACTACTTGCACTTCTAATTTCTCCACTGCAGGAGGGAAACAGAATGCATTAGAAAGAGCAGAGAGAACTGAAACGCAAATGATCCCAAGTGTACAGCAGATAAGATATGCGGAAAGATGTAAGGCACAAGTATGAAGTGTCTGCAGCAAAATATTGCTTTAAAATTTGTGGGAAAAGTTGGACAAATGAATTTATTACTGCAAGAAGACTTAAAAACTATTAAACTCAAAACTGGGTGATGAACATTATAAGTGATCAGCAAGTGAATTGTGGAATTGGAAGTTATTAAACGAGTTGAAGATGGTAGCAAAGTGGTTAGCAATGCTGTCTCGCAGCGCCAGGGATCCAGGTTTGATTCCGGCCTTGGGTAACTCTGTGTGGAATTTTTACGTGTCAGCGTGGATTTCTTCCGGGTACTCCAGTTTCCTCCCACAATCCAAACATGTGCAGGTTAGGGTTGGCCATGATCAAGGCACGAGCTTACAGGAATAGGATGAAATTAAATGAAAATCGCTTATTGTCACGAGTAGGCTTCAATTAAGTTACTGTAAAAAGCCCCTAGTCGCCACATTCCAGCGCCTGTTCGGGGAGGCTGGTACGGGAATTGAACCGTGCTGCTGGCCTGCCTTGGTCTGCGTTAAAAGCCAGCGATTTAGCCCAGTGTGCTAAACCAGGCTGTGTGCTTTTTCAGAGGGTCAGTGCAGACTTGATCGACCAAAAGGCTTCCTCCTGCACTGCTGTGATTCTATATTAAATGCTGGAGTGACTGAGCAACAAGTCACTGAGTTAAGTAGCCGTTTCAAATTTCAATTGAATATATTTTGTGTACCTCTACTTTCTAGCTGTTGCTAAAGGTATTGGACTGCTTACCCGACATCCAGTGCTGGTTAAGCAGAAATTTCCTTCTGAAGCCATCGTCCTCTGTCCCCACTATAAATACTTTTTCCTATCTACTGACTCCTTCCCTCTCCTGTGTAACTATCAGAGTTTGAACCAGACTGTTTGCAACCTTAGTGCCATACTTGATGATGAAATTAGCTTCTGGTCATATATCTGTTTCATTGCTAATGCTGCCTGTTTCACCTCTGTAACATCACCTGACTCTGTCCCTTCCTGAGCTCATCTACTCCAGAAATTTTCACCCATACCTTTTTCACCTCTAGACTTGACTATTCTAATGCATTTCTAAACAGCCTCCCACACATTCTACCCTTCATAAACTTAAGGTCTCCGAAACTTGCTTATGTCCTTATTCACACCTTACCCTATCACCCTGTGGTTGCTGGCCAACATGGACTCCTAGTTAAGGAACATCATTTTTAAGATTCTCATTTTTTTTCAAGACCCTCCATGGCCTCTCTATCTCTCTAACCTCCTCCAACCATACAACTCTCCCAAGATAAATGAGCTCCTTTAATCCTAGCCTCCGAGCATCCCTGATTTTAATTGCCACCACCATGATGTCTTGTGGCTTAGCTATCAAAACCCAAGCTTTTAAATTCCTCCCGAAACCCCACTGTCTCTTTCATCCTTTTTAAGGCACTCCTTATAACCTACCTTTTTAACTAAACTTTTGGCAATCTGCCCAAATATTGTTTTATGTGGCTTGGTGTCAGACTTGGCTTTATGGCGTTCCTGTGAAGCACAATGGGACATTTTGTTCTGTTAAAAGTGCTACATAAGTTGTTGATGATTTTTCTCACATTGTATTTATGTGTGTGTGGAAATCAGCTAATCTTCTTTGTCAGGTGGCGTTTAGTTAACTTCACATTTCCCCACCCTCTGGAGAGACATTTGTAACTCAAACAAAATTATTTCCCTCTGTTTTTTAGTATTCATTCCTTGTGCATTTTTAGTTTTTGCAGCATAGATGTAAGATTTGGTAAATGGAAGCTTTAATTGGTGGCTATAAACGTTTATAACATTGAAAATGATGCCAAAGGGTCCAGATAATTTCAGAATGGATAATGAGAAGATGGTTGCTGTGATTATTCAAGACATTTCTGATTTTTTTTTTGTTATTATTGTAAAATAGTTTGTCCTTTGAGTGATGACAGGAGAGATTAGCAATAGATTTAAGATGAAGTGCTTGTTTTAGCCAGCTGAATAAAGCTGACCCTTATCGTTTTGAGGCACATAGATGTTGCTGGATATTTAGATTAAAAGTAACTCAAAATTATTATGTTTTTAAATCCTGCACTTGAGGATGAAATTCATCAATAACGTGGGTTAGGATTTTATTTTTCTGTCTTCGGAATGCATCTTGCATCTCTTGGACATCAAGTTTATTTTTGTTTCTAAATTATAATTTTTTTCATTGAAAACAATGTTGGCAATAAGAATTATTCAATTATAATACAGTTTAAAATAACTGCATGCAAACGATGACGTGGCAATTACGCAGGTAGCACAATTAAGATATCAATTCAAAGCATGTGTTGCATTTTTAAAGCTAGCACAATGTTCTGTTGAATAGACATACTTTCCTTTATAGCTTTGAATTAGTTATAACCTTGCTGAAAGAATACCATTATTTAGCTTTGAGGTCTTACAAGAACTGTGCATATGTGTACTTTTCTGAATGACTGCACAAAAGCTTTTCAGAAGCTTATAGCTCCTCATTTGAAAAACACAAATTGGGCCTGCCTATGTTTATGATGTAGTTAACTCGAATACGAAGGGGTGACAGTGTCAAGTATTACGTTTATTGGGAAGATTGGGAACTTAAAATGTAACACACTATACTAAAAGCATCACTTTTCTAACACCGCACTCCTTAAATTTAAAACTCAGGATCAATCAACCACTGATCTTTGCTTTTCCGGCTAAGCTTAACTTAAAACCTATTGGCCATTGCATTGAAAATGAATTAATTTTCAAGTGAAATTGTGAAGACTGGAAACATGAAAATATTTTATGCAGGGTAGCATACTCTACCTTGTTTAAAGCACTTGAGTGGTTCCAGAAATAGTGTATTTTTTGCTGTAAGCAGTAAATTTGTTGCATTACGTAATTGGTTTGAAAATAGCGGAGTCTCCACTGTTTTGGAGGAATTGTTGTTGAAGGGCTCCTTTCAGCCTTTGAATGTTGTTATTTCACCTTTTGAGTATTGTAAAGTGATATTTGCTCCATGCCATACCATCATAACCATACATTTATGTTTTATGATTGGGTTTACATAGGTGGTAAACCGAATACTTCAAACAGAGGATAAAGTTTAATGATCCCTAGTCTGATGATGTACCCTGGAGATTTCAAACACTAACTCGTACAGCAGCAGATGCATAGGAATACATAACTGCATTTACCTTATTTCCGATTTCATGTTTTACTATGAATTTTTGGACATCTTTTTTAAATGTACTGCTATATACAAATTAGCTTTGAAGGTAACATACCCTCAGCAACTTTTCTTTGTTTTATTTCTTATAGATCATTGGCCCCAATTCAGTACCATGGGTGCGATCCTTTTTAGACAAAATGACAACACACCAGCAGAGCCTGTTCAAGTTCATTGCTTGCAATGAGATTCTCTTGATGCCTGCAGCTATCTTCATGTTGCTTGGGTAAATATTAAAGCTAAACTTCATGTCATTGTTATAGCCTATTTAATCCTGATAGTTTTTAAAATTGCACTGCTTGACTGAAATCTATGCATTACAATGTGTAAAAGCTGACCTAGCATTTCCAAAGCTTCTATCCACTTTTACAAGGTACAGTACAGAAAGGTATTAATGATTTACATGGTCATTGCCTCTCCTTGCAGATATTGACACCTAATACTATGGGTTACATACAAATGGTCCACAGCATAAATGACAAAAAATGACCAATACTTGAAGAATAACCATTTTATATGATCCAAATGTTAAATATCTTGTTTGGAAATATTTTGGTGTTTGTGTACATGTATTATCATTATCTCTGAACCAAACGTTTGTTGAAAAAATCCTAGCCTGAACATGTGAAATTTGGATTCTTAGTGCCCGTTATTTGTGTACTTAAGTTCATTAAGAGATCCAAAACACGAGTCCACGGCGCACATGTACGATTTGCTATGAGAGGCGCTCGACGTGATTTTGGTATGGCTTTAGCATGCATACAGTGAACAGCTGCTGGAAGTATACAGAATTGGCAGTCAATGGGTGAGATCTTCCAGCTATTAACTCTTGCACCACCACTGCGGGTTTCCTGATGACGTGAGGTGGATTCGATGGGAAATCCCATCAATAGCGGCAGGACCAGAAGATTTTGCCTCTGGCCAACGGCGGGCTACTTCCTGCCGCAAGGAAACACTCTTCAAGGAGGCCAGAAAATCTTGTTCATGATGTCAATTAGTATCCAGTGCTAATTCTATGCCAGCATTCTATTTTGTAGCTCAACACTCCAGCTAAATGTTACCTCTTAATCATGCACAGCTAAACGTGCATTCAGCAGCAGGAAAGGTCCTTACCAAGACTATTTAAAAAGATCGTCAACAATTTAAGTGAGTTGCCGATTTGATTTTTGTTGGTTGTTAAATTTGGCTATTCTCCAGTCCTCTAGACCCTAAGCTAATGAGGATTCAAAGAATTTTGTCAAGGCCCCAGCAATTTCCTCCCTTGCCTCCCTCAGTATTTTGGGATAGATCCCGTCAGGCCCTGGGGACTTATCTACCTTATTGCTTTTTAAGACGCCCCACTCCACCTCCTTTTTGATATCTACATGACCCAGAATGTCTACGCACCCTTCCTTCGATTCATCATCCACCAAGTCCTTCTCTTTGCTGAATACTGTTACAAATTATTCATTTAGTACCTCGGCCATTTTCTCTGGCTCCACGCATAAATTCCTGCCTCTGCCGTCTTGTTCCTTATATGTATATAAAATGCCTTGGGTTCTCCTTAATCCAGTTTGCCAAGGACTTTTCATTACCCTTTTTAGCTCTCCTAACTCCTTACTTCAGTTCCTTCCTACTTTTGTTCTCGGCCTTCTACTCCTTCCGAATGCTTTCTTTTTCTTTTGATTAGGCTCACAATATCCATCGTTATCCATGGTTCCCGAAAACTGCCATACTTATCCTTCATCTTCACAGGAACATACCGGTGCTGAATTCTAATCCACTGACATTTGAAAGACTCCCACATGTCACATGTTGATTTGTTCTCAAGCAGCCGCCCCCAATCTAAATTCTTCAGTTTTTACCTAATATTGTTGTAATTAGCCGTCCCCCAATTTAGCACCTTCACCCGAGGACTACTCTTCTCCTTATCCACAAGTATCTCGGAATTAAGGTCACTGTTGCTAAAATGCTCCCCTACTGATACTTTGACCACCTGGTCGGGCTCTGTCATAATATACACACAAGTATATGATGGTGCATAGACACACACTGACTGACACACTGAAAGACCAATCAACACACAGAACACAGCAGCCAATCACTAGACGGCACGGTCACTATAAAGCCAGAGGGCACTAGTTTTCCCGCTCATTCGGGATGCCAGATACAGCCAGAACCCGTGGTCAGTAGCACGAACATCTGCCATGTGCTAGCAGTATCATCTGGTCAGGTTAGCCATAGGTCTTCAGTCAACCTAACATAGTGTCGACCCGCAGTGCAAGTATGTTTAACAGCTCATAGATAAATAAAATAGAGTTCTACTGCTCTGGTAAACGCAGTCATCACAGACCCAGCATACCCAACACATCAGGCTCATCCCCCAATACCAGGTTCAGTAAGACCCCTTCCCTAGTTGAAATATTTACATATTGTTTCAAGAAACCCTCCTGGATGCTCTTTACAAATTCTTTACAAATTTACAAATTCTGCCCAATCCAAGCTTCTAGTACTGTGAGTCCCAGTCAATATAGGGGAAGTTAAAATCACCGAGCACTATGACCCTGTTGTTTTTACATCTTTCAAAAATCTGTCTCCCGCTGGCTTTTGGGAGGCCTGTAGTAAACCCCCCCGCCACCCAACTGTACCTCGAAGCCACAGATCTGGAAGCTGCCTCAGATGCCAGGAAGATTGCTCTCTTCCTCTCCATGGCCGGGGACCACGCTATCCATATCTTCAACTCCCTCACGTTCGCTGAAGGTGAGTCCAAGTTCAAGATAGTCCTGCTCAAATTCGACAGTCACTGTGACATCGAAGTCAACAAAAGTTTTGAGCGCTACGTCTTTCTACAGCATCCGCAGGGTAAGGATGAACCTTTTCAATCTTTCCTCACCCATCTTCGCATCCTCGCGCAATCCTGCAATTACGGCTCCACCTCCGATTCAGTGATCTGCGACCAGATTGTTTTCGGTGTGCAATCGGACCCCCTACGCCAGCAGCTCCTCAAAGTTAAACAGCTCACCCTTGCTATAGCCATTGAGACCTGCGTTCTGCATGAACACGCCATTTACCGATACTCGCACATTCAAGGCTCCGAGACGGCACGGCAAGGCCCCCACGGGGCAGAGCGGGTGCAGGCTGTAAAACAGCTCCAGGGCCTGAGCCTGCATGACGGCGGCCATTTCGGGCGCTTTTCACGGGCTCCCGCGCATGCGCGCACCGACCGAGGGGACGACGAGGCCGAAGACCGAACTGCGCACGCGTACACTACGTACGACGGCACCGCGCATTCGCGGTGGCGCACTGAACATACTGACGTCACGACGTGCAACAACTGTGGCTCCACCCACTTAAAGCGGCAATGTCCCGCGAAATCCCGACGCTGTCTCCAGTGTGGCAAGCTTGGCCACAATGCAGCCCTATGTAGGTCTGCTTAACAAACTACCTCTCGTCGCTCCCACCAGCCGCACAGGGCCGTCCGGACCGTCCACCCACCGGTCACCGATTCCGACATGATTCCGGACCCTGACACCGAGGATCTCAAAGCACCATTCCGGGTGGACGTCATCACCAAGCACAAGGTGCGTTAGAAACAAAAAGCCACGTCCTTCCCAGTGCTGAGCATTGATCCGGACGACGAGTGGTGTGCCACCCTCACGGTCAACAAACCTCTCATCCGATTCCGGCTGGACACTGGCGCTTCAGCCAACCTCATTGCGCGGTCTGACCTCGACAGCCTCCACGTCAAGTCTACCATCCTGCCATCTGCCTGCTAGCTTCTTGACTACAATGGCAATGCCATTGCTGCCAACGACTCATGCCAGCTTGTGGTGTTGCACCGTTCCTTAAAGGCCACCCTGCGCTTCGAGATAGTAGGGTCCACTAAAGCTTCCCTACTCGGTGCTCAGGTGTGCAAGCTCCTAAACCTCGTCCAGAGGGTTCACTCCTTGTCACCCGCTGAGGCTTCAGCACCTCCGGACGCCGACTTTCAAACACAACTGAAGAACATCATCACTCAATACCACGGTGTATTCGAGGGCATGGGCACACTCCCATACATGTCCAAAATTATTTAAAAATCAAATGCCACACCTGTGGTTCATGCACCTCACCGGGTACTGGCACCCCCCAAGGACCACCTCAAGCAGCAGCTGCAGGACCTCCAGGACCAGGGTGTCATAGCTAAAGTAACAGAACCAACTGACTGGGTCAGCTCCATGGTGTGTGTTAAGAAACCATCCGGCGAACTACACATCTACATTGACCCCAAGGATCTGAACGTAACATAATGAGGAAACGCAACCCTATCCCAAAGTGCGAGGAACTCACCTGCGAGATGACTCGCGCCAAATTTTTCACAAAGCTGGACGCATCCAAGGGGTTCTGGCAGATTCCACTTGACACATCCAGTCGGAAGCTCTGCACCTTTAACACCCCATTTGGCCGGTATTGTTACAACTGGATGCCGTTTGGCATCTCCGCATTGGAGGTGTTCCACCGAATAATGGAGCAAATGATGGAGGGCATCAAAGGGGTTCGGGTATATGTAGACGACATAATTGTCTGGTCTACCACCCCGCAGGAACACATTGATCGCCTCCAACGCGTCTTCTGGAGAATCCATGAGCATTGCCTCCGCCTCAACAGAACCAAATGCTCCTTTGGTCAAACAGAAATTAAATTCCTCGGAGACTGTTGCACGTTTTACTTGAGTGTAATTCGCGTTTATTGGAGTGTATTAACACGCCTCCGTTTAAAGGCTGTGTGCTTAACACTGCTAGGCTCTATATGTGTATTTTCAGCTCGGGAGTCGCCAGGTGTCGTATAAACACCTCACAAATATTCCAAGGTCAGGTTCAAAGTAATAAAACTATACACCGATTAGTAAGTTCCAAACGATTAGTATTTATTATTACAAATATAATAAATACGCATGCACACGGTAAGGGACTAAGCTACAACTAAACTAAGCGATCAGAATACTTAACTAAACAGGAACAGGCAAGGTCAGGGAGCGAGGCCTTCGTTTCGATCTTGGTCTGTAACCTTCAGAGAGTGTGCTGGTTGCTGGGGGTCTAGTGGGGCTGGTTCGCGTAGCGAGCGTCGTATTGTCACTTACGGTTCGGCGGCTGGTGCTCAACGGCTGGAGTCAGGATACAAGTCGAAGTTCTGGGTCGAAGTCAAAGCCGGAGCACAAAAACAGACAGGACCATGTGTGGGGGTCTATCTTTATAGTGGGCCCCAATGTCCGTGCCTTTTCGGGGCGGGCTTTACCTTCCATGCATTGATTGGATCGATTCTCAATCGATGTCTCATTAATTCCCCAATCTGAGGGTCCCTTCTCGATGGGTGGGGCGGTCTCTAGGGTCTTTTGAGGTGGATACCTTTGGTGCCGCTCTGTCTGGACATCCACTTAAAGTATCTATTCAAACCCAAATGTTGCCATTGTGTGTGCCCAGATCTGGATTGCCTCATTAATATGCAAAGCGTTTTGCTATTAACACCTTTGGTTGAGATCTTCCACCTGGCCAGAAACTAGTTTTGCTGCGTGCAAAATGCTAATCAGTCTTTGCAGACTGCTTGTCTTGGCTAAACTGCTTTTTCCCTGCAGTCTTAGCAATTCTCCATTTTGTTAGCCCAGTGTCCATCTTAGGTGGCTACAAGACCACATTTCACAGTTTGGCGTGCATCCGGATGCTGACAAGGTGTCGGCCACTAATGCCATGAAGACACTGGAGGACAAGAAGGCGGTCCTTCGCTTCCTGGGCATGGTCAACTTCCTGGGACAGTTCATCCCACACCGCGGCTCTCTGAAATCTAGTGAAAAAGACAACCGAATTCCAATGGCTCCCCGCCCACGAACAAGAATGGCGAGAACTCCGGGCGAAACTCACTAAGGCCCCGGTATTGGCATTCTTCGACCCTGCCAAGGAGACAAAGATCTCCACTGATGCCAGCCAGTCCGACATTGGAGCAGTGCTCCTTCAACACGATGACGCCTCCTCATGGGCTCCAGTCACATACGCATCGCATGCAATGACGCCCACCGAGCAACACCATGCGCAAATCGAAAAAGAGTGCCTGGGCTTTCTCACGGGAATTGTCAAATTCCATGACTACGTCTATGGACTCCCAAAATTCACAATCGAAACAGACCACAGGCCATTCGTCAACATTATTCAAAAAGACGTTAAGACTTGACGCCGCGCCTGCAACGCATCCTCCTTAAACTCGGGCGGTATGACTTCAAACTCGTATACACCCAGGGTAAGGAGCTCATCGTCGCCGATGCACTCTCCCATTCTGTCACCACGCCCTGCGAGCCGTCGGGCTTCGTGTGCCAAATTGATGCTCGGGTTGCGTTATGCGCATCTAATCTGCCCGCCACGGACGAACGACTCATCTAGATTTGTCATGAAACAGCCAATGATCCTCTGCTCCAACGTGTCATCGCCATCTGACAGACGGATGGCTCAAGGGCCAATGCCCGCAATTCTACAACATCAAAGATGACCTGGCAGTGGTAGATGGAATTCTGCAAAAGTTGGACAGGTTCGTCATTCCGCACAGCATGCGGGAACTCGTCCTTGAGCAGCTCCATGAGGGTCACCTGGGGGTGGAGAAGTGCTGCCGGCGGGTCCGTGAGGCAGAGTACTGGCCTGGCATCAACCAGGACATCGCCAACGCCGTTCTCGACTGCCCGACATGCCAGCGATTCCAGCCTGCTCAGCCAAAGGAGACCTTGCAGCCCCATGAACTGGTGTCGTCCCCCTGGACCAAGGTGGACATTGATCTTTTCCATGCGCTAGGCCGGGACTACGTCCTCATAGTGGACCACTTCTCTAACTACCCAGAGGTAGTAAGGCTACACGGCCTCACATCGACAGCGGTCATCTGTGTGTGCAAGGAGACTTTCGCTCGCCATGGCATCCCTCTCACGGTCATGTCCGACAATGGCCCGTGTTTTGCTAGTCAGGAGTGGTCCAATTTTGCCAGGCGATATAATTTCATGCACGTCACCTCTCTACCCCCAGTCCGATGACAAAGTTGAGAAGGGGGTGCACATTGTAAACAACTCCTGTGCAAGGCGGCCAATGCAGGATCTGACTTTTACATCGCACTACTTGCCTACAGGTCAGCTCCATTGTCCACTGGCCTGTCACCAGCTCAATTGTTGATGAACCGCACGTTGCGAACGACGGTGCCGGCCATTCATGTCCCAGACTTGGTTCCGGTCCTGCGTCGAATGCAGTTGTCTCGGGCTCAACACAAATCGGCGTACGACGCCCGTGCCACGGATCTCCCTGCTCTTGCTCCTGATGACCAGGTTCATGTCCAACTTCCCGAAGGTGGCTGGTCTGCCGCCACTGTGGTACTCAAACAAGTGGCCCCCAGACCCTTTTTTGGTTCGTCTACAGGACGGCTCTCTTCTTCGCCGAAATAGGCGGGCACTACGACTCCTTCCACGCTCGCCGCCAGATCGTCATGCCCTGCCTCGACCTCCGGACAGGCCCGTCACAGAGCTTGCAGATCTACCTTTTGTGTTGCCACACTCTGCGACTGACACAGTCCCGCCCGTTCTAGAGCAGGCGGCCCCTGACCCACCCTTGAGACGGTCAACTAGACTTCGTTGCCAACCACAGAGACTGGATTTATGAACTGCCTTAATTTCTGAACTCTCTAAACTCATGAACTGATTGTTTCATTACCCTGTTTATTAATTCACTAGTTTGTACATACTGTTATTCATGTTCTGCTTTGTGTTACATACAGTCTATCTGCACTAGATACCTTCCCGTGTAAATATGTTAGAACTTTTGTATATTGTCCTGTAAATATGCTCACATATGCCCCACATAGTCAGGAACATTCACATACCACACTATTGCCACGTACACATTTTTATTAAAAAAGGGGAGATGTCATAATATACACACAAGTATATGATGGTGCATAGACACACACTGACTGACACACTGAAAGACCAATCAACACACAGAACACAGCAGCCAATCACCAGACAGGGCACGGTCACTATAAAGCCAGAGGGCACTGATTTTCCCGCTCATTCTGGATGCAGCGTCCGAGACAGCCAGAGCCCGTAATCAGCAGCACGAACATCTGCCATGTGCTAACAGTATCATCTGGTCAGGTTAGCCATAGGTCTTCAGTCAACCTAACATAGTGTCGACCCGCAGTGCAAGTATGTTTAACAGCTCATAGATAAATAAAATAGAGTTGTACTTCTACAAGTGTTGGTAGCCTGTCTCTTCTACTGCTCTGGTAAACGCAGTCATCACAGCCCCAGCATACCCAACACATCAGGCTCATCCCCCAATACCAGGTTCAGTAAGACCCCTTCCCTAGTTGAAATATTTACATATTGTTTCAAGAAACCCTCCCGGATGCTCTTTACAAATTCTTTACAAATTTACAAATTCTGCCCAATCCAAGCTTCTGGTACTGTGAGTCCCAGTCAATATAGGGGAAGTTAAAATCACCGAGCACTATGACCCTGTTGTTTTTACATCTTTCAAAAATCTGTCTCCCGCTGGCTCTTGGGAGACCTGTAGTAACCCCCCCCCCAACATTATGATTGCACCCTTCCTATTCCTGAGCTCCACCCATATTGCCTCGCTACATGAGCCCTCCAAGATGTCCTCCCTCAGTATAGATGATATTCTCCCTAACCAGTAATGTAACTCCCCCTCCCCTATTATATCCCCTTCTATCTCACCTAAATCATCTAAATCCTGGAAGGTTTAGCTGCCAATCCTGTCCTTCAACCAAATCTCTGTAATAGTAACAACAACATAGTTCCAAATACTAATCCAAGCTCTAAGTTCATCTGCCTTACTTCTATTATACTTCTCGCATTGAAACAAAAGCATTTCAGACCACCAGGCCTGCTGTGTTCAGCGACATCTCCCTACCTGCTCTTTCTCTTAGTCTGACTGCTCTTTGTCTGTCTCTAGCTCTCCCTCAGTTACTTCACTTGGTGACTTACCTGGTTCCCACCTCCCTGCCACACTAAACCCTCCCGAGTTAAGCTCGCAATCCTCCCAGTCAGGATATTGGTGGCCCTCCAGTTTAGGTGCAACCCGTCCTCCTTAAACAGGTCCTACCTGCCCCGGAAGAGATCCCAATGATCTAGATATCTGAAATTCTCCCTCCTACACCAGTTCTTTAGCTGCGCTATCTTCCTGTTCCTAGCCTCATTGGCGCATGGTGCAGGGAGTAATCACGAGAATACAACCTTAAAGGTCCTGTTTTTTTACCTACTACCTAACTCCCTGAACTCCCCTGCAGGACCTCGTCACTCTTCCTAACCCTAACTCTAATGTGTACCACGACCTCTGGCTGTTCTCCCTCCCCCTTCAGAATGCCCCATGTCCGTTTAGAGACATCCTTGACCCTGACACCTGGAAGGCAACATACCATCCAAGAGTCTCTTTCACAGCCACAGAAGCGCCTATCTGTATCCCTGACTATTGAGTCCCCTATAACTACAGCTCTTCTGCACTTTGACCCTCCCTGCTAAGGAGGAGGCAGTGGCATAATGGTATTGTCTCTGGACAAATAATCCAGAGACCCAGGGTAACACTCTGGGACCGCAAGTTCGACTCGCGTGAGGGCAGATAGCAGAATTTGAATTCAATTTTTAAATTAAAAGTCTAATGATGACCATGAAACCATTATCAATTGTCATAAAAACCTATCTGGTTCGTTAATGTCCTTTAGGCAAGGAAATATGTCATGGTCTGGCTTACATGCGACTCCAGACCCATAGCAATGTGGTTGACTCTTAAATACCCTCAAGGATGGGCAATAAATGCTGGCTCCACCAACGATGCCCACATCCAATGAACAAATAAAGAAAAATAACAGAGACAGCCGTGATGCCACCGCTCTAGCTGCTGCTGCTGTTTTCCCCTGATAGGCAGGCAATCCCCTCCCACTCCCCACCCCCAACAGTACGCAACGCGTTATACTTGTTGGAAAGTGGGACAGCCACAGGGGATCCTTGCACTGACGGCCTGCTGTTTCTAGCAGTCACCCATTTATCTGCCTGCACCTTGTGTGTGACCACGCCTCTAAAACCCCCATCTATGATGTTTTCTGCCACCTGCATGCTCCTAATTGCATCCAACTGCTGATCCAACCGATCCATGCGGTCTGTGAGGAGCTGCAATTGGGTACACTTTCTGAAGATGTAGTTGTCCGGAACACTGGCGTGTCACGGATTTCCCACATTTTACAGATAAAGCACTTTATTCTGCTGACTGACATTTCTAGCTCTAATTAATTAATTTTAAAATAAGTACTTATTTTTATTAAATTAAGTTACAATTAATTATGCGCTCCTTGGCGCTAGGATTCCACTATAAATATTAAATACTAAATACACTAAACTCCGCTCTTCAGTCGGTCGAGTTCCGATCCCAGGCTCTACTCCCAGGCAAGCCCCGTAACTGAAAAATTAGACCGCAAAAAACCCACGCTAAGTTTTATACCTCACTTGGGATTAGTTCTCCACCTTCTGGTCTCAGCCTCTCCTCTCAGGTAGGTGTCTCTCTGCACTGACCGTTCCTCCTCCTTGCTGCACCAACCACTCCTCCTCCTCGCTGCATTAATGGACTGATGGCTAGGCTTGTTTTCAAGTTGCTGCATGTGTCACAAACTAAATTACTTTATCCTGAAATCAAGAATTCTCCACAAACTAATTGCTCCCAGACATCCTTTTGGAATACAGCATTAGAGGGAGCATGAGCAGAAGGCACCTAGAGTACGGCAAGCTACAAGAGGAGGATGGAGCAGGAGTTGTAATGGGGGTCTTGACAGAAGGCCATATCCATCCAGGGTGCTTGGGGAGTAATTTTACTGCCTGAACTTCTGTCAGAAACAGTCTGTGAGACGTCTCAACTTCAATAAAGGTTTCCTTACTGAAATCTGCTGCCTATAGCCATAACTGCAATCTCAGAGTAGTGTGTTACGGGTAGGAGAGGAAGGTAAACTAAACATCTTTATCCAATGATCTATAAGCAGAAGATGTTTCTTTGATTATTTTATGTAGGCTGTGGCATGTTTATCTATTTTGTAGCCGGGTGACTGTAGCAGCCATCTTGTGCTCCAGCAAAGGTCCATTTTAAAAATAGTGATAAAGGAGTACACATTTTTGAGTTATTTCATGTCCAATGGGTATGATAAGAGCAAAGCAGCACTGCCAGTGGTGTGAAAGTGTGCAGGGTCTTGAAAATCTATGCATTGGACTTCTTCCAGACTGGAGACAGTTACATCTCACAGATTGCCTTCTATTATTGGCTGAGAGAGATGACTAAAGCTCTCCAGTCAAAATGAGCTGGCTACATTTCACTCTCTTTTCAGAAGTAGCACGTGGCGCAATAATTACTGGTTTCACCATGGTGCTAGGTGCCATTGACTGTGCACATACCATTCTACAGGCAACATTTGGAAACTGCAATGGAAAAGGATTCTTGTTCCTGAAATGAAAATCGCTTATTGTCACAAGTAGGCTTCAAATGAAGTTACTTTGAAAAGCCCCTAGCCGCCACAGTCCGGCGCCTGTTCGGGGAAGCTGGTACGTAACTCAGCGTCCAGTTGGTACGTAAGCGTAGACGGAGAATCATCCAGGTTAATGCCTCGTATGCAGACAGCAGTCATAATGCCTTCATTCTGCAGCAGTCTCAACCTGCATTTGAGCCATTACAACAAAGCAAAGGATGGCTAGTGGATGATGAGGTCTATCCTATCGACCTCGTGCCTCATTATTCTGTTGTATAGCCCAGACTCTCAAGGACACCATGCATGCAAAGAAAACCAGGCTGGCACACGCACTGTGATGGAGCAGACCATTGTATGCAGAAACAATGATTCTGCTGCTCTGGACAAGCCACACTGCTTTGCAGAGCATGTGTCACAATTTATAGTGGTTTGCTGCATGTTGCACAGCTTTGGCTTTGAGGGCATAGCGCATGCCAGTAGCTGAAGAGCAGGAGGAAGAGAAACAGTGAAAACTATGCAAACTGAGAAATGTACAAAGATTTATAGCACTGAAGGAGGCCATTCAGACAATTATGTCCAGGCTGAAAGAGAGCTATTCAGTTTAACCTTTCCTTCCAGCTCTTGGTGAGTAACCCTCTAGGCTGTGGCATCTGAAGTGCATGTTCATATTAAATGCGATGTACCACCATTTCTGCTCCTACCATCATTTTCAGGCAGAGTATTCGAAAGTCCCACCACTCTGAGTGAAAAAAATACTCTAAATTGTCTGCCAATTATTTTAAATCTGTGCCCCTCATTATTGACCCTCTGCTAACGGAAATACCTAATCGTCTACATTTTAATTAGTCCCCTCATAATTTTCTGCACCTCCGTTATATTTCTCTTCAGTCACCCATATTCCAAATGGAACAAACCCAACTTTCCTAATCATTCCTGACAACAAACTCTTAAATCTCTTATTGTTTTCTCTCTCTCTCTCTATGTAATCTAACTAGTCTTTTATCCAGCTCTGCCACACTTTCGTGCTTTTAATGCATCTTCCAGAATCTGTACATATACTCCCCAAAATCCTCCTTTCCTCGACACTTCGCAGAATATTCCCATTCATTGTGTATTCCCTTGCCTTGTTTGTCCTTCCTAAGTGCATTAGAACACCGGGTTAAAGTCCAACAGGTTTGTTTGGAATCACTGGCTTTCATAGCGCAGCTCCTTCATCAGGTGAGTCACTCTCTCAGTTTTGCTTTTTGTTGCTAGCTGACCATGCTTCTGACATCTTTTCAATGTGCACTATTTTTCATATCTTCACAATACCCCAAACTCTTCACTATTCCAGTACTGCTTCAAAGGAACTGACATACAATTGACCGAGCTCAACTATTTTAGAAGTGGTTTCTTTTTGCCACATGACAGTTATATAGACTTTACACATTTTTTTCTGCCTCTGAAGTAATTCAAGAAAGCATTGTGAAGTTTTGAATTAGCAGTGTCTATGGCACCATTATTTTCATGGTCATGTACTTTCTGCTGTTTTATTTGCAAATAAAAACACCGTGTCACTTAAATTTCTGAATTGACTTGAATTGAATTGAATCTTCCACAGTATTGCTGAAAGTACTTGTACATGATATAATGGACTGTATGTTAGCACAGTGGTTAGCACTGTTGCTTCACAGCACCAGGGTCCAGAGTTCAATTCCCAACTTGGGTCAATGTCTGTGCGGAGTTTGCACGTTCTCCCTGTGTGTCTGCGTGGGTTTCCTCCGGGTGCTCCAGTTTCCTCCCACAAGTCCCGAAAGACGTGCTGACAGGTAATTCGGACATTCTGAATTCTCCTTCCGTGTACCCAAAAAGGCGCCGGAATGTGGCGACTAGGGACTTTTCACAGTAACTTAATTGCAATGTTAATGTAAGCCTACTTGTGTCAATAAAGATTATTATTATACAAATGAATTACTTTTGAAATTATGTCTCTGTTATAATGTAGGCAAGTACACCAGCCAATTTTATGCACATGAACAAAAATTAGAATGGCCTGGTAAACACTTTTTCTGGTGGTGTTGAGGGATAAATGTTGACACAGAGTATCGAGGAACAGCCCTACTTTAATCATGCCATGTCATAGAATCATAGCATATGAAATGAAAATCGCTTATTGTCACGAGTAGGCTTCAATGAAGTTACTGTGAAAAGCCCCTAGTCGCCACATTCCGGCGCCTGTCCGGGGAGGCTGGTACGGGAATCGAACCGTGCTGCTGGCCTGCTTGGTCTGCTTTAAAAGCCAGCGATTTAGCTCAGTGAGCTAAACCAGCCCCAGTTTAGAAGCATAGCATAGCATAGAAGGAGACCATTTGGTCCATCAAATCTGTGCTGGCTCTTTCAATCAACAATCCATTTAGTTCCGCACTACACTATCTTTTACATGCCCCTTAACATGCAGCCTTTCACAAATCCCAAAACACTGTACTCCTTCAATACTGCATTGAGGAAGGCTTGAGGAACCTTTTGACTCCTGAGTATCATTGATTCTTGCAAAATAAATGCCTCATGTTCCTCCTTAGTGATTTTTAAAAGGTTATTTTTCTTCATACAGCAAAATCGGAGTACTTTTTTCCAATGATAACGACAGCTGTTCAGTTTGTTTTCACTTTACAGCAGAAGCTATATATCAGCAGTCTGATTTCTTTGTGTGCCTAAAGATTTGAAGGGACTGAGAGCAATTTTTTTTTTTTCAAACTCTTCCCTGCAAATATTGACATACACCCAGCCCTCCACTAACCTTCTGAATTTCTCCCCATGACCCAAAGCAAAACAGCACTCTCATTGCAAAAGCATGTTGTGTTTGCTGAACTCTGCTTAAAAAAACTAAAAGAAGAAAAGCAAGCAATTCTGTTTATTGAAAAAAACGTAATTTATCTAAATATGCCTTATACCATCTTAAAAATAGCTTTCAAATGTTTTTCCATGATATGCTGAGACCATTATATGCTCAGAGACTCGATTTAACATTCATGCACTTCCCACAGATAAGTTATTGTTACTTTTTGGATCTCCAAAAATATCCAGTGCTACTGTAACAAAATATATTGTTGAATCTTCGTCTTTGTACAGGCTAAACCAAATTTTGTTCATGACCAAGCACACTGAACTTAAACTCCTTTTTTCCTTCTATCATGTCATTTTATTAAATATACTATAATTGTCACACATTCATATTAGTAGATTGCAAATCACCATGTCGGATTCTAAAAAACAATGTGGGTGTTAGCTGTGGCTTAGTGGGAGCAAATTGCTCTGAGTGAAAGGGATGAAAAGTCCCAGGCTAAAACTTCGAGCACAAACTGCAATATGTGAGGTGTCATCTTTTCCATGAGTCATTGAACCAAGTGGACATAAAAGATCCCATAACACTACTTAATTGAAGAGCAAGGAAGCTCTCCCTGGTGTCCTGGTCAATATTTATTCCTCAACCAACATCACTAAAGCATATGATTGATCATTATTATATTGTATGTGGGAAGTTCACTGGATACAAAATGAGCTGCTATGCTTCCTACACAACAATGACTGTGCTTCAAAAATGCTTAATTAGCTGAAATGTATTTTGGGACATCAAGATCATGACTATCACTGCATAAATGCAAACCTTTACTATTTTATCTTTCATCATCAAGATATTTGTCCAAATATGTCTGTGCCGGCTCTTTGAAAGACCTGTCCGATTCATTCAATTTCCCTGCTCCTTCTCCGTAGCCGAGTAAATTTCTCCTTTTTAAGAATATGTCAAATTATTTAATAGAAAAAAAGCTACTTCTAACACCCTTTCAGGCAGTCCATTCCAGATCATAACTCGTTTTCAGCAAAACAAAACCCATTTTCATCTCGCTTTTCTGTTGCTGATTATTCTAAATGTGTGTCCTCTGGTTCCAAAGCCTTCTGCTGGTGGAGTTTTTTTATTATCCTTATTTGCTCTATCAAAGCCCCTCAATCCCTCTAAGATCCTTACTTTTGAACAATGTTCCAATATATTTCATGCCGTTATGCTGAAATGTTTGTTCTTGTTTGAACTATCTAATAACTTTTATCTTCCATCATTTTCTTCTGAATAGCATTTGGTTGTAACATTGTCTACACCACATATGGGAGGGTACATTTGGTGCTTAGTAATGTTTGCCAGAAGATATTTATAATGTATACATCTTGAGTACAGTATATGACACTTTCACATCAAATCCTTCCACATCCTTAGGAAGTTGCATACAGCTAAGGAAGGCTCGCCTGTCCTGAAGTGTCTTATAGCTCTCTATTAGTGCATCCAAATCTTCCTGAAAATTATTTCAGGGTATTTACCTCCACTCTGGGAAGAGAGAATTATTTACTTTTCTATCCTTAAAGAATGCTATTCGGCGACAAATTATTTATAGAAGATTTGAGTTTCCAAAACGTATTCCCAAATCTGCATTTGGTGCCTGCCCTATTTAATTTTTTTTAATTCCTAAAATATTGTTCCTTATATTTATCTTCTAAAGGGATACAATAGTGGTTTGTGCTTTCTGACCATCTCATTTGTCCTTTTATGTGTATGTAAGCCTCAATCATGTATGTCGCCAAGCCAGAATCTTGCCCATTTTCAGCAGAATTGCTGCAACCATTTGGATCCAAATCCGAGCCTGGCTGAGATCACAACTCGGCAGAGAAGTAGATAAACCTAGAACCACCTTGGTGAGGTTTGACTAATCGCTATGCAAGCTTGCTCAACTATCAATCCCTCTGCTAGATCTAATGTTAGAATGACTTGCAGTGGTAATAATAGTGATGATGCTCAACATGTTCTTGTGATCTTCAAAAAGCATGCAAGTTGATGTCATACAAGGCTGTTGAGCAGTTCCTATCTATTATTTAAGCTGTTGCCTATAAGAGACTGCATGTGGTTGCTAAGTAGGCTTTCTAGAACATGTTTTTGAAAGGTTCATTTGGCGAATCAGCATATCTGCCAAAACGATTTAATGTGCTATAGTGTTTGGAATTTTCCATGCCTGCACTATAATGGTCACTGAAGCTTGGGGGTGGTGGGAGGGATGGTGGTGAAGTGAAACTGGGGAAGCTAATTTATCACTGCAGAACGCTTCATCAGTTTGATGATGCAGTTAAAATTTGCCTCGATGGTATTAAGTACTTCAGAGCTGCAATACTACATGACATTTTTGATACAAAAGCCAAATACTGCGGATTTTGGAAATCTTATTTTTAACAAATGTGATAGTAAGTTCTAAATGTATAATACAATTCGTCTGTCATGCTCTATATAAATGTATTTTATCCCAAGGATCCTAATTCCTCTTATGCATTTTTTTAAACCATGTTTTATGGAAATAAACAGCACCGCATTAATTTATGAAGTCCACTTCACTTTAACCATTAATAAGTCTGGTGAGGTGTTTTACTTTCTTGCGGCGATGCCTATGGTTATATTTTCAATATTTTTAGGTTAATCTCATCCAGAGTATTTTTCTTGCAAATCTGTGCAATAGACATGGATACTTTAGTAATAAAGGCTAGCATAACACAAAAGTAAACTGATTGAAACTTGTCACAAGAGGTTTGACATCTCTTGGAAACAATTGTGATTGTATTTTAGCTGTGTCGTGCATACATGAACACTTGGGAATCTTTGAGAATTTATACCATGATCAAACCGTTGGTGGCAAGACTGCTTTGCCTGTTTTTTTTTAGGAAAATAGAAGAATCCGTAATAATTGTAACTGTACTGCTACTGGTTGTGCTAAAATGTCTTTAGAAATTTTAATCACCATACCACACCAGTCCCTGACTTGGCACTATAAGGTTTAACATTATATTGAGTGAGATATGATAGGCTGTGTGCTTGGAATCATAGAACATTGTAGAATGGAGGGCGGCAATTCCCTTCTCCAGCTCTCTTTACTAAAAAAAAGTAGTTTCTTTAAACCTATTTCCCTGTCCAGCATTGTTGGTTGCTTTTATATTGGTACAGAAATTAGTTGTTAGAATAGTATATTAATCTACTGTGATGACTAAGAAATTGTCATACTTTATAGTTTGTATGCTTGCAGTAATATTATTACAATCTAGGTTAAAATGCTTACAGACAGTGGCCACGATTCTCCGCAACCACGATGGGTGGGAGAATAGCGGGAGTTCTGCTCCCACACCTCCCGCTATTCCCCCACACTCCCCAAAATGGCGTGTCTGGTTTTCCGACACTCTGCTCGGAGAAACGGGGGCCACCATTTTTCACGGCGGCCCGCGATTCTCCGACCTGGATGGGCCGAGCGGCCTGCCGTTCCCGACCTGATCACGACGGCGGCAACCACACCTAGTCGCTGCCGTCGTGAACATGGCGCGCCAGGTAAGTGTGGGGCCTAGGGGGGGCGGATCGGGGATCGAGCACCATGACCGTGCTCGGCAGGGGACTGGCCCGCGATCGGTGCCCACCGAACGTCGGGCCGGCGTCTCAAGGGGACGCACTCTTTCTCCTCCGCCGCCCCGCAAGATCAAGCCGCCACGTCTTGCGGGGCGGCTGAGGGGAAAGACGGCAACCGAGCATGCGCGGGCTTGAGCTGTCCAACCCGCGCATGCATGGCTGACGTCATTAGGCGCCACCACCGCGTCATACTTGGCACGCCGGGCCTTGAAGCCAGGGACAAGGCCCGGCCGCCGAGTTTCCCGGTACGGCCCGCCTATCCCCCCGGGTAGGGGAGAATAGGGGGCCGGGAGAGGCTTCCGACGCCGTTGTGAACCTCTCCAGGTTTCACGACGGCGTCGGGCCTTGCGGAGAATTCTGCCCAGTATGCCTGTTAGAGCTATGATTAAAAGTGGGATAATCAGTGATTTTTATAGGGGAAGTAATTTGCTGATAGATACTAATAGCCATTTTTACCTGTTTGCAGATAGAGAACTAATGTAATGTAACAGTGGGAGCCTGGCTAAACAAATCCAAGAACATCTTGTAACGAGATGAATGAATGTTGTGTGGAGTGCAGCTGGTGTAGCTAATGGCCAGGTCTGTCTGGGCAAAAGAGTTGCTTCCAGGACGAAGCTGACCAGAAGGTTTCAGCTTGGTCCTAAAAACTGTTTTTCTCTCCAAGGACTCTGCACCATGATAAGCAAGTAAAACCTGGTTGTTAACTTTATACATAAGTGGAATTTGAAATGGGTTTGCTTAACTGGAATGTAGAGGCAGGTTTCATGAAGCAAGTTTAAAATGTTGTACCCAATAACTTTAAAAGCTATTTCTTTGTTGCTAATGCGCTTAATTCTGTGTTAAATTAAAGTTTGTCTTAGTATAAAAACTGTCTACTAGTCGGGGTTATCACACCAATGGTGCAATGACATTTACTCACAGTTGTACCAAATGCAAATAGTTGGATTCTGATCTGCGATCTTAACCAAAATTGGAGTTCTGGTCCGGACCCATAATGCTGCAGAGTACATCAATGCAGTTTTACATGGTGAACTGTGCCAACAGAATAGGTGCAGGAGCATGAAGGATCATGGGATACTCATCAAATCGTACATGAAATGAAAATTGCTTATTGTCACGAGTAGGCTTCAATGAAGTTACTGTGAAAAGCCCCTAGTCGCCACATTCCGGCGCCTGTCCGGGGAGGCTGGTACGGGAATCGAACCGTGCTGCTGGCCTGCTTGGTCTGCTTTAAAAGCCAGCGATTTAGCCTTGTGAGCTAAACCAGCCCCTGTGAGCTAAACTAACTTTCACATATATAACCTTCGCTTCATCACCTTTGGGACGCAATCCTGAATACCTGTCTAATACCATCGTAGTGGCACTGTCCGCATAAGAACTAGTGGTTTAAGTGGTTCCAGCTCTACATTTAAGAGAAACCCGGGGTGGGCAATAAATGCAGGCTTGTCAGTGTCCTCTATCCTGAAGTGTTTTTTTTAAACATTTCTCCCACAGGAAGGGAAAAGATCAGAGGGTAATTAATTCCAGACTGATCTTTCAGTTTGACTTGAGCAGAGGAGATCTAGGAGCATGGCCCTGTGTTTGTTCTGTTGGCCAACAAATAGACTATTCCTCACAGTTAAAGGATGAGAAAATATAAAACAACTTTAAAATACCCGTTTTAAAATAAAATAAGTTGCATCATTTTGTAAAATTAGAGTAAACTGGGTTTGCCCTTAATGCAGAAGACCTGCAGAACATGGAGTTTTGGCATCTCTGAAATAGGTGGTTGAAAAATAATATAAATTGGGAAAGCCAATAGTTTATTGCATAAGCTTTTTTTCTGGAATTAGTTAACAGTTGAACACGTTAATAAAATCTTATATTTTGAACAAGTGAAGTAAACTGTATGCAAGGTCTGCTTTAGGGTAATTTTATTCGTTCTTGGGACGTGGGCGTCGCTGGCTAACCTTGCCCATCCCTAATTGCCCTTTGACCTGAGTGCCTTGCTGGGCTATTTCAGAGGGGGGCAGTTAAGAGTCAACCGGATCGCTGTGTGGGTGTGGAGTCACATATAGGCCAGACCAGGTAAGGACTTCCTTTCCTGAAGGACATTGGTGAACCAGTTGGGTTTTTGCAATAAAATAGTTTCATGGCCATCATTATACTTTTAATTCCAGATTTTTATTTAATTCAAAGTTCAGCATCTGCTATGTCGGAATTTGAACCCGGCACCACAGGGCATTACCATGGGTCTCTGGATTACTAGTCTAGTGACAATACCACTACACCACTTCCTCCCCCAATGACTGGTAAATTCCTATTATTATCCTGGTATTATATCTGAATTTCTTTCAGTGATATCAACAATGCCTGCCTGTGGTGCAAGTTTGATTTCCACTGTACCAACCTTCAACGGTCAGATGCAATTTTATATGTTACCTTCGCAGTTTGGACACTTCCTATTAATTTAGATTTGTTCTCTCTTTGTTACTGTCCCCTTCTGATTCCCCTGACATTCGTTTGAGCTAAAAAAAATGTATTGGGTCATGGTATATACATTAACGTATGCACACTTGGCATGGCCTGATGGGTGGCCCAAATATGTGCCACAGTGCCAGACCATAACCACCTCCAACAAAAAATGTCATCTGACCTCCCCTTGGTATCCAACCACATTGCTATAATCAACCCTCCACTTTGGGAGGGTGGATGTCACCATTGATCAGAAACTTTTCCAAACTAGTAATATGTATTGTGGCTTTAAGAGCAGGTCAGGGTCCAGGAATTTTGCTACAAGCGACTCGCATCTTAGGGCCCAGAGTCTTTCCATAATCCTACATGACACAAGTCAGGAATGTGATGGAATCCTGTCCACTTGAGTGGATGGGTGCATCTCCAAAAGCACTGAGAAAACCCAATGCCATCCAGGAGAAAGCCGCCACTTGATCGGTACCTCATCCACAATCTTGTGCATTCAAGTACTCTATCATGGTATAATTTGTGTCACCTGCCAGATGCACTGCAACAAACTGCCAAGACTCCTTCCATAGCACCATCCTAAGCCCATGTACTCTACAGCCTAGAAGGACAAGGGCAGCAGGTGCATTAGAACACAAACCTCCAGCTAGTTATCCTCCAACTTTACAGCTATCTTCACTTGGGGAACATATTACTGTTCTTTTATTGTCACTGGGTCAAACTCCTGGAGCTCACTACCTAGTAGCACGATGGTTTTACCTTTGCAACAACATTCTGTAATAATTCAGGAAAGGCACTTCACTACCACCTTCTCAAGGGACATTTGGGATAGGACTCCGGATCTCTGGATTGCTGGACCAATGACAATACCACTACGCCTCCGCTTCCCTAATTATATTGTGAGCTAGTGTCGTCTCTTGGTTACACATCATGTGAAACAGTACTATACTAGGAAAGCCAGTGTGGCAAGCGCTTGAATTCTGAAAATCTTTGATCCATGTGCATTCAACAACCTTTAAAATAATTCACTTTTGTTTTGAGCTTCAAATCCGACTGCTCCCTTTCAGCTATATGTTGAAATAAATACCCAAATATTCTCCAAGCAATATCATATATTATGCATTTTCTCATTCCGTTTTGATCTGACTATTAAAGATCCAAACAGAGCAATGTGTGAGGAGCTCTGAAAGTTAACTACCAATGCAAGAATTCTATTGGTGCCATAATGGTAAGGGGGAACTCAGACGGTTACGGGGGTGGAGGGAGGGGGTTGCGTGGGGCTAGGTATGGTGCCCTTTCAGAGGGTCAGTGCAGACGTGATGGGGCGAATGGCCACATTCTACACTGTAGGGTTTCTATGATGAGAAGGGATGAGAAGCTTAAAATACACTGGCGAGTCTGATATGGAGAATGGGCTAAGTAATTAAAACACAGTGATTATGATTATTAGTTTTGTGTATTCACTGAAGAAGAGGTGAGCAGTATTCTAAAATAGCAATAATCCAAGCAGAATTAACAACTTTAATATAAATGAGATGGAAGTCTGAGATAGGTTGAAAGGACTCAATATCAAAGAACTCCAAGAAAGGTGGCATTAATCCCTAAAGTATTGGGAAAGAAAAAAAGTTGCTTTTGAAGTTTTTGACTGTCCATGTAGGCAGCAGGGTAGCACAGTGGGTAGCACTGTTGCTTCACAGCTCCAGAATCCCAGGTTTGATTCCCGGCTTGGGTCACTGTCTGTGTGGAGTCTGCATGTTCTCCCCGTGTCTGCATGGGTTTCCTCCGGGTGCTCCGGTTTCCTCCCACAAGTCCCGAAAGACGTGCTGATAGGTAATTTGGACATTCTGAATTCTCCCTCCGTGTACCCGAACAGGCACCGGAATGTGGCGACTAGGGGCTTTTCACAGTAACTTCATTGCAGTGTTAATGTAAGCCTACTTGTGACAATAAAGATTACAAAAAAGATTATGAAGGAGTCAGTGAACTCTGAGGAGTCCCTGTAGATGGAAAATGTGTTCATTTGCAATGATGACAAAATCGACCCGAAGGGCATTTGGTTGCATTTCAATGCTGCGTAAATTTGGGGAAATATCAACTGGGATTCAAACAATACAAGGGAAACTGAGGGAGAAAAATTCATTTGTGTCCAGGAATATTTTTTCAACCAATTGGTGTCAAACCTCACGAGAAGAAATGCAATTCTGGACCTTGGAGAACAAAGAAGGGCAAGTGGGTGAAGTGACAGTTGTCGACCATAACTGGGATAATGATCACAATTCAGTTGGATTCAGTATTACCATGGAAAAGGACAAAGATAAAGCAGGAGTAAAATATTTGAACTGGGGGAAGGCAAATTTTGCAGAAATGAGAAAGGACACGAGTGGGGCGAACTGGCCAGCATTGCTGGAGGATAAATCAGTAGGAAGCACTAAAAAGCAAGATCCTAAATGTACAAAGTAGAAATGTCTCCTCCAAGAATAACAGTGGTACTGGCAAATCTAGCCCAGGTTGTCGAGAGGAATAAAGGGGAAGATTAAACAGAAAAAGAAAGCATACGATATGCACAAAGAACTAAGCACTGCAGATAGCCTAGATGAATATCGGAAGTGCAGGGATGAAGTAAAAAAGGAAATCAAAGAGAGACCATAAAAAAATTAGTGAGTAAAATTAAAGAAAGCCCAAAGATATTTTACCAATCTATTAATGATAAAAGGTAGTTAAGGAAAAAGTGGAACCTATCAGAGATGTAGATGCAGAGGCTTTGGGAAGGGTTTTAAATGAATATTTTGTATCTTTGTTTACAAAGGAAATGCATGATGCAGATTCAATTGTCCAGGAGGAACACTGAGCTAATGAATGAGATAATCATAACAGAGAGGAAGTACTCGAAGGGTTGGAATCCTTAAGTTGATAAGTCGCCAGGGCCAGATGGATTGTTTCCGGGGATACTGATAAAGGTCAGGGAGCAGATAGCAGATGCTCTGAGAATGATTTTCCAATCCTCACCAGATACAGGGGAGGTACTGGAGGACTGGAGAAATGCAAACATGGTTCCATTGTGTAAAAAGGGATCAAAGGAAATGCCAAACAATTATATGCCAGTTAGTTTTACATTGCTGGTAGGCAAATTAGTATAATCAGTCCTAAGAGATAGGATTAACTGTCACTTAGAAAGGTGTGGACTAATCAGGGATGGTCAGCATGGCTTTGTTAAAGGAAGGTCATGCCTCACAAATTTAATTGAATTATTTGTGAAAGTGACAAGAAGGGTGGATGTTGTGTACATGGATTTTAGCAAGGCTTTCGACCAGGTCCCACATGGCAGATTGGTCAAAAAGTAAAAGCCCATGGGATACAGAGCAATGTGCCAAACTGGATAAAACTTTGGCTTAGTAACAGAAAACAAAGGGTGATGGCCGATGACTGCCCTTGCAAATGGAAAGTGGTGTTCCACCGTGCTCTGTGGTGGGACCTTTACTGTTTGTGTTATATATTGGCAATTTGGACATAAACATGGGGGGCACGATTGGGAAGATTGTAGATGGCACAAAGATTGTCTGAGTGGTTGTGTAGAGGATAGCTATGATCTCCAAGACTATATCGATGGGTTGGAGTGGGTGATAAAATGGCAGATGGAATTTAAGTGTGAGGTCAAACAGTTAAAGGGAGGACACAATAAATAGGAACATAATAAGAGGGATAGATGAAATGAGAAATCTTGTTGTGCAAGTACACAGGTCCCTAAAGGGGACAAAGTTGTAAAGAAAGCATATTGAATGCTCTCCTTCGTTGGCAGAATATAAAAGTACGGATATAATGTTGGAATTGTATAAAACACTGGTGAGGCCACAGCTGGAGTATTGTATGCAGTTCTGGTCACCACATTGCAGAAAGGACGCATTTGCTCTGGAGAGAGGTTTACAAGAATGTTGTGAGGATTAGAAAATTGTAGCTACAAGGAGAGATTGGAAAGGTTGGGCTATTTTCCTTGGAACAAAGAAGGCTGAGGGGTGATTTAACTGAGGTGTACAAAATTGAGGGGAAGTAACAGTGGCCAGGATAAAATTGTTTCCCTTGATGGAGAATTCTAGAACTAGGGGACATAAATTCAGAATAAGTGGCAGAAGGTGTGGAAGGGAAATGAAGAAGAACATTTTAAGCAGAGGGTAGAGGAAGTATGGCATCCGCTGTAAGAGTTGATAGTGGAAGCAGAGACCCTAAACTTTTTTTTTAAATGTACCTGGATCTGCACCTTAAATGTTGTAAACTACAGGGATCTCGTGCAGTAAGGTGGGATTAGGGGGCAGCACGGTGGTGCAGTGGGTTAGCACTGTGGCCTCACGGCGCCAAGGCCCCTTGTTCGATCCCGGCTCTAGGTCACTGTCCATGTGGAGTTTGCACATTCTCCCTTGGGTTTTGCCCTCACAACCCAAAATGTGCAAGCTAGGTGGATTGGCCACGCTAAATTGCCCCTTAATTGGAAAAAAGGAATTGTGTACTCTAAATTTTTTTTTTTTAAAGGAAGGTGGGATTAGAATGGGCACCTGGGTGTCCTCCGGCTGGCATGGACAAGATAGACTGAATGGTCTTCAGTGCTGTAACTTCTCTATGGTTCTAAATTATTATCAAAAATATCAGCATGATTAAACAGTGAACAGCAGTCAACATGGAATCAGCAAGGTGATATTCATGCCTGGCTAACCACCTTGAGTTTTTGAGGCAGTAATATTCTAAGTGATCTATAGAAGAGACAAATGTACAGTGTACTTTGACTTCCAAAAAGCACTTGACAGTTCTGCACAAAAGATTTACTAGTTCAGTTTAAAGCTAAAGGGGATTCATATGGGAATCGAGAAATAATATACTGAAGGGTATTAAAGAAACAGCAGGAATTTGTTGAAATAGTTATGTTGGAATGGGGATTGATATTGGGACCACTGTTCCTAATTTACATTAGTTGAATTAAATTAATTAGAACCTCAATGCAAATTGTTGAAAAGTGCAGATGATAAATTAGGATTGGCAGCTAAATCTGAACAGCGATCCCAGGAACTGAAAATGTGTCAGGCAAATGGGTGGAGCAATAACAGTTTAAAAACTATATGTATAGGTGGAAAGTGTGGTCCAGCGGGGGAACAATGGGTGACATTGGTGCTCCATGCTGGAATACTAAACAATGAAGTTGAAAGAGACATTGGGGGTTTGGGAAACTTGTCACGAAACATATCCAGTCATTGTGGAGAGGAAACATAAAGCAGAGATGGAGAAAAATGAAAGTAGAAATACAAGTCCTACTTTTATAGTGTTTTTTTTAGACCACACCTGAAAAGATTTCTTTCAGTTCAAGTCACAGTCATTAAAATAAAATATTTAAGTCCAGGTGATAATTTGGAGAAGGGTTACTAGATTAATACTCAGCATTAGAAGACTAAACGATGAAGAAAGACTGCAGAAACGAGGGATCTTCACTTTTGAAAGAAGTAACAGAAATGTAACACTGCAGTATATAGAATAAAGTAAAACAGATAGAAAAGGTGTTGGTAGAACAAAGAGGCTCAGACTCATCTGGACTGGATGGACTACACCCCGTGATTCTAAAGGAGATAGCTGAGTAGATTGTGGAGACATTGATGATATTTCAGGAATCACTGGAGGCAGGGAGGGTCCCAGAGGACTGGAAAATAACTAATGTAACACCCCTATTTAAGAAGGGAGGGAGGCAGAAGACTGGAAATTATAGGCCGGTTAGCCTGACTTTGGTCTGTTAGAGTCTGCTATTAAAGATGAGATTGTGAAGTACTTGGAAATGCATGATAAAATAGGGCTGAGTCAGCACGGCTTGATCAAGGGGAGGTCATGTCTGACAAATCTGTTCGAATTCTTTGAGGAGGTAACGAGGAAGTTGGATAAAGGAGAAACAGTGGACGTGATCTATTTTGATTTGCAGAAGGCCTTTGATAAGGTGCCACACAGGAGACTGTTAAACAAGTTAAGAGCCCATGGTGTTAATGGTAAGATACTGGCATGGATAGAGGATTGGCTGACTGGCAGAAGGCAGAGAGTGGGGATAAAGGGGTCTTTCTCAGGGTGGCAGCCGGTGATTAGTGGTGTGCCTCAGGGGTCAGTGCGGGAACCACAACTTTTCACGATATACATTAACGATCTGGAAGAAGGAACTGAGCAGGGATGTACTTCTAAGGCTGAGACCCCATTTGGAGTATTGTGAGCAGTTTTGGGCCCGGTATCTAAGGAAGGATGCACTGGCCTTGGAAAGGGTCCAGAGGAGGTTCACAAGAATGATCCCGGGAATGAAGAGCTTGCCATATGAGGAGCGGTTCAGAACTCTGGGTCTGTAATTATTGGAATTTAGAGTGATGAGGGGGTATCTTATTGAAACTTAACAGGATACTGAGAGGCCTAGATAGAATGGGCATGGACAGTATGTTTCCACGAGTAGGATAACTAGAACCCGAGGGCACAGCCTCAGACTGAAGGGACAATCCTTTAAAACAGAGATGAGAAGGAATTTCTTCAGCCAGAGGGTGGTAAATCTGTGGAACTCTTTGCTGCAGGAGGCTGTGGAGGCCTTTGAGACAGAGATAGATAGGTTCTTGATTAATAAGGGGATCAGGGGTTATTGGAGAAGGCAGGAGAATAGGGATAAGAAAAATATCAACCATTATTGAATGGCAGAGCAGAGCTGATGGGCTGAGTGGCCTAATTCTGCTCCGGGTGTCTTATGGTCTAAGTATGCAAGAAACAAACTTGTAAACTATATTGGGAAGTTTTTAATGTCTATATGAAATACATTTTTCTGTAGATTTGTGAAGGAATTAAGAAGTAGGAGCTGGAGTAGGTCAAATGTCTCTAGGTTTGCTCCACCATTCAACAAGATCATAGCTGATCGTCTACCTCAACTCCAACTCCAACTGTTAGTCCCATATCCCTTATTCCCTTACAAAAACAGAACATACTGGACAATCTCAGCAAATCTGATAGCATCTAGAACATAGAACAGTACAGCACAGAACAGGCCCTTCGGCCCTCAATGTTGTGCCGAGCCATGATCACCCTACTCAACCCACGTATCCACCCTATACCCGTAACCCAACAACCCCCCCCTTAACCTTACTTTTTATTAGGACACTATGGGCAATTTAGCATGGTCAATCCACCTAACCCGCACATCTTTGGACTGTGGGAGGAAACCGGAGCACCCGGAGGAAACCCACGCACACAGGGGGAGGACGTGCAGACTCCACACAGACAGTGACCCAGCCGGGAATCGAACCTGGGACCCTGGAGCTGTGAAGCATTTATGCTAACCACCCTGCTGCCCCCTGTGGAGAGAAAAGGGAGCTAACATTTCGAGTCTGGATGACTCCTTGTCAAAGCCAACCAGATTCGAAACGTTAATTCCCTTCTCTCTCCACACATGCTGTCAGACCTGCTGAGATTGTCCAGTGTTTCCTGTCTTTGTTTGAGATTCCAGCATCCACAGTAATTTGCTTTCATCCCTTATTCCCTGAGTGCCCAGAGATTCATCAACCTCTGTCTCAATTACACTCGAGGACTGATCATCTATGGCTTTTTGGGGGAGAAAATTCCAAAGATTTCACAGCTCTTTGAGTGAATTAACTTCCCTCTGGATGTAATTTTTTAAAATGTGCTTTATCCCAGTGTATAATTTCTCACTTTGCCACATTATATGCCATCTGCCACCTTTTCTCCTATTCACCCAACCTGTCTTTGTCTCTCTGCTGCCTCTTTGTACCCTCCTCACCGCTTACTTTCCCACCTAACGTTTTGCTGTCAGCAAACTTGGATTTCTGTCATTAATATAGATTGTAAATAGCTGTGGTGCAAGTGCTGATTCTTGTGCTAGCCCACTGCATACAGCCTGCCAACCTGAAAATGTCCACCCTAGATATTTTTGAAATATGTGATGAAGGAAAACAACCCCAGCCTAACGAGCCTCTATTTATTACTGAAGCTCCAGCCCAGGCAACCTCCTGGTGAATCTCCTCTGCTTTCTAGTGCAATCACATCCTTCCTATAGTGTGGTAACCAGAACAGCATACAGTAATCTAGCTGTGGCCTAATGAGCGTTTTATACAGCTCCGCCACATCCTCCCTGCTCTTATGTTCTATGCCTAGGCTAATAAAGGCACGTATCCCCATATGCTTTTTTAACCACCTTATCTACCTTTTCTGCTGCCTTCATTGACACAATAACCACAATCAAAACATTTTTAAAACTATCAAATTCATTGTCTTCGGCATTCACCAAAAAGAGTTCAGCGAATTTGCCCTGAGTTGCTTTGGCTATGACATCATCATAAGGAACCCACTTTGGATCGTATTTGGGCATTTATGCGTCTGCCATAGTCCGATGTATGGCTGGAAACTGGTAATTTTGGCATTGCAATCTTTTGGTAGTCTCTGAACGATCTTGGTTCCTGCCACAACATTAAACATTTTCTTTCCATTTTCAGAGCTGTTGCTCTGAAATATTTGCTTGACTCTGATTTTGATTTGGCTCGGTTCACTTAAGTCCATATACACGCGTTGTATTTCTAATGATGATCTAACCAATCTGATCATATTTGAGGACCGATTCTGATATATGCTTATCGGTATTAGGCCAGTGGCTGGTCCCTGCTCTCGTGATGCATTTGGTGTTGATTCCTTCGCCTTCCATTTTTGCACCTTTTTTTATGAACACGAAATTCCCTTGCTGCAGCATAGTTATTTGACGAGTTCACAAATATTATGACTTCTACCTTGAAATCAAGTTCTCTCCTTGAACAACTTATTTATATAGCACCTTTAAAGTAATAAAAGTCTCCATGAGCATTCCAACGGAAAATTTGACATGGAGCCACATGGTGAAGTGATTAATTCTGGCCTCTTGTGCATCTCTGACTTTAGAGGAGCATGTGCCCCAGAGGGTTGAGGAACTGGAGAAGATTACAGAGTTATGGAGGGACAAGGTTATGGAGGGATTTGAAGACTGGGTGAGAATTTTAAAATTGCTTAGCCAGTTATTAATGTAGCGAGCACAGGGTAATGGGGAAATGTGATCCAGGAGTGCATTGGACTCTCCAGTAATGGAGGTGTAATTTACTGGAGAGATTTAAAAGGTTCGTTGGGAGCAGTCACAGCAATCTGCAGCAAATGGCCATTTGCGAACTCTCAGCGAGCTGCAAGGGTTCCTCTCAATTGTAGCAGAGAACTGGCATTCTACTGTGAATTGGATTTATCTATTTGAATCCATAAAAATTAGATGATTGATGTTTTTATTTCTTCTAGACCTACTCTGTTGAAAGATAAATGAGGCATGTACAATGTACTTTGTCTACCTCTTTTTGATATCATGGGTAGATGGTTCAGGATGCCATTTAACATTTTCTTATAATTGCAACTTTAGCTGGACTTTGGTTCAAAGCTAAAACTGTTTTTATTGAAACCCTTGTTAAACTGAAAATAGTACTGTAAAATACTTCAAAGAGACTTGTGGCTGACCTGTGGAATGAATGTATGGCTCCAAATTTTATAATGTTGTTAAGCTGATTTCTACTGTGATTGCAGAAAAAATAATTTAGCTGATGAATAAAAAATTGTTGAGTTTAGCCAACCATGCTCAGTTTAAAAGAACACTACAATCAAAACATTATTAATAGAACCTTGAAATCTATTAAACTCGACGAATAACTTTAATAATATTTGAAAGATATGGATACTTATGGTCCTATGCACTCCCAGATGTAGTTGTGACTTTTGTCTAAATTAGATTTTCATTGTATAGATTATGCGTCACTTACTGTCCTCACCACTTCACAACCTCAGTTTCTCCTGGTCAACCCCCTGAATCGGGCAAATGGCACTGACATGGGCATTAATCACAAAGGCACTAAAATTGCATTAAACTCATCGACTTTCAGGCAGTTTAAATAAGCATCCAGACTTTGTTGAAACTCACTGCTCCATACTTCATCCCTGTTCAGATCTCCAAATTACAAGTCAAACGGACCAGTCAGTCTGTCTCACTCTATCTTTCTTCCCTGTCTTCCACTCTTTCCCATTTCTCCTGTTTGGATCATGACTGGGGAATTTAAATAGAGGGCCAATGCTGATTTGAGAAGAAGATTCCCACAGTGCTTATGAAAATAATTCTGTTTATACCACTGCTACTTGTAACGTAGGCGAATTTCTTTGACGTCTACTTATAGGCAGCAGGAAAATTAGCATACTTCATATGAGAACCATTATAATCATTTTTCTTATTCATGTAATGAAATTTGAATTCCTTTTGATCATTCCTTTTGTATTCATGCACTCTGTAATGGTAAATCCAGTACTCTGAGATTTAAGAACTGGTCCTGCAGAGTGAATACATTCAACATAAGATTCAAGCACACCAATTTACCTCGCAGACAGGAAGGGGATCTCTCCCTCCTTGAGGCCTCGCAAACTCAAGAATGCTGTCCAGGCAGTCCACCTATGGCTCCAGCAACCGTTCACTCGCTCCACTGCCACTTCCTAATTCTCTAGCTACCGTCTGAGACTTTGGTCTGCTTTATCGTGGCCTTGGCGCTGCAACGCGCTAGTCTCTAACCTCTGCTGCAACTCTTTGCTGCTGTCCTGCTCTCCGCCCCCCCCCCCCCCCCCCTTCTCCACAACACTTCTGGTCTTGCCCTTCCTTTACCCTGTGCTCCGGACTCCGGATTCATCCTACCTCAGGATCCACCCCCAGACTTTGGCTCTTGTCCTGAGGGGAGGGTACCCAGGGCTGACCAATCACCTGGGATTCTTGGGCCAACAATCTCGGCTGATTGGGGCCTAGTGCCCCACAGGAAATATGCTGCCGAGGGTTGCACCTGGCATCTACACATCTCCCCCACTACATGTTTCTCTGCTTGAGAGTTGTTGTTCCAGAAACTACACATCACACGGTGACTGTTAACTAAGCTATTGCGTGATCAGCAGGCCTGATTGAGCTGCAATGACTAGCACATTACAATCTACATTGGAGGCAGCATTTCCTTCGTTCCTCACCAATCTGAGAAATTGGTACGGTTTGGGATGATATCCAGCATTTCTTCGAGATGATCTTCTTTGGATTTGTTTATTGTCACATGTGCCAAGGTACAGTGAAAAGTATTGTTCTGCGTACAGTTCAGACAGATCATTCCATGCATGAAAAAATACATAGGGCAATTGGAAATACACAATGTAAATACATAGACACAGGCATCGGGTGAAGCACACAGGAGTGTCGTACACTCAGTAGAGAGGCTGTGTGAAGAGATCAGATCAGTCCATAAAAGGGTCATTTAGGAGCCTGGTAACAGCAGGGAAGAGGCTGTTTTTGAATTTGTTAGTGTGTCTTCTCAGACTTTTGTATCTCCTGCCCGACGGAAGATGTTGGAAGAGGGAATAACCCAGGTGGGAGGGGTCTATGATTATGCTGCCCGCTTTCCCATGGTGTAGACAGAGTCAATGGATGGGAGGCGGGCTTGTGTGATGGACTGGGCTGTGTTCACAACTCTGTAGTTTCTTACGGTCTTGGGCCAAGCAGTTCCCATGCCAGGCTGTGATGCAGCTGGATAGGATGCTTTCTATGGTGCATCTGTGGACATGCGGAATTTTCTTAGTTTCCTGAGGAAGTATAGGCGCTGTTCTTTCTTGGTTGTAGCATCGACATTGGTGGACCAGGACAGATTGTTGGTGATGTGCACACCTCGGAATTCGAAGCTGGCAACCATCTCCATCTCAGCCCCATTGATGCAGACAGGGGTGTGTACGATACTTTGCTTCCTGAAGTCAATGACCATCTCTTTAGTTTTGCTACATTGAGGGAGAGGTTGTTGTTGTTACACCACTCCACTAGGTTCTCTATCACCCTCCTGTATTCTGACTCATCGTTGTTTGAGATCCAACCCACTATGGTCATGTTGTCAGCAAACTTGTAGATGGGGTTTGAGGCAAATTTTGCCACACAGTTGTGTGTGTACAGGGAGTATAGTAGGGGGCTAAGTACGCAGTCTTGCGGGGGCCCAGTATTGAGGACTGACGTGGAGGAGATGTTGTTTATTCATACTGATTGTAATCTGTGGGTCAGAAAGTCGAGGATCCAGTTGCAAAGTGAGGAACCAGGTCCTAGGTTGTGGAGCTTTGATATGAACTTGGCTGGGATTATGGTGTTGAATGCGGAACTGTAGTCAATGAATAGGAGTCTGACGCAGGAATCCTTTTCATTGAGATGCTCTAGGGATGAGTATAGGCCCATGGAGATGGGGCGGAATTCTCCGCTCCCAGGAAAAATCGGGAAGGCCGTCGTGAACTCGGCTGAGTTTCACGACGGCCTCGGAGGCCACTCCTTTCACCGTATTCACCCCCACCTGGGGGGCTAGGAGCGGCGCTCCGTTATTCTCGGCGGCCGGGAATGATGCCACGGCGTCGCCTATGTGACGTCAGCCGGCTCCAACCCGCGCATGCGCGGCTGACGTCACGACGGCTCAAACCTGCGCATGCACGGTGGCCGTCTTTCCCTCCGCTGCCCCGCAAGCCGTGGCGGCTTGATCTTGCGGGGCGGCGGAGGGGAAAGAGTGCGCCGCTTTGAGACGCCGGCCCGACGATCGGTGGGCACCGATCGCGGGCCAGTCCCCTCCCGAGCACGGCCGTGGTGCTCACTCCCCTCTCCGCCCCCCACAAGCTTCAAACAGGCCTTTGGCGCCCATGTTCACGACGGCAGCGACCAAGTGTGGTTGCCGCCGTCGTGAAATGGTCGCGAACGGCAGGCCGTTCGGCCCATCCGGGTCGGAGAATCGCCGGTCGCCGTGAAAAACGGAGAGTGGCGATTCTTCCGAGCGGGGGGTGGGAGAATCGCGGGGGCGCGTGAAATGAGTCGCCCGGCCCTCCCGCGATTCTCCCACCCGGCGTGGGGAGCAGAGAGTCACGCCCATGGTGTCTGCTGTGGACAGTTGTGGCGGTATGCGAATTGCAATAGATCTAGGCATTGTGGGAGTAAGGAGTTGATATGCCTCATGACCTTCATCTCGAAGCACTTCATTATGATCGATGTCAAGACCACCAGATGATAGCTGTTGAGGCACATTGCCTGGTTCTTCTTTGGCACGGGTATGATGGTGGGCTTGAAGCAGGTGGGAATTTCTGAACTGAGTAGGGAGGAGCTGAAGATGTCAGCGAACACATCAGTTAGCTAGTCCGTCGCTTTCCAAGCGTTCCCTTTCAAGAAGTCCGATCTGCCTTCGGATGCTGTGACGGTGGGTATGGGTGTGCCGAGGCTGCTGGGCCAGTTGACAGCGGCTTGATTGTTTCCTGCTTGAACCGAGCATAGAATGCATTGAGTTCATCGGGTGGGGTGCGTTGCCGCCGGAGATTATACTCCGCTTCACTTTGTAGCCCATTATGTTGTTTAAGCCTTGCCACTACCGACGAAAGTCTCTCATCTGTGATATTTTCAATGGGATCCAGACATTGTAATATATCAAACACAGAGGGGTCTACATCAGTCATATCTCAAGGTTCAGCGTATCTTCAGGGTTCAGCAACATTTGTCACTGCCTGCCATCTCTGCATTTTCTTCCAGAGCTGAAATAGGCCCTCTCACTGGATGCCCCCCCTGGATTCACAATACACGGATCACTACCAGAGTCCTCTTCGTACGAGCTACTGCCCATTAAGACTTCAGGTTCAAGGCAGCACAGTGGCTCAGTGGGTTAGCCCTGCAGCCTCACGGTGCCGAGGTTTCAGTTTCGATCCCGGCTCTGGGTCACTGTCCGTGTGGAGTGCGTTTCGCCCCCACAACCCAAAGATGTACAGGCTAGGTGGATTGGCCACGCTACATTGCCCCTTAATTGGAAAAAATTAATTGGGTACACTAAATTTATTTTTTTGAAAGACTTCCGGTTCAACAATACTGTTTAGTCAGCTGCTTGCTTCCACATCATCCAGCATACATCTGATCTTAAGCAACTCCTTCGGTTTCATTTTCTGAGGCTGCCCTCCTACCAGTTCAAGTGTGTGGCCACTAGTGTTGAGCCACTTGATGCCTTTGTGAGTCTCAGGATCCAAGCCATCCTGCATCGATCTTATTTTGACCCCCTTTCATTCCTGTTCCAGATGAATACTCTTGCACCAATCAGGAAGTCCACCACGTCAACTTCGATCATGTAGGGTTTCTTCTCGGCACTTCTTTCTTGGTCCTCTTGGATACCATCTCCAACACCTGGTGTAGCCTCACATAATGCTCACCTATCCAGCCATCAACTTTCCATCTCCATCTGAGTGTGTGGTGAGCCCAACGTGTTGATCCAAGGGATCAGCTCCGAAGAAAAGAAAGTGTGGAGAATAGCCCGTAGCCTGTGGAGGAATTTGGGTGGTACAGGCATTGACCAGATCTGGGAGGTACTCTGGCTCCTTCTGTTTACTTTTAAGGCAAGGTGTGCAATTGGTCACTTAGAGCACGGTTGAATTGTTCACACTTTCCATTTTCCTCTGGATGATGGGGATTAGTACGGCTTTTGTCAATGCCACAGATGATGGAAAGCCACCCTAAGGTTTGACTCTTGAAATTGCACCCTTGGTCACTGTGGATCCATCACTGAAACATATGAACCAAATCACATACTAACACGCTGGCTTGGGTTGAGACCTTTTGGTGACGGACAGAAATAGTCTGCATAAAGCTGGTGAAGACATTGGTGAGTAGGAGAATGTGTTTGCTCTCATTGCTACTGGGGTTGAGAACTGTAAAATCCTCTGCGAAGACCTCCAAGATGCCTTGTGGTAATTAGGGATTCCATTTTAGAATGAAACCGCTCCCCTAATTATGCCAAAATCCATCTCCCACAGTGCCAACAGTAATAATCAATATCGGCAGTCATCATGGGCCAGTAACACCACAATCTAGTTGTCTTTCCCAGTGCCTGGAGGACAACGTGGTCACAACTTCACCAGCTCCAGAAGGAGACTGCATCCTCTCATTCGGCTTGCTCATATTTATACAACCTCTATTGCAGCTGTGACAGACTATTGCTGTCTCTAAAATCCCATGCCAGGACTTCAAGGGTCCACAGCAGACTTCTTTGAATATCTGCTTCTCTCCCCAGTATTTCCAAATGGGTTTTCCCATACCATCACAAACATCGCCTGCTCACCCTCATTGAGGCCCCTGACCTGACCAAGACCAGCTGTGCATCCTCAATCCACTCTTCGACCACTGGATCATTGGGTACTTCTGCTCATTCCCTGAATCTGTCCAGTTTATTAGCCAATGGCAGGTAGAATCTCTAATCAGGAAAATTGCTTCCTTCCTCCACAGAATCAAGGGAACTCAAATGGGAAGCCTGTTTTTGACTTAAAGATCCAACTTTCTCCACTGATTCCCTTGCCCCTAGCGAAGGATTTAAACTCCTTCACTATCTACCCCACCTCAGCTGGTGTATTTTCATCTTGTATGCCATGACTTGATATCTGTGTTGTGGAATTTAATTTCTGACACCAATACGTCCACTTTCCTCAGGATTATGGGAATATGAGCAGCACGGTAGCACAGTGGTTAGCACAGTTGCTTCACAGCTCCAGGGGCCAAGGTTCGATTCCCAGCTTGGGTCACTGTCTGTGTGGAGTCTGCACGTTCTCCCCGAGTCTGCGTGGATTTCCTCCGGGTGATGTGCAGGTTAGGTGGATTGGCCATGCTAAATTGCCCTAAAGTGTCCAAAAAAGATGAGGTAGGGTTACAGGAATAGGGTGGATGCGTGGGCGTAAATAGGGTGCTCTTTCCAAGAGCCAGTGCAGACTCGATGGGCTGAACAGCCTCCTTCTGCACTGTAAATTCTATGAAAATATTCTATGAACGTAGCCTGAGAAACTTTTCTCACAGACAGGGAGGGGACCTTGCCTTCCTCATCATCTCTGTAACTTGTGGGTACTTTCCAGGCTGCCTACCTAAGTCTTCCACAGCTGTTTGCCCGTTCATCTGCCACTGCCACTTCCCAATTCTCTAGCCACCATCAGTAGCCTCCCTCTGCCCTAGTTGTAGCCTTGGCTTCTCAATGCTATGGCTCACCAGTCTCAAACCTGCGCCAACACCTCAGTCAAAGGACAACTTTGTGTCTTATCCCGAGATGGGGGCTCATCCCTGCTTCCTTCCGGGCTAGTGAGACCTAGTACCTTGCAAGGAATGCTTCATCATTGGCCTTTTTCACATTTGGGAAGTTATAGATAAATTGTGGATCCATGAGAGTCTGTGATTTTCAACTTGTGTAGACAATCCATGTATGTAGTGGACTGACATGTCTGTAATTAAGTATGATCATCATCCATGAATCATAGAATCCCTACAGTGCAGAAAGAGGCCATTTGGCCCACCAAGTCCTCATCGACCCTCTGAAAGATCACCCGATATAGGGTCAGACTCCCACCCTATCTCCGTAACCAAGTAACCCCACCTAACCTTATGAACACTAAGGGGCAATTTAATGTGGCCATTCCACCTAACCTGCACATCTTTGGACTGTGGGAGGAAATTGGAGCACCCGGAGGAATCCCATACAGGCATGAGGAGACAGTGTAAACTCCATACAGACACTCACCCAAGGCTGGAATTGAACCCGGGTCCCTATCACTATGAGGAAGCCGTACTAACTGCTGTGTCAACATGCCGCCCCTATTCTGTGAATATTAGTTACATTATAAGATTTTTTTCAGTTTGATGGTGCTGTCACACAGCATATGTTGTGACTCTGTCATAATCTGATTGTGCCATACTTTGTAAAAATAACCACATTCATCTCACTCTTTTTTTACAAAATCAACATTTTTTTTCTCTGTTCAAATTGCATAAGGCCCAATGGAAGAATGTCAAACAAATCTGTTTGTGTTACGTATTGTACCAATGGTTTTATTTTTACTATTAATTTAGGAGTTTGTATTTATTCCAGACAAGATTTATTTGATCTGTCACAAAATGTGCAGCCCAGATGGTGGGGAAAAAATAAACAAAATCACCAGGTTACAGTTTTTTCATTCACAATTCATTATATTGAATGATGCATAGCTACATCATTTTTACTATTAAACCAATAAGATTCTTGCATCCTTTTGGGATCATCATATACAAATTCAAGAACAGTATATTTTTAAAAAATCATCAGCACTTTGTTCTAACATGTGATTGACGTACCTGATCGGGTAATTTAATAACAATTTGAATATAGCTTATTTTGTAGTTTAAAATTTAGCAATATGTTTGTATGCGTTGATATCAATGGAAGTATAGATCATCCATCTCCATAGTGAACACCCAATCCATAATGCTGATTTAGCACTCTGGTAGCAAGTTGAAAATCTACCCACTGGATTTTTTAAGGCCATTGATGTAAAAAGGGCAGCTGAATTGGGCTGATATCAAAATTAATTAAGACCAGCAGAGAACGGAAATTTCTAGGTGTATCTTTTATGGTTTGGATGGGGCACATCTATAAGATCACTTCCAGGGCATTTGCTCAGCTGGGCCAATTGTGGAAAGGGGGCAGCACGGTAGCATGGTGGTTAGCATAAATGCTTCACAGCTCCAGGGTCCCAGGTTCAATTCCCGGCTGGGTCACTGTCTGTGCGGAGTCTGCACGTCCTCCCCGTGTGTGCGTGGGTTTCCTCCGGGTGCTCCGGTTTCCTCCCACAGTCCAAAGATGTGCGGGTTAGGTGGATTGGCCATGCTAAATTGCCCTTAGTGTCCAAAAAAAATAAGGTTAATTGGGGGGGGGGGTTGTTGTTGGGTTACTGGTATAGGGTGGATACGTTGGCTTGAGTAGGGTGATCATTGCTCGGCAAAACATCGAGGGCCGAAGGGCCTGTTCTGTGCTGTACTGTTCTAATAATTCTAATAAGTACAGAATCAGTCCCAGAACATGTAATGTAATTTCAGAAAATAGCAGCATTGTAAGTCAATGACCAATTCGGGGGGTACTTATAAATAATTCAGAACTGAGCAAAAGAACAGCATTTTGCTCCTGTGCTTTAGTTCAATATATCTCCAGAGGGTCTGTGGATTCCAAACCATGGGAGTAAAGGCCTCTCAGAGGCACCTACTCAAAGCAAGGTCTAATCCAGTATTGCCATTGCTGAAGGACAGAACTCCATCCTAGATCATTTGCAACACCTGTGGTAGCTGGCAGACCAAGGGTTTATGTAAGTTGAGCCAACAACACAGGAATACACTAGTCAGAATAGACTTTGTTGCAGAATACCTGTTATCTGATGGATAATAAACTCTGGATCTTTCTTAGAAAACATTCATTGTTAATGGTGATATATTTAGAAACTATTCAAGTTTATCGAAGGGCAGTTTCGATCCTTGTAAATTTTTTGACTAACCAGTTTTGAAAGTTTTGCATCTGGGCAACTATATGTGCCGGGATTCTGCCTTTTGGGGACTAAGTCCCCAGGCCTGCCGGAAAACGTGCGAGAATCACTCCGGAGTTTTTCCTCCAGTCTGGGGTGATTGTCTGTTTTCCAGGGGGCTAGCAGGGCCCCAGCAAGTGTCCCGCTGCTCTGTCTGGCGGCGAGGCCCTGCTGTCCAGACTGCGCGGCTGCACATGTGCATGGCGGACCCAAGCAGGTCTGCGCATGCGCAGAGCGGCCCATCTCGGCGCGGGCGCCGCTAACATGGTGGAGCCACACAGCGGGCCCACGCGGTGTAAGGTATGTTCCCCCCAGGTCGCAGTGGCCCTGATTGCGGGCCTGGCCAACGCTGAGGCCCCCCCCCCCTCCCCCCGGAGTCAGATTCCCCCCGCCCCCCACCAGGTCAGCCACCGCCGGATGGTACCAGATGTAAACCACGGCGGCGGGCGTTCGGCCGGTCACCCGCGGAGATTCGCCGCGGGGGCCTATTTCAGCGGCCCCTGAGCGGCTCTGCGCGGGTGCGGTTGCCGGCGATTCTCCGGCGACCGGAGAATCGGCGGCCCAGCACCATCGCTCAAATTTCCCGGCGCGGGCTCGGAGAAACCCGGCCATGATGTCTGGGAATGATACCTGGGCTGAATGTTTGTGCAGCAGAAATTTGACTTTTATATAGCACCTTTAATTAAAACCAAAGCACTTTACAGAAGTCTAACAGAGTTATAACGACACACAAGGCCATTTGAACCATCAGATCTGTGCCAGCTCTCCACTCAGTTCCATTTCCCCACTTTATCCCTGTAGCCCTGCAGGTTTATTTCCAATAAGTGCCATCCAATTTTGTTTTGCAGTAATTGATTGCTCTGCCTCCATTACCCTTGTAGAAAACAGGTTCCATGTTGCTGTATAAAAAAAGTTCCTAACTGACACCCCCCCCCCCACCTGAAATTTGTGCCTTCCTTAGTCCCTGAGCAATTAACTAATGTGAATATGCAAATACTTTTTCCTTGTCTACCTTATTCAAACCTGTTGTAATCTTATACACCTCTGTCAAACTTCCCCTCAGTCAAGGGGAACAATCCCAAACTAAATTTGTAGCTAAAATACCACATCCCTGGAACCATTCTGAGCTAATCTCATTACACTCGAAAGGACCCCAACATCCTTCCCAAAGCTGGATTTAGTTGTGACCTAACAGAGCTTCATAAAGATTAGCATAACTTCCCTGCATTTGTAACCAATACCTCTATTTAGAAAGCTCAGGATTTCTTTTGTCCAACACTCACTTTGTCTGCCCTACCTCCTTCAAAAACATACACCCCAGATCTCTTCGTCCCAAAACACTCTTTAGAACTGCCATTAAACACGGTTTAGAACAGCGTGGTAGCACAAGTGGGGGGCTGCACGGTAGCACAAGTGGATAGCACTGTGGCTTCACAGCGCCAGGGTCCCAAGTTCGATTCCCCGCTGAGTCACTGTCTGCGGAGTCTGCACGTTCTCCCCGTGTCTGCATGGGTTTCCTCTGGGTGCTCCGCTTTCCTCCCACAGTCCAAAGGAGTGCAGGTTAGGTGGATTGGCCATGATAAATTGCCCTTAGTGACCAAAAGAGGTTGCGAGGGGTTGTTGGGTCGTGGGTGTAGGGAGGAGGTGAGGGCTTGGGTGGGTCGGTGCGGACTCGATGGGCCGGGTGGCGTCCTTCTGCACTGTGTGTTCTATGTTCTAAGTCTATATTGCCTCTCCCAATACTGTCTGCCATAGTGTACACCTCACACTCTATTAAAATCAATCTGCCACTTGTCTACACATTCTGCTGGTCAATGAGTCGATTTTACATTCTTACTATTTGTCACTCCAAATTTGGCATCATCAGCAAATTTTTACTTCGTATTCCAATATCATGTAATTTATGTATATCAAAAAAAAAGCATTGGCCTAGCACTGACCTTCATAGAACTCCACTGTCTACAATTCTCCAGTCTTAAAATACACATTTACTGACTTGATGATTTGTGTCTTTAAGCTAATATTTTACCCAAATTGAAACTGACCCTTCTAATCCATGATACAGAATATTGCTAACCAGCCTTTTGTGGTGGTTTGTCAAAGGCTTTCTCAAAATTCGTATCGACAACATTCATTGTTTTCCCTTCCATCAACCTTCTCTGTACTTCATCAAAAATCAATTTAATTAATCAAGCACAATCTGTCTATCACAAACCTGCTCTGGCTCTCCTTAACTATTTCAAACATCTCCTGTTGATTTTTTTCCTCTTATTATTTTTTCTAAAACTTTGCCCACCGCTGTTGTTAAACTGACTGGCCGCTGTAGTTACTAGAACTACCTTGCACCCTTTCTTGACTGTCACATTGGCTACTCTCAATTGTTTTGGCACTTCCAAGTCTAAAGAATCTAGAAAAATCTAGGGAATATTGCAAGATTATGAGAAATCCTTCCGCCATCTCCATCCCCACTTCTTTAGCAGCCTGGGATGCAAATCATTAGGACCAGGTGATTTACCCACTCGAAGCATAACCAACCTTTCCAAGACATACTGCTCCTCAACTTTCACCTCATCTACCATTTCTGCTTCTACCTATACTTTGTCAGCCTTCTCTTTCTTAGTAAACACCTATACAATACGCAAATTAAGTATTTGAGCCTTGGCCTGCACCTTGAACGCATATCACCCTCATAGTTCCTCATTGGACCTACTCTGCCTCTCACCTACTTAATATTCACAAGTCTGTAGATAACTGTCCCTTACTGTTCTCCATTTATAGTCTAAGCATTATGACACAACAATCGCTTTTACCCAAGTGTTCTCCCACAGACACTTGGTCCATTTGGCCTACCATATTGTCCAACACCAGATCCTGCAATGCCTCTTTTCCAGTTGGACCTTGAACATACTGGTCAAGGAAGTTCTCTAGAGCTTATTTCTTAAATTCTCCCCCTTCTTTACCTTTTGCTCTAACATTACCCCAATTGACATTTGGGTAATTAATGTCCCCCAAATATCACCAGTCTGTAGTTTTTAAATCAAAATATGAACAAACCAATGAAATGGATGTTAACCAAAATCAGAAGTGGATTTTATGGTGTTCTTTAATGTGATAGAGTCAGAAGGCATTGGACCAGAATTCCAGAACTTAGGGTCTCGAGGGCTGGCTGCACTACCGCCAAGTGTGGGGTCGAGGAGGGGGCCAGTGTTAGAGAAGGGGAGAGTTCTGAGAGGGATTATAGATCTGGAGGAGGTTACAGAGCATGGAGGAGTGACGCTAAGGAAGAATTTCCATGTGAGGATGAGAATTTGAAAGTTGAGATTGTAAGCAAAATCTGTGTAATGGGCAAGTGGAATGTTCAAGAAAGATTACAGGTAGCAGTCTTGAATTAACTGACATTTACAGAGGGTGGAGCCATGGGATAGTCAAGTCTGAAGGTGGCAACGGCGTGTGTGTGTGTGTGTGGGGGGGGGGGGGGAGTGTTTCAGCTGCAGATGAGCTATGGGGAGGGGGCATGCAGAAGCAGCATTTATGGAGTGAATGTAGACGAAGTCTGGCTTAGTTGCAAGATACCCATCAAGCAGAAACATTGGTAGGAAAGTTACTGGATTTTTTATAGGAACTGAAGATAAAACAGATTTTAACAAGTGAAATATTTTTGACTTGAATGTACCTTTTATGCTCACATTTAAATTGCGTGAATTAAGTCTATAATTTGAGAATAAAAGCACTGCTGGAAAAACTCAGTTCTGGCAGCATCTATGAAGAAAGTCAAATGTGACCTTTGGAACTGATTTGAGAATTATAATTTGCAAAGCTGTAAATGCTCAATAAATTTTACTTTGTCAGCTTATGGCACATATCAACCCTCTAAAACATGGCAAAAAGAGCTATTGGACACGATGTACTGGCCGCGATGCGCCCGGTAGATGCCAGGAGATCCCTCTTCCAGGATTTATCTGGCTTGCCAAGTCTCAGGAGATCTAACATGATCTCGCAAGACGTCACGTCTGAATCCCGCCCATTGTGGGCAGGGTCACTATTTTGCAAATCTGCATATTGGGGTGAGACAACTGGTCTGACTCTAATATGCTCTCCCATGATCTGCCCGAGGCATTATGATCTAACCCCTTCACCTCAGAGACCGCAGGCGAATGCCATCCAGTGCTGGTCTCCACAAACTGGGTCCAGACGGAATGGCAGTCACGGGGGTGTCCCAGGGGATTGGAGGCCCCCAGGTGCTTGCCCTCTGGGATGAATGTCCTTATGGGAAAGTTGACGAGTACTTTTGGGGTGGATTAAAGTAATTCCACAGGGATGTTGTAGTGGTACTGGATTAAAATCTTAGACAAAGAAGATAGACAGATGGCTGTGAGAAGCAAATAGCGCTGGAATAGAGACTAGTTCAGAATTAGGAGGGATCAGCTGAGGCAAATGTGAGGCAGTCTACAGTGGATTTGGAGTGCATGCACATATATTCAGAAAGCATGATGAATACGGTTGGTGAACTGCAGGCACAATTCAGCATGTTGAAGGATCTTGAGATTTGGAAATTTTTATTCAATTCAGGGTTACCGGTTGTTCTTGAGCATTGCTGAAACTCAGTAGAAAATCAAGTTAAAAACTTGTCAGGTGCAAATAAGAATTGTTTTATTTGGAGTTCATTGGTTACAACTTGAAAATCATTTAAAAGGTAGTTTGTAGACAATTTGATTTTCTTCAAAGAATCACAGGAATTATCTTCTGAGACAGTCGCCTGCCTTTACTTTATGGCTCTTTCTGTCTCTCGCTCTGGCTCTCTGTCTTTCTCTCTCTCTCTCTCCACCTCTCTGCTGTTCCTTTCTATCTTTCTCGCCTTCTTTCTTCTTCCTTTCTGCCTCTCTGCCTCTCTCCTTTCCTTTCCTTTCCTTTCCTTTCTAAAATGGTGGCCAAATCATCCATGGATATACTATTTCATATCTGTCTTAAGCGATCCGATCACACCCCAATATAATCCTAATTGGTTTGGGTTTGGACTCAAACACATTTGATTTGATAACAAGCCGTCCATCTTCACGATGTAACATTACTTCCAATTGTTGCTTGTCTGTATATTTTTCATGGGATATTGTGCTTTATCAAAACCAGCAATGTTGACCTACCTATTGCCACAATGGAGACCTCATGCTGACCTCACTGCTGCAACAATGGAGATCTTATGTTATCTCATCATACTATGCGAGGCATAATTCCGAAAATATAATTCAAACTGTCTTTTAATGTTGGAATCAAATATATATATTATATTTGATTCGATGTTTTAACTGTCCATTTATTAAAAACAAGGCAACACAGTCTAAAATGTTTCAGCTATTATAATCGTGGGATGTGATTTACTCTAATCTGAAATGGCGTGAGAATCTTATTCTTATTCCTCGTTGCCATGGATTCAACCCTTGTCCTTGGAAAAAATGTAATGTTCTTATCAGACTTTTGTGTTTTCCAAACTCATGACTGAGTTTGGAAATTGTATGTTTCTTTCATTTTAAAACTGGGAATTAATATTTATGCTTTGTACAGCTTTTTACCTATATTAAGTGTATTTGAAATACCTGGCTTCTACACATGTAGTGGTAATAACTAAAAACTCTGCTCAAAGAAGGAGCAAATCAGGAACTTGTCTGTCCTGAATACACTTTAGCCAGGAATATTAAGGAACGAAATACGCAAAGTGGCAAAATTGATCAGAGAATTCATTATATGACATGCCAACAGCATTTACTGTACAATTTGCATGCCCACGTTGGCATGCGGAGTAGAATGCATTCATGCTCTGTCAAGAGACCGGAGCATGACATTCCGTTTCGCGGCCTGTGCCAACCTCTATTTTTGGCGAACGCTGAATTCTCTGCCCAACCATGTTTCCCGATATTGGCGTCGGCTGACAGAGAATCCTGCCCAGTATATTTGGTTAAAATAAAGAAACAACAAAGAAGCTGTGGGGGTACATAGCCCACCCAATAATAGGAGAGCAAAATTGCAGCAAATCCGAGAAAGGCACAAGAACTGCAGAGTAATGGTAAGGACACTTCAATTTTCCTGTTATGGTCTGGGAAACTAGCAGTGATGAGGGAAAAGAGGGAGAGGAATTATTCAAATGTGTACAAGAGATCGCTCTTGATCAGTGTTAAGGAAGTAGTATGGTATCTTGTTATGAGAATAAAGCGGGGCAAGGGGAACACATTTTAGTGGAAGAACATTTGAGGACAGTGAACACATTACCATCAGGTTTAGAATAGTTACTGAAAAATTAAACAATCAAATTTTAAAACTTGAGCAGTATTAACTTCATGGGAGTTGAAGAAGGATCTGCCGAGGTGTATTGGAACGAAAAATTGGTAAGCAAAGCTATTTCCCCTTGACATCCAATGGCACTACCATCACTGAACAACCCCCCCAACCCCCAAATTGACATCTGAGGAGTTACCTGAGCAGGTCAGAGGTGGGAATGCTGCAGTGAGTACCTGTCCTCCATTTACAAGGCATTTACTGGATGAGTGCAGGTCCAACAACACTTTAGCTCGACATCATCCAAGACAAAGCAGCCCACTTGATTGGCACTCCATCTACCACATTCAACATTCACTCCCTCTACCAATGATGTACACTGCAGCCTAGAAGGATAGGGACAGCAGATGCATGTGAACATCACCATTTGCAAGTTCCCTTCCAGGCCCCACATCATCCTGATTTGGAACTGTATTCCCATTTCTTCACTGTCGCTAGATTAAAATCCTAGAACTCCTAACAACACTGTGAGTATGTACACCACATGGACTCCAGTAGTTCAAGAAGGCAGCTCACCACCACCTTAAGGGCATGTTAATAGTCACGTACAGCTCTGAATATTCCTCTAGCAAGAGTTGTTGTTAGACCTGGCTCATGTCCAGTTTTGAAAATGTCTTGCCTCCAGCCAGGGTTGAAAACAGATCTTCTACCCTTGGCAACAGTTAAGCATCCAGCTTGTAACCTAATTAATGATAAGTTTGTAAGCCGCACATATGCGCCCAGTACTATCACTTTTAAGAATAGAAACAATTGGGGCTGTCCAATGTGAGAACCGAACAGGCTCAATATTTCTTAGTCTTTGCAGCTAGGCCAACTCCTCCATTTTGCTTTTCATGGCATAGGGCACTGTCCTTGCTTTTAAAAAAAGCGGGAAGTAGCCTGAGGATCTAAGAACAGTTTAACTGCAGTGCCCCACAATGTACCCAGTTCCTCTTTGAAAAGTTCAGGATATTTCTGAATGACTTCCTCTCATTTTGTGTGCTTTATCTCCCCCAAGTTGAATGCATTTTCCTGAGGCAGTCACACCCTAGTAGACTAGGCCCATTCCCTTTTATCGCCAGGAGCTGTGCTCTTACTTCTTGGCTGTTTTATATGCAATATTTACATCTAACGCTCCAAGCAATAGGTTAGTCTTACCGATGCAGAGGCTCCTGTGTCCACCTCCATCTTTATTTTCAGTCCATCGACCTCCACTGTAGCAAACAGTGCAGCATGGTAGCACACTGGAAGCACTGTGGTGTCACAGCGGCAGGGGCCCAGGTTTGATTCCTGGCACCTTCTCCCCATGTCTGCGTGGGTTTCCTTCGGGTGCTCTGATTTCCCCCACAAGTCCCGAAAGACATGCTTGTTGGGTGAATTAGACATTCTGAATTCTCCCACCGTGTACCCGAAAAGGTGCCTTAGTGTGGCGACTCGGGGGTTTTCCCAGTAACGTCATTGCAGTGTTAATGTAAGCCTACTTATGACACTAATAAAGATTGTTATTATTATCAATAGGCTCTGCACGCCCCTCACTCATATTAAACACGTCGTAATGGTACTCCTTTGTCTGCTGAGGTTTCTAAGCAATGCACCTTCAACTTAGGCTTCTTTGCATTCGAGTTCCCTGCTCAGCCTTTGACTTTCTCTTAGCACCCCGGCACTTCTTTGCTCAATTCTTTGTTGCACTGGTGAGAAACAGCGTCCATTAACTTACAACGATTTCTATGATTCGCATAATGTGACCCTCCGCACCTAAAACATTCAACTTCCTTCACCTTTTTATTTGCAGCTTCTTTCTTTATTTGATGCGATGCACCTGCCCGCATGCCACCATTGGCCTTCTGAATATCTTTTGCATTATTGGCAGCCATTTCCATGTCCTGAGAAATTTCTGGAACCTTCTTAAAAGTGTGGCTGCTTCCAGCAAATGCCACTGAATGCTACCTTCATTAATGCCACAAATTAGTTTGCCCGAAACATGTCTTCCAAGTCTGCAGCAAACTCGCAATGTTCAGAGAGCTGGCGCAATTCAGCCATAAAACCTAGCTGCAGAATCTCCCGTCTTCTGAAAAAGACTATGAAATTCAAATGTTCCACAATTACTGAGGGCTTAGAACGAGTGTAACTAAATCTCCAACTGAAATGTCCCCTGGTTTCCGTGGTGCAGCTAAATTTCTCATTAGCCCTTGTAAGTCTTCACCCCGCACAAACTCCGGAGAATTGAGCACTTTCTATCCTCTATGATCCCATTTACCAAGAAAAAAAGTGTTCCAACCTTTTCCACATATTTAGTCTGGTTCTCATTCTCTTCCACAAACTCACTGATAGATCCAAATATAACCATGGTGCCTTCCATCTGTAAATTTAGCAAAAGTTTGTGCTGAACATGCTGAAATTCAATATTTTTATTCTCGTCTCCAAAAAGATGTGGTGACTTGATCACAAAAAGGTAGTCAAAACGCATTTTTGATCAAGTTAATCTTCTTTTGATGTATAAAAATTGTGAAGTTTAAATAAAGTATGGACTCAAAAACTGGAGTAGCTAGTTGAACATCGAAATAACAGTAACAGTATAGGATTAGAACTAACAACAGTTAAATATGAATATACACAGGTAACAACAATTACATTACAGCATTTATTGATATCAGCAATGGATTTAAATACGAAGATGCATAATGATAACACTCTCTGTAACAGTAATGTAGAGTGGGGGCAGCTGCGCCAAGAGATTGCAGATTAATATACAATTCTGCTGCTGAGGTCCCACAGAGCCCTGTGGATGCCCAGTTTAGAGTTGCTAGATCTGTCTGAAATCTATCCCATTTAACACAATGGTAGTTCCACACAACACAATGAGGGGTATCTTCAATGTGAAGATAGGACTTTTTCTCCACAAAGAGTCTGCGGTGATCGGCCCTACTCATACTGTCATGGACAGATGCATCTGCGAGAAGTAGATTGGTGAGGACGAGGTGAAGTAGTTTTTTTCCCCTCTTTGTTTTTCTCCTGTCACAGACCCAGGCATTGTCTTTATTATCAAAGACACAAATGATTCTTGGAGAGCCGATCATTGCCTATTGCTTTTTGCATGGCAATGCCTCAGTCAATTAGAGCTAACTTGTCATTCAATCAGCACCCTTTTTTCCCTGTGGGATAAATTGCTGTGATCATTTGAGATTTGGCGTTGCTGTGTTTGTCCTGATGAGTGCAAGATGAAAAACTTCAGCATCATGCCTCTCGGCAATATTCAATTTCCGTATTACCAAGCAACCGTTTGACATCTGACCGTTCATCTTTTTTAGGAATGGCAATTGCATGATGGAAAATATGCTAACGCAAACCCAGGGTCTCGTTTTGTTTCTTTACTGCACTTTAGCCTAACAACTATTAGATCCTGCAGGCGCTTCAAGCTGTTGTTTCTCCATCACAGATGTTTCATTTGAAATGACTGGCAATAATTCTGAGATTTAGGTGGCTTGATTTAGCTGAACTTGTCACCATAACTGCCAGATCAATTCATAATCCAAATAACTGCTCAAAGGTACAACGTTCTGACAACTATGTAGAAGGACTGTATCAATATGCTTAAATAGATTTTTTTTCCCTTTTAGATGTAAAGGAAAGAAATATGCATCCATCATTTTGCTACTTTATTGACCACTATTATAAAAATTTTTGTAGAATCAACTATTTTCTTAGTAACCTCTCCATTTGCTACAACAACTTGTATTCATGTGGTGCATTTGATATCATAAAATATCCCAAGAGGTTTCAAAGGAATGTTATAAAGCAAAAATTGGCATCAACCCACAAACTGATATTAGGGCAGATGGGCAAAAATGTCCTCAGAGATAGGTTGTAAACCGGAAAAAGAGGTAGAGAGGCAAAAAAGTTTAAATAGGAAATTGCAGAGCTTAGAGCCTAGGCAGCTGATAATGCAGCCACAGTTGGTAGGGCAATTAATTTTGGATGTTTCCAAGAGACCATAATTAGAGGAGCGCCAATGTCTTGGAAGGTGGTGGGCCTGGAGGAGATAGAGAGGCCATAAGAGGGGTTTGAAAACCAGGATGAGAATTTTAAAATTGAAGGTTTAGGCAGAAAAACTTTGGATGACCTAAGGTTTTATGCAAGGTGGGAGTTATTTGACCAGGAAACCATGAAGTATTTGAATCTGTGTGGGACAAAGGCATAGATGGAAGTACCTAGTGGCAAATGGATTTAGGTAATGACAGAGTTGGACAATGTTATACAGTAGAATGAGGGGATTATAAAAATTAATGGTTTCCATTTTCCCCATGTTTACTGACAGGAGAATGCAGCTCATCCAAAACTTGCATCTTCTTAGTTTTCTTTCACTTTCTAGTTATTATTGTTCTGTGGCAGTTCACTTTTTTAACTGGAGATCCCGAATGGGATTCTCTAGTCCGCCAGCCACATTTTTCTGGGCAGTGGGTCCTGGCGGCAGTGCGATTCTCCATTCCCGCCCCCTGCCAATGGGATTTCCCATTGTGGCCACCCCACTCCCGCAGGAAACCCGCGGGTGTAGATGCGCTGCCAGTGTAACAGAGAATCCTGCCGGCGGAGAATCCCGCTGCTCATCTTTTGTGCACTGTTTGAGCAGAAGAGTTTTTAAACTTGTTTGCTCCCACCAAATCTGCCAGATAGGTAACAGCTCGAGCACTTCGGGCTGCCAAATATTACTCTCTACACATAACCCAAGTTCTACTTAAAATTATTCGTTTTTACTCATGGAAAGGAAGCCAATTGAAGTGGAATGTTGTTGGGATTTTAGTGAAACAATATTTTTGCTCTACGTCCACTTGCACAATGACAAATTCTTTGCTGTACAATTTTGCAATTTCTTCCTTTGGTCTGTGTCAAGGAGGCCACCTAGGAGATGCAAAGCACTAGTTTGATGTAATGATGGTCATAGCAGCTGGTGCTGCTCTGAAATAAAAGCATAATGCAAAAGGAAATTGTGTTTTCTGCTGTAATTCATTGACATAAAAAAAGTTGTTATGATGGCTTAAAGATGGGCCTTCAGATTTGGAGCCCAAACTAAATGGAGCCCATCAAGACGAATTTGAAAATTAGAGCAAAACCCAGAAATGTCCACTGCAGTTTTGGTATGAAGCATGAAGCTATTATCTCTGTTTGGCACTTTGTTTTTTCCCTTACTGATAGATGGTGTCAGGGAGACTGCACCGTCAGTTGTCTCCGTGCTGTATGGAAACTGAACAAAGTTGCTTGAGTGAAGAGATGGCTTCTGAAGATGAGACTAACAACGCACCTCATTTCCTTTTGGTGCTAGGCTATTTGAAACACATTCTAAGATATTATTCACTGTAAAATTGTTTTCCTCATTCTGAGCGTTTTGAATTCAGAAAACAGTCCTGGCATGTGCTTGGCTAGCTGCACATCCACTACCAAAAGTTTGTCAGTTCTGCTGCCAACACCATGGCTGATAAACATGGAACTCTGTATGAATGAGTTCAATACATTAGAATCCCAAATTCTATGGCCCTTCTCTAATTCTGGTTTTTAATCCCAGGAACAGGAGGCCATCCTTGCCAAGACACCCTTTCTAATTATGGATTGAGGAGATTAGTTTGTTCATCTAAATCGACCATTGGAAAAACAGACCTATTCCATTATTTCAATCGAATGTGCAGATTTGCATAATATGCTTTTGAGATAATTGGGTTTAAAGGACCAAAATGAGAGTTTCATTTTGAACAGTGAATTACTAAAGTCTATTGTGATACATTTATTCGATGTTTCTACATTTTTCGCATTGTATATAATTGTATGATCAATTGCTTAATAGGATTTGATGCAAAGTCCATTATCCTTCAGAGCCCTGGTAATTATTCGGATAAGACTTGCTGGGGATTTTCTGTTAATAAAAGTAAAGATTTAAGTTTTTCGTATTTTTGTAAGCCTTTTATCTGTAGTACTGCAAGTGACGCGTAGTGAGGTTTGCTGGGGATTGAGACTGAGTAATGAAATGTCAGCTTTTCATGCAAATCCTCAAAACACAAGATGGTTGTGGTTAGGAAGCCTGCCACCTTGTGGCATATTACTGTAAATAATGTGAACTTTATCAGAGGCCATTTAAGGCAATTATCCTGAATATGTCCCTTGAAAATATATGACATGGTTTAAGTCACTCAAACATTGCATAATTAATTTTCCTACCTAATTGGAGGTGTCTCTAGTAACTTCTACATTTTAAGAGTTCACTTAATAAGATGTATATTTTGAAAGGCAAGATTAAGGGCGCAATTCACCCAAAAAGTAATTAAATGTCATTTTAGGCAGGTTTGGTGGGGAGCTAATCTCCTCAATGACCTGTATTCATTCACACTTAGGGCACAATCTAACCAAAATAAAACCATGTCCGTTCTGGGTGGGATTAGCGGAGCCCTGGAACTCTCTTGTTTTGAAGCCCTGGCGGGGAACGCCTCCCGAGGTCACACATAGCATAATTTCCTCTGGCACCCGATTTCTCAACCCTCCCGACCCAACCTGCGGACCCCACTCGAGGCCGCCCCCCCCCCCCCCCCCCTCCCAAAAACCCAGGCACCGTTTCCACCTGGTCCCTGCTTGTGGGGACCAGTACTGAACGTCACCTGGCTGGGGTCTACTTGGCAAGGCCAATAGCTGCCAGGTGGCTGATCAACCCTTTGTTCTTAAACTCCCTGAACTCACGAGATCTGGTTAAATTGCATAAGACTTAACGGCCATCAGGAATCCTGGGTGGAATCCGGTGGGAGGCAGCTGGTAGATTATCCCCAGGGTCATTATTTTGGGACTTTCTCACCGGTCAATTTTTCTGCAGCGGGGTACTAAACACATTGGCTAGACCGATTCCTTAGAGTTTTGAAAGGGTGCCCCAATCCCCAAATCAGCTTGAGGGTGTCTTACTAACCCCCCCCCCCCCCCCCCATCCCCGGACAATGCAACCCTCCACAGGCATGGGCAACATCCCCGACCCTCGACTTCCGAGGGGAAACCCCCACCACACAGGCATGAGGGTGACCTTGCCCCACACTCATTCCTCCTTGTTGACATCGGGATATCGTTCACCGCACCCCCCCACCCCAGAACCCGCTATAGGGTAGTTGAGGAGGACCCTCCCACAATCTTTATATCACTCCTTTCACGGGCATGGCACTGCCCTGGCACCCTGTCAATGCCAACTTGCCACTGTTTGGTGCCAGTGCCCAGCCTTGTTTCTGACCAGCCGCGGCGCTCCAATGCCCCTTCTCCCCCCCCCCCCCCCCCCCCCCCCCCCCCCCCCAAATACCTCCGGAGTGGTTATCATGCCTGGTCCTTGCTTGTGGAGACCAGTACTAATTGGCGCCCGAGTGAGGCCTCGCCGGTGTGGCCGATGACTCCGGGGAGCAGGGAGAATGTGGCCTCAACGCGACCACGCATATTTAGATGAGCTTGACCGTTCATTTTTTTAAAAATAATAATATTTATTGTCACAAGTAGGCTTAGATTAACACTGCAATGAAGTTACTGTGAAAATCCCCGAGTCGTCACACTAAGGCACCTGTTCGGGAACACAGAGGGAGAATTCGGAATGTCCAATTCGCCTACATATGGGACGCGACTCTCCCCAAAAATCGCTCAGTTCATTGGTTCATTGGCAGTTTTTTAAGAGAGTTTCCTGCCGACTCTGCCAGCGAGTTTCCCACTACTATTCAATGACACGTAGTCACTTGTTTTGGTCCCTGGGGAGTTTCTCACCAGTTTAACCCACACATAGAATTTTTTTTTAGCAGGGGCAGCACGATGGCGTGGTGATTACCACAGCTGCCTCATGGCGCCAAGGACCCAGGTTTGATCCTGGCCCCCGGGTCACTGCCGTGTGGAATTTGCACATTGTCCCCTTGTCTGTGTGGGTCTCACCCCCACAAACCCAAAAATTGTGCAGGGTAAGTGAATTGACCACGCTAAATTGCCCCTTAATTGGAAAAAAAGAATTGGGCACTCTAAATTTATTTTTAAAATGTATTTCTTCAGCACTGAGGAGCTGAACTCAGAAATCAGGCCGCCATTTTGAAAGGATGCCCTGATCTCGAAGTGAGCTTGTGGGTCCCCTAAGTCCTCACCCATGGCCAATGTCACTCCCCACACATGGGCACTACCTCACACCCCTCCAAGTGAGGACACCCTGCTATGGCGTCCCTGGGGGCCCACTCTTCAAGCTCCCTCCATGATACAGGCCCCTCCCCTTCCAGGACCCCTACTCGTCACCCTCCCTAACCTCCCAGAGGCTCCTATTTACCTGCCCTGCACACCCACCCTTCAAAAAAAACCCTCCCCCACCCTCTTTTCATGGGGATGGACCCCCTCAGCCCTGGCCCTTGGCAGGGCCACCCTGGCACATGGGCATAGTTGCACTGGCACCCAGGCAGTGCTCCAGCCAGCTGGGCAGTGCCAGGTTGCTAGCTGGGCAATGCCAAGGTGCCCATGTTCCACAGGGAGGGCCAGGGAGCCACCCTGCACTGACCCTGACCACCCAGGGTTTTCTGATTGTACGGGAGACGCCCAGGTGCCGTTTTGCCTGGTCCACATTTGTGTGGGCCAGCATGCCTATCAGCATCTGTAATGAATAAAACCAAGGTAATGTTTTCGGGTTGATTACAGGAAATGTAATATTTCCAGGTTGACAGATGGCATAAAACTAGGTGGGAATGTGTGTTGCGAAGAGGATGCAAAGTGGTTTCAAGGGATTTTGACAGGTTTAGTGAGTAGGCAAGAACACAGCACGTGGGCTGTGTTCACCACTCTCTGTAGTTTCTTACGGTCTTCGGCAGAGTAGTGGCCATACCAGGCTGTGATGCAGCCAGGTAGGATGCTTTCTATGGTGCATCTGTAAAAATTGGGAAGACTCAATGTGGATGCCCTGTATTTCCTAATTTCCCAAGGAATTATAGGTGCTGTTGTGCTTTCTTGGTCGTAGCGTCGATGTGAGTGAACCAGGACAGATTGTCGGTGATGTGCACACCTAGGAATTTGAAGCTGTAATCCATCTCCACCTCGACACCATTGATGCAGGCGGGGGTGTGTAAGATGCTTTGCTTCCTGAAGTCAATGACCGAGTTAAGTGGTCTACTCCTGCTCAAGGCCTACTCGTGCTCCAATGTTCTCATGTTACTACCTTCCATCAGAACAGTTGAAAAGATATCATCTTGAAACGTTGGATGGAATATTATCACCTACAGAGAGGCAGCTTTGGTGGTAGGAAGGAGGGAAATTTGTGAAAGTAGGGTTGGACTCAGAACAACAACACACCCAGAAAGGGGGTTAGCTAATTATTTGGAATTAAATGTCCTATTGAAGGCTGAATATTCACGGCATCTGGACCTTCCAAACAGCATACAGGCCCCCTGCTGATCCAACACCCAACAGCTGGCTGGAGGTGGCCTTTTGGCGGAAGATCAACATCGAGCAGGGCTTCCTTAAATTCCCCTACCAATTGACTGTCAGAAGGATACAGCAATTTTCTCCTTCACAATGATAGGCTTGCAGCTATGGCCACACTTAACAGGTTTTTAATTCTTCAGACGCCTCCATCTTGAGATGCACTCGTTTCTCCTTCTACATTGGCTGCACCCATCTCTGCCTGCTGGCTAACCATAACCTTTGACAATCCGATTGGCCCTCATGCCTATGGAGACTTAATTGGGCTGGGTTTCGGGAAATTAATTAGCTGCCTCCAGGAAGCTCGTGCCAGCAGGCGGAACTGGGACTTGCATATGGTTCCGAAGCCCAAGAACTTTCTAAAATGGTAGAATTCTGTCCGTCAACACTGTTCCTCTCTCCATAGATGATGCCTGACCTACTGAGTATTTGAAGCAACTTGTGGTTCACGTGCAGGATTCTCTCAGCCCTGGGCCAGGCCGGGGAATCCCCGCAAACGGGCCACGCCGGCACGCGATTCTCCGCAGAGCTGAGAATCAGCACCATTGGCGCCGGCGTGGTTGACGCGCCGCCGGTCGCGGGCCGCTCTACGTGGCCGGCCGGCCTATTCTCCGGCCCCAATGGACCGAGCGGCCGTAAGAAAAGAGCCGAGTCCCGTCGGCGCCGTTCTAACCAGCTCCGGGCCGGCGGGGCCTTGGCGTGTAAGGGTCGGATAGCGGCCTGTGGTGGGGGGGGGGGGGGGGGGGGGAGAGGGGAGAAGGGGAGTCCGACCCCAGGGGGGGGTGCCTCTGATGTGGCCTGGCCCGGGATCGGGGGACACCGATCGGCGGGCCGGCCTCTGTAGCCCTGCGCCATGTTGCGTCGGGGCCGGCGCTTTGAAGGAGGCCACTGCGCATGCAAGAGTTGGCTCCAGCGCCACTGCACTTGGCTTCGTTGACACTGGCACCACTGTGCATGCGCGGATCCCGCGGCGCACAGTTCACGCCAGGATGGGAGGCGGGGAGCAGCACCAACCGCTCCAGCGCCCTGCTGGCTCCCTGTTGTGGCCAGAATCGGTACTCCTAGCTGCCCGTTCACGCCATCGTGAAACGCAATGGCGTTTCCGACGGCATGGACACTGCCGCCGAATGGGACAATCCCGTCCCCCATGTTATGGTTCTGCATACACTGTTGGCATATTTTTCTCAACCTTCCAGTTTCTAGGTTATCTGCAGCACATTATTGAGTGAGATCCATGCTGTTCAGCAAGTCAACCTTCAGGCAGTTGATAATACTCTAGTTTCTGATTCTGAGGGTTGTGAATTCAAGTCCCACTCCAGAAACTGAAGCACACAAACCTAGGTTGATACTCTAATGCAGCACTGAGGGAATTTTGCATTGCCAGGGGTGCTATCTTTCGGATGAAACATTAAATCAAGTCCCCTTGTGCTCTCCCAGAACCATGGCACTAGTTCAAAGCAGAGCAAGGGAATTATCCCCCATACCCTGGCCAATATTGTCCTTCAGTCAAGGTCACCAAAAGGAAGAACTGATTTATTTGGCCAATATCAATTTGTTGTTTGTGGAAACTTGCTGTGTACAAATTGGCTGTTAAGTTTACCACATAGTAACATTCTCCTTTGCAGTGAGCAGAGTGATTTCCGTACTTTTTAACCTGTCAAGGGTTTTCTTCAACGATTGAAGGTAACAGAGCCAAGGGCAGTGACCACACAAAGATGCTAGGAATCGCCCTTCAAGTTCAAGTTGTTAAAAGTCAGTCCATTGCAGACATATTTCACATGTTCCTACCCTGGTTTATTTTGGGAAGCATTGGCATTTGGGAAGAAGAGGGAGGGAGCAAAGAACAGAATCAACAGGAAAATGTTTCTTCACAAAACATCCCCTGTTGGCTGATAAGGATCAGATGGCCTATTATTAAGGAGGCAAGTTTCTCCCATCCTTCCAAGATGAAGGAGTGAGTAAAATGGGTTGTGAATGATTTGTACAAAATCAAACCAAGAAAAGCCTACCAGTGGCTAACGTAGAAATAGTCATTTAGTAGTGCCGAACTTTATTGCTGAAAGAAGAGATGGGGTGGGGGGGGCGAATTTTCCGGCCATTCTCGCCAACGGATCTTCTGCTCCCGCCGACAGCGAACCCCCGCCGCGGGAGGGTGATTTCAATAGGAAATCCCATTAACCACAGTGAGATTAGAAGATCCGGCCAATGGTAGGCTGCCTCCCACCACCAAGAAACAGGCCGCTGGGATGCAGAAAATCCCCCCTTTGTCAAAGCTTTTCATCCTGCATTCATCAGGATATTAGTATTCTCGTACCAGCTTTGACAAAATATCTTTCTCAGTAATATTAATGCAGTACAGTTGAGATGCAATGCATATTTCTTCTTGTGCAACCCTTAAAGTTGCTAATATTAATGCAGGTATGTTATCCAATTTTGCCTTACTCTAGTGATACTTTAGCAATATCAGAAATACGTTATGTCCTAATTCAGCAATTTGAATGTCTGTAAGAATACTTAATACTTGCATTACAAAGTTTTTGTTCCCAATTTCCTCCGGTGTGCACATTTAACTATAGTATGTTAAGATTTGGCAAACAGATGTTTACAAAAGTTACAGAAAAATTACCAGCAGCTCGGCACAAAATCATGTAATATCCCTCAGGAGAGGAAATGCTAACAATGTTGATCCCTAATAATATGAGCACTATGAATAAAACTGTTTCTTCAGATCTCGTGAGAAAATTGTAAAGAGAAAGAAACAGTCACAATCTATTGCACAGAGGAAAATCATTTAATTTGTGTAATATTCAAAAGTAATTCCTGGACTCCAGAAGAACAACAGTTTTACTTGGAAGCTCCCATTACCAGATTGTAATGCAATAAAACTGTAAACATCCAAAGAACGGAAATTTAATATGAGATTCTGTGGGAAGAAAAGAGTCAGCTTAAGTAAACATAAGTAGTCTTTTCTATTTTTAAACTGGTAAATATATTTGATTCAATCTAAGCATATCAGTGAGTTAGAACATTTTAATCTGAACAGGGTGTGTTGCAAATAATGAAAAGATGTGCCAGAGTTCTTTATTTTCTCTCTCAATATTTAGCTTAAATTCCTACCCCCCTCATATGCTGCCTTAAAGCTAACATTCAGTGAATAATCCTAGACTCCATACTTGATTACAGAGTATCACACGTAATCTGGTTTGGCTAGTAGCATTTTAAAAATAGTGGCCATACAATATATTTGAATGTTTTAAGCATTAACAGTTTGATGTTTTTATTGATTAAGATTAGAAAAACTGAAGTAAATTGTAATTGGCTCCTTCAAGATTCATAACTGAACTTATTATTCTCGTCAAGGAATAATGTGTCCATGTGTTTGGTTTGTAACTTGTAAGCAATATTGGTTTTGTGGATAATGGTGTAGCTTTGCTTCAGTAGGAGGCTGAGAATTAACAATTGTTACAGGAAGCTGTTTGAAGTGTAATTTTGTGAAGCATTGTTGATTTTATTTCTGGATATGATCTCATCACTTTGTATATTTATCCAACTTCACCATTAATTAAGTTTATGAATGTTGAACTTGTCAAGTTTGGCTAGAAACTTGATTTTGAAGGACACTAAATAGATAAGAACAGGAATTTGTTGTTCTGGAACACATTTGTGGATTCTGTGCTTTGGTTCACGATGAACGCATTCCGTTATGTAAGGTTTATTTTCCACATGACATGATTTTATATTGCAAAGTGAGAAGAAACATGCATGAAGAATGATCTACCAAGTGCTTTATTATATGTAACAGGCAAGTAAAATGAAGCACTCTCACTGAAACAGACCATTGTTACTCTCAGCAGGTATTTCGGGGGTCGCATTGATCTCAGTGACAATAGAGCACTGCATTTTGATACGTCTATATCTATACCTAGCTAATTTTTAAAGTTCAGTAAGAATTTGCTTTCTCAAATTTGCACTAGGTTTGATTTTCTCAAGATCTAGGGAAGTCTAATAAACTTTGAGGACACTTAAAGTTCAGCTTTACACCTGGACTCTACTTGATGTCAAGTCAAACTGGTTTGAGGCGAGTTTCTGGATCTAGTGTATTCAGGACTACAAGTAAAAATGTGGCGCCTAACTTCTGCTGATGTGATTTATAGGTTGTAGTTACCTCGCAATTTCCACTTGATTTTTTTTGTGGGGAACAAATTGATCAAAATTTATCTTCTCTATATTCTTACCTGCATTGGTTGTTCCTCTCAGGAGAGCACATATGTTAGATGAAGTCCACAATGGTGTCAGTTGTACATGATTCATGATTTAACAAACTGATTTCCATTACTTTGTTCCATACTCTGCTCTTGGTGCATAAAGCTTCAGATGTCTGAAAGTGGTAAAAATGCTTCAAGAACACAAGACACTTTTTTGTATTTTTTCACAGGATGAGTGTCGCTGGCGAGGCCTGCATTTGTTACCCACCCCTAACTGTCCTCTGGAAAGTAGTGAACCTCCGCTTTGAACAGCTGCAGTCCATCTGGTGCAAGTAGACCCACGGTGCTGTTAGGAAGGGAGTACCGGAATTTTGACCCAGCGACCGTGAAGCAGTGGTGATATAGTCCCGAGTCAGAGTGGTGTGTGCTTGGAGGGGAGCTTGAAGGTGGTGGTGTTCTCATGCATATGCTGCCTTTGTCCTTCTAGATGCTATAGGTCACTGATTTGGAAGGTGCTGTCGAAGGGGCTTTGGTGAGTTTCTGCACTTTCTCTATAGATGGTGCACACTGCTGTCACTATGGTTGGTAGTAGAGGGAGTGACTGTTTGAGGTGGTGGATGGAGTGACAAGTGGATGATGTTGAGCTTCCTGAGGGTTATTGAAGCTGCACTCATCCAGGCAAGTGGAGAGCATTCCTGACTTATGTAAATGGTGGACAGGCCTTAGGGGAGTTGGGGTGAGTTACTCACCGCAGAATTACCAGCCTCTGACCTGCTCTTGCAGCCAAAGTATTTATATGGCTAGTTCAGTTTAGTTTCTGATCAACAATGGCAATACATTGAATGTTAAGGCAAGTTGGTTAGCCTCTCTCTTATTGGAGATGGTCACAATTCTGTGGTGCAAATGTTACTTGTCATCAGCCCAAGCCAGAATGTTTACCAAGTCTTGCTGCATTTGGACATTGACTGCTTCAGTATCTGAAGAGTTGCAATGGTGCTGAACATTGTGCAACCATCAACGAACATTCCCAATTCTGACCCTTATAGTGGAGGGAAGGTCATTGAGAAGCAGCTGAAGATGATTGGGCCTAGGATACTACCCTGAGGAACTCCAACAGCAATGTCCTGGAACTGAGCTGACTAATCTCCAACAACCACAACCATCGTCCTTTGTGCTAGGAATGACTCCAACCAGTGGAGACTGTCCTGCTGCCTCCTCCAACTACCCCAACTCCTATTCACGTCTTTGCACCGTTTTGACAAAGGGCTATCTGGACTCGAAAAGTTAGCTCTTTTCTCTCCCTACAGATGCTGCCAGACCTGCTAAGATTTTCCCGCACTTTCTGTTTTGGTGTCAGATTCCAGCATCCGCAGTAATTTGCTTTTATCCTATTCACTTTTTTGCTATGGCTCCTTGATGTCACACTTGGTCAAATGCTGTCTTGATGTCGAGGGCAATAACTCTCATCTTTGGAGTTCAGCTCTTTTTTGTCCAAATTTGGACCAATGCCAACATGATTCATCTGTGCCATCTATGGAGAGGGCTGCTACTTGTGAATTGGCTTCTACAGCCACAACAGGCAATGTTAAATGAAGAAGTGATGTACCCCAAGATGTACTCCAGCTTCTGAGACAGATGGATGCCATCAGTCTTACCCCATTTTCCCTCAATTCCCTTTGTACCTAAAAATTGGCCAACCTCTGTATTGAATATACTCAACCACTGAACATCCACAGGTCTATAGGACAGAGAATTCCAAAGATTCACAACCCTTTGAGTGAAAACATTTCTCTTCCTCTCAGGCCTAAATGGCTAGCCAATTTATTCTGATATTGTGCCCTGTATTCTAGATTTGCAAGCAGGGGAACCATTATCTCAATATGCATCCTGTCAAGCCCTTGAAGTATTTTATATGTTCAATTCGATCAACACGAGGGGATCTAGACCTAGGGCTCAATCTAACGAAAAGGTTTCCAAGTGTCATTTGTGTTGGTTTACTGGGAGTTTCAACTGGCTCTGCCGATGAGTTCCTCACCGCTCTCTAACAACACTTGGGGCGCTCCTAGTCTACTCAATCTCTCCTCATTGGACAATTCCCTCATCCCAGGAACCAGTCCACTGAACCTTCATTGCAGTCCCTCTGAGTAGTAAAATGGGGTGCTAATCAAGTGGGCTGGTTTGACCTGGATGGTTTCAAACTTAGTGTTGTTGAATTCACTTATCCAGGCAAGTGGAGAGTATTCTGTCACATTTTCTACTGAGTGTAATTCCCAGCCTCTGACCTGCTTTTGTAGCCACAGTATTCATATGGCTGGTTGTTTTAAGTTTCTGGTCACTGGCAACTCCTAAGATGTTTATGGTGAGGGTTTCAATGATGGGAATGCCATTAAATGTTAAGAGTGGTTAGATTTTCTTTTGTTGGGCTTGGTTATTGCCTGGCACTTGTGTGGCACAAATGTTACTTGCCACTTGTAAGCCTAAGCCTAAATGTTATCCAGGTCTTGCTGCATATGGGATTGGACTACTTTAGTATCTGAGGAGTTGTGAATAGTACTGAAGACTATGTAACATCAGCAGGTATCCCCACTCCTGACGTTACAATGGAGGGAAGGTCATTGATGAAGTAACAAACAATGTTTGAGCCAAGGACACGACCCTAAGGAATTCCTGCATTAATGTCCTGGAACTGAGGTGATCAGCCTCCAACAACCACAACCATCTTCTTGGTGCCAGGTATGATTCCAACCAGCAAAGATCTTTTGTCATGGATTTTCATTGACTTCAATTTTGCTGGGCTCCTTGATGTCACACTTGTTCAAATGCTGTCTTCTTGTCATGTGATGTGTTCAGTTCCTTTCCAAAGTATATGTCTGTACAAAACTATTCAGAAATATGAAATAATAAATGGAAAATTTCAAAATGAATTTGACTTTGTCTGCCACATTGATACAGCACCGGCCATGGCCAATTGTTGGTGTTGCGCCAAACTCAGCTGAGAGCATACCTAGGCCGGGGAGGGGGAGGGGGGGGGGGGGGGGGGGGGGGGGAGGTGCTGCTTGGCAAACATGAAACTTTTTTTAAAAATAAATATTTTTCCTTGCTGGAGACTGCCCATACTCTTTTGAGTGACTGCACAGTCTGCCCTGTGATTACATCCTTGAGTCCCTCTCTGTTGAATTTTGAACAATGGACACAAGAACCCAATAAATGATCTTAAGATCCCGCAGACAAATAGCAGAGGCTTAAGCACCATATATTTGGCATGCATGCCCCATATATGACCCATTGCACTTTATACTCACAACTGGCCTCAGAAAGTGATAGACTGTGCAGCAGAGCGCAACCCATAGCACATTTCCAGCTCCAACTACTTCAGTCTGCCAAAATACTTGTGGGTGGGGGCCTAGAATTAGAAAGTAATGAAGTATTACTTACCGCAATGGGCAACAGGCAAGGTTATAGGGCAAATCATTCTGCACATTTTAGCAGTTCGTTATGGAGCGGTATTTCCTATGGGCTGAAAATAGGACATCTGCCCTCAAAAAAACGAAAGTTGAAATCAATGCATTGCCTTTCTTGAACTCAGCATCTACAAAGTCCAGTTGTAGACTACAAATAGCATCTACCAAGAATTATAAAGTCCTGAGGCAACTTTAATAACTTTGCAAACTGTCATATGAAAGCATATTTTATACAGTTTTAAGATAATTTCCAATTTCTAGGCTTCAACGTAACTAGCATTTTTGAGACAATAATAATCTTTATTGTCACAAGTAGGCTTTCATTAACACTGCAATGAAGTTACTGTGAAAGGCCCCGAGTCGCGACATTCCAGCACCTGTTCTGATACACAGAGGGAGAATTCAGAATGCTCAAATTACCAAACAGTACGTCTTTCAGGACTAGTGGGAAGAAACCGGAGCACCCTGAGGAAACCCACACAGGGACAACGTGCAGATTCCACACAGACGGTGACCCAAGCCGGGAATCGAACCTGGGACCCTGGCGCTGTGAAGTGACAATGCTAACCACGGTGCTACTGTGCCACCCATTTTGTTCAATTCCAATTTTCCAGAGATTGTCATTTTCTTATCGTCATCATCTTCAGCCACTTTAACATCATTAAGACTGATTAATAACGATGTTAACAACAAAAAAATGTATATATTATGCTTTCATATGTTATTTATTGTTTGCTTGTACCATGTCTATGTCTAAAGTTATTAGCGTTTAAAGTTGCACACGGACTTTATAAGTAAGGGCTGTATAATTATTTAGCTAACCACAGGCACATTTATAAAATGCCAGTTTTACATCTGCAAATACTGATTTACCAGCTTTAAAATGCTTAATTAGACACTCAGCAAACTTGGTGAATGTTGTCCTCTCAGCAGACGCTCAGTTCGTTTTGAAAATGTGCATGCTGGTTTTATTTTGATGTTATAATACTCCCTTATTGCTTAAAGGATTAATTAAACCCTAATGAGCTAGAGTGTGTGTACATAAAGCCTCCACTTAAATTGCCACCTTTAAACCATTATTGCTCTTTTTGACAGCTGTTTATATTTGAAAGCTAAACCTTTTCTTTTGTCACCTGAGTAATCTTTCGAGACAGGTTTGTCACAATTCTCAAACCACTAGAAACATAAATTTTGTAAGTAAGCTTATTTAGTCATAAATACCAATGATAAGATAGTCATGACAGGGCTATAACTTCATCATGTGGGAGTTTGTGGAGGACATTGAGATCCTGGACAGCCATCCCTGTGGTAATTGCCTGCAACTTGAACAAATTAGGTTCAAAGTTATTGAACTAGAGTTCAAGCGACAAAGGTTGCGAGCATCGGGAAGGGGAAAATCATCTAATTTAGTTCCGGAGATGATCATACCCCTTAGGTTCAGTAGAATTTTCGATCGGGTCAATAATCAAGGACGTGGAGAGTGTGATTGCGAGTCAGGCAGCAGTGGTAATCCAGGATGTAGGGCTGGAGAAGGTTTGGCCTTTGGCTTGAATAAAAGGTACAAAGTACATGCTATCTATGTAGATTGGAAATGGGGACAACAGGGTGGGTGGGCAAACGCAACATTTCACCATGGATCAGGATATGAATTTAAAGTAGGAGCAGGCCATTCAGCCCCTTTAACCTGCCCCACCATTTGATAAGTTCATGGCCTATCTTACTGTGATCAGAACTACACATTCCACCTATCCATGATAATCTTTTACTCCCTTGTTAGTCAAGAATCTATCTACCCCTGCCTTAAAAATATTTATTGACCCTGTTTCCACCATTCTCTGCGGAAGAGAGTTCCAAAAGTTCAGAACCCTCAAGAAATTTCTTCTCATCTCCGTCTTAAATATGGGGTAGTACAGTGGTTAGCACTGTTGCATCACAGAGCCAGGGTCCCAAGTTCGATTCCTGGCTTGGGTCACTATCTGTGTGGAGTCTGCATGTTCTCCCCGTGTTTGCGTGGGTTTCTTCCAGGTACTCCAGTTTCCTCCCACAAGTCCCGAAAGATGTGCTGTTGGGTAATTTGAACATTCTGAATTCTTCCTCCGTGTACCCGAACAGGCGCCGGAATGTGGCAACGAGGGGCTTTTCACAGTAACACCATTGCAGTGTTAATGTAAGCCTATTTGTGACAATAAAGATTATTTTTTAAAAATGGGAGACCCCTTATTTTTAAATTGTGTCCCCCTAGTTCGAGAGCCTCACTAAGAAAAAATGTCTCTGTGCCCACCCTGTCAAGATGCTCTTGAAGTGGGAGGAGTGAAAACAATATGGTAGTGATGGGGGACAGTATAGACATAGAAATATATAGTCTACTCGGCAGCCACAGCTAGGCGTTCCAATGTTTGTGTTGCCTGCCCAATGCCAGAATTAAAGACTGGAGAAGAATTTGGAGTGAGGGGAAGGATCCCCTTGTTGTGGTCCATGTAGAAATGAACGTCATGATTTGCTGAATGAGTTTGAGGCTTTAGGGTCCAGACTTCAACAGTAATAATCTGGCCAGGAGGAGAGGGTGAGCAGGGTGACCTTTGGGTGGGGAAGGGGGGAGGGTGATGACTTAGGAAGGGTGGACTTCCGGTGAGACCACAGAGCCTTCAAAGGAGATTCCAACCCTCCAATCGACACCTACTGATGAAGTTAAATCTGCCCATCTTCCTGCTATGCATAGGCCTTCACCTGCCATTGTTAAACAAGGCTGGAGGCAGGTTGAGGTCCTTCAGAGGCCATTAAATAGCCACGTAAGGGCCACAATAGACTTACGGTCAGGCATGTTCATCTGGCTTCTCCCGAACCACCCCCATTCAATTTTGGATGTGTCAGGAGCAGACTGCTGGTGGCAAGAAGGCCACCTGCTCTATTTTATCTGTCGCCCACCGCCCCCACCATCAAATCCACTGGCAGGAGAGTATAAAATCTAGCCCATGATTAATATTAATGATACTAGCATTTTATTACAGATTTTCATTAGTTAATTAAATTATGAAGCATTGATTTTAATTGAAGGTGGAAATTAGGATGAGTTTTCAGCTCAATGTAGGGACAGCCTGACCATGCAAGAAATTAGTACAGAATAGGTGTTGCTTCATACTTTGCTGATGTAGCATTTCTCAGGTAATCTTGCTCTCAATCAGTTCTCAATTCGTCCAAAGCATACACTTCTCTTAAAGTCAATAGAAAGTTCAGGAGCACAGGAAAGCCTTTCTGTTAACATACATCAAAGGCAGGAGGAGTTATGAAATGTGAAACTCCATTAAGCTAATGGAGGAATGTACAAAATGAGGATATTTAGTATATGGTACTATATAGGGATATGCAAATTCTTTGTGTGGAGGGAGGGCATGCTTTGCACAGGAAGTGGCTTTTTAAAGTATTTTCCTTCAATTAAAGTTGAAGTTTAAATTAATTGTGGATTCAAAGTGATTACTTGTTGACAACATATTTTGTGTCTTTAAATGGTGGCACCAGTGACAGCCTCCCTTCCGTCTCTTAAGACAACGGACAGGATTCTCTCAGTCTGGGGCCGGGCTGGAGAATCCCCGCGACCGGGCCACGCCGCCCCGACGCGGCACGCGATTCTCTGCAGAGTGGCCGGCCTGCCGATTCCCGGATGGGCCGAGCGGCCGCAGTTAAAACGCTGAGTCCCGCCGGCGGGAACTCTGCGTGCAAGGGTCGGGTGGCTGCCTGTTTGGGGGTGGGGGGGCTCCGATGCGGCCTGGCCTGCGATCAGGGCCTACCGATCGGCGGGCTGGCCTCTCTGTCCCCAGCCTCTTTTCCTACGCGCCGGCCCCTGTATTCCTGCGCCATGTTGCGTCGGGGCTGGCGCATTGAAGGAGACCATGCTGGCGCCGGCACCACTGCGCATGCGCAGATCCCGCAGCACACAGTTCGCGCCGGGATCGACAGCTGGAGTGGCGTGAACCGTTCCAGCGATGTGCTGGCCCCCTGTAGGGGCCAGAATTACTCCTGGCAGCGGCCCGTTCACGCCATCGTAAAACACGATGGCGTTTGCGGCGGCGTGGACACTCTGCCGCGGGATGGGAGAATCCCGCCCAACATTTTGTGCCTTTATGGACTCGCTCTGGCACAGCAGTCCTGCCACGTTTGCGACAGAGGGAGACAGTGGGTTGAGAAAGAGCAAGATTTACTGGCCTCTGTTTTCTCTGGGCCCTCTTCTTGACAAGTTTAGCTTTTCATATCTGCTCACCTCTCCCAATGCCCCTTCAAACAGACAATCTGCTGAGCTTATGGTTGTCGATGACTGTTACAATTAAGTAAAGTGGGGTCGAATGGTTCCCTCTTTTCCCTTTATTCATTTGACCATAACAAGGTTTTATTTGAAAATAATATGCTTGCCAAGTCAAACGAGTGTTTAACTGTTTCCACGCTGTGATCATGACAAACCAATCAAACTCTCATTCTTGAGTTTAACAAGGAAAGAGGTTAACTTTATTATAATGAAACCTATCTAAGTGAAATAATAAAATACAGTCTGAGCTTCGCACTCAAGTGCACATGTTCACACTGCGTACCAATAGATTATAGAGCAGGATAGGAAAGGCACAAAGCTGGTTTGGAGGGTGAGCTGTGAGGAGGATGCAGAGATGCTTCAGTGTGATTTGGGCAAGCTGAGTGAGTGGGCAAATGCATGACAAATACAGTATAATGTGGATAAATGTAAGATTATCCACTTTGGTAGCAAAAACAGGAAGGCAGAATATTATCTGGATGTCTATAGATTGAGAGGGGGAATGTGCAACAAGACCTCGGTGCCCTTGTCCCAGTCGATGAAAGTAAGCATGCAGGTACAGCAGACGTTTAAGAAGGCAAAGAAGGTTTTTGATCAAGAAGAATATCAGGGGTTATGGAGAGAAGCAGAAGAATGGGGATCAGAAAAATATCAGCCATGATTAAATGGCGGAGCAGCCTTGATGGGCCGAGTAGCCTAATTCAGCTCCTATGTCTTATGGTCTTATTACAGGGGTCCCTGAGAGGAGGTGGTCTCCCTATTACAGGCATCCCGGAGGACTTCCTATAAAAGAGGTCCTTGGGGGGGGGGGGGGGGGGGGGGGGGGGGGGGGTTCACCCTATTACAGGTGTCCCTGGGGGTATGTTGATCTTCATAGTGAAAGGATTTGAGGACAGGAGCAGAGATGTCTTGATACAATTGTTCAGGGAATTGGTGAGACCACACCTGGAGTATTGTGCAGTTTTAGCCTCCTTATCTGAGGAAGGATATTCTTGCTATGGGGGGATTGCAGAGAAAGTTTACCAGTCTGATTCCTGGGATGTCTTCACCCAGAGATTGGGGAGCCTGTGGAATTCGCTACGACAGAAAGTAGTTGAGGCCAAAACATTGTGGGCTGGATTCTCCGTCGCTGGGAAGCCCGAAGCACATTTCCCAGCACATTTCCCAATGGGATGATGAATCGGGCATCAGGAAAATTGGGATCGGTGCTGGGCGCTGATCTGAATGCAATGGTATAGTCCCCTGCTAGCGCAGGGATCGCGGTGCGTGCCAGCGGGAGGATATAAATGAATGCGAATGGATCTTTGCAATAATTTAGCGGGCCCGGCGCCTTGTTGTCCGGCCCTCTGTGATTCTCCGGAATCGTGGGCGGGGATTACAGATGGTTTCAGCAAAAGTGGGAAAGTGGGTCTCACGTGGTGGACCTCGCAGTGCCTCCAACATCTTTCTGAAGGCTAACCTCCTCACCCACAATGGACTACCTGCCCTCCCCTCCTTTACCAAACCCCAGCTCCCTCCCCCTTCTATTCTCTCTCCTCCCCCCCCCCCCCCCCTCCCAGCCCCCCCCCCCCCCCCCCCCCCCCCCCCCCCCCCCCCCAGGGACACCTGTAATAGGGTGAACCCCCCCCAGGACCTCTTTTATAGGAAGTCCTCCGGGATGCCTGTAATAGGGAGACCTCCTCTCAGGGACCCCTGTAATAAGACCATAAGACATAGGAGCTAAATTAGGCTACTCGGCCCATCAAGGCTGCTCCGCCATTTAATCATGGCTGATATTTTTCTGATCCCCATTCTTCTGCTTCTCTCCATAACCCCTGATATTCTTCTTGATCAAAAACCGATCTGTCTCTGTCTTAATGGGGAGACCTGCAATATGGAAGACCCCATGCTTTCCCCCTCCTCCCCCCCCCCCAAGGGATCTCCTTATTAAAGGGAGACCCCCCCCCCCAACAGAGACCCTCTGACTGGAGGGATCCCCTCAAGAAAATAGACTCCTGTCTGGAAGCTAGAGAGCAGTCGAGACATCGAGACATGGGCAGTGAAAAGAATTACAGCTGTAATACTTACCTGGAGGCTCCACATGTCCATTCACGAAGGAGAACAGCTGTGAACTATGTTTCAACTCCTCTGCTCCATTAGCTGCAAGCCATTCATTCCTTTCTAGTAGTGAGTTGTGATTACCAGCTTCCACCAGCTGCAGCCTTGATTTAGTCATCTCCCTTCATGGAGCTGCTGCTCGGTTGTCCCGGGTGGCGTGCTGCCACCCCACTCTGCCCGTTGCCCATCAGATGCACCAGGGACAGGAGGGGAGGGGTGGGGGGGCGCGGCCCTGCAGGAGTTATCGGCACAGGCCCGATCAACACCTCCTCCCTCGGGGTGCCCTATGGCCCCCGGGCTACACCACGAGGCGGGGATCCGAGAAGAGCCAACCGCTGAGGCTCCTCTGCCACCTTACCCTGCCCGCCCTGGAGGCCTGCTTTGATCTCAACCAGGGTCTGCACGATCGTGGCAATGGAGCACAGAGAGTGGACCATCTCCATCTGGGACTGCGCCACATCACCCATTGACTGTGTCACCACTTTGTGGATTTGTGTCACATCAGTCATCTCCCTCTGGGACTGGGCCACCTCTCTCTGTGTCTGCGCCATATTGGCCAGTGCCTGTATAATGCTGCCGATGTCCCCAGCCATGGCCTGCTGTGACTAGGCCATGCTCAGCAGAGCTGCTGCGATTTCCAGGTGGCTCTGGGATGGTAGCCTGTGAGGCGGCAACCCTGTCCTGGACCTCGGCCAGTGCCTGCACAGAATGCCCCAGTGTTTGGACATACTGATCCATAGCCAAAACTCGCCGCCGCCCCCAATGCCTCCACCACAGACGCCACCCGTGCAGTGTTGGCCTGCATGGCACGCATCGTTGGCACCACCTCCTGCTCCTGCACTGAGTTGTATTCCTCCAACTGCAACTACAGGTGCTGGATGCTCGTCGACATCCCCTCTTGTAGTCATTGGTTCTGTAACTGCACCTCCACTATAGATGGGCCTGTCCAGAAGCTCGAGACCCATCTGGACGGCTGTTAGTTCCTCGGGTCGGTCTTCCCTCCGACCGTCGCCCCCTCGGGTGTTCCTACCTCCACCTGCTGTGCCGGGTCAACTGTGAGGTGAGGAGTGTGCCAGATAGTGTCGCAGGAGCCTCTTCACTAACATGCCGAACCGAGGTGAGTGACTCTGGGTTGGTGTAGGGTGTTGGAGATAGCTGCGATGGAAAATCCCTGTCATCCACAGACCCAAGTTCCAGGATCTTCTGAGTCTTGGTTGGAGGACTGGTGTCCGAGCTGATTTCAGCGTTGGTGCCTCGCTCACGGGGAGGCGGTGGTCGGGCCCGGCTGTGGTATTGGCTGTGGACGGGGGTCTGCAGATGACCCGCCCCATCCCCAACAAGTCCTGTAAGACAAGACGAGACGCATGATTAGACCGCGGGCTGGGCTGAATGGAGGTGGGCATATGGGGGGTGGTGGTGAGGGTAGTGCAGGGTGAGGCAGTGGGGTGGTGTGGGGGTGAGGGTGGTGTTGGCCTGGCACACGTGACATGGGGAACCGCAGCTAAGCAGGGTCTCACTACTTTCACTCGCCCGCGGCCGAGCTCCACCTCAGTAACCCGAGGGGGATTAAAGTCTATATATTGGATTGGCTTTCTGAATTTAAAGACAATGAAGGGTGAGCATATTGTGGGTGCTTTTCAGGTCTGTTATTTTAGTTTAAGTAGGGTATGTGTTGTGGACAATGGCTCTTTCAGAGGCTCTGAAGTTTTTGGGGGTGGAGACGGTCACACGCAGTACCTTACGGACAGACTAAAAGCAGACTGTTAGATTTAGCAAAAACATTGCAGTTAACATTGCCTGACAAAATGCGAAAAGAAGAGGTAACTATGTTGGTGGCTAAGCATTTAAAGTTGATTGAGATACAGTTTGACTCATTGGAAATGGCAAAAATTCAGTTACAAATTAAACAAATGGAACATGAGAAAGAATTAAAGCAGCTTGAATACGAAAGAGAGGAAAAAGAAAGAGAGAGCGGAAAAAGAAAGAAAGAGAGAGAGAGAGGAAAAAGAAAAGGAGAGAGAAGAAAGGAGAAAAGAAAGAATAGCCCTCGTAGAACAAAAAGAAAGAGAAAGGGAGATACAGTTCAGGGAAAAAGATAAAGTGAGAGAGTTTGAACTTCAGAAAATGGCTATGAACCATAATAGTCAGTTAAAATTGGCAGACGTAAAGGGAAACGTACAGTTGGAGGATAGTGATGAGGATTGTGAGAAAGAGCATCAAAGTCGAAGGCTTGGTGCGAACCTATTTAAATATGTCCAAGCATTGCCAAAGTTTGATGAGAAGGCGGTAGAAGCCTTTTTCATTTCATTTGAGAAGGTGGCTAAACAAATGAAATGGCCCAGAACATGTGGGTATTACTGATTCAAGCAAAGCTGGTAGGTAGAGCTCGTGAAGTGATTGCATCACTACCGGAGGAGGTATCTACGACGTATGAGGAGGTGAAAAAATCCATCTTAGGTGCATATGAACTAGTGCCTGAAGCCTACAGGCCAAGGTTTAAAAATTTAAGGAAATAATTTGGTCAAACATACATGGAGTTTGAAAGGATCAAACAGATTAATTTTGATCGGTGGATAAGGGCTTTAAAAATAGACCAAACATATGAAGCTCTCAGAGAAATTGTACTTTTGGAGGAGTTTAAAACTTCAATTCCTGATGTAGTGAGAACTCATGTGGAAGAGCAGAGGGTTAAAACTGTGAGGTTAGCAGCAGAAATGGCAGATGATTATGAATTAGTTCATAAATCAAAGCTTGGTTTCTGACATCAGTTTCAGCCTGGGGACATGAGGAATACTTAAGTGGTAAAGATAAAGGTGATCTGATAGGAGATAATAAGGGGAGTGTACCTCAAACTAAAAAAGAAATCCAGGAGGGAGGAAGAAACATCAAAAGTTTCAAATGGTTTCACTGTAATAAACTAGGCCATGTAAAGTCACAATGTTGGTGGTTGAAGAAATGCATTGGGAAGGCTGATGTGGTAAAGCAGGATAAGACAGTGGGGTTTGTTAAAGTGGTAAAGGAAAGCCCAAGTGAAGCGAAGGAGGTGCAAAAGATTGTACAGACTTAAAAATGGCATAATTGAAGTGGGTTGCAGCCAATGGAGCTTACCCATAGTGATGGTACCAAAACCAGACGGTACACAACTGTTGTGTGTGGTCTCGAGAAAGGTTAATGCAATTTCAAGAATGGTCTCTTATCCTATCCCACGTTTGGAGCATTGCATTGAGAAAGTGGGACAATCAGATTTTATTTCCAAACTGGATTTACTTAAAGGTTACTGGCAGGTTCTTTATCTAAAAGGACGAAGGAGATTTCAGCTTTTATGACTCCAGATGGTTGATACCAATTCAAAGTTATGCCATTTGGCATGCAAAACGCCCCAGCCACATTTCAACGGTTAACTAACAAAGTCGTTTCAGGTTTACCCAATGGTGCGGTATACATCGACAATCTGATAATTTTCAGCCAGACATGGAAAGAACATTTAAAACATCTGATGGAGTTATTCGATCGTCTTCAGAAGGCGGGTTTGGTGATCAACCTAGCCAGAAGTGTATTTGGAAAAGCCCAAGTCACTTTCCTTGGCCATACAATTGGACAGGATCGAATGGTCACACGGGATGTGAAATCAAGAGTTATTGAGGAGTTTTCAATACCCTCAAGACGAAGGGAAGTAATGCATTTCTTAGCATGAGTGGATTTGATCGAACATTTGTGCAAAGGTTTTGTAACATGATTGCACAACTGATGGACTTGCTGAAGGAACGTCGAAAATTTCAGTGGACAGCGGACTTTCAACAGGCATTTGACGGCCTGAAAGCTGTGATAACCAATGCTCCTGCGTTGGAGAATTACAAGGGACTCTGCAATCAGATTGAACTAAAGTATCTGACTTTAAAGAGAGTGCCGAGGCGTTGAGACCTTTTGCTCAAAGAGACTGTCAATCAGGAAGGATTTCGGTTGGAGGAAGAAGAAAAAAATGGACTATATTATTATATCGGTTTGCTTGTGTTGTTTTTTGAAACGAAAAAGTATATTTACTGTGTGCATTTCTTAAAGAATGGTGAAAAGGTGAAAAATGAAACCATCTTGAAGTTGATGGTGTATTCTTTTTTTCTTGAGGGGAGGTGTCATGTGAGAGTACCTTTAAGAAATGAGGCGGGATTCTCCCCTACCCGGCGGGGCAGGGGGTCCCGGCGGGATGGAGTGGCGTGAACCACTCCAGCGTCGGGCCGCCCCAAAGGTGCAGAAGTCTCCGCACCTTTAGGGGCCAAGCCCTAACATTGAGGGGCTAGGCCCACGCCGGAGTGGTTAGCGCCCCACCAGTTGGCAGGAATGGCCTTTGGCGCCATGCCAGCCGCGCATGCGCAGGGGAGGGGGTCACTTCCACCTCCGCCATCGTGAAGACTATGGCGAAGGCGGAAGGAAAGCAGTGCCCCCATGGCACAGGCCCGCCCGCCGATCGGTGAGCCCCGATCGCGGGCCTGGCCACCGTGGGGGCACCCCCCGGGGCCAGATTGGCCCGTGCCCCCCCAGAATCCCGGAGCCCGCCCGCGCCGCCTGGTCCCGCCGGTAAGGTAGGTAGTTTAATTCACGCCGATGGGACTGGCATGACAGCGGCGGGAGTTCGGCCCATTGCGGGCCGGAGAATCGCCGGGGGGGGGGCTGCCGAGGCACGGTCTGATTCCCGCCCCCGCCGAATCTCTGGTGCCAGAGAATTCGGGACACGGCGGGGGCGGGATTGATGCCGGCCCCGGCGATTCTCCGACCTGGCGGGGGGGCCGGAGAATCCCGCCCTGGGTGTTTATAAATAGGTGTGTATATAAATATCTGTAGTGAGAGTACCTTTAAGAAATGGGTGTTTACTACTGCAGTGATGTCAGAGAGTGGGTGGAGCTGAGCTGTCAGCTTTTTACTTTTGTTTTAGGTTGTTTGCTGCAAGGTGTGTTTTAGTTTTGTTTTCAGTGTTGGAGCTGAAACCAGGCAGAGCAGGTGTACTGTTGATCTCCATGAAAAGACTATCTCTTGATCATTTGGTGAATTCAGAATTATAAATGTTCTCAGCAGTGAATGTAAACCTAATGTGCTTCTGTTGAAAGGTGTTTCTTTTGTCTTCTGGATATTGTTTGGGAAGTTATTAAGGATTACCTGGTGTGTTCTTTGGGGGTTGTATTTGAGTTGATGGTTGCGAAGATGTTCACTATGTTTTAAAAAGCTTAACATAGAATAAACATTGTTTTGCTTTAAAAAATACTTTTCGATTTCTGCTGTACCACACCTGTAGAATGGGCCGTGTGCTCCCCATACCACAATCTATTAAAAGTTGTGAGTCAGGTGAACTCCATGATATACTTTAGGGTTCTCTAAACCCTGGCCCATAACACCGGGCCAGGGTACAGTGTCACCCTCCTCCATGGCATACAGGTGAGTCTCCAACTCAGTGTCAATGAAACGGGGTGCCACTGTCCTTGCTGCCATCTTGTTGGCTGAAGTGGTGTGTGTGGGGAGTGAAGTGTGTATATGTAACTGCAGCTTGTCAACCTCAGTGTCAATCGCTGAACCGGCGAATCCAGCACAGTTTCTATTAGAATCGATTGTGTTCCACGTAGCGCCAGTGCTAACCCCGCAACAGTAGCAGAATCGTTCCAGGTGCAGCGCCAGTTTTGCCGTTGTAGAAGCCCACAAAGTCTGCATTGGCGCCAACACTTCCGCCAGTGGAATTCACTGCCATTTTACATGGTTGGAAATTTCTCCATCCACCATATCAAACCTTTCGTAATTATGAAGGTCGCAAACAGTTCTCCTCTCGGTGATCTCTTTCAGAACATGATCTGTGATATTGAAATTACCATTTTTTAATTTTCACTTTTTACAACAAATCTTCACTTTCATGGTAGCCAGTGGAATAAACTGTATATCTTTTGAGAGTTTATGTAAAACAGTTGCTTTCAGGAGATTACTGGAACTCAAGTGAACAGGTGCTTTAGATAAATACATATTGCAAAAAAGAAGTCTTCCTAGCAGAACTATATGTGTCAAGCAAATATAATAGATCCATTAAATATGTTTCCACCACATTCTGTTTGAATGCTTCTGGAACACACTGCATTCGTGGAACAAATATCAAACAGATTTTACAAGCTGCGACTAGTATTTTCTGTGGAGAGGAGACATGTTAATTGGCATTTGTTCTACAGCAGGCCGGGAGAAACCACTAGTTTCTTTATGGAAAGTGAACAATGAATTTGATTTTGTGTTATTCGCATGTTTCCTTTGCAATTTTCTGTTGAGCGTTTGGATTTCCTGTCTGTTTCTTTGAATTCTAAGCACCTATCCCAGATGTAGGGTGCAGTCAATTGACTACTTTCTTTAATCTGGAAAAAAGAAAGTGAAAATGTTTCCCACCTTTATTGTATTGGAGAAATCAAATGAACAGAGTTTTCAATGGTGCTTTTGGCATGTTTCCACTCAATACCAACACAGATGGCTCTGTTGTTGCAGTGGAAACAGAAATACTACATTAATGTTTAAAGGGATTAAAAATCCTCTTGGCAGTCGTGACATATGTTACCACTTAATTGTTGCATTCGTTGCTTCTCCTGCTGTTACAAAACCTGCAGTCACTACGTCTGCTGCTTATAAACTATTGAGAGTGTTTCATGTTCAAACCAAGCTTTCAACAAACCTTGTTCGTTTTTCTTGAGTGTTTTGCAAGTGTATGCCTACATCTTATCAGATGTCAGTGGCCTGTCATAGTACTACTTCCCATAAGGAGAACATTCATATTACATGATATTGGAGCACATGAACAAGAAGCTGGAAATATGTACTTGACCTACATCTGCAATGCGTAGAGCGATGAAAGTTCTGACCTGAACTGGTCCAAACTGATTGTAGGGTGCAGGTCATATTAAATGGTGGGATTTGAATTAAAATATACTTTTAATTATTCCAAATGAATTCCAGGAAAGTAAATGCTCCTGTTTATTTGATTCTTGCAGTGACCAGATAGAAGAATGGATATTTTGCTGGTGCACTCGGTACAGCCCTTATATTAATTTATATTGGGCCGTGCAAGAATCGAATAGTGTTATTGACCTGATGAAAATGGCCAGGATGTTTCTGTGCCTGCATTTAGTTTGTGAATTCATTCATTGCCATGTAAGACTACCAAGGTAACAGTCAAGTGCATAAAGCTTCATCAAAATATGAGTGCTAAACAGTGAAGAGTTAAGATCCTTGCTAAGTTCTGTTGTATCATTTTGGTATATTTCAAGAATTAAAGTGTGACTCATTTCAACATTAAATGTTAAGCAGTTTTCCACTGTAAATGTTAATGTTTCCATTTTGCTCTTTCCTGATGCAAATAAGTTGATCAGTATGACATGTGCGTATGAGAAAAAGATGTATAAAGGCCTCAAATCCAAAGGACCTAAAGCATAGATGTGTGAAACGGCCCTTTATTTGAACAATTATGTCTTTTACATTTCAATCTGTAAAAATAATTGGCTTAGAAATTTGAGGATGCCACATTTTACATGGCACCAAATGGCTGCCTAAACCTCTGATATGGTGGGCAGGACATGCACACTCATTATAAGCTGTAATTGTGCTGCCCACCACATTGGCCAGAAACAGGCTTTGCAAATGCAAAAAAAACGGGCTGTTATGCCTTTTTGAGGCCCCCTGTTTAAAATTGGATTGCCCTGAAAATAGCAAGTTTCTGCAGCCCAACCAGCAGTTTCTCAAGGAACCACCACCAAACAAAGAGGTATGGTTTAAAAATAATTGCATGAATGTGGCATCAGAAGCTGTACCAGATGCTGCTGGTCACACTCCCTCCCGATCTCGATTGACCCCCCTCCTGCTTGCATCGTCTTCACTTTTAACCTGCTTGCTGGTAATGCAGCAGCCAGAACTTCACAGCCTCTCCATCGGCGAGATGCCTGGGGGTGCCCAGCAGGTGTCTGCACTTCACCAGTCTTCTAATTCAGGCCCAAGGTCCATTGTCAGCACGATATCTCTGCCATTTAGTCCTGTAAATGAACATATGCATCTACGTATATTTGAATATTCTTGCTTAATCTCTTACTGTATCCCGCTCCCTTCACCCCATCAATGGTTGCTTTTTTCAGTTCATTGGGTAGGCAAGAATGTTGTATCTACTTTACCCTTGAATCTTGCTTGCAATCACAGAAGATTACTGTTGTTTCTTTCTGTGCAAAGCACCCAGTGATTTTTCTACAAAGGCTTACTTAAGCTGATAAATCTTTTGCCAGCGTAAAATGTACCCAGAACTATAAAATGTAACTTAAGTTCTTTATTTGGATGATCTTGTATAATGATGTAGCATTTTGTGAAATTATGAAAGTAATGAAATAACATTTTAGCTAATCAGGGACCAATTGTGCTGTAAACATTCTATGACTCTCCCTGTTCAGGGAGAAAATGAATGAACAGCATTTGCTCCAAAATATTTTAACCCCATTGCACTGGTTATTTTGTCTAGATTTGATTGGTTGTTAGTTACATGGATGAAGTAACTTATAGCATTACCTCGTCTGCGGCAGTAGCATTAGTTTTGCACTAGGGCATAAAATGTTGAGGCATAACTAGGTAGGCCTTCAAATTCTGGGCTTTAATTAGATGAAAAATCAGCTTGTAGGACCCTTCAAGAGAAAAAAAGAGGTGGAAGTTTACTGAACTCAAGCATAAACTACATTGGATAGAAATTATGTTAAAATTAGGAGTAAGTGAAGAGAGGAAAGGGAAGAGCATGTTTTATTCATAGAATTTACAGTGCAGAAGGAGGCCATTCGACCCATCGAGTCTGTACCAGCCCTTAGAAAGAGCACCCCACTTAAGCCCCGCCTCCGCCCTTCCCCGTAACCGCACCCAACCTTTTTGGACACAAAGAGCAAATTGGCATGGCTAATCCACCTAACCTGCACATCGTTGGACTGTGGCAGGAAACCGGAGCACCCGGAGGAAACCGACGCAGACACGGGGAGAATGTGCAGACTCTGCACAGTCAGTAAACCAAACCGGGAATCGAACCAGGAACCCTGGAGCTGTGAAGCAACTGTGCAAACCACTGTGTTACCGTGCTGCACGAACAAAATTACTTCTGAGATTTGAATAATTTTGCTGCTGGAATAAGGGCCGGGATTCTCCCCTACTCGGCAGGGCGGGGGGGGTCCCGGCGGGATGGAGTGGCGTGAACCACTCCGGCGTCGGGCCACCCCAAAGCACCTTTTAGGGGCCAGGTCCTAACCTTGAGGAGCTAGGACTGCGCCGGAGTGGTTGGCGCCCCGCCAGCCGGCGGGAACGGCCTTTGGCGCCACGCCAGCCGAGGCCGAAGGGACTTCGCCAACCAGCAGAAATCCGCACGTGTGCCAAAGCGTCAGCAACTGCTGACGTCATCCCCACGCATGCGCAGGGGAGGCAGTCACTTCTGCGTCTGCCATCGTGAAGACTATGGCGAACCCGGAAGGAAAAGAGTGTCCCCACGGCACAGCCCCTCCTGCCGATCGGTGGGCCCCGATCGCAGGCCAGGCCACCGTGGGGGCAGTGGGGCCAGATCGCCCCGCGTCCCCACAGGATCCCAGAGCACGCCCACGCCGCCTGGTCCCGCCGGTAAGGTAGGTGGTTTGATTCCCGCCGGAGGGACCGGCATGACAGCAGCGGGACTTCGGCCCATCGCGGGCCGGAGAATCGCCGGGTGCAGCCCACCGATGGGCGCGGCGCGATTCCCGCCCCCGCCGAATCTCTGGTGCCGGAGACGGCGGGGGCAGGATTCACGCCAGCCCTCGGCGATTCTCCGACCCAGCGGTGGGGTCGGAGAATGCCGCCCAAGGTTTCTTCTTAGCACCTATTTAACTGGGTAGTCAATTGATATTCTCAGGAATGTGAGATATTCGTACGATATGCAGGGTGATGAACAAATATGATATCCCACATCATTATTTTCTTAAAATGAAGACCAATATTATGCATATGCTTTAAAATCTAGATCACAACCTCTATTTCATAGATATTATTAATTGTAATTTGATTCCAAGCCCACAACAGTAAAATAAATGCCTCTAGCTATATTTTTGTCAATCTGGAATCAATCTAAAATCATTTAGAGCAGTGCAGCCTGTTTATAAAGAATAAAAATGTCAAAATCTGTTTCAATTATTTATTATTATAACACTGGATTTTCCTGTTTTTATTGTATTATTGGAATGACCTAATAGTGTAAAAACTAAATAAGTTACCAAAACTGTTCTATGTAATTAATAAATATACACATATATAAAGAGCCGCTGATTTTTTGTCATTCCTATTTAATGACATTGATTGCCTTTCACCTCGGGCATGGCTTCAAATCCAGCCAAGACCAATAGGATAAAAGACCCTTTTGTTGGCTCTAAGGATTCTATGTGAAATAAGGTTCGACAGTTTTAATGTAGCTGCACAGCACAAAACTGTCCTTAATTCAGCACTAATTAGCAATCTCACGCAGAGAGGCCACAGGACTGCTGATGTGTGAAGTGCAAGAATGCTGCATGAATGCACTACAGAGTGTTCTTCTGAGTTTAGAATTGAGGCATGTTGCTGGACAGAATAGAGAGAGTTTTTAATCTGTGTCTGACTCGGAGTGCTTTATGCTAAGTGCCAGAAGTGCAAAGAGTTCCATTCCCCTGTACTAAGATTCCTTACCTTTCTAACAAAAAGGACATTTTCCCATCTTTTTTGACAAGTAGCAGTTTTGAGCACAGCGGTGTACTCGTATGTATATCTGTTGCAATAGAATCAGTCATTTGGTAGCACAGAAACTTGAGTATTGCTGCTACAAAAAGAGATGTTATCAGAGCAATGCCTTAATCAATCAGAGTTGACCTGCCTGGTTTGAATTTGAACACGCTGCATTCTACATGGCAGTGTCCTCCAATCCAAGTTCACTTGCCAACCAATCAGCACTCTTCTCGTGCAGTATAAATTGTTGTTCCCCTGTTGCAGTCGGTCATTTCTTGCGAGCCATCCTGCTGTTTGCAAGATGGAAAACTTTGACAATGTCTCTTTTTTCTGAATAGAATTGTTTAGTTAGTTTGAAAGTAATTGTCATGGTAAACATAGGTACTTTGTCTTTAAAAGCAGGAATTTGTAATATTTTAGTACAAGAGGAAAATTAATTGTACGATCTATCTAATAGGCCTACATATACACAGTGTATAGTTCCATGCTTTCCACATCAAAATAATACATTTTTTACACCAAATATGGATGTGTTTTTTGGGGTGGGGGTGGGGGGGGGGAGAATATCAGACAAAAAGCTGATCCGCAACCGCTAGCTTATCAGTCTGTGTCCAAATTGAAAATGATCTCCTATGTTCTTGATGTATTGGAGAAACCTCTTTACAAAATAACTTCATATCGGAGCCTTTCTCTGTGTAATGAAATCATAATTCTGTTCACCAGGTTGAGCAATCCGGATATTTATACAACATGGAGCCTAATTGTAACTCTGTGCATAAGCATGGGCTTTGAGTGAATTAAAATCTCACCCTTATCTGTGTCAAAATTAAATGAGCTTTGGTAATTAGTTCTTAACTTTCATAAAGAGAGTTGCATGATTTTTATGTTCAGGGAAAAAGCCTATATTTTATAAAGATTGAAGCTTCTCTCTTGTATTTCATTGTGTAGATTTACAAAACTAAATTATATTATCCTGTTGGGTGTAATATCATTGGTCTCATCCATAAGTTTAAAAAACGCACTTAGACAGAAGTTGATTACTTGTGTGAGTAATTTTTTAAAATTTATAACCATAAGATATAGGAGCAAAAGCAGGCCATTCGGCCCATCGAGTCTGCTCTGCCATTCTGTGAGATCATGAGTGATCTGATATAGTAATGCTCAATGCCAATTCCCCACTTTATTCACATAAGTCTGGATTCCCATACTGATCAAAAATTTTGTCTGTCTCAATCTTGAATGTTGACGACCCAGCCTCTACAGCTCTGTGCGTAAAGAGTTCCACAGATTCACGACCCTTTGAAAGAAGAAATTCCTCTTTAACTCTGTCTGAAATGGGTAACCTTTACTCTAAGATTATACCCTCTGGTTCTAGACGTTCCTTCAAGGGGGAAGAATCTCTTGGCATCTACCCTGTCAAATACTCTGAGAATCCTATATGTCAATAAGGTCGCCTCTCATTCTTCTAAACTAAAATGAACACAGGCCCAACCTACTCAACCTCTCCTCATAAGCAAATTTCTCCATATCCAAGATCAACCTAATGAACCTTCTCTCGACTGATTCCAATGCCAGTATATCTTTCCTTAGATAAGGGGATCACACTATTCCAGGTATTCCAACCCGTGAATTCAACCAAGTGCTTAAAATTATATTAATTATAAATAAATATCTGGTGTGTTGGAGGGAAGAAATGCTCAAGAGTCTGTTTGCAACCGCGTGGTCTTGGTAAAACTTTTGTTTATTCGAAAATTGGCTGTGTGAACAACAGGAGAACCAGAAGCTGCTGCTGCCTTCAGCTCGCACAAGTCTGGTTATTCTTTTACAGGGATTTCATGTATTTTAAGTTCATTCACAGTTACAGATAAGCATTGACGTCATCGATCAATTTCATACAATACAATCTGATCAGGAGGTATAGGTAGAGATGGGGCAGCATGGTAGCATGGTGGTTAGCATAAATGCTTCACAGCTCGAGGGTCCCAGGTTCGGTTCCCGGCTGGGTCACTGTCTGTGCGGAGTCTGCACGTCCTCCCCGTGTGTGCATGGGTTTCCTCCGGGTGCTCCGGTTTCCTCCCACGGTCCAAAGATGTGCGGATTAGGTGGATTGGCCATGATAAATTGCCCGTAGTGTCCTAAAAAGTAAGGTTGGGGGGGGGGGGGGTTGTTGGGTTACGGGTATAGGGTGGATACGTGGGTTTGAGTAGGGTGATCATTGCTCGGCACAACATCGAGGGCCGAAGGGCCTGTTCTGTGCTGTACTGTTCTATATTCTATGTTCTAGATGTTTCCTGAGCCCCTTAGTGGGAAATCGATTTACACATACAATTGGTTTTTGCACGTTACCAGATTATGTTCAGACTGTTTTCCTTCACCTGAAATAATGCCGTTAGTCCTTGATGAGGCGTTAATGGGTTTGTATTCTCTGCTCTGAGTAGAACAGTGAATCTCCTGCAGACAAGCTGGGGTCATAGTCTTGTGACGCGGGTTCACCATTATTATTACAATGTCCTGTAAAATGATGAAATTATCCTGAGTGCAGGTTTACTTAAGGTTTCTGGCTGATCCAACAATTTATCCCTTTGCCTACCGGTTTTCCGCTCCCCATGTGCTACTTGTGGAACATCGTTTTATTAATAAATACATTATTTTCTCGCTAACAATGTTAAATAATGAAGCTTAAGAATTCATATCAAGTATCTCTTCATTAATTGTTTGCTCAGAGATATTGGAGAAGTAGAGGTTGAAAAGACACCGGTATCCAAAATGCAGTCAGTCACAAGGGAAGAATGATTGTATGGCATGCTATCCCATACCAATAGATACAGAGCAAAATGAATCAACTGCCATGAAAGTAAGGTCACTTAGTGAAGGTATCTATTGTAATCACAGATTTGTAACTACAAGGAATAACATTGATATAGTACCAGCTGTTTCACCCAGTTAAGAACTGGCTTATACCTTATTGATTGAATTGAAGTGCAGGTTTGGGGAATTAGTAATATCTGAACAGAATTGTTTTTATAAACTATTTGTTATATATGCAAGAAATAGAGACAAGTAAATGTTTTCTATCCATTACCGCTTGATTACTTCAATCTATTTTTCAGTACTTTGTTTAAGATTCCGATAACAGCTGAATGTCTTTGATGTATCACTTCGATCTTCATTTTTATGTTCAAAGTTATTAAATTGTCAACCAGATGTATGTGTTTATTTTACAGAGGCCGAGCTCATTTATTCCTCCCTTTTTTCTACTATCGTTTCCTGACCCTAAGGTATGCATCTCGAAGGAATCCATATTGCAGGTAGGTAAAACATTTTGCCCCCATTGCTTATATGTTTGAATCAGGTGATAATTGTGACCAAAACTTCAAAATAGTACGCGGGTAGGTAATAGTATTCGGATAATGTTGAATTTAACCAAAACATTACAAAGCTTTAAATTCTTGATAAATACATAACAATCATTATTGATATTCTACAATGCAAATGTTATAGATTGTGTTATTGGATGTACATTAACTCATGTAGTGTTCTGTATCAAGCCAAAATAGAATATTTGTATTAATTTATACCCGGTCTTAATACTAAAAGAGTAGACTTTTGTATTATTTGTGTCACATGTCTTTGCTACGTTTTAATCCTTTGGTCATTTATTTGTGAACAGATGCAGAAATCTGATTATTTATAATTACTTACAATTTTAAACAATTGGATCTAAAGTGGCATAAATAATTTGTGCCCCAGTTAGAGGACAGGGAACAAAAAACCCCATCAAGGCATTATATCCCTCCTACATTGTCGATCATCAGAAATTGAATCAGATAAGGTTATCATACTCTTTCAACTGGCTACAACAACTTTCTAGTGTTATTTCCTTATAGCCAAATATGTTTTTTTTAATTAGTTTAGTAACTTGATACTCCATATAAAAGCAGATTTAAAATATTTGCAAAGAAAGCCAATAGCCCCTTCTAACATCATTAAATATGACACTAAAAGTGACATTAATTGTAAACTTCTATTATAACTGACTGAATACTGGTTGCAATGATCTCCTCAGGTCTTTTGCTTGTATTTGATCATTTCTTTCTCAAGGATGCCACATTGGGTTAGCGGTGATAAGGAAGGAAAAGATTTGCTGCACACATTCAGTTCTGCTCATTATCGTGAGCAGTACACATTCTGTTTGGTAGCATTGATGAAACATAGCCTCACTGTGCCTCATTTGTTCAATAAAAATGTACAGTCAATAGATTGATGGGATTAAACCAGAATTAAATCTGATGGTGACAATGAGGCTGTAGTAATCCACAGGAGGCAGGAGTTCCGTCACCACACCAATATTTATTTACAATAACAATATTACAGGAGCAGCTACAAACAGTGCTGCTAGCAGTCCAGTCAACTTAAGACTGGCTCACAAAGCCTACACAGGTGATTATATGGGCCCCCTCAATGAGCTATCATTGAGGGAGCTCACACTCCAATTGGCCAACCAATAAAGCCAATTGGAGTTCATTACACCCCTCCCCCCCAAGGTCCGAGGAATTCCTGCCAGCTGGCATTCCTCGGAGCTTCTTCCTACTCCTCATGTCTGGGTCTGTCACCTCTGTGTCGTCCGCCGGGTCGTTCTCCGAAGTGGGTGGGGTGTACCTTATAGGTGCCCGTCTTTTCCTTGATGACCTCCTTGGAAATTGTTCCTCCTCAGGGAGGTGTCGCGGCGGCCTCGTCAAGTGTGTCCATCTCCGACTCTGATGACTGGATGACGGGGTCTGGAGAAATTGCTCAGGGCTGGGGTGCGGGTATCCTTTCCGTCTGGGCTATCCCAGCTTGAGGCGGTCCTGCTTTGCCTGCCTCCAGGTGTGGTTCCGCTGCCCTTATTTGGTCTAGGTGTTTCTTAAGCACCTTACCTCCTATTGAAACCTCATAGCATATGGGCCCTTTTTGGGACTCTACCGTGCCTTTGACCCACGTTGGTCCATTCCCATAATTCGTGACCCAAACCGGTGCCCCCACCTGGAAATGTCTCTGCTGCCGACTATTATCATGCCCCCTGTGTTGGCCTCCTGTTGTTTCTCCACTTTCCCCGTTAAATTTGGGAAAAGGAGACTCAGCCTCGTTCGCAGCCGCCTTCCCATTAAGAGTTCAGCTGGCGGTATGCCCGTTGTGGAATGCGGTGTGGTCCTGTAATCAAACAGCCAGCGGGAGAGCTTTGTGTCTATTGACGCTGCCGGCTGCTTCTTGAGTCCCGCTTTAAGTGTCTGGACCGCTCTCTCTGCCAGGCCGTTGGTCGCTGGATGGTAAGGGGCCATTTTGATGTGACGGACTCCGTTTTCCTTCAGGAATTTTCCAAATTCCCCACTTGTGAATGCCGTTCCGTTGTCCGACACCAATACCTCCGGAAGTCCATGTGTTGCAAACGAGGCCCTGAGCTTTTCAATTGTCGATGCTGTGCTTGCCGTGTTTACCCGGTGGACGTCCAACCATTTGGAGTGGGCATCCACTATCACCAAAAACATTGAGCCCATGAAAGGGCCGGCGTGGTCAATATGCAGGTGGGTCCACGGTCTGCCTGGCCATTCCCACGGGTGCAATGGCGCCGCTGGTGGCACTCTTTTCCCCTGTTGGCACTCCTGGCACCGACGTACCAAGGCTGCTATGTCTGTGTCCAAACCTGGCCACCAAACGTAGCTAGCATCTTCATTTTAGACACCCCTGGGTGTCGGTGATGTAACTCAGTTAAGATTGCCTGACGGCCCTGAGCTGGGACGATTACCCGGGTCCCCCATAATAGGGTACCGTCTTCTACAGTTATTTGTCCCTTCTGCTCCAGTATGGGTGCATCTGGGGCTCCACTGGTCTTTCCAGTTCCCCTGTTAGCAGTAAATGCTTCATCTTGGCTAAAACTGGGTCTTTTTTGCGTCCACAACCGAATATGTTGTGCTCTACTGGTAGGGTGTCCAAAAAATTTAGAGTCATTACTGTCTCCTCTACTTTTGATATTTGCGGCGGAGTGTCCGGGAGGGAAAGTCTGCTCAAAGCATCTGCATTTGCTACTCGCGTTCCCGGTCTGTGCTCCAGAACATATCTATATGCCGCCAGTGGCAACGCCCAGCGTTGGATTCTAGGTGATGCAATCGGGGGTATTGACCTGTCTTCTTTTAATAACCCTAATAACGGCATATGGTCCGTCACTATGGTGAATTTCCGCCCGTACAGATACTGGTGAAATTTTTTTACTGCGAATATCACCGCCAGTCCTTCCGTCTCGATTTGGGCGTACTTCCTCTCAGCCATCGCCAAGGTCCTCGAAGCATAGGCTATTGGCCGTTCTTCCCCATTCCTTCCTCTATGGGCTAAGACGGCTCCTACCCCGTAGGGGGATCCATCACAAGTGACCACCAACTCCTTCCTTGGGTCATAATGCTCTAGGCCATTTTCGGATGACAGCTGTTCCTTAATGTCCCTAAATGCTCGGTTTTGGCGGGTGGACCATTTCCATTCTTGCCCCTTTATTAGTAGCTGGTGGAGGGGTTCTAGGATGGACGCCCTATTTTCAATAAATTTTCCATAATAGGTTACCAACCCTAGAAATAATCGTAACTCCTGGACCGTGGTGGGAGCTGGGGCTTCTTTTATTGCCCTTACTCTGTCTTCTAATGGATGTAAGCCTGACTCGTCTACTTTATATCCCAGGTACGGTAGCACAGGGGCAGCACGGTAACATGGTAGTTAGTATAAATGCTTCACAGCTCCAGGGTCCCAGGTTCGATTCCCGGCTTGGTCACTGTCTGTGCGGAGTCTGCACGTCCTCCCCGTGTGTGCGTGGGTTTCCTCCGGGTGCTCCGGTTTCCTCCCACAGTCCAAAGATGTGCGGGTTAGGTGGATTGGCCATGCTAGATTGCCCGTAGTGTCCTAAAAAGTAAGGTTAAGGGGGGGGTTGTTGGGTTACGGGTATAGGGTGGATACGTGGGTTTGAGTAGGGTGATCATTGCTCGGCACAACATCGAGGGCCGAAGGGCCTGTTCTGTGCTGTACTGTTCTATGTTCTATGTACGTCACTTGTGGGGCCAGAAAAACACATTTTTCCCTTTTTAGCCGTACGCCTGCCTTTGCGAAACGCCTGAGCACTTCCTCCAGGTTCCTTAAGTGTTCCCTGTTTGTCCTACCCGTGATTAAGACATCGTCCAAATAAATTGCCACCTGCGGTAGTCCCTGCAGAATATTTTCCATCATACGCTGGAATATAGCGCAGGCTGATGACACTCCAAAAGGTCGCCTAGTATAACGAAAAAGGCGCTTCAGGGTGTTGATCGTAGCGAACTTCTGGGAGCCCTTGTCCAGTTTTAACTGCAGGTAGGTGTGGCTCATGTCTAGTTTCGTGAACAAAAGCCCACCTGCCAATTTGGCACATAGGTCGTCTATTTTCGGGATTGGGTATTTGTCCAGCAGTGCGTATTTGTTTACTGTCTGTTTGAAATCTCCACAGAGACGTATCGAGCCGTCTGGCTTCAAAATTGGTACCACCGCCGCTGCCCATTCCGAGAACTGTACTGGTCTGATAATGCCGTCGCGCCGTAACCTTTCTATTTCGTCATCTACTTTCTTCCTTAATGCAAAAGGTACCGGCCTGGCCTTACAAAATTTCGGAAGGGCTTCTGGGTCCACATGCAAAGTTGCTTTGGCGCCTATGATTTCCCCCAAACCTTCCTGGAAGACCTCCGGGTATTTTTGGAGTACTCCACTCAACTGCCTGCTTCCACTCTGGAAAATTTTCATCCAATCTAATTTCAGATCTTTCAACCAGTTCCGTCCAATTAAGCTCGGTCCGGAGCCCTCTACTATCGTAAACGGTAATCTGAGCAATTGTTTCTCATATTCCACAGTTACGTGAGTCATGCCTAGAACTTCCAGGGGTTCCCCTGTGTAGTTTTTAAGTTTCGTCAATGTTTTTGTTAGAGTTAGTCGCTGGAGTCCATCTTTGATTTTTCTAAATGCTGCCACTCCCATTACTGATACGGCTGCACCCGTGTCTATTTCCATTATTGTCGGCCGCCCGTTCACCCGTGGGGTAATCCTAATGGGTTCTGCTTTCTTTGTTGTAATATTATATAATTGTTCCCCTTCGGAGGAGGATGGGGCGTCCAGGTTGTGTACTTCCCTGCGTCCCCACCTGCTATTCCTCTTTTGCCACCTCCTTCTAGGGTTTCTGTCGTTGTTACCCCACTCTGTCTGGTGCCAGAAATGGTCCTTCTCTGTTGGGGGAGCCTCAGCTGGTACTTCCATCTGTCTCCAGTTAGTCCTGGCAGACTTGGGGGCAGTTCTGGGTTTTCCTTTTTCTCTCTATTCCTCAGGTTTTTCCTGAGAGCTGCTATCTGATAGCAGGACCCGTTGTGGTAGTCCCTCTCACAGGTATCTACCTCCATTGGCGTGCCCTGTAGTTCCTGCGCCCCAGTGCGAGCTGTAACGCCTGCCTGCAGTCTAGCTCCGTTTCCGCCAACAGGCGTTTCTGTATTGTGAGGTCGTTTATACCACACACTAACCGGTCCCGAAGCATTTCATTTAGCATCGGGCCGAACTCACATATTTCCGCCAGCCTTCTCAGGCGGGTCAAGAAATTCGTGACTGACTCCCTGCCTTCCCGCTTCGCTGTGTAGAATCTGTACCTACGCAAAGTGAGGGGTGGTTTTGGGTCGTAGTGCTCTTTCACCAATTCCGTTACTTCTTCTAAAGTTTTTGTGTCCGGCGCATCGGGATAAGTCAGACTACGTATAATGGCGAAAGCGGACAGCAGTATAAGCCTTCTCCTTTCGTCCGTCAGTATATCATTTGCCCGGAAGAAGTAACACATTCTCTCCACATACTGGGACCAGTCCTCAATAGCCGGGTCGAATGCCTCTAACCTCCCAAAAAACGCCATTTTTAAAATGGCACGGCTTACCCTCCAAGTGCGGCAGCTGGTCTCCGCAAAATTCGTAGTTTACCTCGTCGCCACTATAGTAATCCATGGGAGGCAGGAGTTCCGTCACCACACCAATATTTATTTACAATAACGATATTACAGGAGCAGCTACAAACAGTGCTGCTAGCAGTCCAGTCAACTTAAGACTGGCTCACAAAGCCTACACAGGTGATTATATGGGCCCCCTCAATGAGCTATCATTGAGGGAGCTCATACTCCAATTGGCCAACCAATAAAGCCAATTGGAGTTCATTACAGAGGCTAAAGGATATTGCATTGCTAAGACTGGTTTTATCTAAAAGCTGGAAGATTTAGGTTACTTGAAGCGAAGGAAAGTTCCAAATTTGATAGTGATATTGCCAGTGCAAGGTCCTCCTCTCGGTTTCTTTTCAATAGAGAAAATGGAATGTAATGTTGGACGCCACCATAGCAAAATTATAGAACAGAAAGTGGCAGCAAATCTTTATTTCAAGAAAGTTATAAACCATGTTAAAGGTAAAGTTCAAGTTAGCATATTTACAGCTTTGGAGCAACAAGAATGAAAATGTTAGTGGAGCAGTGGGGTGGAATAGTGGTTGGCATTGCTGTCTCACAGCACCAGGGACCCAGGTTTGATTCCGACCTCGGATGACTGTCTATGTGGGCTTTGTACATTCTCTCCGTATCTGAATGGGTTTCCTCCTCGCCAACTAGCGTATGCGCGGTTACCTCGCAGAGCGCTCCGGCCCCTCATCAACATGGCGCTGGGGTTCTGGGGCCGGCCGCGGAGGGAAGTAGGCCCAAGGGGGGGTGGGGGGAAGAGGCCGGCCCGCCGATCGGTGAGCCCAATCGTTGGCCAGACCCCATCAGACCAGGCCACCCCTGGGAATAGATCCCCCCTCCCCCCACACAGGCCGCCTCCCCAAGCCTTCGCGACGAGTACCCTGGCAGCGACCAGGTGTGGACGGCGCCGGCGGGACTCGGCCATTTACGTGTGGCCGTTCAGCCCATCCGGGCCAGAGAATCGCCGCTCACTGTTTGCAGCGATTCTCTGAGCGGCCCGACGCGATACGCGCGCCGCTGGTTTCAGAGGGGTGGGAGAATCGCGTGCAGGTGTCGGGGCGGCGTGGTGCGATTCGCCGGCGCCCCAACGATTCTCCCACCTGGCCGAGGGGGGGGGAGAATACCGCCCATTGTGCCTCATGAACATGGTCAATTATTTGAATTTATGCACAGGATTTCCCCTTGGTAAAGTTAGTCATGTTGGACTGACACCTCAGATTACAACATTGTGTAAATTCATCCTGGGAGCAGATCACACATTTTGCAAGTGTTGCCTGTGGGAAACTGTCACAGAATAATAAATGAAATGATAGATGCTTCTGTAAAAATGTTGCACAGAAGATGATTTAATAGTTATTGTATTGTGCAGCAACAGTGAGAAGTGAGATGTCCCAATTTACTTATTTGGGGCAAGAATAATTTTACCGCATAAGTTGCAACAGAGATATGTGGTCCAAATTATTAGTCATTTGAAGGAACTTTAAAATTCAAAATCGAGAGTGGATCCAGTCAGAATGGAGAGCTGTTTGCATGCCAGCACTGGACATATAAATCATACCACCTTTATTGAAAGAAAGATGTAAGCCAAAAATTGTTATAGCTTTTCAAAATACTGTCTTCCCTGCCAACAATCGTGCATTATCTATTCATGTCAAAACGCCTTCAGACTTCTACTGCTGATGAGTTTTGTGGTAATCACTAATTTGACCTGAACAGGAGACGATGATTGTCTTATGAAGCTGAGTCAACTTTTTTTTTAGACTTTTAAAAAATCAAATATACAATGCAGAAGGAGGCAATTCGGCCCATCAAGTCTGCACCGGCCCTTGGAAAGAGCACCCTATCCAAGCCCACGCTTCCACTCTATCCCAGTAATCCCACCTAACCCTTTGGATACTAAGGGGCAATTTAGCATGGCCAATCCACCTAACCTGCACATCTTTGCACTGTGGGAGAAAACCGGAGGAAACACACGCAGACACAGGGAGAAAGTGCAAACACCACACACACAGTCACCCGAGGCTGGAATTGAACCGGGACCCTGGAGCTGTGAGGCATCAATGCTAACCATTGTGCTACCGTGCTGCCCCCTGTTGTCTCCAAGGGAGTGCCTGATGTGGTTGAAGAGACCAGTATGACCATGCTGAATCCAACCTGGTTCTACCACAAATGGAATGAATAATAGACTTTAAAACTGAGACTTGTAGTGGTTAGCATTGCTGCCTACGGCGCTGAGGACCCGGGTTTGAATCCCGGCCCTGGGTCACTGTCTGTCTGTGTGGAGTTTGCACATTCTCCCCGTGTCTGCGTGGGTTTCGCCCCCACAACCCAAAAGATGTGCAGGTTAGGTGGATTGGCCATGCTAAATTGCCCCTTAATTGGGAAAAATAATTGGGTACTCTAAATTTTTTTAAAAACTGAGACTTGTTTGGCTTAAGGAGACTGGTTGACCTGATGGGTTCGTAAAAGGTCATTTCTAGGGCCTGGCTTTATGAGACCACAGCACAGACATGCTTTGACACGAGGACCCGAGTTATCCCTCCTGGGTCAGGAGTGCAGAGTCATGACAATTCCTGGTTCCATAAAAGCAACCTGGGAGAAAGTGTCCCGGTCAGTCGAACATTTGGTCCAGGAGGCAGTTGAAAATGGAAGTCGTGGAGGGAAACCCTGGAATGAGTGCAGAGGCTGCCGGGTGTGGAGGCAGGTTGGGAAGAAGGCTGACCTGAGTGCTGTGTCAAGGTTTTTAAAATAAAATGTAAAACAACCTCACCCCACACTCACTTCCATGACCCAGACATGCCAATCCATGCCACTTTATACCCTCCATGCCAACTGATGCCCCAGTAACCCTGGCATGGATGGACATGGTAAATGTTGTAGGAGCAGAGAGTTAGTGGGATGATTTAGAACATAGAACATTACAGCGCAGTACAGGCCCTTCGGCCCTCGATGTTGCGCCAACCTGTGAAACCATCTGAAGCCTATCTGACCTACACTATAGAAGAACAAATTTGTGGCCTTCAATAACATCTATGTCCCTCTACCCAACCCCCATGGACCTTTTCAGCATCTATGCTGGCATATATCCCTTTACCACCCTACATGAGCTTTTATAGCCTCGAGGCTAATAGTGCCAACTCAAGCCAACCCACTTTCCCCCATCCACCACCCTTTGCCCTTACACCCAGTATATCAACTTACCAGATATCCACCATGGTGAGACTAAAGTTCCACGGGCTGGATTTTACATGCCCCACCAAGCCTGATTTTGCAGGGGAACTCTTAAAATTAAGCATCTACCAACCCACCACCTTCTCGCCCACCCCCAAGCTCACCCTCATAATACGCTGGCTGATGTCTGGTGAGTCTGCTTCTGCCAACTTTGCTTGTGAGGGGTAAACCTTCTTCACCCCCCCCCCACTCACCCCATAATATGCTGCCCTAAGCGTCTCTTGTAGACTTTATTTTAAGAAACACGCTCATTCATAAAAGCCCATTCACGACATTTACATGTTCAACTGCATTATCTCTTACAATAACAAACTTTTAATTGAAGTGCTTTCATTTGAGTGTTTAAACACTTATGAAAACACATTGGAATTCATGGTCCCACTTCAGAAAGTCTATAACCACTTACAGCTGTCAATCAAGCTGTGTATTGGAAGGTTGTGCAATCAGTCATGCAGCACTAATCCAGTAATGTCAACCTTCAAACTTGTGTCAGTAAACAGAGTAAAATGGCAAGTAATTATTTTTTAAACACTCCACAGTTTTCTCAAAGATTTAAAGAGCAGTTTTAAATGGCTTGACAGCTTGGCAGTTGCTTTTGACACTTTGGCAGTTCTATATTACACATTTAACAGTTCTATTTGACAACTCTTTTGACAGTTTCAGTGAGTTTATGCAATTTTTACCCACAATCATGACCACTCTTAATAACCACAAACTGAATCGCTTCTTGGTCTTTTGGTTGGGATGAGCATGAGGTCAGGTGTGGTGCCTGGATCTGGTGTGTCTCTCCTGTGGGGACCATGAATTGGATACAATTTGGGTTGTTTTTTGGAGTGGGTAAGGAGCTGGATTGGGGGTTTGCCCCTGTCCACGCTGAGCTCTGGCTTTGTGGCTCTGATAAAGAAATTTTAAAAAATTTAAATTAAAAAAATAATGACAAACTGCAGTTTACCTCTTGAGAAGGATACCCCACCTCTCCAAAGGATTCTGCAAAGTTTAGACTTGCTCCTGATACATCTAATCTGCACATGGTGCTTTTCTCACTCCTGGCTGATGAAAATCAGATATTACTGGACGTATCTCCATGAAATGTGCATGTGCAAATCCTGCGCCATTTCCATTTCCACCCGAGTACAAATGGAGCAGTGTTCAGTAACAGGACTTCTGGATGTTGGCCTTCTCTGCCATTCTCACAATAACAGAGAGGACCTCCATCCGTTCAAAAATCCTGACCATGGTATATTTTCACCAAAATTCACCAAAGAAACTGAGAGTATAAATTTGAAAATCATCAGGGCATGCTTATGCAAAATATTTAGCGTTATGGAAAAATGTAAAATGAAGGAAAAATTGTAAAAGAACTTGTTGAGGCTGGGTTCTAGACTGACCCCATGGATATAATATCCTGAAGGTGCCCTGTGACCTCAACAAACATTCAGTGATTACTTATTTTACTTTTGGACTTCAGATGTATAACATGGGAGTTCTCACATGTATTTATAATTTAGTTTCCACGAGCAGAACACTATACCCATATAAGCGTGCGGGAATAGATCTAGCCCTGGAATCTGACCGTCTGTATCACATGTAAGCAAAATGGATAATAACTAGCATTTGCAAGTGAATACACTGGTACCAGTAAAATGGCACAACGGCAAACTCAGGATATAGAATTGGGCACAGAAAAAGTAGGTGAGTGGATGGCTGGTTTGTTTTGGAGCTCTTAGAACCCAGTATTGATGAGACAAAAGGTGACCTTAGAACCGTCACGGTTTACAGCTTAGAAGGCCATTCAGCCCATTATGTTGGTGCCAGCTTTTTGAAAATGAAGCTCCATGTTTAATGCTTCCCAATAGCCTACATCCTCCTCTACTTTAAAATATGCAACTACCCCAGGACGAACAGACGAAGACTTGCCACATAAATTGAGCAAACCTGTGAATTAGGATTTAGTATATCCGATTAATCTAGATGTTTCCATTTGCTTTGGTGAGATATCGGTATTCCTGTTCTGTAAAGTGTATCATGAAATAAAACAAAGGATTTCATATCTTAGATATTTTTGTGCTTTATACATTTAAATTGAGTCCTGACATTGAATTTTGTTTTATTGACTTGTTTTGATGAGCTGTTAACCAGGCCATAACTACAGAATAAAAATTTGGAAAGACTGATGGTGTGAAAGTGAAAGGCTTTGTCATTTCACTGATTTGCTGAGGGATTACATTCTGGGGATTCACAACAGCATACCGTCTGGAGCAATGTAGAGTGACTGTGACATGTTATTCTGTGCATGTGTGGGCTCCCAAAGTTGCTGTCAATTTCAGTGACATAGTGAGGGTGGATGCAGGCAGTTTCTCTGTTATTATCAAGGCACAATCCCGGCCAAAATCTTAAAGCACAGAAGGAGGCCATTCATCCCATTGTCCCTGTGTTGGCTGTCTGAAAGAACTATCCACTTTCCCCTATAATCCTGTTTCTGTATCCTTTCAAAGTTTTCTTTGTGAATGTTCACCTCCCTTTAAAAGGTTTTATAGATTCTGAATCCATCATCCTTTCTGATAGGGCATTACATTTTCTGCACTAAAAAAATCTCTCAACCTTGTCCTTTGTTCTTTTGATTATGATCTTAAATTAATGCCTCCGGTTACTGACATATTGACTAATGGAAATATTTTTTGCCTTATTTACAATATCAAAGCACTTCAAAATTTTGAAATGTTGGGTGGCATGTTCCCATTTAAAGAAAAGTATATATATTCTTAAATTAAATTGAGTTGTCTCCATTTGTGGAATTCTAGTTCACAAGTTAATGTTTGATCAGTAATTGAAGTAATTTATTACCTCCGCCCCTGAAAGTGGGCAGAGGTAATATTTTTGCTCCTGTTAGTCTGTTTGTAAACACAATATATCTCAAAAACAAATCAACGTACTTCAATGAAACCTGGTACACCGATTGGGTATGACCCAGGGAAGAAGTACTTAGATTTTGGCAAAGATGTAGATCCGGATTCGGATCCTGAAGTTTTTTAAAGGATCTTTTAATATTGAATTTTTTTCTTTAGAATGTTATAGGTTGTGTTACGATCCCAACTGATGTTACTACTGGACAGGAATGCCCCAGAATGGAACCCTGGCTCAATAAACTAACTTTTATTTTGTTTTTTAAAAATGTGGATGAACTGAGTCACAGGACTGCCAATTATCCTTTCACAAAGGAGTAAAACATTTATTAAAAGTGAAAAGATTGACTATAATACAATATTCTTTCACACAGCCCAAAACTTCACAAATTGGTCCCAGGAATGAAAGGGTTTTCTATAAAAAAAAATGGGGCAGCATGGTGGTTAGCATAAATGCTTCACAGCTCCAGGGTCCCAGGTTCGATTCCAGGCTGGGTCACTGTCTGTGTGGAGTCTGCACGCCCTCCCAGTGTGTGCGTGGGTTTCCTCCGGGTGCTCCGGTTTCCTCCCACAGTCCAAAGATGTGCGGGTTAGGTGGATTGGCCATGCTAAATTGTCCGTAGTGTCCTAAAAAGTAAGGTTACGGGGGGGGTTGTTGGGTTACGGGTATAGGGTGGATACGTGGGTTTGAGTAGGGTGATCATTGCTCGGCACAACATCGAGGGCCCAAGGGCCTGTTCTGTGCTGTACTGTTCTATGTTCTATGTTCTAAATGTACACAGGTTTTTAAGGATAACAAAAGTTACAGGATACATCTCATTGTTCCCTGTAGGCATGCAGTCCCTGTAAACCAACAGACCAACTGTAGTCAGACACATCCCTCTCTGAAATCAAGTGGCAGATGCCACACAATACAACTTCTGTGCATTTCTCCGCAAATGCCCCCAGATGCTACTCATACTGAAAGCCAACTGGTCTCATTAGAACTCTGGCATCCGCACAAATGTTTCCAAAATCTACTCTTGAAAAGACATGCCTTAGAATCTTGTACCAAACAATGCTTTCTCGAAAATGCCTCCACCTTTTCCAGGATTTCAATCTCTCCTTTCAGTATTCCTGAGCCTTGCATTGCCACGCACACTCAAGCCACCCCATGCCAACAGAAACCACTGTTTCACAGGCTGTATTAAGGTATCACCAAATTTATAATTGCCTCAGATTTCTAACTTCTTGCTAGCCAACTTCACCAGGACTACACCTTCCAGCTCTGTCTTTAACTGGGTGTGTCTCTCTGCCCCTTTCTTTAACTTCAAGAAACAATATCTTATTCAATTTCCAGGTTCTTTATCTCTTTGACTTACTGGAACTTCTCTTTCATTCCCTGGTTTTGGAACTACTGGTTTTTTAACTTCTTGGACTTGCTTTCTCCCCCTTACTCTATTGTCCTGTTACTCTTTTGGCAATTTCTGTGAGAATTGCTTCCTGTCAGCTACCTTGTTACAACTGCTACTGGATCCAGCTCAAAACTAAACTCAAGAGTTATTTCTAAACTAAAGGAGCCCCTGGTTGCTAAGCAACAGTCTAGTCTTTCTTTAACGCTTGTTTGTTTTCATGTTGTAAACTTGCTAATCACCACGCAGGCACAGTTTGAAACCAAAAGCTACATAAATGTAAGCTCCTTTGTTTAACACAAATCTAACTAAAGTTTTCACCCTTTCTTACACTGAAACACAAAATTAATCTCACTTAAAGCCATATCTTATTTTTGATTTCCAAAAATACAAACATAGATTACTTCCAGCTACCTATGTTTCCTGACAGCTGTTTAATTTAGAATGTTGTTAATAATTTGAGAATGTTATGGATTGGTGTTGTTGATTATTTGAGAATGTTAGGAATTGGATTGTATCAGCAACTGTGGTGCACACCTGTCGAATTGTGAGCAGAGTTTTCAGAGCAAGTTGTTGGATGTAAATTCACCTTTAGTCTTCTCACAAGATGGAAATTTTCCATAAAACTATTTTCCTTTACAACATTGTAGTTATAGAGCATCAACCAGGCAGAGAAAAGCCTCAAGGAAGAACTGCGTAATTATAATATAATTGCGTTCACGCAGTGTGGTGAAGATATGCATTCTAACGAGCTGTATCAAGTAATAGACCTCAAAAGACATCATTGTTCATTAGAGACAATTGTTCATATATAATTTGAGAGGGACCATTCCACAAGCATAGGGCAAGGTGAGGAGGTATGCCTCCATGAACTATCACTCCGGTATGGGGATTGAGCCTTCACCTTTGGTGTCATTCTGTATCACGTAGCGACCTAGCCAACTGAGCTGACCAGCCGCCATGTACTGTATTAGTTCAAATAATAGTGTTAATAATTTCTTAAATAAATTCACCGGAATTGTTATTTTAAAAACATAAATGCAGAAGAATGTACTGAGCAGCTTTGTAAAATTTGAGTTGTGATTTTCTTATCCACAGCATATTAAAATGAATCACTTTGGGTTACTGTTGAGTTCATATTTGGGATAGGTAGCAATGAGTGACCACTAATAGTTAAAATATCTTGTTCCCTTTTGTTTTATTTATATGGTCATTGTGATGTGTTTCTGTCCCTGTCCTCAATTGATTCCAATTTAGATTGCAGAAGAGTAAAGGTTATAAAAGATCCATGTATTTGTCAGTGCAGGATTAATACTCAGAAGCATTATTTTGATTCAGTACCAATATACCAAGTCTCTGTTAATAATTATTTCAAATGAACTGCATCTTCCAAAAGCCAGAGTAAAGAGAAAATATAATGTACAAAACTACATAGGTGTAGGAACTCGACTGTCAAAGCTAATAGAATTGAGTCCCTACGAATGGAACCAAAGTCAATGTTGTGTGTAATGTGTGCTGATGCACCTTGTCAGCCAATCAGAATTATACAATAGCCTAGGGTGCAATCAAATTTTCATTAAATGTCAAAAAAATTCTTTCTAATCCAATTGTCTGAGCTGAAATTATCAAGGGCTTCAACAGCTCCTACTGTCTTGTTGCTTTGCGTGTCTGCATCTACCGCTGCCCATCTGCCTATTGATTGGTAGGAAGCCCAGAATGGGAATTCCATCTCATTAATCATGTCACAGAACAGGGATTAAGACAAGTCTTTGGTTTAAGCTGCACAGCATCTGACCATTGCCCATCAGTGCAGTTGATAGCTGATGATATGCAAAGAATGCCTGAAGCCCCACGAGGTCATCTGCCAGCAGAACTTCTGAACAGCCTTCCTCACAACTTGGCAAGTGAAACCAGATAACATTGTTTTTAGCACTGAAGGCCAAAATAGGAAAATGCATAAATGAAACACTAGCATTGTCAATATGCTGGTGGCTAAACAGAAGTTTTGTCATTAACTCTACAGTTAAAATTGAAAAATGGAGTGACCCCATGTTTTCCTTGCCAGGCTTATGAATAGAATTATAATATTTATTTTATACCAGAAAATGTTTTGGTTTCCAAAAATCAAATGATTGTTTGTAACAGTGCAGGAAGAAGCTCCTGCTGTAGGTAGCACGCTGGCAGCTTTCCAAACCTGACAGAATTCTCACCAGCATTATTATTCACTAAATATGGTTATTAATATAAAGTTATTTTTATTAGTGCTGGAACCGATGGGGGGACTGCATCTCATCAGTTGTAGTATGTTCATGGCAAAATAGCATCACTGCCTTTCAGATGCTACGTTCCAGGCGAAGGTAGTTCTCAAACAATGTCTTGGAACCATTCCAATATGTTGCCATCCTAATTTCACGTTCAACGGTTGTATTCATAATTCACTTTCCCTTTTCAGCCTGCCCGATCTTGGCTTGATTTAGGTAATATTTTAAATCCCAAAGAGAGCATGGTGGAAAATTTAGTAAATGGAATGTACAGTATTCGAGGAAAAGTTGGGGAATGGAATATGTGTGTTTTACTGCATTGAAAAAACAGTTTTAATTTCTGTTGTATGAAACTAATTGATGTTGCACAAGTTCTCATATTTAGATATCACTGAGATTCATTCAGTGACTTTTATTCTTATTTTTACATTCTGATTTTATTCTCAGTCTCAGTTTGAAAACTCAGTCACCATGTTTACATGCATGCACAGGCAGTTTCAAAATTGTAAATATAAATGTACCTTCATCAAGCTGCTTTTCTTGTATCTACAGCTTTATTGATTGAAGCTGTCATGGAGCAATGAATCCTTTGATTGCATTCTAAATGCAAGCACCATTAATGTGTTTGCTGTCATTGAAAATTCAAAGTATTAATATAGCAGGGAGTAGGGGCACTGGTAATAAAATAAATCCATTAATGGAAGTAAATGCATTGAACATCAGATGAGAGTGTCTGTATTTTTACAACAATTCTGTTTTTCATATTGCATATGCTGATTTTTTTTTGGGTTTTTTTTGCTAGCTGCTGACTTGTGTGGCGAGACAGATAAGGTTAATTCTACATTAAAATCGGCATGATTTGTGATTCCGTATTAAATTGGCAGTGAAAGAATTTAATATAGAATTTTCAAATGAACATGTGGAAAATCTTCTCACTGCTTTAATCCCCATATAGCCACTCTACAGCACTGTTGTTGCTTTAGGAACCATATGGGCAGCACGGTAGCACAAGTGAATAGCACTGTGGCTTCACAGCGCCAGGGTCTCATGTTCAATTACCCACTGGGTCACTGTCTGTGCGGAGTTTGCACATTCTCCCCATGTCTGCATGGGTTTCCTCCGGGTGCTGCGGTTTCCTCCCACAGTCCAAAGACGTGAGGTTAGGTGGATTGGCCATGCTAAATTGCCCTTAGTGTCCAAAAAGGTTACGAGGGGTTATTGGGTTACGGGGATAGGGTGGAAGTGAGGGCTTAATGTGGGTCGGTGCAGACCCGATGGGCCGAATGGCCTCCTTCTGCACTGTATGTTCTATGTATATCCTCTTCCATCAACATTCTTACTACATTGTGTCAGAATAAGAAACCTTCATTAATGCAATTTGGTGAAAGTTTTTTTAAAATTCTGCCTGTAGAATTGTGTCTCGTTTTTGCTTGTCTCTTCAAACTGTACATCGGGCGGAATTCTCCGTTCCCACGCCGGGTGGGAGAATCGCGGGAGGTCCGCTCTCGCACCTCCCACAATTCTCCCATCCCCCCCAAAATGGCGTGTCACATTTTGCGACACGACACTCGGAGAATCACAGGCCGCCGTTTTCCACGGCGGCCAGCGATTCTCCGACCCGGATGGGCTGAGCGGCCTGCCATTCGCGACCATTTCACGACGGCGGCAACTACACCTGGTCGCTGCCGTCGTGAACACGGTTTGAGATGCCCGTTTGGGGCTTGTGGGGGGGGCCTAGAGGGGACTGAGCACCACAACCGTGCTCGGGAGGGGACAGGCCCGCGATCGGTGCCCACCGATCGTCGGGCAGGCGTCTCAATGGGACGCACTCTTTCCCCTCCGCCGCCCCGCAAGAACAAGATCACGTCTGGAGGGGAAGACGGCAACCGCGCATGCGCGGGTTTGCCATCATCCGTCGTGACGTCAGCCGCGCATGTGCGGGTTGGCGCCGGCCAACCCACGCATGCGCACCTGACGTCATTAGGCGCGTCAGCCGCATCATTCTCGGCGCGCCGGGCCTTGACGCCAGCGACAAGGCCCCACGGCCGTGTTTCCCGGCACGGCCCTCCTAGCCCCCCGGCGAGGGGAGAATAGGGGGCCAGGAGAGGCCTCCGACGCCGTTGTGAACCTCTCCGGGTTTCACGATGGCGTCAGGCCTTTGGGAGAATTCCGCCCAACATCTTGAGCCATAGGAACAGGCAGACATCTTGCTATTGACTATCTCGTAGCACTGTTCTTCCATTGTCTTGTATAATGGGTACTCAAATGGATTGTTGGTCCTCTAATTTTGTTCCCTTCATATCCTTATACCAGGTGAGATGCACTATGTGAGGAACTTTGGATTTGTACGCCAACCATTGCAAATTGGAATACTCTGCACAATTACCTTTCACTCTCCAAAGTATGGAACTGACACTTTGAGGGGGTGGGGGAAGGAGACTGCAGGGGATTTGCTGATAAAATAACGGCATGTGAATGACTTGTGCCATTATTATTGGACAAATTAGCCAGCAGCCTTTGGCAAAGAAGAGATGTGCAATGAATTGTGAATTACCATAAGTCGCTGAACGATTTATGTCATACTGAAGTTAACTTCACAAAAAAAAGACTTCTCCCACTTATCCTCCCTGTGATTTTCATGAAGTTGCTGCAATGATTTTTCATCTCTATATAGTTCCTACCACAACACCAGTTCCTGAAACAAATTTGCCGTCCAGCCAACAGGAGTGTGTACAACCCAGTGCTGTTTCTCCCTTTTTTTTCTTCATAGCAACAGCAAAAATTGCTCATTCAGATGGAGAAGGAGAATTAAAGTTGAATGGTCACCTTGACTCAAACTACCTAATGTGTTAAATAGATCAAATCATGCCATAGAGCCACTTAACTCCTCCATAAGCACCTCTGTCAGCTTCTTACCTTTGTTACATGAAACATTCCAAGTTGTTACCATAAATTCACCCCGGCTTTATTAGGCGCCTCCTTTAAAAGGTGGAGACAAGACGAGGTGGCACTGATAGTAGGGGGTCTATACATAGACAGTAGGATAGTGACCCTGGGGGAACTGACGGACAAGCTACAGCTCCCACAAGGGAACGAGTTGCGATATATGCAACTAAGGAACTTCCTTTGCAAGCAGAAAGCAATGATCCCCCAGCTTTCAGGACACTCCCTACTGGACAGACTCCTAACTGCAGGTGAATTAGGGGATGGCAACTGCTGTCCGACTTAGCGGAATTCCTCAAATTGGAAAAGATTCAATTGACGATCGGAGGAGAGCTTCCGCAATACATGGAAGCAATTCGCCAACCCGTTCGAGAACCTATTCATGACCAGCAACCAGTGAGGGGCTGGAGGCGGGACTGAAACAGACGAAGGATGAAGAGAAGAAGGGGTGTTGGCAGAGACGGGAGGGGGAACAACACCGCCCAGAGCACACGGGAAGCAGGGCAGAGGGACCAAAGGGCACCAAAAAGGAAAGAACCCAGGAGAGGCAGTCACAGCAACAACAAGAGGGCGCACTTGGGTGACCTCAAACAAGACCCTGGTATATTTTAATCCCATTGGGCCGCAATTCAATAGTGGAACAGTGTGGTTGGGATAACAGGCCTCAAATCTGTATATATGTTTCCCATGTATTTATATCGGACCACTTTGCGTCTCCACTTTTGTTATTTTTTATACTGTGTGTTTTATTTGGATCTTTTGTTTTCAGGGGCTGGTTTAGCTCACTCAGCTAAATCGCTGGCTTTTAAAGCAGACCAAGCAGGCCAGCAGCACGGTTCGATTCCTGGACCAGCCTCCCCGGACAGGCGCCGGAGTGTGGCAACTTCACAGTAACTTCATTGAAGCCTACTTGTGACAATAAGCTATTTTCATTTCATTTTCATTTTCATGTTATATTTAAATCATTACTCAGCAATGTTGTTACAAGCCAAATACCAAAACCAACAAAAATATATATTTTTTTAAATGTTCAAAGAAGCCTAGTTAAAGTTTGACGGACAGCAAAGTGCTTCAGACTTTGCAGCATGGAATATCTTGGAAAGTGGGTCAATGTATTATACAATGTTTGATTTTGCCCATCGACCGATACATGTGCAACACATGACCTTAGGTCCTGTTTTATGATAAATAACTTTATAATGTAAGTTATTATCATAAATGGAAATCTGTTATAACATTGGATCATTGGTAGTGTGACTGCATGAGTGAGATCATAAATCTCTGTACGGGTCAATAATATACCTAGAGGATGTTGTGTGGTGATTTATTAAATATTTTAATTTTCCTCCATAAATTTAATCAGCACAACTCAAGTGCCATTCTACATTAGCCAGTTCAACAGACTTGTGAGTAGACAGGAGAACCACTCAGTATAAAATGGGCAGGCTTTTGATTTATTACCATGCTCTGAATACATTGTCTTTCACAGCAAATATGTAATGTGTTGTGATTTGAAGAAGTTAACTGGCTTTCTACTCTTTATTAACAGGACATTGTTTTACGAACTTCGAGTGGCAATAGAGCAGATGTCATCCAGACCTTCCTGCCCAACTTTCATCAGAAGTGCATGTCACAAAGCTATTAAGCTCATCTGTAAGCTTGCTCCGGGGTCGTAGAATTCAAGATTCTCTTCGCACAGATAATTTGCAAATGGTGGAATTTGTTACAATTTAGAAGTCTGTAGAACATTCCTATAGTTTATGCTGAATATGTCACTTTTTGTCCTCTTTTATGGAATGATGTCAAACCTATTTTGGTACATATCTATTCTGTGTCAGCTGCATATTCAATTTCAATATGGCTGGGGTTTCCATCACAAAAGTACGTTTATATCCAATTGATGAGAGGTGAACGAATGAATATCAGATGAATTTGGGCAGATAATTTGGTACGAGGACTGTCTGCATGGAATATAAGCAAATGGAAAACCACATTGATACATGCGTAAGTGTAAAACTAATATGAGAACTACTTAACACCTGCCCTCCATGTGAAAAGTGGTCATTGTTGGAAAAGTACAAGGAAATAGTTTATAGTACAGAAATAGATGCGTGACATAACAATGCAAATTTGAAGCTGTATCAGTGTAAATCTTCAGTAAAAGTTGCATGTTTTGGCTTAAAGGTGTAGATATTTCAGAAATATAGGTCAAGTAACTAAATAATTACTTCACAATGCACATAGCTGAATTTGCTACTCAACCTCTCTTCATAGTTCGTCAACTTCTCCCAATTTAATGGTATAAATTACTTTCATTTTCTCAAAGCACGCCCTCAGGGACTGACAATTTGAAGCTTTTGTTTAAAAATGTTCATAAATCTAAGTAAGATGGCATCCCTTACACTGTAATAACCCTCCAATGAAGATTTTGCAGGTCGGGTTTGACCATTTTATATCAGTCCCAAAAACATCATGGCAGACGGGTAACTCCCAAAGACACTGGCTAGAATTTTCCAACCATTCCCACCGGCTGCAAACTACCGCTCTGGGTTTCCCTGCAACAGCTTTCCATACAATGGGAAACCCCGTTGACAACGGCAGAACCAGAAGATGCCGCCGCCAGCCAATTGTGGGCCGCCTCTACCATCACAAAACACACTGAGCGTGTGGAAAATCCTGCCCACTAGGAGCGTCACTTCTGATTTGCCAGGTTAAAGAAGTAGGTGATATAGTGACAAATATTCTAATGCGGTGAAGCATGTTTGTCCATCTGCCTTAAATAAGCAGCCACCACCTTTAACTTTCAATTCAAATATTCCTTGGACTCAACAGCTTTCATCAATAAATTAAATTAATCCAGATAGAGCAGCTTCTTACTGATGTGCAGCATAGAACAGTGCATGCAGCTGGTTTAAACTAGCACTTACAGCAATTACTGTCAAACCAATCAATTTCTAAAACACAAGCAAAATGCTGTGGATTCTGGAATAAAAGCAGAAAATGCTGGAAACACTTAGCAAGGCAGGTAGAATCTGTGGAGTTGCCTCAGATGCGGCCTGACTTGCTCAGTGTTTGTAGCATTTTTTGTTTTTATTTGTCATCAGGACTGTCACTACTGCATGGTTACTGGCTGAAAGTGAAGAAGATTCCACGATTTCAGCAGTCAGCAAAACACTGGTTCTAATTTTTTTAAAATCTTTTATATAAACATGCACTGGATATTGGAAACACAAGGCAGAATTTCATATAAACAACTCAAACCACTCCATGTTGTTTCTAAAGGGGAGACCTGAGCAGCTTAACTGGCCAGCATGGGTCTTTCTACAATTTCAGGCCCATGGGTGGAATGCCACCTGGCGAGAGCTGTCGGCCAGTCAGAGACCAGCACTCCCCATTGCTGGCAGCATCACTGAGAGTGGTGGCTGCTGTTGGTAGTGTCCCACAATTTTCTCCAAGGATCATCGTTAAATCCCTAGACTCAAGTGAGGGTGGGAAGGGGTTGGGGGGGGGAGGTGAGGCTGGGGTGGTTGGAAGCAAAGACAGGAAGGTGGTTATCAGTACAAAAACCATTACCCAATGTCAAGTCCCTTGATCAGGCACTAAATGCCTTTGAAAGAGGGATGTCACTCTCCCACCAACTCCCCAGAATGCTGCAGGCAAAGCCAAGAGGGTTTTCTCAGTGATCTTTAGGAGGCAAACAAAAACGTTGCCATTTGCATTTAATTTCTGAGCCAGCAATAAATTCTGGTTGGTTGAGGGACAATTGGTGTCAACTGGCTCAATTAAACCTAATTGACATCCCACCATGAGTGAGTAATTTTCCCCCATGGGCTCGTTCCCATCTCCGACTTGATTGCAGGAGGTTTTCCAACCGCTGGGAGACTGACTCACAGCCTGCCCCATGATTAAGTAGGTCTGACTGCCATGTTTCCCACCACAATGGGTTGCATTAAATCCAGCCCATAACCTCAGGCTTTTATACATTTTCTTCCAGGTTTTTACACAATATACACTATACCCTGGCCGAGGTCTTTACTGGTGCTGCTCTTAATCAGACTGCAAATATATTTGATCATCCCCATGGGAAATGTCTTGGCCAAAATTCTATCTGAGATAGGGTTTTATATGCGTGGACATTCTGTATTCTGGGGATTGCAACTGTGCTGTACTTGCTTCCCTCTAACTAATTTTTTGTTTTTAGTATAACTTGTCAAGTTCCCCTCTTCCTCAAAGGAGTTAAAGTAAGGTACAGTAGGAATAAAAGTGGATGACTAACACTAAACAAAATAATTCATGCAGTCAATCCCAATCAGAAAGTCACAAATTTGAATCATGTTCCTTGAATCATGGTGTGCTATGTGGGGTCATTATTGACAGCTTCGGCAGGATGCTCGGTGAAGATGATAGCCTGCAGAGTTTACTGGAGGAATGGGCAAGGGAGAAATAATGGGCAAGATAAAAGTGCAAAACCAAATGCAACAACTCTCTGCAGTTTCCACATACAACAAATCATTTTATCTCAGCCAAACAGAAGCTAGATACTTTCTCATAGGAAAGGGGTAAATGGCAGTTGAAAAGTCACAGCAGGCCACTCTTCTGTATTTCCTAGTGACTGGCTCAAAAAAGAAAATTACAACGCCCTGAGAGTAGGTTACTTGACCGTTGTTCTGACTGGGAAGCAAGGCATATGTTGAATTTACAGATTTCACAAATTCATTGAGCAGTCATGAAAAATTGGGTAAATCGAGAACGGAACGATTTAAAAATCTTACAAGACCTCAAGTTATTAGACGTATTTCTCCAGTGCTGTTGCTATTTTTTGCAGTGTTGTTGAAGGAACATCATCTAGTTTCATTCAAAAACTTGATTTGTTTTTTGTTTGAAAGATGATAACAAATGATTTGTTCAGTGGAAAACCATCAAATTCAGCATGTCGCATCAACTGTTAATCACTGCTTAACACAGACATTTCAGTGGAAGCTTGAATACCGTTTTAATCCATAATCCATGAATGTGAATGTGGTGTGAAAGCCTTGTTTATGAGCAGGATGTGAATAGCATTCTGCAGTTTTCCACTAAGCATTTTATTTATATCACAAGTTCAAAATTTGTACCTTTTTTGAATATTGCTATTTTATTGATAATTATAAACTTACATAAGGGTGCTTTAGTGCATTTTATAACCATATAAAATGGCTTTCGGCACTGGTATATTTTTCGCATAGCACTGTAATTTAATGTGACTATCTTAGGACTGATAGCGCCTCAAATATTTGACGGGTGTATAGCTGCTCAGGGAGCTGTTAAAAAATCTTTTGCTGCATGTCTGAAAGGGGATTAAATAAGTTTACCGATATTAATTGAAACTGTAGGTAGATTTGAGGGCAGTGCTGGTATTTGCATTGGAGGTAAGAAAAACAAAAGAGCAGCTGTGATTGCTGAGAAGCTGTCATAAAAAAACGAAATTAGAAATGCATAGCAGGTTCGTCAGCATCTGTAATAGGCCCAAAGCCAACACATAAAACATGGACAAATAAATAATATTACCCCTTACTAAGGAGTGCCTATTTCCAAAGATTCGGATGCATTCAAATTTACTTTATCACAAGTCTCAAATCATTTATTTATTGTGGGGAGGAAATAGTACAAGTTCACATTCATCCTGTCTAGGCTCCAGAGTTAAAAATGCTTAATTTTTTTGACTGGAAAACCTTCATTTGAACTTGATTTGCAGTGGAAATATTAAGTAATGCAAGGATTTGCAGTTCCTGCAAAATCTTCGTTAATAGACTCCATGGGTCGGATTGGAGACAAGAATGGGGTCTGGAACCCTGAAATCTTTGGGGGCGATTCTCCAAAATGGAGACTAAGTGTTCTCGTCGTCTTGAACACCGTCGCGTTTCACGAAGGCGCAAAACGGGCACGGGGACGACCGATTCTGTCCCCCACAGGGGGCTAGCACGGCACTGGAGCGGTTCACGCCGCTCCAGCCTCCCTTCCCAGCGCCAAATGCGCAGTTGGGCCGTGCCAACCCGCGCATGCGTGGGGGACTTCTTCAGCGCTCCGGCCCCGACGCAACATGGCGCGGGGGTTCTGAGGCCAGAAGCGGAAGGGGAAAAAAATAGGCCCCGGGGGGGGGGGGAGGCCGGCCTGCCGATCGGTAGGCCCCGATCGCGGGTCAGACCCCATCGGAGCCCCCCCCCCCCCGGTGAAGGAGCGCTTTTTCCCGCCCCACAGGCCGCCCCCCAACCCTTCGCACAGAGTTCCCGCCGGCAGCGACCAGGGGTGAACAGCGCCAGCGGGACTCTGCCGTTTCCACGCGGCCGCTCAGCCCATCCGGGCTGGAGAATCAGCGGCCTGGCCTCGTGCAGCGGCCCGCATCACGCCAGCACAATTGGCGGCGATTCTCCGCACCTCGGAGAATCGGGCGTTGGCAGCGTGGCGCGGTCGCGGCGATTCTCCAGCCCGCCGCAGGGCTCAGAGAATCGCGCCCTTTACATTTTTGCCTGTAAGGACAAATTTCCTCTCCCTTCGCAACTCTGCAGTATTTTAGTGAGGCTTTTTCGTGGATCGGGAAGGCCTGGCGTCGTGATCCCATCCCACATAAAATGTGCAGCAAATTTTCCCTAGTGCATGCTATTTTCAAATGTGTAGCTCATTTGCAAGCATTTTTGTTTTTAAAAAAGCAGGTCTGCTCAATGGAGTCATGCTACTTCTACCACGCAAGGAAGCACGGGATTGATGTGGAGCAACTTTGTGCAGTGTTTCCTTCAACTTTTACAACTTTAATACTTGCCTGCTAGATAAGGGATTCTCTGCCAGGGAGCATTTAATGCAGGGAGGGGTCCCTTCTGGCCACAACCAGCTCAGCTGTAGATCTGCCAGAAGCAGATCTCCATTTCACCCTCAGCACCTTCAACTGTTATGTACTCCTTTCAGACTTCTTCCTTTTTGTCATGGGTGCAGCAGCAGCATCCTGAACTGCCTCATTCACCACATTCATGAGTCCAAGGACGCGGGGAACCAAGATCCCGAGTGCCCACGAGAAGGAAGTTTCGAAGAGTGAGGCAGTACCACCCAAACGGGGCTACACCAACAGGATCACTCACTAGACGATGAGTGAGCAGCAACGGCAGCGGAGGCTCCCTTCTATCGCAAGTGATGGTAGCTGAGCTTGCATCCTGCAAGAAAACCTGTGGTCAGAGCCATACACTCAGTGGCATTGAAGGTCAACATGGCCCTGAACTTTTCTTGCCATTAACTCATTTCAAGCTGAAGCCAGCCTGTGCTTCAAAAACTTCTCAGCGGTGAAGGGATAACGAAGTGTAGGTCTGTGCAGCAAGTTCTTTAAACAATGCCAGGAGTCTGCAAAGAAAGCCATCAAGGAAAAGGAAATCCCAACCGAAGAACCAGGATACAGGGGAGCCAATCGGGAAAAGCATAATGGATGTGGCAGTGGTACTGGAATTTTCAGTAACACTAACAGGCGCAGCAGAGATAGACTGCTCGATTGTTATTGTGTGTGGTTCTCTTCTCCTCAGGTGGTCCACCTGCTTCTTCATTTTCTTCCCTTGTACGTCAACTACGTATGACACGGGACCTGCCTTAGCCACAATCTTCCCAGGGACCCAATGTGGGCCAACATTGACATTTCTAACAGATACTAAATCATTTACCTCAAAAGCCCTCTTGTCCTTTGTGGAATCATGGTATTTCTTCTGGACTCCACGACTCCCAAACTCCAACTGTCAAACAATCGCCTCGCTGCAATTGGCCTGATGGGTCTGGTGACCCCCTGGTAAATCCTCTCTCTTTCCGCCCCCCGGTAAATCCTCCTCCCCCACCCCCCCACGCCACAAACAAAGGGCATATCACCACACTGTGACAATGAAATCTCCATTACTGTGTCAATAATATCAAAATATCACAGTCAGCAGCACGCAGTTGCATACAAATTACTGTTGCCTTTTTCACCAGGATGGACCAATTTATCTTGTTCCAGATGCTCCAACCCAGACAAGTAATGTCCCAGTTGTTGACTTTTCCCCAATGAAGAGCATGGTCAACTGCACGCATGTGGTGATAAGAGATCCCACCCAGAATTCATTAACTGGAAGAGGCACCACTTTTTAAATGTGCAACTCCTCTTTGACCACCCCAAGAGGTTTCTGCATGTCATTCTGGCAGTTAGCACATTTCGTTCATTTTAAGGGAATCCAAGCTGCCATGAATTTTCCAACCAATGCAGCTGCATGGATGGATACTGGAGCATAAGAGAACGGTTCGGGTTAGGTTATGGTTAGGGTCACATTCATACTCTAAGAGACTGCACAACGGGAGCCATCTTCACACAAGGACACTAATTGAACAGGCCATTGGGATACCGACGGTGAGACGTAGATGCCTTGACCACCCGGAGGTGGAGAGGGGGTCTGGTGGTGCTCTACAATGCATGCCATGCAGAGTTTCCACAACTATTGTAACATGCTGCATGCTCCATAATTGCCGCAGGATTGTTACTGGAGCCAAAGGAGGATGAGGAAGGGAGCCTCTCATGTGATGAGAAACAGCTGGAGGAGGGGGATATTGTGGAGGAAGGCCAACAGGAGGGACCTCAAGGACAAGGCAGACAACGTCACCATCGACTGGACGAGGAGCCCATGCAGGATGACTTTGTGATCAAAATTTGCTGATATAGCGGCACTTCACATGACTGGAACCTTCCAAGACTGAAAATGCTGACCTGAAAGGCAGGGAGGGGAATTGGAGAAGAGATATTGGGCGCGGTTCTCCCAAATAATTTCTAAGTTCATTTGTGGCAGGTTTTTCAGGGAGCTTCCCAGAGCCAGCGAGTTCCCCACTGCTATTCAATGACACGTTGTCACTTTCTTGGGCCCTGGGGAGTTTTGCACCAGTTTAGCCCACTCTCCAGCCGTGTTCGCCTGGCAAGCGGAGAATCCCGCCCGAGGTCAATGAATTTTTCCATTCTACGCAGCTCGCCCGTGGCGTTCTTGTGGTGGATGAGGTGCGAGAATCCAACTCTGAGAATTTTGTTTTGCACTGTGGAGCTAAACTCTGAAATCGGGTCGGCATTTTGAAAGGGTGCCCCAACCTCTAAGTGAGCTATGCCCCCCACCCATGGGTAATGTCACCCCCCATACACATGGACATTACCCCACACCTCCCGGGTGAGGGCCATGGGGCCTCCCTGTACGTAACCTGACCACCCAGGGGTCTCCAATGGCCCAGGTGCCATTCTGCCTGGTCCACGTTTATTTGGACCAGCACTGATCAGTGCCCGGCTTTGGCCTCCCTGGGAAGCCCGTCAGGGCCTCACGGTAGCATGGTGGTTAGCATCAATGCTTCACAGCTCCAGGGTCCCAGGTTCGATTCCCGGCTGGGTCACTGTCTGTGTGGAGTCTGCACGTCCTCCCTGTGTGTGCGTGGGTTTCCTCCGGGTGCTCCGGTTTCCTCCCACAGTCCAAAGATGTGCGGGTTAGGTGGATTGGCCATGCTAAATTGCCCGTAGTGTAAGGTTAATGGGGGGATTGTTGGGTTACGTGGGTTTAAAGTAGGGTGATCATTGCTCGGCACAACATCGAGGGCCGAAGGGCCTGTTCTGTGCTGTACTGTTCTATGTTCTATGTTCTATGAATCGAGGAAGGCCAGTGGATCCCGCGCAAGAAGGTCGTAAGAAGGCTTACGAACTACTTCCTCGAGAGTCATTCAGTTCCGCCCATCCGACATCTCGCAGGACTTCAGAGAATCCCAGGAGGCGCAGAGCCTGTTGGGAGGCTCGCTGCAAGCCTCTCCCGGTATACTCCGGCCACGTTGTGCGAGAGCACAACGCAGTCGGAGAGTCGCGACCATTGTTAACATGCGTGCTGCCACATATCCGGATTCATGAAAGCCAACTAGATGCTTGTGCTTAGATGGTGAGTGTGAAAATTAATGTATCTGACCCATATAAAGTTAAATGTAATATATTGTAAATAGTTCACACATAAAGGTTTATTTTTCACTACAAAACTGTTTTTTTTTGTTTACAAATTTAGTGTACCCAATTCATTTTTTCCAATTAAGGGGCAATTTAGCATGGCCAATCCACCTAGCCTGCACATCTTTTGGGTTTTGGGGGCAAAATCCACACAAACACAGGGAGAATGTGCAAACTCCACACGGATGGTGACCCAGAGTCGGGATAGAACCTGGGACCTCGGCGCCGTGAGGCTGCAGGGCTAACCCACTGCACCACCATGTTTCCCGTCTAGATAACTGTTTGATATCTTACTCTGTACAATGAAAATTACCCAATTAGTGCTCTGTTGATGTGGCGCCCTCCACTTTTGGACACGCCAATGCAGTGCTTCATTTTCTGCCTCGAAGGAGGGCATGGGAGAGGGGTGCCTTCTTGAGTGGCCCCTGGACCCACAGAGCCTCATCCCCAAGGTGTAACCCCCTCAAGTTGCCTTTCCCCCAAGGCCACTCAAACCTCAGCTTCCCCCATCCTCACTGACCCCCAATCGCTGACAAAATTTAATCCATCGCAGCTCGCCTTCCCATCACCCGCATGCAAAACAGCAATAGCCACTGCTGTTGCCTGCCTTATCGGTACACCCCTGTGAGGAAGTAGATCTGACCCTGAGGACGGAATTCCTATTAATGGCCAGTATGAAAAGGTAGTCATTCCTTCCATGGGTGGTTTCCCTCCAACACCATCTGCCCCCACTGTCCTTTTAGCCAAGAGTCTGGGACCACAGTTCCCTTTATAACTGAGCATAGAAATGTGGCACAAAGTGAGCTTGGAGGTAAACGTGCATTTCGGAAGTCAGGAAAGGGCCCGACTCTTGTTTTGCTTGTCTGAGGTGCAAATCCAGGCCTGTATTGCAGTAGGTGAGACATATTTGTAAAAGTCATTGGATGTTTTGCAATTACAAGATTATTAAATATTAACAAGACCATCATTAGCAACTGCTTTACGATCAAATATGTACTGTTGAAACAGCTCAAGTTCCTTCGAATCCCAGCTTTTGTGTTCTTTTAATATAGCTACCATGGGTTGGATGTGAGTGTTGAAAGTGATGCCCATGCAACATTATTTGTGTAGCCACAAAACTGTCAATACATTTATAATTGTTCAACGGTTAGGCTGGTATTATTTCCTTTGTCGTAGTCAATATCATGAGCAGACTGTCCATTTACACTTATTTCAAAGGAGTTACTGTTTTTTCATTTTTGTTTGTAATCCATGACAAATTCAAGAAATGTAAATGTTCTAATTTACTGTCTGCCATTTTAGTGTAATTGTCATTCTTTGACTCTATCCAGTGGGTCATCAGATCAGCACTGCTGGAAACACCAAAATCACACCATTTAATATCTAATTTGTTCAATGGAAGGAACAGCAGGATCAAGCCTGCAATGCAACAAATGTTGGTAGATTTGGACTCATTGGAATTATCTAGTCATAGCACTGAAAGAAAAAATCATGACTTTAGATTTATGCCGTGCTGAATTGCATTGGGTTTGAGATTGAGTCTGCAATAAAAATGTAATACATAATTCCAGGTGCATCTTCAAGATATTTTTACTTGTAACTTTTACAAAGTGTCAGGAGGCACATTAGGTGGAAGGAGCATTAAATGATTCGAGTACTCCATTGACCCATTAAAATTTAGCAATATTTAATTATTTTATAAAATAAGATCTTATTGACAACAATGAATGATTGACTACTTGTTATGTTTACATACTCGTAATAGTAAGTTACCCATTACTTGTCATTCATGAGATAATCGTCATGCTCCTGGAAATATTTATATTTTTATCGAAGATCTAATATTCCCTTCTGTATTATCTGTGGTGAAAGTTATAACTATGTGTAGATAATATTCTTAAAATGTGTAATATTAAATATTTAAAAAGCAATCTTTTAGTACAACTCTAGCGAAGCAACAGATATAGCATAAGCAGCAAAGTATTGCTTAGAGTAGCAAAATAGCCTAAAATGGATAATAAAGTTTTGAAAAATAGGTATTAATATGATATTGCATTGGGAACTCCAACTGCATTAACTGGCATCTGGTCAGTAAAAGTCATCTTCAGATGAGGGGGAAAAAGGACATCTGGCATGGAATCTTTTTTTTATATTTAAATAGCTTTGCTATTTTTGTCTGTTCATCCGCTCATAGGGAGTTGTATGTAATGAAGCATGTAGCTGTAACTAGGCTATACCTCAGCTGGAAAATGTCAAATTATATTATGCGTTCCTTAAAAGCATAAATCATGCTCAAGATTTTGTTTCTAAAATATGATGGTAAGAAGCTATAAATTGAATGATTTTTGAGAATAAACAAGTCACCAGGAATTGCATAATGCATTTCAAAAAATGTTGCATGTTACTTTTGTCAGAAACAGAGCTCTCTGGAGACTTTAAGCATTCATGGTACAAATGTGATTATAAAGATCGTAAGATTATGCAGATTTCAAGGGTCCCGGGGAATCTCAGACAGCCTTTAAGCATTGAATGCCAGATTTTAATTTTAAACCATACCTTTGAGAGGCCATAACAGTTATAAGGAGGTTTTAGTTATTTCTTATGTATCATCAATTGGTAAACCTGTGTTTTGCAAAGTTTTGGGGGAAAGAAAACAAAAGCAGAAAATATTTTTCAATATATATTTATGTCTGTTCTTTTACTCTTCAAACTCATCCAACCTTTACCAGAAATGTTTATCTTTGAGATGGTTTGCCTTCAGAATAAAGATTCAGAGCAAAAAGGTAGATCTACTGAGGGATCAGATTGCAGAAAGTGTGTACTCACTATTTCAATGATGACACTTACGAAAGAAAATGCAATATTGTCTTGTGATAGACACTTCCTTGGATCATTACTGATGAGACATGCATTCTACAATACAATGTGAACCAGAAATGTCAAAATAATAAACATATTTCCAATACCTAACATGGTGACTGTTTTGCTTTTCTTTAAAGAAAACCTGTATTAGAATAGTCTATGGCTCTATATTTTTCTGAATTGGTAGTATTCACAGTACTGAGCTGCTATTGGTCAGGAAGGAAATATATCACTTGCACCTAAGATATTCAGATAGCTTATGCTTGGCTAACCAAGAGAGGGAAAATGAAGTGTGGCAATCTCTCACTCTTCAAAGGGTGTGATTTGTATTTATTACAAATCAACAACCATTGCTGCCATTTTGTTAAATTATTCTGGAGAATTAACAGGTGGTCTTGGACTAAATCCATAACAGCCAGTTTTTACTGTTAATATAACCAGCAGTGCTAAGGAACTATGGAACGTGTGTGAAGTGAGAAGTACCTTGTAAATTCAGGTACATGAAGTAAAATGTCTTGTTTAGTTTTGTAACCACTGAAAAGTAAGCTCATTAAGATAACATTAATGTATGTTAATTGAAGATTAATTGTGCTTAATTGTATGCAGGTAATGGGCATTAACTGGAGTTTCATAAGTACATATAAAGAGATTAGAATTGCTTGGTGTGGACTAGCAGCAAACCAGGAATAGGCTGTCAGACAAAACTTTGTGGAAAGCAAAACATTAAAACTTGTGTGATTGAGTTGGGCGGTGTAAACTTGTAGGGCGCGATTCTCCGAGGCCACGCCGGTTGGGAGAATCGCCGGCCGTGCCATTTTATCGCGCGACACCGTCCCGCCATTCTCCCAACCGGCGAGAACGGCCCAGTCGAGTTCTGCACTACACCAGTGGGAGAATTGCCAGAGACACTCAAAACGGCGATTCTCCGATACCCCCGCCATCCTCCGGCCCGGATGGGCTGAGCGGCCGCTCCGACCCAACAAGTTCCCGCCGCCGCTGGCCACACCTGGTTGCTGCCGGCAGGAACTGTGCGGGAACGCTGTGGGGTGGGGGGGGGGGGGGGGGGGGGGGGGGGCCTCCGATGGGGTCTGGCCCCACGATCGGGGCCCACCTATCGGCGGGCCAATCTCTCTAAAGGAGGACCTCCTTTCCTCCACCGCCCGCAAGATACATCCGCCATCTTCTTGCGGGGAGGACGGCAACTGCGCATGCGCAGGTGACTTCATTTACGCGACACGGCCGCGACATTTACAGGCTGGGATTTTTTCAACAGCGCACCAATCCTGATGTAGCTGAAACTGAGCCACTTCTGCTTTCTCGCTTTTTGCTGTTTCCTACGCGATTATAATTAAAATTCTAAGTGCCAGCGGCGTACATGCAAATTGATTTAGCGGGGAGAGTTGGTCATTTGTGATGCCTGCTGTCAGCTGACTGCAGCAATTGCAGATGGCCTATTAAAATGTCCCCTGGTCAAACAGTGTGGTTTTGCATTGCAGCCACAACTTTCCTGCCCTACTCCATTGCCTTGAACGCAGGACTTGAGAGCACACTGGTGATTTTCAAACTAAAATTTCACTTGTAAAGATTTAACATTACATTGGATTTACTTTATTCATGTGTGTACCATCATTATTTGTTGAGGTCAGCTAAGTTACTGGCATACCTCATAGTTGGCATACATTGATGATTACAGGGGACTTAGGAACATTTCCTTTATTGTGTGTGGTAGTATGACTAGGGGTATTACGGTAGCTGGAAGTGAGCTGATATTGGTGCAGAGGACTCACTGCCCATTGGCCCGGGTAGGTCATGTGCCTCTCAGCCGATTGGCTGAGAGGTAGGTAGCTCCGCCTACAAGGTGGGATGTAAGAATACGTGCTTCCAAGCAGTCGGCCTTCTGTACGTCTGCTGCCGGGTACACTTCTTGTGCATTAAAGCCTATCATTCGGACCTCATCTACGTTTTGTGTCCATTGGTTGTGCATCAATTTAATGCACAAGATTTTATAGGATGGAGCTTCGTATCAAGCCAGAGTGCCTTCGACTCAGCCCGCACGCAGCGAATGCAACAGCAGCATTTAAACACTGGCTGGCTTGCTTCAATAGCTACTTGAGCCCAAACGAAAACATCCTGACGAGGGAGCAGAAATTGCACATCCTCCACTCGTGCGTCAGCACCGCCGTGTACACGCTCATGGAGGACACAGACTACGACGCGGCCATGGACTTGCTTATAGGACATTTCATCCGGCCGGTGAACCAGGTCTACACTCGGCATTTACTGGCCACGAGGAAGCAATTCCCTGGTGAGTCCTTAAACGAATTTGACCGGGCCCTCCTTGTTCTGGGGAGGAACTGCGGCTGCCCAAGTTTCTGCGGCCGAGCACACCGAACTTTTAATCGGATACGCTTTTGTTGCGGGTATGCAATCTTCGCAGATCCGCCAAAGACTTTTAGAGAAAGAGACTTTAAGCCTCACCGAGGCACGGGCCCTCGCCTCCTCCCTAGACGTTGCCAATCGTAACACCCGCGCGTACGCTTCCGACCGCGTGGCGGCCCCCTGGGCAGCATGGAACGCGACCCCCCTCACCTCCACAGACTCAGACCCACCCCAGGCCTGTGCCACAGGGCGCCCCAATAAACCCACAGGGCCCCGCTGTTATTTTTGCAGCCAGGCAAAGCATCCCCACCAGCACTGCCCGGCCCGCACCGCAACCTGTAAAGGCTGCGGCAAAAAGGGCCACTTTGCGGCAATTTGTCAGTCTAAAGTGGTCGCTGCGGTTACGAGCAGCGACCGCGGGTCCCCCTCCCCCGCTCTACTCAGGGGCCCCGTGCAGCCCGCGGACCTCGCTGCCCCCACCCCCCACTGCCATGAGTGATCCCCGGGCGGCGCCATTTTGGGCCCCCGACGTCACATGCGACCCCCGGGCGGTGCCATTTTGGGCCCCCAACCACGTGTGATCCCCGGGCGCCGCCATTTTGTTCACCCCCCACCACGTACGGCCGACAGGCGCCGCCATCTTGGATCGGCACCGAGAACCCCGCAGGCGACTGCTCTCTGCCAGATGACGACTCGGAGTTCCTGCCACGACTCGCCTCAGTCACATTGGACCAGTCGCGGCCCCGCACGCTGTCCACGGCAACCACGAAGATCCTCCTCAATGGCCACGAGACAAGCTGCCTGCTGGACTCCGGGAGCACAGAGAGTTTCATCCACCCCGCCACGGTAAGACGCTGCGCACTTCCCGTTTACCCGGTAAAACAAAAAATCGCTCTGGCCTCCGGTTCGCACTCGGTCCAGATCACAGGGTGCTGCATAGCGGACCTCACGGTCCAGGGGAGGGAGTTTAAAAACGACAAGCTCTTCGTCCTTCCCCACCTATGAACGGCAGCAGTCCTGGGGTTAGATTTCCAGTGCAACCTCCAGAGCTTAACGTTCAAATTTGGTGGCCCTATGCCCCCCCACTTACTGTCTGCAGCCTCGCATCCCTCAAGGTCGACCCCCTCATCCTTGTTTGCAAACCTCACCCCGGATTGCAAACCCGTCGCCACCAGGAGCAGACGATACAGTGCCCAGGATCGTACTTTCATCAGGTCCGAAGTCCAAAGGCTTCTGAAGGAGGGGGTTATCGAGTCTAGCAACAGCCCCTGGCGAGCACAAGTGCTGGTGGTCAAGACCGGGGAGAAAAATAGGATGGTCATAGACTACAGTCAGACCATCAACAGGTTTACTTAGCTGGATGCGTATCCTCTCCCACGTATCTCCAACCTGGTCAACAGGATCGCGCAGTACAAGGTCTTTTCCACGGTGGACCTCAATTCCGCCTACCATCAGCTCCCCATCCGTGTGAGTGACCGAAAGTACACTGTGTTCAAAGCGGATGGGCGACTCTACCACTTTCTACGGGTTCCCTTCAGTGTCACGAACGGGGTCTCGGTCTTCCAACTGGAGATGGACCGAATGGTTGACCAGTACGGTTTACGGGCAACCTTCCCGTATCTCGATAATGTCACCATCTGCGGCCACGACCAGCAGGACCACGACACCAACCTCCGAAAATTCCTCCGTACCGCAAAACTCCTTAATCTGACCTATAACAAGGATAAATGCGTGTTTAGCACCGACCGTCTATCCATCCTCAGCTACGTAGTGTGTAACGGAGTGATAGGCCCCGACCCCAAACGCATGCGCCCCCTGATGGAGCTTCCCCTCCCCCACTCCCTCAAAGCCCTCAAGCGCTGTTTGGGCTTCTTTTCATATTACGCCCAGTGGGTCCCCAATTATGCCGACAAAGCCAGGCCACTCATCCAGTCCACCACTTTTCCCCTGTCGACGGAGGCCCGCCAGGCCTTTAGCCGCATCAAAGCAGACATTGCAAAGGCCACGATGCGCGCTATCGATAAGTCCCTCCCCTTCCAAGTCGAGAGCAACGCGTCTGATGTAACTCTGGCAGCCACCCTCAATCAAGCGGGCAGACCCGTGGCCTTCTTCTCCCGTACCCTCCATGCTTCTGAAATCCGGCCCTCGGTCGAGAAGGAAGCACAGGCCATAGTCAAAGCTGTGCGACATTGGAGGCACTATCTGGCCGGCAGGAGGTTTACCCTCCTCACAGACCAACGGTCAGTGGCTTTCATGTTCGATAACGCACAGAGGGGCAAGATAAAGAACGACAAGATCTTGCGGTGGAGGATCGAGTTGTCCACCTACAACTACGACATCCTGCATCGTCCTGGGAAGCTAAACGAGCCTCCCGATGCCCTGTCCCGTGTGCCAACGCACAAGTGGACTGCCTCCGAACCCTCCACGCGGACCTCTGCCACCCGGGGGTCACCCGCTTTTTCCACTTCAGAAAGACCCGCAACCTGCCCTACTCCATCGAGGAGGTCAGGACAGTGACCAGGGAATTCCACATCTGTGCGGAGTGCAAGCCGCACTTCTATCGCCCTGAACAAGTGCATCTGATAAAGGCTTCCCGCCCCTTTGAACGTCCCAGCATGGACTTCTAAGGTCCCCTCACCTCCAACAACCGCAACACGTACTTCCTCAACGTGATTGACGAGTACTCCCGCTTCCCCTTCACTATCCCCTGTCCCGACATGACCACGACCACCATTATTAAAGCCCTAAACACCATCTTCTCCCTGTTCGGTTACCCCGCTTACATCCATAGTGATCGGGGGTCCTCATTTATGAGTGACGAGCTGCATCAATTCCTGCTCAGCAGGGGCATCGCCTCCAGCAGGACGACCAGTTACAACCCCCGGTGTAACTGACAGGTCGAGAGGGAGAATGGTACAGTCTGGAAGACCGTCCTGCTGGCCCTACGGTCCAGAAAGCTCCCAGTCTCCCACTGGCAAGAGGTCCTCCTAGACGCCCGCCATGCTATGCGGTCACGTCTCTGTACATCCACCAATCAAACGCCTCACGAACACCTTCTTGTTTTTCCCAGGAAGTCTTCCTCAGGGACCCCGCTCCCGACCTGGCTGGCTACCCCCAGGCCCATCCTGCTCCGGATGCACGTGCGTGTGCACAAGTCGGACCCGTTGGTCGAAAGAGTCCACGCAAACCCGCAATACGCGTATGTGGAGTATCCCGACGGCCGACAGGACACGGTCTCCCTTTGGGACCCGCCGGATCTCGGCCACACACCCCCAGCGTCAGCACCCCCCAACCCCAACTGCCCCCAGCAAGCCCCCCCACCCCCAGCCCCACCGACACCCAAACGGCCCAGCAGACAGGACGCCCCTCCCCCGGCCTGGCCCCCGCTAGCTCCGACTAGGGGTACGAACACAGGAACACGATCATCGATCCCGGAGTCACGGACGACCACCGCTCCAACGTCGCCGGCACAGATACGCATGTCAAGCAGGACATCAAAGGCGCCCGATCGACTGATTGAATCAATGTGACCTACTGGTGGACTCTTGCCTGCGGATAGACTCTTGTTTTCTTTGTCTGTTCTCCATTTTCCCCCCACCCCCCAATTTTTATACACTGTACATAGTTGCATTTTGCACATAATTGCGGGCCAGTGGGCAGCCATCAATGCAATGGTACGACCTAAACATCTCTAGGCATACTACCAGTCTCTCACGTACTCATGGGACATGCCCCCCCCCCCCCCCCCCCATGTCCGCGTTTCCCGGACCATCCCCCCCTCCGGTTCTTTTTCAACAAGGGGTGAATGCAGTAGTATGACTAGGGGTATTACGGTACCTGGAAGTGAGCTGCTATTGGTGCAGAGGACTCGCTGCCCATTGGCCCAGGTAAGTCATGTGCCTCTCAGCTGACTGGCTGAGGTAGGTAGCTCCGCCTACGAGGCAGGATATAAGAACCCGTACTTCCCGGCAGTCGGCCTTTCTTCTGTACATCTGCTGCTGGGTACACTTCTTGTGCATTAAAGCCTATCGTTCGGACTTGATCTACGTTTCGTGTCCATTGATTGTGCATCATTGTGGAAGACACAATGTTGTGTTTTTTGTTCACTCTTTATTGGCTGGTGATGTTAGTGTCCAGCATTGTACTCACTATCATGAAAGACACTGCTGAACTTGCATGCTCTGCTGACGCTCCAATGCATTGTTAAAGACATTGTCCAGGAACACTCTCAGCTGGGGTCAAGATGAACCCAAAGCCAATAAGGACTGTCAACCAACACCCTGCGATTGATACACATTTGGACAGTACTTAAACTTCTCTTTAGGCCCTTAATTTTCTTACTTGATTGACTGACTGCCCCTCACCGCACTTCCCACTTCAATCCTCCATGCACCGACCCGCCATCACTGACTCACCCTTGTCAGTCCGAAGCCTCCATGCAAACTGCCATTTTCGTCTTCCCCTTCCTTGTACTATAGAGTTAAAGGAAATTTCTCTCCTTACACACCACTGCACAAAACCAACTGCCGCACGCCATCTTTAAACAATCATAAACAGGGTACCCCAAGGTTTTTGTGCACCACTGTCTTTACTTTGAAGGTAAGATATAATTTTACAGTATTACAAGTAGGAATTCACCAGAGGCCGGTGTTCTACTCAAGATGATGTAAACATACTGCTGATGTCTTTGCATCTCAACCTACCATACTTTCTCCTTTCCGCCACCCCCCCCCCCCCCCCCCCCCCCCCCATGCCCCAATGAAGTCCAGTAAGAAGTCTTACAACACCTGGTTGTCCAACATGTTTGTTTCAAATCACTAGCTTTTGGAGCGGTGCATGTTGGACTTTAACCTGGTGTTGTAAGACTTCGTACTGTGCTAACCCCAGTCCAACGCCGGCATCTCCACATCATGGCTCCCAATGAAGTCATCCACATGCCATGTTACCCACTCTTGTGGCCTTCATAGAATTCCCCAATGTACTTGAGCAATGCACTTAATGACCTCATGACTATTTTCACTATCACTACTACTTGTGGGACAGGCAGTACTGAGGTGACATTGGTCACCCATGTCATGCTGCTGTTGCTCTACAATGGAAATGAAATGAGGGTAACCTGGTTCTGTTGTCATCATCCTCTAATGTGCTGTAAACAAATGTATTTGTGGTGATTTATAAACAAATCCATCATTAATATTAACCTGCCTCGCCAATTCCCAAGTGAATGCAACTTCTACTTGGCTGCTCTGTTCCCTCCCTGATTTCCCATGAAGGTTTGCATCAGAAGAGCTTACTTGTCATGTCCTTTTTTTCCAGTTGCTCTTAGCCTTTCAACTCTTTCAATTATAATTGGTTCCCAATTAATTCAACAATATTCATCTATTTTAGTTTTAATCTCTTGAAGAACCCAAGCACATTTTTTGGAAAAAGAAAAGCTGAAAACATTTTGCAACACAAAAAGTAATAAAAGCCAGTGTGAAATATTCATTGCAAATTTATTTTTAAAACGCAGACCTTTTCTTAAGCACTACCGAGTGATGGATCTCTTATCTAGGACCCAGGCCAATCCTGCTCTAAAGCATTGAAATACCCATGCTACACTATATTTTAATGAAGTGGTTATTTTGTTTGCACTAAAGTGGCATTCAACTGGCCTAAAATAAAACAGCATTAGACTGGTCTAAAAGACCTGTTAAGTGCAACTTAATTGACACAGGTTCACTATCTGAATTCAAACCATATTTTCCAGTCCCTTAGAATATTTTCTACTTATGTACCTCTGGAGGAGTCGGAACGTGTGCGTGCTGCGGGGAGGGGGGATAACCCATATTCCTGTGGTTGTGGGGTGGGGGAGATCCCCTACTTGTCAGTGTGAGGTGGAGGGCAAGATTTGCATTGTGGGGGGAAGGGGGACCCGCCGCTGCCAGACCTCGGTATCGGACCACCGTTTAGATCATAAATTTACATGGGAGAGGGAATTGCTCTTTGTGTCAGCACAGACCGTCAGGAGAATTAAGTCTGAACGGAGAATCCAGCCCCCTGTGTTTCTGTTCTTTTTTTCCCCACTTTCTGTACTTTCTACCGTCTGGCTGATTTGTTCCACACTGTAAGGCTCAGTGTAAAAGAGTTTGAAACATTGATCAAAAGAATTAGCATTTTAAAGGACTGGCTTGCTTAAATTATTAAGCACATTATTTAAATCGAGTGAGATTGCAAAACTGTGAGGCACAGAGGGCTCTGAGTGCCCTCATGCATGAATCACAAAAAGTTATTATGCAGGTACAGCAAGTGACTAGGAAGGCAAAATGGAATGTTGTTTTTGCAAGGGGAATGGAATATAAAATTAAGGATGTTGTACAGTTGATCAAACCACACCTGGAGAACTGTATAGTTTTGGCCTCCTTATTTAAAGAATATGAATGTGTTGGAATCAGTTCAGAGAAGGGACACCTGACTGATACCTGGGATGAGGGGGGGCTTACCTTACGAGGGAGGTTAGGCAGGTTGGGTGTGTATCCACTGGAGTTTTGAAGAGTCAGAGGTGATCTTTTTTGAAGCACATAAGATCCTGAAGACACAAGGTGGATGCTGAAAGGATGTTTCCCCATGTGGGAGAGACTAGAACTTTAAGACAGATTTGTGGAGACATTTTCTGCTCAGTGGTTCATGAGCCTTTGAAATCTCTTCATCAGAGAAAGGTGAGGGTGGGGTCATTGAATATCTTTAAAGCAAAAGGAGATAGATCCTTGACAAACAAGGGAGTTGAGGGTTATCGGCAGTAGGCAGGAACGTGGAGTGAGGGCCATGGTCAGATCAGCCATGATATTGAATTGCGGAACAGACTCGAGGGAGGAATGGCCGACTCATGTTCCTGATTTATGGAGTCTTCCATTGTCTCATGAAGAAAGACTGAGTTTGAAAAATTCGACTCCACAGATTTTCCACTGCTTTGCGGGCTGTTTCATGTCCAAAATGGAGGATGCAGTACACATGCACACTTCTGTACAAGCCACATTGGTCATCTTTTTGGTGAGGATGTTATCGTGCACACACATGGAAAGTCTGCCAGATGCATGCAGAGTACGCAGATTGTGACGTCAATGTGTAATACTAATTTGATGCCAGTACTGCTATTCTGGAGATCAAAGCTCCAGTGAATATCAAAGGTGGGATTCTCCGCCACACCGCACCACATTTCTGCTACATCCCACCGGCAGGATTCTCCGTTATGCTGGCCGGTCAATGGGGTTTCCCATAGTGGGGCAGCCCCACGCCGTCGGGAGACCCCTGGGCTTCCGGCAAAACAAAGCATCCCTCCAGCGGAGAATCCAGCCCCAAATCTTAAATACATACACACAATGAAACTGTATTCAGGAGAAGGAAACAACCACCAACCAGTGTTATTTAAAGGAATTATCAATTATTTCCAGGTTAGTTGCTGATTAGTCTTTACTGACTGCACCTTGTACAAGTATGTGATGATTTCCAGACGCATTTAAGGTTGCAGAAGTCTACAAAGAGTGGTGAGGCACATACTGAAGGACTTGGGTCCTGATTTCAAGTATTTGATGTAAACCACTTTGGTACAGTCAGATATATTCACCTTGGACTATGTCACCACAGGGAGAATGAACTGAGGCAACACAAAACAAGGCAAGCTGCTGAAAGGTGGAGGAGGGGAAGAGCCCTCAGCAGGAGCCACACCTGCCTAGGGTGTTCAGGGAGACATTCTACCTGAGGCTCAGTGAGGAACAGCGACTTGTGTTTATACAGCAGCTTTAACATAATTAAACATGGAAAAGGTACTTCACAGAAATTCTGAAATATAAAATATTCTGGAAAAAGTGGCAGAAAGCCACATGAGGAGAAAACCTTGGACAAGTGAATAGGTTTGAGGACTCGCTCAAAGGAGGAAAGCAAAGTAAGGATGTGTAGAGAATTTCCAGAATTTAAGGTCTAGGCAGCTAACTGGTGTGGCAATTGAAATCAGGAATGGTCAGGAGGGCAGAATTAGAGGAGGTCAATTGACCTTGAAGGTTTGTAGCATTAGGTACGGTTACAGAGTCAGGGAAGACTGGGTCATGGAAGGAATTGAAAACCAGGGCGAGAATTTTAAAATCAAGGCCTTGGTTAACAGATCAGGAGTGTAGGTCAGCAAGCACTGGGGTGATGGGTGAGTGGGATTTAGTGCTAGTTTGAAACTGGTCCACGTCAAGGACGTCATAGCGATATGAAGATGATCATGACCATGAGTTTTAATGTATCCAGCTCCTCACATGCTGGAGCTGGAGATATTTACAACTTCTCCAGTTTACCATCACTATAGTGTGAGGAAGATCACCCGGGGGTTTATAATTTAAAAATAAACTGAATATGTTTAATTCTCTTGCCATAGAGAAGCAGATAAAGAAAGTATGAAGATGCAGAAGGATTAAAGACTTCCCCATGGCACCGAGCCCACTAAATTTATTTTGAAGTGCGCGGGTGATTTGTTTGTGCGCAGCTGTTTTAAATATTTTTGCATGGATGAGGTGGTAACTTAAAAAGGCCAACCTATGACTTCCGGTGGCAGCCACGAAGTGGGAGGTCGCACATAAGGTTGCTCCTGCCCAAGGACTAGATTTTTAGCCCTTTTTTTCTCGCTTAGCGTGAGCTGTTCAAGTGAAAAAGTGATGAAGTGGAAGAGTTAGGATTCCTCCTCCAGTGAGGGATGTCTAACGGTTACCAAATGAGCGGTGTGTCGAGTAAAGGGCTCTCATCGGACTCGGAAGACACGCAGGAGGGAAAAGCATGGTGGACGAACCTGTGGTGTCGTTGCCCGCTCAGTGGATGGCTGAGAAGTTGGTGATGTTTCTGACAGGAGAGTTTACAAATCAAGGAAAGGGTCACGGTTGATCTGGTCAATGCGAGAGTAAACCCAGTGCACGCAAGAAAAAGGAAAATTCCTTCTCCTTTGGGTCTAAATCTCCATGGATCCGCACCTCCCATCTGCTCCATGAACTCAAGCAGCTCCTTCACCACGCCTGATATCTTAAGTGATTTGGGGCACGACCTGTCCAGTCTGGGACCAAGTCCACCCCTATTAAACTAAAGTGACTCCTATTTGATCAACTAATGAGGATCCAGATCTGGGAGGCTGCCAGCACCCTCTTGATTAACTGCGTATCCTTCCAGTTCGGTGCGTACACGCTCACCAAAACCACAGGAGTCCCCTCCATGAGCCTCCCACTCATCATCACGTATCTGCCCCCCACCCCAGATCCACCACAATGTTACCCACCGAAAAGGCCACCCTTTATTGATAAGCACCGCGACTCCCCACATCTTTGCGTCTAAACTAGAATGGAATACTTGCTCCACCCACCCTTCAGGCCTCTCATGCCCCCTATGCCAGGTTCTACCCTTCCACATACCTCTGACGTCACATGCGATGTTACAGCCCCCATTCAGCCCCTAATGCTCCCTATGCCAAGTTCTGATATTTCCATGCCTATTGACCCACTGTACACTTTCCAGAACCAATGAACATCACAGTGTAAAGTGATAGGTATTTAAAAATAGGTTTAATAAAATGTACACAATTGATAAATTTCTCCGATTAAAAGTGTCAATCAACCAGCCCTCTTGAAGTTTCAAAAACCACAAACAGTTGAAACCAATTGATCTATGTAAACAAACATAGTGAAATTGACTACACAAATCAGAGAATCTGAGCTGTTAGTCAAAAATGTTTCCTTTTGGAGAGCAGGTGTTCTGTTCTTCTAATAGATGTCTGGGCTCTCACCATGAAAATAAAGTGTACTTTATTCATTCATGGGATGTGGGCATCATTGGCGAGGTCAACATTTATTGCCAATCTCTAATTGCCCTTCAGCAGGTGATGGTGAGCTGCCTTCTTGAACCACTACAGTCCATGTGGTGTAGGTACACTCTCTGTTAGCGAGAGTGTTCTGGGATTTTGACGCAGTGACAATGAAGATGCAGCGATTTTTGTCCAAGTCAGATGATTGGCTTGGAGGGAAGGTTCCAAGTGGTGGTGTTCCCAGGTGTCTACAGCCCTTGTCCCTCTAGATGGTAGCGGTCATTGTTGTGGATAGCGCTGTCTCAGAAGCCTTGGTGACTTCCTGCAGTGTATCTTGGAGATGATACACATTGCTACCATTCTGCATCGATGATGAAGGGAGTGAATGCTTGTGGATGGGGTGCTGATCAAGCGGGGCTGCTTTGTCCTAGATAGTGTTGAACTTCTTGAATATTGTTGGAGATGCACTCATCCGGCCAAGTGCAGAGTATTCCATCACATTCCTGACTTGTGTCTTGTAGATAATCAGGAGATGAGTTTCCCACCACAGGATTCCCAGCCTCTGACCTGCTCTGGTAGCCACAGTATTTATTTGGCTTGGCCAGTTCAGTTTGTGGCCATGTTGATAGTGGGGGATTCAGCAATAGTAGTGCCATTGAATGTCAAGGGATAATGGCTAGATTCTCTCTTGTTGGAGATGGTCATTACCTGGTACTTGTGTGCCGTGAATGTTACCTGCCACTTGTCAGCCCAAGATTGGATATTGTCCAAGTCTTGATGCATTTGCACGTGGACTGCTTCAGTGCCTGAGGAGTCATGAATGGTGTTGAATATTGTACAGTCATCAGTGAATATTTCCACTTCTGACCTTATGGTGGAGAGGAAGTCATTGACGAGGCAACTGAAGGTGGTTAGGCCTAGGACACTACCCTCAGAATATCCTGAAAAATCCTGCAGTAATATCCTGGAAATTGGATGGCCTTTAACAACCACCACCATCTTCCTCTCTACTAGGTATGATTCCCCCTAATTTCCATTGTCTTCAGTTTTGTTGGGGCTCATTGATCAAATGCTGCCTTGATGTCAAGAAGGGTCACTCTCACTTCATCTCTGGAGTTCAGCTATATTGTCCATGTTTGCACCAAGGCTGCAGTGAGGTCAGGAGCTGAGTGACCCTAGCGGAACCCAAACTGAGCACCAGTGAGCAGGTTATTGTAAAGCAAGTGCCACTTGATAGACTGCTGGGGCGGTAATTGGTCGTGTTGGATTTGTCCTGCTTTTTATTGCAAGATTGTTACAAATACTTATATTTTTATATTTATATTCTTATTTATATTCTTATATCGTTTCACTGATGTGTTGATTTCGTCCATCATCGAGGATGAAGATATTTGTGTCGCCTTTTTCGCCAGTGAGTTGTTTAATTGTCCACCACCATGCACAACTGGATGGGGCAGAACTGCTTAGACCTGATCCGTTGGTTGCGGAATCACTTAGCTGTCTATTACTTGCTGCTTATACTGTTTGGCACACAAGTAGACCTCTGTTATAGTTTCACCAGGTTGACAGCTCATTTTTAAGCTATCCCTGGTGTTACTCCTGGCATCCTCTCCTGCACTCTTCATTGAACCATGGTTGATAACCTAGTTTGATGGTAATGGTAGAGTCAGGGATATGCTGGGCCATGAGGCTATATATAGTGTAGCCGGAGTGGTGTACGCCAGCATCAACCGGCCTCCTGGCCTCGCAATTCAGCGGTCTTCAGGGGGCCAGCATGGCGCTGGAGTGCTGCGCGCTGCTCTGGCACCGAAAGATGGCCTTGCACGGCCAGCGTGAGTCCGTGCAGGCGCACGATGGCCATCTCCACGCCAGCACATGCGCACGGCGGCTGCCTCCACTCGGTGAAACCTGCCCAGTGTCTGTATATAATTCTGCTGCTGCGCATGGCCCACAGTGCTTTAAAGTTGTCCATTTTTAAGTTGCTATATCTGATCAAAACCTATCCCATTAAGCACAGGAGTAGTGCCACACAGCTTGATGGAGGGTATCCTCAATGTGAAGACGGGACTTTGTCTCCACAAGGACTGTGCGATGGTCACTCCTTACGATTCTGTCATAAACATGCATCTGCAGCAGACAGGTTGTTGAGAATTAGGTCTAGTATGTTTTTCCCTTTTGTTGGATCCCTCACCACCTGTTGCTGAGCCAGTCGAACAGCTATGTCCTTTAGGGTTCCATCAGTAGTGGTGTCTCTAGCCACTCTTGGTGATGGACCCCCACCCAGTGTACATTCTGCACCCTTGTCACCCTCAGTGCTTCTTCTGAGTATTGATTCATAGAATCATAGAATTTACAGTGCAGAAGGAGGCCATTTGGCCATTGAGTCTGCACCAGCCCTTGGAAAGAACACCCTACTTAAACCCACAGCTCCATCATATCCCTGTAACCCCACAAAACCTTTTTGGACATTATGGGAATTTAGCATGGCCAATACACCTAACCTGCATGCCTTTGGACTGTGGGAGGAAACCGGAGCGCCCAGAGGAAACCCACGCAGACACGGAGAGAACGTGCAGATTCCGCACAGACAGTAACCCAAGCTGGGAATTGAACCTGGGACCCTGGAGCTGTGAAGCAACAGTGCTGACCACTGCGCTAGCCCACTCATCAGTGAGGGTGACCGGTGTATGGTAATCGGCCTTGCCCATGTTTGACCTGATGGCATGAAACTTCATGGGTCCGGAGTCAATGTTGAGGACTACCAGGACAGCTCCTTCCCAATTACATACTATCGCACTGCCACCTCTGCTGGATTTACCCAGGGATGATGATAGTGGTGTCAGGGACATTATCTATAAGGTATGATTCTGTGAGTATGACTGTCAGGCAGTTGCTTGGAGAGCTCGTGGGACAGCTCTCCCAATTTTACACAAGTTAGTAGTTTGTTAGTAAGGAGGGCTTTGCCGGATTGACAGGGCTGAGTTCGCTGTTGTCACCTCGGTGCCCATCTCAATACCAGGTGGCCCATCCGGTTTCATTCCTTATTGACGTTTTAGCAGTTTGACACAACTGCCATTTCAGAGGGCATTTAAGCTTCTAGATTCACATGTAGGCCAGACCAGGTGAAGATGGCAGATTTCCTTCCCTAAAGGGCATTAGTGAATCAGATGTGTTTTTATGGCAATCAACAATGGTTTCATAATCATCATTGTTCGACTTTTAATTCCAGATTATACTTGAATTCAAATTCAATGATTCGAACCAGAGCATTACCCTGGACCTTTAGACCTTTGGATTACGAGTCCAATGACAATACTGCTAAATCACCACTACTAAGGCAGTTATCATTTTCACAGCAATGGGTTCTCTGCTACTGTCTACTGCAGGTCTACCTTCCCTGGTCAGTGTATGCATTGAGATTGCTATAGTCCCATTCGCTATAAGATTAAGCTTCTAGGCAACCTCGTAAATAGGGCCCGCATCATTTGCTCACCATGCAAGTTTGATGCTGAGTTAGGGGTGCAACAAAGGCATCCTGTGGGATAATGGCTACCCTGATTAGATCATTGCTCACTGTATATCATGCAAACTCAGGAATCGGTCTAAGGCCACAACTTTCATTCCTGAAAAGTGCCCATTCTACCTCACATTACCCTGGAAGAGGTATGGAGGCCATGTCTCAACAACATGCCTTCAGTATTCGCAACAATTGGACAACACTTTCTAAACAATCCTGATTATACTTAGCATTACACTGAGAACTACTCAGTCAGGCTCATATACACGTGCTGGAAGCTACATATATTCACAAACACGGCCCTATCCTTGCAGGAAGGAGGGGCATGTCCATGCATTGTGCCTTTTTCAACTAAACAGAAGCTTAGAGGATAGCTATTTTTGGTTCATTCCCCGTGGCAATGTTTTAATCAATCAGAGCCAACCTGTCTGGTTTGAATTTAAACAAAAGCTTGGCAGTTAACTATTTCCTGGTGAATTCTCATTGCCAATGCTTCTACCAATCAGAGTCCACTTGACAACCAATTGGCACTCTCTTCTCAACCAGTATAAATTGTTGTTCCTATTACAATTGGTAGTCTTGAAAATCGGTCCTGATGAGTGCAAGACAAAAAGCTTTGACAGCATCTCTCTGTTTTCAGCAATACTCAAGTTCTGTCCTACCAAACAACTGAGTAGGTGGCACAGTGGTTAGCATTACTGCCTCACATCGCCAGGGACCTAGGTTCAATTCCGGCCTTGGGATTGGATTGGATTTGTTTGTTGTCACGCGTACCGAGGTACAGTGAAAAGTATTTTTCTGCGAGCAGCTCGACAGATCAATAAGTACATGGCAAGAAAAGGGAATAAAAGAAAATACATTATAGGGAAAAGATTAGAACGAGTATAAGTTAAGTAAAAAGTGTATCTGTTGGGGAGAACTCACAGAGAGTCGCCTCGCTCCGGCGCAATCTTGAATTTGGGTGATTTCTCTGGAGTTAGCACGTTCTCCTCGTGTCTGCGTGGGTTTCCTTTGGGTGCTCTGGTTTACTTCCACAATCCAAAGATGTATAGGTTAGGTGGATTGGCCATTACCAATTGCCCCTTAGTGTCCATGGATGTATAGGTTATAGTACAGGGTTAGGGCGGGGGAATTGGTCTCGGTAGGGTGCGCTTTCAGAGTGTCGCTGCAGACTCAATGGGGCAAATGGTCTGCTTCAGCACTGTAGAGGTTCTATGATTCTAAATAATTTTATATATTTGTCAGCCTTTTGTTAAGATTTGTGGGGTGTCAAATATGTGTCTACTGGGCAAAATAAAATGAAAGATTTTGCATATCTTCCATTAAGTTACTTGTTGACACAAAGTCAACATTTGATGATCTTTCAGAATTGGACACAATCACTTCAGCAGGGACAGGCAATGCAAATTTTCCCAGGCTTTTAAAACAGAGATGAGAAAGTGTAATGTATGTACGTGATATGGTTGTAATTTATTCTGTGCTGCACTACTTTGATCCTATGACATACAGGGAATATTGAGCCCTATCCAGCTCATTTCTAAAGGGAAAGTGATGAACTTGTTACCCTTTATAAACAGGGCCTCTGTCATTTAATGCATCTGTGGACAGCCAAGTAACTAATTTGGCATAGATCCACTGGTGGCTTAGTGGGAACTGGTCTTACAAGTTAAATTTGTGCCCACAAAATAGCAGGCAGACAACCGAGACAGTTGCAAGAAATGCATTAAAAAATACTGGTAGGTCTTTAAGTGTATCAATAACAGACCCAAGCAGGATCAAAAACAAATCCTTTCATACAAATGCAGATGTAGTAAAACATAATTTGACTTTAATCATTGTAAGTGGGCCCTGTGTATTTTACTCTGACTGTGAGTAACTCCACGCAAGGTCCATGTGCGTTCAAATGTTCGAGCTACTTGTGATTTTGTTGAGTGACAGCAGATGAAAAGTTTAAGCTGGAACCTGCCATTGAGGAGAAACTAGATAAGTACATGACAGATAAAACTGTATGTTGATCAGATCAGACGAATAAAATGGGAGGAGACGCATGCCAAGCAGAACTTCAACTTGGCCCGAATGCCATGTTCCTGTGTTACAATATTTATGTAATGTAATGCTAGCTTTTAAACAATGCTGATCATTATATATAAAGTGTGATTTTTACCTTTAAGAAGCCTATTCCCACACGTCAACCCCACCAACACACTGTAGAACTTTTTTCAAATGGGCAAGCAGCCGGATCTGCGAGGAAACCATGGGGAAGCCACAAGGCCCGAAAAGGAATCATTTTACATTAACATTTGGAGATTTAATGAGGTTTGACGCAGTCTCAAAAATGGTTGACCTTTGACTTCACCATAAAATGTGAAACACTCAACTTTCTCATTCCCCCTAGCCAGTGCCAAGGGCAAAGTATTGAAACAGAGAAACTCGGAGTAGGAGTGGGCCATTCGGCCCTTTGAGCCTGCTCCACCATTCAATGTGATCATGGCTGATCCTCTAACTCAATGCCGCATTCATGTTTTCTCCCCATACCCCTCAATATCATTAAAATCTAAAAATGTATTCAACTCTTTCTTGAATGCATTCAGTTACTAGGCCTCCACAGCCTTCTGTGGTAGAGAATTCCACAGGTTCACTACCTTTTGAGTGAAGAAACACTACCACAAAGATAGAATGCATTTGAAGTCATGGCAGACCTTTGTAGAGGTCGAAGTTGAGGCTCATTGGCCAGGATTTCCTGGTCCTGCCCCTAACTGGAATCGCTGCAGGCAGGATAGAAAATTTGAAGGATCAGCCAAAGGTCCATTGACTTTGAGTGCAAACTTCCAGTCCCGGGCGGGTGGGACAGGGACATCCCTGCCATTGGGACGAACAGATTGAGAAACATTTTAGAGTGATCCCGCCTACAAATATAGAACCTTTCCTGTACTTGGATGCAATGATTTTACTTAATTAGTTAGCCACTATTTGCACATTGTTCCTTTGATCAACTATACTAATTGCTAGAGATTAAATCTGAAAAAGGAAGATTATTGAGATGAACTGCAGTTTGTGGAGTACCCATTTGCAGTAACCACTGCTACAGAAATTAGCATTTTTGTATCTTATACGTTTCTCAGAAATGTCTCGATTAACTATTTTTGATGTGCAGTCACAGTATTGCTTAAAGGAGAAATGTGTGAAATGTTTTTAAATGTTTTAATATAATCAGCCGAAACCCACATTAGCTATTGAATTTAATTAACCAACTTGAAAATGAAGGCAGGAGCAGGCCACCTGTTGTTTGTCCATCATATTAAATGCTGACAATCTGGAAAGGGAAAATTTGAGAGAAAGAGACCACACTAAATGTAAACATTGACAAATTATTGACACAAATCTAAATGCAAGATTTGTCAGGACTGGGATGAGGAAGATACCAAAAATGTGAGCATTTTGAAACCCTTAATATGCCAGAGAACTAAAGGATTGCAAATGTTCTGCTCTTGTGTACAGATAAATGCAGAAACTGTGCCTTAGTGGGGGAAAAGCTTTTAGAATTGATCATTTGGAAGAACATTAACAGTGGCTTGGACAAGTATGGATTAATTAAAGAAAGGCATGGATTTTTTTTTTTTTTATATATATAATTTTTATTGGAATTTTTTACAGAAAATATAAAACATAACCTCAAACAATGAAATGCAACAAAATAACCCATAATAACTGTGACACCCCCAGACCGTATCGGCGCATGTATCGCATCCCCCCACCCCCCCCCAACCCTAATGAACAACAAAAGAACTTAAAAAATATTAAAATTAAATAAACAAACATAGTCATTGTCGGTCCCCCCCCTTTTCCCTCCCCTTTTCCCTCCCCGGGTTGCTGCTGCTGCTGTCCCTGTACCCTATCGTTGAGCCAGAAAGTCGAGAAAAGGCTGCCACCGCCTAAAGAACCCTTGTACCGACCCTCTCAGGGCGAATTTGACCTTCTCTAGCTTAATGAAACCCGCCATGTCATTGATCCAGGTCTCCACGCTTGGGGGCCTCGCATCCTTCCATTGTAGCAAGATCCTTCGCCGAGCTACTAGGGACGCAAAGGCCAGCACACCGGCCTCTTTCGCCTCCTGCACTCCCGGCTCCACCCCAACCCCAAAAATCGCGAGTCCCCATCCTGGCTTGACCCTGGATCCCACCACCCTCGACACCGTCCTCGCCACCCCCTTCCAGAACTCCTCCAGTGCCGGGCATGCCCAGAACATATGGGCATGGTTCGCTGGACTCCCCGAGCACCTGACACACCTGTCCTCACCCCCAAAGAACCTACTCATCCTCGTCCCAGTCATGTGGGCCCGGTGCAGCACCTTGAATTGGATGAGGCTAAGCCGCGCACACAAGGAGGAAGAATTAACCCTCTCCAGGGCATCAGCCCATGTCCCGTCTTCGATCTGTTCCCCCAGTTCCCCCTCCCACTTCGTTTTCAGCTCCTCTACTGACGCCTCCTCCGCCTCCTGCATAACCTTGTAGATATCAGATATCTTCCCCTCTCCGACCCAGACCCCCGAAAGCACCCTGTCGCTCACCCCCCTCGCGGGAAGCGAAGGGAATCCCTCCACCTGCCGCCTAGCAAATGCCTTTACCTTCAGATACCTGAACATGTTCCCCGGGGGGAGCCCAAATTTCTCCTCCAACTCCCCCAGGCTCGCAAACCTCCCATCAATAAACAGGTCCCTCAGCTGTCTGATGCCCGCTCTGTGCCAACCCTGAAATCCCCCATCAATGTTCCTCGGGACGAACCTATGGTTCCCCCTTAACGGAGCCTCCATCGAGCCCCCCACTTATCCCCTATGTCGCCTCCACTGCCCCCAAATCTTGAGGGTAGCCGCCACCACCGGACTCGTGGTATACCTCGTAGGAGGGAACGGCCACGGCGCTGTTACCAGGGCCCCCAGGCTTGTATCGCCTCAGGACGCCCTCTCCATCCGTTTCCATGCTGCCCCCTCCCCCTCCATTACCCACTTGCGCACCATCGACACATTGGCCGCCCAATAATACCCCGAGAGATTGGGTAACGCCAGCCCCCCACCATCTCTACCCCGCTCCAAGAAGACCCTCTTCACCCTCGGGGTCCCATGCGCCCAAACAAAGCTCATGATGCTGCTAGTCACCCTTCTAAAAAAGGCCCTAGGGATAAAGATGGGCAAACACTGAAAAAGGAACAAGAACCTCGGGAGAACCGAGGCATGGATTTATTAAAGGCAAATGATCTTTAACTAACTTGGGTGGCACAGCGGCACAGTGGTTAGCAATGTTGCTTTACAGCTCCAGGGTCTCAGATTTGATTCCCGGCTTGAGTCACAGTCTCTGCGGAGTCTGCACGTTCTCCCCGTGTCTGCGTGGGTTTCCTCCGTGTGCTCCGGTTTCCTCCCATAGTCCAAAGATGTGCAGGTTAGGTGGATTGGCCATGCCAATTTGCCCTTCGTGTCCAAAAAGGTTAGGTGGGGATACTGGGTTACGGGGATAGGGTGGAGTTGTATGGCCTTGTGTGTGGTGCTCTTTCCAAGGGCCGGTGCAGACATGATGGGTCGAATGTCCTCCTTCTGCACTGTTGATTCTATGATTCTATGATCTTGAGAGTGGTCGCGATCTGGATCCTGCCCTTTGAGGTCAGGATCCAGATTTTCATATTCAAGTGAGTAGTTAATCTCATTTTAATATGTCTATGAAGGATCTACCCAGCACCCTGGACTTAATGGTCTTGCATCGGAGACCCCGAGAAGGCGGCGCTTAGCGTTGGTTTCCGCAAATGTTAACCAGGTATACTGCCGCTTGGGGGAGGTCTCCCAGGCGATCAGAGGCTCCTGGGTGAGCAGGCACTGGGTAGGGTGGTGCACTAGCACCCATGATGCCATGCAGACACCGTAGCATAGCGACCTGGGCACCCTGGCAGTGCCATGTGGGTCCCACTCTGGCTGGCAGGGTAATTGCCAGGCTGCCAGTGCCAAGTTACCCAGTGGCATCTTACCCATGCCAGGGCTCGGGCCCAGTGGTGCCTTTCCCTTATGAGGTGGAGTGCGAGGGGCTCGAGAACTCCCTCATTGCTAAGTTGGAGCAAGAGGAGGTCTAGAGGCCACTGTGGGGATCTAGAGATCGGGGCACTGTTTAAAAACGCTGCCACGATTTCTTCCTGCACTTGCAAGCAGAGCTCGGTACTTTAATAGCCAGGTAGTTGTCGACGCTGCCAGCACCTGGCCAAGCGCACCCGACATGGGACTCTTACTTCCTTTGAATGCACACATTGTGTCCAAAGCAGCGCACATTTGAAAACATGTGAAGGCTTAATGGTTCCAGGGATGAGGGACTTCATTTATGTGACTAGATTGGAGAAGATGGCATTATTTTCCAGAGAGAAAAGAAGGTTGAGACGAGATATGTATTTAAAATCACATGGATTTTCGACAGAACAGAAATAGAAAAACTGTCCCCATTCGCGGAAGAATCAAGAATTAAAGGACGCTAATTTAAGGCAACTGGCAAAAGATCCAACGGTGACATGAGGGAAAAGTTCATTAAGCAGAAAGTGGTTAGGATCTGGAATGCATTGTTGAAATTGTGGCGGGGCCTGATTCAAATGTGGCTTTCAAAGGGGAATTTGATAAGCATCAAAGGGGAAAAGCGTTTGCAGGTATCTGGGGAAACGGCAGGGGGATAGGGGAGGTTGAGCCCCTTTGCAGAGAGCCGGCATAGACATGAAGAGCCGAATTACCCTCTTTTGCACTGCAACTACTCAATGATGCTATGATTTTGTTTCTTCATTGAAACTGTTATGGTCATGAGAAAACATGGCGTTGATTGGAAAATAAAAGGCAACGTCCACCACAGCGGATGAAAAATTTAAGCTGGAACCAACAAAAAGTATGGTGTGGCTGAAAGAACTTTCCAGCAAACGCTGTTCTTCAAATAATCAAATGTATTCACACTGTAAGCAAATTAAAAGTTAATAAAGATAAATTATCCAGTAGCATATGGTTCATCTGTGTCAAATTAGAAAGAATCATACTTAATTTGCATTCTCAGTTTGTGAGGAGAATTAGCTAGTTCAGGAAAGATTATGGATTGAAAAGATAATTTTGAATGGCATAATGGAAATATATATTAACTGGGTCTTTTCATGCACTATAGAACATTGCATATGATTTGATTTTTTTTCCCCTGACGTTTCAAACCAGTATTTCAAGAATCATTTGAAGGAAATTAGGATAAAAAACTATCAGAAATAATTTTTCAACTTTATTCTTTATTAATTAAATCAGCGGATCTCGCTGAAACGCTAAAACTCAAGAAAGAGTTGCCTCCTATGATAGACACATTTAAATTCAAGGGTTTTGATGCCTTTAAAACAATCAGAATAAAAAATAATTCTTTTTTTCTTAAAGCCTTGTATACCTCATTTGCTGTTGCACATAATGTCTTTTCATAAAGAAAGAATGCAACATAATGTAAGTATCTAACTCAATTATGGCATTTGAGAGAGAAATAGAGGAAGAAATGTGTTACATGTATCCTCAAAATCAAGACACTAGATATGTTGGATGTTGGGATAGGAAATGACGAAGGCACATGAATAGGTCATTTGATCCAATTGGACCATACAGATGATTATGCACACTCAAGCCAGCCTGCTTCATGTAAACAATCCGTTAAAGCCATTTTCTGCCACCATTCCGCCCTTGAGCAATTTTCCCAGATGCAGGGGTGATGTCGCTACCAGTCCACAAATAGTAAGTAACCACTTAAAGTTCTTTATATGCCTATTAGGGGCTGTTTAGCTTACAGGGCTAATCGCTGGCTTTGAAAGCAGACCAAGGCAAGCCAGCAGCACGGTTCGATTCCCGTAACAGCCTCCCCGAACAGGCGCCGGAATGTGGCGACTAGGGGCTTTTCACAGTAACTTCATTTGAAGCCTACTCGTGACAATAAGCGATTTTCATTTCATTATTAAGCCTATTGTCAGAAGCCAATTGGAACTTTCCATATGGGTGTGTCTCTTAAGACCACACAGCATGGAGAAATGAGCAGAGAACCCACCCTTATGCAGATCGTTACTTGTGGTGTGGTCAATACAGCTGGTTTGTGATGCAGAACAAGGCCAGCAGCGCGGGTTTAGTTTCTGCACCGACCTAGGTTATTAATGAAGGCCCCGCCCCTGAGATGTGGTGATCCTCAGGTTAAGCCATCGCCAGTTACCTCTCCTCCTCAAAATGGAAAGCAGCCTATGTTCATCTGGGACTATGGACAACTTTACCTTGCCTTACACTGTAGATGCAAGTATAATCTACAAAGTGAAGTGGTATATGGGAAAATGCATGAAGGGAGTTAATATTCAAAGTACATGCTGCAAAATTCATGCAGGTTATTACATGCTGCTATGTAAGAATGGGTTTGGAATATAAAAGCAAAGCAGCCTAACTGCAATGATACAGAACATTGATCAGAATTTCTGCACAATTTAACAGAATGGGATCAAAGTCCCATAACGAGCACATTTAGCCGCGTATTTCCCGATGCTCACAGCCTCAAGAAACACAAGGCTATAAAACGCGATTTACATAGCCCCGTTTTGTACATTTGAGGAGCTCCACTCACCAGCATGAAATATGGCGTCCTGATCTCCGAGGCTCCCAAAGCGACTCCCAACCCCAGCCCAACACACTATGGGAGGGTCCCATTCTCTTCCCCGCAACCGCCCAACACATGCACAGGACACCCCCGGCCCAATCTCACCTGCGCACAAAATGTCAGTCTGGCACCCTGGCTTTGCCCCTGCCATCTGGTAGTATCACCTCAGCACCTTGGCAGTGCCAGGCTGGCACCCAGATGGTTCTGTGAGGGTACCAGCTGGCAAGATACTCAGGTGACACCAGCAGTGCCAAGGTGCCACCCTGCCCAAAGGGCATTCACCTGGGGACCCCCATGAGTGCTGTTCTGCCTGGTCCCCACCTGTGTAGACGAATACTGAATGTCACTCGCCCAAGGTCTCTGAGGCGAGAGAGTTGGATCACCCACCTCGAGTAACTCAGGAATCTTCACATTAAAGTGAGACTAGCTGTCTTGCCTTAATATGCAGATTTGTTAAAAAGTGATCCCACCCACAGTGTACGGGATTTACACCGCAACATCTCGCGAGATCGCGTTAGATCTCGCAAGGCATTGCGGGCCTAGTGGATCCTGGGAGCGGGTTATCCCGGCTTTTATCGGCCACGCTGTGCTGTGGCGAGCTGTTTTTCAGGCCTTGGAGTAAACTGAATGGGATTCTCCAGGAACATACCTTGAATGAAAAGACTGAGCTGGTAGATAAACTGGGGTTATAATATTTTGAGAATAGGGGGTAAAGTGATTGGGGGTTGAATATAATGAAAGCAAAATGAAAGGGTTGATGAGGATTGTGTTTTCCTTCTGCATCTGAAAGATCCAAGAAGGAAACATGGGGCGGGATTCTCCGATCCCCCGACGGGTCGGAGAATCGGCGGGGGCCGGCGTCAATCCCGCCCCCGCCGTGTCCCGACACCAGAGATTCGGCGGGGGCGGGAATCGCGCCACACGTGTCGACGGGCCACCCCAAGCGATTCTCCGGCCCACGATGGGCCGAAGTCCCACCACTGTCATGCCGGTCCCGCTGGCGTCGATCAAACCAGCTGGCGTCGATCAAACTGCCTACCTTACCAGCGGGACCATGCGGCGCAGGCGGGCTCCGGAGTCCTGGGGGGGCATGGGGTGATCTGACCCAGGGGTGTGCCCCCACGGTGGCCTGGCCCGCAATCGGGGCCCACCGATTGGCTGGCGGGCCTGTGCCGAGGGGGCACTCTTTTCCTTCCGCCTTCGCCATAGTCTTCACGATGGGGGAGGCGGACGTGACCCCCTGCCCTGCGCATGCGCGGGGATGCGTCAGCAGCCACTGATGCTCCGGCGCATGCGCGGTCTTCCGCCGGTCGGCGAAGTCCCTTCGGCCCCGGCTGGCGTGGCGCCAAAGGCCGTTCCCGCCGGCCGGCGGGGCGCCAACCACTCCGGCGTGGGCCTAGCCCCTCAAGGTGCGGAGATGTCCGCACCTTTGGGGCGGCCCGACGCCGGAGTGGTTCACGCCACTCCATCATTCAGGGACCCCCCACCCCGCCAGGTAGGGGAGAATCCCGGCCATGAATTTTGAATTGGATCTAAACTGTCTACATCCGAACCACGGAGACCAATTAAAAGGTGGCACACATTGTTAACAGAAACCATAGGTGAAAAAAATCTCTTCAGGAGAGGAAGGAGGTCGGGGGCCGGGGGGGGGGGGGGGGGGGGGGGGGGTGATAAAGAGATAAATACTTACTTACAAAGTAAAGGCATTAAGTGATATAGATAAAGGCGGTAAATTGTTAACAAGGTGATGGCACTGTCATGGCAAACAAAAATAGTAGATCAGGCTCAATAGATACCTGGACATTATTTCAATCCTAACATGATGGCACTATAACCCAAAGTTCTATTGTTTAAATCCTCTAATCACAATCTTATAAAACATTAGATTTGCACATCAAGCCCAATACTGATTGAATTATTTCCATCTAGTACCTTCACCAGGAGGTACCATTTCGAGCTGCATGAGGACGTATTGAATTTTTTCACAGGTGAGAAGTTTAATTTTTACAGACCTGTTGCATTGAATGTAATCATGTTAGTTACTTTCCTTTGGAGGGGTGGACGAAGGCAAGGGTGCAGTTTTGTGTGTGGTAACAACCGTATACTGTTCCACAGTACTGATTCATGAAATTTTAGTTCAATGGGCATCACGTTGAAGTGAATCAAGCTCATCCTTGCGCAGGAGGACATTACGTTCACCCACCACATCACCTCACACCATAGGCCCAGCCTATTTCCCTTCCCAACTCCTCTTCCCATTTACTCTTGATCATCTCCACCTGCGCCCCACTCTTCTCCCCCAATCACCCTTCTATATCTTCAATCCTGCCCTCCCCCAACTCACCGGGAGCAGATTCTCCAATAGTGTGTACTCCAGTAGCTTGGGGAACGCCCTCCACTCTTTCTACACAAAGTCCTGCACCTACATATACCTAAATCCCGTACCTATGTGGGGTTCCTCTGGGTGCTCCAGTTTTCTCCCACAGTCCAAAGATGTGCAGGTTATATGGATTGGACATGCTAAACTGCCCTAAGTGTCCAAAGGTTGGATGAGATTTCAGGAATGGGATAGGGGGTTTGGGCCTCGGTCGAGTGCTCTTTCAAAGGGTTGGTGCAGATTCGATCGGCTGAATGGCTTCCTTGTACACTGTAGTGATTCTGAAGGAGAGAGTAGTGATGAATTTCACAGTGATGGGCCTTCGGGGTAAGTAATGGAAATAGTGTTCATTTTGATGAATATATTAATGACTTGGACATGGGTCTACAGGGCACCATTGCAATGTTTGTTGATGATGCAAAACTAAGCAGAGGGTGCTGTGTTCTATGCTTCCCCTGATCATGAAGACATGCATAGAATATGGGTGTGTGGTTGTAACAAGTATTTATTCCGACTGGAGGTCAAAACTGTCACTTTGTGTATTGATCATCAGCTATCTACATTGGTACCGTTACATACAGTTATATACATTGGTACAACTATGCATATGTGCATATCACCACAGAGGGGAAATAGTAACACTCTTCACGAAAACAAGAGGCAGACTGATAAAAGGTACAGGCACATGCAGAGATGTTGAAGTGATACATCTTGGTGGGATGAATAAGGAAAAGCAGTATAAACTAATTTGAAAGAGGGTCCCAGAATAGAGATCTGGAGGTGTATATACAAATCCTTTAAGATTGAAGTATAAGTTGAGAAGGATGATCAAAAGCGTATGGAATCCTTTGCTTTATTAATTAAGAATAGAGTACAAAACCAAAATGTTTTACTACACCTTTATAAAATACAGTTTAGGCCTTGGCTGGAGTATTTTGTTCAGTTCTGGGCATCACACTTTAGAAAGGATGTCAAGGCCTAAGAGCAGTTATGGAAGAGGTTTATTAGGATGGTATCAGAGAGAAGGCATTCAATAGAAAGGGGTACAGACAAATGCTTCTGTGGCCACAGGCGTGATGATATGTTGCCTGCATGGTGCCAGGGTCAGGGATGTCACAGAGTGGCTGCAGGGCATTCTGGAGAGGGAGATTGAACAGCCAATGATTGTGGTACACATAGGTACCAACGACATGGGTAAACAAAGGGATGAGGATCTGCAAGCTAAATATAGGAAGATAGGAGATAAATTAAAATGCAGGTCCTAAACTGCAGTAATCTCAGGGTTTCTCCCACTGCCACCTGCCAGCGAGAGCAGGAATAAGAGTATACATCAGATGAATGTGTAGCTGAAGCAATAGTGTACCAGGGAGGGATTTAGATACTTGAGGAATTGGGACTGGTTCTGGGGAAGGTAGGACCTGTACAAGCTAGATGGGTTCCACCTGGGCAAAGCTGGGACCAATATTCTCATGGGGGCTTTTGCTAGTTCTGTTGGCAACTAAGTATGAGGCAACACATTTCGGGAGGTCAAACAGTAAAAGGAAATACAAACTAAATGGGAATATACTGAAAGGAGTAGATGAAGTGAACGATCTTTGCGTGCAAGTGCACAGATCCCTAGAAGTAGTAATGCAGGTAGATAAGATTGTAAAGAATTGGCAGTATAGAATATAAAATGAGGGATACATGATGGAACTGTATAAAACAGTTTTTGAAGAGGTGACAAAGAAAATTGATGAGGGAAGGGCAGTGGATGTAGTTTATATGGCCTTTAATAAGGTGTTTGACAAGGTCCCACATGACAGACTGGTACAAAAACTAAAGTCACATGGCATTCGGGGTGGGCTGGCTAGATAGATACAGAACTGGCTTAGTTATAGAAGACTGAGAATAGCGATGGAAAGGTGATTTTCAGAATGGAGATCTGTAGCTGGGACCTCTGTTGTTTGTAGTATATAGATATGATCTGGAGGAAAATGTGGGTGGTCTGATTAGTAAGTTTGCGGATGACACAAAGATTGGCGGAGTTGCTGATAGTTCCGAGGATTGTCAGAGGATACAACATGGCCACAGAAATGGCAGATGGAGTTTAATCCAGACAAATATGAGGTGATGCATTTTTGGAGGACCAAATCTAGATGTGAATTATTCTGTAAATGGCAGAATGGGGCCTCACGGTAGCATGGTGGTTAGCATCAATGCTTCACAGCTCCAGGGTCCCAGGTTCGATTCCCAGCTGGGTCACTGTCTGTGTGGAGTCTGCACATCCTCCCCGTGTGTGCGTGGGTTTCCTCCGGGTGCTCCGGTTTCCTCCCACAGTCCAAAGATGTGCGGGTTAGGTGGATTGGCCATGCTAAATTGCCCGTAGTGTAAGGTTAATGGGGGGATTGTTGGGTTATGGGTATACGGGTTACGTGGGTTTAAGTAGGGTGATCATTGTTCGGCACAACATCGAGGGCCGAAGGGCCTGTTCTGTGCTGTAATGTTCTAATTCTAACCCTTAGGAACATTAACATGCAGTGGGATCTGGGCGTGCAAGTCCACGGTTCCCTAAAAGTGACAACACAGGTGGCCAAGGTGATTAAGAAGACATATGGCATGCTTGCATTCCTCAGCCAGAGCATTGAGTACAGGAGTTGGGAAGTCATGTTGCAGCTATATAAAACCTTGTTTAGACCGCATTTGGAGTATTGCGTGCAGTTCTGGTCAGCACATTATCAGAAGGGCGTGGAAGCTTTGGAGAGAGTGCAAAGAAGATTCATCAGGATGTTACCAGGTCTCGAGGGTGTTGGGAGAGGTTGAATAAACCAGGATTGTTTTCACTGGAAAGATGGAGGCTGAGGGGAGACCTGATAGAGGTCTACAAAATTATGAGAGGCATAGACAGGGTGGATAGTCACAGGCTTTTTCCAAGGGTGGGAGTGTCAATTACAAGGGGGCACAGGTTCAAGTTGAGAGGGGACAGTTTAAGGGAGATGTGCGGGGTACGTTTTTCATGCAGAGAGTGGTTGGTGCCTGGAACGCACTGCCAGTGGATGTGGTGGAGAAGGCTCATTAGCAACATTTAAGAGGCATCTGGATGGGTATCTGAATAAGGAGGAAATAGAGGAATATGGACTGAGTAAGGGCAGAGGTTTTTTTTTAGTTCAGGCATCAGGACCAGCACAGGCTTGGAGGACTGAAGGGTCTGTTCCTGTCCTGTACTTTTCTTTGTTCTTTGACACTGGTGAAGCCACAGCTGGAGTATTGTGTGCAGTTCTGGTCACCACATTACAGGGAAGATGCAATTGTTCTGGAGAGAGCACAGAGAAAATTTGCGAGAATGTTGCTCAGGCTGGAAAATTGAAACTCTGAGGAGGGATTGGAAAGGTTGGTTTCCTTAGAACAGAGAAGGCTGAGGGATAACATGATTGAGGTATGCAAAATTGTGAGGGGTAGGAATAGAGTAGACAAGAGGAAGCTATTTCTCTTGGCAGAAACTTCAAAAACCAGAGGTCATAGATTCAAATTTAGTGGCAGAAGGATCAGAGGGGGCATGAGGAAAAAAATTTTAATGCAGAGGGTGGGTGTCTAGAATTCATTGCCTGAGTTAATGGTGGAGGCAGAGACCCTAAACTCTTTTGAAAATTACCTGGATCTACACATTAGGTGCTGTGAGCTGCACGACTATAGCCATGTGCAGAAAGATGGGAGTGTCTTTGGGTTGGCATGAAAAAGATGGGCTGAATGGCCCCCTTCGGTGCTGTACCACTTCTATAGTTAAATGGTTCTCAGGTGAAGGGAGATCTGATGGAGGGGCTCAAATTCTTGTGTGGTTTTGATAGAGTGAATTAAGAGAAGCTGTTTCCAGTAATGGAAGAATCCAGAGAACACAGGGTGATTGGCAAAACTTGGCCAACATGAGGAAACTTTTGTTTTTACATAGAGATGTTGTCGTGGCCTGGGATACATTACATTAAAGGGCAGTGGAAGAAGCAAAATTAATTGAATAGTTCTACCAAAAATATAGCATAGGCACAACAGACAAAATGACTTCCTCCTGTGTTGTATCATTCCACGATTCCATGAGAAACACTTGGATGATTTCCCACATCCATTGTTCTTTTCCCAAACAGTATAGTCAGCCCATCCTTAAAACAAAAATCATTCCAATGCACTTTCAATCATAATTCTCTGCACTCACTCTAATACCATTTTAATAGATTTTAATGTGGACCAGAGCTGAGCACCATATCTTGCCTAAGGTCTAACCAATACGTTACAAAGAGGTATCAAAACATTTTTCATTCTTACTATAATGGGAATCAGGCAACAAGGCTCCAGTATTTACATGGATAGAAATTAGTTGTCATAGCCTCCGGAAAACGCAAAATGCAAGTACTGCAATGATCCTGCTGAATTTAATGGCAGAACATAATTTGAATGTTTTTCTCTCTGATCTCCAGCTAGCAGCCTGGCAAGCAGGGTTGGGTAGAGATCAGAGTGTGGGTCAGGTCGGGATGATCAGAGTTTGGGTCTGTGTGGGGTAGACTGGAGCATGGTTGGAGATGTGAGGAGGTTGTATGATGGATTGGGTGAAAGATGGGATTGGATCATTTATTTAGACAATGAGAATATCAGCTACCAAGAGAAACATGCAAGACTTCTTGTCCAAAAAGCATTTTGATTGATTCATCAACAAACTATAATGGTGAGAAGCTGACATATTGAGATAACATTTTGTCATTACAAATGTTAGCATACAAAATTCCATTATAAATGTTGACACTGGCAGTTTTAATATTAAATGTTGACACAAAAAGCTTGACTCAAAATCTGCGGTACAAGAAGTAAAGTTTGTGGACTGGAAGTGTATGCGATGTGCAAGATTTTTAATGTATAAAATTAAAAGTACATACCCTAAGTGACACTGGATTGTGTGAGATATCGCAAATTTTATTTGTTTCCACAATTTACATATTTGTTTTATTCTACTTGTTTACTGTTTGACAAATTCTTCTTGAGCTGACAAACAGGCGAAGAAGCCATTGTGATTGCTGTACCAATGCTCATTAATCTGAGTTCAGACACTGCAGTATCTCTGTATTACTAAGGTTAGATGTTCTGCTGGGAGACTAACTGAGGGCAGGCAATCCCATTGGAGTGAATACTTACATTATGCAGCACTGAAACTCTGTGTTGAAATTTGCACACTAGCTCGATAGCTGTAAGGTTAGGCTCAATCTTCTGAAAGATTATGGGTGCGATCTAATTGCTGCACCGTGCCAATCCATGGGTCGTGACGCGGCCAGTAAATCTCACAAGAGGCCCCTCGCGCGCGAGATTTACCTGGCTCGTCAAGCCTTGCGAAGCTAACAGAATCTCGGAAGACGTTTCGATCCGAATCCCGACCACAATGGGCAGGATCCGATTTGGCAAATTTGCATATTAATGTGAGCAGCTAGTCTCACATTAATATGCAGCTCACCTGATCTACCCAAGGCATTGGGATCTAATCCCTTCACCTTGGAGACCCCAGGCAAGCGCCCTTTAGTACTGGTCTCCACAAACTGGGACCAAGCGAAACAACACTTGAGGAAGGGTCTCACAGGGGATCGGGGCCCCTGGGTATCTGGGGTCTGGGCATGGTGGTATCCTGGCACTTCCGATGCCACCTGCACACCTTGGCGCTGCCAGCCTGACAACCTGGCAGTGCCACCTAGGCACCCTGACCATGTCAGCTAGGTGCCAGCTTGGCCCTGCCAGAGTGCCCAGGTGGCATTTTGCCCACACCAGGGATCGGGCCTGGAGGTGCCCTGTTCTTATTAGGTAGGAGGCTCAATGACCCCCTTATAGGTGTGTTGGGGGTCCAGGGGTCATGTTGGGGGGTCTTGAGAATGGCGGCCTGATCTCTTCCTGTAGTGACGAGAAGAGATCCTCAGTGAAGGAAATTAGACCTAAGTCCGATCTTGGCAGGGGTGTTCATTGCTGAGGGCCCAAGATAAAAGTCTCACTAGATGGCGGGGTCCATCTTGGCGCTGTGAGTGCCGGGAAACACTGTTTACAGAAATGGCCAATTTCAATCTTTGGAAACTATTGGACTAATACATTTACATCTTGTTTTCCACATTTTTACTTCCCAGTTAAGTTCTTTCACTGGTTTGTTCGTATCATTGGATTAGATGAACATATTGTCTTAAGAAACTTAGTTAATATAAAGCAATATTTCCTAAAGCATTAAGGGCTGAATATTCATCCTTGCTGTTTTTTAGTGCTGGTGTCTTGAATCATGATCAGCCCACGCACACTGGGATGGAGGTAGTCAGCATGCAAATTTTACATCGCCACTTCATTTACCTGTGTACAATTGAGCATCACATGCACTGCTGGCTGCATCTGTGCTCAGAAGGGAGCCAAGCGGCACATGCTAATAATATTTTTTTTAAAATATATTTAGAGTACCCAATTAATTTTTTCCAATTAAGGGGCAATTTAGCGTGTTCAATCCACCTACCTTGCACATCTTTGGGTTGTGGGGGCGAAACCCACGCAAACACGGGGAGAATGTGCAAACTCCACACGGACAGTGACCCAGAGCCGGGATCGAACCTGGGACCTCAGCGCCGTGAGACTGCAGTGCTAACCTACTGAGCCACCGTGCTGCCCGTACATGCTAATAATATGTGGTGCAGCCAGACTTCTGTTCTCAATTGCAGTCTGTCCCTCTTAAAGAAAAGCTTAATGAATGATACCGCTGCAATTGTAAACAAGGAAAATAGAAAACCTGGCAGAAAGAGAATTCCATGGTCACAGATGCAATACTGGAAGCCCTTGTGTGGAATTAGACAGGACGAAGGATGCTATGATTGTATTAGAGGACTAATAGTCTTTGAAGGATCACATCAGAAGGAATTGTGAGAAGTTGGCCAGGGAGGTTAATTCCCAACATTAGGCTCTGAAGACCAGGCAGCAGTGCCACAAGGAATGAAATGTTAGTTCATTCAAAACCCATTCACTTATCCAGAGTTACAATCAGGTCCAAGAAGTTCAGTGACCACATCTGAGTGATCAAGGCTAGTCAATCTATCTTCACATGAAGTTTCATAATCCTCCAAACCACTGGCCTCTCATGTTGCTCAATTCACCATATCCTATCACTCACCTAGCAGCACCCTTGACATTCAAGACTTATACCCAACATCCAAGTCCTCCACCTCACCATTAAGCACATGCTTATGCTGCCAACCTCACACCCAGCCCTCACTGCTCCAGACGCCTTCAGCTTTTCAGCTATAAGAGACACATTACTCAAACACAGTGCAACACAATCCATGATATTCAGCCCTCTGTTGCAGGACAAGATTGCATTGAATAGAAGGGAGGAAATCAGAGCCAGTGAGGGACAAGGATGACTGCATCTCCTGACTTCTATGTGGGATTTGGTTCTCCATAGCATGGAGCTGACTGCAACAGAGCTTGAAGAGAACATTGCTTGAGGATGATAGTGTGTTCCTGCCTTGTCCCTTCTCAATTCCCAGCTCACCCTCACCTTGCTACCTGGCATGGTGAGGAAGCTGCTGATGGTTTGACTGGGGATCTCTTGCTCTCCTCCCATCCACCTCCCCTCCTGTTCCCTCTCACAAGGCTTCCCATTCTGATTGACGAGTTCTGCAACAGTAAACTCAGATGAGGAGTTTGTTGGAGTGGTACACAGGAAAACACAGATGAACATGCACACTGAGATGCTGGGTGCATTGGCTGGTCTGTGACAGTCAAGGAGCATGCTGGAGTCTGGCTCCAACCTGGCAGGAAGAACGTGCAGCCTCTGCTCCATCTCCTATAGTGTTGCAGACCCAAAAATGCTGCACTTCTGACCCCATACCTGTTCCAGCCTTTTTGCGACAGGTCACCAAATCCTACTCCTTCCTGACCAAATCCAGGAACTTTCTACAAAACCTTCAAAAACATTCCGGCATACTTCTAGGGACTTTGCAATAAAATACGATTTTTAAAATTACCTCACCAGCAAGTTGGGTGTTTGGTGTTTTAAATAAAGTTAACACTGGACTCTTCCTGCAAGTGAATGTTTGATCTTTGGTAAGTACCGTGCAAATTCTTTGAATGGGCCCTTGTGGTCCAAATGTGGTAAATGGGTATCACATCAGGGCTATGTTGTGCACCAAAGTGCCACCTCTGGTGTGGCCTGCTTAGCAGGGCATGTGGAGAGAGGCCCAAATAAGCACCCTCTGTGTGTACTGGAAGCAGCTGAACCGGTGATATTATTAGGTCACACAGCCCTGCTGGCCAGGAAGGTGTTTGGCTTCTGCAATGCCATCCCCATTGGTGCCACAAATCTAAATTCATTATGTTATTGTATAGAACATAGAACAGTACAGCACAGAACAGGCCCTTCGGCCCTCGATATTGTGCCGAGCATTGTCCGAAACCAAGATCAAGCTATCGCACTCCCTGTCATTCTCGTGTGCTCCATGTGCCTATCCAATAACCGCTGGAGTCATGGTTGAAATTTCACCTTTAAAACAGGTACATTTGGAGAGAAATTAAATTAAATTATTTAAGAAGTGTTATTTTGTCATATGAAATATTACCCACCCAGATGGTTAACATCTGATTTGAGCTTGTTCCTGCAATTTTAAGTTGCAATTCACAAAGTCACATACCTCTCTCCTATGTTTTGCCTGTGTGAGCAGCAGCGAGCAGTGCTCTCCAATGTCCTTTCTGGTGCTAAATCTGCTCTTCGTTTTGTTGCAACCATTTGCTTTTCTTAGATTTAGCTTCTAACAACTAATAACGACAAAAAGCAATATCATAAATTAATCATAGTTTGGGATGACGGATGTGTGTTTAACGGCCTTTTCCCTTTCACTTATAAACTAAAGAAACATGGTGCTGCAAACACTTTCCAGGTTTTACAAACAAATCCAGGCACTAGAATATTAAACGAGTTCAGTTAATGGACTGGCAGTTTTTACCAGTTCACTTCATCTCTTGAATCCTTGCAGCTACTTCATAGGTTAGGCAACATGAAAACTCACTATGGCTAAAGCTGAAAGAGGTCCATAATGTTTCATTCATTCGTGCTTGTTGGTCCTTTCTTCACCTTTAATTTGATTTTGTTATTAGAAGTTGGTTACATCACCGTCATTTGCTGCTTTCCACATTGAATTAAGCCAAAAGTGGGACCTTGACTAATGTCATCTTTGTATGGTATTCAAATATTTTAAAAAAGGTTGCAAAGCTTATGTTTGTAAGAATGGCCTTTTAAGAAATCATAGAATTTACAGTGCAGAAGGAGGCCATTTGGCCTATTGAGTCAGAAAGAGTACCCTACTTAATCCCACGACTCTATCTTGTTCCTGTAACCAAGAAACTCCACCTAACCTTTTGGACACTAAGGGCAATTTTAGCATAGCCCAGTGTTTTTCAAACGTTTTTTCCGGGGACCCATTTTTACCAACCTGTCAATCTTCGGGACCCAACCCGGCCTACCTTCATTATCCACGCCACCCGACCTTCACGACTCACGCCGGTCGACCTTCGCGACCCACACCGGCAGACCTTCACGACTCACGCCGGTCGACCTTCGGGACCCAACCCGGCCGACCTTCGCTATCCATGCCGCCCGACCTTCACGACTCACGCCGGTCGACCTTCGCGACCCACACCGGCAGGCAGACCTTCGCGACCCTCGACAGCCGACCAGCACGACCCACCATTTTCTCTTACCTTGTTTATTGCTGACAAAAATGGAGGAAATAGTTTTGAGTCACTTTGGCCCCAATGGTCCCTTTGACCCCCCGAACCTGACCATATAAAAAAAAATGCAGCCGCACTACGCATGTGTGTCCGTTCATCAGTGTGCTTGCACCGATGATCGGGCACTCATGCGCAATGCGGCTGAATTTTCTTGATCTGTTCCTGGCCATTTTGAAGGCCGCTTACAGCCGGCATTATTAAAAGTCGGCTACTGCGGCTGTTGCGCGCAGATTTGTGCAATTGGGAGCGCCGTGACGGACGGCTCCACGACCCTCCCAACACCCGCCCGTGATTGCGCCCCCGAGTTTGACAATTCCTGGCATAGCAAATCCACCTAACCTGCACATCTTTGGGCTGTGGGAGGAAACCGGAGCACCCGGAGGAAACCCACGCAGACACAGGGAGACAGTGCAAACTCCACAGTCACCCGAGGCTGTAATTGAACCTGGGTCTAATAAATGTCTAGTAAATAGTTGCCTTATGTTGTACATTTGATTCTAGATCATTATACGTTTTTCATACATAGAAAATATAAACAGGAATAGGCCCTGCTCCACCATTATTATGATTCTAGCCGATCATCAAATTCAATGATTCAATGATACCCTGATCCTGCCTTCCTCCCATATTTCTTGATCCATTTTGCTCCAAGAGCTTTATCTGCAAATCTGGATATAATACATTTAGTTCCTTCATCCAAATAATTCTTAAATATTGTGAGCAGCTGGAGTCCTAGCACAGATCCCTGCGGATCCCACTAGTCACTACCTGCCATTCAGAAAAAGACCCATTTACTCCAACTCTTTGCTTCCTGTCTGCTAACCAGCTTTCTATCCATCTCACTGCATGACCTGCAATTCCAGGCACTTTAACATTACATAGTCATCTGTTGTGTGAGACCTTGTCGAATGCCTTCTGAAAGCCTAAATAAACCATATCCACTGGTTCTCCCTGGTCAACTCTGTTAGGTACATCTTCAAAGTATTCCAATAGATTTGTCAAGCATGATTTCCCTTTAGTAAATCCATGCTGACTTTGTCTTATTATACCACTGCTTTCCAAATGCTATGCTATGGAATCCTTGATAATAGACTCCAGCAACTTCCCCACTACCGATGTTGGCTCACTGATCTATAGTTCCCTGTTTTCTCTCTATCTCCCTTTTTAAATAGTGGGCTTACATTAGCTATCCTCCAATCTGTAGGAACCATTCCAAAGTCCAAAAATTTTGGAAAATGACCACCAAAAGATCTACTATTTCTAAGGTGATTTATCCATCTTTAATCTGGTCAATTCCTCAAAACCATTTCCCTACTAACACTGATTTCCTTCAGCTCCTTACTAAAACTTGTGTTTCTCAGAACTTCTAGTGCATTATTCATGCCTTCCTTTATGAAGACAGAAGCAAAGTGCAAATTTAGTTCCTCAGCCATTTCTTTGTTACCTGTTATGAATTCCCCTATCACGTTATGGTCGCTCTTCCCCAAGAGTTCGCTCACTACTAGATTGCCAATTAATTTTTTCTCATTGCACAATACCCAATCCAAGGTGGCCTGTTCCTTTGTTGGTTCCTCAATGTATTGGTCCAGAAACCCATCCCGTACAGTCCAGAAATTTCTCCTTTGTTGTACTGCGACTAATTTGACTCACCCAATACATATGCAAATTAAAGACACCCATAATCACAGATGTTCCTTTATCACATGCATCTCTGATTTCCCCTCTAATGCTATTTCCAACATCACCGCTGGTGACTCAACACAACTGATACAGATTCCACATAATTTGTGCTAATATCTTTCCTCAATATTGTATAAATATCTTCTTTAATCAACAATGCAACCGCACTGCCTTTTCCTTTCTGTCTGTCTTTCCTAGACACTGAATAGCCCTCAATGTTTACTTCTCATCCACGGTCACCTTGGATCAATGTCTTCATAATCCCAACTATATCATACCTTTGTACATCTATCTGCGCAGTTAATTCACCAATTTTACTCCAAGGGTTTAGGTACAAAACCTTAAGGCTAGTCCTTTTAACATTCTTTGCCCCTTTTCTACCATTTATTTACTGTGTCCTTATCTAATTCTGGCCCTTGATTTCTCTGCCTATCACTTTTCTTAATCTCCTTGCTATCTTTTTCCCTTGTTCTTGATTTCCCATACTCTGAATCCTTACATAGCTTCCCCCTGCCATTTTAGTTTAAACCCTCCCCAACCACTCCAGCAAGTACCCCCCCCCCCCCCCCCCCCCCAAAGTATATCAGTCCTGGCCCTGCCCAGGTGTAATCCGTCCAGTTTTTTCAGGTCCACCTCCCCACAGAATGTGTCCCAATGCCCCAGGAATTAAACCCTCCACCTCACACCATCACTTCAGCCATGTATTCATCCTATATATCCTGCTGTTTCTACTCTGACTAGTACATGGCACTGGTAGTAATCCTGAGATCACCACCTTTGAGGTCCTACTTTTCAAGTTGTTTTCTATGTCCCTATATTCTGCTTTATAAGGACCTCATCCCTTTTTGTACTGGCTATTCACCCTCCCCGTTCAGAATGTCCTGTAACCGCTCTGAGACATCCTTGGCTCGAGCACCAGGGGAGCAACATACCATCCTGGAGTCTCTTTTGCAGCCATAGAAACATCTATCTATTCCCACCACAATTGAATCCCCTATGACTACTAAATTTCTATGTCTTTTGCTCCTCCCCTAAGCAGCAGAGACAATCATGGTGTTATGGATTTGACTGCTGTTGTTATCCCTTGAGAGGCCATTTCTCCCAACAGTATCCAAAAGTAAAACTGTTTTTCAGGGGAATACCAGGAGATTCCTCTGCTGCCTACTTAATCTTTTGATCTGCCTGGTGGTCACCAAATTCCTTTTTCCTGTGGAGCCTGAGCCTGCAGTGTGATCACCTCTCTATACATGCTATTCATAATAATCTAATGGCTTGTGGATACTCCACAGTGTCCCCAGCTTCCGCTCCAGCTCTGAAACTCGAGATTCCAGGAACTGTAGCTGTGGACACACTTCCTGCACACATGCTGACCCTGGGAACTGGAAACGTCCCTGGTCTCCCACATAGGGCAAGAAGAGCAAACCACGGCTTGGAGCTCTCCTGCCATGTCTTACCCTTTTAAATTAACTTAATCCTTTGATATCAAATAATATTAACTAATATTAACTAGGGTCCTTCTTCTCTGCTCCTTGTTATTATAGAATATATAATAGAATATATAACTGTACTCGTCTAATCAGCTGTTTTGCTTTCCTTAGGTGATAAACACGTGCAGTATGCTTTCTTACAACCTTTTTAGCCACCTGGTTCTGCTCTCAGATTCATTTTTTCTTTACTCCTTTATCCTCCCATCTTCGTTCCCTAATGTTTTCCAATGACTTCACTCTTGAATTGTTTTTCAAGTTCAGCCAACTGCTGAGAGGTGTCCCTTTTAGCTCGCTCACTTTAATTCTCCGCTCTGACTCTCAGCTCCCGCTCTTTTAAAATCTCCGTTCTGACTCTCAGCTCCCGGTCTTTTTAATTCTCCACTCTGACTCTCAGCTCCCGGTCTTTTTAAATCTCTGCTGACTTGCAGCTCCCACACTTTTTAAATCTCCGCTGTAGCCACCTGGGGTGGCCACGTCCCAATTTCAAAATGGATACTTGCAAAGAGTACAGGGAAAATTGGACAGTGCTAAGGAAACAAGCAGGTGCAAGGTTTGCCTGTGGATTGGAATTTGCAGCTCCCAGACAGAACTGAAACTACAAGCCATTAGCATAGTAATGAGCTATCTCCGGGGACAAAAGAGAAACATTTAAGCAATCGGTACCAGGGCAGACTCCCCGGCGCCAGTGGAGACTAAAATAAAGGCAGGCCAACGGTTACCTAGGGCCCGCCCAGTGATCAAGCAACAACCCCTTTATTGGAGAGAATCAATACAAATGATTGGGACATGGTCCAATTAATTGGGGCCAAGTTCAGGAACCACCCAATAGGGCGCTAAACCCTTTGGGGTATAAAGACGAGTCCCCAAAGACAGATCGCTCTCTTCTTCTTCACCTTCACCTTGGCCTTTGGCTCTCAGCGATGAGAGACCCGCCAAGCACCAGCCAAGTAAGTCTAAGATCAACGCACGCTATGAGATAGGCGCTCCTAGCTACTATTCTATACCAGTTCGATGTGCATGAGTAATAATTGACTGTGTGTGTAAATAAATGTGCATTGATTTCAAACTTACTAACTGGTGTATCGAGTCATTGATCAGTATTCGGTTTTGAACCTTGTGGTGGTATCTAAATGATACCTGGCGACACTTGAGCAAATGTAATTAAAACAGAGCAAATTAAGGCAAGCAAAACAAGCAACACCGCTCACTTGCAGCTCCTGCTCTTTTTAAATCTCCACTCTGACTCACAGGTCCCTCTCTTTTTAAATCTCTGCTCTGACTCACAGGTCCCTCTCTTTTAAAATCTCCACTCTGACTTGCAACTCCTGCTCTTTTTAAATCTCCGCTGACTCTCAGCTCCCGCTTTTTAAAAATTTTTGTTCTGACTCAGCTGCCTATCTCACCTGTCTTGGGGGCTAGGTGGACGCCGGAGGGATTGGCCCTGCTCCAGCCGGCTGCGAAGGGACTGCGTGAGTTCGCGCATGCGCGGAACAGCCGTCATGATTTCGCGCATCGGTGGGCCCTGATCGCGGGCCAGGCCACCATGGGGGTCGGACCCCCCCCCCCGGAGGACCGTCTATGCCGACTTACCTGCCAGTTCCCGCCGTGTGGGCTCATCCGTAACCCAGACCGGCGGGACTGGCCAAAAACGGACAGCCGCTCGGCTCATCGGGGCCCGGAAAATCGCCAGGGGAGCCGCTGCCAATGGCCCCCGGCTGGTATGGCGTGTGTCCTGCAGGGATCAGAGAAACCCGCCCATGCTGTTAGGTGAATTGGATATTCTGAATTCTCCCTCTGTGTACCCGAACAGGCACCGGAGTGTGGCGACTAGGGGATTTTCACAGTAACTTCATTGCAAAGTTAATGTAAGCCTATTTAGAACATAGAACATAGAACAGTACAGCACAATACAGGCACTTCAGCCCACGTTGTTGTGTCGACCATTTATCCTAATCTAAGATCAACCTAATCTACACCCCTTCAATTTACTGCTGTCCATGTGCCTGTCCAAGAGTCGCTTAAATTTCCCTAATGACGCTGACTCCACCACCTCTGTTGGAAGTGCATTCCACGCTCCCACCACTCTCTGTGTAAAGAACCTTCCTCTGACATGTCCCCTATACCTTAAAATGATGTCCCCTCGTGACAGCCATTTCCGTATTCACTCAATCCATGCCTCTCATCATCTTGTACACCTCTATCAAGTCGCTTCTCTTCCTTCTTCGCTCCATTCAGAATAGCTCTAGCTCCCTCAACCTTTCTTCATAAGACATGCCCTCCAGTCCAGGCAGCATCCTGGTAAATCTCCTCTGCACCCTCTCCAAAGCATCCACATCCTTCCTATAATGAGGTGACCAGAACTGGACACAATATTCCAAGTGTGGTCTAAAAAGGGTTTTATAAAGCTGCAGCAAAACCTCGCTGCTGTTAAACTCAATCCCCCTGTTAATGAAAGCCAACACACCATACGCCTTCTTAGCAACCCTATCAACTGGGTGGCAACTTTGAGGGATCTATGTACGTGGACCCCAAGATCCCTCTGTTCCTCCACACTTCCATGAATTCAGCCTTTAACCCTGTATTCAGCATTCAAATTCGACCTTCCAAAATCAATCACCACATTTATCTAGGTTGAACTCCATCTGCCACTTCTCAGCCCAGCTTTGCATCCTGTCAATGTCCTGTTGTAATCTGCAACAGCTCTCAACACTATCTACAACTCCACCAACCTTTGTGTCATTGGCAAACTTACTAACCCACCATTCCACGTCCTCATCCAAGTCATTTATAAAAACCACAAAGAGCAGAGGTCCCAGAACAGATCCCTGCGGGACACCACTGGTCACTGACCTCCAGGCGGAATACTTTCCTTCCACTACCACTCGCTGTCTTCTTTCAGTCAGCCAATTCTGTATCCAGACAGCCAAATTTCCCTATATCCCATGCTCCCTAGCTTTCTGAATGAGTCTACCATGGGGAACCTTATCAAATGCCTTACTGAAATCCATATACACCACATCCACTGCCAACCTTCATCGATGTGTCTCGTCACATCCTCAAATAATTCAATGAGGCTTGTGAGGGTTGTGAGACATGACCTGCTCCTCACAAAGCCATGCTGACTATCTTTAATCAAACTATGTTTTTCTAAATAATCATAAATCCTACCTCTCAGTATCCTTTCAAATATTTTGCTCACCACAGACGTAAGACTTAATGGTCTGTAATTCCAAGGGATTTCCCTATTCCCTTTCTTGATCGGGGAACAACATTCAACTTCCTCCAATCATCCAGTACTGCTCCAGTAGAGAGTGAGGACGCAAAGGTCATCGCCAACGGTGCAGCAATCTCCTCCCTTGCTTCCTGTCGTAACCTTGGGTATATCCCGTCAGGCCCCGGGGGCTTATCTATCCTGATACTTTTCAAAATTTCAAGCACATCCTCCTTCTTAATATCAACCTGTTTGAGTCTATCAACCTGGTTCATGCTGTTCTTATGAGCAACAAGGTCCCTCTCTCTAGTGAATACTGAAGCAAAATATTAATTTCAGGCCTCCCCTATCTCCTCAGACTCTAGGCACAAGTTACCTCCACTCTCACTCTGATCATCCTCTTATTTCTCACATGTGTAGAACGCCTTGGGGTTTTCCCCAATTCGTCCCGCCAGAGCATTTTCATGCCCCCTTCGAGCTCTCCTAAGTCCATTTTTGAGTTACTTCCTGGCTACCTTGTAACCCTCTCGAGCAGTGCCAGATTCATGCTTCCTTAACCTTACGTAAGCTTCCTTCTTCCTCTTGACTAGAAGCTCCACTTCTCTTGTCATCCAAGGCTCCTTCATCTGAACATTCCTTCCTTGTCTCAGTGGGACAAAACTATTCAGCACTCGCAGCAAGTGCTGCTTAAACAACCCCCACATTACTGTTGTGCATTTCCCTAAGAACAACTGTTTCCACTTTATCCTCCTCAGCTCCTGTCTCATAGCAGTATAATTTCCCCTTCCACAATTAAATACCTTCCCATCCTGTCTGTTCCTATCTCTCTCCATGGTATAGGTCAAGGAGTTGTGGTCGCTGTCACCAAAATGCTCTCCCACCGAGACATTGGACAACTGGCCTGGTTCATTGCCAAGCACCAAATCCAATATGGCCTCCCCCCTAGTTGGGCGATCTACATATTGAGTCAGGAATCCTTCCTATACACACCTGACAAAATCTGCTCCATCCAAACTATTTGCACTAAGGAGGTTCCAGTCAATATTAGGGAAGTTGAAGTCACCCACGACAACTCTGTTACTTCTGCACCTTTCCAAGATATGCCGCCCAATCTGTTCCTCTATCTCTCTAAAAAAAACTCCCAATAAAGTGACTGTTCCTTTCTTGTTTCTGACTTCCACCCATACTGACTCAGTAGACAAACTCTCCTCGTCTTCCTCCTTTTCTGCAGCTGTGATGCACTCCCTAATTAACAGTGCCACTCCCCCTCCTCTTTTATCTCCCTCATTATTCTTCTTAAAACATCTAAACCCTGGAACATCGAACAACCATTCCTGCCCCTGTGAAATCCATGTCTCCTGATGTGTTAGGCAGGTTGGTTCGACATTGACTGCAACTGGATGCAGGGAAGCTAGAAACAAACGTCTGACACAGGAGATGATCCAACACTGTTTTATTTAACTATGGACTGCTGTACATGTTAGCTGTGGGTTGACACTCTACTAATCCAACTGATGACCTCTTGCTGGCTTGACCAGAGTTACTAGCTACCGCATGGTAATAGTGCTGACTAACTTGTGCACTCTGACTGTCTCAGTAGTTGGGTCCTGAGAGAGGGAGAATCTTAATGCCTTGTGGGCTTTATAGTGGTGGTGTCCTGTCTGGTGATTGGTTGTTCTGTGTTGTGTGTTCATTGGTCATCCTGTGTGTCAATCACTGCCTGTCTGCATCTCATTGTATACATGAGTGGATATTATGACATCTCCGTAATGGCCACAACATCGTAGTTCCAAGTCCTGATCCATGCTCTAAGTTCATCTCCCTTATTCCTGACACTCCTTGCATTGAAACAGACACACTTTAACACATTCCACTGAGTGCAACTTTGCCCTATCAACTGTCTACCCTTCCTCACAGACTCGCTGGATACTACTTCTGCCAGTTCAACAGCTATCCTATCCTCTGACCCATAGCTCTGATACCTATCCCCCTGCCAAACTAGTTTAAATCCTCCCGAAGAGCTAACCTCCCACCTAGGATATTGGTGCCCCTCCAGTTTAGGTGCAATCCGTCCTTCATGTACAGGTCCCACCTTCCCCAGAAGGTATCCCAATGATCCACATATCTGAAGCCTTCCGTCCTGCACCCGCCCTGTAGCCACCTGTACAGCTGCACTCACTTGCACGTGGCACCGGTAGCAATCCTGAGATTACTACTCTGCTTGTCCTGCTCTTTAGCTTCCAACCTAACTTCCTAAATCACTTTTTAGATCCTCATCCCATTTCTTAGCTTGTGGCAATAAAGTTGTAAAAAATTATTGATCTGCGCTCTGACTCACAGCTTCCGCACTTTTTAAATGTCCACTCTGACTATTGGCTCCCGCTCTTTTTAAATTTCAGCTGACTCTCAGCTCCCTATCTTTGTAAAATCTCTGCTCCGACTCTCAGCTTCCACTCTTTTTAAATCTCCACTCTGACTCTCAGCTTCCACTCTTTTTAAATCTCCACTCTGACTCTCAGCTTCCACTCTTTTTAAATCTCTGCTCTGATGACTTCCAGTGGCGGCCATTGTGTGAATGGGCGCACATTTGGTGGCTCCCGCTCGTGGCCTTTCTTTTGGACCTTTTCCCCAATTAACGGGTGGATGTGAGGAGGCAAAAAGGTGCAGGAGTGTTAGTAGAAGAGAGTGACCCATTGGTGTATGGAGCTGAGGGCCAGAAGTGATCGCAAAAGAACAGACTGCAAAAGTTGGTGCGGTGTCTGCGATGCTCGTGGAGATGGCGTAGGGTCAGCGAGTGGCCCTGCGGCTCAGTGGTCAACAGAGCAGCTGGTGGACTTCCTGAACGAGACATTCACTCAGCAACGCAACGAGGATCTGGAGGACCTGGCCCAGGCGGTGGATTTGATTAAGGCGATGATCAACCGCATGGAGACGAGGCTGGAGGCTCAGGCGATCCAGAAGATGGAGGAGGTGCAAGGGAACATGAGGAGCAGTTCGCATCAGTGGCAGCGGAGATGGGATCAGCAGAGGCGGCTCTGGGAGAAAGTCGAAGACCTGGATAACCGGTCACGCAGGCAGAATATTAGGATTGTGGGCCTGCTGGAGGGGAGTGAGGGAGCCGACGCTAGCCCGTCTGTGGGGAAGATGCTGGAGAAACTGCTCGGAGAGGGTGCATTTGCACTGCCTCTGGAGGTGGACTGAGCGCATCGAACGATGGTGCTGTATTTGCACCGTTTCCTGGACAAGGAGCGGATCATGAGTTGGGCCAGGCAGGCAAGGCGCTGCACCTGGGAGGGCAGTGAACTTGAAATATATCAGGACCTGGGTGCAGAGCTGGCCTAGAGGAGGGAGAGTTTCATTAAAGCCAAGACAGCCCTCTTCAAGAAGGGTGTGATGTTTGTACCCAGCACGTCTGTGGGTGACTTATGGAATGTCGGAGGAGGCGATGGAATTTATCAGAGACAATGGACTGGCAGGAGAAGGTGGACATTGAACTTTGGTGGAGATGCTTTGGTGCTGTGTTGAACTTGTTGTTTGGGGCCATTGTTCGGCTTCAGAATTGTTTTTGCTTTTTGTTGGAAGGTAGGGCATTGATCTCTTCTATTGGGCTTAGGGAGGATTTGTTTTTGTTTGCACTAGCAGGATGATTGAGCAGTGGGAGGGGAAGCAGTGGGGGATAGGACGTTAGGCGCCAAAGGGCAGGGACTGCAAGGCTAGCTGGGCGGGCTAGTTCACGGAAGCGCAGTGGGGGTGAGCAGAAAGTTAGTGGGGTGATGGGGTAGGGGTTGTTGTTTGGGAGACTGGGCGGGGGGAAGGGGACATACTGCTGACCGGGGAAGGGCTTTTAACATGTAATAGGAGGATCAATGATGGTGGGCGCCCAGGGATGGGCCTGAGGAGATGCAGGACGCGGGCTGGAGGCTGGCCCAAGTGGGCCTATGGTTGAGCGGAAAAGGGCAGGGGGTTAGGGTGCACTCCAACCAGGCTGATCATGTGGAATGTGCGAGGGTTGAATGGGCCGGTCAAGAGGGCCTGTGTGTTTGCACATTTAAAAAGATTAAAGGCGGATGTGGCCATCCTACATCTAAAGGTGAGGGCCAGACCAGGAAGGAGTGGGTTGGGCAAGTATTTAATTCAGGATTGGACTCTAAAACAAAGAGGGTGCCGATTTTGATCAATAAGCAGGTGGCGTTTGAAGTGGGAAGTATAGTGGTGGAGTCTGGGGGAAGGTATGTTATGGTGAGCGGGAAACTGGAGGAGATACTGGTGGTGTTGCTGAACATCTATGCCCTGATGTTGAATTTATGAGGCTGGTGCTGGGGAGGATCCCTGATCTGGGGTGGGATTCTCCAATCCCCGCCGGGTCAGAGAATCCCAAGGGGGCGGCGCGAATCCCACCCCGATGCCAGCAGCCGTATCCTCCGGCGCCGGTTTCTGGATGGGGGTGGGATTCCTGCCAGGCCGATGGGGCTGTTGGCAGCAGCCGCCCCTGCAATTCTCCGGGCCCGATGGGCCGAGCGGCCATCCGTTTCTCGACCAGTCCTCGCTGCCGTGGATTAGACATGGTCCCACACGGCAGGACCGGGCAGGTAATTTGGCTGTGGCAGTCCTCGGGGTGGCGCGGGAGGCTCTGACCCCGGGGGGTGCCCCCACAGTAGCCTGGCCCGCAATCGGGGCTCACCGATCTGTGCATGTGCCAGAATACGCCGGGGGGTCTGTACATGCGCGGGATCACACTGGCCCTTTAGCACATGCGTGAACTCGCCCAGTCCCTTCAACGCCAGCTGACGTGGCTCCAACCCCTCCGGCGTCCACCTAGCCCCCGGAAGTACAGAGAATTCCGTTACTTCCGGTCGGCCCTACAGCGGAGTGGCTCGCGCCATTTTTGGCGCCGCCATCGCGCCGATAGCGGAGAATCCCACTAAAGGACTCTCATCAGTTAATTAGGGGAGGGGACTTCAATGCGGTCCTGGATCCAAGACTGGACCGGTTGAGCTCGAGGTCGGGGAAGGTGTCGGCAATAGCTAAGGAGCTCTGGGGTTTCGTGGAGCAAATAGGAGGTGGAGGTGCGGATTTGGAAGACCGAGAGCGAAAGAATTTTCATTCTTCTCCCATCTGCACAAGTTATACTCCCAAATAAACTTTTTTGTGTTTGATAAGACGTTGTTGGCAGGGATGGTTGATATTGAGTATTCAGCAATATTGGTGTTGGACCATGCCCTGTACTGGGCAGACCTACGAGTGAGCAAAGGGGGGGGGGGGGGGGGGGGGGGGGCAGCGCCCGCAATGAAGGCTGGATGTGGGACTGTTGACGGAGGAAGAGGTGTGTGAGCGGGTGAGGGAGACCATCCGGGGATATGTGGAGATGATTAATACAGGGGAGATTTTGGCAGGTACGGTTGGGAGGCACTGAAGACAGTGGTCAGGGGGGAGTTTATTTTGGTTCAGGCACAGAGGGAGAAGGCGGAGCAGGCAGAGATAGAGAGGCTAGTGGAGGAAATGCTGCAGGTGGACAGGAGATATGCGGATGCCTTAGAGGCGGGGCTGCTAAAGGAGCGGCAGAGGCTGCAGATGGAATCTGGGCTATTATCTACGGGAAAGGCGGTGGGGCAGTTGAGAAGAGTGAGAGGGGCGGTATATGAGCATGGGGAGAAGGCGAGCAGGATGCTGGTGCACCAATTGAGGAAGCAGGAGGCAGCAAGGGAGATTGGGAAAGTGAAGGACACAGGTGGGAAGATGGTCTTGGTCCCGGAGGGGGTAAACAGTGTGTTTAAGGACTTCTAGAGTAAGCGATACGAGTCAGAAACCCCAGCCAGGAAGGAGGGGATGAGGCGGTTTCTGGAGAGGTCGGAGTTCCAGGAGGTGGATGAGGAGTTGGTTGAAGGCCTTGGGGCCCCAATTTGGCTGGTAGAAGTAGTGGAGGGGCTGGAGGCGATGCAATCTGGTAAGGGCCCGGGTCTGTATGGGTACCTGGTGGAATTCTACAAGAAGTTCTCAGGAGTATTGGGACCGCTGTTGTTACGTACTCTCAATGAGGCAAAGGAGATGGGAGTACTCCCACCGTCGTCACAGGCATCGATCTCCCTCATTCTAAAGCGAGATAAAGACCCCGAACAATGTGGGTCATATAGACCGATTTCCCTGCTAAATGTAGATGCCAAACTGTTGGTGAAGATCTTGACCTGGAGGATCGAGGACTGTGCCAGGGGTAATAGGGGAGGACCAGACGGTCCTGTGCAGTCATATTAAAATTCATTCATTTTAATACTGGATAATTTCAAAGCGAAAACAGACTTTGAAATACCAAGAATTGATGGTGCCTCATCCTCACCCCCCAAAATCTGACCAATTCAAGATAAATATCCACACAGGGTGGAATAGCCATAAAATGGGGCAATCCATTCAAAAGTCCATTGACTTTGACAGGACAAAATCCTGCTGTCGTAAAATTCCGCCCATGTATTATTTTAAATGCTTTCAGGCCTATCAGAAACAACTTTTACCAAGTTCCAGTTTAACTTTACGTTATTCTCGGCATTGATGGAATCATCCCAGTTTAAGTAATTTGGGTCAGAAACAGAAAATACGGGACAATCGCAGCAGGTCTGACAGCATCAGTGGCGAGAGGACGCAGCTAACGTTTCGAGTCTGGATGACTCTGTCAAAGTTGGAGAGAACTGGAAATAGGGTCAGATTTATACTGTTGTAGGGCGGGGTGGGAGCGGTGGGGCTGGATAGAAGGCCAGTGGTAGATGGAGATTGACAAAAATGTTGTGGACAGAAAGACAAAGGGAATGTAAATGGGGGTGTTTAAGACTAAGAAGGGTATTGGTAGTGGCACATAAAGAGCTTAGAATGTGTTAACAGCAAAGCAAAGGTGAGCAGTGTGTGTCGAATAGCAACTAAGAACAGATGGTCCAAGTGGGGTGGGGAGTCAATGGTGAGGGAAAAACAGTTCAATGGAAGAAATGAAAATAAATCAATAGAGATAAAAATGGGATGAAGGTGGAGGAGAGAGTTCACAATAATTTGGGTGATAGGGGGAATCAGCATAGACAAATACCAGTGTCACGGCTCCACTCCTGCCCAGAGGAAAGGTAGCAATAGGTTATGGAAAATGGTCTGTTCAGACTCAGGCTAAGAGCCTGGATAATTATAAATGATAATTTGGTGATTGTTACCAGTGAGGCAGGGGATAACTTTTAAGTGAATCAGCAAACCCATGATGGTGGTGCTCCATTGTCATTTAGACATACATTAGTGATCAGAACAATAGCAAACAATTGGGGAGATTAATGATAAAAGTAAGGGTGATTATTTTTTATTTAAAATTTTTTTTTTTTTAATTTAGAGTACCCAATTAATTTTTTCCAATTAAGGGGCAATTTAGCGTGTTCAATCCACCTACCTTGCACATCTTTGGGTTGTGAGGGCGAAACCCACGCAAACACGGGGAGAATGTGCAAACTCCACACGGACAGTGACCCAGAGCCAGGATCGAACCTGAGACCTCAGCGCCATGAGACTGCAGTGCTAACCTACTGTAGCCACCGTGCTGCCCAGTAAGGGTGATTATATGGAGCTGTTTATTATTTATCTGGATTATCCCAATTAATATTAACAGAAACATGACTCTGCAATACAGATTCACTACAATGCTGTCAGGGTAGATATAAGCAGACTGTTTTTGAATTAAGAATAAGGAGCCATAAACAGCATTGTGAGGATGTGGAACTCAAATCCAGAGTCCATTGTTGAGACAGAAATTCCAGCTCCGATTTGAACTGAACATAAGAGGCCTGAGTGTGGCTGTCAGGGCAAGTGGCTGTTTTGCCCTGACTCACCAATATGAGGCTTGGACTATTGCAGTTCCTGGGATTCAGTACTGTGTATGGCCTGATTCCCATCTGAGCCTAGAAGGATGCGGGATTCCAGACAGCAGGAAAGTGCACAGAAGAAATTCACCGTTGGAGACGACAAAGAATCCATCAGACGATGTAGATTTAGTGATTGTTGTGAGTAGAGATTGTTTTGGGGGGGGGGGGGGGGGTGACGTTGGGTAATGCATAGTTGGGAGGGTCAGGGATGATTAGGGTCTGGAGGGGGTTCAAAGATCATGAGGAGCTGAGCTGATGAAAGATCAGAGGTGTGTTAAAGACCAGGGCAGATGGGAGAGTCAGAGATGGGGGTTCCATGGTCACTGGAGGAGAGGGGAGGGGGTCACTGATTCGGAGGTGTCATTTACTTGGAATTGTGAGGGAAGATCATGGAGATGGAGGGGGAGCTTATCGGTTAGCTCATTGGATCCTGTCCTCTGGGTCACAAATAGTGCCTTAACACACTTAGTGGTGGATCCAGCCCTTCCTGTTAATTATTGTGTCTCTGGGAACACAGTCACTTTGGGTTCAGAATTGAAATCCTGTTAAAATGATGGCATGCAGCCTCCTCCAAAGCTTTCAGCCAACCTATTCCCCTCCCTTCCTGCGGGCAGATTGGTCACCTGACCATCATTCCACCTCCATTAATGCTAGAAGTGGACTGGTTTTGAGGCACGTTGAGATCCTGATTCAGATTTTTAACATTTTGGCCTGCTCCCCAAACCAAACCAAATCCACCCATTTTGTGGGCTTCCAGGCTGTCTGCTCCCAGGCCAAGTAGCAGTTCAAACATACAAATGGTGAAAAGGTCCTGTTGTACTTACCATCTCCTATTGTAATATTTCAGACTGCTCTTCAGCAGAAAATAGATATCCCTTAAAAACATGCAAACCAGTGGTTGGAAAAGTATTTTTTTCCAAAACAGAGGCTAAAGATTAATTTAAAAAAAAACAGAATTCTTCCATCTCCTTAAAGGAGGATCAGCAATCTGCAATTGTTCACCATTTTTATTTGTGTAAGTATCATTAAATTAGTGGCCCAAGGGCAGCATGGTGGCACAGTGAGTTAGCCCTGCTGCCTCACGGCGCCGAGGTCCCAGGTTCGATCCCGGCTCTGGGTCACTGTCTGTGCGGAGTTTGCACATTCTCCCCGTGTCTGCGTGGGGTTCACTCCCACAACCCAAAAAGATGTGCAGGCTAGGTAGATTGGCCATGCTAAATTGCCCCTTAATTGAAAAAAATAAATCGGGTACTCTAAATTTATATTTAAAAAAAGAAAATTAGTCGCCCAAGTGTTTTGGGTCTCACAATGCTCCAAAAACGCGAAAGTAGGCAGAAATTGCACACCACCGGAGTTAAAACTGAGGAAATTTTCAGATCGATTTCCAATGTCATAATTAGTGATCAACTTTATTAAACAAAAAATAACAAACCACTTTATATTACTGGACAGCTTGATCAAGGTGGAGCTCTCGTGATGACATAGACTCTCAGGCTTCACCAGAGTAAAACTGAAATATTTATCGTACGACACCTTCCACCAATTTTAGAATATGGTTACATAGTCCCCAAGATGAATTGGCAGATAAAAATAATCAAATGTGATGTTACTACCATTGGGCTGATGTTTACTGCATGGTAACACTTATAATGCCTGTGTTCATTTTACTTACAAGTTTAATAAGAGATCATTTGTCATACACAAAAAGCACTTTTCTCCTTCTGAAATGGATTACTTCACAACAACCTTTTGACAGAGGGCATTGAAAATTAGTCGGATGGCAAAATCTGGTTTCCACCACAAATTCAACAGCAGATATGTTTTTCCAGCTTTAAGGAGACTGTACTCTATGACGTTAACCTCAGTATTTATCTTCCCTCTTATCTCCACTTTTAAACAGAAACATTAAAGGTTTATGATTTAAATGGATGAAGTTCTTCAAACACTTTAACAAAATTAGAAAATATACTTCTGAGCAATTTATTGACCAGAGCAACATACTCGCGCATGGCCTGGCACCCTTCAAATTGTTTTCAGCTGACCCAACAATGACTCGTCAGAGTTAAGTAATACGATACCCATCACATGCTGCTAATTAAACACATTTCAATGTGAATTACACCTTTCCCTTAATGTGTGGTGTAAAGACCTGTGCAGCAATGACAAGTTTCTAATTTGTATCAGGCCAAAATAGATTCAGATGCTGCTTGTTTGCTGTCCTGAACTTCACAGTTTACAAAAATGTGAAAAACATCCAACAAGCGGAATTTGATAAAGTCATTTTTTAAAAATGCGAAATCTCCCGATAGGATGTGGATCGTCATCAACTTGAGTGAAGTTTATGTGTTTGCTTTTACCACACAAGGAAATATAGGCTTATCTGCACTGTAAACTGCATGTTTATTTTCTGCAATTCAGTATTCTACACAAAGGAGGGGGTGGGAAGATACAAGATCCAGTCTCTAGATCAGGTAGGTACCATTGCGTAAAAGCCTAAGGATCTTAATAGACTGATGGGTGCGATTTGTGTACAATGAGGGAAAACAACTGCTGGCTTATCTTTACAAATGGTATTAAACCTGAATTGTTGCCTCACACTTATGAAGCTGTGGGTTTGAGCATACCTACTATGTTTGGTGTAATCATTATTTGTAGGATTTGTTAATCAAAAGAAAGGATAGGTCAAGCTCTGTAGATGCCAGGTGTTGTGTTTTCTCTTGTATATCTGTGAATGAAATTTGCCTTTGTTGATTTTCTTCCATTCATAATCCAATTGCAATAAATACAGGTCTCTCTAATTTATTTTCCATATTAGTAGAAAAATAAATACGGCTCACGTGTTATCATCTAGCTTTACTGTGACTAAAATACTTAATCATAATTAAAGTATTTGAAACTCAGTTAATGTCTGGAATGAACTGATTTTGACTGGTTCTGAGCTGTGGGTTCAAATCCACTGAGTTTAGCTTGGTCCAATTGTGGAGACAGACCATCACCAGGTGCTGGAACATATCCAGCAGTCAGACAGTAACATTGGTGAATGGTGCTCACTGCCAACTGGTTCCGTGAGGATTTTAAATACAGTTTGAAAAACGTTGAGAGTTTTTAAAAAACAAATCACAAAATGATGACTAAAATGATGACATTCTACTGTGAAATGGAGCTGGTTTGGGATTGCTGACTTGTGGTCTGTCCAGTATCCATCAGTAAGAACTTTGTGCCACTTTGTGCCCAAATAAAATCCAGTCTGGAAGCTCAAATGCTTGATTATTAAAACACATGGTGATTAAGCTTTTCACAATGTGAATGGAGCACAAACAAACTGAAGGTCGGTCATAGTTAAGAGCAATGCCATATGAAAGGAAATGATTCAGAAACAAAACAATGTCAGGAGTGCAGGAAGGGGAATTTGTATTTTAGTTTGAGTAACAGCAGCTATAAGGTACAAAAAAGATATTCATTCTGTGCACTGTCATTTCTTTTCTGATATTAGCATTGAATGATGTAATTAGCAAAACAATGTAACTTCAGAACATTCGGGTACCGAAAGCTAAAGTGTCATTGACATCTCTGGCTGGATGAGCGCAAAGCTGATCAACAATGTCTGAAACGTTGGAGATGGCTTTACACAAGCGCTGAATTATAGTGAGGTGATATCGCTAGTCGTGAAAATTTTAACTTTTGACAGACCAAAGTTAACTCCTCTATAAAACTCTTTCTAGCCAGGAAACTGATCACATTTTCTTGTTTAACACTGCATCTTAAGTATGAACTTCCCCTAAAATGCATGCAGCAAAATTTGCCACTTGTTAAGTGCTTCATGCTGGGGAAGTAACCTTTCCTCTGGTACTGATCTTGTGGTTCCTTTGCCCTGAGTAAGAGATAAAGTATCGAGATGGGTTTAATACCCATCAGTGTGATGAAGTTTGGCCTGTTCATTTAAGGACAAAATTCAGAAACAAATGGCTACATGAAATATTGATTACCTTCAAAATGCCATGTGGCATCAATATTTGAATAAGTTTATACCTCATTCAATATTTTTTTATCCTGTAGATATAGTGTATCTGCTCTATGATTCATTTTCTCACATGTAGCTACCACTGAAACCGCTTTGATCGAATGGGTAAAATGAATACAGTCTCCATAAATAGTATGCCTACTCTATGTACAAAATGTTACTGTGGCAGTGCTGTGAAATGTTACAATTTAAGCTTGTCTCATTTCTGCGATATTCTTCACAGTTTCATCCCGTTCTTGAAGCAAAGGAGTGGGATTTCTTTGTGTAATTTTCCTTAAGTGTATGAGATAGGGGGTATAATTCAGCCAACCCTCCTCCACCTGAACACACGTCCATAAGTCGTTAATAAAGCAAAAATATAAATGATCTGCATTATCCAACAGAAGACTCTTAATTTACTTCCAGTTATTTACAATTCATTTCTTCACTCAAAGTGATGGTTACTTTGGGGCACGTTCCTGTTTGGAAGAGAGTGCAGACATAAGCCATTTGTCACTGAGGTTTTTAAACAGTGCTGCATTAAGTATTTAAGTTGCTTGTGTAAGCTTTCTTTAACAATGTCTGCACGTGATATGCAGGGAGTTTGTGGCATTTTTATTTCACTACAAAGCTATAAACTTAATAATTAACATCAGCACCATTTTACTGTCAGTCTGAACAGCAGGGGACAATGTTTCGTGAACAGCTTTGCAAAGACAAAAGACAAACTGAACGTTCTATTAACATTGCATCTTTTACTAGTTAACATTCCTTTCTCTGATTAGAGGGTGAAGTTTCAACTAAATATTCTGAATGAAAGTATGGTAGCGTATACGAGCAACTAGCCATTTAAAAAGGTTTAATTTCCTAACATTCTACTGCATAAATTTCACTTCCTTCCCCCAATATTTGAGCAGAGTGTAAAAGATGTTAATGACAAATCGATGCGTCTCTCGAAGATGGATCACAAAACCCAAGGACGTCATCATTCAGCAAAACAGTTGTTGCTGTCTCCTCTGTTTCTTTTAAAGGTCCTTTTTAAAATAGACCAGTTTTAACAGAGAAAGCTTTATTAATAGTTATAATAGACAGTTTTGTTGCAGGATTCCATGAGCCATTACAAAGTCCTTCAGTTTTCTCTGGGCTAATTGTACTTAACAGCCTTGAATCAAGCTTGTGCTGTAAATTCACCAATCCGTGAAGTCACTTCAGTTTAAGTTGGCCCTCTGTGTGCTTTTAAAATCGCATGACACACTACTTTTCAACCAACCAGCATGTTTCTTGCTATGTACACTGTCTGGCGCAGCTAACCTGATACAAAACATCGCTGCATTTTGGCAATATTACCTGCAGCACAGATGACACTACAGCACTAATCCATCACATTGGGTGTAGTTACTTTTTTCCTTTTTAAATTATGAGTCCTGTAGAGTAGACTAATGGGTCAACTGAGGCTGCATTGAAGGAAAGTGGCCTGAAGTATGTGCTGTACCAGCCACGGTTTCGTTGGAGTGTGGAAACGTTGTCAGTACATGGTTCAGTTTGATAATTGTCCCTCAGTACAGGATGGATGTTTTCATGTATGTTCTATCTGCAAGAGAACAAAAACATTAACGTACATCAGGAACATAATCTATTTAAATTTCAAATTGGACGTGGGTGGGGGCACAGGGGAAGGGGTTCAGAAGTCTGATGACAACAGGAATAAGAAAATGATGGAATGAGAATTCAGCCCATTCACTACAATTCATCTTCCAAATTCTGTTTTAGTACCCAACCTAACCATTTCCATAACCAGAAGATTGAATCCTTCCAATTTAATCTACTTCCTTATTAAATATTCAGATCATCGCTGAGCAAACGTCCAATCAATAAGCGAATAGTTTGCCCCACAGAGTGGAATCAAACTGATGAGCAATGTTACAATTGGATGCTGTAATGGAAGAGTTGCATTAGTGGAGAATGTCACTCATCCTTGGTTATAACTTGGCTCAGGGCACCAAACAGACGGGAATTCCTAGATTTGTCTTTACTGTTGTACTCTAAATATGGATCCACAAAGGTTCTGATGAAAGGTCATCAATCCAAAACGTCTCTCCACAGGTCCTGCCAGAGTATTTCCAGCTTTTCTGTTTTTATTTAACATTTTCACTAGTCTGTCTCGCAGCACGCAATTCGTTAAACTTAATTCTAATTACTCTAGATTTATTCAAGGAGATAATTTGTTTTTTTTGCACTTCATTCACCTGCATCATTTGGATATAGAATAATAATCAATTAATGTCACAAGTAGGCTTCAATGAAGTTACTGTGAAAAGCCCCTAGTCGCCATATTCTGGCACCTGTTCGGGGAGGCTGGTACGGAAATTGAAGCCGCGCTGCTGGTCTTGTTCTGCATTACAAGCCAGCTGTTTAACCCACTGTGCTAAACCATTTTTCAACTATGTCCCCGTTTTGGATCAAATTTGCCCAAGGTGCAAACAGTCACCTTCACAGTATTCTAGTAATAATAATCTTTATTATTGTCACAAGTAGTCTTACATTAACATTGCAATGAAGTTGCAATGAAAATCTCCTAGTCGCCACACCCCGGTGCCTGTTCGGGTACACTGAGGGAGAATTCAGAATGTGCAATTCTGAATTCATGCAGACACAGGGAGCATGTGCAGGCTCCGCACAGACAGTGACTCAGCCCGTGAATCGAACCTGGGACCCTGGTGCTGTGAAGCAACAGTGCTAACCACTGTGCTACCATGTCACCCAAACCTATGTGCTTGAGTCTTTGTATAGATCCAGTTATCACCAAAGCAGAGGGCAGGATTTTCCCGCCCTTCCCGTCGGCGGGATTTTCCGGTCCTGCTGGAGTTGACCCCTGCAGCAGGATGGGTGAGCCATGCAAATTGCCATTGACTTTGGCTGGACCGGAAGATCCCACTGGTAGCCAATGGCGAGCTGCCTCCGCCACAGGAAACCCTAGCGGGGAGGAGCTGGAAAACTCTAGCCAATATCTCTCGATCTATTGTCAAACATATTCTAATATTTAAAGTAAATGTTTCCTTTTTAAAATTTTGGGTAGAGTGAACATTCTTCAGATCTATCTTCTTGACTGTGCCTTCAATTTTTTTGCTTTCCCCATCCAACCCGTTACTCCCTACTGCTGACTGTTTGATGTCCTGTGTAATACCATCATTCTTTTATATGGAGGTACTAACTAAGTTAGGTTGCTGTTGCCTCTCTTCTTTACTATCAGATTTGCCTTTAGTGGTCAGATCCCTTGTTAGTCTGTTCTCCAGGGTCCAATCCCACTTCCCTCTGATCACAGCTTCAGTGCTACCCTGATATTGAATCTCACTGTCAAACAGGCAATAGTTGCTAAGTTTCACTGGATCAGATACCTGGCAATTTATCTCCATGCCAGAATGATCAATTTTGGGAGGGTGGAGAGGAGAACATTCTTGCTTCGCACCCATTTGCCAACTATATCCAGGCTTAATTAGAACATTCTTTATTTTTCCTCTCTTACTTTTCTTTTCCATTTCCCTCCCCCAAAATGTGATTTTCTGAGATGAATATCTCCCTCTTGGTCTTACTACATTTCTGGGTACAAAATGCGTTCTTCCTCTCTCACTACATTTAGTGATTCCCATAACACTTACAACATTAACAAATGTGCAGACATTTTTCAGTGGTACTGTATGGGCTTAACTACTGGGCAGCGGTCATGTGATGCACATCGATAACCAAACCTAGTTGTAGGCTTGATTAGTCATTATGCTCAGTCCATGGTGCCTGTATTATTTTAGGTGGATAACAGTAACATGAAAAGCGCTCAGCTGCCACCTCCCACAGCGTGCCATGTAGCTTTGATGCAATGAAAAATGAATGCAAAAGAGAAATTGCATACAATGCTTTGAATGGAAATGTTTTATAAATTGCAAAATTATTTAAAAACTGCAGTGAGACAGCCCTGGCTGGACACAACATCCCCGATCCTCTTCCCCACCTCCCAGATCAAATTGGGGAACTCTGTGCGTCCAGAGTTCTAGATCGCTCTTTAGAATCCCATGCAGTAATAAGCAAATATGCATTTCCTTTGTGCAACGTCTAATCTCAATTTATTATAAAACCTGTAACTGAAAATGTAGATTAAATCAGCAAGTACAACAGTTCTTTTGTGCAGTTTAGTGAAGTTACAGTTATCATTTCATATCGTCTTTCAACACAACTTTACTGTAAATAGACATAAAAAGCTGGATAATTCTAAAGCCACTGTTTTGTACATTAAGAACAGGAAAAAGCTAATTAGCAACGGAGTGCTTTGTGCATTTACCATGTTTAAAAACCTACAACATGATTGAATATCTGGGCAGGAAAGATATAAACTAGAATAGCAACCAGGAAAAATACGGAATGGTAATTCTCTGGACTGTGACTGGACTGGGGGAAATTTTATGACAACAAAACTTCATTCCTACTTTATAAGTAGAAGGCATAATCATGACCTCACCTTGGACAAGCAGTGCATTAATTCACTCTGTGAACCCTATCCTGTAAGAAAATATTCCCTTAGGTGTAAGACACGGATAAACCTTTGTTTTTGAATAAGCTTTAGTCCCTGGAGCTGCACAGGAAGAATACTGTAAATGTACAAACCACATTTGGAATCCCAGGGCCATTCCTCCACCTCCAGTCAACCTTCCATTTTATGCATCTCACCACTACCCCCACTCAACCTGGAGAAACCCATTTACTTCTAAAATCACTGCACTGAAGATGTTCAAACAGCACATTCCTCACACCTCTGGGCTTGGGCTCAAGTCATGTCAGGAGCTGATGTTCTACCCCTCCAGCTGTATGTGTAAACACTGACTAAGCTTGTCAGTTCTAGGCCTGTTTGTGCATTGCAAAAATGTAAGACCTCTGCTCTGTTGTTGTTTTTTTAATTTAATAAATGTTATAAATAAATAAATAACCTTTATTGTCACAAATAGGCTTACATCAACACTGCAGTGGAGTTACTGTGAAAAGCCCCTAGTTGCCACATTCCAAAATGTTATTTTGTTATTTTAGTTGTCAGACATGATGCATTTGTTGCTCACAATTTGTTTTGGAAATTTCTGAATGCTGTAATTATGTGCGTCCATAAATATATTTTTATATATAGATATATACTTTAAAGTGTTATGCATTTCTAATGTACACAAGTCCCTTACTGTGTGCAGCAAAAGCTAAAACTGGGTAAAGGTTGTTCAACCATGTCCTAAATGTGTTAATTGATTTTAAAACAAGCTAACATCACACCAGCACTTCAGCTGTATTTCTGCTGACTCCACAATCAGAGTAAAAGAACTCTCCAGAGATACCCAAATAGAAAAACAGGAGTCTTCCCAGCAGCACTGAGAAAAGTAGTGGCAGCTAATCTCTGAGACAATCGCAGGAGATTTTGTAAAGGTTTCTTGAACAAAAGACACATTGTCTGTATGATGCCAAAATTTCCCACAATTGTCTAGAAGAAGGAAGGTATCAGATAAGGCTAAATACTTTGAACAATGATAATGATCCATTACTGCATTGGAATCCATTATATAATGAGAATTTCCAATATGTTTAACTCATCATTCATCACCCCGTAACTCTAGAACTGGCTTGAGCCTACATGGGAATTTACACATTGGTTGGTTTTCTAATTGGTGCTAATTAATATCAATATTATTATTTGGAGTTATTACTTGTCTTCAATAGTGTCCACTCATCTATTTAATTTAAAAGTCAGTGCTTTTTATAAAAGAATCCTACCTGTCCCTGTGGAATCTCTGTGAGATACTTTTTTAAAATAAATTTAGAGTAGCCAATTCATTTTTTCCAATTAAGGGGCAATTTCGTGTGGCCAATCCACCTACCCTGCACATCTTTGGGTTGTGGGGGTGAAACCCACGTAAACACTAGGAGAATGTGCAAACTCCACACAGACAGTGACCAAGAGCCGGGATCAAACCTGGGACCGTGGCGCCGTGACGTAGCAGTGCTAACCACTGAGCCACCGTGCTGCCCTGGGATTCTAAAAGCAACGTTGGAAGTTTCAGGAAAACTGTCCAAAACCACAGGGCAGGTAACAGTTGATTTCAAGTTTGCCGCCTCCATAATCCTGCAGATATTCGCTTTGGTATTGTACACAGGCCAAAACACAAAATTGGAAAGATATTCTGTCCCGATCTGGGTATAATTTCCAATGATTTGACTGCATCATCGTTTTTTTCCCCCGTGGATTGTTAGTAAATAATAGTAGAGATAGTAAATTACCTCGGTTGAAAGAAGTAGTTAACTCCTGATGAGAATTTTGCCACCCATTGGTATTTCTTTCAAAATTGTTAGATGAATTCTTTAAAAGTGCACCATTCAATGGCCAAATAGCATCCGTCTGTAGAGTAATTTCTGAGGAACATTACTCGTAACAATCAGAGGAAAGCATCCTATCCTCTGAAAAATCATTCTAAATGAATTCACTTGGTTCAAACAGTCAATAAACCAATGCTTTATTTATTCAAAATACCCAAAGCCTTATTAATATCAATCAATGTGTCCTGCAGCATTGTCATTTTCATTTTCTGAGAGATGCAAGGGCTATATAAATGGATTTCCTTTTCTATCCTTTTTTTTTCCAAATAAGGGGCAATTTAGCGTGGCTAATCTCTGCACATCTTTGCGTTGTGGGAGTGAGACCCACACAGACATGGGGGGGCGGAACGTGCAAACTCCACACATACAGTGATCCGGGGCCGGGATCGAACTCGGATTGTTTTTAACCACTGCGCCACCGTGCCCGCCTTTTCTTTTCCATTCTCTGATGTTCAGAATGTTTTCTTGAATCCAGCACTATACAAATATTACCTTTTTAAAAATAAATTTAGAGTACCCAATTAATTTTTTTTCAATTAAGGGGCAATTTAGCGTGGCCAATCCACCTACCCTGCACATCTTTGGGTTGTGGGGGCAAAACACACGCAAACACGGGGAGAATGTGCAAACTCCACATGGACAGTGACCCAGAGCCGGGATCGAACCTGGGACTTCGGCGCCGTGAGGCAGCAGAGCTAACCACTGCACCACCGTGCTGCCCTAAGTATAACCTTTTTATTATACAAGTTTTTATTGTACAAGTTTTTCTAACATCGCAAAGATGAAACTCTGTTGTGGTATGTCTAAACTAGTAACAAGACTTTAATGAATGTGTGAGCATGATTGAATGGTATGCTATGGGGAAATCTTATACAAGGTTCTTGCGGGAGGGTTATTAGTGACTGGCTGAAGTTGATGCATCTGAAGCTTCCCTGTGCCCCAACCACTTTATCCATTGATAGACATATGAGGTGGCCCCAGGTTTGATCCTGGTCTTTGTTGATCTGAGCTGGGATGACAACTAGGGAACTACAATGTGCTTCTACAGTTCCGGGTTAGGGAGGTGAAAACTGTGCATGTATTGTAGGCATGAATCAGATGCCCGCATAGACACGGTGTCATACTCTGCAGCAGCCCAGTGGTTAGCACTGTTGCTTCACAGCACCAGGATCCCAGGTTCAATTCCCGGCTTGGGTCACTGTGTGGGATTCCTCCGGGTGCTCCGGTTTCCTCCCACAAGTCCTGAAAGATGTGCTGTTAGGTAATTTGGACATTCTGAATTCTCCCTCTTTGTACCCGAACAGGTGACAGAATGTGGTGACTCGGGGCTTTTCACAATAACTTCATTGCAGTGTTAATGTAAGCCCACTTGTGACAAAAAAGATTATTAAATTAAATTACGCTGATGGTCACCATCAGGGCTCAAGTAGAAAATTGCTTAGTGATGATTTATCTGAGGATGCTTTAACCTCTGGAACTATACTTCAGCAAGGAATGGGAGGTTGTCAAGCGGGAAAGGAAGAAATTTTGCAACAAAAGAAATGCTGTTCATTAAAATTCCCAGCAGCATTTATTTTGTTGCTGTTCTTGCATACCAGGAAAACAACGCCTCAAGTTTGTATAAGATAATTCACCTTTCCATATCTATGTCTTGGACATGTTTGGTTTGGCAAATCAGGCCTGCCTTGCTAGTAATTTGAACTATTGACTCCAGAGTCCTTGTATTCTTAAGAGTTTCATCAGCTGAGTACCATTCTAACTGCATCTGTACTTAGTCAATAAAATAATGTTCAGCACTTTTTATTTGCTACTCTGTGTACAAATTAATTTAGGAAACTGTGTTGATATAATGTGCAGCTGGGGATTTTGAAGCAGCTTTTAGCTCTGTTTGTGAAATGGAGTCAGTCCCAACTAAGGTAATCAAAATTAATGAAATCAGTCGTCAGTGCCAGCCCAGCAGAATTCTGAAGTTTGACACAGAGTAAAGAGAAATAATTAGATTTCCCTGGTATAATGGATAAATAGTAGGAGGCCATTAAGGGGAAACATTCTGTGGTCAGCCACTGTCAGTACTGTTATATACAGCCTAAAAAGCTGCAACTGTGCTTGAAAACAGATCCTGCATCACTCAGCAGAATACAGTGGGAGACTGATAATTTGAAATGACTTTGTATCTTGTTGGGGGGGGGGGGGGGGGGAAACATTCTTCTAGACCTATCATTTCAGATTAAGCACTTTACTGTGGAGATCCTTGAAATTTCGTAAAATTTGTTTTTTTTTACTCTTGCTTGGTAAACCCTGGTTTATTTATTTCTGCCTCTACTTCTCTCTTGTGGACTTTCTTCAGCAAGGAAGGTCGCACAACCTTGACTGGAGCACTCTCAATACTGTCAATGTTCCAGATACCTGTGGAGGCTGGTTTGTTTCCATGGAGGGTGAGTAACTGAGGCCTATCTGCTCTTTTGGGTGGATGTTTAAGGCCCCATAAACTATCCCAAGAAGGACACGTGAGCTCTTCTGGGTCCCGGCTGACATTTATTCCACAACTAGGATCACTCTGCTCATATACCTTCCTGCTACGTATAGGATCTAGCCACAGTGATTACACTTGGAAGCTACATAATGGGCGGTAAGAATACTTTGCAATGCCATGGAATAGGGAAAGGTGTTATCAGAGTATAATTGCTTCCTTTCTTTTACTGAAGCTCAATTCCTTCAAGGATTACATCTCCGATAATATCGTGCCTCAGTCCTACAAAAATAAAGAACAACATCTGGCACATTTTAATGTCTTCTGGGCAAAGGTCCTGGACAATAATGTTTCTTCCATATAATCTGAAAGAGCCCCATACTTTGGATTGTACGTTTTGCTACTTCTACATCCTGACCCATTCTTTTGCTGAGAAGTGCCCGCATTCCTTGAATCACCCCACGCCATGGTGAAGGATTTTTGTTAACGTAATCCACGACACTCTGTGCTCCAATACAAAGCCACTGAGTTAAGAATTTGTTTCCCTTTCTCCCCTGGTTTTTTATCTCTTTCCTTTCCATTCTGTTAATGGGTGCCTGGATTCTCCAAGCCCACGGCGGGTCGGAGAATCGGCGGTGACATGGGAAATTCCCGCCACACCGCTCTGATGCTGGGACGCGATTCTCCAGCGACCGGAGAATCTGCGCCAATCCCGCCCGTGCAGTTGATGCGGCGCCAGTTGGGGGCCGCTGAAAGAGGCCCCCGCGGCGATTCTCTGCGGTCGACTAGCCGAATTCCCGCCAGCATGGTTCCAACCTGGTACCACCCGTCGGGAGCTCGGACCCACGGCCGCAGTGGCCGCCACGGCGGGGGGGGGGGGGGGGGGGGGGGGGGGGGATCTGACTCTGGGGGGGGCCTCCGCGGCATCCAGGCCCGTGATTGGGGGCTACCGATTGGTGGGCACCCGGGATCTGGAGGGAGCCTACCTCCTTCCGTGCGGGCCCGCTGTCGGTCTCCGCCATGTTGCTAGGCGCCGGTGCGGTGACGACCACCACACGCATATACGGACCCATGTCGGCTGTGCAGGGCTGCCTTTCGGCGATGGAGCAGCACGCAGCACTCTGGCGCTGTGCTGGCCCCCTGAGGACCGCTGAATTGCTGGGCCAGGAGGCCTATTGATGCGTCGTACACCACTCCAGTGTTTACATCGCCGTCCACACTTGGCCGGGATTCTGGAGAATCCCGGCCGGTGTCTATCTTATTTTTGCATCAGGAATTTTTTTTCTCCCTTCCACTTTGTTAATATTTTCCTTTCCTCAACTCCTTTTCCCAATATGGGCCTTCGATGTGAATAACAAGAGCCTGTTTTACTGCTTACTCTCCCATAGACATTTTGGGCGGGATTCTCCGTTTCTGAGACTAGTGGTGATGCCAACGTAAAATACATCACTTTTACGACAGAAAAACACCTGGACCAATTCTGCTACCGTTGAGGGGCGAGCACCAGTGCCGTGTGGAACACACTAGGAGAAACGGTGCGGGATTTGCCAGGTCTGTCGTTGACACTCGGGAGGCTGACAAGCAGCAGCCGCATGAACACATTACAATCCCCACACACACTCATCACAGCCAACAAGATGGCACTAATTGCGCTGGAGCGTGCCCATACAGCTGATGGGTCGGCTGGCGCCAGAGGGTACCCAGGGGGTGTGCCCAGCTGCATGGCTGCCTTGCCAGCTGCGGCAATGGTATTCCCTGCCCGTCCAGCCCGACTCCACAGCCCACCTCTTGGCCACCCCCCACAACCACCCCCGGCCCTGAAGCCCCCTCGGCCAGCAGCACAATTGTCAGCAAACTATGGCGATGTTGGACATCTTCCATACCCCCTCTCTGTCCCTCATCAGCTGCCACGCCTGGTTCACGATTTTTAAAAACACAAGTGAAGCACGCCGTCAGGAACCCGGCCCATTGGAGGTGGAGAATCGCGGAGGCCCCGGAGAATATCGGGCTGGCTATTGATATGCAAACGGTGTCTACTGTACATGCGTTCCGGAACGCATTGCGCTGCTGTCGAGGTGGTGGAGCATTGCGATTTGGCGTCAAAAGGCGCGATTCTGGCATCTGAACTGATTCTCCGCCCAACCACCTTTCCTGATTTTGGCGTCGGCTCACGGAGAATCCCACCCCTCACTTTCGAACATAAGAAATAGGAGCAACAGGAAACCAGTCACAATAACCTCCCATGCCAGAGCCTGCTACCGTTCAGTATGATTGTGGCTTCAACTCTTTACCGCCTCCCTCCCCTTTACCCTCGGTTTCCTTGCAGATCAAAAATCTAACTCAACTTTGAACATATTCAAGAACCCAGCCTCCACTGCTCTTTGGGGTAGAGAATTCCAAAGATACTCTATTAGTTTTAAACCATTCATACTTTTGCATATTTTGTACTGCTGTGCAAATATTGTCCCCCCTCAATCTAGTGGGGGACATTATTATGTCCAGCACTGCGGGCTTTATAATTAAGGGCACTGCAGCACAGTGGTTAGCACTGTTACTTCACAGCACCAGGGACCCTGGGTTCGATTCCCGGCTTGGGTCACTGTCTGTGCAGAGTCTGCACATTCTCCCTGTGTCTGTGTGGGAATGTTCCGGCTGGTTTAGCTCACTCGGCTAAATCGCTGGCTTTTAAAGCAGACCAAGCAGGCCAGCAGCACGGTTCGATTCCCGTACCAGCCTCCCCGGACAGGTGCTGGAATGTGGCGACCAGGGGCTTTTCACAGTAACTTCATTGAAGCCTACTCGTGACAATAAGCCATTTTCATTTCATTTCATTTTATTTCATTCCTCCCACAAAGTCCCGAAAGATGTGCTTGTTAGGTGAATTGGACATTCTGAATTCTCCCTCAGTGTACCCAAACAGGCGCCAGAGTGTGGCGACTTGGGGATTTTCACAGTAACTGCATTGCAGTGTTAATGTAAGCTTACTTGTGAAACTAATAAAGACTATTATTATTGTGCTGTTCACTGATATAGTAATCACACTGTATCACGTCACATAACATACCCTGTCATTCCAAAGCAATGTATACTTTGACTCACTGTCACAATGCCACGGAATATGTACCAGTCATATGAAGTATATTTTGTATTAACATGGAACTGAAATCAAAATTCACTGAAATGCATTTGGATCACATTTTTCTGACTATTCCTCTCCATAAACCTAAACCTTGATATTTCTCCTGTCATAAAAGCTATATCAGATACTGTTATAATCTCCAGAGACCATCCTTTAGTTGGCACAATCCCATATTGAGATTTGAACAAAATGCCTCCCAGATGATATTAACCTTTATACCATTAGCCTTTTTTATCTGTGGTGTTAATAAATGGAGCAGGATTTGGGGTGTGAAGCAGATATGAAAAATACTATGAAACTAGCCGGGGCACTGTGCAGGATACAGATCTCCAACAGCCATTGGGATTTTTATATAATTGAGGACAGTTGATTGAATAGTCTACTTTTCTTTTAATTGCTGAAAAATTAATTGAAGCCTGACGAGGGCTGTTTCAAACAACTTTTAAATATTACTGTAGACTTCACATTGGCTGTGATTCTGGTATTTCTAACCATTTTTCTTAAAGGTGGTCTTGTTACTTGCTATAAAATTTGTATCCCTTTGGCCAGTGGGACTATATCACCTGGGTGGTTGTATGGGTGCAGCACGTCCAGAGCAATCCCATGTTGCAAGGGTTCAGATTAATTTGTAGCCTGTAAAAGCTGAGAATGTGGCGTTTTCTTTCCATTTGTTAATGTTTTAATATAACCCTTTCAATCTCTTCTGGACTTGCAGCAATTTTGAGTTTAATTGACTTAAGTGCTGGTCAGTGATGTTCTACATAACAGACCTGACAGAGGTGAACTGTTAGAGACCACTGCTATTCATCACCTAGCTTAAGATTCCACTACAATAACGCTTCAATATGGCGCCAGTTTAGCTCACTTGGCTAAACAGCTGGCTCGGTGCAGAGCAAGACCAGCAGCGTGGGTTCAATTCCTATATCAGGACGGCCCTGCCTTCTCAACCTTACTTCTTGCCTGAGGTGTGGTGATCCTCAGGTTAAATCACCACCAGTCAGCTCTCCCCCCAAAAGAGGAAAGCAGCCAATGGTCATTGAGGACTATGGTGACTTTACCTTTATAGCCATTCAAGCTATTATGTCTTCTGGTTCCCATAGCTAGAAGTAATCGCACTGTGGACTCAAAATGCTGGAGTTTCATCAAAAATGTTTATTTCAGCTCTCCATGTGGCTGGTGGACTGGCTCATTGTTACTTGGCACATGATTGCAGTGCAGCAGTGAATGTAGCACGGGATATACATTCACAGAATATGTCGATAGAGATCTACAGCAGAGAAAACGCCCTTTGATCCATCATGTCTGCGTCGGTCAAAAACAAACATCTATTCTAATCCCATTTGCTAGTACTTGTCTGCGCTGACATTGCAACTGCATATCTAAATACTTCTTAAATGTTATGAGGGTCTCTGCCTCTACCACCATTTCAGGTAGCGAGTTCCAGACTCCAACCAACCAATGTGTGAAAAGGTTTTCCCACACATCCCCTCTAAAACTCCTGCCCCTTCCCTTAAATCTATGTCCTCTTGTCATTGATCCCTCCTCCGAGGGGGGAATGTTTCTTTCTGTCTCTCTATGCTCCTCATAATTATATACATCGCAATCATATCTCTCCCTGCTCCCCAACCCCAACCCCCAATCTCCTCTGCTCCAAGGAAAACAACCCCAGTCTATTTAATCTGTGTTCATAACTTAAACTCTGCAGCCCAGGCCACATCCTGTTAAATCTCCTCTGGACCCTTTCTGGTGCTATCGCATCCCTCCTGTAATGCGGATTCCAGAACTACACACAATACTCTAACTGTGGCCTAACCAATGTTTAACACAGTTCGAGCATTACCTCCCTGCTCTTAAACTCTATGTCTTGGCTAATAAGGCCACTATACCATATGCCTCCTTAACCAATTTCTCTACCTGCCCTGCTTCCTAGGGGACTAGTGTACATGCACACCAAGGTCCCTCTGATCCTCGGTGCTTCCCAGGTCCTGCCATTTAACATGTATTCGTTTGTTTGTCCTGTCTAAGTGCATCACTCACACTTATCTGGACTGAATTCCATTTGCCACTGATCATCCCGTTTATTTGCCACTGATCAGCCTGCCTGTATCCTCTGTAATCAAAGGCTATTGTCCTACATGCATGTCTAAATCATTGATATAAACCAACACTAGCAAGGGCCCCAACACTGATCCATTTGGGACCCCACTGGACAAAGACTTCCAGTCAGATAAATACCCCGCGACCATCATCCTCTGCTTCCTGCCACTCAGTCAATTCTGGATCCAATTTGCCAAATTTCCCTGGATCCCATGGGCTCTTATATTTCCAATCAGTCTCCCATGTGGGACCTTATCAAAAGCCTTGCTGAAGTCCAAGTAGATTACGTCAAATGCAGTGACCTCAGGCGGAATTCTCCGACTCCCCGCAGGGTCGGGGAATCGCCCAGGGCCGGCGTAACTCCCACCCCCGCCGTGTCCAGAATTCTCCACCACCCGGGAATCAGCGGGAGCGGGAATCAAGCCCCGCCAATCAGCGTGCCCCCCGCGCCGATCGGCGTGCCCGCGATGGGCCGAAGTCCCGCCGCTGACAGGCCAATCCCGCCGACGTGGTTTAAACCACCTCTGGTGCCGGCGGGATTGGCGGCGCGAGCGGGGCCCATGGGGTCCTGGGGGGGGACGCGGGTTAATCGGACCCCGGGGGGTGCCCCCACGGGGCCTGGCCCGCGATCGGGGCCCACCGATCGGCGGGCGGGCCAGTGCCGTGGGGGCACTCTTTTTCTACCGCTGCCGCCACGGCCTCCACCATGGTGGAGGTGGAAGAGACCCCCCTACCGCGCATGCACCGGTGGTGACATCAGCGGCCGCTGACACACAGGCGCATGCCCGGACCGGCGAAGGCCTTTCGGCCAGCCCCGAAGCCGGCCGGCGTAGCGCCAAAGGCCGTTGGCGCCAGTTTTGGCACCAGCCGGCAGTGCGGAAACCACTCCGGCGCGGGCCTAGCCCCTAAAGATGCGGAGAATTCCGCACCTTTGGGGAGGCCTGACGCCGGAGTGGTTGGCGCCGCTCCGCTATGCCGGGACCCACCCCCCCGCCGGGTAGGGGAGAATCCCAGCCCTCATCCTCACACCTGGTCACATTTTTGAGGTTGGTCAGACATGGGGTGTGATGAAAAAAAAAATGAAATGAAAATTGCTTATTGTCACAAGTAGGCTTCAAATGAACTTACTGTGAAAAGCCCCTAGTAGCCACATTCCGGCGCCTTTTCGGGGTGGCTGGCACAGGAATTGAACCGTGCTGCTGGCCTGCTTTGGTCTGCTTTCAAAGCCAGCAATTTAGCCCTGTGCTAAACCAGCCCCATTTAACTGATTTGACGAGCCGATTTAACCCATATAGCTTCATTTGAAGTGCCTTCTAAGATGTCATCACTCCTTACTGCTGTAATGATTCCCTGATCAAAATTGTGACACCCCCTCCTCTACATTCTTCCCTGTCTTGCCTAAAATCCTCTATTCTGGAATATTGATCTGCCAATTCTGCCCCGCTCTCAAATATGTCAGCAATGACATCATACACCCATGTTTTAATTTGAGCCCTCAGCTCATCTGCCTTGTTTCTCAGACTCCTTGCATTAAAATAATTACCATCCAAACTTGCTAAACTCTCTTGTGACTTAACTGGTCTATAACATCTAGGTCTTCCTGACTCACTTGCTGTCTCTTCTAATTTGGTCTGTGCATCTCCTCCTGCTGAACCTTGTATAAGGACAAATGTCCCTAATGTCTGCTTGCAGAACTTCATCCCTTTTTCTGCCTATATCGTTGGTGTCAATATGTGCCACTCTATCTGTCTGTTTGACCTTCCCCCTTCAGTATGCCCTTCAGCCGTTCAGTAACATCCCTGACCCTGGCACCAGGGAGGCAATCTACCATCCTGGAGTCTCTTTTGCAGCCTCAGAAACACCTGTCTGTTCCCTTTAAATTGAATCCCCTACTACTAGAGCCTTGTCGTTCTTCCTCCCCTTTTGGCACCATGGGTGGGTCTGCTGCACATGAGGTTGGCTGACACTGCTTTCCCTTGCACAGTCAACTCCCCCAACAGTATCCAAAGTGCTACATCTGTTAGAAAGGGGGATGGTCACATGGGATTCCTGTACTGCCTGCCTTCCTCTACTCTGCCTGATGCCCTTTCTGCCTGTTCAATCTTCACCTGTGATGTGACTGCCTCACTGAACATACTATCCAGGACTTGCTCAGCATCGTGGATGCTCCACAGCAAATCCACCCTCAGCTCCAGCACCGAAATGTCATTAGCCTGTAGCTGCAGTTGGACACACTTTCTGCACACATGGTCACCTCGGGACAAATGAAGCTTCCATGATTTGCAGGGTATCACAGGTCCAAGGTCTCTTGCCATGACTACCCTTAAGCCCCAATAAGGCTTGTATAAGAATACTATTCACTTATCTCCTTTACACTAACTTTACTTCCCTTACCCTACTTTGCGCACTTGTATTATTTTTATAATGACTCTGACTTTCACTTTGGTTTTTTTTGAAAGAAGGGATTAACTGTAACACAAATAAGTGTTTTTAAAATCATGACTGTTTCTCTCTAATGCTGGATGCTGTTCCCACATCATTTCACTGTGACACTGACTGCGAGGACACAGTTCCCAGACAGCTTCACTGCAACACTGACTGCGAGGCCACGTTCCCAGACTGTTTCACTGTGACGCTGACTTTGAGGACACTGTTCCCAGACCGCTTCACTGCGGCGCTGACTTCGAGGATACCGTTCCTAGACCGCTTCATTGCGATCCTGGCTGCAAGGCCACCGTTCCCAGACCAGTTGATTGCGAGAACATCATTCCCAGACCGGTTGACTGCAGGGACATCGTTCCCAGAGCGCTTTTCTGTGAGGATACCGTTCCGAGACCTCTTGACTGCGAGGACATCGTTTCCAGACCGTTTGATGGTGAGGACAGTTCCCTGACTGCTTCTCTGCGACGTTGACTGCTGGGACACTGTTCCCAGAATGCTTTTCTGCAACGCTCACTGCGAGGACACTGTTCCCAGAGTTCCTCTTTCTTTTACAAATAATGGTGCTTGATTTTTGGAATTAATAAATCTCATGAGAAATTTCATCTACAACTTTCCCACTTCTGAAAGGATTTAGTCAAATTCCAAAGAATATGCCCCAAGTCTTTGACACAAAGTACTTTAACATTGGAAAGTGTGCATAAATGGAAACTGTTTTAAGGTGTCCAATTTTGAGTGACTGAAGCACCACAAGTTCCAAGTATTTCATGGCCTTATTTAAACTAGGTACAACCCATTTGTTTCAATTTGTGATTATGGGTTACAAGCTGCTGCAGCAGAAACACTGGCTTACATTAATAGCAGGCTTAAAATGACTGCAGGCAATGTAATCTTTTGAGCACTTGATACACTTGTATCCAATTTCTCTCCTTGCTAATTTAACTAGCTTCAACTAATTTTTAAATAGACAACCTGCCATGGTTAAGATGAAATTGATAGGCATGTGTGAAGAACGACAGTGCGACTGTCATTTTCATTGCACCTTGGAATCTCTGCCCAGCTTTTCTCATTCAAATCACATAGGTGAACCAGCATTTCCTAAACTGAGATTTAGAAATTAAATTGTGCACTAAGTAGGTAATATATTTTCATAGTGCTAAATTCTGCATGCAAGTTGAGCCCACTGTATAATGCCGATGTCCTTGGTGTAAGAATATAACATTTACCCAATCAAAAGTATACCAGCAGATAACAGAACTTGCAAAATAATGAAAGTGATCAAATTCTTGGATTGTGGCTCCATAAAAGTTCAGTTTCGCCACTATAACCTGGAAATACAGTTGAAAGAATTGAAGCAAGACATGCCAAAAGCTGGCTGCATTTATCCCTGGCTATGATCTCCAACCATAGCTGTTGACCAGCTGATGGTAAACGCTTGCATTCCATGTTAATGAACAGTGATGGCCACTGTTTGTTAGCCAATTTGTTGTGGCACAGGTTTGTGCCTCATACGTTTGAAAATTTCTCGTTGGTACTGTAATGAATGAATAGAAATGTTATGGGGCGTAGGGGATTCATTTCTTTCTTTGTAACTGAATCACAAATGAAAGTATCAAGAACACTCTCTTATAACTTTTCAAATTGAGCACAAAAAAACCTTCCGGCCACTGTCCCTCAAACAGTTTTCCATCTCCAATTCACTGCATTTCAATAAGAATTAGCATATGGTAGTTCATAATCATTTCCCTCCAGAAACATATTATTCTGGTCTGGGCCCTCCAAACTTAAATGACTTTAAAGAAAAAATTCCATCCACTTTGTTTTATATCTCCATGGCAATGAAATCCAAACTAGAGGTGAGGAAGGCACCCCTGCCCCCCCCCCCCCCCCCCCCCCCCCCCTCCCGACTTCCCCCCAACGTTAGTCTGGGGAGACTGGGTTTGTGGATGGATTTCCTGCCTGGTTACTAATAGTGTCCCTTAAGCAGAAAATTGATGCCAACTTTATCCTACCTCCACTGATATTCAATTAGTGGGGAATGCCCACGCAGGAAGTATGAAAAGCAAAACCAGCGGGCTTTTCTTGCAGGTTTCAGGGATGACATCTCCTTTGTTCAAAGTTACTCAGTGCCCGACTAAGGGATGCGGCCTACACAACAGCAACACCCTCACGCAACCTCTATCTGGCCCTCGATCATCTGTGGCCTGGGTTCCTTACTTGCAGCTCTTGGCAGCTGGAATTTCAATCTCTGGAGTTCTGGATCGCAGGGAAGCCACATGCTGGCCAGTTAAGTGGCGGATGAGGATTTAATTCAGGCAGGCCTTCTCCAAAGAAGGCACAGCAGGCACCCACCCATTCTCCAGCCAGTGGATGAGGCCCCTTTTCACCAACATTAAATTCTGCCCAGTGTGTACTGTTTACTGTGTTTCACTCCATCTCATTTTACAATGTGGCCTAATTACCAATTCAACAACAACAACTTGTATTTATAAAATGGCTTTAATGTAACAAAACCTCGCAAACTGCAACAGAGAGCCTTCAACTCCAGTGCTGTTGGAAAGTTTCCCCCAACATTTTAAAGCTGGTATACTCAGTTGTGAAACAGTGTACTTATTTGAAAGTCTTTGCATGCTTGGTGTTGCTCAGAGATGTCTTATCTTGGGTTGTATAGCTTTTCTAATTGGCTGCAATGTCCTGTGTCCGCCGTGGAACCAGCCAAAGGTCCATACACTTTGGCGGGACCAGGTGACCCCGGAACGATGGGGGTCAGAAAATCCTGCCCAACGTTTCTGGAACAGGATGAGTTGTACGTCCAGCTTTCTTATTGTATTGGCTGGCCCCTCCGTTTTACAGAATATTTAAGAATCATTGGTTCAGAACCCCATGGTGTAGCAATCATTGTCAGATTGCTCCTCTGCTCCTTTTGATCTGGAGCCCAACGCATCTGCGCCACTCCAAAGAGATATCCAGCCTAATACCATTTTTGAGCTTTGGGTCTATACCTTGTAGGCCACAGTGCTTATTCAAGTACTTTTTAAATGCCATTGGAGTGCCCCTACCACACTTTCAGGGAATGAATTCTCGACCCTAGTATACTCTGGGTGAAATATCCTGTTCCACTCAAATCATTCTACCAATAAATCGATCTCTGGTTATTCACCTCTTTTTCAAGGGAAACCGTTCTTCCTTCAGAATCTATCCAGGCCCCTCCGCATTTTCTATCTCAATTAAATCTCCCCTTATCCTCTTATGTTCCAGAACAAAAGAATCCAGTCTATCCAATTTCTTCTTGTAGCTAAAATGTTTAATTCCTGGCAACAAGCTCTTAAATTTGCTCTGTACATTCTCCAGTGTAATCCCATCCTTATCTGTAACGTGGTGACCTTTATTACAGTTCTTTTGCTGCGGCAACTAGTTTTACACAGTTCGAGCATAACCTCCAGGAACTTTAACTTTGCACCTCATGAAATTAACACGTATATCTATCTATAAGGTAGATATCTACCTTATCTGTCTAAGGTATATAACTACTTTATCCCCCTGTTCATTTCAGCATTTCAGAACCTTATAGGTTCAGAACCTCAGTGGAGTATATTTCAGCATTTGTGGGCATGCACGCCAAATCCCTATTACTCTACACTACTCAGTATTTATTTATTTATTACGCATTAACTTGTGTTATTTTCCCTTCCCAAGTTCATTACCTCACAATTCTCTGGGCTGAATTTCATTTGCCACGTTTCTGCTCATCTGACCAGTCCATTGACACCTTTTGTATACTAACCCCTGCAGAATATCACTGGATACAGCCTTCCAGTCACAAAAACGCCCATTGGCCATAGCCCTTTGCTCCCACAGAACAATTTGGTATTCAACTTGCCACTTTCCCTCAGACCCCTTTGTGTACAAAAAAGGGTAGGTGGGGTTACTGGGTTAGGGGATAGGTTGGAAGTGTGGGATTAAATGGGCTGCTCTTTTCAAAGGCTGATGCAGACTCCGTGGGCTGAATGGCCTCCTTCTGCACTGTAAATTCTATGATTCATTTGGCAATTTGATCACTTTCAATGATTCTGAAGGGCTTTTACCTCTCAACATATTAATCCATCCAATATTTCAAACCTCTTCACCCACAATGTTTGTATTATTGCCCTCTGAAGGCAGATGCAAAGTATCTATTAAGAATCATGTCTATGTCTTCCACCTCCACACATTTGTGATCTCTGATCAACTTTATTCGATCATTGGTTAATCTCTTGCTCTTTATATATTTAATCTTTGTATTATCCTTCATTACATGTTGATTTATTTTTCATGCATCACCTTTGCTTTCCTAATTCCCTTTTTAATTTCACTTTTAGACTTTCCAATCAACCAGGCTTTTTACAGTGTATCACCCTTGATATCTAATATAAGCATCCCCCTTTTTTGGCCTTTTATCCTGGATGTTGACATTCAGGAGGCTCTAAATTTATAATGGCCTCCAGGTCAGCGACTCAGACAGGCAACTATACTTCCAGCCTTGAGCTGAGGCCAAAAATCACTTGCTCCAATGATTTTGTATCTAACGGGTGCTTTTATCCACAGGGTAGTGAAGGACAGAGCAGCAAAGCAAAATGTACCCATTCACCAAAACCAGAAGCATTGTGTTAATTAGCATGTTGTGAGGAGGAGGAGAAATCTTTGTTCTTTACCCCCAGGATAAGCCCAGTAGGCAGGGAAATGTGTCTAAGGCAATCACAAGGGCAATTGTGGCCTTTGTAACCTCCCCCTGTCCAGTATGATTAATAGTGGACTTGTAGCTGTCTGGTCACAGACTCTTCAATGTTCATCATCTATCTTAATAATTATAATATGTGGAAATGATTTGTGTGCATTCAGTATGCAAGTTTCAGTTTGATGTGCATATGCTGGATTGTCACAAGACTTCATTCCATCCATCTATAAACCTACCTGAACCTCACTCCGAAATCTCCTTTCGACATAGTGTACTTATCCATCAATGAATGTATACAAATTGGAATGTGTTTCAAAACCGAAGGTTCCTAATGCGTTGGCTCCAAAAGCAACATATCGTTGCAAAAATAGTTTCTTAATTTCACCCCACACTAAAAACTCACTGAAAGTAGTTCTGCATGGGTGTTTGCATCAGAAACCGCTGTTTTTGCCGCTCTCCTGAGAGGTTACGTTGCAGGGTAAGTCATACAAACGCGTTTGGAGCACACTCAGCCAAGATCAAGGGCATTCACGAGGTACCTTGGAATGATGTGCTGCATTTGGCACAACCAAAAACTGAATCTCAGACCAGGGAATTACGGGTGCTCTGAACTGTAAGCATAATTAAGCACTGATTTAAAAAGACTAGCTTGTGGATTTCAAACAAAAAACCTGGTTCGTTTATTTCATATATGTCTCCTCTTATTTTCTCTAGTCATTTGAGAACAACTATGCCCCGGGTTGTTTATGTACAGAATCCTAATTGTAGATGTCTTGATGTAAATAAATATGTAATTAATGTCCCAAAAGTGTTTATTACATCATTATCCAAAAATCATTCAAATGGAGTAAAAAGCTATAGGTCAGCTAGTGTTAAAGACTGTCACCTCGCTCATTTTCTAAAGTTTCGGATAGCATTCCTATAAATTGTATACCCTGTCGCCTTAATCCAAACTCTTAATTTTGCATACAATAGCCAGATTTGCCCACATTATTCAATCTTTCATTTAGCATTCAAACAACTGGCCTGTATTTGAAATGGATCTTGAAATGCAGGCGCACTGCTGAGAACCTCTCAGTTCATGAGTGACAAAAGGGCATTTCACACTCCTGAAAGAGCCCCTATATGTAATTCATCTCTGCTAGTGTTATGCCCTCTATATCGCACTACAGTCACTCGTCATGTTGCTATGGGGATGCCAAAGGAACAGTTTGAATGTGCAAATGTTTTATTGCAGTTCAAGGATTTCAGTGTCCAGAGCAGGACTTGCTCACGAACAATGCCTACTTTTCCATTAATGTTTAACATATTTGTAAATGCTTCTGTGTTGTACAATTTACTCATTCAGCTAAATCATAAGACAGGATCGGAATCAGCAAACTATGCATACGCTGTCGAAATAAAGATGAAAAGCCACTGAATTCCTTCACATTTTGAAGCAATAAATTGCCTCCTGAAGAAGTGTTAGCTTGCTGCGATAAAAATAAAATGAGGCAATCATAGTAGTGTTTTTTTTTGTTTGTGTAACCTGAAGCATTAAAAGTTAACTTTTTTAACCCATCTGTGTGATATTCTAAACTGGCTCTGTGAATTTTATCACGGTTTACAAAAGTGTCTTGTCAAGCTGCACCGCAGTGATTGAAGCTGCCTTGCCTGCCTCATCTTTCTCTCCTAATGATTACGTATGTTAATCAACTCCTATCACACATGGTGTCTGACTAACCATTAACATTCTACCCCCGCTGACTAGCCCTGCGATCTTGTACGTTTCTCTGATGGCATTTTCAGAAGGATACAAGAAGTGTATTTATCAGTATGACTAAATTAATATGGCCAGGGTGAAGGAAGGTGTAAACTACTAAAATGGTCACTTGCAGTTTCATGGCCGATTTGCTGGGATCGCTGTTTGGTGATTGTTACCGGGGTTTCCCCACATCCTGCCTATGACATGTTAATTTAAGTAACATCTGAGGAGCACTACCTGGAAATTGAAATGTCTCTTGAAATCTATCAGCGTTCCTTTTACACATCACTCCGATTCCTACAAAGGTTCATTTTTCTCATGGAGGTGAGTCTAAAGGTGGGCTATTGGAGAAACAAAGTCCAAACGGCACAGTGCTAAATCAAGACTCTGATTCTTTTTACTTTCCATGGCAGAATGAAAGCCTAGCAATAAAAGATTTTAAAAATCAAGTTAAGTAGTGGCCCTGGCAACTTTTGATTTGGTCAGGTATTTACTTCAGCTTGGTCGACCAGTCGGGATACATCAGAGGAGATGCAGAGAGAAGAGAAACTGATTTTTGCTTCTTGGTTGTTTTACATTTTATTTAACACAAGGTGCTCATGAAACTCATAAGATTCCCTCTCTACCTTCAACAGACAAAATGTATCCAATTAAGTTTTATTCCCAAACATATCCTTCCACAAAAGGTACACATAGCCAATAACAATTATGAAGAATTTTGTATGGATTCACATATTTTGTATCCTGCATATCTTCCTCTTCACCCCTGCATGTAAAATAAACTCCGTCTTGGAACTCGTACTTAATCAGGCCCCTGCCCAGGGACATAATGGGTACGAATCTCCTGAAAAATTTCTAAGTGTGCTAGTGACCGTGAATTGCTGTGACGTACCCGGTGCTTAGCGCAGAGAGGCCGGCAACATAGTTCAACGTTAATTGGTCGTCTTAATGAGGCCTCATGGGCTTCTCGCCTCAAATGACGTCTCACCAGCTGATTCACCGGGACCGCGTTTGTCAGCCCCCTGGTAACAATGTCGAGTAGCACTTAAGCTGCACTTGCTCAGCCAACCGCAGCCATCTCGCAACAAGGGCGCCGAGGAGGCCGGCTCCAAGATTCTGGGATGCTGACCTGGGGAGGCTCCCAGATGCGGCGCAGGCCAGGAGGGATGTCCTGTTCCCCCGGAGGTCCAGGAGGGTGAGCCACAAAGCAGTGCTCCCTGGGGCGAGGTGGCAGCAGCAGTCAGTGTGATCAGGAGGACTGGCCTCAAATGTCAGAAGAAGCACAAGTGGGTAGGCACCAATGTCCAACTCCCCCCCCCCCCCCCCACCCCACAACACGAAGGGAGCATCCCACCAGGTGACCCCCAACCCTCCCTCCATCCTCCACCCCCTTCAGCCCTCCCTCCACCGACCACTTCAAACCTTCCTTCACACCATCCCCCGCAACTGGGAACCACGTGTGTGGCTAACGATGCCCTCTCTGTGTGTCCTCAGGAAAAGCTCTCCCATAATTGGCGGGAAAAGGCCCAGACTGGCGGTGGGGTGCCGGACTTTAGAATCCTCACTTCCTTCGAGGAGCGGGCCCTGGAGTTAACTGGGGTGGCCGAGGACAGGGCAGTCACCCACGCGGGGGGCTGGTGGACATCGCAGTGATGAGGAACCACCCGTCTCCACCTGGAGGACCTGAAAAACATGAGTACTGATTGCCTTACTAACTGATCCATCCCTCCCACTGTCCAGTCTCCCACAGGTCCTCCAGCCAACGGCGCCAGCCAATTCTGGTGGCACCCTCTCCTGACCCCGAGGATAGCTCCAAGGATGCACTATTATAGTCGCGGCTCAGCTGTCATCCTCCGCCAGCACAGATACACACACCTCGCTCAGACATGTTAATGGTCAAGCTTCTGGGGTAGAATCTGGTGAACACCACGCTGCTGATGATGCACATCTGGTGGAGGCAGGAACCCCCCCCCCCCCCCCCCCCCCCCCCAGGCAAGAAAGCAGTCGAGGTCTGCTGGATCCCTGGACCCAGCTGGGAGCTGATGGAGCGGCAGGACATTCAGAGGGAGATGTCAGCATCACTCCAGCAGATCCATAGCAGTTTCGAGGAATCCCAGAGGCTATGGGCACAGGAGATGGCACCAGCAATGAGTGGTACCGAGGCCAACACTGCTAGGATGGCGGCCACAATGGAGAATCTGGTGCATGATGTCGGCACCATTAGCAAAGGTGTCCAAGGCGTTGTGCAGTCAGTGAGCACCATGGCTGAGGGTCTTGGCAGTATGTCGGTCTTGCTGGGGGATGTCACCCAGTATCAGGCCGACCTGCGGTTCTGCAGCATATGTCCCGCTCTTAGATGGGGATGGCCGATATGCTGCGGATATCTCATATCCCCAGGAGCCAGCTGCCCATCCTGGGGTGCTCCTCGACGAGACTGGGCATGACTGACTGCCTCAGGAGGTCGCTGTCGTGGACTCTCTTCAGGAAGCGGGCACACAAGCGCATTATCTTCACCTGGTGGTCGTACACGAGCTGTATGTTGAGGGAGTGGAACTCCTTTTGGTTAACATAGGGCACCCCCTGATGGCCCGGTGAGTGCAGGGCAACATGCATGGCATCTAAAACCCCTGGACCTGGGGCATCCTTGCGTTGGAGGAGAAACCTCCTGCCCGGGCATCTTGCAGGGCTTGGTTCATGTCAAACATGATGTGGTCTTCCGCCCGGTCATACAGTGCATTTGTGACCTGCTGGATGCTCCTGTGGGCTGTGGCCTGCGAGATGCCACACAGGTCCCCGCTCAAGCCCTGGAATGAACCAGAGGTATAAAAAGTTCAGAGCTGTGGTGACCTTGACAGCCATTGGGAACGGGTGTCCTCCTCACCAACGTGGTGCCACATCCACAAGGATATGGCACCAGTGTCGCATCGTCTCCTTGTTGGGGCGGAGCCTCCTGCGGCATGTGCTGTCCATCATTTGTTCAAAGGACCAGCGGCATCTGTACATTCTGGTTAGGTGAGCACTTCACACAACCCAAGTGAATCCCCGTGGGTGGCGGGACCATGTAGCATGTGGGAGTCATCGCCTAGTATCCCAATCATGAGGCCGGAAGATAATGCCCAATGATCAGATAACTAACCAGTGCCGGTTTCAATCCTTGTTAGATGGACTTACAGGTACCAGGATAAGTGGGCAGCACAATTTACTGCAAACATGTGCATCATCCTTCTGATTATATGGACACATCATGCTTCAGTTGCTTTCAGTCATGTAACTCTGTCCTAATAGGCACTCAGTTCCAGATATATGATTGTATGCTTTTATACCCGGCCTCCAGATAATGCCTTCCTGAATTTTCAATAATGTTTCATGAACTATTTGATGGATAACTGGCTCCTTATAGGACAGAATTTACTCAGGTAGCTTGTCTTGTGCCAACCAACTTGTTTTGAGAATCCACCACTGCAAAACAGGCTCAACATTTTTTACTAAGACCAGATCTTTTGTATGAAGGGCTGTGACAAGGAAGTGGGCTCATCCTAGGACCACCACCTCCGTTCCAACATACTCAGTGACCAGTTGATGTTCCTCTTTGCAGCCGCGTTTCCTTTTCTGCCTGAACTCCACCTTATAGCAGTGTCCTGGATCATTCTCAAGTGCTGGAGGAAGCCTTTCCCATTATTGTCAATTAAGGAAAACAATTTGGATACATTTCCTATATCAATTGCTTAACTAGTGATGGGATGCTGCTGGCACTGAAGAAATGATGTGGAGATGCCGGCGTTGGACTGGGGGTGAGCACAGTAAGAAGTCTCACAACACCAGGTTAAAGTCCAACAGGTTTGTTTCAAACACTGGCTTTCGGAGCACTGCTCCTTCCTCAGGTGAATGAAGAGGTCTGTTCCAGAAACATATGAATAGACAAATTCAAAGATGCCAGACAATGCTTAGAATGCGAGCATTTGCAGGTAATTAAGTCTTTACAGATCCAGAGATAGGGGTAACCCCAGGTTAAAGAGGTATGAATTGTCTCAAGCCAGGACAGTTGGTAGGATTTCACAAGCCCAGGCCAGATGGTGAGGGGGGGTGAATGTAATGCGACATGAATCCCAGGTCCCAGTTGAGACCGCACTCATGTGTGCGGAACTTGGCTGTAACTTTCTGCTCGGCGATTCTGCGTTGTCGCGCGTCCTAAAGGCCGCCTTGGAGAACGCTTACCCGGAGAACTGAGGCTGAATGCCCTTGACTGCTGAAGTGTTCCCCGACTGGAAAGGAACATTCCTCCCTGGTGATTGTCGCGCGATGTCCGTTCATTACACGTGAGAACACCACCCACCAGGTACACGGTACATACTCGTGCGACTCGGCCAACGTTGTCTATCTCATACGCTGCAGGAAAGGATGTCCTGAAGCGTGGTACATTGGCGAGACCATGCAGATGCTGCGACAACGAATGAACGGACATCGCGTGACAATCACCAGGCAGGAATGTTCCCTTCCAGTCAGGGAACACTTCAGCAGTCAAAGGCATTGAGCCTCTGATCTCCGGGTAAGCTTTCTCCAAGGCTTTGAGGGCACCATGGTAGGATTGTGGATAGCACAATTGCTTCACAGCTCCAGGGTCCCAGGTTCGATTCCGGCTTGGGTCACTGCCTGTGCGGAGTCTGCACATCCTCCCCGTGTGTGTGTGGATTTCCTCTGGGTGCTCCGGTTTCCTCACACAGTTCAAAGATGTGCAGGTTAGGTGGATTGGCCATGATAAATTGCCCTTAGTATCCAAAATTGCCCTTAGTGTTGGGTGGGGTTACTGGGTTATGGGGATAGGGTGGAGGTGTTGACCTAGGGTAGGGTGCTCTTTCCAAGAGCCGGTGCAGACTCGATGGGCCGAATGGCCACCTACTGCGCTGTAAATTCTGTGATAATCTGTGAAGGCGGCCTTCAGGACGTGCGACAACGCAGAATCGCCGAGCAGAAACTTATAGCCAAGTTCCGCACACAAGAGTACGGCCGCAACCGGGACCTGGGATTCATGTTGCATTACATTCATCCCCCACCATCTGGCCTGGGCTTGCGAAATCCTACCAACTGTCCTGGCTTGAGACAATTCACACCTCTTTAACCTGGGGTTACCCCTATCTCTGGATCTGTAAAGACTTAATTACCTGCAAATGCTCGCATTCTAAGCATTGTCTGGCATCTTTGACTTTGTCTATATATATGTTTCTGGAACATACCTCTTCATTCACCTGAGGAAGGAGCAGTGCTCCGAAAGCTCCGAAACCTGTTGGACTTTAACCTGGTGTTGTAAGACGTCTTACGGCATTGAAGAAAGACCAACGAGCCTTCATATTTTCTGAGCCGCTGAAGGTCTGTGGCCAGACTAAAGCTGGCATCTGCCAGGACACCTGGGAACCAATGAATGAGTCAACAGTTGTAAAATAAGCCCCCAAAATCTTGCAATTTATTCTGCAAGATCTCTTGTGCGACATAAAGACAACAATGCTGAATTTCAAAGTAGCCATCACCGTATCCCACCCGTTAGTCAATTATTCAACATGGTTGATTGATTGACCAGATTTAACAAGGGAGTCTAATAACGATAAGATTAAAAACGATGCGGATGCTGTAATTTGAATCAGAAATAGAAAATGCTGGAAAACCTCAGCAGGTCTGACAGCATCTGTGGAGAGAAAACAAAGTTAATGTTTCGAGTCTGGATGACTCTTCGTCAGACTTGTATGTAAAAGAGGTGGGGTGGGGGGGGGGGGGGGGGGTACAATCCTTGGAACAGACAATCCAAATCGATTCTTTGCAAATGGAACCACCATCTCAGTTAAGACACATCTCAGTGAATCACAGCAGGTGGAACGGATAATTTGATGGACCTGCAGAAGGTCCGTTGACTTCAAGGGACAGGAAAATCTCACGCATAGAATTCAGTCAGTGCCTCATTTCATGCAGAGAGAGAGGGACATTTGGTTAGATTTTTTTTAGTTGTGTGTGGTACTCTATGCATGGAATCTTTATAGAACAGTTGCAGTTCAACAAATATTATCATAGAATGGAAAATAAACAAGGGCGAAAATTCAAACACAGACTTCTCAATAGACCAGACTTACTGCTACAGTGAGAGCTTTTACATAAACACAATGGGTCAGTGAAGAGGTTAGGCAAGATTTCCATTATTGTGAAATTTCAAGTAGTTTATTTTAGCGATGTCATTAAATACTTAATTTTGAGATTTGCTAAAGGAAAACTCTAATATATACCATAGTCCATCAGAAAATATGATGATTAATAAAACTATTAAGACAGACTTATTTGACAGTAAGGTTAGTAATCAAACTATTTTGTGTTTGGGCTAGTAGACGATTGAGAAACTTTCGGGATGAATTATTGGTTTCTTCTCCTGGAGTTTTCCTTTCAGTTTTAACGAGTGAATTTATGGGTGGAAAAATTGCTGAGAACAATAAAGGAAAGACAAACAAACAAGCAAAGGAAGCCTTGGAAAGGAAGAAGCAGCCTACAATCAAAATGTGCGTGTTTATCACATATATAACTTGTAAAGAGACACAAATCTGGGTTCAAAATGCACACATAGATTTTTCCTGTGGGAAAGTACAAACAAGCAAACATAAAAGTCCCTCAATCAATGTTTTTGCTCTGTGAATGTAGGGTTTAAATAATAACATCTAAAAGGGAATCTTTGATATGGACAGTGAAGTGCTGCCCCATGCCACCTGTATTTGGTGGGTTTTAAATCATTTTTGTGTTATCTTTAGTTGACACATTCACATTAAAATATGGTAACTAATGGTTTGGTAATGGTTTGAAATGGTAAAGATAACATGTGCTACCTTCTACTCAAAGTAGCCATTTACAAGGTTAAGAGAAAACACTGTCCCATAAGACCATAAGACCATAAGACATAGGAGTGGAAGTAAGGCCATTCGGCCCATCGAGTCCACTCCGCCATTCAATCATGGCTGATGGGCATTTCAACTCCAGCTACCAGCATTCTCCCCGTAGCCCTTAATTCCTCGCGACATCAAGAATTTATCTATCTCTGCCTTGAAGCCATTTAGCGTCCCGGCCTCCACTGCACTCCGCGGCAATGAATTCCACAGGCCCACCACTCTCTGGCTGAAGAAATGTCTCCGCATTTCTGTTCTGAATTTACCCCCTCTAATTCTAAGGCTGTGCCCACGGGTCCTCGTCTCCTCGCCTAACGGAAACAGTTTCTTTGCGTCCACCCATTGCCTCAATAGTGTCAACCGTATTTGTTTCTGGTTCAAGTGTTGAGGTTGCGTATTTACCCATAAGTGGACTTCAGCAGATTTTTAAATTGTTGAATATTGCTTAAACTATGGTGGTTAAAAGGGCAGCATGGTGGCACAGTGGTTAGCACTGCTGCCTCACGGCACCAAGGTCCCAGGTTCGATCCCAGCTCTGGGTCACTGTCCGTGTGGCGTTTGCACATTCTCCCTGTGTTTGCGTGGGTTTCGCCCCCACACAACCCAAAGATGTGCAGGGTAGGTGGATTTTGGCCATGCTAAAATTGCCCCTTAATTGGAAAAAATGAATTAGGCACTCAAAATTTTTTTTCAACTATGGTGGTTAAGGAGGAGAAAAATTATATGGGACGATTCTCGAACCTTTTGAATAGTTCTCGCTTGTTGGCCAATCACCATGGTTTGCTGCTATAAGCGAAATCTGTGCCTCAAAGTGGCCCTTGTTTTTAGTGGAAGAGAATACATGATCAGGAGGACAGGGTAGAGAAATTTAAAATTCAAAAGTGTTACTTTTGATTGCAGCATTGTATCAAATCACCAAACAGCAAAGCCGAATGGTGGTATCTTTCCATGCTAAAATGATCTAATCCTCTTTTACTATTGTCACTCCCCATCCCTCTATGCAAAATGGCCCCTGAATTTCGCTACTTTGTATGGGATACAGCCTGTACCCACCTTGCACTGCTGCTGTTGTGTCAAGTTGAGTCCCACAGTGTTCAGCTTCCATCTCGGGAATTACTGCATCTAAAAACAAGAAGATGAAATCAGTTCATGTCTACTTTCAACTGGCTATGTTTTTTCCTTTCACGTTTTATCTTCTTTTAAAACTAATGATTACTTCCGCATGTAATACGATAGGTTGACGAGAAGTGAGAGCACTGGTTTGCACGGCAACCTATCATGTGATCACTAATGAGCAAAAGGGTTTAGTTCCGTCAGTTCAGTAACTCTATTAACCTTCGATCTCATCAAATCCACAACGTGCATAATGTTCCGAGGGTAATTTTTACACACGTCAGAATGTGTGTGACTATAATTAAAATGTGTTCATTATGCATAATGAAAAGCTATAACACAATTTGGAAATGAGTCCAAGTCATGTGCGAAAAAATCATTTAATTCATTTGTTATTATCCTCACAATGAGATTTTCGCTGGTTCCATTCTTGGATGGTAGGGGCCAGCTCACCTTCCCAGAAAGGGGATTATTGGGGTACATATTCCATGCAGGATGCAGCACGGGCAGACTAACTCCACTGATGTTTTGGCATTAAAAAGTGGAGGCAAATTTGGAAACTATTGAACTTCTGCCTTTTATAAACTTGCACAATAAATGTTATTAATATTCTGATTTAAAGAGCACATGCCCTTGAAGCCTGCCCTTCACTTTGCCTCCATGATGGAAATTCTTTAATATTTACTAACCTTCCTTTGCCTATTTTGCAGTTACTGGCATTTTGTGCAGTAATATATAATTAAAAGAAAATTTAATGTTTATTTGCACCTGACAAAATAATCAGGGGAACAAATCAGCACATTATACTCCCTCACGCCTGCTGTTTGTGTAAGTCCTCCATCCATAACTGAGTAATCAATCATAATACAAGCCCCCTATGTAAGTCTATGCAAAGAAAGCTCCCCATTTCCCCATAGCAACAGAAAATCAATGACTTTAAATTTATATTCAATAATGAACTTTTAAAAAGCTCAACGTCATGGTTCAGTTAATTTTTATACCTAATTTGCCAAATAAACAACTCCACATGGCCAGCATGTTAACGGTTAATAGTGTAATCTGTGCCTCCCTATGTCCTCTACAGTGAAAAAGGAAGAGGTGCTCAAAGAAAAAATGATTTCCTTTTCTGGTGTACACCCATGTCTGGAGATAATGGACTAAGTAGCCTAATGATGCAGGGTTCATTCTAGGGGCATAAACCGGTTACTCTGCTAGGTGCCCATTCAATTCAAACTCCCAATGAAGATTGTTAGGGGAAAAAGAGATCATTCTGGAATATTTTCTGTAAAGATTATGGGCGGATTCTCCTGTCCCCCAGCCGTGTCTTTATCTGCGGAGCGCCGTTCGCTGGCGGCGGGATTATATCTTCCCGATGCCTGTCGATGGAATTTCCCATTGCAACCTTCCCACGCCGCCGCAAAACCCATTAGTGGGGATATGCTGCCAGCGGGAAAAGTGAATTGCAACAACTGGAGAATTCTGGCCTATGTTTGCATTCTAGCTGTCTAATTGTATGACACTATTGTCCGTCTGACAGTTTATTCACACTAACTTTTTGAGTTAATGTTGATGAGTTGATGTTGACCCTTCATCAGTTCTGACAGAGTGCCGACCAGGACTGCAACCTTTCATATTTTCTTTATAATTTCTGACAGGCCCCGATGTGCATTTCCACCCATTACATTTTCATTCATAAGACTTGCATTGAATATAAAATGATGAGAGCCATACCATTGAGCACCCTGAGACTTTCTGTAGATGTAGCCTGTTGTAAAGCTTGTTCCACTTGCTCTCGTCGCTTTGACTCGAATTCGAGCGCTTCCTGTAATTTCCTCTTTGCCTTTTTCTCTTTCTTCAGTCGCTTTTGAATTGTTGCTAGATTTGTAAAATACAAATTTAGAACAATTGGCTTAACGTATTTTTTAAATTCACGCAAGGCTGAAAGTACAGTTCCATGTTGTTTTATATTCTGCACATCTGAACAATTTATGGAGTCATATATACTATAAAAGTTTTAAATCTTAACTGAGCACAATATTTTGGTTTAAATGGACAAAGTGCAACACTTTGTGGGGAAAAAAAGATTTATTTTCAGCACAGATTTATATTCCTGGTTTATTCCTGCTAATTCTGGGTTTCCCAATGCCCCAGCGGGTGTGAAGTAGGGACGTCAAATGGTTTGGCTGCCAATTCATCCACCTTCCCACCCACCCCCACCCACCTCGCCATAATACAGGGAGCAGGCGGGGAGTGAAATCTGCTGCCTGCCTGCCAAATTAAAATGATTTAAGGGTCAATTAAGCTTGCTATCGAGCCTATTGATCCTCATAATATGCTGCCCAACTCCATAATATGTTTGGCATGGGCTGCAAGGTGGGAGCAGGATGCCGACTTTTAACCTCAAATGGTTGAAGGACAGGAGGAAGTGGTTGGGCCTTTCTTTGGGGCTGCTCTTTGCCACTCATGGGGTGACCCTCCCAGCCCAAAACCCCAGACTTACTTGCTCTGGTGATCCTAGGCCCTGTGCACCTCTCTTCAGCTACAGTCCTGGCAGCTGCCACTGATGCCTTCTTGGCTCTGTTGAGACTGATGGGGCTGCCGGACAAAGGGTTGGCTGGCAGCTCCAGAGGGTGGGACGTCCACCCTAATCAGGGGCAGAGTTCCCACTTGGCCTTCGTTAATGAGCTGCATTGCTTTACTGCTGCGGGATTGGACAGCATGGAGCCAGTGCCATCTGCCCTCCATATTATTCCACCTCATTTTTTATTGGATAATACCATAATATTTACGATTTTCTAAAGTCATTAAGAATGATGTTACACTCATGATGCAATTGTTGGCCAGCTGATTCATATTAACCATTTTTCTCCTCGTGTTGTCTCCATTAATGTTTGACAGTCCAATGTAACAGACCGAATTTTTTTTTAAACGTACGATTGAAGAGACACAGCATCAAAAAAGGTCCCGCATAATTGTGCACTGCCTTCCTCATGCACGCTCTCCTGCCAGAACAGAAAAATCTGACTGTGCCATGAGAAATTTGAAAGGTACTGGAACGAATGAAAGATATCAGCAGCTCCCAATTTCAAGTTTCAGGGAGTTGCATTAAAAAAGAAAATGGTGAAAATGGAATCCAAATGATGGGATAATAACATGATGTGAACATTATCTGTCTGTGAGACTTTGGCTCTGCTGATTTGCCTTCTTAGGTTCAGTGATGTAATTCATTTCGTTAAGCAGTCTGGTCTGCTTTTTAAAAATTCTTTCACTGGATGTGGGCATAACTGGCTAAGCCAGCATTTTAAAAATATTGCTCATCCCTAATTAGCCTTGGGAAGGTGGTGGTGAGCTGCCTTCTTGAACCGCAGCAGACTATGCGGTGTAGGGACATCCACAGTGCCGTTTGGGAGGGAGTTCCAGGATTTTGATGCAGCGACACTGAAGGAACAGCGATATATTTCCAAGCCCGCTTGGATTTTAAATCCATATTTAAGTTTCCGGTATCTATTCAGCTTGGTAGTTGGCCCTTTGAGTGTAACAATGAAACCCTCCTGTGTCTCAAGCATATGTAATCTCCTAATCTCTCTGAAATGAGCATATGCTCCCACTTTGGGAATCATGACATAAAAATGAAAAATATGGGGTGGGATTCTCCCATCTGAAGGCAGAGTGTTGACGCGTCGTAAAAACTGGAGAGTTTAACGACGGTGTCATCGGACCGCTATGTGTCGCGATCCTCTGCCCTGCAGGAGGCCATCACGGCACTGGAGCAATCCACGCCGCTCCAGCTGCCGTTACCAACGATAACTGCGCCGCGGGTCTGCGCATGCGCACTCTGACCGGCGCAAATGCACGGTAGCCTCTTTCTCCGCGCCGGTCCCGCGCAACATGCTGTAGGGCTACAGGGGCCACCAGGGAGCAAAAGAGGCAGGCCCACCAATCGATAGGCCCCGATCGCGGGCCAGGCTACGGTGGAGCCCCCCCCCGGGGTCGCAACCCTGTCCCCCCAAAACAAGTCACCCCAGACAGGCTGGATGCCGAGGTCCCGCCGGGTAAGACCAGATATGAATGGCGCCGGCGGAACTCAGCTTTTTTTGGGTGGCCACTTGGCCCATCTCGGGCAGAGAATCGGTGGGGGTCCGCGTAGAGTGGCCCCCAACGGGTGCCGAGCCGGCGCCAATGGTACCGATTCTCCGGTCACCGGAGAATCAGCGGACCGGCGTTGGGGCGGCGTCGTGCGAATTGCGTCCGGTGTGCCAATTCTCCGAACCGGCGTGGGCTGAATCCCGCCCATGGTTCAGTCCTCTACCACCCGGGATGAGCTTACGTCGACCCTACCCTCTCTCTGCTGCCTTCTGCTGATTTTTTATGTCAATGTTGAATTTTGGAAAGCTTCACGTCACACAGGTTCAACATCATGGCCTTTTGATGATATTCAGTAAATCAAACATTGCTTTGTTTATAAATCCTTCAAAATGGCCCATGCTTCATTTGAAACTCCTCCTGACTGCCGCTTGATGGGCTTGAGCAGGAATCACCTTAGGCAATTTTCAATGCATATGAAGATCGCTACTATGTGGGCCCTATTTGTCAAAACAGATTGCGCTGGCTAAAGCTCGAAATGCTTCGCGAATAAAATAAAAGTACTGTGTCATTCAGCTACAACAATGGTACTAAGAAAGTGAATGCAAGAAATAAATGGACATTATATGAAAAAGGGGACCTTTGACACAAGGTATTGGGTGAGAAACCAACGCAGACACATGCAATAAAATAACCAATGTCAATTTCAATGGATAATCCTTGTCAGGTTGGATTTTTTTTCAATTTAATTCATGAAAGTTCTATTAGCGTCCCTTGGATTGGTAATAAAAATGATACCATAATGGTGCAACTTAGATAGATTTGCAATTGTCCACTGTGAAATGAGGGGCAAAAAAATCACAATTAATTACACATTGAAAATGTAACTTCTATTTCCAGTTACACTATTTGGAGAATTGCAAACTCTTATAAAGACAAGAGAAAACAAAATTCACTTGTTCCAAACATTACTTTGGTATGCACTACATTTTCAGGCTAAAATCATGATTTTGATGAAGTATCCTTATGCAGGGTATTGTTTATACTTGTGGTGCTTAACCAAATGGTCCTTTTTAACAAAACGTCATTGCAAAAATAAATGACGACGGTAGCGTTATGGTCAAATCAACATTGTTTTCAGAGCACCATCAATTGCTGAAATAATTTTAAAATTACCTTGTTAAAGAGTTTCTCTCTCAGTGCAGCCTACCAGCAATGACAACAAACACAGCATCCTCTGTCCTTGTGAAGTTACAAAAAAGTAAAATGGTTTCCCAATTTAAAACAGAGTTTGCAAGTGGTGCCTCGGAATCTCTTTCCTATTTATTTAGACTGCTGTTCAATTACACAACCACACCTCCTCATTCTAAATGAGTCCATCACACAAACCCGTCTCCCATCCACTGACTCTGTCTACATCATCTACACCTTGGGAAAGCGGGCAGCTTCTACCCGGCTTACTCACTCTTCCAACTTATTCCGGGCAGGAGATACAAAAGTCTGAAAACACGCACAAACAGACTCAAAAATAGCTTACCAGATTCCTAAACAACCCTGGACTGATCTGATTAATACTACACTCCTGTATGCTTCACCCGATGCCGGGCGGCACGGTAGCACAGTGATTAGCACTGTTACTTCACAACGCCACGGTCCCAGGTACAATTCCTGGCTTGGGTCACTGTTCGTGTGGAGTCTGTACGTTCTCCCCGTATCTGGGTGGGTTTCCTCCTGGTTCTCCGGTTTCCTCCCACAAGCCCCAAAAGACGTGCTGGTTAGGTGAATTGGACATTCTGAATTCTCCCTCTATGTATCCGAACAGGCACTTGAATGTGGCAAGTAGGGGATTTTCACAGTAACTTCATTGCAGTGTTAATGTAAGCCTGCTTGTGACAATAATAAAGATTATTATTATGCTGATGTCTAGGTATTTACATTGTGTACCTTGTGTTGCCCTATTACGTGTTTTCTTTTCATGTACTAAATGATCTGTTTGAACTGCACGCAGTAAAATACTTTTCACTGTACCTCGGTACACGTGACAATAAACAAATCCAATCCAAACTAGGTCCCAATTCCTCCTCCCACTTTGTTTTCACCCCCTCCACTGGGAACGGCTCCATTGACAGAATCTGCCCATAAATACCTGAAATACCCCCCCCCCCCCTCCCCTCTCTCCCCCACCATCAGACTTCGCTAAAGATAGAATTCTCCTCAGCAGGGACAATGGTAGTGCCATGGGAAACGACGGAAAGGCCTTTCGAACAAAATTATGAATCTGGAGGTATCTGAACAAAGAGTCGAAACTTTGTTGTCACCTCCTCCAGACGGGCAAACTTTCCCTCCATTAAAAATTCCCCAAATTTCTCAGAAATCACCTCTCCCCGGACTTCCCCCCCCCCCCCAACCACTCAGCACTGCCCCCCCCCCCCCCCACCCCTCAGCACCGCTCCCCCCCACTCCCTCCCCACCACGACTAAACATTGAGTCTAAACTTGATGGCACAAATAGATGGTTAGATAGGGGCCAGCAACACAATGGACCTGAGCTTAAAATGTTGCCTAAACTGCCTCCATATCCGTGGAGAGGACACCACCATCGGGTTCAGAGAATACTTCGCCGGAAAACAAGGCAGCAAGGCCATTACCAGCACATCTAAACTAGAGCCCCTCCGCCTCTGTCTGACCCTACATGGAACTCTGGTAGCTGAACCATCCCAACACCTACTCAATATTAGCCGTCCAATAATAACAACGCAAATTGGGCAATGCTAGACGCCCCCCCCCCCCCCCGCCGACTGTCTGTCCCTCTGACAAAACGCCCTACAAATCCTTGGGGTCTTACCCACCCATATAGAACATAGAACATAGAACAGTACAGCACAGAACAGGCCCTTCGGCCCTCGATGTTGTGCCGAGCAATGATCACCCTACTCAAACCCACGTATCCACCCTATACCCGTAACCCAACAACCCCCCCCCCCCCCCCCCGAACCTTACTTTTTTTTAGGACACTACGGGCAATTTAGCATGGCCAATCCACCTAACCCGCACATCTTTGGACTGTGGGAGGAAACCGGAGCACCCGGAGGAAACCCACGCACACACGGGGAGGACGTGCAGACTCCGCACAGACAGTGACCTAGCCGGGAATCGAACCTGGGACCCTGGAGCTGTGAAGCATTTATGCTAACCACCATGCTACTGTGCTGCCCCAAGGCTTCCAACTTATTAACCCTAACAAAAAGGTTTTAGGTAGATAAGTGTGGAGATACTGAAAAGGAAATAACAATCTCGGGAGACTATTCATTGGACTAGTCTGGGCCCTGACCGCGAAGGACAATGGAAGGTTATTCCACTTTTGCAAGTCGGACTTAACCTTGCTCATCAGACCAGCATAGTTTACTTTATGGAGCAGAGCCCAAGCATGGGACACCCAGATAATGAAAGCCTTGATAAAGCTTTCTCCATACCCTCTAAAGCCCTGTCATGCTACTTCACCTTCTTGGAGGTCTTTTCCAATTTTGATCGGATGGGACCAGGGCCCCCTTAAATCGACATTCGGAGACCCTCAGTAATCCCTCTCCACTGCTTATCTAATTCTGTTGCTAGCACACCAGCACGCATGTCTGCCGTTATTGGAGCAGTCACAGGAGCAATCTCCGCCATTTGCTCCACAAAGGAGCCATGTGAAGGCTCCCAATCTGTCGACTAATTTCCGTCCACAGGCTTCCTACTTCCAACCTTTCTTGCCATTTTTCTGATGCAGGCATCTTGTATCTTCGTGTAGAAACATTGTTTCCACAGGAATAACCCCAGAAAAGGGTTGAAAAACAAGCACCCTGGTGGGAGCTACCTTGTGCGCAGCTTCTCCCCCAGATGCTGGCACTGCCAGGGTATCCAGGTCGCACCAGCAGTGTCAGGGAACCACCCTGCAGAAAGGACATGCAGTTGGGGGCCTCTGATCCCCATGGAGACCCCATGAGTGCCGTTCCGTCAGGTCCCCATTTGGTGCTCCCCCGAGGTCTCTGAGGCAAAGGTGTTGAATTCCAAAGCCTCAGGTACCTTGAGAATCTGCACATTAGCGAGGCTTACTGCCTCGCTCTAATAAGCTAAAAAGTGACCTCGTCCGTTGTGGGCATTACGTCTCACAAGATTGCGTTGAATCGGGACCTGTTTATTGGCGGGAGGTTTGCGGGCCTGGGGGAACTGGAAGATAAATTTGGCCTTCCCCAGGGGAACATGTTCAGATACCTGCAGGTAAAGGCGTTTGCTAGGCGACAGGTAGAGGGATTCCCTTTGCTGCCCTCGCAGGGGACGATGGACAGAGTGCTTTCGGGAGTGTGGGTAGGAGAGGGGAAGGTGTCTGACATCTATAAGGTAATGCAGGAGGTGGAGGAGTCGTCAGTGGAGGAGCTGAAGGCTAAATGGGAGGAGGAACTCGGGGAGCAGATAGAGGACGGGACTTGGGCGGAGGCCTTGGAGAGAGTCAACTCTTCCTCCTCATGTGCGAGGCTTAGTCTCATCCAATTTAAGGTGCTGCACCGGGCCCACATGTCCGGGACTAGGATGAGTAGGTTCTTCGGGGGTGAGGACAGGTGCACCAGATGTTCGGGGAGTCCTGCGAACCACGCCCATATGTTCTGGGCATGCCCAGCACTGGAAGAATTCTGGAAGGGGGTGGCGGGGACAGTGTCGAGGGTGGTTGGATCCAGGGTCAAACCAGGGTGGGGACTCGCGATTTTTGGGGTTGGGGTGGAGCCGGGAGTGCAGGAGGCGAAAGAGGCCGGTGTCCTGGCCTTTGCGTCCCTAGTAGCCCGTCGAAGGATTCTGTTACAATGGAAGGATACAAGGCCCCCAAGCGTGAGACCTGGATCAGTGACATGGCGGGATTTATAAAATTGGAAAAGGTCAAATTTGCCCTGAGAGGATCAATAGAAGGGCTCTATAAATGATGGCAGCCTTTTCTGGACTTCCTGGCTCAGAGATAGGTAACTGGGTCAATAGCAGCAGCAACCCGGGGGGGGGGGGGGGGTGCATTATTGTAGTGTTTATTCTGTAACTTTATAGTGTGTTAATTTGCGTTGTTGTTAAAATGCTGGGTTGTTCGTGGGGATGGGGCGAATGTATATGATTGTTAATATTATTGTTATTTTCGGTATTTTACTAAGGTGCGTTATTGTTGTATAAAATCAAAATTTCTCAATAAAAATTATTTAAAAAAAAAAAAAGATTGCGTTGAATCTTGTGAGACATTGCAAACCAGGTAGTTCCTAGGAGCGGGGTCTCCCGGCTTTCAACATCCACAATGCATTGCTGCTTTTTGGGCGCGAGGCTGTTGGGTCATGCCCATTGGGTCAGATGACCAAAAGCTTTGTGAACGCGACAGCTAAAGCCAAAGTAGAGAAACAGAGGTGTAGGGAGGGAATTTCAGAGATTGGGACCTAGCTAACAGAAGGTACAGCCATAAATGGTAGAGAAATTAAAATCGGGGTGCAGAAGAGACCAGAATTAGAGGAGCATAAATATCTCGACAGATTATAGGGCTGAAGCAGAGTACGGAGATAGTGAGGGGCATGGTCATGGAGAGATTTGAAAACAAGGATGAAAATTTTTAAAATCAAGATGTCGCTGACCGGAATCCACACCCATACATCTTTCCCTTTGGGGAATAGTGGGGAAGTGGTGGAAGGATTCCCGTGTTCATTATGAGGCCGTTGAACTACGTTATGAACACTCCTTCCGTTGCCAACGAGTCCTGGCATTGGACTTGAACCCTGAGCTTCTGGTCCAGAAGTAAGGACGCTATTACATTGGCAAAAGACCTCCTCCCGGGATTGACTGTAGGTCAGCATGCACAGGGGTGATAGGGAACTAGACGCTGCTTTGAGCTAGTACATGGGAAGCAGAGTTTTGGGTGACATCTGGTGCCAGCCTGGCATTGGCAAGGTGCGCAGGTGGCACTGCCTGCTGGCATGGGCACTAGTAGGTTGGCACTGCCAAGGTGCCGGGCTGGCATTTAAAAAAACATCATTTTAAAATAAATTTAGAATACCCAATTAATTTTTTCCAATTAAGGGGCAATTTAGCGTGGCCAATCCACCTACCCGGCACATCTTTGGGTTGTGGGGGCGAAACCTACGTAAACATTTGCAGGGAGAATGTGCAAACTCCACATGGACAGTGACCCAGAGCTGGGAACGAACCTGGGACCTCGGCGCCATGAGGCAGCCATGCTAACCACTGCGCCACCGTGCTACCCCAGGCTGGCATTTGTTGTGTGCGATTGGGCCAGGGCTATCAGGCACTGGTGTTGGGTGGGGTGCAAGGGGCCAGGGACCTTCTCATATTGCGTTTGGACTGGGTGGGGAGGTCAGGGATTGTTTTGGGGACCTCAGAGCTTGGGATGCCACTGTACAAAACGTGGGTGTGTGTGGCCGTGGCCGCGCGTTCCCCGTTCACGCCACTTATTCAACTCTATTCGCGTTGAACAGACATGTGTTTCTCGGCACTGCGAGTGCTGGGAAACACACGGCTAAACATGCATGCCAGGGGACTTTGTTCCCTTTTGGAAGAATCGCGCCCAATATCTCCTTTTGTGGCTTGGTTTCATACTTTGTTTTAATGCTCCAGTAAAGCACTTCAGGACATATCATTATATTAAAGGTACAATATAAAGTTGTTAAATGCATCTGAGTCATCGGCCGGAATTAACCGGCCGTTGCGATTCACTTTCCCGCTGGCAGCGCGTTCCCGTCCGTGGGTTTCCTGGCAGCGCGGTGGGAAGATAGAATCCTTCCGCAAGCAAGCAACGGGCGGCCAAGAAACACACGGCTAGGGGATCAGCCCATCACCTCCAAATGCTCAGTTGCTACATTCTTGAGATAGGGAGAAACCAGATATTATTAGGGTCATGTTGTAGAAGTATTAAAGCTCACATAACTGGTTGTAAAATGCTGGTTAAAAATAGCTATGGTTAACTTAGAAATATAGAAATGTGTAAAATATGGCAAACAGGACAGAGTTTTGGATGGATACAATTTATATTATTCTAGAATGCGTCTTCCCCAAAAAATAGATCAGTTTTGTTAACAAGTAAGATTATCCCATATTTAATAGGGTATGTTCTCTGATTGAGTTCATAGCAACTTTCAATTTGTAAAGCACAGATGAGGGAGTAGACACCAACAACTGTCTAGTGATTGTACAGATATAATCCTGTAAACATCTTCCATTTGCTGAAATCAGAAGCGGATAATTGAGGAAATCCCAGCTGTCGAAGCTGTACCTGGAATCTGAACATACTCAGCTGTTATATTGCCAGTTTAGCAGTGTTGTTGAACAGCTGACAGTAGTTGCTGATATTTTAAATTGTGAGTTACTTTTTAGACCATGGACCAGCACCCAGCAGGGGACAAGTCTCCTAAACTTCTCGGATAAGACTTTCCATTGTCACTACATGTGCAACGTTAAATGCAGAGATTTGTTTATTTTGAACAGTAGCATGAGTTTAAAAAGCTGTTTGGCAAATTGTCAAAATTACATGTGCCTCTTTTCTCCTACCACAGTGTACTGCAGTAATCTAGAGCGAGGGCATTCTTATCTCCAACAACATGAGCCATGTCTCAAATGGGAGACATCACACTAACTATATTTGAACACTCCTGACTCTTTGACAGGTTGCGATGATGTAGATTGAGCGGAGCCTCATAGAGAATAATAATAATAATAATAATAATAGCTTATTGTCACAAGTAGGTTTCAATGAAGTTACTGTGAAAAGCCCCGAGTCGCCACATTCCGGCGCCTGTTCGGGGAGGCCGGTATGGGAATTGAACCCACGTTCAATACTTTCATCAGTATTCACTCAAGAAAAGATAATATTGTGGAGGAGAATGCTGAGACCCAGGCTATTAGAATAGATGGCATTGAGGTGCGTAGGGAAGAAGTGTTTGGCAATTCTGGACAAGGTGAAAATAGATAAGTCCCCGGGGCCGGATGGGATTTATCCTAGGATTCTCTGGGAAGCCAGGGAAGAGATTGTGAGCCTTTGGCTTTGATTTTTAGGTCATCATTGGCTACAGGAATAGTGCCAGAGGACTGGAGGATAGCAAATGTGGGTCCCTTTGTTCAAGAAGGGGAGTAGAGATAACCCCGGTAACTATAGGCCGGTGAGCCTAACGTCTGTGGTGGGTAAAGTCTTGGAGAGGATTATAAAAGATACGATTTATAATCATCTAGATAGGAATAATATGATTAGGGATAGTCAGCATGGTTTTGTGAAGGGTAGGTCATGCCTCACAAACCTTATCGAGTTCTTTGAGAAGGTGACTGAACAGGTAGACGAGGGTAGAGCAGTTGATGTGGTGTATATGGATTTCAGTAAAGCGTTTGATAAGGTTCCCCACGGTCGGCTATTGCAGAAAATACGGAGGCTGGGGATTGAGGGTGATTAGAGATGTGGATCAGAAATTGGCTAGTTGAAAGAAGACAGAGAGTGGTAGTTGATGGGAAATGTTCAGAATGGAGTTCAGTTACGAGTGGCGTACCACAAGGATCTGTTCTGGGGCCGTTGCTGTTTGTCATTTTTATAAATGACCTAGAGGAGGGCGCAGAAGGATGGGTGAGTAAATTTGCAGACGACACTAAAGTCGGTGGAGTTGTAGACAGTGCGGAAGGATGTTGCAGGTTACAGAGGGACATAGATAAGCTGCAGAGCTGGGCTGAGAGGTGGCAAATGGAGTTAATGTGGAGAAGTGTGAGGTGATTCACTTTGGAAAGAATAACAGGAATGCGGAATATTTGGCTAATGGTAAAATTCTTGGTAGTGTGGATGAGCAGAGGGATCTCGGTGTCCATGTACATAAATCCTGAAAGTTGCCACCCAGGTTGCTAGGGTTGTGAAGAAGGCCTATGGTGTGTTGGCCTTTATTGGTAGAGGGATTGAGTTCCGGAGCCATGAGGTCATGTTGCAGTATGTACAAAACTCTAGTACGGCCGCATTTGGAGTATTGCGTACAGTTCTGGTCGCCTCATTATAGGAAGGACGTGGAAGCTTTGGAACGGGTGCAGAGGAGATTCACCCAGGATGTTGCGTGGTATGGAGGGAAAATCTTATGAGGAAGAGGCTGATGGACTTGAGGTTGTTTTCGTTAGAGAGAAGAAGGTTAAGAGGTGACTTAATAGAGGCATACAAAATGATCAGAGGGTTAGATAGGGTGACAGCGAGAGCCTTCTCCCGCGGATGGAGGTGGCTAGCACGAGGGGACATAGCCTTAAATTGAGGGGTAATAGATATAGGACAGAGGTCAGAGGTGGGTTTTTTACGCAAAGAGTGGTGAGGCCGTGGAATGCCCTACCTGCAACAGTAGTGAACTCGCCAACATTGAGGGCATTTAAAAATTTATTGGATAAGCATATGGATGATAAGGGCATAGTGTAGGTTAGATGGCCTTGTTTTTTTTTCCATGTTGGTGCAACATTGAGGGCCGAAGGGCCTGTACTGCGCTGTATCGTTCTATGTTCTATGTTCTATGTTCTGCATTACAAGCCAGCTATTTAGCCCACTGTGCTAAACCAGCCCCTAACCATCATAGAGCCAAATGGCTTGTTTTAATGCTATATTACCAAGTTGTTCACCCATTTTAAACACATTTACTAAAATATTACACAAGCAAACCTCTGTTGTAATAACCTCCACGGGGATACCCTTGATCGATCTCCCTGTGGGTCTCGTGGAATATGAGCTTCCTAGTTAATGATTGGAGGCCCACCTAACTGGGGCTCCTAGGAACATAGTATAACGGCTGGCCCGGACAGGGACCGGCATGCTGGTTGTCCCAACGGGACTTTACTCTGTGTGTGATTATTTACTGCTGTAGGCAGACTTTTCGTGATTATGAATAAACCAGCTTCACCCTACCGTTTGGCTTCCTGGATCGTAATAATAGTCCCGTATCAATGCAGCAGGATTTAGAGACCAAAACACTAAGTTTGGCCGTGGTGTGTGATGTGAGGGATTATTTAAGGAACAATTACATTTGCTTTTCTTAAAACAGTTGCAAACTGAACAAGGTCTTGTGCATTTTTCACGAAGCAGTTAGATATAGCAGTTGGAGAAAAGGATATGGGGGGAGGTGGGATCAGGCTATTGAGTTGGATAATCAGCCATGATCATTAATGGCGGAGCAGGCTCAAAGGGCCGAATGGCCTCCTCCTGCACCTATTTTCTCTATTTCTATGATTTCAGCTGACTTATTTTATGAATAATTTTACTTGATACATGTTTCTTAGATCTCTACTGATAGTAGGAGCATCACTATTTTGAAACTTAGCTGCGAGAATACCACTTGTTGGCTGTAAGCTATTGTTAATCAGAATGTTCTGTTATAGAGACTAAAACACCACAACCATATAAATTTTACCAAGGCACATGTTATTTGGATGCAAACCTGTACGAACAGATAATCAATGCACCACCGTTTACTCGCAATTGATAATTTAATCAAAACAAGAATTTTAATTTGATGCATCTAGGCAAAGCATTTTGCATGCTCAGCGATGTACTGGAATTGACATTCTCATGGCAGAGAGTTGGCGAAATATTGGTGAAATAGTGTACTATATAACAGCGGACTCGCAAATGTGATTAGCCACCTGGCAGGTTCACAGACTCAGTATAATGTTTGAGGAGGTGCTAAATTGAAGGAAGAAAGCTAGATAGTAAGTTTTAACTCTTCCCACATGTAACAATTTACCCAAGAGTAGTAAAGACTTGCAAGTAAAAAGTAGTCTGATTACTGTCTCTGATTGGCCATGTGGCGAGATATGAGGGGTCAGTAAAGAAACATTACTTGTTTTTCCTGAAATAGTTGCTAGCTGAACAATGTCCTGTGCATGTATCAAGATTTTGAATGTAAAATTGGGTAAGGACTGGAAAGAGGTCCTTGGGTAAAATTGGGTAAGGACTTATTTGCATTGACCCACATCCAGCCATTGCAATTCAGGCAGCACTAATTTAAATGACAGGAGAGTGCAGACAGCACTAAATGTACCGAGTGGCTTCACACCTCAGCAGGAGATCCAAGCCCGTGCGAGCCGTCTGCCATTTCTAACTTATGCCACTGACTGCAACTCTCAAGGCAGAAGTGCATTCAGGCTGCAGCAGATGATGGAAATGGCTGAGGATGAGTGTCCAACTTGCAAGTGGCTGAGGACGAGTGTCCAACTTGCAAGTGGCTGGGGACGAGTGTCCAACTTGCAAGTGGCTGAGGACGAGTGTCCAACTTGCAAGTGGCTGGGGACGAGTGTCCAACTTGCAAGTGGCTGGGGACGAGTGTCCAACTTGCAAGTGGCTGAGGACGAGTGTCCAACTTGCAAGTGGCTGAGGACGAGTGTCCAACTTGCAAGTGGCTGGGGACGAGTGTCCAACTTGCAAGTGGCTGAGGACGAGTGTCCAACTTGCAAGTGGCTGGGGACGAGTGTCCAACTTGCAAGAGAGATGAAGGAGCACAAGTGTAAGTGTAATGGAGCAGCAAGTGTGGGCTTAATTCAATAAAATGGGAACAAAGTCCCCTAGCCAGCACTTGCGTTGTATAAGAGGCCTCAGCAGGGTACACTGAGGAGCTTCAACTACCCTCTGCCCCCCCATCCCACCCCCAAGTCCGAACGCACTAAGGGACTAACTGTCTAATATGCAGATTTGCCAAAACGTGATCCCGCCCACAATGGACGGGAATTATATCTCAACGTCTCACAAGATCGTGTTGGGTCTCGCAAGGTGTTGTGAGTGGGGTTTCCTGGCTTTTATCGGCCATTGCATCACGGCGAGCTGCTTTTCTGGTGTAGCATGGCCAATGGATTGTGCCCTTCGTTCCAATGTTCTCTTTTGCATCCGTGGAGGCCTTAATGCAGGAGATGAACAGAACAGAGGTCCTCCAGACTGACACCAAGAAGGCAGTAGGTGCAAATGGTGATGTGGTCAATATAAGCCGTGTAGGCCTGAGGACCTGGATACAATGCTGCAAGTTCAATGACTTCACACCAATGGTCAAAGTCAGTGAATGCACGTTCAAATGCCATAACCCACCAGTAGCCTCACAGACTGTTCAATCCATCACTCCACTTTCACTCACCGACTAATGTTCGTTATTGACTATGACTCATATGCACATTTACAACTTCACCTCAACCTCACACACAAGTCAATGCTGTAAACTTCACAACTACATCTCACAGTTTTTACATATTACCAGCTACTCAACTATGGCAACCAAACACAGTGCACACACTTTCCTCTCTCTTTCTCTTGCAGAACATAATGGAACATAACCAGCACCTAACCGGTGGCTGGCCAGGTACTGATGAATGCCTCACCTCAATGGAGGAGATGCCGTTGGCCACAATTGGAGTGGCCAAAATGGAGGCTGTAGCCAGGAGTGCGGTTGAAAACACTGAAGATAACCATGGTACTAAGTAATCCACTTCCTCACATCAGACTTCCTCATCATCTCTCCTGATTTACAAGCTGCAGATGATGCAAGCATGCAGCTCTTACTCCACCCTTCGCCTCAACATAACCCCAACCCCATGCTTTTCCCTTTTCAGATTGCCTAGAACAATAACCTGGCCAGACAGTGGTACAAGAGCATGAAGTCCAAGAGGATGATCCTGAGGAACATTGTCACTTGGTCTCATCAGCTCAGTGCTGACACTGGGTGGAGTAGAGGCAGGTTTTGCAAGTGCTGAGTAACTGAGCACGAGCGGGTGCAGCAAGGGCCAGGGAAAAAAGGGTTTGCAGATCCCAGCTCATCTAAAGGATGTTGATTCATAATCAGCAGCAAAAGGAATAAAGAAATGTTTCTACTTATATGGCGTCTTTAGTGATCACAGAATTTCTCAAAGTGCTTTACAGCCATTGAAGTACTTTATGAAATGTGCTCACGTAGGAAACATTGCTGCCAATTAGTGTACAGCAAGCGCTCACAAATGGCAAAATGATAATGATAAAATAAATTATTTTGTGATGTCTTAATGATAAATATTTTCCAGGACACTGGGGATAGCTCTTCAAAATAATACCACGGAATCCTTTACAAGGCCAAGATTATGACTTTGATTCTCCGTTCCTTCACGCCAGTGTGATTCTCCATTCCCGCTGCATCGAACGGAGATTTCCCAAATTCTCTGTGCTCACTGACAGCAGTAGCGAAGCAGGCTTGCAATGGAGAATCCTGGCCTATGTCTCATTCTTATATCATTGAGTTTCTGCAAACAGCAAGGATATGGGGATGCCACACTCTGGATTCTTACAAACACAATGAGAGATTTTATTAAGGATGTTGCTCATACAATCTAAGATGAAAAACTGAAGCCCACGCAAAAACTCACTATAGTCGTCACTATAGATCATCTGAAACTTCACCAGTGATGTATTCTTTGATACACAACACTCATCCATAAGATAGCACCCCTGGCAGCACAGCACTCCCTCAGTACTGCCGGATTTTTGTGCTCAAGTCCTGAAGACTTGAATCTATGACTTCTGAATTGGAGGGGGAGAATGCTACCCAGTGAGTCATGATAGATAACTGTAGCAAGGTAAGATGGAGGATTACTGTAAAATGGGAAATTATGTTATTTGATATCACAATGCGATGAGCCACTCATGGACAGACTGGCCAAAAAAGTAGATATGTTGGCTGCCTCCTCCTCCTAACTACTTGCTGCATACACAATGGAAAGGGCTGTGCCGTATCCGCATGAGGGAAAGGGCTACACCGTGGCCTATTTGGAGAAGGGCAGCACTGTGTCCTCATGGAGGAAAGGGCTGCTCCGTGTCCTCATGAGGGAAAGGGCTGTCCGTGTCCTCATGAGGGAAAGGGCTGCCCGTGTCCTCATGAGGGAAAGGGCTGCTCCGTGTCCTCATGAGGGAAAGGGCTGCCCGTGTCCTCATGAGGGAAAGAGCTGTCCGTGTCCTCATGGGGGAAAGGGCTGCTCCGTATTCAGTGCACCGGTCATGCTGGTTGGTACTGACAGTAAGTACAGCAAATCCTCAACAAATTCATTATGCCAAACATACCGAATTTAAACATACCTAATTTAGTTCTGCACAATCTGAAAAGTCTGTACTTTCACCCAGTTGAATTGAGGATTCATGTGCTGAGTTTAAATGAGAAATAAGCTGGACTTCTAAATTCTCAGCAATATCATAAATGTAGCGAGCCACTGGGTTACCGCTAAGTGGGATGCATTCCAGATTTTCAGCTGACTTCTCACCGAGGACCATACGAGCCATGTCTAATGCTGCAGGGAGAATTAATATCTCTGTTGTGATGTCGGGCATTTTCTTTTCAGCTACACGGTAAGCTACCATATAAGAGACCAATTGTGCTTTGTCCCTCAATGTTACATTTCTGCTAAGGACATCAGCTGATGATTTTAGTTGTCGCTGCATTCTTTGAAAAAAATGAAGAGGATTGTTCTTTAACTCGACATGCGAGTTAAAGAACAATTCATATGCCTTTGAAGTTTTGAGGGTTTTTAACTTTCATTTGTTAGTACTTCCATGCAGAAACACACATGAGCTTTGCATCCTGATTTGCTTTGACACAATTGACAAAACCATACCTGAAGAAGTCATATTTATACTGCTTTGTTCCAGAGTTAAGTTTCTTCTTTTTATAGAATGTAGGCTGTTCACCAGAGGCCCTGGAATTCTCTATAGAGCTAACGCTTGCACTGCTCTGTTCTACCGTGGACTCCCCTAACCAGCTCTCTCCAGTGGATTTAGATATGAGATCCTGGCCAGTAAGAACCTGCCTATTTGTGTCTCTGGTTGTCTCTTCCTTGTAACAAAATGATCCATCTTCACAGTCTTCTTGCCTTACTTACTAGCAGCTAGAAGTTGGAAGAAGTTCTCCTCCGTCATTTCATGCCAAAGTGTGTACGTACAGGGTGCTTGGCGTTATGTATACGTGCAGGGCCCATGGCCTGCTCTCTGCTGTCGCTTATTGCTGGAATACTGCATTATTCTCATTTGAAAGCTGGTAGCGGCCGTTGGGCGCTTCTCCCGCGATTGGTACCACCGCGGGAACACCACTACCAATCGTTTCGCAACCCTTTCGACATGTGCCTGTGACCCAGCCGCGGGGCATGACACGTTGAAAAGTCCTGAGCTATATCACTTTCAAACTTAATATAAAATTGTCTTATATTATGGTCATGATTTCCGAAAGGCTCTTACAGGTTATTAATTAAGCCTTTCTTGTAACATAATGCTAAATCTAAATTAGCCAAACTCTAGTTGGCTCTTCAACGTACTGCTCCACAAATCCATTTTGAACGCATTCCAGGAATTTATCCTCAACAGAATTAATGCTAATTAGATTTACCAGTCTATTTGTAATTACCCATGTACATGTAGTTCTAATTTCCTGATTTATACAGTGCCCAACGTTACCACTACAGTTTTTGTGACCTACAAAGAAAACCTCCCACCAATGTTTGCTGCCCCTGGCTCATTCTTAGCTCCACCCAAACTGATTCCACATCATGGTCCTTCAACCCTTCTCTCACTAATGTACAGATCACATCCCTTATTAACAGCACTGAAAATGTGTTTACACAGAGTTGAGACATTTTAGGTACCACAATAACATGATGTGGAGATGCCGGCATTGGAATGGGGTGAGCACAGTAAGAAGTCGAACAATACCAGGTTAAAGTCCAGCGGGTTTGTTTCAAATCACTAGCTTTCGGAGCACTGCTTTCCTGATTCACCTGAGGAAGGAGCTGTGCTCCAAAAGCTTTGAAACAAACCAGTTGGACTTTAACCAGGTGTTGTTAGACTTCTTACTGTGACCACAATGACACTCACAGTAATAAAACTATGCACTATAGAGGTGTACTTTGCAACCAAATGTATATTCAAAATTCAGGGATCTATTCAATAGGGATAATAGAGAATGGTTTTGTGTATGGAAAAAACAACTAACTAGATATGAAATTGTCCAGAGTTACTATATATTAATGAAACCATCTCACATTTTTGTACAGCTTTCATCAATATAAAGTACTTGGACTGAGTCAGGGTAAAATTACACTTCAAAAATTAGAATCATCATCCAGATCCATTATGTTTCATGCTTTTTGGGAAAGGTATGACAATTTGGTGATCTAAGATTTCTCCCTGGTGCCAATGAATAGTGTCATGGAATTTTCTTGTCAAATATTGAAAACAATATCTAACTCAGACTTGATTAAGCTGAAAGCTGCTGCAGAAAATTCAGACTTGTTTTTAACCCGAGGATAATTTCCTGTTCTACAGCAATGAGCTTTGGTACCTATGCTAGTGAACTTAGTCTGGAAAGTGGCAATGTCACACTCTGGAATCCATTGTCAGGACTTTGCTTAGTTATATTCATCCTCAACGGCTTTCGCCTTGACGAGGCTGACACTCTTTTCCATCCTGCGCAACTACCACTGCCTCTGTCACTAAACAGAGTCAAACCAGGTAAATTCAGACCTAACTAGAGCATTAAGCTTTGAATGGGCGGCTTCATTTCTGCTTTGTCTTTTTCTCTTGCTTGATTTCCATGAGACCTTACCTCTATTGTGCTGTTCTGCTGTGAGTTGTCGCTCTAAGGTTTCTCTCATTTCTCTCTCCCTGAACAGTTCCAGTTTGAGTTCTTTCTTCTCCTGCTGTATCTGCTTCTCCTGCACGCGTGCATTGTCTACAGCCACCTTCAGCAGACCCTGTACAATTATAGAACTGTGGTGAAATAAGAGCAGCTAAACCTCAGTGATACAGTAGAGATCCTAAATACAATTCTGGGAGAAAATGTTTTTTCTTTTTTTTTTGTTCGTCATCTCACTGTCTCCTGCTGGCTATTAATATTCCCAGGCAGAGTACAGCACTGTTCACCACCCAAATTGAAACAGCAAAGCTTTCTTGAGATCTCACCTCCAATGGCAAAATATTCCCCTCTCAATGTTCTCCTCCGATCAGGTAATTTGATTTAACTAAATATGATCTAATTTCCATTCTCAATATATACAAAATAACAAATGCTTTGGATTATCAGCCTTCTGGGAGAAAGATAATTTTCATAGGTTCTGTACCCTGGAAGTATGACATTTAAACAACGAAACATTTTTGTAATCGTGTCAAGAACGGGCCATATCATTATCGCAAAGAGGGGTGGTATGGTGGAGCAGTGGTTAGCACCGCTGCCTCACGGCGCCGAGGACCCAGGTTCGATCCCGGCCCCGGGTTACTGTCCATGTGGAGTTTGCACATTCCCACCATGTCTGTGTGGCTTCCCTACCCCTCCCCCCGTCCCCTATCCCCCGCCACAACCCAAAGAGGTGTAGGGTAGGCGGACTGGCCACACTAAATTGCCCCTTAATTGGAAAAAAAATGATTGGGCACTTCTAAGTTTTTTTAAAAAATTATCGCAATGAGGGACTTCGGAATTTGTGAAGCACTGGGGTGAAAATAGCAAACCTACACTGGTCTGGTACACTTTCACAAATAGGGAAAGAGAATCTGGTTTGGTCCAGAATCATTATAAAGATTTAACTCAGGTCACAAAATGTCTCATGACAGTCAAGTTATCTTCTATTGGATACCAGTGGAATTATTTGTCAATGATCCTGAGGCATAGAACGACAAATGTCTGAATGTAAGTTGGCCTGATGTGACTTCTAAACCTATTCTCTTCCACATAATAGAGTACATCAACACTATTCACGTGATGCCCTGATGCATACTTTGAAGTTGAATCATTCTGCAACATTTTAAAGGGTTTATATTAACAAATTCAGAACTAGGTTGCTGAGAAATTATATAGAAAACAGGTGCGCATTGTCCAGAAATTGAATGTGCCTTTTAAGTCTTCTATCTTTTAAAAAGTGTGTAAAATTCGAACAACTTAATGATCCGTGTGTAAAGAATATTTTAATGTTTGAAGAGTAGAAGGAAAAAATGGAACAAGAAATGCTGGACTAATCGTGGGTGGATGGGGGGAAAGTTCGAACAATACAGTTTTTAGGTATGTGGAAGTAAGAAGAGGAATAGCAAAAACACAAATGTGGTGAGTTAGCAGTTCCTGCGACAACAGTCACCATTTCCGGAGGAGAGGGACCAGCGAATGAGTAACCCAGTTCGAGCAAGTTAAGAGTAGGTACAGTGACACACATCTGGAAGTGATGTCTCAGATTTGTAAATCAATGAGTTTTGCCAAAAGGGGAAATATGTCTGAATGGACCTTGTGTAGGAGAAAATATGGCCCAAGAGATTCTGAGTATGTTGTATCTGTTGAATACAGCATTGGTGAACTCGAGCATTGAGCTGTTGGGGTAATAAACTTAAGGCATGTATTGAAATTAGAGAAACAAGTTCCTTAAAAATTCTACAAACTGTTATTAATCAAGGGAAACAACATATCGAACATGCCAGCCTTGGAAATTGACACTTTCTTTATAGCATATTTAAATTGAATTCTCCACCTTTAAATAGGCTGGGGTTTGCAAACATTATCCAAATGTATTTTATAATTTAAAATCAATAGAATAGTGTTTCATTAGACTAGGCTCATGTCAATGTTATTTATTATGCAACACATGAGATGTTGAATGGCTAATGATATAATTAATCATTATTAACTACAATTTTCCATATTTATTGCATCACTGCTTTCAGTGATTAGGTCTGCCTCCTTTGGTGGGAGGAAGGGATTATATTCATGCCTGTTGTGTTACTAAAGTAAGATCCCAGTGGATTGCTCAATCGGTATTGTATATGTGGAAAGGTGGTGGAAGCCTGTTAAACAAAATGCACTCTCTAAAGGATTGTAATTTGTGATAATTTGGGACATGATTGTGGGCCAGTCTGCTTATGAGAATTTATTTTAGCCATAACAATTTGTTGTTCCTAAATGGGTGAATTTTATTAAGTAGAACTCTGTTATCTATCTTTTTACCAGAACTTAAGTCTAATAGTTTCTGAGTGAAAGCCCTGAGAAAGACTTTTTTAACGAGAACTTGTTGAGCCTGTTTACCACTCTGAAAGCCCCTCCCTATTTTTGTAACTTATTTTCCTCCTTTCCCATCTTCACTTTCATTCTGAACTTTAGTTTACCCTCTACCCCTAGCCTCATCACTGGTCGACATGCATTTACCCACCTAGACTCAACGTTCTTAATTTCTCTCCTTAATCTCTGCTCTATGGATGGAATTTAATGCCCTTCACTGTGGTGGGTTTGGTGTTTGGGTGGGTATTTAATCCAGCGAGGGGGTGGTGGATGGGCACTCCTCTGCCTTCCCACCTCCAACCCTTTCAAGTCCTTGGCAGCAAGGTCCATATGCCCACTAAAGGGCCTTGTCCCGCTGCTGCTGGTATTCACCCAGTGGTGGCTGTACATGAAACCCGAAAAGTAAACTCGGTCAGAGGTGCCTATAGGCTTCTGGGGGCCCTCTTCAAAGGCATTCAGTTCGTGATTATGGGACTTGGCATCGAGAAGACGGTTGCATGAGAGCCATCACGATGCTGCTTGCTGCCAACCCTCTATGATCTCCACCCCTCTATTTTCACTCACCTGTGCAGGTGTAGAACTGGCATCAGCCACCGTCTCTACAGTGGCACTGTCGGGCAATGAAAATATACCAGCCTCTGATTGGCTGGCAGTTCTCTGTGGGTGGGACTTCTGCCCCCAGGGTCCTTGATCCCAAGGAAGCCTGTCGCTTTCCAGTTAAATGCCTGACATACATTTAATGGGCTTTCTAAAAAGAGCTGACACAGGGTTCTTCCTGACTCTCCAGCCAGCAGGGGAGACACTTGTTGCCTCCATTAAATATGGCTCTACATTTCTCTCCTTTTCCTCAAAATCCACCTGTTTGAGTAAGCTCAATTAATGTTTAGTGTCCATTTCCTTTTCATGTTTTGTGAGGCACTATAGGCTATTTTTTTTACATTTAAAGTGACTATATAAAGAAAAATTGTTGCTACCGCTGCTTTCTGGTGTTTACTATAGTTAGCTAATTATTATAATTTCTCTATAAATACGAGGAAATTTTCTCCCCCATTTTATAATGAGGCATTTTAAATTAACATTTAAGTATGTCCCTTCCTGCTGCGACTGTAGCGTCTCCCTGGTTGGACTCTCTTCCAGAAATTACAAGCACGGGGTTTGATGGGCACTCCAGATCACAATAAACATCAAACTAAACTCTTTCATATTCTATCCCTAGCTTTTTCATGCCGTTTAGGTTTACCTGAATATTGGTTAGAAGTGTTTCTATTGAGGACAGTCCATCAGCAAATAAAAATGGTGCTGGGAACCCAGGCGGCAATGCTTGTCCAGCCATGTGAAACTTCTCGATGCTGGTTCTGATGGTGGGCATCACGAGTTGAGTCTCATCTACATTGTATAAAATTGGAATGAATAGTTAAGTGATGAAATATGGAATCTTCAGAGTGCATACAAGTAAAACGCTAGTGCATGCAGCCTATGTTGAGCAGCAAGTGTTCATGGTTGGATTGATCAAGCTAAGATAAGGTATATTTTCTTATGGCATAGAGATCAATCAGTTGAAATCATCCTCATGTACCCTCCATTCCTCATGATTATGTATAAACTCATGAACAAGAGAATGATGCATAGATTTCCATCTGGTTTTGAGTTCAAACAAGGCCATGCTGTGTACACATATAAACCCAAAGTAACAGTACTGTATACCGTCCATCTGTTATATTTTTTTATTGTGTATGAGATGCATCTTCCCCTTGGAAGAGATTTGACTGCATGGATAAAGAAGGTATTGTGATTGAACACAGGGCTGTGCTGTCAAAGATACAGCAGTACAATAAATAAATATCAGTCAAAACTCTGTTTCTTTCAAAATTTGTAACTGAATTTGTATTATTATGTGGAATATATGCATGCTGGTAAATATTAAAAGGCATTGTGCAACAAAAAAAACATTCACCAGTTTGGCTGCCTGGCTTTAGAAATATATCACCTCTCATTGGAAAATGCAACAGTCATTCAAAGGAGGTAGAGCGCCCAAGAAGCTAATATGGTTCCTGTTTTAAAATTCATTTACGGGATGTGGGCGTCGCTGGTTAAGTCAGCATTTATTGCCCATCCCTAGTTGCCCTTCAGAAGGTGGTGGTGAATTGACTTCTTGAACCGCTGCAGTCCTTGAGGTGTAGATACACCCATTGTGCTGTTAGGGAGGGAGTTCCAGGATGTTGCCCCAGCGACAGTGAAGGAACCGCAATATATTTCCAAGTCAGGGTGGTGAGCAATTTGGAGGGAAACCTCCAGGTGGTGGGGATCCCAGGTATCTGCTGCTCTTGTTCTTCTAGATGGGAGTGGTCATGGGTTTGGAAGGTGCTATATAAGGAACCTTGGTGAGTTCCTGCAGTGCATCTTGTAGATGGTACACGCGGCTGCCACTGTTCATCGGTGGTGGAGGGTTTGCATGTTTGTGGCCTTTTACAGCATAAACTGAGATGTACATTGCTTATATTGTGATTTCCTAAAACTTCTTGCCGATCAATACTTTATTTCCCATTATTGCCTCATAATTAGGTCTTTAATTCTTATTTCTGCACAAGCATTCTTCACTCTGAAAATTGATCTTCAATTATTGCATTCATAACATTATCTGTGTTCTGAATCACAGACTAATTGTAGAAATGCACAATTTATATACTCCTGCTGTTCACCTCTGCCTTTTGCCTCCAAGTTCTTTTCAATCATTGAGGAAAAAGCTAAAGGCACAAAATGGAGGTTGGTGCCATATATACAAACTGAAATCCATTTCTTGAACCATTGTAATCAGCAGTAAGAAGAATTTTTACAGAAGTAGATACCTTCGTCTCCAGCCAACATAGGAAATATGTTTTTATGGGTCCGACAGTATTTTTTATAAGCTTTACTCTGAATTTTATAACATTAAGAGGAATGAGCTGGATTCTCCGCCGTCGCGATGCTCCGTTTTGCCAGCAGTGGGTTCCCAACGGCATGGGGCTGCCCCACGATGGGAAACCCCATTGACCAGCTGGCAAAACCAGAGAATCCCGACGGCAGGCTGAACCAGGAATCTAGTGCGGCGGAGAAACTCCGCCGGCGTGATGCTTCATTTTGCGGGCGCCCGGGGTTTCCCGACGGCGTGTGGCTGCCCCACAATGGGAAACCCCATTGATAGGCCAGCGTAATGGAGCATCTCGCCAGCATGGTGAGGCAGATAACTGGTGGGGCAGAGCACCCGTCGAATATCTTTCCATCGCCCAAGTAATTGTCTACTTGTCTTTGGAGCAGAAGATGCGACTGAGGTGGAGCGCAGTGACTCTGCAAAGTCGCCTTGGGAGAAGGTTCCCCAGATGTTCTCACTTTTGTTCTGGGGGAGGGGTGTTGTGTTAACAGGAGTTGAGTCCGCTGTCCACAGAAATAGTGTGGACGTAGCCATAAAGACTGCGGAATGCCGAGGCAAGATGTCTGAAAGGCCGGCCTTGGTGCTTTGGGGCTTGTAAGGAAGACATCAAAAAACAGCCTTCCACCCCTTACCCCTCACACTCTTTCAAACTCCCCACACCCTCGTCTTGCCAACTCATGTCCTCCCCATGGCCCCTTATGTCCCCCTCAAGCCAAACTATACACTCCATAAAAACAAAAATGTTGCTCTAACGACTGTCTCTCTGAGCCACGAGTGTGCAAACTACAACCCGCCCCCATTATGGGTTCCAGGTCGAGAGGCAGGATTTCCAGAATCAGGGCTCCTGCACCAGTTTGCTAAGCCAGAGTCTCCCTCTGTCCTTGCGAGAATTCATGCCTGGGCGTTTGAATCTCCTGTTGTAATTCAAATCAGCCTCACAGTGGTGTTCCACCATAGGAAAATCACGGAATCACAGAACCCCTACAGTGCAGAAGACCATTCGGCCCATCGAGTCTGCACCGGTCCTTGAAAGCGCACCCCACTTAAACCCCACACCTCCATTCTATTCCCAAAACCCAGTAACCCTAACTAACCTTTTGGACACTGAGAGACAATTTAGCATAGCCAATCCACCTAACCTGCATATCTTTGGACTGTGGGAGGAAACCGGAGCACCCGGAGGAAACACACGCAGACACGGGGGAAAAGTGCAAACTCCACTCAGACAGTCACCCGAGGCCGGAATTGAACCCGGGTCTCTGGAGCTGTGAGGCAGCAGTGCTAACCACTGTGCCACTGAGAAGAACACTCCTTCTGGCAGTTAAACAGACAGTGCGCCCAGAAATGTCCATGGCCTAACCGGTCTTATTATTCCAAGTAAAGCATCATGGATGGGGCCAGATTGTCTCAAACAACCAGAACAGAATGCACTTCCAACCCCAAATAGACCATTTTCCAGATTTCTGATTGTGCCACTGAAATGAGCGCTGCTCCATATTTACCACCGTTAGTAGGTTACAATGCTTTTGTAATGTTTCAAGTAAAATTATCAATAAAGTTTCAGCTGTTCCTATTCCAATACACTTTCATGCAAGCCAACTGCTTTGGCTTATCCATCTCCAATCCAATAATTTGGTGCAGTGAAGCCATCTATGTTCCTCTTGATACCGACAAGTTGGTTGTCATTTTTTATTAAATGTATTCTTCTCATTTGAAAAGTAATTCTTTTTAATGTCTTGCTCTCTGAAAAGTTGCGGGGTGTCTGCAGGGTGAGCTGTGCTGGACGCCTGAACTGATGTATTTTTCTTCAATCTACTGCTGTCACCAATGAAATAATTTATTGCAAAACAGCCTGAAAATTGCAATGTAAAACAAACACTGCTAATAAAACACAAGGTCATAAGAATTTTGCACAATCTATGGCCTGCCTGTCTGCACTGTTGCTTCCAGACAAACAATATTTTTCAGCAAATGTGGTATGTAATTAACTGTGTAGCACACAGAGAATTCAGAGAATTAAGACAGTGGCGTGATCTAATGGCCGCATCACGCCCGACACAGGACGCTGCCGGTAAATCTCACGAGAGGCCTCCGGTTTTTTCCTGTTGAATTGCGCCCAGGATTTAAAAAAGGAACAAATTATTTTTCAAAATCAATTTTGTTTTTCACAAAAAAAATTCATCGGGTGCAATTCAACTGGAAAAAAAAAAAATCGATATCCAGTTTTGGCGAGTTTAGCGGAGTGTGTCTTGGTGGCTGCAGCGCCAAGAAACACCCCGCTATTCAACGGCACTTTGCCATTTATTTTGGCCATGGGGGGTGTTTCTCACCGCCGAGACCATACCTCGCAGATTGGTGCACCATTTTGACCATACCTCGCAGATTGGTGCGCCATTCTGTCTGGCTGCCCCGATTTTCCCCACCCCATCACCCCCCCCCCCCCACCCCCCCCCCCGGGACCTGGTAAGGTCCCCCACTCGGGTCCAATCGCTGGCAGCTGGCAACCTTGGCACTGTCAGCCTGATACCCTGGCAGTTGCGAGTGCCATAGAGAGTGCCAGGGTGCCACCCTGCCCTGTTCCCGACTACCTGGGTTCTCTAATGGCCTGGGAGCCGCCCCCCCCCCCCCCCCCCCACCCCACCAGTTACCATTAGGACGTGTTCACATTTGTGGAAAACAATACTAAACGGCACCCTGGCGAGATCTCCCAGGTGTGACCATTTGGTCCCGGCACCGGGAGAATCCTGAAAACGCATATAGAATTGAGCCTAATGGCTCATTTAAATATGCAGATCTTGGGGGTGAGATCCAGGTCACAACCTCTCGCAAGACTCCATTAAATCTCCCGAAGTGTTTTGGGCATCGCGAATCTGGTGAGAGGCCTATCGCGAGATTTAACGGCCTCGTCCTGACACCAAGTCTGGCGGGACGAGGCTGCCGAAACAGGCCCTATGTGTGCTTCAGAAGAAAGAAACTTCTGTATTCCTGCCTGCCTTTTTCTGGTGAGACCTCAGAATATTTTGCACCCTAATTACTCATTCTTTCTACTTCGGCCAATTCCTGCAGCCCTCCAGCCCCACAACCATCATCAGTTTTTCAAAAACTGTTGCGAATATTTAAATGCCTGAGTTGTCTCAAATAGTATGTTTTGCAATGATGTAATTTAAGCAGAGGTAGTTATTTTTCCCCCCACCACAGCCGACGGCGTTTTTGGAGGCAGGGGGACATTTAATTGGGTGGAAAGTTGCTCGGAGAGGACCGTGTCTCCTTTCCACCTCTGCCTGATTAAACCTTGTGCCAAGGATGGTCCTCCAGCTGGATGCTGATTGAGATGCAATTAATGAACGTTTAACTGTTTCCTCCGGGTGCTCCAGTTTCCTCTCACAGTCCAAAGATGTGCAGGTTAGGTGGATTGGCCATGCTAAATTGCTCTTAGTGTCCAAAAAGGTTAAGTGGCGTTTCCGGGTTCCGGGAATAGGGTGGAGGCTTTTAAAAAAAAAATGTATTCGCCTTTTTCACATTGGTGCTCTTTACAAGGGCCGGAGCAGACTTGATGGGCCAAATGGCCTCCTTCTGTGCTGTAAATTCTATGATTCTATAACTGCGTCATCCTGTTGCAGGTGTTCATGCAGGCAGGGAGTCACCACCTGAAGAGTCTATAAATCAGGACCTGCCAGGCCTGCTTGCAGGCTCACCGGTGGGGGAGGGGTTCCCCTAAAGGCACTCAGTACCAGATCAAGGGACATGGCACAAGGAAGGTGGGAGCCCACTGAGAGCTGTCATCTTGCCCTTTCACCTGAAGCCCTCCCCTTCCCAAGCCACCAATCCTGTGACCCCATCCACCTTCGCTCTCCCATGGTCTGGGTCCCTCATCCTGGTGACTCTGCCGGCAATGGAGAGTTGCCACCTTCTGGCCGGCAGTTCTTGAGGGGGGGAATTTCCTCCCCAGGGTCCTGGAATGGCCTAACACAGGCTTGTTAAACACAGTGCTCCTGTTAGTGCTCCAACCATCAGGCGAGACCCCTGTTGTCAATGTTAAATTCCATCCATGATTGCTGATGGAACAACTAGTTCAAAATTAGAAAGAGTTTTATAGAATTGGGACCAGCAAGTGTTTTCCATAAACTCTTTGGCAGTGTGTTTTAATTGTCAGTGCCTACAAACAACACAAATGTGTCAGAAGAATTGAACTGGAAAATTGAAGCAAAAACTGCTGTGAAAATCTCATTATCATTTAAGATGGTCACTTGCTATCAGAAAAAGTCTGAGTCTGTCATTTCACACCTTTTAAAGGCATCATGCTTGAAAGTGTGACCTTGGGGCATTGCATCTCCAAAGACACACCTCAAAGCTTCAAGTCCAAAGGGTAAAATAAATAGTGATTCAAAAAGTCACTCCTCTCGAAAAGCCAGTAAAATACCCATCTGTCCAAATATGGGCTTATCAAGAGTAGCAAAAAAGTTCCAAACCAAGATAATTAAAAAGCAGGAATCAAATCAATTAAATCCCTCAAATTCATCTTTTCAAAGTCACTATTTGAGCCAAAGGTACGGCAAACTGCTCAACTACTTTCTGTTCACTGATGCGCAAAAATGTCCAATGTGTGTAGGTTAGGTGGATTGGCCATGATAAATTGTCCTTAGTGTCAAAGGAGGTTGGGTGGGGTTACTGTGTTACGGGGATAGGGTGGAGGTGTGGGCTTGGGTGGGTTGCTCTTTCCAAGGGCCAGTGCAGACCCGATGGGCCGAATGGCCTCCTTCTGCACTGTAAATCCTCAGATTCTATGATCAGAGTTTGAACATTTTTCACTAGTAGAATTTTATTTAAAGTTACATTTATTAAAAGACAGAATTTTGGACATAAATAAAATACGACTTGGGAGGTGGTGTGGTGCTGAAAGAAAGTGAAACAAATCTTATTCATCATGAATTTGTTCAGATAGAAATGCCTCCAAGGCTGTGTACCACTGCCAGTATACACTATCCCAGCCAGCTACAATTAGCAGTATGCAGTGGGTATTTTGCTTGGCACTGGAGACTTCATGCTTAAATTTGATTGTGCTGCCATGGGAGTTGCAATTTTCCATCTGATCCTGTGGAACGATGATACCCAGAGTGCACCTAAATGACTGAGAGAGCAGAATAGCGAGCGAGAAAAAGGACAAAGGGGGTTGAACATCTGTGGAGAAATTGTGCTATGAAGAACGTGGGAGAGATGCTCAATGATCATCTCAGTCCTAGTCAGGAGGTGGCAGCGGTTATCCTGCATCTGTGACTCTGTCGGTGGTTCCTGCAGAGGGTAGCCATCATTTCAAGGGATGTAAATTATTCCCCAGGATCCATCCAAACATTTTGGGTGTTGGAGTAAAGGTCTGAGACTGGTGGTGGATAAAAGGCGTTATGGCTGCCAGGAGCAAGCACATGGAGGAATCTCTTGCGGCCTCAGATCAATAGGGCATTGAGGGAGTGGAAATTCTGCCTGTTGGTGGATCTGACTGGTTGGTTCCTAGGCGCCTTGATGGCTCGATAGACATTCTATACTAGGCCAGATCCAGTGATGGAAAGAAAACCCAATGAAGTGCATTGTTATGAAGCATTGCTTTATATCAAAAATGACTTTATTCATTTATTTATTGGGCTTAAACCACTGATTGACTTTTTAAAAATGGAACAACAGCATTTCTTGTGACTTAAGCCAGCAGCTTCTGAGATTGCTGAACATTAACATACTGTACCCTGCAAATTACAAAGCCATTGTAGAAGAGCCAGACTGCCTAGAAGAACCCATCAGAGAAATATGAGGAAAGTGAATGGTTCAGGATGGACCAGTTGCAAAATATCCATACCATCACCGATGTATTAAACTGGGTGTTGAACAAGCCATCAGATGCAATCACTTTGAACAATGAACCCTGGCTGAGAAGTGACCTCTTCTAGCCATAATCTAATCATGTTTAAATCATGGATGTGGGAATCAACTTGCTATGACCATGTTTGGGTAACTGATAGGTTGTCTCTCTCTCTCTCTCCCTATCTCTCTCCATCCAGCATGCAGGCTCGAGCCCTGCCTGCTGTTTGACCACCCACACACTGCAGGGATTTTATAAAATCAAGCCAGCAGCTGCTGACTCCAGAAAATATATAAATCATCTGTCAACATCTTCAAATGGTCTCAACTCAGAATATCGAAAGACCATTCAAGTAATTAATCGACACGATCTGTATACCGTTGACTTTCATTGGAAAGTTAAGCTGCTTAATCTATCCTGCCACTTTGTAACTTAGTGGTGTAAGTGTGTGTGCGTGTGTGGTTGTGTGTGTGTGTGAGCCTTTGAATGCTTTTCTATGTGTGAGAGCTGGAACATATTTATTATTTTTATTTAGATCAAGCATTAATCACAATAAAAGCCATTCTCTTTTAAAAACATCAGGAAACCTGTCTGTGTCTTCTATAGTCACCGTGCATGAACAGTTAAATACTCACTGAATTGAAAGCATATCTTTTTTTTTAAAACTATTGCAGTGAAACGATGAGTGGGAGCAAAAGGGTTGCCATTTACCCCTTCTCATCTGATCATAACAATAGAGTTTTGTCTCTCTGAAGACATTCACCGACATGGTTTGATTTTCTTTTCTAGTGCTGGTTCCATTCACTGTTTTAAGATTTGCAGCATAATACAATGAATTCTCTGGTATCTCTAACTCAGTCTACATTGTATGTTTGACAGGGAGCTTGTCATTTAAATTGTTTTCATCCCCCCCAACACCCCACCATCACCACCACCCTTCCCCATCAGCATAGGGAAATAAACGTGTGAAAGTAGTCTAGGTATGATTCATTCTGATAATCTGTCCCTGGAGAAACAGGAGGAGATCATACACTAGATTGAGCTTCTAGAAGAAGACAAATAGGACAGGCAGTGCACTAAGGGTGGGAATTGGGATGACAGTAGCAGAGGTCACATCGATTTCCAGCAGGATTTTCCAATGATAAGATAACCTCTTGCTCTCTCACCCATTATTCATTGACTGCCTATCCCGTAAGAAATACATTTCCGTTTTGTTTGCAAGGGCAGAACCTGGTTTCAAATTCTTTTCAGTGTAATTATTTGATTTTAATTTTGTACGGGGTTTCCTTTCAATCTCATTGGAATGGAATCATGGCATCTTTTTACTTAATTTAGTGCATGTTTTAAAATTGTTTGCTGTCACATTTCCATAAATGCTTTTGGATGAAGGAGGCAGTCTGCAGCCTAGATCCCAATAGTGAGATTCTGAAACACATCTGTGATCATTTTGGGTCATAGCTCACAATTTTAGTCATTAACAAGTGGGCTGGTGCCAGAGTCTCGTTTTAGTAATGTGTTCTTTTGACCTTTTAATCCTAATACACAATTTTCTCCAGCAGTTTACTGGTTTGATCCGCGATGATAACATTGAGGTTCTCAAAAATAACCACTCAATTTTTTTCAGTGATTCCATAATTAAAACAATATGCCAAATGATCAGAGTATTTTAATTGTTTGTTTGTCTCTCGGAAGCTTTTTTCAGACTCTTGCCCCGGGTCAGTATGGCCTATTGAAGTGAGTTTTAAGCTGGTGTACACCTATTTTCAGAATAGCTGAAGAGAGCATGTGGACGACAGGTTATTTATTTTTCTACATTCGCATTTTCAGGCAGGCTCTTATGGCCACATTCATTTTTGTATTGGGATATGGATGATATGAGTTAAATTTGGCAGTGCTTTACTGGAAAGATGTGTGAGGTGAAGGATTAGAGGGGGGTCAGAAGAGTCTTGACCAGCACAACTGCTATGTAGTAACAATGAGCGCATGATTTGATAGACAATTGTTGCTGCATTTGTAATGATGATAGCATCCATCGATTTATAAATTGCCACCATGGCCCAGCCATTCAAAGATATGACAGCTTTTTGCTATGTACACACAAGCCTAATAGCTCCCTGCCAGCCAGACGTATTTGAGTAGTTAATGTGGCTGAGGTCAAAAATAGTCGAAGAGTGTTTACTATAATAATCTATAGATAACTTAACAACATTTTGAATTCATAATGCACACAGCATAATGTGCCCAATTTATGTTTTCAAAAGAAAAATTAAAAGTTCAACTCATTAATCTGTGTCGTGATCAATTCAACCTCTTTTAGCTACCACTGAAGTAAATTTGTCAAAATTAGTTGCATCTGTTCTATCACAAGTTTGTCTTTACCTGAAACTGGGTTTTCAAAAGATGGCATCTCAAAATGTTATAAAAATTAATGCAGCCAGCAGGTCAGCAATTCTGTCGAGCCCAGTGTGCCGCTGCTTTTCAGGTGTAGCGTATTGATTTGCGACCTGTTTGCACCAGTCCCTGTGGAAGTAGGCAGCATGTGAATTTGGTGCTGCCATATCATTTACCTGATATTAGCATTGAGCTAAGTATCTTATGTGTTGATGGCTGCCTCTATGTTCAATGGGAAACATGAACAGCATTGTGCAGAAAGCATATCACGCAGCCAACCCTCTGTTTTTAAAGGCAGTCTCTCCCTCTCAAAGAGAAGCTGCACTAACTGCCTAGGGGCAGTTGCTGAATACTATCGCTGCAATTCTATATAAGCAAAAGGGAAAAGCAGGGCAGGGAGAACTTCCAGACAAATGGATACAGCACTGGAGACCTTGAGGTTGAAGGATAACCAGAGAAGAAACAAAGGCTCGGGTTTAATATGGGCAATGGAGTTCTTGCCCACCACCTCGAGAACCAGTGGGAGCCCCATGTCGCTTTCTTCTGAGAAGCCCGTGCTATTACATTCCATTCAAACATTTATCAGTGCAGCATCAAACTTTCTATCCGATTAAGCTTCCAGTATGGTGGAAATTCCACTCCTCAGAACTGCTGGCCAGTAACATAGTTGCAGCACCAATGGGAACGGTAACCAAGCTGGTGCTACAATGGAACCTTCACCAGGGATCACTGGCAATGGATTCCTGGAGAGCTGTGAATGTGATAGGAGGGTGGGAGGATCAGAACCACATGCAGAGGGGGTGGCTTCCTGCAAGAGGAGTGGGGGGAGGGGTCCCTGGATCAGGCACAAAGTGCTCATGGATGAGGGCTGTGCCAGGAAAAAGGGAACCACCCCACCCCATTCCAGAAGGCGATTGGCGTACCCCACAGGGATTGCTGTGCGGTCTCCTTGGGATGGCCTGTCCCCCGCCTGCCACTAGTTAAATACCGGGGAGGGAAGCAGGATGTACATCCTACACCCCCTTGTCCAATCAAGGACAAGGGGTGTATAGGTGGAGGGCGGGACATTAAATTCAGCTGAACGAGAGCAGTAATAAATGGGTCATTCTCGTGTTGGCAGGTTGTGTCAAGTGGGATACGCCAAAGATTATTATTTGCGCCCCGGAGCATTTTTAGGCACTGTACAACAGAACAATTCTGGTGTCTCACTGTTAAGTAATGTTAGTGCAGGGTCTGTCTTGCAGCTAAATGCTTGATTTTATGTGAGTTATGTGCAAACTTGTTGAGTGGACCTGAGCAGTACAAATTTGGTAAGTGGACATCACATCAGGTGGTCGGGCTGTGTGACTCATAATAGAACATAGAACATACAGTGCAGAAGGAGGCCATTTGGCCCATCGAGTCTGCACTGACCCACTTAAGCCCTCACTTCCACCCTATGCCCGTAACCCAATAACCACTTTTTGGTCACTAAGGGCAATTTATCATGGCCAATCCACCTAACCTGCATGTCTTTGGACTGTGGGAGGAAACCGGAGCACCCAGAGGAAACCCACGCAGACACGGGGAGAACGTGCAGACTCCACACAGACAGTGACCCAGCGGGAAATCAAACCTGGGACCCTGGCGCTGTGAAGCCACAGTGCTAGCCACTTGTGCTACCGTGCTGCCCATAATGGTATCAATTCAGTTGCCTCCAGCACTTGCAGAGACATCTATGTAAGTGTCCCTCTCGAGTTGCTGTACTGGAAGCAGTGCACATCCCCAGGAGGGCCATTGGCATCAATAGTTCCAGCACTGCTATAGGTTTGAATCTCATGTTTTCATCTGGCCATTGTACTGCTCTAATGCTTGTCAATAGCACTTTGATTAATAACATTCATCTCCTTTGAGAACAGTGTGTATGATTAGAAGAGTTTAAACAAAAATAATTTCAGGTTTATGTTAGCTGCTTGATGGAAAAGAATTTAAAATTGTAAACACTGGTTAGGAACATGTTTTTCTCTGGTGTTTTGTAGTCTGAAATATTTCTGCCCATTTTTATTTTGGTCCCAAATTACGTGGTAAGGATTTGCAAAGCTGAAGCTTACATTCATCCAGTTTCGACATTGGGCAGGATTCTCCGTTTTTGGAGTCTCCTGCCAGAGCTGATTTACACATGATTGAGCGCAAATAAAGAAGCTATTCCCAACCCTTAGCCATGCAGATTTTTGCCTGGCGAGGATTCCGAGGGATTCCTCAGGGAATCTCGCTATCAGGTCGCTACTTTGAAAGGACAGCCCGATTGGTCCACGGCCGGGCCTCCTGCAGCACAATTCAGAACCCCCCCCCCACTAAACATTTGGGGCTCCCACCAGTACAGGAGTGAGCTGAGGTGTCCCCCCACCCCCCTAGATCCCCTAATTAAAGAGACACCAGCCAGAGACGCCTGCTGCTTACCGTGTCCTGTGGCTTTTGACGTCCCTGGTGGGCGTCCTCTGGAGGGCCTGGGGCAAGAGGTCCCCTGCCAACTTGGCGATGGCACATACCATGCCATGCCACCCTGTTCTACACGCTGACCGCGAGACACACCGTTATGAGGGGGTGGACTCGGGAGAGCTGCCGACGGCTGTCATCTCCCTATCAGGTCTCCTGGTTGGCCATGAGCGCTCCCTCCTTCCAACCAGTGCCCGTAGGGCCCTGGGGGTTCAGCTGGTTTGATATCCGTATGCCCCTGCATCATTTGGCTCTGCCAGCCCAGGCGGCTCCCCAATGTTTGCACCATGGTGTTGATGTGCTCAGGGATGCCACTTTGTGTGGGCCATGCTGTGCAGTGCCTTGGCCATGTCCACCTGGGTTTGTTCCTCAGCGACCAGGACATGCTCTGGAGTGCCTCAACGATGCCCACGTGCGGCTGGGATCTGCTCCGCAGCACCCTGGCAAGGCCCACCTGAGACTGGGACAAATCCCCCAGGATCTGGGACATAGAAATTACAGTGCAGAAGAAGGTCATTCTGCTGATTGAGCCTGCACCGGCATTTGGAAAGAGCACCCGACTTAATCCCACACTTCCACCCTATCCCCTTAACCCAGTAATCCCACCTAACCTTTTGGACACTATGGGGCAATTTATCACGGCCAATCCACCTAACCTAAGGGGCAGCACGGTAGCACAGTGGTTAGCACAGTTGTTTCACAGCTCTAGGGTCCCAGGTTCAATTCCTGGTTTGGGTCACTGTCTCTGCGGAGTCTGCATGTTCTCCCCATGTCTGCGTGGGTTTCCTCCGGGTGCTCCGGTTTCCTCCCACAGTCAAAGATGTGCAGGTTAGGTGGATTGGCCATGCTAAATTGCCCTTAGTGTCCAAAAAGGTGGGGTGGGGTTATTGGGTAAGAGGGATGGGGTGGAGGTGTGGGCTTGGGTAGGGTGCTCTTTCCAAGGGCTGGTGCAGACTCAATTGGCCATCTAGCCTCCTTCTGCACTGTAAATGCTATGATTCTATGAACCTGCACATCTTTGGACTGTGAGAGGAAACCGGAGGAAACCCACGCAGACACAGGGAGAACGCAAAATCTCCACATAGACAGTGACCCAAGGCCGGAATTGAACCCAGGTCCCTGGAGCTGTGAAGCTGCAGTGCTAACCACTGTGCCACCGTGCCACCCCATAGTGCCGCTACTCCGCAGCATCTCGGGAATGCCCATCTGAGACTGGGACACGTTCCCCAACATCTGGAACGTGCTCTGCAACCTCCTGACACTTCCCACCTGAGACCAAGATCTGCTCTGCAGCACCTCGGAAAGGTCCACCTGCATCAAGGACACGTCCCGCAGTGATTTAAACATGCTGTCTAGGCGCTCGGCCATGGCTGATGCTGACTGAACACCCCAAAGATATATCCTTGGCCCCCCTGCTATTTCTCATCTAGATGGCCTTTAGTTTTTTTTTTCCATGTCGGTGCAACATCGAGGGCCGAAGGGCCTGTACTGCGCTGTATCGTTCTATGTTCTATGTTCTATGTTCTATGCTGCCCTTCGGTGACATCATCAGAATGCACCCCCTTAGTTTTGACATGTGCACTGATGACACACAACTCTTCCTCACCACCACCCTGTCAACTCCTCCACTACTTATCCAACATATAGTATTGGATGAACAAAAGTGTCCTTCAATTAGATATTGGGAAACTGAAGCCATTGCTTATAGGCCCAACTCCAAACTCTGTACCTCAGTTACCAATCCCTTCCCGCTCTGAGATTAAACTATTCTATTCACAACATTGGTGTCACATTTGACCCAAGATGACCTTTTTACCTCATATTCCAGTCAGATGACCAAATTTTCTCTGCTACTAAATGCTCACCCCACAGTTGAGCTGCGTGCGCTCTGTGGCGTGGGCAGGACATCCTCCCTATCCAGTTACTGTCCTTTCTGATGGCCTCTGCAAACTCGACCAATTCTTCCCATTTTCCCAATTAAGAGTTGCTGAACTCCAACCTAGGTCACACTGGCATTCAAATTCCCTCTCTCATTAGAGCTACAAGGTAGAAAGCACCTAAGGATACTTATATTGTTATTCAAGGATTAAAAGGTGCTATTCACTCACATTTTCGTGTCATGCTTGGACATTTGTTGACCAATCTGTTTTTTAAGATTACATGAGGGGAAAAAAACTGTCTGATAAAGATTTATGATGTTTGTATAAACAGTCCCAATTTTTAACTTAATCATTGGTGATAAATCTACACAGGTAAATATGTTGCTAAACTGAGATCTGTAATGTACACAGACATTTAGGGCTGTAAGACAAATGGGTAGACTAAAAAAGCTGTATATTCAATGAGTACGACACATGATTAAATCTCAGAACGGCTGTTACAGATGTAAGAACTAGTTGAAAAAGCAGTTTTTATGCAACTAATGAATGACCGTTCATTTTATTTTGAGGGAACTTCCAACAATAGCAATATAGGGTTCTCCACATTGACTGAATGATCTACATGTAAGTTTATTTTTCATACATTTGAAACAAGCTATGAGAATGGAAATCTCATCGAAGGTCTGGTAATCAGTATGGAACTATAGAATATTTCTTCTACAGAATGTTTTCTAAATAAATGACTTGTTTTACTGCAGCGGTTCCTTTACTTTAGGAATTTGCGAAGTCAGGTCCATTGGGTTATTGGATCAATGTGCATTTCTACAGCACTCATCATACACAGACAAATATCTCAAATTACTTTTACTGGGCAGTGGACAAAGCATACACACTGAGCAGGAGGTGAAGAGGGGCTGAGGTGGGAGATGAAAGCATGGGGCAGAAGAGCCTTACAAAGGTTTTAGTAAGCAGTGTAGGAGATGACTAGATGGAAATGCTAGAGAGAATTAATTCCAGAAGGGAAGGGTGCGTAGTGGCCCAAGAGAGTGGTACATATGCTCGAGGAGTGAGAAAACAGAAGGGTGTGTACTGGGAAGTCCAATCGAAAGCTGATCTCATAATCATAATCTTTATTAGCATCACAAGTAGACTTATATTAACACTGCAATGAATGTACTGTGAAAATCCCCTCGTCGTCACACTCCGGCGCCTGTTCAGGTACATGGACGGAAAATTCAGAAGGCCCAATTCATCTAACAAGCACGTCTTCCGGGACTTGTGGGAGGAAACCGGAGCACCCGGAGGAAATCCATGCAGACACGGGGAGAACGTGCAGACTCCGCAGACAATGACCCAAGCCAGGAATTGAACCTGGGATCCTGGAGCTGTGAAGCAACAGTGCTAGCCACTGTGCGACTGTGCCGCCCATTGACGTTAGGCTGGAGAAAGATGGTGGAGGCATTTAAAAGGAAATGATGATTTAATTTACTGAGACAGGAGCCCATGGAACCCTGCAGACCAGCATATGGGCTACAATTGAGATCTTGATGTGAGATATGGGCAGCAATGGAGATCTAGACTTTCTGGTTAGTCAGCACAAAAGCAGGGTCTCACTACAATTTTCAGAAGGAGTTCAGACATAACTAGTTTTCAACATAGGGGGTGTGCCTGAGGCCTCTCGTGAGATTTACCCGCCTCATGCCTCGTGAAATCTAACGATTGGAGGTCAGGACCGAGATTTGCATATTTAAGAGTGCAGTCAGGCTCCCTTGAATATGCTCTCGCCAGAGTTCCCCAAAGTGTGGGATCTAACCCCTGCACTTGAGAGACCGGAGGGAGCTCCATTTAGCATTAGTCTCCACCAATATGGATAAGGATGGGTCTGGCCTGATTGCCGCGGAACGCTCCAAGTAGTTGGACCGTGCTGTATTACCTGCCCGTCGTGAAATAATTTATTCAGAAAAACACCTTTGACCACAAGGCAATGAAACAGTGGTCTGCACGTAATGTCCTCAAGGCCCTTAGGGAAAAGGAGACTGTGGAGGATGTTGGATGGTTCCCTGAGCAGACTGTCAGAGTCATCTGGCAGAACGCCTTATCACCAGAGCTGTCAAACAAGCACCAAGACCTAGCTTAGCTGGTGGTGAGAAGGGCCCTCCCCGTCAGATCCTTCATGCACACCCAAAGTCTCAGCACCGTCGTACACTGCCCTCGGAGTGGCTGCGGGGGAGATGAGACGGTCGCCCACCTCCTTGTGGAATGTGCCTTTGCAAAGAAGGTCTGGAGAGAGATGCAGTGATATTTGTCAAGGTTCATCCTGAGCAGCTCTGTGACACAGGACTCTGTGCTCCACGGACTGTTGGAGGGTCATCAACTCGGTGAAAGATGCTCTTTGGTCTGCCTGAAACTTGCTGATCTTCCAGTGCAAAGAACTGTCCTCGACCGAGTGTTGCAGACTGGCATATTTCGAGGTCCAGGACTATGGGCTGAGGGACCCACTCAAGCTTGGGGCAGCCGCCGCCAAGACGCAATGGGGAAAGGCCACTGTGTAAGGTCTTCCCAGCAAATGTACACCAAGGGATTGGTAACAGTGTAAAACCCCTCGGTCTGGGTCATTAACACTCCAATGTATAAAAGAAACATGACGATGTAAATAATTAAGAAAGAATTGTAATGTAAACAGGGAAATGTGTGAGATATCATCCCAATTGAATGGAAGAAAGTTAAGTGGCTATGTAACTTTGGAGGAAATGTACAGTCATAACAATTCAAAATGTTCTGTAATGTTTACTAAAGATTTTATGAATAAAGTATATTAAAAAAAACATGGATTAGGCTAGGGTGCTCTTCCAGATGATCGGGAGCCCCTAGGTCATTGGGCTCTGGGCAGGGTGGTACCCTGGCACCCCTGATACCACCTGTGCACCATGGCACTGCCAGCCTGGAACCATAGCAGTGCCAGCCCAGGAGCTACACTTGGGTGGGGGGGGGGGGGGGGGGGGGGGTGTTCCTTGCTGAGGTCCAGAAATGAAGCAGAGTTCTGCTTAATAGCAGGGTCGTTCTCAACGCTGCAAACGCCGGGAAACGTCCAGCTAAATGCACCCGACATGGGACTCTGTTTCATTTCCGTTAAATCTCGCCCGTTATGTTGGAATTTCCTTGATCTTTTGCACCGCCTCGGAGATACACCTGGCAGCACCACGGCCTATTTTATACAGCTGGACTCTCCCTGCAAAAGATCAGTTTGCGTGAGTTTCCCAGATTTATACAAATGATGCACTTATCTAGATTTACACAGGAATTCCGTATGCAGCTCATCTAATATCAGCGCAACTGAGACTTCTGGTTAATTCATGATTTGTTTGAATGTTTTTTTTAAACAGGACTTGATCTAAATGCAACCAAAGTGCTATGTAATGAAATGATAAGGACCCCTTTTCTCTGCGCAAGTTCAGAAGCACTATGCAGCTGGCATGGCCTTCCTGATGGATGTACCTCTGTTATAATAATAAGAATCTTTATTAGTGTCACAAGTAGGTTTCATTACCACTGCAATGAAGTTACTGTGAAAAGCCCCCAGTCGCCCCACTCCGGCACCTGTTCGGGTAGACTGAGGGAGACTTCAGAACGTCCAAATTACCTAAGGCAAGAGGAATAGCAGAGGCAAAAGCTCTGAGAACAAGGTGCCAAGGCAGAAGACATGTCTGTTGGTGCCATTTGTACACATTCTGACATGTGGCACAATGAAAAGTACTCGGCGATTTAGACACTGACCAAAACCTTTGCATAGTTTCAGCATGAGTGAAATCCAAGAGATTCTGGCCTACTTTGGGCTGACCAAATTGATCCAAATGAGGTGAGTAACAGCTAACAGTTATTGTACTGTTTAAGATGTAATTATTTTCCTTTGGGATGACTAATTTGGCAAAGCGACATTTTGGAAGTTAGTACTAAATCCGTCAGTTTTTGCAACACCATCTCCACATAAATGTTTGGAAATAATTGAAATAAGCCAGCTCGGGGAGTGTGGTCAGGAGGACTGGCCACCAGTGCAGGAAGAAGGTCAATGACCCACACTGGACAGCACAACTGAGTAGACACCAATGCCCCACCACCCTGATTTTAGTAGGAAGTAGATATAGGGTGTGATTGCAGCGAGCGGGAATTTCCACGAGCACCCAGCGCTCGACCCTGCGAGGCTGGCAATGCTATTCAACGTTAATTGGTCCACTTAACGAGGCTTCACGGGCTTCTCGCCGCAAATGAAGGCTCACCAGCTGATTCACCAGGATCTCGCTTGATAAACATATTCAGCTGTGGGCCGACACTATACTGAACTGACTGGAGACCTAATAGGAGCCTGACCAGACTTACTAGCTACCGCATGGTGTTTGCACTTGCTAGCTCGTGGACTCTGACTGTCTCAGTGGCTGGGTCCAGAGAGCGCGGGAAACCTAGTGCCCTCTGGCTTTATAGCGGTAGTGTCCTGTCTGGTGATTGGCTGCACTGTGTTGTATGCTTACTGGTCATCCTATGGTGTCAATCACTGCCTGTCTGCATCTCATTATATACTTGAGTGGACATTATGACACCTCCCATGACTGTGGATAACATATATGGCTAATGATGCCCTCTCTGTGTCTGCTCAGGCAAAACTCTCCCACAATCGATGGCAGAGGGCCCAGACTGGCAGTGGTGCGCCAGACATCAGATCCCCACCACCTTCGAGGATCGGGCCCTGGAGATGACTGATGTGGCCGAGGACAGGGCGGTCACCAACGCAGAGACTGGTTGAGATGAGGAACCTCTGGGCCCCATCCGGAGGACCTGTCAAACGTGAGTTTTTATTGCCTTACTGACTGACCCATCCCTTCAAATGACCACATGTCCATTCTCCTGCAGTTCCTCCAGCCGACAGCACCAGCAAATCACGGGTGGCACCTTCTCCAGCCTCCCAGACCACCTCCGAGGAGAGCTCCGAGGATGCCACTGAACTAGCCGTATTACAGCTCCCACCCTCCACCAGTGCAGATACACACATGTCGGTGGGATCTGTTAGTGGTCAGGCTTCTGGTGTACAATCTGGTGAGCACCACACTGCTGCTTATGTACAGCAGGTGGAGGCAGGAACACCCAGGTAAGACAGATGTTTGCTGGATCCCAGGACCCACCTGTGTCCCAGCCTGATGCTGAGCCTGTGGAAGAGGTCATCCCGGAGCTGACGGAGACGATAGGGTGCGGCCGGGACATTCAGAGGGAGAAGCCAGCATTACTCCAGCAGATCCATCACCGATTGTAGGATTCAGAGAGGATACGGATGCAGGAAATGTCACCGTCCATGCTGGGCACCGAGGCTAGCACTGCAAGAGTAACGACTGCAGTGGAGAGCTTGGTGCATGAAGTCGACACCATTAGTGAAGGTGTCCAAGGCATTGCGCAGTCAGTGACGACCATGGCTGAAGGTCTCGGCAGAATGTCCGCCTCGCTGGGGGATGTCACCCAGTCAGTACCAGGCTGACCTTCATGAGGTTCTGCGGGACATGTTCTGCTCTCAGATGGGCATAGCCGAGGCAGTGCGAAGCTTGTTCCAGTCACAGGTGGTGGCTCCATCCCAAGGTGAACCCCAGGGCCCTGTGGGCACTGACGGGGAGGTAAGGGTGCTGCTGGGAGTCCCATGGAGTGGGGATGGTGGTCACCAACTCCCTCGCGTTCCACTCCTTGGATGCGGCAGTGTCTCACAGCCAGCACACGGAAGGAGTTGCACAGCTGTGTATGTGCTACCAACAATTGAGCCAGGTCTCTCCAGCCTCAGAGCCCCCAGAGGACGCCCGCCGGGGCATCGAAGGGCATGGGACATGGTGAGCGGCTGGCTGCCTCCATCTCTTATGTGCATCCTGGGGACACACCTAGATGTAGTGGTAGAGCTAGGAAGGCAAAACACATTGAGGATCACTGAGGGTACCGGGGGAGGGGTGAGGGGGAGGGGGGGGTAGGTAGGGGATGAGGGGATGGGGGTTGGGACAGCACCATCGGGAGGGTGGGGAATTGTAAAGCATAATAAACACCTTTGTGTACAACTAGTATGATGCCTCTTCCACAGTGCAGGCTGCCCTCTGAACCCTTGGCCCATCTCTCCAGTCGTCCCCCCTTCCCCGTGGTACTCACCTACCCTCTGGCTGTGGCCACGTCCCCGGAATTGTATTCCGTCCCTTGGGTGTTCAGATGTTGGCTGCTTTGTGTGTGTTGTTGCCTGCCTCAGTGTTCAAGCACAGTATCCAGGCATCAAGGTGTGATTGGAATGCTGGGCAATGACTCCCACATGCTACATGGCCCGCCCACCCACAGGGGATCCACTTGGGTTGTGTGAAGTGCTCACTTAACCAAGATTGCCAATTCCCTATTAGTGATAGCATTCAGCCACATGGCCAGAGGCCTTGCAGGGTGGGGTGTTATGGGTGGTCGGTCGGGCAGACAGGCAGGGACAAGGGTTTCCCCAGGAACGGGTACACATGATCCAGGTATTGGCATGGTGGTGCCGTGTGCGGTTGCCTCCTGGTTGCCTTTCCAGTGCCACGGTCCACCTCTGCGGAGGGGCCCCGACCCCCACAGCCGAAAGTCCCCCCCACCCACCGAGTACAGGGGTGGCAAACTCAGCACCCACCCCCCTTCGCCCCGGGGCTCTTTGCCTGTGAGCAAAGATGGCTACTCGCCTCCACGACTCTCCACAGGAGCCCTGCTGCCAGGTTCAGGTTTTTTCAAAAGGAGTACTAATCGGCGTCAGCGTGACCACTTGCTGGGGAGGCAGTGAACGACGGGAGGCCGTTGGATATGAGATGGCTCTCATAAATTGTATGAAAATGGGGCTTAAGTATTGCCCTATTATGTATTTTATTTTAATTTTCTTTTCTTTTCATGTACTTAATGATCTGTTTGAGCTGCTCGCCGAAAAATACTTCTCACTGTACCGCGGTACACGTGTCAGTAAACAAACAAATCCAACAAATAATTGGTTTCTCGCCACGTTATGACAAGAGCTCGATTTCCGCTATGGGAGCAGGCCGGCAGTATTGCAAACTGTTTGGCGTCTGGCACGGTTCTTGTTTGCTGCCTCTCCCGCTATTCACTAGCCTCGTTTCACTTGAGCAAGAGTGTAACGAGGCTGGAGAATCGCGCCCCAAGTTTAATAGATGTAGTTAACAATTTTCAATCCTCTCTGATGTTTCATGTAATTGAAAGTGCAGTTAATGACATTGCTTTGAATCACTCGGGAATCCTATGCTGATGTAGGCAGTGTACAATGTGGTAAACTGGCAGCTATTAGCTTAGAATAGTGGCATTCCCCAGGGAGAGCCTTAATGCATCGCTTGGGTGTACAGCCTGGACAACACAACACAGTAACCCTCGCATAACAAAGGGTAATGAATCCATTCCCCTTCTTGTAAACAAGCCTTTCTTTTCTTTGACTTGACGCTAGATCCCCTGCATCATAAACTGGGGACTTATTTCTTTATTCATTCATGGTATTTCTTTATTCGTTCGTTCATGGGATGTTGGCGTTATTGCCCATCCCTGAGGGCATTTAAGAGTCTCCCACATTGCTGTGGATCTGGAGTCACCTGTAGGTCAAGTAATGATGACCGATTTCCTTCCCTAGAGGGCCTTAGTGAACCAGATGGGCGTTTACAACAGTCACAGTGCGCTACAGACTTTAAATTCCAGATTTTAAAATTTTTTATTCAAATTGCACCATCTTGCTTGGTGGGATTTGAACTGGGTCCCTGGACGCATGACACTGGATCGCTAATTTACTCATTCAGCGACAATATCAGTACACCATGGATGCCTCCCCATGGATGGTTTGTTCCATTACTCTGGGAGAACATTTCAGCAGGGTTGTGGTACCATAGCAGTTTTCTTAATGGCCTCAAAATGAAATTTCACTGCGGCATGACACATTGGCTCACCAAATTCACCAAATTAATCCAACTGAGATGAATAGTAGCCAGAATGTTAAACTATTCAAACTGTGGCTCTGAGACAACTAGAAACTCTTTGATCTCATAAGTTTGACTAGACTACATCCAGAGTCTTTGAATTGTTTCCGAGTAATTTATAACCAACCATCCAGGAAAGATGTTCAACCAGCCAATAATGTGAATAAATGTCATCTGCTAAAGTTTAGGAGATTTGGCAAGTTTAGTACCTTGAATATGACACTTACAGTCCAGGAATGTTTAATCCCAATTTTTCCATTCATCGCTTGTAAATATTTTATGAATTAAATTACAGTTGGAGCAACAGATGCTGGAACAAGGAATTCATAGAATGTCATGCACCTTGCCTTATTCCATATTTCATCTAATTTTCCCCAAACAACGTTGCAGGTTTTCTCTGCCACTTAACATAAATTACAATGAAAACCATTCCATGCACATAGTTTCCAAAAAGGTGTTTTATCTTTGACTAAGAGAAAAGACAAGCTTGGCAAAGTAGAGAGAAAATCCCAATCTAAAACCACGGCACCTATTAATGTAGGAGCGGGTCGTTTATTATTGGCTTGGGTTAGTACCCAGGGAGCTAGTTCGCTTTTCTGTGGTGGTTATTTGGGACTCATTGCAATCATCCTTTTTATACAAGAGGATTGTTCAGCCATCACCTCTTTCAAAAAGTGCCAAGTGTAGCTTCTAATTAAATTATATGTAGCATAATTTTCTACCCCAAGCATTATCTGTGCACCTGTGAATATTCTGTTGGTCCATTAGGAAGTTAAACATTCAGGATCTGATACTGCAACCCATTACAATTTAAAAAGCAGTACTCTGGTTGAGCTTTGTTTGCTGAGTCATGATAATCTAATCTAATATTTTTCTATTTGCCTGTAAACCTAGCATGTGCACTGGAGGTTTGTGGGTCAATAAAGCTCGTTCTGCAGTGCCCAGTGTTTGTTGGTGCTGTGCGCCTTTCTCTATGTTAAGAAATTTTATTTCATTTCTGCTGCCTGGGGTAAACAAAGGCTGAACAAGGCCATAAATTGTATACTCGTAAATCATGCAATGTTTTAAAATAAAACAAAAGCAAAACACAAAATAAACTTGGCGGAGTTAAATAATACAAGCGGAATGATATATCTGGTCCATCTTAAAATGCACAAAGTAATTCAACTTTTACATTTCTTTTTTCACATTGTTAATTGTATTTAATTATCGTACTGTGGGTAGAAATTTATCTGTGGCGGTGGTGCAAAGCAGATTGGCTGCCCATTATACACGGCGCCTGATGCTATTTAATTCCATTGATTGCAAGAACACTGAACATCAGGCATTAGGTATAAAGGGGAATATATTCTATCACGCCTGTTTTGCGTCACCATCCAAGATTAATTTCTATTTCCTGGAGTGCAGTAAATGAGTGGCGTTGAAAGTACCCCAGATTATTTAGAGTAACAGCAAGGTTCTGTTGTGGATGGGGTAGGAAAGGAGTTACGTTGTCAAACCTAATCAGTCCTTTTTAGTAATTCTAAATTAACTGGCAGGTCACTTACCTCTGCATATTCACACAAACGTTACTGTAGAAATTTAGCTAAAAGTGTTGATTTGAAGGAGAGGAGTTCATTCATGATCCAACATTGCCCCTCCCTTGTTTCTGTGACAATCAGCGTGATTAACTAATTTGTTCCCTCCCACTATTAACTAGTGAGAGGTATGCCACGTCTGAGAGGCAGAAGTGGGAGTAACGTTAATGGCTGCAGAGAATACCTTTTTTTGAAATGGGCCCCGAATCTGTTGTCAGTTAGGCAGCCACCAGCGACTGATGAAATCACCTGAGCTAAATTAATGTACAACTAGTTTGACTTAATTTCAACTATGATTGAACAGTAACTAATAGAAGGCTCTAGACTGTTAAAGTAAACTGAAGGAGAGAAAATGAAACTTATTATAATACTGCATGAGCAATGACGTCACCCATCATCACAGCTAACCATTAAATGTAGATGAATATTAAATTGATAGACAAGAAAAATGATCCAGAACCAATACTTAAGTCGAGGTAATTTTATATGTGGGTGATTTCTGCTCAAAACTAACAGACCGTGGTTGCTGTTATCACATAGTATGTAACTACTGAAGGTGTCAAATGTCTGCTTAATACAGGATCTTATTCCTGGTGAAGTACTTAATAAACGTGTTAGGGCTGAGGATGTTTGATGTTTTAAGGCTGTTGCACTAAAACCCATGTTAATACCTGAATATATTTTATATTTAACTGATGCTGGTGTGTCTGGGCACTTGTCTGTCTGATGTTTATTTCAACAAAACAGCTAGATTAATAAATAGTGACTGACAACCGAATATTTAATAGAAAGAAGTTGGAAATTAACAAGATGCACCTGCAATAGAAGAGTGCGCTACGGGGGGGGAAAATTATTGAAGATTTTTTTGAGGACAAGATTTTACACAACATTTACAAGGCATCTTAATGAAAACATCCTCAAATTAACAGGATTGTCAAACAAACACAATTTCTAAGCAGCCGTAGACTGGTCTGCCATGCTGAGGTAGCGAATTAATGCAACATTTAAAGATAGCCCATTTTCTATTAGATTCAAACAAGATAAAATGTTTCCATTAGTAGCCATTTAAGAATGCGTACAAACCATTCTCCACAATGAAATTACAAAACTAACCTGTGCTATTGTATCATCATAATTTTCATTTGTGAAGCAGCAGCTACTCTGTGCTTGGAATACTGACTTATTTTTCATCTTCTTGAAATATGGCAGCACAGCTGAGCAACTGGAGGGCTGCACAAACCCTATTGCTCATTCTCATGTGAAATTTGAAGGTTACATAGTTTGGAGCCCAGAATGTCTGCTGCAAATGTCCCTTCTCTGTCAAATACCCTCTCTCATGGTTGCTGAGGTGAACTGCAGCATCAGAACTGATGGCTTGAAAGAGAGAGTGCACTGAAGGAGGCTATTCAGCCCATTGTACCTGGGATAGCTCTTTGAGGCAGCTCCTAATCCGTTTCAGAGCAATGGACATTGTTCCCATGGTCCGATTCCATTTTGAAAATCACGATTGAACCAGCTTCAAACCACTTTCTGACCAGTTAGTTCATTCACAAGATTTGGTTTAATGGCAATTTCAGTGAATTAGCCACTTAAAACACCACAAAATCTTTTGTTTCCTATTTAGCCAGGTAGGAATATTTGACAGTGTACCATCATTCCAAATTAATAAATAAACAAATCCTTTGGATTTTTTTAATGGAACGTGGCTGTTGTTTTTTGCACAATGGTAAATTGTGGAAATTAGTCACTTCAATGTAATTATTAGATTTTGCTTGGGTCGGCGATGAGTCATTAAGATTTCTGGCTCCAGTAATGCACCAGGTGTCAGGAAATTCCAGAATGAGTCGCTGTTTCTGGATTTGGTCCCAGATGTCAACAAATCCATTGTTGGGACAAACTGGCCCCAGCTCCATAAACATGAATTTGCGTAATGATTTAATCTATTTTGTTAACCAGCTTTAAACTAGTCGAGAAGGAAACTGGCTCTAATAATCTCCCACAAGAGGGCCTGTTTGAACTTTAAATCTGACCAACGTCAAATGTCTGCCTGCTTTTGTGACTCATGAAGCAGTGAAGGTGGGCTGTTCAACAATTTTTAATTTGAAAAAACAAATTAAATAAATATTTTGCCTCAATTGAAGAGATTTATAAAAGATTCTGTGAATAATGAAAGCATAGCAGCTGCAATCTGCAGGAGATTAATTAGTTATATTGGAAGAAACACTGGGTGGAATTTTCTCCTCATGCATCTATGAATAAAGGGGAAAACTGTGTGGCATTTAATAGAAAGCAGCCTGGTGTTCCAAGACGTTATGTGGTATTGTGCCATCCTATCCCAGCCTGTGGAAAGCCCCATGCAGTGAGAGTATAAAATATGGAGTCAAAACAGTGTGTAGGCAGATATCCAATCCTGAATGTTTTTTTTCTCCTCCTGCAGGAGTTGGCTCTTGTACTGCATCAGTTTGCTAAGCATCAAGCATCTTCCAATATCTCACCCGAATGCTCATTGTGCCTTTTATGAGCTATGATTCTAAGCTAGGGCAGAAGGCATTGCATCGTCTCTTCGCCTCCACCTTCGGGTTATAAAATATAGAGGAGATCAGCTAATTCGATGTAGTCAAACATTGAACCTGCAGTCATCTTTTGCTGTATGGCTCAAATACTTGCTGGACTTTCAAGATCACAGAACCTTATTTCCAAACAATTACATAATCTGCATCAATCAACTTTGGCAAATGTACTTTTTAAAAAATTGTGCATCAGATTAGCAATCTTTGTTTCAACATTAACCTGTTTTTGATGGTGTATTGACAATAAATATTAAGTTATTGAAGTGATGCTCTACAATCAACGTTGGGGTAATTCACATAAAATCAGTTCTGATTTTACATTTTAAAGACTTTTTAGATCTTGTTGCTCCAAAAAGCTTCAGAGATGACCTGAACGTTTTAGGAAATAATACTGAGCCACAACTTTTTTTGCAAAAGAGTAAATACATATAATGGAGGTATGCAAAAGTGGCATCGTTTACAGGACCCTTTGCAATGTGGTTGAGATCAGTACATGTGCAACTACACATGAAACACAAAATATATAATTTAATTGAGTTGTGCTTGTGTTGAAGTACACTTCCATCTCTTTTTAAACTGTATTTTCTGAGCATGTGGATTTTAAACGAAGATTTACTCGGCAGCTTGTTGATATTAAAACATGGAATTTGTCCTTTTATTTATGCGCATGTGAGCTCAGACTCGCCACAGGGCTGTCATTAATCTTTGCAATAAACGTTCCAAATAGCAGTAACTGTTAAGCATTAGTTCTGGTTGAAATTAGCATTTTTCAACAGTCCAGTCAGGCATTATTGTGTTGGTGCATTAAAACCAGCTTTCAGTGTTAAAAGCTGCAGAAACTGGCTGTAAGACATTTTTGGTTACTAGCCAGAGCAAGACCTCTGAGAAGGAAAAATAAAGTCACTATTTCCATAAGATGAAAGCAAATAGCAAAAAAAAAGATGGTTGTGCACAAGAACAGTGATATGCTTAATTGGCAGGCATCAAACACTAGCATTAGAACCATTTTTCCACCCTTGTATCAAAAATTTGAAACATTAAACTCCGTACCAAGTCAATCTGCTTATTAAAAATGATACTGGATGGCATGGCGGTCTATTGGTTCGCACTGCTACCTCATGGCGCATTGACTCGGGTTCGATCCCGGCCCCGGGTCACTGTCCGTGTGGAGTTTGCACATTTTCCCCGAGTCTGCGTGCGTTTCGCCCCACAACCCAAAGGTGTGCAGGGTAGGTTGATTGGCCATGCTAAATTTTCCTTAATTGGAAAAAAAAATTGGGTACTCTAAATTTATTTCAGAAAAGAAATGATACTGCTTTGGTTTGGAGCTAACTTTCCTACATTCTGTACTTTATCACAGTGAAATAAAGGTCCAATTATCAGAAAACTCGGTGTTTGAACTGAACCTTTGATGCAGAAGATGTTTCAACTGTAAATCTTCATTTACGCTTTGCCCATCTTTTAATTATTAGAATGGCAATGGAACAGAAATCTTATCACAGCTGATCTGCTGACGTAATATCCAACCGCCCCATATCACCTTGGGAAGCTGAATTTTCTTTCTCCTTCTAAGAGTTCAGAATAAAACTGTTGTAGCACACCTCCAATGCACCCAAGTGCAGTGCCCAATCGAAAATCAATGCTGGAGTGACAACTGGTCAAACCTCCTTCATTATTTCAGCTTTGTCCTCTCCAACAGGACTACACCATACAGATTGAGGCAGTTCAAGAAGGTGGCATCGTTTTTGGACAATTAAGAATGGGCAAAAAAGGTTTGCCTTGTTGGATATGCTCACATGCCAAGAACATTTTTTTTTGAAGTTGGAAATAGATTAACCTACCTCACAAACTCCCAATAGGGTCTTGTAGAATGAAAGGGAAGTCGCCACAGTCCCTGAGGACCATAGGCGGCTCTCCCCTAGTGACAGAGAGCTAACTGGTGCTGATTTAATCTGACGGTCATCCCACCTCAGGTCAGGGGCAAGCTCAAGAAGGCAGGGCCTTCATGGATAACCTTATCTGGCACAGGAACTGAAACCACACTGTTGGATTTGGTGATGTGTAATGAGGCAGACTTGATTAGGGAACTTAAGGTGAAGGAACGCTTAGAGAGCAGTGACCACAATATGATAGAATTTACCCTGCAGTTTGAGAGGGAGAAACTGCAATCAGATTTAACGGTATTACAATTAACGGGGCAGCATGGTAGCATGGTGGTTAGCACAAATGCTTCACAGCCCCAGGGTCCCAGGTTAGATTCCCGGCTGGGTCACTGTCTGTGCGGAGTCTGCACGTCCTCCCCGTGTGTGCGTGGGTTTCCTCCGGGTGCTCCGGTTTTCTTCCACAGTCCAAAGATGTGCGGGTTAGGTGGATTAGCCATACTAAATTGCCCGTAGTGTCCTAAAAAGTAAGGTTGGGGGGGGGGGGGGGGTTGTTGGGTTACGGGTATAGGGTGGATACGTGGGTTTGAGTAGGGTGATCATTGCTCGGCACAACATCGAGGGCCGAAGGGCCCATTCTGTTCTAAAAAAAAAATGAAATAAGGGTAACTACAAAGACATGAGGGAAGAGCTCGCCAGAGTTGATTGGAAAAGGAGCCTAGCAGGGAAGACAGTGGAAAAGCAATGGCAGGAGTTTTTGGGGGTTATTCAGGGGGCAAAACAGAAATTCATCCCAAGGAAGAGGAAACATGCTAAGGGGAGGACAAGGCATCCATGGCTAATGAAGGAATTCAAGGACAGCATGAAAGCGAAAGAAAAAGCATGCAAAGGATTAGTGGGAAGCCAGAGGATTTTGAAGCCTTTAAAAGCGAGCCGAGGACAACTAAAAAATCAATAAGGGGGAGAAGATGAAGTACGAGTGCAAGCTAGCTAGTAATATAAAGGAAGATAGGAAGAGCTTTCTTCAGTATATAAAAGGTAAAAGGGAGGCAAAAATAGACATTGGACCACTAGAAAATGTGGCTGGAGAACTAATAATAGGAAACAAAGAAATGGCAGACAAACTGAATAGTTACTTTATATCAGTCTCCATGGTGGACAACACTAGTGGGATGCCTGTGCTTCAGGAGAATCGGGGCAGAGGTGAGTGCAATGACCATCACTAAGGAGAAGGTTCTGGAGAAATTTAAAGGTCTGAAGGTGGATAAATCACCTAGGCCAGATGGACTACACCCCAGGGTTCTAAAAGAGATAGCTGAGGAAATTGTGGAGGCATTGGTGGTGATCTTTCAGGAATCACTGGAGGCAGGAAGGGTCCCAGAGGACTGGAAAGTGGCTAATGTAACACTGCTGTTTAAGAATGGAGGGAGGCAGAAGATGGGAAATTATAGGCCGGTTAGCCTGACTTCGGCGATTGGTAAGATTATTAAAGATTAAATCGCGGAGTACTTGGAAGTGCATGATAAAATAGGACTGAGTCAGCACGGCTTCGTCAAGGGGAGGTCATGCCTGACAAATCTGTTAGAGTTCTTTGAGGAAGTAACAAGGAAGTTAGACAAAGGAGAACCAGCGGACGTGATTTATTTAGATTTCCAGAAAGCCTTTGACAAGGTGCCGCATAAGAGACTGTTAAATAAGTTAAGAGCGCATGATGTTAAGGGTAAGATCCTGGCATGGATAGAGGATTGGCTGACTGGCAGAAGGCAGAGAGTGGGGATAAAGGGGTCTTTCTCAGGATAGCAGCCGGTGACTAGTGGTGTGCCTCTGGGGTCGGTGTTGGGACCACAATATACATTAATGATCTGGAAGAAGGAACTGAAGGCACTGTTGCTGGGTTTGGAGATGATACAAAGATCTGCAGAGGGACAGTTGTTATTGAGGAAGCAAGGGGGCTGCAGATGGACCTGGACAGGCTAGGAATGTGGGCAAAGAAGTGGCAGGTGGAATGCAATGTGGAAAAGTGTGAGATTATGCACTTTGGAAGGAGAAATAGAGGCACAGCCTATTTTCTAAATGGGGAATTGCTTAGGAAATCAGAAGCACAAAGGGTCTTGAAAGTCCTTGTTCATGATCCTCTTAAGGTTAATGTGCAGGTTCAGTGGGCAGTTAAGAAGGCAAATGCAATATTAGCATTCATGCCGAGAGGGCTAGAATACAAGACCAGGGCTGTACTTCTGAGGCTATACAAGGCTCTGGTCAGACCCTATTTAGAGTATTGTGAGCTGTTATGGGCCCCATATCTAAGGAAGGATGTGCTGGCCTTGGAAAGGGTGCAGAGAATGTTCACAAGAATAATCCCTGGAACAAAGAGCTTGGCATATGAGGAATGTTTGAGGACTCTGGGTCTGTACTCATTGGAGTTCAGAAGGACGAGGGGGGATCTTATTGAAAGTTACAGGATACTGTGAGGCCTGGATAGAGTGGATGTGGCGAGGATGTTTCCACTTTTAGGAAAAACAAGAAGCAGAGGACACCATCTCAGATTAAAGCGACAATTCTTTAAAACAGAGATGAGGAGACCTTACTTCAGCCAGAAGGTGGTGAATCTGTGGAACCCTTTGCTGCAGAAAGCTGCAGAGGCTAAATCACTGAGTGTCTTTATTAATAAGGGGATCAGGGGTTATGGGGAGAAGGCAGGAGAATGGGGATGAGAAAAACATCAGCCATGATTGACTGGCAGAGCAGACTTGATGGGCCGAGTAGCCTAATTCTGCTCCTATATCTTATGGTCATGACTATAATAGAAAGCAATTGGGCATTTTTCTCCTCCATCTCTCATCTGGGTTCTTATGCTTAGTATTTCACCTCAAGAGGAGGGAAAAGGCAAGATCTGTGTCACCATAGCTGAAGCTCCTGCATCTCATAGCACTGGTCACCATGTCAAAGTTAATGGTGCTGAACTACTTTGCTTCTGACTCATTCCAAAGGTGTCACAAGTGACTGCACCTTGCTGGTCACTGATACCCTCTTTGCCAGGGCTGTCAGTACAGTCACCTTATGACAGATGCAACCTCACAGGGACAGGGGACTTTGGGTATTGCCACTATCACTGGAAAACCCCCAGCTGTGGAGCATTATCATTTACAGTTGTTTGGCCATCCAGGCACCCAGCGAGTGTCTGTTCAGTTTCATAAACACAAATGGCTTCCAAACTTTTGAGCATTCACCTGATCTATGATCACAACTAGAGTTTCCTCCACATGTGTGCTCACTTTCCTGGCAGCGGTCATGACTTAGTTAGTCTCTGATGGTCCAGGCTGCCTCCAACTCCCAAAATGCATGAATGAATCCTAAGGGAAATGGCTGCTGACCAGTTTACATGGAGCCCCATACAGAGAGACACAGGTGAGATACTGCCAATAGCAACTCCTCACTAGGGCAACCATTCGGAAGGCTATTGGGCTTCTGAGGATGTAGTTCTGATGCCTAGACTGGTTCAGTATAACTTCCAGTACCTTCTTTCAAAGGTTGCAGTTGTTGTGCTGATCTGCTGCACTTTGACCCTCCACAGATATCTGGACCTTGAGGTCAAAGTGCCCCTGAAGGAGACCTCAACCAAGGAGGAGCTGGAGGAGGAGGCAAGAGACGTGATGATGTTGAACTTACTGCATGACAAAGTGACCTCCTCCTGCTACCCTTTGGTAAGAGGGCCTACCTCCTCGACCTTGAAGTCTCCAGCATTAGATACATGTACCAGCCTTCCCGAACAGGCGCCGGAATGTGGCGATTGGGGGCTTTTCACAGTAACTTCATTTGAAGCCTACTTGTGACAATAAGCGATTTTCATTTCAGTTTTCATTTCATGTCTGCATTGATGAAACAGAAGGTTGCCCTGCCACAGCTGCCAGACTTGCAGCTCTCTTGTGACATCTCACTTACCTCTAGTACTGTGGAAGGTCAGTGGATTTTCCCCTAGAGGCAACCTGCAGCCTCAGTAATCACCCTTGTGGTGACTAAATGAGTCCCACACTTCATCTGGCCCACCTCTGTTCCTGCCCACCCACTGGCTCTACGGAAGGCCGTCTCTATATTAATTGAGAGCTTTTCGACATGCAAATCTTAATTTTAGTCAGTTTCCCATCAGAGGTGAGTTCCTAATCTGATAACAAACCCATTTCCCATTAGTTAGTTCTTAAGTTTTTTAGTTTTGGTATTATTAGATCATTGGAGTAACTTTAAACTGCTCGCAGAAAGTGACACAGTCATGATTTTAAAAAGATTTAGAGCCTCTGTTTTAACATCTTTTCGATTTGTAACCCATGTCAGCTGGGTTTCCTGGGTCTCAGGAAAGTCAACAGGTTAAAAAAAGGAGGGAAGATGGGGCTTTTACGGCACTGCTTCTGGGCCAGGAGGAGCAGCAGTAAATCCCTTCAACCTCTTTATCTTATCAGCTGCCCCTGTGATCTCAACAATCCCCAACAATGTTTCCTCACGACAATTACTACAACCCTAACCCTCTTTCCCACCGCTCAACCTGCCTCCTTCCTCGCTGCATCCTTCTGCTACAATCTTTCCCTCCCATCTTCAAACAGCCTGGTTATCTGGCAAGGAGCCTGGAGGAAAAAGTTGAAGACATCTGCAGGACTTTTTGGAAACCAGGAAGTATTTTTCTACCCCCCCCCCCCCCCCCCCCCCCCCCCCCCCCCAGCTCCAAAAACACCCGCACAGTAAATACTGGAGACAATGTCTATTTGATACTGTTTAAACAATCCACTCTTGATTACATTCTTGCGCTGTATCATTTAAGTTAGTGCACAGAAATGTAACATATATCCCTCGGACATCCTGCCTATTTGCATCACAATATAAAGCTTAAAAGTTTGGCATTGGTCCCGCACTTAATTTCACCAGTACTGATTGCAGGTGCATTCCAAAACAATTCATATTCTTATCTCAAAGAATGTATCGCAAATTGCTGCCGAGAATGTCTAATAGCCAGATTTAAATTGCTTCTGATATGTTTGTGTGTAACTTAAAGGCGAATGTGTTGATCAATTCCATATGTTATATCCACTTTGTGCACGGTGGCTATTAATCAGTGCAGTGTTTCCTTACTATGCCAGGGGCCCCTGTGCTTTCTTTGCATCTGTGACAAGGTCACATCCTCTCGTTGCTTCAAGTGCACTTTTTATCTCTAAATTTTTTTTTAAGCTGATAAAATGTTTAGAAAAACTCAGGAAATGTCCCACATTGAACAAACCCACAGCACTTGTTCCGCTGTCAGTGACCATATCAAGTGTTTTGCACCTGTTTTTCCCTCTCCAAAGACCTAATTTTACCTGACAATGATGGATTGGACGTTTACTGCAGGGAAACCCTTAGCTTCAAGACTAAATGAACGAACAGAAGATGGGCTTGATACTTGAACTTCAAAATTTGTATCAAGCAGTTATCACTGTGTAATATTATTATGCAAGTATTAATACATTTTGAGGATTCAAGACCATATGAAATGGGAACAGGAGTAGGCCGTTCGGCCTCTCAAGCCTGCTCCAGCATTCAATAAGATCATGGCTGACCCGAATTTCCTCACGTCTACTTTCCTGCCTTTTCCCTGTAACCATTGATTCCCTTACTGTAAAAAAAATCTATCTCAGCCTTAAATATACACAAGGAAATGCCCCATAGCTCTCTGTGGCAAGGAATTCCAAAGACTTTCAACCCTCCAAGAGAATAAATTCCTCCTCACCTCAGTCCTAAATTGACCTCCTTTATTCTGAGACAATGCCCTCTGGTCCTAGGCTCTCCCATGAGAGGAAACATTTTACTCTGTCAAGCCCCTGAAGAATCTTTTATGTTTCAATGGGATCACCTCTCATTCCTCTAAATTCCAATGAGCAGTGCCCCAACCTGTTTATCTTTGCTCATAAGAAAATCCTCCATACTAGGGATCATTCTAGTGAGCCTTCTCTGAACTACCTCCAATGAAATAATATATTCCCTTAAGTAAGGGGTCCAAAACTGCTCACAGTTCTCCAGATGTGGTCTCATCAGTACAGTTGCAGCAAGACTTCCCTGATCATAATCCAACCCCCTTGAAATAAGGACCAGCACTCCATTAGCCTTCCTGATTACCTGCTGCACCTGTGTGCTAGCTCTCTGTATTTCGTGCACAAGTACCCCCCCCCCCTCCTCCCCCCCCCCCCCCCCCCCCGCTCCAAGTCCTTTTATGTTGCAGCTTTCTGCAGTTTTTCTCCATTTAAATATTAGTCTGCTCTTTTGTTCTCCCTTCCAAAATGAACAACTCCACATTTTCCCACTCCATTTGCCAACTTGATGCCCACTTACTGGGCCAGGAGACTTATCTGCCTTTAGCCCCATTAGTTTGTTTAATACTACATCTCTAGTGATGGTGATGGCATTTAATTGCTCCCCTGTATTTGTTAGTATTAATGGGATGGTCGAAGCATCCTTCACTATAAAAACTGATGCAAAATATCTGTTTAACTCGTCTGCCATTTCCTTGTTTCCCCCATAACTGTTTCCCCAAATTCATTTTCTAAGGGTGCCTTTCTTCACCTTGACCTCTCTCTTCCTTTTTATATATTTAAATAAGCTCTTATCAGTTTTTATATTACTCGCTAGTTTGCCCTCGTAGTATATTTTCTTTTTGTTTATTATCTTGTTAGTCCCCCTTTATTTATTGAATTTATCTCAATCTTAGGGACAATCACTGACTTTTGCCTCCTTATATGCTTTTACTTTCAACTTAATACTCTCCTTAACTTCCTTGGTTAGCCATGGTTGGCTTATCTCTCTCTTACAATCTTGCCTCCATACTGGGATATATTTTTGCTAAGAATCATGAATTACCTCCTTAAATATCTTCCACCGCTTGTTTACTGTCTTCCTGCTAATCTATCTGCCCAGTCCATTTTGGCTAACTCTAACCCCATTTCATTGTGTAGCCCAGGTTTCTCACTCTGAATCTGAATGTTAAATTCTATAATGTTATGATCACTACTTCCTAGGGCACCTTTTACTCTGAGGTTATTCATTAAACCTGCCTCATTACCAGATACAAGTTAGCCCGTTCCCTGGTTGGCTCCATGACATGTTACTCCAGGAAACAAGCCCTAATGCACTCTATGACTTTGTGGTTGGAGCTACCCTTCCCAACTTGATTAACCCAATCAACATGAAGATTAAAGTCACCCATTATTGCTCTATTCATTTTACATGCTCCTATTATTTAATATAATCTCTAAGCACCTTTAGTGGTTTATTTCTCTCATCCTTCCATTTTTAGGCTGCTCCTCACCCCCACTCCATTTTCTCAATATTTCATACCATTCTTCAGTCAATAAGGGGAAGGTAACTTGTTCCCAGATTTCTGTTAATATTCTTTGAATTGGTGCTGGAAAATATCTGAGTAACAGAGGTTGGCTTGCTTTCTGCGAGAAATACTTCACCTCTACCTGGTACGTCTTCTGATGACCTGTTATGTGGAGTAGCAAAGGTACCGTGATGAGCTATCCTCTTTGTAATATGACACATTACTATACTGATGCACTCCACCACTGACTAACCATAACCATGTTAATTTTGTTAAAAGTTAAAATCAGAACCAAGCAATGGCTCCTTTCTTCTTCTTTCCAGGGTGCCCTTGTTCAATACATTCTGAATATGAAAAGTATATTGGTGAAAGATTTATGGCCCATTATTACACAATATCGGAAGGATTTCTACCAGGGAAAGCAGCTTCGGCTTCCGATTTCTTCTATCACCTGACTTGATGTGAATCATATTTCACCAAAACCAAGTTTCCCCCAAACAAACACATGCTCCATTATTTTCGCATTAAATTAATCCCAGTCAAAATGATCTGTTCACTTAAAGCTTTATACCTTCAGCAACAGGACACTCCAATTATCTAAGGTGGTCTCACAGCCCCAGCATCAAAGGTGACAACTCTACAGGCTTTCAAATATACTGCACTGGATTTTATATTAATCTCTATGAACAAGAATATTGTATTCATCTGTGGAACATTTTGGATCAATGTTTATATCAGCAATGAGGATTCCTGATGAGGTCGATGCCTAATAAAAGTAAAAGCTTTATTGGAAAATGTTACTTGCTCATAACTGGAAGGAAATGGCTACAGCTGGAAATGTTACACAACAATACATCAATCCTAATGTATAAAATATGTGGTCCCGTTATTTTGTTTTTTTAAACATGGTAACATTGGCCGAATTGTAGTAATCATTACAAATCACTGAATAAAATAGTAAATGACTCATAACATTTGTTTAAAAACTCATTGTCTGCAACAAAAGCAGCTCTTGGAAATGCACAGGTTGACATTTTGCTAGTGTCCATGAAACTGTAGCTCACCATTGAATTCCTTCTGCACATTATTTTTAGGTCAGCCATTTATTTTTTCCGACCACAATATTTTAATGGTGACATTAACCGATTTAAGACAAGCCATGTAAATTTTCCAGGCAGAAAAGTACGGTTAAGAGGAGAAAATTAGGCTGGGGAGGAGACAGGGAGAAGAAGAAAGCATTTCTGCAATTATACTGAAAAAAAAATTAACACAGCCTTTGCTGACTTATCTGAATATAATCTTTCTGATCTCTTCCAGAGACATGGAGATCAAAGCATACTCCGGGAGCTTTACCAACATGGTTATGTAACTGGTCTCTTTCTTTTGTTAAATTAAAACTAGTTAAGGTAGCCGTCCTACCTTTCTCCTTTTGGCTTCTCTTTATACTGGGCCCATTATCATGATCAGCGAGCTCCCCTTCTCGAGTGCCAGGCTGGCCAGCTGTTGTAAAAGAATTGTAATATTCCACAGTTTATTCAACTAATCCAATACCAGAGATGTATTTTTCCATCCATTCTTATTCTACCTCAATCTCACAAAACCCAGGCATTTAGCTTCTTAGTAACCTGGGGTTTGGACCCCAATTCCTCAACAACATAATATTTATTGTACATTTTTTTAAAAGCCTTTGGTCTTTGTTCTTACAAATATCTGAGCACTAGTACTCCAGCTCACCAAAATGTTCCTTAGCATAGTATTTTGCAGAAGGTGCCATGCTTCTTGCATCTGTTGCCATCAATATTAGTTCTTTCCTTTTAAGATAATTGATTCTTTAAATTAAATATAATATTGAAGGTAATTTTCACCAATCACTGTAGTGAATTGCCCACTCATCACATAGGCTGACTTATTTTCATTTGCATTGATATCAGTCGAAATGAAGATTGAGCAGTTTCTATGATGGAAGGGCAGTTTGCTTTATCAGTTTATTGTCTAAGCATTGAAGATGACATTCACTCTTATATTGGATGTAGTTGTGTGTGGCTGGTTGTGTATCGATCTTCCTGTAGAGCGCCGGTCCTAGGGTTGCTGGCGCCCCGGGCAAGCTGAACTTCGGCGCCCTTGGGGGGGCGGGGCCGATGGGGGGGTGCGGGGGCGAGGGGGGGGGGCGAGGGAGGGGGCAAGGAGGGGGGGGGCGGGGGCGAGGAGGGGCGGGGGGGCGGGGGCGAGGGGGGGGCGGACCCGCGGGGGGGCAGACCCGCGGGGGGGCGGGGGGGCGGACCCGAGGGGGGGCGGACCCGCGGGGGGGGCGGACCCGCGGGGGGGGGGCGGGGGGGTGGACCCGAGGGGGGCGGGGGGCGGACCCGAGGGGGGCGGGGGGCGGACCCGAGGGGGGCGGAGCCACGGGGGGTGGGGGCGGACCCGGGGGGGGGGGGGGGGCGGGGGGAACGGACCGAGCCGGGGGGCAGACCGGGGGGGGCCGCCCTGAGGGAGGGCGGCCACCGCGCATGCGCTGGTTGGCACCGGCCCAACTGCGCATGCGCGGGACCCGAGTCTCTGGCGCCCCCTAGCACATGGCGCCCCAGGCGACTGCCCGAGTTGCCGGTGCCTTGAGCCGGCCCTGTTCCTGTAAATGATACATTTAGTGCACAATGCCTGTTGTCACACTTGAGAAGTTGCATCTCGTGAATTGCACTATTGTGAATGCAGATTTCATACAGCTGATTGGCTCACAATTTGTATTCATAAAGTAGCAACAAATTATGAAGGTAGAGGTCGAAAACGTGAATCAAAAGGCACGGTAGCACAGTGGTTAGCACTGTTGCCTCACAGCGCCAGGGTCCCAGGTTCGATTCAGGCTTGGGTCACTGTGTGTGTGGAGTTTGCACATTCTTCCCGTGTCTGCGTGGGTTTCCTCCGGGTGCACCGGATTGCTCCCACAAGTCCCGGAAGACGTGCTGTTAGGTGAATTGGACATTCTGAATTCTCCCTCAGTGTACCAGAACAGGTGACGGAATGTGGCGACCAGGAAGTTTTCACAGTAACTTCATTGCAGTGGTAATGTAAGCCTATTTGTGACAATAAAGATTATTATTATTATTATTATTATTATTATAAACATGGGAAAAGCAGATAAGTAAATGTTCAATGAAAAACTACTGAGGGGATGCAGATAAGTAAATGCTCAATGAAAAACTACTGAGGGGATGTGAAACAATGCATTAATCATGAAGAGTCCGTAAAATCTGGGCATAAGGCTTGTACCAAAATAGATATTATCTCATGAAGTTAATACAATTCTTAAACTTGCCTGAACTATAGTATTTCTGAGTTCACCTTGTGTATCAATTGGAGAATCTTGAGGCTTCTAATCATGCAGGTTCCGAGAATCTTCCTGCTGAGCTGAAAAGGTTTAGGGGGACGGCGGATATTCAAATGCCAATGGGTTTGGGACCCGGTGTGGGCGTGATTTCAAAATCACAGTCCTGATGACCGTCTCAGCATCCCTGCCTCTGGAAGGATTTGGGATTTTCAAAGGATCAGAGTTGGGAGGGGAAGGAATGGGAAACCCGCTCGCCACTAATTAACGGCCCATTTGGCTCTTTAAGCTCGTTAAGGGGCCTGTCTCGTTGTCAATGTTCAGCGAACCCAAACAGTTTGTGCACCTGTTTTCCTCAGCTGTCGGGTTCATCGCAGGGATATGGGAAAGTTCATTGGAACGTGTGGAAATCTGACATTTGAGGGCCCATCGAGCACCACGTCCAGCGCTGCACCCTTTCTTTATTTGCATGATCACTATAGTATAACAGGTTAATAGTGATTATGCCAATAGCTAGAGCGCATCAACAATGAAGTCACATCACATGCAACTGGAACCTAATGGAGTTCAGTCTCTGTAAATATTTTAATAGTTAATAAACGTTCTTTAGTTTGCAACCTGCATGGTTTTCAGCACCCTTTTATCCAAAGCACACAGAGCCGGGTTGTGCTAATAATACATGGTCACAGTGGTCTGCAAACCGTTTATAAAGGAACTCATTCGAGAAACGGCCACAGCAGCAATGGATCGACTAATCACTACTGGAGTCCCACAACGGTCAATTGGAAGTGCCCAAAGCCACGGAGAAATTGTTACTTCTGCCCGAACCCCTGACCTTGTGGAGCACCACGCTAGGTACTGGAGAAACTAGCGTGTTGTCAATAACAGATTGTCTCTGGACTTTCTCAGAAACCAGGTAAGGATCAGGTCAGTGTCCTCGGTTATGCAATTGGCAGCTGTGCCAATGACATTCTAAGAAGAATTGAGGAAGGAACTGCTAAATATGAAGAGGTCATTAAGACCTACAGTTCCTACCTTAGCCTACGGCGCTTTATTATAATAGACCAGTAAAATCCACCTAACGCAGCCAGGAATGTGGAGAAAGTCTTAATTATTTTATAAACTACCTGCATTGCTTCGCGGATAAATGTGAATATGGGACATTGAAGGAGGAGTTCAGAAGAGACCACACTGTAGTGAGAGTGATAGGTAAAGAATTGTCAGGTTCCTTACAACTCAGAAAAGATCTCACTTTGTCCAAAGCAGTACAGTTAGCCTAGCAGGTCGAACTTTGCAAGCAAATTAGGCTATTTATCTGGGGTGATGAGGAGCCTTCCTGGGGGGTTAGACCACTGACTTGGTCCAAATCATGAACCGTGGGGCTATCAGAACGCCTGCAAGACAATAGAGCCAAAATGAAGAGGGTACAGTCAGCACCATTGTTCCACGTCCACATTGTGGCTAGAGAAAACCTCATTGACACGAACCTGGCCCAGCCATCAATGCCGAGTGCCGCACCTGACGCAAGAGGAGCCATTTTAAAATAGTTTACTGCAGCAGCAAGAAAATTACATCTCCCAGTCAAATTTTAAAGATAAACTATTCAAATCTGCAAGTGTCCAGGAAATAACTGATTCCGTAAAACGGAATGGGCGAAGTGGCAGGGCCACAAGATTATATCTGGTATGCAGGTATCATAGTCAATGGCCACAAAACCAATTTCTAGTTGGACACTATCGGTACCTAATATGGGTACATTATGTTGCAGTGGTGGTGGCTAATTGATGAGGTCTTGAGGCTTGTGTGTTTAAACATAAGCATCTATATTTGTAGCTTTAACTACAGTTCCAAGTATGGTCCTGAATGGTGTTGCTCACCATGCAGGCTAGCTGCTTCCAGAGTGTTCGCAACTGTTCTCATACCATGTGCATCACGCTGTGGGTGGTGCTACACTCCAGTCACATGTTAACCCTTGCTCTGCTGAGCACCTTACATTATAATGCATGAAGGCTCTTATCATCACAGACACGACTGCAGGAGTATCCATTTTGTCTGATACAATACCTTGGCTGAAGATTGAATTTCTCCAGCCGTCTACCATTCAATTTCACTGTGTAGGAGGTATTCCACTTGAGGAATGATGAATGCTACATTGCATTATGATGGTATGGCACTTACTGATGCTCTATACCTCATTCCTAATCAACTTTTTTCTTTGTTGAGCAGGCAAGTTTGTGTAGCTTTGCACCTTCTTTAATCACCAGTTGTAGAAGGAACTGGAGTTGGCCCAGAATGTCATGACTCAGTCCTCAAAGATAAAACTCCATCCCTCCAATCATTGTAGATGATGACTACAATAGCCCAGAAACCTCTACCGAGGGGAATCAGCATACTATTGAAGAAAGTGATAAAGGTGCAAATCCATCTTTTCAATTTGCTGAAGACACAAGTGACATGCAGGAATGAAGCAGTAACTCTTTGGTACGATGAAGAACGGAGACCAGGGGTTCTTACTGTAGCCACTGTTACTGTTGTGGAACAAATCCCTGCTCTCGTTAAATCTGGAGATTGAAAAAATACAGAGGAATTTACTGCAGATCTTACCGGCACCATGGGTAAAATGGAAGTGTAATTTCTCTGCCTCAGCATGTTCCTTGCACTGTCGATGCTGGTGACTCCATACATTCTGATGAACTTCCGGATACATTCATGCCCACTGAGGAGCAAACTTACACTGAAGAGAGTGTGCCAGTGGAACCACTATCCACAGATAATGAAATTCTTAAAGTGTTAGCAGGACAACCAGCATTTCTCTTCAGAATATTCTTCATCCTTCTCAACATCACTTAATCAAGGATGAGGCATTGCATAATACTTTGTGCATTTCAGCGGTAGAGTTTGTAGACTCTCTACAGCTGTACAAATCTGCGCAGCAGCTGAACGAGCGTCATTCTTTCAAGTAAGAGCAGCCAGCAGTCCAACCTTACTGCGAAAGTTCGAAGAAGAACAAGGGATAGAGAAAATGAAAGGAAAATCTCTATTCATCACCTTTATGCTGCAGACCAGAAGCAGAAATCTCGGTCTGTGGAGATCCATGTCTTCCCAAGAAGAAGATTTTGGAGAGCATGCGTTCTACGGCAGCTCAAAGGAAGCTGAGAACACAGTCAGAGGCTGAAGGCATTGGCACAAGAGACTGTGTGGGGAGGTGAGAGGGGGGGGGGGGGGAGGGGGGGAGAGTAGGATGTGTAAAGCTAATGTTAATTGGTAGAACAGAAAACTTGGGGAGGTATAGTATAAAGGGTTAAGAGCTATTATGCTAATAGCTGGAGTGTATCATCAATTATGTCAGATTGCATGTTGATAGAAGCCGAGGGAAGAAGATTCGAATGGAGTCCTGCTAAAGTCCATCTCTGTCAATATTTCAATAGTCAATGAATGATCACCAGTTTGCAGTTTCCAGCTCTGCTCCATCCAAGGCACAGAAGAGTTTGGTCAGAATAATTATAGTCACTTGTCTGTTGGTGCTCCAGGATTTCTGATGAGCTCCCTGCTATATCTGGTAAGGCAGCAACATGCCCCAAATAGCTGCCACTTGCCTTTGCTTCTGACACCAAGCAGGCAGCACCCACCTCCTGGAGGTGCTCGGCACCTTTAACTGGGCACTGAGCCCACCTCCAGTCCAATTAGACTATTTGAATTTCGAAGTAGCGTCGCAAGAACGACACTGTTGAAGAGCAGGGTCGGAGCCTGGTATTCTTTACTTTGAAAACCCAGCCCTAGCTCACAGGCTACCTCACCTGGCAAGCACCTCTCTCTACAGCTTCTATAATTGTTTATAATTGACAGCGAGACTCGTTGTTCACAGAATACATGTGGACGTGCCGTTGGTAAGCCCAGTCCCTCCTGCACTCTGGTCTTTCAATTGAAAACTGTTGGGAAAATAAATGGAATTATTACTTTTGCGACTATTTCTGTATAATACATCAAATATAGGGTAAAGCATGAACCTCCAATCAACATTCTCCTCAGTACTGCGCAGAAGCAGCCCGTCTAGATTATATACCCAAGCATCCAGCATGTGACTCAAATCGAGTGCTACCACTCAGCCAAGGCTAATACCTATCTGCCAATGTCTGCCAGCTGCATTTGTTATGGGATTATGGGATAAAGTGGCTCTTTTTTTAAACACCTCTCTCTAGTGGGCTGGGCTAGATTTGTACAGAGGGTGTGTGTGGAACTGCTCGGCATCGCCCCCACCCCACCAGGATGATAGTCAGTCCCAAACAGACCGACATTTAAAAAGCCCACCTCGCGGAGGTAACATACTGGGGCAGGCAGGGGGTGCCTCCATTGCACCCTTGATTGATATGGCTCCCTTTTCCATCCCACTTTTTCTAAGAAGCCATCTCAAAAATGGGCTTTGTACTCTGGCTCACCTGCCAGTTCCCATTGTTTTATGTCAGTGGGGAGTGAATTGAGGCCCAATTAATTCAGCAGGTAAGGGCCAAGTTAGAAACTTCTCCACCACATAAGTTGTGAGGAATAGGTCAGATAGGCGGGTAGGTGATGGGTTGGGCACCCAACATATTTTACATGCCCCCCCTCCCCGCCACTGGATTTCCTGCTGTTCAGAAAACAAAGGTAGTTTTACGGGATGTTTGTTGTATTTGTGAACATTAGAAATAAGGTATGGTTTTAAGGGAGTTTAGGTTAATGTCTCTTGTCTAGAAGGATAAAAGCTCCAGTTGAATTCATGCTGGACAAAGGTTTTGTATGTGTGGCGATTGGCTTCAATTCCAACTATTATTCCAATATTCTTTGAGAGGATTACGGTGGGTAAAAGGTTGCTTAAGGGAGGAAGGCTTTTAGTTCTGAGTTTAGCTGAATTTGTTGGCAGTTAGACACAGGAAACTGGGGAGTGAACAGCTTTCAACTCTGCCAGGAGTAGCTGGACAGGACAAGAGAGTTGCAAAGATTCAGGGTTCCTAAGAAACAAGTTATTACCTAGATAACCAGGGAATTGGGACAGAAAGAATGTCTTCAGATGACTGCAGTTAAGAGAAGAGAGACCAAGGGATGGTTCAGAAGAATTCAAGGAAAAGTAAACAAAGTGTTCTGAGTTGAAGAGACAAATGCAGTAACCAGATTTCAAGTTGTAGAGCAGACTTAAAAGGTAACTCAAATGTCTGCTGCCATTTTAATATACTCTTGAGAAGCAAGAGTTAAAGTAATTGTGAACAAAGTGTACAGCAGTCAAGACATTAATCCTAAAGGGGTTGGTGTAAAACCTTGACTGAATTCACTGTTAAAAGTGGAGTGGAACATTTGTTTAAAAGTGTCATTTGGAAAATCCTGACTGGATTTCTGAATGTAAACTGCTTATAAAAAGCATTGTTGTGAAAAAATGTTTTAGAGTGGAGTTTTGTTTGGGAGTGGAGTTTTGAAATTCACACATGACAATCATCTGGGGGGGGGGGGGGGGGGGGGGGAGAGGGGGGGGGGGGGAATTCTGAAGAGAAATCTACAGACATGAACTTGGGATCAAAGCGGAGTGTGTGTATTTGACCTCAGCCAATTTATGTGTTTGAAGGAATGTTGTGTTACTGAGACCGTTGTAGTCTAAAATATGCTTTGTAATCCGTGTTAATCTTAAAATCTGTGTATAATTGTGAATCTAAGGGGGAGTAAAGGAGTATTGTATTATAATCCAATTTTTCCATGTTTAATGTATTCTCCTTGTTAAATCTAATTAGCGCTCCTGTGACTCTGTTCCTTCATGTGTTGGGGCAGCACGGTAGCACAGTGGTTAGCACTGTGGCTCCACAGTGCCAGGGTCCCAGGTTCGATCCCCGGCTTGGGTCACTGTCTGTGCGGAGTCTGCACGTTCTCCCTGTGTCTGTGTGGGTTTCCTCCGGGCGCTCCAGTTTCCTCCCACTAGTCCCATAAGACGTGCTGTTAGGTAACTTGGACATTCTGTATTCTCCCTCCCTATACCTGAAAAGGCGCCGGAATGTGGCGGCTAGGGGCTTTTCACAGTAACTTCATTGCAATGTAAGCCTATTTGTGACAATAAAGATTATTATTATAAAAATAAAGGTTCCATTCTGGAATCTTCCCATCCGGTTAAAGCATCAACTGGGATCGTAGAACTGCCCAACCCGAGGTGCCTTTCCTCTGAAACTTCAATGCCATTCATCTCACCTTTAACCTTCTATTTACTCTGTCTCCCCATCAACAGTCGGGAGGAGGCCAGGAGCATCTGAACCCCAATTAATTTTCCTCCTACTCTTTCTTTTCTAGTTTCCCTCAAGAGGCAATTTTCTTTCCTCGATCAGTTTGTGTTTTTTTCCAAGAAAGTAAAATTTAGAACAAGGAAATAAACTGCTTACTCTTCGCATTTAATTCGGAGAAACGTTGTCCTTTCTTGCCTTCAGCTATAGACAGATGAGAATTCAATTTTGCGTAATTCTGAACTAACATCGAATGAAGAAGAATCTCTTTAGCATTCTCTTTACTTCTCTGTCCTAGAGTGCGGTATCTAGCCCCTTCTCACTGCCTATTCTCTCTGATCTCAGTTGCTCACCTCTCTTTCCATCTTTTCACTTCTCCCAACGTGACACCATTTCTGAGGTTCTCCTCAGATGTGCAATCATTCACTGCCACAAGCCCCCACTGCTGCTACACGCAAATAATGTAACCTTTACTTCCCAGCTAATGAAATGTGTCCTCTATTTTTCAAAATTATTTGAAGAAGAGCTACCAATGAGATATTGTGATGAGCTAAAGAAAAACACCAAAACAAATAAACAATGAAAATCGGAATTCTCCGCTCCCCACGTGGCGTGGGAGGATTGTGGTCGCTGGTCGCTGCATTCGTGAAACGGGCGCCAGATGCCCGTTTGGGGCATCTAGGGGCCCGATTGGCACGGGAGCACCACAACTGTGCTCGGGAGGGGACAGGCCCGCGATCGGTGTCCACCGATCATTGGGCGAGCATCCAAAATGGACGTACTCGTTCCCCTCCGCCGCCCGGCAAGATCAAGCCGCCACGTTTTGCCGGGCGGCTGAGGAGAAAGATGGCCACCGTGCATGCGCGGTTCACGCCATCTGCGCAATGAAGTCATCCGCGCATGCGCGGGTTGGAACCGGCAACCTCACAAATGCGCCGTTTTGCGCGTCATTTCCGTCGTGACAAGGTCGCGGCCGGGAAAGACGGAGGCTCGCTCCTAGCCCCGGGAGGGGGTGAATTAGGTACGGGGAGCGGCCCCAAGGCCGTCGTGAACCTCGGCTGATTTCACGACGGTCATCCCGATTTTTATCGGGAACGGAGAATACCGCCCCTAGGTTTTGGACAAGCTGCAGACTTCAATATTAACTTCAATGAAGATATGAGATAATTGAATTGAAAATTTAATCAGGTTCTTGCAAAATATGTATTTTTAATTGAATTTTGCTTAAATAATTTATTTTGAACTTTAGAAATGGTAGTTACTAACAGAAGAAAATAGTGAATAAGGAAAAAAAACCTACCAAAAGAATTTTGAACAATGTTTAAGAGCCCAACAGACAAAATGGTTTTCACAATTACAAGCTAGGATAAGAAAACATGTTACAGCTTGGGCATCACAATTTAGATGGGGGAAATAATGAAGCAACGGGCGAGATTCTTCCCAGATATTGGCAAACCTCATCTTCGTTACCATATGGTCTGCTCTACCAAACTGCAAGTTGCAGAATGAGCCTCATTGTATGTTATTTAAGCTGCACTGTGTGACCCACACGGACATCATCAGCCGTATCCTCAGTGAGTAGCCCTTGCCCGAGGAATCGACTATGCAGCCTCTGTGGATCCTGAAACATGTTATGGATCGGACAGCAGCTAAGATTGTAGGAGTTGTGCACACTCCCTGGGAATCAAGCAAACAACTCAAGGATGAATTTGGTTTGGTCACAGACCAGCTGAACATCAGCAAGTGGAATCCTTTGCAGTTCACATAGTTCAAAGCTTAATGCTTGGAGATCTGAGTGCTACATGAGTGCAGTCAATGGCACCCTGCACCCGTGGAACACGAGTTGCAGAAAACACATGGCTCTTGGATCCTGGCGTGCCTGATCCTAGTCAAAATGCATGGAGTCTGTTATTCCCCCCCCCAGTATCCACCAACTAGGCATCTGGTACCGTGTCTTGTTCCTCGTCTCCTCGGAGTTTTCCCCTCAATATCCTAGAGTATTCTGCCCTGGTCTCCCCGAACTAGGCCACTGGTACCCTTCCAGTATTACGCTGGTCTTGCTCCAGTGTTACCCTGGTCTCGCTCGAGTTAAAGTTAGTAACCTCAAGTCAAATGCTGATCACCCCCAGTCAGAGCTTGCACTCTCAAGTCAGCCCCCTTAATACGTGGAGTGCTATGCTCACCTCCAAGCTCTCCTTGGAGGGGTGCTCACCAAGAGCCCACCTTCTGAAGTTAGTCGTTATTTGCGCCGCTCTAACATCTCGCTGCCATGGATGGATTTTTATTTAAATGTCTGATTATTGGAGTTCTTCAATTTTTGACACAAGCAGCATAAAACGAGCAAAAGCGAAAAGTCAGCTACAGGTGTCAATATTCAATGGGTATAATTCAAAACAACAGTCAATACAGTGTTAGGAACAACAAGACGGGATGAACCAGGGACAAAGTCCGCATCAAGGATAAATGGCCCGTCATAAATAGGATACAGGCAAACAATTGAGACCTACATCACACCCAAAACCAAAATGACCGAATAAGAAAACAATACCCGAGAACCCCAGTGCTAAGGGGAATTCGGCGAACTCTTACAACGCTATTTAAACTCTGCTCCAGACCTAAACCACATTGGTCAGCCATCCTCAACATCACGATGGCAAGAGACAAAGACAAATTCAAGGAGGGGTCTGGGCACATTAAGATCCACATTAATAACACAGCGTCTCCCACAGAATAAGTAAAAAGAGAACGAGAACAAGGGCCAACAGTGAAAAAAACAAGCCCCACAACCATATCTCCCAGCCCTAGGCCCAGGAAAAAACAGGTCATCGAATCACCAATACTGCCCCCAAAAGGGGTGAATGGCAACTGTAGGGTAAAATAGCTTGGCTACAGTTGAAGAAACAGAGGAGAAACCCACACCAGGATGGTAGGGTTCTGGGAGGAAGGGTCGGCCCGCTCCCCCAGAACGGCGGGAACCACCCCAACCACCGAGGCCATCAAAATAAAAATGATACAGCCACCCAAAATCAATATCCACTTGTCCGTGCCACCAAGGTCCACCTTCCAAACTATCAGCATTACCCCACAGAAGCATCAAGAGTAAGAGGAATATAAGTAATGCCCCTAACACCTCGTCATGTCCAAAGAAAAATTAGGAAGAAGAGCAAGAACTGTCAGACATAACCCCTCAGATCCACCATATTACAGCAAAGCAGGGACCGGCCAACCAATCGTCCCATGGGAAAGTCCAACTCTCAGGAGGAATTAACCAAGGATAAAACTGGGCCCTACTCCAATTCAACATCTCTCTGTATATGGACCACCCACATTGGGACCCCACAGCACCTGCAAAGGAGGTGTCAACGCACGAGGACCAACAGGATAATGACTGTGACATTGGGCCTGGCCGAGCCCAGTACTGCCACAACAATAAAGTCAAAAAAGAACTTGCCCCTTGGGCTACCATGACTCTCCCCCTAGCTTTACACCTTCCAGTCCCATGTGAGGCATGACACCTAAAGAAACCTACAGAAAGAGGGACCATCCCCCAGACATAGCACCTACAACCAAAAATAGAGTATACTAAAGCTGACCTCATTCACAAAGGTTCTGACAGTAGAAGAACAGTCAAAGGGGGAGACCCAACTTAGAATAAATGACCAAATCTCTCCCCCCGCCCCTCCCCCAACCCATAGGGAAGCTCAACAAACCTCTTTCCTCAACAGAATAAAACATGGTCTGCCTGGGCCCAAAGAAGAGTAAGAAACAGCCAAAATAGGAAAGGATTAGATCAAACTACGGAGAACCTTCCTCGAACATAGTGAGGACAAACTAACCTCACCACCCATCCCCTCCACCTCTCACCCAGCTCCGGCTCTGCATGACGAAAGTAAACTTTCAGGATAAGGTAGGTTCTAAAACAGTGAGCATTCTTTAGGTTCTTCCAAGGATATCAACAATTGGAACACAAGTTTCATTATTTCCCGCCTGTCAGCTCAACCCGGCCTAGGTGGTCAACAACCTCGGCTCCCATGGGAGTGATGGTATATGAAATATTCAATAAATACAACTGGATAACAATAAGCCATTACCCACTACTCCCTTTAACTGTTCCACCCTCTACAGACAAAGAGCGGTGGAAAGGGGTAAAAATAATAAGGATAAAGGTCAAAAGATAAAAGTCTTTGCTTCAAATGGTGGTTCTTTAGCATGCTTTCCTCACCGCATGCTGGTGGATCAGAGTCTCTGATTTACAGCTGGTAATGGTCTTCCTTGCAGAGTCATTCATTCAGGGTATGTGCACGCTATAAAATACATTACTTACAGGCAGCAGGCTTTCTGGAGAAACTTTGTTTCTTACCAAGCTGAGCCTTCAGCTCAAGTTCCGCCTTCAGGCCTATATCTTTCCAATGAGACATTATTTCACATCAAAACTTGCTTTCAGCTTGTTGTTTGACTTCAGGCCTTTGCCGTCTCAAGACCCAGGCTTCTGGAGAGAATGTCAATCCTCACAGTGGTCTTATGGAGAGAATTAGTTCGATCTTTTTTAGAGCAAGCTAGTTAAATCCCTCCACTCAGGTTGCAGAATCAAAAGTGAAACCAAACTGCAACCTCATGTCTCTGAAAACATTCCAATGGGATCAGATTCAATCACCATCTGTTACCAGGAACAGCACAGCCTTTTGGGCCATTTCACTGGCCATCAGCCAAATAAATCAAACCGAGTCATCACTGATACTAGTTTGCAACCACCAGTCGAAAACATCACTGCTTTCTTCTGTTTGAATTAAAGATACAGGCTACTGCTTTCTTCTGCTTGAATTAAAGATACAGGCTGCCATAAAGACACATGTCCATAAATCATCCATGGATCAAAAATGTAATGACAAAAATGGAAGGGGAAATAATGGAATAAACAGGGAACAAACAGGAAGGACCCTTACACCTGGCAGTCAATTCTCAAATGCGGCTGCCACGAATCAACGAGTATTAAAGCGTTTCATCTTGACTCAATAAAGCTGAAACACTGACCAGCAACTATTGAAACATGACATTTACCATGCAGTCCAAGGGCAAAAAAAAACCAAACTGCACAAGGGTAAAAATAAAGATTGAAAGATGAACAGAGTTTGACCTCGCGAAAACGCAGCCGTTCCCACGCTTACATCACGTGATCCCCGTGGATGGATTTTTTGATGAGAGGTATGATTCCAGCGTATGGGCCCAACAAAGAAATGCAAGTGTATTATAATGCTGTGCTGACACTGAGAAACACGGCCCACCACTGTGGCAGCAAGCTTTTACGCGACTTTGGAGTTCTTACGATAGTTTCCGCTCCTGTCATTGACCCTATCTGATGCAAACTGGAGCAAAAGTTCCTGGCCAAAAATGTTATCCAGAGAGGAACTCTGTGCATATCTAACACATATATTCAATGGGTTATTGAAATTACATTACATGTATAAATAAATGAGGCATCAAAAAAGTCAAATTTTAGTGAAATGTTTTCTAAGTATTCTAAATTGCTTCAGAAATTGCATATGTTTCTACTCATTCTGAACTCAGAATAATCATTGTTAATTTAAACAGGTAGCAGTCTTTAAAAGGACTATATATTCAAACTGGAGGAAAATCTCAAATTTTACCACAAAGCAAAATCCAGTAAGCACACTTGGCGATGCTTAGCAAAGAAGGAACATGCAAATATACTCGCAAAGAAAAAATATTGTAAATTTAGATACAATAACAACTTGACTCTACCTTATTACATGTAGATGGTTCTCAGTGTCTCTTTGGAACTTACCTGCAGTGGTTGAATAAATTATTGGTAAAATCAGTGACTTTACAGTCTCTCTCAAATACTCTTTGCAAATGAATTGCCAAATTCTTTCACAAGAGATTTGTGACCACAATTACAAATGTGTAGCCTGACTCGCTGTAGCAATGTCATGGGAGATATGCTTGTGCGTTTGTGTGCCTGTCTACATGTGTGTGCATTTGCAGATTTAATATATTCAGAAAAACATCAATATATTTGTTTACGGATTTTATAATGTTGACTTGTCGTTGCCTCGTAATTTAAATTACTCGTGCAATAAAATGTTATTCATAAACTTTGCAGCAAATACATCAGTTTTATTCATTCACTATCATCATTGATTCGGTCCACTGTGTTCTGGCAATGAAATAAACACACTGTGTGACGTGAGATAGATCTGGATTGCTCTATTCAAGACAATTGGTCATATCTTCAGGCTCAAGTGATCATTGGAAAATAACAATATTTTTTTGATCCTGGCTCATGCCATCATGTAAGCCCCCACTCAAAGTGACTAGTGCATTGTTGTTGCTATTATCCTCTGTGTTCATTAGTTTGGTAATATTTAAGACTGTGCAATAATGCATCCAACCATTAATAATGAGTTAAGCAGGCTGCAAATATCAGAAATACTTAAGCGGCACAAAAAAGAGCTGGACGTTTTGGGCTGTGTGTAAAGTTCAGAAAGTTCAATAACAAGAACTTGCTTACATATTCTGTCAGAGGCAATGTCATGCTGGGATGGTGAGCTAGACACACTGCTGCTCTGGTGTGAAGAGGGGTGACTTCCAGGCCGGTGACTGTCTTCAAGGGATGGTGCTGGGGATGGGCTATTATGAACCCGCTCCTGGTGGCAGAACAAAAATTCAAGAGGTTGTCCAAGTAGATGAGTGTAATCTTTACTGGCTTGTAGTGGCATTCCCTACATTCCGAAATACAAGGTTAATTTTCATTATTCATTCAAGCTTGTACATACAGAACTTAAATATATTGTTATTACTGATATTACTGTGAAAAATACTGTGGTTAAACATTTAACACTTTCAACATATTTCTATTCAAATACAGGTCAAATCAATACCTGTAAAATATTCTGTTCTTTATTAAATGATCATTTGGGTATTTTCTGTTTGCTTACATTTAAATCTAATCAATAAATGATTTACCATTAACTCAATCCCAAAGGCATCAATTTACCTATGACATTATGAAAGACCTGTATTGAAAAATAATTTACTTATCAGAGTAAAATTGACTGATCCCATTTTATAATTCATAATTTTATAATGATAAAACATACTTGCTCACACTATACTTACAATGTGATTGTCTTATATAGTGAATTATTTCCATTTTCAATACTTTTTGGTCTGTGTAGACTGGATACCAACCTGATTAAATCCAAAAACCTACATATTCTGCATGTGCTTTAGGCTAATGTAATGTTTCTGTGAGTGAAATTGAAATTGATCAAGGGGTATTACTAAGGCAGTGATTTGCGAGCTCATGTTGGACTCTCAAAAAGACCAAAATGTGAATGCCAGTCCGAGGTGTCATTCAAACTCTGGTGCCTTCAGTGAGAGAAAGTCAGCAGTTTTAGGGAACTTGCAGGATGGACACTTGGATAGCATAAAGTGCTCCATTTCAAGAAGAAAACCTTCCCCACACACTGGGAACACCTACTCAATTCACCGCGTACCATTTAAGTCCTATGAATGGAACTTTCACTCAAATGGCTGAAGGCGAAAAGTAGAGTGGGGAGTTAGGAGGAAAATTGAATTATGTGACAGAGGTACCACGGAAAGCAATTGTGTTGCATGGGTTTCAAACACCACACATGAAACTGTTGGATGAATGTTTCACAGAAAATGGATCTTCATATTTTTTGCACAGAGGAAAATGAAGATCTTCTCGAGATAAAGGGAAGGCATTTACAATTTTGTATTACAGCTAAAATAATTCTACAAAGAAAATGGTGTCTTTTGAGAATGGTGTTTTCAAACATAATCTCGTGAGCAAGCTTTGATTCCTAAAGTTGCTGCAGTCAGCTCCCAGTCAGGCATCATCCAGCTGCAGATGAAGTTAGTCAGAATTGGCCTGTTTCAAACCCATTACCACATCCTGGGCTTTGAGTGGCTGGAACCTCCTGAGCCAAATCCCAGTCAGGAAGAAGCCAATGACTTCCAAGTGTGCGCCACCTCCAAAATGCATGATGCGATTGAGGAAGCCTACAAAATGGACAGTTTAAACTTGAAATTGAATACAGAATGATTATATTAGTCAGAAATAAAACAAATGTCATTTCCTTTAATGAGGAACTGAAATGAAGGCCCCTTCTATACGATTCCATTGAGGCCGAAAATAATGCAAGGGCAGATGAAGTAAATTTGGAAGTAGCGATCAGGTGACTTCGCCTCACTCAATCATGCACTCTTAAAAACATAAAGGTCACAGGAGGAGCAGAAACCCACGAGCGGTAAGAAATCCAACTGTTTTGATGCCCTGGGAGAGAGGGTAAGAAACAGCCATCAATCCGGATCGATAAGGAGGAAGAGGAGAACGAGAAAAGCAATTCCTGCAACATGGTTGGAGCTTAGCAGAAACGGGAAAACGGGAAAAAGAGGAAAAATTCGAAGAAATGTTAATCATAAGAGAGGCATGGAATGTTAGGGCAGAAAGTAAGAGATGGGACACCCAAGTTGGGGTAGACCTCTCGACACAATAACAAGATTTTAGTTGTGCTCTGTCTGAGAGCACAGAGGGTGCTGGATGAGTTTTCCCTGTCCTGAGACTTGTACTTCATCCTTGGATAGAGAAAGGTAAAAGAAGATGAAGAGAAGGCGACAGAGCCCAGTAAGCATATTTAAAATGTATCCTCCATTGCATTCTGTGTGTATTGTTTTTTTCAGAGCTATGCTTGGCATCCAGGCTTTATCTCAGCGTAAACTGAATGCATTTTTAAAATATTTCACCCAGAGAAAACAGAATTACCCAGAGTTGTCAGAGATCAAAGGGTTAACTTCAGCTCACAGCAGCTAACACCGGGATGCAGAAATTTAATTTGGGGTCATATCAGGGTGAAATCAAATCCTAGCCACGTAATAAAAAATATAACCAATATTTGTTCATTGTATGCTCCATTTATCACAAATAGTGTTCAGTTAAGAAGTTTCTGCAGGCAATGCACAGCCAACAAAGGGAGTGAGGTCATGTGTTTCCATTATGACCCTTTTGACCCTCACAGGAAATAAGCCTGTGTTTAGCAGACTGAGCTGACTGGCTATTTGGCACAAATATCCTAAATGGGTATAAAATAAATTAAGGTAGTAAATTGTGTTATTTTAATAAACTAACTGGCCAGTGAGCAGGTGCTAATCCATGATAGAGTCCCACATTCTAGCACTTTAAATATGGATACCGCTAATATATCTATCCTTGAAGGGGTAACGCACTAAATATTTAAGCATAGCCTACATAGCACTGCATAGCTTCTATTATTTAATGGAATGCTTCAGCTAATTAATGGTTTTATCACTTGATCTGTCCTTTATTCCAGTATAAGATATTGTTCCTTCATGCATTATAGTGACCGCTTGTTGGAGAATCAAAAATGTCAATCTGAACTAAGAATTTCCCTTTTGCAAAATAAATTGAAGTGTCCCCAAAGTGGGGTTGCAGTTGTCTCTGAAGATAGGTCTAAATCTATCCTGGGCTTAAAACAAAAGTCTTGCATTTATTTAGTCCCTTATCATGTTCACCACAAATTAATGTAAAGACTTCTGGAGGCAATCTTTTCTTACAGCAGGAACCTCCAAGATTGTTTGTGGTGACGGGCCAGGACACTGGGAAGCCATGGTGGTTATGAAATCTTAAAATCCAAGCTGAGCCAACAGAGTGGGCAGACGGAACCTCGAGCAGTGCCGTTCCACCCCCCACCCACCCACCCACCACCACCACTTCCCGGACATTGTCTAAATGTTACCCTCAAATTCTGGAATAGGGCTGAAGTGGTGAGTGTGCTGGCAACTGAGCCAAGACAATACAAATCGCTACTCCAACAGTTCAGGTCTTTAAACCAGTGAGTAATTGTGGCTCCAACGCAATTACACTCGGGCCCAATGCTGAGCTGCCCAATTGTGGGGCTACTGCAATTTACCTCAGCAGGCTTGTTTAGAAAAGGAAATACTGCCCAGGGATTCTGCTCCTGATCACAATACAGATATCTGTGTTTGAACATCAGGTGAGGGCAGGATTGAACTCTGCTGTGACAGTCACCGTCAAATAAGCTGCTGATATTCACAGCTGAGGTTCATTCCTAAATAACTGTCCACTCGGATACGGCAACATTCCAGCTAGGTGCCTTCAGACTGTTGGATGTTGGAAAAATTGGAGGAAACAAAATTTTAAAAATCGAATCCTAAAATAGAGAAGAAGTGGGACTCTGCATCGCAGAATAAAACATCAGGCCCTTGGGAAACATTTAAATATGAGGCTAGATAACTATTTTAATGCCTTGTTATTTATTTTAAGGCATGAATAGTTTAGGAATTGTGCTTAAGCATGTAACTAAACAAACCTATTATCAGTCAGTGAGCTAATGAGACGACATGCATTCTGTTACTCAAGCCCTACAAGCAGTGCCTCATTAGGTAACTACTATCCTGTGCAAGCCTGTTTTAAATCTGATAAGAAACTATATCATTTGCTAAATAAATCAAGTGACTAATGGTATGACATTAAACCAAGCAATGAGAGTTTAATGATGAAAGTAATCATACACGTGTGAAACTATCTTGCTGTACTGAGGAAAAAAAATGTCAAATGTGTTTATCCCAATTCATTTTCTCCAGTAAGAACAGGCAGAAAAGATGCATGAATATTGTATTGGTTTATACTGGTTAAACATTGCAATCCACTATCGAATGACAAATATTGTACCAGCAATGTCAGAAAGCACTTCACACAGTGAATTACTTTTGGACTTCAGCATCCATTCTATGCCAGCATTTCCCGACAAGAAAAAAAACAATGAAATTGATAATAGGCTGATGTGTTTAATTTTATGATATTGAGAAGGGAATGTTTGGTCAGAACATTGCAAACTGTCTGCGCTAAATGGAATAGAGCTTTATTGTCCAAAAACAGAGTAGGAAGACTGGACTTTAATTTAACATCTCATCAGAAGGATATGATTGCCTGACTAAAGAAAATGGTATTCATTTCTCCCAGTAGGACTCTTAATGATGTAAAGGTTGCTATGCCAGTATTAGTACTGTCATGGGTAAAGGGCAGCTCACCCCTAATGATGATTGTGGATAAAAAGGTCACTGCCCATTGCAGATAGTGGTGGTTTTATTTTTGTGTCCAACTATCATAGCAGCCAGTACCAGTTGTGACAGGTTTATAAAGGTTAAGGCAGTGGCATTATCTTTGTGCTTCTAGCAATGGTGCTATTCTCCAAAAAGGCTTGCAACATTACATCCTGCCTCTGCAGGAAATATTTTCTGTACTGCAAAATGTTCTTTCTGACTGCTGTGATTTGGTCTCCATGTCATATTCTCAGCAGATTTAAAGAAAATAAACAATTTCCCAGTTTTAAAAATTGAAAGCTGTCAAATGCTATAGTCTGGTAACTACTCAATAATGTTATCCTAGGCTATGAATGCTATCAATTACTGTTATTTTAATGTATGCCTGAACCCATTGCTTTGCAAGAAGAAGCCATCTTTCTGTTCTGTTACAATGTACTTAGAGACAAAAAACAGGTGCGCATCCCACTTTAAAACTAAAGTTGTGGATTTTTTTCCCTGAATTGCTGTACTCTCCCTGTTCACAGCCTCTCTATTGATATTTCTTTAACATAACTGCAATGGTGCAGTGGTAAACTTTGCACATTGGAATTTGTGACCTCATGAAGGCAGAGGAAAAACGGGATGTTCTCTTGTGCCCCCTGCTGGCAACTTCAGAATGCCGGGAGCCAGTCACCTGTCAAGGAGGTCTGGTGGCACAGTGGCGGTGTCCCTACCTCTGGATCAAAAGCTCCAGGTTCAAGTTGGCCCCACAAGGAATGTTCATAATTCTGTTGAATGGGCTGATAATCAAATCAGGAATGCTTCCACATTGTCCCCCAAAGGGTAAAAAAGTGTGTGAAGATGGACTTTAAAAAAAATCACTTGCCAGCTGTCCCCCTTCCCTGGTCGTTCCCCCCCCCCCCCCCCCCCCCCCATCCCCCACAACCACAAATAACATAGACCAGAAAGACCAAGGGGGAGAGAGAACAGAGAGGGCTCAGAGAGTAACTGCTTCCTAACAATTCTTTGAAAGGAATCACCACTGCAGATTCTTGAAACAATTCTACCACAACATATGCTATAGATTGATGACACAACAGCATCATCCTCTGTGAGGAAAAGGAACCTTTAGTCACGAAAACTATAAGCCATAAGATTTTTTTTTCTAAATTTAAGTACCCAATTCATATTTTTCCAATTAAGGGGCAATTTAGCGTGACCAATTCACCTACCCTGCACATCTTTGGGTTGTGGGGGGAGACCCATGCTGACATGGGGGGAATGTACGAACTCCACATGGACAGTGACCCGAGGTCGGGATCGAACCTGGGTTCTCAGGGCCATGAGGCAGCAGTGCTAACCACTGCGCCACCATGCCACCAAGCTATAAGAGCTAACAATTACAACTGCAACCCTACTCAGCCGGATACACACCATAATGAACTGCAATGGTTCAGAACCTTTAACTCGAGTTCTAAAGTTCTAGAGTTCAATAACTAACGTTCAATTAAGTTATGGCTTTTATTCTCGATGGATAATTAGCCCAGCAGTTCATTTAGTAAGACGAATCGCCATTGCAAAAGTTTTTTAAAAAATTCTAATCTATAGCAAAAAATAATTATTGACTTCACTCATTAAATTTGGCAATAGATCTTTCCTGCATCCTCTGCTCAGAAATGTTTTGTTCTGTAAGTTAAAGTGCGAGTTGGTGATGGTATGGTGAGGGCAACAGGATGTGTGGGAGCTTGGTAATTGATGGGAATGAGAAACAGACTGAGAAAAAACTAAGAAGAAAGATCAAAGTGGGTGAATTCAATGTTACATCAGGGACAAGGAGGGGAGGAAAGGGAAAACAGAGATAAAGGATACAAAAAGAATAACATTTTGACATTTTTAAAATCTCCAACAGCAATTTACTGCTTGAAAGAATGAGGCTTCACACTTTTTAATTGTTCGCTCTCAGGGCCAGAGAGGTTGATAGGAAAGCATTAACTATTAACCCAACATCAAAAGGGTACTTATGCTTCTAATTACTAGCCATCACTTTCTGTGGGAAGTTGAATGGATAGTTAATGGAGAAATGTAGCAACTTCATGAAATTTACAAGGATTTCAAGGGAAAGATGCCACTTTTGCAATGTTAATGGCAGAACAAAGCAAATTGTCCAGCAACTTATGGCAAGCCACACTACATGGGTTGTTGCTTTCTTGCCATTACTAATTGCATTCATCATTATTTTTTCAGCAAATTCCAGTCCAGTAACCCTTTCTTAAAAACAAACTGCCCATTCAATATTCAGCAACTTAATTAAGAAAACCATGAAGAAAAGGCTGAGGGGAAATCTTCAATATATTCTGAGATATTTACAAATAAAAATGAATGCATCTTTGAGCAATAACTTCAATGTAACCAAACTTCTCTTCTACGGAAACTGACCATTCTTGTCTGCCCAAACCTGGGACTATTTTGTAGATGTGTTGACCATGGATTAACCACACACACACCTGGAATAGTTTGAACAGTTTGGTCCCCTTATCTAAGGAAAGATATACTGACATTTGAGGAAACCAAGAGAAGGTTCACTAGCTTGATCCCAGGTATGGAGGGATTTTCTTATGAGGGGCTGAGTAGGTTGGACCTGTACTCATTGGAGTTTAGAAGAATGAGAAGCAACCTTATTAAGACGTATCAGATTCTCAGGGGCTTGACAGTGTATATGCTGAGAGGTTGTTGCCCCTTGTGGGAGAGTCTAGGACCAGAGGGCATAATCTCAGACTAAGTGGTCTCCCATTTAAAACAGAGATGAGGAGGAATTTCTTCTCTCAGAGGGTAGTGAACCTGTAGAATTCTTTAGCACAGTGAGCTGTAGAGGGTGGGTCATTAAATATGTTCAAGGCTGAGATGGACAGATTTTTAATCAGTAAGGGAATCAAGGGTTATGGGGATGAGGCAGGAAAGTGGATCAGATCAGTCATGATCTCATTGAATGGGGAGCAGACTCGATGGGCTACTTCTGCTCCTATATCTTATGGTCTTACACATTGAAACAACTTTATCCACAAACTTGTATATCGACACTTGTCATCGTCTTGGGGGCTTGAAATTTAGTTGTCCAAACTGGGAAATCCCAATAATCTCAGTTAGGTAATGTCATACCTTTACTGATATCAACCTCCTGGAGCAGTGCTAACATATGCTTTACTTCAAGGAGCCACGCCAACTCGTGAGCAGACGTCCTACATTGTTATATCAGAACTGCGATGGGAGTACTTGAAAGGACAGGATATTTAATCATTAAACTGAAGATTCCAAGAAAAATGCTCCTCTTTTTCAAATTATACAGGTGGCTGGGTATACGTACTGGAAGTTTCCCTAGATTTTCCTTCTTTTAAGGAATGACCTCTTATGTCCCGGCGCAATGATATTTTCCCACTTTGCCTCAAAATAGTAGTTCACCCATTTCTAGACCCGAAGGGGAGGAAATTGCAGAGCAACGATGCGCTCTTGCACACCTCCTTGTGGGTCAGTTACAGAATAACATGTTCGGGTGTGTTATTATCCATCTCAAATTAAGGAAGGTATATTAAATGATGAAGAGAACAAGAGGTGGGGAAGCAAAAATTCCAAAGTGGGTTGTGGTGAAGAAAAGCAGCAGTTGAAATTAAGAAATAAAGAATCTTTTAGCTATCAGCCATTTGAAGCTAACACTATCTATCCTTCCGACCCCACGCCCGCTGCCCCCATGCACCTGACCATTAATGAGGATAAAACAAGAACATAACAAGTCAAATCTAACTGCACCATGTAATATACAGTACTGGTTCAGTATAGATAAGGGAACTGAAAAATGACTGTTGTTCTTGATCGCTCCTTTAGGAAAAGCCCAACAGTTTTTTGTTATATATCAGGCTTATGTGTGTGTTCAGTTCTCTGTACCCTGGATTTAAATTCAAGTTTACAGACCGCACATTTCAGGTCAGCGTACAGTACAATTGATTTGTGATGTATTCTATTATTTGGCAACTTAACCTTGAGCCTTAAGGTTTTTCACACCCATCATTCTCAAGTAATAAGTCAGGTCACATTTGGATGTGGAATAGCCTTTAGAAAATTAAAATCGTTCATCAGTTTTGTGATTGATTATGAAAGTAAACAAAATCCTGATTACCAATTATTTCCACACAGAGATTACAATGTTTTCAGGCTTACCTTAATAACAGAAGCTCCTGCTCGGGAAAGGGGACTGTGCATTTGGGCTGCCACTGCCATGTTAGCTATGGTGCTGAGGTGACTCATCTGGCTCATTGCCATGGTAACCGATGCAGGAGGTAGGCTGACAGGGATGAGGGGGTGGGGCATCATCATGAATGGCAACTCTAATCCTTTTATATAGAAAAAAAAGGTTGTATGCATTAATGTCTTTCTTTTCTGCTTTACTGTGACCATCATTCTATCTCTAATTTAACACTTTGTGGTTATTTTAAAGTGAAAGGAACAAGTATCTGTAACAACTCTTAAATATCTGACAAAAATGTTGAGACACGTTTTAACGTTCTATAGTGTGGAGTAATTTATTAGCTAAGTCGTACCTGTGGACATTTGTTCTACTTGGTTGACTTCTAACTGGCATCTCAATAAATGGAGGATCTAATGATTCCTTAAAACCTGACGACCCCCTTAGCAGATATTTCACCCACCCAGGAGGCCTATATTGATCAGGAGTATACATTTTTTTTGTTACCTTCATTTTACATACCTGGACCCTAATGAGCAAACAATTTTGTGTAAGCACTTTCCACAAGAAGATATAAATACGTGCATCATCCCTGGCACCACTTTCATGGGAGTCACAACTAATATTGTCGCTGAAGTTGAAGTTGCACGTAACAATAACAAAATTTCAGATAACAGTTATGACTGTTGATATCAGCAATGACATTCTGGGATCTCGTCCTTAAGCGCTCATGTTTTTCTTTGATATCCCTGGCATAATGCAATGCTTAACTCCCACATTATAATGGTTCTGTTACTTTCAAGCAAACCTTAAGTTGAGGCCAGGTTAGAAAAAAGGGAAAAGGTTTCTTGCGATGGTGCTGTAAATGGTTTAAAGGTACTAACAATGTCCCTTTAAACATAGTTTTTTTTTTGTTTCTCGTAATGTTTATTACATTTAAAAGACAACCAACCACAGAGTACATGTACTTTATACACCTAGAACTATGTTCAATGGATGATCATTTTCATTCCTGGTGAATCAGCTCGATTTTTAAAGTGGGGTGGATTTGGAAACAGTGATACATAAGCTCTGAATTTTGAAACGTAACAATTTTAAAAAAATAATTGTATTCAAAACTTTATGGCAATATAATATAAGATGGATGCCTCAGGTTAACCTATATAAATGATCTGCAAGCAGGGACAGAGTGCAACATAGCAAAATTTGCAGATAATACTAAAATAGCGACTAGGGACTTTTCACAGTAACTTCATTTGAAGCCTACTTGTGACAATAAGCGGTTTTCATTTCATTCCAATAGGTGGGAAAGCAGGCAGTGAAGAGGAGATAAAGATTTTACAAACAGATATAGATAGGTTAGGAGATTGGGCCAAAATTTGGCAGATAGAGTTTAATGTAGATAAGTGTGAGGTTATCCATTTTAGCTGAAAAAATAGAAAGGCAAATGATTATCAAAATGGAAAGCAGATACAAAATGCTTCTGGAGGGGTCGGGATGTCTTTATTCATGAATCACAGAAAGATCGGTATGCAGGTACAGCATGTATTTAAAAAGGCAAATGGAATATGAGTGTTTATTGCAAAAGGACTGGAGTATAAAAGTAGAGAAGTGTTGTAATTGTATTGGATGTTTGCAAAAGGTCTCGCATATAGTGTCCTGTTTTGGTCTCCTTATTTGAGGAAGGATGTGGTGGCATTGGGGGCAGTTCAGAGGAGATCCACCAGATTGATTCCAGGGATGAAAACATTGATGAATGAGGTGAGATTAAAACGCTTGGGTCTATACTCGCTGGAGTTTAGAAGGATGAGAGGGAATCTGATTGAGGCATGTAAGCTACTAAAAGGGATTGAGAAAGTAAACATAGACCAAATGTTTCCCCTTGTAAGGCAATCTAGAATGAGAGGTCACAGATATAGATTGAGTGCCGGTAGATTTAGAACTGAGATGAGGAGGAACTACTTCTCACAGAGAGTGGTAAATTTGTGTAATACCCATAGTGCAGTGGAATCTGTGTCATTAAATAGTTTAAAGAAGGAGATAGATATATTTTTGATTTTTAAAAATGGGTTAAAGGGATGAGGGGAACAGGTAAGGAGATGAATTTCAGAGCAGGATGAAATCAATGACCAATCAATGATCTGATTGAATGGTGGAGCAGGCTCAAAGGGCTGGATTTCCTACTTCTGCTCCTAATTCCCAAGATCCAAAATAAAAAAGAACACAGTCAAGAGTTAGGAACACACGGCACGGTAGCACAGTGGTTAGCACTGTTGCTTCACAGCGCCAGGGTCCCAGGTTCGATACTCGGCTTGGGTCACTGTCTGTGCGGACCGTTCTCCGTGTCTGCGTGTGTTTCATCCGGGTGTTCCGGTTTCCTCCCACAAGTCCCGAAGGATTTGAGTACTATGATTTTTTATGTTTGGTCATTCTTTGTGTTTATATTTTTGTGCAAGGTGGTCGTAAAGTGGGGGCGGGCACGTTGTTATGTTTATGGGGCTTTTTGCTGGTTTTATCAGGGTGAATTTGGGGGTTATTTAGTGCATTGCTTGAACTGTTTGAGGGAGGGGATTTGGGTGTGGTTCTTTGTTTTCTCGCTATAATGCTTGGTATTAAAGTTGGGTAGGGGTTGAGGGGCTGTTTATTGATCCATTGTGTCAAAGACTTGGGGGTGAATTCTTCACCTCCCCAGCTGCATGTTCCTCGGATTGGCGGCATCGGGATTCTTTGTTCCCATCGCCGGCCAATTGTATTTCCTATTGTGGCCACCCCACACCACCAGGAAACTTGTGACAGGGGTGCACTACCGGTGGAACGGAGAATCCCATCAGCGGAGAATTCACCCCATTGATTTTTACCCCAGGTGGGGGTCACTTTGCCAACAGGTTTGCTAGTTAATGGGGAAAAAGTGGGGGAGATGGCTGCAGCTGGTTACTTATGGGGAGGGAGGTTCTTTTATTTCCAACGGTAACAAGCTTAGGATTTTTTATGCCTGTTTTGCTGGAGATGGGGCACGGGGGTTTTTTGGTTCTCAGTGGGGTGCTTGTCTGGTATGCGGGTGGGGTGGGGCCGAGCAGTGGGATGGAGAGGAGTTTGGGAGGGTGTTTGCTGATGGTGCAAGTTCTATTGTTTTTGAACTGACTTGATGGGGGTGACGGTGACTCACGGGGGCAATACAGCGGACCCTCGGATGTGGGGTTGGGGTGGCCCCATGTCCAATTGGATACATGGAATGTGAGGTGGTTAAATGGATCAATTGAAAGGTCACGGATATTTACTCATCTGAAAAGTTTGATGTGGTTTTTCTACAGGAGACCCTTTTGAGAATTAGGGATCAGAGAATCCCTACAGTGCAGATCCACCCGATCCCTTTAGTCCATCGTGTCTGCACTGGCCCTTGGAAAGGTCACCCTACTTAAGCTCCGGAGGAAGATTTGACAATGTTACAATTTTTGGATGGATTGACCATCCTGGAGGTGGAACGGGAAAGAAGATAAGAGCTGGAGGCACCAATTGGACAGGAGGAGATCTTGAACTGTATTTGTTTAATACAGGTGCGTAAAGCACTGGATCCGGATGGATTCGCTGTCGAGCTTCATGTTCTGCTGGTTCCACGTCTGTTGGATATGCTCAACTATTCTCTGTCCCGGAGGTGTTGCCAGCCACACTGATGCAAGCATCGGTCTCCTTGATCTTGAAAAGGGACAAGGATACCACGGGGTGTGGGCCTTATCGACCTGTTTCTCTGATGCTGAGCTGTTGGTTAAGGGTTGGCAACTTGATTGGAGCCCTGCCTGCTGGGGGTGATTTCGGAGGAGCAGACAGGGTTTGGCAGCTGTTGGCCAACATTAGGAGACTCTTGAATATGGTGCTGTCGCCCTCCTCAGTAGCTGAGCCAGAGGCAATTATTTCGCAGGACGCGAAAAAAGCTTTTGATCGGATTGAGTGGAGGTACCTTCACGAGATTATGGGGTGATTTTCTTTTGGGCCCAAATTTATATCTTGGGTTAAGCTTTTGTACAGTAGCCCCACTGCGAGCGTCTGTAGCAATGCCCTGAGCTCAGGGTACTTTCAGCTGAAATGGGGTACGAGGCAGGGGTGCCCACCATCCCCATTATGTTTGTCTTCGGAATTGAGTTGAGATCATCTTCTAAATGGAAGGGGATAGAGCAAAGAGGGACGGGGTTGCCCCTATATGTGGACAATTTGTTGTTATATATTACAGGCCTTCTCTCTAATGTGAGGAAAACAATGGACGTGTTCAGAAAGATTGATTTCTTGTCAGGATATAAGCTAAACCTGGGCAAGAGTGAATCTATTCTGGTGAACCTTCCTGAGGAAGCTACCATTTCGTCTGGCCAGGACTAGTTTCTGTTATCTGGGAATTCGGGTGGATACAGACTATGAAGATGAATATTCTCCCAAGGTTTTTTCTAGACTAGTGTCTCCCAGTCTTTCTTTCTAAGGCTTGCTTTGGTAGGGTCATTAAGTTAATATCTACATATGTTTGGGAGGGTAAGATTCCTTGGGTTTATAGGGCATTTTTGCAAAGGGATAGACACTACATAATCTGATGTGTTATTACTGAGCGACAAACATTGATAAGGTCCGGGGGTGGTTTAAGGATCCGGGCTCTGTATGGGGGCGGATGGAAGACGCTTTGTGCATATGGTTTACTCTGAGGATTCTTCTTACCACTCCTCTCCTGTTCTCCCCAGTAAGATTCACATCGATCCCAGTGGTAGTAGCCTCTTTGAGAATTGGGTATCAATTCAGGTGGCATTTTCAATTAAGTTCTATGTTGCTGTTGACGCTGATTTGTGGGAACCATAGTTTTGTACTGTCTGGTCTCGATTCAACGTTCAGGGCATGGGAGAGGGAGGGGGTGGAGAGGTTTAGGGATATGTTTTTGGAGGGTACCTTTGCTGGGCTAGGAGAGAGTTTAGAGAAGCTCCAGCTCCTGAGAGGGAATGTATTTTGATATTTCAGGTGTGAAAGTTTGTACTTAAGAAGCTTCCTTTGCTTCCCCTGGTGCCAACTCCTCCGCTTATGGATAGGGTCCTGTCCTTGGATGAGCTAGGGGAAGGAAGGATCGCAGATAGTTATGGGCGAATGTTGACGACGGAGCAGGCTGCATTGGAAGAAGTAAAGAGGACGTGGGGGGCGAGTTGGGCCTGGTCTTTGAATGGGGGGGATGTGGAGTGAGGCTCTTCATAGGGTCAACTTCACCTCCTCGTGTGCAAAGTTACGTTTGACACAATTCAAGATGGTGCTGAGGGTACACTTGACCAGGGCGCGTACGAGTGGGTTCTTCTCAGGTGTGAGCGGTGTTCCAGGGGGATGGCAAACCACATGCCCATGTTTTGGTCCTGCCAAAAGCTTGATGATTTTTGGGTTTCCTTTTTTGAAACAAAGTCAGGGATTCTGGGTGTTAAAGTGGAGCCGTGCCGATGGTGGGCATTTTTGGTGTGTCGGGCTTGCCTGCACTGCAGGAAGGGAAACAGACAAATGTCTTGGCCTTCACCTCTCTAGTAGCTCAGTGGCAAGTCTTACTCAGTGGTCGTCCAGTTCTTTATGGGGGAGAGAGATAGTTTTGGTATGAAACTGGATTAGGATGGGCGGTGTTGCATTGGGAATACTTTTGTAATAATGAAAAGTTTGTTTGAATATTTTGTTATAAAAGAAAATTCTTGAATAATAGTTTTTTTTTAAAAGAACCTCTGACCTGGTGTTTAAGAAGGAGATCCTGAAACTTATCAACTTGGGACACGACCAGAACATATGAGGCTGATTGCCGCCCCCCCTAGCTCCACCCCCCCACCCACCCCCGAGTACACTGCTCACAGCTGACATCCATCCCTGAAAAAATACACTCATCCTCGCCTTGGTCAGATGAGCCCTGTGCACCACCTTGAACTGGATCAAACTGAGCTGAGCACAGGAGGACATGGAGTGTGTTAAGAGCCTCACTCCACACCACCTCATCCAAATTAGGACCCAATTTACCCTCCCATTTTGTCTTCACCCGATCCAACGAGGTCGACTCTGCTGATAGGATTAAGCCATAGATACCCGAAGTACTCTCCCAACAGACCCGGCTAAAGATAAAATCCTCTTCAACAAGGAGGAGGGTGGTGTCAAGGGAAATGAATGAATAGTCTTCCGCAAAAAATCACATATGTGGAAATATCAAACAAATTAGTCCCAAGGAGTTGAAATTTTACCAATAGCTCCTCAAAGCTGGCAAACCGTCCCTCCATGGACAATTTCCAGATCCTTCCCCTCCCATGACCTAAATGTCAAGTCAAAACTCGTCGGCACAAAGAGATGATTACCACAGTTAGGGACCAACAATGACATAGAGCGAAATTTAAAATGTTGTCTGAATTACTTCCACCTCCTCAACGTGGACATCAAATTCAAATAAAATCTCACAGGATGGAACGGAGGTGAGGCAGTTACTAAGGCACCCAAACTAGAGCCCTTACAACAACTCCCCTCCATTTGTCCCCGTATGGTACTTGGAACCTTAAGCCACCCAGCGCTTTCCCACTATTGGCACCCGATAATAAAACAACAAATTAGGTAAAGCTAAACTATCTGACTGTCTATCCTTGTGGAGAAATTCCTTACAGATCCTTGGGGTTTAGCCTGCCCAAATAAAAGAGGACATTAACTCTAATAAAAAAGGATTTAGGGAGAAAAGTGGAGACACTGAAAAATAAATAAATTTTAATCGTCTGAACCCTGGCCGCCAAGGACAGGTGGAGGTTATCCCACTTTTGCAACTCGGATTTGACCCCATTCACCAGACTAGCATAATTTAATTTATGAAGCGAGGCCCAATCATAGGCCATCCAGATACCCAGATAACAAAAGCTAGATTTGGCAAGGCAAAACGGTAACATCCCCAGATTGGCTCTACTCCCCAGAGGATTAACTGGGACATATTTGCTCTTATCCAGATTCAACTTATACCCAGAGAAGAAGCCAAAACACCAAAGTATTTTCATTATCACATTCACAGTGGAGTCTGGGTCCGTAATGGAAAGCAGATCATCTGTGTACAAGGACACCGTATTGCTCCTTCCCTCCCCGACTTATCCATCCCCTTCAACCTGTCAATGATCTCTGTGCCATGGCCAATGATTCAATCACGAAAGCAAATAGAAGCAGAGATAGTGGACTTTCCGGTCTCGTACCTCTGTTCAAGAAAAAAAATTCCCAGAGCTCAAGGCATTAATGTAGACACTAAAAGTAAACGATCCCAAGAAATAGGGTGGGATTCTCCAATAATAGGGCTATGTCCCTACTCCAGTGTGAAAACATGGGCGAATCACTCTGGACTTTCCTGAAGAAAGTCCAGAGTGATTCTCCTACCTGGAGGGGGCTAGCAGGGCCCTGGAGTAGTCCTCACAGCTCTGGCTGCTGATACGGGGCCCTGCACATCCAGTCGGGGGTTAGCGAATGCGCACAGCGGCGGCCTGCGTCGGACGCCACGCGCGACATGGCGGACACACCCTGCAGATCTGCACCAAGAAGATAGGGACCCCCGAGATTGCATGTACCCGCGGATCGGTGGCCCCCGATCGTTAGCCTGGCCATCTGTGAGGCCTCCCCCCTCCCCCCGTGAAGGATCTCCCTGCCCCCATCAGGGCGGTCGGCGGCTGAGCCCGCAGCCACCACGCCGAGTTCCCGATGAGTGGGACCATGAGGGAACCACACTGTCGGGAACTCGGCCAGTTACACTTGGAGAATCGCCGTGGGGGCCTCTGTCAATGGCCCCCTACCCGCGCTGCGTAGACCCCGCGTGCGTGATTCCGCGGGAGCAGCATCGCGCCAGATTTCTGCGTAGGCGGCCATTCCCCGCCCCTGCGCCGATCGCGATTTTGCCGTGGAGGCTTGGAGAATCCCGCACAGGAACCTTTGCCCCAAACCAAACCTCCCAAGAATCTCAAAGAGGTATCCCACTCCACCCTAACAAACACTTTTTCAGCGTCCCTGGACACAATCGCCTCTGCTTTGGAACAGGAGATAGGGAAAGAACGATATTTAACAGCCGATGTTTATTGGCTGACAATTGCTGTCCCTTAACAAAGCCTGTCTGGTCTTCTGCGATCATATCTGGCAGGTAGGGCTCCAATCACAGCGCAAACACCTTTGCAAGCAATTTAGTGTCCGTGTTCAAAAGCGACATGAGTCGATACAACTCAAATTCCATAGGATCCTTGCCCTTCTCCAGGATCAGAGAAATACAAGCCTGTGTAAGTATAACGGACAATAAGCCCCAGGACACAGGATCATTGACGTGTCCAATATTAGTCGGAGCGCACATGCGCAGATCCACGGCGCCCGTTTGATGGCGGTATCGGCAGCTGGAGCTTCATGAGTCACTCCAGTGCCATGCTGGCCCCCTGTAGGGCACAGGATCGCTGCTCCTGGGGACCAGTTGACGCAGTCATAAAACGCGACGGCGTTTACGACGGCATCAACACTTAGCCTCAGGATCAGAGAATCCTGCCCTATTATAGTCCCCATAACAATCATAATGCAAAGAACACACCTCATAGCATTAAGACCCCCACAACATCAAGAAGCAATCATCCCACCCAAGAACAAAGAATACAAACACATATGTACAAGGAACTCTAACAACTCTCCAGACCCACTTGCCAACCTCCAATTACGAAAATCCTCGTAAAAACACAATCAACACGAACTGAGACATGTTTTTTTTTACAAAGGCATCCGCATCCCCCGTTGCATCAAAATAATAGTTCCTCATCTCAAAAGTCACTTGGAGCCAGGCTGGGTACACCACCCCAAACCGAACTCCACTCTTACATTAGGCCACTTTGGCCTTGTTAACCATCACCCACTTCTTTGCCAGTTCTGCATCCAATGGCCTGGTAAATCCCAATGGTGTGACATTCCCATTTGCAGTCATGATGCTCCATAGCCCATTTCAGGATCCTTTCCTTCTCCTGGAATCTGTGGAACTGCTCAATAACAGCCATTGGGTAGGGGCTTCTGCTGGAGTGGCCAATGGGCTCGACCAGCTCTGGAGGGGATGTGCAACCCCACGATTCTGGCATTCTGCCTCCTAGAGTGGTTCTCCAGATCTTCTACCTTGATCCTCAGTGCTTTATTTTCACCGGCCATCAGGGAGATCTCAGCTTCCAGTGAGACAATCTGGTCGCTGTATTTCGAGAGTGCCATCTCTACATCCTTAATTGCCGTGGAGGACTTTTCTAACTTTGACCGAATAGGAGCCAGGGCATCCTCAATGGACTTACGAAGGGCCCCAGGCACAACGTCCACTGCTTCTCAAATTCCACCAAACAACCGCAAGCATGTAAGCCGTTATTGGAGTCACAGGAGCCTCGAGAAACCTCCAAATCTGTCAATAAATTTCTGTCAACTATTTTCTTTGACCTGGTCTTCCTTGGCATTTCCCTTATGTGGGCACCTAATACCATCAATCAGATGGGATTTGACACAAAAATAACCCCAGAAACTGAGAAAAAAGGGCCAAAAAACAGGTCATCCTTCAACATTCAGGAATGTTTGATTTTCTGGTGCGTGATTCCTCCCTACATGCCGCCATCGGAAGTCATTTTAAAACGTAAGTTTATTGGAATTATAAGGGGACAGTTAGTGTCATGTTTCATTTGACATTTTACCAGAAAATCAAACCTTCCTCAATGTTGAGGGATTATCTAGTGCCGGCCCACAATAGTGGAAGTTATACTCGATAACCCACCTGCAGCTAGACATCAAATTCTGAACCGAAGTTGGCTGGGTACTGTTTACTTGGGCAAATACTGGTGATCAGAGGCACGAGGCAAATTCTCCATTAATTGGAGTCTCTAACAGTACTAGCTGTATATTTATTATCAGAGACAGCATCCAGCAACCAGTATTTACATCATGCACTTAACCTAGAAAAATGTGCCAAGACTATTGACATAAATGTAAATAGATGAAATGCAATGATGAACGCGATTAACTAATGAGTTATCATTAAAACTTTACCAGTTTTCCAAGTATTCCTCTAACTGCCCAAGGGTACTTTTTTGTTAAAGTGCCCATTCTATTTTTCCAATTAAGGGGAAATTTTAGCGTGGCCAATCCACCTATCCTGCAGATCTTTGGGTTGTGGGGGTGAGACCCACGCGCACATTTACAGAATGTGCAAACTCCACACAGCCAGTGACCCAGGGCCAGGCTCGAAACCGGGTCCATGGCGCTGTGAGTTAGCTAACCACTGGGCCACCGTGCCGCCCGCCCAAGGTACATTATTGTCCTTCTAATTTAATTTATGTAATTTATTGTCCTTCTAACCTATTTATTTATTGTTAAATTCTAGTAAAGCAGGTCTTCAAAGCAATATTGCAAAGTTTTGTAAGATTACTTGAGAGATGAGCTCAGTAAAGCTCCTTTGGGAAACTTCCATCTTTCCCTCTTCATATGCGGATAGCATTATAAATGTTGTTCATACTAGATAAAAGGAAGTTCCACTTTTCTTGTACTTGTATGTCAAGAAGAATCAGCTTCTATGGCTAAAAACCAGGCATGGAATGCAGAATAACAGAGTTTAAATGAGATTGACAGGACAAGCTTTATTGTTTTTGGAAGAGTAGAAGCTTTATTCTAAAGTATATTCAAATTGAAGAAAGCTCCTTCTGATGGGATAATACCTCAGTTTGCATACATTCATGTGGCGCTGCGTCCTGCAAACAGCTGATGCATCCAACTACAAAGCCTGCAGGTTAAAACAGTCAAATTCTGAATAGGTAAGTAGATCTCCGGGTTTAACTAGTCATGCACTTGGTTTCCACTGTCAGATTTGAATTCAAATCAACCACAATATTCTTCATTTGAAGTTGTTTGGAACCTTAATTTCTATATCATAGTTTAGTAGATGGACAATAATGGACCATGATGTACTTTGTACACAGCATCTGGCCTACTTTATACTGAAGTCACAATACAAAAATTCTGATTTATGGTATTTGGAAGGCAGCAAAGATCATATCCACATACGATCCAGAATCGTACTTACAAATGCTCCAATCATCCTCTTGGCACTCAGTTAACCAGCGTGAGCCATTTGTTGCGGGGTCATAAAGTTCAAAATCCTGTCTGAGCTGAGACGATCAATACAGACGGAGAAGTAAATAACCAACGGGAGACCTTTGTCAGGATATATTTACTGCTGAGCCTATTGGAAACAATTGGTGGGGTTCATGGAGTAACCTAACAATCTCCCCAAACATTGCTGGAGGGCAGGCAGAAAAAGCACGCATTGCAACCTTTACCATTCAAATTCAGCTGCAGCTCTGTGAACAAGGCTGAAACCCAGGTTCTCTTTTTTTATTCAAACTTGTATCAAAGTAGGTTACAGCAAATAAATACCCCGGGAAAGATTCTTCCCAACAATCAACGATACAGTCTGTACAGAGTTTTCTCCTTTTTCACCACCCCCCATCACCCTGCGACAAACAGCTCCTCAAATACGGTCACAAACATCCCCCACCTTTTCTCAAACTCCCCTGCTGAGCCCCTGAACTCATACTTTATCTTCTCTAACCGCAGTAAGTCACACAGGTCACCCGACAATGCTGCTACCCCCAGTGGCGATGCCGACCGCCACTCCAGCAAAATTCGGCGCCGTGCAATCAGCGAGGCGAAGGCCAAGACATCGGCCTTCCTCCTCTCCATGAGTTCCGGCTTCTCTGAAACCCCAAATATCACCGCAAAAGGGTCTGGGTCCACTCCCTCCTCCACTGTCCTAGCTAAGATCGCGAACACTCCCAACTAGAATCTTCCCAATTTATCACAACGCCAAAACATGTGCGCATAATTCGCTGTCCCTTGTCCACACCTCTCGCACTCATCTGCTACCTCCTGAAAGAACCCACCCATTCTCGCCCGAGTCATATGCACCCTGCGCACCATCTTAAACTGCATCAGGCTCATCCTTGCACAAGAGGAGGTCCCGTTTACTCTTCGCAGTGCCTCACTCCATACTCCCCAATTGATCTCTCCATTCCCAACTCCGCTTCCCATTTCTCCTTGATCTTCACCACCCGCTCGCCTCCCTGCTCCCCAGCCACTTATATATATCCCCAATTCTTCCCTCCCCTTCCACATCCGGAAGCAGCAGTCGCTCCAGCAGGGTGTATCCCAGCAATCTAGGGAACCCCTTCCAGACCTTTCGTGCAAAGTCCATAACCTGTAGATACCTGAACTCACTACTCCTTGACAGCTCTACCCTCTCCCTTAGCTACTCCAGACTGGTGAACCCTTCCTCCAAATACATTCCTCACCTTGACCATCCCCACTTCCCTCCACCTCCTGTATACACTACCCCCCCCCCCAAACCCGGCTCAAACCCATGATTCTCGTACAGCGGCGTTAGCACCGACATCCCTTCCACCCTAAAATGCCTCCTCAGCTGATTCCATATCTTCACCGTGGACTGCACCACTGGAGTCCCTGAATACCTACTCGGAGCCATTGGCAATGCTGCCGTCACCATAGCCCTCAAACTAGACCCCTTACAAGATTCTTCCTCCAGCCCCTTCTCCTTCCCACCACTGCCACACCTTGTCCACATTCGCTGCCCAATAATAATGAAGCCAGTTTGGCAAAGCCAACCCCCTCTGCTGCCTCTGCCTCTGTAGCAGGGTCCTCCTCACCCTCGGCACCTTCCCTGCCCATACAAAGTCAGAGGTGATTGTGTCTACTTTCCAAAAAAAGGCCTTTGGTATAAAGATTGGGAGAGCCTGAAAGATAAACAACAACCTCGGCAGAATATTCATTTTCACCACTTGGACCCTCCCCGCCAACGTTAAGTGCAGTGTATCCCACCTCTTAAGATCCTCCATGGCCTTCTTCACCAGCTTCATTAAGTTCCACTTATGGAGCCCCGTCCAATCCCTCGCTACCTGAATCCCCAAGTACCTTAACCTATCCCTCGCTACCGTAAATGGAATCCCCCTAAATTAGCCGGCTGTGCCAGCTCATTCACAAGGAATACCTCGCTTTTCCCTACATTCAGATTGTATCCCCAGAACCCTCCAAACCTCCCCAACAGGCCCATAATCCTTTCCATACTCTCCAACGGATCTGAAACATACAGCAAGAGGTTATCAGCCTAGACCAGGGGTGGGCAAACTTTTCCGTGCAAGGGCCACATTCAGAAATTCACAATTCACAAAGGGCCGCATAGTATATTAAGTAAAATAATTACTTCACCCGGTTATGATTCTGGGTGCCTCATATAGAACATAGAACAGTACAGCACAGAACAGGCCCTTCGGCCCTCGACGTTGTGCTGAGCAATGATCACTCTACTCAAGTCAACGTATCCACCCTATACCAGTAAGTAACCCAACAGCCGCCCCCCCCCATTAACCTTAAAAAAAATTTTTAAAAAAAAAAAATTTTTTTTTTTTTTTTTTTTAATGACTTGGTGGGCCGCAGAAATACCTTTGGCGGGCCGCATGCGGCCCGCGGGCCGTAGTTTGCCCACCCCTGGCCTAGACTGACACTCGATGCTCCCTCTGTCCCCTCATTATCCCCTGCCACTCTGCCGACCCCCTGAGAGCCATCGCCAATGGCTCTATGGCCAGCGCAAACAGCAGCGGCGACAGCGGGCACCCCTGCCTCGTACCCCATTGACCAAAGTCAAAGCTTCGTGACCTCATATAATTCGTCCCCACCCTCGTTCTTGGCGCCACATACCACAACCGCACCCATGTCACAAATCTCGGCCCAAACCCAAACCTTCCCAAAACTCCGAACAAGTACCGCCACTCCAACCAATCAAATGCTTTCTCCGGGTCCATGGACACCACCACCTCTGGTACCAGAGGTCTCGACGGATTCATCACCACATTCAACAGCCGTCTTATATTACTCGCGAGCTGCCTGCCCTTCACAAAGCCTGTTTGATCTTCTGCAACCGCCCCTAGGACACAATCCTCCATCCTCCCTGCCAACAACTTAGCCAATACTTTCACATCCGTGTTCAATAGTTATATGGGTCAACACAACCCACATTCCACCGCATCCTTCCCTTTTTTTGGGATGAGTGTGATTACTGCCTGCTTCATCATCTCTGGCAACTCCCCCTTCTCCAGTGCTTCATTAAACGCTCCCAACAGATGTGGTGCCAGGTCCGCCGCAAATTCCTTACAAAATTCTGCCAGGTACCCATCCGGCCCAGGGACCTTCCCCGACTTCATACCTCTGATACTATCCAGTACCTCCCTCAGCCCCAGGGGGCTCCTCCAATGCCTGCCTCTTTGCTTCCTCCACCTGGGGAAATTCCAGCTCGCCCAGAAACCACCCCATGTCTCCCTCCTCTCCTCCTGGGTCTGCCTCATGAAGTCCCTGATAATACTCTCTAAATGCTTCATTTATCTTCCCTGGCTCTGACACCACATCCCCAGCCCCAGTCTGATCTTCAATATTTCCCTGGATGCAGCCTGCCTCTGCAGCTGGTGCGCCAGCATGCGGCTCGCCTTCTCCCCATACTCGTATTGCACCCCTCTTGCCCTACGCAGTTGCCCTACCGCCCTCCCTGTTGTCAGCCTGTCGAATTGCCTCTGCAACTTTTTCCTCCTCGCCAATCCCTCCACAGTGGGCACCCTCGTGTATTCCCTGTCTACCTCCACTATCTCGCTCACTAGACGGTCATGTTCCGCCCTACTTTCCTTATTCGCACGAAACGTAAATGAGATCATTTCTTCCCGGACCACTGTCTTCAGTGCTTCCCAAAAAATGCCCGCTGACACCTCCCCATTCTGATTGAACTCCACATAATCCCTAATCGCCAACCGCACCTTATCACAAAAACCTCCATCTGCCAATAACCCCCGAGTCAAACCTCCACCACGGTCTCTGCTCTCGTCCCGTACTGAACTGAATATCCAGCCAGTGGGGTGCATGGTCCGAGATAACTATCCCCGCATACTCTGCCCCCTCCACGCCAAACAAAATCTCCCGACTCACTAAAAAGTAATCAATCCTCGAATACACCTTATAGACGTGTGAAAAGGAATACTCCCTTCCTCCTGGCTTATGAAAGCACCATGGATCCACCATACCCATCCTCTCCATAAACCCCCTCAGCTTCCTTGCTATTCGTACCCTACCCATCGACCTGGGGCTCGATCTATCCACCCATGGCTCCAGGACACAGTTAAAATCTCCTCCCATGATCAACTGGTATGTGGCCAAATCTGGGATTGCTGCCAGCAACGCCCTCATAAAACCCAGATCATTACAATTTGGGGCATACATATTTACCAACACTTCCGGTGCCCCTTCCAATACCCCATTCACAATCACATATCTCCCTCACCTCCATCGCACTCACAAGTCCCATTTTTTTGCTCATTAAAATCGCCACACCCCTCAATTTCAAATCAAACCCCAAGTGAAAAACCTGCTCGACCCACCCCTTCCTTAACCTAACCTGGTCCTTCACACGGAGGTGTGTCTCCTGCAAAAAGACAACCCCCGCTTTCAAGCTCCTGAGGTGCGAGAACAACCGCGACCTTTGAACCGGCCCATTCAGTCCCCGGACATTCCACATTACCAACCTTACCGGAGGCTTGCACCTACAATCCCCTCTACCGTCCGTCATCTTCCCCACTTAACCCCTGCCCCTTTATTTCCACTCTGTACTTAGCCCATCCCAGATGGCCCCTTTCTTCGCCCTTGACCATGTCATCTCTCACCCCTTTTCCTCTTCCCCTTCTTCCCCCCACACTTGCCCTTTCCCCTCGCCCCCCGGCCACCGCTCTTGGCCTTCTCCGCCACCACCTCACATCCGTTCATCAGCATAACCTGCTAGCGCGGCTGCTCCTGCCCAAAGGCACATCCTAATGACCTTGCCCTCCCACTCCCCCCCCCCCCCCCCCACTCCCCAACTCCTCAGCTCAAAGAAGGCCTCCTGCTGACCTTACCCTCCCCCACCCAAACAAGGACTTCTCCTGAACTCCGGGTAGCCTTCTCCAAAAGCAAACAAACATGTCTAACACAAACAGTCCCATAAAACAGGAGGCGGGATGGGAACATCCATCCCTATATAAACGTTGCACCCCTACAACTCCTTACAATCTCAACATTGAACAGAACCCCCCCCCCCCCACAAAAAAAGGCAAAAATCCCCCAATCCCTGCACCCACTTCAAACATGCTCCCGACCATTACATAGTGCCAGCACCCTGGTTACCAAGCATTGTCTCCCCCAGTTTATGCTCCTTAATGAAGTCTTCGGCCGCCTCTGGGGTCTCGAAATAATACTCCCGGCTCCAACCATCACCATAATTTCGCCGGGTAGAGCTCCCCAAACCTGATCTGCCACAGGTACAGCACAGCCTTGGCCTTGTTGAAACCTGCCCGCCATTTTGCCAACTCGGCTCCGATGTCCTGATAAATCCGGACGTTATTTTCCTCCCAGTCGCAGCTACACTTCTCCCTGGCCCCCTGTAGAATTTTCTCTTTCTCCACAAATTTATGGAGTCTCCCCAGCTCCAGGCTTTTGCCTCAGAGACCTATGCGCTCGGTCCACTTCAGGTGCCTTATCCAGCACCCCTTCTGCCACCAGTCCCGCCAGCATCCTCGAGACGTACCTCGTGGCACTCACACCTTCCACTTCTTCAGGCAGGCCCACTATTCGCAGGTTCTGTCTTCTCGAGGTATTCTCCTGCTCCTCAACCTTTGCCCGAAACCCAGGTTCTCTCGCAAATTCTATTGGTTCAGATTTCATGGAACCAGAATCCTGTGCCAAGAAGTGAAAATTCTGTGTGTAATTGTGTATGGGACAAGACCGGGTCAGTCTGCAAATTGCTTACAGAGGATTTGTTTTAAATTCAGGTGTATATAGTAGCAGCATTAACAGGTGTACAGAAAGCAAATGAAGTATGAGCACCTACTCATCAGGTTTCAATGTAACTGTCTCAACTATTTAATTATGGATGATGGGCAGCTCTGCCGACAGAGACCTCTTGGATTGAAAAATCTCTCCGAGTTTAGTTCTGGTAATAAATATGAACTCATCCATGCACAACATTACAATAGGAAGGTCAATGAGACAAAATATTGAGGGAAAGCCTGAACCATAACGCCATCATTCGCCAAATCAGTAACTGTAGCAGGCCAGGTCAGCATGTTAGGAAACTAAACGTGTCTTCATTCTTTTCAATTCTACCAAATTAGTCCTGTGCAGGAGCAATCTTGTTGTAACTTTCCCTTTGCAATTTATGGGTGGAATCTTTGTCCTCTACCTAACTCTTTTATTTCAGACCATTCTTTTCTCAGCTGTAATTGTAATTTTTCCAACAATAGCATGGTGAAGATAACTATTTAAGCTATAAAAACAGCCGTTCTGCCTGTCTTTGTTTGGTTCTTGATCAACCATACAGTGGTAGTTCAGTACGCTACAATTCCTGCCTATATTTGCACACAGCAGAAGCATCCGGATTCAACCTTCAGTCCCACTACAATGTCCAGTTCACATATAGATATCACACCTAGATATATAAATCACAATGTTAAATTGAACTTGTATGCAAGTCATTTCCCCATAATTAGAATGTTTACAAATCGGCATCAAATAGTGTTTTAATGTGCCAGATTGTACTGACGATGTGATGAGTTGTTTGGAGTTCCCAAGGAGGCCCATGGGTGTTAAACTAATTGCTGCTAAGAATGAGGATCCCCGTGTTCATGAGTCGCTATAAATCCTCCCATCCTAGCAGGCCAGGGAATTCCTCGTAAGCTTGCTATTGACGGTTGTGATTCTTGTTGAAGGATTAGCTGCATGAGTATTTTCTATGATTGGCAGTTCCGCTTAAGGTATGCTATGAACTGAGCTGCATAATGTCACTCTAATATAATTGTTGTGGCCTTAATATGTAATCAATTTAGTCACCATGCTGTAAGGTACAGGAAAGCCACGCAAGGAGTTAATTGTGTTTTTGTGCCAGTTTTTCTGTTGTTTTCTCCTCCTCCTCTGAAAGATTTGGGGTGCGGTTCCTGAAATATGAAATGGTCTGTTTACTCCTTCCCCCCCACTCCCACACACACCTCTGTAGGCCTAAAAGAAAAGGTACATGCAATCTATTCTTTACTGTTGGCTAATGGTAATTCTGCTGGAGTGGCTGCAAGGTTACCATGACGAGGGAGTGTGGCATGGTTGACGGCGTACTGTAACCCTGTGGTAGTGGGTGACTGGAGTTTGTCTTTGCCCCACAAAGATTCACTTCCACCTGAAATGCCTGAATAAATGGATCATAAATTAGGTAATTAAATGCAACTGGTGAACATTTACTTCCTAATCTTGGCAGACTGGGCAATTGAGTTCACAAGTACAGTTGAGACAATGTGTGAATATGAAACAGAGAATGTAAGCTGATACTTTGTGGAGCTATGTTTTGTTAGATTATCCGTGGCTATCATAACATCCTGCTAATAGTGTTACATTTTATCAGTAGCAGCTCTAATACTTGCTATTCAAATAGGCAATATGAGATCTACAATAAGTATACTTAAATGGGTTTAGTCAGGTGCCTGAAATTTCAGTTTAGCTTTTGTTCAATTTCTTTTCGGCATGGGAGACTTCAGATATCTCAAATGGTTACTTCACTTTCAAAGCGATAAATCATCATTTGACAGAATTACACTTTGGATAAGATTTCATAGTCATTTTGTTGCCACTCGCTAACGAAAATATTTGTATAATAATCTGTGTCAGGATCTGTCATAAGAATAAAGGATGCTCGGGAAGCAGGTTCTACATGTACTTCAGATGTATGTTTTAAAAATAAAGCTGTGCTCTTTTGAAGATGATATGGATTTTTTTTGCCAATTATGGATCTGCCTTATTAGTGCATTCCTGATAATCTATAAATGTACCCATGTGGTGAGAAAAATGTTCAAAACATGATTACGTGGCGCTGACAATACACCATTTGTCTATCTCTCCAGACTAAATTCACAATTACTTCAATCATTATGATTGTGTCTTCAAGGCGCATTTTCAACAACTACCACTGCTGGTTTTATTCAATGGCCTGTGAAAGGCAGGTTTTCTGAATTAACACAATTAATTTCAAGAGGATATTGTCATTGTTTGATACCGGCCCCTTTTGGGGCAGTGTATTGGTATCGTTCTATGTAATCTAGCAATATGCTCTGCGTTCTGACTACAAGCTGCACTTTCCACAGCCCCTCCATGTGGACCACTGCAGCAGGAGAGTGGTTGGCATAAGCTTCCTCAAAGGTTAAGCAAAGTTAAAGAGTTGGAACATGAGCTGAGTTTCTTTTGGGGTACTCTTTTAAATCTTGCTTAGAGAGTGTCAATTTTATTAATTCTCCAAATAATTTAGAATGAGAAAATATTTACAGTGAAGCATACTGGCAATGGTAAATAATAGAAAATATCTAAAAGACACCTGGTCAACACAAAATTAAATAATTTAAAGAACATCACTATATCCATTACTCCTACAATGTTGGGCACTGTAATATAACATAATGACATCTAGTTTAATATTCATCAAGATGTTTCTATTATTCATATTCTTTGTGATAGTCTCAATTTATAAACATACAGGATCAAATAAATGTGTCCTACAACTTGATGCAAAATGCACCAATTCAAATTTTGATTTTTTTTTTTGCAATCTTTCTTCCAATTATTTAAGTATTGTTAGAGTAATATATCCATTCAGTTGTTTGAACAGAATGTACTGGTGATGCTCAGTGGGGTAGTCATGTTGGAAATTAATATTTTTATTGCATACTGGTGCGTCGTATTTAAAATGAGAACACATTAAATTGGTAATAGAGAAATCTTAAAATCAATGTGCATGAGATTGCTCATTATGCAGATAGAGATCTGTGGGTAAACAAGCAGGTGGTGTTTTTCATTACAGATTTGAAGACTGATTATTTTTGATGATAATATGAATTAAATTTCTTCTCTGTAGAGTTCTGACTATTACATAAGGGAACATTCTTAATAGATAGAGAATGCCTACAGCAACACTAATGGCTTCGGTAAATACCTGAGGCAAATGTGCTGTCACCTTGACATCCATAATTCACTGGATGCTTGCAGAGAGGTATTTGTAGTGCTGTATTAATTATAACCTTCTGACCTTAAAGAAACAATGGGATGTCTTTCATTGTGACTTAATGTTTGGACTAAATCTGAAACCTAGTGAAACGTACAGTAGACTCATACCATAGCGTGATCATTAATTTTATTAGTATTGAGCATTTTGCTCTTGAAGTGGAGACCTCGCAGATATACAAAAAGTTGCATCCAGAACAGTAACATGATGCTGACGGGGAGGGGGGTGCGAAGAAACACATTCAGAACAGCAAAAGGTACACTCAATGCTCATGTTATTTATCACAAACAGGATGATTAATGCTTGGAAAGAACCTCTGGTAGAATAGTGGAGGTTGAAATAATATTCCTGTCATCATTTAAGAAACACATGAATGTTTTTATGGTGGAACTGTTGGGACTGTCTGAATTGGATAATCGAGGATGGCTGGAGTGGCCTGATCTTCCACATCTATCTCATCACGTTTTGTGGTATCAAAGTCCTGTACTGTTACAAGTTGTACCTGCTCTGGTTCAACAAAGCCTCTATTTTGTTCTCTATACTGGGAAGACATGTAAACACTGACCAAAAAACAATCTGATCCTCTGAGAATCATGTTTTTAATATACTGAATCTTTGTTCCCTTAATAAGACCAAAGATCATGAGACGGATTCTCCGACCCCTCCCCCCCCCCGGGGCTGGGTCAGAGAATCGCCGGGGGGGCGGTGTGAATTCCGCTCCCGGCGGCTGTTGAATTCTCCAGCGCTGGGGTTTTGAGGGGGGCGGGAATCGTACCGCGCTGGTCAGTGGCCGATGGCAGCAGCCCCCCTCCCCCCCCGGCGATTCTCCAGCCCGTGATGGGCCGAGTAGCCGCCCGTTTTCGGCGGGTCCCGTCGGCGTAAATCACAACAGGTCCTTACCGGCGGGACCTGGCTCTGTCAGCGGCCTGCAGAGGCCTTGGGGGTCGAGGGGGGATCTGGCCAGAGGTGGTGTTCCCATGGTGGCCTGGCCCGCAATCGGGGCCCACCGATCCGCGGGAAGGCCTGTGCCATGGGGGCACTCTTTCCCTCCGCACCTGCCGCTGTCAACCTCCGCCATGGCCGGTGCGGAGAAGAATCCCTGCGCATGCGGTGGGATGATGTTGGCACATGCTGGCGCTCCCACGCATGTGCCAACTCGCGCCGACCGGCGGAGGTTGGCACACTGCCAAACACTCCGGCGCCGGCCTTGTCCCTGAAGGTGCGGAGGATTCTGCACCTTCGGGGCGGTCCAACGGCAGAGTGGTTCGTGCCACTCCTCGGCGCTGGACTGGCCCGCCCCACTGGTTCATGGAGAATCCCGCCCCATATTTTATAAGAAAGAAAAATTTATGATATTCAACTATTTATTTAAAAATTTCCAAGTCCTGATGCTGTGATGATTGCCAATAGGGTGGCCACCAGCCAAATCACGAAAATAATTTCTTTATGTTGAGAGATACTGTCATTCAGTTTAAATTAATATGAAATGTGGCTTACATAACTACAAAATCTCCGTTTGCGAGATTCTCCCGCCGGATGAGAATTGCTATTGATTCACGCTCCTCCTGGGAGTGCAAATCGGGAAGCAATTCAGTATCCCTCACCATGCAAATTCAAGTATGGCAAGGAATATGAGTGATTCCCGAAAGAATCCCGCAATTGGGCTCCCATTTTGAGCATCTCAAATCAGCCCGCACCCTTGCCCCACACTGCAAAGCAGCCCCCCATGCCTGGATTTCCAGGATGCCCCCCCTTCCCCCAGGTACTGGGGTGACCCAAGGAGCTCCCTAACTAGGGAGACCCCCCCCCCCCCCCCCCAAAGAACTCCATGAATAGGGAGACACCCTAAGAGGCAGTTAAGGTCTCTTAACTGAAGAGACCTTCTAACTAAAGGGACCGCCCTCAAGGACCCACTGATTAAAGTGATCCCCCTCCCCCCCAGAAAAGAGTCCCCAGTCTGGAAGCTGGAGAGTAGTCCGGACAGGGGCAGTGAAAAAAATTAAAGCTGTTACACTTACCTGGAAGCTCCACGTGTCCATTCCTGGAAGAACAGCTGTGACCTATTTAAACCCCTACAGCCCACCACTAGAAATGAATGAATGGCTTGCAGATAATGGATCTGCGGGGTTTAAACACAGACCACAGCTTTAGTCGTTCCAGGAATGGACACATGGAGCTTCCGGGTAAGTGTCATTTTTCTCATTGCCCCAGTCTGGACTGCTCTCAGCTTCCAGACAGGAGTGGTCCCTGTGGGTAGTCCCTTTACTCAGGTGGTCTCTTCAGTTTGGCATCCCGGGACAGCACGATAGCATAGTGGTTAGCACAACTGCTTCACAGCTCCAGGGTCCCAGCTTCAATTCCCGACTTGGGTCACTGTGCGGAGTCTGCACATTCTCCCCGTGTCTGCGTGGGTTTCCTCCGGGTGCTCCGGTTTCCTCCCACAGTCCAAAGATGTGCAGGTTAGGTGGATTGGCCATGATAAATTGCCCTTAGTGTCCAAAATTGCCCTTAGTGTTGGGTGGGGTTACTGCATTATGGGGATAGGGTGGAGTTGTTGACCTTGGGTAGGGTGCTCTTTCCAAGAGCCGGTGCAGACTCGATGGGCCAAATGGCCTCCTTCTGTACTGTAAATTCTATGATTCTATGACTGGGGGGGGGGGTCTCCCTATTCATGTGATTCCTAGGTGGGGGGGGGTCTCCCTATTAAAGGTATCCCGGGGCGGTGGTCTCGGTATTACGGGAATCTCTTGGGGAGCTCTACCATTTTCAGGGTCTCTGAGGGGACGTGGAGGATTTGGTAGAGGAGAGATGGGAGGCAGTGCATTGTGGTTGGAGGAGGGCGGCCCTCAGATGCACTTTGGGGGCAACTCCCTTACTGAATTAACCAATTGGCCCACTGCGAGGTCAGCCCTATAAGGCTCACGTTCGGTGAGACCTGTAGTAATCCCCGCCCATGTGATTCCCATCCCAGGGGATCGGAGAATCATTAAGATCCGTTTGCATTCATTTACACTCTCTACACTCTCCCACTGGCGTGCGGGTGCGAACCTCGATTCCGCCGCAAGCGGGTTCGGAGCATCACGTGCGATCCAGATTTTTTGATTTGCTACTGCATTGGGAACCCCGCTACCAGCGGCGGAGAATCCAGGCCATTGTTTTTTAAAATGGCTGAATATGGCAGCACAAAACTGTAATTTGCAGGGTGTAATTTATACCATTTTCAGCAGACATCTTGATGAAAATTTGACCTTGGATCCCAATGTGCCTCATGAGCGCACTATGACCAAATGACTCTCCACCCTCAGACACACATTTTTTATAGGGGCTGGTTTAGCACAGTGGGCTAAACAGCTGGCTTGTAAGGCATAACAAGACCAGCAGCGCGGGTTCAATTCCCGTACCGGCCTCCCTGAACAGGCGCCGGAATGTGATGACTAGGGGCTTTTCACAGTATCGTCATTAAAGCCTACTTGTGACAATAAGCGATTATTATTATTAGGGTGAGCTTACGCTAGTTTGTGAGGGAAGTGGAAGCAAATATTTTGCCACAGTTGATGTTGCCCTCAGAAACATCATTCTGAATGCTCTAAACCTCATCAGAAGGCCAACATAGATAACCAAAAGTTATTTTTCAACATTTGCTTACACATGAGTGTTTGTATACTTTTTGCTGTGTCAAGAAGTCAAACTAGTTGTGGGTTTTCATAACTAACCTTTATGGTGAACAGCTAGACGTTACTAACACTACATTTGTTGGATTTGAACATCAGGCTCAAAATCACAAAATGGTTTGGAAACAAACCGTGTTGCAAATTTTTAAAAGCAGGTTTGTTGAACAAACCAGAGCAACTAACCCAAGTTATAGGGAATCTGTTTTTGCAAACAATTCTGATGAACGGGAACAAGTTTATTGTTTTCCTATATTCTATGGGTCTTTTGTACTTGAGCCCATGGAATTACTTCAGTGTCTACTAATTAAAACATCATTGGCAGCCCCAGGGATTCCCTAAATCTTCAGGGTAACCAGAATAGATTCAGTCGTGAGTCGCATCCCCCCCTCCCCCACCCCACCTTAAATACTTCTAAAGAATTAATAAAACAAGTGTTATCATTCAAAAAATTGGGGCATTTTTAATGGTTGACTGATTTGAGCCTCAGAGTAACATACACGGTTAAATTTGCTTTTGCAGTAATAGCTGATGCCCACTGACCTTTAAACTAGCTGGGTGAAGCAATTGGGTGTTGGTCATGGTGACCAAAGTAGAATGTTTGGTGTACTAATACCAAGGGTTCTGCATCCGTTGATACTAGTCTTCTAATCCCTCTGGATTTACAGTTCATTACTTCCCATTCACCAGCTAAACTGGATAACAAGATTCTGCCAAGCAGGCTAATTAAGGAACTGCTATCAGTGGGATTTCATGATAGCTGTGCATTGAATGCCTTGCACATCTTGCACAATATCACATTTATGTGAAATGTGCAAGGGTTGAAATGCAAGGGGCTAGGGTCATTCCAATAGGCATTAAAAATCAGGTGGCACCTAAAACTATTCGGATTCAGAACACCAGGGCCAGAATTTTCCAACTGTTGGGATTTTCCATTCATGCTGGCATCGCACTCCCGCGGGTTTCCTGGCGGTGTGGGTTGGCTTCAATGGGAAATCACATTGACAAGCAGCGGGAGTAGAGAATTCCCCCCGAATGGTGTCCCTGTAGTCTACAGTGTTGGCACCAGTATTGGCACCAGCATGATTCCAATGGGGATAAATCATGGATGGGAAATTCCAGGGAAGACATTCTGCAGTCATTTCTGAGTGGTGCTTAATTCCAGTCTAACTTCTGTTAAATTCCAGTGGATTAGGAATTTTATCATTGTAAACAAAACAGAAAGATTTATTTAGAAAGAATGGGCTTAAAACTTTCATCTCCTGAATTCCTCTATCTATTGATTTATTAATGAAACTCTTTGGTTTATGGAGATATACTCACCGTTACATAGAGCATTTTCTGCCACTTGTGTCATAACTGAGCCAACCCAAGTCAGATACAATCAGAGTATGGTATGTCAACAATATGCCTCCATTCTGGTGAAACAATGGTGATATAAGCCCAGGGTAGCAATTAATGACTCCCAGGTTCTTTAAAGGGAGAGGGCATAGTATCCCTCCACTTCTGGCCCAAAGGCTCACCAATTCCGCTCTCCGCCTTGGCCAAGAGAGAGCAAGAAATCTGACAAGTTAACTGGAATCTATTGAGACCTGCAGAGGTGGGACGAGGGGGGAAAGCCCATCTTCGGGTCAGTGGGCCAATGCATTTACACTTCCAGAAGATCTTGCCGGAGGCGGTCGAACAACAGAAGTGAGTGACCCCCAGCCACAATGGGTATCCTATGAGTGACAATTAACTGGCCACTCTCAGTCAAATTGGAGCAGCTGCCGGAATCTTCCACAGGTGGACAAGCCTGATACTGTGTATGAAGCCTGGCTAATCACTGACTGAAGGTCGGGCTACCAGCAAGGCATATCCCCCCCCCCCCCCCCACCCTACCTTGAAGCCACATTGACTATATGGCCTCAGCTGCAGTGCAGGCCATCCTGTGGAAGGATTCCCCCACACCCCACAATGATGGCATAGCAACTGCGGCCTCAAATAATTTTAATAATTCCATGTATCCTCCATCTTCAGGTACCCTGGTGTTCTACTGCCTGCCACAGCTATGCCCATCTGTCCCAGCGTGACTCCCATCAAGACAATTCTGCAGGCCCTTCCATTGGGCCAGCTGGGTGCTAGCCCCGCCTGCCGTTCATAATTGGATGATTCCCCCCAACGCATCCTCCAAACTTACCGCCTTCAGTACGTTTGCCGGGACAGCAAGACAGGCATTACCAATGGAGATGGAACCACTTTGGGTCGAGACCTCTGAAAGTCTATAAAAGGTCGTGTTCAGGGCATTCTGCCCCGTAAAGATCTTTTGCCGCCTGTTTGTTTGCTGCAGTGGTGACCCTTGACTCAAAAAATGTGGGTCACAGCTGTACTGGTGTCAGAAGAGTGGACAGAATCCTGACCTGCAACAATATCACTGCAAAGGGAGAAATCAAGTCCACATTGTCACCCACTTTGTGTAGCAAGCTCACACGTTTAAACAGCGTGGCCGCGATCGACTGGCCTCGTTGTGCTGGCTTGGGATGCGACGAGGCTATTGAATCCCATGAGAGGCGTTGTCTCGATTTTGATCCAGACTTGCACATTCAAGTGTGCGGTCAGGCTCATTTGAATATGTTAACGCCAGATTTACCCAAGGTGCGGGATCTAACGCCTGCCCCTCGGAAACCCCGAACGAGTGTCATTTGGCATTGGTATCCACTAACATGAACCAGGTATGGCACTTGGAGTGGTCTCCCAGCCAATCAAGGTCCCCTGGGTGGTCGGGCTCTGGGCGGGTAGTAGCCTGGTGCCTCCCCGATGCTGCCTGGGAAGTGCCAGCTGAGAACCCTGGCAATGCCAGGTGCCAATGTGGCATGCCAGGCTGGCAAGAGCACTGCCAGGGTGCCAGACTATCAGTGCCAAGGTGCCCGGGTGGCATCTTGTCCATGCCATCGATCATGCCCAGGGGTACTCTACTTTTATGAGGAGGGATGCGGGGAGCTCGAGGACACCCTAATTGGTGAGTTTGGGGGGTCCGGAAGCCGTGTGAGAGGTCCAGGGATTGGGGCACCTGGAGCTGGTTAGTGCAGGAAATGGGACTGAGTGCGGCCTTGTTGGGCCATTCCTCGCCGAGGCCCAGAAATTAGGCAGTCCCATTTAATAGCAGGGTCGTTCTCAGCGTTGCCAGCACCGGGAAACACCCGGCTAAACGTGCTCGGCACATTTCATTTCCATTAAATCGCGTCCCATATTGAGACTATTCAAATATTTTTAATTTGATTCTTTGCCCTTTTCCCAAATAAGCTATTTCTATCCCATAATTCAAAGGCAACATGTAACTTTGCAGATCTGCACAACTTTTGGCACTCCTAAGGTGTTCTCTGAACCATTGGTATGTTATGGCTGCTGAGATGATCAAATCTCAGTGATTCCATTTGAAGTCCATGGGTGTTTAATGCATGTTGAAAGCCGCTATATCTAGAATGAGCTTAACTGTAGCTCAATAGTTGCATCACCATATATCTACCAATAGTAATAATTAATGTTCCAGTCTGTTTTATGCTGATATAAGGGATTCAAGCTGATGAAAGCACTCAGCTGTACCTCATGTTTTAATCAACTCTCTGACAGCCATTCCTGCATAAAACACAGTAGAGTGGTCATTACAACCATATTTAACCATCGGTCAAGTGTGTGTCATAACACTCAACATTTAAAAGATTAATATCAAGAAATGAATATTTAAATCCATACCTGTATTCCCAAACATTTAATCTTGCGAATCTAATTGCAAGGTGTCCTACATTTTTTGTTGAAGGGCAGTGTAACTTGATAAAGGCTACCTTATGGTGTTCTGATATTGGACTGGATTTTAAACAAGACAATATTTTCCTTATTTTGTGAACTACAGATATGAATCAGAAATCCAATGATAAGCTGGGACTAAACAGCAAAACTGGAGATATGAGCATACAGTCCGTTTGTAACTGAAGGTCTTTGGTTGATTTGAAGGATGAGTATGCAGCTCTTTCATCAATCAAGCTATCCCTATTCTCTCTCGGTGGACTGTATTCATGCACGTTGACACTGTGGCTTAAGTTATACATAGCACTAATACAAAACACTTCCAGTACTGTAAAAATGGTTAAAATATTCAACTTAAGAAATGTCTTAATGAGGGTGAAGATTCAGCCAAGGGCCAACAGCATGAAGGTGTTGGACAGTTAGACGTTGAATGGGACATTTTGCTACATGAAAGATTCGATGTAATTGCAAACTTTTGCTGCATAGACACTCAGAACTTGAGTTACTAACCCAATAGGACTTACACAAAATATAAGTGAGGATGAGTTTTTGGACAGAATTTAATGTCCTAATCTCTTCACCGTCCTGACCCTGCCTACTTTCTTCCTGCCTCCACCTGATTAAACCCAGGAAGGAAGGCTTGTCGACAGTTTAAGGGCCTCATCGATCACTGCTGATATTCAGCGTAGCGCGTTGCCACAGAAGGAACAATACAACACAGGAACAGGCCCTTCAGCCCTCCAAGCCTGTACCGGTAATGATACCACCCTTGGCCAAAACCATAAAGAACAACATGAAGCCTAAAAAGCAGTGTTTGACACAGGTTTCTGGGGGTGGGGTTCCCTTGGTCAAATGCACTCGGGGGTCTGGCATTGGGAAAGGTGGAGAACCACAGAAAGCCACTCCCATTGCTCTGGACATTATTCCCTCTTTTTGCCTCCCACACCCCCTTCACCCCGCCCCCGCTCAAAACCCATCCCATAGTTATTTACTTTTGGCTTGGGGTCTTTCGTTGATCCGGGCCTCTGGGTGGTACTGGTAGCTGCCAGTGCTCCTGATGGCACTGATAGCAATAAGATGCTGCTAGCCTCTGGCTGCCACTCCTTGGGGTGGGGGGAGGGAGGTGATTTCTGCCCCTGGGAGCCTTAGAACAAAGAACATAAAACATACAGTGCAGAAGGAGGCCATTCGGCCCATCGAGTCTGCACCAACCCACTTAAGCCCTCACTTCCACCCTATCCCTGTAACCCAATAACTTTTTTTGGACACTAATGGCAATGTTAGCATGTCCAATCCACCTACCTGCACATCTTTGGACTGTGGGAGGAAACCAGAGCACCCAGAGGATACCCACACAGACACGGGGAGAACATCCAGACTCTGCACAGACAGTGGTCCAGCGGGGAATCGAACCTGGGACCCTGGCGCTGTGAAACCACAGTGCTAACCACTTGTGCTACCGTGCTGCCCTTGAATCCGAGGGAAAGCCATATGCTGGCCATTTAAGTGCCTGATGGGCACTTAACACATTGTGTCTTCCACAATGGAGATGATGGTGGGCTCTAGCTAATTCTCCAACTGCCGGATGAAACACCCCTGTTGCAAACATTAAATCTCACCTGTTAAGTCTGTTTAAAATATTCTGGAACGGTGAGAGAAACACCTGTACATAGTCTGGGTCTCCTTCTCGAGAAAAGCAGGCTGAGTGGGTGACCTAATAGAGGTCTTTATCAAAACCTTTCCTAATTTTACAGGGGACACAGAGAAACTGTTTCCCCTTCTCGGGAAGGAATGTAACTTGAGACCACCAATATAAGATAGTCACCGAGAAATCCAATAGGGAATTCAGAAAAAATGTCCTTTAACCCAGAGAGTGGAAATCACTGCCACAGGGCTTAGGGGAAATGAACAGTATATATGTAAGCTAGGCAAGTATATGAGGAAGAAGGGAATCGAGTGTTATGCTGCTACATTTAGATGAGGAATGTCAGGTGGAGGATGTTAAATGGAGCATAAACACGAGCATTGACTGTTTGGGTTGAATTGACATGTGTCTATGCTGTATATCCTTTGTAATAAACACCACCAGCTCCAAGTCACACACTGCACTGACTTGCAAATACATTGCTGTTACTTCATTTTCGCTGAGTCATTGGGCGGGATTCACCATCCCGCCAGCCCCGGTTTCCGGCATGGCACGCGCCCAGGTAGTGGCATTCTCTGTTCCCACAGCCAGTCAATGGGGGTTCCCACTGTGACCACTCCACGCTATTGGGAAACCCGCAGTTGCGGGTGCGCTGCCAGTGAAGGGGAGGATCCCGCCAACGGAGAAACCCGCAGATTATCTTCGCGTTCCCAACCTAATACTGCAGATGTAGCTACACCAAGCCAACAGCATCAATTCAAGAAGGCAACTCACCACCGCTTTCTGAAGAGCAATTAGGGATGGACAATAAATGCTTTGCCAGCGCTGCCCACATGTCCCCGTAAACAAATCAAGAAATCCTGGAAGTAATTACACCCTCATGCAAATGATAAAAAAAACACAAATTGAAAGTATTTGCTCAAAGCTATCTTTCTTGTGAATCGTTATGTAATTTACAAATGGAAATTGAGCAACAGTATTACACTGATCACTATCTTCAGGCCTATATTAAAACACAAACTGGGCTACCGAAAGATATTGGTGTGATTGACAAAACTGTTTTAATTTTCTGATTCAGACAAAATGGGTATCTGGGGCTCTATACATGATGTGTGGGAGAGGTGCCCCTGTGTTATTTAATGTAGAATTATGAGCTCATTGAGCTCTATAAGTTATTATAGAGAAATAAGGGCCAGATTACGTGTTGAAATAACAGTGAGGCTAATGACGCTTGTCGTTATCTATGGGTATATGGTATAGGAACTTCAGAGAGAAGCAGATGTGCAGTTCAGTGCTGAAAACCAGAAGCTATCCACACTGTCATTAGTTTCACGAATACAGCATTTTCCTGCCTGCTTCACCATTGGCATGCCCTGAATGTTATAAAGTCATTGTATTTGTGCAGTAGATATGAACTAAACTTACCACAAATATTTAGAGCCAGTAAGTAATAGCAAAATTATCGTTTTAAACAACATGCTCATGTTAATGACTCCAATCAACCTCTCTGACAATTACGCTAAATTTATTACAAGTGGAGTCACATTCGTTCAGGTTTTGCATCGCTTTAGGAGATGATAAATGTTTCAAATTTTTTTTAAAACCCTGTTCCATTGACTTTTCTTCCTCTCTCAATACAATCGTTCTTTATCTTTTTCTGTTGCTGGTGTGACATTGAATTTCACCCCCCTTAATTTGCCCTCCTGTCAGTTCTCTCGCTCAGTTCCTCTGTTTATATTCCATTCCTTAAGTCTGGTTAAGGAGACATCCCTTCGGTGGCCCTCTTCATTCAGATTCCAGGGCCGGAATTATCCCAAAGCCGGCGCGATGGCCGGGAACCGGCGCCAAAAACGGCGCAGATCACTCTGGCGTCAGCCCCCCTCAAACGTCGCGAAGTCTCTGGGCCCAAATGTGCTAGCAGTGGCGTGACGCCATTCGCGACGGCGTCACCCGCCGTGGATGCGCCGCGTCACTTGACGCCGTGCGGCCTAATCAACGCCGTGCGGCGTCACAGCACAAAATACGGTCTCCCCACCCCCCCGGAAGACCCGCTAAGATGGCCGACCGCCGCGCAGCCCCGAGGTTCCAGGAGCGCGACATCGAGGCGCTCCTGGACGCAGTACAGGAGGGAGGCCCTTTACCCCGGACATGGCCGCAGGGTCGCCCCACGCCTCAGCCGGTGCTTGTGTAGGGAGGTGGCAGAGGCCATCAGCGCTGTGGCTGTGACACCGAGGACAGGCACCCAGTGCCACAAGAAGGTGAACAACCTCGTCGGGGCAGCCAGGGTGAGTCCCCCCCCCCCCCCCCCCGATGTGCGGCACACCCCCAGGTGCAACCAACTCTAACGCTAACCCAACCCTAATGTGCTGCGCACCTCTGCCAATATACGCGCAATTGCTGGTGTGCATTCATATACCTGTCTAACACTGTTGCCCTTTACCCCTGCCACCCACCCGCCCGCCCCCCACAGGAGAAGCGTACACACAACAACAGGGTGGGTGGGAGGACTGGAGGGGGCCCAGCTGAAGACAGACCACTCACCGGCCATGAGGAAAGGGCCCTGGAACTGGCAGGCAGACCTGACGACCGGGAGATTGCCGATGCAGAGGTCGGGGGCCCGCCAGCAAGTGAGCCACCCACGCCCCTTCCCCCTCCCCCATATCCTCCGTCCCCCATATTCACCTCCCCCATATCCCCCCTCCCCCATATCCCCTCGCCCTCTATCCCCCTTCCCCCATATATCCCGATCACCGCCTGCGTGTCTAACCATGTATTGTGTATTGCAGGACCAAACGTCGAGGCACCCGTCTCCGCGGATGCCGACCGCCAGCAGGACGCCCCAGGGCGGCCACAAGAGAGGGAGGGACCCGGCCCCTCTGGCATGTGACGCCTGCAGGACGCCCCAAGGCCGCCACGAGAGAGGGAGAGACCAGGAGCAACAGGGAGACGACGCCCCCATCTCGTGCGGGTGCGGCGACGCAGGCGTGTGACACCCAGTGACGAGGGGAGCAGTCACAGGCCCCCGTCGCAGCCGAGCCAGGACACCCCTACCCAGGACACCCCTACCCAGGACAGCCCTACCCAGGGCATTCCTACTGAGGACAGCCCTACCCAGGACACCCCTACCCAGGATAGCCCTACCCAGGACACCCCTACCCAGGATAGCCCTACCCAGGACACCCCCACTCAGGACGCCCTACCCAGGACACCAACACACATGACACCGACAGTGAGACACAGTGGACGAGTGGAGACGAGGCGCCACCCCAGGGGACCATGGACTCGGAGTCGGACGATGCGCATTACACAACGCCACTGCTTACTCCAACACCCTCCACCATCACAGAGACACTCACCTCGGTTGGGCACTTTAGTGATGAGGCGTCTGTTACAGTCACTGGTGCGCACCACATAGCCGTACCGGTGCAGCAGGTGGAGGTAGGAGCAGCAGAGGGGCCGGGAGGTCAGAGGGCATCCTGGCGCAAGCGAACATCTGCAGCCCAGATGGGACCCGGGTTCCTGGAGTTACCACACCCACACATAGACCCGATGCAGCCACCAAACCTGGCACGAAGGAAGAGGATGATGGCTGGCTTGCAGCAGCTGCAGATGCAGGTGGAGGAGTCCACCCGCATCCAGGAGCTGGGAGTGGTGCCGGTCATGCGTGCCACCCAGGCCGAAACCGCACGGGTGGCGTCCGCGGTGGAGGCAATGGGTGCGATGGTGTCAGACATGGGGAGCAGGATGCGAGGCCTGGGGCGTTCCGTGAAGGCAGCGTGTGTGGCCCAGGACATGGCTTCCTTCTCACAGGAAGCCATGAGCCAGAGGCAGATGACAGAGGCGCTCAACGTCGTGGCCCAGTCTCAGCAGCCATGGCGCAGTCCCAGCAGGCAATGGCCCAGTCTCTGCAGGCCATGGCGCAGTCCCAGCAGGCAATGGCCCAGTCTCTGCAGGCCATGGCGCAGTCCCAGCAGGCCATCGCTGAGGGTATCGGCACCATTGCCCATGTGCTAGCCGGCGTCGCACGGTCACAGGCAGGGATGGGCAACTCCCGGCTGCAAACCTGCAGACCCATGTCGATACCAGCACGGGCCTCCAGGACAGGCAGCGCCAGGTGCCGGGGGGTGTCGGATGGCCCTTCCATTCGCACCCCCGACCCATGTATAGGCCCGGGGGCCATTGGGCACCCCGAGGGAGGAGGAGGTGCTGGGGCCTGTCCCGGGTCCCCTTGTAGGGGAGGTCCCGGAATATCACGGCACCAGGTGCATCTGGTGGGCAGCGGGCAGGACAGGCTGGCAGCTTGCTGTCCCAGTCGCCCGAGCCGCAGCCTGGCCCAACTAGGCCGGGCCCCAGGAAACGGCCGCCAAAGGGATCCTGAGTCTCAGGGCAGGAATCACAGGAGTCCACCTCCAGTTCCGCTGTACCGTCTGGGGAACCACCTAGGCGTAGTCAAAGGGCCCGGAAGGCCAAACAATTAGACACTGAGTAAGTTGGCACGGGTGCAGGGCACAGACAAGTTTTAAGGGCTAGGGCACGTGTATGGACAGTTTGTAATTAAAATAACTTTTACACCTACAGAAGCTGCCTTTGTGTTCTGTCCGAAGCGTGCGGGGGTGTCATGTACGTTGAGCGCCAGTGAGTGTGTGTGAGGGGTGGTCTTACATCGGCCCCAGGTGAGTGTGCCCCCCCTCCACCTGGGGCGCCCTCTCCATCCAGAGGACGGGACCGTGCGCTGCAGTCTCACGGCCACATGCAGGGATGGTCCGGGTGGAGGGTGGTACTGTGGCCATGGGTCACACATTGTCCAACGATGTGGAGCCAGGAGCTCATCGCAGAGTGGGTCGTCATCATCCTCCATGACCTCTAATAGACACGCTACCACCGGCGACCGAGTGGCCGGCCCGTTGTGCCGCAGGTGGATGTGCAATCGAGGGGTGGTGTGCATGCGGGTGGGGTGCGTGTGGTTGGTGGGTGGGTGAGGGGGGGATGAGGGTGTTGGTGCTGGGTGGGTGAGGGTGTTGGTGCTGGGTGGGTGAGGGGAGGTGAGGGTGGTCGGATGTTGCCATGGTGTGAAGTATGTGGCCATACTCGCCGATTCGTACCCCCACCCCCAGTCAGTGAACCGGTCAGCTATCAGCCTGTCCCGTGCCCGCTGGCCCAGCCGGTAACGGTGGGCAGCCACCCGCCCATGTCCAGCCTGTCTGTCCTGACCATTGCCCCCATCCACCTCATCTGGGGAGGTCTGCTCCTCTTCCTGCTGCTCCTCCACTACCCCCTCCTCTGCCTGCGGCACATCGCCCCTCTGCTGGGCTATGTTGTGCAGGACACAGCACACCACAACGATGCGGCCGACCCTATCTGGCGGGTACTGGAGGACCCCCCCAGAGAGGTCCAGGCACCTGAAACACATCTTCAGCAGCCCAAAGGACCTCCTTGTCACACCCCGTGTCGCTGCATGGGTATCATTGTAGCTGTTCTCCACGTCACTCTGTGGCCTCCGTATAGGCATCATCAGCCACAACGCAACGGGTAACCCCTGTCGCCCAGAAACCAGCCCCTCAGCCGGGGGTGGCATCCCTCGAACATGCCAGGGATGTAAGACCGCGACAACACGTACCGGGTACCCGGTACTGGGCGCAGACATGCAGGATAATCATGCGGTGGTCGCAGACCACCTGAATGTTCATGGAATAGGTCCCCTTCCTATTGGTGAACACGGCCCTGTTATCTGCAGGTGGCCGCACGGCGATGTGCATCCCATCGATCACGCCCTGGACCATGGGAAACCCGGCCACGGCAGAGAAGCCCACAGCCCGGTCCACAAGGAACCGAATGTAGCGGTCCGCAATGGCATAAAGGGCTTCTGTCACTGCCCGGATGCACCAGTGCACCGATGTCTGCAAGATGCCAGACAGGTCCCCACTCGGCGCCTGGAATGACCCCGTGGCATAAAAGTTCAGGGTCACCGTAACCTTGACGGACACGAGGGTGTCCTCCCCCAGTGCCACGCGGTGCCAGGTGTGCCAGCAGGTCGTAGATGTGTGCCAACGTCCTCCACCCTCTCCTCGTGCTCCTCCTCCTCTTCGTGCTCCCCCTGCTCCTCCTCCGCCTACTCGTCCTGTCGGGCGGGTGGTCCTCCAGCCTGGGCGCCTGCTGCCTGCCCCTCTGCGGCATGCTCCTCTATGGCAGCATGCCACGCTCCTCCTCCTCCTCCAGGGCAACATGTAGAATAGCGGCTGCCGCCATGACGGCCAACATCGCTGGATGGTCAGAAAACTTGATGGCCTGCGGGGGGGGGGGGGGGAACTCGACAACATGTCATCATTGCCCGCACCCCCTCCCCCTGCTCCCCGGCAAGCCATGTGCCATGGGCTGCATGGGCGCGACTGTTGGAGGATGGCACCTGGCCAGGCGGGCGATCTCCCTTTCACCCCCCCCCCCCCCTCCCTGGCACTGTCCCCCCCCTCCCCGGCACTGTCCCCCTGCCTCCCTGGCACTCGCTCTCACCCCCCTCCCCGGCACTGTCCCCCCCTTCCCGGCACTTGCTCTCACCCCCCTCCCCGGCATTATCCCCCCCCTCCCCGGCACGCTCTCACCCCCCTCCCCGGCACTGTCCCCCCCCTCTCCGGCACTCGCTCTCACCCCCTCCCCAGCACTGTCCCCCCCTCCCCGGCACTGTCCCCCTGCCTCCCCGGCACTCGCTCTCACCCCCCTCCCCGGCACTGTCCCCCTCCTCCCCGGCACTCGCTCTCACCCCCCTCCCCGGCACTGTCCCCCTCCTCCCCGGCACTCGCTCTCACCCCCCTCCCCGGCACTGTCCCCCCCTCCCCGGCACTGTCCCCCTGCCTCCCCGGCACTCGCTCTCACCCCCCTCCCCGGCACTGTCCCCCCCCCTCTCCGGCACTCGCTCTCACCCCCTCCCCGGCACTGTCCACCCCTCCCCGGCACTGTCCCCCTCCCCCCCGGCACTCGCTCTCACCCCCCTCCCCGGCACTGTCCCCCTCCTCTCCGGCACTCGCTCTCACCCCCCTCCCTGGCACGTGCTCTCCCCCCACCCCCCGGCACTCGTTCTCTTCCCCCCTCCCCGGCACTGTCTCCACCCTCCCCGGCACTGTCCCCACCCTCCCCGGCACTGCCCCCCCCCCCCCCCGGCACTGTCCCCCCCCCTCCCCGGCACCGTCCCCCCCTCCCCGGCACTGCCCCCCCCCTCGCCGGCACTGTCCCCCCCTCCCCGGCACTGTCCCTCCCTCCCTGGCACTCGATCTCTCCCCCCCCCCCCCCCCCCCCAACCAGCGCCATGTGTCACAGCACGATGTAGGCTTACTTTGTTTCAAAGTGAGTAGGGGCCATGGGCCATGAGCTGCGTGACCCATGTGGAATTCCTCAATGACCTGCGGGAACGTATTAAATTGGCACTATCCTGGGCGGGATTCTCCGACCCCCCACCAGGTCGGAGAATCGCCCGGGGCGGCGTCAATCCTGCCTCCGCCGTGTCCCGAATTGTCTGCCACCAGAGATTCGGCGGGGGCGGGAATCGCGCCACGCCGGTCGGCGGGCCCCCCGTGGCGATTCTCCAGCCTGCGATGGGCCGAAGTCCCGCCGCTGTCAAGCCACTCCCGCCAGCGGGAATCAAAACACCTACTTGACCGGTGGGATTGGCGGCGCGGGCGGGCGCTGGGGTCCTGGGGGGGGCGGGGCGATCTGACCCCGGGGGGTCTCCCACGGTGGCCTGGCCCTCGATCGGGGCCCACCGATTGGCAGGCGGTCCTGTGCCGTGGAGGCACTCTTTTTATTCCACCTTCGCCATGGTCTTCACCATGGAGGAGGCGGAAGAGACCCCCTCCCCTGCTGACGCTCCGGCGCATGCGCGGACTTACGCTGGCCGGCGAAGTCAGTTCGGCCCCGGCTGGCGTGGCGCCAAAGGCCATTCACGCCAGCCGGCAGAGTGGGAACCACTCCGGCGCGGGCCTAGCCCCTCAATGTGAGGGCTTGGCCCCTAAAGATGCGGAGACTTCTGTACCTTTTTGGCGGCCCAACGCCGGAGTGGTTCACATCGCTCCAACACGCCGGGACCTCCCGCCCCGCCAGGTAGGGGACAATTCCGGCCCTGATGTCACACAGCCCAACCAGCCAATGTGAAGCCAAGATTCCAAATTTGGCTAACAAAGGTCCTGGCAGCGCCTGCATTATCCAGTCCTAAAAATAAAATGGGACAATAATATGGACGCCGTGGCAGAGTAACTTAAAGGACCAGGCCCCCGGATTAGTTAAATTTATGGAACATTTTCTATCAGAAAGTGTTTTAAAATAGTCTGGAGTATTTCTGGAGGTGTTTTTATGCATTTACTGGAGTGTTTTTGCATCCTCACAGGGATGCCAGAGGACCCGTCTACACAAGGCTGTAACGGGTGGGGAGAAGCAACGCCAGTGTCTTTGTATCTGCAACACAACAGGGAAATGAAGACAAGTCTGCTTCTTCCATGCTATTCATCAAGGTAGCCAACATCTCCGTGTGTATGCCCAGTCAGCACTCCCCTCAATGCTGCTCGTTGAGATCATCATCGGAGTCCTCTTCAGAACTACGTATCTGCCAGCTCAGCTTTAAGTGAGCTGGAAAACAAACTATCTTTTACTCCTGGCCTGGCTGCAGGTCATCCATCTCCAGGGCCTAACTCTGTGTTGCTGGGTATGTTCAATATCAATATCTGAGCTGGAGGCTGCAAGTATTGGATCAAGTGACAGGATCTGTACTGTGCCGTTGCTCTCTCCTCCTCCTGGGGCCCCTGCGGCTGTGCAGACAGGAGATGTTGGGTATCTGAAAGCAGGAACTCAGGAGGGAAGCGTTGGTGTGATGGGCGGAGATTGGGGAAGTTTAGGTGTGAGGGAAGAGGATTGGGACGGGAAGCAAGAGGTCCATGTTATTATCAGCAGAAGCTTGCCCTTCATGCCAGATAGCAGGATAAGGGTGATCTTCAAGTTGAGAAGGGGCATAACGCAGGAAGATATAATCATCTTGAGTGTGCTAAACCATGCCAATTGCAGCCCCAAATGATGCAAACAATCATCTCCTCCGTTGGGTTCAGTGCATATCAGGTAAATCCGTCAAATTCACGTATTTCAATGACTGTCTGGATGAAATACTGGAATAAGACCATAAGACATATGAGCAAAATTAGGCCACTCAGCCCATCGAGTCTGCTCCGCTATTCAATCATGGCTGATATTTTCTCATCCCCATTCTCCTGCATCCTCCCCATAACCACTGACCCCTTATTAATCAAGAAGGAGCAGTTCTGAAGGAGCAGTTCATCTCCGACAGTAACTTTCAGATTTCCAGAATTTGGCCATTTGGTTCATTGGGCCTGCTCTGCCATTCAATGGCTGATCTGATATGATGATCCTCAGTTCCATTGTCCCGCCTTTTCCCCATTATGGGCAGCACGGTAGCACAGAGGTTAGCATAGTTGCTACACAGCGCCAGGGTCCCAGGTTCGATTCCTGGCTTGGGTCACTGTCTGTGCGGAGTCTGCACATTCTCCCCGTGTCTGCATGGGTTTCCTCCGGGTGCTCCGGTTTCCTCCCGCAGTCCAAAGATGTGCAGGTTAGGTGGATTGGCCATGATAAATTGCCCTTAGTGTTCAAAAAGGTTAGGTGGGGATGGTGTGGGCTTAGGTGGGTTGGTCTTTCCGCTGTGGACTCGATTGTCTAAATGGCCTCCTTCTGCACTGTAAATTCTATGTCTAACCCTTGATTCTTTTACTGATTTAAAATCGGTTTATCTCAGCCTTGAACATACTTGACGACCCAGGCTCCACAGCTCTCTGCAGTAATGAATTCCACAGATTCACGACCCTCTGAGAGAAGAAACTCCTCCTCATTTCTGTCTTAAACCCCTCACTCTGAGATTATACCCTCTAGTCCCGAACTCTCCCACAACAACCTCTCAGCATCTACCTGTCAAGCCCCCTGAGAACCCTATATGTCTCAATAGGTTTGCCTCTCATTCTTCTAAACTCCAATGAGTAACAGTAAGTGCTGCAAAAACTGGCCCAACCATGTAGCATTGTAGTGTGAGGTAAGGTTATTGTGCCTAATATGTTCACTAAGCAACTGTGTATCTTATGGAGAAACTTGTGGGAATTATATAATGCAAAACAAATATAAAATGTATTGCATTGAAAATTACTTCAAAATTACATGGATCATAGCATAACCGTTCGTTAGCTACGAGATGCCTTTTCTCAGAAACTGAATGCATAACTATATGATACATATGTTTATTTATAGAGCGCAGTAAGACGTATGCCTTTTTTATTGCTTTTAATAACATTTTTATGGGTATGAAATAGGATTTAAGTGTTTATATTGGGTCTGTCCCATAAATCACAACAGTATGTCTTTTTAAAAATGATAAGTTTTATGGATCTCAAGACATAAACATGTATTTTTCTTGGGACATATAAAAATAGAAAGTGAATTGTCGCTGTTCATTTTGCAAACAAAGCTGCCCTCCCTCCCAGGCAAGTATGTGGTCGCCCATTTTGCCCGACGTACGTGTGCACACACACACACATCTTTGGAAATCCAAACAAATATGTTCTTGCCCAGAGGGCGTCAGGTGTAACTTTTACTCTCGCCGGCTCTAACCTACTTGGAATAAAAAAGCATTTGCATCAAGCTGAACCAACACTGTAACATTCCATTGGCTTATGTGACCAAATGCTAGATATCGAAATATTGGTCAGATATAATTTGCTGCAGAGGCTAGGGCTTAGGTTATTGAGTTCAGAAGCTTAACCTTACTGCATGCCAAGGCAATCAAATGCAATTATTGTCATTTCACTTCAGCAACTCATCATTTACAAGTGGCAGTCTGGTGATTCTGTGATGGTGCCCATTGTCATCTTTCTCAACTGTTGTGTGATGCATGGTATATGCAATTGCATAGAAATGTATCTGCATTATGTGCAGTTTATTAAATGGAAAGTTATGTTCTCCGAGGAAATTGTACGGAACCCATGGAATTACTTTTAGGCAGCGATGTGCACTCTGCTAAGAAATTGTCAGATTTTTACTGACGTACACCTTTAAAGTCTGATTAATGTGCAACTTCCTTCTCGCAGAACAAAGCCCGTTAAAAGTATGGTGCTGACATTCATTGATACTGTAGCTTATTGTTTAAAAATGAAAATGCTTCTGTATTATTACTTGAGAAATGTTCCCCTTTCATGGGCTTCTCTATCATTCCTTCCATTATTGCAATATCCACATAGCCAGTAGACATGCTGAAGAACTCCCTTTAGAAATGATAAAACCTGTGAAAATATCCTTCGCAAAACCAATTCCAAAGATTCACCAAGAAACTCTGAAAAAGCAATTAGTATGTTGACGCACTCAGAGACTGATAAAGACCTCCTTAGGCACTGACTAAAAGCCACTCAGTCACATTTGACAATGTTCAGCAATTTGTGACTCCTCAGATACTGAAGCAGTTCTTGTCCGTATGCAACAAGACCTGGACAATATTTATTTTTGAGCTGATTAAACAGTAAGTTTAATACATGCCACACAAGTACCAGGCAATGACCATCTCCAACAAAAGAGAATCTTACCATCTCCCCTTGACATTCAGTGGCATTACCGTTGGTTAATCCCCCACTATCAAGATCATGGGGGAGTTACCATAGGCCAGAAACAGAACTGGATCAATCATATAAATACTGTGGCTCCAAGAACAGTCCGAAGCTGAGAATTCATCTATGAGTGGCTCATCTCCTGACTACCCAAAGCCTGTCCACGATCTATAAGGCATAAGTCAGGAGTGTGAAGAAACATATGCCACTTACTTGCCTGAAAGAACGTAACTCTAACATTCAAGAAGCTTGGCATCATCCAAAACATAGCAGTCTTGAGATTGACGCGCCTTCCACAAACATTCACTCCCTCCACCATTAATGCACATTGACAGCAGTATGTGCCATCTACAAGATGCACTACAGCAACTCACCAATGCTCCTTCGACAGAGAGCACCTTCCAAACATACAACTTCTATCTGTAGAAGGACAAGGGCAGCAGATGCAGGAAACACCCTCAACTGCAAGTTCTGTCATATCCCGCACGGGACCTATGGGGTGAGAATGATTATCTTCCCCTTGGTTCTTGCCGAGTACAAGCTCCCTGCTGAGGGATGGGGGGACCTCCATTAAGCTATGTATAAAAGGTCAGCCAGTAAGCCAAGGAGATCTACCGGGAGATGTATACAACTTACCTGTAAATAAACAAAAGTTGTGTTCCACTTGGTATGATAAAATACTTTGTACTAAATAAACCAGAAAACATAGGTAATGTGGAGAATTTGAGAAAAGAGCTTGAGGTTTGAGGCCGAAAGCAGTTTAGAGGGCTTCATGAGTCCCATTTTCTGAGGGTGAAGAGAAACGACTTTGCAGGAAGCAGAAATTTGCTGCTTTTTTTTTCTAAGGCAGTCTACTGTTAACGTTGCAAATTATTCCCTGACCCTAGTAAAGGGAAACAATTATTTGTCGACGGATACTCTAACTGGAGAAATGTTGGACGAGAGGTACGTGTGCGTTCATTCAAAGATGTAAATTATCTGGAAGAACTCATTCTTCTTTATCCACTCAGTTTGAAAAGGAGTGTTCTTATTGGAGGAAAGTGCTGAAGCGTGTTGTTGCCACTGACAAACTGCTGATTTCTTTGGGACTACCTCTAAGAAAACATCATTGTCAAATCGGTTTAGCTTGCCTTAAATATCTCAGTGAATTTGCTGAACTTCTCAAAGAGCATTTGAAAAGTTATCAATGTTATGGCTCAGGGAAGACCAACTTCTTAATGCACAAAACCTAAGATGACTTCATTACCATAGTGGCAGAGTGGCTCAGAAATTAATTCACTAATTAAGTCAAAGATGCCAAATGCTATTCCATAAGAGTTGATTCAAAACCAAATGTGAGTCATGTGGACTAATTAATATGAATTTTAAGATATGTGAACAGCGAGGGTGAACGTGTAAAACAATTTATTTGTTTTTTCCAACCACACTGCTGAATGTTTGAAGACAACTGTTTTTGGAAATCTTTGCAAATTTAAGTTTGAACATCATAAATTGGCATGGGCAGATCTACGATAATGCCACAACTATCGCAGGAAAGTATTCAAGTCTAAAACAAGGCTGAACAATTTAAGCTCCTGTGCATTATTCGCCTGGAATTTAAGCTCCAATGTAGAGGCTGAATCCTGTGAGATATTTTTTTGTACATTTTTTTGACTTTTTTCCCTTTTTTCATTTTCCACGCATTGATGGGCTATGTTGTAATCACACTTGGAGCAGGCAAATGAAAAACATTTGACAGTTAAAAGAATTTGCGACACCAGGTGATCGCTCATGCAGATGCGGTTTTGGTTTTGAAAATTAACTTTGTTGATATAAAGGTTTGAAATAGCTGCATCAAATACAGAAAAACCACGTGTGAATATTGAAGCAAATTCCTTGGCAGAGAAGTTTGAAAAGTAGAATATTGCTGTTTTTACTCTTTTGTAGAACCGTTTACTGAAAAGAATGAATGCAGTCAGCAAAATATCGATACAAAATTATTGAATTCTCGACAATTGTTTGCCTCAGTTAAAAGTTATGTCACGGAAGTTCAAAATGACTATAGCGTGGTGGCAATAACATTATCAAACACAAAAAGGCCTCTGATGTGTCTGATGAGAAGTGTACAAAATGCAGGAAGTTATTTTTGCTGAAACTATAGATAATTAAAGCAATTTATAAGGGAATGAGAAAGTCATTATTGAGACTGTCAATGTTATTTGTGACATAATAATGGTGCAATTGCAGAGTAGAAGGGAATATCTGAAGAAAATAATTAATTTTGCATGCTTTTTGACATAGTGGCGAAAAGTCATTTCAGTAAGAAATTAAGTGAATTCTATCGGGATGACATAGACACAAATAGTTTTGAAGATAAAGTGAAACAATTAATTCATTTAATTGATGATGATGACCTCTGTGCTTTGAAATCACCAGCTGATTTATACATGATGGTTTGCAGGCAACCTTTCAAAATGTGGAAACCATTCTGAAAACCTGTCACAAATACGTTCCGGTAAATATTCTTTCTCTATGTTGAAAATAGTTGAAAATTATTTGTGAAGTACTCTGAGTCAGGAACATTTGACAAATTCAGCAATATTGGCAATTGAAAGTGCGTTTTTACAAGATTTTACCTACGCTAATGCAATTGATGATCTTGCAAAGAATAAATGTAGATAAAAAGCTATCTAAATTGTCATGCCAACAAGGGATGAAGCAAGCAAATCTTAAAAATCTGTCTCTCTTCCATATTCTTTTGTTTAAATTCTGTTTTCAAAATGGACTATTGCTGGTCTGGTATCATAGCTGCAACTGGTCACATGCTGGTAGTTCAAACCAGCACCACTCTGAAAACTGACCTTCAGAAAGTCTCCAGGACAAAGAATGGTACCTCACGGTAGCATGGTGGTTAGCATCAATGCTTCACAGCTCCAGGGTCCCAGGTTCGATTCCCGGCTGGGTCACTGTCTGTGTGGAGTCTGCACGTCCTCCCCGTGTGTGCGTGGGTTTCCTCCGGGTGCTCCGGTTTCCTCCCACAGTCCAAAGATGTGCGGGTTAGTTGGATTGGCCTTGCTAAATTGCCCGTAGTGTAAGGTTAATGGGGGGATTGTTGGGTTACGGGTATACGGGTTACGTGGGTTTAAGTAGGGTGATCATTGCTCGGCACAACATCAAGGGCCGAAGGGCCTGTCCTGTGCTGTACTGTTCTATGTTCTATGTTCTAAATCCTGCCAGACAAGTCCACCTGATATTAGACTTGGACTCATTGGACTCTCCGCTCATGTGAATTTACGACAATAACTTCTTTGATTTTGTGAGAGGAAGTAAGAAAGTTAACTTTTATTTTTGAAACTGAATAAGATTCTCTGAAATATACTGCAGCGTATGAATCTTGTTGATTGGCGTAATTGCTCCTGCACTGGACTGGCTCATTCTATCCTGCACTATCCAGTGCTGCTGTAATTCGCTGACTTTCCATCTCATTGTTCATCAGCAATTTACACATTTGCTCTCTTCAAGGCACACACATCGCAATATTGACCATCTTTTCCATCATTCTGACAAGAGATAAGCTTGGATTTCAGAAACTATTCATACAGGCATAATTTTACAAGGGATAAAGCAGTGATCAACCTGTGTATTCTTCTGGCTTCCGTCTTTGCATTCTGTGGGCCGAGGGCGGGTGGGGAAGGACGTGAAGTTGGGGAGGGTGAGGACAGAAATTAAGGTGAGCACAGGGTTCCCACTCTAAATCCGCCCCTGGGTGGGACTATTAATCAGCATTTTGTGACAAACTATTCTTACTGGAATACCTGGCTTTCCATGTTCTCGTACCATAAAGCCACTCGGGTGATTATGATAGCTCACACGACTAGTAATACCAGAGTTCGCTAACAAATTGCATGTGTTTGTCATATTTCTTCAGAGCAATGCCATCTGCCAGAAGTGGCATTTGATGGCTCTTGACCCTGACTCCTGCCAAGGAATCATCTGGCAATGCCTAATGCTGCACAAAAAGGGATTACGGATGAAATACAACTGAGAATATTGATAATTTTCTGTAACTGGTGAAGAATGAAGATGAATGAGGCAGCGGAAGGAAAAGCAATTAGTTCACCAGCCTTTACAGCTGTGCTCTCGGATTGGCTCCCCTGGCCTTTTACAACCATGCATACACCCAAAAGGAAATATAATTCATTGTTTTCAAACTGCAAAGATGTTGTTTTTAAATGCATAAAGTCTTGCATTTCAATATTCATTGAGTTTTTTTCTTGCACTGTTTATTTGAAAATAGTATTCTTTTGAGATGCCTTTTTGCTTATAAAATTTGATATTTTAAATATTCACATTTTCATTCCTTTCCAATTTTATCTGATTTCAAGTCTGACAAAACACGTCAGGATGGCTCGACACAGATTTAAATGCAATTTTGCAACATGTTTCTGGGAACCACTTTCCTTCTCTTTTGTCCGATTAACCCAGCAACCCTTCATATCACTAGTGATTCTCCCTCGTCCTCCCACCTACTCTATCCACAGCACAACTGAAAGACAGAAACATCATGTTGTGTTATGTACTCTGGGATAACACAGGCTGCAACTCGATGCAGCTTTGACCAAAATATATTCCAGACTTTGAAGTAAGTTCAGTGTAATTTATTGAACCATTAGCACAGTTCTCTATGAGTTTGACTCTCCTGCTAATCTTGCTATAGTAACTCAGTCAAACTAACAAGTCTGCTCTAAGCCACGTGGTGGGTGTGCTGCTTCTGATCTGTCCCTGTCCTACTCTCTAAGTGTCGCCTGTGGAAAGAGATAGAGCATGTGTGCCCTGTCCTTGTATATGGGTTGTGTAATGCCCTCTTGTGGTAGTGTCCAGCAAAGCCCCTCCTCCACAGCCTCCACTTTCTCTCCTTGTCATTTGATGACTCGTAAAAAGCTTAATTGAATACAAGGCAGGAATTGAACAGACTGAGAATGTGGATCAAGACTTAGATATCCCAGAGATACACCCAGCTTGCTGCATATCCTTGAAAAGTTCTGTAGGTTTTCTTAGCAGGAGATATCCTTGGTTTACTAAGATTACCATGTAAATAAATAGTGCAATTCCACATCTGGAATGCCACATTTACTGCTTCACTACACTGCAGCAATGATATGTCAGTCCATCAGCCATGCAGAACACTCAATGATGCTGCAGCATTTTGAGTCTAAAAGTGTGATTATTTCAAACTTATGAATGTCAGAAGACACAACATGGTGGCAGCAGTTGTCTATGGGTAAGACTCAAATATTCTAAATGGATTGAATGTTGAATTGAATTGGGGGGAAAAAATCAACCCAAGATACTGCCAGAGATGAAAACTGAGCAGGCATGCAAAAGCAAAATGGCCACCGCAGCAATGGACATACAACTCCAGCTCATGATGAAGGAGGGAGCTGATTATGTCATAGCGGTATTTGCAAAGTTTACACAAAGTTCAGGCTGACATTCAGTAGCTTTCTAAAGGGAACCATTGAGGAGGAAAGAGTCAGTTACATCCTTTCGTGCAGAGGAGGGAAGGGGTTGCGTTTAGGAGATGTGTAAGAATGACCATGATGGAGTCGAGCCGTGTCCTGAATAAAAATCACTGTCGTCTCTGAGTGGAGAAGTTTCCTTGGTTTGATCCAGTAATGAGTTCCTTCCTACTCCTCATGTCAGACCACAGAAAATCTATGAGAGTTGATGAGAGATGTTGAGTACCAGTGGTCAGTGTCACACCAATGGTGTTTCAACAAACAGGAAAAAATAATGGTTCAGAGACAACTCTGTCATACTACAACAGAGAGAAACCTATCACTCTGCAAGTAAACATTTCTACAAAAGAGCTGGGAGATGCCCTGGTGCAAAAGTGAAAACCGATCACATTTCATCCAAAGCTTTAACATCAGCTGAGACCGGATTTGCCAACATAAAGCTTTTGACAGTTGTGTATGGATGCGCAAAATTTCATACATATCTCCATGGGAGGACGTTCATAATAGAGAGCAATCATCATCCACTAGCTCTACAAGATAAATCTCTGTGGAACATCACCAAGACTTGCAGAGGTTACGATTTCACTCTGAAATACAAGCCAGGAAGAAAAATGGTGGTAGCAGATGCCATATTTTGGTTGTCACTATGGGAGAAACGTTAAAATAAAAGATCTACGTGTGGCGAACCATCACCAAGACGGAGTCAAATTAGAAATGAGACCAGCAAAAATGAGAGAGTTACAGATGCTCTCTCCGCAAGTGATCCAAGAATAGACTGATAAGATACAGCAAACACAGCCAGAAATATGGCAGGGCTGGTCCAGCAGAGATGACATATCACTATATGATGGTGACAAGCCAGATCCAGAATAATCATACCCAAAAAGGATGCAGGAGGAACTTCTCCAGAATATACATGAAAGCCAGCTGAGAATGGAGAAGTGTAAGCTCAGAGCCACATCAGCTGTGCATTGGATAGGCATTGACAAAGACATAATATGAATTGTATCTACACACAATGTATGCCAAAAGTACAAAGAAACACAACTCCAACAGTCATCTCAGCAGCACAAATTCTATTTGCTGAGCAAGGGATTTCTGAAGGAGTAACATGTGACGATGGAACCCAATTAATTTCCAGAGAATTTAAGGAATTTGTTTAACAGTAACATGGATTTGTAGAAAGACAAGAGAAAAAGGTCAAACGATCCCTCAGGAAATGCCAGAAACAAAGTAAGACCCTACCATAGAACATACCTTACCTTTATTGTCAATCAATCTACACTTCTCAAGGTTGACAGGAAATCACGGCAGAGTTACATAGAACGTACAGTGCAGAAGGAGGCCATTAGGCCCATTAAATCTGCACTGACCCACTTAAGCCCTCACTTCCACCCTATCCCTGCAACCAATAACCCCTCCTAACCTTTTTTTGGACACTAAGGGCAATTTATCATGGCCAATCTACCTAACCTGCACGTCTTTGGACTGTGGGAGGAAACCGGAGCACCCGGAGGAAACCCACGCAGACACAGGGAGAACGTGCAGACTCCACACAGACAGTGACCCAGCGGGGAATCGAACCTTGGTCCCTGGCGCTGTGAAGCCGCAGTGCTATCCACTTGTGCAACCGTGCTGCCCTAAAGTTATTGAATGGAAGACAGTAAAGGACATTTTATCAAGCAATATACTGCCTCCAAGTGAGCAGGAGGAAGAAAGCTAATAACTCCCTGATGCCCAGTTGGAATGAAGGTCAACACTTCAACAAACATGCCAAATCTCCACTTGAGCCATTGAACAGCTGGCTGGCAAACCTGGCACCCAGCAAACGTTGTTGGTGAAGCTAAGACCCTAAGATCTTCATCATTGAGATGGAAACCATTAAGCTCTGCTGGTGGATGCCCTAACACTATCAAACGGGGCCCTGGGGAGTTTCTCACCGGTTTAGCCCACACTGAACTCAGAGATCGGGCCGCCATTTTGAAAGGGTGCCCAGATCTCTAAGTGAGCTTGAGGATTCCCCACCCCTCCCACCTACAGGAAAAGTCACCCCCACACACATGGGCATTATCCCACAGCCCCACAAGTGAAGACACCCCGCTATGTGGTTGCAGAGGGTCCCCATTTTCAGGCCTCCCCAGACCCTCTTTTGCCCCCCCCCCACCTTTCAGAATCCCCCACCCTTTGCCCCCCAACATTTTGGAGGCCCTTTCATCCAGCAACCCCGCTGCCCCACACGCTTCAAACCTTCCACATCCCTCATAGGCATGGCCCCTGTCAGGCCCTGGGTCTTGGCAGTGACAAAGGGGCACCATGATACTTCCACCCTCGCAGTGGCCCTACCAACGTGACAATACCACCCAGGCTCCTTGGCAGCGTCAGGGTGGAAGTGCCAAGGTGCCAGCTTGGCAGTGCCAATGTGATAAATGGTGTTCTGCCATGTCCAAACGGGGCCCAGAACCCATCAATTGGAGAGGGCCGATTAGATCGCAAACCGGCTAGCGCGGATTCCGATTTCAGCCTCTCCCGTGATCTAACCAGCATGCATGGACCCACCCGGGCACAACACGACAGGGCCCAGCATTCCAAGGTGTCAATCAAAGCATTGCAACAAGAGGTATGGATGAGAGAGAGGAGCTGTAAAGGAAACAGATAGGCAATCCCTGTTCTGAAGGTTGATAGAATTTGTAGTGGTATGGAGAATTCACTGTTGTTATTTATGCAAATGAGGTGAGTGTAAATGGAGGTAAATAAAGTCAATGTTTAAAGTGTTCTTATTGAGCTATACCATTAGCTGATATGCATGAAACTAAAGATGTGCCCATGAGTGATTTATTGGTGCTTTTAATACAATGGGAGGCCTAATTGTATGTCAGGGTTTTTCATACAATGGGCACAATCTAACCAAAATAAAACAAAGTGGGAGCACAATAAAACAGGCGGAGCCCCTCAATGCAGGAAGAGATCAGAGCACCATCTTTAAATGGCACCTCGATCTCTAGACCTCTCAACGAGGGATGAACCAATGTGATATCCTGTACACTCACAGTCTACCTAGAACAGGGGTGGGCAAACTACGGCCCGCGGGCCGCATGCGGCCCGCCAAAGGTATTTCTGCGGCCCACCAAGTCATTAAAAAAAAAAAAGAAAAAAATTTTTTTTTTAAATTTTTTTTTTTTTTTTTTTTAAATTTTTTTTAAGGTTAATGGGGGGGGGGCTGTTGGGTTACTTACTGGTATAGGGTGGATACGTTGACTTGAGTAGGATGATCATTGCTCGGCACAACGTCGAGGGCCAAAGGGCCTGTTCTGTGCTGTACTGTTCTATGTTCTATATGAGGCGCCCAGAATCATAACCGGGTGAAGTAATTATTTTACTTAATATACTATGCGGCCCTTTGTGAATTGTAAATTTCTGAATGTGGCCCTTGCACGGAAAAGTTTGCCCACCCCTGACCTAGAATATATGATGTATTGCTGCACTCGACTTTCTTTTCTGAAGGAAAATTATATAAGGATTAATATATCTCTCGGGGTTTTATAAAATCTTTTCTTGATCTTAAATAAAGTTTTATTGTTCATTGGGCATGGGTGGGGGGGCGGAATAAAATAAAATAATCTCTCTCTCCCTGTAACTTTACCACTCTCTAATATTTTATTGTCCTCTCATTCTGTTGTCTTCCAACGTATTCCCTTTTTTCACCCTCAAAGATGCATTCTCTGCTGTGTTGCCCTTAAAGGGACAATCACAACACCCTCTCTTCCTGTTAAGCTTTCTCTTGTCACATCTGTGTGTCTCTACATGATTCTAGTTTTTTCCCTCTTTCCTTTTCCTTCCCTCTTTCTACATTTCCCCTTCCTGCCTGCGCTTTGTGTGCCTCTCCAAACCTTTTATTTTGATTTTCCATTCTCTGTTCATAAGCCACACCTTGGGCGGGATTCTCCCGCAACTGGCTGGATGGCCCTACGCCGGTGCCAAGAGCGGCGCAAACCACTCCGACATCGGGCCGTCCGGAAGTTGCGGAATCCTCTGCACTTTCAGGGGCTAGACCAGCTCCGGAGGAGTTGGCGCCGTGCCAACTGGCGCTGAAGGGCCGGCATGAATTGGAGCATGCGCAGGGCCGCCGGCATGGTTCCATGCATGCGCAGACCGGCCAGCGTGTTTCCTGCGCATGCACAGGGGCGTCCCTCTGTAGGGCTCTGCCATGACCGGCATGGAAGCCCCCCCCCCCCCCGCCCGAAGCCGGATCCCCCCGCGCCCCCGAAGATCCCGCTAGACGGCTGACAAGCCAGGTCCCGCCATGATGGACCATGTCCATTTCACGCCGGCGGGACTGGCCAGGAAACGACGTCCGCATGACCCATCTGGGCCTGGAGAATTGCCGGGGGGGGGCCACTGTCAACGACCCCTGACCGCCGCGGCGTAAACCTCGCCCCCGCCCAAAAAACAGCACCGGAGAATATGGCAGCCGGCATCGGAGCGGGGATTCACGCCGCGCCCCCCCCCCCCCCCCCCCCCGGGATTCTCCGACCCGGCGGGGGTCGGAGAATTCCGCCCCTTTTGTTTTTCTCTTCCTCTCACGCTCGACATGCCCTTGGGGCCAGACTTACCATTATGATTGATGCTGCCATAATATAAAGAAAGGGAGGAGATCTCAAGTTCTAGGGACTGGAGTTTAATGCTCGGACTTGAGAGAAAGTGGGGAGCTTGCAATGGAAGGAATTGAGGCCAAAGACTTGGTTTGTGACACACCTCTACTCTGGTTGTGTGAGTTCTTTATATCATTGTTACATTAGATACGAAACCACAACCTTGAGAAGTCCAGACCCATCTGAAAGCAGTTGCTACATTGCTTTGTAAAATCTGGGCCTGGTAGTCGTGTAAGGCAGAGCAGAAAATCAAATATTAATTGGAGGAGAAGGAAGGATCACCTTAACTATTCAATTTCTCCATCAGGAGTGCAGTATGGCAGCAGTGTGCATTATCTACAATATGCACTGCAATAATTCACCAAGAATTCTTTGACAACACCTTCCAAACTGATGACCTCTACAGCCTAGAAGGTCAAGGGCAGCAGATCAGGGCCAGGAAGAGAAATCATGGGCCCTGGTGCTTCTTTTGTTTCCTGGCCCCTTATCCCTTCCACCCTCACCCCGTCCATTTTAAACCTTCCCCATCAATCATGCATTATATTTTTTCCCCTTTCAAGATTCACTAATCAATTCACCAAACAATCGCAGAAAGGTCCTAGTAAAATGATAACTCCGATTCTTGGTACCTAGTTACAAATATTATCCGATATATATATGCAGCATGGGTCATTAACATTAAGAGCAGAAACTATTTAATGCAGCGTTAGTTTGTGAGTGCCCTAAAACTGACCCCGCCGTGACTATTAAACAAACCAGAAACTGCAAATTTTACTTCAACAGCAGTGCGCAGTACTATTAATTTGACAGGAAAATATCCCATTAGTTATTTATAACACTGTGCAGATGATAATACTGATTTTGGTGACTGCCTCAGCCTTCATTAACATGTTCAGCACATTGCAACATATGGACACAGTGACAGTGAATTCATATTTTTGGGAAGATTCAACATTTGCAATCCAGATAAACTGCACAGGCTTTTTTCCATTCTGCAGAAGTAGATGAAGACTTTCTTCTGCCTGGGTGCAATATACTATTTAATATAATTATTTCATATGAGGGGTGTAATTGGATTCTATTTTATCGATAATCAGCCAGAAGATCCCCCACCCCGGCAGCCAATGGAGAGCTGCCACTGCCACCTGACAACATGCCATGGGGAGGTGTTGAAACAACACCGCTCCAGGGAAAACACTGCTGGATTGACAGCTCTTGCTCAGTGATCTACTCTGTCAATTGCACAATGCAATCTGGGACCACTTGACCCCAATATCTCTAGCCCTGAGAAGCACAAAAACAATTCTTCAATAAATTGGATCCCCGACTGTCAGAACTATAAAATATCTGCAGCAGAAGCAACTACTAATCTCAGTCAGTGCTAAAGCCTATTTCCTAGAAAATGTCCTCCTCAATTAGAAAATTCTCTAATTGCTGACCGTTTTCAATTCCCAGTTTTTTACAAGAGCACTCCATTCCTTATAAAATAAATCTGATGCTACTTTAAGTTATTTGTCCCTGTCTGCTCCCCGTTCTCCTCCACACTGAATGGCTACCCAGGAAAATAGCCTAGTTTGTTTAATAGCCATGATGGTTATTCCTCTTGCCTGCTTGAATAGTTTCATGTGGAAAATAGTCACTAGCAGTTTAGGACGCTTATGGATTAATTTCCGCACATTCATTAATCTGGTTACCTCACAAGGTGGAGTTTGCACTTTCTCCCCGATTCTGCGTGGGTTTCCTCCGGGTGCTCCGGTTTCCTCCCACAGTCCGAGGATGTGCAGGTTAGGTGGATTGGCCATGCTAAATTGCCCTTTTGTGTTACGGGGATAGGGTGGAGTTGTGCGACTTAAGTGTGATGCTCTTTCCAAGAGCCGGTGCTGACTAGATGGGCCGAATGGCCTCCTTCTACAATGTAGGGATTCTATGAATGCTATGAAAGTGGCAGAAGTATAAACCAGGTACTGCAGAACACTATAAAGACCCTTAAAAACAATAATAACAATAATACCTTGTATCTACATAACAACCTGCAAAACTTGCCAATCACTTTAAAGAGGTAGAATCAGAAATAAACCGATGTCAAGTCAGAAAAGGGAATATTAGAGGACTGGTTCAAACTGGTGGGATTTAATGAGACCCTTAATGATAGAAAGGGAAGTGGTGAGGTGACAGGGGTTTAGAGTGAAAACTTCAGATCATGGGGGTCTCAGTGGCTGAAGTTATGCTCACCAAGGGGCAGCAGGGTAGCATGGTGGTTAGCATAAATGCTTCACAGCTCCAGGGTCCCAGGTTCGATTCCCGGCTGGGTCACTGTCTGTGTGGAGTCTGCACGTCCTCCCCCTGTGTGCGTGGGTTTCCTCCGGGTGCTCCGGTTTCCTCCCATAGTCCAAAGATGTGCGGGTTAGGTGGATTGGCCATGCTAAATTGCCCGTAGTGTCCTAATAAAAGTAAGGTTAAGGGGGGGTTTGTTGGGTTACGGGTATAGGGTGGATACGTGGGTTTGTGTAGGGTGATCATGGTTCGGCACAACATTGAGGGCCGAAGGGCCTGTTCTGTGCTGTACTGTTCTATGTTCTAAGGGTTGGTTGAGGAAGGGAGAGATGCACATAAAATAGATTTGAAGGAAGCAGAAGTTAGAAATGGGGACGTCAAGACAGATGAATGAATTCTCCAGGCCTGCGGAGGTGGAACCTGCCGTGTAGGAGGTGGCAAGCCAGCCAAAAATCCATTGGTTTTCAGTGGGAACAGACAATCCCAGTGGTTTGTGGGCGGAGCTGGAAAATCCCAGCCATGAAAAATGAGTCTTGGAATTTACTGAGTATTTGCATTAAAAGATCGAAAGTTCAGGTCTTACAAGGTGCATGGTAAAGAGGCTGTGGGTTAAATATCCAGAAGGGTTTGCGAGTTCACCTTTGCTACATTTGGTAGAAGTGCTACAGAAACCCAGCAGATGGCATAGACCCTAAACCTAACCCGCGTTATGCTCCTCGTGGTCAATGTGGGAGTTCAAGGATGTGGCCGATGCCCCTGACTCCTTCATGTGCGGGAAGTGTGTCCAACTTCAGCTCCTGTTAGGCCGCTTGATGGCTCTGCGGATGAACTCACTTTGGAGCATCCGCGATGCTGTGGAGGTCGTGGATAGCATGTTTAGTGAATTGGTCACACCGCAGATTAGGATTGGTGAGGGAGACAGGGAATGGGTGACCAAAAGGCAGAGAAAGAGAAGGAAGGCAGTGCAGGTGTCCCCTGCGGTCATCTCCCTCCAAAACAGGTATACCGTTTTGGATACTGTTGGAGGAGATGACTCACCGGGGAAGGCAGTAGTAGCCAAGCTCATGGCACCGTGGCTGGCTCTGCTGCACAGAAGGGCGGGCAAAAGACTGGCAGGGCTATAGTCCTAGGGGATTCAATCGTAAGGGGAGTAGACAGGCATTTCTGTGGTAGAAAATGAGACTCCTGAATGGTATGTTGCCTCCCGGGTTAGGAATGTCTCAGATCGGCTGCAGGACACACTGAAGGGGGAGTTGCTGTGGTGCATATAGGCACCAACAATATAGGTAAAAAAACAGGATGAGGTCCTACAATCAGAAGTTAGGGAGTTAGGAGATAAGTTAAAAAGTAGGACCTCAAAGGTAGAAATCTCAGAATTGCTACCAGTGCCACGAGACAGTCAGAGTATAAATTCAACAATAGTCAGAATGAATACATGGCTTGAGAGATGGTGCAGGAGGGAGGGGTTCAGATTTTTGGGACATTGGAACCGGTTCTGGGGCCTGTGGGACCATTACAAATCGGATGATCTACATCTGGGCAAGACTGGAACCAATGTCCTTGGGGGTGCTTTTGCTCACACTGTTGGGGAGGTTTTAAACTAATGAGGCAGGGGGATGGGAACCAGATTAGGAAGTTAGAGGTCAGTAAAGAGGCAGCAACTAAAGCCAGTAAGGTACTAGATAATAAACTCAATGTGACTAAGGGGAAGAGTAGACAGGGACGAGATGATGAACGCAAAGGGACAGATGGTCTGAGGTGCATTTGTTTTAATGCGAGGTGTAGCAGGTAAGGCAGATGAACTTAGGGCTTGGATTAGTACCTGGGAATATGATGTTATTGGTATTACTGAGACTTGGTTGAGGGTAGGGCAAGACTGGCAATTAAATATCCCAGGGTATAGATGCTTCAGGAGGGATAGAGAGGGAGGTAAAAGGGGTGGAGGAGTTGCATTACTGGTCAGAGATGATATCACAGCTGTGATTAAGGAGGGCACGATGGACGATTCGAGCACTGAGGCAATATAGGTAGAGCTAAGAAATAGGAAGGGTGCAGTAACATTGCTGGGACTTTACTACAGGCCTCCCAAAAGCGAGCGTGACGTAGAGGTACAACTATGTAGACAGATTATAGAAAAACCTAGGAGCAATAGGGTGGTCGTGAAGGGAGATTTTAACTTCCCCAACATTGAATGGGACTCATGTAGTGTTGGAGGGGTAAATGGAGCAGAATTTGTAAGGAGCATCCAGGAGAGTTTTTTAGAGCAGTAGTCCAACTTGGGAAGGGGCCATACTGGACCTCGTATTGGGGAATGATGGTTGAATTTTCAGTCAGTGATTACTTTGGGAATAGCGATCACAATTCCGTAAGTTTTAGAATACTCATGGACAAAGACGAGAGTGGTCCTAAAGGAAGAGTGCTAAATTGGGGAAAGGCCAAGTATAACAAAATTCGGCAGGAGCTAGGGAATGCGGATTGGGAGCAGTTGTTTAAGGTAAATCCACATTTGAAATGTGGGAGTATTTTAAGAGAAGGTTGATTAGAGTGCAGGACAGATATGTCCCTGTGAAAATGAGGGATAGAAATGGCAAGATTAGGGAACCATGGATGATGGGTGGAATTGTGAGACTAAGATGAAAAAGGAAGCATACATAAGATCTAGACGACTGAAAACTGATGAAGCTTTGGAGGAATATTGGGAAAGTAGGACAAATCTCAAACGCGCAATAAAGAGGGCTAAAAGGGGTCATGAAATATCTTTGGCTAACAGGGTTAAGGAAAATTCCAAAGCCTTTTACTCGTATATAAGGAGCAAGAGGGTAACTAGAGAAAGGATTGGCCCACAATCCAAAAGAGGGAATTTATGCGTGGAGTCAGAGGAAATAGGTGAGATTCTTAATGAGTACTTTGCATCGGTATTCACCAAGGAGAAGGACATGATGGATGTTGAGGCTAGGAATGGATGTTTAAATACTCTAGGTCAAATCGGCATAAGGAAGGGGGAAGTTTTGGGTATTCTAAAAGACATTAAAGTGGACAAGTCCCCAGGTCTGGATGGGATCTATCCCAGGTTACTGAGGGAAGCGAGGGACAAAATAGATGAGGCCTTAACAGATACCTTTGCAGCATCCTTGAGCACGGGTCAGGTCCCGGAGGACTGGAGAATTGCTAATGTTGTCCCTTTGTTTAAGAAGGGTAGCAGGGATAATACAGGGAATTATAGACCTGTGAGCTTGACGTCAGTGGTAGGCAAACTTTTGGAGAAGATACTGAGGGATAGGATCTATTCACATTTGGAAGAAAATAGACTTATCAGTGATAGGCAGCATGGTTTTGTGCAGGGAAGGTCATGTCTTACAAACCTAATAGAATTCTTTGAGGAAGTGACAAAGTTAATTGATGAGGGAAGGGCTGTAGATGTCATATACATGGCCTTCAGTAAGGCGTTTGATAAAGTTTCCCATGGCAGGTTGATGGAAAAAGTGAAGTCGTATGGGGTTCAGGGTGTACTAGCTAGATGGATAAATAACTGGCTGGGGAACAGGAGACTGAGAGTTGTGGTGGAAGGGAGTGTCTCAAACTGGAGAAAGGTGACAAGTGGTGTTCCACAGGGATCCGTGCTCGGACCACTGTTGTTTGTGATATACATAAATGATCTGGATGAAGGTATAGGTGGTCTGATTAGCAAGTTTGCAGATGATACTAAGATTGGTGGAGTTGCAGATAGCTGGATGACTGTCAGAGAAAACAGCAAAATATAGATAGATTGGAGAGTTGGGCAGAGAAATGGCAGATGGAGTTCAATCCAGGCAAATGTGAGGTGATGCATTTTGGAAGATCTAATTCAAGAGCGGACTATACGGTCAATGAAAGAGTCCTGGGGAAAATTGATGTTCAGAGAGATCGGGAGTTTAGGTCCATTGTACCCTGAAGGTGGCAATACAGGTTGATAGAGTGGTCAAGAAGGCATACAGCATGCTTGCCTTCATTGGACGGGGTATTGAGTACAAGAGTCGGCAGGTCATATTACAGTTGTATAGGACTTTGGTTATGCCCCATTTGGAATACTGCATGCAGTTCTGGTCGCCACATTACCAGAAGGATGTGGATGCTTTAGAGAGGGTGCAGAGGAGGTTCACCAGGATGTTGCCTGGTATGGAGGGTGCTAGCTATGAAGAAAGGTTGAGTAGATTAGGATTGTTTTCGTTGGAAAGACGGAGGTTGAGGGGGGACCTGATTGAGGTAACAAAATTATGAGAGGTATGGACAGGGTGGATAGCAACAAGCTTTTTCCAAGAGTGGGGGTGTCAATTAGAAGGGGTCACGATTTCAAGGTGAGAGGGGGAAAGTTTAAGGGAGATGTGCGTGGAAAGTTTTTTACGCAGAGGGTGGTGGGTGCCTGGAACGCTTTGCCAGTGGAGGTGGTAGAGGCTGGCACGATGGCATCTAGACAGATGTATGAACGGGCGGGGAACAGAGGGAAGTAGATCATTGGAAAATAGGCGACAGGTTTAGATAAAGGATCTGGATCGGCGCAGGCTGGGAGGGCCAAAGGGCCTGGGCCTGTGCTGTAATTTTCTTTGTTCTTTGTTCAATCCAGAGCTCCCACGTAAATTCAACTTCTTTAAAGTTACTATGCGTTTGCCGTGAACTTTTTAATGCGCGTGCATCTAAACGGGACCACACATGGGATTCTTAGACTACATGAACTTTAGATACAATGCAACATAAATTGGTGCGAAATAGACTGGAAAGAATAATTTTTGCATTAAAATGCAATCAAAATGAATCATCCTGACTGCTTCTCTGAGGTCTATTGGAGAAAGCGGTGCTGCTGTGTGGTCCCAACTACTGGTCAACGGGAATCATTGTACTCCTTGGAAAAATATGTTGAGGAATAATCGGTTTACAATCAGCCACCAGACCATATGTAGAAAGAAAGAAGCTATTAAATTCTAAGTACAGTGCAAAAATGAAATTCTACAGTAAAGAGGCTTGTTCTTTATAATAATTACTGGAGCCACTTTGATCACATACACAAAAACAATCTTCGAAAAAAATGCTCATTTCCCTTTGATACAGAATGTTTATGGATATTTTCTGCATGTGTGATCAAAGAACCAGGTCAAACTATGTTTTCTTGTGTTGTTAATCAATTTGAAATTTATGAGGGGCTGAAATATGCACAACATACAGCAGCCATTATAGCCCGACATACAGCTTCATGATCAAATGAAGGGAACCAATGTACTGGTGGTACAGTTACGTGCAGTTTAACAAACTGGATGCATAGACATTTAGAGGTACAGAATACTGCTTCGAAGTTATGATTGACGCTTTTTGTTCTACTCTCTGGCTAATGCAAAACAACAATAACAAAGTCAATGTACAAATTGGACAGCTTATTAAAAACAGTCAGTACTGTTCTGATGCTCTCTCTCTACATGCTATTTAGTGATGGGAATTTCTGGGTTGCAAGCCAATTCTTACAAACTAAGTGGGCAGCCTGAGGTATTGTATTCACTGCAGAAACAGAAGGTAACTGTGATTTATAATTTGTTTTTATTAAATTTAATTTCTGATGCATTGAAATTAACTTTGTTATCACCCAAAATATGGTCCCAACACCAGCTATACTTTCCTTTTCTCATTTCTGTTTGTGAGTTCCATCAACAAAGGTGGCCCAGTGCTCACTGCTACTGCTTTTTGCAACTCCCTTTCTTCTCCAACTCTGACTTTTCAGTCTTTAAATTCCTGTAATTATCCAATCACTGGCAACAAAAACTGCAGGATGCATCTCCAGGAACAGGAGCGGAAAATTTCGCAAGATCTCCCAAATCGCATTTCACGCTGATATTAACCCTTGATGTGATTGTCCTCTTCCCCCGTCAGTGATGGGGCGTATGCCCCGACGTTCAACATTAGAAACATCATTTGAATACATTAATATCTAATTATCAGGCCTTTATGCCTGAATCATCACCCCAACTTTGTCAGAAAATCCATCCATGTCACTGTGCAGACATAACGGCGTGAATCATAACTGGTCACTAGGGTCAGTGCATCGCTCAGGGGGAGAAGGTCTTACCCATGCACTGCCAGAGATTCCAGATGAACTGCATTGCACTGGGACAGACTTTAAAAATGGTGTCCGGATCTTCGAGAAAATACGTTGCAGGTGGGGTGGGCAAATCAGAGGCCGCTGCGCCAGCATTACATCGTGGGACCCGCCCCTTAAGTTTTTTTTTTCTACATCCAGCTCTATAAGCTTCAACGCTGCTTTTCCTGCCTGCTGTCGGCCTTTGCCGAATTCGGGGAAAATTCCACCTATTGATTTCCCTGTCAGTGCAATATTCCCTCGGGCACTTCAGAGAGGACACCTCCAGGAGAAATGATTCCCATCACACACCACTTCTGTGGTAAGGAAGTGCTGGTTGTAATTTAATACCGAACGGCATTTGAACAGCTAAACATTTCAGCACCCAAATGATAACTTGGGGTTACAGGGGTCAGACCCAAATGATCTGCAATTCACTCTCAAACACTTTAAACCTTAATTAGAGATTATCATTTTACATAAAACAAACCGAAACTCTGAACTTGTTCATACCACAAGCCAGAATCAAACTTGCTTCCAACAATAAGATGCTTTCTGATATTCTTCGTCTATCTATATTGTTATGGAATTGAGGGCTCAGAGAAAGTGGACCTGGGGCAGGATTTGTCCTACTGGCTTCTGAACCCCATTGTCAGGACTAAATGGGGTCAGAGGCCAATGCTATGGTATGGATTCTCACTGAAAAAAATGGCAGGATTCCTGACCCCATTCCCAGGGTTTCTAATTTTCTGAAGTGCCTTTTAAGAATGTGGGCTGGTTTGTGTTGTGAGCCTGCACCCTGCACTCCCGATCCGGCCAGCTCCACGTGGCCATGGGCATATCCTCGACCTCCCCAATTTTCATGGAGTCTGGAAAGCTTTTCAGAGTCATGGTTCACGGCACCTCAGAGGTGTCATGACATAGTGTGCATGAGGTAAATTCAAAGATCCTCCTCATACCACGAATATACCAAGGTATTCCAACCCCCTTTGGCCATTCATGCCCCTTATGCCAAGCTATGGCACTTCCATGCCCACTATATACTGTATAGAATCAATTAACTCTATAGTGACAGTAGAATGTGTAAAGAAAAGCATTTAAAATGTTATTCATTGCTAAATTCTCAATCTTTAAAAAAACTCAATGGCAATTATTCAGATTCTTTATAGTATCAGTAGTTGAAACTGCATGCATTTGAAAATTCTTTATCTTGAGTGAATAAATAAACATTGTGAAATTGACAGTATAGATCACAGAGCCAGAACTGTCAATCAAGTGATATTTCTCTGAGGCTCAGCTGTTTCAACAAGCTAATGCATCAGCTAACTGTATGCTTGGCTGAGAGCACAGAAATCCTTTTGAGTAGGGCGATTTAAACAGCCTGTCTCCAGACCTATTTCCCCTGTGGCTACTGTCAAACTGGGCCAACTGGCCTCAATGCAGCCGCACCCACCCCATAAAATGAAAATCCTGTCCTGGTAGGCAGTTTCTACTGAGGTATGCAGGCCGAGCTGAGAATTATCCCTGTTTCTTCTACCCACCTCGAGGGTGCAAATTCAGCTTTTGATGAGAAATGGCCACTCATCTGTTATTTTCCCCAAATTGTCCAATTACTGGGCAAAGTGCGGGATTGCCATTCAAATAGGAACAGAGGCTCTCAAAACTGAAGAGCCAATAGGAGGCTGTCCAGCTTGCGAGCAGCAGAATGGTACGGCAGGCTTGTGTGATAGAGGTCACCCAAAATGGAGGCACCCACTCTCCAACCTTTTCAAATCTGAAGTAATCTTCAGCAGCTTGGACACCATTGTACATTGGGTGGGGAGGGGTATGGTTAACCCCTGTACAGGGCGGTCCGTGGCTGTTGTTGAACCCAGGAGGGCCAGGGGTGCCTCTGAGCTTACCTGCAAGCCCCCCTGATCTGCCAGCTCAGGCAAAAAATATGTTCCCTGCCACCTTTGGGGATCTGGAGGCCAAGTGGAAAATCCCGGTTGGCCTCCAGCAATAGGCCTCAATAGACCTTTAATAAGTTCAATTAAATCCAGTGTTCACTGACACGCTCCAAGGTGCTCATGCCCATCAGCCTGCAGTAAATTCCCAGTATACCTGATGATCACAAAACAGAATTAGAAACCCTACACTAAATGGAACAAAGTTCAACGCTTCTTTCCGTGCTACTGTATGGGACAAAACAAAAGGCCACACACATGTTAAAATAAATATTCACATTCCTAATGCTAACCAGACCAACCTCGCCAGTTTGCAACAACCAGTAGCATTGACCCTTCAGTCCATCATTACTTTCAATTTATATTTCATTACTGTCAGCGCAAATTATATAATCCCTTGTCATTCGGTAAGGATAAACTCCAACCCACTGTTTTAGAACATTTTGCAAATGCTCGTGGAAATTTATGACTGCTCTATGGAACCCTATTGTGAGTATTTTTCTGCAACTTCCATAGGAGAAATATTATCGAAATAGTGAAAGATGCATCTCACTAAAATATTTTATTGCATTTCCTGCAAAGTTATATCTGTTTTATTGTTATAAATGGTTTGCCAAGAAAGGCCAAAGATTACAAATGTTATTACATCATATATGATTTAATACCAGGATTTTATGGGGCAAATTCAAAATCCTTTTGGGCATTTTAATAAGCGATGCTAACAATATGTGCTGACTTGGCTGGATACCAATCAGCCGTAATCGTGTCACGTCAGGTGATGGAAAATCAAATCTATCTTGATTCATTTATTTTCAGTTTTATCCTCTCAGCCCTGAAACTTTGTATGTTTATTTCTATTGCAGTTCTTAAGTTTTGTTGCTATGGCAGCAAAATGAGATTATATAAATCTGACTCCTGTTTACAGGCTCCATTTTAACACCACTCATTTTATTATAAGAGCATCATCTGTTGTAAGTATGAACAATTCCCACATCTAATTACAACCAGGATTTCAGGGTCATTAAACAAAATACATTTGCATCAGCAAGAGTGGAAATGGAGACTAAAATCACAGAGCTTCAGCCATGAACCTGCATTTGATTTTCTTTCCTTTCTCTCCCATCGTTTCCTCCTTGACCTTCTTTTTGATCTTGTACAAGCTTATCTCTGAGTTTTAAAATAAGGGGAGGACAGAATATTAACAATTTTGGTGGGCAGGAAAAATCTGACTGGTGTGAGGCAACCCTTTTCATAGACAATTCCATGTGACATTAGTACAACAGTCCGCCAGTTACACTTTAGGTTGATAAACACAAGGAATGTTAGATTGGGTTAAAAAAAGTACCTTTAAAAAGGAGCTTGGCTTTTTTTCTCCACAGTGTGCTCAAAATGATTGAATACCATCAATGCCTTCCAATTTAACTTTTTGACCTTGAAATTATGCTACACCAAGATCAACACACAAATATTTAATGCTAAGCCAACATGTCAAACACTCATACGTTAATCTCCACACAGCACAATTATTTAGACCCTTATCTTCACTGTGCTGCTGATTGCATCAAAATAAAATCTTACCCCTTCAGGAGGAATTATTTTTCTAAAAAAAAAAATGGGGAGATGACAGAATTCAGAGTTTGGGAGATTCATACATAAAACATGAGGCCTATTTTTAGGATGCTGCTGATGGTGATGCAGTATAAATAAACAGACTTAATTAAGAACATATCTATTTCTACCAAACATAGTACGTGAAGTCTACCACTTCAAAAATAGAAAAGCTATGAAAGTTATTAAATTAGTCATAATGAAAATAGGGATAGTTTGAAGTTACACTATTGCTTTCCTAATGATCTGTGCTGGCAACTTTTGCAAAGTATTCACTTCAGAGCCAATTTAAAAAGGTTATCTGAAGCTAAAATTATTATAATATTTAGAAGGAAGTTATTTTATGATTTTGTGACCCGCATGGCAAGAGTTAGTTAAATTAATCCTGAGCAGGCAGTTGCGTAAAACTGGCGCAAGGATTATAAAGCTTCATTTACTGTACAATTAAAATAAGGAAAATGTGGACTGTGTCAGAAGCTAATACGCGATTCATTTCAGGTGTACATCTTAAAAGGTTCTGCTATGAATTGCAACCTAGGCATTATCACTGGCCTAATCTGCATCACCTTTCTTTGCTGGCTCGGCAATCATGGTTCGTGGTTTGTTAAATAATACATGTGATTCTCTTTTAAAATGTCAACCTTTAGTCCCAACCCCACTGCAGTAGCCCTTGTGATGTTGATTTTCCCTGACAAGATTCCATTACAATTGACTGCCCAGCAAGTAAACCTGTAGATCAGGAGCAAGTGAGTGTTTTTTTCGTCTTCAGCTGGTGTCCTTCTGCCTTTCCAGAGCAGTATTCTCTGTTTCCTGAGGGTTAAGATTATGTTGTAAAATAATTTTTACTTTAGTGGCAGATTGAGCTGTCTGTCAGACACTATGTAGTTCTTCTGTCACCAGTTACACTTAGAAATATAAATCTCCTCACTCCGCACGTTCCAGTGGCAGTGGAGATCTACTTTTCATGGCTCTTGTGAACTGCTGCTTTGCTGACTGCCCCCACTGCTGCCTTGTTCATCAGGAAACTGACTGGACAGACCAACTACAGGCTATTCTCCTGAACCAGTGCATTGTAAATTGCAACGGCACCTTTTACAGGCATATAACTAAAGCAGAGTTATATATTTATGAAATGAGAGAACTTCCATTTATATATCACCTTTCACCACCTCAAGACCTCCCAAGGCATTTTACAGTCAATGAAGCACTTTGGAAAGGTCATCACTGCTGTAATATGGGAAGTTTATGCTACTTTTTAAATCAAAAAAGATTGTGTTTTGACAGGCACATAAATATTCATAGATTATTGTATTTTGTGTCTGTGGTTGGATGGAAAGAGGGCAAGAGGTTAAAATGATCACAGGGCCAAGGATGATTATACTGTGGGAGAAAAGGCCATCAGCCTGAGATTTAAAAGAAAACAGCTTAATGCAGTGACTTCCGGAGGAACTCCCTATTTTCAAACTTTATCTGAACTCCCTGTTTTTCAATCAACCTTGCACAGCATTTTCACATTGTAATCAGGATTTAATGAGCAGCATTCAAGCCATCAACAGCCACTGCAACTCCCCTTTGTGATTGTTAGTGTGAGATCTTTTAAAAGAAATATTAAATCTGGTGAATGCAACGTGAATTTTTACACCAATTTCCCCCTTTGAAACTTAGGGGTATTTTCGGATCCTGCTGAGAGTTGCAACAGAAGTGGAAATTATTTTAACCATTTTGAGTTTCATACTAATGGGAGGACAGGAATTGAAGTTCACGTTCCCACATTCCAGGAACTGGGCTTGCCACACACTGTTTTGAAAAGAGAATATCAATGTGGATTTTTCCATCCTGATGTTAAGGTGGCGAGAATGGAATGTCGTGGTTGCTGCATGAGGCAGCTGTCTCCTGAGAGTAGCACCTCTAAATATGTCCAATGAGCCCCCCCCCCCCCCCCCCCCCCCCCGAGTCCAGATTCCCTGGCATGAGAGATTACACTTCCATCTGTCATCAGCCATTCTAAGGCTGCAACCAACATTGAAAGTATTAGAGCCATTCTCATGTAAACAGATTCACAGGGTCCGATTTTGAGTCCACATGCGCAGAAACGGTGACGCGGACACTTGCGAGAGTCGAGAAACTGGATTCTGTCGGCGAGATCTCGCTCCCCGATTTTCCCCACCCCTCGCCGGTGACATAACAATGTTTGATGCATTTAGATGCATTTTAATGCATCTGTGTATTATTTTTAAAAGAAATTTAGAGTACCCAATTTTTTTTCCCAATTAAGGGATAATTTAGCGCGGCCAATCCACCAACACTGCACATCTTTGGGTTTTGGGGTCGAATCCCATGCAAACACGGGGAGAATGTGCATATTGCACACGGACAGTGGCCCAGAGCCAGGAACGAACCTGGGACCTCGGCGCCGTGCTGCCTGTATCTGCATATTATTAAAGGGTCTAGTCACATGTTCCCGTTCACTGAATATTGAAACCTTGACGCCATGATATTCACAACAGCTTTGTGAAGACTAGAAACAATCGAGGGATTCCCGCTGGGTGTGCCAATGTAAGACAGCCCTCGGAAGTGCCCGGACACTCTTTCTTCCCCCCCCCCCCCCCAGGTTGGCACTGCCAGGTGGGCAATTTGGCAGTGACAATCAGTGCCAACCTGGAAGTGCTAGTCTGTACCAACCTGTGCCAGGGAGCAGTGCCAGAGTGAGCCCTCTGGGGAGCCCTACCCGGGTTGGGGGGAGGGTTGCGCGCAAGACCTTTGAAGGAGGGCACTTGAAGTGGCAGTGACGGGACAGCAAGCAGTGATGGGGACGGCGGTGAAGAGCGAGGGCCTGGCAGTAAGGGGGGAGGGGAGATCTGGCAGTGAAGGGGATGGACCTGTCGGTGAAGAGCGATCGTCTGGAAATGAGGGCGGAGGGGCTACCCGGCTGTGGGGGGCGGGGCGGGGGGGGGGGGAAGAGTGCTTGCAGAAACACTGCCGCTGGTTGTGGTAGGGTGAGGAAATGCATTAGTGGTTGTGCCGTAAGGGGGTGGGGAGCCCCTGATAATTGTGTCAGCGGCAGGAGGGGAGGGGGGGGGGGGGGGAGCGATGAAAGCACAGGTACCTATGGTGTTTGGGTGGAGTTCACCTTGCTGTCTCTAGCAGGCCCTGACTTCAACTGAAGATGCAAAGCAGACGTCCTAATTTTATTATCAGATTTATGATCTGGGACGCGATTTAATGGAATAGTTTCCATGTGTGGTCACGAGCGGGAACTGCCGCGAGCTTCCCAACGTTCGGCCCGGCGAGGCCATCACAGGTGTCACATGTTAATTGAACCACTTAATGAGGCCCCACAAGCTTCACGCTGCAAATGATGGTCCCGCCAGCTGATTCACCAAGACCGTACCTGCCAGCTCCCTGCTAACAAGGAAGAGCAGCACTTAAACTGATTCTGCAGAGCAAACCCCACACAGCTCGCAGCTATGTCTACGAGATGACCAGCCTCACGATTCAGGGATGCCAACCTGGCCACATTGCTAGACGCAGCCGAGATCAGACAGGATGGCTTGTTCCCCGAAGGGGCTCAGAGGGTCACCCACAGGGCAGCCAGTGCTGCCTGGGAGGAAGTGGTAGCGGTCATCAGCTCGGGGAGCATCACCAGGAGGACTGGTGCCATACGATGCTCATCAACCTGCACCGGGCCGCAGGGGTGGGTTGGCAGCACCACCCTGCCACGAGCATGTGGCTGGCACTGCCTCCACCTAGCACTGTAGTGTGCCCCAACCACCCATGTCCAGCAGTGCCATCCATGCTGGCCCCATTTCCCCCCCCCCCCCCCCCCCCACCACCCCCTCCCCACACGCGCAGTCATGATGCCCCTCTGCAGGAGAAGTTGGGCCACAACAGATGGGGGAGAGACCAGATTGGCAGCGAGGCCCCTCCTCAACCCCTACGAAGAATGTGCTGTGGAGGTCACAGGGTGGCCGAGGACAGATCTGTCACAGACGTAGAGATTGGAGTATGGGGCAGAGGTCAGGATCCACCGGGCCCGACCCAAATGGACTGCCAGACGTGAGTTGTTATTGCCATACAGAACGACCCATCCCTCCCACTGACCACATGTCGATTGTCCCGCAAGATCTCCATCTGATGGTGCGAGCCCATTTGGGGTGGTTCCAGTCACAAGTGGGGCATTGCCAGGGCACTTCAGAGTCAGTCAGTGACGATCATCGGCAAGGGCGTCAACACCATGCTGCAGACATTGCGGAGCCGCCAGGGCTGGCAGAACCAGATGATGCAGGGGTACCCGGGGCTCTGTCCAGTTGCCTCCTATCCTGAGGTGAACCCCAGGGACCTATGTGCACAGACCGGGAGGAGGGGGCACTGGGTGCCAACTCAAAGCCACCCTACGGACTGGTGACAGAGGCCACCAGCTCCCCCGATGCACTTGAGGGGTGTAGAACAACAGGTCAGGAGAAGGGCAAGGGAGGGCGTTCACAGGGCCAAGGGAGGGGCGATCGGTGAGGATAGTAGGCCTCAGAGGAGGCATCGTGCAAAGGTGGGGGTGGGGGTAGGGTAGAATGCTGGTTACAGCAGGTCAAATGTAGGGATGGTCAGGACAAAGAAGACAACGGTGGTCATCTTGGATGGCCCCCAGACAAAGGGAAACCCTGGATGAGTATGGCTGACCCCACAGGAGGGGTGGGCCGAAACCCCCCACTAGTATAGTCACCTGGAACGTCAAGGGACAATGGCCCAGTGAAAAGATCCAGAGTCTTCAACCATCTGAAAAGTCTGAAGGCCGACATAGTCTCCCCCCAAAGGGGCACATTTGAGGGAGAAGGACTGACTGAGGGTAAGAAAGAGATGTACTAAGCATGTTATGGGACAAGAGCCTGGGGGGGGTCATACTGCTCAGTAAGAGGACAACATTTAAGTGATGAATATGGTGACAGACCCAAGGGGACGGTATGTAATGGTCAGCGGTGTCCTGGAAGGACACATGGAGGTTCACACAGATGAGGGAGAAAGAGTTCTCCTTCTTCTCCCAAGTACACAAAGTGCATTCCCGCATTGACGTCTTCATAGTCGGGAACCCGGTGCTTCCAGGGGTGGTAGGAGCGGGATACTCCACAATAGTAACCTCCGACCCTGCTCCATACTACTTGGATGTGAGGTTAGAGCCGGGCCCACATGGATGAGCCGTTCTGTGAAAGAATGTCACAAGCCATCGATGGATATGTAACCTGCAACCACAGGCGGTAATAAGGGGGAAGATGCCATACAGGGCACACAGGAACAGGAAGGAGAGGGCGGCTAAGCAACAGTTGATCAACTCCATATTGGAGGTGTATAGACTGCACTCCATGGTTCCTGGAGAGGAAAAAGTTAAAAATAGAATTTGGCCTGCTGTCCACCAGGGAAAGCAGTTCACCAACTCCACCAGACCTTTTCTGAACATGGAGACAAGGCCAGCCGTCTGCTGGCTCACCAGATGAGAAAGCAGGCAACCATGAGGGAAATAGCGCAGGTGAAAGACAGGAGCGACAAGCTACTCACAGTGTCAGACAAGATCAATGAGGCCTTTGTGACTTTCTACTGGGAGCTGTACACCTCCGAGCCCCTGGAGAGGGCCTCGAAGATAAAACAATTCCTCGACGGACGGGACATATTAAATGTGGGGGAGGGAAAGAAACAGGGACTGGACGCGTCACAAGAACTGGGGAAGTCACAGAGAATATCAACTCCATGCAGTCGGGCTGGGTGGCACGGTGGCACAGTGGTTAGCACTGCTGCCTACGGTGCTGAGGACCCGGGTTCGAAACCGGCTCCGGGTCACTGTCCAGGTGGAATTTGCACATTCTCCCCGTGTCTGCATGGGATTCACCCCCACAACCCAAAGATGTGCAGGTTAGGTGGATTGGCCACGCTAAATTACCCCTTAATTGGAAAAAATAATAATTGGGTGGTCTAAATTTTTTTACAGACTCCATGCAATCTGGCAAGACACCGGGTCTGGACCGATTCCCACTGGACTTCTACAAAAGATTTGCAACAGCCCTGGCCCCGCACCTGCAGGAGATGTTCAATGGGTCACTATCGAGAGGGACCTGTCACCAGGCTGGCACAGGTCTCAATTACTGATCCCTAAAAAAGACAAAGATCAGATGGAGCACAGGTCATACAGACCCACCTCACTCCTAACCACTGATGCTAAAGGTCTGGCAAAGGCAGGCCCTAGCAAGGCAACTGGAGAGTTGTGTGCCAGAGGTAGTGGCAGATCAGACGGGCTTTGTCAAGGCAGACAACTAACGGCGAACATCAGGCACCTGCTGAACGTGATCTTGAGCCCATGCTAGAAGTGACCATATCCGTGGAAGTTTGACTTAGCTGAAGCAAGATTTCTCATGGAGGTACTGGAACGGTTTGGGTTTGGGCCAGGGTTCAGCTCGTGGCTGAAACTACTGCACAGCACTCCCATGGCGAGTGTATGGATGAATGCCACCAGCTCTGAATACTTCCGGTTGCACAGAGGCATGAGGCAGGGATGCCTGCTGTCTCTGCTGCTATTTGTACTGGCAATTGAGCCACTGGCAATCGCCCTTACAGAGGTGAAGGGGTAAAGAGGCATCCAAAGGGGAAATAGCAAGCACAGAGTCTCAATCTATGCGGATGACCTGCTCCTCTGCCTCTCAAACCTCCTTGCCAGCATGGGAGGCCCCACTCTCATTTCCCCCAGCCAAGTACTCAAGAAGCCCAATTCTGATGACCACTTAGAAACCACTTTGGTCTAGTCACAATGTTCACCATGGCCCCCCATCTGCAAGAACCATAAATTCACCCCTCCTTTAAAAGGTGGAGACAGGACGAAGGGGTACTGAGAGTAGAGGACCTGTTTGGGTAGGCATGGAGATAGGGGAAGGACTGTGGATCGAAGCATTGCACAGGGCGAACACCACCTCCTCATGAGCAGGGCTGTGCCTAACGCAATTAAAGGTAGTGAACAGGGCGCACTTAAGTACATAAGAACATAAGAACTAGGAGCAGGAGTAAGCCATCTGGCCCCTCGAGCCTGCTCCGCCATTCAATTAGATCATGGCTGATCTTTTGTGGACTCAGCTCCACTTTCGGCCCGATCACCATAACCCTTAATCCCTTTATTCTTCAAAAAACTATCTATCTTTACCTTAAAAACATTTAATGAAGGAGCCTCAACTGCTTCACTGGGCAAGGAATTCCACAGATTCACAACCCTTTGGGTGAAGAAGTTCCTCCTAAACTCATGCATGAGTGGGTTCTTCCTGGAGGTGGAGGACAAATGTGAAGAGTGCCAGGGAGGCCCAGCCAACCACACCTACATGTTCGGGTCAGGCCCTCATCTTGTCGTGTACTGGACAGCCTTTTTCGAGGCCATGTCCAAGGTTGTGGGGGTGAGGGTGAGGGTGGAGCCATGCCCTCTGGTGCCGGTCTTCGGGGTAGCGAAAACTCTTTGATCGCCTGCTGGCAACTCATGCTGTGCTGGAGATCAGCATCACCACTCAAAGCCGCAGACTGGCTGTTCTACTTAGCAGAATTCCTTAAATTAGAAAAAAATAATATTTGCCATTTGAGGATGGGAAGAAGGCTTCCAAAACATGCGCCGACTATTCACCGCCTATTCCAAGACTTGTTGCGGCCAGCAACAAAGTGGAGTGGGGGGAGTAGGGGAGGACGGGGAGGACCGAAACGGACGGAGAAAAGAAAGGGGGATGGGGAGGGGGGGGGGGGGGGGGGGCGGCGTGGTGGCAGGGAGGATGGAGGCGGGGGAGAGGGGGGGGACATCAAGCAAAACACAAGCCAAGCAGGGAGTCAGAAGGGACAAGTAGAGGGGACGCACAACAGCAACAGCAAGGCACACCCAGCTGACGCCAATCCCACCCATGTACATAATTAAAACAGTACGGTTGCAGAAAACGTCCACCGGCGGCACAAAAATAGGGGCCCCACACCTGAACATATATTAGTCTTGGATGTACACCTGTTTGCACGTGTATTTTTTCCTTTTCCTATACCCATTTTTGTAGATTCCTCTTTACTGTTGTGTGATATTCCTGTCGAATGTTATTACACAGAAATGTAAAACCAATCAAAATATATTTTGAAAATAATTTTATGCAAAGTCCCTGTAGGTGTGTGAAAGTGTACATCCTTAATGGACAATTCATTGGCATTACTAACTGCAATGGGTATGATATGCGTTTATTTCTATTTGTTAATCATAACTGAAGTTGAATGACTAAAATCCTTTCTCCTTGATCGAGCTAAGTAATTGCGATCCTCAATAGGTTAACCTGGCTGCAAATTTACCATCTGACCCGCATACACAGCTCATTCTTGGGCTCTGCTTGTGCCCTGTAGAATCCAGTGAATTTATATTGATCTGGTGCCTCCAAAATGCTCTTCATTGTTTGATGCTAACCAGTGAGCATAAAATAAAACATCAGATTTATAACAGGTTAACTCACTACAGATTACAAAATGTGCTCCTACTTTCCACCCATTTATTCAGCTTGATTTTTTACTTTAAATAAACGTATTATCATTGGATAAGATTGTCTAAAGCCATACTCCGCAAACCACGGGAGCACAGTGGTTAGCACCGTTGCCTCGCAATGCCATGGACGCGGCTTTGATTCCCGGCTTGGGTCACTGTTTGTGCGGAGTCTGCACGTTCTCGTGTCTGTGTGAGTGTCCTCCGGGTGCTCTGGTTTCCTCCCATAAGTCCTGAAAGGCGTGCTTGTTAGGTGGATTAGACATTCTGAATTCTCCCTCAGTGAACCCTACCAGGCGCTGTAGTGTGGCGACTAGGGGATTTTCACAGTAACTTAATTGCACTGTTAATGTAAGCCTACTTGTGACACTAATAAAAAAAAATTAAACCCCATGATTATCCACTGCAAGTGCAACACTTAACTGGAGGCTTTGTTTTATTGCAATAAAGGCAACTGAGGTGTAATAAAATTATAACTGGAAGTGTTTAATTTGCTCCTCTTGCAAACAGCAAAAAAACTCCACCATTGTGTGTCTCTGAAAATAATTTGAGATTGCTTATGCAATCTGTTTCCAACCAAACTCCGATAAAGAACATTGTTAGGGTGACGATGAGATATGGAACTTTACACCTAGCTCTGTACTTACGGCAGGTGGCAGGATCAATGAACTAACTATTTTGTGTAAACTTGCACACCAGTCTGAATGCTTTATGGATTACAAAGCACAGGCAGCAATAAATTGAAAGCAATTTACTAAAACAATAAAGCATGATATTTTGAATTTGGAGTATAGCAGAATTATAACAGGTTGTTGGTCATCAGGGAATGGCAGTGCAGAATCATGCAGAATCCATTAAATAAAGATCAAGACTACTACAGTTGAAGTAAAAACTACTCAAGGTTGAGTTTCCTCGTCAATCCATTGAACACTCAAACAGATACTGTTCAATGAGCTGCACTGTTTAACACAAAGGAGGATGATCTGTAACTGATGGTGAAATTAATCAAAATAGTAGGTTTGAGAATTATTGGAATAATTTGTACTTGGTGCTCAGAATATATCAGATAATATAAAGTATTAACCATTTTCCTGATGCTGTAATTCATTAACCTGGATGGTGCTTGAAGTCAAAAGCTGAAACCGGGAAGATGTCTGGTTCCCATTTTTGCATGGCGATGGAGATCTTGTAGGTTTTTAGTTTCCAATTATCAATACTATTTGCATTATGCTACTATGGGCACGATCTACCAGCCACCCTGCGTCGTAAAAGCAGTGTCACCTGCGTAAAAGCAGTGTGCCGTGGCGCAACGTGGTCAATAAATGACAGGAGACCTCGAGATCTACCCGGCTCGCCATGCCTTGCAGGATCTAATGCAATCTCGCGATAAGTCGTGATGTGAAGCTCGCCCATTGTGGGCGAGATCTCTTTTTGACAAATCGCCATATTAAAGCGAGACAGCTAGTCTCACTCTAACATGCAGTTCTCTGACATAACCAAGGCGTTGGTAGCTTCGCCTTGAAGACCTCCGGCGAGTACCGTTCAGTACTGGTTCTCTACAAACGGGGACTTGATGGAACGGCACTCGTGGCAGTCTCCCAGGGGACTGGAGGATCCCAGTTGCATGCCCTCTGGGCAGGGTGATACCCTGGCACTGCTGGTGCCACCTGGTCAGCCTGGCACTGCCAGCCTGGTACTACCAGCATGACACCCTGACAGTGCCACCAGGGTGCCAGACTGGCAATGCCAAGGTGCCAAGCTGGCATTTCTTGATCGGGCGGGGGGTGCCCTGTGCAGGTGTGAGAGTGGCCTGGGGACCACCTTACAGTGAGTTGGTCTTGGAGATAGTTCGACGGTCACATAGGGGGCTCGAGAGAACAGGACGCCATTTAAAAATGGTGTCCCGATCTCTCCCTGTACTGAGGAGTTTTGGCGAATGGGGCTCCTGCAGTGCAGGGAACAGGACTATTTCCCTACTGAGGCCCCGGTTCTAACTGGAATCACTTTAGTGTTGTGTTTCTCGGCACAGCGAGCGCTCGCTTTGGGACATAGTTCCCATTTGGTTCAATCAGTCCCCATATTGCTATATCACATTAAATTTAGCCTTAATTCAGTGCTACTCAATGCAAAATCAACTTACATCTTATTTAGTGTGGCAAGTGAGAATTGATTCTAGTCCTACCAAGTCCACCATTTGCCAGACTATGATACATTGAAAATTTGCGTTCTACCACCTTTCTCTTGAAAGCAGTTGTGTTCAGCAATCAGGTTGGCAAGTTCCACTTGCCATTCATCACTTGAACCTCCCCATGACTGGCTCACATTCCGGCACAACAGTTTGTCCTCTTACACACTTTGCTGCAAAGGGATGCAGTTAAGAAATTAAGCCCAAAACAACTGGTGTGAGCGCACATGTACTAATACGTGTCTGCGAATATGTGGAATTTCTTTCTCATTTTCAACTTTCCCCAGGATTTTATGGAAATACATATTTGCTCATGTATATCTTTGCATACTTTACACATGGCTTTTACAAAACTTAAGTGTTGACGCCAACTGAGAATTTCTGGACTTTTACGTGGACGACTGAAAAACCGGCGCTGCACCTTGATTGATCCCGTTACCGTTGAGGGGCTAGCAACAGTGCTGCATGAAAGAGACTTGATTCCACTGAAAAATGATGTGGGATACGCCGGGTCCCTGATCAACACCCGGGAGGCTGACAAGCTGCAGCCGCACATTACATTACAGTCCCCCCACACACTTATCCCAACCAAAAAGATGACACTGGTTGTGCTGGAGCACGCCCATGCAGCTGATGGGCAGCCGTGGCCAGAGGGCACTCAGGGGAGTTCCCTGGGGGGCACACCTAAGGTACCCGTGGCACTAGGTTAAAAGTGGCTGTCAGCGGTGTGCGCGGCTGCATGCCTGCCTTGCCAGCTGCGGCAATGGTGTTCTTTGTCCGTCCACCCTGACCCCACAGCCCACCTCCTGGCCAACCCTGACTACTCCCCTCAGCCCTGGCAGAAGCCCCTGGCCAGTGCCACAACTGTCAGCACACTATGGCCATGTTAGACACTTTCTGTACCCGCTCCCTCTCCTTCAGCAGCCGCCATGCCGGTTTCACGATTTTGAAAAGCAGAAGTGAACCACGCCATCGTCAGCCCATCGGAGGCGGAGAATCGCGGAAGCCTCGGCGGGTACCGGGTCGGGCCCGCTAATGACATGCAAACGGCGCTTACTGTACATGCTGAGTGAAACGCATTGATGCCATTTTCGAGGTAAGGGGAATCGCGATTTGGCGTTAAATTGGTACGTCCTGCAATTTTGGTGTCGGAAGCTATTCTCTTCCAAATTGCATTTTCCGATTTCGCCGTCGGCTATTGGAGAATCCCGCCTCTTATGGATGCAATTCCTTTTGCACCTCAGGAAGGCCCAATACCCGCAAGGGGGTCACTTTCAGGGTTTTACCGGAGAGAGCAACCGTTTATATTGTATTTTAAGGAATTGGTCACTGTTAGCTGTTATAGGGGGAGGGCAGCAATGGGGGTGGGGGTTGGTTTACTAGGTTAATGCTTTTGTTTTTTCAGTTTATTGGTGTGTTTGGATTTTTTGTACTTTTTGTATTTTTTTTACTATAAAATGACAAAAGTTTAATAAAAATCTATATTTTTAAAATGAATGCAATGCTGGGGCTGGTTTAGCTCAATCAGCTAAATCGCTGGCTTTTAAAGCAGAACAAGCAGGTCAGCAGCACGGTTCGATTCCTGTACCAGCCTCCCCGGACAGGCGCCGGAATGTGGCGACTAGGGGCTTTTCACAGTAACTTCATTGAAGCCTACTCGTGACAATAAGCGATTTTCATTTTTCATTTCATGCTGTTTGCATTATTTTATGCAGTGGAGCAGTGCTGTAACAGGTAAGTATTTTTGATAGTGATAGCTTTCTTCAGCCAATTCCTATGCAGTAGACGATAGAGTACCACAAGGCAGCCCAGTGGGTGTAGCCGCTTAGGCAGCAGCAGGCATTTTTCTCCACCTGTCAGCTTGGAATAGTTAAGCTCTAAAATCAATAGCAGCTAATTAGAATGTGCCTTCCACATAACTGTACAGTAGTTTACTTAAATATATATGTTTAATGGTACATGAGTGAAGACAGAAGGAATGGTTTGTATTCTACCAGGCTTTAGCCCCATGAAAAAACTTTTGTTGTAAACTGCTTACTACCTGCCAAATGCAGCAGTACTTTACCTTATTCAATGATGGAGTGACACAAATGATGCATCAATATTCCCACTGTCACCAAGATTATTTGTTTTTCAATTTAATCAGATCCTCACAATTAAAATTTGTTTGAAAATCCCATATTTATTCATTCCAAATCTCCTCAATGTCCACATCTCTCCCGTTTTCAGTTCTTACAATGTCTATTCTGCTTTCTTTACACGATGACTGCACACTGTTTTCTCCTGAATCTCCGGTATCTATCCACTGTCTCCCTTTTTGCTCATTTGACAGCCTTTACAATATATGCAGGCCGGGATTCTCTGATCCTGCACCGGGTCGGAGCATCGGCTGGGGGGGCGGGGGAGGGGGGGCGCGAATCCCGGCATGCCACTCCGACGAAGGGCCGCCGATTATCTGGCGACCGGAGAATCGGTGGCAATCGTGCCGGGGCGGTCACTGCGGCGCTGGTTGGGGGCCGTTGAAAGCGCCACCCCCCCCCCCCCCCAGCGATTCTCCACACTTGACCGGCATCGTTTACGTATAGTCCTACCCGGCGGGACCTCGCCGTTAAAGCTGCGGGGGGGGGGGGGGGGGGGGGGGGGGGACACGACCCGACTCCAGGGGGGCCTCCACGGTGGCCAGGCAACCGATCGGTGGGCGGGCTCATTCCAGAGGGGTGCCTATGTTCCTCCATGCTGTGCCCCTGTAGGGCTCCGCCATGTTGCCGTGGGGTTGGGGAGGATGCGTGATGGAGAGGGTGCGTGCCGGGGAGAGAGGGGGGTTGGGGAGGGTGCGTGCCGGGGAGGAGGGGGGGGGGGGGGTTGGGAAGGATGCCTGCCAGGGAGGTGAGGGGGGGGGGTGGCCGGGGAGGGCAAGTGATGAAGAGGGTGCGTGCCGGGGAGGAGAGGGGGGTTTGGAGAGGCGCGTGCCGGGGAGGAGGGGGCGAGGGAGGAGTTGGAGAGGGTGCGTGCCAGGGAGGAGAGGGGGGGTGGGCTGGGGAGGGCGAGTGATGGAGAGGGTGTGTGTCGGGGAGGGGGGGGGGGGTGTCCGCCTGCCATGTGCTAGCTGGCAACAGTCGCGACCGTGCAGCCCATGGCACCTGGCTGCGGGAGTGGGGGGTGGGGAGTATGGGCAATGGTGACATGTCGTCTATCCCCCCCACCCCTGCAGGCCGTTATGTTTGGTCATCATCTAGCGATGTTGGCCGCCATGACGGGAGCCGCACTTCTACATGTTGCCCTTGGGGGAACTGGAACAGGAGTGTGCCAGGGAGGCGGCGTAAGCTGCCGCAGAGGAACGTGCCGCAGGGAGGCAGGTGGCAGCCGTCCAGGCTGGAGGGCCGGCCGCATGACCGGACGAGGAGGAGGAGGAGGAGGAGGTGGTGGTGGTGGTGTCACGGCGATGGAGACTCCCGAGGAGGCCCCGCTCGTCGTACCAGGACCTCACGGACTGGCATGTAGGAGGAAACTCTGGATGAGCCGGGAAACCGTAGCACGGCTGCCACCTGTTGGCACACCTGGCACCGCGTGGCACTGGGGGAGGACACCCTCTCCCTATGGCCATCAAGGTTACAGTGACCCTGAATGTCTATGCCACGGCGTCATTCCAGTTGCCGAGTGGGGACCTGTCCGGCATCTCGCAGGCATCGGTGCACTGGTTTCCGTGCAGTGACAGGCGCCCTGCATGCCATTGCATGGATTGGAGCTTCGCAACAGGTTGGCAGCCTGCCAATTCCCTTTTTCCCTCAATGCTCATTCTCCGCCCAATTGGAATACCCGATCGGAGCAGCGTTGAATGGAGAATCCACTCCATTGTATTCAAAATATTTACTAATTTATCAATATTGTTTTGTGGTAAATACATTTTAGACATTGAACTGCTAACTGTTTATTTGATTCAGTCACTCTTTATTCTGTGACTGTTAAACCCAGTTAGTGGAAATGCTAAATAACCATGAGTCTGGTGTAAAGAATCTTGAACCATCAATTAATATTTTTAAATATTCATTTTTGACTAGCATCTTTTACATATCCTTTTGTGCCTAAATACATCTGCACATCAGTGAAAATTAGTTGTTGACTCTTTAGCTAGTAGACAGTCCATCAATTTGGTTCATCCAATAGTAAGTGGTTAATCCAATAGTTTGTCATTGTTACTCAATATTTCCTTGTGGAGACACAACTGCTGGAAGTTTTTCAAGAACAAAGTGACATATCGGATCGTGAGGCTCAATCAATATTCTGTAATCACACTGCCCGACCTCATTCTTTTGATGTTTGGATCAATTAAAACACACAGACATTGACGAGATGTGGGCCCAAAATTTGCCTGTGAGCGTGAGTTGGATTTTTCCCCTCACTCTTCAGTTCCAATTATTTTTGTTCTGCAAATTGCTGGATGTGTGAGTGACAACGGTAAGATGATGGTAGCAAAATGTCTAGAACCTTAGTGAATGAATCATGTGACCAAGTTAACCGAAGACATTTAAGGATTAAGAAAGAAAAAAGAAAACGTCAGAGAAGAAAAGAGAGTGAAAAAAGACAGCAAAAGACATAAAAGGGGGAATAAAGAAATGAAATGAAAATCACTTGTCACAAGTAGGCTTCAAATGAAGTTACTGTGAAAAGCCCCGAGTCGCCACATTCCGGCACCTGTTCGGGGAGGCTGGTACAGGAATTGAACCGTGCGATTGGATTAACATATAGAAAAAGAGACCAAAAGGAAAAGGAAGGAAGACATTTTTAGGAATTAATGTTTAAAGAAATCTCGAGGAACAATTTTTATTACGTGCCAGAGTGAGAATCCACAGTTTTGTCTGTTCTCTTTCTGGGCCTCCAAGGTTGATTGACATGTCAGGACCATAAATTATCCTTGGTGTTATATGATAAAAAAGCAGCCCTATCTATTTGCAATGAGTTCCATTCATACTTATATTTTTAAGTTCAGCAATTTCATGAGACCCATGGGGAGGTTGACTACAAGCTCCTGGATTTGAAAGGTTAAGAGTGGAACTGAACAAATCATTCAGCATTCTGGCAATTTGCCTTGTATCTCTTCGTTGCCGCAAATATCTGTGTTGTTCTTTAATACACTAATAGCAGAAAATGCCATGAGCTTGAGTTCACTTTTGCAGCAGATTTGCAAAGTAGTAGATTTTGTGGGGGGTGGGGGTTGGATACAGCTGCCATGGTGACACTGTTATATGAAGGCAGTGTTGTAACATTGACAAAATTGTGCAAAATATCTGATGAGAACTATTCACGGCAAACTAACTCAAAATGACTTATGTCTTATACTTACAGACTGGGAACTCACCTGTGCTAGAATTCAGTTCTTCATTCTCAGACTCAGTGCCATTTTGACTACCATTACCATGGAGATTATTCATTGTTGCAAGTTTCAGCTTTTGTAACTTCATCGCTTCAGCCATAGCTGCAGCAGTTAAACCTAGCAAACAAATGATTAAGATAACATGTCACTATTTAAAAGACACTGATTCTATTGTAGTGTGGAAGATTGTCAAAATATATTGCACCGGGAAGTGATAAGTGCCATCCACTTGCGAGTTAATAATGAAATGCTATGTGGAAGATGTAAAACTGCATTTAATATTCTAACAGTTTTAAGTTTATGTGTTGCAGTTTATGTGCACATCAATGCAAAAACTATGGTGTAATTCATTGAACCAGACCAACAATCTAACTCCTAAATCCTTGGACAATGTATAATATAGGTTCATCCTAAAGCATTCTATTACCAATTAGAAAACACAAGTTAAAATGCATGTCTTCTCTGACTATCATATCCACCCGTCTCTAAAACCAGTTTCATCATTTTTATTCTGGTTCTTGGGCGTGGGGCAAAACTATATGGATGGAAAATGAGGGGCATTCCACACTACTCCGTTAAGTAAAGAAGAGCATTGATTGTGTCCATGACCATTTACTCGATCATCACATAGTTTTGTAGTGAGGAGAAAATAGAAATACTTTATAGTTTTTTTTCCCCAAATAAAATTAATGAGATGAAAGATTTCTGATGAAGTCACAATTGAAGATTTGACTCCTAGGGTCAATTCTACTTTAGTCATAAAATAAGTGGGATAAATTCACTATTCTCTCTTCCCCATTGCATCTATTGGAGAAGAACCTGTAAAAACGATGGGCTGGATTCTCCGGCCGAGCCCGCGCGGCTACCGGAAATTCCTGCCCGAGGTGAATGGACCTTTGCATGTTCCCCATACCGCCCATGGCGATCTTGCGGCAGACGCAGCAGAAGGGGAATGCTTGAATGAAGTACAGTGAACTGTTTCATAATAAAGTATTAATGATTATATCATGATGCACTTAGAAGGAATAACAAGGAATGAATATGGTGTGTGTCGAACAATTAACTGGTCATAATTAACAAATATTAATTATTAAATCCAATAGTTCCCAAAACAAGAATTGTAAACAACTTTGGAGATTAGGCAGACACCAAGGGTGGGATTCTCCAACCCCCCCCACTGGGTCGGAGAATCGCGAGAGGGCGGCGTGAATCCCACCCCCACTCGCTGGCTTTCCCATCCCAGGCTTAGTCAGAGAGCAGTAGAAAGGCAACAGAAACTCTACTCCACACCCACCCTTCTGATCACATGGCCTCCTCCTGCCTCCAAACTCACTCATACGGGGGTATTAAAGAACGCACTCTTTTCCTCCACCGCCCCGCAAGATTAATCCTCCATGTCTTACGGGGCGCCGCGTAAATGACGTCCCTGCGCATGCGCGGTTGCCGTCCTCCCCGCGGACGACCCACAAGACGTGGAGGATTGATCTTGCGGGGGGGCGGAGGAAAAGAGTGCGTCCTTTTGAGACGCCGGCCCACCGATTGGTGGGCACCAATCGTGGGCCAGACTCCTACTGAGCGCTCCCCTGGTGCTCGATCCTCTCCCCCCCCCTCCCCCCGCCCCACAGGCCGCACACGCAGCGTTCGTCAGCTGTTCACGCCGGCAGCCACCAGGTGTGGTTGGCGCCGGCGTGAACCCATCAGATTGGGCAGGCCGCTCGGCCCATCCAGGCCGGAGAATCGGCGCTCGCCTGCTACAAACGGCGAGCAGCGATTCTCCGAGCAGCCTGTTGTGAATCCCGGCGCCCCGTTTGGGGGTGGGGGGGTGGGAGAATCACCCCCTTGATTCATCCACCCAGCGTGGGGGTCGGAGAATTGCGTCCCACGTTCCTGAATTTCAACACCCGTCATGGGTGACGTCACAAGGTTCACACCTACAAAGGGCGAGAATCTTATTTTAAGGGATTTGGATTCATTTAAATATCATTCCCAGCTCCCAAATCCCCCCCCCCCCCCCCCCCCCCCCCCCCCCCCGCTATGTGATTCCTCCTCATTGAATATTCAAACCTTGTTGAATTGGCAAGGCTTACAACAGCTTTTTAAAATAAGATTCAGTCAAGCGGATCCCTCTAGAAGCACAAAGGTGGGTAGTACTAGGAGCCAGTGCTGGCAGTCACTGGGAGGTGGGGTTCTAGTTATGTTTGACGGAGGGGGACGAGAACGCGGGCATTGAGGGCGAAACCTGCAAGCATGGGAGAAGCAGGCACTGAGGGGGGTATCACCGGCAATACTTTGTGGCGGTGGAGGGTGGGCGGAGGGGGGAGATCCTTTGTGGGGGGTGGGAGTTCCCTTGATGATTGTCCAGGAGCGGGTGGGGTGAGACTCCGATGATTGTCCAAGGATGAGGGGGCCCCAATTCCTCTGTGGTGGTTGGGGGGGAGAGTTCCATTTCAGTGCTGATCAGAACACCCTTTAAAGATAACCTCCCGATCACTGTGGAGACAGGTGCTTGCTCTATCAAGCCCCCCCCCCACCAACGTGGCCACATAAACCACACCCAATCATTGGACTGTGTAGCTGGAGAGCTACACTCTGGTTTCCAATCTGAGCCTGACACATTGGTAAAATATGGTAAGCGTCTGCCCTATATTTTAAAACCACTTCATTGGCTATAAAGCACTTTGAGATGAATGATGAATGGTGCTATATAAATGCAAGTCTTTCTTGTAGCTCTTAGATTTTAAAATTACACCTGGGCCGGGATTCTCTCCTACCTGACGAGGCGGGGGTCCCGGCGTGAACCACTCCGGCGCCGGGCCGCCCCAAAGCTTTAGGGGCCAAGCCCTCACATTGAGGGGCTTGGCCCACGCCAGAGTGGTTCCCGCTCTGCCGGTTGGTGTGAACGGCCTTTGGCGCCACGCCAGCCAGGGCCGAAAGGACTTCGCCGGTTGCTGACGTCATCCGGCGCATGCGCAGGGAAGGGGGGTCTCTTCCGCCTCCGCCATAGTGAAGACCATGGCGAAGGCGGAAGAAAAAGAGTGCCCTCACGGCACAGGCCCGCCCGCCGATTGGTGGGCCTTGATCACGAGCCAGGACACCGTGGGGGCAACTCCCGGGGTCAGATCAACCCGCGCCCCCCGCAGGACCCTGGCGCCCGCCTGCGCCGCCTACTCCTGCCGGTAAGGTAGGTGGTTTGATCCACGCCAGTGGGAGAGGGTTTACAGCGGTGGGACTTCAGCCCATTGCAGGCCGGACAATCGCCGCAGGGGGCCCGCCGACCAGCGCGGCGCGATTCCCGCCCCCCGCTGAATTTCTGGCGGCGGAGAATTTGGGACACGGCGAAGGCGGGAATGACAGTGGCCCCGGGCGATTCTCCGACCCGGCGGGGGGTCGGAGAATCCCGCCCCTGATGTCAAAAAGAAAGATTTTTCAAAAATATAATTTTAAATTAGGCATGGCATTTTTTCTTTTTGTTTTTTGAGCAGAGGTTAAATGTAAAAATCTCTATTAAATGTTGGAAATAAGTTCATGAGCAACATTAAATAGAAAGGACTGGTTAATATTCTAGGTGTAGGTCCTTCATCAGAAGTGGGAACATTTATCGTTCTTTACTCCTTATAGATGCCGATGCACCGTGCAGCCCTTTGAAATTTCCTTTCAACTTTCCAACATTTGCAGTATTATCTTTATTTATCAAAACATTTGACATGAACTATGAATTCAATGTTTTTCATTTGATGATTGGCCAAATTTACTCTAGGTTTCTTGCATGGTAATTTGTCAAACTAACTGCTCATCCACCATGGAAATGAAAACCAATTGATAGCATATTACTTTAGCTCCTACAGGCTCTCAGTATCTGAAAATTAATATAAACCTTTGTTCCTTGTTCCAGCATTTAACAAATTGTCCACTTGGACAGGTAACTGGGTGGATGTGTACAATGACGGGTAATATTTTTTTAAGTCTTAAACATTAACTTATGTTAATGATTTGTTTGGAGTTTTGATATTTTTAATGGAAGTTGCAAGAGTACTGACATTGCAACTGATGGCTTGTCTATTATACTCAACCACCACAGCAATGTGTAATCTCAACACAAGTTTATTAATTATTTAAAAATTATATTTATATCCATTTACTTAATATTTGCACTGTAAAGTTCTGATAAATATCCATCCCCTTGCAAAAAAATGTTGGCCTTGGATTAAACTGACAAAAAGGTCACTTTAATTACTTTCCACAGGAGTCTATTTAATCATTCATTCAATAATTCAATGTAAGCAAAAAACAAAGACAACTTCTACAAAAGCACATTGTACACGAAAGTGATTAGACTTCCAAAGTATGTTGCTATCTGTAGGTGAGATTTGGCAAACATTGTAGTGTGGACAAAGTAGCGATTTTCCATTATGATGCTGAGTAAAGTGCTGCTGCATTTGACAGGTGGTGTCATGGTTCCCTTTATGCCCACTGATTTTGATGCACATTTGTCCCAGTCTACTTGCATCTAACTCATAAATCCAATTATGATCAAGAACAATATCCTGCGGATGTTGTGAATCTGAAATGACCAGAGAGGATGCTGGAATATTCAATGGGTCTGGCAGCATCTGTGGAGAGGATAACAGGGAGTTGGTGTTTCAGATTAACCACCAGTTCTGATGAAAAGTCATCAACCTGAAACACTAACTCTATTTCTCTCTTCCCAGATGCTGCCAGACCTGCTGGGTATCTCCAGTGCTTTGTTTTATCATCAAGGCCAAGGATATGGTATGGTCAATGGTGGCAGATTTCCATTGTTGTGGGGGACAAACATGCACCACAAGAAAGTAACACCAGGGCACACAGAGGGAACTACAGATTAATGGGTGCGACGTTGGAGGCAATACTGGTTGAGTGAGGTGGATTAGAGGAGAGCTGCCATGGTCCCACAGCAAGGGCTAGGAGACCCTCAAGCTCCACCCTCGGAAGGGAATGGGAGCAGGTGACCAGGGTGGTCAAGACCCCATAGTCTGAAACTGAGAAGCTGGCAGTAGTGCCAGTCTAATGATCTCATATGAGTGGTCAATGCCAGAGTGAACGCCTCTTCAGAGCACATCTCCCACCCAGCACTCCACCACCCACTCACACTGTTCACTGCACCAGACCTTCATCACTCCTTGGCACTCAGGACTCTCACCTTGGGCAGCACGGTGGCACAATGGTTAGCATTGCTGCCTCACAGCACAAGGGACTCGGATTCAATTCCGACCTTGGGAGACTGTGTGGAGTTTGCACGTTCTCCCCGTGCCTGTGTGGATTTCATCCGGGTGCTCCGGTTTCCTCCCACAATCCAAAGATGTGCAGGTTCGGTAGATTGACCATGATAAATTGCTTCTAAGTGTCCAAAAGATTAGGCTGGGTTAGGGGATAGGGTGCAAACCTAGGTAGTGTGCTCTTTCCAAGGGATTCTATGATTCTAACATCCAGAAGTGCAACTTTACTCTCACATGCCTACCAATGCTGTCAGCATCACACTCCTCTCCCAATACATCTGCATACTTGTAGCTTTGACAAGCACATCATCCAAACTCGGTGCAGCACAATCACAGGCATTCTTCCCTCTATCTTGCAAGACAAAGTGATACGTACCCGCAGGGAACAAAGCAGAACTGGTAGGAAACAAAGACACCTGCATCAACTGAGCACTATGAAAGAGATGGTGGAACTGGCTGTGGCAGGGCCCACAGCATCCAATGGGTATTAAGAACATTGAGGAAGATCGCATCTTCGCGCCATCCTGCTATCTCGTATGATGAACAGGTTGCTTCCCACCCCACACACATTCTCTCACAGCAACCCCCTTCTGATTTCCTACTTTAAGACACCCACCAAACTGCGGCCCGCACATCCACAGTAGCCCAAGAAGAAGGAGAGAAAGGAAAAAGCTCAGCACTGATGAAGAGGCCCTGTCACTTGACCTAACACTCGCAACCACCAGCCACTGCACAGACCTTTGAAGCTTAGAACTGGGATCAGAAAATCGGTGAGCCACCAGACATGAGTGAGCTGCAACTAAGCCAGGATGAAAGGTGGCCGAGGTGGTAGACAGTAGTGCAGCAGAGGACTCAGGCGAAGACTATGATGGGGGCGACAAGGAGGTCAGCATTGAATGGAAATGCTCACCAACAAGTTGGTTGCATTGATTGGTCTGCCAGGCAGTGTTCTGCCACTGTCAAGGAGCATGGAATAGTCCAGCTCCAACTTAAAAGGGTGCATGAAGTGGGGTGCTCCCTCTCTGCGGCCTCTATTCCATCTCCCTAACATGTGGTACATCCAGAGGCACTACACCTGCTAACCCCAAACTTGTGGCAGTCTTACGTGTGGACAGGCCACCTACTCCTCTGCCAACCCCTGTGAGGATGCAGCAAAACTCTCTGTCAAATGCACCAGAATATCCCCCAAAACACTGCACAGTAATTTTGGACACTTAACAGCAGCAAAGATAATTAAGCTGCAATCAAGGTTCCCAGTCCTCCAGGGTCTACCTTGCAGCTTCATGCTTCATTTTTCTGTACTCTATTACACAGGCTTTGGCAAGACTTGGCCAACTTTGGTATCCTGGCATTATCAGCCTGTGTGATTTCAGTATAGCATTGTTTCCTTGTGCTCAGGCACATTCGGGGAGACAGCTATGTCTGCTCATGTCAGTGATAAATGCAATGCCCTGTAGCACTGCCTGCTCGTCCAATGGGAAGCAAGGCAAGTCTGATGTAGCGCCCTTAAAAGTGGCATTAATGCCAATGAATGTTTCACCTAATCTATCACATGGGATGGATCTGGTATCCATTTACTTTGGGCTGGGTTCCATTTTGTGCACATAGGAATATGTGGTTTACAGGATATTTAAACATTAACGGTGACTATTAAGCATATAATTATAACTGTATAAACCTTAAAATGTTTAAGCGGGATGTAACAAAACTCCTTAAAATAAACACCTTCATTTTTATGAATGGTTTCCTCGGTTGTGGTGAGGGTGAAGCCATGCCCAATAGTGCAATCTTCGGGGTATCGGAGCAGCCCGAACTACACATGGGGAAGGGGGGCTAACACCCTTGCTTTCGCTTCCCTAATTGCACGCCAGAGAATCCTGCTCGGCTGGCGATCGGCAGCACCACCCACAGCAGACTGGCTCGCTGACCTTTCGGAATTTCTCCACCTGGAGATGATTAAGTATGCCATCCGAGGATCGAAGGAAGGCTTCCTGGATACTTGGGGGGCAGTTTGTCGACCTGTTCCAAAACCTGTTCGAGGCCAGCAACAAGGAGTAGGTTAAGAATAAAAAAAACAAGATAGACGAGGAATCAAAGGACTGCGCCACCCGGGGTGGGGGGGGGGGGGGGGGGGGGGGAGGGGGGGGGGGGTAGACGGAAGGAAGGTGGGGAGACCACAAGAGAAGGGGAGGGGGGGAGGGGGGGTTACCCCACTTTTCCCTGTAAATAAAAATAAAACACAACTGAAGCCAATGGGGAGGGGGGGGGGGGGGGGGGGGGGGAGCGGGGGGGAACTATATACTGATCCAGAGGATGGCAAAATGTATATAGTGTCAATTAAATGAAGGGCAAAATAAACCTCTGTACAATAAAGTATATTAGCACAGATAAGAAAAATGTGATGTACATATACAGTTGTTTATAAATATGAGAAATGCCAATAAAAAGATTTTTTTTAAATGAATGGTTTCCTCAAAAACACAGCAGGATTTTCAGATAAATGCTAAATTTATATATGGTTCACCTTGCAGCTGAAAAGTGACCCAGTAACCTAGTAGTAAGAGGTCAAAGGCTGAGTGGTATTTGCAATTGAACATTATTGAGTTGAAGCCATTCAAGGCTTTGTTGACTCCAGTCCAGGAAGGGTCAAGTAGAAATAAGTGCCTCAGGAACATTATTCAACCTCAATGGAGCTCATACTGGACTTGCCAACCCTCTGCAATACAATCGGATTCTCCAGAAGTTGAAGATTAGTCTCCTCAGACACTGCAGTTGAGCAACTTCTGAGAAAAATTTTGTAGTAAAGAGTTTTTGTCAAATTTCTCATAAAACTTTTTTTATTACTTTTAAAGTATATTGGGTAGGGAAATGGAAAGTCAAGTGATCAAACCTAAAGGAACGTATGCAACCATAATTGGTAACCCTACCTCTCAGAAACGTCTGCATCATGGATCTCGCAGGTCTTAGCTGGAGGGAGCTGCATTGACACAGTAGATGCATGGGAGGCGGAGCAAGTATCGGGCCGACAAACAGAAGAGCAAAATGTAGTGGTATATATCAAGTGGAATGTCGTTTGAAATGAAGACACACGTTTTAAGGGCACAGATTATTATTTTCCTTTATGGTGCATATTTAACGAAGAACAATTTCTTATGTCCTACTTTATTGGACCAAAAGTAGCGCATCAAATGCCTGCTGTCTGATTTACTCCTTACAGCTCAGCATTTTGTGAGTGCAAAGCTTCTGCAGATCAGAGACAGCCATTTGTTTTATCTGTCAGTTCACTTAACCAACTGTGATGTCATGAGAGTCTCTAAATCCTTTGAGGACTGTGGTATTTCAGTCTCCAGGCCATAAATTGTAAAGTTTCCATCTATTCACAATATTCTAAGAATAAATTCATGCTGTTTGGTTCTGCACCAAACTATGTTGAAACATTTATTACAGCAAAGACTTGGAAAATTTACATGTGTAAAATCCTTGCAAATATTAAATAAATGAATTGAGCATTTTGAAAGCTGAATAGATCTATCACTGCTCAACGGATTAAACCCTTGGAGAGTGACAAGACACTTGGACAACACATGGGATGTTTGGTCTCTCTGGCCTATGTAATAACACAAGACTTTTACATGTAATATTGTCAAGGTACAAAATATAGAATAACAGATGGTTGGGAATGCAATACAAAGGTGCATGTGGCCCCAAGAGATTACATTTGCCTTCGTAATTCATCTCCCTGCCATCTGTTATTTTTAAATCTTTCTTTCCCTAAGTAAGCCAGGCAGCAGCCAAGTTTAGTGGTCTGCAGAATTGAAAACAGAGGACCATGTGTAATTATAAAGCACACAAATACAAAATGACTATGTTGGAAAAATATATGACAAGAAGATTGTGCAAGCACTTAGAGTGCCCTTGTCAGCCATTGTATATCCTTATGCATTACAATTCTAACTATACGCTGATCTCATCGATGTTCTTTCACCTACCTCAGGACAATAAAGGGCTGGTTTAGCACACTGGGCTAAATCGCTGGCTTTTAAAGCAGACCCAGGCAGGCCAGCAGCACGGTTCAATTCCTGCTCCAGCCTCCCCGAACAGGCGCTGGAATGTGGCAACTAGGGGCTTTTCACAGTAACTTCATTGAAGCCTACTTGTGACAATAAGCGATTTTCATTTCATTTCATTTTCAATAAACACATATTGCTCCAGTGTAAATGTTTCTTCCTCCAACATCAGTTCCCATTTGCCACCTCTCGGTGACATTGTTAGTTTAGCAATTATTTCTAAAACCAACTCTCGCACTGTAGAATCACACTTACTGGTAAAATGAAAAATTCACTTTGCATGGGACCAACTTTATACCACTGAGCTGGCCAAGATTTAAACATGTACCCCAGCGATGAAGAGACAGTGGGCTGGATTCTTTGCCGCCTGCAGTTTGTAGTGGAGTACCCGATGCACCAGAGACTCCAACGTCGGGGGAAAAATACGGGAATGGCCCCTTCCCGATGCTCTGGTCCACCCACTGCCGTCAAGATCGAAGATCACACCCCAAGCCAGAGGGAGGTTGTAAATGGGCCATTAAGACCCATTTGTATCCCATTAACGGGCTGGGCACCATATTCTCTGGGGCCTCATGAATCTCCGGTCCTCTGAGCCAGGAATCACGTGGCTGAGAATTGGTGAAGGTCTTGACAAGCTTGGCCCTGATGCGGTTGCCCTCCGGTGGGCCAAGGGAGTAACTCATGAAGGGATTTGACCTTAAAGTCCATTGGAGAACTATCCTCCACAATTCAAGAACTGCCCACCCCAACAATACCCCCCAACTTCCCCCACACCAGAGACCCACTAATTAAAGAAACCTCCCCAGAGACCCCCTAAATAAAGAGATCCCCCAGAGACCCTCTAAATAAAGACCCCTCGGAGACTCCCTAAATAAAGACTCACCCCCTGAGCCCCCAAAATAGAGACCTCTCAGAAGTCTCTTAAATAGAGACCCCTCGAGACCGCTCCTCAGAAATCCCTAAGTAAAGAGACCCCCTAATTAAAGGGACCCCTCATAGATACCCCCCCCAGAGGCCCCCTAAATAAAGAGATCCACCCCCGAGACCCCTGTCTGGATGCTCCCAGAAAAGAAACCCCTGCCTAGCAGCTAGAGAGCAGTCCAGACAGTGGCAGTGAAAGAAATCCCCTCTTTAAAACCTGTGCAATACGCCTGTTGGCTCAGGCACAGGAAGCAGCACCTGCCAATTCCTGGAAAGAGAAAAACAATCAGCTGGGTTTAAACTCCCTCAGCTAATTGGTCTGCAAGCCATTCATTAATTTGCTTTGATATTGATTTTCAAGGCTGTGATTGGCAGCTTCTGCGCATAAGCAGCTGTCAACATTGTTCCATTCATCTCCCTTCAGGCTTCAATGACTTTGAAGTAGTCAGCTGTGAAACTAATCACAATGTTTATAAACATCAAGCTTTGATTGACAGTTCCTGGACCACATCAAACAGAGTTAAGTGCTTTCTGTTAGTTTCACTGCTGACTACTTCAAAGTAACTCAATAGTGAAGGGGGGTGTCGGCCTGATAGTGGGACTCCCTAGGGAATCTCTCACAATCCTTGCCACACATAAATTTGCATGACTAAGGTTTGGGAATCATTTCCTGAGTTACGCTCCCAGGGTGAGCGCAAATCAGGTGCAATTCAACTCTGGGGGAAGAATGTAGGTTGCAATCAAACTGAAAAGTTTCTGAGTGTAATTTGTGGTGGGTTCTGCTAGGAGTTTCCTGTCGTCTCTGCTGGTGAGTTCCCCAAGGCTATCTAACAACGCTTCATCACTTTTTTGGGCTCTGGGGAGTTTCACACCAGTTTAGCCAACACTTAAGTGTGTGCGATCTACCAGCCACAACGTGCCCAAAAGCAGCAATGTAGCCTGTAAATGATGGGAAACTATGCTCCTGGGATCTACCTAGCTCACGAGATTTAACACGATCTTGCAAGATGTGGGCGGGATCACTTTTTGGATAAATCTGTATATTAGAGCGAAACAGCTAGTGTCACTCTATTATGAATTTTCCTGAGGTAACCGAGGCTTGGGATCTAACCCCTTCATCTTGAAGACACTGCTGGTGCCACTCGGATCCCCGGCACTGCCAGCCTGGCACTTTGGCAGAGCCACCTGGGTACCAACCTGGCACTGCCAAGATACCCAGGTGGTGCTGTCAGCTTGCAGGGGCACTGCCAGGATGCCAGGCTGGCAGTGCCATATTTCCAGGCTGGCATTTTCCATGTGGAGTCAATCTCCACATGGTGCTGGGGACCCCCTTATAGTGAGTTGGGCTTGAGGGGGTTCAGGGGTCACGTCGGAAGTTCGAGAGATCGGGACGCTATTTAAAGATGGCGTCTTGATCTCTCGCTGCACTGAGGAGCTCCATCAGTGTGCCTCAATGCAGAAAACAGAGCTGACACTGCGCACTCTTGCACTGACACCCTGGCGCCCAGGTAGTGCTCCTGCCAGCATGGCAGTGTCACCCGGGCGATATGGCAGTGCCAGTCTGGCAGTGCCAAGGTGTCCACATTCAAGGGGATGGCCAGGGGCCACTCTGCACAATCCCTGGCCACCCAGGGGTCTCTGATGGCCTGGGAGACCCCCCGGGTGCCATTCCGCCTGGTCCATATTTCGTGGATCAATACTTGAATGGCGCCTGACTGCGGCCTCCCTGGGGAGGCTTACCTAAGCAGGTTTAAACCCTACTTAGGCATGTGCCATTTGGTCATGCCCAATTTGGGCAGCGTTCTGATTCTGATGCCTACCGAGATCTGGGTTGATGGTGTGAGGCATAAAGGCTGCCAGGAAGCCTGCGTGAGACGCCTCCCGCGATCCAGCAGCCATGACGTGCTCGAGTGCAATGCAGCCGATAGATCAAGTCCATAGGGCGCGATTCTCCGCTGCCCATGACGGGTCAGAGAATAGCGGGAGGGCGTCGCCGACATTTTTCACGCCCTCCCGCTATTCTCCCCCCCCCCCCCCCCCCCCCCCCCCACGGCCGCCCCACGACACAAATTGCTGCTCGCCGTTTTTTTACGGCGAACAACGATTCTCCCCAGGCCGAGTTCCCAGGCCTTTATGGCAGTTTTTACGGCAGCAAACACACCTGCTTGCTGCCGTCGTAAAAACGGCCGCAACATGCCCGTTCTGGGCATCCAGGGCCCCGATTGGCACGGCAGTACCACGGCCGTGCCAAGGGGGGCATGGGCCCGCGATCGGTGGGCACTGATCGCGGGCAGTGCGTCCGTAACGGACACACTCTTTCTCCCTCCGCCGCCCCACAGGATCAGTCCGCGGGGCGGCCGAGGGAGATGACGGCCCCGCGTATGCGTGGGTTGGAGCCTTCCAATCCGTGCATACTTGGCTGACATCATCGTGCGCGTCAGCCGGCGTGACGCTTGGCGCGCGGACTTAGCGACGGTCGCTAAGGCCGCGATGCCGTGGTTCACGGGGCCCCGCTGCTATCCCCGCCCGGGGGGGAGAATCGGGTCCCAGGAGGGGGCGCGGAGGCTGCCGTGAAACACGGCCAGTTTCACGGCAGCCTTTACGACTCGCCGCATTTGCGGAGAATCGCGCCCATAGTCTCTCAAATGGAGAATCCTGCCCAGTATTTCACCAGTATGATTTCTACGATATGTATTTCAAAGTACAAGTATCTATCGGCACAGGAAGTAAATTATGGCTTTGGACAGTAGTGTAAAATGGTCAATATCAATTAGGTCACCTGTGATTTGTATCTCCCGATTTCAATTTCCACTGAATTTTACAACCAGCTTGGTAGGGGGAAAGAGTGTGTCCCCCTTGAATGTCTAGGACTGGTAATTTAAACTTAAATAAGGGTAACTGTGTCAACATGAAAGTTGAGCTAGCTGTAGTGAATACAATTGTAGTGAAATATTAGGGGGTAGATCAATATAGAAGCAACTGCAGGCATTTAAGGGTATATTTCAGAATATTCAGAATAAGTATATTCCTAATCTTAAGAAACATTCTGAGGGGAGGACCCACAAGTTAAGGAGTTAAGGAAAGAATCAAACTTAACGAAAAAGCATATAACTGCACAAAAATGAGATGATCAAAATATAAAGAATGGCAGAGAATGACTAAAAGGTTCATCAGGAGAGAGAATTAGAATATGAGAGGAATGGAAGCTCTTGTTTTGCGGACTCTGAAAGTTTCTCAAATTTCTGATATAGCAAGATATTCTACAGGTATTTAAAAAGGAAAAGAGTAAATAAAGTGAGTGTTGGCCCACTGGAGTATGACAATAGATAATGAGGAAATGGTGGATAAAATGAACAAATAATTTGCTTCTGTCTTCACTACAAAGAATACAAAAAACATTCCAGTGATATCTGTAAATCAAGGGATGGAATAGAAATTACAATCACTAGGCAAGTTAGTAAGTTTGGAAGATTGGTTGGTTTGCAGAAAACCGAGATAATGTATAAATGGGTATTTTTCCGATTGGCAGGATGTGACGAGAGGAGTCCCACAGAGACTCCTGAACTTTTTGAAATTTGTATCAATGACTTGGATGAGAGGAGTGAAGGCACGGTAGCTAAATTTGAAGACGACACAAAGATAAGTAGGAAAGTATCTTGTGAAGAGGACATAAGTTGCAAACAGTTGTAGATAGGTTGAGTAGGTAAAAATCTGGCAGATGGAGTATAATTTGGGAAAGTGTGAAGTTTTCACTTTTTGGCAGAAAGAGTTAAAAAGTAGAGTATTACTCAAATGGAGAATGACTGCAGAATTCTTAGGTGCAGAGGGATCTTGGTCTTCTCATGCATGAGTCGCAAAACGTTTGTAAGCAGCTACAGCAAGTAATTAAGAAGGCTAACTGAATGCTGTTCACTATTATAAGAGGAATTAAACATAAAAGTAACAATGTTATGTTTCAGTTATTCAGGCTGGTAGCCATGATGTGGAGATGCCGGCGTTGGACTGGGGTGAGCACAGTAAGAAGTCTTACAACACCAAGTCCAACGGGTTTGTTTCAAATCACTAGCTTTCGGAGCACTGCTCCCTAGGAGCGCCTCACCTGAGGGAGGAGCAGTGCTCCGAAAACTAGTGATTTGAAACAAACCTGTTGGACTTTAACCTGGTGTTGTAAGACTTCTTACTGTGTTCAGTTATTCAGGGCATTGGTGAGACTACATCTCAAATATTTTGTGCAGTTTTGGTCTTCTTGTTTAAGGAAGGATGTAAATGCGTTAAAGGTAGTTCATCGGAGGTTTACAGGATTGATTCCTGGAATGACAGTTGTCTAATGAGGAAAGGTTGAACAGACTGGGATTGTTTCCACTGGAATTTAGAAGGGTGAGGGGTGACTTGATTGAAGCATACAAGATCCTGAATGGTCTTGACAACACGGACATGGGAAGGATGTTGCCTCTTTTGGGTGAGTCCAGAACTAGGGGTCACTGTTTAAAATTGAGGGTCACCCTTTCAGGATCGAGATGAGGAGAATTTATTTTCTCTTATGAATGTTTTGCAGCTCTGGAACTCTCTTCCTCAGAAGGCAGTGGAGGCGGGGTAATTGAATATTTTTAAGGTGGGGGTAGATAGATTCTTGTTAGACAAGGAATCAAGTGTCATTGAAGGTAGATGGAAATCTAGAACTTGAATCACAAACAGATCAGCCATGATCGTATCGAATGATGGAATAGGCTTAAGGGGCCGAGTGGCCTACTCCTGCTCCTATTTCATGTGTATGTATGATATATAACTGAAAGCTTAGTTAACATTGTCCATAACCTCAAGTCAAAATTGTCAGCTAAATGTCTACAATCGTTCAATACTTAAAGGGGTAAGCATATACAGCAATAGATATAAACACAGAAATACCTTTTCCTCTCCCTGACCCCAAAGGGAACATTTTATGGCCTCAAGCATAGGCTTTCAGCAAGTACAGCAGTTATTTAGACGCTACGAGTGAAACCACTGTGGTTTTAGTTGACTAAAATCTGGGTAGTCAGTTAGGAAACGTGTACTTCCAGTGCGCTTTTTATCTCTCTTCCACAGTTTTCCTCCTTTTGACAATAATTATTTTCAAGCGATGCCAAACCTTTAGCAATGTCATCTGTCTTAGCCTCCTGGTTTGGCTGTGAGCTTTAAGATGGTGCTATGAGTTATTGCATTTCAAAATTATTAAACCATGTCAGATTTCAGCTAATATTAGTCACTTGTAAATAGCTGTTGGTCTCTTTTGCTTGGGATGAGGCTATTTTTTAAAAATTCAGATCTGATTTATTACTCTGCTACTTGCCTGCGGAAGTGAAAAGACACAATGTCAACACTTTAACACATTTTATAGGTCACATCAAGCACCCATTATGGTGAGTAGCACATTGCAGCAACACTGGATGGGTTCCAGTTAAAACTAGGCATTGGAGAAGAGGCTCTGATGATTAAATTGGGACGACACATGTTGGAGCTACAATCGCTTCATTGGATCGCGTAGTTCTGACAGAGAAGGACACAAAATGAGAGAATTTATATTGCCTGCATTGTCTCAAGCTTCTGACTCAAAGCTTTCTAGATGCTGTACAGCTTTTGGAAATAATATGTTACCAGATTTTACAACACAATGAGAATGGCCAAGAGCACATCTTTATTTGTAAGCACATGAGTAAATGGAAAACCTGATATTGGTGCAAACGTTCTGCTCCAGTGACATCCCCAAAAGGTTCAAAAATTGAATTTTCTCCTTTTGGCTTGAGGCACTGAGAGTTAACCGTATGAGTGATTTACTATATGCATTTCAACAATGTCAATATGTTATCTTTTGCTAACTATGAGCTTTAATCCACAATAAATATAATCTCATGACAATATAATGTGCTAATAAATATTTCAATGTACAACATAACCAAAGACATTTAACGCTTTTGAATCTTACACAGATTTCTTTTCTGGCTGAAAGCATCAAGCTTTGCCATAATCAGCAAGAAAACAAATGCTGCGACTTTCAAATACTAGAAAGTGTTGCTAAGCTACGAGTTCTAAAACTCAGAACAATAATTTGGCCAATATTAATTCAAACGATTGTATCTTTAAGTTAATTTATCAGAAATGACTGGCAAACTTATTAAAATTGTTCTGGAAATCTGATAAATTTAAATGAGCCCAGTTATTCATTTATCACACAGATTTCATCAGCGTGACCAAAGCTACAATCAGAATCAAGAATATTATGACTTAAAAAAAAACAAATCGCACAGCAATACTTGGCCCATTACTCACCATTTGTTTGAAGCTGACCTACAGGACTGGTATAAAAGCTGACAAGGAGATTACTTATAATGTTGCTTTCTTTAACAAACCAAATTAGATTAATTTTTCTTGGGATTTCAATTCATAATCGTGACTCCGGTTCAAATGCAACAGAGTCGGGCATCTTAAAACAGCTTATTAATCCAAATAAATTTTAAATGGGATCATAGCCCTTGCACATTAGTGAGGAAATCCTTCTGCCAAAATGTTGACTGGAAATCGATTTGTTCAGGACTGATAATTAATACACCGAAAAAAAGCCAAGACCTACAGAGTCAACATATTTCAGTATGTAATTAAAAATTTATTTAACAGCACCTAATTTGTATAAGAATGCACAGGTCTGTAGTGTTGAGCTGAGCATCATTAGTCTAGAAATGTAAAATCTTACACCCTTTAAGAGAGTCATACAGGAATTATTCATCAAAACATCTGAATATTTAAACTCCATAGTGGCCTTTTTTTGAGTTTAGTTTTCCACACAAAAATTTCCCCAACCAAGTGGTCTCTGCAGGGTGAAACACTGGGCGGGTTTCTCCGGACTCCCAGCCGTGTGTCTTGGCAGAGGGAGGCAGTCTTCCGTTCACTGGCAGCGGGACTCTCTGCTTCCACTGCTGTCAACGAGAATTCCCACTGAATCCACCCCACAACGCTGGGAAACCCGGGGGGGGGGGGGGGCGCTGCCGGTGGGACCAGAGAATCTCGCTGCCAGTGAACGGCTGGAGAATTGGGTGCTGTTCAGAAAGATATTTTGCACAAGATACTGCTCAGCGAATACAGCCCTTCTATGACTTTTTTTATTTGTTCATGGGATCTGAGCATCACTAAACACCCCGGCATTTATTATCAATCACTAATTGCCCTTGAGAAGATACCAAGCTTTATTATTTAACTTTTTGGTTGGTGCAAGTAAATAAGGAGATTTTTATATTTTATTTTGCTCAGTTTTAAGTGTCTAGAGATAAAGATGGAAATAGACTATGCGCACAGATTTTGGAAATGTTAGCCAGAAATGTTACGGAAATTAAAATTGGACCTTGAAAATCTCAAGACGTCCCAAAGTGCTTTACAGTCAATTAAATATTTTAAATTGTCACTGCTATAATACAGGAAAGGGCACGTCTATATTGATCAAATTAATGGATATTTCCTCTAAATGTGAACAAAATTGTAGATGGCCAAGGCATTATAGATATATAGATATATATATGGATATATAGAACATATAGTGCAGAAGGAGGCCATTCAGCCCATCGAGTCTGCACCCTATCTTCCACCCTATCCCCGTAACCCAATAACCCCTCCTTTGGTCACTGAGGGCAATTTATCATGGCCAATCCACCTAACCTGCACGTCTTTGGACTGTGGGAGGAAACCGGAGCACCCAGAGACCCTGGCGCTGTGAAGCCACAGTGCTAATCACTTGTGCTACCGTGCTGCCCTAACAGGCAGCATTAGCAGGCACTTAGAACTTAAACAATAACATGTGAATGTCTAGCTATTGGGGTTTTGTCCAATAGTTCCTCCTTTTGCATCTTTAAACGGAGATTGACAACTGTATGCTCGATTTTGTCCTGGGAAGTTCTGCCAATGTTCTTGGTTCAGGCAGGATATCCAACCTTCAGAAAAAAGTGGAATTGGCAGAATCTGAATTGAAGAATGGGGGCGAAATTCAACTTGACTTCACAAATGTTTACAATAACCTGAATGTATATGTTGTACCTTAAGCATAACCAAGAGTCCCAGGGCATTTCACAGGAGTGTTATGAAACAAAATTGGAAACCAAGATATATGAAGCAATATTAGGACAGATGGCAAAAGCTTGGTCTGAGGTAAGTATTTTATCATCATTTTTTTTTCTTAATTTAGAGTACCCAATTCATTTTTCCCAATTAAGGGGCAATTTAGCATGGCCAATCCACCTACCCTGCACATCTTTGGGTTATGAGGGTGAAACCCACACAAACATGGGGAGAATGTTCAAACTCCACACGGACAGTAACCCAGAGCTGGGAACGAACCTGGGACCTCAGCATCGTGAGGCAGCAGCGCTAACCACTGCACCACCGTGCTGCCCAGAGGTAGATTTTAAGGCGAGTCTTAAAGAAGGAAAGAAAGGTAAAGTGTTGGAGAGGCTCAGGGAAGGGAGTCTAGACAATTTTAGGTCCTAGGCAACTTCATCAAAATGCATGTTTTGTATCCATAGGCTGGATCTTTCATTCAGATGAGGCCCAATACCTAACTTCTCTTGTGCTCAGACACGCACTGACTGGCTTGAGAAGCAATCAGTTTATTGATGAGACGCTAGCTTTAGCTGTAAGTCCATTTTTCCCCCCATTGTATCTAGAAGGTTTGCCAAGGGACAAACTTGCCTGCTTCATCCAAAATTCATTTTGCTTGTTCAGCCTCTGTTTAAAAGAAATTCAAAAAATATATGGACTGATTCCAATTTTGGTTTTTAAATATTGTGCTGACTCAGTACCTTACAGTATCTTTTGGCCTTCTGTGTATTAATTGACCTGCAAATAAATCTTCCTAACAGTTAGAATCCAAAATATGACAGCCTTTCAGAAGAACATGGTTGGCATTGTATCTGATTGCCAATTAATTATACACTGTAACTAAGGGTCAACTGGCAGACTGAGGACACTAACTCATGTATGACATGTATAAGGCTTCAGGTCACAACATACTCGATCAGCTTTTGGACATCACTTCTTGTACCGCAAGAGCAAGGAAAAAATGTTGAGTGGAACTGTGGTGAACAGACATACAGATAGTGCCACGTGCCGTCCTTTCATTTTGTATAATAGTCATCATTAATATTTACATTAACATTTGTTACAAACTATTTCTAATATTTGTGAAATCAATATATTGGGCTGAATTCTCCGCTTTGCGACACCACAAGCGCCAATCGCAATTGGGTGGAGGATCAGAGGTTTCCAGTGCTTCTGAGACCATAAAGGGCTGGGAATTTGATCTGGTTTCTGAAAGGGCATTGTGGTATCTGGAAGTCAGACAGGTTAGGACCATGGGAACGGAAATCAAATTACCAACAGCTCCGTCAAAAAACACACCTCCCTACCATGTTCCTGCCTAATAATTAACCTTCTCCTGTGAACCAGCCATAGCTCCTTATTGCACGCTCAAATAACCCAACTACCACTTCCCCCCCATTGCCTTTACTTTCTTGCCTTACAGCACTTAAACATAACCTTTCTGCTTCTTAAAGCTAATGGATGGAAGTTCAAAGCTGGGAGAAAGTAATTTCCTGATGCGCATCCTGCCTTTTCCCAGGATCACAGAAACCGAAAATGCAGAGCAACTTTTCGGGAGCTTGGCAGGTGTCACTGTCTCTAGTGAGTTTAGATTTCCATGAAGAAATAAAATTTACCTCAGAAAATATTCAAAAGTTCACTTTTATGCAGTTTCCAAATACAATTAAGCCTCAAAAATGATCCAGAAGAGAGAGAGAAATTATTCAGCCAATCATTGAGCTACATAGATAATGATTGCCACATAAGTGAAGTATGTCAGGGAAAACAGCATCCAATATAATATACCTAAGTGTGTTTTTCCCTTCAGGAATGAAAGGTAAGGCTTCTAAAATAAAATTACTGTAAACTACTTTGGCTTATAACTCCATGGTTTTAGTTTGACTGCATAAAATATTCAGTTTTCAAATTTGTATATTCAGGTCTTTATACATATCTCTGAACCAAATACAGCACCACCTCTTTACATCTGATAACTCATGGGTCTAAATGATCCAGATGTTCTTTATCTGCAAAGCTCTGCTGTAGAAGTTTATTTTCCTGTACTCATCAGGACAGACAAAATAATGCTGAATTTCAAAGGGGGAGAACACATACTGCAAGAGAATGGGGTTCTCATTCACACAGAAACAAAGAAAATAAGAGCAGGAGGAGGACATTCTCCCCTTCAAGCCTGCTCTGACATTCATTATAATCAGGGCTGATCATCCAAATCAATAGCCTGATACCACCTTTCCCCCATATCCTTTGATCCCCTTTGCCCCCCAGTGCTATATCTAACTGCTTATTGAAAACATACAATGTACAATTAGTTGGCAAGTTGACTCTGACTAGTTGCCATGGAGAATGCACCAAAGAACTATTGTTTGCCCATATTCCTGACCATGTTCCTTTTGCCTGCAGAGGACAGCTCCTTGCATGTTAATACTGTCGGAGAAATTCTGGAGTCAACATGAGGCTGCAGTGGTGCAAAGTCACTGATTTGGAGTTGATCATGTCAGCCTCAGGACATCGCTGCAGGAGTTCCGCAGTGCAGAGTGCTAGGCCCAACCATCTTCAACTGCGTCAATAATCTTTTCTCCATCATAAGGTCAGAAATGGGGATGTTAATTAATTATTCCACATGTTCAGTTACCATTCGTAACTCCCTAGATAATGAAGCAGTTGATGTGTGGACAATGCCTGGACAATAGTCAGCAGTGGGCTGATAAGTGGCAAGTTATTTGCACATAATACAAATACCAGGCAATGACCATATCCAACAAAAGTCTAACTATCTCTCCTGGACTTTCAATGGCATTACTATTGTTGAATCGTCCAGGGGTCAACCACAAACTTAATTTGACCAGCCATATAAATACTATACATACAAGAGCAAGTCAAAGGCTGGGAATTCTTTGGTGAATGACCCACCTCTTGACCCCACAGAGCCTGTCAACCATTTACAAGAAACAAGTCAGGAGTGTGACTCTTCATTCGCCTGGATGAGTGCAAGCTCCAACAACACTTCCGAGACAAAACACCACCCAAACAAAATTCCATTTGATCGGAATTCCATCCATGCACCACTGCAACCCTCCAGGCCCCTTCCACAGCACCTCCTAAATATGTGACCTCTGCCACCTAAAATGACAGGGAACCTTCAAGACATGCACCGTCCTGACTTTCCAATAAACTGCCATCTTTCATCATTTGTGGGTCAAATTCCTACCTAACAGCGCTGGGGAAGTATCAACAAACTGCTGCGGTTCAAGAAGGCGGCTCATCACCATCTTCTTAAGGGTAAATCAATAAAAGCTGGTCGGCAGATATGCCTACAGCGTAAGAATTAAATTTTCTTTTTAAAAGATGAGAGGGAGAAATGTAAAATTGAACTTCTTCCCGCGAGGGCAAGAGGCAGCAAGGCCCACAGAGATCCCACATGATCACTATATGGATGCACATAGCTGTATCACCCACAGGTACCCAAACACTTTCCTAATGTCACACACTCCAGCTGGCAGATATTTACAGGAAAGGGTTCCACTCCCTGAATGTTCAGATCGTGTGCAACCGCCACCACTGAATCATGCACGTGTGCCCACTACCCTGGGAAGGTGTATGACAGCTACACCCTAGGACGCTCAGAGATCTCTGGTGTTTTCGATGACCACCACAGGATGACAGGTTGTCTCATAGGGGATGAGGGATACATGCTGATGTCATGACTGATGACGACGTGAGACCGAGGTAGAGACCCATTATAATGAGGCCCACGCTGGCACCCGTGCTGTCACTGAGCGGTACAATGGACTGCTGAAAATGCGATTCCAATGCCTTGACTACTCTAGTGATGCCCTGCAGTACTTCCCACAGACGGTCTCACACTTTGGTCTGCTGTGCCCGCCACAATCTGGCCCAGCAGCAGGGCGACATGCTGGAGGAAGAGAAGGTGGAACATGCAGCCTCGTCTGAGTAGGACCAGGAGGGGCTGGAGACATATCCAAGGAGGAGCCAGAGGATAGGGAGGACCATGGAGGCCCTCATCATCCCCAGATTCTCCTAGGACAAGGCTATGTCTGTCAGTTAAACAGCAACTCCCCCCCCCCCCCATTTCATTCCACATCCAATCACCTTGAGATATGCCAGTGTCAGGAGAGGGTGATTCTGAATAAATGGAGACTGCTGCAGCTTCCTTGGAGGCAGGTCCTGGGTTGGCCTCCAGTGCTTCCTCCTCCCTGACAGTGGCCGTAGGGCCTTGGGGGACTCCATGGGATGGAGAGGCAGCTGGAGTGAGCTCAGGAGGCCTGAGTCATCTGGCACTGCCAGTCATGGAGACTCCCCATTGTCTGCATCATGGTGTTGAGGCCCTCAGCCATGGTAGTCACAGACTGAGCCAGGCTTTGAACACCACCAGTCAAACCACGGACATCATGCTCCAGCATTTCTACTGCATGTCTACAGTCTGTCTATGAACCAAGTCCAATGCCTAGAATCCAAGACGAAGGACCCAATCTCAGAACAAGGTGGCAGCTGAGAACAAAGGATGTTGTAATCAGTGTGGTAGATGTACTTAATAAGACAAATGAGTATGTAATTTAAAAAAACGTTTTTCAGATGTGGACAACACTTTGGCATGTATTGTCTACCCTTAGCTACTTTGAGAGCATTAGGAGTCATCCACATGGCATGGTACTGACATCACTTGTACACTAGACCAAGTAGGAGTGAGGCAATTTGGGTTTTTATATAAATTCAACAATTTTCAATCATTTTGTCCAGAAATGGCCCGAATTATTGCGTTCAATTTCACAGATTATTATGATTGGGTTTGAACTCATGGCCTCTGGGTTTCTCTTCTTGTATCATAACCCCACAGCCCTGCATATTGCTAATTTGTCAAGGTCAATGTAAAGTCTCAGGCAGGTGACCACTCGGAAGTGATAACTGCAGCAAAGTCAATTTATTCTCCTTACAATTTACACCTGCTGCTTCTCGAAAGGTCTCCCTCGCCTGGCCCACACACGGACCGCGGATATTAAGTCCCACCAGTCCTAGGAAGGGGGGGGGTAGACCCCCCCCCCCCCCCCCCCCCCCCGCCCCCCAAATCTGGGTAAATCGTACTCAGGTGAGGCCACAGGGTCTCTGAGGCTGCAGATCCCTGGGCTTCCTGTAGGGGGTTATAACAAATACCCAGGCCAGAGATTTTGAGAATTTATTTTCTAGAATCAAAGCGGACTATGGAGGAAATTTGTGGAACATTTTGTGAAGAATTCATCGTGAATTGGTTTGGCACCAGAAAGCTGGAATGCATTGAATCAAACACGGGGGTGGGGGGGGGGGGGCAAAGTCAGAATTGTTTTGGTGGGGGCTCCATGATGTCATCAGATCGTAATGTGAATTAGGACCCCAACTGTCCAGAGGTATCGCTTAAAATTGGAAATGACAGGATCCAGGCAGTTTTTCCCCTGAGCAACTATCCCGCTCCAGTGCCTTCAAATAGATGGAGGAACATGTGATTGAGGCAAGTAAAGTTGAATCAGCCTAACATCAGTTACAGGCAAAGTAATTACAAATGAAACCAAGGAGTAAACTGCAACAGTATCTTTGTAGCAATAGCTCAAAGAAAATCAGCCAATGTGGATTTGAGAGGGAAAACATACCGCCTGTAAAACCACTGGGCTCTCATAGATTTCATAGAATTTACAGTGCAGAAGGAGGCCATTCAGCCCATCGATTCTGCACCGGCACCCTATCCAAACCCACACCTCCACCCTCTCCCCATAACCCAGTAACCCCACCCAATACTAAGGGCGATTTTGGACACTAAGGGCAATTTTGCATGACCAATCCACCTAACCTGCACATCTTTGAACGGTGGGAGGAAACCGGAGCACCCGGAGGAAACCCATGCACACACGGGGAGAACGTGCAGAATCCGCACAGACATCTCAAAGGATGTCACGAGAAAGAGTCCGAATCAAACTGAAGGTCTTAATAATACAGGATGAATCGGGATTGGATAAGAAATTTGTGAAAGGTATCATGAACCATCGGATTGTTTAGTGGCATTTTAAAAAAATCTAACAACCCAATGGAAAGAGGGCAGCATGGTGGCGCAGTGGGTTAGCCCTTCAGCCTCCTGGCACTGAGGTCCCAGGTTCGATCCCAGCTCTGCGTCACTGTCCGTGTGGAGTTTGCACATTCTCCCCGTGTTTGCGTGGGTTTCGCCCCCACAACCCAAAAGATGTGCAGGCTAGGTGTATTGGCCATGCTAAATTGCCCCTTAATTGGAAAAAATGAATTGGCTACACTAAATTTATTTTTAAAAACTAATGCAAAGAAACAAATGTGCGCCTGTTGAATATGCTGATAACCTAAAATGGGTAGCTTAGTAATAGTTAGACCGAAGCGTTTGAATTGGTTGTACAATTGGGCAGATAAATGGCAATGATATTTAACACTGAGCGATGTAAAGTAGATGAAAACATGATTGGAATGAATATCTGGCTGATTCGCCAAAACAGCCAAAAGTGTGCTGGGCCATACAATCAGAACAGCAGAACGCAAGTTAAGCTGAGGTCTTATAATGCTGCATTTCATTCTGGTGACTAAGCCCCAACAAAGATCTATAGGCACTGGAGAGGACACAGAAAAGTGAAACTAGACTAACAGTAAGATTAGGAGAAGAGTTATGAAAAATAATAGGCAAGCTCAAAATATATAGTAAGAAGTCTTACAACACCAGGTTAAAGTCCCTCATGTTTGTTTCAACCACTAGCTTTTGGAGCACTGCTCCTTCCTCAGGTGAGGAAGGTTCGCCTGAGGAAGGAGCAGTGCTCCGAAAGCTAGTGTTTGAAACAAACCTGTTGGACTTTAACCTGGTGTTGTAAGACTTCTTATTGTGCTCACCCCAGTCCAACGCCGGCATCTCCACATCAAAATATAGAAAATAGTAAATGATATGGTTAAAATAAAGCAAGGATGTTATTTTAAACGAAACTGGGAAAACTAGCCAAGTACAGAAATTTAAAGTGGTGAGAAGTAAATTAGGAAGAACTCGGAATGTTAAATGGTTAGAACAATCTGTCAAGTATGATAGCTGAGCCAAATTTATGTGGGTGGTTCAAATTGCAGTTGGATGTTATAATGGATGATTTAGGGGTTAAAAGTGGTGAACTTCATTAGACTGAATGGATTTTTAACATCCCTGACTTTTTTTCTGCTCCTTTTTCTGAGTGAGGTTACTTTAGATTGGTTATTGTTTAGAATTGTATCGTGGTAAGTCGCGGATGAGTCGCTTCTTCGCAAGGGTGGCGTACAGGTGCGAGCACTGCTCAAGAGGTCTAGCTAACCACACGCATATGATCTGGTCCGGTCCCAAGCTCGTGGGTTTCTGGGTCTCCTTCTTTAGCATCATGTCGATGAATCTGAAGATTGAGCTGGAGCCCTGTAGCCATATTCGGGGTGTCAGGCTCGCTGCAGCTGCAGACAGGTGCGGGTGCCAATATCCTGGCCTTCGCCTCGCTGAATGTCCGGAGGGGTGGTGGGGTGGAGGTCAGCATCTCCATCCGGTGCCTTGGTGTGGCTGGGAGATCCCAGTAACCCCATGCTTGGCTTCCACTTGCTCAGTCAGATCAAAATCCTCTCCAGTGTTTTCATATGAAAGGAGGAACATGTGATTGAGGCAACTAAAGTTGAATCAGCCTATCAGTTATAGGCAAAATAATTAGAAATGAATCCAAGAGGAATCTTGGATTCCTCGAGAAAGTTAAGTACACCGTGAGGGGAGCAATTGAAGGGTTCTATTTATTTCAAGGAACTGGTCACCGTCAGTTGGTAAAGGGGGAGGGGGCAGAAGGGAAGGGGTGAGGGGTTAGGTTGTGCGAGGCGTTGTTTTATATGTTTGTTTGTTATAATATATGTAGTTGTGTTTATTCTTTATCGTTATTTTGTATAAAATGAAAGGTTTGAATAAAAAGATATATTCATTTAAATTGTATCACGGAATTAGGAAATTGCCTAACTCCAATATCCAGCAAGGTTTGCCAATTGTTGATTCAAGTTACAAGCAAATGAGGCCCTGACGAACTAGGACAACAGTCATGTCCGAGTACCTTCATTTGCATGAGCCAATGTTGCCAAAATGCATACTTATAATACATTTTTTGGACCCTGAAGACTATGAAAGGGAAAGAAGTTACAATGATTTGATGTTGCTGGTTCCCACCTTTGTCTGACTACAGTTGAATTTACATTAGACCTTCGCCTGTGACATCCATTGTATCCCACCTTGGTCAGATAAGACAAATGATCAATAGAATAATTCTTAACTATTAGTCTGCAAAACAAAATGCCTTTAATAGTGATCAGTTATATACTCTTATCAACTGTGAACTTGTAATGACTTTAGATTACGGTTCTCTATACCTGATTAATTACAATAACAGTGGCGTATTGAAGCTATATTTATTTTTCTTATCCTTACATATCACTTTACACAGCCTTTTCATCAAAGAGGCAGAACCAGTCAGTAAGCTGGTAGTTAACATGGTTCCACTGACCTGAGGCACTTTTTCCAGTTAATAAACCCTGAAAGAAAGGTTCTTTTTAATTCTTGTCACTGACAAAAAAATGTTGTACAATTACACCAGTGTTCCATCACATATATCAAGGAGTCCTATTTACTCACAATCTCCAGCTGCATAATGCACAATAGTATGATTGTCTCTGTGAGAATTTTTAAACAAAAACTTTTCAAAGGGCCAAGATCAAAAAGCAAAATTAATAGATGTTTTGCAGAGGTCGTACTCAGAGAAACTGGAACACTGAAGATGAAAGAGAGTCACTTACCATGCAAAGAAGTATAAATCTTGCTTTCCACCTTAGCCAAATGGTCTCAAGTTTTAATGTTAAAGACAGTGTTACACTTCTTGACAAAAACACTCCCCACGTTTACCACAATTGTTTGCTATTATTTTATTCACACAAAGTTCAGCTCATGGATTTCTTTTTGAATTTAGAAATAGAGCAAATGAGGAAATCAATTTGTGCGAGAATATCCTCAGTTTGAAATCAACAAATCACAATTTCCCCCAGATTCTTTGATGTCTGTTTGAATCTTTTATTTCACGTGCAGTTTTTCAACAGTCTGTAGATGTTGAAGCCACAGGGATTTAATTTCCTCGGTGTGTTATATTTAGCAGACTGGTTAACTTGTTTGTGTTAATATTGGGTTGGTAGCAATGTTAAACAGCACAGTAATTCCCTGCAAAATGCATTAAAAACTGCCCTAAACAAACCAAACAGAGGAAATTAAATTCCAGAGTGTTAAAATTGTATTCCATTGCAATGCTTGCTATTAGTTCAGCATCTGCATACAGCTACCTATTTTTTTTTAAATTAGAAAGTTACTTTGGTCGTTCATTCATATTCGGATACAATGCATCGACTGTAATTGTTCCCATGTTTTCACACTTCTTGTTGACCTCTTAAAGCAAGGACTGTTACTTTTATTGCACAACTTAGCTTCAAAAGATGAAGCATTAAAGTGCCTCTTTTCTCTCCTGTATATTTGAGGCATTATTGTAGAATAACAGATAATTAGCCCTCACAAAGTCAAAAAGAAAAATGTTTACTATTTGACCACATGATTGCGAGAAATCCTTGTAGTCCTTAAATTTTCTTTGTGAAAGATCTTATTTATTTTTCATTTCTCAATGCAGCTGATTCTGCAGCATCACATGCGAAGACTAAAGGGAATTTAAATTCCCTAGAATTTAACTTAGACAGGCTCTAGGTGGTTCACAATAGGGCCCCTGGGCAAGCCCTTTGCTCTTCCAACTCTCCATGCACCTGTATAGGAACAGCATACTAATAATATTGAAATAACTTTCCTGGTACCCAAAGCACCTGGGCTGTAATTTTTGTCTGACAGTAACCAATAAAAAAGTTGCGGGCTACCCATTCAATGTCAGGGCATATTCCAGTGTGTGGAAGGGGAGGCAAGTGCCAGATCCACCAGAATCTGTTAAAGTAGCTTGTCATTGGCGGTCTGTACTAAGCTAATTTGGAATGGATTCTGTTCCGGTGCTGCTCTGTTTCTTCAGTCTTAATATAGCGGCCTTCAATTTAACATTGTTCTGACAGCTGAAGGATGCACACAGCTTCTACTTCAGCTCGTAAGGTTCCTGCCTGCCATTGAACTATTGGCCTTATAACTCTAAGCACACAAAGGATTCAGTTATACTGTAGGGACTGGTCTGAGACAAGTACATGTCCAAATGCTTACCAGTTTCAGAGAGCACTATTATACCCTTTTCTCACTCTTTAATAAAGAAATTTTAAAACTTTGTTCATTTCCTTGATGAGTGACGGCAAGCTTGCATGAACGCTCATACCTACAATAAACTTACTGAACTATAATGCTGGATGGCCATGGCAGAACACAGCTCCAGAGGTGCTCTTCATCAAAGGTCTTTCAGGTGGGAACTGTATTCTGTGCAGCAGTAATAATTACATTTATATAATAACCTCGTTGAACTTGTTCTAGGTAGAACTATGTTCCACCTGATTTTCTTTATGAAGTGTGGTAAATGTTACCTTTGTAAATATGGTAAATATTCTCCACAAAGCAAAGTACGACAAGCAGCCTGAGATGAATAACCATCAATCTATTTGTATGCGATATTGGTCAACTGAAGAATAGTTTCCCCTCATTTCATCTTCACCTGAACCAAAGGAACAGGCAGATTCAACTTCAGTTTAATGTTCCATCTGAAGAACAGCACTTCAAACAGTGAAACACCCTCGCAGTACCTTGTGTGGGGCGCCAACCACCATCCTTCTGGCCCAATGGATGTCTAGTGCTACCAATTTATCAGGCTGACATACCAAGGCAAATAGTTCAATTGTAGCGACAGTGCGAATTTGATGCAGTTCACTTCCATTTATCTAGAACAGGCTGTCACATTGGATGGGGCAAAAAAGCATCTAATCACTTGATTTGGGGACTCAAACAAACAGAAAATGTTGAAATTCATAGCAGGTCAATCAGTATTTGCAAGAGAAGGGGTTTTTATTTCTAGCATTCCAATTTTTTCAAAGCACTGCATCAAGAACTTGAAGTAAATTACCAAAGTTATTGAGAAAAATAAGTTTGAGGAATTAATGAATGTTTAGCATTCAAGCAGTTAAACTAGGTAATGGAGATGTTAACAAGAGAGGTTACACGGACTTTGAGAACAGTAATGATCTTGACCTTTTGGAAGCTTTGCAGCTTGTTTCCCAAGGATAAATCATTGCTCATCGAGATATCACTTTCCTGTATTATTCATGTCTGTGGAAAGCAGAGGTTTGAAACCTTCTGATTCACCATTCTTGTATTTCAGAGGACAGCAACCAAGAATTATTGTGAAAATGGAACAAAAGAAATGGGTTTGTAGATGGCCCCCAGCTGTAATCATACCTTTAAATCTTGCATTGTGAGAAACCCAACAGTAAAAAGTGGGGCAATTTAGAAAAGATCCTTTTAAACTACTTATTTTTTTCCAACAATGAATAGAGCTTATGTCCTTGTCTCTTGTATAGAAGCTTAAATAATAATGAAAAACCCGCAGTATCATCAGCCATACTGCAATAATAAAGTAACTATCATTACACTTTGAACGAAAAAAAAAAATCACTCATTATTTCTCTTTCATCTGCCTGTGTTTTGTTTTTGCCAATGACTCATAAAGGGCCAGATGATGAACACAATGCATACAAATACACAGCAAAACAAATGTGATGTGGGATATTGGGAACTATTGAAATGTGATTCCCTGTGAACGGTCTCTACTATATGGGACACTCGAGAGGTGCAGCTGCCATTTGCTTATGAATGTTTTGCAACACTGACTGGATCTTGCTGCTCGGCAATTCTCCTGTATGTCACATGTATAATTGAATACATTTAAAAAGCAATTCAGCAATGAGGTGTTACTGACTCATGCTGTAAATAAGATAGCAATAAGCAGCTAATCATTACAGAGAGCACAACCAGCCTGTGGGTCCATATTTTGTTGAAGTGAAATTACAATGGAATTAAAGTGGATTATTTTTTATCAAATGGGAATAAGCTGTTAATTACCTCCCTGCTGTACCATCTTTTTCAAGGTTGCAACTGTTATTAGCTCTAGATTAAACTGTTGAATTAATTTCCCACTTACTTGCTATTTCCAGATTTTTTAAATTTACCTAATAGGCTGTTTAATGTGAAATTATATTAAAGCACCTAAATTATTGGAATGATAAACAATTTGGAAATTGGTTAAGATTCATTTGAATGTAAAAATATTATTGTGCTTTCAATTACTTTCCTGACGGACTGGACAAAACAATTAAAACTGTAATGAAGTGTAATTTTAAAATTAATATCTAAGAAGGCATTAGATTCTAGACTTTTAGAAAATTATATTTTAAATGGTCCCAGCCTAGGATGTTCCAGTATGTAGATATGTGAATAACTGATCCAGTATTGTCTTGGCAGGAATGTTTTAAAGTGCGCACACTACTTAAATGACTGCTTCTGAAACAATTCTGAAGTAATTTTCTATCACATTTCCAGCATCTGGAGTACTTTACTTTTACATTAATCCTAAAATAACTTCTGATTGGGAAAAACATGTGCCAAGCTGCCCCCATGGCTCAGTGAGTCAACACGCTGTCCAGTGTGATACTGCGCCAAGCAGAACAGGAAAGTCCAAGGTTTATTCCACGGTCTGTGGAGGGAAAATTAGTCAGGGAGCCTGTGCATGTTTACTATCTAGGTCACTATGACAACATATGACCTCTGATGGAAAGAACGAGTCTGTGTGTATTTCACGTTAAAAAAGGGCACTGTCGATAAACTCAAAGAGCATCTAACATCTACTTGCATGTTGAGCAGCAGGTTGGGAATCTGCAATGCCAACGTAAATCTTATCACAATACAAATGCAGCTACTGTCTCGGTATTCATTCAATGCCCTTGCTATGCCCAGATGTCAAGTCCTCTGAGCAGTTATTCTCATCCACAAGTTAAATTGATGTATTCAAAAAAAACAGCAGAAAAGTCATCAGAAAAAAATGTTCTTAGTTATTGTCAATCCTTTAATTATTTTAAAAACAAAGTAACGATTGTAGCATTCACTTAACTAATTGTTCGGAATTTCTCAAACTCATGATTGAATAACTTGAATAGCCTTGGTTCCTACTCAGATTAAATAAATTTGTATTTTACAATTTTGTACCTCTCGCGTGATCTTCCGTTTCATTATTGTTGGTTTTACCTTCACTAGCTCCTCCCATTGTCTCTATGTTGGTCTCTTCCCATGGCCCGGAATGGCTGAATGCAGACTGCTGTCTGTTACCCCATATGCCAGTTCTACTTAAACACGTAAGAGCAGTCTTTTTGCCTCCTTGAAGCGGGATGAAATATTGGACTGTCAGTTTTCCTCTGTTGCTGATGAATCTTCAGGGGAAGTGCTCAAATTCGTCAATGGTTTGGAAAGCCGGCAGCTGCTACATCTGCGGCAAAGGGAAAAAACAGGGATCTTGCTTCTTTTTGTTCTTGGGATGTGGCTGTTATTGGCAAAGCCGGCGTTCACTTTCAGTTCCAAATTCTCCTTCAGCCGGAGATGGTGAGTCACCAACAACTGAGTGGCTTGCGAGAGCCAACCACATTGCTGTGGGTCGGGAGTCACATAAAGGCCAGGCTGGCTAAGCACAGCCGATTTCCTCTTCTGGACAACAACAGTGATCCAGGTGGAATTTTACGACAATCCTTTGGTTGAACGATCATTATTAATGAAACCAGCATTTTATTGCAGCTATTAATTACTTGAAGTTAAATTTCCCCAGCTGCCGTGGTGGCATGTGAACACATCTCTGGAGTATTCATCTGGGTCTCTGGATCACTAATCCAGCAACGTTACTGCTATGTTACTCCCCCCCCCTTAGACACAAATCATTTTGGATTTGGCATTAGTAATGACTCCAATCAGGCTGCTTCAAATTGGACTATCATATCAGATCAATCACAGTCTAGAATCTAACATTTAAAAAAGATTACCAACATTGAATGTATTCTCCACGCACCGTAAGAGCTGTCCTAAATACTATTGGACCAAGAAAGTCATGTGCTCAACAATGCAGAAAGTAGTGTCAAGATGTAACTAGCCGTGTCTCTGCTCTAAAAGTCTGACAGTGTTCATAATCATGAGTTAATTTTGTGATAGACACACTGTTACAAATTCAGGTTGCAGCAGATACGTTAATAGAATAGAATAGAATAGAATAGTATCAGTTGCCCCTGGAAGTGGACCCCGTGCCACTCACTTGTCCAAGTAGAATCTCATAGCCCAACATAGAATCATAGGATTGCTATTGTGCAGGAAGAGGCCTTTCGGCCCATCGAGTCTGCGCCATCCCTCTGAAAGAGCACGCCACCAAGGACCACTTTCCCCATAACCCCGCCTAACCTGCACATCTTTGGACACTAAGGAGCAATTTAGCATGGTAAATCCACCTGACCTGCACATCTTTGGACTGTGGGAGGAAACAGGAGCACCTGGAGGAAACCCGGGGAGGAAGTACAAACTCCACTCAGGCAGACACCAAGGTCAGAATTGATTGTGCCACCATGCTTCCCCATCTATCCATGCAAACTCACCACTTATGATCTGATATCAATACTTATACTTTTCACCAGCTAAAGCACTTCTTTTCTATGCCTTGAGGAAAGATGGATTGTAGCTGGACCAGAAACACTACTCGCAACAACATACTTTCTACGGCACAGTGGTTAGCACTGCTGACTCACAGTACCAGGGACCAGGATTTGATTCCGACCTTGGGTCACTGTCTGTGTGGAGTTTGCACATTCTCCCCGTGTCTGCGTGGGTTTCCTCTAGGTGCTCCTGTTTCATCCCACAGTGTAAAGATGTGCAGGTGGGGTGAATTGGCCATGATAACTTGCCCCTTAGTGTCCAAAAGGAAAGGTGGGGTTATGGGGATAGGGCGGGGGATTGGGCCTCGGTAGAGTGCTCTTTCGGATGGTCGGTGCAGATGCGATGGGCCAAATGGATTGAAGGAACCTGCTGTACCACTGCCAAATTATCATGGAGAAGTACTCACTTTCAAGTCTTTGACTGCCAATCAGTCCCCTGGCCATAAAACTTGCATTACTTGTGGGAAGTTTAAGTTTTTGAATATTTTTAATAGAACTATTCAGATCCCTCAGGTGAAGGTTTGAGGGACAGTTCCTCAGATCTCCATGCAAATACGAAACATCTAGAATGTAAATCTAAATCCTCCCCCACCCCTCCCCTTGTATTATTGCACCCATCAAATCCCAAGAATAAAACTATGACAAAAGATTTGAATTTTGGAGTCTGGAACTTCTGGGAGCATGATGTATAGGGTTCAAGCAAACTTCAGTGTAACATGCTTATTGAATTGGGACTGCAGTCATGAAGATCATAAATCGGCAGGTCTCCAGGTATGTTGTTAGGTTCTGCATCTTTTTTGGTGACAAAGTTTTATTCACATTCAAAAGGAACAAGCTATGGTCCTTGAGAGGTCAGACATTCAATGGGATTTCTGAGAATAGATGAGTGTTATTCTCGTGTTGGTAAAAGCACAGTGAAACAGAATAACAGTACAGATACTCAAGCGGTCAATTTTTAATTGAGAGATTTGCCTTCTAAAAGGGACCTGGGAATGGCCGTCCCAATATTAAATGTACATTGTTCAATTTGTTGGGGAAACAGATGGCGGTACCTGCACAGGCTGCCTTAAGAGCGGACAGGGGTTGGCGAGGCTCCTGGGAGATGCGTCCAAAGAGGTCCACTGAGGACTGGAGAGAAATCAACAAATCTTTCAGACCCCAAAAATGTGGACACAACATGAGGTACTCACTGCCTAACTGAAAATAGTAAGAAGTCTTACAACACCAGGTTAAACTCCAACAGGTTTGTTTCAAACATGAGGGGCGCGGTTCTCCGAGCCCCGCGCCGGGCCGCTGTGTTTGGCACGGTGCCAGTTGCGGGCCGCTGTAAGTGGCGGGCCGCTGTAAGTGGCGGCCCAAGTGGCCGTGGGGAGAAGTCTCCGTCCCTACCAATCGGCGGGCCAGCCTCTCCCCCCCCCCCCCCCCCCCCCCCCCCGGGCCTACTTTGATGCGCGTCCGGCCCCTGAACCCCCAACGCCATGTTGCGTCGGGGCCCGAGCGTTCAGTAAGGCCACCACGAATGTGCGGGTTGGCGCGTCGCCACTGCACGTGCGCGGGTTGGCGCCGCCCCCCAGCGCGCGTCAGGAAGGCTGGAGCGGCACGAACCACTCCAGCACCGTGGGGCCAGAACCACTACTGCACGCGCTCATTTCGCGCCGTCGTGAAACGCGATGGCATTCACGACAGCGTGGACACTCTGTCTTGTGATCAGAGAATCGTGCCCTGGCTTTCGGAGCAGTGCTCCAAAAGCTAGTGTTTGAAACAAACATGTTGGACTTTAACCTGGTGTTGTAAAACTTCTTACTGTGCTCAACCCAGTCCAACGCCGGCATCTCCACATCATAACTGAAAATAAACAGAATACATGGCTAGGAACACCTAACTCATGAGCATATGGGGATAATGCTACATAGACCAAAGGGCATTGCAATTTTGTACATGCTTGCCACTTGGGATATTGTTGACAGAGACTTGATCCATTTAGCTTCTCTTCTGGATCCTGCTTGAGTAACTGCATAAAAAGTAGGGTTGTCAAAGTAGTATATGGTCACAGGAATAGTAACATTTGGAATGAGGGCAGGAAGAGGTGGTACCAAAGAGCTAAACAGTGTGATAGAAGATGAGCACTGGATATACAGTAGAACAATTTTAAATCAAACAGCACGGTGGTGCAGTGGTTAGCGCTGCTGCCTCATAGCACCGAGGACCCGGGTTCAATCCTGGCCTCGGGTTACTGTCCATGTGGAGTTTGTACATTCTCCCTGTCTCTGCATGGGCCTCACTCCCACAACCCAAACAATATGCATGGGTAGGTGGATTGGCCATGCTAAATTGCCCCTTAACTGGAAAAATAAATAATTGGGTACTCTAAATTAAAAAATATATATTTTAAATCAGCAGATTTAAAATATTATCACAAGACTTTCAAGGGAGCAGGAGGTAATGAAGAGTTTGATATCAGCGTTTATTAATTCAGAGGTACTGAAGTGATTGAAGTTACCTTCAATTATTTTCTTGCCGATGTTGGGTCTCTCTGAGGCAAAAGATGAGAGTGCCAGTGTTGAGTTGGGTGATGTTGTGGGTGCTCAGGTGAATTAGAATCTGAGCAAAGTTGATTGTTAATTGATAAGGAAATGTGTAGGATCTGAAATGTTGAGGGCAAACGCAACCAAATGGACAAGGGACAGGTTGGGCTGTATGTGGAGAACTTTGAATGAAGGAGAATTGAAATTATGCACCTAATAGAGAGGAAATGTATCCTCCTTACCTGAACAATCATTTCATCCTCACATTTGCAACAATGGTCTTGGATTCTAATCAGACAATTGATTCTCAAGAACTTGTTACACTGCCAAACAACACAATCAATACTATTGGCTTTGGTCTCCTTGATTTAGTATTAAACTGTGGAAAGTACAACTAGGCCTGCAATGAATGAACTCAAATCTCTCCAGAGTTTTGAGGTTCTCTTCTCTTTCCAATCAACTGAGTCAGTCATATAATTAATAAAAATTATGCCAGATTTATTTTCATTGTTGTGGAGACTTTGGAACTTTTGTGTCTATTCTCTTTGCTTTAGAAAGGCAGGGCAGCCTTTTTTGCAGCAAGTAACATATCGTTTAGACCGGCTCAGAACTGCATTTTCACTACTTCCAAAACTTTTTATACTGAATAAAAGTCTTCAGGTAGTAAATCATGCTCGATGGTAAGTACAGAAACCTGCTGTGGTTTGATGTGAAATGGTGCACTGTCCTTCACATTCCAAGGCTCTCTATTCTGCAAAAAGGAAGAAAACTTGTTTGGAAGAAAGCTACGTTTGATAAATATTCAGGTTCTGACTTAAAAAATAAAACAATAATAACTATCTCTTGATTGCAATATTGGTGACAAAACAGTCCGCCATGGCAACAAAGGCTCCTTTGAGATGTCCTCTTGAGAAAGTAATGGGCTTCAGTTGCTGTCCACATTAACAAAACTGGTGTTGTTTTATCATTCAGTGCTGGATTATAAAGAACAGTTTAAACAAGTTTGAATGGAAGAACAAAACACTGGGATTATCATCCCAATCTGTGCTCAAGTACCTTCTGGTCGTCAGACCAAGACCAATGATTACAGAATTCTGATAACAGACCTTCCATCTTAAAAAAACTTAAACAGATTGGAAATTTTAACTCTGGGTAAAAAAAAAGGACACTAAACCATCCGTCAATGATTTCAGGTAAATAAATGTTAAGGATTCTGTGGCGTCCTGGCAGTGAAGAAGTGGAGGATCTTTATGTGAGCAAACAGAGTTTATTGATAACAAGGAATAATGGTACAGAGGCCACTGGGCTCGGTACCCCGGAGCATCACGGAGCTGCTGCCAGCCTTTACATCTTTACTACATGGCTCCCTGATGTACTCTGCCCGGAGGAGACTCCACTCTCTGGGTTGATCATCCGCTCTCGGTCCTCATTGGTTCCCAGTATCAGGTGACCCGGCTCTGCTGTGTTGTCTTAAAGAGACAGGCACCTCAATCCACGACAAATTCTGAATTTGAGGAACCATTATTTATTTCCACTCATTCAATCAGATTATCACTATAACATTATTTTACTAACTTTCCATGTAATCTCCTCTGTTTTTGCAAGTGAGTCCAGGTAAGTCCAGAATTGTTCAAGTAGCAATGGATTAAATTGACATTAACTTTACACCATTCTTTTATCAATTTTACTGCCATCTTTGTTCGGGACATACTCCAAACCCATCCTCATAATAGGTTGCCAAATGCATCATGTTCTAGCAATTTATTTATTCATTCATGGGATGTGGGCATTGCTGACTAGGCCAGCATTTATTACCCATCCCTAATTGTCCTTGAGAAGATGGTGATGAGCTGTCTTCTTGAACCGCTGCAGTCCATGTGTTGCAGGCATCCAGGCCAGAGAATTGGTGGCCCCGCCGATTACAGCTGGCCTGCGCCACGTCAAAACGTGCTGCCGCAAATGGCGGCAATTCTCCTCAGCTCGGAGAATCGCGCGCCGGCGTTGGGGCGTTGTGGCACGGTTGCAGCAATTCTCCGGCCCGGCGCGGGGCTCGGAGAATCGCCCCCAATATTCTTGGGCTTTTATGAGGTTGATTCCAACATGATAACATAATGGTATAAAGTGCTGGTGTTGCACGTTCTGTGGCACAGAATAGGGTTGAAAGATTTGCTATGTTGCCAGTTGCTTAGGTTTCAGTGTTGATGAATGGTCAGGTGCCTTAAAGAATGAAGGAAAATCATTGGATGGAATCTTGTGGAGGCCAGCCAAACCTTGGGCGGAATTCCCCGCTCCCGCGATAAATCGGGAAGGCCGTCGTGAACTCAGCCGAGTTTCACGACGGCCTCGGAGGCCGCTTCCCGCACCTAATTCACCCCCACCTGGGGGGATAGGAGCAGCGCTCCGTAACTCTCGACCGCCGGGCCATGACGCTTGCGTCAAGGCGGCGCGCCGAGAATGACGCGACGGTGGCGCCTATGTGATGTCAGCCACGCATGTGCAGGTTGGCCGGCTCCAACCCGCGCATGCGCGGCTGACGTCACGACGGCTGAAGGCTCCAATCCGCGCATGCGCGGTTTCCGTCTTCCCCTCCACTGCCCCGCAAGACGTGGCGGCATGATCTTTCGGGGGGGCGGAGGGGAAAGAGTGCGTCGCTTTGAGACACCGGCCCGACGATCGGTGGGCACTGATCGCGGGCCGGACCCCTCCCGAGCACGGCCGTGGTGCTCACTCCCCTCTCCGCCCCCCACAAGCTTCAAACGAGCATTTGCCGCCCATGTTCATGACGGCAGCGACCAGGTGTGGTTGCCGCCGTCGTGAACCGGTCGGGAACAGCAGGCCGCTCGGCCCATCCGGGCCGGAGAATCGCCGGTCGCTGTGAAAAACGGCGAGCGGCGATTCTTCCGATTGGGGGGGGGTGGGAGAATTGCGGGGGGCGCCAGGGGGGCGTGTTGTGAGTCGCCCGGCCCTCCCACGATTCTCCCATCCGGCGTGGGGAGCGGAGAATCGCGCCTCTTGTTCCATTTAGACACTTGCCAGGCCAGCATGTAATGACTTAGGCCAGGCCTTTGAGATTGGCCAATTTCAATACGAGCTCCCTGATTAGTGGCCCAATCAGGGAACCCCTTTCTGTGTATATAACAGGGAGTGTCAGGTCCTCTGCACTCCTGGGGCGAAATTCTCCGACCCCACGCAGGGTTGGAGAATAGGCGGGAAGCGGCGTTATTTCCGCTCCCGCCGGTTTTTCAATTCTCCCGCCGGTCATAAACCGGCGTTGTGCAAATCCCGCCGGCAGCCTGTGAAAACAGCTGGCGCCGGCGGGATTTCATTTTTTAAAAAACTTACCTCAAATCTCCGGCCCGGATGGGCCGAAGTCCCGCCGCTGGGAGGCCTTCTCCCGCCGCCGAGGTTTAAACCACCTTGGTGGCGGCGGGCTCAGGGGCGCGAGCAGGCCCCCGGGGTCCTGGGGGGGCGGGGGGCGATCGGACCCAGGGGGGTGCCCCCACGGAGGCCTGGCCCGCGATCGGGGCCCCCCGCTCACTCTGCGGGGCAGTGCTGTGGGGGCACTCTTTCTCCTTCCGCTCAGCCACGGCCTCCGCCATGGCGGACGCGGAGGAGAACCCCGCTGACGTCACTGCCGGCCAGCTGCCACTGACGTCACTGCCGGCGCATGCGCCGACCGCCGAAAGCCTTTTGGCCAGCCCCGCTTCCGACGGCGCCGGGTGTTTGCGCCAGTCTTCTGGTGCAAACTGCTCCGGCGCGGGGCTGGCCCCCAAAGGTGGGGAGAATTCCCCACCTTTGGGGAGGCGCGACCCCTGAGTGGTTGGCGCCACTCCCCTACGCCGGCACCCTCCGTCACGCCGGGTAGGGGAGAATCCAGCCCCAGGTGTGGGCAGCAGACTGAATGGTCATGGTTGTTCAACTGTTGGGTTTGTAAAGAAAAGGAATTCTGGTGATGGAGCTTCTGCTGCTGTGGACTTATTACAGAGGCGACGAGGAAAATGGAATGAGCCGAAGAAACCTGCCTGCATCTTGTGGGTAAGCCACTGACAGGAAAATGCCTTTATTCGGAAAGTTGGACCCTTTTGGCCCTGCAGTGGAAGACTGGGCCCAATATGTAGAGCGGCTGAAGTATTTCTTTGGAGCAAACGATATAATTCCGGATGAAAAGCACCGGGTCATTCTGCTGACCGCGTGTGGGCCAGCAGCCTTTGCCATTATGCGCAGTCTCACTTTTCCGGAGGCACTGGATACAAAAACTTTCCAGGAATTGACAGACTTAGTAAAAGAGTACTATGACCCCAAGCCACCTCTGATCCTGCAAAGGTACCGGTTTTACTCAGCATTCCGAGACACTGGGGAGTCAGTTACAAACTTTTTTAACAAGATTAAGGCGATTAGCAGAGGCTTATGAATTTGGCCTGACGCTAAATGAGATGCTCCGAGATCGTTTGGTATGTGGAATAAATAATTTAGCAACACAGAAACGTCTGTTAGCAGAGGCTGAGATGGATTGCAAACAAGCATTGCAGCTGGCTTTGTCCTTAGAAAAAGCGGTAAGCAGTGCGCCTGAGTTACAGGGTACTGATGGAGGTAGACGCCCATACCAGTGAAGCTAAGTTAAGGGACTACCGCTGGGGATAGGCAACTGCATTGCCACCCTCAGGAACGACTCGGATACTAAGTTAACCAGGCCCACTCGCAGAAACCTTCCCAAGCAAGGGAAAATTAGGTCCAGACAGACAGCAGTCCCTGCAGCCTTTCGCCCAGCAAAATATTGTAGTTGTTGCCAGAGATTGGAGTCAGAAAGGAGAAATAGAAGCCCAAAATCATCATCTTGGAGAAGGTCACGTAGGCCGAGGTACCGGCGAATGCATACTCTAGAAGCCCCACCTACCTCCGAGGAGGAACAACTAAATTGTGTAACGATGGTGAAATCAAAACCCATTAAATTATCCATAAGGTTGAATGGACGTCCCACACTGATGGAAGTCGACACTGGAGCAGCCGTATCAGTGATAGGGTAAAATGTATTCAATAAAATTCGCACTGGACACCAACCCTTATTCCTAACCAGAACCTCAGCAAAACGGAGAACATACACAGGGGAACCACTGAGAGTATTGGGCACAACACATGTAACTGTGGCTTATGGAGAACAACTGATTAGGCTGCCTTTAATGGTGGTGAAAGGTGTGGGACTTATTGGGACAAAACTGGCTAAAAGAGAATCAGCTGGATTGGATAAACATTTTCCAGCTGGGAAATGGCCACCTGAGCGAACCCCTGTGCAAATACCCAGAGTTTTTCCAAGAAGGGCTCGGAGCAATAAATGAAATGAAATGAAAATCGCTTATTGTCATGAGTAGGCTTCAAATGAAGTTACTGTGAAAAACCCCTAGTCGCCACATTCCGGCACCTGTTCGGGGAGGCTGTTACGGGAACCGAACCGTGCTGCTGGCCTGCCTTGGTCTGCTTTCAAAGCCAGCAATTTATCGTTGTGCTAAACAGCCAGCCTGTGCTAAAGGGAGCAAAGGCGACATTGCATGTAGATCCAGAGACAATCCCAAAATTCTACAAGGCCTGACCAGTACCCTTCGCATTAAGGCAGAAAGTCAATATGGAATAAAAATAAAACACATTGTGCTAACTGGGGAGATGGAAAGACCGGTCCAGGTGGAATTCCACCATTACTGGAGCAGAAGAGAGCAGATCATCATGGAAGACGGGATCCTGCTATGAGGGGCTCGAGTAATATTTCCAAGTCTAGGCTGTCGAGCCATACTGGCTGAACTACACCATGGAGTCTCAAGAATGAAGATGCTGGCCAGAGGCTATGTCTGGTGGCTGTGCCTGGACACAGACATAGCGCCATTGGTAGGTCGGTCCCAACAAGGGCAGAAGGTGCAACCGGCAGCCCCTCTGCACCCAGGGGAATGGCCAGATAGACCATGGTCGCGACTTCATGTTGATTTTGCAGGCCCGTTTATGGGTTCAATGTTTTTTATAATAGTAGACGCTCATTCCAAATGGCTGAACGTCTACAAAATGAACTGCGCAAATTCAACACTACCACCGAAAAACTCCGCACCTCGTTCGCAACTCATGGTATCCCGGAGGTGTTAGTTTCGGATAATGGATGGGTTTTCACCAGCCAGGTCTTCGCAAAATCTATGGTCGAATGGCATTCGGCACATAAGGACGGCACCATACCACCCAGCATCGTCCAGACCTTAAAAGTCAGGTTGAAGAAACAGTCAGCAGCATCATTGGACACCAAACTGTCACGCTGGCTATTTGACTACAGAACAACCCTACACACCACAACGGGAATAGCACCGGCAGAGCTACTCATGAGCAGACGACTCCGAACCCGGCTGAGTCAACTATTCCCGAATTTAGGTGGCAGAATAGAGCGACACTAAGAGGCCCAATGCAGGGGCCATGACAACCCATGCTGAGAAAGGCAGTTCAACACAGCCGAAAATGTATGGGTCAGAAATTGTGCGAATGGCCACACATGGGTAGCAGGAACAGTCAATGCCAGGTAAGGACCTGTCGTATGAGATACGTGTGGGAAAACATGTAATAAAGAAACACCTAGACCAGGTGCGGGCCTCAGATTTGTTTCCTCCTCCAGAGCTGACTCAGACCAGCATACCAAGGACTGTGGAGAGTCCTCCCAACAAACTATTCACGCCCCTCCGACACCACTGGTGAGGACATCGGACTCGGATATGGACACCGTGGATGATGACGCAGCTGTACCACTGCCGCCGGAAGAAAGGGGTGAACCGCCCCTCAGGCGCTCATATCGGAAAAGACAGGCACCTAGCCGTTATACCCCCCCCCCACATCGGAGGCCGAAGTGGAGGAGCAGGAGACCCGTGAGTCATGAGGACCATGGGGGCTCCTCGGACTTTGGGGGGAGGGGTGCAATGACTTAGCCTCGGCCTTTGAGATTGTCCAATTTAAATACGAGTATCCTGATTAGTGGCCAAATCAGGGAACCCCTTTCTGTGTATATAACAGGAAGTGTCAGGTCCTCTGCACTCCTGGTGTAGACAGCAGACTGAATGGTTATGGTTGTTCAACTGTTGGGTTTGTAAATAAAGGAATTCTGGTGATGGGACCTCTGCCCTAGTGGACTTATTGCACAGCAGGTGAGACATTACCCTAGGTTCAAAGACTTTGAAGGTTGCTGTCCTGCCCATCAAGGGTTGTCGGCCAATCAGAGGCCAGGTGCTCTATTGAACAGTAGCAGCATTGGGGAGGTGGTGGCTTCAAATGGTATGACTTGCACCAAGGCTGAGGATCATTACTGGATCCCAGGCCACAAGTGAGTGATGGCTGCGATGGGGGCAGGGCACTGAGGTCACAAGAGGCAGTAATGATGCCTCACCCCTCGATAAGGCACAGAGTTCCTTTGAACAAGGGATCTTTTCATGGAAATTTGCATGCATCCCCAATAGGGTTTGCTTATTATACTCCACATCTAGTGAGAACCCCACCCATTGTCACTGGACTAATATCAGTTGAATAAGGACCAGAAGTGGACTTAACTGCCTTCCCACCACAAATTTAATTTGGGTGGAGTCAGGAAAGTGACGGGGTCCCCAGTTGCTACCCTCCTGCCTGTTTAATAATTTTTATTATTGTCATAAGTAGGCTTACATTAACACTGCAATTAAGTTACTGTGAAAATCCCTTCGTTGCCACACTCCGGCACCTGTTCGGGTATACTGAGGGAGAACTCAGAATGTCCAATTCACCTAACAAACACGTCTTTCGGGACTTTGGGAGGAAACCCACATAGACCAGGGGAGAACGTGCAGACTCTGCACAGACAGTGACCCAAGTGGGAATCAAACCTGGGACCCTGGCGCTATGAAGCTCCTGTGCCACCCATGCCCTCCACTACCAAACCTGCCAAAAGGTTCTGCCCACTGTGCGCAATGATTTGAATGTGATGTTACCTTGCACATTAATCTTCCCATTAAACCAAAAGTTGATCAATTTAGTCTGAAGAAGACAGGTTGCAAATAGAAGTTATAGCACAGCGAAGACGGATTGCAAATGGAAGTTGTAGCGCAGCGCTAGGCTTTCAACATTAATGAATCTAGTGTAATTTTATCATTCAATGATGGATTATAAAGGACCATTTAAATAAGTTCAACAGTAGAACTGAGATAGCCCTCCCAAATTATACTCCAGTACCATTAGTAATCAAAAATAAGACCAAGGATGGCAGAATCCTGATAACAGATCAGTTGTCTTCAATCCTGAAAACTTGAAAAGTTTGCAAATTTTAACTCTGGGTAAAATTAAACCATTAAACCCATTTGTCTATGATTTCAGTTAAAGAGTGTCTTCCGAATGTAGAATTGGAGAGCCTTTCTTTATTCCTTTCCGCTCATTTAGTCAGATTATCACTGTTACATTGTTTTCCTGTCCTTCCATGTAAGCTACTCTGTTTTTATAAATGAATCCATGTCAGTCCATAATCAATTTGTCCTAAAGGTAACGTTTATAACACTGGTAACAACATAAATAAATCAAGAAACATTCGAGGAAAAAATGCAGTTTTTAAACAAAATTAATTTTAAAATTATTTTTAAAACCATCTTCCCTCGAACTGAAAGTTGGCAGTGAGCTCTGCACTGAACATATAAAGTAATGTGGGTACATATTCTGTTTGGAACATAATCCTAATGTTTTGAAAGAGCCAAAATGCTGTACGTGGGAAGCAAAGTACACTTGGATTGGCAGGTGAGAATGGTATGATTAAATCTGTTTACATGCAAGTGTTTCTACATTGGGAACACTGTAAAATGCAATGTTGAAAATATATAAGTTTGTAACTTTTTGCTGGAGAGGAATTGCAATATGGCACTTCCCTCATGGCGTCTTACTTGTGATCTTATGCAAAGCAAGGATGAAATGTGAAATCAGGGTATTACCTACAAGTGGTGCTCAACAAACAGCCATTATGCGAACCTCAAGTAAGATGTTTCCCTAAAATCAATGGGGAATGTTCGTCTGAGATGAAGGGAACTGGCAATAAATTTTCATTATGTCTGTTGGAATAATTGATGGAATAATTTGCCACCCTATCCAGCCAAAATGGTGCCAATAGCAGGGGCTTCATTTCAATTTGAGTGTCCATTCAGAGCCTTCAACATTAAGTTAACTAGAAGTGACATGAATAAATATGTGTCCATGAAGCCATTTTACCAAAGAAAATCCCAACAGTGAAGAATTGGCCAGACATTATCAGATCAAAAATAATACAGATTCATTGGAGAGGACTGGGACCTTAATAAAAGGGACAATAGCCTTAAGTGATAAGAATAAGTGGAAGACACTTTTCATATTAAAAATGACAGCAAGCAACACAATGTTGGTTGTGGTGAATGCTTTGATAATTCCACCTAAATTTGACCTTCGAACAGTGCCAATCTTTCAAATGAAGAAAAAGCTGAGGTATAGAGCTGGACAGGGTTGCAGAGACCGGTTGGAGCGAGGTCACGGAAGGACGAGGATTTTGAACACATTGTGGTGAAAGAGCATGAAACCAGTTCCCAGTCTCCAGCCCACGCTTGGGCAATATTTGCAGCGATTGGATGGGTGAGTGCCTCTTAACTGACTAACAACCTAAATGTTAATTGAACGTTAAAAGGCTACTTAAGGAAACCGACTGGCCAGTTTAGTTGCATGCAGATGGGCACCCAGTGCAAGTTCAAGTGTGTATTTAGGAGGGGGAGGGCAGTGCTCCAGCCTGCCTACAAGCCCTCACAGCTTACCATGGCGCAGGAGTAGTCACAGGCCACCCTGAAGAGGTCTTCCCAGCATGCTTCAGTGCAGATCTCTGGCCCTCCAGCATCAGTAGCCTACCCACTATGCATAATTGGACAACAAACCTGCCTCCATGCCAATTAAGGGGGTGCCCCTTGAAAATAGTGAGTTACTGCTTTCTACTACGGGTGCAGATTTGGCACTGGGGGGAAAAGTCTGACATCTCTCCTACCCCTGGTGTAATATAAATGCAAGTGTTTTTCTGGAATAGAATTTCCCATTTTATATAACCTAATGTAAAACAAGTCACCTTAAGAGGATCCATTGAACAATCTAATTGTCATAAGTTTGTCCAGTTTAATGCTATACTTCCTAGTGCACAGGCCACTGCTATGAATGAATCATAAATAAAATCCGCAGTGCCTGTTACTCTGCTATTTGCCATATTGGAACTATTATGCGACAGAAAAAAAAATCTCATACTGACTCATGTGGTGGTATTCTTAATTTATCCCCTTGAATATCTCCCACCACAAGTAGCAAGCCTGTAATGATTTCTACTTTACCCCAGTGCTCAAAACCTGAAAATACTGCCTCAAGACAAAGTTTTGAAGAAAAGAATCTAAACGTTTTTCAGCCAAGTGCACACAGCACAGAAATGTGACACATTCATTGAGACTAAAAATCCCAGTGACAAGATTGTATGCACATACAAGCAGCATGACTTAATCGATAAGATATTTTAGATTGAAAATGCTAATGCAGCAATGATGCTGTTTGCGAACACTCTAGAGTAAGCATTTAGGATGCTAGTATAAAATTATGCAGTAATCAAAACAGACTCTGAGTAGAATCTAAGAATAGGAACATCATGTCGGGCTGCTCTGCCATCAGATTTATATGGGAATAACATGTCGTTTATGCCTCAGCACACAGCAAAGGAAAGCAATCCCTATGAAGCTAATCTAATAATAGACTGTAAGTTAGTGATTACTGTTTCATGTAAAGTAGTTCTTGGTAGCACTAATGGCCTAATTCTGAGGGACTTGCTACTTACTGTGGTGAGACTGGTAACTGGAACAGTTCTGACAGATCTACAGGCTCAGGTTTACTGCATGGATTAGCTTGAATAGCCATATTAAATGAAACAGAATAAAATAAAAACAATTTTACACTGAGTGAAGGCCTGACTTATAGGAACTGGCAGCTTCTGTGGCCCAAGGCACAGAATTAGTTTTGCCACTCGATAATTTGACTGATTCACTTCACCGCCCAGAACAGGACATTTTATGCTTGATTTATATGTAATCAAGTCACCTGCTCAGTGCTGGGAAAGGCCAAGTCAATCCTAATCTGTTGAGTACCGAGTATCTGTTGAAGAATACAACACATCAACATGTTTCCTGCCATTCCACAGAGATTTTATTAACAACATTATTAACTCTTTCTGCCCCTGTTTTTTTGTTTTGCAAGCTGCAATAAAATCAGTTCTATTGTGGTATATAATGTTAAAATTAAATTTAAACTAACCAAATATAACAAATGTGCAAAGTTGACCTGAACAAATTACTGGGACAAGCAAACCTTTGCCAAAGACCATTTGCCATGGATTGCATTCCGACTGTTTCCTGGACCATTTGTCACCCAAGTTGCAGGCTATTTGTGAGAATGTCATTGCTTTGTTTCTCAGTTGTTCACCTTGAAATGCAGATCTTTTGCAGGACACTGGTTAGGCACATTGAAATGGGCATTAACATGCAAGTAATATAAACAATTGCAACATTCTATGTAAACTTTACTTCGACTCATTTTATCAAGCTCCGAAACATTCGCAAATTGGGATAATGCTAAATAATTTTACATTGTATGATCTGGATCAGCTTCCTCCCTTCGAACCTGCAATATAAGGCGATTATTGTGCCCACTGTTCGCATTTTTTTTTTACCCCAGTGGAACATTCTGTGATACCTTACAATAAACAGAAAAAGATTTCACTGTACTTGCTGATATGGCAGAAATAACTGTTCTTCAACAATTAGGTAGCAGTAGCACATCTGAGCCCAATCTTATCACCTCACAGAAACATGTCAGCGAATTGCGATCAGCGGTATGAAACCTGGCTAATTATTGTCTCCATCCTAACCCATTTCATGAGCCCAACTCAGCTGAGCTTAGCTAATTCAATGTAGATGGAAGATAGAATTTGGGACATTCCAGGTCTGGAAGGCTAAGTGGTATATGAGCCGGCATCTTAACCAACATAGCCAATTTCTGACTTGTAAAATGGCTGCTTCCGAAAAGTAAGGATTGTGATGAAAACTCTGCAATAGGAAGAACTAATACTGAGGAAAATAATATAAAATCTTTATGGAATTAAAAATTATTCTAATTTTCAAGAAATGATTGAGTTCTGTAAACCTGGCTGATCGACGAATAAAGTTCAAATGCTTTCAATGAACTTTAATCTCCTTTAAATATTACAAAAAAAAAGCTTGCCCAATGCAGCACATTTTGCAGTTGGATTTATGAAGTGCAAGTGCATGATTAGGCACAGCCCTGTCATTAACAATTAAAGGTGACCTTGTCATATTTAATAACATCAAAGCACACACACTCTTTCAATGCTCAAAGACTGATGAAAGTTGTCACCATACCTGCATCAGTCTCACAGTGGACCACAGTCTTGTTTGTCGTGCAATCTGCATCAAGAGTTTTCAGACACACATTTGTATGTGCAAGAACTGCACAAGACAAATTCGCTTTAGTTGTTTTGGGGCAAACCAGATGGAGCACAGACACTATGGGAAGTGTCATTTATCACAGTGACAGCAAGTAGGTAGAAGTGCTCTTAGCAGCCCAGGATAAGTCACCTTTTTTTTTCCACATATAGCAGCTTTAGGGTAGCAATATTGAATTTTAGAAAAGCATATTTTAAATTAAGTTTAAGTCACAACCGCGTTATGTTAACCCATTCCCGCCTAGATGTTTGATTAATTTCCGTTATTTTTAAAGGGAATTTGTAACGATGCATTTTGAAATCAGCTAATTCCAATAGTACAAAAGAAAATGCAGTTTGATTCTCCCGCATTTTGAGAATCTGCAATCACTGGTATCACTTATCACTCCATTGAAAACAGGAAAATTAAATAAAGCCCGGAATTTCCCGGCGTTGAGATTCTATGTTCCCAGTGGCAGCGTAACTCTGCCCGTGGGTTTCCCCACGGCATGGGGTGGTCTCAATGGGAAATCCCATTGACAAGCAGCAGGAAGAGAGAATCCCGCGCAAGTGAACGCCGCACCATCAAGAAGCACCTGGATGGGGGATTGGAAAATCCAGCCCAAGTCTCCTGTGTAGAATGTCCCTAATTTATAACATGGTTTTGTTTTATAAATTTAGTGTACCTAATTCATTTTTTCCAATTAAGGGGCAAGTTAGCCTGGCCAATCCACCTACCCTCCACATCTTTAGGTTCTGGGGCGAAACCCACGCAAACATAGGGAGAATGTACAAACTCCACACGGACAGTGACCAAGAGCCAGGTTCGAACCTGGGACCTCGGCACCGTGAGACAGCAGTGCTAACCACTGCGCCACCATGCTGCCCTTTATAACATGATTTCTGTGCAACCCAAGCAGTTGTCATTTTGGAGGTCAACTATTCCAACCACCGTATCTTTAATTGTTCAAAATTTATTTTTAAATTCATTTTTACAGGATGTGGGCTTCACTGGCTCGGCCAGTATTTGCCCATCCAGGTGGTGGTCTTCCCATATATCTTCTGCCCTTATCCTTCTCGATGTTAATGGTCGTGGGTTTGGAAGATGCTGCTTGAGGAGCCTTGCTGAGTTCCCACACTGTACTCTGTAGATGCTACACATTGCTGCCATTGTGCATCCGCGGTGGAGGGAGTGAACATTTGTGGAAGAGGTGCCAATCATACGTGCTGCTTTGACCTGGATGGCGTTGAGTTTCTTTTTTGTAAAAAAAGATTTTAAAAACTATTTACCAATGAAGGGGCAATTTAGCATTGCCAATCCACCTATCCTGCACAGCTTTGTGTTGTGGGGGTAAGACCCATGCAGACACAGGGAGAATGTGCAAATTCCACACAGACAGTGACCCGGGGCCAGGATCGAACCCAGGTCCTCGGCCCCATATGTCGAGCTTCTTGAGTAATGGTAGAGCTGCACTCATCCAGGCAAGTGGAGAGTATTCCATCATACCCCTGAATGAGCCCGGTAGGTGGTGGACAGGCTTTGGGGAGTCAGGATGTGACTTACCTGCTGCAGGATTCCTAGCCTCTGATCTGTTCTTGGAGCCATAATATTTATATAGCTAGTCTAATTCAGTTTCTGGTCAATGGCAACCCTCAGGATGATGATAGTAGGGGATTCAATGATGGTAATGCCATTGAATGTCAAGGGGCGATGATTTGATTCTCTATTATTGGAGACGGTCATTGCCTGACACTTGTGTGGTACGAATGATGCTTGTCACATGTCAGCCCAAACCCGGATGTTGTCCAGGTCTTGCTGCATTTGCACATAGACTGCTTCAGTGTCTGAGGAGTCACAAATGGTGTTGATGAACATTATGCAAGCATCAGTGAACATCCCCACATCTAACCTTTTGATGGAAGGAGGGTCATTGATGGAGCAGCTGAAGATGTTTGAGCCTATGACACTATCCTGAGGAGCTCCTGCACCGATGTTCCGGGACTGGGATGATTGACCTCCGCCAACCACAACCGTTTTCCTTTGTACTACATATGACTCCAACCAGAGATGAGCTTCCCATTGACTCCAGTTTTGCTAGGGCAGTCACTCTCACCTCGCCCGTGGCTGTCATCAGCCTGTGTGAACATTAACATTCACTGCAAATAATAGCAAGTAATAGCAAACAGAGCAGGATTTACCGACCACCCCACCACGTGGTTTTCAGTGGCGAAGGTGGGCCGCCAGCGGGATTTACCAGTTCCACCGTTGGATTTCCCATTGTCACCACCCCTCATCACCAGAAAACCTATGCCCCGGCATGGGACCAGAATTTCATACCGCTAAATCCCATCCATGGAGAGCAACATTCAGTATCTTTAAACTATCCCAGCAGCATGAACAGGCAGTGAAATATGGGCTGGGATTGTCTCGCAATTGGCAGGACGGCCCGACGCCAAGAGCGGTGCGAACTACTCCGGTGTCGGGCCACCCGGAAGTTGCAAAATCCCCCGCACTTCTGGGAGTTAGGCCGGCGCTGGCGGGGTTGGCGCACGTTGGTGCATGCACAGAAACGCCGGTGTGTTTTGCCGCATGTGCAGAACCGCCGGCGTGTTTCCTGCACATGCACAGGGGGTTTCTTCTCTGCGCCGGCCATGGCGGAGCCTTACAGAGGCTGGAGCGGGGGAAAAGAGTGCCCCCACGGCACAGGCCCTCCCGCAAATTGGTGGGCCCCAATCGCGGGCCAGGCCACCATGGGGCCCGACCTCCCCCGAGGCAGGATCCCCCGCGCCCCCCAGAGGACTCCGCTAGCCGCCCTCCAAGCCAGGTGCCGCCGGGATGGACCATGTCCAATCCATGCTGGCGGGTCTGGCCGCAAACGGGCAGCCGCTCGGCCCATTGGGGCCTGGAGAATTACCGGAGGGGGGGGGGGCACTGTCAATGGCCCCCGACCGGTGCGGCACGATCCCCGCCCCCACCCAAAAACCGGCGCCGGTGAATTCAGCAGCCAGCGTCGGAGTGGCGGGGCGGGATTCATGCCGCCCCCCCTCCCCGCCGATTCTCCGACCCGGGGGGGGGGGGGGGGTCGGAGAATCCCGCCCCAGGCTTCTGCTTGCATTTCCTTGGGGAAGCAAAGACCACCAGAGGCCCTGGGGAAATGTTCTGAGAACCTGGGTTTGAATCCCACCATGGCAGGTGGTGAAATTTGAATTCAACAGCAAATCTGGAATTAGAAGTCTAACGATGACCATGAAATCATTGTTGACTGTGGTAAAAACCAATCTGGTTCACTAATGTCCTTTAGGGAAGGAAATGCGCTGTCCTTTCCTGGTCAGGCCTACACGTGACTCCAGATCCATAGCAATCTGCCCCCTCAAGAGTATTCAGAGATGGGCGATAAATACTGGCCCAGCCAGAAACACCCATGCCCCATAAAATAGTTTTTTAAAAAACTATTGTGAACACCAATCTTCATTTGGTGCAGTTTGAAAGATGGCATTTAATAGAGTCCTTTTACTCTCTTTTTATTTCCCCATTTCTTCCAACTGTGTCTTGTTCTCTTTCTCTTCTTCTGATTGTCAGATCTGTGAAGACTTATTTTTCTTGGAAGTGGAAGAAAGCTAGAGTAACAGCGGCAGCACTGCACACACAGGTCCTTTCATTTGTGTAATATTGCAGGATGACTAAGCTCACGTGCCTGGCATCTCCTGACAAACACTGGAGTGTTGGTAAATCCATGGCTTTAAATAACCCCAACATCAAGTCTGATACAATTTATTGTTTTCAGCTTTGTTCACTCAGCAACTGCTGCTACAAAAACTGATCCTTGAACCTAATGTGAAAATATTTTCTGTCTCTCGAATAAACATTTTTTTTTTAGTTTGGAGAATTTTCAAGTGCTGTTCAGCTTTCAAAACCTAGTTCCTTTGTCATAGAATCCTTCACTCTAATTTAAATTGAATGGCTGCAAGCAAATTACTGAGTGAGTAGAAATGGCTGCAGTAAATTTTCTAATCCAGTCTGGTTGAAAAATGATGCATGGCAAAATTGGCAATTTTTCCACTGACAATGGCAAAACCACGAGATTGCAACAGAATTAGTTAACAAGCCTCAACTGATAAGAGTAGCCAGATTCTCAACACTGCTGGGGAGGGAATGCTACAAAGTGTACACCTAAATCTAGGAGATGAGCAATGATAAAAGATGACAGAGATACTTAAAGCGTTGATTGTACATTTGGAACCCTGAGTGAATGCTACATATGAATGTTACCTGTTCAACACTAGAGTTCAGAATGAAAATGAAACGATTGAATGGTATGTCATGTACCATTGAATGGTAATGCAGTGAGCAGAATCATGTGAATTTGGACAGCTAAAAGATGATCTGATTAAAGATACATTAGTATTTGGCATGAGAGACCAATAATTGAGAGCTGGTCTATTACGAGGTGAGTCATCCTGCTCGAGGCAATGCCCCTGTTGAGCAGGCACTGGCGCAGCTCATCGCTCATAAACGAGGATCCCCGGTCGCTGTGGACGTAGGCAGGGAAACCGAACAGAGCAAAGATGGTGTTGAGGGCTTTGATGACGGTGGCAGACACCATGTCGGGGCATGGGATGGCGAAGGGGAATCTTGAGTACTCGTCGACCACATTGAGAAAGTACGTGTTGCGGTCGGTGGAGGGGAGGGGTCCTTTAAGGCGTTCAAAGGGGCGGGAGGCCTTCACCAGGCGCGCATGGTCTGGCCGGTAGAAGTGCGATTTACACTCCGCGCAGACCTGGCAGTCCCTGGTGATAGCCCTGACCTCCTCACTGGAGTAGGGCAGATTGCGGGCCTTTATGAAGAGATAAAAGCGGGCGACCCCTGGGTGACAGAGATCGTCGTGCAGGGTGCTTTGTTGGCCCACTTGTGCGCTGGCACATGTACATCGGGATAGGGCATCGGGGGGCACGTTGAGCTTACCGGGGTGATACAAAAGCTCGTAATTGTAGGTGGAGAGCTCAATCCTCCACCTCAAGATTTTATCGTTTTTGATCTTACCCCGCTGTGTGTTGTTAAACATGAAGGCAACCAACCGTTGGTCAGTGAGGAGAGTGAATCACGTGCCGGCCAGGTAATGCCGCACAGCTTCAACGATAGCTTGGGCCTCCTTTTCAACAGAGGAGTGCCGAAATGGCTGCAGCTCGGAGAGCCCACACATTTATACTCCGCCTTACTTGGCGGAGCCAGCAGGCAGGGATCTATCCCCGTACCTGTAGTAGGGGCCTTACCTCGTATGCAGTATACACAATACAACAGTGGTGACTACCACACACCATGCTGCCCGGGAGAAGGAATCTTACCAAATGTACTGAGCGCTAAATTACCATCAATTCCAGAGGTCCACAAGTCCCCAACAATTGCAACAGAATGTCAACAGTCACCAAAGCAATAAGGGCCATGAGGATAACACTCTGGACAACGACCATAACCCAGATGTACAGCCAATGTCAATGTGCACATGAGCCATTAAGTGGCTGACTAGCAGAACAAACAGTTGGTAATGCATGAGCACTGTGGGTGTATATTGGGAAACTTGGGTAACTCACAGTCACACAGTATTATGCAAATGTTTATTTTGTTTGCTAGGTAAAGGGGAACACTTTTATCTTTTGTCTGAGCTGAAAAGGGGGATGCTTGGTGTTTGCAATGTACCCAGTCTGATTGACATCTCTGACTTTCTGTAGCCATGTGACTATGCCATGAGGCATTCTCTGAAGGCAAACATTTTAAGATCAGTTCAATAAAAGCGTCTTAAAGAAACAGAACCTAAAGAAGACCGTTGTCCTTATACATGAAACAGAAGGGGCATTGCTATGCAGTCGGCTGACTTGCAAGAGCATTACACAGCTTCAATCAGAACAGCATCCACTGGCACAATCAATACCCTGATGGTGTCACTTATTTGCCAAGAAAACCTGCTGCTACAATGTTTTAACTTCTGGTAAAAACTAATTTTAGATACTGTAAAGTGGCTTTGCATGAAGTCTCAGCACAGCAATTAGTATGAATGAGTCCCAACAGCACCTGAGCGCCTAGTCCTGAAGGCCCCGAAACCTAGACTGGCTAACTAATTACTATCCTACAAGAGGGAGAATTGCTTTTACACACCAGAATTGTTTTATAGTACTTTAGCGTCGAATTGTTATTTAACCTTATGCACAGAGGAAATTATAACATCACTTTTAATACTGAAATAAAGAAAGACTTGCATTTATATAGTGGCTGGGATTCTCCGCCGCCTGCAGCGGGGTCACCAATGCGGCGGAGAATTGAAAAATCGGGATGGGCGCCAGGCGTCAGCAGGCATTGATCCGACTGCGATGCTCCGGTCCCCCCATTGGCGGCAGGATCAGGGTACACACCTGCGAGCCAGTGGGAGGATGTAACTGAATGCAAATGGGTGTTAATGACCCACTTGCATCCATTTAGTGGGCCCCTATTCTCCGTCCCTCCATGATTCTCTGGTCCACTAGACCGGGAATCACGTGGGCGGGGTTTACTACAGGTCTCAGCAAATGTGAGCCTAACATGGTGGCCCTCGCAGTGCGCTAAGCTCCTTCAGGGAGTTGCCCCCATAGTCCATCTGAGGGTCAACGTTTCTCCCCCCCCCCATAATGTACGATCTGCCCACCCCTCCTCTACCAGATCCCCCTGCACACACCCTCGAGACGCCCAAAAACAGGAGACCTAAGAGATCCCTAAATAGGAGGACTCTCCCCCCCCACCCCCCAGGACCCCCTAACTAGAGGGACCCCCTCAGTGATCCGTAAATAAAGGGACCCTCTCTTTGAGAACCCCAGAGACACCCTAATGAAAGAGACCGCCTTACAGGAGCTCCTCCCACCCCCTCCCCAGAAAAGAGACCCCTGTCTGGAAGATAGAGAGCAGTCCAGACAGGGGCAGTGAAATAATTTACAGTTGTAACACTCACTCGAAATAAGCATTTGTCCATTCCTGGAAAGAAAACAGTTGTGACCTGTGTTTAAAATCCCTCATATCCTTTAGCTACAAGCGATTCAGTGGGCTGTGATTGGCAACTTCCACAAAACAGCTATGATCATAGAATTTACAGTGCAGAAGGAGGCCATTCAGCCCATCGAGTCTGCACCGGCTCTTGAAAAGAGCACCCTACCCAAGGTCAACAACTCCACCCTATCCCCATAATGCAGTAACCCCACCCAACACTAAGGGCAATTTTGGACACTAAGGGCAATTTATCATGGCCAATCCACCTAACCTGCACATCTTTGGACTGTGGGAGGAAACCGGAGGACCCGGAGGAAACCCACGCACCCACGGGGAGGATGTGCAGACTCCGCACAGACAGTGACCCAAGCCAGAATCGAACCTGGGACCCTGGAGGTGAAGCGATTGTGCTATCCACAATGCTACCGTGCTGCCCTTGCTTCCTTGCTTCATTTATCTTCTTCATGGATGATGAACTCTTAAGTGGTGTAACCATAATGTTTACAAATATCAACCACATCAAAGAAAGTTAAGTGGATTTCAATCACGCCCCTTCACGCGCAAGTGATTTTGTCATTCTGAGTTGGAAATTGACAGCACTTAACTCTCTTTGATGGTTGATGTCTGTAAATGTTGTGGTTGCAGCACTTAAGAATAGGGGAAGTGTGAGCAGGTAGTGTGTTGTGGGTGGTGGGGGGCTTGGATGGACTTTGGAGTTAAGGAGTTACTAACAGGTTCATATTTGGAGATACCTGTAGTGAATCCCACCCACGCGATTTCCAGTTCAGGGGACCGGAGAATCACACAGATCTGGAGATTCAGGTGCCCGGCCTGCTCAGGGGTTGCAAATGTGTCATTAAGACCCATTTGCGTCCATTTACATTCCACCTCTTCCTCGCGGATGAGAACCCCTTTTCCACCGCCAGCAGGGGGACAGAGCATTGCGATCAACGCTCCCGATTTCTCCGCCACATCGGGGACACCGTTACCACTGGCAGGCGCCGAAGAATTCATCCCAGTATTTTTTGCTGAACATGTTCGGAACAAAGACAATTTTCCAGCCCACAGATTCACATGATACAAAAATAGCCTATTTGGCATAATTTATTGTTTTCAGTGATACTAGAAGTATTTATGGCACAACTATAAAATCAGATTCTCTAACCCAAGGACGTATCTAATACAAGTGAGGAGACATACAACCAAACAGGTTTATTTCAAGAACAATGCTGCTTATCATGAAGAAAATAATTTGAAACAGTGAAACTTTTCATAACTATTAATTTTTAATTCCAACAGGAAAATTGTGTTATCTTCCGGTTTGTTAAGTTGACAATCTTTTCTTCATTGTTGTTTTGAGATATTTTTTTCCTCATGAATGGCTGGGAACGGCAAATGGGATGTTAAGGAGCAGCTTGCAGCTCTGGAGTCGTGGGTCATCGGCCGCCTGGCCCAGATCGCTGGGCTCAAGGCCTGGACCAGGACTTGAACTCGGCGCTTTCTGACTCTGAGGTAAGAGTGATGCCATCTGAGCCACACCTGTCAGGAAACATGGCTGGGATCCTCCCCTACCCGGCGGGGGGGGGGGGGGGTCCCGGCGTAGCGGAGTGGCGCCAACCACTCCGGCGTCAGGCCTCCCCAAAGGTGTGGAATTCTCCGCATCTTTAGGGGCTAGGCCCGCGCCAGAGTGGCTCCCGCTACGCTGCCTGGCGTCAGTTGCCTTTGCCACCCGCCGGCCGGCATCGGGGCTGGCCGAAAGGCCTTTGCCGGCCGCCGTGAGTCCGCACATGCGCTGGGGCGTCAGCGGCCGCTGACGTCACCACCGGCGCATGCGGGGTAGGGGGGTCTCTTCCGCCTCCGCCATGGTGGAGGCCGTGGCGGCGGCGGAAGAAAAAGAGTGCCCCCATGGCACTGACCCGCCCGCCGATCGGTGGGCCCCGATCGCGGGCCAGGCCACCGTGGGGGCACCCCCCGGGGTCCGATCGCCCCGCGCACCCCCAGGACGTCGGGGGCCCGCTCGCGCTGGCACCAGAGGTGGTTTAAACCACGCCGACGGGATTGGCCTGTCAGCGGCGGGACTTCGGCCCATCGCGGGCCGGAGAATCGCCGTGGGGGGCCTGCCGATCGGCAGGCCGTGATTTCCGCTCCCGCCGATTTCCGGGTGGTGGAGAATTCCGGCCACGGCGGGGGCGGGATTTACGCCGGCCCCGGGCGATTCCCCGACCCAGCGGGTGGTCGGAGAATTCCACCCCATATCTATGGATCAAGACTAAAAGTATCATCACAGGATTGTAGTCATTAATGATCAGCTTGATTGGGATTACATTCTGAAAACTCCCTTAGATTTTCGGCACTGACTACGCCAATTTTCTTGAGTTACAAGATAACAACGGCAGGGAAGGAGCAGAGTGAGGTGCTTTGAAGTCTGAAAATGCAGAAGAATTTAACAGTCGACATAATTACCATTTTCAGAGTCTATTTCCTGGCCGCAACCGGACAGATTTAGTGCCTGGTTGGCTGTTAGGCAGATAGGCCATCGGCATCAGGCTATCGCCAGGAAGTGGAGAGCGGGAGGGTTGATGAAGCAGGTAAAACGGATCCAGCAGGTAAGTGGAAAGGAACATATTTCCTGGATCGCTCACCAATAACAACAGGATATTTTGATGTCTTCTTTTAGTCTTTTCCAATGGTCATGATTGGATAATGGGTGAAGAGTGGAGATGTGGGACTAATCGTGACAGCTCTTTCAAAAAGCCAACATGGGCTGTTTGGGCTCCTTCTGTGTTATATTATTCCAAGGAGAATTTGCACCCCCAACCAAAAAAATAGCAATGTGTGTCTATATAATGGCATGAACACTTTAAAACATCCCCAGACAGTACAGAGGAGTATCAGAAAGTCAAATATGACACTGAGCTACATCGGATATTAACGCAGATATCATAGAGGTAGGTTTAAAACATGTCTCTTAAAGCGAGGTAGAGAGACCAAGAGGTTCAGGAGGGAATTCTGGAGCTCCAGGTCACCAGCTGACAGCACAGTCATCAATAATGGAACGATTAAAGTTGAGGATGTGTGAAGAGACCAAAATTAAAAGAGTGCAGATATCTGGGGCGGGATTCTCCCATACCCGGCGGGGCGGGGATCCCGGTGGGACAGAGTGGCGGGAACCATTCCGGCGTCGGCCCGCCCCAATGGTGCGGAATCCTCCGCACCTTCAGGGGCTAGCCCGGCGCCGGGGTGGTTTGCACCCCGCCAGCTGGCTAGGAAGGCCTTTGGCGCCCCACCAGCCGGGGCCGAAGGGACTCCGCCGGCCGCCGAGAGTCCGCGCATACGCGGGAACGTCAGCGGCTGCTGACATCATCCCCGCGCATGTGCAGGGGTGTTCACCTATGCGTCGGCCATCGCGGAGGCTGACACGGCCGACGCGTAGGAAAAGAGTGCCCCCACGGCATAGGCCCGCCCACGGATCGGTGGGCCACGATCGTGGGCCAGGCCACCGTGGGGGTACCCCCCGGGAACAGATCGCCCCTCACACCCCCCCCCCCCAGGACCCCGCCTACACCGCCAGGTCCCGCCGGTGAGGGACCTAGTCTGATCCACGCCGGTGGGTGGGACCGGCAAAAAAACAGCGGGTCTTCGGCCCATTGCGGGATGGAGAATTCGGGCAGCCCCGGGGCCCATTGAGTCATGCCGGTCCCCGCCATTCTCCGAGGCTGGCGGCGCGTCTCACGCCTCGCCGATTTTTGGAGGGCCGGAGAATTTGGAGGACGGCAGGGGCGGGATTCACGCCGAACCCCGGCGATTGTCCGACCCAGAGGGGGTTCGGAGAATCCCGCCCCTGGTAAAGTTGGAGGACTGGAGAGGATGACAGAGGGCAAGGCCATGGAGGGATTTGAAAACAAGGATGGGAATTTTAAAGTTGAGGTGATCATCCAGGAGTATTCACTATTCAGGACGGACAGACAAAAAGGAGTGGAGTTGCATTGCCGGTTAAAAAGGAGATTAACACAATAGAGAGGAAAGATTAGCTTTGATAATGTGGAATCTGTATGGATCAAGCTGAGAAACACCAAGGGGCAAACAACTTTAGTGGCCTTTGTATATTGACCCCCAAACTGTAGTGATGATGTTGGGAATGGCATTAAATGGGCAATTAGAGAGGCATGTGATAAAGGAACATCCGGAATTGTGGGTGATTTTAAATATAGTTTGGGCAAATCAAATTACTCACAATACCGTAGAGGAGGAATTCTGGGACTGAATACGGGATGGTTTTCTGGACCAATACGTTGAGCAACCACCGAGAGACCAGGCCATCCCAGACTGGATATTGTGTATTGAGAAAGGAATCTTTTGCAATCTGGTTGTGCAAGACCCCTTGGGGATGAGCGACCATAATATGTTAGAATTTTTCATCAAGATGGAGAGTGACGTAGTTGATTCTGAGACTAAGGTCCTGAATCTTAATAAAGGAATCTATGATGATATGAGGTACCAGTTGGCTACAATGAATTGAGGAATATTAATTAAAGGGATGACTGTGTTAAGGCAATGGCAAACATTCAAGAAGCTCATGGGCAAACTGCAACAATTGTTTATTCCTGTCTGGCACAAAAGTAAAATAGAAAAGTTGGCCAAATCATGCTTACAAGGGAAATTAGAGATAGTTATGATCCAAGAAAGAAGCATACAAATTGGCCAAGAAAAACAACAGGTCTGAGGATTGGGAGCACATTAGAATTCAGCAAAGAAGGACCAAGGGATTGATTAAGAAATGGAAAATAGAGTATGAAAGTATGCTTGCAGGGAAGATACAAACTGACTGTAAATCAGTTGTTTCCAAAGGTACGTGAAGAGAAAAATATTGGTGAAGACAAATGTCCCATAGAGTCAGAATCAAGGACTTTTATAATGGAAAACAAAGAAATGGTGAGCAACGAAATACATACTTTGGTTTTGTCTTCACAAATGAGGACACAAATAAGATACTAGAAATGTTGGGGAACTCAGGATTTAGTGAGAAGGAGGAACTGAAGGGGATCAATATTAATAGAGAAATGGTGTTGGGGAAATTGATGGGGTTGAAGGCTGATAAAACCCCACGGCCTGATAATCTATATCCCAGAGTACTTATGGAAGTGGTTCTAAAAATACTGGATGCATTGGTGGTCACCTTCCAGGATTCTATAGAATCTGGAACATTTCCTACAGATTGGAGGATAACTAATGTTATCTAAAAATTTAAAAATGGGTTTGAGAGAAAACTAGTAAACCTGATGTCGGTAGTGTGGAAAATTCTCGAATCCATTATCAAAGATTTCAAAGCCGAGCACTTAGAAAACAGTGGCAGAATCGGACAGAGTCAGCATAGACGAGGAGAAATTTCTTCACACACAGAGAGGTGAGCCTGTGGAATTCTCTACCACAGAAAGCAACTGAGTTCAAAACATTGTATGTTTTCAAGAAGGAGCTTAATATAGCACTTGGGGCTAAAAGGAGCAAAGGATATGGGGGGGGGGGGGCAAAGCGGGAACATCCAAACAGCCTCCTCCTGCTCCTATTTTCCATGTTACCTGGTAGAGTCAATGTAGATCAGCCAGCACAGAGGTGAAGTGTGAATGGCATTTGAATGTAAGAACATAAGAACTAGGAGCAGGCCACATGGCCCCTCGAGCCAGCTCCGTCATTCAATAAGATCATGGCTGATCTTTCTGTGGAATCAGCTCCACTTATCCGCTGCTCAGCATAACCCTTAATTCCTTCATTGTTCAAAGATCAAAAAATTGGTGCATGTGAGACCATATATATCGTTTGCGTAGAGCAGAACATAGAACATAGAACATAGACCATACAGTGCAGAAGGCCCATCTAGTCTGCACCTACCTATTTAAGCCCTCACTTCCACCCTATCCCCGTAACCCAATAACCCCTCCTAACCTTTTTTGGTCACTAAGGGCCATGGCCAATCATGGCCAATCCACCTAACCTAACCTGCACGTCTTTGGACTGTGAGAGGAAACCGGAGCACCCGGAGGAAACCCACGCAGACACAGGGAGAACATGCAAACTCCGCACAGACAGTGACCCAACAGGGAATCGAATCTGGGACCCTGGCGCTGTAAAGCTATAGTGCTATCCACTTGTGCTACCGTGCTGCCCAGAAGATGGAGACCAGCCAGAAGTGCATTGAAATAGTCAATAATGTGAACTTCCCTGATGTAACTGGATGGCTTATACAGTTGACAAGATGAACCATACAGCCAGGAAGGGCTAAGTTTGATCGGTCTGTGTTGAGCTGGTTGATCTGAATCAAGGCAACAGGAAGGTTGCAACAATTGTCCTCACAGCCCTAGGCTGAAGAGAGATTGGGTTTGAATCCCCCAGTTCGGAGGAACCAGGAAATTTCCAGATTGGCTTGCCTGCCTCCGCCAAATCTCAGCTGAGAGCCCAGACATCCATTACCCTTGTTGAAACAACTGTGCCCCAGGCAAAACATTGCTTGATTGACAGCTTAGGCGTTTTGATCTCTGCTGTCAATTTCACAATGTTTGTTTACAAAGATGAAGTTTTAAGGGTTTGAGGTTTTTGTTATTGATACTGTAAAGGGTCTGGATTATTGACAATTTCATTGCCTTCTAAGTGAAATAACCTTTTTAGCATTGTATAAAGTTATGAATTACTTTTAAAAAATAAATTTAAAGTACCTATTTCTTTTTTTTCCAAGTAAAGGACAATTTAGCGTAGCCAACCCGCCTACCCTGCACATCTATAGGTTATGTGTGTGAGACACACGCAGACACGGGGAGAATATGCAAATTCCATGAATGAATTACTTTTTAAAAACCTTTTTACACATCTTACTGTCACTTTAGTTTCTGTTTTAATTGGTTCAATATGCTGTATAGTGGGCCAAGTCCAAAGAAGTGCAGGTTAGGTGGACTGGCCACGTTAAATTGCCTCTTAGTATCCAAAGATATGCACATTATAGGAATTGGCCATGATGAATTTGCAGGGTTATGGGGAATGGATGGGGCCTAGGTAGAGTGCTCTTTCGGAGGGTCTGTGCAGGCTTTTTGGTCCGAATGGCCTCCTTCTGCACTGTAGGGATGCTATGGGCATGTAAGTGCCATACCTTTGGACAGGGAGCATGAAGGCCACAGGCGGTAGGTTGAAGGGTATAGCTTGGCATTGAGGTCATGTGGAGGACCTTTTGACCTTACCTTTTAAAAGGACCCCTCATGTTGACTAGGGTTCTGAGGGGTGGTGAACCATGACTCTTTAAAAAGCTGGCCTGGCTCCGTGTAAATTGCTGAGGAGTAGGACATGCCCAACTCTGCAAAGGAGCCGGCCAGGTCAGGAGTACTGGTTGCAGACTGTTGACAGAAACCAGCCCACGCCCTTAAAAGACAAACCCCCGAAAAGGAGACAGCCCTGGAATGGGGTCGGGAATCCTGAACCCACCTGCCATTTTTAAATGTCATCCCGAATCAGTGGAAATTCACACGCTGTAAGGTTCATTTAAATATTTAGATCTGGATCTCACCCAGCGAGACCAAGAGCGAGATCCAGATCGTGCCAGGCAGTACGGGTCGGGTGACTCGCGATCGGCCCCGGCGCCTGGCACAGAGCCTGATTTGGGGCATGCGCGCGATTTGCCCGTTGCACCCAGGGCAGTGCCAGGCTCAACGGGGGTCTCTGAATAATGCCCAATATTTTATGTTTAAAAATCACAGATGCATTGCCAAAGAACATATATGAACACACTTTCACTTTGCTGGTGAATGTTTTAAACAAAAGATTCACTTTATGAGAGCTGTATGTGAAAACAACATTGTACTAAATATGTTTCATTGATGGAGACATCGATGTTCATTAAGTCAAGACTCAAAGAACTAAATCACCAGCAGACAGAAATTCAAGTATTTAGAAATAGAGCCTTCCTTGACTTTTTAAATGATAGAACCAAACAAATCTAATTGCGTCTTCGAGAAAATGGCAATATATCTTGAGCAAATGAATTGCAAAAGTGACATTGGATCTGAAACAATGTAACAACAAAGCTATATTGTTTTTTATGAATACTCAAAAAATCCAATATTCCAACCTCTGGCAAAGTATAAAACCCCCTGAAGGACAAGCCTATTCAATCAATATTAGTTCATTTCAATTGAAGAGCCTTACAACGTCTGTGCTGATGATTTTATGGATTTCATTACCTGTTGGCGAGATGATTCCTGGTGATAAGAGACCTGGGACTGCATGGGACATAATGCGAGAATTTTCTGGCAACGAGACACTCAGGGTACGTTTTGGGGGCCTTCCAGGTCTTGAGCTGTCAAGGGGGAGAGAAAGAAGTAGGTTTTAATATTTTTTTTGGGTTACTTTCAAACAAAGCGTCTTTAAGAGTGGTGGCCAAAAATAAGCCTCTCCAACTCTTGGAACAACCGGTTTACATGATCATGAAAAATAAACCAGACATTTTACAGAACTTCTTCTAGTCAACACTTTATGTAAATTTTTGGTAGGAACAAAATAACAACAAATTTGAGCTTCGTCTTTATTCAACACTATTCATAATCAAAGGGATTTTATTACTGGAGCATGTTAAATTAAATGTCTTTATTGCACCATGGGGGCTTTTTAATGGCTATTGATTTCCTAACAAATGCAAGAAATATAAGCTTAGGTCAAAATTGTGCTGCACAGTTTTTGAAATGCAGAGACCTAGAATGAGTGGAAAAAGTAAGAGTACCCAAACTGTACAAATATCACTGCTAACAAGCAGGTCAAATATAATTTTAAAAGGTTCTCTCCCAAGTGAAATTAAATCTGTGCAAATGTGCTCATTTTAAAATGATGCAATTTCAGTGTTACCATTCCAATAACTACATTCAAATAGAAATGTTACCCCCCCCCCACAAAATAAAATAAAAGGTAATTAAAGAGAAAGTATGATCTGTTTTGAATTGATTTACAAAGCACACAAGATGGTTGGCTGAAAATCAGATTGGAATTGAAACTGATTGTTTAGATCACAGCAGAAAAGGGCAGGGGTTTGCTTAAACGTTTTCAGAGAGTGAATTTAAACAAGATTCGAAACAAGAAATATTACATAAGAATTTCGAAGAACTTTGGGCAAGTGGAGGGATGGAAAGTATAGCACTACAGGTCACAAAAGATGAAAGTGAGAGCTTTTATTTTACAAGGTAAGTTGCAAATACATTACTGACTTGTTCAGGGATTAATAACTTTATTCTCACTGCCTGAAGATCTCATTTGTGCTGAATCCCCTGCAGCAACACAGTCTCAATCATAAATCCCCAAACAGATCAATAGTGTACATTTTCAAGTGTATGGTAAAGGAAGACTTCAAACTGTGCAAAAAGATTTTCATTCCAAATAGTTCCTATCTGAAATCTTCAACGGAATGAAACAAACATTCTGATTTAATATTGCTTTAACAGATTAGGAACCTGACGTGAATATAATGAAGGTTATTTAAACTGTCAAAAGCAGGAGGATACAAAACAACTTTTTTAATGAGCAGTTTTAATGAATCCTTTGGAAAATAAGTTTCCGCTATAAAGTCGTAAAGTCTGACCAGGTTTGTTGACACTAGGCTGCCATTAAACTTTCTTAGTTTACAAAGAACAGTCAAATTGGCTCCTTTTTTGTGCTGTGGTTCAACAGAAAATGAAGAACACGGCTTTCCCCCTCCAAGTGATGATTACCACTTTCTGACTCCTCTTTTACATTCACAATGCAAACTAGACCTATCCGAAGCAGCCAATGTTCAGCCTGTTGATTTGGTTCAGTCTGTGTCAAGATGAGCTCATGAAATTACTACCAGGGTCACAGCTGAAAGCTACACTGAACTAGCATGAACTCTGTGCACACACTATGCATAGTACCATCAGTACACTCCATGAAAATTCCTCTTCCATATGACAATATTGCACAATTTACTCTCCCTTAGTTCAGGTTTACAATGCTTTCAAAGATACGCAGAATAGAATCATAAAATCGTTTACCATTCAGCCCATTGAGTCTACAGCGACCCTCTGAAAGAGCGGCGTATCTAGGCCCACTCCCCCCCCCCCCCCCCCCCCCCATCCCTGTAACTCCTAACCGTTGGACACTAAGGGACAATTTAGCATGACCAATCCATATAACCTTCACATCTTTGGACTGTGGGAGGAAACAGCAGCACCCGGAGAAAACCCACCCAGACACGGGGAGAATGTACAAACTCCACACGCAGTTACCCAAGGTTGGAATTGAACCTGGGTCCATGGTGCTGTGAGGCAGCAGTGCTAACCACTGCGTCACCGTGTCGCCATGCAATAATAATGCAATACATCTCTTTTTGAGTGCTTCTGTTCAATTATACGCTTGCTTATTTTTAATGTTGTTGTTTCCTCAGCTGTCTCTCCTTTCCTGCTGTGTGAGGATAAGGGAACTCCTGCCCTCACCTCATTGCCACAGTAACTAACTGCTAAAAAGTGCCTGGAAGATACCACTAACAGCGTATCCATGGGTTGTCCCTCTGGTCTTTCACACAAATGTTTACCCTCTGATTGCCACATCCTCTCGTGTCCAATTAGCTTGCTTTGTGAATAACCATAACCTGAAATTATGGTCCATTGTTTACTCATCATTGCACATTGGCACAATGTGTAGTTGTTAGTTAACCCTGACAAAATCTTAGGGGAGGGAAATTGGTCCCATTCATACAATCTCAGGGCTTAATTGCAGTGCCCCAGTTTGTCAAGTTGACAGTATTCCGAGTGTCCAGAGTTAACCCCCATGAATCTGACAGTAATACCTGTTATTAGAATGCCACTCTCAAGCTTGGCAAAAACTGGATAGTGCTTTTGTTTATTTTTCCTTCCCACGAGTGCTCCTTTTGGTTTCACAGCAGAGCTGAGCGGCATTGCCAAGCTGTGCTAGACCCACACCTCCATGGCCTGCAGGCCAGTCCCATAACAGAGTTTGCCAAATTTGCCAGGGCCCTGACTGGCAAGCTGGATGCCCAATTGGCACTCACAGCTTGATGGTTTTCTACAGCTGAGGCTCAGGGCCCAATCTGCAGCAAACCCCAATCCAAGGTATTAAGACACTTAATGCAGGTTTCTGACAGTAAAGTTATTTTGCCCCTTTGCATTTATCAGGCTATACTAATTCATGTAAAGAGAATGCAATAATTAGGAGGAGCAAAGAGATGTTTCCCCTGAACTGTCTGCAGAGCAACAACTTACCTGGAGCAAGGAACTGAGACTGGAGTTGCAATGTTACATTTTTCCTAGGTTCTAGGACCTTGTTCTTCTATTTGTGTGTTTAGGTACTTGTGCACATTTAATTCAAGGGTCTTATCAAAATTACAGATCTGATTTTTTTAAAATGTTCAAATGAATACCACCCATAGTTACCTGGAATTGTGGAAGTGTGCTGGAATTTCCTTTCTCGCTTTGCCACCCTATTTGGAATGGGCATGAGGAAATTTCTAAAAAGGAAGACTTACATTTATTTGGATTTTGTTTATTGTCACGTGTACCAAGGTACAGTGAAAAGTATTTTTCTGTGAGCAGCTCAACAGATCATTAAGTCCATGAAAAGAAATCAAACAAAAGAAAATACATAATAGGGCAACACAAGGTACACAATGTAACTACGTAACACCGGCATCGGGTGAAGCATACAGGGTGTAGTGTTAATGAGGTCTGTCCATAAGAGAGTCATTTAGGAGACAAGTAACAGCGGGGAAGAAGCTGTTTTTGAGTCTGTTCATGGGTGTTTTCATACTTTTGTATCTCCTGCCTGATGGAAGAAGTTGGAAGAGCGGGTAAGCCGGGTGGGAGGAGTCTTTGATTATTCTGCCTGCTTTCCCCTACACGGGAGATGTAGATGGAGTCATGGGACGCAGGTTCATGTGATGGACTGGGCAGTGTTCACGACTCTGAAGTTTCTTGCGGGGTTGGGCCGAGCAGTGGCAGGCTGTGATGCAGCCAGATATGATGCTTTCTATGCTATGTATATAACACTTTTTGCAACTTTAGGATATCCCAAAGTGCTCTACAACCCATAATATACATCTGAATTGTGGTCACTGTCGTAATGTAGGAAATGCAAAAGCAATATGCCCATAGCAAACTCTCACAAGCAGCAATACGATAATGACACAAGCCCAATAGTGCCATGATGGTGCATCTTCCAAAGTGGGCCCGGGTCACTGTCCGGATGGAATTTGCACATTCTCCCCGTGTCTTCATGGGTCTCACCCCCACAACCCAAAGATGTGCAGGGTAGGTGGATTGGCCACGCTACGTTGTCCCTAAATTGGAAAACTATAAAATAAAAAAAGTTATTCTCCCTCACCAGCAGCTATTTCAAAGATTACGGCTCAAACCATTAAAATGAAAATTAATTTTTGTGTGAAAGATTTGCATGAATGTGGTTGCCCTCATTGCCAGCCAATGTCAGGAAGAGTCCACATAGCCACACGTGATGAGAAAGCACTGTCGGTCAGCTGATGGAATTGCCCATCTGTGCCAAACTAAGATGGCACAAGTATCCCCGGATGGGACGAAGAAACAAAAATGAGGGTGTGCCTAAGCCAGTACTTTTTTAGATGACAGATGGATAGAATTGACACTTAAAAATGCATATCTTCATGTGGTTTGGGGGACGCTGCAGGTAGCTGATACGCCACTAATACTCCATTGGACTCACAGGATATAAACACACACATGCACATACATGCCCACACCCACACACATGCCACACACCTCCCACGCACAGCCAACAATTGGATGGACCCAGTTCACTTTGAAAATATTACAAAAGTAATTTTGAGGCTTGCCTTTAGAAAAGTGTGATGTGAACAGAATATCCACAGAAATCTGCTCAGGTATATTGAGCTGGATTACACAATGATAACAATAGTAAAATTGTCAGTGTCTGCTGTCACTACCACAGTGAAACTGAGAGCAAAATCTGGAGTCTACAGATGCTGTTGAGTATGGAAATCTAGAAATTGCTGTCGGTGATTCCTCACTACTTCACGGTTTGCAATGCTGACGTCCCACAGAAATATTCAGAAATCACTTGAGTTGATGAGAACTTTTTTTTTACGATATCAGTCTCCTTCAAAAATCTTCAGAAAACTAATTGAATAAGACATAACTTGGTTGTTCACAATATACCAAGTTGATAATTATTCCTGAACGGCCTCATTGGCTCTGGGAAGCTACTTTCGTACTTGTTGCAAGTAAAATAACTCCATTTTGATAAAGTCGTAGATTTTTTAAATCAGAATTTTAAAAAACATTTTTTCAGCTTTTACCTTTATTCCACATCTCTAGAGTCCCACTCTTAACTGTCTGTAAAATGCTTAGAATGTGAAAGATAAGGGCAGCATGGTAGCATGGTGGTTAGCATAAATGCTTCACAGCTCCAGGGTCCCAGGTTCGATTCCCGGCTGGGTCACTGTCTGTGCGGAGTCTGCACGTCCTCCCAGTGTGTGCGTGGGTTTCCTCCGGGTGCTCCGGTTTCCTCCCACAGTCCAAAGATGTGCGGGTTAGGTGAATTGGCCATGCTAAATTGCCCGTAGTGTCCTAAAAAGTAAGGTTAAGGGGGAGCGTTGTTGGGTTACGGGTATAGGGTGGATACGTGGGTTTGAGTAGGGTGATCATGGCTCGGCACAACATCGAGGGCCGAAGGGCCTGTTCTGTGCTGTACTGTTCTATGTTCTATGTTCTATAAGAAATTGCAGATTTACTTCCTGCTTGGCTGATTCTGAGAATTTATCAAAACGATTGGCTGCTTCACCTGCTTGACGATGTCACGAATGCTGGACACTAGAAATCCCCTTGAACTGATGTTGAAATCAAAGTAACACTGGGAAAGGTAAAATCTGCACCCGAGAGATCACCAGATCTTAGAATGCAGTTTTCTTCAAGATTGACAGCGAGCGCATTGTTTCAGCATTTGAAAATGAAATGAAATGAAAATCACTTATTGTCACAAGTAGGCTTCAAATGAAGTTACTGTGAAAATCCCCTAGTCGCCACATTCCGGCGCCTGGTACGGGAATTGAACCGTGCTGCCGGCTTGCCTTGGTCTACTTTCAAAGCCAGCGATTTAGCCCTGTGCTAAACCATTTACCACAAAATCATTAACTAATCAACCCAACCAAAATCATATAGAAACATCATTCAGTCAGGGCTCCTCACCTGATGACTGCTGTGCCTAACATGGCTCCCACATAGAATAAAATCATAGAATCACTACAGTGCAGAAGGAGGCCATTCAGTCCATCAGGTCCTTGGAAGGAGCACTCTATCTAAGCCCATGCCTCCACCCATCGTTGTAACTGTACCTAGCCTTTTGGACACTAAGGGGCAATTTAGCACGGCCAATCCACCTAACCTGCACATCTTTGACCTATGGGAAGAAACCGGAGTACCCGCAGGAAACCCTCCTAGACACGGGGAGGAAGTGCAAACTCTACACAGTCACCCGAGGCCGGCACGGTAGCATGGTGGTTAGCATTGTTGCTTCGCAGCACCAGGGACCCGGGTTCGATTCCCGGCTTGAGTCACTGTCTGTGCTGAGACTGCACTTTCTCCCCGTGTCTGTGAGGATTTCTCCAGGTGCTCTGGTTTCCTCCCACAAGTCCCGAAAGACGTGCTTGTTAGATGAATTGGACATTCTGAATTCTCCCTCAGTGTACCTGAACAGGTGCTGTAGCGTGGCGGCTAGGGGATTTTCGCAGTAACTTTGTTGTAGTGTTAATGTAAGCCTACTTGTAACACTAATAAAGATTATTGTGAATTGAACCCAGGTCCTTGGAGCTGTGAGGCAGCAGTGCTAACCACTGTGCCACCATCTTAAATCTTAACACATAATATCACTATCATTAAACTAGTGGGGTAGCGTTTTCTCTCATTAGTCCTCCCAAAATTGTCCAAAGCAATGCAGACCTTTGAGGAATTTTAAACACAGGTTGTGTCCATGCTCTGCTGGAAGCCAGCCACACCAACTGAGCTGGCCACAGCACCAGATCTAATTAATCAGCATTGCCAGGTTCTGCTAATTATACCCATTAATGCCCCTTTGATGAGACTCTTAAAATTAAGTTTGTGTTTTTTTGAGTGCAAGAGAACTAATGGATACCTTTTACAACTTTTTAAATATTAACCTCGACCTCAGTATGCGTGCAAGTAGTGTACGTGATGCCTATTCTACCTCCAGCCCTGACATTTATGTACCCAATGCTTACTTCACATAACAAGACAGATTAAATGTGACAGCACAACTATTACATGGACAACTGACTATTTAGAATCATTTGTATTTTTTTTTTGCAGCACTTTGGATTAGTTGTGAATCAAACTATGCAGAGTTCCTGCTCAAGGCCTGTTCATTTCTTGTTTAACAATACCAACGGGCGTAGAGTGTCCTCATTAACTGTGAGCAGGTGGTGACTCCAGTACACTGAGCAACTCAATGAACAATGAAAGTTATGTTTGTGGCCACAAGCTTCTCTTCCCTGCACACACCAATTTAGTTAATTGTGTTCGCAGTCATATGGGGAGATGCCAGAAAAAAAGCTCGGCACGTCTTTGCAGGAAAAGGGGAAGATTAAAGATCATTCATCTGGATTTCTCTCCCACAATTTTTAGCAGGCAGCTCCAGAGGAACAGCACCTTTAACATAGTGACATTTCCCAGGGTTCATTATGGGAGCGTTAGCAAAATTTGACACTGAGCAACATGAGGTGTTATTAGGAAAGGTGAGCAAAAGCTTGCTCAAAGAGATAGGTTTCAAGGAACGCCTTAAAGGAGAAAACAGTGGCAGAGGGGTTCAGGAAGGATATTCTAGGGCTCAGGGTGTAGGCAGCTAAAGGAACAGCCACCAATATTAAACAATAAACATTGGGGATATGGGATACGTAATAGTAAGGTGACCATAAGCTGCTTTCCCTATGAGAGGGAGAGATGTCCGGTGATGATTTAACCTGAGGATCACCACACCTCAGGCGAGGGGCAAGGTTGAGAAGGCGGGGCCGTCATGAATAACCTCAACTGAACCCACGCAGCTAGCCTTGCTCTGCATCACAAGCCAACTGGCTAGCCAAGTGAGTTAAACCGGCCCCCTAAGGATATGTAATAGCCCACACAGGGCATACGGGGTGGGAATGATTGTCTTCCCTGTGGTCCTTGCAGAGTACGTGCATCTCCACTAGGGGCGTTCCCAGCATTCCCTGCATTCCCAGCGCTGAGAAACACAAGGCTATAAAACAGCACTCACGTTAGATAGAGGGCCTCATCGGGGAACGTGTAGCCGAGGTCACACATAGCCCGTTTTGTGCACTGAGGATTTCCGCTCGCCAGAACTCCATTTTTAAATGGCGCCCGATCTGTGGCCTCCCAGAAGTGTTCCCAAACCCCCCACCCCAGCGGCAACGCACTATGCACCACGGCGAGCTGCCTTTCAGCCACAGCGTGACCGTAAAATCACGCCCCTGCTCAGTGTTAAATTTTGCTAACGCTCCTGTGAAGAACCTTGGGACATTTTACTATGATAAAGGTGCTATATAAATGTAATTTATTGCATTGTATCTGGCATCCAAGCAAACAGCTCGAACAATTTACTGAGGCTGACAACGTGGAGCTGCATATTTTATATGAGTGCATTTCATTTTTGCAAATCCTCTGAAGCTCCTCTTCAACAAGTGGCATGGATCCCTTCAGGGAGCTGCAAGGACTCCTTTAAAAAGAAACACACTCCACACAAGGATAATCTCCACACAAGTATAATCTCCACACAAGTATAATCTCCACACAAGTATAATCGGCAGTGATGGATTTCCCTCGATCCAAGCTTAATGTTAACTTAAGATCTCACGTTTCTGAATTTGGGCTTCATGTGGCTCAACAGGCCGACTTTTGACTCACAGATCTTTGGGCACATGGAGCAGGATGTCCCACGAGGTAATAGAATCCTGAATGCAGGAATACTTCCTTTCCTATCCTTCTTTCTGTCGTTCTGCCTCATCATTAATACATTGTGGCCCTAAGCTCATCAGGGAGAGCTTCAGAGTCTCTTTGAAGTGTTTTCTTTATCCTCCCCTCACACATTGACCATTTGAGAGTTGAGAAAACAGCACCTGATGAGAAAGACGATTTTCAACCATTGCCGAGCCCATCGAAATTGCTTTTTGCAGGTGTTTTGCCTGAATGCATGTATATCTGCCTTTAAGAAAGACACTAATGTTTCTTCAATGGTCCCCTTATTACATCCAGAGGATGTGGTAGAGGCATTGCTGATGTAATTTCTCTAATGTTGCTATGTGGTGCTGACAAACCATCCAGGTCTCACTGCAGTACAGGGGCATGATGAGGACAACTGGTCTCTACACTGGGACGTTCATTGACTTGCAGAGGTCCTTTTGTCAAACACCCACTGCTATAACTTCCAGAAGGCTGAGCTGGTGCAGTTGATCTATTTTTGGATCTCCTCATCAATGGTGGCTTCTTGAGAGAGGTAGCTGCCAAGATATGGGATTTCTTTTATTAATTCAAGGATATGGATTTTGCTGGCTTGGCGCCAGCATTTATTGACAATTCCTAATTGCCATTGAGAAGGGGGAGGTGAGCTGCCTTTCTGAACCCCAGCAATCCATGTAGTGCAGGTACACCCAGTGCTGTTAGGGACAGAGTTTTAGTATTTTGACCCAGCGACTCTGAAGGAACAGCGATAAATTTTCAATCTATGATCATGAGTGGTTTGGAGGGGAACCTCTCCGGATGGTAGTGCTCACCGGCATCTGCTGCCTTTGACCTTCTCAATGCTAGTGGTCGTACGTTCCAAATTACTGCCTTGGTGAGTTCCTGCAGTGCATCTTGATGGTACACATGGCTGCCTCTGTGCATCAGCGATGGCGGGAACAAATGTCTGTTGAATGGGTGCCAATCAAGTGGGCTGCTTCTTCAGCGATGTTGGAGATGCATTCATCCAGGCAAGTGGAGAGTATTCCATTACACATTAACTTCTACCTTGAAGATGCTGAACATCCTTTGGTAGTCATGAGGTGAGTTACTCACTGCAGACTTCACGGCCACTGACCTGCTCTTGTAGCCACAGTATTTATGTGACTAGTCTAGTTCGGTTTCTGGTCAATGGTAACCTCCAAGGATGTTGATAGTGGAGGATTCAGTAACGGTAATGTTTGTGAATGGCAAGGAGCAATGGTTAGGTTCTCCCTTATTGGACATGGTCATTTCCTGGCACTTATGTGGCACAAATGTTACTTGTCATTTGTCAGCTCACGCCTGGATATTGTCCTGATTACTGCATTTGAACATCGGGAATGGTGCTGAACATTGTCTGGTCGTTAGCGAATATCCACAGTTCCCTTCTTTTTGAGAAAATATTTTAATTAAAATTTTCAACATTTTTACAACAATACAAACCCCCTCCCTGACACCCCCTACCCCCCTTACCCGTTGACAGCAACAAAATCACCAAAATGTAAAACAAACAAGCCCCATCTTTAGTGGAACCTCTCTTCCACCCCATCCCAACTCTTCCTCCCACTTGGCCTTAATCCCTTCCATGGACTCCTTATCCTCCTCCATAATCCTGCTGTGGATCAGTCTCCAATGCTCCGCCATCAACTGCACCTCCTCCAACAATGAGGAGGACGGTGTCACCGGGAAGCTCAGAAAAACCTTTATTGCAAAATTCCACATCTGCATATACCTGAAGCCCTCCTCACGCTGGAGCCCATACCTCACCCCCAGCTCCTCCAAATTGCAAGTCGCTCCTCGAGAAACAAATCCTTCATCTCTTTTACCTCTTTCTCCTCCCATCTCCGAAACCTCACATCTATCCTCTCTTGCTCGAACCCATGATTTCCTCTCATCAGCATCAGCCTCGACTTCACAACTTGAAGTTGCCCCCAAATCTTCAGCGGGGCTACCACTACAGGGGCGAACGACAGCGGTGCCGTTGCCAGCCCTGCAACTCCAACCCTTTACAAGAACCAGCCTCCATCCATACCCAGAGAGCTTCCGTCTCCTTACTCCAGCCCCGCACCTTCTCCACATTTGTCGCCCAGTAGCAGTAGTACTCCAAATTCGGAAGGCCCTTTCCCCCCCCGACTGCCGCTGTCTTTGTAGCACCGCCTTCTTTATCCTCACCACCTTCCCTGCCCACACATTCGAGACCAGCCAATCTACCATTCGAAAGAATGACTTTGGCAAAAAGACAGGCAGACACTGGAACAAAAACAGAAACCATGGCGAAATATTAATTTTGACTGCTGGCACCCCGCCAGCCAATGACAAAGGGAGACTGTCCCATCCCTCCGAATCCTCCTTCACCCTCCCCACCAGGCTCATGAAATTTAGCTTACGAAGTCCCGCACCACCTGCACTCCCAAATACCTCAAGTGAATTGTCACTACCTGAAATGGCAACCCTTCAACTCCCACCCCTGGAGAAAACACTCTTCCAAAAATGTAATTTATACATCAAAAATGCACCAAATTTCCCTAGCAACCTTGTGTCCCTCACCGATGAGCCCGGGCTCAAAAGGTACAACAGCAGATCATCTGCGTACACAGATGCCCATTTGGCCAAACCCCCCTCCCTCACTATCCCCCTCCATAGGTCTGAATACCTCAACACAATAGCCAATGGCTCAATCGCAAATGCGAACAGAAGGGTATGGGGCATCTCTGCTTCATTCCCTGGAATAGTGCGAAGTACTCCGAATTTGTGTCATTCGTCCGAACAAACATGCTGTCGGATCCTTGTATAACAATTTCACCCAAGCCACAAACTTAGACCCAATCCCAAACTGCTACAACATGCAAACAAACAACTCCACTCCACTCTGTCAAACGCCTTCTCCGCATCTAATGCCACCACCACCTCTAACTCCCTCCCCTCTGTCGGAGAAAGCACCATATTCAGCAGCCGCTGCATGTTCGATGACAACTGCCTGCCCTTGATTAACCCTGTCTGATCCTCCCCCACCACCTTGGAAATATATTGTCTTTCCTTCACTGTCACTGGGGCATCATCCTGGAACTCCCTCCCTAACAGCACAATGGGTGTACCTACACCTCAAGGACTGCAGCAGTTCAAGAAGGAAACTCACCACCACATTCTAAAGGGCAACCAAGGATGGGCAATAACTGTTGGCTTAACTAGCAACTCCCAATTCCCATAAATGAATCAAAAAAATTTGTGGACTCCATTACACTTTCCCGCCCGAACACCATAACCCTTAATTCCTTTATTCTTCAAAAAACTATCTATCTTTATCCTGAAAACATTTAATGAAAGAGCCTCAACTGCTTCACTGGACAGGGAATTCCATAGATTCACAACCCTTTGGGTGAAGAGGTTTTTCCTAAGCTCAGTCCTAAATTTCCTTCCCTTTATTTTGAGGCTTTCACCCGTCAGTGGAAACAACCTCCCCGCATCTATCCTATCTATTCCCTTCACAACCATTTTCCTTTGTGCCTGGTATGACTTCCCATTGACATCAGTTTTGCTAGCAATCATTGATGTTACACTCGGTCACTTGATGTCAAGTGTAGTCACTCACTTCATCTCAGGGGTTTAGCTCTTTTGTCCTGGTTTGAACCAAGGCTGTAATGAGGTCAGGAGCAGACTGAGCCTGGCAGAATCCAAATTGAATGTCCGGGAGCAGGTTATTGCTGAGTAAGTGCCAATTGACAGCACTGTTGCTCCTTTCCATCACTTTGCTGATTATCGAGAATAGACTGATGGGCCGGTAATTGGCGGGGTTAGATTTGTCCTGTTGTTGCGTACAGGACAATCCTGGGCAATTATCCCATTGCTGGGTAGATGCCATTGCTATAGCTCAACTGGACCAGCTTGGTTAGGAGTGTGGCATGTTCTGAAGCATGTTCAGGACTGTTGCTGGAATATTGTCAGTATCCAGAGCCGTCAGCGGTTTCACGATATTACTCTGAGTGAACCAATTTGGCTAAAGACTGGCACCTATAATGCTGGAGACCTCTGGAGGAGGCCGAGATGGATTATCGTCAGCACTTCTGGCTGAAGGTTGGAGCAAATACTTCAGCCGTATCTTTTGCTGACATGCTGTGCTCCTCCATCATTGAGGATGGGGATAATTGTGGAGCCTCTACCTCCAGTGAGTTGTTTAATCGTCCACCACCATTCATAACTGGATGTGGCCATGCTCAATATAATTCCAGAGTGTCTTCTTCAACTTATATGGGGAGATGGAATATTTGGCCAACCAGGTATGGATTGATATGAGTTTTGTTTTGGCAACATTTAAGAACAAGTGTCTTCTGTGCAGAATTGAAGAGATGAGGCATGGCTTGCAAATCTGATGCAGAGTGGGCAATGACACCGCTGTCTTCCATAAACTGTAGATTGTGCATATCTATGGTAGTCAGTTTAGTTTTGGTACAAAGTGGCTTGAGTTTTCCTCTGAAACAGTTTTTAGTACTGACACCAGAGAGCAGTTGATTTTTAATGAGTCAAGTAGATTGTAAAGAACATGTGGGCTGTCACACAGCCCTGATTGACCCCAATCCAGACTTTGAAGATGTTTGTTTTAAATTTCCCACTCAAGAACATATTGTCATGATACTATTGCAGGATGTCCGAGGAACTTCATCACAGTCTTTGGAGAACAATCCACAGATCCTCACGATTTACTGAATTGAATGCTTGGATCGGGTCAATGAATGCAATGAAGAGTTCCTGGTGTTGTTCTTGACCATGACAGTGGAGGAGATTTGTTTTTGGGCAAATGCTATGAGCTTTAAGCATTTTCTAAGTCTTTTGTTTTGGTGAGCTGTTGAGTTTCATGAATATCTACATAATATCTACATTTCCAGAGGTCTTCTGTGGGATTCATACACCATCCAATACAGCAATCCAGTACAGGCAAATTGATGGCAATGTGAATCTTTCTTTGCACACCGATCATGCCATCCCCTTTCCACTGGGTGTATCTATGTAATCAGGGGCAAAATTCTCTGCAGACCGTCGTAACGCCGATTTCCGGCGAGCAAAATTGGTGTAGATGACTCCGGCGTGGGGGCCTTCTTTTAGGCCGCTATTCTCCGTTCCCGGAGGGGCCAGCAGCGGACTGACGCGATACGCGTCAGTTTCACCAGCTGCAGAAGTGGTGAGACCCGGCCGGCGTTTTGGGGGGGGGGGGGGAGAGAGAGAGACAGACCGCCATTTGGGGGGGGGGGGAGGAGGAGAGAGACAGACCGGCATTTTGGGGGGGGGGAGAGAGACAGACCGGCATTGGGGGGGGGGGGGGGGGGGGGGGATGAGGAGGAGAGAGACAGACCGGCATTGGGGGGGGGGGGGGGGAGGAGGAGAGAGACAGACCGGCATTTTGGGGGGGGGGGAGGAGAGAGACAGACCGGCATTTTGGGGGGGGGGGGAGGAGGAGAGAGACAGACCCGGCGTTGGGGGGTTTGCGGCGTTGAGTTGAGAGGAGGGGGGGTTGCGGCGTTGAGTTGAGAGGGGGGGGTTGCGGTGTTGAGTTGAGAGAGGGGGGGCGGCGTTGGAGGGGGGGTGGCGTTGGAGGGGGGTAGGGGTTGTGAAGGGGGTAGGGGTGGTGAGGGGGGGTTGGGTAGGGGCAGCGGCGTGCAGAGGAGGGGGGCGACGGATGCCCAGGGCCAACGCACCATCGCCCCCCCTCTGCACGCAGCTGCCCCCTACCCCAATCCCCTCCCCTCACCACCCCTACCCCCTGCACCACCCCTACCCCCCTCCAACACCGCACCCCCCCACCCACTAACGGAGGAAGGAAGGGGGGGAGGAGGAAGGAAGGGGGGAGGAGGAAGGAGGGGGGGGAGGAAGGAAGGGGGGAGGAGGAAGGAAGGGGGGGAGGAGGAAGGAAGGGGGGAGGAGGAGAGGGGAGGGGGTGTGGGTACCGGCCTTCAGAGGGAGGGGGGGTGTGGGTACCGGCCTTCAGAGGGAGGGGAACGGGGTGTGGGTACCGGCGTTGAGGGTGGGGGGTTGCGGCGTTGCGAGAGATGGGGGGGGCGGCGTTGGAGGGGGTAGGGGTGGTGGGGAGGGGGGTAGGGGTGGTGGGGAGGGGGGTAGGGGTGGTGGGGAGGGGGGTAGGGTGGTGGGGAGGGGGGTAGGGGTGGTGGGGAGGGGGGTAGGGGTAGTGGGGAGGGGGGTAGGGGTGGTGGGGAGGGGGATAGGGGTGGTGAGGGGGGTAGGGGCGTTGGAGGGAGGTAGGGGTGGTGAGGGGGGGTTGGTTGGGGTAGGGGGCAGCGGCATACAGAGGGGGGGGCGACGGTGCGTTGGCCCCGGGCATCCGTCACCCCCCCTCTCTGCACGCCGCTGCCCCCAAACCCCCCCCCCCGATGCCACAACCCCCCCCCGATGCCGCAACCCCCCCCCCCGATGCCGCAACCCCCCCATGCCGCAACCCCCCCGATGCCGCAACCCCCCCCGATTGCCGCAACCCCCCCCCGATGCCGCAACCCCCCCCCGATGCCGCAACCCCCCCCTCCCCCCCCACCCCACACTGAACGGCGTCAACCATCATCAATGGTTGACGCCGTTTTAAAGCTACTGTGATTTTCGCCGACGTGACCCATGGCCACGTCGGCGGGACTTCGGCCCATCTGGGCCGGAGATTTGTGGAAACAAAAATATAATGAAATCCCGCCAGCGCCAGCTGTTTTCAGAGGCTGCCGGCGGGATTTGCACAGCGCCGGTTTTTGGCCGGTCAGAGAATTAAAAACCCTGCGGGAGCGGGAATAACGCCGCTGCCGGCCGATTCTCCGACCCTGCGTGGGGTCGGAGAATTTCGCCCCAGCAGTGACTAGAGAAAACTCATGATCATTTACTATTCTTTCCTGAGAGGCCAAACATTCTGCGAAGGGTGAGGAAGAGTGGGCACATTTCAATAAAGTTCATTTTGGCTTTTATCCCTCCCAACGCTCCACTCTTTAACTGCTGCAGTGATTCAACATGACTGGGTCGGTGATGGTTTCTGCGAATGAAAATGTTTATCAAACCAATTACTCATTGGTTATCTCCATTTGGAAAGATGTCCCAGTACTGTCTTTTGGTATTTCCCATGACACAGAAACTAAAGTTAACCTTTACAACACACAGGCTATTTCCTCTTAATAAATATCTCACTCCTCCTCCTTAGCGCTCCCACACCTCCCATCTAATCTAAACAGTTAAGGTCTGAAAAGTTAGCAAAAAATAAACAGAAATATTCACAGGTTGCCATCCTAATGCCAAAGGAAAACAATGCTATCACTAACACTGTGTACTTTACTAGGGAAGATCAACAGAAATAATGCGCTAATAAATCAACAAATGTCAAAATCTATAGTTTCTAAATTAAGCAGTAACCAATTTAAAAGTCTCTGAAATAGTGGGCATTTTGAGAAACCTCTGGAACAAGGGATAATGGGGAGGCATCAATGTAAATATGTGTCACTTCATATCATTTAGAATAATATAGGCATTCTGATTAAACTCTCAGGAACACCTAGCTGTAAAATAAGGCGCTATTTGTGGATCATTATCTTTAGCGTAGTTCTCATTTTGTTTTTTGCAACTGCGCAAAGAATGTGATCTTTTTTGTTTTTCAAATAATGAAGACTGTAATGCAGCCAGGCAGGAACAATTTGAGAAGTGCACAGCTGTATTTGAGAGAGTGACTAAAGAGCACAATCACTTCTGGTGTGAATTCAATCTACCCTACTGTGGATATAACTCCATTGTTGTTAAAACCCTAAACACACAGCACTTTTACAAGAGGCTGAATTGCTAACATCTTATGAATAATCTCTGACTACAATAGTTCTGATTGCACTCTTATTGATAGCTTAAAAAGTGAAATAATATGCTTGCTGGCATACTTTTCCAAAGGAACTGATGCTTATTTTGGCTTCTTTCAAATAAACAAACCTGTAATTATTTGTAATCCTGAGTAGTACAGTCAACAGGAAAATAAAGGACGACTTTAACCTGCTTTAGAATTCAGATGGGGAGACGTATTCATCACAATATTATCAGGAATCTTGAATTCACTCACTGAAGGCCCTTGATGGTAAATGTTTATTGGAAGTTTAATAGGAATTGATGGCATATTGGTCATGCTTTGCTCTGAAGATAACTCTACCAGTGCAAGTTACTTAAAAACATCATTTCTTCAGATATGTGACTGAAACAAATGTATTTAGAGCAATAGTTTGAGAACGCTCAGTTAGCCAAAACCTAAAGTCTTATTATTGGTAGTATTCTTTGGTAGTATTTTCAAATAGAATTTTAACCGAGAAAATATATGTGGGTGAAACGCTAACCTGTCTGTATTTTCTTTTGGAAAAATCATTTTTAACATTCAACAAAGGTTCAAGTTTGTCAACAGCATTCAGGACTCAAAAGATTGTGCGAGCATAAATTAAAAGGTGTAAGCAGCAAAAGGAAAATAGGACGCTAAATTTTACATTCTACCACCTTGGGATTTGAAGGCGGAATGGTTTGTTAAATCCAGCAGGAAGCCCGGCCATCATTTACCTGCCTGCCCCTGCCCCCGCTGCCAGTGGCTTGGGTGGGCAGCCTGCCTACCAATGGATCAATTGAGCAATTAATGCCACTGCTGCTGAGATTTAGCCGGGGATGGGAGAGGCCCACGGCAAGTGTTCAGCATGGCAGGTTTCTCTGTGCACTTTTGCAGTGAAGCAATTGTTGCAATTTAAGAAATGCGGCAGCCAATTTGCATATTGTATTGCTGAACATCAGCGATGGGGAGTATAAATACACTTCGAACAGATCTAGCAGCTTAAGACTGGGCATTTATGAGGTACTGTGGGCCATCAGCAGCAACAGAATTGTACCCAAACACTATCTGCAACCTTACGGCCCAGCATATCCCCCACTCTTCCATTACCACCAAGCCATGGGATCAACTCTGGTTCAATGAAGAGTGCAGGACAGCATGCCAGGAGCAACACCAGGCACAGTTAAAAATGAGGTGTCAACCTGGTGAAGCGACAACACAGGACTATTTTGTGTGCCAAACAGCATTAGAAGCAAGTAATAGATAGAGCTAAGCGATTCGAAAACCAACGCATCAGATCTAAGGTCTGTAGTCCTCCCACATCCAGCCACGAAGGTGGTGGACAATTAAACAACTCCGGGAGGAGGAGGCTCCACACATATCGGAATCCTCAATTATGGAGGAGCCCAGCAGATCTGTGCAAAAGACAAGACCAGGTTCAATTCCCGGATTGGGTCACTGTCTATGCGGAGTCTGCACGTTCTCCCCATGTCTGCGTGGGTTTCCTCCGGGTGCTCCGGTTTCCTCCCACAGTCCAAAGATGTGCAGGTTAGGTGGATTGGCTATGCTAAATTGCCCTTAGTGTCCAAAGAGGTTAGGTGAGGTTACTGGGTTACGGGCGTGAGCGTATGTGGGGTGCTCTTTCCAAGGGCTAGTGCAGACTCGATGGGTCGAATGGCCTCCTTCTGCACTGTAAATTCTATAAATTCTATGAAGCATTTGCATGATCCATCTCGGTCTCCTCTGGATGTCCAAATCACAGGTGCCAGTCTTCAGCCAATACGATTCACTCCACATGATATCAAGAAACGGCTGAAGGCACTGACTACTGCAAAGGCAATGGGCCCTGACAATATTACGGCAACAGTACTGAAGACTTGTACTCCAGAACTTGCCGTACCCCTAGCCATGCTGTTCCAGTACCGCTACTACACTGGTATCTAACCTGGCAATGTGGAAAATCGCCCAGGTGTGTCCTGTATACAAGAAACAGGACAAATCCAACCCAGCCAATTACCGCCCTATAGTCTACTCTCCATCATCAGCAAAGTGATAGAAGGAGTCATCAACAGTGCTATCCAGCAGCACTTACTCAGCAATAACCTGCTCACGGATGCTCAATTTGTGTTCCGCCAGGGTCACTCAGCTCCTGACCACATTACAGCCGTGGTTCAAAATTAGACAAAAAAAGCTGAATGCCAGAGGTGAGGTGAGAGTGACTGCCCTTGTCATCAAAGCAGCATTTGACCGGGGCAGCACGGTGGCCTAGTGGTTAGCACAACCGCCTTACGGCGCTGAGGTCCCAGGTACGATCCCGGCTCTGGGTCACTGTCCGTGTGGAGTTTGCACATTCTTCCCGTGTCTGCGTGGGTTTCACCCCAACAACCCAAATATGTGCAGAGTAGGTGGATTGGCCACGCTAAATTGCCCCTTAATTGGAAAAAAATTGGGTAATCTAAATTTAAAAAAAAAGCAGCATTTGACCGAGTATGGCATCAAGGAGCCCCAGCAAAACTGGAGTCAATGGGAATCAGGGGGAAACTTTCCGCTAGTTGGAGTCATAGCTGGCACAAAGGAAGATGGCTGTAGTGATTGGAGGTCTATCATCTCAGCTCCAGGACAACACTGCAGGAGTTCCTCAGGGTAATGTCCTCAGCCCAACCATCTTCGGCTGCTTCATCGATTACCACCCATTCATCATAGGGTCAGAAGTCGGGATTGATGTGTTGGGTAAGCTGGGTCTACGAGGACTACGTTTATTGCAGTGGTGAGAGAGACAGGCTTCCAACACTTGAAGACATGCAACTCGATTTTATTGAACACTTAACTATAATACATGCTTTAACTGTGGGTTGACACTATGCTGACTTGACTGGAGACCTGAGGCTAACCTGACCAGACTATCTTACTACCACATGGTGTTTGTTCTAATTGCTGCTCACGAGCTCTGACTGTCTCAGAGGCTGGATCCTGAGAGAGCGGGAAAACTAGTGCCCTCTGGCTTTATAGTGGTCGTGTCCTGTCTGGTGATTGGCTGCTATGTTCTGTGTGTTCACTGGTCATCCTGTGTGTCAATCACTGCCTGTCTGCACACCATCATATACCTGGATGTATATTATGACAGGGATGTTCACAGATCTCAATGTTCACAATGTTCAGCAACATTCGCGACTCCTCAGATAATGAAACAGTCCATGTCCAAATGCAGCAAGACCGGGACAATATCCAGGCTTGGGTTGACAACTAGCAAGTTACATTCATACCACACAAGTGCCAGATGATCATCGTCCCTTGACATTCAATGGCATTGTCATTGCTGAATCCCCACGTTCAACAACCTGTGGGTTACTATTGATCAGAATTGAACTGAACTAGCCATATTAATACTGCGTTTACCCGAGCAGGTCAAAGGCCAGGAATCATATGGCGAATAACTCACCTCTACAGGGCACAAGTCAGGACTGTAATGGAAAAATCTCCACTTGCCTGGATGAGTGCTGCTCCACAACACTGTAGAAACTTGACAACATTCAGCCAAAGCAGCCCGCCAGAATGCCACGCCCCCACAAACATTCAATCCCACAGTGGCAGCCATGTGTACCACAAGATGCCCTGCATCACCTTCCAAACTCACAATCATTACCATCTAGAAGGACAAGAAAGCAGATACCTGGGAACCCCACCATCTGGAGGTTCCCCTCCAAGTCACTTGTAAATACAGTATATCACTATTCCTTCACTGTCACAGTCAAAATCCTGGAACTCCCTCCCTAACAGCACTGTGGGTGCACCTAAACCTCAGGGACTGCAATGGTTCAAGAAGGCAACTCACCACCACCTTCGGAAGGGCATTTGGGATGGGCAATAAATGCTGGCCTAACCAGCGATGCCACATCCCGAAAATGAATTTTTAAAAAACCTGTCCTGTTTTTGGTCATAATCTCCTCCCAGTTTCGGGGACACAGCCAGGTATCTCCGCACCGCATCCCCGGCACCTTCAGCTACTCTGACATAGCGGGGAAAGAGACTAAAGGTTGGTTCTCAAAGTGCATCGCCTCACTCTCCTGCCACGCCATACTTTGGCGCCTGAGGCCAGTTCGAACTGGTCACAGAAAGATGTTGCTGGAAAGGGCACCATGTGGGAATAGCAGGTTGTGCAGCCCTGCCTCTTCTTCGTAGTTCAGCTCAGCATTTTATGACACAGTTGCAATGGTTGCTTTGACATTTACTGGTTTAGTAAATTCCTGTGTGTTAAAACCCGTTGTTAAATACTGCACATGGAGATAAATGAAGACCAGGAAAAACACTTGGATCTCTACCACTGCATCTGGAGTCTTCATGCATCCTTTTCCAGTAAACAATTGGTGTACCTTTGACCCCTTTATTTGTGAACACATTTGTCGCGGTCCAGCTTCCCTCCCCTTGGTCTTCTCTCTGACTTCCTTCGCTCATCTTCTTCATCCACCTCCTTGCCCCTTTGCCACCCGTGAGCCCTCACCCGTACCCCCCTTGCACAGCCCTCCTTCCAACTTGCCCTCCTTGTCTTTGTCAGGTTACCACCAACAGCCCCTTCTCCCAAAACCTGGCCTCACCGCACTCCACCCCCTGTCGAAGTTGGGGCCTTTGTTGTGGTGGCTGTATGAATCCCGCAGTACAGTCATGTACAGATGGACACTCGTGTGTAACAACAGGGGGGGGAAGGAAACCCATATATTCCCCAACCACAGGCACAGTACTAATCTGATTCGGTGTCACAGGTGGAACTATAGGTCCAGCAGTACAGTGCTGCTGTACATGAAGACCAGCACGACATAGCGATGGAGGCAGGAACCGATCTGCACAGCAGAGTGGTGTACAGCACATCAGGAGCAGTACATCACTATGGCAGCAAGACATACCTCGAAGTCTCTGGTGAACTGAGAACCGCCTGGTGCACACCTCTCTTCATCAATTAGGTTTTAGATCGGCATAATTTCACATTGCTCTGATGCAAGATTCGAAGATTTGATTTATGAGTTATAAGTGAATGAAAATGGCGTTCACGCCACCAACCAGACCTACCCGCCATTAACCCACCATTGGGAGAATTGCAACATGATTTTATGCCAGCAGGTTTTCGACATTTTGGTTCCCGCTAGATTCTCTGCCTCAGCCCGCCACCAGTGGTGGGATGGGAGAATTCCGACCCATGTCCAGAGGACAAATGTGGCAGGACGGGTAGGGTAGGGAATGTCCAAGCAGGAAGGACTCGGGGGATAGACTAGTGGGAGAGGGATATCTGGAGGTCACCGGGTCTTGAGGGGAGGGCGCCTCCAGTCAGATGGGGCCTTCTAATGGAGGCGCCTCCCTATTCCCCCTTCCCGCCTGAGATCAAACTTTGGGGTTTTTCTGACCCAAACCAGTCATCCGCCCTCCAGCCTAAAAAATGAGGGCGGGCGGGATCAGGCCATTAAGTGGTCACTTCAAGGCCTTAATGGGGCAAGGGTAGGCCATGTCCGAGGCCTGACCTGCCCCAGTGTAAAATTGCAACCAGGTCAGGTCAGGGCAGACGGGAACCCAGAGGGAATCCCATCCATGCAACTTCACAATCACTACCAATCAACGCCCAAACGCACATCAGAGCGCACTGGGTGTTGTGGTGGTGACGTGGGGGGGGGGGGGGGGGGGGGCGCGTGGGGGGGGGGGGGGGGGGGATGAACATAAAATTCTAGCCATTATTTAATATTCAGCCATAGTTCAAAAGAGGTGGTATGCCTATAATCTTGGCCTGCAAAGCTTTGCTTTACTTCTTTTGCTGTTTAAACTTCATTTGAACCTTTTATTCTTTTGGAGGTGAACTGTATCCAGAGCTACTAGCAACATGACACTCTCTAGCTTACTGATGGCAAAACAATCAGACAGCAGAACGAATGCACTCTATTACATTACTAATCTGATTACAGCCAGGCGGTGCCATCGATGCAAAATGAACAATCAACATTAATCACTTTTGTGGTTGTTCAAGCTCTTAACTTGATACTTTGTGTTATTTATTGCAACTGGTATACAAGCAAATCCTGTTTTATTGCACAATATGGACTCAGTACATGATGTCCACTTTATCAGAGACAATTTTTCACTTGTTAGCTCATTCAGTTAAAGAGCAAGCTGCAGAGAGCATGGGCTAGAACCAAAAACACAACCTTTCAATCTAACGGAGGCCACTTGATCATCAAAGTCCATCTGATTGTCAATATTCCACCTTCGAAAAATACCGATGCCTTGATTTCTCTGGCTGGAACATTTGTTTGCATCGTGTATGCCAGCATATCGAGAAAGATGTTGCTTTAAAATGGACGAAGGGTTGTTGTGGGCAGCACGGTAGCACAAGTGGATAGCACTGTGGCCTCACAGCGTCAGGGTCCCAAGTTCGATTGCCCCGCTGGGTCACTGTCTGTGCGGAGTCTGCACGTTCTCCCCGTGTGTGCATGGGTTTGCTCCGGGTGCTCCGGTTTCCTCCCACAGTCCAAAGACGTGCAGGTTAGGTGGATTGGCCATGATAAATTGTCCCTTAGTGACCAAAAAGGTTAGATGGGGTTATTGGGTTACGGGGATAGGGTGGAAGTGAGGGCTTAAATGGGTTGGTGCAGACTCGATGGGCCGAATGGCCTCCTTCTGCACTGTATATTCTATGTCACATCTTGCTAAAAGATACCTATGTTTTGCTTAAGCATGTGGTTAGAGAAAACATCTTAAAAACAGCCAGACAGGGAATGCAGAAGAGTAGAAAGTGCAAGATCCCAGCCTTGATTCTTTTTTTAATTTCGCTGTAGAAATTTGTATAAAGTTGTCATATGTTTCAAATTGTTAGTCAATGAGGCCTCTTTTCGAGGTCCATTTTATCCTCCAATATTTTCATGTTATGAATCATATATTGACCAATAATGATGTATGTCAAAAGGATGTTAGTGGGTAATTCCACAGACAGCTCCCAATGGTAAACCAACATGTAATAAACCTTGGCAGAATGGAAAGGTTAGTTATGTTTATATTATGTTGAAGTCAGTCAAAGTACCCTATGGGGGCACAATTTGAATTTTATATCAGCTCAGAATTGGATTCCAATGCATACATATAGAAACTTTGGCAGTATCAAATGTTATTATTTATACACTAGCACTCACATAAATATCTGTTACAGTATTTGACGAGCATCTGAAAACCTTCAATGTTAAACAAGAGGGAAAGGTAGTTTCCCAGAATATCAAATCAAATGCAGCATTATTTACATAAAATAATGTACCTTGTATGGAGCTTGATGTGTAACTTCCAGTATCAGTACCATCTCTCTCACCTCAATTTGAGAAAGACTGAAACAGACTGCACTAGAACACCTTTTAGAAATTCTCATATGTCGCCATAATAATTTAAGGAACTATATGAATAAACAAACTTGCAGCCTGTCTCATGGTGCTTTTTCTAAAACTGGATTCCTAATTTAGGAAAAAGTAAATTCTGCTTAAACAAACTTGTGAATTGTTTCATCGTAACACAAAATGGCCGCTCTTTTAGTCCAGTTAATCCTGGCGTTGTCCAACACTCACCTGAAACTGATTGTGTAACTCATGGCTTGGCCTCTATTGGAGGGAATTTGCACGATACCTGAACTGCTTCATTTTCATCCACAGTTCCCCAAATAATGTGTCCCCAATCTGGACGACACTCCTGTCAGAAATCAAGTGCTTCTTCTACAGAAAAACCACAAGGTGACTCATCCTAAGGCCTCTTGCATACATCTCAAAAGGAAGAATAAAGGAAAGATTTCAATTTGTATAGGATGGCTAAAGTATTGCAGCAAATCTAGTATTTTGCAGAATAGTTACAATTGCATTGCAGAAAATGCAGCAGGCAATTTGCACACAGAAAGGTCTTGCAAAGACCAATGAGGTAAATAATAATAATCTTTATTGTCACAAGTAGGCTTCCATTATCACTGCAATGAAGTTACTGTGTAACGCCCCTAGTCGCCACACTCCGGCACCTGTTCGGGTACAGAGGAGGGGAAGATCATGAGAACATGTGAAATAGGAACAGAAGTAGACAAAACCATCTCTCGAGTCTGATCCACAGTTCATTAAGACCTTGGCTGAATTAATCAATTCCACTTTCCCTCCTTGGTGCCTAAAAATCTATTAATCTCAGTCTTGAATAGACTCTTCGGTCAGGAATCTCCCCTACCCGGCGGGCCGGGGAGTCCCGGCGTAGCGGAGTGGCACCAACCACTCCGGCGTCGGGCCTCCCCAAAGGTGCAGAATGTTCCGGACGTTTAGGGGCTAGGCCCGCGCCAGAGTGGTTGGCGCCACGCTGACAGCCGCCAAACCCGGCGGCAACGGCCTTTGACGCCCGCCGCCCGGCGTCGGGGCTGGCCGAAAGGCCTTCGCCGGTTTGTGCATGCACCGGTGCATCAGCGGCTGCTGACGTCACCACCGGTGCATGCGTGTTAGGGGGGTTCTCTTCCGCCTCTGCCATGGTGGAGTCCGTGGCGGCGGCGGAAGAAAAAGAGTGCCCCCACGGCACTGGCCTGCCCGCCGATCGGTGGGCCCCGATCGCGGGCCTGGCCACCGTGGGGGCACCCCCCCGGGGTCCGATTGCCCCGCGCCCCCCCCAGGGGCCCGCTCGCGCCTGCAATGCCGCCGCCACCAGAGATGGTTGAAACCACGTCGGCAGGATTAGCCTGTCAGCGGCGGGACTTCGGCCCATTGCGGGCCGGAGAATCGCCGCGGGGGGCACGCCGATCGGCGCGGCGTGTTTCCCGCTCCTGCCAATTCCCGTGTGGCGGAGAATTCCGGCCACGGCGGGGGTGGGATTTACGGCGGCCCCGGGCGATTCTCTGACCCTGCGGGGCGTCGGAGAATTCCGCCCCTCAAGTGAGCATCCACAGCTCTCTGGGACTAGGGAAGCCCAAAGTTTCACAACTCTCTGAATGAATAAATCTCTTCTCATCTCAGACCTAAATGGCTAATCCCTGATCTAGACACCTTGAGCCTCTGGTTTTAGACATTCCAGGCAGGAGAAACAGCCTCTCAGCACCTACTCTGTAGACGTTTAGACACTAGATCAATTTAGTGCACCCACACTAAGACAAATATACCCTTTGTTGGGTAAGGAGACCAAAAGTGTATGTTGTTCTCTAGATGTGGTCTTTCAAAGCCCAATATAATTTGAGCTCAACTTACATTCTTTGAAGCTTCAGAGGAAATAGATCCATTCTACTCTGCCTGGATGAGTGCAGCTCTAAAAACACTCAAGAGATTGGCATCATCCAGGACAAAACAGCCCGCTTGATTGGTGCCCGTTATCAAACATTCACTTCCTCCACTATTGATAAACAGCAGTGTGTACCATCTATAAGATGCATTGCAGGAACTCACCAATGCTCCTTAGGCAGCAGGCCCATGCCCACTACCACCTAGAAAGACAAGAGCAACAGACACATGGGAGCACCACCACATGGAAGCTCCCCTCCGTCACTCACCATCCTGACTCGGAAATATATCGCCGTTCCTTCTCTGTCACTGGGTCAAAATCCTGGAACTTCCTCCCTAACAGCATTGTGGATGTACCTAAATCATGGGAACCACAACAATTCAAGAAGGCAACTCACCACCACCTTCTCAAGGACAATTAGCATCCATAAAAATTAACTTTAAAAAAATTCTCCTTTTGGGTAATCCTATCACCTCAGGAATTAATCGGGTGAACATTTGTGGTACCCACCAATAGCCCACCCCAACCCACCACCCATTTCTCCACAAGACAAAAAATATCCTTCTTTGGGTAAGGAGACCAAAACTGTATACATTACTCCAGGTATAGTCTCACTAAAACCTACACTTATATTTATGATTATAACTTGTTGCAGGACATCCTTTTTCTAATACTACTGGCCCTTAACAATAAAGGCGAACATATCATTTCCCTTCCTAATTGCTTGCTCTCAGTGTCTGAATCAGCCGCTGTGAATTGTGTACAAGGACATTCAAATCTCTCTGAAAACCAACATTCTTCAATCGATCACCTTTTTTTTTACATTCTTCCTTCATTTCACACCTCCCATATACTTGCTCTGCAACCTTCAATCACTTAACCAGCCTATTTCCTTTTGAAACTTCTTTGCGGTCTCCTCACAGCTTATTTTCCACCTAGCTTTGTATTGTCAGTCAACTTGGATATATTTCAGTCAGTTCCCTCAATTAAGTCATTGATGTAGGGTTGGATTCGCCGTTTGGGAGACTAAATGTTCCCGCCGAAACTAAATAACACGCCGTTGGGGCACTATTTGTTCTGCGATTCAGGCCATGCATTGGGCCAGCACTCTGCTAGCAAGAATTGGAAGCAATTCCCAGCCCAGCAGGCGGTGTAACCAATGGAGCCAGAATTAGCGCTAAAGAGCCTGACAAGCTGGAGCTACTTATAAGTGCTCCACTCACCAAAAACGCATTGCAGCCACGAAGATAGTTCAGAGGAGACCTGACTTTGGAAGTCTGAAGTGGATGCACTGCTCAATGCCAATGAGGAGAGGAGGAACTCCCTTTTCCCCAGGGTGGACTGCAGACTCAAGTCCACCCTCCTGGGAGGTGGTGACAGAAGCAGTCAAATTTGCCAGCCTCACCAGGAGGAGACAGCTCATGATCCTGAGGGACGGGTGTCATTGATGAGACATCTACCCTGAGAGGGGAAGAATACCAGGGAGGGTTTGAATGGTCACGGTGCAGGTGTCCTTTTCTTGGGCTGAGCTCTGATAATCCCTTCCTTCCTCTGCAGTGGGACAGCGCTTCTGAGGAATGTACTGAGGAGTGCCAACACCTGGTGAGCCCCTGATAGAGCATGGCCATGCCCATCCCCTTGACGAGGAACTACCTGCTCTTCCTCAACTTGTACTAGTAGGATGGATGGTAGTGCATTGTAACTGCACTGGATTGGCAGCCTAGATTATGTTCTCAGTTCTTCAGAGTAGGTTTTGAAACAATGGAGAAAGTGCTAACACTGAGCCAAGGCTGACATGTTAGAAACTCGTTACAGGGCCTACTCTTGGTTCTTTGCTTAGCTCTTAGAGATAATTTTAGGTGTGGAGAAAATAACAAAAAAATAAACAACTGTAAAGAATAACTTTCCAAAACTAAAAGGGGGCTTATTCATCATTCAAAGGCAAGTGCACAATCCCCTGAAAAATGGGATGTGTCACATGTCCCCGAACAGTTAGGGAAAATAACTCCAGGAATGCCGCAACAGGACCGGCTCACAGCTGCAATTCCCCATACAGTTAAGTTCTTAATTAGAGTCATGCCATCAGGGTAAGTCAGCTCTCTACAGGGAACAGTGCCTACGTAAGTCACCCCAAGCTCACAGCCAATGCAGGCAGCATGGTAGCACAATGGTTAGCACTATGGCTTCACAACGCTAGAGTCTCAGGTTCGATTCCTGGCTTGGGTCACTCTGTGCAGAGTCTGCACATTCTCCCCGTGTCTGCGTGGGTTTCCTCTGGTGCTCCGATTTCATCCCACATGTCCCGAAAGACGTGCTGTTAGGTAATTTCGACATTCTGAATTCTCCCTCTGTGTACCCAAACAGGCGCTGGAATGTGGTGACTAGGGTTTTTCACAGTAACTTCATTGCAGTGTTAATGTAAGCCTACTCGTGACAATAAAGATTATATATAAGTGGAACAAGTGTTACGCAAGTAGGTACCTTTTAACAGGTTCCCTGGGCTGCCACTGTGGGTAGAACTGCTGCCTCATGGCACCAAGGACACGGGTTCAATCCCGGCCCTGGGTCACTGTCCGTGTGGAGTTTGCACATTCTCTCTGGGCGGGATTCTGTGACCCTGAGGTTAAGTGTTGACGCTGTCGTAAACGCCGGCGCGTTTCCCGACGGCGTCAACATGCCCACAGGAGCAGAAATTCTGACCCCTACATGGGGGCCAGCACGGCACTGGAGCGACCTGCGTCGCTGATCTGTGTAGTGGAACCTGCGCAGTGGGAGCGGCGCCAACACGCACATGCGCAGTGGCTCCCTTCTCCGCGCCAGCCCCAACTCAACATGGCATAGGGCTACAGGGGCCTGCGCCGAACAAAAGAGGCCCCCAGCCTGAGAGGCCGGCCCACCGATCGGTAGGCCCCGATCGCAGGCCAGGCTACAGCGGAGGCCCCCCTTTGGGGTCGGACTCCCCTCTTCCCCCTCCAGGCTGCCCCCGGATGCATCCACGCTGAGGTCCCGCCGGGAAAGAGCAGGTGCGAACGGCGCCGGCGGACCCGGCGTTTTTGGCATGGCCGCTCGGCCCATCCCCGGCCGACAATCGCCGGGGGGGGTCCCCGTAGAGGGGCCGCAACCGGTGCCGCACCAGCACCAATGCCGCCAATAGGCGGACCGGCATCGGGGCAGCGTCGCATGATTCACGCCGGTCCTGCCGATTCTCCGGCCCGGTCCCGGGGTGAGAGAATCCCGCCCCTGTGCCTACGTGAGTCTCACCCCCACAGCCTAAAACGATGTGCCGGATACGTGGATTGGCCACGTTAAATTGCTCCTTAATTGGAAAGTTTTCGTAAAAAAAGAAATAGGTTCCCTGAAGTCAGCTTCCTATCTGATCTGTCATTCTGGAAATTCTACATGAAATAGGGGGTTTAAACAGGAAGAAGATAAATTACATGAGGGAAATTGGAGTTCTTGGGCCAGTTTCTGTAGTTAAAAACAATGGCGAGGCTTTAGTGTTCACTGTTATTAACATACACATCAGGCAACTACCAGTGTCTGCATACGCACAGTTCAATGCATAAACCAGGATGCTGATGTCGAGGATGCCCAGCTCCTCAAAAAGCTGATCTTTAGCAATATCTCATTTAGAGATTCACCATCGGCAGGACACACCCAGCAGAGATGGCGGCACAGTGGTATACAGTCAGTGCGTAGGACTAGCGACTACACTGGGACTGCAGCAGGTGGTGTGGGAACCAACAAGAGGGAAAAACATACTTAACCTAATCCTCACCAACCTGCCTGTTGCAAATGCATTTGTCTATGAGAGTATTGGTAGAAGTGACCACTCCACAGTCCCTGTGGAGACAAAGTCTCATTTTCACATTGAGGATACCCTCCATCATGATGTGTGGCACTACCACCATGCTCAATGGGATAGACTTTGAACAGATCTAGCAACTCAAGACTGGGCATCCATGCAGTGCTGTAGGCCATCAGCAGCAGCAGAATTTTATTCAACCACAATCTGCAACCTCATGGCCCAGCATATCCCCCACTCTACCATTATCGGCAAGCTAAGGGATCAACTCTGGTTCAATGAAGAGTGCAGGAGAGCATGCCAGTAGCAACATCAGGCATACCGAAAAATTAGGTGTCAAACTGGTGAAGTTACAACACAGGACTCCTGTGTGTCAAACAGCATAAACAGCAAGCAACAGACAGAGTTAAGCGATTCCACAATGAATCCATCAGATCTAAGCTCTGCAGTCCTGCCACATCCAGCCATGAATGGTGGTGGACAATTAAACAACTCACTGGAGAAGGAGGCTCCACAAATACCTCATTCTCAATGATGGAGCAGCCCAGGATATATGTGCAAAAGTCAAGGCTGAGGCATTCACAACATTCTTCAGCCAGAAGTGCCGAGTTGATCATCCATCGTGGTCTCAGCATCACAAATGTCAGTCTTCAGCCATGGATTCCGTCCATGTGATATCAAGAAACAACTGAAGACACTGGATACTGCAAAGGCTATGGGCCCTGACAATATTATGGCAATAGCACTGAAGACTTTTACTCCAGAACTTGCCGCACCCGTAGCCAAGCTGTTCCAGTACAACTACAACACTGGCATCTATCCAGCCATGTGGAAAATTGCCCAGGTGTGCCCTGTACACAAGAAACAGGACAAATGCAACCCAGCCAATTATTGCCCCATCAATCTACTCTCCATCTGGAGCAAAGTGATGAAAGGAGTCATCAACAGTGCCATCCAGCGGCACTTATTCAGCAACAACCTGCTCATGGACGCTCATAGCGCCAGGGTCACCCAGCTGCTGACCTCATTACAGCCTTGGTTCAAACATGCACCAGGAGCTAAATGCAGAGGTGAGGTGAGAGTGAGTGCTCTTGACATCAAGGCAGCATTGGCTGAATATAGTATCAAGGAGCCAGAGCAAAACTGGAGTCAACTAATCGGGGGAAAGCTCTCCGCTGGTTGGAGTCATACCTGACACAATGGAAAATGGTTGTGGTGTTTGGAGATCAATCATCTCAGCTCCAGGGCATCACTGCAGGAGTTCCTCAGGCCCAAGCATCTTCAGCTGCTTCATCAATGTCCTTCCTTCCATCATAAGGTCAGAAATGGGGATATTTGCGGATGACTGCACAATGTTCAGCACCATTTTCGACTCCTCAGATAATGAAGCAGTCCATGTTCAAATGCAGCAAGACCCGGACAATATCCAGGCTTGGGCTGACAAGTTGCATTCATGCCCCCCAAGTACTAGGCAATGACCATCTCTTACAAGAGAGGATCTAACCATTGCCCCTTGACATTCAATGGCATTACCATCACTGTATTCCCCCACAATCAACATCCTGGGCGTTACCATTGATCAGAAATTGAACTGGACTAGCCATATTAATACTGTGGCTATCAAGGTAGGTCAAAAGCTAGGAATCCTACGGCGAGTAACTCATCTCCTGACCCCCCAAAACCTGTCCACCATCTACAAGGCATATGTCAGGAGTGTGTTGGAATACTGTCCAGTTGCCTGGATGAATGCAGCTCCAACAACACTCAAGAAGCTCGACACCATCCAGGACAAAGCGGCCCGTTTGATTGCTCCCCCTTCCACAAACATTCAAACCCTCCACCACCGATGAACACTACAGCCATGTGTACCATCTGCAAGATACACTGCAGGAACTCACCAAGGTTCCTTAGACTGCATCTTCTAAACCCATGAGCATTAGAAGGACAAGAGCAGCAGATACCTGAGAGCCCCACCACCTGGAGGTTCCCCTCCAAATAACTCAAAGCTCTGACTTGGAAATATATCGCCGTTCCTTCACTGCCGCTGAGGCAAATCCTGGAACTCCCTTCCTAACAACACAGCAACACCGCCCTATATCTCAAGGATTGCAGCGGTTCAAGAAGGCAGCTCACTATCACCTTCTGAAGGGCAACTAGGGATGGGCAATAAATGCTGGCCGAACCAGCGAAGCCCACATCTCATAAATGAATTTTAAAAAATTTTAAAACACATGGAACAGTGTGAAGATGCTGTATTTTACCTGATATATATACACACTAAGCTCACCCAAAAAAATAACCATCTCCTCCCTTCCAGTTTAAGTGCATTTCTAAAGTGAAATATATCTAATTATGTCAAACGAACTCTCTGGCACTGACAATTAATATTTAACAAATATCGATTTACATTCCTTTAGATTTCAATCAGTTTGAGATTCCTTTGAAAATTCAAAGCTTTAAATAACATTTTCTTTTCTTTCAATCTCTTTCTGGCTCTCTTGTCCTCAATGCAATCTTTCTTTCCCTCTTTCCATGTTGCTTTTTGTACCTGATACGACAATTAGTTCACTGTTCCAGCTGAAACTTCCTGATTCAGATTTTCAGATTTGTTCATTTCACAATCTTTCAGTCCAGTTGGGTAAGCAGATACACAGTTGTTTGCTCTGCTCACACAGGTCCCAGATGCTGTACAGAGAATGCTGGGTAATAGGCTGACAGAAACCTCCACAGCAGAACACCTCAGGGCAACTGTAAATGTAACTGACCAGCACAATTTTGTTAAAACCACAGAAAAAAGGTGCACTCAGCATCTAAAGCCAATAATATAGGTTCACAGAGCAAACCACTGCCTTCATCCCATAGAAGAATTTGTTTTCATTCATCATTGCCTAAATAACTGTTGAATTAAAAATGTAGCATAGCAAATTCATTTCTTGCTGTTCCAAATTACAAAACTACCCATTCACACTTTGGAAAATAATTTCTCATGGACAGTCCCATTAAATTCTATTAAACAAAGCTCATCCAGTAACCTCCATTTTGAGGTGTTCATATCTCTGCAACATATTTCCTCCTTTTGGAACACATTCTCATCAACTGGGTGGACTGTTTCTTTAAATATCCCTCCGTACCGCCCTGTTAGTAAAACAAACGCTTTGTTCTATTAAGATCCACACAGTTGAATCTGACAAAAACCTGAGTTCAGGAGACCTGTCTGCTTTCTTTTTCAATACCAGGACTTGAAAATGACCACTTACACAGTAGCCATGTAAATTGTGGCACAGAAACAAAGGCTGCATTACTTTTGCACCATTGCTTGTACATCGATATAATATGGGAACTGGCTGTGCTGACTTTCAATCTTGTCTGTTTCTTCCCCCAGATTTTAAACATAATATTAAATTGTAGCATCAGTCTGAAAAGGACCCAAAACATTCATTAAGGCTTAATTCATTCAGGCATATTTCTTGGCTAAACAGCAAATGTATCTAACTCCGATCAAGCCTGGCTGACATCTTGATGAATTGCTCTTACATGGCTTCATAATCTGAAAGCCCGGTATATTTGGTCAGCTCTTTAGTGCCGAAAGAAAGGCATAAGCAGCAAAGTTTGTCATGTGGCGTTACTGTCAACTGATCAATGTCCTTTTGTGCTGCAGAATAGGAAAGGATTCTCAGATTATTTGTATTTTATAGTTGGGAGTATGATTTTTGAGACCAGTTAAACACTACTGTGTATTCAAAAAATGTTTTTGGGCTGCAATCTCTTGGCATGCAACGCATGTAAATCATTAATCGCACATCATAGCTCTGCTGTTCCATTAAGCAGGGGTATCTGAGCCAGGACTTGAAAATTACTTCTTACAAATAGCCATATTAATTTTGGCAAAAAACAAAAAGCTTGTTTTACTTTTGCAAACAACCGTAGAAAATATATATTAACATCTTTGGCGACTTGCAACTGATCTGACAGTACTTGTAAAGCTATCTGCAAAATGTTGCCAGAGTGGGGAAAAGAGTGAATCTTGACCAACCATTTATTACACTAAACTGGGTAGAAAGAGGGGTATTTTCCCATAATGATGCCCAAAAGGCTTCAAAGTGTACACGAAGAACAGTGGAGCCCAATATCCCTAGTAGTGAAAACTCCCAGAGCATCACATCTCAATGTACAAAACCATGTTAGAAGGTGGAAATTTGCCGATTGCTGCCAGTTGAATTGTAATATTCATATTAGGAAAGAATTGTTGAACGATTGATTTTTAAAAGCAATTGCAGCCTATTAAATTGATTTTGTGTGCATTTCGTGGCAATCCGCTACATAGAAATTGTAACGGAGATATGCTGAGCATAGAAAGTGAAGCTGAGCCAGTGACAATTAGCATGACTCATAATGCAAGTTTGGTTTGATCATAGGTCTGACTCAAAGGATGAATTCTCCCAGAAAGTTAGATGGCAGATTTTTGTCCCGTCCTGAATCAATGCTATTGAAATAACACACCTGTGAGAGTAGATTGCCTAGAATTGATCATTGGACCTCATGTATATATTCAGTGAAAGCTGCCTGCTGTTAATACATCTCTAGAGGCAGAGCACCCAATGGGAAATATCAATTGCGAGGAGCTTGCCTCACTGGCAGTAGCCCATGGGAAAGTCTAGCGAGTGGACCCGGCTACAGGGAAGGCTTGTGGAGGGTGTGGAGTTAGGGAAGGACTCCTATTCCTCCTGACTCTATCACTCCATCAGGAAGTTTCTATTCCTGTCACCTTGAATTAGTTCCTACATTCTTAAGTTTCCGAGGTGACTGCTGCCTGAATTGATGCTATTTCTTACAAAGCATCAGGTTTGTTCAACTGATTTTCAGATCTGCGATTCAATCTGGTACTGAGAGAATTGAGGTTTGCACATCTGTTTTAAGAATCTATCACAGCCACAGTTAAGGGAGTTGGGCAAGCAGTAACCTTCCTGCAGAACAAGCATTTGATTTCAAAGTGCTGAGATTAAAATAGCTATTCTTCCAACCTACCATCTCAAGTGGTGAGAAATCTATGAACATTGTGCATTTCCAGAGATGCCTGGCTAGTACAATCTCAACCTTAGATTTTGTTCTGCTAACTGTATCTTCTTACTGAAATGCATGTACTTTTAGTAGGAATGCTTTTGCCCTCATTATTGATGATGAGGCATTCCATAAGACCATAAGACACAGGAGCAGAATTCGGCCACAGCCCATCGAGTCTGCTCCACCATTCAATCGTAGCTGATATTTTCTCATCCCCATTCACCTGCCTTCTCCCCATAACCCCTGATCCCCTTATTAATCAAGAACCTCTCGATCTCTGTCTTAACAACACTTGTGATTTGGCCTCCACAGCCTTCTGCGGCAAAGAGTTCCACAGATTCACCACCCTCTGGCTGAAGAAATTCCTCCTCAACTCTGTTGTAAAGGATCGTCCCTTTAGTCTGAGGTGGTGTCCTCTGGTTCAAGTTTCTCCTACAATTGGAAACATCCTCTCCATGTCAACTCTATCCAGGCCTCGCAGTATCCTGTAAGTTTCAATAAGGTCCCCCCCCCTCATCCTTCTAAACTCCAATGAATACAGACCCAGAGTACAGATTCTTGCTGCTAATCAGACAAAGAGTTCCCAAACTGATGGCCACAGTGCAGTCTGTTCAATTATTAAATTGTTCTACTCCAGTGAGAATAGTGTCAAATTTAAGCAGATATAAGCGGTGTTTTCACGAAGTGAAGGTATGCATTTGTGTCTGTATGGTGTAGATGTGTTCCATTTCTGATTTTATCTTGTAAATAAATCATATCAGATAAGTCTGAGTCCACTGCGTTCGCTGCTGCTTCATCCCAAGCCATCTTCTTGGCAGCTTGCTGTTGTTGTGCCAAATGAACATTCACAGTCGACTCGAACACCTGCCAGCCCTCGGTGCTAATGTGCTTCTGAGAAAATAATGATGAAAACTGAAAACATATCTCGAACTGCCAATTTACTGTTGTAACCTTTCCATTACTCTAAAGCAAATTTACAACTTCTGAGAACGATGAAAGGGAAAGGCTCTGGCTAACCGCATTCACCTGAAGAGTGGTGCATTGTGCAGCGCGGTGTGTGATATTTTTATCTGCCTTGTTTTGGAAAGGGAAAAGGGGATCAAAATGTATCACTTCACTAAAGCTGATGGCCTTTGAGACTTCAGGCGCAGAGCGTTTCTTTTTCCGCAAGGTGAACTTAACAAGAGATCTGAGGATCCCTCAGGATGAATAAAACACATTTTCTCCTTTTGTTACACATGGATTTGCATTGTCAAAATTGAGACGAGCTCTTTCCTGAAGCAGCACAGGTGCTTCCCGTTAGCGTATTGTATGGCTGTATTCTGTTTAGTTAAATGTCAACACCCTACAATCAGATAACATTGAAAAGTGTGAGGCATCTTACTTGTACCATTTTGTTATTTCAGTAATCTAACCACTCTATCAAAAACTGTAATATAAAAAACGCTTAAAAATGAGGCCAAAAACTTACAAGTCAGGGTGCCTTTGAAGATATTTAATTAAAATCTAATCCTGCATTCTTAAAGGCTCACATAAATTAAGCTGTCATTCAGGAGATTTATGCATTCGCATTTGCATATTACATACAATTCATCAATTACTCATGTTTGAAAGCACTGCCTTTCCCTGGGAGCTGATTGCCACTGTGCCAACATGCGAAATGAGAAACAAACTGTGCCCGCTGTACCTCTGGAGGAAGCTACTTCCATATGTCCATTCTTTACTCACTCTACTAAAGAACTCCAAAAAAAAATCACAGACTGTACACTACAAAAAGAATTGCACCATTAACTCCTTCAAGTGCTTTTCATCAAGTGTCTGCTCAACAGCAATGGGCCCAATTTAAACCATCTTCTGTTCATTCCTCCCTCCGCTTCCCTGTCGTTGATGCCAATTTTGGGCCCACAATGGGGAATTGCTGATTTTTCTCGCTACTCATGTAACCAAAAAGCTAACATTATCAACAAACATTTTGTGCATCACACACAGGTGTGGAAAGGATCTTCCGAGTACCGCACAAATGAGCAAATAATCCTTACTTTCCCTTTTGATCCCAGGAGCCTGTTGTTGACAAATGTATTTGACAAAATATAATCTGCATTCATATATTATCGCCTTTTATTTGGTCTTCTGTGCTGTGAAAATGGTTAGTTCAATGCATCACTATCTTCAACATCATTGACTCACTGCGGGCAGTTTGAACAATCTTCCTGTTCTCCCTCTCTATTGGGAAATCCTGGGCAGTGTGTGTTTGTGTGTGTGTGCGTGTGGCAGGGCGGGGTGTGGGGGGTGGGGTGTGGGGGGGAATCTTAAAATCAGAGCTAAACAATTGAGGAGGGAAATCGAGAAGCAACTCTTCACACAACACTGGAAATGTGGAATTCTCTTCTCCAAAGCTTTCAACAATGAGATCCGTCGATTTTGTTGGTGTCCGGGGGGGGGGGGAGATTATGGAGTCAAGGCAGGAGCAGTTGGGGTACAGATCAGCCATTGTCTGATTGAATAGCAGAACAGCGCCCCCCCCCCCAAGGCTAAATGGCCACCTTCTTTTCCTAAAGTTTCTCATATCACTGAGACACAGGTGCCTTAATGATTCAATGGTTTGGGAGGAATGTGCATCCTCAGCGTGTGAATTGGTACCTCGTAAAAGCAGTATTTTAGCACCAACATCAAAAAAGAGCTTGAAAGAGGTTTTCATCTGAAGAGGCAACAGCCTCCCCATTCAAAAGCAAAATAATTGCAGATACTCGAAATCTGAAATAAAGCTAAAATGCAGGAAGTACTCAGCAGGTCAGAGCAGCATCCGTGGAGGGAGAAACAGTATTAATAGGCAGGATGGATGCCAGGGTCAAATGGGAGTTTGAGGTTCATACTGATTGGGAAACAATCGTACTGCTGTGATTTGCTCTGAATTGGTCAGGTAGAGGCCAGTGAACCTGCCGTTCAATCAAAGACAGCGGACAGGCATTCGATGGAGATGCCACTGAAGAGGCAGATGCAGGTCCAAGGTAAGCGAAAGGGGCTCCTCAAGACGGAGGCTTTCCTTTCTTCATCTCGGTATGGTGCTAGGAAGCTGCCTCCGAGCAGCTAGCACCGATTGTCATAAAAACCCATCGAGTTCACCAATGGCCTTTGGGAAGGAAAGCTACCATCTTTACTTGGTTTCGCCTACATGTGACTCCAGATCCACAGTAATGTGGCTGATTCTTAACTGCCCTCTGAAATGAACTTGCAAGCCACTCAGTTCAAGGGCAATTAGACTTGGGGAACAAGATGTTGGCCTTGTCAGTGACGCCCACCCCATGAAAGGATTTTTTAAAATGGCCTAGTCCTCAGTGCCTCCTGTCAGTCTCTGACAATCTGCCTTAACAATTGACTTCAAAAAGCTTCAATTGGCTGCCTGCTACTTGTGGTTGGGTAGCCCTGCTGCCCCCAATTCTGCCTCTGGGAAAATGGCCCAGGATTGGAATGGAGCCAGCAAACTGGCACACTAGCCCACGCCACAAAATCCCACCCACCTCGTCTAGGACTATGACTGAATAAAAAAAGTGTTTCCAACGTAAGACCAAAGAAATGATAATAGGTCAAGTTAAGAAACAAATGATGTATCTCAATGAGGTCTGAATGACAGGATCATTAACAGCTGTTGTTTGAAGGAAAGCAAGAAAGAGAGGAGCAAGCAAAGAAAAGGGAAACACAAGGTTGTGATCTAAAATTGTTGAACACAATGCTCAGTCCGGAAGGTGCCAAGTCGAAAGATGGGGTGGTGTTCCTGGAGGTGGTGTTGCCTCATTGGGACACTGCAGCAGGCCAAGTACAGGAAATTCATTGCTCTGCCTTAAGGCGGAGAATTAAAATGAGAGTGACTCATTTTTGGAATCATTGATAGTTGTCACACCCAGCAACCTTGTGGGCAGTGGGTTACAGATCATTACAATTTGTTCCCTAAAAAAGTTCTTCCTCACATTCCCCCTGCATCTCTTGCTCAAAGTCTTACATCTGTACAGTTAATGGGAAGTGTTTCCCTTGCCTACCTTATCTAATCCTATCATAATTGTGTACACCTCCGTCAAATCTTGACCCAATCTCCTTTGCTCCAAGGAGATGAATCCCAGCTTTCCAACATAATCTTGTAACTAACTAACGCCCACTAACCTCCCCAAACTGCTCCCGCACTCACCCACCCCGTCCCGAACCATTCATTTAATATTTAATAACTTAAATTGTTATTTCCTGCAGAGGAAAGAGACGACAAGGGGACTTAGCAGAACATATACATTTAAAGCATTTCAAGATGTTCACTTTAGACGCTGAAATGATCAGTAGCTGGAGAAAAGGTCTGGACGAAAGCAATATTCCAGTAATACTTGGCTCTGACATTCTGTGAGCTGAACTGCTCGTTGAACCATTGGCCCTGGTGTATCTTAATAGACTGAAACTTAACTCATTCAAACATTGGTTCTTAGCTAAACAACTGAGAGATATCAACAGTACCAGCGCTAGTGTGAAAGGTGGAACTGCAGTCACTGCCGAGACAACCTGTCTGCTGCAAACTGTCTTGATTTGAAATGCTGAATTTGCCATGTTCTGCCTCAATGCAGAGGACTTGCCGTTATGCTGGTGAAATGACAGTGTAGCAAGATCAACATGGTGACTAAAACAGTGGAGAGAGCTATATTAAACGAGCTGCCAGTGGAGGAGTTGACCAGTTGTAAATAAATTGTGAAAAGAGCAGAGGAGGAACTTCAGATGTACACAATGAGAATTCATAAATAATATTCTATAGTGTTGCATCAGGAACAAAATGCTTTCCTTTGTGTGGTTTAAATTGCTGCCATAATCGAGAATCACCTGACATTCAGCACAAACATGTCAAAACCACTTTGCCAGAAGCAGCCCAAGAGTAGCCACACACTGTATTGATAAGTAGTGCTGTTCACTCTGGATGGGCGAGGATGGGTGGATGGATAGACATTTTCTCATTTACTATTGTAGCAGCTGGCCTATGCCATCACAAATATGATTTTACTCAGATCATTACAAGCCACTAAACAAACAGAATGATTGGCTCCTACTTCCAGAGCAATGACTCTCTTCCTTCATTGCCTTAGTATACAAATATTTTGAAAAACATTTATTGCCCAGCTGTGAGCATACTTTGAATTGGCATTGAAATCATGAAAACTGGTCTAGGATGTACTATAAACTTTTAACAAGAGGTCTGTCACCTCCTTCTATAATAGGTCCTTCCCATCCCTACTGTTACTATGAACAGCTTTTGATCTTTATGTTGAAAGTTTTGTACAACGTAAAGGATTTAGAGCCCTTCCCACTTCTGATTTTCTTCTTTTAACTCTCTTTACCTAAATATGGTAGATTAGTGCTGGGGTTCTGTTCTGCGCGAACCTGGGCAGTCAATCATCGATTTGATTGGGCAAGAAGACCCTGCATTATAGCTGAGTGTGATCTTCACTTGACTTCACGTGGGTACATTTCCAGCCAAGGAGACTAGGCACAGAGCAACAGAGTGATAAATGTTTGGTTTTCCTTGCTCATAATTCTAAGAACGCAAAGACCAAAAGTATCATCCCAGTGTCATCTCTACTAGGTTCTTCAATTTGGCACAGATCAGGTATCTATGACCCAGCCTTCTTTGGCTGTGATGAAATCTTACCCACTGTGCTGCAGAATCTGACAGAAAAATTGAAATGTTCACTTCCTTTGTAAAAAAAAAATGGTTTTAGGTGATTTCAAGGTATTGTCACAGGGAGAGTGAATTGCTGCATTATTCGTAACCTGTGACGGGTTTCAGCAGTACAAAGAACAAAGAACAAAGAAAATTACAGCACAGGAACAGGCCCTTTGGCCCTCCCAGCCTGCGCCGATCCAGATCTTTTATCTAAACCTGTCTCCTATTTTCCAAGGTCTACTTCCCTCTGTTGCCGCCCTTTCATATACCCGTCTAGATGCCTCTTAAATGATGCTATAGTGCCCGGCTCTACCACCTCTGCTGGTAAAGCGTTCCAGGCACCCACCACCCTCTGCGTAAAAAACTTTCCACGCACATCTCCCTTAAACTTTCCCCCTCTCACTTTGAAATCGTGACCCCTTGTAACTGACACCCCCACTCTTGGAAAAAGCTTGTTGCTATCCACCCTGTCCATACCTCTCATAATTTTGTAGACCTCAATCAGGTCCCCCCTCAACCTCCATCTTTCCAATGAAAACAATCCTAATCTACTCAACCTTTCTTCATAGCTAGCCCCCTCCATACCAGGCAACATCCTGGTGAACCTCCTCTGTACCCTCTCCAAAGCATCCACATCCTTCTGGTGATGTGGCGACCAGAACTGCACGCAGTATTCGAAATGTGGCCTAACCAAAGTCCTATACAACTGTAACATGACCTGCCGACTCTTGTACTCAATACCCCGTCCGATGAAGGCAAGCATGCTGTATACCTTCTTGAACACTCTATCGACCTGCGTTGCCACCTTCAGGGTACAATGGACCTGAACTCACAGATTTCTCTGTACATCAATTTTCCCCAGGACCCTTCCATTGACCATATAGTCCGCTCTTGAATTTGATCTCCCAAAATGCATCACCTCGCATTTGCCTGGATTGAACTCCATCTGCCATTTCTCTGCCCAACTCTCCAATCTATCTATATTTTGTTGTGTTCTCTGACAGTCCCCCTCGCTATCTGCAACTCCACCAATCTTTGTATCATCTGCAAACTTGCTAATCAGACCACCTATACCTTCCTCCAGGTCATTTATATAGATCACAAACAACAGTGGTCCGAGCACAGATCCCTGTGGAACACCACTAGTCACCCTTCTCCATTTTGAGACACTCCCTTCCACCACTACTCTCTGTCTCCTGCTGCCCAGCCAGTTCTTTATCCATCTAGCTAGTACACCCTGAACCCCATACAACTTTGCCAGGATCCCTTTGTGACTGGAACAGTGTCAAACTTAAGTCCATAATTACATCTCCATCTTCTATAGATGTCAATTTAATGCAATGTGTATTGTATGTAATATAAACCACTGCACAAATTCACTGGTTTAACTGTCTACCTGTCAAGCAAGAGTGCGCATTCCTATTTAGTGACAATGCTGGGCATCACTGGAAATTGTACACTGGCCTTAATAACATCAGGTACAGTCAAAATGGGGCATTTGCCTACAGATTTATGGTGATTTAAAATAATTAGGAAAATGCAAATGAATGCATGGGATATACATGACCACAGTTATACCTTCCAGGGTCAATCTATACTGGACCACACATGCATTATCAGGGCACAATCAGCCATTGCTTGACCATTCTTTTCCAATTTCTGATAGCCCATTTCTTCATTTCCTTTAATAATCCTTTAATTGGTGAAAATATGCATGAAAATGTCTGACAGGAAAGAGTGTTCAAGTGGAGAATAGAAGTAGATGAAGCTGTCCATATAGTTTAATCTGTGATTTAACAAATCCCAGTTCAGTTCATCTTCAATAAAATCCATCTCCATTTTCAGGAGCTCCAGTTTATTAATACTGGTACCGTTAATTCTTGTTACTTAAGACTATGCTGTGGAGGTTAACAAATTGTGCATGCTAGCGTCAAATTTCACCTAGTTAATCAGTTGGAATGGTTCAAGGAACTGAACATTTCTAACTTTCCATTTCAAACCTTTAAAAAAAGTCTCATACAAAAAGGATAAGAAATTCTTATACTTTAACAGGTTCACCATTTCACAGAAATGTATAGAAAAGCTGAATTCGGTTTCTATTCCTTACCTAAAATAGTCCACAAAGTGAGGGATACTGTCAGGTCCAATAGGCTCATTGTCATTACTGACATCAAAACAATCTGCAGAATCTGCTTGATAGTCTAATGATTAGAGCAGCAGGCCAGTGTAGCACAACCATACAGGCCCAGGATCAATTCCTGGTCTTCATTGAGTTTGTGGTTGGGGCAGGTTCAGCCGTGCTTCAAGAGAGCCATCAGCAGGGGATCCTACACTTGTCCATTATGCAGGTATTCACCTGTGATGCCTTCATCTTTGGTCTACATAAATAGAATAATGACTTTTGCAATGTAGAGTAGGGCTGTTGATGCCGTGGCAACTATCTTGCCTTGAAAGGCAACAGCACCAGCAGAGAAAATTGGGGAGAGGGAGGAAATTTTCCATCAAAAATATAAATCATGTGGAATTTTTATGCAAGAACTCAAACGCATGTAAACGTTATCGTGAACTACTGTGTGAAGATTTATATCACAGTTCATAAAAACAAAGTTAGCCAAAAACATGGGTGGGTTTGGGTTGGGTGTGGGGTTAAAATTTTAAAAATCAGGGGCGCGATTTAACGGGAAAAACAGAGTCCCATTTTGGGAGCGAATAGCGGAGTGTTTCTCGGCGAATGACCCCGCTGTCAAACAGGACTCTGTTTTTTTGCCCTCGGCAAGGAATGCTACACTGGTGCCGCACTTACCTTCGCTTCCTACACTGATGAGGATTTTTAAATGCCGCCCCGATCTCTCGACCTTCACCACGATGTCCGGGCCCCCGCAATGCCCCAACTTACTTTTTACGGGATCCTGGGCCCCTCCCTCACCCTCACCCTACTTCATAAGGACAGCGCACCCCCAGGTCCGACCCCTGGCACAGGCAACCTGCCACCCAGGGCGGGATCCAGATCGCGATGCCTCGTGAAATCTTGTTAGATCTTACAAGGCGCCTGAGCGTCACCATCCCGCAAGCGGCTTCTCATGAGATTTAATGGCATCATCGTGTCACCGGGTCAGGTGTGACGAGGCCGTTCGATCGCCTCCCAGATTCTTGACCAAAACCTACCTCCAACCTGTCCACTGCCAGCTTTAACAAAGACCACGGGTAGGACAACCAACTCACTCCGAGGACGTGGGTTGGTACTTTATACATGATAAAGGGGCTACAAGCTTCGCTACAAGCTTCCCTACAAGACCTCCAAATACCACCCCCACCCAACAAATCCATTTATCACAGGCCTCCCCATGCAGATCACCAATCCTCCTCACCTAATAGCAGCCACCAGGCCTCTGACAACCACCTCTGACTTACTCCTCACAGGATTCTGAAATCTTCCCTCCATCTCCAGATGCCTGGCATGGACATACCCAGTCTTGAGGTCTTCACCAACCGTTACCCTACCCAACTTAAACCCAACCTGTCAATCCAGCCCACTTCCTGGCAAATAACCAAAATTGCCGGTTAAAATTCCACAGCGAGCAGAGGAATCCCAACTTCCAGGTCCCATCACTGAGTGGCCAACTCGCAGCAGATCAGATAAGATTAATTCTAATGTATATTTCTTTAAAGTCCTTTCTGTATGAAAATAGAAGGTACTATGTGATTGCAGAAAAATACTTTATAACTATTATTGTTGTTAGCTGTTTTATCAACAATACGTTTGAAATAATGGGTGAAGTCTTCTCTTCTGAGTTTATGTTTGGTGGCATGGGGAGAAGTTGGCATGATTTCTGCTGGAGGGTGGTTGTCTACACACAATCTCACTCTGATCAGCTCGTTACCAATGCATCCATGTGGACCATGGTGAATCTTGTGGCGGGATGGGCAGCAAATCGCCATCCCCACCATTGCCTCATGGAGGTCCAAGGTCAGGACACCACATTGAATGAGCACCCGGTCAGCCTCCCTCACATTCTCCCTTTGCCGGTCTCTGTTCAGCCTCCGCTCCACCCTTCCATCCTAACCCCTCCGTTTCCACCCTTCATCTGTGTCCAGCCTTCGTGCAGCTCGTGCTACCAACACCTGATGTGAATCAAGTTGTGAACAATCACCAAGAATGTGTCTACGCACCTCAAAGTCATGGAAGAAGTCAAACGCACCAGGTGCATGCAGCGTAAATACAGTTCTAAAAGTGAACATTCTAATTTCTTGCTGGCAGGATCATTAAGTTTGCTGGGGAACTTAATTCCAGGGAGGTGACTTGTTAATGAGCAAGCATGAGATGCAAAAGGGCTTCCTGACATGGGTCGACCCACCTTTAAAGTCCAAGAATAGAATTTTTATAGTTCATCACAACATCAGGAAACCAACTGTTTTGGCCTCCAGCCAAATTAAACTGCCCTGCCTGCTGAACTTTCCGATTCCACCCAACGTTTCAGAACATTGAGTAGATTTTACAATACAGGTAAATGGTCAGGTGTTCTTATCTCCGTTTGGTTTGTCTTCGATGTTTACGGTACATGCTTCTGAACATGGCTGCTTTATCATTCAGAGTGGACTACTCTAATTCTTCAATCATCGCACTGCGTGCAGACATGGTAATCCAAGCAGATGGTGCAAGGGAGGTTGTAGAGAGACATCTGGACTCTGTGTAGTTTGTTTACTTCATCAGAATCGGGGCGATTGGAAAGTCAATCCAGTACATAACATTGACAGTTATCAGCTCATCCATCAAGACACTTAGCCCAAATAAGAAATATGAGAATTCAACCCTTCATTTCACTCATGTTGTGTTCACTGGAGCCACAGGTGTTATATTTTATATCATAATATTACAACATATAATTTTATGCCACAGTGAACATCAGTATAAACTGAAAGTGAAAGTAGTTGAGAGGTACAGGTTTCACAGTAGAGCAGGTGAAAGTCCTTCAATCGGCAGTTCTGCTGCATAAGAATGAATGTTGACAAAATGTAAAATCCGATTGGTTGGAATGCTGTCAACAGTTCATAGCTGCTGCTGAGCTTAACAGAGACAGAACATTTTCTTTAGACGTTCGCTAATATTGTGGCAAAATTACCCAAATAATTTCACTCCCTGCAAACCCTCAAGCACGGGACAGCACGGTAGCACTGTGGTTAGCACAATTGTTTCACAGCTCCAGGGTCCCATGTTTGATTCCCGGCTTGGGTCACTGTCTGTGTGGAGTCTGCATGTTCTCTCTGTGTGTGCGTGGGTTTCCTCCGGGTGCTCCGGTTTCCTCCCACAGTCCAAAGATGTGCAGGTCAGGTGGATTGGCCATGCTAAATTGCCCTTAGTGTCCAAAATTGCCCTTAGTGTTGGGTGGGGTTACTGGGTTATGGGGATGGAGTGGAGGAGGTATGCGTTTGAGTGGGGTGCTCTTTCCAAGGGCCGGTGCAGACTCAATGGGCCGAATGGCCTCCTTCTGCACTATAAATACTATGATTCTATGATAAGCAAAGTTGAGCGAACACAAGCTTGCAAGAATTGCCCTGAGACAATGCTTTACGCAACATCCTAAAATAACTTCAACTGAATTTTTTCCAGCTGCAGGAAAAATATTCAATATTCTATCTCGGCCTCTTCCATTTTCGTTGCTCACCTCCATCTTCAGGGCAAAACAATAATCCAGGGTCATGAGCAGCTGTCTGACAAAACGGACCAAACTATTTTTTCACGTGCGCAGTTAATAATTAGGGGAGGTTTTCCATAACGGGCACAATTTCAGTGGTGCACCCGCAGGACCTGTCCAAGTACACGGCCTGAGACCCAAGACATTGTGAGTTTGAGTTTGAGAGCAGCAAAACCAAGCGGAAGATTCTAGTCACCTGGTCTGCTGCAGCGCACCAATTTGGTGACTTGGGAAATCAGCCCATTTTCTGCATGGAGCTGGGATAGGAATGGGGCCGGGAAGTGGGACGGGGTGGCTGGGAAAGATGAGACAGCGGAACCTGGGAGAAGGGGTGGGAATGGGCTGGAATATTATTGTTAGGCCAGAAGAGACTTTATCCCAGCCCCACAAAAAGCTTAAACAAAGGAGCCAAAATTTACATAGTACCTCTCCCAATAACAGGGCACCATAATTTACCTATTCAGAGCAATTTCCAACAGTTAGGCCTCTCAACGTCTGCAAAAAGTAGAACCAGCATTCATCTTGCGTGGTCTCCCCATATCTTCATGAGAACTGGGTCACGCAAATAGCGCGGGAAATGTATTTGCATTTTCAGATGGCTTCCTGCTGGTTTTTGGCAGGAGGGAAAGGTGGCTATTTAAAGGCCTGCCTGATAATTGAACCAGGAAGACAAATTACAGCATAAGGTGTCTGCCAGATCTTTCTTTCAACTTTTCCTATTCTTCAGGAGAGGAATAGGTAACTCTCGCAATTAGTTTTTGCAAACTGCTGAGGGTGGCCGGCTACAAAGCTAACTGTTCTTCATCGTAGTCAGCTGACCAATATGTTTCTGTCCTTATGAAGCTGACCACCTGCACTTTGATCACTCAACAGTTGTCCAATCACCCTCAATGGCTCCCAAACATGTGATTTACGCCGTCACTCTGATGGGCTGATAGAACCGGCACCCGGCTCGAGAGAGGTCAGGGCGCCATCTTTAAGGGGACTATGCCAACCTGCAATGCCAACCTGTGCCTAGGGGCAGTGCCCTGCATGTCCCTCTCTCCCAGAGGCCATATTTATCTTTGTGCTCCTGGAGGGATCCCCTCGACTGAATCTCATTTTCCAAAAGCTATTTTAAACCATGTCAACGTGATATCACATCAGCGAGGTTTGAATATTCAGTGCGGCAGGGTCATGTGGTGTCGGGGGACGGGGGGGGGCTGGGTAATCATGTACAAATATATTCAAATGCATTAAAATGAGGTTCTTGCCCTTTGTGGACATGCAACTCGCAAGGCCGCCAGAGAGAAGGCGGGGAAAATCGGGAAAAGTGATCTCTTTGGAGAGAATCCCGTTTCCGATTCTCTCTGGATTTTCTGCCCACATTGCCATTCTCTCTGACAGCGAACGTGGGCTGAAAATCACCCCCATAGGTTCTCAATTGGGGGAATGCAGATTTTAATAGGCTAAGGCAGAATCTGGCTAAAGTGGACAAACTCCACATTAGATCAGTGGGGATCATTCAAAAAGGAAATAGCGAAAGTACAAAGCCATCACGTTCCTGTAAAGGTAAAGGATGGGACAAAAAATTCCAGAGAATCCTGGATTTCAAAGGAAATACAGGATTAGATGAGGAAGAAAAGGGAGGCTTATGGCAGATACAGAGGGATGAAAACAGTGGACGCTTTAGAGGAGTATAGAAAGTGCAGGAGCGCACTTAAAAAGTAAATCAGGGGCAGCACAGTGGCGCAGTGGTTAGCACTGCTGCCTTACGGTGTCACGGTCCCAGGTTCGATCCCAGCTCTGGGTCACTGTCTGTGTGGAGTTTGTACATTCTCCCCGTGTCTTTGTGGGTATCACCCCCTGCAACCCAAAAAGATGTGCAGGGTAGGTGGATTGGCCATGGTAAATTACCCCTTAATTGGAGAAAAATTATTGGATACTCTTAAATTTATTTAAAAAAAAGTAAATCAGGAGAGCAAAGAGGGGGCATGAAGAAAGACTGACGGCCAAAATAAAGGAGAATCTCAAGGTGTTTTAGAAGTATATTAAGGTTAAGAGGGTAACCATGGAAAGAGTAGGGCCCATTATGGACCAAAGTGGCAACCTGGGTGTGAAGCCGAAAGATATAAGTGAGGTAATAAATTAGTATTTTGCATCAGTATTCACGATGGGAGAAGGATGATGTAGGTATAGAAATCAGGGAGGGGGACAGTAATTGTCTTGTTTGATTTGTCCTGCTTTTTGTGGACAGGACATACCTGGGGCAATTTTTCAAATTGAGAATTGATGCCTGTGTTGTAGCTGTACTGGAATAGCTCGGCTTGGGGTGTGGCTAGATCTGGAGCACAAGTACAACTGGAATTACTGCTGACTTCTTGTCAGGACCCATAGCCTTTGCAGTGTTCAGTGTCTTCGACTGTTGATATCAACTGGAGCAGATCATGAAAATTCCTGTGAAGCGAGGTATAGAGTTCAATGTCCAATTTCTGAAACGTTAACTCTGTTTCTCTCTCCACAGATGCTGCCAGACCTGCTGCTTAATCCCAACATTTTCTATTTCTATTTCATATTTCCAGCATCCTCCTTTGAACCAAAGTAGAGAGTTTTGGTCATGTTACAACTTCATAGGGAACAGCCGCAAGATTGATTCATGAGGATAAGTTGATTTATTTTCTCTCACTTTCCTTCACTCTCTCTGTTTCCCCTACTTTCTCTCCTCCCCTTCTCATCATCTCATCCCCTCACCACCATTATTATGTTCCCCTCTCTTCGGTTTTTCTCTATTTTCTTTCCCTCTCTTCTCTTCCCATTCCCTACCTTTCCCCCTTCCTCTCTTCTTTCCACCTCACACCCAACGCATTTCCCCACGTACCCACAAGAATGACACTGATTAACACAATGGTGCAAAATCATTAACAAACTTGTGAATTTGGGTAGCACTCTCATTGCAGTGTCATCGTTATTGAAACCTGGTTTTAATTTTTCACAGTTCTGGTGCAACCCTACAATTATACTCAGAGACTCTCCCCACAATTGTCATTTTTGTGAAATGGACAGCATTTCACATTTGTGTGACATTTAGTGACTGAATAGTGCATGAAACCAAGCAAAGATTAATCCAATGATTATTTTATATAATCTGTTTCTATTATGACGTTTCAGTGGTATCCATACAGCTTGCTGAGCATATTATGTACACAGCAATGCACAAGATGTGTTTGTACTGGTTCATAACCTTCACATATATTCATCACACTGATGCAGAAAGAAGGATGAATATTAAATGCAAGCATTCCCCAGGGCTTTTAAGTAAATTGAGCATTTTACTTAATTGAAGGCTAAAATTCTTCTTTAAAATTGCCAAGCTTTTGGTGAAGTTCCACAATAATAGACCTGGACTTTAGGTTGAATTTTACCGTCCATAGGTGGCAGGAGCGGAGGAGGGCAGGCTGATAAAATAGTACATAGTTTCATCAGGACTGTTTTCTGTTGCTGTTTCACGTCTGGGGAAGTGGACCAGATACTTGCTGCAAGGAGATTGGTAACTAATTTGCGTACTTAAAGGCTCGGCTAAAGACCATTTATTTGGGGCTGCTGACAATTTACCGATTGCGAAGCAGGTCACATCATGTGGGGAGGCTGCCAGCTTCATGGGGGGAGCGACCCTAGGGCATTGCGACGTAGTATTGGAGCCAGCCAAAGGCTCCATGCCTTACAGAGGGGGTCGCGGGCAAGAAAGGCAACCCTCTGGCCTCAGTGATCACAGTGAAGTGCCTTCCCTGCAATTGGTGCGGCTTACCACCCCCCCCAGCCATGCTGAATTTAAATCTTATTTTTCTTTCTGAGGGCACTTCCATTTTGAGATGCCCCTGAGGTATCCTTCCTGCCTCAGCAAAGTCCACATCTCCCTCTGATTTAGCTGGCAGCATCAGTAGCCTATGCCATCCTTAATTGGGCAGCACGGTGACAGACGGCCAATTAGCAGACCTCCTGCAGTAAAATTGCCGAGCCTGTCTCCGTGTCGGCAAGTGCAAATTTAGGGCCCACAATTTACCGTGACATTGAGTTCCAAAACCCGCAGGAAAATTCAGCCATTTGATTGAATGGGTTCCAATAGCTATTCAACCTCATTTATTTTCCTCAGCGGCGAGAATTTCGCTGAAATACCAAATCAAATTTGTTGTGGCAGTGACGAACAAGAAGAACTTGCATTTACAGTGTGGCTTTCATGTTTCAGGATTTTGCCAAGTGCTTTAGAAGTGTGGCCACTCTAATTATGTAGACAAACATGACAGTCAATTTGTACACAGCAAAGGCCCACTAACAGTAATGAGACAATCCATGGCCGCGATTTAATGGGAAAAAAGTAGACTTGTTTTACGCCCAACCATCAAAAGGGATTTCGTTTTTTTTTGGCCTCAACGAGGGACACCCAGCCAAGGCCACACGTACCTTGATTTCTAAATGCCGTCCCAATCTCTCGACCCCCAGAGCACCAATTAACTGTCAGGGGATCCTTGAGTCCCTCCTTCTTACAAGGGCACAGCACCCCCTCCTCCCCCAGCCCTATCCCTGCATGGGTAACCTGGCACCCAAGCACCACCAGCCTGGCACCCTGGCAGTGCCCCTGCAGCTATGTAGTGCCACCATGGAGTGACAGGGTACCACCTTGCCCAGAGCCCCTGCAGTTTTGTAGTGCCACTATGGAATGACAGGATACCACCTTGCCCAGAGCCCGACCATCCAAGATCCTCCAGTGGCCTGGGAGACCCCCCCCTTTCAGGTCCGTTACGCTTGATCCGCGTTTGTGATGGCCAGTACTAAATGGCGCCTTGGCGAGGTCTCCCAGGTGCGGGAGATTCCCCGGGAATCTCTCTGTATTCCTGGGAGAATACAGCAGACATATTTAAGCAAGCCTAACTGCTCAATAAATATGCAAATTCTGATTTCTCGTGAAATATGCAGATCACGGCGTCTACCGAGATCTTGTTCGATCTCGAGAGGTGTTCGGTGCTCGCAAGATTTAATAGCCTTGTTGTGTCACCAAGTCGGTGCTGGGCCGGGTTCCTGACCACTGAGACCATTCAATCACGCCCCATATTTGTGTGGCTGTGTTTGTCCAAGATACTGGGAAATCGCACCTCATTTTTTGAATTATGAAATAGAGTAGCTGGAGGCCAGGCATTAAATGTGGGCAGAACTCCTTTTCTGTGAGGCTACTTAGGGAGGGTAAAATGGCAGACCGAGAGGTTGATGTCACATGACTCCCACTGACACTCCCAGTGTCTTTGACTAAGACTGTGTATCCCTGTTTGGGTTCCCAAGATGGTTAAATGTTCCAACCATTAAGACTTGAAAGGAAGGTTGCCAGGTCTTTTGTCCGAGCAGATGGAAAAGTTCCATTGGCCAGCCTGGTTTATAAAGTGCAGATGGCCTTTGTATAATTTACTTTGAAATTGGTCTCTGCAGCCTACAGGGAACAATTAGTGTCTCTTCCGAGATAGCGAGATCCTAGCGAGATAGTAAGTTGCGTGATCCTGCTATGGTGAAGCTCCTTTTGTTCAGTGGCCACAGACAGGCATAGATTTGGCCATTTTAGAAGAGCTTTTAAAGAAGAATAGGAGGAGAAATTAAACAGATAAAAGCAATTCTGACAAAAATAGAATGCTCGCATTAGTCTTGATCTATTTGTTTGCCTGTAAGAAACTGGAAAGAATTATTAGCTTATCTGCAGCGTGAGAAACCCCGTTAGTAGTTGTTGGTGCAAAATCTTGTTCCAAAATGTTGAATTGTGTCCATCAAGATCAGCGACCTGGAATTTCTTATTTCATGAGTTTAGTGAAAGTTTTAGAAATAGCCATGAGGATATTTCTATCGAGTTTTAAAAAATATACAATGTGAGGTCTTAGTCTCCTCACACATCCATCAGCAATCATGGCTGATACAATCACTGCCAGTGCCAGGAGAACATCTTCAAAGGAGTTTTGTTCAACAAATCAAACCTGCCGAATACACTCTCAAAGAGTAGTGACAATCTGTCAACTGAAATGTTCTATTTCGGACAAGCATAAACTGTCTTTGCTTTATTAGAAATGATATATTAGAAGACTCGGGGAAGGAAAAGAGTTGACAAAATATTATGTATTGGCTTCTGCACTCTGGTGTTTGCTCTGTTGCCTCCAATTTCCGAAAATAGCATCTGGACATTTAATAAGCCTTTAGCTCATGGCCAACCTCCTGTAATCTCCTCTTTTATGCAACTAGTGCCCCTATTGCTTTGAATGACTCAGTTAACAGATACATTAAAATGAAGGCTGAACACAGTGAGGTGTTTCTACGTGACCACTGCTTACCAAAATTGCACATTTCGACCCTGATTGACAGTCATGTAATGCTGTACATCACTCACATGGCTCAAGTGGTAACTAGCAGCTAAACAAAACCAAATTCTCCAGTTAGCATCCCCTGTATCACTAGATTCCCCAAGAAAATCAGATAGCTGTCCTTCAAAAGGCTGGGTCTGCTTTCATGGAACTTCACAGAGCGGTCAGGTAGATCAAAATATATTATCTATGAGAGGTCCACAAGAGAACAGCAATAGAGAAGAGAACAAACAGTGGACTGATTTTCTGGTTTCATAGAAACTCAACAACTGAACTATATTCTGATCACGGTCCGACTGATGTGGGATTCCTGCCTAAATGCAATGTGGTTGATTCTTCCTTCTCAGGGATAGGGATGACTAATAGCAGTCTAGCGACTGACACCCATACTAAAACCCCACTGCAACATTACCACAACTCTGTACTGTGTGGCTCTGAAAATGAACAGCATTAATTTACCACATAGTGAATGTCAAGCATATTGGAAAACTCTGATCTACACAAGGTATACAAGTCCTGAAGCAATTATGGAATTTTGCTGAGACCTCACTTGGTGAACCCGGATAATTTAAAATCCCTGATATCAATGTAGGTGAGAGCTCCACGCCTGAAATATCACTGATACCCTTTTAGGGAATACACATAAAATATTCTACATATGTGTATCCTTTTACTTTTAAAACTCTGTAAATGTGTCAATGATCTTTAAAACTTTGCAATCTAGAATAGCTGACAAATGCCAGGGATGGAGAAGGTTTACATGAGTAGATGTTTGTTCAGTTTAAGCAGTAAAACAAATTACACAGGCAAGAATGGAGTAATGACATAAAATAGGAATCCAATCTCGAAAGAGCTCAGTGTTCAGTGTCGATTTCACCAACTTTGGGTTGTAGGATCTGGAGGTCCTATAATATGTGGATAAGAGAGCTGATCAAACGGTGAATTCTGGTTTACCTACACAACCCCCTGTCTCATTTCAAGGAAAAATCCCAATTACCAGAACGCAATGCCATTCTTGGAGTCCTTCAGCCAACCGATTGTGTTCAGTGGAGGTGTTATAAGCAGCAGCCAAGCTTTTTTGCAGATCTGTATTCCACGTTATTTATTGTGCCATAAAATTCTCAGACAGAGAAATTAATGACTATTTTTATAAAAGCTTTTTTTAAAACAGAGAAACATTCTTTGTTTAATTTCTGTGATTCCGAATGATAAACCACCAGTTTTACTTTTAATGGCAGTTCTCTTATTGGACTTTCCTACTCACTAAACTCATGAAATAAGAAATTCCAGGTCGCTGATCTTGATGGACACAATTCAACATTTTGGAACAAGATTTTGCACCAACAACTACTAACGGGTTTTCTCACGCTGCAGATAAGCTAATAATTCTTTGCAGTTTCTCACAAGCAAACAAATAGATCAAGACTAATGCGAGCATTCTATTTTTGTCAGAATTGCTTTTATCTGTTTAATTTCTCCTCCTATTCTTTGAAAGACAATAATTTGGACCTCACCATTCGCTACTTCTTTCATTTTATTTTCATCAACTTAAAAAATTTTGTGAAACATTTTTTTTCATGGATTTTCCATGCGAGATTGTGGGGGGCTCCACAGTAAGGCTCAAACGGGGCTCAGGACCTGCACTCCCCCCCCTCCCCCGCACCGAGGTGCCATTATAACTGTAAACATGGGTGGGTAGGAGAGGGGAAGGTGTCTGACATCTATAAGGTAATGCAGGAGGTGGAGGAGTCGTCAGTGGAGGAGCTGAAGGCTAAATGGGAGGAGGAACTTGGGGAGCAGATAGAGGACGGGACTTGGGCGGAGGCCTTGGAGAGAGTCAACTCTTCCTCCTCATGTGCGAGGCTTAGTCTCATCCAATTTAAGGTGCTGCACCGGGCCCACATGTCCGGGACTAGGATGAGTAGGTTCTTCGGGGGTGAGGACAGGTGCACCAGATGTTCGGGGAGTCCAGCGAACCACGCCCATATGTTCTGGGCATGCCCAGCACTGGAAGAATTCTGGAAGGGGGTGGCGGGGACGGTGTCGAGGGTGGTTGGATCCAGGGTCAAACCAGGGTGGGGACTCGCGATTTTTGGAGTTGCGGTAGAGCCGGGAGTGCAGGAGACGAAAGAGGCCGGTGTCCTGGCCTTTGCGTCCCTAGTAGCCCGTCGAAGGATTCTGTTACAGTGGAAGGATGCAAGGCCCCCAAACGTGGAGACCTGGATCAGTGACATGGCGGGATTTATAAAATTGGAAAAGGTCAAATTTGCCCTGAGAGGATCAATACAAGGGTTCTATAAACGATGGCTGCCTTTTCTGGACTTCCTGGCTCAGAGATAGGTAACTGGGTCAATAGCAGCAGCAACCCGGGGGGGGGGGGGGGGGGGGGGGGGTGCATTATTGTAGTGTTTATTCGGTAACTTTATAGTGTGTTAATTTGCGTTGTTGTTAAAATGCTGGGTTGTTCATGGGGATGGGGCAAATGTATATGATTGTTAATATTATTGTTATTTTCGGTATTTTACTAAGGTGCGTCAATGTTGTATAAGATCAAAATTTCTCAATAAAAATTATTTTTAAAAAAAAATAATTGTAAACATGTGATAGGATGAAATTTGTGTGGACCAGTAAATGCCGCCCTGGCGAGGTCTCACTGGCGCAGGGATTGAGTCTCAAGCTCCGGGAGAATCCGTCGAGTGCATATTTAAATGAGCCTAATTGCATATTTAACGGTGCATGTGCAGAAATATGCGAGGGCAGGATGCAGATCACAACGTCTTGTGACGTTCCTTTGAATATCACGAGACTTTTTGAGCATCATGAATCTCATGAGAGAATGTGAGACTCAATTCAAATGCTGAAAATCAGAGGCAGCATGTAACAGAACAATGTCTTTTTTTAAGGAAAAACATCAGCAACATTTTTAGAACTACTCAAGACTTCAGCCCGAAAGACGTACTTGTTAGGTGAATTGGACATTCTGAATTCTCCCTCAGTGTACCCGAACAGGCACCGGAGTGTGGCGACTAGGGGTTTTCACACTAACTTATTTGCTGTGTTAATGTAAGCCTACTTGTGACACTAACAAAGATTATTATTGTTATTACAACAAATACTTAACCCCAAATTTCAAAAACATTTCAATACCAACTGATTGCAAATATCACAAACTCTCCTCATAATGCAGAGATTTATTCATTTATCTATTCTTGAATGTGAGAGTCCTCTTATTCGATATTTTCTCCTTTTAGGATTACAGCAGGTGAGATGTGGATTTGATCCTGTGATTGTTTAATTTGATCAGACAATTGTGGAAGATTGAACAAAGGACATTGCAGCACAGGAACAGGCCCTTTGGCCCACCAAGATTGCACCAATTCAGATTCCTTATTTAAACCTACTGCTTATTGCCCAAATGATCCATATCCCTCCATTCTCTGCACTTTCATTTGTTTAGCAAGATACATCTTAAACGTTGCTATCTTGCCTGCCTCCGCCACTTCCACTGGCAACGCGTTCCAGGCATCCACCACCCTCTGCATGAACAATTTCGCCGCACATCTCCTCCAAACTTCCCCCTCTCACCCTGAACCTGTGCCCCCTTCTAATTGAGACTTCCACCCTGAGAAAAGCTTCTGCTGATTCACCCTGTCTATACCTCTCATAATTTTGTAGACCTATCACCTGTTTGCCTCTCACACAATTAAGCAACGTCATGTATGAATTTCAGTGCCAGTGCAATGCCAGGTGCATAGGCTGTACCTCCCAGAAATTAGCCAATCTAATCAAACAGCCTGTTCCTTTGGTCATCGGCAGAATACAATCTCCACCACCACATGTGCAAAACCGAGAACAAAAACGTCTACTGTTAGTTGTGATTGGGCACCACTTGCTGAATAATCCAGGGTGCGCTAATAGTTACACTAACAAACCAATGTAAGATAATCAGTCAAACTCATACCATGGCTCAGTTACACTTACTAGAAACTGCATACATTCAAACACAGGCATCCATTCTCTGCAAACAAAAGGTTAAAGTTGTAGCCTTGCACCGTTTTGAATTACCCGGGAGCTTCAGGAGCCTACAAATCCCTGTTGCTTTCTCCAGGGCAATGCCTCAGCCAGGGTCAACTTGCCAACCATTCAGCACCCTTTACTCCTGTAGTATAAATTTGAGTATGGTTGAAAAAATACATTTTGTCAAAGCTTTTCTTCTTGCACTCATCAGGACAATTGTAAGAATACCAATGTCAGGGGAAACTACAGCTTTATACTGTATGAGAAGAGATTGGCGATTGGTTAGCAAGTCGATGTGTTGAGCTGCATTTAGCGATTAGCTTCCACGCGATATTTATGGCAGGGTTTGTCCTCATGGTTCAATTGTGTCCATATGTTCATGGGCTGCCCAAGAAACACAGAAATGATGTCCCTTTATGCCCCATCTTATCTATGATCAGTTCAGCCCAACATGAATTGGCCAAGTGGTTGCGCAAGTTGTTACAACCGGTTTTGAACAAACTTTGCAGACACAGAGTGAAGGATTTCTTCACATTTGTGAAGATTATACAGGACTTGCAGATCGATAGTAATGCAGTGTCCATGTGCTCATTGACATTGGTTAGCTATTTACCAGTGATCCAGCTCAGTTGGCTGGGCAGATTGTTCATGATACAGAGAAAGGCTAAAAGTGTGGGTTTAATTCCTGTACCGGCTGAAGTTATTAATCAAGGCCCCGCCTTCTCAATCTTGCCCTTCACCTGAGATTCAGTGATCTTCAGGTTAAATCACCACCAGTCAGCTCTCCCCCTCAAAGCGAAAGCAGCCTATTGCTATCTGGGACTATGGCGACTTTACTTAAGGAAGCCATAGATATTTGCACTGTAACACTAGATCATAATGATCTAGGCCCACCACCTATGCATAAACCAATATTCATTGAGATTATGAACCTAGCAACTCGTGCTGTTGAATTCAGCTTTGAGAACACCATGTATGCCCAAATAGATGATCTTGTCATCAGATTCCCTCTAGGCTCAGATCTCACAAACATTTTTTAAATTATTATATTTTTGCAATGAAAGGACTGTTTAGCTCACTGGGCTAATCGCTGGCTTTGAAGGCAGACCAAGGCAAGCTAGCAGCACGGTTCGATTCCCGTACCAGCCTCCCCGAACAGGCGGCGGAATGTGGCGACTAGGGACTTTTCACAGTAACTTCATTCGAAGCCTACTCGTGACAATAAGCGATTTTCATTTTCATTTCATTTCACTATTTAGAATGACCAATCCACCTACCCTGCGCATCCTTGGGAAAATGTGCAAACTCCACCCGGACAACGGCCTGGGGCCAGGATAGAACCCGGGTCCTCGGTGCCGTAAGACAGTAGTGCTAACCACTGCGCCACCCCTCACAAACATCTTTGTTGGGTTCCATGAGGAACATGTCATCAATGGAATGACACCTAACCTCCTACTCCTTTCATATTTGCAATATTTGCTATGTTCAAATCCGTAGCAGCATGTAATAATTTCCTTGCATGCCTTAATGTTCTTCATCTTGCACTCAAATTCACCTTCAAAATAGAGCAGTCAAATGAGCTCCCTTTCCATGATGTACTAGTTGAGAAATCTGCCAGGAGGTTCTCTAACAGTCTACCACAAGCCGAACATCACTGGTCAATACGCAGTTGGGATTCTTACATTTCCGCACGCTGTAAGATTAACCTCACCAGTAACTTTGTAAACAAGCTCCAAGCATTTACTCACCATGTAATCTTATGCTGAACTAGGGTATATGAAACACATCTTAAGGGATAAAGGTTACCCTGACCAGATCATTTTGCACTGTATTTCGCACAAACCCAAGCCCAAGGCCGCGATGTTTGGCCCGGAGTAGTGCCCAGTGTACCTTAGATTATCCTAAAAGGGCAAGGTATCTCAAAAGGTTTAGCAACGGGTTAGGCTACAACACGAGTGGTATTCAGCAGTAACAGGATGCTGCCATCAAGCCAAAAATATATTCTGCCTATCACAAAAGGGTAATGTGGTGTCTGAATTTCAGTGCCAATGCGGTACTAGATATGTAGGCTGTACATCCCAAAGACTGATGGTGGCGGATCATATCAAACACCATGTGCGGGATTCTCCATTGCCCGACGCCGATATTGTAATTGCCGATTGTGCGGAGAATCGATTCCGACACCGGAATCAGGGCCGTCGCCTGTTTGACATCGGTTTGATAGTCTCTGTCCCCTTCAAACCGGCATCATCGGGATGAGCGCTGCGTACAGTCGCAATGCTGTTAGCGCCTCATCAGCCGGCCCACGCACAATGCTCCACCCGCGATGGGCTGAGTTCCCGACGGCACGGAACATGTGTCCTCACATAAATCATGAACCCGGAGTGGCGGCTATGGGCTGTGTCCAGCACCGCCGCACATCGCCGGGATCCGTGCCACTGGCCAAGGGGCTTCAGCAAGGGCTGGGGGGACTGGTGGGGGATGGCCAGGGAGTGGGCTGTGGGGGCTGCAGTTTGCGGGTCGGGTCGGCACACGGCCGGCACCATGTTGCACGGCGCGACCGCTGCAGGTCGTCAGCCGTGCGCATGTGCGGTCTGGGACCCTGTCATTCTCTGGCTGTTTTTGGCATGGGAGGCAGGAGTTTTGGTTGGCGCCGGTGCGTGCCCCTCACCGGTACCGGAATCGGTGAGGGGTACGAGCCAATTTTCTTCGCATAGTCCTCCCGTGAATTCTCCATTTGAGCCGGCACTTATACGCAGGAATGGAGAATCCAGCCCCACGTCTCTTCCACTATTCACAGTAGGCAAGGTACAAAATTTACACAACCAGCCTGTGTTTGGAAAACTGAAAACACACAGTGTCCAACATTAAATGTGATTCTGCAATTGGACAACATTGACGAAAAAATCCTCAGTCTGCTAAAAATTATGTTGACAACTAAATTAATGCTGTCAGTTGGACTCGCAGCGTGGCACATTTGGGTGTACTGAAGGCTACATATATTAATACACATTGCGACATTTATGTCTGTTCTTTACAGACATAAAGAATATGTATTGTGCCTGTTTCAGCTGAAAAAAATAAGTAATCGCCTGGTTTAAATTTTCAAACAATGCTTGGCAGTTAACCGTCAGTTACCATTAAATAGTGCATTTTCCATGGCAACACCTTGACCAATCATACAGTATTAAGTTGTTGTTTTCCCTGACATTTTTATTCTTGTGATTATCCTGATGAGTACAAGATGAAAAGCTTTGACAAAATGTAGTTTTTCAGCAATACTCAAGTTCTACACTACCCAGCCTTTTTGGACGCAATGTCCAAGGTGGTGAGGATGAGGGTGGAGCCATGCCCGAAAGTGGCAGTCTTCAGGGTGTCAGACCAGCCAGATCTCTTCATGGGGAAGACGGCAGACGCCCTTGCCTTTGCCTCCCCGATTGCCTGCCGTGGAATCATGCTCGGTTGGCAGTCAGCAGCACCACCTAAAGCTGCAGATTGGCTGTCTGACCTATCAGAATAACTCCAAATGGAGAAAATCAAATTTGCCAACCGTGGGTCAGAAGAGGGCTTCAGCAAAACATGGGAGCCATTCGCCCAACTGTTCTGGGACCTGTTTATGGCCAGGAATGATCCCAGGATGATCCCAGGAATGGTAGGCCTAACATACGATGAACGTCTGAGGATCGTGGGATTATATTCATTGGAGTTTAGGAGGTTGAGGGGAGATCTAATAGAAACTTACAAGATGATGAATGGCTTGGATAGGATGGACGTAGGGAAGTTGTTTCCATTAGCAGGGGAGACTAGGACGCGGGGGCACAGCCTTAGAATAAAAGGGAGTCACTTTAGAACAGAGATGAGGAGAAATTTCTTCAGCCAGAGAGTGGTAGGTCTGTGGAATTCATTGCCACAGAGGGCGGTGGAGGCCGGGACTTTGAGTGTCTTTAAGACAGAAATTGATAAATTCTTGATTTCTCGAGGAATTAACGGCTATGGGGAGAGAGCGGGTAAATGGAGTTGAAATCAACCATGATTGAATGGTGGAGTGGACTCGATGGGCCGAATGGCCTTACTTCCGCTCCTATGTCTTATGGTCTTATGGTCTTAACACATAAATAAATAAATGGTCAGTAGTCAGGAAGAAATAGCCAGGACAAGACAGAAAGAAGAAAGTGGGGGAGGACCCGGGAGGGGGGGGTGGGGGGACGGGACAAGGTGAGGTACCAAAACCCAGCAAGAAAGAATGGGGGCAGCAGTGAAGAAGTGGAGGGGGGGGGGGGGTGAAGAGAAGGGATGGGGGGGGGAGCCAGAAAGGGGAACAGATAAGTGAACAAAAACAGGGGAGGAGAGCACAGGGGAAGACAACTGTGGCAGCAACCACAGCACGGCAAGAGAACACGAACAAAAACGGGAAGGGGAAACGAGCAATGGCCGATGCCGGGGCAACTGCACAAAAGAATGTAAAAAGCATTAGGGGGTACCGCCCAGGTGCCCCCTTCACCCTGGTTAGATGATCTGTAAAAAGGAGAGAATAGAAGAGAGGGGAGGAAAGACCCCTCCCGTCCGGTTATATTTCCTCGTGCCTAAGTGTTTTGCTTTGCAAGGTATATACCTGTATCTGTAACTTGTACAAAGCTCAATAAAAAACATTTATTAAAAAAAAGTTGCATGCTACCAAATGTCTATTTGTGGTCTAAATTGTTATGATTATTTGAAATTTGGCATTCTTGTGCTTTTCCTTATTGTTACGTGCAACTTCATCTTTATATAGGGCAGCATGGTAGCATAGTTGTTAGCACAGTTGCTTCACAGCGGTGCAGACTTGATGGGCCTCCTTCTGCACTGTAAATTCTATTCTATTCTATTCTAACGAGTGGAAGATTAAAAGCTTCAGCAACAGGTTTCTCTTTTCAGCAATATTCAAATTCTACAACTTGCCACAGGTTGAGTTCTTGCAAGCCTATGAACACTGTTTAGCCTTCTCCAAAATTTCCTTCAGCTTTTTCAATTCATTGCTGATTGTGGCCTACAACAAAAGCCATTGATTTTTATTCACTGCATCTGATCAAATTTACTCCAAAATTGGGACCAGGTATGAACAGCTGCATGCTACCAAACAGGCGATGATGCATGTTTTAACTTTCGTTAAATATTAAATGTACAAAATGTTTAGTCCAGTTGGACAACCTACAAATCGAATGTCGTATTCACTTTAATATAAAGCCATTACAGACAGTTTTCCCCTCTATTTCAATCATTCAGCCATAAAAGGTAAAAGAGCTGTGTGATAATGGTCACTGCTGAAAAGCTACTGAGGCCCATTACTGGGCCCCCCTCATCCACTTACACAAACATTTTCGCCCCGTCTTATTGTATATTCTTCAGCTCCATTATCTTGCTGATTAATCAACATTCCATCAGATTTAGACATCAGAAGGCTTGCTCTAAGTTCATGTGTACTTCACCTTTCACACCAGCAGCCTCGACAAACTACAGGCCCTGTTAAGAGAAGCTTTTGCTCAATTGTTTTTCTCAGCTTATTCCCCTAACAACCACATGTTTATTAATTGTATGTTTTTTGTTCATAAAATGCTTTGCTAATCCTTTCTGTCGTTTTCCAGCTGGTAGCGTTTCACGGAGAAATGCTCAGCAATAAAATGTTCATTTTGAAACATTAGTTTATGTTTTTGTTTTGGCAAAAGCGTACTGTGGGAAAATAAAGGTCAGCGCAATTAAATCATAAGCAACAATTTATCTCTGTGTTTGTGTAGAGAGGGAAAAATGCCATAAGAGTCCGTCAAAAAAACAACAGTAAAATTAGCTTTTAAAATGCATTAATGGCATCCGGGAGAGTACCAGAAATCTGGATTATCCCCCAAAGATGTACATGATATAAAAGGCAGAATGTAAGACATAGATTAGAGGACTGAAGTAACAAAGGGAGAAAAAGAGGCATTCCAGCTAGCGGAAAGCCAAGTGTTTGTGTGAGGCTCGGACTGCCATTAGCACAGGAATGTTAACATCCAGTGCTTATTAACTTGACTGCATTCCTCGGATTTAATTCCCCAACTCCATCAACAAACGCAGGAAACTGTGGACAGTGCAACTAGATTTTAGTTTTGGCAACAGAACTATTTTCTCTTTCTGTTGGAAAGGTCTATGCTGCAAGTACCAGCATGCACAAAGCATTTTCTTTTATTTAGTCAGGAGTCTGTTTTCCAACTGTTGCACAGAATAACTGCTAAAACTACAGAGCCCAGTACTATGCCCCCTACCCTTTCACTGATCCTTCCCTTAAAATAACCTTCCTGAAAGGAAGCCTGCTTCATTTTCAAGGGAAAATGTTGCTCTTATTTTAATTGGTGGTATTAATCCCCTTTATTATATCCAGTGCACATTACCATGGCTAAATAAATGTTGAGCTTAAAGAAATCGAACAAGGTGAAATCTTTCCCTATGTCAACTGCTTTATTGAAAGGCAAGGCATTCTGGTCATGGATTCAGGCAACACTTTCACATTTTGTGACAACATTTTCACTGTTCGGAGTGTTTAATTGGCATGTGCAAATCAGTAACGATCTCATGACTATTTATTTTACTTACTCCAGCCAACTTTTTCAAAACTAGAATTGGATATTCTTCCCTTGAAAGCTTCACTATTCGGCAAATAATCTTAGAAAGGGATTCTGCTGATATCCGATTGAAATCACCTTCTACAAACACACACACGCAGCAAAGAACTTCTCAAGTTTCTGTTGCAGAAAAGGAGGGAGGGGACAGGAATTCAGCGATCTCCTTTGCTTTCTGTTCGCCATTTGCTCTGTCCACTCAGCATGGTGTCTAAATTACATTGAATTACTTTGTGATGGTGGCGTCAGGTGGCAAAGACTGTGAGCGGTGTCAAACTTCCCGAGATTTCTTCACTCCTTGTGCTTGACAGAGCCCATGAAAGGTCTCTGCTATGTATGTGGAAGCGGCGTTGTGAATGATGACTGTGTAGGAACTAAATCCATGTACTCCACCCACAATTTCCAAGGAAACTAGCATTCTGTGCCAGTCATTCAATTGCCATTGAAGCAGGCCAATTGCCTCTACAGTGCTGCACGTGTGCGCAAGGTAAAGGGAAGTACGCTGCACTGTGGCGACGATACTTTAGCAAGGCTAACAGATTAAGAAGTGGAGTCCGTAGAAGGGAATGAAGCGGAGATGTGTCGCAATCACAACATTCTGATTAAGAGTGAGATGACTTTCAAAATGCAGTCATGCTTGGAATGTGAATTTCACATTACCATGGCTAAATAAATGTTGAGCTCAAAGAAATCGAACCGGGTGAAATCTTGCGCTAAGTTATATCACAAAGCTCGATTAAGGTATGTTACATGGTTTGAAACGCATCGGGTTGGAGTGCTGGAAGAGAATGCTGTCCCAACCACGTTAAAGTTATTGCTGCTGTTCACGATGTAGCCCCTGCCAGCCCCAGCAATGTAGATCAACACTGATGATATCTCTTCAGTAGGACTGCAGATGAATGAGGTTGTGAAAGATTCAATCGATAATTGTATTCCAATGTTATACTTCTCCATTTGTAATTATCCAACGTTCAGCATACATCACTCTTTGAGACAAATAGACATTTTCATGAGATGAATGCGACAATAATTTTTACACAAAGTAAAATGTTCAAACGGCGAACATGTCCTATGCTTTTTCATTAATTTTTAACCAAAGATCATTAGGTTAACTGGCAGTTGTATGGGCAAAAGCACCTTAAAATTCAGTTCTTCTAACAACAGGTGCTCTCACAGATTGCCAAAACTCATATTTTTGTAATTATTCACGGTCCCATATTTTATTCATTTAACATAATTACATACAAGGCTCTGGAATGATTTTTCATTGTTCAATCTGCTTTGAAGAGAGAAAAAGTAGGCGCCTTGGTAGGGATCATTTATTTTGTACCTTAATATTCAAATCTACATACAATAGTTGCCAGCTGGGATTTTCTTTTCATAGTAATTGTACACCTAGAGTGACTGAATATGACCATTAAATAGTTCTTGGTAGCATCGAAAGACGATGGGCTTCCTGCAGTGATCCTTTTTTTGTGCTCTGTAACCATTTAAACATCAATTCCAACTTTTCAGCATTTCTCTGTACTATGTTTACTGCCCTCTCGCTGTGTGATTAGCAACTCCTGGTTTTATTTATATGTTAATAACATGGAGCTATAGCTCACTCCGCATTCTGAGTGCCAAGGAAGCCACGTTGCAAAAATAAAATTAGCAGCTGGGGAAGAATCAAAATCCTCTCTACCCTGCCTAATTAGCAGCATTGTTGTACTTTCCTTTAATGATTGTGTAACGGCAAGTCTAGATGTTGTGTGGATGTTGTGGCATTTCAGGCTAATCGCTGTTTTAAAGGGTTCGAACAAACAAAAACAAATTTGGTCAAATGCTGAAGCACCACAGATGGAACAACTGCCGGACAAACACTGTAAAAATGGTACTTCAAAAGATTAACTAAACCTAAAAATGAACACTCCTTAGCTGTAATGGTACTGCAGTAGACATCCATCTCAAGGGGACCGTAAGTTCAAATTCCAACTTCAATTAGCACCTTGACATCCCTGAATTCCTTGCCAGGTTCCAAGCATTCTATGTTGGACCAGTAAATGACACACAGTGTGGGATCATTACTCAAAACGTGGTGATGGGGACAAAATCCTGAAGTCGTTTTGCGTTGCGGAGGAAGTGCAGCTCCTGCCAGATGGTCAATGAACTACATTGGTGCTGGTCAGGACAGTACCATTGATCAGACAACCATGTCCTACTTTCAAAAAGGAAACTAAATGAGTACATAAGAGAAAAGAGAATAGAAACATGTGATGAAAGGCTGAGATAAGGTAGATGGGAAGGGAGAATGGTCTTGGACAGTAGAAACACTGACAAAGTGTAGTTAGGCTGAATGGCCTACATCTGTGACGTAGATCCTATGTAATTCTGTGCAATTTTGGAAGCAGCAAAAGAGCTAATTATGGATAATTGGAGTTTGTAAGTTGATTTCCTGAGGAACACTTCGGCCAGAATTCTCTGGCCGTTGGGATTCTCTTCTCCTGCTGGCAGCGCGTCCCCGCCCACGGCTTTCCTGGCAGCGTGGGGTGGCATCAATGGAAAATCCCACTGACAAGTGGCGGGACAAGAGAATCCTGCTGCCAGCGAATGGCACACTGCTGAGAAACACACGGCTGGGTACCAGAGAAACCAGCCCTTTATCTCTGAAGTCTCTGAAATTGAGTAGAAAATACATAATATGCCTGATTGGGTCATTTGATTTAAGGGCTTTTAAGAATAATGCATGCTCGAAAAGAAACGTTCCAAAAGTCTTTTGAGAAACAGAGAAACTGCAAAGCCATGGGGCACAGGGCAACTTTTAATACATTTCATTTCATATCCTTTCAGCTTAGTTTTGGTTTGTTTTATTTCATGTTTCATTGATTTACAGGCAGCCTGTGTTTGTCTTATTCATGCAGTGCATCGTGAAATGCATGGTGGGTGTATGGACTAAAAGTCATGTTCAAACCCAGTCCCATAAATAATGGAATGTATTAGTTCTGTTGAGACTAGGTCTGAAAAGGACAGTGCTGTCAGCACACATAGCAGGCCTCTCAGGATGTACTGTATGGTATAGACACAACAGTAACCCCCCTGTGGAGACACACACAGCACACTTCAAACTACTGTACCAGTAATAATCATCAAATATATTACAATGCAAATGAAATCAGAAAAATGTGAAACCACTTCAAGTTACTGTTATTTCTTCCAATTTGTCTTCAGTACTTGAAGAGCCTTATGATTCCGCATAGATTTTTTGATCCATTCTCCTTGAATCTTCTTCAGCTGCTGCAAAAAGCATTCTAACTGAAGGATTCATAAACCATCATTTACAATCGTGTTCCTGTTGTGAAAGGACCACTGAGCATTCTCCACTGGGATACAAAGCAATAGAGTCCCATTGAGCTCACCCATTCAACTGATCTCCATCAGCTGAAGAAGGTTAAAGTTACTAGAAAGCCTAGTGAATATACATATATATACATATATATATATTGCAGGGTTATGAGGCGAAGAGGTGAGTGAGGCTAATTGGGCAGCTCAACTAAAGAGCCAGCACAGGTAGAATGAGCTGAATGGCCTCCTTCTGTGTTGTGTTAGACTGTGGTTCTGAGTTGAATGGGTTTCGATGTTCTAGAAAAGGCACAGCACTGAAGATGAACATTGCAATCAATGGAACTGAGGGACTGTATGCCAGAGCAACAAATACCTATTGATAGATTTAGAATGGTTGTGCTTCAAAGTCATACATTTTCAAAATACAATTTCTCTGCCTTCTGAATAAATTGATTCATATAGCTGCTGTGCTTTCAAACACTGTAAAAAATGTTGTCCTCCAGACAAGAACTTGATAACTGTTTTTAGTCCCGAGGGCCCATTCGATATATGACCTCTATTCATGCCATTGCGAAGGCATTCTAAAATCTTACGGGAAGTTATAGTTTTGTTACAATTGAGCTAAAGACAGGGGACTTACAGCCATAGTCATGGTAAAAGAAAAAGTGTTTCTTACATTTAATTTTGATCTTAATTATGAAAAAAATGTATTCCGGAAGGATGTTGGCACTTACCCTAGTATTGGATTTAGCTCTGCTGTAATAACAACAAAACTGGTCTCTGTAGTGACTCTCGAACTCCAAGGTTACACTCCTTGACAATTTTTCTCTTATAAAGCACAATATCCCTGCAATAATTCCAATCCAAAAGTTTACACCATCCATTAAGAAGACAAAGCCCAATATTTTTAAATATAAATTGTATTTGCCTGTGGGGACTTCCGTCAATATTTATGGAAAGATTGACATCAGGCAATTTTGCACCACAGCCATAGGCGAGGGTTTCACTTGGATTTAACCAAGATGATAGAATGTTGGTCTGTCAATTAAGGTGTAGGTCCAAAGATACAGGCAGTCTCAACTTAGCTCCCAGTTGATATAAACCCACACATGAAATAGTGCATAATTCAGCACAGATAGGCAGATTGAATCAGGCAAGCCACAAGGAAGACTGTTCTGAGAAACTGAAATATCACACTAACATAATCAAAAGTATTCTTCTGCATTTGGGGTTTAGCCACAATGTTAAGCGATCTCTATTATTGTTTGGCCTGTGGTACAAATTATTTGGAGGTATTTTGCGCTGTTATTGGATTAATCAATTTGAGCAGGTGTGATAAACCCCATGAGGACAATGGGGAAACAATCATTGATCTCCCTGTCGGACTGATGGAATGCAGGGGGGGGGGGTGTGGAGGCCAACCACCTGGGGCTCGTTAAGGCATGGGATAAAAGCAGGCCCACACCGGGGCTTGATCAGATCTATCCTCGCAGCAAGGTCTGCATTTGGAGTGAGATGCTGTACTAAGCAACGGTTGTAATATGTAAATAAATTCACCTTCATTTCCGACAGCTTCCTTATGAGTTGGCGACGAGGAGCTATAGAAGTCCCGGACTCGCCCATCGCTTCGCCTATCTGCTGAAAGTCCGTATTGAGTGCAGCACATCGTATTGTTTAAAATGCCTTGGTTCGGTGAATTGGATGCCTTCGATGCAGGATTGGAGGATTGGAATCAGTATGCAGAGATCATGCAGTACTTCTGCCAAGCAAATGGTATATTGGGGGAAGTCTGACAAAAAGTTCTCCTTCTAACTTCCTGCTGGGCCCTGACATTTGGAATCATCAAGGATTTGACCTACCCAGCCACAGCAGATTCCAGGTCATTCAATTAACTCGTGGCAATGGTTTTGGACCACTACCACCTCAAACCATCTGATTATGCCCAGTGTGGTGCAGGACGCACCGCCTGCGACAACAGCAGCAGTCACCCTGGGCTAGAGCTTTGCACGTGGACACCCAGGACGACGACGACGACTGCTTGCTGCAGTTACATTGTGCGTTGTCTCCAAAGGTCACACTGATTCAGATTACTTTGCAAGTTAATGGACTCAGTGCTAACGGAGGTAGATACAAGAACTTCCATCTCCATTGTGGACCTATGCACTTGCCGACAGTTACGTATGGGAATCATACCGCTGACCTTGCAGGATATACCAATGCTCGGCTGGCTACCTGTATGAGAAACCCTTAAAGATGGTAGGGCCCACCGTGATGATGGTGATGTATGCACAGCAGGCGGTCCGCTTGTCACTAGTGGTTGTACATGGTCCAGGTCCAAATTTATTGAAAAAGACTAGTTGAGGTTCCATCAAGTCAATTGGCAACAAATCTTTTGAATGAGCTCCAGCAATCTTTATGACATGTTGAATAGATATCCGGAGGTTTTGCAGGAAAGTCTGGGCAGGATTAAGGGTTACTGAGTCCACATGTATGTTGATCCTATTGCTCAGCCCTGTTATTTCCAGGCAAGGAAGGTCTGTATGTGTTAGTTCCTAAGGTGGACGCAGAACTGCAATGGTTGCAAGATCGTGGAGTCATCCGAGCCATACAATTCGAGGAATGGGCTGCATCAGTGGTGCCAGTAATGAAACCTGATAAAACTGTCCGGCTGTGTGGGATGTCTGGCTGTGTGGAGACTTCAAGCTTACTGTAAATAGGACTTCATGATTGGACCACTACCTGATGCCCCAGTCAAAGATTTATATGCTCAGCTAGCTAGGGGCTGTTCGTTTACAAAGCCTGATATGAGCTACGCATACCCTCAGGTGGAGCATGACCCGGAGTCTCAGAAGTTTGCCATGATAAATACACACCGCAGATTGTTTGAATACACCCACCTTCCATTTGGAGTTTTGTTGGCCCCATTAATATTTCAGAGTGATGGAGAACGTCTTACAGGGTTTGCCTAAAAGTGGACATCCACTTAGATGACGTTCTTATCATCGTTCCACGAGCAGGAGCACATGGAAAATCTCCAGGAAGTACTCCGCTGTTTTCCCCCTGTGAGGCGTCCGACTAAAACTAAGTAAATGTGTTTCCCGTGCCAAGGCAGCAACCTACTCCAGATACCTATGTTATTGTTTGCATTTTTTTTTAATACTTTCTCTTTTAATTTTATGTTGCCCCTCATCTCTTTTGCCATCCAGGGCTGCTTATTTTTTTTGTAAATTGAGCTTTTGCTGCTGAGGGGAATAAACGGGTTCAGTAACATGTTGACTTATTTTCTGAACACCTCTCACTGATCTCCTGGTCGTTTTACTCATTCACAGATTTGCGCAGTTTACTGGACAATCTGCTTCACCCGTTGAAGGCAGCCTTACTTAAATCATCAGGTTAAAGTCCAACAGGTTTGTTTCAAACACGAGCTTTCGGAGCGCAGCTCCTTCCTCGTGTTTGAAACAAACCTGTTGGACTTTAACCTGGTGTTGTAAGACTTCTTACTGTGCTCCCCCCAGTCCAACGCCGGCATCTCCACATCATTACTTAAATCAAACATCTTAGTTGCTGTTTTTCTTTCTCCCTTTAAAACACAACATTAAACCCATGGTTGCTATTGAATAAATATTAATAATAATCTTTTATTGTCACAAGTATGAACTTGCTGTGAAAAGGCCCTAGTCACCACATTCCGGCGCCTGTTCGGGTAAGCTGGTACGGGAATTGAACCCGCACTGCTGGCCTTGTTCTGCATCACAAACCAGCTGTCTAGCCCACTGAGCTAACACACTATTGAGCTATTAACTAAATGGTCTCATTAGTAAATCTAAATTGGCAGGGTGGCACAACGGTTAGCACTGCTGCCTCACGGCGCCGAGGACCCGGGTTCGACCCCGACTCTGGGTCACTGTCTGTGTGGAGTTTGCACATTCTTCCCATGTCTGAGTGGGTCTCACCCCACAACCCAAAAAGATGTGCAGGGTAGGTCAATTGGCCACGCTATATTGCCCCTTAATTGTAAAAAAAATTATTGGGTATTCTAAATTTATTTATTTATAATCTCAGTTGGCTTGTTTCCAGGGCACAATTTTGCAGAAAGCTATTCAGAACACACTAAAGAAATCTGCAAGTTTTCTGATATGAACAAGTTTATTTATCCAAATCTGAATGGAAGGTAAAGTCCCCCATTGCCAGAATTGAACAAAATTCCCAATACAATGGGCAGGATTTTCCCATCGGGCGGCTAAGTGTCGACACTGGCGTAAAAACGGGAGTGTTTTACTCCGGCGTCGGCGCCCGGTCCAGAACCCCATTCTCTGGCCCACATTCTCTGGCTCCAGCTGCCGATCCCGGCGTGAACCCGGCGCCGTGGGAACCGCGCATGCGCAGCTGGACCAGCGCCAACTAACGCATGCACAGTGGCCTTCTTCCCCACGCCAGCCCCGATGCCAAATGGCGCAGAGCTACAGGAGATGGCGCGGAGGAAAGGAGGCCCCCAACCAGAGATGTCGGCCAGCCGATCGGTGGGCCCCGATCCCGGGCCAGGCCACTGCGGAGGCCCCACCCCAGGGGTCGAACCCCCCACTGGCCACCCCCAGACCCTTCAATGCCGAGGTCCCGCCGACTGAGAGGATGTTAGAACGGCGCTGGTGGGACTCGGATTTTTTATGACGGCCGCTCGGCCCATACGGGCCGGAGAATTGACTCGCCGGCTAGGGTCGGAGAGTTGGCGCATACCGCCACCGGCGCCGAGCCGACCATGCCGGCACCGATCCTATGCTCCGCCGAGAATTTCGTCCCGGCGTCGTGGCGCGATTCGCGCGGCGCCGCGTCGATTCCCCGACCCGGCGGGAGTCAGAGTATTCCGTCCAAAATGTTTCTATTTCTTAATTCTACCCATAAAGTCTCCATTGTCTCTGGCCTCTTGCCAAGTATTTTCTCGTCATTTAATTCTGAAGGATAACCCTACTCTCTACTATATTTCCTATAGACATCATAACCTGATATATTTCGTTCGCAGTCAGATGGCGGCACGATGGCACAGTGGTTAGCACTGTTGCCTCACAGTCAGGGGCCCAGGTTCAATTCTGGCATTGGGTCACTGTGTGGAGTTTGCACATTCTCCCAGTATCTGCATGGTTTTTAACAGGGTGCTCCGGTTTCTTTGCACAGTTCAAAGATGTACTGGTTAGGTGGATTGGCCATGATACATTACCCCTTAGTGTCCAGAGATGTGCAGGTTAGGTTATAGGGTTACGGGGATAGGCGGGGTGGATGGATGTGTGGACAGGGGTAACATGGGGCGGGATTTTCCGACCCCCCGCCAGGTCGGAGAATCGCCGGTGGGGGGGGGGGGGGGGGGTATGAAGCCCGCACCCGCCGGCTGCCGAATTCTCCGGCACCGGAGATTCAGCGGGGGCGGGAATTGCGCCGCGCCGGTTTGCAGCCGCTCGCAGCGCCCCCCCCCCCCCCCGACGATTCTCCGGCCCGCGATGGGCTGATGTCCCGCTGGTTCTTTGCCAATCCCGCCGGCGTAAATTAGACTAGGTCCCTTACCGGCGGGACCTGGCAGCGCGGGTGGGCTCCGGGGTCCTGGGGGGGGTTGCGGGGCGATCTGGCTCCGGGGGGATGCCCCCACAGTGGCCTGGCACGCGATCGGGGCCCACCGATCTGCGGGCATGCCTGTGCCGTGGGGGCACTCTTTTCCTACCTGCAGGCCATGTCAGCCTCCAAGATGGCCGACGCGTAGGTGAACCCCCCTTGCGCATGCGCGGGGATGACGTCAGCAGCTGCTGACACTCCTGCGCATGCGGGACCCGCACCGGCCGGCGGAGTCCCTTCGGCCCCGGCTGGTGTGGCGCCAAAGGCCTTCCACTCCGGCCGGCGGGACGCAAACCACTGCGACGCCGGCCTAGCCCCTGAAGGTGCAGAGGATTCTGCACCTTTGGGGCGGGCCGACACCGGAGTTGTTCACGCCACTCCGTCCCACCGGGACCCCCTGCCCCACCGGGTTACGGGGAATCCCGCCCATGCTCTTTCGAAGGGTCAGTGCAGACTCGATGGAACAAATGGCCTCCTTCTGCACTGTAGTGATTCTATGAAATCTATGAATTCTCAGTAATGGCTACCATGTCAACCTCATTAATTATGCACCCAAAGGTTTAGCACTATATTCTGTGGCAGGGCAGGCAGGATGCACAAGCCTAACCATCATATCTGGGTGTCACCTCCACAAAGGCGCCTGTGGTGATTGTCCCTTGAAGGGGAACATGGCAAAGTAAGGGTCACATGGTGTGTGTGACCAATCGGGACTCAGTGTGGAATCACCCCATGGTGAGAGAACAAAGCAGGCAAAGAGACATGTAGGGAGCAAGCCATGTGGCTGCTGAACCATTCTTATTAAATCTTTCACAAAAGGAGTCGCTGGAAGTACATATTTACATCACTTACCACCACTGAAGAAAACGGTACTCTTGAAAAAGAAGATGGATCTCCAGGAACACTCTGAGGTTGCAAAATAGACGATCTTGGTTGCACTAAATGTGCAAAATCTACCTGTAGATGCTCCACCACCTACTGCTGTGTGTTCCAGGACCCAGGGTTGCTGGTGGCCTCCATTCTGAACTTCAAAGGCCGTCCCAGGCATTGTTCAGTTGAGTTCTGACTTCTGCATGCCACGTTCTTCCAGACTGTGTTCTGGATACTGAGAATCAGGCATAGGTAGAAGATTCCAGTTGAGACCACTTCCCACCACCATTTACTACATTAATGTCCTTGTGACTGCCATGTTTATCTTTTCCCTGAGGCCCCTGATCGCATCCAGTTCAAGTGAAACTGTCTCAATGGTACAGTTCCTTCTGCTCCCAGTGCTGGTGTCACTATCGCATGGAATGGAATCTCTTTCCGACATCGCTCCTTAGCCACATGTTCTCCTCCTTAATCTGTTGATCCCTGTGCCAATTTCCAAGTAGTTGGGGAATGATCCAAAGATGGTAGCCATTGAAGAATATTTTTTAAGTTTAGCTATGGGTTCCTGGTACTTTCTGAACAGCAATTCTTGCCAACTCGTCCATAGGATGTTGGTCCCAACATGGACCACAATGACTGGCTCCTCCCCCTTCCCTTTCAATATCCTTTCGAGCAGTTCAAGGTGTTCCCCCATTCTGGCACCAGGTACTCAACATGTCATGTAGATTTTGTGACCCTACTTTCAAAGACTGTTATCCGTTCCCTTAATAACCAAATCATGTCTTAACCACCATCTGACACATCTTTAATTTTCTCTTTGGACAGCCTCCTGCCCCCGGTATCATGGTCAATATTCTGGTTGTCCATCCATCAGTCTTATCCTTATCCTCACACACAGCAATTATGTAAGATACTGACCTTGTTCTCTGTCTCACCTGAGTTCTCTGTACCCTATTGGTCTAACAACTATTTCTGAACCTGTCCTTTCCATAAAGTGTGACCTCTGTCTGATCAAACTGTCCAGATAGCTATCTCCCTCCGTTTCTCCGAGAAACACATGGCTATACAATGCAAATAGCTCACGTAACTCCCCAGTGTAGCAACAGATCGCTGGCTTTGAGAGCCGACCAAGGCAGGCCAGCAGCACGGTTCAATTCCCGTATCAGCCTCCCCGAACAGGGGCCGGAATGTGGCAACTAGGGGCTTTTCACAGTAACTTCATTTGAAGCCTACTCGTGACAATAAGCAATTTTCATTTTTAATTTCAATCTCCGAGGTCCACAAAGCAATCCCCGACTTCACCTGCTCCCCCCCTCCCCCCCCCTCCCCCCCCCCCCCCCCCTCCCCAGCTCTACAGCACCACGGGTGGGTTCCTACACCCTGCCAGCACTCACATAGGTCCGGTCACGCCTGTGCAAAAAATGCAGCAACCTGTCTGGCATCCTGGAGTGCCCATTCCAGCTGTCAGTGCCACCTGGCACCTTGGCAGTGCGAGGCTGGCACCCAGGTGGAACTGCCAGGGAGCCAGGTTGTCCAGAGGGTATGCAGCTGGGGGCCTCCGATTCCCTGGGAGACCTCCACATGTTCCGTTCCGTCTGGTCCCTGTTGTGGAGACCAGTGCTGAAAGTCGCTCTCCCAACGTCTCCAAGGCAAGGGGGGTGAATCCCAAAGCCTCAGGTACATCGGAAACCTGCACATTAGAGTGAGACTTAGTCTCGCCTGATAAACAGATTTGCCAAAAGGTCATCCTTCCCACAATGGGCGGGATTTACATCGCAATGTCTCATGAGATCGCGTTGGGTCTCCCGGCATTTATCAGCCACGCTAAGCTGCGGTAAGCTACTTTTCCGGCACAGCATGACCATTGGATCGTGCCCATTGTGTCTCCAACTTGCACTCCAGCCACTGTGAGAACAAGAAATTCTACAGCTTATGTATTCTCAGGAAGTCTCAGTATCCACAAATGGCACCATGTCACCTTCAGAAACCAGCCCGACTCCATGAAAATTGTGTGGTGTGTAAAATGCCACTCTTGCAATGGAGCCAGCAAGGTTAGGAGTGCTGCATGCAGGCTTGTGGCCCACCCTGTATCCACAACTTTCTACATGCTGCAGTCGATACACACAAATTACTCTGTCATGCTTTCGTCTGATATTTATTTACAGATAAAATGTATTTATAGGTTATTTGGGCCAAGTATGAAGTCATCTACTTTGTTAGTAACATTTTTTAAAGCTCGACATTTTTTGAACGATGAGAGATTGGGAAATATTGGCATTCAAAGGGACCCAGGTGTCCATTAACATGAATTATAGAAAGTTAACATGCAACTACGACAAGCAATTCGATAGGCAAATGGTGGGTCGGATGTTCGCATCCCAAAGCGCAAACCTGTGGCAGGCCACCGGAAAAATAATGCTGATTGTAGAATCCTACATTGCGAACAATTTTGGACATTTCAGGATACATGTGGGCCACAAGCCTGCTTGCAGCACTCCTAACCTTGCTGGCTCCATTGCAAGAGTGGCATTTTACACACCCCACAATTGACATGGAGTCGGGCTGGCTTCTGAAGGTGACGTGGTTCATGCCAGCTCCGAGGTGTTGTGAACCATGGGGGAACCCCAGTCTGGAATCAGGAACCAGTTGGCAGGTAATTTCAAAAGGTGCGACAAAAAGTGTGATAACTTAACACATCATATTGTAATGCTGCATAGTAATTTAAATATGCTTTTAATAATAATTATTAATAGGGTTTTGTTCTTAAAATGTAAGTTACCATTAAATAGATCAGCACTGTGATAGTGGAAAAGTGTTGAAATGTATTAGAGTACATCATCTAACAGATAAAGTGCTCTTCTGCATTGAACAATAATGATATTCAGATTTGACTGTCCCTTGTGATTTAGTTTTTTTACTGATTGACAACTCAGACCTCTGCTCAATTGCTTTGAAGCTTGAACAGATGGCTGAACTCCTTCATTGACTTCAAAGACTGCAGTGTATTTAGGTTTTGTTCATACAGCAATGGAATCCCATTATGAATACTTGACTAAGTTCCAAACTCCATTAATGGATTCAACTCAGCAGATGTTGTTCATAAAGTCCTTCAATAAAACCTCATTGAGTGCTTGGCTCAACTCCAGATCTCACTAATGTATTCAGTTCAGCAATGACTGTTGATACAGCTGTCAAGGAGACAGGGAGTTTGTTTATCTTGACAGTTTTATGACCACTGAGTAGGATTATGGGTTTTTAAATGGTTTTTGAATTAGTGTTTATATTGACAGTTTTGTGAGCATCTTAAAGACTTTGTCCTCTTATTATAGGGCATATGAGTTCTGTACATAATGACAACTAAGTGAATAGACATGGGAGGCGGTTCATGTTGATGTATGGGAGGTGGGTGAATGAGCATGGTGGTTCAGGGGATATGAGGCAGTTGGTGAGTAGGCATGGGCATGAAGAGGGCATGTGGGATACGGAAGCATGTGGTGGGGCATGCGATGAATGTAGGAATTTCAGATATATATATTGTATTATCTATATATCTGGTGCAGTAATGATTAAAAGCCTGGGTTAGTATGTGTATGTCCCTACTGCAGTACGATTTTAAAAATCCTGGTTTAAAGGACAGGCAGATATTGTCGCTACAGAAGGGTAAATAAAGCATCTTAAAAGACCATTATTCATTCCAACCATGCATAGTGTTTACTGAAATAGGGCGAATAGAATTTTGTTTCCAGAAAGAAGGTTCTCGAGGGTTTAAATATTTGAGGGACTGTGGTTGGCCTTCGTAACATGTCCATAACCCAGTTAGTGGGATAGAGATAATGTAATTAATGGGAGGAGCCAGGGACTGAAGCAGTCAGGTGTTGAGTTTCAGTTTAGATTTTGCTGTGAATCAAACAGGGGCTTTTGCCAAATTCTGGGAGGTTAAACAGTAGTTTGACACAAGCAAGAATCTGGAGGCTGTTTCCTAAAGGATCTCTCTCTCTCTCAAAGCAGTTTCTCCAAGACATCTCTATACAGTAAGCATTTCTGTGTTGGCTAACTGTATTTAAAAGTGGAATTTGACCTAAGGTGATCTTTGCTTGATTGGAGATGAAAAGATAGAAGTTAGAAGTTTAAGTGTTTTAGTTTATTGTTGAGCAGAGTTTAACTAGCAATTGTAAGCTATTTCTTGTATGATGTTAAAGTTAGCTTCATACTGTTTTAATAATAACATTTGTTTGAAAAATCATATCCCTATTTGTGCACAGAGTTACTTCAGGAGCAAGGTATCCTTTCCTCACAGTCTTTCACATTAAAAATAAAATATTAAGGGCAGCACGGGGGCGCAGTGGTATCACTGCAGTCTCATGGCACCAAGGTCACAGGTTCGATCCCGGCTCTGGGTCACTGTCCGTGTGGAGTTTGCACATTCTCCCAATGATTGCGAGGGTTTCGCCCCCACAACTCAAAGATGTGCAGGGTAGGCGGATTGAACACGCTAAATTGCCCCTTAATTGGAAAAAATGAATTGGGTACACTAAATTTATTTTTTTTAATTAAAAAAAAAATTAGAGTTTCTGTCCAGTATCCGAGCAAATTTTGGGGTCTGGTCTGGATCGTAATATAATTGGGGGATCTTTACTGGGATTTAAATAGTATTCCTTACTTGGCTTGGGATTATTGAACTTAAAGACAGTGCATGTATGTGGAACTGGTGCCTTCATTTTGGTGTTGCAGTTTAAATAGGGAGTGAATTGGGAAATGGTTCTTTCTGTTGGCAAAAATTGGAAATGCAAGAAAAGGAGAGAGCGATTATGGCAGCAGAAAAGGAAATAGAGAGAAAGACAATTGCAGGAGTGTGATGAACGGTATTAAAAACTGCCGTAAACGGTACCTGATGTTTAATACCCTGCCCCTTTAAGAGGCTTGGAACCCTGGGGGACTCCGCTTCTGGCTACGCCCCCAGGAAACGGTATATAGGATAAGGCACCATGTGGTGAGCACACTTCTCTCGAATGCTGTCCTGTTCTCTGTAGATTAAAGCCTTTTGATTACTGACCTCGCTCTCGCGTCGTAATTGAGGGTGCCTCAAGGAGAAAAGGAAAGAGAGAGGGCAGAAAAGGAAAATGGGAGGACTTTTCAAAAGGAAGTGGAAATAAGGAAATTTGATATGGAAATGGAAAGATGGGCAAGAGGAAAAAGGGAGTTGGGAAGGAAAAGAGAATATCAACTTAAAATGTTGGCATTAAAGGCAGAAGCTGAGGAAAGTCTACAGGAAGGATAACACTTCCTAATCAAAAGCCTAGGGGATATGTTTAATTATATTTAGACATTCCGAGGTTTGTGGAGAAGGCTTTTTCATCTCCTTTGAGAAAGTGGCTGAACAATTGAATTGGCCAAGGACCATGTGGGTATTGTTGGTTCAAACAAAGCAAGTAGGTAGAGCTAGTGAAATGTTTGCATCACTATCAGAGGAGGCATGTAGCGATTATGATGAGGTGAGAAAAGCTGTATTAAGAAATCTTTTTTTGTTAATTTAGAGTACCCAATTAATTTTTCCAATTAAGAGGCACTTTAGCATGGCCAATCCACCTATCATGCACATCTTTGGGTTGTGGGGGTGAAAACCACACAGACACGAGGAGAGCGTGCAAACTCCACATGGACAGTGACCCAGGGCCGGGATTCAAACCCGGGTCCTCAGCGCTGTAGGCAATAATGCTCACCACTGTGCCACCGTGCTGCCTGTGTATTAAGAAATCTGAGGAAAGAACCAGATCAGACATACATAGAATTTGAAAGGTTTAAACAGAATTATTTTGAAAGATGGGATGAGAGAATTAAAAAATATACCAAACGTATGACACTCTTAGGAAAACAATTATTTTGGGGGAATTTAAAGATTCATTTCCCACAGTAGTGAGAAGAGTAAAGGTTTAAAACTGATAGGATGGCAGCACGAATGTGTGAATTATTTCACAATTTAAGGTCTGGGGCTGAATTCACCGCCCCGCCGCGCCACATTTCTGTTTCATCCCACCGGCAGGATGCTCCATTATGCCGGCTGGTCAATGGGGTTTCCCATTGTGGGGCAGCCCTACGCTGTCGGGAAACCCCCAGGCTGTTGGCAAAACAGAGCATCCCAGTGGCGGATAATCCAGTCCTTGGTTTTTGACATCAATTTCAATCTGTGAAAGATAGAAACTGGGGAAATGAGAAATCCACAGGTAGGCAAGGCAAAGGAGGTCTAGTTGGAGATATTAAGGAGTGTTTGCCTCAAGTTAAAAAGGAAACCTATGATAGTGGAGGAGGTGCAAAATAGTGTACAAACTGATCAGAGGTTTGTGGATAAGCAGGTGCCATATCTTATTGCAGCTTGTATCTGTGGGGGTAAGGTTCACTCATGTGTACAGGGTGGAGTAGCTAAGGAGATTAAAACCTTAAGGGATACAGACACAAATTAATCTTTAATGGTGAGAGGTAAGAAGATATGTCATTCGGAAAAATATTGCCAAAAAAGGTGGTAATATGTGGATTAGTGATGAAAGAAGTAGTCTGCCACTATGTAGGGTAAGGTTAGAGAATCTGGTGAAAAATAGTGACATGGTGGTAGGAGTAATACTGCAATTACTTTTCTCAGGGGTACAATTTCTCCTGGGTAATGATATAGCTGGATCACAGGTGGGGGTGGCACCTACTTTGGTTGAAAAGCCAGTGGAAAGTCAAACTGAGGTGTTGCAAGAAGCATATCCTGGGCTGTTTGCTGGTAAAGCCACAGGTTGAGACAGTTGGAGGAGAACTCAAGGAGTACAAATAGGGAACCTGAGGTTCAGTTATCAGAAACACTATTTCACCAGATGGCTAATAAAGAACAAGAGCAGGTGGTGGATGAAGTAGATATCTTTAGTTCAAGAAAGTTGGTAAAATTGCAGCAGAAAGATTCAGAGATAAAGCAGTTGTACCAGAAAGCATATACAGAAATAGAATGTATGCATACCAGAGTGTTATTACATTAGAAATAATGTATTAATGAGAAAGCGGACACCTTTATATATTGTAGAAATTCATCAAGTGGTATTACCAGTCGGTTACAAAAAGGAAGTTTTGCAGGTAGCACATAGGGTTCCAGTAGGGGGTCATTTTGGAGTAAGGAAAACTCAAGCAAAAATACAAAATTTTTTTATTGGCCTGGACTGCATAAGGATGTAACTGAATTTTGCCAGGCACGTCATACATGTTGAGTAATAGGAAAACCTCAAGCAGCAATCAAACCAGCACCCTTAATACCTATTCCAACATTTGAGGAACCTTTACTAGTGTACTAATTGATTGTGTGGAACCCCCGCCTAAAAGGAAAAGTGAGGATCAGTATTTGTTAACTATAATGGATGTGTCTATTAGATTTACGGAGGCCATTCCATTCAGAAATATTACAGCTAAAAGGGTTGTGGAGGAGTAATATATTTTACAAGATATGGTCCACCAAAAGAAATCAAATCAGATCAATTATCCAAAGAATATCAAACTTATTCTGGGGAGTTATGGATAGCTTAAGAATAAAGTAATTTACACCAACTGCGTAACATCCAGAGTCACAGGGAGCATTAGAAAGGTGGCATCAAACTTTGAAGATCATGTTGAGGATCTACAGTCAGGATTATCCAGAGGATTGGGATAAAGGAATTCCATTTGTACTATTTGCCATTAGGGATGCACCTAATGCATCAACTAAATTCAGTCCATTCAAATTGATTTTTGGTCAGGAGGTAAGAGGACCACTTAAACTGATCAAAGGGAAATTGGTGAGTCAGCTATCGGAGACAAGATTGTTGGACTATGTGTCACAATTAGGGAGATATTAACTAGGGCTGCTGAGTTGGCTAGAAAGTTTTTTAAATTGCCACATGTGATGAAAAGAGAGGTGGATAAAAAATCAAAAATTCATAGTTTTGTTAGTGGGGACACAGTGGTAGGTGGACCATTAAAAGGAAGATTTATTGAGCCTTATCACATTGAAAGGAAATTTAGTGAGGTGAATTATTTGATAAGAACACCAAATAGATTAAAATCTCACAGAATGTGTCATGTTAACATGCTCAAAAGGTATTTTGATAGGGAAGGAAAGAAGGAAAATTTGTTAGTCATTGTAACTCAGGAAGAAGAGATGAATACAGGTGATTCTGAATTTGACATTCCTCATATTAGATTGGACAATGAGGAAGTGATAAGAAATTGGGATAAATTACTGATTACCTTCCGGAGGAAAATCAAAGTGACCTGAAAGAGCTATTACAATCAAGTAGTGTTATATTTGGGGACAAATTAGGAAGTACAAAAGTAATTATACATGATGTAGATGTAGGGAATGCTACCTCAATTAAGCAACATCCATGAAGGCTCAATCCACTAACGTAGGCACAGGTAGAAAAGGAGATTGAAAGCATGCTTAAGAATGATATGATTGAAGTGGGGCTGGTTTAGCATAGTGGGCTAAACAGCTGGCTTGTAATGCAGAACAATGCCAGCAGCGCGGGTTCAATTCCCGTACTGGCCTCCCTGAACAGGCGCCGGAATGTGGCACCTAGGGGCTTTTCACAGTAACTTCACTGAAGCCTATTTGTGACAATAAGTGATTATTATTATTAAGTGAGTTGCAGTGACTGGACCTCACCTAGTGTGATGGTACCAAAACCAGATGGAACTCAACAATTGTGTGTGGATTATAGAAAAGTCAATGCAGTTATGAAGTCAGATTTGTATCCTATTCCTTGTTTGGAAGATTTTGGGACAATTTTATTACCGAACTTGACTTACTTAAAGGATACTGGCACTTACCTTTATCAGACAGGGCGAAGGAAGTTTCAGCTATTGTTTCGCCAAATGATCTCTATCAGTTTAAAGTTAAACTGATAGGAATTGTTTGGAATGAAGAATGTGCGAGCAACATTCCAATATTAACCAATAAGTTCAGTTCTGGATTAAACAATTGTGCTGTGTACATTGACAATCTGGTTGTATTCAGTCAAATGTGGCAGGAGCATTTGGAACATTTAAAGGAATTGTTTGATCGACTGCAGGAGGCTGGTTGGTGGTAAACTTGGCTAAAAGTGAATTTTCAAAAGCTCAAATTACATTCTTAGGTAATACAGTTGGACATAGTCAGATGGCCCCAGAGAATGTGAAAACAAAAGCTATGAGTGAGTTCCCAATATCGTCAACAAGAAGAGAAGTTCTGAGATTTCTGTGCATGAGTGGTTTCTACCAGAAATTCAGGCCAAATTGTAGCAATGTGGATGGTCCACTGACTGAACTTCTCAAAAAAAGAAATTTCACTGGATGTCAGAATGTCAGGAGACATTTTGACAATCTGAAAACTGCTAACCACCACATCACCAGCATTGGCAACACAGAATTTTGCCAAGCAATTTAAAGTGGCAGTTGATGGGAAATGAAATGAAAATGAAAATCGCTTATTGCCATGTGTAGCTTCAATGACGTTACTGTGAAAAGCCCCTAGTCGCCACATTCCGGCGCCTGTTCGGGGAGGCTGGTACTGGAATTGAACCGTGCTGCTGGCCTGCCTTGGTCTGCTTTAAAAGCCAGTGATTTAGCCCAGTATGGGCGTTGGTGCTGTTATGTTACCAGAAAATGACAAAAGGATAGAAAGTTCTGTTGGCTATTTCACTTGGAAACAAAATATTCATCAAAATAAATATTTGACTATCAAAAAGAAAACATTGAGTTTGGTGTTGCCGTTGCAACATTTTGACATTTATGTTGTTAACAATTCATCAGAGACAATTGTATGTACACACCTGGCTTTGAAAGCAGACCAAGGTAGGCCAGCAGCACGGTTCAATTCCCGTACCAGCCTCCCCGTACCAGGCACCGGAATATGGCGACTAGGGGCTTTTCACAGTAAGTTCATTTGAACCCTACTTGTGACAATAAGTGATTTTCATTTCGCAATCCATGAAGGATTTTGGAAATGATCAAAGATCAAAATGCAAGACTGTTTACATGGAGTGTATTGCCACAAGAATCTAACTTTAAAATTATACATGTAGGAGGAAGGGAAAATGTGATTGCAGATGCCTTATCTTGACTTTGAAATGTGAGAAGACAGGAACATTCAAAGGTGGAAAAGACTGAAATGGACTATTCTCAGGTATAAATTTGCATTCCTAAATATAATATAATATTTATCTTTTAGAATATTAGTGGTGCTTAGTAATGAGTAATGATTAAAGTTAAAAGGCTTTGGAAAATGAGGTCACCTTTTCAAATTGCTGGTTCATTTCTTAAGGGGGGGAGGTGTGATGAATATAGGAATTTCATATAGATATTGTATTACATGTATCTGGTGCAATAATGGTTAAAATCCTGGGTTAATGTGTTTAAGTTTCTACTGCAATAATTTTTTTTTTAAACCCTGGTTTAAAAGACAGGTAAACACTGTTACTACAGAATGGTAAATAAAGCATCCTAAAAATAAGACCATCATTCATCCCAACCATGTAGTGTTTACCAAAATAGGGCTAATGGAATTTTGTTTATAGAACGAAGATTCCCTGGGGTTTAAATAATTGAGAGGTTGTAGTTAACCTTCGTAATATTGCCATAGCTTAGTTAGTAGAATAGAGATGATGTAGTTAATAGAGAGGAGGCAGAAGCTGAAGCAATCAGGTGTTGAGTTTCAGTTTAGATTTTGCTGTGAATCAAACAGGGGCTTTTGCCAAATGGTAGAAAGTTAAACAGGAGTTTGAAACAGGCAAGAATCTGGAGGCTGTTTCCTGAAGGATCTCGCTCTCTCAAAGCAGTTTCTCCAAGACATCACTACACAGCAAGCATTTCTGTGTTGGCTAATTGTATTTAAAAGTAGATTTTGACCTAAGGTGATCTTTGCTAGATTGGAGACAAAAAGATAGTACTTAGAAGTTGAAGTGTTTCATTTTATTTTTGAACATTTTTTTCCCCGGTAATTGTAAGCTATTTCTTGTATGATATTAAAATTAGTTTCATATTGTGTTAATAATAATGTTCCATATCCCTATTCGTGCGTGGAGTCACTACTGGAGTGAGCAATCCTTTCCTCACAGTCCGACAAATTAAAATAGCATTTTGGGATTTCTGTCCGGCATCCTAGCAAATGTTGGGGTCTGGTCTGGGATCATAATAGGCATGAGAGATGAAGGAGAGATAGGAGGCTTCACACTAATCTATAGAACGGTGAACGGAAGCGGCGCTTCTAATCTGCCCTCCTCAGCGTACCGCCTCCATTTCCCCCCTACTTCAGGAAGTGCGACCTAGAATCCAGTCCTCTTCAATATGAAAATAAGTGCATGGCCATTCAGGAGGCAAGATTGTAATGTCAGAAAATGGCCCGACTCCCAACTTCCTCCTCAAAGGGAAAACCCCAGCCCAGTGTTTTTTTTGTTACAAGAAGGTCAAATAAATCTTGATATAGTTAGGTAAGGCCACTCCTTCAATAATAGTTGCAGTTTTGGTTTTGTTACTTAAGAAAGTATTGTTTGCCTTAGAGGGGGTGCTTCTGGGCCTGCTGAGTGCATGTACCCGATGGATGATTAAAACAGGACACGGAGTCACAGTACTCCAATAAGTTGTGAGCTATTTAAGACTTAGATTAGGAAAACTCAAGGGGTTGTAAATCTTTGAAATTCCCTACTCCTGAGAGCTGTGGTTGTTTAGTCATTGAATATATTCAACACAAAGGTTACTAGATTATTGGGTGCTCTGGGATACATGGATAATGTAGGAAGGTAGATTAAAGTAGAAGATTGGTTATATTATTGAATGGTGGAACAGGCTCGAAGGGCCAAACGGCACACTCCTATTCCTATTTCTTATGTCCTTGTGTTCTTTGTAGCTTTAAGTCTATTTAAATGTTTAGTGAACACCAAATCACAAATACTAGACACTAAATTTAAAATACTAACAAGTTAATTCCCTAACCCGAAAATAAGTATTTATCCTAGGCCCAACCATCTTTAGATGCTTCATCAATGACCTCCCTTCCATCATAAGGTCAGAAGTGGGAATGTTTGCAGATGACTGCACAATATTCAGCGACATTCGCAACTCCTCAGATAGCAAAGTAGTCCATGTCAGACCTGGACAATATCCAGGCTTGGGCGGGCAAGTGGCAAGTTACATTCGGGCCACACGTGCCAGGCAATGACCATCTCCTACAAGAGAGGATCTAACCACTGCCCCTTGACATTCATTACCATCACTGAATCCCCCACAATCAACATCCTGGGAGGTTACCATTGATCAGAAACTGAACTGGACTAGCTATATTAATACTGTGGCTACCAGGTCAGCTCAAAGGCTAGGAATCCTACAGCGAGTAACTCACCTCCTGACCCTCAAAACCTGTCCACCATCTACATGGCACAATTCAGGAGTATAATGGAATACTCTCCACTTTCCTGAATGAGTTCAGCTCAAACAACACTCAAGAGCTCAACACCATCCAGGACAAAGCAGTCTGCTTGATTGCTCGTCCTTCCACAAACATTCAAACTCTCTATCACTGACGAACAGTGGCAATCATGTGTACCATTTACATGATGCAATGCAGTAACTCACCAAGGTTCCTTCGACAACACCTTCCAAACCCATGACCACTACTATCTAGAAGAGCAAGAGCAGCAGATACCTGGGAACCCCACCACCTGGAAGTTCCCCACCTAGTCACTCGCCACCCTGACTTGTAAATATATCGCCACGCCTTCACTGTCGCTGGGGTAATATCCTGGAACTCCCTCCGTAACAGCACAGTGGGTGTACCTACACCTCAAGGACTGCAGCGGTTCGAGAAGCCAACTCACCACCACCTTCTGAAGGGCAACTAGGGATGGGCAATAAATGCTGGCCTAACCAGAGATTGCCCACATCCTGCAAAATGAATAAAAAATAAATAAAATAACTACCCAGGACACTCCATACATTATGCTGCTTATGGTGTTGCCTTTTGAGTCGATTTTGTATGTTTGTTGTTTGCCACTCTGCTTCTTCCAATATGATCTGCTGCAGCCAGCTCCTGCACACTTTTCAATTCTGCCTCCAGATTACACAAACCACAAAAGTGTCAAAGCAAAATGTAACACCTCATTCCCCCTGTGTACACAATTACAACTCTCAATCAAATTCTAAACTTTTCACAATTCATCGCAACATCGCAATCTCTATTTCTGCTCAGTCTCAGCTCCATGATTAAACAGCAGGCAGAACACTGAGAGGACTTCAAGCCCTAGAAGTTTGATTGTGTTACCTGCTCCCAGGTTCCTGCCTGTGCGCTGTATTTAAGAAGTACGGAAGGGCAGTTGAGAATGGGAACTCAGCGAAGGAACAGTGGTACAATTCCAAATCTTAGCTCACACTGAGATTGGAAACTTGATGCAAGATCACAGATACAAAAAGCACCCTGGCTCCCTTTCCCAGTCTTGGCATCTTGTCACATGTGGTTGTTACGTTTATCTCAGAGATGTGGCAAATTAATACTGACTCCTCGATAATGAGCACAGATCACCCTGTCCAGCCATCAGGTACCAGCCAGTCCCGAACTTAACCTTTAAGAACCCTTTTTAATTTTGTATGTTAAATCTCAAATATTACATCTAGCAATGCAATAAATCCAATTATTTCACAAGTTTAATAGAATATCCAGAGCAGGTCCCCAAGAGTTATCGATAGATATAGATCAGTCCCAGATAAATTAGGTAACTTCTTGCAGTCTTCTTTTAATTAAACAGGATCAATGCTGTCAGGTTTGGATTCAAAGATTGTCCAAGTCTTTTGAGATTCATTGCATTCATTCATGTCCTACGAGTCTGCTTTGGACCCATGACATCTTCTGGCATTGACTGGCAACACAAGTAGGCTGCCGTCAGGGTTTTGTCAGAATTATATTCCATCCACAGACGCAAAAGAGATAGCACTGCTTAACTTGCAAGAAACGGTTAGAATGAGGAAGTTGTAAATTTCTCACAAGGAAACCCTAACATTCAAACGATTACTTTTCTTTTCAGTACATTAGAAGTAAATGTTTAGGTCAAAAATAAAAGGAATTGGTTAATAATCTTAATGGTAAAACAGTTTTGGACATAAGCAGCAATATTCTGCAAATTTGAATAGTTATTATGTCTTATAATCCTCGCACATGCATGAGACTTTAGAGTGAGGTCGCTTTTACATTCTTTTACAATCCATGTGTCTTTTGCACAGTATTTAAATGAGTGTGAATGGATTAAGATACTATAAGAGTGTTCTGAAAGGTCTCCAACAAACACCCCCAGAAGTTCGTAAAACTCTTTTATAAAGTAGCCAAAGAGCACTGTGAGGTTTTGTTACCATAGTGACAGCTCATAAATCATCACTTATTGTCTGCTATTATAAATGTGACAGGTTCACACTGTCATAAAGCTCCACACACTTTCTATTAATTTTAAGGTGTTTCCATACATCATTTGTTTTCCAAAAGAAACGTCTTGACAACCACTGAACACTTAAGCTTGTTACCAGGTACTGGGCTTTTCATTAGGCAATCTTTCTTCCCCAACCCACTTCTCCTTGCTATTTGGCATTTTGCATTATTGAGTAGTTTATCAGTTCAATTTCTAAGTACTTTTCTTAACTTTCGAAAGGCATAATATGCTCAGCATAGCAGAAAATATAAGGGCATACCAGTTGCTATGGTGATTTAAACAGATCAATTTTCTGTCATAACTCTAAAGGAGATAGTCTCCTGTGGTTTTAAGTACTAATTACCAATGCAGAATGCTTGCTAACATGTTCAGCTTGCAGTACAAAGTTGTGCATGGCTAATTCATGAGCTGAAACAGTTTTGAGTATTGGTACAGAATGAGTAATGTCTTTGACATCTGTGCAGTCCTTAAGGGTTGTTTTCATATTCTTTCATGCTTCCTTGGCTTCAGTTTGTCCTATATCTTGCAACCCAAAACTTTGCAGAAAATCTCCAAAAAACAAATTTAGGCTGGAGAATTATATTTATACGAATTGCAACGCAGACACATTTCATTTCAAACGTGAAACATGTTTACTTCAGCTTTTGGTGCTAACATATGGTTCATCACTGGTGTTCAGTTCTGTTCATTCCATTTCTTTTGTCCTGCCACACACTAGTCCTTTTCAGGGATTGATATTCAACTTTGTTCCCAGCGCTTTTTTTTAAGTTATCCATGAATCTTTTCACAGTGCATCCGTCTGATAAAGCACAGAGTAACAGCTTGTTTGGAAACAATTTACACAGTGGAAAAGGGGTAACACAAACTTAGATCCAATCGGTTTTCAAAACTGAACACTCGCTCCTTTTCTTTCTGATAAAACGTTATGTTTCAGTCAGCAGCTGCATCTGATCCCAGAATTTTTGAGTTTTCTTGAGTTAATGAACAGCTTTGAGAGAATATTGAATACGTATTTAACCACAATCTCTACTCATGGTTTTTTGTTAGTGCCAATCCCAGCAGTATTTTACCATTATTATGTTTATATTTCATAATCGTGCAATAGAAATGTTAAAAAAAACACAAATATTGAAAATGTGCTGCATGAAATTATTAACTAGGTTAGTAAAACACATTTGTTATAAATACAATGTCACCTTTACTGTTCTTTCTGTTTATATACCCTCCAGGCAAAACAATACATCTTTCATTATATCATAATTTCTGAAAGTTCATTCAACTGAAGCTGACAAACTGCATGATCATTAAACAATTGCCCATACTCTCCAAAGGACAAGGATATGTTGGCACTGATCTGGGTTACTAGTATGCTCCATAGCAACTGCAAGAGTACTCAAAGAACACATTGGGAGTAAGACCAGTGATGGGAAGGGTGTCCACTCCACCTGTCTGAAGCAGTCAACATGAGTGAGGCTGACCAATTTGCCAGATAATTTGTGAGCAGTCAGCACCAATCATGCTCCTTTTGGCCAAGAAGAATGGTCATCTGGAGGGTTAGTTGAGAGGGCAAAATGAGGAGTTGTTGGTGAAGTTGTATGTAACAAATTTTTAGTAGAGTGCAATTTACCAATACAAATTTTCTGGAGGAGTTTATCAGTCCGTGAAACCCCAGCAGATTTGGCCACACCTCCAGTTCATCTCCAAACCTTTGAACTGCTTGGAAGGTCGATTCAGCTACGGATTGATTTTGTGCCCACTTCATTGCTGGTATGCATGGTGGCCATTATCCTCCACTGACGGAAGGAACAACAGGTGCCAACAACAACTTTGACATTATTTTTCTTTCCTGTCCAACAGAGTCAAAACTGAAAGATATTATAATGGAAACATGTGACTGGAAATAACATGTTTATCTGTGCAAGGCACTTTCATTTTTTAAATGATAGGCAATGCTTGAGCAATGGGTTAAAGTCTGAATACAGGTTGAATAGAAGTCTGTGCCCAATATTTCCCAGACAACAGGTTTACTTGGCCCAAGGATGGGGAAGGAGGAGTTATGATGGGGACCTTAAATGTTGCCCAGCTTGTTTCTTAATCAGCCAAACAATAATAAGTTAAGAGAAGATTATACATCTAATTGACTTCTCTTTTTTAAAAATTTGTAGTTCCCAATTACTTTTTTCCAAGTAGCAATTTAGCATGACCAATCCATCTACCCTGCACATCTTTGGGTTATGGGGATGAGACCCATGCAGGCAGGGGAGAATGTGCAAACTTCACACAGACAGTAACCCGGGGACAGGATCAAACCAGGTCCTCGGCGGTATGAGGCAGCACCGCTAACCCCAGTGCCACCGTGATGGCCTCTTCTTAATACTCTTAACTGAAGAAGAGAGCACAAGCTATTTTAAGGAATGGCGTTGGGGTAAGGGGTTGAAGATAGGGTGAAAATTTATCCAAAATCGAAGAGCCGATGTTCTCCTGAGGAGCCTTCAGTTAACTGGGCCAAATTTTCACCTGGCTGTAGAGGTGGGGCTGGAGGTGGAGGAGCCTGTAAATTCCCCGCTACTCTTGCCAAGGTCCCACATTTGGGCAATTTTCACGGAGGCACCTTTGGGAGTAGACCTGTTAAAGATAGTCAATTAGGCCGATTAAAGGAACTAGAAAGGCCACCCTGCAAACACCAACTGGGATTTTCCAGTTGACATGAGGCCTGCTCCCCTCCCACATTGAGGCTGAAACACGACAGAGGGATGCCTGTAACAGACCAGGTGGTCAGCGCTCCATCCTGATTGAAACTACCCACCTCCCTCACAACAACATATATGTAGGGCCACAGTTGTGGTTGCTAGATGTGGTGGAAAGGTTGCCCCTCCACAATTACACACTAACTTCTATGGCTTCTTTGCTTTTAAAAAAATTATAGAAGGTTATCAGAGAATGCGTCCATCTTGAGGTGTTCTCTTTTTCTCCACTTACGCAGCAGCTCCCTTCTGTGATGTTGGGTCTGCTGATCTTTCAGTGCTAGAAGGCCTCCTATTGGTTCTCCAACCTCGGGAGCCCACCACCATCCTTGATTGGACCGAGATCCTTGAGGCACTCACTTAATTGGTCACATCCTCAAACATTGCTTGCCCAAAATTCATTCTGGCATCGGAATCAGGACCCTGGAACAAAGATTCAGCCCATTGGTTCAACCTTATTAATACAATATTCCTAGTTAAATTGTTGGAAACTTGAAAGAATCATACAGGAGGCCATTCGACCCATTCTGCCTGTGCCAGGTCTGAAGGAGCCATCCAATTCTGGCCTTTTCAAATTTCTCCAGAGTTGAAAAAGATTGAAGTTGAAAAAGATTAAGTTGAAAAGTGGCTGGAAGAAAATCATCATTTGTTAAATGTGTTAATTTTAGTTGCATTAGAGTAATGATCTTATGGGATGTGAGTATATGTTAGGTTTACTGTAAAAATAGAGGTGAAATAGGTTTGAATCTCAGCCGTAATGCAGTAATCTATGTTCTTTTGATCAGGATTATTTATGTTGAATCTGTTTGTAAATTATATTTATTATTTTCAGCTTTGCTGGTGAAAACCTGGTATCACCATATCCTGACTAAACGGAACAAATAAGTTACAGTAGTTTGTGCTTCCCTGACATAATAATTAATACATAAATACAGTCAAGGAAACAAATTAACACTCTTCCTTTTTAAGTTTGTTGCTGTCATTGATTTAGCCCCATGAGACAAGAAGTTCTTGGCTTATGCTAAGTATGTTATGCTGCATCTGGCAGTGTTACTATTTCCAGTGAAATGCCACATAAAGCAGAATTTAATCACAATGTAGCTTTCTAATTACCCCACAGTTTCAGCAAGCATACTTTGAAGCAGATTGGATTGCTTATTAATATTGGTGGAAGTTCATTTTTTATTGTTTTATGACCCACGTTTTAGTAAATTTACACAACCCTCTGCAATCTAGAGGAAGCACAGCTTGTTACAGGATGAGACTATGCATTTTGAGTTTCCTATTTCCCTACAATATTTCTTTGGATAATGCACCAATCTGAAGGTTTGTGCCAACCCCTCTCACTCTTCACTCCACCACCCTTTACCCACACCCCACCCCCCCCCCCCCCCCCCCCACCATCACCACCACACACACAAAGATAGAAACTGCTTAATCAATATGATTTAGCTCACTCCTCCACAAAGCAAATTGCACCATTATCCGCAGGCAATAATATGCTGCATCGGGATTCAGTGAAAAAGTCAGATGACCTGAAACTTCTGCCTACTATGACATCATTGGAAAGGGGGAAATTGGGTAGGGTTTATATCTGGCAGCCCATTTACTACCGCCTGTTTACCATACCCATCCAGCTGAGCTCCACCCTGCAGGTATGACATAGAATCCCTGCAGTGCAGAAGCAGGCCATTTGGCCTATCGTCTCTGCACCGACCCTCCGAAAGAGCACCCCATTCAGGCCCAACCTCCTGCTCTATCCCTCTAATCTCACCAAACCTGCACAACTTTGGACACAAAGGGGCAATTATAGTTTCGCAATCCACCTAGCCTGCACATTTTTTGGATTGGGGGAGGAAACCCACGCAGATGTATCTCAGCTGCAAGACTTTCGCATGATGCAGATTGTTCAATGAGAGAAAGGGGACGGGATGTCCGAGCCTCCGCGCCAAAATCGCAATCGGGCGCTGACGCCAAAAACTGGTGAACCATTGGCAGAGCCCCCCCCCCCCCCCCCCCCCCCCCCCCACAATTCACGACAACTGGCCGAATTCCCGACGGTGTGGTTCTAGCCACGTTTTGCCTATCGGGAACGGTCGGCGGCAGCTGCGGACTCAGTCCCTGGTGGGGGCAGGGGGATCCTTCACCGGTGGGGTGGGGGGGGGAGGCCTCAGGGATGGCCAGGCTAGCGATCGGGGGCCACTGATCCACGGGTGGGCGTGATCCCGCGGGGACCAATATTGTCGGGGCCACTCCGCGTTGTGAGTCCGCCAAAGGCCGCCGCCATGCGCATGAACCAGAGCCCTGTATCGGCAGGCAGAGCTGCGTGGAGTATTCCGGGTGCCTGCTAGCCCCCTTCAGGTAGGAGAATCATTCTGGACTTTCTTCAAGAAAATCCAGAGTGAAATGCCCGCATTTTGACGCTGAAGTGGGGACATAGCCCCATTATTGGAGAATCCCACCCAGGCTTTGCCATAAAAGTAAGTAAACTGTGTGTATAAGCGAACACACTGATCGAAGATATATACGTACATGCTTTTACTGTTACATCCTCTCCTGCTGGCTATCTACTATAGCTCCAAATAATAGCACCAACTTCACCAGATCCAAAAAAAACAAGCTGGCTCCACGTTTTAACTGGGTGAGAAAGATGGTAGAGCTTTTGGTGTTGTGGCCTTAATGGGTGTATTTTCTTTCAGTCACTATCTGTGTCAGTAGTATTACACAGGAACCTATATTACCCTTGTGCCTTTCCCCCCACTCACAATCCTAACTTTAGGGAAACATAACCAAAGGTTAAAGAGTTTTCGGGTTTTTAACATGGTTCATCTGAAGCACTGTGTGAGGGTCAGACGGGACAACGAAAGGAAAAACTAACAATGCATGACTAATTTAAGGAATAGCCTTCATTCTGAAAGATGGAACAAGTACCAGGAAGCAAATGGGAAGTTTCAGATTTGCCTTTGGTGACTGGATTAACATTTGGATATTTTGCTAATTCAGATTTAACAAGAATCAAGTTAATATATATTTGCTTTTACAATACTGTAGAAGATCTAATGATCCAGGGTTTAAGCACTTTTAAATATATTTTTATTTATACAGATACAATTTCTTCTATTATAGGACTTTCCCCCATCCTGAACACTCACCTCTATAACCTTGAGATCCCGTGTGTCTACCCAGTCAACCTGAGCTGAGAGGTGTGCTCACTGGTGTGTTGTTGCATGGTAAAGGAAGTGTCACTCCATCCACTATTGTTTCCCCCAAAGCGTCTCAATCATCGGGCGGGTTCTGGATTTACAAAGATCCTCATATTTCTTACCAGCACTTCTGAGTTAAAATTATTCTCACCAATGCCATCCCAATCTCTCTGTGTGTCTCTGAAGAAAAGATCTAAACCATTCATTTTATACAACTCTGTGGCAAATCTGCCATGGGTCCTCCAGCACACACCATGCTTCATGAATTTTAATCTCCCCTAATATACAGGTATCATCACTGAGCTATAAATCACTGGGATGATAGAAAATCAATAACTGAGCAATTCCATCTACACATTTGACATGGAAAGAATTCTTACAGGACATTGGCAAGTGATTGAGAGAAGTTGGTTATGGTGGTCAAAAATTAGCCTGCATAGTATGCAAGTAAGTGAAATGTTTGCAGCCTTACAAAAGGCACTCAGGGCATTACAGAAAGCATATGTAGCAAAAAAAGGTTGAAGTTTAAAATAGTTATCTCTTGTGTACCTGTAATGTTTTTTGTGCTGACGGAGTTGCCTATTTTTAAAAAGGAAAGTACCAGCAATTCTTGGAAAACAATCGATCATTTTTGTCATGTCCAACATGGTCTATTTTCTATATCATAAATGGCTCAAGAGGTAGTTTTTACCCTCCAGTCTTCCCAAGATCAGGATTATTTGATCAGTGCACTTATTTGAAATGAAGGGCTAGAGTTAGCCATGTCGCATTCAGCTACAGCCACCAGAAAGCTACCCAGAATAATTGGGAGCTATAGCATAGCATGGCCCGTTATTCCCCAGTTAATATTAGTGCTGGCTCAATTTCAAAGCATATCACTTGACAGCCCTTGCTCCAGGCTGTACCCCTGTCAAATTTTCTACAAAAGAGCCTGCTCTGGGACACTTCACAGCTCTACCGTTAATCAACAAAAATTATGCAGCAAAGAAAGTAGAAGGCTCTCCATGCGACCCTGGGGACACAGAAAGAGGGAACGACCAGTGCACTTCCAAATGCTGCTGTAACTTCCAAATGAAGCATGAGCACTCCAGGGACTCAGAATTGGGTCTGACAGTCTGTTACCACAGGTGCACCATCTTTACAAGTGGTAGCTCTGTGACTACATGACTTCCAGCTGTTGTGATCTTCTATCAGTCAGCATTAACCCATACTGTATCTCTTCTGTGGTCTGTCAAGTTACAGCATTCCTAAAATGTAAAGGCTTACTCCAAAAGAAAAAAAATGAATCTCTGTCACATGAGATCAGTCACAAAAGGTTTTCCAGTGTTCCCAAATTAGCTGTCATTTATTCCAGTTGCACTTTTCTCCATTCATATAAAACTCAATATTCAATACTGTGAACAGATTTCAACTGCTGCTTATACATAACAGATGAACACCAATAAATACCTGTACTGCATCCGGGTGATTATTTGTGAATATAATCATTTAAGTAAACAGAATTAAAATATTAAAGCTTTTTTAAGCTAAGTTCTCTATTTCCATAAAGGAACAACGCTGGAATGATACAATAGCCTCATCTGGACCTCTGTTTCTCACTCATATAGGATAAAGAATTTATATCCATTTGATTGCTAACTCTTATATTATAAATGGTGAGGCAAAGATCTCCTGTTCAGCTTGTTTCCATCCATATTCATGTCAATCATGGTATCTTATTTCAATGCAGAGATTCCTGGCAAATTTGGTATTTAATGTTGCCTAGAGTCAAGGTGTTATGGTTGTTAATAAAGCGCTATGTGACTACTAGATGTTGATGTTGGAAGCCAGAACAAGGATTTTATTTATATAGTGCATTTAAGGCAATACAAAATCCCAAGGTTATTCATGTAGATAAAACCTGAGGATGAAATTAACCTGAATTACTCAGATTTTTACTGATATGGTTATACAGCCAAACAAACACAGCCATTGTTAAACAGAGCATCATGTATCCTGGGCACAAACCAAAGAAAAATAGGTCATGTTAGTTCAAAGATCAGAAGTGGATGAGGGCTAAAAATAGACCCACTGGTTGGCATGGCAGTTCCCTGGCTGCATCCTGTCCGCAGGCCATTATGGGTGGGGAGTTGGCAGGGATACCCACCCAAAGGCAGCAGGTAGCCGACACGGCTCATTAAGGGCCACTTTAGGCCAATTAATTTTCCAGTCGGCCTCCAGGCTTCTGTAGGTGACAGGGCCAGTTTCAATGCCTGGAGGTAATTTCCCAGCAGCAGACAAGGGGGGGTCAGTGCTCCAGGCAGGCCGAAAGGCCCACCCTGCCTGGCTGGGTACTGCTGAAATTCTTAGAGCTCCCGGTCCACCCCCACAATGTTGGCCTCGCTGTAAAAACCCTTTTTTAAAATTTAAACTCCAACAAAAGTTGGAGAGGACACCCCATTTTGACACTCTCCCTTATTTACCGACCATCAAAGTTTGCTGCTCCTTTCGAGCTGATGGCCCTCCTGCCATCCTTAATTGGATGGCGAGAACATCTTCGGCCATTGGAAAAAAAATCACAATATACGACTGTTTCCCACACAGTGTGGGCTTCTGATCCACATTTCAGCTTGACAGCTGAGTTCAGAAGCCCACAAGGAAAATTATTCCCACAAGAGTCATCTCAGCAGAGAGAGAAGCCATTTGGCCCATCGATTTCATGTCTGCTCTCCAAAAAGCATTCCAACCAGCCCTACCGCCCCACTCTATTCCCCCTAGCCCTGCATGAACATTTCCCTCAATGTCCATTCAAGTTACTTTTGAAATCTTTCGTCTCCACTTCCACCACCCTCATACGCAGAAAGTTCCAGGTTATACCACTTGGTGCTTCATCATATTGCTCCCTGTATCGTTTCCTCAAAACTTCAAATCTTTGTCTCCTGGTCCTTGTACCATCAGCTAATGGGAGCAATATTTCTTTGGCTACCTTATTTAAACCTGCCATAATCTTGTATACCTCTATCAAATCTCCCCTCAATCTCCTTTGCTCCAAGGAAAATGCTCACAGCTTCTCCAACCTAACCTTGTACTTGAACTCCCCCATCCCTGGAACCATTTTTGTAAATTTCTTCTGCACCCTCTCAAGGACCCTCACATCCTTCCTAAATCATGGTGACCAGAACAAGATGTGATACTTCAGTTTTGGTCAATCAAAGCTTGATAAAGGTTCAGCATATCTTCCCTGCTTTTGCACTCAATGACACTATTTATAAAGCCCATGATCCCACATGCTTTGCTAATTGCTCTCATATGTTCTGCTGCCTTCAAAGATCAAGGCACATGAAGCCCTAGGTTCTCGCTCATTCTTTCAAATTGTGCCATTGAGTCTGTATTGCCTCTTCCTCTCTCTTCTCCAAAAATGAATCACCTGGCACTTAGCTCTATCAAATTCTGTCACTTATCTGCTCAATCTGCTAGCTAATGTTATCCTGCTGTAGTCAAATTGGTGACCCTTGCTGTTTGCTACTCCTCCAAGTTTGGAAGCATCTGCAAATTTTGCAATATTGCTCTGTAATATATCAAAAAATGTATTGGTCGGACTTCCGGTGAACGGTCGCACATTAGTTGGCTCCTGCTTGAGGATTTGATTTTTCGCCCTTTCTGCCCGTTTAACGGGTGCTGTTCAGGTGAAAAAGTATAGTTGGAGTTTGGGTTCCTCCACTGGAGGTTATAACACGAAGAACAAATCAAGTAACGGAATCTTGTCTGACTCAGAAGGCTCTCGTGTCGCAGGAAGGGAGAAAATGATGGAGGCCTCTGTGTCATTGCTGCCTTCTAAGGGGACTACTGAGAGGCTGATAGAAATCCTGGTGGAGGAGTTCAGGAAACAGAGACAGGCAGTCACGGATAATCTGGCAAAGGTGATTGAGCCCATTCATACAGCTCAGGACAGAGTGGAACGGTAGCTTTGGTACAGAGCTCGACAATTTGGAAGGTGGAGGAGACTGTGATGGATTATAGTGATCAGATCGCCTCCTTGGATGCAGAGGTGGCGATCTTGGTGGAGGAGCACAAGACATTGAAAGCCAAGGTTGACGACTTGGAGAATCGCTCAAGATATCAAAATTTGACGATCGTTGGGCTGCTAGAGGGCATAGAAGTTCTGAATGCTACGGCCTATGCAGTGAAGATGTTTGGGAAGCTGGCGGAGGAGGGGGTCTTCACAAATGCTCGAGAATGTAGATGGGACGGATATCCTATCAGAATCTATCAGGAGATTGGGAAAGAACTAGCAAAAAAGGCATGCGGGGTTCATAAAGGCCAAGGCGGCTCTTAATAAGAGCAAAGAGCGGTTTGGAGTTGTGTACCCGCTCGTCTGCGGGTTACATTCAGAGACAGGGGCCAACACTTTGATACGCCAGAGGAGGCGAGTTATTTTATAAAGAAACACGGACTGGGGCAAGAGTGAATGAAGTTGTTGGTTACACCCGAGTGTTGTTTTTTTTGTTCCTTTCTCTCTTTTTTTCTCAGGTCTCTGTTATTTCCTTGTCTTTTATCCAGGGTATTGGTTTTGTGTTTATTCTTGTATTGTTGGAAACTGTTGGAAATATTGGGGGGGGGGGGGGGGGGGGGGCGGTGAGGATGGATTTGCAGAATGTTCTTTATTAAACTTGGGTTCGGATAGGGAGGCTGTTTGCTGATTTATTATGTGTATAACTTGGATTTTCCCCCAGGTGGAGGTCACCCTGTCAGCAGATGTGCTAGTTAACGGGAGCGAAGTGAGGGAGAGAGCCGAGGCTGGTTACCTGGGGTGGGGAGGGGGGGGGGGGGGGGGGGGGGTTCATTAAGGTAACGAGCCTAGGGTGGTTGGATATTCTATGTTTGGGATGGGGGAGGGGAGGGTGGTGGTTGGTGGGAGTGTGTTTGTTTGGTGATTGGTGTTATGTTCTGTATTGTGGCTGTAGTACAGATGCACTCAGAACATCTAGTTCTTTGACTAGTAAGATAGTTTTATTAACAAGCTGAACACATGGAAAGATAACTAACGAGCTATGATACAAACCGTAATAAAGTAAGCAAATTCAGTGAATTCTCCTGGAGCTACTTCTAGTCCGACTGTCGTCCAGTATTACTTATCTCAACTGCTCAATCTCTAGAGTCACATGGTGGATCTCTATCACCACCTGCTGGTCGGAGGCCATACCGATAATTATATACATTGATAGATAACTATATACAATGATGTGCACATGCATATCACCACAATCAGAAGGTATGGGGCAGGGAGAGGGTGAGAGGGAAGAGTTAGTTGGAGAGGGGCAGATTGCTGACAATGAAGGTTTCTTCTTTGATGTACTGGTTTGAGGGTGGTGGTGGCAGCCATCTTGGGTGGGCCTGGACCCGATGCGAGGCCCTGTTGGATCTCCTTGCGGGTGGGATATGGTTGATCATATTGGACCGGGGTGGGGGGGGGGGGGGGGGGGGGGGAGAGAGTCCCCATTCAAGCTGGCTACATGGAATATGAGGGGGGTTAAATGGGCCAGTTAAAAGATCCCAGGTGTTTGTCCATCTAAAGTGTTTGAAGGTGGAAGTGGTTTTCTTGCAGGAAACATATCTGAGAGTTCACAATCAAAGAAGTTTGCGGAAGCGGTGGGTGAGTATTCCAATCGAGTTTTGATGCAAGGACGAGGGTGACCATGGTGCTGTTCAATAGGAGGGCGGCCTTTTCGGTGGCTAATATTTTGGGGGAAGATACGTAATAGGGAGTGGGGTGTTGGCAGACGCTCCAGTGGCCTTGTTGACCGGGATGATACGGACTTTATCAAGAGGGTGCTAGCAGCCATCCCTGACCTTGTCACGCATCAGTTAATCTGGGGTGGGGGGGGTTAGAATTTAATTGCATAGTAGACCCCAGACTAGATAGCCCCAAGTAAGACATTGTGGCTGACAAAGGAGCTGCGGGTTTTTATGAAACAGATCCGGGGGGGGGGGGGGGGGGGGGGGGGCCTTAATTTTTCAGAAAAAGGTTTCTTTCTTTTCACATGTACATCGGGTATACTCCAGCATCACGGTAACATTGTGGATAGCACAATTGCTTCACAGCTCCAGGGTCCCAGGTTCGATTCCGGCTTGGGACACTGTCTATGCGGAGTCTGCACATCCTCCCTGTGTGTGCGTGGGTGCTAAGGTTTCCCCCCACAGTCCAAAGACATGCAGGTTAGGTGTATTGGCCATGATAAATTGCCCATAGTGTCCAAAATTGCCCTTAGTGTTGGGTGGGGTTACGGGGATAGGGTGGATGTGTTGACCTTGGGTAGGGTGCTCTTTCCAAGAACCGGTGCAGACTCGATGGGCCGAATGGCCTCCTTCTGCACTGTGAATTCTATGATAACCCTCTATGATAGATTTCTTTGCAGCAGGTACGTCGTTGTTCCCCAGGGTTGTGGAATCGGGGAATTCGGCGATTCCACAGATCAATATATGTTTGGAGATGGGCTGCGCTCAGCGACCCACATGGAGGTTGGATACGCTGTTGCTCACAGAAAAGGGTTTGTGAGGGGATAGCTATTGGAACCCATGTCTAGTTTAATTAGAGTGTGACGGTCTCACCTTCCACATTCTGGGAAGTATTAAAGGTGGCCGTCAGGGGGAGTTAATCTTAATTAAAGCTCATAGAGATAAGTCTGGTAGGGCAGAGAGGCAGAGGTTGGTGGGCACAATCCTTGAGGTGGATCATCAATACTGTGCTGCCTCTCTGTTAGCAGAGAAGAAGAATATTCAGATTGAGTTTGAGTTGGTGCTGACGGAGAAGGGGATGAGCCAGCTTCGTTGTGCAAGAGAAGTGTTTTATGAGTATGGGAAGAAGGCCAGCCGGTTATTGGCTCACCAGTTGAGGCAGCCTCTCAGTAGATAGTTCAGGTTAAGGACTCGGGGGGGAGCGTTGGTTTCCGCTCCAGAGTAGATCAATGGGCCCTTTAACCGGGGACTATAAAGATCTGAGCTTAGAACATAGAACATAGAACAGTACAGCACAGAACAGGCCCTTCGGCCCTCAATGTTGTGCCGAGCCATGATCACCCTACTCAAACCCACGTATCCACCCTATACCCGTAACCCAACAACCCCCCCCTTAACCTTACTTTTATTAGGACACTACGGAGGAAGTCTATTGAGGCATTTATGATTTTATGATAATAAAAAATACAAATACAAATGTAAACATGGTTTAGTGCATAACACCCCCCCTAACCAACAACCATACCCAGCCAACATGGCTTATACACACAAGTGCCCAATCCCTCCATCTCCTCTCGCTGATCTCCTAACCTAAACTAAACTCAATTTTTAAAATAAATTTAGGGTACCAGATTTAATTTTTTCCAATTAAGGGGCAATTTAGCGTGGCCAATCCACCTACCCTGCACATCTTTGGGTTGTGGGGGCGAAACCCATGCGAACACGGGGAGAATGTGCAAACTCCACACGGCTAGGATGGAACCTGGGACCTCGGTGCCGTGAGGCAGCAGAGCTAACCCACAGCGCCACCGTGCTGCCCGACTAAACTCAATTAAACTAACTCCTCCTACCCCCCAACTTTCCCTAAACCCCCCCCCCCCCCCCCCCCCCCCCCCCCGCCTCCTATTGTATCTTCTAACAGTTTAGTTTTCCCCGAAGAAGTCGATAAACGGCTGCCTCCTCCGGACGAACCCTAACATTGATCCTCTCAGAGTGAACTTAAACTTCTCAAGCCTGCGTAAATACGGGAAAGATGGGTCTGGGTTTTAGAGATACTTTTAGACAAATTGTGTAAATATGTTTGACCTTTATGTTATAAATTGAAATTTTCAGATTAAAACATATTTCTAAAAATATATTGGTCCCAGCACGGACCCTTGAGTAACACCACTGCTACCAAACCCCAGTCTAAAATACAGCCATTTATCACAACATCTTAATCCCGTTTTTTTATTCAAGTTAGCTCTGACCATTCTATTGTATGAACCTCAACTTTGTTACCAGCGTATACATGATACATTGTCAAAGGCTTTTTTTAATCCACCTTGACGACATCCATTGCTTTCCCTTCATCAACCTTCTCTGCTACTTCATTAGAAAATTCAATTCCATTCGTCAAGCACGATCTGCCTTTTACAAATTCATGCTCTCCTTAATTAGCTCAAACCACTGCAAGTATCTGTTGATTTTGTCCTTGATTATATCTAAAAACTTATTCCCCAATTGCTGTTAAACTCACTGGCCTTATTATATTCGTTATTATCAGTGTCCTTACACCCTTTCTTGAATCAGGATGTCACATTTGCCAATCTAATCCTCTGGTGCCTTCCCCTTCCCAAGGGAATATTGGAAGATTATGGCAAGCCCTTCCATTATCTCCACTCCCACTTCCTTTACCAACCTGCGACGCAAGCCATCCAGACCAAGAGGCTCATTGACTCAAACCATAGACAACCTTTCCAGGCATCCCTGCCTATCAATTTCCATCTCCGTTTCATCTTACATTTTATCAGCGCCTTCTTCATTAGAAAACACCCATACAAAATACTCATTAAGTATTCTAGCCTTATGCCTCTAAGCTTCTAACACCCTGTTTGTCTCTAATAGAACCCATTCTGTCTCTTACTAATGGTTTACCATTTACATGCTGGCAGATTATTTTTGGGTTGCCTTTTATGTTTATGTTCATTGTATTTCCATATTCTCACTTCCACTCTCACTTATTGTATTTGGCTTAGTTCTTGCTTGAAGAATTGACCTGTGATACATATTTTTTTAAATAAATGAATTCCCATTCTGGTCTCCATAAAACTCAAAACGGATTTCAACTTGTCCCCTGTAATACTCGCGATTGTGAATTGCCATATTTGAAGTGGGTTATATTTTTGGAAGCATGTACATTGGGGTAAATTGAAGAGACCTGACTCAGAATTAATCTGTATGCAGCTACTGTACCATATAATTACAAGAAGAGATGTTTTATGATCAATAAATGTGTTGCGCATTTTATTGTTAGGTAATAATGTGCAGGCTATGTAATGCATTGCAAATACAAAGATGAGCACTCTGCACATGCTGATTTGGTCAGTAAAGTGGAACTTCCAGTTATGTAGATTGATGGCTGCTTTGCATTGTTAAATATGCTGTGGTGGCTGCTGCATTCTGGTATTCATATTAAACAAAATGTAATACCTCTAGTACATCTAAGTGTGGAATTCTCCCAAGCTTCTGCTGGCAAAGGTTCAATGGTGGGCAGAGGGCGAAATTCAGTGGAAGGGCAAAAAATCAGTATGAATTTACAGCAAGATCTTCCTTTGGTGCTCCCTATGGCAGATCAGGAAACCTGTTGGAGGCTGGTGTGAGATTCATTTGCATCCAACTAATGAGATGCAGAGACCTGGCCACCCGCGCCCAGATCACCACAGCAGTTGGTGGGCAGGGCATCAGCAGGTGGAACTTCCAGATTCAGAGTCCTGGAGGGAGTCCATCTTCCAGCCTCAGAATGTTCCTATTGGCCCAACTTTGTTCTCAGGAGATCCGTCTTCCGGTCTCAGAGTGCTCCCAAGATCCATTTTCAATTTCAGGATGTCCAACCTTTTTCTTCAATTGTGCGTCAGTGATATTGGGGGCATTTTCAATATGGCGCCCAGATAGGATGGTAGACTATGCTTCATCAGGCTTGCCCTACCATGGAATGTGGTGCAAAATACCCAGTTGCATAATTAATGAGGTGCCGGACCCGGCACCCTGGTAGTGGCACCTGGGCACTCTGGCTGTGCCACCTGGGTGCCCAGACTGCACTGCTAGCTTGCCAAGGGCACTGCCAGGGTGCCAGGCTGGTTGCGCCAGGGTGCTGGGGTGGCCTTTTGCCCATGACGGGGATCACGCTGGCGGTGTTCTGCCCTTATGAGGTGGGTTGCAGAGGGCTCGAGGACCCCCTGAGTAAGTTGAGACATTGGGGGGACTCTGGAGACCGCGGTGGGGGGGGGGGGGCGGGGTCAGAGATCGGGGCTCAATTTTCCTGCACTGCCCATTTAATAGCGGGCTCCTTCTCGGAGTTTGTTTCATTTCCGTTAAATCGCGCCATATGTTATCAAGGGATGTGGGACAAAGGTGAGAAATGGAGCTGTGGAGAAGGCAACCATGATCTAACTGAATAGCAGAATAGTCTCAAGAGCTGATATTGTACATGTTTACCTGTGATCCCAGTCCCCACCATTCTATTAAAATATTTTAAGTCTGGTCAAAGTCAACCATGACATTATAGTTGGAAAAAGCTACCCATAATCTCATCAAGATGCAGGAAATGGAACAAATATGCAATGCATAAAGTGCTTTACTCTGTTCTTGGCTGTAACATAGCGAATTTGAAGGGTTTGATGTTGACCGAGAATTAAAATAAATTCAGCTCCATTACCCATCACTGGCACCTCGTACATTTTTAGGGAACAAAGAGTGGGCTGGATCCTCTGGTTCCCGTGCAATGTGTTACTCGGCGGCACGCTATTCGCTGATGCCGCAATTCTATCCTCCCACCGCTTACCAATGGGATTTTCCATTGAATCCACCCCAAGTCTCTGAGAAACCCACTGGCAGGGGTGAGCTGACAGTGGGAAAAGTGAATCCTGACGACCAGAGAATTTCATCCATTATCTGTGCAGCTGACAATTGGAGATTTGTGCCCACGAAGAACCGACCCTTCCAGGTAGCAAAGAATGGAAGCACTATTCCCGCCAGTGGGGACCAGAATTAAAACTAGGCCACAAAAAGTGAATGGGCAAGGTGCTAACCCCACTGCACCAAACCACCCAGCTACTCCAGAGAACTTATTAATGTGAGAGTCAGACTGAAGCAGCAGTCCTGATCCTTGATAGGCAGAGTAAGAAGTCTTACAACATCAGGTTAAAGTCCAACAGGTTTGTTTCAAACACTAGCTTTCGGAGCGCAGCTCCTTCCTCAGGTGAGGAAGGAGCAGTGCTCCGAAAGCTAGTGTTTGAAACAAACCTGTTGGACTTTAACCTGGTGTTGTAAGACTTCTTATTGTGCTCACCCCAGTCCAACGCCGGCATCTCCACATCTTGATAGGCAGGTTTACCTAACACATACTTGCAGGAAATTTTAAATCTGAAATACAAAGCTGCCAAAAGAGGGAAGAAAAGTAAGAATATGCTCTAAAAATATACAATTTAAATAATGCAAGGCACTTCTGTGATATATTTCAGAATAATAAACATAATGATGTTGTCCCATACTCCATGTTCGTATATTAAGCTGCTTGGGATGAGTTCAAATGTAACAGATGTGATTGCTGCAGAATTATCTTTTCCCAAGAGGCTGGCAGTTTTAAGCACAGGCTGCTCACCGTCTTCTCAGTATTCTCCACCACTCTCGCTCACTGCAGCATCCTGCCCTTGTGCTACTGCTTCATGCTACAGCAAATGCTTCAGAGTGTAGACTGGGACTTCCAGAGAAGTGTGCTTCAGGTAATGGGCTTCAGCAAAATTGACAGGTTTGTGGTGCTGCCAGATTTCACTGACCGGGTGAATGGTTGCACAGAACATTGAATTCATCCATTGTGAAGTGACTGTACAGATGCTTCCAATACAGATTGCTGGTCACCCAGTTGGGTTTCCCACCAACAGCAGGGAGGGTGTCAGTTGAGGTGGTTTACTCTCATGATACAGGCGCTTTCTCCTCCTCCAACCAGGTTCCTCAAAGCCCCTAGGTTTTCAGGCATGGCTACAGTTGCACAGCCACAGGCCCAGTTTCTAAGGCAAGATTTCACACCCTGCCACCCGATACCAGAAACTTGTGGTTACACATATCAGGAAAAGATGCACAAGCTGGGTCTCTTTTCTCTTGACAAAAGAAGGCTGAGGTGTGACCTAATTGAGGTCTTTGAAATTACAAAAGATTTTGATAACATAAAAAATATATTTTTATGCCTATTTTTTTTTAATGGTATGTTCACATTGCTGGCTAGGCCAGCATTTGCTGCCCATCCATAATTGCCCTTGAACTGAGGGTAGTAAGTGTCAACCACATTTCACATGTAGGCCAGGCCAGGTAAGTGTGGCAGATTTCCTTCTCTAAAGGATATTAGTAAATCAGGTGGAATTATGTAACAAATTAATGATAGTTGTCATGGTCACCATCATTGAGGATAACGTTTAAATAATTGAATATAAATCCACCAGGTGGGATTAGAACCCATTTTCCCTGAGCATTAAGCTGGACCTCTGAATTATTAGCCTAGTGCCGTCAACTTCCTGAACTCCACCCTTTCACATTACAATGAAAGTGCTACTGAGGTTGAATAAAACACCTGATCATGAAGATTATAGGTTACTGATGTAACCTGTCCCATTATCGTACCTTAACCTTATCACAAAGTATCCATTGTGGAGGCTAAATACACAGGATTACACCAATCAGAATGTTTGATTTTTTGCTGGTATAGTTAAATTAAGCAATAATGAATGTAACATTCTATTTGCTCGACATCAGAATAACTTTGATGTTTCCAATCTTTCCAAACTGTATTCATTGTGCAAAAACGCACATGATGTCGCATTATGGCTATTCAGCCACAACATGATGATCTTTCCATTACAGTTTAATTTTGATCATCATTCAAACTTTGTTTTCATAACTGAATATTTGGTGGTTTATATAGCACCTTCCCATCCTCCTCGTGACTGAATCTAACTGATCAACTACAAAAAAACAAAGAACAAAGAAAATTACAGCACAGGAACAGGCCCTTCGGCCCTCCCAGCCTGCACCGATCCAGATCCTTTATCTAAACCTGTCGCCTATTTTCCAAGGATCTACTTCCCTCTGTTCCCCGCCCGTTCATATATCTGTCCAGATGCATCTTAAATGATGCTATGGTGCCCGCCTCTACCACCTCCGCTGGCAAAGCGTTCCAGGCACCCACCATCCTCTGCGTAAAACACTTTCCACACACACCTCCCTTAAACTTTCCCCCTCTCACCTTGAAATTGTGACTCCTTGTAATTGGCACCCCCACTCTTGGAAAAAGCTTGTTGCTATCCACCCTGTCCATACCTCTCAAAATTTTGTAGACCTCAATCAGGTCCCCCCTCAACTTCCGTCTTTCCAACGAAAACAATCCTAATCTACTCAATCTTTCTTCATAGTTAGCACCCTCCATGCCATGCAACATCCTGGTGAACCTCCTCTGCACCCTCTCTAAAGCATCCACATCCTTCTGGTAATGTGGCGACCAGAACTGCACGCAGTATTCCAAATGTGGCCTAGCATTCAACAGTTAAAGAAAATGTCCCAGAGAAACATATCTTTAAACAATAAGTTGTAGACTTTCAATAATAATTACGAAAAAGATTAGTATTACCCAAAAGTTAGTAAGTCACCTTATCCCAATAGAATGCAGAATCCACATAGAAAGTTGTTGAAAAAAGCAATGGAAGAAACAGTAGAAGTGTCCAGTGGTGCTGAAAGACTGGAGCATTGCCAATGTTGTTGTATTTAGGAAAGGGAGAATGTAAACCAGGAAACTAAGAGTCAGTCAGCCTAACTTTGGTGGCGGGGAAGCTATTGGAAACCATTATCAGAGGCAAAATAAACTTTCATTTTGAAAGCCATGGGTTAATTAAGGAGAGCCAGCATAGATTTGTTAAAGGCAGAATTGGGTCAGCTAACTTGACTGAATTCTTTGATGGGGTAAGGGAGAAGGTTGATCAAGTTAGTATGGTGGATGGTGTATATTTGGACTTTTTGAAGGTATTTGACGAACAACCAGATAGGGATCTTGTTAAGAGGCTAGAAAACCATGGAATTAAGGGAAAGGTGGTGCCACAGATATGGAATTGACTCAGTGACAGGAAGCAAAGGATGTGATGGGTGGATTCTTTCAGACTGGGAGACTCGCCAGTACAGGAAGAGATCAGGTACCATTTTTAAATGGTGCCCCCATCTCTAGACCCCCCCCACTGCAGCCTCTGGACCTAGCCCCCAAAGGTCCAAGGAGGTTATCGAGCCCCCTGAACCCTCGCTCATAAGGGCGTGGAGCCAGATCCCAAATGGGCATAATGCCACCTGGGCACCTTAGCACTTCCAGCCTGGCACCCTGGCAGTATCTCTTCCAGCCTGGCATGTCACCTGCGCACCCAGGCAGTGTCAGGGCATCACCCAGATGTGCCCAGGTGGCATCATGAGTGCCAAGGTACAACACTGCCCAGAGCCCAGCCACCCAGGGGCCCACGATCACCAAGAGGCGCCCAAATGTCGATACGCCTGGTTCACATTTGTGGAAACCACAAAACGGCGCTCTCTTGGCAGCTCTGAGGCAAGGTCATTAGGTCCCGGGCGCTGGGTAGATCCGGTGTAGACACTTGAATGTGAAAATGTGTCCTGACCACAACAGATAGCGACACCTCATGAGATGAAGTTGGATCCCATGAGGCGTGACGAGGCCAGTAAATTTCGCGAAAGACCTCTTGCGAGATTTACCCACCTCATTACGTCCTGAGTCGGACGTGGCAAGGACGATAGATTGCGCCCCTTCTCTTCTTTATTGCAGTCATATTATGGTATTAATGATAGTTGTTTGTAACACAGTATCCTGGCTGCCACCTGTTCAGTTATGAGTGATTTTAAAGTAAAATACTCATAGATGTCATAAATTTTGAATTTATATTTTGGAATAGGTTGGAATATAACATTTTAATTATTGTCGGTACAAGTTGAGTGAGTAAGAATAGCATGTTCTTTTGTATTTGAAATTATCTGTGACTTATCATTTAACTCTCATGTCAATTATTTGTCCAGGGTCTGGTTGCTTGAAGATAAAACTAGGCATGGCAGTAGGGTTAATTGGATGCATATTAGAAAGAGTCAAAAGATTAACCTAATGTAAATTGTGTTTATGTACACTTGGAAATTGCCCCTTCCCCCACAATTGTCAAGTCTGCAGGCCCGTTTGAGCAATATCTCAATTGATATCTTCAACTACTTTCAACTATGGGTGGCACGATGGTACAGTGGTTAGCACTGCTGTCTCACAGCTCCAGGGACCTGGGTTCAATTCCGGCCTCAGGTGACCGTCTGTGTGGAGTTTGCACTTTCTCCCCATGTCTGCGTGGGTTTCCACCGGTTTCCTTGCACAGTCCAAAGACGTGCAGGTTCAGTGGATTGGCCAAGCTAAATTACCCCTTAGTGTCCAAAAGATTAAGTGGGGTTACTGGGATAGAGTGGAAACGTGGGCATAAGTAAAGTGCTCTTTCCAAGGGCCGGTGCAGACTCGATAGGCCGAATGGCTTCCTTCTGCACTGTAGGAATTCTATACAGTAAATCTGAACACATTGTCCCTCTAATATAGTCGCTTGTTTAGCTGGTTCAACTTCAGCTGGGGCAGCACGGTGGAGCAGTGAGTAGCACTGCTGCCTCACGGCGCCGAGTTCCCAGGTAGAATCCCGGCTCTGGGTCACTGTCCGTGTGGAGTTTGCACATTCTCCCCGTGTCTGCGTGGGGATCGCCCCCACAACCCAAAGATGTGCAGGCTGGGATGATTGGCCACGCTAAATTGCCCCTTAATTGGAAAAAATGAATTGGGTAATCTAAATTATTTTTACAACTATCAACTTCAGGTGAACTGAATTTATTATGTCAAGTACTGTGTAATTACTGCCTCCCAATTGTAGGCTTAGAGTCACCAATATAAATCCAAAGCAGATTTCAGTCAGAATAAGCAAAATGCACTTTTTATTGCTGACAATATAGTAGTATAATTCAACCATCAACTAAATTATTGCATCTGCACCTCCTGAATGAGTTGGACAGTCTGGGAACATAAATAAGCATAATGCCAAACCGTTGCAGGGAATGCTGCATTGGTGGAATATTGGGCTTCAGGTGAGGTGTTAAACAAAGGTAATAATGACCTGTTTTTCAGGAGGAGGATGTTAATTCAAAGAGAAACGGGGCACTTTCCTCGTGATCAGTGAACAGTTTCCTTCAAGCAACACAATCAGAAACAGATTCACTGATTTTTCAGAAACAGGTTCACAGATTTAAACTGCATTTTGTGAGGATTTTGCTCCATTCAAATTTACTGTTGCTGTTTCCTACAAAACAGTGATTGCACTTCACTGCATGTATAGAAAGCACCTAGAGTCATTTCCAAAAGGAAACATGTAAATGCTAATCTTTCAACAGATTTCGATGAAGTGATGTATTGTATACAACTATCAAACCCAGTGTTGGAAAAATAATCAATTGTTTTGCAAAATCCCAAATGCATTTATGTGGGACACCTCGAGCTTGCACATTTCTTCTCCCTAATTGCGTGGGGATAATCTTATAATAATCTTCGGGATTATTATAGGCTCACACCAGCATTCTTTGATGAGGTCACAAGCCAGCCTATTTTTGTATTGTTTGGTAAAAGTTGGCTACATTGCAGGATTGTTGGTGATGCCTGGTGGAAATTCTAGCCAGAATAATGGACCAAGAATTTTAACACTCTTTCATCAACTCAGTTTGAGGTTCCACAATCCATGTCTGCTGCCTTCCTACAGTTTGAATGGCAGTTTGGTACACAGTTTGTATGTAGCCTATGGCTCAACAAGTATATGTGCTGGGTCAATTATATCTAAGCTTGCAATTCTCCAGATTCACAGTTCTGAATGCTTAAGAGACCTTGAAACATTAGGAAAATGTGAAGCTCTGATTGTCATTGCGTTGGTTGAAACACAGGCAGAAATGCCAGAGATGGCTGCATTTCTGAAAAAGAAACAGACCTTCCAATTCAGCCAAACTACAGTCAGAAAATGAAGCCTTAAAGTTATTGTTAGGCTGTAAAGGTAATAAAATGACTAAACATTAGGGTTTGTCCACATCAGGATGGACATTTCATGACTCTGCATCAACGGCTTACTTCCAGACATTCTATCTCTTCCTTTGCAGTATATTCATAACCGTTGGTAGGAAGGATACAGCTTTGCAATACAAGTCTTGGAGCATAGCCAACTTTGACTGTTTGTGATATAATAAAGGTGACCACATCTTCACATCTTGCTCTTGCACACCCCAATTCAACAGTCCTGTTTAAGTAATCTGACCTTGCCAAAGGATCGTGAGGAAGTTGTGGATCTCGGGATAAAGACATCATTCAGCTGCATTGTGATGAAAACCCTTTCTCCTCCTCTTGCTTTAGTTCAGTGGTCTCTTTACTACCTTAAAATTATCAAAAGCTTTCAAACTACACTAAGTTTAAAACACTTACATACGTGTATTTAAGGGTTAATAATTCTGACAAATGGATGAATGTTTTGCATGAAATTACTGATTTTAGTTTTGACAATCACAAATTTGCTTAGTATTAATATGTCAACAATCTAATTGAAGCAGCAACCAGGAATTTCATAGAAACACATGAACCATTTGGTTACAAATGCTGCCGGAGCCTGACCCATACACAGATTATTCACCCAAAATTCTTTCAACCCCTGGGAATATGTTGGTAACCAAAACAAGATTGTGCCAAGGATAGTTATTGTGACGCCCTCCAATGTATTTGCATGCAGGAAATTTGAGACAATTGTGAGATTCCATTGGAACCTCAAAATGAACAAGTACAGATCAGTGGCAGTGAAAAGGTTTCCAGAACTAAAAACAACAAAGATTTTACCCTTTCTGTAAAGTTTATTAGATTACATAAAATAATTTTGTTTTCATTAGAAATTCAGAATTTTAAAGCCATGCCTCAAAGAGGGTGGGTCTGGAAAAGTTATTTGTGGAGAATCAGGAGAATAGTCATAAATGTTGCTGCCTGGATTGCAAACTGGGCATCCATAGAAAAGTCATTATATTTCATTTGTTAGTTTATGGAATATGTTGCCAATTTGGCCTGTGAAATCGGATCAATTTCTTTAAGCCCAGTTTGCAAAACACCACAAACTATTAGTACAATTGTAGCACTGTGAGAGTAAAGCAGAATTAGTCAAAGTATTAAAGTCTGATCTGGGCAGATCCCTGCTTCAATGGACTGAAGCCAATGTGAAATGTTAATGACATCGCCAGAAAAGAACGTGCATTTGAATCTAAAGTCAAGAGACAGATTGAACAGAATTTTCTTGATCATGCTGTCCTATACTTAATGGTTTTATGTTTCTTGACTTCTATTACAACTTAGTGTGATCATGGGCAGGATTTACTGATCATCCCGCCACGTGGTTTTTGGCAGTGGAGGTGACCCACCAGCGGGATCTACCAATCCCGCTGTTGTCAATAGGATTTTCCGGTGACGGCACCCCTCATCGCTGGGAAACCTGTACGTCAGTGTGGGACCAGAATTTGCCACCAGCGTGAATAGCCAATAAATCCCTAGTAGTGTACCTTCTGACAGATCTGTGGTTGTTATTTCTCATCCTTGCTTTTACATCCCTCCATGGCCTCACCCCTTCCTACCTGTGTCATCTCCTCCAGCATCACAACCCTCTGTGACATTTGAGCTCATCTAATTCTGGCCTCTTGGACATCCCCAATTGTAATTGCTCCTCCAATAGTGGCCACACCTTCAGCTGCCTTGCTCACAAACTCTGAAATTCCCTCCCAAAACACAGCTTTAAGATACTCACTAAATCCTAACTCTTTGACCAAAAATATCAGGCCACTTATCTCCTTATATGGCTTAGTGTCATATTTTGTTTGATAAAGCAACTGAAGCAGCACGGTGGCGCGGTGATTAGCATTGCTGCCTACGGCGCTGAGGACCTGGGTTCAATCGTGGCCCCTGGTCACTGTCTGTGTGGAGGTTGCACATTCTCTCCGTGTCTGTGTGGGTTTAATCCCCACAACCAAAAGATGTGCAGGTTAGGTGGATTGGCCACGCTAAATTGCCCCTTAATTAGAAAAAAAATAATTGGGTACTCTAAATAAATAAATAACAGATAAAGCTCCTGAGAGGCATGATTTAATATTTTTAAAATGCTTTATGAGTACAAGCTATTGTTGTTAACTACATAATCCATGGTCTGTTGTACAGTATATATGCCTTTCATCACATCAATTGAATTCAATAACACATTTAATGTCAGGTTCAGGATTCACAGTGACTGTCAAAAACATTTGATTACTCCATGCACTTATTGGAGTTCCTAGTTTCTTTTTAAAACATCAATTTAGAGTACCCAAGTCTTTTATTTTCTAATTGAGGGGCAATTTAGCTTGGGCAATCTATCTACCATGCACTTGGTTTGTGGGGTGAGACCCACACAAACATGGGGAGAATGTGCAAACTCCACACGGTCAGTGACCCGATGCCGTTATCGAACCCTCGGCGCTGTGAGGCAACAGTGCTAACCACTGCACCACCATGCCACCCTGAGTTCCTAGATTCTAATTATACAATCAATAACAATTGTCCGGAATTCAGGGATTCAATGAAATTTAGTGCTTCATTATTTTAGATTTAGACTGTGTGAGGATCTTCACCTAATGAAAAATCCCTCAGGAAAAGCAGAGCAAAGACAAATGTTGTCTATCAGTTTGGCAGTAAACAGTGGCAGATTACTTTTAACATTAGATATAGTGTTCATCGTCTGTCCAATTACATTCTTTTCATAATTCGTGGCAACTTACCAAACCTTTAGGAATGTTTTTTTTCCCGCTTGTCAAGAATCAGGATAACTTGTTTCGAAAATCAAGGATTATTGGTCCCTTTAACAGAATTTTTAACCCTGCGCGCATGAATGCACTTTCCCTTGTCTTATAGAGTGCCCCCATGTGGTGCTTCTGAGTTATTTTCAATCATGGAAAGCAGGCAACTTAAATTTCTGTTAGAAACTGAACATAAGAAAATAGAAATAAGTAATGTGTAAAATAATCATATTTATAATATGGCTAGAATGAATATCCCATAACTGTGCAAGAAATAAACAATCATGAATGGCTACTGATTCTCAACGGAACGAAAGACAAGACAAAATGAGTAGAATATGTAATAGAACATAGAACATAGAACAGTACAGCACAGAACAGGCCCTTCGGCCCTCGATGTTGTGCCGAACAATGATCACCCCACTTAAACCCACGTAACCCGTATACCCATAACCCAACAATCCCCCCATTAACCTTACACTACGGGCAATTTAGCATGGCCAATCCACCTAACCCGCACATCTTTGGACTGTGGGAGGAAACCGGAGCACCCGGAGGAAACCCACGCACACACGGGGAGGACGTGCAGACTCCACACAGACAGTGACCCAGCCGGGAATATTTAATATGTTTTCCAATCTTCACGGAACATTATTGCACCAGGGAAACCTTTCTCTGATAAGAATGGAGCACGCATTCTACCAACAATTAGTGACAAGTTACTGAAAATTTGGCTTCCAATGGAATGGCAGAAAGGAATGAGAGGGCTAGATATCCTCTCCTGTCTCTGTGTCAAATTTTGACTATTTTCCTTATGTCTACATACCAGAAGATTCCCTGTTCTTATTTCCACAGACCACTTTAGACAGTGAAATGAGAAACAAAAGAGGTGGTGATAATTCTTGAGCCAATTGGACACCTCTTCGATGAAATGATGGAACTCAGACATCACCTTTGGAAGGAATTTAGGATGAAGTCTGACTACCGCATTGTTCTCATGCCAAGTGGAAGAATGTTTTGTGACTGACCTTATAGTTTACCCAGCCATCTATCTGGCACATGGAAGTTTTCCATGTCCCATGAAGACAAAGTAGGATGCAATAGTTTGCACAACAAGATTAAGAGAGGTCTAGTGCCTCTGTAAAGCACGTGACCCTCCCTTTCTGAAGGAAATTTGAAGTAATGAATTTGAGTTGAAAACAGTTTTCCAGTCAGCTCTTTCTAGATGATGAGATTCTCCTTGACACCAAATACATAACTTTTTCCACTTATTGATGTGTCTTCAAAGGAACAGGTAAGTCACTGGCGAGGGGCAGGTTTTGTAAGGGCAACGAAAAGTCCACACCGAGTAGATCGAAACAATGATAACATAGGAATTTGAGCACATAACCAATTATTTTCACTCAGCAAGCTTTCAACTGTAGGTCAAACCACATAAGAGTGTAAAACTACAGTGTCCTATCAAGAAATTCCCATTCCCACGTTCAACGAAGACACGGGGTGGAATTTTCCACTTTTTTAACACGAGTGCCGGGCTGAGGTGTAAAACCGGCGTTGGCTACGCAGCTGGTTTTCCTCACCATATTGTGTAGCACACTGTGCAGGAAAAATCTGCAGGCATGGCCCATGCCTTCATGCTGGCAGAGTGAGGCCTGAAAAAAACAAACAATGCTGAAAGGGCACCCCATTCTCCGATATGAAACAAAGAACTCTCCCTCCCCCATCAATGTACATGGAACCCCCCTCCCCCAACATGTACAAGGGGAACCCCACCCCCACCTTTGACATGTGAAACCAGCACATCCCAACGCACAATGGGAACCACCAACATGGATAAGGGAAACCACTGCCCAATGGAGATCCCCAGGGGGGCCCACCTTGGTACTGCTCTCAGAGAGCAGAGCCGGCACAGTGCCTGGGTGAAAGCGGGCAGGATCAGACCCGGGCATGTCCCTCTCCTCCCGGGGCTGTACATACTTGTGCCCCCCGGCATATTCCCTTCTCCTGGTTCATGTTTTGCAAAACCTGTTGTAAACCTTGCCGGCGTGATGTCACACCAGTGAGACGGAAGTTCCTAATGTGGGGGGGCGATACAGCACGGAGCCCCTTTCGTGAGATGTTGATCAATTGAAATGAGGTTCCCAACCTTTCCCAAGGGCAGCAATCTTGGTAAGTCACTGGCGAGGGGCAGGTTTTGTAAGGGCAACGAAAAGTCCACTCCGAGTAGATTGAAACAAAAACGTACTTTATTTAAAATAACTATTATATATAGCCCTAGTAGTTCCCTGCTGGGTCTTATCCAGTCGGTGCCTAACTGGGCAACTCTATTTATACATCTAGAGATTATTAATGGTCACCCGCCCCCTTATCAGGGGAACTCGTATTCTGCAAGATCCATGGGGTAGTTAATCATTCCTACCCAGTAAGGCCCGTGTGGGTTAGAACAGCAGAGAAGATCAGAAAACCCGTTTTCTGTCACTCGTGGGTCCAAAATCACAGCCACAGAGTCACTGTCAGGTGTGAAAGTAGGTATTATAAACAAGTGGTTGGATTTTTGCTCCAGTGTTCCCATCTCAGCACGGATGGGCAGCACAAGTGGATAGCACTGTGGCTTCACAGCGCCAGGGTCCCAGGCTCGATTCCCCGCTGGGTCACTGTCTGTGCGGTGTCTGCAAGTTCTCCCCGTGTCGGCGTGGGTTTCCTCCGGATGCTCCGGTTTCCTCCCACAGTCCAAAGACGTGCAGGTTAGGTGGATTGCCAATGATAAATTGCCCTTCATGACAAAAAAGGTTTGGAGGGGTTATTGGGTTACGGGGATAGGGTGGAAGTGAGGGCTTAAGTGGGTTGGTGCAGACTCGATGGGCCGAATGGCCTCTTTCTGCACTGCATGTTCTATCTTGACACTGGGCTGAAATCCGGTTCAGCGACCCAGAACTGCCAGTGGCAGGACCCTGGAAGCTATTTTCGATGAGGCAGCTAATTACATGATCGCCTCTAGGAGGCCCATCCAATTAAGGACAATGGGTGGGCCTAAAAATGCTGGAGTACCTATGGAAGGCCTTCCAGCACCACAAGCTCATTAACCCCATGATGTACCATCAATTGGACTCGAGTCGTGAAGAAGTTCCATATATCAGGCTTTAATCAACTAGTTGTGTGCCCGGCAGTCGACTTACAGAGAAAGGCTGACTGCCGGGTCCTACAGGTTCTTATACCCTGTCTCATAGGCGGGACTACTTGCCTCTCAGCCAATCGGTGAGCAGTCACATGACTAGCCGCAACCAATCAGCAGAGAGGCACATGACCGACCTGAGCCAATGGGCAGCGAGTGCTCTGCACCAATGGCAGATAGGTACCGTAAACCTCCTAGTCGTACCACCACACCCCATGATTAGGAACTGCTGATGAAGATAGAGACAGACTATTTAAAAAGTGGCCACAGCTGCCCACTGTTAGTGTGGAGGGGAAACACTCTACAGGGCGGGCTGTGGCCGCAGCTATGGCCATTTTGCAATCTTGACCCCAAAGGTGTGGGGGTCGGTTCCAAATGCTAGATGGGTAGCCATCACCGAATTTCCACCCCAACCAGCCAATAGGAACATAGGATTTAGGAGCAGTGTTAGGCCATTTGGCCCTTCCAGCCTCCTCCACGCATAGAATTCCTACTACTATCTTCCACCCTATCCCCGTAACCCCATCTAACCTTTTTTATCACCTTCTACCATTCGGCCCATCAAATCTGCACTGACCCTCTGAAAGAGCACCCAGGCCCACTCCTCCTCCCTATCACTGTAACCTCACCAAATGTGCACATCTTTGGACACTAAGGGGCAATTTAGCACAGCCAATCCACCTAACCTGCACATCTTTGGACTGTGGGAGGAAACTGGAGCACCCGGAAGAAACCCACGCAGACAAGGGGAGAAAGTGCAAACTCCAAACAGACAGTTACCCAAGGCCGGATTGAACCCGGGGCCTTGGAGCTGTGAGGCAGCAGTGCTAACCACTGTGCCATCATGCTGCCCCACTCCTTTACATCCTCCCGACATCTCTTCAGCATCTTACATACTTCAGTAAGATCACCCGTCATTCTTCTAAACTCCAGTGGAAGCAGGTCCAACCTGTTCAACCTTTCATCATAAGGTAAGCCCGTCATCCCAGGAATGATTTGAGTGAAACTTCTCTTTCAATAAAAACTAACATTCCATTGGCCTTCCGTTTTTTTTTTAAATTTGTTTTTATTCAATATTTTTCCAAAATTTTACAAACCACTACAGAAAGAAAACAACAAGAAACATAATAGTAATAATAAAGAAAACTTAGAAACCCAGCCATGTCACTAACCCAAGTCTCCACACTTGGGGATTTTGCATCCCTCCACATTCACAAGATCCGTCTCCGGGCTACCAAGGAGGCAAAGGCCAAGACTTCGGCCTCTTTTGACTCCTGCACTCCCGGATCTTCTGACACCCCAAATATCGCTTTCCCCAGCTCGGCTTCACCCGAGTGTCCAAGCCCTTGGACATAGCCTTTGCAAAGCTTCTCCAAAATTCTGTAAGTGCCGGGCATGCCCACAACATATGGACATGGTTTGCTGGGCTCCCTGAACACCTCACACACCTGTCCTCCACCCCAAAGAACTTGCTCATTCTCGCCACTGTCATATGCGCCCGGTGTACCACCTTAAACTGAACCAGGCTAAGCCTGGCACAAGATGAGGAGGAAGTGACCCTGCCCAGGGCGTCTGCTCACAGGCCCTCATCCAGCTCCTCACCCAGCTCCTCCTCCCACTTGCCCTTCAGCTCTTCCGAGGCCTCCTCTGTCTCCTGCAGCTCCTGGTATATGTCTGATATCTTTCCGTCCCCTGCCCACACGCCCGAGACACCCTGTCCTGTATCCTCTGAAATGAATGAAATGAAAATCGCTTATTGTCACGAGTAGGCTTCAATGAAGTTACTGTGAAAAGCCCCTAGTCGCCACATTCCGGCGCCTGTCCGGGGAGGCTGGTACGGGAATCGAACCATGCTGCTGGCCTGCTTGGTCTGCTTTATAAGCCAGCGATTTAGCTGAGAGAGCTAAACCAGCCCTCTGGGCCGGTAGCAGCAGAAATTCCCCCACCTGCTTCCTCACGAAAGCCTGCAGGTACCTAAAAGTATTCCCTGGGGACAACCCAAATTTCTCTTCTAGCGCCCACAGGCTAGCAAAAGTCCTGTCAATAAACAAGTGCCCCATTCATTTGATACCCTCTCTGTGCCAGCTTAGGTACCCACTGTCTATTCTACCTGGAACGAACCTGTGATTGTTCCGTAACGGGGTCCAAACTGAGGCCCCTATCTCCCCCCTGTGCCGTCTCCACTGACCCCAGATCCTCAATGTCGCCATCACCACCGGGGTCGTAGTGTAGCATGTCGGCGGGAGCAGCAGCGGTGCCGTTATCAATGCCCCCAAGCAAGTATCCCTGTCCATTTGCCTTCCTAATCATTTGCTGTAACCGTATACTAATTTCTTGTGATTCATGTGCCAGGACACTCAGATCCCACTGAACCACTGAGCTCTGCAATCTTTCCCCATTTAAGTAGCATACGGCTTTTCTATTCTTCTTGCCAAAGTGGACAAGTTCACATTTTCCCACGCTAAATGTCATCTGCCAAATTTTTGTCCACTCATTTAACCCATCTATATGCTTTTGCAAATTCACCTTCCTACCCATCTTTGTGTCATGGGCAAACTTAGTATCCGTTTATTGGGTCCCTTCATCCAAGTCATTAATATAAATTTGAAATAGTTGAGGCCCAAGAACTGATTCCTTTGGGTAAGAACCACTCATTCCTGGTGGGCAGCACGGTGGCATGGTGGTTAGCATAAATGCTTCACAGCTCCAGGGTCTCAGGTTCGGTTCCCGGCTGGGTCACTGTCTGTGCGGAGTCTGCACGTCCTCCCCGTGTTTGCGTGGGTTTCCTCCGGGTGCTCCGGTTTCCTCCCACAGTCCAAAGATGTGAGGGTTAGGTGGATTGGCCATGCTAAATTGCCCGTAGTGTCCTAAAAAGTAAGGTTAAGGGGGGGTTGTTGGGTTACGGGTATAGGGTGGATACGTGGGTTTGAGTAGGGTGATCATTGCTCGGCACAACATCAAGGGCCGAAGGGCCTGTTCTGTACTGTACTGTTCTATGTTCTATGTTCCCTCCATCAAGATCAAGAGAGAAACCCTAACATACATGGAACATTTCCCATACCTGGGCTCCCTGAACTCCCTGAACATAGTCTAAGGCTGACACCGATGCGGAGATCTAACATCATAGCCAATCCAAGGATGGCTCCTTCAGACACCTAAGAACAAGAGTCTTTGACGCTGTGACATCCATGATGATACCAGCTCAGAAACTTGGACTATGTACAGACGCCACCTCAAGGCCCTGGAGAGGTACCATCAATGCTATCTGAGATGGATTCTCCACATCAGCTGGGAGGACAGGCATATTAACATCAGTGACCTTGAAGGAGCCAAGAACACCAGTATCGAAGCCATGATCATCCAAAACCAGCTCCGCTGGGTCAGCCACATGTTTAGGATGTCAAAGTCCCGACTGCCAAAGCAAATCTTCTTTGCCCAGCTAAAGGAAGGCTTTCGAACAAGAGGAGGACAAAGGAAGAACTTCAAAGACACCCTGAAGGCTTACCTCAGGAAATTCAACATAGACTTCAATGCTTGGGGGACCCTTGCTCAGGAGAGACGTACTTGGAGGAACATCCAGATTGAAGTGACACAATTATTCAAGGACACCCGATGGCAAGAAGAGGCCTGAAGAAGGAGCCTGAGAAAGGAACACCAGTGATCTAGAGTCAACGGACTGATCCCAACTCCCGCACACACCTTCCAAGTATGAGGTCGAAAACACAATTCTAGAATCAGGCTTATCAGTCATGTAAGAACCCACAGAACCCATGACCAATAACACGAGAGTTTCTTCGGTGGAGAATCATACTCGCTAGCGAGTGATCGCTGATGAAGAAGATGCTCATGTTCTGTTTTTCCCTTTTTCATGGCCTCCACTAATTTTAAGAACATTCCCAATCCTCAGGCTTGTGATTGATTTTGCAGCATTGTACGCCTCTTCTTTTATACTAATACTGTCCTTAGCTTCTTGACTGAGCCACAGTTAAGTTTTTCCTACTGAATATTTGTTATTCAATGGAATGTATTTTTGTTGAACACTTTAAATGTTTCCCACTGTTCATTTAACTCTACACCTTTTGTCTATTTGCCCGATTAACCTTATCTAGTTCTCCCCTCATACCTATGTAATTGGCTTTAGGTTTAAGATTAGAGGAGGCGGTAGCACAGTGGTATTGTCACTGGACTAGTAACCCAAAGACCCTGTGTAATGCTCTGGGGACCCAGGTTCGGATCTCACCACAGCAGATGGTGAAATTCAAATTCAATTTTTAAAAATCTGACCAGAAAACCATTGATGACTGTCGTTAAAAACCCATCTGGTTCTCTAACGTCCTTTAGGAAGGAAATCTGCCATCCATACCCAATCTGGCCTACATAGGACTCCAGGCCCACAGAGATGTGGTTGACTCTTCCTACCCTTTGATATGGCCTAAGAGGTCACTCAGTTCAAGGGCAATTAGAGATGGGCAATATATCCTGGCCCAGCTAGCCATGTCCGCATCCCATGAATAAATTTTATAAAAAATCTTGTTTGCAATTGGAGTTTGGCATTGTCAAACTTAACATTGAATTCAATGGTATTGTGATCACTATTTCCCTGTGCAGATCATTTACTAATTAACCCTGCTTTATTACACATTACTGGACCTAGCTTTATCCCTAGCCAGTACCACAATGTATTGCTCCAAGAAACTGTCACAAAGATTTTACAAACTCATCTTCTAGACCGCTCTTGCAACCCTGATTGTCCCAGTCTCTATGAAGATTAAAGACCCCCATAATTATTACGTTTCCTTTATTCTAAGTTCCAATAGTATCTTGATGGTCTGCCCAATAGTATAACGACTATTTGGGGGCTGAGAAAATACTCGGACCAGTGTTTACTGATTCTTGCATCTGTTCAATACCTCTGTTATTTCCTTATTCTCCAATATTAATTCACTAGACTATTCTCTAGATGACCAGCTCTAGCTTTAGTTACTCTTTTCCAGTTTAAGTACTTGTAGAAACTCTCACTCTTTGTTTTATATTGCTAGATAGCTTTATCTCATACACATTCTCCCTCTTTATTCCTTTTCATCATTTTTTTGCTGGTTCTTAAACCCTGACCAATCTTCCAATCTACCACTGGTCTTTGCAGGTTTGTCCAGTGTTCCTTTCAATTTGATACTATCCTTAACTTCCTTACTTAGCCACAAACAATGTATCCTTTTAAAAGTCTTTCTTTCTGACTGGGACTATGAGAGTTATTAAATATCTCCTGAAGGTCTACCAACGCATCTCTACTGTCCTATTCTTTCACCGAATTTTCCAGTTCACTTTTTTTTTAAAGTTTAGATTACCCAATTCATTTTTTCTATTAAAGGGGAATTTAGCGTGGCCAATCCACCTACTCTGCACATTTTTGGGTTGTGGGGACGAAACCCACGCAGACACGGGGAGAATGTGCAAACTCCACACGGACAGTGACGGGATCGAACCTGGGACCTCAGCGCCGTGAGGCGGTTGTGCTAACCACTAGGCCACCGTGCTGCCCTCTTTCCAGTTCACTTTAGCTAGCTCTGCCTTCACACCCTAATAATTATTTTTATTCAGGTATTTTTCCAGGGAGATGATATCGTCACTGGACTAGTAATCCAGAGACCCAGGGTAAAGCTCTGGGGCCCCAGGTTTGAATCCTACCATGGCAGGTGGAATTTAAATTGAATAAAACATCTGAAATTACCAGGAAATGACTTGATTATTGTAGAAACTCATCTGGTTCACTCATGTCCTTTCAGGAAGAAAACCTGCAGTCCTTAACTGGCCTAAATGTGACTCCACAACAATTACCCTTAAATGCTCTCTGAAATGGCCGAGCAAGGAATTTAGTTATGTCCAATTGTTACAAAGAAAACAAAACTGAAACCGGGCCGAGCACTGGCACGACCTAGGCACCAGCAATGACAATGTCGACCCTGCAAAATGCTCCTTACTGACATCTGGGGGCTTGTGCCAAAACCTGGAGAGCTGTCTCACAGACTAGTCAAACAACAGGCTGACATAATCAGATTCACGGAACAATACCTTACAGATAATGTCCTGAACACCACCATTGCCACAGGACAGACCCAGCAGAGGTGGCAGCACAGTGGTACAGTTGGGAGGGAGCTGCCCTGGGAGTCCTCAACATCGTCTCTGGACCCCATGAAGTTTCATGACACCAAGTCAAACATGGGCAAGGAAACCTCCCACTGATTGGCATGTACGTTTCCCCTACCTCCTTGTCAGACACAACTTACAGGAAGCACCGAGGGCAGCAAGGGAATTTACTCTGGGTGCGGGACTTCAAAGTTCATCACAAAGAATGGCTCAGTAGTAGCACCACAAACTGAGGTGGCTTGGTCCGAAAGGACATAGTTGCTTGACTGAGCCTGCAGCAGGTGGTGAGGGAACCAACCTGCTTCCTGCAGATGCATCTGAAAATGAAAAATGAAAATCGCTTATTGTCACGAGTAGGCTTCAATGAAGCTACTGTGAAAAGCCCCTAGTCGCCACATTCCGGCGCCTGTCCGGGGAGGCTGGTACGGGAATAAGAGTATCAGTAGGAGTGACAACCACACAGTCCTTGGAGAGGTAAAGTCCCATCTTCACATTGACGACACCCTCCATCGTGTTGTGTGGCACTACCACCGATTTAGACCGTAGACTTCGAACAGATCTAGCAACTCAAGACTGAGCATCCATGATGCACTGATTGCCATCAGCAGCAGCAGAATTGTACTCAAACACAATCTGTAACCTTATGGCTGGCATATTCCCACTCTACCATTACTACCAAGCCAGGGGATCAACACTGGTTCAACGCTAGGGCAGCACGGTAGCATGGTGGTTAACACAATTGCTTCACAGCTCCAGGGTCCCAGGTTCGATTCCCGGCTTGGTTCACTGTCTGTGCGGTGTCTGCACGTTCTCCCCGTGTGTGCGTGGGTTTCCTCCGGGTGCTCCGGTTTCCTCCCACAATCCAAAGATGTGCAGGTTAGGTGGATTGGTCATGCTAAATTGCCCTTAGTGTCCAAAATTGCCCTTAGTGTTGGATCGGGTTACTCGGTGATGGGGATGGGGTGGAGGTGTGGGCTTGGTTAGGAGGCTCCAACACATCAGTGCAAAAGATAAGGTATTCGCAATAATCTTCAATCAGAAATGCCAAGTGGATGACCCATCTCAGCCTCCTGAGGACCCCAGCATCACAGATGTCAGTCTTCAGCCAATTTGATTCACACCGCATGGTATCAAGAAATGGCTGAAGGCACTGGATACTGCAAATGCTGGATGCAGCAGGACTGCAGGCCCTGAAAATATTCCGGCACCAGTACTGAAGACTTGTGCTCTAGAACTTGCCATGCACCTAGCCAAACTGCTCCAGTACAGCTACAACACTGGCATCTACTCGGCAAGATGGAAAATTACCCAGGTATGTCCTGTACACATGAAACAGGTCAAATCCAACCTGGCCAAATGCTTCCCCATCAGTTTACTCTCGATCAGCAGTAAAGTGATGGAAGGGTCATTAGCAACGCTATCAAGTGGAACTTCTTCTGCAACAATCTGCTCACAGACACTCAGTTTGGGTTCCACCAGAGTTACATAGCTTCTGATCTCATTACAACCTTGGTTTAAACATGGACAAAAGAGCTGAACTCCAGAGTGAGGTGAGAGTGCCCTTGATATCAAGGCAGCATTTGGCCGACTATGGCATCAAGGAACCCGAGCAAAACTCGAGTCGATGTGAACAAGGGAAAAACCCTCTGCTAGTTGGAGTCATACCTACTGGTCGGAGGTTAAATATCTCAGCTCCAGGACATCACTGCAGATGTTACTCGGGGTAGTGTCCTAGGCCTAACCATCTTCAACTGCTTTATCAATGACCTTCCTTCCATCATAAGGTATGAAGTGGGGATGTTCACTGGTGACTGCATGCACAATTTTCAGCGCCATTCACTACTCCTCAAATACTGAAGCAGTCTATATCCACAGCAAAAGCATTACAATGGGGGCAGTGGTTATGAACTAGAATTGTTGAACTCAATGTTGAGTCCAAAAGGGGACAAAGTTCTGACAAAAGGGTATCAATTGAAAAAGTTAACACGTTTTCTCTGTGGGGATGTGGCCTGAATATTTCCAGCATTTTCTGCTTTTATATCCCTCATTTGGACTGGGCATGTCCATTTATGCTGAATGATGTTCTCATTGGTTACTGACTTTGTAAAAACATTTCCAATTTTAAGGGGCAATTTAGCGAGGCCAATCCACCTACCCTGCACATCTTTGGGCTGTGGGAATGAGACCCACACAGACATGGGGGGAATGTGCAAACTCCACACGGACAGTGTCCCCAGGCTGGGATCAGACTTGGGTCCTCGGTGCCCTGAGGCAGCATTGCTAACCACTGCGCTACCGTGCCACCCGGTTACCGGCTTTGGACTACCCATTGCCATTTATTACTGATGACCCAAATCGAGATCAGTCAAGTCCAAAATGCTGATTATCATCAATGCATGGCTTGAATTTGTTGTATGATGGATCTGGCTGGCCAGTTCGGGGATTTTGGTTTGATTGAAACAGGTTCTTTTCACAAAATATTTCAATTTTGGCAAATGCGTACACAATGCCGTCTTTGATCCTTCAGTAACCTAGAGATTTGTACCCTGATAAAGAGAATTTCAGCCACTGTTCTAATCTGAAATATCTACTGCTTGACTGCTGTGTTCCGGGGAGAGTGAATGCTAAAAAGAGGACTTGCAGAATGACACTGTGAGCTTCAGCTTTGAGTTCACAAAAGGTATTGCCACTTAAACATTCTAAATTTTACTAGTTCTCCTCCAGTCGCTGGAGTTTGGAATTACTCGTGGGAGCTGTGCCAAAGGAACGCATGGCAACAGTAGAAAAGGAAAAGAAATGAAGATTGATCATGTTGGATGCTACTTAGAACACACAATATAAGGACAAGAATCGCTTAAAAAGACAAACATCCCCAGAGATTTGTCCCCAATGGTTCACCCAAAGTATCTGGATGATAATGATTTAAAAAATCCAAATGTTAGGTTGCACTAGACAAAAACAAATCTAAATTAAAGTAAATCTAAGAAGTCAGATGGCAAATTTGAGACTAAGTATTAAAATAGTGAGGCATGATGACCTGCTCTCGCAAAGTGTTGCTGTTGCTTTGGGACGTTGATCATTGATATAGAAAAATCAACCTGCTATTTGATATTGAGGTCACGAAGATTAGCTTCAAAGTACATTTTTAACAGAGTTATTGTTAAAAGAAATGTTCCACACTGGGGATTTGGATATAAACAGAACTTAACAGGAACAAATCTGTCAAGTTCCTCGCAAGTGTAGATTTTAATTTGCCATTGAAAATACTGGCCTTAGAACAAAAAACACCATCTCAAGCCACACAACCCTCCAAGATACCTGGGTTTCTCCAATTCTGGCCTCCTGAGCATCCCTAATTTTAATAGCTCCATCAATGGCAACTGCCCTCATCTGCTGTGGCCCTCAGTTTTGGAATTGTCTCTCTCAACCTCTCCACCTCCCTTTCTTCCTTTAAGAAACTCCTGAAAATCTAAGTACTTGACCAAACCTTTAGATTTGTTTATGAAAGCAAAATACTGCAGATGTTAGAATCTGAAACAAAATACAGGACAATCACAGCAGGTCTGACAGCATCTGTGGAGAGAGGATGGAGCTAACGTTGCGAGTCTGGATGACTCTTTGTCAAAGCTGGAGAGAACTGGCAATAGGGTCAGATTTATACTGTTGTGGGGGCACATGGGGCGGGATTCTCTGACCCCCCCCGCCCGGTCGGAGAATCGCCGGGGGTGGGGAGGGGGGGTCAGGGCGGTGTGAATCCCTCCCCCGCTGGTCGCCGAATTCTCCGGCGCCGGAGATTCGGCGGGGGTGGGAATCGCGCCGCGCCGATCAGCGGCAGCTCACAGCGGGCCCCCCGGCGATTCTCCGGCCCACGATAGGCCGAAGTCCCGCCCGTTCTATGAAGGTCCAGCTGGCGTAAAGTAGACTAGGTCCCTTACCGGCGGGACCTGTCAGCGCGGGTGGGCTCCGGGGTCCTGGGGGGGACGCGAGGCGATCTGGCCCCGGGGGGTGCTCCCACGGTGGCCAGGCCCGTGATCGGGGCCCACCGATCCGCGGGCGGGCCTGTGCTGTGGGGGCACTCTTTTCCAACGCGCCGGCCGTGTAGGCCTCCGCGATGGCCAGCGCGAAGGTGAACACCCCTCTGCGCATGCACGGGGACGACGTCAGCAGCCGCTGACGCTCCCACACATGCGCGGACCCGCGTCGGCCGGCAGAGTCCCTTCGGCCCCGTCTGGCACGGCACCAAAGCCTTCCACGCCAGCCCGCGGGGCACAAACCACTCTGGCGCCGGCCTAGCCCCTGAAGGTGCAGAGGATTCCGCACCTTTGGGGCGGGCCGACGCTGGAGTGGTTCATGCCACTCTGTCCCGCCGGGGCCCCCTGCCCCGTCAGGTACGGGAGAATCCCGCCCATGGAGCAGTAGGGCTGGATAGAGGGCCAGCAATAGGTGGAGATTGACAAATATGTTGCGGACAGAAAGACAAATGGAATGTAAATGGGGGTGATTAAGGCTAAGGAGGGTGCTGATATTGGCACATAAAGAGATTAGAGTGTGTTAATGGCAGAACAATTGTGAGCAGTGAGTCGAAGGGCAAATAGGAACAAGGAATAGATGGTCCAAGTGGGGTGGGGGAGGGGGGACAATGGTGAGGGAAAAACAGATCAAATGTAAGAAATGAAAATAAATTGATTGAAATAAAAATGGGATGAAGGTGGAGAAGAGAGTTCACAGTCTGCAGTTGTTGAACTCAATGTTAAGTTCAGAAGGCTGTAACTTGCCTAATCAGAAGAAGACGTGCTATTCCTCCAGTTTGCGCTGGGCTTCACTGGAATACTACAGCAGGCCAAGGACGGACATGTGGACATGAGAGCAGGATTGAGCTGAAATGGCAAGTGACAGGAAGGTCTGGGTCCTGCTCGCGGACAGACCAAAGGTGTATTGTACAGCCATCACCCAGTCTGTGTTTAGACTCGCCAATGTAGAATAAGCTGCATTGGGAGCAGCAAATGCAACAGACCAGATTGAAGGAGGTGGACGTAAAGCACTGCCTCACTTGAAAAGAGTGCTTAGGTCCTGGGATGGTGAGCAAGGAGGATGTAAGGGTGCAGGTTTTACACCTGCACTTGCATGGGAAAGTGTCATGTGAAGAGGGTGCGGTGTTGTTTAGATTTGTTTTATTCTTTCAAAGGATGCGAGTATTGCTGGCAAACCAGCAATTGTTGCCCACACTTAATTGTCCTCGAGAAGGTGATTGTGAGTTGCTTTCTTGAACCATTGGCAGTCCCGGCACACCAACAGTGATATAGATTCAGATCAGGCCGGTGTCTACCTTGGAGAGGAATTTGCAGGCCAAAAAGATTCAAAAGATTTGGTCAGAGATATAGAGAGGCAGAAAGGTAAAGGGAGACAGCGGGTGAAGGCACAGTTGCCAACAGTGGAGTGATTAAACTCAGGGATGCCCAAGAGGAAAGAATTGGAGGAATGATATCTGGAATATAGCTCCTCATGTGGTTTAGTGTGAAATGTTATTTAATAATGCTTCTGTGAAGTACGCAGGAAGGTTTTGCAATGCTAAGGTGCCATATAAATTCAAGTTATTATCGTTATGATGCTCAATGTTCATCTTGACCACATCCTCCATCGTATTGTGTGGCAATGTCACCATGCTAATTAGGACAGATTTTCAAGAAATCCATCAACTCAGAACTGGGTAACCATGAAGTGCAGCAGGACATCAACAGCAGTAGAACTCAACCACATGGCCTAACATATTCCCCATTCTACCATTACTATCAAACCGGGGATCAACCCTTGTTCAACAATGAATGCAGCATGGCATGCCAGGGGCAGACCCTAGTATATCTAAAAATGAGGTGCCAACATTGTGAAGTCACAACACTGGATTACTTGAATGCCAAACAACATAAGCAACATATGATAGACAGGGCTAAGTGATTCCACAACCAACAGATCAGATCCAAGCTCTGCCATCCTGCCCACATCCAGTCATGAATGTGGTGAACAATTGAACAACTAACTGGAAGAGGAGCTGCTACAAATACCCCATCCTTGTGATGGGTGAGCGTAGCACATCAATGCAAAGGACAAGGCTGCAACCATCATCAGCCAAATGTGCACAGTGGATGATCCACCTCAGCCTCTTTCAGTGGTCCCCAGCATCACAGATGCCACTCTTATGCTAATTTGACTGACTCCAAGTGATATCAACTTGAAAGCAGTGGAAACTCCAATGCCTATGGGCCCTGACAGCATTCTGGCAAAGGACTAAAGACTTGTGCTCCAGAAAACCTAGGTCCTGAGCTGAGCTGTTTCAATATAGCTACAATACTAGCATTTACCTGACAATATGAAAAAAATTTAAAAAAGTAATTCAGGGGATGTGGGTGTCACCAGCATTTATTGGCCATCTCTAATTGTTGTTGGAGTTGCGCTCATTCAGGCCAGGGGTGTGTATTTCATCACAATCCTAACTTAAGCCTTGTAAATTGTGGACTGGCTTTGTGAAGTCAGGAGTTGAGTTATCCTAGCCTCTGACCTGCTCGTGTAGCCACAGTGTTTATATGGCTAGTTCAGTTAAGTTTTGATGAATGGTAACCCACAGGATGTTGATAGCGGCCAATCTAGCAATGGTCATGCCATTGAATATCATGAGATGATGGTTAGATTCTCTCATTGGAGGCCCACATTTCTGCGTGGGTTTCCTCCGGGTGTTCCGATTCCCTCCCACAGTCCAAAGATGCACATTTAGGTGGATTAGCCATGCTAAATTGCCCTTAGTGTCCAAAAAGGTTAGGTGGGGGGTTACTGGGTGGAGGTGTGGGCTTAAGTAGGGTGCTCTTTCTAAAGGCCACTGTTAAGAGCTGACTAGATGACCATAACACAATGGCAAATAAAAATGAGCGTAACCTCTGAGTCATTGATCAATGATGCCATTTAAAATTCTAAAAATTACAGCCCTGCAATGTGTTTTACATTTGAGCATGTATTGTACATCTGAGAAAGGATGTTTATGGAAACACTTTTGATTGGTGTAAAGGGATTCTTAGATGCTATATGGATATCTTAATCAGATGTTACTTAGATGTATTAAACCACTAAGTCTAGTTAACTGAGTAGGCTTCATTGTTATCATTCTGTTACATCTCAAATATGATGAGGAAATCTTACATCACCTCAGCAAAGAAACTGCATCTGAAAACAGCAATTACCTGTGCTGCAGAGGGACTATAATCATGCTAATTTTGCAGAGATCAATATAAACAGTATGGCCTGTAAAACATTTTTTAAAATTTATATTTGCCATTTTTTTTATCGTTTTCACCAAACAAACAGAAAAAAACAGGAAAGTATGGTCTGTAAAACATTGAGACAGTTAATTGGACCCATTATAATGTACAGTATATTAACAAACTAGATGTTTAATTGTTTTGGGATAAAATTCTATATTGTTTTTAAAAACTTTAAAATGTGGCATATTAGAGCAAAAACTGATTGATTCCTTTATCAAATATTGTGTTCAAATGACCACTGGAGGACAAAGGGCATTAGTAAATCAGCTGAGAGTGGTTGGGTGCAAAGATGAGAGGATAGAATTATTCTTTTCTTGACAGACTCCTATCCTTCATTCTTAGATAACCAGATGTTTGAGCATTATCTGTATTGTCTGCACCCCAGCAGTTGTGTCAGTTCAAGTTTCTGATAAACTCCTCCATCTCACACATCTTATTTGCATGCCTTTCGTATCAATGCCATTCTCAGACTCTGAATGTTACCCTCCCCAACCCCTGTCCAAAAAATAAACTACTTTGATGATTACTTGAAGACAGTACTCGGGGGGAACAAATTCAATGATTTTTTTAATCGCCATAAATCACACTTTTTTTCTAAGTTTCTCTTCAAATTCACTTTGCTATTTCCCTCTTTCAGCAGAAGCCTGACAATGAGTATCTTCATCCTTTTCTATAATAAGAATATCTTGCTGCCAGCCTCCTATCCTGGGTCAACTTTCCTGTTAGATATATTGGACCCTTCACAGGCCATTGCAACTAATGTAGACAAATACAATTCCTAATTTAATCACTGCAAACAGGAAAATTGCAAATGCAAGTCTCCCTCGGGGCACAGTAATACAAATGGCACATCAGTGCCAAGTATTGTTAATCCTCCCTGCTTTCCAAAAGCTCACCATATAATGTCATTTAAAAGTAAAAGGAACATTATTTAGAATGCTACTCTAATATTGCACCGGTGAAAGGCTGTGATGCTCAGTAATGCTCTTTATATAGATCTTTCAAATTATATAAAGCAATTTGTGTGCTAAATGATTTTACCTCTTGTTACTTTTTCATGATACAGATAAGTATTCATGTGACTTTAGGTAACACAGGTTATTCTTTTTCCAGATTGCAAGTTTCTGGAATACATTGCTATCAGCTGCAGCGGGTGCAGACTCTCTGGACACTTTAAAGAGGGGACTGGACCAGGACAGAAATTACAATATATACAAGGCAAGTGTTTTTCTGGATAATATGTGATTTCCTGAACTGGTTTTGGCCAACTGAGTGGGTCGAAGGGGAATTTTACAGGTATCATATTTTTTTCCCCTGATTGACCTGTTTCTCTGTTTTTACTGTTGCCTCTTGCAGATTATCACATAGCTGAGAGGCCAGGGAAGAGAGGGAGGAAGTGTTTAGTCATAATGATTTTGCCGTCATGGTGTGGGTCCAGCTGATGTTTTCCTGCCTATCAATTGCATATGCTCATACATCAATTTGTTTTTCCTTTTACCCTGTTAAAAAATCTGGTGCAGTGGTCATCTCTATGTTTTTTTTCTTTCTATGGATAACATAGACAGCTGTGAGAAAACAGCATGATTTATAGATAACAGCAACCATACCTGGGCACATTGCAAATTCTGTTCAATCAGGAGTTGACTCATCATTGAGTCTTTTCTTTAATGTGCATCTGTAACTGCAATATAATTTGCATATCCAAGCCCATATCGGTATAACGCATGCCCAATCATTCATGACTACTTGTTTATAAATGTATCTACATGTCACAGAAATGCTTACTACCAACACTGTTTGCAATTCCTAAATAATTAGATGCAGCAAAATTATAAGTTACCTTGTTTTCCTTTCTGAAAATACAAAGATAGAAAATGTATTCAATAAAATAGTTCTCTTAAAAAAAATACAGCCCTAATCACAACAGTGTGAATCACTGCAAAAAAGGAACAATGTGCAGAAAGCATTGCAGCAATAGAATCATATATATGGAAAGATCATTTATATATTATAAAGAGAGTTAACTTTATAGCTCTGTGTTCGAAAAGATGCCTGGAGCTGCTTGGTACATAAATTATTCAAAACCAGAAAGGAAATTAATTGTAAATCTCCATGGTCAACAAAATAGGATCAATGTTTTATGCTTCACTTAGGATCAAACCACAGTCACATGTTTATGAATGACAATAACACTCAATACAGAGAGAAACACACAACTTAGCAGAAAGGAAAGCTAGGGTGGACAGTTTTCAAAGAGCCACCTGAAGTAAAAAAATCGATACAAAGCTTTGATTGCAACAACGAACAGACACCGGGCATAGCAATTACCATTTGGCTTGCATTAATCTTACAGTTTGACCTTTGGAATTGTACAATGTGTCTGTAGCCTATGAAAATATCAATACACATATTGTTTTTGATTTTTGCTTACGCTCTTTCTATTCTCTTTTGGTTTTCCGATACATGAGACAAACTGTATTGCAGGGGTTTCAGTGTGCTATATAAGCACACTAATGTCTGTAAATAGCTTTGCATTTGACATATCTCAATGTTTATACAATTAACGGGTTATTAATTTCAGTGAGAAAAGTAACAACATTTTGCAACATGGGGCAGCACGGTGGTACAGTGGTTAGCACTGCTGCCTTACAGCGCCAGGGACCTGCGTTCAATTTCGGCCTTGGGTGACTATCTGCGTGGAATTTGTACATTCTCCCCCTGTCTGTGTAGGCTGTCTGCGGGTGCTCCGGTTTCCTCCCACATATTTCACAATGTAGTCTATCATTACCGCGATAGGTTCACCAATCTATGCTCTTCCCAATATGTTACCTAAGCTCGGTCCTGTCTATTACTTTAACAGTGTCAAGACCCTTATTCATAAAAGGCAGTTTCCTCCCTCAACTTAATCAATAGCTATTTCTGTGTTGCCTAACACACCCATGTCAAAACTGCCTTCAAGACTATCTTCTTTAACAACGTGCCCACCCGTTATGATAAATCAGGACTTTTTTGTGTTCTTACTTTGAGGAATCCTTTCATCATGTACAAAAAAGTGTTTCAGTTGCAGTTTTAATTAAAGGTACTTCTATCGTCTAATGTTCAGCCAGCACAACTGAGTTACAGTGCTAACTACACATCATATTATGCTTGGCAATGCGGAAGCTCTGCTCGTGTGTGCTCCAAACCACAAACACTGAGCTCTAATCTCTAGATAGCTCATTTTTAACATGTAAAAGCAGGCAATGTTTGCAAAGCTCATGTGGTGTGAGACTACCTAAATTTAGGGTCAGGGTTGACACGTGCTGCATGAGACCCAGGTGTTGGTAGCAGAAGATTATCATAACAATAACTGTTGTTTAAGTTACTGGGGGAATGCTTCTGTGTTCTTATACTGTTTCATTTAGACATTTCTGGATGTGCATTGTTAACGTTCAGGAGATGTTCTGATGACTGAGACAGAATACACGGCGTGTTAATGTCATTGTCACAATGCAAGGATTTCTGAAAGGTCTGTGCAAGCTGAGATGAAAACATTTGTTTAAAGGCATAATGGCAACCCTAAAATCAGCCGCTGAAATGATAAAGCCAAAAAAAACACGTTTGCACCTGAGGGTTCTTTAGTGTTGACACGAATTGTGATGCCCCCCATGTGATTTATTGACAGATTGATTCTCTCCCATTGTCTTTGGAAATAAATGCTTACCTTTACTTCTTGTTCATTCTCCTCAGTCTTGGATAGAAAGTACAATGTTAGTAATAAGAATATTATTCATAAGTGAAATATTAGCATCGGGCCAGTGGGCCAAAGCATTCCTCCCTCTGGGCAGTCTTCCTTGGGTGGGTCAGCACTGACATTGTCTACCCATGGCAGGCAGCTGATGTGAGTAAGTAATAATCCATGTGTAGGATGTTTGGGGATGCCTGCCAGGGTCTTTCTGGTACGGTGGCAGAAGGGCCTGCCACAGAGCGTCAAGCCCAGCAGGTACCTGGAGGTGGCAGGCCACAGGGTGGGGCCGGTAAAGCTTCCTGTTCTAACTACACTGTTGCCCGCCTCACTGGAGCAGCATTAATCATGGGCCACAGCTCGGAAGGAGGCCATACTGTGGAAGGGATTCCGCTTCACTTGGGTGGCCTGGCCAGAGTTCACTTGTTTTAAAATCTATCTCACCTCAATTTGGGGGCACAGGCACCCTCCAGCAGCGGCAACAACCACTTCCGCCAGTGGGACTGCCAGCCTTAGGGACCCATCTGTCAAACTTTGGAATGGCCGCTTCTGAGAAGATATTCCAGGCAGCTGGGGCTCCGATTAGCAGTGCTGGTTGGGATCTGGGAATGTTCGCACCCCTCAATTCATGAACAAGGTACTGAATAATTGTGGGTGCTTTGTGTTGTAATATTTTCTGCCCGCAAAGAAAGAATCACACTCCAACTGAAAAGCACCACAGTAATGAGATAACTGAGGTGAAATTCCTCCTCCCTTTTACGGTCATGAGAAAACAGTGACATAAAAGTCAGTGACATTTTCAGTTGATCGGGAGAAGAGGTTTCCCCCATTTTAAAATGAGCTCAGTGGAAATCCAGGCATTAAAACGATGAGGCGGAAAACAGACAAGGATATGAAGCTTGCCGAAGCATTGTAAGAGTTAGAAATAATCAAACATTGTGCTCAACATGATGGTTCCTGATCTGCTGGAACTGTGAAAATGTTACAGCAAGAAAGATAACTGGTGCGTAATGTGTAATAAAGGGTGGATTAAGTAGGTTTAATGGAATTTTGCTTGAATGGCTTTGAAAGAGGCAGAGAGAAATACTCTCGAAGATTCCATGGGAGTTTAGCTGACATAGTTAGAAACCTTGGAAAGACTAAGGTTGATAGGCCAAGAGGTCTTTTCTTCTCTAATGCTTTCTTAAATGTCATTCTTATGCAAACCTCTATAGGTTTTGTGACATCAGACCACGTTAGAAATAGCCAAGTTCAAACAAACATAATATAGAAACTGCAACAGGATCTTTATTCTTGGTCTTCCTCGATCCTCTATAAATAAAATCACCTGTGCCATAATTGTATTTTGAGGAAATAAGAAAATTCTTATTTATGGGGTTGCACTTGACAACGTAGCGTTTGTATAAGATTGGCGGATTAGTGAGTATGCTTACAGTGGTGTCACTCATGCAGAAATAACACTTTGACTTTCTCGCCTGCTCTTCTCCACTTTAAAAAGCAAATCCTTAGCTACAGGTAAAGCACCAGTTGTGCAACAACCACCCTTTTCTTTTGACCCTACCTACTAGCTTTACTTGCATCAGAACTGCCCCAAAAGGAACAGAATTAATTTATTGTAGCCATACACAGTTATATGTAGCAGCTGGTCACAAATGTTTCTCTGACACCCTGAGGTTTAAATGGACAATGAATACACCAGACAGCTGGTGCATGAAATCAATAATGAGAAAATGAGTTCTACTATATGTATGTTTTCTTTGTCTGTTTCAAGTGGAAGACCAATCATCTTGTGAACTTAAGGGCTGAAAGGATATATTACAGGTATCCAATTAGTAAAGGAGAACATCTAGAGGAACAATGTAACAGGAGAAGTAGAGAAGCTATGTATTGCATTAGGAATACGGGGAGATCCATTAATAGTTCAATTCCGCCCCCCCCCCCCCCCCCCCCCCCCATCCCCCCAGCCTCTCAAAGCCTAGTGATTCATAGCTTATTTCACAAGCCTGGGAAAATCTAAATTGCATTTGTTCAGAACAAAACATTCAGCATGACTGAATAAGCAAAGCACACAGACATAAACAACAATCAGTATTCTAGCTATTTTCTTTTCCTTTAAATTTCAGATTATTCACCAAGATACTCTGTGACGTTTACACTGAAGCTAAGCACCTTGCCACTGGGCTGATAATTACTGATGTTAATTTATTGTGCCATTAAATTTTACTGCCTTTTTATTTATTCCCATGAAAATTAAAATAAAGGAGAAAAAAAGACCTTACTGAATAGTTTACCATCAGTCCTTTAGTGAATTAAAATGTAGCATTTATTTTATCAGAAATTTCTTTACAAAGTGATTTTTATTAAAAAAACTGAAGAGAGATAAGATTGCAGAATTCACAAACTAAACCTTCCATATTCTTAGCAAAGTAGTCTATTAAGCAGTGGCATATGCTTGAGAACTGATTCGGGGACTGCAAGTGGTGCAAACTACATCAAGTAGAGTTACTTTCCCAGTCATAGTTTCATTGCTGCTCAGAAGGGGTCTGTTCAACCCATCGAGTCTATGCTATCTCAGTGAATTAAAAATGAAATCCGTGTTGCGGGCTGAATTTGGAGGAACAGTATTGTCGTACCGAGTTAGACTACCACTTAATCATAGCACAACCTATTATTAAACTGATAACCTTATAGTAAAACATTCTCTGTTGTAAATCCTCTGTCAAGTTACGTTTTTTGTATTGTGGCAATTTTAATTAATGGTTTTAAAATGTTACTTTTGCTGACAACAACCTATGTCCTGCAAATCAGAATTTGATTCATTCACCATGTACTTATTAGGCAAAATTATTATATCACTTTCAGATATTGATGCATAGAGGCTGACACGAATATTGTACTCGTGAATCAGGATTTGCAGAAACAAACCAGATATGTTGATGGCAAACAATCGTTATGGCTTTAAAATGTGCAGCATAATGTTATACAATAATGGTGGGTCACCAGTTGCCAATAGAAAGTAGAGGGATCATCTTCGATGTCAACCATAGTTATGAATGGCGTTCACTCTGACTCGCTGTCACCATGAGTCACTTGCCCAACTTCCTTTTCCATTCTATAGGCATGGAATGGTTCAATACATCAAAAGTATTCCATGCATGGACTGTTACTTGTCCATTTTTTTAAAATTTAGTGTACTCAATTAATTTTTTCCAATTAAGGGGCAATTTAGAGTAGCCAATTCACCTACCCTGCACATAGAACATAGAACAGTACAGCACAGAACAGGCCCTTCGGCCCTCGATGCTGTGCCGAGCCATGATCACCCTACACAAACCCACGTATCCACCCTATACCCGTAACCCAACAACCCCCCCCCCCCCTTAACCTTACTTTTTAGGACACTACGGGCAATTTAGCATGGCCAATCCACCTAACCCGCACATCTTTGGACTGTGGGAGGAAACCGGAGCACCCGGAGGAAACCCACGCACACACGGGGAGGACGTGCAGACTCCACACAGACAGTGACCCAGCCGGGAATCGAACCTGGGACCCTGGAGCTGTGAAGCATTTATGCTAACCACCATGCTACCGTGTTGCCCCGAAAGTTGCCCACATCTTTGGGTTGTGGGGGCGAAACCCACGCAAACACGGGGAGAATGTGCAAACTCCACACGGACAGTGACCCAGAGCCGGGATCGAACCTGGGACCTCAGCGCCGTGAGGCAACAGGGCTAACCCACTGAGCCACCGTGCTGCCTTGTTACTTGTCCATTTAACGTCCTGATGGAAATAAGATCAGAACTTTTAGCTGCAGCACTGGCTCCTCGTGGTGGTTGGGTGTTGTACCTGCCAGGCAACAGTGCAGACAGAGTTTGACATCCAACATGCTCACCAGACATTGAAAAGGAAACTGTCATGTCACTCCTGGACGGCAACATTGGTGTATCGTATAGAATGCAGTGCTGTGATATAAACAGCTTGAGTGGCAATGATGGGAGTTGGAGGAATGGATGAATAGAGCAGAGAAAGCCACACATTAAACTGAGGAGCACTGCCTGCTTCTTCTGTGCTCATTGTGTTTATTCAGCAGCATAAAGAGTTAATACACCAACATGCAATCAAGTTATTCCCAATAAAAGTAATTAGACACTCCACTTAAGATAAACACACCACTTAAGAATATACTGGTGAAGTGTGCAATGTATTTTTAAGTGCATCATTGTTCAGAAGTAGCAAAGTTATCTTCATTCAATATATTCAACATCTGTCCTGATACATCTACACTAACAAGGATAATTTTCTTTTAAGTGTATAATTTTGCAGTCTATACACACAATGCACACTTAAGCAGTAGATTAATGGCCCCATTCTTGTCTTTGCAAAAGCTAATGTGTTAATTGTTCATTTAAATGGGTCTGTTTAACACCTCATTATTCACTAACCACTGGAGGGAAGCTAGAGTAAATGTCATATATCTAAGTTTCTTTCAGCTGTCCTAAACTGTCCAAATTTTATAAACATTAACAGTTTTTTTCTAAGTGAGTCAGTTTTAGTCCTGCAAAATACTTAAACATGCTCCATCAAAGCAAGTTTATATCTAAATTATAATAAATCCAAACCAGGTTACACAGAAATTTTAAACTTTTGTTAGAATTTCCCTAAAGTGCAGATTAAAATACCAAAATAACTATCCTCCCAGAAAGGTATATATGGAACACAAAAGTAAATAGGCCCTATATTGCTCTACCTAAGCAAAATTTCTAAGTGGATAAATTGTATTTTGTACACTGTTCATATGAAGCCAGTTTTAATTGAGGAACATTTTGTACTTAATTCAGGGTTTGTGTGTTATTGTAAGATTTGTGTAAAAACAGCTATGTGTAAAGTCACCATAGTTCCAGATGACCATAGGCTGCTTTCCCCTTTGAGGGGGAGAGCTGACTGGAGGTGATTTAACCTGAGGATCACCACACCTCAGGCAAGGGGCAAGGGGCAAAGTAGAGCAGGTGGGGCCTTAATGAATAAACTCAGCCGGTGGAGGAATTGAACCCGCACTGCTGGCCTTGCTCTGCATCACAATCCAGCTGTCTAGCCAAATGAGTATTCTGGACACTGTGTCCAGTCTATCAAAGTTGATTTTGCAAGACTTTTTGCCTGAATGCTTGCAAAGCTGGCTACAAAAAGGGCAGTCCTCCAATTGATTCCAGAGGATGCAGTGGAGGTATCGCTGTCGGAATTTTGCTAGCATTCCTATGTGTTGCTGATACACAATTCAGGTCTCACGGCAGTACAGGTGTGCAGTAACAACAATGCTCTATACATTATGACTTGCAGAGGTCTTTGTGTCAAACAGATGCTGCCGTAGTTTGTAGCACAGTAAGAAGTCTTACAACACCAGGTTAAAGTCCAACAAGTTTGTTTCAAATCACCAGTTTTCGGAGCACTGCTCCTTCCTCAGGTGAAGGAGCAGTGCTCTGAAAGCTGGTGATCTGAAACAAACCTGTTGGACATTAACCGGTGTTGTAAGTCTTCTTACTGTGATCACCCCAGTCCAACGCCGGCATCTCCACATCATAGTTTGTAGCAGGCTGAGCTGATACAACTAATCCAGTGTTGGATTGCCTCGTCAATGGTAGCCTTTTTATCGAGGTGGCTTCCGAGTTATGGGAAGCGCTCAATATATTTATGAGTCCCTCCTTCAACCGATATGGGATGTGGAATATTTGGCTGGCCAGGTGTGGGCTTGTCTATACGTTTTGTTCTGCAACACTCAAGGACAGGCCTAGTGTCTTGTATGCAGAATTGTCTGCTGCCCTTGTCCTTCTTGGATTTGTCTGGCAAAAATACCATGTCAGAGGCTCCTCTGGTTGGTCTCTGGGATTATTTCCTCACTCACAGGATATTTGATTCAAGAAACCGTATGTCAGGAAATGCCTCGATAGTTTCCATGGTATGATATATCTCCCTTCTTGAAGGTGGCTAGAATTGTCACACAGAAGTCTGGTGGGGGGGCGGGGGGGCGGGGGGGGGGGGGGGGGGGGGGCGGGGAAGAGAGAGAGAGAGAGAGAGAGAGAGAGGAAGAGTTATTTTTCGCCCTGAGGATGCATGTTGATGTGAGAAAAGGTCTGTCAGCTTTGAAGACCTTAGCTGGAATACTATCGGAGCCACAGGCATTGTTGTTTTTCATCCTTTTGATTGCTTGTTGCAGTTCTCCCATCGATGATGGTTCACTCATGGATTTTTTTTTCTTTATTCATTCATGGGATATGGGCATCGCTGGTTGGGTCAGCATTTATTGCCCATCCCTGAGGGTATTTCAGAGTCATTGCTGTGGATCTGGAGTCACATGTCGGCCAGACTAGGTAAGGATGACACATATCCTTCCCTAAAGGATATGAGTGATTTATGACAATGGTTTTCATCATTAGGTTTTTAATTTCAGATTTTTATTGAATTAAAATTTCACCATCTGCCCCAGAGGATTACCCTGGGTCTCTGGATTATCAGTCAATGACAATACCACTACGCCACTGCCTCCCATATTCTACCATAGGGTACTGCGGGGTGCTCCGTTATTGGGTTCACAGTTGAGGAGTTGTTCAAAATGTTGATGGATGGCGTTGTCATCCTTAAGAAGAGAAATGCCATCCATTGCGCAAAATAAATTTTGACTATTTGATCTGGGTCTATAGATGGCCCTGATAGCTTCAAAAAATGAGTCATGTCTTGAAGGTTAGCATTTTGTTGGAACTCCTTGGCTTTCTCGTCCCACCATATGTCCTGCTGAATTTTGCTTTTAGAGTGTAAGCATTAAACTGTTGGAATGCTGCATTCTTGACTTTTGACTTGGATTTTTCTGTGAGGCAATGAAGGCTGTTCACATTTTTGTTCACATATTTAAGCATCAGTTTCGTCAAACCACTCCTGGTGATGATGATTCTCAAACCCAATGGTCTGAGCACAGAGGTCTAGTACGGTTGACTTTATTTGATCCCACTGTTCTGGAGTGGAGTTTTCCAAATGGGTCACGAGCTGGAATTTGGAATTCTTGATGAGGAAAGTAAGAAGTCTTACAACATCAGGTTAAAGTCTAACATGTTTGTTTCAAACACTAGCTAGTGTTACTTTGGAATTTCTTACTTTGGAATTCTTCTTTTTGGTGGGGTTGCTTTCGGGCTGAGACACTGATCTTCTCCCTCTTGGATCTTTGGGCCTTGTGATGCCTTTGCTCAATTAGATCATGGCTCACCCACATATTGTGCTGGAATTAATGCAGGTGACGGGCGCCTCGCCCATTGTCTCCCCAGTTGGCAGAAGCCCTGTATCGACTCTTTTAGGGAAGACTTGTAAAATTATGCCACTCAAGACAATTCACTGGATAGCAGTGGGCCTTCCCTGGGATCAAGGATGCAGGGGCCGAAGTCCCACCTGCTCAGAGGCCAGTAGCTGTATTGAACAGCAGCATCACCGGGGAAGGGGGTGGCAGCTGCCAGTACTAAATTCACCCGAGATGTAGTATCATAATTGGATCCCTAGCTGCGGATACTGGCCCTAGATCAGACAATCAGTGCCTTTGAATCAGGCCTCTCCATCACATCCCCCCCCCTCAACTCTTCCACCAACCCCATGAGCCTGCAAGACTCCTGACAATGGACATAATACACCCCCCCCCCCCCCCCCCCCCAACCACAAACTTTCCGTGGGGGAAGAGTATTAAATTCCACCCATTAACTGAATCTACCCACATTGGTTCTGTAACCCTTAATTAACAAAAAAACTATCAATCTCAATTTTGAAATATTTAATTGATCTTGTGGCAACAGCTTTTTTGGGGAGGAAGTTGCAGATTTCCACCACTCTTTGTGTAAAGGAATGTTTCCTTATTGCAGATCATAGCTGGAGCTATGCTTATCCCAATATCAGCCTTGGTTTGGGGGCAGCACTCATGTTCAAGTCAGACGTCATGGTTCATGCTCCATGTCAGGATTGAGCACATTATGCTCCTGGCTGACACTTCAGTGCACTATTAAGGGTACTGTATTGTCAAGGGTGGCATCTTTACTATTAACCTGTTCGCTAACTCAATTAGATGTAGAAAGATCCCATTACACTATTTGAGGAAGAAGAGTACAGTTTAACCGCTAACTTTCAAACAACACCATCAGAAACACATTAACTGGCCATTCATCTCATTGTTCATAGAACCTTGTTCTGCGCAAATTGGCTGTCATGTTGATCTTCTTGATTTCTCTGTTGGAAGGCAGGCCCAGCCCACAGCACCATGATCCCAGCACAGATACGGCAAAGAGGCAAGTCCCAAATTGGCCCCTGCTGCAAAGAGATTGGTGCAGTTGGCACCAAGCTAATATTCACACAGGCCATACAGCTAACTGAGCCAATCAGAACTCCACACCTCCCCTTCCCCGACTCTGAGTTGTTATGGCAACATACACTTTTATGTATAGCCTGGAGCTATGGATAGTGATAGTGGAGGGTCCAATGTCTTTCTGTCACAAGGCAGATCAGAAATTTCTCCCGCTATTAATAATCTTTTTATTGTCACAAGTATGAAGTTACTGTGAAAAGCCCCTAGTCGCCACATTCCGATGCCTGTTCAGATAAGCTGGTACGGGAATTGAATCCGTGCTGCTGGCCTTGTCCTGCATTACAAACCAGCTGTCTAGCCCACTGAGCTAAACCAGCTCTATAAATAATCTTTACTGTCACAAGTATTGCTGGCCTTGTTCTGCACCACAAACCATCTGTCTAGCCCATTGCGCTAAACTAACCCCTTACTGACTGTACTAGCTGTATGTTGGAAAGATTAATACTCAACCTGTTTGGCCACGTTATTAACACACCTTCCTTGGACTTCAAGTCCTGGTTTGGACTTGAACCCTTTGTTTCTGGCATAGAGTAGTGATGCTACCCACTGTGCCACAAAGTCTCCAAGTGTGACTGTACATAAAAGTGAATGAATTGGCTGTAAACCTTTTTTGACATTCCGGTGATACCAATAACTGCATTTAGATAAGTCGCTGATTTATCTGAAGAAAAATCTTTTTTAAAATTCTATTATGCTAGTACTATGAATGCACTAAACCACTAAGACAGTTCAGCCTTGACACCACAAATGGACATCAGCATGGACAGAAGATCAGTTAGGTTTGGGATGATTTCACTGGTGTTCCGTCACTGTGAGCAATTTGAACCAAATAGTAGATTTAAATGCAGAATCCAGTGCAAACTAGCTTCCTATTAGTTATTTTGATATGGCATACATGGGTCAAGGGTGCATGTTTAACTTGCAATCAACCCTGCGAAGCATATGAATTCTGCAGTTCATACAGCTTTAATGCCAAAAGGAGTGATGCTTCTGTCCGGACTGCAGAGAACAAAGATGCTGACTTCTACTACCAATAATAATGAAACAGATGCAATTTCGGACTTTTAATCTTTGTGTTTTGAAGTGTGCTTTAAACAAATCGATACATAGTTGTATGCCTCTCTATTTCTGGGATTGTGAAGAACTGACTGCCTTATAGGCTTTAATCAATCAGTAAAAATCTCAAACAACAAGAATCAGAGGATAGTTAGCAACTGTCCATATCTATATTTCACATTGTATTTCAATAGAGTTCTGAGTTCTTCCATTGTACAACTATGCAAGTGGATAGTTTAATCAGAGTTTTTCATTTGTGTCACTGTTAAAATGCTCTTGGTATTGCACTGACTCATAAGTAGCGCGAGTGTTGCGTGGACGGCATTATGCCTCAATGACATCATGCACAAGGGAATAACTACATCTTCAATTTGGCTGACACTGTGCTTATTAAGCAGCAATATTCGGCCAATTCTTCAGTCATCAGAAAAGGCTATCATAAAACAGCTGGGATAATCTATCTTGCTGAATATTAAACAAACGGGCTAGATTGGAGAAGAAAATCATGGAATAAATCTAATTTTGTTGATTGCAGTTTCAGTAAAGAACTGCCATTTATCTACTGCAGAAAATGCTACCTCGGTCTCCAAAGGATTTTAGTTGTATCTATGCTGCCATTGGTTTTGGATGTCGCAGTGTGGATGATTCAAACATGCGTCATCCTCAATTCATGTTTCACGTGTTTGTAAATTTGAACTAAAACTAAATGTATTCACTAGAGATGAGGAGATGAGGAAATGCATTCCTCCCCCAAAAAGTCCTGCAACATAACGTTGATACCCCCACCATTGACCTCTTTCGAAGTTGGTGACACATGGCTGGGATTTTCCGTTCCCGCCACGGGCGTCATGGCCGGAGAACGTGGAGGCCAAAAGTCGGTTTTACGTAATTGGAAAACCAGTTTGCAACTGTGTGCTTCAGTCGTCAATGGCAGGCCGCATTTCCCATCACGTCACATTGGGAATGTTATTTCAATATATTTGCATCTCATTATCAGGGCTCTTTGCTGGAATCATCCTCCCATGTTGGATGGGTATATCGGCATGCAATTAGAAAGTGTTTCATAGGTATATAAGTGACATAAACATACAGACCAGCAGGTCTCATCACTTCGAGGTTCTTTCACCTACCTTGCATCGCACAGCGCTCACGGAAATCAGCGCCAGGTATTGCAGGCAGCATCAGGGTAGTGTCACAGGTACGTTTCTACCTACCAGACCAGTGGGAAGGCCAGGGTGGCTTTTAATGGACTGCAGGGTTAGGACTGGACTGGGGAAGTTGGGAAGAGACTGCAGGGCTAGAAATTAGGAGTACAAGTGGGGAAGAATGGACTCAAGCACATGACTGGGGAGAGAGCGCGGGTTTAGTGTCCTCAGCGCAGGATCGCGAGAATATGTTAGAATGGAAGGAGCGCTGAGTGAAGAAGCGCTTCAGTTTACATTGTAAAGACCATTCTTGTCACAGTCCAGGGGCATTTCAGTCAAGTCTCAGTCGTGCCCGGTATTTTGAGCGCAGGGCACAGTCATAATATCCCGTGCCTCGGTTTGTGGGGCTTCTGGCATCATACTGGCTCACAGATGGCAGACTCAGCCAAGGGAGGCAGTCTGCAGGTGGGGAAAAGGATTTCTGAGGGTGTTTGGCTTCATGTTTGGGAGAGGTGAAGTCCATATGAGGCATCGACTTCAAAATGTTCAGGGGCCAACAATTGGATGTCCACCACAAACACGATGGAATAAGGAACACAGGGAGAAGATTGAGCGGTCTCTGAGCAAGGGAAACCTGACATTACGCTCTTCAGGAGGATGTGAAGAGTTTCCATACTCACATAGGGAGGTTCTAAGGTGATCTGGCAGTAAGACATCCGCATCTTCCAACGTTCAGAGACTTGGCAGTACAAAATGAAAATGAGGAGAAGTTCTGCTGGTGAGGGTTCTGCAAGTGGTTTGGAGGGAATCTGCACGCACTAGGGGATGTGTTGATGAAAGGGGCACCCAACTGAACTGTGCATTCCCAAATAAGACAAGGTACAGCTGAGACATGTTAAGAGTTGCAGGGAATCAGGTAAGTTAAGCAATGGTGCAAATTCAGGCGCGACTCATCCCACAAAGTGACACTAATCAATTTTCTTGTTTAAACCCTTTGTCCGCTACGTGAAAATTCTGCAGAGTAAGAGCAAACTCCAGGGCAATTGGCAGGATTACAGCACACATTAACAGGAGGCATACACAAGAGATGTGGAAAGGATGCAATTCTATTTTCAATTGTGAACATTATATTCATGTTATGAATACCCATGCCACTGTTGTGTTCCTAAGTTTTTTTTGAACTTTTCTAACTGTAGCAGCCGAAGTGAGATCTAGGTGCCCCATCCCCACCTCGCAGGACCACTGATGAAAGCCAGTAAGGGCTACAACGATGGAGTGCTGTTCCTGCAGGCAGTGCAGAAAACAATCCTGGACCAAGATGTCCATGGCAGCTGCTATCCTACCAGTGTTGCCCTTGGTGCGTTAAAATGCCAGCACTATCACCTCAGACTGAACGCAGATGGACTCCTCCATCATCCATTGCAATCTGAGCAATGCATCTGACAACCCTTCATAATATTCCCATGACTTTTGCTGCAGCTCCACCAACTGATTTAGGGCTGAGTCCGGAGGCTCAGCATAATCCTGCCCTCCAGCAGTCCTCTGAATGCCAGTGACCTCAGAAGTCCCTACCTCTGCCTGCTGTGGACCAGATTGTGTGCTCAAGCTTGCACTAGAATGAGGTCCCAATAGAGGTATCTGTCTGCACTGGTAGAGGGCATGGGTGAGCGCTGAGATGGGCCTTCTATGGTGCTCTCCTCTGGTTCCTCTCTGTCGTTGGGGCTGGAGCTGAGGGCCTGGCATGTGGGTGCCCTTGGGAGCTTTCTATGAAAGAAATGAGAGATCATTAGTGAATGGCAGGTGACCCTAAAACAGGATAAAGCACTCATAGTATGGTTGGCTGAGGGATGAACTCGTGCAGGATGCCCACTTCGGTGTGCGTTGCCCACCTCACTCGGCGAAGGCATGGTTGATGTTCTCTCCAGACAGCTCAAAGGATCAATTCACTTGGGAGTGAGGACCTTGATTTCTGTCACTCCACCACTGATTTGGGACCTCTCCCTTCAATAGCCTGTACTGCATAAAAACAGATGAAGTGCATGAGCAGGAGACCTGCCAGAGCAGATGATAAAGATGCCTGCCATGTGTGGGTGTTGTTGCAGCCATGGACAGGGTGAGGGCATGAACTGCAGAGGAGATGAGTCCAGATGGAGATAGGAGGGTATGTCTGAGAGAGTGAGGTGTGATATCCATTGAGCTGGCACCTTTTGAGGGGTGATATCCTTGATCAAAAATCAGTGAATATTCGATGGGCTGATGAGCGTATGAGTTGAGATGGTGGACCTATCCTGGTGGCATAGATGAGATCATTCATCTATCAACACTGGATGGTTGATCTCTTCAGTGCTGCATTGGCACTGACGACCACTGCCATTGCCTGGCAAGCCAGAGTGGTGGCTAGTGGACCTCCTCTGGCCATAAGAGTACATTGCGGTGAGCCTCAATGGCATCCAGCAGGCACTCCAGTGAGGTGTCACAGAATTTTACAGCAACATGCTTCTTCCCTTTGGGAGCCATGTCTTCCATAGGCTGCAGACAAGAAAAAAGCTGTGCGCAGGTGCCATTTAAATATGGTGCCTGAAGTGAGGAAGCTGTGAGCTCATGGCGAGTATGTTTGCCGGGCAGTGGGGAGCGGATGATACGGCGCGAAAACCCACCACTGCAGCCAGAGGGTGGAAAGTTGTTTTTGGCACCCGCACTCAGTGCAATGATGGAAAAATCCCGGCCCCTGGTCTGGATCTTCAAGGCTTTATCCAAATGTCTGGTTCTTTATTCACCATCATAGACACTACTGATTGGCTATTCCACCATCGAGGATGGTTGGAACTTACAGCCAAGCTCAAATGCATTTTTCAAAAGGGTCATTGAACAGTGACTACGAACCTTGAATGATGTTTATTTTCTTTAGCCAACCAATGGGAGTGTCACCAGAGATCAGATTGTGGTAGCACACAATTAAACCCCGTTCAGGCCACTGACTAAACTGTGGACCTTCCTGGTCAAGAAATCTCAGTAGTACCATGGGAGGAGTATTTCTCAGAATTATCTGGAATTGTGGGGAGCCACGCTCCCTGTTCTTCCTCTGGGAGTGCTCAGGACAGTCCGCCACTCCATCCTTCACCATGACATCTCTCATCTGTTGTTTATATTCACTGGACTGGCCTTGTGTGGCTCTATCTCATCCGTCCCAATTCAAATCTTCAGTAACAGCTTCTCTTTCTATCCCACACAGTTATGTCTGAAATTCCCCAAAGAACTTTCCTTGTTCCTGTTCCACTTCTCCATTTGCATGCTTTTCCTCAGGGACGTCATCTATATGTAAATGCGAACAACGTCCTTTTCTACATACATCTCTACCACTGCCCTGTACACATTACCATGTCCGTGCTGCAGAACTAACATTGTGTAATGGGTGAGTCAAAACTTCCTGTTTGAACACTGGAAGGACTGCAGCCAAAAATGTTCAACCTCTGCCATTAACTCAATTCCCAAACCATTGATTCCATTTGTTGCTCCAGCCATTGAATCAGGTTGTTCAAAACCTTTGGTGATCTGATCAACCCAGAGCAGAGGTTCAAACTCAACCTATATCAGCACTCCATACTTCTACCTCATCCATATCTTCTGGCCTCCCATCCTTACCTTACTCCACTTCTACTGAAACTGCACGGTAGACACCTCTCAACTTGATTTCTCCAATGCTATTCCAACCTCCTGCTTCCATAAACTCCAATTCATTTAAAATACAATGGCTCAGATCCCACCTTGCTCTAAATGTCACTTATCCTTCACCCTTTCTCGTGATTGACACAGGCTCTATGTCTCCCAACACAGTCAATTTAAATTGTTCACCTTTATCTTAAATCGCTCCACACATTTTCTCACTCTAACTTTGAAAAGTTCTCCAGTCTTAATAATAATATTATGTCCCACCCTGCACCTTTCAACTCTATTTACATGGTTTTCTGTACAACACACATTTCCTCTGACCACTCTCTGTCCCATCATTGGTGGCAGCATCCTCAGCAGTCTTGGTTCTTAGAATTCCTTCTTTAACTCCATTTATTTTAAATCTTTTAAAAACATCTTTTCAACCATGCTTTTGCTCACTTCTCTGAAACCTCCTACTATGGTGCAGCATCTGCTGTCTCACTTTATGTTATCTATCTGTAGTGCACCTTGACATGCTTTTCTATGTTTAAGGGATATGCTAAAGCATGGACGTTCTTGTTCCTGGTTTTGCCATTAACACACATTCAAAGGTTAGGTGCACACAGGTTTACTACATGCAGCAACTGTATCACTTTAGACATCAGTCATTTATTTTTTTAATTTGTCTTTTCTTCAATAGTTCTCAATGTGCTGATGGCTGTGCATGTATTGACTTGGGCCCCCACCATCACCCAACTATGCCCACTGGCTGTACCACGAATCTTTGCAAAAGTGTGGAAAACACCAGATTAGCAATGAGGACTTTGTAAATGTGTTAATACCCACAAACTGAAGCAACAGAAATAAGAACATCGGGGTTAATTCCAAACAAGTATGCCTCAATTATTTCTCCATATCCAAATACTGAGAGAACGGTTCAGCATCTCAAAGAGACCCAGCAATTAAACTATCAAGCCATTCCACAATGGCAGTCAAACATTCTGAATGCAGGGGAAATCAACGGCAAGCCAATCTAAGTAAAGATCCTAAGAAAATATTGGTAAAAATTTGATAACAAATTTTTGAAAAAGGTCTTGTCAGAAAATATTGATGAGGCTATTACAGTAAAATAACTGTTTTCACAGTGAGAAATTTGTAGCTATATGAACAGTGCTGAACTGTACTGTGATCTTCCACAGTTCTGCACCGTATATAGAATGAAAAATGAATGGGAAATCTGATGGCATCATAAACTTCCAGGGTAAGCATTTTATAAGGTCACCAGCACACTGATATTGTATTATTGCTTGCTCTATGCTAGCACAAGCCATTTATTTTATATAATATAAATTTAAATGTCCGTATGAATGACTAGGATGTCTTACCAGGCGAGACTTCTATCTTCCAGGACAATCTGTTTGTTTTTACATATTCACAGTCAATGTATACAGGTGTGATTATTATACCAGTTGGTGTTACAGTTTCCACTGGAATTCCCTCCTGTTGCTAATTTTGACAAAAACGTTGTCATGCCGACCATTTCATTAAATTATCAATGGGGAATGGGAAGAATTTCAACTCGATGTGGTGAGAAAGAACTTATTTTGAGCAGCGAGTTGCAACAAAATTACTGCTGTGATTCCCCCCTCCCCCAAATAGTCTTGCTCTAGGCATCTGATCTACCACTTGGAAATAAGCTGACAGCAATGCGGGTTGTCTCTGACTCTACACAGTAGTTGCTGTGTACTCTACCCACACCCATCCCCTCCCACATTGTGATCTCCCCAAAGCAGCACACCTTATGATCGGCATCTCTGCATGGGGAATAATCATGGCACCAACCCACCTGCTACAACATTGTAACCCTTCCTGCCATCAGTGTTATTTGAACCAGAGAGAATTTTACAGAGGAGCAATCCAGCAGAAATTACAATATTCAGTATACATAGAGTATTGTATTATCAGTCATTCAAAACAACAAACCTTCAAAAATTAAGGGTCTAGAAATGAAATTTGTTAACTTTGATGGTGTTGTAATTGTTATTTATTCGTATTCACTCATTTTGTCATTGCCGGCAAGATTAAATTTTTCTTCCTCAATAAACTGACCCTTCAGACATCAAATATGGACTTAAAGGTCCACTCTTAAAATCCTAATGTCCCATTCTAAACCTCATCATACATACAAGTGAAGAATGTAAATTGAACCCAAACTTTTCAATTCAACTTGACTGCATTGATTAGTATACCAGTGCTCTCAGCATTTAATAACAGTCAGTTCGTCACTCTTAGCTGCCAACAGACTGTGCACACAGAATCTGTGTGGTGGAACAGACCCGTCCACCAACGCACACATCCTGGAACAGTGAGACACAGGCTCTTCAGTTTTGCTGAGTTTTCAATCCTGTCAATCTGAAGAGGCACCAAGTAGAGATCAGACACTAACCCAGGGAGAGAGGAAAAGTCAGCAGACAAATCCTTTCTGGGTTAACTTTGGCAACTGTTGCACATACCTTTCAAACCAATATACAGCAGAACCTGTGAGAGGTTAAGAATAAATCACTAAGTTGTCACAGAAGATAAACTCACTCGAAAATTAGCTCTCGCCCACATCCCATTCATATGAAGTACTGCATCTACCCCAGCTTTTTTAACAGCAGTATTTTAGTCATAATGTAATTACTTCAGCCAACCTTAATTGTTCCCACTTTAGAATGCAAAAGGATGAGCACTTACTTTAATGCTTGTACCTTTTAGCCTTTCGCGTGTATACAAAGTGACAACATAGATGCAAAGTATCTGACGTGCATATTGCTATGATTATCATACATATAATGAGCAGTTCTATGTGCAATGGAGAGTTAGTGAATTTAAAATGACTTTGGATATGAGGCAAAATTGACCTCAACCTTTAATCCATCAACCTCTGCAGATAACGTCCTCTTAAAGCGAATGGCATTTTCCGGGAGGACGAAAGGTTCAATCCAAAAAACTTCAACACATTTTAGAATGTTTATGAGAAGGAATTTTACTGGCTTGGCATCCATAGCAAATTAATTCAATATTCTTTTCTTCAGCTTTTCAAGTGGGTCAACTCTTTAATACCATTGTTACCTGTTCCCAGAGTTCATGAACGGCCTCTCATATTCTACGTCTCTATGGCCAAAACATATGTTGTGGTCAGGTCAAATAATGCATTTTGATATTAATTTTATTTTAAATTTTAAATGGGTGATTTAGCATAGCATACCAACATCTCACCATCCAGGAAGGGATATTTTGAAGATAGGACACCAAGGATAAAGTGGCATTTATTTTTTCAGTCTATTTAGATTTTTACTGCATCTCTCTAATGTCAGTATTTCTTGTAATGGAATATGTGAATCGGCACAAGTCTGCGCCTGAGTAACCTTAGATTAAACATATAAAAATCAAAAAACCTATCAATATATGCAGATTCTGATAAATCTGAGAACAGGGATACTACCTGCTGAAAACAATGTTTGCCAATCTTTTATTTTTTTCTAAGCTCATTATCCAAGGATAAAAGTTGTTTATCATTTCTTCCACTCCACTCATACATGGCCACAGGAAAGGCAGCACGGTGGTGCAGTGATTAGCACTGCCACCTCATGGCGCCGAGGTCCCAGGTTCGATCCCGGCTCAGGGTCACTGTCTGTGTGGAGTTTGCACATTTGCCCCGTGTTTGCGTGGGTTTCGCCCCCACAACCCAAAAGATGTGCAGGCTAGGTGGATTGGCCACGCTACAATTGCCCCTTAATTGGAAAACATGAATTGGGTACTCTAAATTTTTTTTTTAATATATATGGCCACAGGAAAATCATTCAGTCCATTTCCAATAGAGCATAGCATCCAGTGATCTACAGTGGGAATTCTGTTTGATTCTCAAAATGCTTATCTGGCTGAGATCCCAAGAATGGCACAGTGGTTAGCGCTGCTGCCTTACAGTGCTTGGGACCTGGGTTCGATTCCGATCTTGGGTGACTGTGTAGAGTTTGTAATTTCTCACCAGGATTTCCTCTGGGTGCTTCAGTTTCCTCCCACAGTACAAAGATGTGCAAGTTAGGTGGGTTGGCTATGCTAAATTTCCCCTTCGTGTCCAATTGTTAGGTAGGGTTATGGGGATAGAGCAAGGGAGTGGTCCTCGGTAGAGTGCTCTTTCAGAGAATCGGTGTAGACTTGATGGACTGAATGCCCTCCTTCAGACTGTAGGGATCCACATGCCCAGCCATAGGCCATGGATCGAACCTGGAACCTCCTTGGTCAATGATTTTCTCAGTAAAGTTGCAGAGATGACAGCGAGAACGATCTAATGTAACAATGGAATGTAAACTGTGCCAAAATGCATCACATGCACATCACATGATTGTAACAAAAACAGATATACTGCTCTTCCAGCTTCTCCCTCACTGACAAATAAACAACTTGCCATGTGCAGTTTCCTGCTCGCACTGCCCCTACTACTTTTTAAATAGGGAGTTATTTTGTAACATCAGAAAAAAAAACGTTGGAAACAATATTATTTTAATCAATAATATACTGAACTACGTGCAGGTTCGAGATTTTGCCAGAAAGGAGATACGGAGCTTCCCGGTGGAGCCGGCCTCCACATTGCTGGAGGAGGTGCTGACGACAGGGGGACTGGAGAAGGGGGTAGTGTCAGCGATTTACGGAACTATTTTGGAAGAGGAGAAGGCACCACTGGAAGGGATCAAAGCAAAGTTGGAGGAAGAGTTGGGAGAGGATATGGACGAGGGGTTGTGGTGTGAGGTGCGAGGAGAGTGAATGCCTTCATCTCGTGCGCGAGGTTGGGGCTGACACAGCTGAAGGTGGTATACAGAGCACACCACACGAGAGCGAGGATGAGCCTATTCTTTGAAGGAGTAGAAGATATATGTGAATGTTGTGTGTGTGTGGGTGGGGGGGGGGGGGGGGGGGTGGGGGGGGGGGCTGCTAATCACGATCATATGTTTTGGGCCTGTCTAAAGCTAGAGGATTACTGGAAGGAGGTTTTTAGGGTAATTTCTAAAGTGGTGCACGTGAAACTGGACCCGGGCCCCCGGGAGGCCATATTCGGGGTGTCGGTCCAGCCAGGGTTGGAGGCAGATGTTGTAGCCTTCACCTCGTTGATCGCCCAAAGGCGGATCCTGATAGGTTGGAGAGCAACCTCGCTACCCTGTGCCCTGGCGTGGCGGGGAGATCTGTTGGAATTCTTGACTCTTGAGAAGGTTAAGTTTGAACTGAGGCATGGGCATTATTCATTATGCAATTTCAAGAACTGGATAATATTGAACATTAGTTGGGGCGGGTGGGTGGGAGGGAGGGGCTGAATGTGTTAATGGTGACTATGGATGATCCCTGATTCCTTTTTGTCATTTGTTTGTGTGAACATGTGGGATAATGTTTGGGGTTTGGTGGGAGAATGGGATCGTTGTTATTGATATGGGGATTGACATATTTGTTACTGATTATTGTTTATTGTTGGTGGGTGTAGATTTGGGAGAAAATGTGAAAAGGAGAATAAAAATATTTTTAAAAAATAGATAAAATATTGAACATGAATGAAGAACAAGAAAAATTCTCCAGATCACTGTGTTATTGGCATTTACAAGTGTTTTGGACAAATCGCTGAAGAGTATTACTGAAATTATCATTTAGCTATTGTATTGAATATATTACTTACCAAATTTAGTATCGATTTTGTGAGCTTAGTTATATAAGAGTTGAGCCATGTGATCTCTGATTTTTATTTCTTATTTATTCTGTGCTGCTTCATGTTAAAAAGATGTATCAGTAATAAAAATACTCTGAAAGGTATAGAAAATAATGATGATCATACTCTGCATTAATTATAAGTGTTGATACGAACCAGATGGCGGAAAATGTGGCCAGTTCATTGGATTTGACAAGATGAAACACAATGAGGAAAGAACGGTTTCTCACCCCACCCCCATCAATGTACCATTCTTTTTGTGCACAATACTCCCTCAACTAAACAGCCAAATAAAATGAGTTTACAACAGCAGAGGACAAGCTCAAGCCACAAGAAATCTAGGCAGTAAGCAGGAATGAAAGGAGGCTAATGATCAACCTGTTTGCTTCCAGCAAGAACCAACTTTTGAACAATTGGCATGTAACTAGGTGAGATTTTGCAAAGAATTCTACTTCACAGCTGTCAGTGTAATGGACAAAGTAGCCCTTGCATCCCTCTTGCACCGTTGAAGCATTGCTCAATATTTATATACTAAATTAATCAAAGGAATCAAAGGGACTCCATGTTCTTCAAAGTCACTTGCTGTAATCAGGTTCCCATTCCTAACTGGCTTACATGCTTCCAAATATACCACAAGGTCAGAAATTTTATACATTCTTTGATTAATGCTGAGAGCTGCAGCATGTTTAGACAGGGTCAGGACCTGGGCAACATTTAATCAAATTTCTCTGCTGCCTGTCCCAGTGGAACGCAGAGAGAAGAAGTCTCTCATTGCGAGGCTGCACTTCAAATTTCCAATTGTTTACACGCTGTTAAGTAATTATTTCACTCCTGAACCTAGCCTTCAAGAGACACTGACCTCCTCGGAGAAAATTAGCGCTTACTCAGCTGCGTCGAATCTAGTTTTCTTCCCCCCCCCCCCCGTTTTGCGAAAGTGAGGGCTCAGCTCAAACAGTTCTCTGTCTATATTTTAATGTGTAAGTCTGTTAATGAGCTCTCTAATTGTGTGCTTATTTGCCATACATGAGAAGGCTCTTTTACTTATTTGCTGATGTCATCATTTTACTCTGCAATATCAACCTTTTTTTTCCCCTTTGTGTGAAGTTCACATTACCCTTGTGGTTGCACAAATTACTCAATATTTGTTCAGGAGTTTCAATAACACGCTGATCCTCTATGTGTCTCATCTCCAGGGCAAAGAGCAGAAATGAATACCAAGCACGAAAGAATTACAGTTTCACTTCTATAAAAAAAAATCTCACCATTCTGTCTCAGTAGAGAGAAAAAAAATGAAGGTTTTTACAAATAGAGATTAGAAAGTGTAAAATTTAAGGCTAGAACTATGAAATGCAAAGCTAGGTTGAAGTTTTGACTTGCTCAGATTTGGGCCCTCTCTACATTAATCAACCTTCTTCTTTACATGTGCATCTTCTATCTTGAAATCAACATTTTGTCAGATAGAAATAACTAGACGAAGGTAGTAAATGCGTTTTGTGCCAAATCACCTCCCAAGAAATCTGCAAGGTTTTTACTTTTTTGGGGATTAGATTAGTTTCACTCCACCCATATAAGAAGGTTGCATAAATAGCACAAAAGCAAAATACTTTGGATGCTGGAAATATAATCCAGTCAGAGTATATTAAATGTTCAAGTGTCAGCCTGTCCCAAGTGGGTCATACTCACCTTTGAACCGGAAGGCTGCTTGCAAGTCCGACTAGATGATTTTATCATACAAGCACTTCCGTGCAGTTCTGAGGGGTGCTGCATTACTGAAGGTTTTACCTGAGATGTTAAACCAAGATGGCGACTTCCAGTTTGATGGGTCAGGATGTCAGGTAGATGTTAAAGGCCCAATGCCATGATTGTTTGAGCTGGGTGAGGGTGATCGGGCGTGTGGGGAGTTCTTCAACACAACCAAAAATAGAATGAATAGTTGTTCACTTTAGCAGTGATCAAGGGGACATTACCATGAGTAAAACTGTTGCTAGAATCAGAGAAATAGCAATAAATTCACTTTAAAGCAATTCATTTTCTTTCTTTTACATTCCCTCAGGTGGGCATAAGCGATTCCATGGCAATTTGGTGAAGAACAGGAGAGTTCTCCCTGGTGTCATTTATTCCTCAACCAACTTGAAAACAGATTATCTGGTCATTATCATATTGTACGTGGGAGCTTGCTTGGAACAAATTGGCGGTCGCATTTCTACTTTACAACAATGACTATGCTCTAAACTTACTTTTTTGCCAATAGAGTGTTTTGCCATACCCCAAGACCAAAAAAGGCACTATGTAAATGCAGGAATTTATTTTATCTCGTAGAAACATCTGTTGCATGTAAAGCATTTTAAGAAAATGTATTAAACGCATTCCCTATTCAGCTCACCAATGTCAAAGATTTTCTTTAATCTTTCCTATTTTTTTCAAATTTTATTTTGTTACAGTAATTTCATATTCACAGGAAATCATTTTAGTAGCTATTATATGACAGGGATGTGCTTCTGGTTTGAAGGGAAAGTTGATACAACAAATGGGATTAAAATGGGAAGGGAGTTCCTGCTCTTCTCTTCAGATGACTGTATTAAATGAATAATGACACTTTGTGCTGCAGGGCTTTCACGCCTCGGAGTTAAATGTCTATTTTAGGATGTGCATATTGCAAAAAACTGTTAATACCAACTCAAAACTTCTGAGGAAGAATCACTTATCTGAGTATGGGCATTTTACTCTGCATTGCAACTGACTCTAAAATTTGCAATACTGGCTATAAATCAGATGTCCATTCAATGTAGGTTTTTTTAAATTAGACAATACATTTGTTTGATTTGAGAATCTGGTCTATCATATTACTGTGAAAAGTCACTTCTTCAGTGGCTCGAACAAATTTATCCAGTGAACAGCTGAATCAAATCAGTAAGGTCCTATGTCGGATGCCTACCCTCTGCTGAACTCAGCAAAGGTGGGGTTACTCCAGTTAAATCCGGTGCCTCATAGGTCAGGGGCAAGAAAATCAGTCAAGATTCCTGTTCCTCATTGTTGTGCAGGAACCCCTCTTGAATATGCAGAAAAGTGATCGTCAGGAGAGGACAGGTGTGGGCTTGGTTGCAGTCAAATCACCTGCCAACACTGGCAGTCAGTGCTTACATGGCCAAAACCCGCAGTCAACCCTTGCATAGAAATACAAGGCCAGGAACAGGAGGTGATCGATTGCCCATGCGACTGCACCCCAGGAAGGGTTTGATTTGGAAAAACGGAGGGAGAAATCAGCTACAAACAAAAATGCGACCAGCTTCATCTGCAGGCAGCAGCAAAGTACCTCAGAGTGGGTTGACTAAGCAGCTGCTTGGTATGTCCATAATGGTGCCTGATTCTGACTGTTCGCCCTCCTGATTTGTGATTGTTAGGGAAGGCAGACGGAAATTGAAAAGGAAATTGGGACAATATAAATGAGTAGAATATTATTTCCAGTTAAACTCTCTCTGACTCTTCATTCTGTTAACACACAGTGGAGTAGAACTCCAGCTAAAAGTGATCTGTAGATTTCTGTATAATTATTATATTACTAACTAGCACAAATAAATGTCTTTGTTCTATATTACTACAGGGTTATAGCATCCCTCAAACAAGCTGTTTGCAACTGCACTTATCTATTATACTATGATTATAGCTGGCATGTTTATTCATTCTGAAATTAGTAGTACTAAAATTCATAACTCCTATGTGCCTGCAAAAGTGTGATACAGTCCACAATGACAGTAGTTTAGTTGTGTTCTCCCATTATTTTGCCAGCTCGACTGGCTCCATGATTCTCCAGAATCATAAATTGAAAGGAAGAGATCAAAGTGAGCGATGAAGATTCATGACAGTGCGCTGCCCCTCAGCACCTGGTACATCCACCCATGTGCTTCCCCCTATGTGAGCACCTTCCACTGAGTCTCACTCCCTCCCCTGTCATGCAATAGCCACTTCCCCACAGTTGGCCCCTCAACACACATGAATGAAACACTTCAACCCTTGAGAGCCTCATCTGTCCTGAAGCACCAACGACACACCCCCTCAAGGAGGTGTTCAGGTAGCCAAGTACATTCAATGGACCAGCATTGTAACCTCTTGGTGATCCTAGACATCCCTGAACGGGGTGAGTGATGAGAGACTTCACCATAATGCCTTGTATTGGGGCTACATCTGTGTCACTTCTGTTGTGTAGTCGTGAGTACGAGCCTTGGAGTTCAATGCTTTGGGGCAACGCTTCTAACTATTTTGATCAACATAAATAACCAAATAAACAAAATCAAATAAGCTGAAGAACAAATTAAAGGGACAGTCTCCAAAAGGAAAACTGCCCTAAATAAAAAGTGAAACATAAATGAGAAAAACATAAAACCAAAATATGATTCAAGGAGTTAATAAGGCACCCCAGCCCCCGCAGAACCCAATGGACATGGAAGGCCTCAAGGGTACCAATGGATATCTTATGATCCCTCTCCGGGGAAACCCGGCCTCGAATGTAGTCGCGGTAAAGGGATAGACAGTCGGGTCGGACGACCCCTTCGTTTGCCCGCTGCCAGGACCTGTTCACGTGGATGTGGGTTAGAAATGGGGTGCCAATCAGTGGGAGTGTATCCCCCACATGATATTATAATGTGCTAAAATGAGGTTCCCAGCCATCATGCCACCGGCCAGCAGCCTTCAGAATCAGAAATCATGAGCTCGCTGGAGATAATTACATTTTTCGATTCTTGCCGAATTGTCCGCCTGTGTCACCTTTCTCTCTGACAGCTAACATAGGTTCAAAATCGCCTCCCCAATCTCACAGTTGTATACTGAAGAATATTTTTTAAAAACATCAAACATAGTAACAAGGATCAGGAGTCTGCATCCACTCTCCAAAAGAGCAGCCTACATAGGCTCAATCCCTCACCCTATCCCTGTAATACCACCTAGGAGCAATTTAGCATGGCCAATCCACCTGCACATCTTTGGAATGTGGGAGCAAAGTGGAGCACCCGGAGGAAACCCACGCAGACATGGGGAGAAAGTGTAGACTCCACACAGACAGAAGTCGAAATCGAACCCGGATCTCTGGCACTGTGAGGAAGCAGTGCTAACCACTGTGCTACCATGCCACATTTAGCCCCTCGAGCCTGTTCCACCATTTAATAAGATCATGGCTGATCTGGCAGTAATCTCAAATCTGTATCCCATCTACCCCCAGTAACCTATCATCCCTTGGCTTACCAAGAATCTATCCACCTCGACCTTAAAAATATTGAAAGACTTTGCTTCCGTCACCTTTTCAGGAAAATAGTTGCAAAGACTCACTATTGATTACATTAGAAAAAAATAATTAGTATTTAAACATTTTGAATCCATTCAGTTCATTTCCTAAGTGCAGTTATTGTTGTTGTGTTGGCAACATGATAGCTAATTTTGTGCACCAAGATCCAAGAAACGGTTATGAATGCTTTTGATAGGCTAAATAAGGAGAAACTGTCCCCGGTGCAGAAGGGTCAGTCATCTAACTACACAGATTTAAGGTGGTCTGCAAAATATACAGTGACGACATGAAGAAACTTTATTTTAAACACAGCAAGTCATTGTGATCTGGAATGCACTGCCTGCAAGGGTAGTGGAGGCAGATACAACAATGACATTCAAAAGAGAATTGGGTAAAAACAATTGCAAGGTATGGGAAAAACAGCAAGGTGGATAGTTTTGCCAAAGAACTGGTGTGGACACAAGGAGCTGAAAGGCCTCCGTGTGTGTGTTGTAGTTTTGGTGTTGTTGTTTGGTGGGTAAATGTTGTCCAGGGTACCTGAAGACCTTGCCCTCCTACCTTTCCTTCAAAATGTGCTATGAGCTCTTTTATACTCACCTGCAGAAGGACTTTGGTTTAGCATCTCATCGGAAAGTCGCCACCCTCAACAATGCAACACACCCTATCGCTGTGAAGCACCAGCTTACATCATAATGGTGACTACTCTAGTGAACATGAACTTCCGGGTGGCACGGTCTTGCAGTGGTTAGAACTGCTGCCTCATGGCATCCAGGACCCAGGTTCGATCCTCGCCCTGGGTCACTGTCCTTGTGGAGTTTGCACATTCTCCCCATGTCTGAGTGGGTCTCGCCCCCACAAATTCAAAAGATTTGCAGGGTGGGTAGATTAGCCACGCTAAATTGCCCCTTAATTGGGAAAAAATGAATTGGGTACTCTAAATTTATATTTTTAAAAATAACATGAACTTTCAACATTCGGAAACAGGAGAAGGAGGGTTACCATTGAAAATTACTGGCATTTGGATATTTCGTTTTCTGGAATAAATGGATAACTGAAGGGATATTTTTGCACATTAAAACCTTTTTTTGCGTTCCAATGCATTACAATTTCAGAACACATTTGTTAACATGTAACTTACCCATAATAAAAGAATATTAGTTGCCGGAATGCATGGCCGGTAAATCTCGTGGGAGACCCCCTCATGATATTTACAATGCTCGGGATCTAACATGATCTCATGAGACGTCATAATCTGGATCTTGCCCTCAATGGGTGGGATCCAGATTTGGGTATTTATGTGTGCAGTTAAGCTCACTTAAATATGTTCACGCCGGAGTTTCCCAAGGCATGGGATAAACACCCATGCCTCGGATACTTCACCGTGGTGCCGTTTAGCACCAGTCCACACAAATGTGAACCAGGTGCAACGGCACCTGGGGGTTCTCCCAGGAAATCATAGGCCCCCCAGTTGGTCAGGCCTGGGCAGGGTGGCACCCTGGCACTCCTAAGCACACGGCATTGCCAGCCCAGCACCCTGGCAGTGTCAAGGTTCCCAGGTGACTGGTTGACCACGCTGGGTTGGGCCTGGGATTGGACCTTATGAGGTGGGATGAGGTGGGCTTGAGGACCCCCTAATCAGTAAGTTGAGGCACTGGGAGGGGTCAGAAGCCGCAGTAAGGGGTCGAGAGATTGGGGCAGAATTTTAAAATGGTGCCCTGATCTCTTCCTGTACTGACAAGCTCATCAGTGCAGGAAATTCATGGAAGTTGGATTGGATTTGATTTATTGTCATGTGTACCAGGTACAGTGAAAAATATTGTTCTGTGTACAGTCCAGACAGATTGTTCCATACATGAAAAAACATAGGACATTCGATAAATACACAATGTAAATACATAGAGACAGACATCGGGTGAAGTAGAGAAGAAGTGTGGAGAGATCAGTACAGTCCATAAGAGGGTCATTTAGGAGTCTGGTAACAGCAGGGAAGAAGCTGTTTTTGAACCTGTTGGTGCTTGTTCTCAGATTTTTATATCTCTTGCCCGATGGAAGAGATTGGAAGAATGAATAACCCAGGTGGGAGGGGTCTTCGGTTATGCTACCCGCTTTCCCAAAGCAGTGGGAGGTGTAGACAGAGTCAATGGATGGGAGGCAGTTTTGTGTGATGGACTGGGCTGTGTTCACGACTCTCTGTAGTTTGTAAATGGTCTTGGGCCGAACAGTTGCCATACCAGGCTGTGATGCAGCCAGATAGGATGCTTTCTATGATGCATTTATAAAAATTGGTGAGAGTCAATGTGGACATGCTGAATTTCCTTAGTTTCCTGAAGAGCTATAGGTGCTGTTGTGCTTTCTTGTCGTTGCATTGACGTGCGAGGACCAGGACAGATTGTTGGTGATGTGGGCACCTAGGAATTTGAAGTTGTCAACCACCTCCATCTCGGCACCATTGATGCACACAGGGGGGGGTGTTTGATACTTAGCTTTCTGAAGTCAATAATCAGTTCCTTAGTATTGTTGACGTTGAGGGAGAAAGTTTTGTTGTTACACCATTCCACTAGGTTCTCTATCTCCTTCCGACTCATCGCTTTTCGAGATCCGATCCACTTCGGTCGTGTCATTAACAAACTTTTGGATGGAGTTGAAACCAAATATTGCCACACAGTCGTGTGTATAGGAATATAGTAGGGGGCTAAGTACGCAGGCCTGTGGAACCCCGGTATTGAGGTCTATCATGGAGGGCATGTTGTTGTTTATCCTTCCTGTTTGTTGTCTATGGGTCAGGAAGTCGAGGATCCAGTTGCAGAGGGAGGCTCAAGTCTTAGGTTTTGGAGTTTTGATATGAGCTTGGCTGGGATAAAGGCAGAGCTGTAGTCAATGAATAGGAAGAGCCTGACTTAGGAGTTCTTGTTGTCGAGATGCTCCAGGGATGAGTGTAGGGCCAGGGAGATGGCGTCTGCTAAGGGCCTGTGGCAATATGCGAATTGCAGTGGATCAAGGCATTCTAGGAGTATGGAGTTGATGTGATCATGATCAATCTCTTGAATCTCAAGGCCACCGGACGGTGTCATTGAGGCACGTTGCCTGGCTCGTCTTTGCCACCAGTATGATGGTGGTCTTCTTGAAGCAGATGGGAACCTCGGAATGGAGTAAGTGCAGTCTCGTCGGGGCTTTCCTTGCCCATTTAATGGTGGGGTCATTCCCAGTTCCGCAGGCACCGAAAAACACCCCGCTAAATGTGCCCAAAACTGGACTCTGTTTTTTTCCCAGTAAATTGGGCCCAATGTCAATAAGACCAAAGAAACTGCATTTACATTAAAAGAGTGATGATGGACAGGAAGCCACCTTGTTTTCAATTTTTCAGTTCATGGTGACTATTTAGTCAGTTGGACAAATATAACACGAATGGATGCTGCAATGAATGATTCATTAACTAACAAACATAATGGAATGGAAGGTTTGACACACAATAAAGATCAAGACAACTGTGCTACATCAGATGGGTGATTTTCTGATGGGCAGTGTTCATACCCCTGGCTGAATCTGGATGCCAAATGTTCCTGCCAGGTGCCTGTTGGAAACACCCACCATAAAATCTTCCTTTGGAGCCATAGTTCTGCATTTATTTGCTCTCATTCCTTCTGAGCGGTCCTTTTGCATTAAGATCCCGTCCAGTATTTTCCTCAGACCTGCGTTAAAGGTAAGCTCCTTGGTTAACTCAGACATGAAAAGGACAAGAGAAGTTTCAAATAGGTTGTTTTAAAGGCCACTCATGTACATTTTTAACCTCATGTTCCCAGTATGAAGCCCATTACGAGCTGGGCATTTACCCTGAATAAGTAATTAGAGCCAGCCTCTCAAAATCGCAGCACGGTGCTGCACGGGAAATCGTGCTCCCATGCATTAGTGCCAGGACCAGAAACAAATTACGCTCAAATGTCATCTCCAAACGCCCATCAGTAAAATTACATTTATAATTAAAGGGAATACTGGAAATCTGAAGTGGACAAAACGCTGGAAAAAAGCCAAGCATGTCCATCTGCATCGGAAAGAAGAATGACAAGCTTAACATTTTCAGGTGGATTCCTTCACCAAATCTAATTTGTTGACATGGTTCTTCTCGTATCATTATTAGTGGAGTTCTGTGTAATTCCAGCATTTTAAATTTTATTTCAGTCAAAATTCTGTGATATGTCTTAGCGGGGGAGGGGGCTGAGTTTCTGTTGGGTTGTGCTGGTTTTTCCAGCATAATCAGCTTGAAATCTTCCGCACAAAGGATCACGCAATTTTGAGTGCAAATCACATTATCTGAAACTCAAGTTTCCACTTGTTTGAAAGACATTTGTACTCAAAGTTGGCCCCAATCACAAAACTAGTCACTCCCCCAGAACAAATGAATTGCCATTGGGACTAAATTGAGCACATTTGTGGGCCTTCAAGGAAGCTATGAGAAAAATGACCTGGATCTTTTGGGTGCAAGGATACTAACAGGAATGTTTTAAAAAACATTGAAAGTATTTTTTTAATTTCACTATATAACCAGAAAATTGTTCTGTATATATTTTCAAAAGTAATTTAAAATCGGGTTATTCACAGATGGTGTTAAGAATGCTTATTTTTTGTGATACTCATTTTCAGCTGTTTTAATAAAACAGCACCAAGTTGCCATTCTTATACTTTGAGGAATAGTTTTAAGCAAACTATTTTTGAAGTCGGCAAAAGTTGAGTGGAAAGAAGAAATCACTTTTCAAAACGGTTGCAAAGATAGGTCATTGCAGTGCAGCAGAAACCATACCTTCTGGTGTTACTGATGTTATGGATTGATGAATGTTACCTTTTTGTTGCATTTTATTAATCATTTTCTCACCAAATACAGCACCAGCTCTGCTGTTTTCCGGATGATTATACTGTCATCACAACCTTAGCCCGTGAACCATTGACCGCAGCACAGGAAACTCAGTTCCACCAGCTGACAGTTACAAAGACATGAGTTTGATGAGTACAATACTTTCTAATTAAATATCTTATTAATCCTGACCAACAGCAAAGTTAAAAGTCAAAATGAACTGGGCTACAGATTTCTGTACAATTATTACCTTATTGACTGACACAAACAAGGACATTGTTTCAACTTCCCTGAAACAGTCATTGTTTCAACTAGACCAAAAGAGCAGGACTGCATTGAGATTCTTTCTACTGAGAGATGTTGTTGCTGATTAATGCATTCTCTGATGTTTGTCATTAATATCAAGTCATGTTGCCTGATGACACTTCAAATTAATATTGACTGTTTCAAATAATTAAATTCTTTTCATAATTGAACATGGGGACTTCTGGTGGTGGCTATGTGGTGAGCAGCCACTCACAGTGGCTCCTGCCAGGGTGCTTGGTTTTGGCCACTTTTGCCCGGTTTATGGCTGATTTTGTCGGTAATTTGTGTAGTTGATGGAATAAGCTACCCTCGTTCTAGTATTGTCCGCTAAAAATAGCTCAAGGCAGAAGTCGGGCAAGGGATCGTCGTCAGGCTCAAATGGTTCCTACGGAGTCGGTGGCACCTCAGTGGATGACTGAGAAGTTGGTTAGCTTCTTGACCGATGAATTTAAGAAGCAGTGGCCGGCAGTCGCGGAGGACCTGGAGAAGGCAATGGAGGGGGCTTAGGCCCCAATTCAGGCAGCCATGGGTAAAATGGACCGGCGAATAGAGGTACAAAGGGGAGGAACTATACAGAAGGTGGAGGTGGCAATCTCTGATCATAATGATCAGATTGTCTCCCTGGAGGCAAAGGTGGTGTTTCTGGCTGAAGAGTGTAAAGAGCTAAAGGCCAAGGTTGGTGATCTGGGGAACCGCTCCAAGCGGCAAGACGTAAGGATCTTTGGGCTACTGGAGAGCCTGGAGGGCTCGAACTCCATGGACTATATGACTTAGGTGTTCAGAAAGTTGGTGGGGGAGGAGGCCTTTTTGTCTTCAGTGGGGTGCTCTTTGTAAGGGCCGGTGCAGACTCGATGGGCCGAATGGCCTCCTTTTGTAGTGTGAATTCTATGATTCTATGATACTCTAGGTTGGGACCGGACCCATATATCGCTGAAGCAGAAGCTCAGATCTGGAAAGCCATCATGGGCGTCCATAGTCAGAATTCATCGATACCTGGATAAGGAGAAGATCATGAGGTGGCTGAAGGACTATCAAAACTGTAGATGGGAGGGCCATGTCATTAGAATATAATAATTTGTTGGAGCAAAGCTGACAAGAAGGCGTTCGGCATTTAACAATAATAATCCAAGGCCGTACTGTACAAGAGGAATATGAGGTTCGGAGTGGTGTACCAGGCTTGACTTCGGGTGGCTTTCAAAGGCACAGACTATTACTTTGATGCACTGGGGGATGTAAATGAGTTTGTTAAGGGCGGCACAGTGGTTAGCACCAGGTACCCGAGTTCGATTCCCGGCTAGGTCACTGTTTGTGCAGAGTCTGCACGTTCTCCCAGTGTCTGCGTGCGTTTCCTCTGGGTGCTCCAGTTTCCTCCCACTAGTCCCGAAAGACGTGGGGCGCGATTCTCCACACCCCACACTGGGTGGGAGAATAGTGGGTGGGCCTCCCGACATTTTTCTCGCCCTCCCGCTATTCTCCCCCCCCCCACGCCCGACCCATGCCACGAAACGCCACTCGACGTTTTTTACGGCGAGCGGCAATTCTCCAAAGCCGATGGGCCGAGCGGCCAGGCCTTCACGCCCGTTTCAACACAGCAGCAAACACACCTGCTCGCTGCCGTCGTGAAACGGGCGCCAGATGCCCGTTTGGGGCATCTGGGGTCCCGATTGGCACGGCAGTATCATGGCCGTGCCAAGGGGGGCATAGGCCCGCGATCGGTGCCCACCGATCGCGGGTCGTGCGTCTGTAATGGACCCACTCTTTTCCCTCCGCCGCCCCGCAAGATCAAGCCGCCACGTCTTGCGGGGCGGCTGAGGGAAAAGACGGCAACTGCGCATGCGCGGGTTGGCGTTGTCCAACCTGCGCATGCGCAGCCGCGTCAGCCGGCGTGACGTTTGACGTGCAGTCTTCATGACCGTCGTCAAGGCCGCACCGCCGTGATGCACGGGGGGGGAGAATCGGCCCCGGAAGTGGGCGTGAAGGCTGCCGTGGGTCACGGCCTGTCCCACGGCAGCCTTTACGATTCTCCGCATTTGCGGAGAATCTCGCCCGTGCTGTTAGGTAATTGGACATTCTGAATTCTCCCTCTGTGTACCTGAGCAGGCGCCGGAATGTGTCGGCGAGGGGATTTTCATAGTAACTTCATTGCAATGTAAGCCTACTTATGACAATAAAGATTATTTAAAAAATTATTCTGCACTGTAGATTCTTTGATTAAGAAGTACGGACTGGGGTGAACCAAAGTGTTTAACGACTTTGGAGTTTTTTGTTTGTTAAGTTCGTCTGTTTTTGTATTTTTGTGGAATTTTTGTTCGGTGGGGGAGGGCTTGGGTTGTGCCTGAGGGATGGTTTTTTTTGGCAGGGGACAAATTTGGGGCTTGTTGGAGTTTTGTGTTTTCTTTTGAGTGGGGGGGGGGGGGGTTCGGTGTTTATTTTCCTCAATAGGTTTGTATTAAACTTTGGTTTGGGCAGGGGGTTGCTGATTGTTGAGATACTGACGAGTTGACTTTAATTTCGAACCTGTGCACGGGTCACCCTGCTAGCAGAATTGCTAGTTAATGGGAGTGGAGAGGGGGCGATTCCTGCAGCTGGTTACCATGGGGGTGGGTATTTGTGTTCTTTAAGATATTGAACTTAACCTTTTTGTCTCAGGTTGGTGTAGGTTTGGGGATAGGGAGAGGGGCTTTTCTTTCTCTGTTGGTTGTTTGGTTTCCTGGGTGGTATAGAGCTGAGGGGGGGGGGGGGGGGGGGGGGGGGGGGGGGGGGAGTGGCTGCTGATGGTGATAGTTCTGTGGTTTTGGACTGCCTTGGGACTGGGGGATGTGATGGGCATCTTGGGTAGGCCCAGAGGTAATGCAGGATGGGATACTGGCGGATTGCCTCGCCGGGTGGATATGGCTGGTCTTGGCTCCAGGTGGGGGAGGGGAGGTCCACCTGAGGAATTCGAAGGAGGATGTGGTTAGCCTACAGGAGACTCATGAGAAAATCAAATATCAAACAAGGTTGCGCAAGGGTTGGATGGGGCAGGTATATCACTCGGCTTTTGACTGTAAGGTGCGGGGGCCGCTGTGTTGATGAATGAGGGTGGCTTTTTCTGTGGTTAATATATTAGCAGACCCTAAGTGGGAGGGAAATTATAATCAGTTGGTCACTGGCGGGTACGCCGCTGGTGTTGGGTAATGTGTATGCATTGAGCTGGGATGATACGGCATTCGTTAATAAGGTACGGCGTCTATCCCAGACATTGATTCACATTGTTTAATTATGGGGGGGGGGGGGGGGGGAAGAGAGACTTCAATTGTGGAGCCTTCGGAGGGGTAAGGAGTTTTCTTTTTTTTTGCTCCGCATCCATCAGGTTTATTCCCGGATTGACTTCTTTGTGGTGGGAAAGTCTCTTCTCCCTGGAGTGAGGAGACGGGATACTCAGTGATCATGATATCGGATCATGCTCCGCATTTTGTTGACATGATATTGGAGCCAGGCCACTCTCAGTGACCCCTGTGGAGATTGGTCATGGCGTTGCTCGTGGACAAGGGATTTTGTGAGCAGATGTCCTCTGCCATTGGGGAGTATATTGGATGCAACAGGAATGAGGTGGTCTCACCTTCTATGCTCTGGGAAGCCCTGAAGGCGGTTATTAGGGGAAGGTAATCTCTTATAAGGTGCAGAGGGATAAATTTGGGAAGGTGCAGAGGCAGAGACTGGTGGACGCCATTCTCGAGGTGGACCGCCAGTAGTCGATTGTCCCATCACCAGAGTTATTGGTGGACAGAAAAAAGCTGCAAATGGATTTTGAGTTGTTGTCGACAGGTAAGGGGGTGAGCCAGCTGTAACGCTCAAGGGGGACATATTATTCGCATGGAGAGAAGGCCAGTCATTTGTTGGCTCACCAGCTGAGGCAGCAGGCTGCCGCCTGGGAGATAGTGCAGTTTAGGGACTTAGTTGCCGAGTTGGTTTGTGCTCAGAGAGGGTCAATGAAGAAGTGTTTGAGACTTTCTACCGTGGGTTGCATAAGTCAGAACCTCTGGAGGAAGGTGCATCAATGAGACAATTTTTTGATGGGTTAACCTCCTGGAGGTGGAGCAGGAGAGAAGGTAGATGTTGGAGATGCCGATGGGTTGGAGGAGACTATGAGCTGTATTCGGTGATTGCCGATGGGTAAAGGTGGGTCTAGATGAGTTTTGCATTGAATTTTACGAACAATTTGCCGATCAGTTGATCCCACTTCTGCTGGATATGTTTTCCCTTGTCTCCTGGGTGTTACTGGCCACATTGGCACTTGTGTTGATCTCCTTGATCCAGAGGAAGGACAAGGATTCAGGGAATGGGGGTCATATTGGTCTATCTCATTGTTAAATGTCGATGTTAAGTTGTTGACTAAAGTATTGGCAGCGCGTTTGGAGCCCTGCCGACCTGGGGTGATCTCGGAGAAGCAGACTGAATTTATTAAGAGCCGGCAGTTGTCTGTCAATATTAGAAAATGGTTAAATGTTGTTTTATCGCCCTCCCTCGTTACCGAGCCAGAGTGATTATTGCGATGGACACTGAGAAGGCGACTGATATGGTTGAGTGGGGGTACCTCTTTGAGACCCTTGGGCGGTTTGGCTTTGGACCAAAATTATCTCATGGATTAGGCTTTTGTACAGGGCTCCCACAGCGAATGTACGTACGACCACCCTGAGCTTGGGTTATTTCCAACTGAACAGTTGTACAAGACGAGTGTTTGCCTTAGTAATTGAGCCATGGCTCGGAGGTTGTCTCGCAGGTGGAGGGGGAATAGTTCATTGGGGGGGGGGGGGGTGCCCTTATATGCGGACAAAAATTTTTTACTATATGTCCCAGAACCACTCTCCAATGTGGGAGAGATAATGGAGTTGCTCAGAAGTTTGGCTTCTTTTCGGGGTACAAGCTGACTCTTGGAAAGAGTGAATATTTTCTGCTGAACCCACCGAGGGGACTGGGGAGGCTGCCATTACGCCTGGCAAGGACTAGTTTTCGGTATCTGGGTATCCAGTTGGTCCATGACTAGGCCACGCTCTATAAACATAACTTTTTTGGTCTGGCGGAGGAGATGAAGGCCGATTTGAAAATGTGGGATGCTCTCCCTCTCAACTGAGCAGGAACGGTACAGATCGTGAAGATGAATATTCTTCTGAGGTTTTTGATTTTGTTCCAGTGTCTCCCAGTCTTTCTTTTGCAGGGTTAATAAATTGGTATCTACTTTTGTTTGGGTTGGCAAGACTCCTCGGGTTATTAGGACATTTTTGCAAAGGGTTAGGCAGTCGGGGGGGGGGTTGCCACTACCTGATCTGTCATGTTACTACTGTGCGGCAAATATTGATACAGCATGGGGGTTGTTCGAGGACCTGGACTCTACTTGGAGGTGGTTGGAGGAGGTTTTGTGCATAGAATCGAGTCTGAGAGCACTGGTTACTGCACCACTTCCATATTCCCCTGCTAGATCCTCTTCAAGCCCGGGGGCGAAAGCCACTTTGACAATTTGGAATCTGTTTCGGCAGAATTTTAAACTGGGCTTTACGTCACTGCTGACTCCAATTCGCATTAACTATAGGTTTGTGCCATCTGGCTTAGATTCATAATTTAGGGCATGCGAGAGGGAGGGTTGGAGAGGTTTAGGAACATGTTTCTGGAAGATAGATTCACCGGCCTGGACAAGTTGCTAGAGAAGCTCCAGCTCATGAGAGAGAGCGTATTCAGGTACTTTCAGATGTGCAATTTTCTGCGCAAGGAACTTCCTCCATTTCCATTGGTACCATCGTCTTCGCTTACGGACAGGGGCGGGATTCTCTGACCCCACCCCCCTCCGCGGGTCGGAGAATCGCCGAAGGAGGCGGCGTGAATCCCGCCCCCGCCGGCTGCCGAATTCTCCGGCACCGGAGATTTGGCGGGGCGGGAATCACGCCGCGCTGGTCGGCGGGCTCCCCCGGCGATTCTCCGGGCAGCGATGGGCCGAAGTCCTGCCCGTTCTATGCAGGTCCTGCCGGCGTAAATTGGAGTTGGTCCCTTACAGGCGGGACATGGCGGTGCGGGCGGGCTCGGGGGTCCTGGGGGGGGGCACGGGGCGATCTGGCCACAGGGGGGTCCCCCCACAGGTGGGCCTGTGCCGTGGGGGCACTCCATTCCTCTGCGCCAGCCGTGTAAGCCCCCGCGATGGCTGGCGCGATGGTGAACCTCCCTCTGCGCATACACGGGGATGACGTCAGCAGCCGCTGGCGCTCCTGCGCATGCGCCGACCGGCGGAGTCCCTTCGGCCCCGGCTGGCGCAGCGCCAAAGGCCTTCCACGCCGGCCGGCAGGGCCCAAACCACTCCGGCGCGGGCCTAGACTCTGATCCTCCGCACCTTTGGGGCAGCCCAATGCCGGAGTGGTTCCCGCCACTCCACTGCCCCGTTTCTGCCCGCCCCGCCAATTCCCGGAGAATCCTGCCCAGGGTCTTGACCTTGGCGAATTAGGGGAGGGTAGGATTTTGGAAGTTTATATTGGCAACAGAGCAGGCATCGTTGGAGGAGGTAAAGAGGAAGTGGGAGGGTGACCAAAAGAGAAAATGCTGGAAAATCTCAGGACCTCTGGCAGCATCTGTAAGGAGAGAAAAGAGCTAACGTTTCGAGACCAGATGACCCTTTGTCAAAGCTCAAGTGGGAGGGTGACCTGGGTTTTGTCTTTTATTGGGAGGGGAGTAGGGGGAAGGTGTGAGGCTCTTCATAGGGTCAACTTCACATCCTCATGTGCGAAGTTAAGCCTGACCCAGTTCAAGGTGGTGCCTCTGACTAGGGCTCATGACTGGGTTCTCCTTGGGAGTGGAGGATAGGTGTGAGCGGTGCTCTAGGAGGCTGGCGAATCACACGCACATGATTTGGCCTTGCCTCAAGCTCGTTAATTTCTGGGTCTCCTTTCTTGATACAATGTCAGGAATTTGGGGTGTTCAACTGAGCTATGCCTGCTGGTGGCAATGTTTGGTGCTGCAGACAGGGAAGATGGCAGATGTATTAGCCTTCGCCTGGCTAATAGCCCAGAGGCGAGTTCTGCCTGGGTGGTGGTCCCTTGTGTTGCCCAAGGCCTCGGCATGGCTTGGGGACCTGCTCGAATTTTTGCACCTGGAGAAGATCATGTGTATCACGAGGGGCTCAGTGGAAGGGTTCTATTTGAGGTAGCAGCCTTTCACCGTCAGTTGTTGGGAGGGGAGAATGTCTCTGTATTCTGTTTAAAGACTTTATTTTCCTCTCAAGTGAGAGGGGAGAGGGAGATTGGGGGGATTGGGCAGTTGGTGTATTGTTGTTGGTGTATAATGAAAATTTTTGCCGGAATAAAAATATTTTAAAAAATAATTGAACAATAGAAATAAGCTATTCGGACTCAAAATTGTGATCAACAGGTACATCTCAGATTCAAGGTATATCAGCCCTGAATATTCTGTGGTATAGAAAATGCCCTTTCAAATCCTGCTGGTTCCAGACATTTGACTCATCTGAATTTTTCATAGAATCACAGAATCCCTATAGTGCACAGAATCCCTATATAGCACCCGACCTAGGCCCAATCACCCCCCCCCCCCCCCCCCCCAATCTCTGTACCCTCACCGAACCTGCACATATTTTGGAGACTAAGGGGCAATTTAGTATGGCTATTGCGGCTCATCTTTGGACTGTGGGAAAAAATCCAGAGGAAACCCACGTGCAAGCTCCAAACAGACAGTCACCCAAGGCCAGAATTGAACCCAGGTCCCTGGTGCTGTGCAGCAGCGGGGCTAACCACTGTACCAACTGTGCCCATTATTTCTGAAATAATGGCCAAAAGCTGTGAAACTTTTATTTGCCTTAATTTACAAATATATAGGTTCTTTCGTGCAGGCCACTCTTTTGTTATTGTCCTAGTATTTAAAGAAAAGAACTTCCCATAACAATATATACACCTAAATATTGTGCTTCAAGTCAGTCTGAACTTAATCGTACCTGCCTGGTTGAAAATGGGTGGGCAGGTGGCCAAAATCAGCTGAGAGACTTAACCGTCAACAACCTGTTGCCTGGCTGCTGTCCTCAGTTTTAACTGGCGCTTCCATTCAGACGGTAAGGAGACCCACTGTCATGAGAATGTCACTTTAAGAAATGTCTGTCTGCCCATGTTACTGCAGTGATGTCAGAGTGTGGGTGGAGCTGAGCTCTGGCTCTGCTTTTTAGTTTCACTTTGAGAAAAGCTTCGATGTGTCTGTTCTTTTTGGTTTTGTTTCAGTGTTGGAGCTGCAGTCAGCCGCAGGAGGTGCAATGTTGCTCTCTCTGCCATGTAAAGGCTATCTCTTGATCATTTGGCGAATTCAGAGGGATAACTGTTCTCAGTAGGGAATTTAAACCTGATGTGCTTCTGTTAAAAGTTTTTTTTAAAGTCTTATGGATGTTAAAAGGAAAGCTTAAGGAATACTTAGTGTTGTATTCTTTGGGGGTTGTATTTGAATTGATGGTTGCTAAGATGTTGACTGTATGTTTTAAAAAGGTTAACTTGAGTTCATAGAATAAACATTGTTTTGCTTTAAAAAATACTGTTAGATTTCTGCTGTACCACCCCTGTATAGTGGGCCATGTGCTCCCCATACCACAATATAGTAAAAGTTGTGGGTCAGGTGTACTCCATGATACATGTTGGGTTTCTCTAAACCCTGGCCCATAACACCCACCTAAATGGGAAACTCATTGTGGCTTTTCCATCAGGCAAAGACAGCTGAAGAAACCTGAACAAGTAAATTTTTTAAAACCTCATTTTGCTTTTCTTGAAGTGCTCTTCTGTGCCCCGTGGGGTAGCTTTAGGCCTCTCGTGTCTTGATCTTCCCCCATAACTCTCTCTGTTTTGAACTTCAGATCCAACAGCAATAGAAATGGAATTCTATTTGAAGCAGCTTAGTATAACATTAAGGCGATACGCCCCCAAAAACTCTCACAATATTTGGTCTGATAGGACAGGTTGTCTTGTATTAAGTACCCGATATTCCGGTTATTGCTACTGAGCAACTGGGTGAATTTCCAGTCAGGGGTTTGCCTGGTATCACCTGCATTTTTTACCTTTAGATATCACCAGTGGTGATGCAGCTGTCTGCTCGGTGAGCTGGCAATGTCTCACTAAGATCCCATGAAAGAGGCTCTGAGCTTGACAGATTCCCTTATTTTATGCTGCCCACTGGAACCAAAAAATCTCTTCAAAGAGATGGTCTTCAGCCTGGGTGCCACGAGCTGAGTGACAGTGCATCATTTCCCCCTTCTTGTTGGGATCCTGGCGCATTTATGCTAAACATGCCAGTGATCCCATCCTGAGATTTGACAGCGTTTACTGTCAATGACAACAGGTGAACAGGGTGTACTGCTTCACCAGACCTCCAGTAGTGGAGTGGAAACCCTGCAATTTCAGGCCCCGAGAAAAATGATTGCCTTGAAATGACTGCTAATTATATCATCAGGTGAACTCTAAATGGTTTTGTGTGAAATTCCTTTGACTGTTATTTTAGCAATGATTTAAATCCCACTTAAAATTACATATCGCATACCATAATTTCTAAGCTTCGTTAACTAAGCCAAAATTGGTTTATAATGACAGTTCGGTGAAGCATCTTTTTTCTTTAACTTCTAGAAACTAATGCGGCCCATCTTCTGGCCCACACTCACGCTGTGCGACAAAGCATGCACGTGAACAGAGGGGCTTGAGGAAAAGCCCAGGTCTTCGCAGCATATTCGGGTGAGCTGTCGCCATTCTCCAGACAGCACAACTGAACAACTCCTGTACTCCTGCTATTTCTGCCTCCACAGGATGGATTTTTAAATATTATGTTTTTTTTTAAAAGATTACCTACAGTTAGCAACCTGGGGGCCACGGAGGAATTCTGAGCAGGTCAGACGTGGCCCCTGCCTTGCTCATTGCCAATTAATTTTGCAATGAGGGTCTCCAACAGGTGTTAGATAATTAATTAAAATATTTAAGGGACCTAAAGCCTTTTTGCAATCACTCTGGGATGTCTAAAAAAGGAACCCATATACTTAGCAGCGGGACTGACTTCGATGCAAATTGGATGCAATCCATCGTGCAACCGGATTGGTGTGCAGTGCCCAAGAAAGCTGCAAAACAATTCACCAAGTTTTACCTCAGTGACTAATATGCCCCAAAGTTCCTTCAGAAACTGTTTGCTTCAGGATAGCAGGCTGAAATAGTTCCCTTTTCCAGTGTGAATGTTCCTGCTTTATGTAGGTTCAGTGCAAACAGCAGAGTTAGCAAGAAATTGTGATCCAAAAACAAGTTCTGGACAAGTGGAAATACAGGTTGAGTCTCCCTTATCAGAAATTCCGAACACTGAGAAATTCCAAAATCCGCACTTTCTTTCGAGCACCAATGTGCCGTCCCAAGTGGGAAATCTCACAAGTCTCGCGGGCGATGCACAGTTCTCAACGCGCGCCGCTCTTGCTCAGTACCCAATGTTCCGCACATGCGCAGTTCTCAACGTGCGCCGCACATGCGCAGTATATTCCAAAATCAAAAAAATTTCCAAAATCTGATACACACTTGGTCTCAAGCATTTCGGAGATGGGATTTTCAACCTGTATTGATAATTGTAAAGTTCTGGGCAGCACGGTGGCGCAGAGGGCTAGCCCTGCTGCCTCACGGTGCCGAGGTCCCAGGTTCGATCCCGGCTCTGCGTCACTGTCTGTGTGGAGTTTGCACATTCTCGCCGTGTTTGCGTGAGTTTCGCCCCCACAACCCAAAGATGTGCAGGTTAGGTGGATTGGCCACACTTCATTGGAAAAAAATTAATTGGGTACTCTAAATTTATAATAAATAAATAATAATTGTAACGTTCTGTTTTTGGTGTTAAAATTTGATCAATGCATAAAGTATACCAAGTATTACAGAGCAATACAATACAGCAAACTGTATGAAAAATAATTTGTGTACTAACCAATATTATTTCAAACTGCACAATGAGGAGTCTGAAACCCTACAGACTCATGTCTGGCAAAAATAAACCTCCACACAAGGTTTCAAAATGTGGTCAATGGTGGTAAATGTTTAAAAGTTGGTGAGACCTTGGCTGGTCTTTATTTGAACGTCAAATGTTTTGCACCAACTCAAAAAATTATATTTAAGCATATAAAACAATATAAACCTGGGATTAAGCTACATGATGTCAATTTGGCAGAAGCGTCAGATTTTTGCTACATATGAGTGACATTGATCTTCTGGGAGCAATGTGTCTATGGCTGACTAAAGGCAAAATTGTATTTTATAACCTTAAAGGAACATTCTCAACTACACACTGTTTACTTTAGTATCAGAATAATGAATTATGTTTCATAAGATATACTGCTCTGTGGTCAACTATTGAGCAACATTTTGGGAGATCTGGTAGCTCATACACCCTACAGGCATGATATACCGGCTGTGTTTCGCACAAAAGGTGTGGTAGAGTGCGACTGGCAGGTGCCGGGAGATCCTTCTTCCGTGATCTACCCAGCTCGCCTTGTGAGATTGAACATAATGTGAATCCTGCCCATTGTGGGTGGGTCACTGTTTAGCAAATCTGCACATTAGAGCAAGCAGTTAGTCTCACTCTAATAGGCACTCCCATGATCTAACCAGGTCATTAGGATTTAACTCCTTCGCTTTGGAGATCTCGGACAAGCGCCGTTCAGTGCTGATCTTCACAAATGGGAACCAGATGAAACGGCACTCGTTGGAGTCTCCGAGGGGTTGGAGGCCCCCAGCTGCTTGCCCACAGGGCAGGGTGGCACACGGGCACCTTGGCACTCCCAGCCTGGCACCCTGGTACTGCCAGTCTGGCACCTTGGCAGGACAACCCGGATGCCAGCCTAGTACTGACAAGGCACCCAGGTGGCACTGCCAGCTGGTCAGGGCACTGCCAGGTGCCAAACTGTAATTGTTCCCCACAATGGGGATCGTGCCCAGGGATGCTCCTCACAGGTGCAGGGGGGCCGGAGGACCCCCTTATAGGTGAGTTTGGGGTTTGGGGGGTCGTGTTGGGGGGGGGGTTGAGAGATTGGGACGCCATTTCCCCTTCTGCACTGAGGAGCTCTGGCAAGTGGAGCTCCTCAGTGCAGAAAATGGGGCTAAGTGAAGTTTCTTCGGGGAGTTCCCCGCTGAGGCCCCATCCCTGAAGGGAACAGAGTCCCGTTCGATAGCGTGGGGTTTCTCGTCACTCCGGGCACCGCAAAACATTTGGCTAAACGCGCTCGTTGTCGGACTCTGTTCCCATTCGGGTTGATTGCGCTCTGCATCTATGATTTATTCATAGTGTGTCAGATTTGGTTCGATGGCAGCACTCCTGTTTCTGGATCAGAATGTGGCTGGGTTAAAACCCCATTTCAGAAACTTGAGCACATGATCCAGACTGACACTGTCAGAGGTACCACTGGAGGTCTTAGCTTTCTTTCAATGACAAATCAAGGCCAGTCGCTTTCTTTAGGTGAACATAAATGATCAAGTGTCTCCATTCAAAATAGGGGTTGGGGAACTCTCCCATTATCCTGGCCAACATTAATAACTGAACCCTCATCGGTAAAACAAATGACCTGGTTATTTATTTTATTGCTGTTGGTTGGCGTTTACTCTGTAAATACTGGTTGCCCTATGTCTCCTCGAGAGGACACCTCAAATCCTTGGAGAGATATCACCAACGCTGCCTCCGCAAAATCCTGCAAATTCACTGACAGGATATGCGTACCAATGTGAGCGTCCTCTCCCAGGCTAATATCCCCTGTTGTCGAGGCACTGGTCATGCTCAACCAGCCGCGATGGGCCGGCCACATTGTCTGCATGCCCAACGCAAGACTCCCAAAACAAGTGCTCTACTCCGAGCTCCGCAATGGCAAACAATCACTACGAGGGCAGAAGAAATGCTTTCCTAAATAAATACAACATACCCACCGACACATGGGAATCGCTTGCCTTAGAAAGCACAAACGGGAGAAAAAGCATCCGCCAAACACCTTGAGCGTCATAAGGTGGAGCACATGGAGGCCATGCGTAAACAGCGGAAGGAGAGCTCAGAATCCAGAGCATCTCATCAAGCACCAACTGCCAAACCTGTGGCAGAGTCTGTGGATCCAGGATCGGACTATTCAGCCAGCGCAGAAGCCACCTCCCCAGAGTGGAAACAAGTCATCCTCGACACTGAGGGACTGCCCATGAAGAAGAAGAGAAGCTCTGTAAATGCTAGTTGCCATATTTTTCTAAGTCAGAACATTGACTACATGTCAAAAGTATTTTACCGTTCTGGCGGGTAGGGTGCAGTCAGTCAAGATGACGGTGCTCCCGAGATTTCTGTTCCTGTTCCAGTGCCTCCCCATCCTTATCCCGAAGGCCTTTTTCAGGCGGGTTAACAGGAGCATTACGGGGTTTGTGTGGGCTCACGGGACCCCGAGGGTGAGAAGGGTGTGCTTTTGAGCGGGGCAGGGATAGTGGGACTGGCGCTGCCCAGACTCTGTGGGTACTATTGGGCTGCCAACGCAGCAATGGTGCGTAAGTGGGTGATGGAGGGGGAGGGGGCAGCATGGAAGAGGATGGAGAAGGCGTCCTGTGTGGGCACGAGCCTGGAGGCGCTGGTAATGGCGCCGCTGCCGCTCCCTCCAACAAGGTATACCACGAGTCCGGTGGTGGCAGCTACCCTCAAAATTTGGGGGCAGTGGAGGCGGCACAGGAGGGAAGTGGGGGCCTCGATGGGGTCCCTGATACGGGGGAACCACCGGTTTATTCCGGGGAGAATTGATGGTGGATTCCTGAGTTGGCACAGGGCAGGTGTCAGGAGGTTGGGGGACCTGTTTATAGACGGGAAGTTCGCGAGCCTAGGTGAGCTGGAAGGGAAGTTCGGGCTCCCCCCAGGGAACACCTTTAGGTACATGCAGGTAAGGGCGTTTGTCAGGCGGCAGGTGGCGGAGCTCCCTCTGCTGCCGCCGCGTGGGATCCAGGACAGGGTGCTCTCGGGGGTGTGGGTTGGAGAGGGGAGGATCTCGGCGGCGTACCAAGTGATGCAGGAGATGGACGAGGCAGTCAAGGAGCTGAACGGTAAATTGGAGGAGGAGCTGGGTGAGGAGATAGAGGAGGGGATGTGGGTGGACGCCCGTGGGTGGACTCCTCCTCTTCTTGTGCGAAGCTTGGCCTCATACAGTTTAAGGTGCTGCATAGGGCTCACATGACCGGGACAAGGATGAGCCGGTTCTTTGGGAGCGAGGACAGGTGTAATAGGTGCTCAGGGAGCCCAGCAAATCATGCCCATATGTTCTGGGCATGCCCAGCGCTGGGGGAATTTTGGAAGGGCGTAGCAAGGACGCTGTCGAGGGTGGTAGGATCCAGGGTCGATCCGGGCTGGGGGCTCGCAATATTTGGGGTGGCGGTAGAGCCAGGAGTGCAGGAGGCGAAAGAGGCCGGCATTCTGGCCTTTGCGTCCCTAGTAGCCCGGCGGAGGATTCTTCTTCAGTGGAAGGATGCGAGGCCCCCAAGCGTGGAGGCCTGGGTCAACGATATGGCAGGGTTTATTAAATTAGAGAAGGTGAAATTTGCCCTAAGGGGGTCGGTGCAGGGGTTTTTCAGGAGGTGGCAACCATTTCTGGATTTCCTGGCAGAACGATAGGAGAAGGCCAGTAGCAGCAGCAACCGGGGGGGAGAGGGGGGTCGTTTCTTTGTTTTGGACTGAAGGGACGTGCATAGATGTTCTGTGCTAATGACGGGCGCTATTTGTTTCTTCTTTTGTGTATACACGGGGTGGGGAGGGGGGGTTGTTGTTCTTTCTGTTCTTTGTAATTTTTTTCTTTTTATTGTTAATATTTTGTGAAAATTTGAATAAAAAATTATTTTTATTAAAAAAAAGTTTTTTACCATGTATAAAACAGTTCAGAATGTCCTGATGATATGTACGGTGTTGACAAAAAGTTCTCTTTTATTCCCCTATCAGAAAACGTGGCCTCAGATACACCAAACCTATTACACACCTGCGGGATAATACAAGCCTAACCAACGGCTAAGTTGTTTGAACTCATCAACTGACTAACTGCAAATGAATTAAAAGAAGCAAAAGAAGAACAAGTGAGAAACAAGCAGCCAGTTGAAAGATACTCAATTTTGTTTTTGCTGAGCTATCATTCACAAACAATAAGTACTACAAAACCAACGAGCTGCTCAAAGGTCTCCACGCTGTTTTGGCCGCCATTTTTTGTTTTTACTCAGACAAGCGTGTACAAAATGTTGCACAAACAACAACGTAGTGTTAGAATATCAGCAAGGAGATTCTTCTCACAATCAACTTTGCTTTTATGTGGGGCCTGGAGTTTGACTGGCAAATTTCCAATTTCTCCTGGGCTTTAGGTGAAGAGATTTCCAACAGCCTGAAATAAATTCAGTGTGCGTGTAAGTACAAAAATTATAAATGTGCATGCAAGTTATAATTCTTTACTCTGCTCTCGTGACAGGATAATATGCAGAATGCACTATAGCAGACTGGCTAAACATTTACAAATAATAAATGTGAAAGAGTGGGGCAGGCAAAAATCATCAATTTTTATATCTAGGTTTTTTTGTTTTTTTTAGGCTTTAATATTTCAGTCTGTAATAAAAAGCTTGTACTGATGGTGTTATTTTGGATGATCTTTTTCCACATCAGTGATGGGACCTAACATTTGAACTCGTGATGATGTGGGAATGATGTTTATGAGGCTCCATGACGTTGAGCTCAGAAGTCACCTAGGTATGCCAGGGGCAATGTTCAAGTGGTGGTATTAGGTGCCTTTACATTGGGAGAAACCTCCATTGACTGTACTGTAGCAACAAAATCTTCACCAAGAACTGCAAATGCATGGTGAGGAAACACAAGAGAAACAAAAGCTGCTGGGAGAGAGGAATGATGGAGACAAATGGATGAGATGTTTAAAAATGGAGCAAGCTGATCTGGGAAGCGATGGCCTTTTCTCATCCTGAATATATAACTGAAAATAGAACACATTGGGAAGGGGGGAAATACTGTTACTTACATTTTTTTGCAAAAGTACAGTAAATATTGATTTTGGGGGTGATTTTTTTCCCCCCAGCATTGCACCGGAGGTGCATTTATGTTCCTTTAGAGTAAATTAGCAGAAAAGGGGGAGAGCAACTATTAAGATGAGGCTCTGCTCTCATGGCATTTTAGAAGCAAGTCTGGTATATTCCCAGCAAATGGGTGGATTACTGAAGAAGACTGCAAAGCGAATTGAAATGACAACAGAATATCTCACTTTCCAGGTTCTCTGTCAGGCAGGGCCCAACACTGCATGACCCTCTGAAGGTGAGCCTTTGACATGGTTTCCAAAACCCCTCTGATTGACTGAGCTCCCTGCAATATTCACATGCATTTTCAACCAGGTTAGAGTGCCCTTCACAGTACCAGCAAGGAGGAACGGCAAAACTGCTGCTTTTGGACAACACCCAGAATGCTCTGAAGGTGGTGACTATGACGACGGCGGCATGTCACTTCTCAACTACATTTGTGGCTGCAGACCTATTCCAAAGGATGTTCTTATATCAGCAGCATATTAGGGCTGCAGTGCTAATGGCCAGAACTCAGAAATACCAACAATTCACGTCCATTTAGATAGATTTTGGATGCACTCGCACTGAGTTGTATTTGGGGTAGAGGTACAGTGACAAGAATTGACCCTTACACTGAAAAATGTATGGCCTCCTACAAATGAAAGTAAGGCTTGTAATTTTATCACATCATGGTACTCAGGCAACATATTGCTTCAGTGAATTGAGTGCTGGGCTATAGTAAAGTCAACTGTTGATAAACATCATAAGGTAGACCTACATCATAGGGCAGCATGGTAGCACAGTAGTTAACACAGTTGCTTCACAGCTCCAGAGTGCCAGGTTCGATTCCCGGCTTGGGTCACTGTCTGTGCTCGTTCTCACCATGTCTGCGTGGGTTTCCTCCGGGTGCTCCGGTTTCCTCCCACAATCCAAAGATATGCAGGTTAGGTGGATTGGCCATGCTAAAGTGCCCTTAGTGTCCAAAATGATGAGATGGGGTTACTGGGCTACGGGGATAGGGTGGAGGTTTGGGTTTGGGTTTGGGTAGGGTGCTCTTTCCAAGGGCCGGTGTAGACTCGATGGGACAAATGGTCTCCTTCTGCACTGCAAATTCTATGATTCTACTTGGGCTGGATTTTCAAAGGGATCCAGAGCAAGCAGGAAGTCAAATTCCCAGAGGTTGTAATGGGTGCTGAGGTTACCCCCTGACCAATTAGGCCATTTACACTTAAAATAGCTTCACCAGAGCAATGCAGCTGAGACACAGTCAGGACCCAGAATTCATTTGGGTTTTGGGTTCCTGCGGCTGCTTATAAAATCCACCCGATTTTCAAGACTATCATCAGAAACGTGGTGTATAATATATATATATATAGATGTATAAATAATTATTTTGATAATATTTATTACCACTTAATTTAATAATTCTTGTTGCAAAACATTTCTGTTACGTGTATGCTTACGCTATAAATCATTGGGAAGCTGAAAAAGACTCTTGTGCTGGAATTGCCTTCTGTCTTGAAAATGGAGCCAGCAGTTGGAACTCGAAATATACTGCGGAATTAAGTTGGCTCTAATAATCTGGATGACAGAACCTAGGACTGAGAAATGTTTTTTTAAGTAACTTTCAGCCACTTTAGCGTAAGTATTTAATGACTACACTCTGCTCCCTTCCCTCAGCCAGTGATTTAATCCACATTTATGTCTTACCCTTGGTAACCGGTGGCTTTAAAGGAGTCTCTCCTGCAGTACTTGAGCAAAAGGCATTTGGAAGTCAAAGTATAACATGTTACATCAATTAGGGACATCACCTCTCAAAATAGTCAATGAGATTGCCTGGGCAAAAGCTAGCTCTGCTGACTGTTGGTTATTGGATATTTGGAGCAGATCCTCTTCCATTTTGTCTCTGATTAGTGCTTCCTTTGGTTTTATGGGTACTGAGCCTTTCATTTTTGAATACGGGTTCTACATTTGCCTTTTTGTGTTTGTTGGAACCTCACCAGGATTTATTATCTTCCTCAAAATTATCAGTAGTACTTCATAAATTTCTTCCCTTGTATTCCATAGTTCTTTCATCTTGGAATTTATCGATTTTCAACTCCTTAAGCCTACCTTGAACCTTAGCATCACAAACATAAAAGTCCCGGGATTGTGTGAACTGTTTGATGTCGGATGATATATTGCTAGTATTCTCCTGGTTAAAATGAAACTCTCCGAAGTTAACCATCTCCTGTTTATCATCATTTTAACTGCATTTTGAAACCCTCAGGGGGGGATTTCCCCTTTCCCTCTCTCCAACCTCCAACAGCTAGGTCCCTTCCAGTCCTAATATCATCTTTAACATGCTTCTGTATAATCTCATATATAGTCCATACAACATTAGTTTGTCCGTCTTTAAATCTTCCTTTTTAAAATATTTATCCACTTTAGGTCTTACTCTTTACTTTGTCTCCACTGACATTGCCTTTTTTGCATTTAGGTATATCTACAGAATTGGCTGAAGTTTACACAAATTAGCAAGTTGAGGATGGCAAATCTCAAATTATTTTTGTTGGGCAGTGGGACTGCAGAGCTGATCGGTTTAATTTTACAGTCCCCCCCCCCCCCCCGGGCATATTTGTAGGCCGGTAAACTGGATGGCCAGCTGCCTTTCAACCAGCCCCAGAGCTGTCCCCCATATTATAGTAAGGCAACCTTTCCACTTAACAGCCACTTAAGGGTCTCAAACCGTCTCTGTTGCAATTTCTTGGTCTGCAGGACACCGCCCCCCTTCAGCTTTGACAATGTGGACTGCTGTCAGGAAGGGGATACCTCAAGATGTTGTACACTCTTCTTCCTACCAGCCCATCCCCAGCCCAACTCCCCACGTCTGCATGGGTTTCCTCCGGGTGCTCTGGTTTCCTCCCACAGTCCAAAGATGTGCAGGTTTGGTGGGATTATGGCGACAGGGTGAGGGAAGTGGGCCTAGGTGGGGTGCTCTCTCAGTAGGGACTCGATGGGCCGAATGGGCTCCTTCTGCACTGTAGGGATTCTATGGATTCCCCCATTCTCCTCCCCTCAGTCCTCCATAACCATCTAAAATTCCCTGACTTACCTGAAGTCAGGGGCTGGTTTATCTCATTGGGCTAAATCACTGGCTTTTAAAGCAGACCAAGCAGGCCAGCAGCACGGTTCGATTCCCGTACCAGCCTCCCCGGAGAGGCGTCGGAATGTGGCGACTAGGGGCTTTTCACAGTAACTTCATTGAAGCCTACTCGTGACAATAAGCAATTTTCATTTCATTTTTCATTCAAGTCCAGAAGACATCGTCTTCAAGGAGGCTGGTAGTCCAAGCAGTGGCCATTACTGTCTTAGAGCGTGCTGGGACTACAGAACTGTAGCCAAATAGATTGGCCAGCAACTCTCTAGGGTGTAAATCCCCAAGTTGTAGAAGTCCCACTCTGCACTAATTAAGGCAGGCCAGGGGCGGTAATCCCCCCCCCCCCCCCCCCCCCCCCCTCCCCACACCACTATTTAAAATCTATCCCGATGCTATCAGTGGTGACCAATGAAGATGACGCTGCCAATTGCGGGCGGCAGCCCACCTCCAAAAGCTGCTGGCCCAATCAGGTGCCTGGCAGCTCGCAGCACCACCAACACAGGTGGATGCTGCTGAAGCTGCAGGAGGAAGACGAGAGCGCCAAAGGGGATGGCTATTGCTGCTGGGGGTCCCTCCATGGGCCATGGAGTGGCCGAAAGGTAAGGACCACCACCCTCCCCCGACCAGAGGAAATTGTTGAAAGGCTGATGTCCTCCTCGTGCAATGGAGAGCTGTGCTGATGCTGGTAAAATCCCGGTGTGGTGGCACGGTAGCACAGTGGCTGGCACTGTTGCTTCATATCTCCAGGGTCCCTGCTTGGATCACTGCCAATGTGGAGTCTGCATGTTCTCCCTGTGTCTGTGTGGGTTTCCTACAGATACTCCGGTTTCCTCCCACAAGACCTGAAAGGTAATTTGGATATTCTCCCTCTGTGTACCTGAACAGGCGCCGGAATGTGGCGACTCGGGGCTTTTCACAGTAAATTCCAAGCCGTTTCCAGCTAATCAACAGCTGATCTACTGGTATTCCTGCTTCTGGGAATATTCCATTGTGATGAGAACATAGAACATAGAACAGTACAGCACAGAACAGGCCCTTCGGCCCTCAATGTTGTGCCGAGCAATGATCACCCTACTCAAACCCATGTATCCACCTTATACCCGTAACCCAACAACCCCCCCCCCCCCCCCCCCCCCCCCCCCCCCCCCTTAACCTTACTTTTTAGGACACTACGGGCAATTTAGCATGGCCAATCCACCTAACCCGCACATCTTTGGACTGTGGGAGGAAACCGGAGCACCCGGAGGAAACCCACGCACACACGGGGAGGACGTGCAGACTCCGCACAGACAGTGACCCAGCCGGGAATCGAACCTGGGACTCTGGAGCTGTGAAGCATTTATGCTAACCACCATGCTACCGTGCTGCCCTTTTTACCCAGCATCTGACTCATTTTAGGCCTGCACAAACATCCCACAGGCACCGCAGAATAATACTGAAAATAAATAAATGCCAATCACTATTTAGCCAGAGAACATATAATATTCCAAGTTCAGTGCAAGGATTGAATGCCTCTTTCTGGATTTCTAATAGTTTTGTTTTTATAAATTTAGAGTACCCAATTCATTTTTCCAATTAAGGGGCAATTTAGCGTGGCCAATCTACCTACCCTGCACATCTTTGGTTGTGGGGGTGAAACCCAAGCAAACATGGGGAAAAAGTGCAAACTCCACATGGACAGTGACCCAGAGCTGGGATCGAACCTGGGACCTCGGCGCCGTGAGGCATCAGGGCTAACCCACTGCGCCACTGTGCTGCCCTGTGAAGATGTTCAACGTCCCTCCCATTACCTTACGCTGCCGTTTTACCAACCCCTCCTTCCTCCCAGCCTATCTCCAAAGGGCTGGTAAAATTCAGCTCCATTTATTCTCAATTTATTTATTCACTAATGAAAACCCAATTAACATGAAATTAGCTCTCATACTTCCTTCCTGCCCTTTTGGTTAAATACCAGCACTGTTGATCAGTTCACTGAAAGTTAGTTTACTAACATCCAGTGCCTCATTCTGTTTTAATCAAGAACTATCTGGACTTAAGTTCACATATCTAAAATTTGAGCATCTTCCATGTGTTCCTTTCCAGGTCACCAAATCTAACTGTGGTTAAATAAATACTTATTTAGGTCAGGATTGGAGGTCAGGGGTTGGCTTTCTTTTTAAAGTTTTGACTGGTAAGGAGTTATCAGCATTTTTGCCAGGGTTTTACTATTCTGCACTCTTCTGATTGCATTTATCTCTCCATTCACGTTTTTTCAAATTTAGAGTACTCAATTATTTTTTTCCAAGGGGCAATTTAGTGTGGCCAATCCACTTAACCTGCACATCTTTGGGTTGTGGGGTGAAACCCACGCAGGCATGGGGAGAATGTACGAACAGACAGTGACCCAAGGCCGGGATCGAACCCGGGTCCTCAAAGCCGTAGGCAACAGTGCTAACCACTGCACCACCATGCCGCCCCCTGCATTCACTTTAACAGCAGGAAGGATGTGGGCTGGTGAGCATAGAAGGGACACTTTGGCCCTTGGCTCCTACGTCAATTAACAAATACTCAGTTCCTGAAGCATTCTGTACATGCTACATCACTACATACATCCGTAGGAACAAGGAGCAGGAGTCGGTCTCTCGGCCCTTCGAGCCTGCTCTGTCATTCAATTAGATCATGGCTGATCTAATTTTAATCTCAACTCCAGATTACTGCCTACCCCCAATAATCTTTCACCCCTTGTCAATCAAAAATCCAAGTATTATCATTATGACGATCATCGCTTCTTTAAAAAAAATGATGTACTAAAGAATTGTAAGTATAATGCCGGGAAATATTTGCAAATGAAATAAAAACGGAAAATGCTGGAAAAACCCAGCAGGCCTGACAGCATCTGTGAAGAGAGAAACATACTTTTCAAGTCCGTATGACATGTTCAGAGCGTTGTTTTCTTTCTATTGCTTGCATAACCCCAAACCATTGCTCATGAGTACTATTTTATAACTAGGGAATTTGTGCGGATGTAACTTTTTCTGTACCTTTTCCTGCGCAAAGAAGTAAGATGAGGTTGAGAGCAATTGGGTTTCATGTATTTTGTTTATGCTTCCAGTCTTAAAAATAACCCATTGGATTGTGCACCATGTGATTGATGCACTGCAGGTTGTCCATGTGATGCAGAGGTTATAGAGCTGGCGGTTGAATCAGTCAAAGGCATTTTTTTTTTTTAATGGATTTTTAAGTCTGTGTTTTGAGCATTGAATTATGTGTCTGAGAAGATGTAGTGCCTTTCGCGACTGCAGGCCATCCCAAAGTGCCTCATAGCCAATGAAGTACGTTTAAAGCCAAGTGTCAATTGTAATATAGAAATCAGGTAGCTTCTCTGGCCACCACAAATTCCTGCAAAGAGCAATGTGAGAACGGCCACACAATCAGATAGTGTCATTTTGAGATGTTGATTGAGGGATAAATATTGGCCTGAATAGAATTTCATAGAATTTACAGTGCAGAAGGAAGCCATTCGGCCCATCAAGTCTGCACCGGCCCTTACAAAGAGCAACCCACTCAAGCCCACGTATCTACCCTATCCCCGCAACCCAGCAACCCCCACCTAGCCTCTTTGGACATTAAGGGCAATTTAGCATGGCCAATCCACCTAACCCGCACATCTTTGGACTGTGGGAGGAAACCGGAGCTCCCGGAAGAAACCCACGCACACACGGGGAGGACGTGTAGACTCCACACAGACAGTGACCCAGCCGGGAATTGAACCTGGGTCCTAGAACCTGGGATGGGAATAGTGGGGATAATTCTACCACTTTTCTTCCAAATAGCACTAGTGGATCTTATTCACCAACCCAGAAGAGCAGAGAGGGTCACTGTTTAACAGCACCTCCAACAGTGCAACGCTCCCTCTATACTGCATCTGAATGTCAACTTTAATTTTTATGTTCACATTTTGGAGTGGGTCTCAAGTCCACAACCTTCTGCCTCAGATATGATTCCTATTGATAGAGCCACAGCTGACACTAGCTATTTTCATAGCTATTAACCTCTTGCCTGAAATAAGTAGCCTATTGATCTCAGTTTAGCAAATGATTTACCTGAGAGGCCATCCAAGATTTTCCATCTCATATCAAATTATTAAATGGTAAATGTAAATGCAATGGCCTGAATTCAGACAGGGTCAATGGGAGTCTCACCTGCCAGTTGGGGAAATCCCAGTAAGTTCTGTGGGGGAGACCCGGCGGAAATGGTCACAAAAGGACATTCCCCAAAATTTAGATCCCCGGTGATGGGAGTCCAACCCGCAAAAAGCTGCCAGCCAATCAGAGACCACCGATCATCATTGCCTCCAGCACCAGTAGGAGCAGTGGATTGTGGCAGCACTTCGCACACCTGAGTCCCAGGGTCATCGTGGGAAGCCAGGCCAAGGGTGAGTGAGGGCAGGGTGGGGGTCGCAGACAAGGTGGTGGCTTTTAGCGGCCAACCCTGCCTGATGCCAGGTCCCATGATTTGGTGCAGAGTGCCTGACTACCAGGAGTCTCCTCAGGAGGTAGCTGACAAACCCGACAGATTTTGCAGGACGGCCTTCCACGATCCAGGAAGGCCACATGGGCTCCATTTAATTCCTGAACCACCACTAAAAAACTGCAGTGGGCTCAGGGGTAATGGGTGTCAATTGACTCCCTGATGAGCCTAATTGAAATCTCACTGCTGGCAGTCAAGAATCCTGCATGAGTCCCTCCGCTCTCCAACTTAGTCAGAAGAAGTTTTTCTGTTGCGGGGAAGACTGACACAGGGCCTCACCCAGGATTAAGTGGGCCTGGCTGTCATGATTCCTACCAGGACGGTCTGCATTAAATCCAGCCCAGTGTGTGACTCGCAGCTTGTTGCTTTAATTTGTACAAAATTAAGTTAATAACTTTTAATTAAGTGTTGAGTTGAAAGCCTAATCGTGTTCATCCAGTTGTTATTCAAATCATTTTTTAAAGAAACATAAACTCTGAAATGTTGTCACACACTAAAAATGAATTCCGATTTACTGAGGAAAATAATTAATAAGCTGTTTGGAACTCAGACACGGACAGAAACTGCCATGCTCATATATTCAGTAATGTCCATCATTGAAAATGAAGGGCTGAATTTCCGTTTGGCTCAGGGGGCAGGACAGAAGGCTGGTGAGGATACAATTCCATATCCTCAATCGGGATACCAGCTTTCCGGCACAGTCCTGCCTCCTGGTGATTTTGGAAGATGCAGCAGTTCCTGTATACTGGCCCCTGCCTAACATGGTGGGTAACCGGGCTGCCAACTCTTAGTGGAAGAACTGCGCCAACAGTAACTGAAAGCGTTAATGCAGACCCCAAGTCCTGGGTGCGCTGAAAGCCAGGTCCTTAGAGTCTAAGGACAGTAGAAGTGGTTAGGGTTTCACAGAGAGCAGGATCTGGATGTGGGGCCTGGGGTGGGCAGGATGCTTTTAGCTGAAGTCTAACCTGACTTTATTGAAGTAAAAACTAAAATTATTGAAAGGCGACAACTGCAATTCCGTCGACAAAACTAATCATGATATTGTTGAATAAATCATTTATTTGATGCTATGGATTTGTTTCGAATTTTATTTTTAGCTTTTGAAATTTGTGTTACGAGAAAGACAATTTTTAAAAAATGTAGTGAATCAAAAATAATCCGAACAAAAAATTGTTTTGTTTCAACTTATAGAGTTATACTTAAAAAAAGAAAGTGACCTGAGGATGCAAGTGTGACTATATCTAACTGACGCTCCATGAACAGCAAATGGATCATGTAGTCTTAAAAGAACACAAAATTACCCAAAGCTCCATCTTAGCAGCAGAATATGTGTAACATGTTATATGCTGTAATGCTCCCTCGGCAACAGAAATTAACCTGCAGTTGACCTCAGCATCAAATGATTGCCTTTCTATCATTATTTTATATAGCTCTGACGGTTTTTAAAAATAAATGTGATGTTTGAAACGTATGTATCAGTAGAAAAATATGAAATAGCTCCTTGTGGGATATAGCATGGTTCTGCAGCTGGCCATTTTGAAGAGGAATATAGTGACATGTGAGTGATGGTGATACATAATAATAAAAACACACACACACACTACAGACTTGGCAAAAAATGTGTTTTGGTTCTTTAAGTGTTAACAATGTTCAGAACCATTCACAGACCAACAATGTTATCTTTCTGTTAACAGGCTGTAAAACAAAGCTTCTAAACAGTGCAAGCATGATCATATAATTCACAGTTCAATTTGTCACTACTGGCAACATTCCTAATGCCTAGAAAATGAATACTTATGAGTAGAATAATGATACTTAAAGAGTAAAGTCAGCACTGGGAAATTCATTAATGTTGTTGCAATCTGACCAAAGTAAGTGAAATTTAGCATTGATACTAAAATAAAGCACCATGATCGGTAATGTAAAACAATTAATTACATTTTAAGTGCAACAGTGGAAAAGCAAAGTCAATTTAATAGGCACCATGCTCTTAAAAACATTTTGCTGCTTAACACATTCATATATTGAGATTACTTTTCGACAATGAAGGCACAGAACAGTGTCTTAATTGAATTGTCTTGAATTCTGGGGCAAGAGTCTAAAGTCTAATGACTGTTTTAAAAACCTACTTTCAATTAGGTTGTTCAAAAGAATTCAATAGGATATACAGATTAGTGCCAGGCGAACTGTGTAAGTCAAAAAGTCCTTTCAGGATTCCTGTGTTAATGATTATTTACAATGAATCATGCATTCATTGTTCCTCTGTTCTGACATGATCCTTTATTACTGTCTTTTTTTAATCCACACAAATGAGCCTAGTGTAACAGCTGTGCGATCTTAATGACAATTTCATCTCAGTTTTAATGGTTTGGAGCAAATAATTAAAACCTGTATTTACCTTCCGCTGCTTAGCTGCAATTCAGTGTTTTTCATTTTGTATCCAAGCAATGACATATTGATGTCACAGATAATAAATCACTCCAATTTGTTCGTCTCTGAGAACAACAGCCTTAATCTTCATTTATGACTACAAAGTCCATTTCATGGAAGCCTCTGATAAAATACTCAATTACCATTTTTCTGCCGCATATACACTGCACAATTCAATTGTCATGCTGATAAAATGTTCAGCTTAGCAGATAAACTGCATATAATTTCAGCAGAACAAATGTCAGGAGCATTTAACATAAGCAAGAATTTGCTGATTTTTGTGAGGTCTATTTTCAGCGAACTGACACCAGGATTCGATATTTTTTGCCTAAAGCTGACAATTAGAATATTTTCCTGACACCTGCTCCCAACAGTAAAACACTTAATATATTAAAAATTAATAAGGCAGCAGACTGCTAGAGTTCCTGGGTCATTTGGAACAAAGATTACAAGGCACAGAATCCAATGCAAACAGGAAGAAGTAAAGGAGATGAAAGAATAGAGGAAGCAAATGAATGACGGCCAAAAGAGAAAGAGAGCAAAAAAAGGACAATAAATTTAGAATTGCTATTCATTCAGATGAGAATTCTTTGCCTCTCAGAGTTGTGAAAATATTGATAGTAGGATTTGCTTGACTTTATTTTTCCACCTCGCTTGTTTTATTTTCTCATTCATTTCAATAAGTTCACCATTTTTTTGATTTAATTTTACGCAAATTATGCCCATTGAGTTTTCTTTCCTCCCACAAGCTTTTTGACAATTATATATTAAAAGCTCTGAAATGCAACTCGGAGTTGTCCCGCTAAGCTATGCCACACGCATCATCTGTGTGGAATCACTTTTTGCACCCTCCATCCTATCCCACTTACTAAACTGACGCCATCTGGTGTTGCTCCAGAACCCGACCAGAATCTGCCAAGTGGGATATTTTGACTAAAATAAATGAAGATGTCTTCCACCAATTATTTTGCGTCGGTGCATCAAAAGATAAATAAACTAAACAAACATTTTCCAGGACTGCCACAGAGAACACAAGTGTCAAACAAAGGAAGCCTAAGTAAGTTATTGATCTGAAAACGTGCAGCAAGTTACATTTGTTTCAGAAAACACGTAGGTCACAACTTCTTGAGAACACAAATACTTCATGAGAGTCACTGGCCCAGGTTTAAAAAGTTGCCTATTAAGTGGAACCACAGCAGGAAGTTTATTTTTAAGGTTTACGAATTAAAAGCAGAAAACTTAAAGAGCAGAATGCGAAAGCATTACATTTAGCAAATACCAAAAAGTCCAACTGCGCATACCAACAAAAATAAACAATCCCCAAACGTAAGCATATCTTTCTACTGAGCAACCTGCCGCAATTATCTCAAGAATCTGAGTAATAAATTCTAGGTGGAGTTTAGGTTTCGGTTGAAGAATTGTAACTAAAAATGTCACTCCTTTTTCTTCTGTCCTGAAGGCAATAGCTCTTATTAGGCCATGGTTCCAAGGATCCCAGCAGCCTTCCATTACCTCTGATTTTGTATTTATAGTTCTTTAGCCATTAAATCTTCCCATTTCACCCATCATCCATGAGGAAAAAAGGCAAGTAGATGATTCGCTCTGGCAGTTTGTAGGTTGGTTGATGTGCTCTGTGTAATAATCACACAGATTGTCTTGCCCTCTAATTGGTTGTTTTAAGTTGAGACAGCAGCTAATTGCCAACCGATATCTGTTTGGTAAAATCAGGAACTTAACAAGCAAAACATCAGAACCAAAAGTCACAGTCTACCATTCCATATCACGCGATAGCACAATACCTGCACAATGAAGTTATAGCACCAATCAGATGAGCAGCACGGTAGAACAGTAGTTAGCATTGCTTCACAGTGCCAGGGACCTGGGTTCTATTCCCGGCTTGGGTGAATGTCTGTGCGGAGTCTGCATGTTCTCCGTGTCCTGAAAGACGTGCTTGTTAGGTGAATTGGACATTCTGAACTCTCCTCAGTGTACCCGAACAGGCACCGGAGTATGGCAACTCGGGGCTTTTCACAATAACTTCATTGCAGTGTTAATGTAAGCTTACTTATGACACTAAAGATTATTATTTGCAAAGATCCTCATTCGCAAACCTTAGGAACATACTATAAACTTTTAGTTTCTGTATTTTGGATGCTAGAAAGCTTGTATGAAAAAGATAAATAAAATTTGGCACAAAATAGCACTGACTTGGTGTATGATGGAAAAGCTATCGGTGGATAACTCATGTGAGTAAGTTATTTGAAAATAAGATTTGGTCTGAAACGTTCAATTTAGTACGGTTCAGCCAGTAGCTCTGCTGGATTCCTAGCAAGAAGGTTGCAGATCAAAGTTTCAAGGCTCAATTCCACTTGCCACCATGGGATGAGATTTGCTAGTCTCAAATCAGACTGCTAGTGATGCATTCCGACTTGGTCGAGGGTGAGAGTGAGGAACTGATCCATTTTGTTATACTTCGAACGTGCCTCCTGTTAGTGCGTCAAGTGGCAGAACTGATGGTCTGAAAAGTTTTGCAGTCCAGACCATCTTGGTCAATGGGCTACATGACGGGCAAGCAGCAGTATTGGAAGAGGAAAGTAATGGAGGAACCCCAAAATATGTAAATATTCATCATTTAAAATGTTATACACTCAGAAACATTTCTGATATTCTTTTCAACCGAGCCCAACAGATCTGCCCCACAATGATTAAAGATATGTGGCAACACAATTGGCAAAACACATTCTAAATACATATAAATCATCAAACAAATGAATCATGAAATGAATATGTAAATTGTGCATTTAACCTCTCTTTACACAGCAGTGACTGTCATTCTCTTGTAAATTTAAGACCATTGTAATCTCGCGACTCTAAAAATGCTTTGGTAAAAGCATGACATATTCAGTAATAAGTAAACAGTGAGTCGGAACCCCTGAGCAATTTGAATCACTGTTGGAACGGGGTGAAAAAGGCATCACATTCATGTGCTAATGTAGGTTCTAGATATGATATGAATATTTGCCTAACAAAAAACCTCCTGTCTTTTACTTGGTGAAAAAATAATGAATGTCAACATAAAATTCCCTTTTCTGCCCTTTGCTCATGGCTGACGTTCAATTATAACAAGAAAAACAGCAGCTCATCTCTGTGCTGGGAAAGAAAATGAGTCAGGCACTGATTTATAGCCTGCTGAAAATCCATCCTTGTAATGGACCAATCTTTACATGAGACTGCTATCCATTACTTTAACTGGGGCCTCCCTGCCCTGATGGTGCTATAGGACATCTGTCAGCACCAAAGAGCTTCAACTGAACAATGGCATCAACAGACAAATTTCCTTTTATCTCGGTGTTAGTGAAACTCTCTGGGCTCATCGTCTAATAAACCTGGCTTCAAGTAATTGAAATAATTTAATTAACCAATGTAATTTGTAAAGATGAGGCTGCAGTTAAAACTGCCGTATCTCCTTTCAAACTGACATTCTTATTAAGTCAATTTCACAAATTCAAACTCAGCCAACCAGAGATTCCCCATAATTGGGCTGACTTTTAGCAAGTCCATCACAAAATACTCGGTTGGTTGGTTTCAAATTTTCTGAACAAACACACAATGGGGAGGTGGGGGGAGTCCTACATGTACAATTTCAGACATTTCTCTGCACCTAACAGCTGGTGACATGCTGACCCTCACAAAAAAAAATGCGGAGGATTCTTTTTTTTGTCCAATTGTCCCATGCTATAGTTCTTTGCTGAAGTCTCCAGCATTTCAACTCCCCCTGTAGTTTTCTAACACTGGAGACAAAACTGCCAGCATTTGAACTTTTTTTCTTGTCAAGCAACAGAAAGAAGTGGGAAGAGGTATCAAGTGCTGACTGATCTTCTCTCTTGTAAGTCCCTCGCTCCATTTGGTTGGAAACAACATAGCATAGGTCAAAAACATTTCTATAAAAAACATAGTTTTCAACCAATAATAAACATGTCCAAATTAACCATTCCCTTTCATTATTCTCACACAGTAACTTTGTGTTGAAAAGCTACGAAGTAATATGCAGCCTTCCTTGTAGATATTATAGATGTGTAATTTATGCAGTAAAATCCTGTGGGCTTTTTTCATAAAGCTATTATAGTCTTATGAGACCCTGGGGATTCTTTTTTAACACAGGGCATTTACAAATAATGAGAGAAATTGACATAAAAGGTAACTTTTTAACCTAACATTTGAATCAGAGGTTTGATTTTATGTTGTAACTGACCATACACTTTAACCTAATGTTAATTATCTTTGCAAACAGTATGATGTCACTAAACCTAATTCCAGTGGGCAAAATAGAAATGAGATAATACCCATTGTAGCATTCTGTTATGATAGCTTGACATCTTCCATGGAAATAAAACAAATCCAATTTGGATGGGTTCTGTTGAGAAAACTAAACAGGAACCTTTCATGGTGGTAGTACAAATAAGATCATTTTTATAATTCTGTTCACAATTTACTATTAGTTCTTAACTGTTGAGCCAATGTTTGCCTTTGTTTACATATTCTTAGTCTGTTAGCTCTGCAATGTTGCATGTATATAATCTTAATTTTTAAATGTACTTGTAATGGTGTGTCTACTGGTGAGGAATGAAAATGTAACCAAGAAACGATGTAACCAAAATGATCAAACCTGATAAAGCACATCTGCCTGGAATCCTAAACTCTGGTAAATTACGTCTGACTAGAATCTCAGTGAACATGTCCATTCAGAGGATTATTGCTTGTCAAAGTTTTAAAGGCTGCTTTTTATCCGAGTACCCACGAAACAGAAATGAATAAACATTATTTTAAATTAGCACAGAAACACTATCTTGTGGTTCAGTTTCTTCAAGAAACCATGTTAAAATTTATATGTCACGATAAAACCTTTTCTTATAACACTTTTTATTTAATCCTTATCTTAATAAGTATTTTTTACTTGGCAAAAGAAAATCTTTAAAACTGCCTTATTATCCTAAAGCAGTCTTGTTTTTCCCACCTAGCACAGCCAAGAATATCATTAGCAAACAACCAAAGAGATTAGCGGAGTCATAGACTCTTTTGTCGTATTTGAATATGATGTCGGTCTGGGTTGCATGGCTGTCTGGACTTTGAGTCAGTGAAATGGTCATTAGAGTGAATGGAAAGGCTGCCAACAGGGCTACTAATTTAGACTGTCAGAGCCGTCGTCTTTGAAATTTCCAGAGTGGTAAAGCAAAGCTCTTTAAAAAAAAAATTCAAAATACAGTAGCATCACATATCAACTATACTGCATTCCCACATTTACATTGATGATGCAATTGAACTGTGCAAAGAGTTAAATAGTTGAGAACATTATCTGGAACAATTTTATGTACGGCAGCTTCTGTTGATGTCAAACACAAAATGGAACAGTTATACTGATTAGTCATTGCCTGGTATGGATGCTAGAGTTTTGTGGCCAACGAGTATCATATCTGCAAAGGATCTGGCTTCATTCCTGCTACTGTTTAACCCTGCATATATTTCTAAAATAACCAACACTCAAAAGTGATCTGCCTGATCAGAATGACATATTTATTGCCTCATTCTCTGGTCTTACATGCAGGCTGAAAAATCAACATTTGAGTCATAAATTTTCTCCACAGGCAATACTTTGTGCATGAAAACAGCACAGGCTGGCCTTTACCAAGGCTGAACGTGATGTCTTAAAATACGCAGGAGCTGATTCAAGGAGTAGATGCCTTTTGACATTGTAAATTAGAGATGCATTTGGACAGATCAATAGCACTGATTTAAATTATTCCAGTTTCCAAAGGTTCTATTAATAAAATTGTTGTTAGGTTCCTGAGTTCTAAACGCCACTAACTGGTGTCTGTTGACAATTCTAAAAGATAGTTTTGAATATTCAAATGAACGAATGTTTGGTAAATTATAAATCTGTTTCAAAATGCAAATGAGTGTACAAGACATACTGCCTGCATAGTTCAGTCAGGGCACCCTTTAGGATTACAATAATTCAGTTTGAATGACAGAATAAAAGAATGAAGACTTAAGTTCTGAAAGCAGCTGGTTTCAGAACATATACAAATACCATACAGAAATGAGCAAAGATGATCAGATGGCTATAAGACAGTAAAGACATAAACGGTGTCATTTGAGTTTGATCTCAGATCTGTTGGTTGGTTGCTGTGAAAAATACTGTAAGATGAACAATTATACAGTGTGCTTGTTAATTTTTAGTGTCGTCTTTAACATATTGATTATTGGTGCTACATCAATCAAAGAAATGAAGGCCCTAATGAAATGAACTCCTCTCTTCAACTCTCCTAGCATGCTCAAAATATGTACAAATTCTATCCAACCTTATAGTCAATTCTTATAGTGACACATGTTTATAAAATACACCCTGTAAATTTGACAAAGCTAGGTTTCAAAATTTTAATTGTCATTTAATTAGCTGGGAAGGTGGTGACAGTGCCATTCTGAAAAACATGCGAAAATTACTACTTTGTTCTGATTATCAATTAATTAAACTACTCACTGCTAGTAGCGTTATAGGTTTAATAAATTGTCTAAAAGCTACCGTTCTGTCATTGTCTCCTCCTTTTTTTGCACATGTTTGAAATAGTCCTACTGTAAAATAAATTGTCATGTAACACAAGTGGACTCTTATGAATATGGAGGCATCATGAGACCATCCAACATTGTGGGAACATGCAACTTCTCATTATTTCTGGAGCAACACTGTTTTGGAACTGGTTCAATGACACAATCTCTTCCTCTGCAATTATATGTTCAGTTTAATTAATTGGATCTTAATAAACTCAATTGAGTTGTTACTTTGTGAGCAATTTAAATTCAGTATCTGAATTGTTTCCTGTGTCCAGGGGTTTATGTGAGCTGATTTTTACTTCCCCACCACTACCTGTAACATGGTTGCATTTTGAGATGAGATACACATTAGAATATGTACAGTCCTGCAGGGATTGCAGATTTGCCGAATAGTTTCACATATCAGACAATGGTTACAGAGCAGAAGGAGACTATTTGGCCCAATAAATCTCTGCTGGCCCTCTGAAGGAGCAATTCACCTGGTGCCACTCCCCTGCCTTTTCCCAATAACCCTGTAAATTGTTACTTTTCAGATAATGATCCAATCCCCTTTGAAAGCCTCAATTCACCCTGCCTCCACTATACACTTTCAGGCAATGCATTCCACATCCTAACCAGCCACTGCGTGAAACAGTTTTTGCACATGTTGCCATTGCTTCCTTTAGCAATTGCCTTCATCCTGTGCCCTCTAGTTCTAGATTGTTCAGTTTCTCTTCCTATCTACTCTGCCGAGCCCCCTCATGATTTTTAATACCTCTATCAAATCTCCTCTCAACCTTCTCAAAGGAGAACCTTCCCAACTTTTTTAATGTTTCTCGGTAACTCAGGTTCCTCATACCTGGAACCATCCCCTGAATCTTTTCTGCACTTTCTCTAATCCTTCACATCTTTCTTGAAGTTGGTATTCCAAAACTGGATGAAATACTCCAGTTAATTCCAAACCAGAGTTTTATATAGGTTTAACAAAACTCTGTCACATTTGTACTCTATGACCCTATTGGTAAAGCCCAGGATGATTTATGCTTTATTAACTGCTTTTTCCACCTGTCCTGCCACATTCAATGATTTATGCACGTACACAACCAGGTTGCTTTGTTCCTGCACCCCTTTTACAAATTGTAGCCTTTATTTTGTATTGCCTTTCTGCATTCTTCTGATCAAAATGAATCATTTCACACTTCTCAGCATTAAATTTCATTTGTCACTTGAACATCCATTCCACCAACTTGTCTGTGTTCTTTTCAAGTTTTCCACAGTCCTCATAGTTCACAATGCTCCAGGTTTTGTATCGTCTGCAAATTTTGAAATTGTGTCCTGTACATCAAGGTCTAAATCATTAATATATATCAGAGGTCTTAACACTGATCCCTTGCGAACTCCATTGTTTAACCCTTCTTCAGTCTGAAAAATAACTGTTCCTGTCACTCAGCCAATTTTGTATCCGTTCTACTTCTGTCCCTTTTATTCCATGAGCTATAACTTTGTTCACATGTCCGTAGTGGGCAGCACGGTAGCATAGTGGTTAGCACAGTTGCTTCGCCGCTCCAAGGTCCCAGGTTCAATTCCCAGCTTGGGTCACTGACTGTGTGGAGTCTGCACGTTCTCACCGTGTCTGCGTGGGTTTCCTCCGGGTGCTCCAGTTTCCTCCCACGGTCCAAAGATGTGCAGGTTAGGTGGATTGGCCATGCTAAATTGCCCTTAGTGTTCAAAAAGGTTAGGTGTGGGCTTAAGTGGGGTGGTCTTTCCAAGGTCCGGTGCAGACTCAATGGGCCAAATGGCCTCCTTCTGCACTGTAAATTCTATGACCTATGATCTAGTATGGAAACTTATCAAATGCCTTTTGGAAATCCATGTACATCACAGCAACATCATTACCCTCATCTACCCTCTCTGTTCACTCAGCAAAAACTCAAGCAAGTTAGCTAAACATAAGTTTCCCTTAGAAAATCTGTGCTGAATTTCCTTAATTATCTTGCATTAGCCGAAGTTACTATTAATTTTGTCCCAAACTATCATTCCTAAAAGCTTCCCCACCACCAAAGTCAAACTAACTGGCTTGTTGTTGTTGGATTTACCTCTCTCCATTTTTTTGAGCAAGGGCGTAACATCTCCAGTCCTCTGGCACCACCCCTGAATCTAAGAAAAATTTGAACATTATGGCCAGTGCTTCAGCAATTTATTTTCTTACTTCCCAGAATATCCTTGGACGTATCTCATCTGGTCGTGGTTCCTTATCAATCTTAATTACAGACACTCTATCCAATACATTATCCTTATCATTTTTAAACCTTTCAAGTGCTTGAAATGCCTTCTCCCACACCATGACAGGGGTTGCATCTACTTCCATGGTAAAAATTGATGCAAAGTACTAATTTAATACTTCAGCCATGCCTCCTACCTGCACTGGTAAATCCCTTTTTGAACTCTAATCATCCTCCTCTCACCACCCTTTTACTATTTATATGGCTATGGAAGACTTTTGGATTCCCTTTTATGTCAGCAGCTAATCCTCCTCATACTGGACGGATTCTCTGTTCCCCGACTCCGATTTTGTAATTGGTGATCGGGTAGAGAATCCCTTTTGACGATGAAATCAGGGGCGGTGCCTTTTTAACGCAGGTTTAATATGCTCTGCCCACTCCAAAACATGGAAGTATACCTTGGCTATACTCAAACTATCACTTTTTTAACGGCAGCCCATTGTTTAGTTCCAGCTTCGGCTGCCAATCTCTAATTACAGTTTATCTGGGCCGGATCCATTTTTAACCCATTGAAGTTGGCTTTACCCCAATTAATTATTCTTACTTGGATTTATCCTTGTTCTTTTCCACAGCCAACCTAAACCTAATGATATAACTATCACTGACTCATAACTGTCTCCCTACTAACACTTGGGCTGTTCCCACAGGTAGGATCTTCCAGTCCCGCCAATAGTGAACCCCTGCCACAGGTTTCCTGGTAGCGGGAGGTGCATACAATTGGAAACACACCTGGCAGTGGTGGGACCAGAAGATCCCACTACCTGCCAATGGAGGGCCGCATCCGCCGCTGTAGGGGCACGTGCTAAATCCCGCCCTTGAGCTACTTGGCCCACCTCATTCCGAAGAATCAGGTTCAGATCTGCCTCCTTTCTCATTTGACTGGAAATCTCTGGCTACAAAAAGTTCTTCTGAACACATTATAGGAATTCTTGCCCCTCTCTTTCCTCTATGCTACGATCCCATTCTATATTTGGATAATTAAAGTCCCCTATTTTCAATTCTCCATAATTCTTGAAATTCTCTATAATTTCTTGCAAATTTGTTCCTCTATACCTTTCTCATGTTAGAACCAAAGACTAAGCTAAGCAATGCAATTACACCTTTTCTGTTCCTGAACTCTAGCAAGATTCTGTCCTTGATCCCTTTGGGACATCTCTCTCTCCTATAACGCAATGTTCTCCTTAAACAATACTGCCACCCCTCTTCCTTTACTATCTTTCCTGAACACCTTGCATCGAGGGATATTTAATACCCAGTACTACCCTTCTTCAAGCCAGGTCTCTGCTTCCAACACATTATATTTCCACATGTCTATCTGTCTGCTACTCACCAATCTTACCGAGGCATTCTGTGCATTTGCACACTTTCACTGTAACCCTAATTTAGACTTTATTACTTTCCTTTTTATGCTGATCTCACCTAATATCTTACCAGTTCCTGTTCTAGTGCTATCCAACTCTCCACATATTCTTTGCACCTTGGTATTCCTCTTTATTTCCTGGTTCCTAAACATTTGCCAAATTAGTTTATGCCCTCCCAAATGGCACCACCAAATGGCCCTAAAGGAAATTGGTCCCATCTCTTTGGGTGCAACTTGACCAGCCTGTACAGGACTTGCCTCCCCCAGAATTGATCCTAATCTTCCAAGGATTTAAAGCTCACCCTCCTGCACCATCTCTTCAGCCACACATTCATCTACTCCAACCTCCCAATTCTATATTCACTTGCTCATGGTTTGGGAAGTAATCTGGTAATTACTGCATTTGAGGTCCTGCTTGCTAATTTTCTAACCAGTTCCATAAATTCTGACTGTCGGACCACATCCATCTTTCTACCTATGTCGTTGGTACCAAACTGGATCACAATGCTGGCTGCTCCCCCTTTGGGGGGCTCTGCAGCCATTCAGTGACATCCTTAACCCTGACACTAGAGAGACGATGCACCCTACTGAATTCATGATTTTGGCAACAGAAATGCCTGTTTGAATACCTTATCAAATATCCTTTCATTATTGCTATTCCAGTCTTCTTCATGCCCCCTGTGCAGCTGAGCAAACCATGGTTCCATGGACTTGGCTCTGGATACACATCCCAGAAGAGGCATCACTTTCATCAGTATTAAAGCTGAATACTGGTTGGAGAGGGAGATGCATTTATGTGCTCTTAAATTATCTGCCAGTTTCTACTTGACTGCCCGGTGGTCAGTCACCCATTCCCACTCTCCCTGTATATTCTTAAACTTCAGGGTAGCCTCAATAATCATAGAATTTACAGGGCAGAAGGAGGCCATTCAGCCCATCGAGTCTGCACTGGACCTTGGAAAGAGCCTACTTAAGCCCACACCCTATCCCCGTAACCCAGTAACCTTTTTGGGGCAATTCATCATGGCCAATCCACCTGACCTGCCTAGTTGCGGATCCTCATGTCACAAGTGTGCTCCCCCCACCCCCTCAATCCATTCACTCCCCCACCCCCCTCACCCTCACGCCTCATCCCCATCACCCTCACCCCTGTCTGGCTGTCTAACCATACATGCCGTCTTGTGTCTTACACAAGACACAATAATGAACAATCTACAACACTCGCAACCTTATGACTGCACTGTAGTGCTTAAGCATCAAAACCCATCCTGCATATATGGTTATCCAAGATACTGGAACAGTCCTGGAGTTCCCACATGGAACAGGATGGTCACTCCAGGAGCCGGAGTTGCCTTGCAATTCCACTTTATATTAAATAATAAAGCTTCATCCTTAAAAAGAATAAAGACTCACCAGCTATTCAGTTCTCTTCTTCTGTTGTTACTTAAAAATAGGGAGGTTAATAGAAATGTTTTACTTACCATTAACAAAAATATGATTTTTTTTTAATTTAGAGAACCCAATTCTTTTTTTCCAATTAAGGGGCAATTTAGCATGGCCAATCCACCTAGCCTGCACATCGTTGGGTTGTGGGGGTGAGACCCACGCATACACGGGGAAAATGTGCAAACTCCACATGGACAGTGACCCGGGGCCATAATTGAACCCGGGTTCTCAGGCATGAGGCAGCAGTGCTAACCATTGCATGACCATGCCGCCCCTATCAAAAAATAAATTATTGATTTCCCATCTCCTTAGACAAACTCACTAAACTTAAACAAAGGAAAACAAAGCTGCAATACTGACTAGCCAATCAATGTTGACCTTCCTCTGATATCACCGTTTGATATTTAATTCTCTCACTTCATCGATACTGACCTGCTTCACACTCCTCCCGGTCTGCTTCACACTGGCATTGACCTGCTGCACACTCTACCTGGTCTGCTTCACACTGGCAGTGAGCTGCTGTACACTTCTCCCAGTCTGCTTCACAGTAATCCTGACCTGCTTCACATTTCTCCCAATTTGCTTCATGGTGATCCTGACCTGCTTCACATTCCTACTGGTCATCTGCATCTGTGGTATTCAGATGGGGTTAATCTGGTCTTACACTTGCATTTTGATTCTTATTTTTATTTCTTCACTGTAAGGCTAATACTAGGATTGCATTACAGTCTTCGTATATGCTAATGGTTTAATTACCAAAACTTTGACATCAAGGAATTCAAAGGCAGGTGATACTGAAACTCAGGGATTTATCCAGATTAACTAAATGAAAATGAGAAGAAAATGCAATTGAGATACCAAATAAACATTGTCTCATGCTTAACAATATTTATGTGAAAATATGTGCCAAATTATATATGATTAAAAGAGGCATACATTAATTGTTCTGTAGACAAGCAGAGGGGAGGTTTAGATCTTCAGTTTTTATTTTGAGTGAACAGAGGCTACATTCAGTTTGAGTCAGAATAAAATTAATTTTGTGTGATTTTGGTGTCAGGGGTTAAACAGAGGGCTGTCCCAGGTCTGCTCACAAGACAGGGCAGATATTAGTTGCCTGATATACAGGGGCTGTTGACTTATAGTTAAGATTCACAGATTTGCAACCAGCCATTTAGACAAATCTGATGCCAATCTCTTGCTTAGCAATCTAAACAGGTCAATGTTTTTGCAGTGTTTCAAAATCACATTTACTTTCTCAGAAGCGTTTATACACATTACTCTGACCCATAGCAGCTGCAAAGTCCTTTCTTCTGATTTTTTTGTAACATTATTATGTGGCTTCTAATTTAACCTTGATAGATAATTAAAGGTTTCTATTAAGTAACCATTAAGCTTAAATCAAAAGGAGTTTATAATTCTGTGGTTACCAACAAGCAAACAGAAAAGCACCATGTTTGGAAAAAGGGGAAAGACACTTTCGACCTAAAGTTATCAAAGTAGTGAGTTATCCCGAAGAATCCAACCTGTTTGTGACTGTTGTTTCAAATAAAGTTACATTAGGTACTTGGCAACAACCATTCAGATCCCAAAAATTAAGAACACAAATACATGTTTAAAAAAATTTACTTGGGTTAACACAAAATGCTTATCTCTGGTATGTTATTGTTTTTTTTCTCTTATGTTTCTGCACAGTAAATTCTACAGACATACAATTGTGCACCAGACAAAAATATCCATAATATATCACTTTAGCAATCTCTTTTACAATCTTCAAATTCTATTTTGCAATAGTCACTATAATCTTGTCAGTTAGGTGTTCATCTTGCCTTTTGTTCGTATCACCATTTTAGACATAAGAATGTATGTTCAGCAATTATCAAAGAAATAGTGTTTGAAAGAAAATACAGGCAATCAATACAATCCATTGCTACATTTTTCTGAGACATTTTAGCTGGTCTTTTATATCAAACTTTCTCCATTATGAACAATGCAAATAGCACTTCATAATAGTGGGTGTGTTACACATGACATGTTTTTATGGTAATTTGCAAGTATTAAGAACCAAGGTGTTATTTTGATGATAATGTGATTTCCACTCTTGTACAGAACTCAAACATAAAACGCAAGTGTGTCAATATCCAGTATCATCATTTTATAAACGTACACACAGAACCTCTTTTAGCATTACAAATCCCTGCGAATAAAATCTCAAATTTCAGATACTTTGATCCCTTAAAGTAACTTATCTAACAAAGAATGATTAAAGAGCTGGGGAGACTCTTATCTCCCAGCTCCATCTATTGTGTTTACAAAAGAAACCCTCATGTTATTTTTCTTCTGTTGAGGCTGCCACATGAATCTAAAATTTAACTTTATTTTATCAGCTGTGCTGAAACTGTAAGCCAGGTGTTCTGAAACCTACCCACGCTCTGGAAATTACATCAGGGGTATGGATTACTCCTATTGTGGCTTCAAAGAAAGCAATAAAATGTTCTGCATGCTCTCCTTCATGTTCCTTAATTTCTCTCATTTTATTTGATCACCCAGAACAATTTTGAAAGTCATTAAGTCTGAAATGAACCTGATACAGGCTTGCTTTTTAAAATGAAGAACACCCACTCATCCCAATCGTACCCCGTCACCAAAACCATACTGCACAGTACCATACAGCCCCAGTCAGTTACAATTGCAATAGGTCAGCCAGGTCCCTTTTACTGACAATACCAACCAACTGGCTTAAAAGATATGAAATGGTAGTACCCTCAAAAATACTTTTTTTCTGATTAACTGAAGAACAATGTTCTGGTGTAAAGAGCAAGGTCATCTGCCAATAACAAAGTAATGCAGTAAATCATTTGTGCTTCACAAATAAATTCCACATCAGTAATTAAAACCACGCTTCTTGGCTTGTGCTATCAGCTCATCAAATACATTCCTCATCTAGAATAACAGATCCACATCTGCAGTCATTATACCATGCAAGATAAATCAATCCACTGAGTGATGCTTTGGGGCATCATGTCTCCCTTTAAACTTCACTGTATTTATTTCCCCATGACACATTTGACATTCTATTTACTGTAGGCAAATGAAAATCAACATATTGTAAGCACAAAATATACTTTGATTCAATCCTGTTTACAGTATGTCTATCTTGGTTGATGCCAGGTGAGTTCCTAACTTGGACCTCTATTTTTCAACTGGTTTACGTCAAAATTTCAAATTCTTAAAAATTATCAAATGATTCTGAAAATACTAAATGTTTCCTAATTTAATTCATTTTGCGGCAGAAATAAACAATTTAAATATATTTTGCTTGAATGGATATGTTGAATTGTAATTCATTTAGTATTCATCACATGAAGAATCCTGTACAATTTATTTTAATCTAACAGCTACCTTACTCCCAAAACTAGAACACCCGACAATGTCCGTTTTGTGGCATTTGTTTTCATTCAGGCAGTACTTACAGAAATAGTAATGAAGCTCATTTAACCTGGACTTTTGTTAACATGTATATTTGTATACATGTTAACGTTTATCTTGCAGGCTATTTTCTGGAATTATGAATGTCAGTTCCAATTTTATGCATTCCTGATTGCATATATCCAGATTCAGAAACATCTATTCAAGACATCACTCCTAATTAGATGATTAGTGCTCCGAAGGACGGTAGATGGGTCATTTACATAATTTAATCATAGAAAGTTAGCAATGCATATTTCTGTATGCATTTGTACAATTATCTTCCTTCCTAGGGCTGTGATATTAATGTGATTAAACAATATTTCTGCAAACAGCAAGTGTGTACTCTATTAAACCTCTGCTAGAGGCAAATGAAAAATTAATTTTTGAAGACAATCAGTTTTTTTCAACATGACTGATAAATATAGCATATGTGACGGAATATTTCTGAAGTGTAGTTTGCAAAAGGCAAAATGACAGGGGGCTAGAAATTATGTGATAAAAAAAATACTGCTGAGCCATTACATCCATGTATAACAATAGAACAGTGGAAACATGCACAGATGTTCATCAGTAATGCAATTTCCATCCAATTTCCTAAATGCAGTCCCTAAGTGCAAAATAGCTTAACGTTATGTTTAGCTTGCAGTTCTTCAATAAATAATGAATGCAATAAAACCTGCAGATCAATTTCAAACCGAGGAATTATAAAGGATTGTTTTACTCGCCTCCCATTCCAGATCTGAAAAGTTTTGTTTTAATTCAGTGAGTTTGACAGGTCAGTCAATTGCAAAGTTATAGTCTCGCAGAAGCTTAGCTGGCAATACATGCTTACCATTTATACATCTGTCAGGATAACAAGCTAAGAATAACAGAGAGACATCAAAACATGCACAGAATCCATATCCGAGGCGATTCATTTAGATGTGCCTCCATTGATTTATTGTACAAACTGCAACATCTGCAGTCTGGAAAGACGCTCTGGAAAATTAATTCGCGATCAATTCAAATGGAACAAAAAGAAATGTGCACTAGATAAATCAACCTGCGGTTTAATTTGGTATCTTGGTCTATTCCGCAGCTCGAATTGTCTGCTAATTGTGAATGTCTTTGACACTTTGAAGTAAGTTTTTTTTGTTTTTGCTTGATTAGAAATGACAACAGCGAGTCCTGCAGGCTGAAACAGAAAACATACAACCCCCAGCGAAACGGCGCTGATCCCCAATCGCTGGTAAATGAACACAAATGTTACGGTGTTTTCGGGTAGCAAAGAAAAGAAACAAACCTCCTTTGCCTAGTTTAACTTCCCGCGATCAGGAACATCGTGCTGGCGTGGATAGCCAACCCCTTGTGCTAGTTTAACACATGTACAACGCGCGAGCATCAAAGTGATGTTCTCATGTACTTGCCACTGGTAGGGCTATCATATGTTCCTTGCAAAACGATGAATAGATATAATTAGATGTTTTCACTTGGGATGACTGTACTTGCATTCATTTTGCTGATCTGGGTTCCACGGGTTGCAATGCTACCAGGAGGGTTGAAGGGGAGGGCGGGGTGGAAGAGTGAAGTTGAAACGTGACTGGGAACGGACAGAGATGAGTTTGTGGACGGTGCCCAAACGCCAGGGCTGTCGATGTTTCCTTCTGCCTTTAATGCTCCGCGGCAGTTTTCAAAACCTAAGGTTTTCTAAGTGAGAATTAATTCCACAATGTTTCTGATCATTGCGACTACCCCCCTCCCCCCCCAATAGACCAGTGGTTAAAATTCCCAAACAGGTGACAATGGGGAAGGGGCGATGGGTGACAATCATGAAAGGGAAAAGTACTGAGCGCAAAGAGAGAAAACAAATTGCAGGAGACAAAGATAAAAGGGAAGAGATCGTGCTCACCTTGCGTTGGTACAATCATTGAACAAAGTTTCAAAGTCTTTCCTGGATATGAGTTTGCAGCGGTTGACGCCGGGCTGGATGGCTCCGAGTCCTCTGAGGATCCTGACCTGTTCTACGGTGCAGACCACGGGCGTTATATCCAGTCTCTTTAACTTGGTGTAAACCGTGTGCAGACCGCCCACCAGATGCTTGAGGAAGAGATCAAAAACCTGCGGCAGGCAGATCAGCTCCTGCCCGTCCACACTGAAAGACGCCACTTTGACTCCACGGAGCTCGACCATCTTACACTCGTTGCCGCTGTTGATGTTGTTGTTACTGATGCTGCTGCTGAGTTTGGGAGACTCGGAGGGGCTGGTGTAGACGGAATCGGTGCGGAACAAGCCTCCCGCTATCGGGGCGGAGGTGGGTGTCAGAGGGGGCGGCGGTATAACGGGAGCGGACACAGCCATGGCCACTTTTCCACATGTACTTTTCTGTGTCTCTCTGAGTCTCTGTGTAACGTAGTAAAGAAATGAGTGAGAGGAGCCGCAGTCACCTTACTCTGCCCCTGGCCACGCCCCCTCCATTGTGAAACAGACACCACTCGCAGCCAATCCGCCGCTTTGCTGCCCCGGCACACGCAACCATAGGACGCTCGCCTTGGAGTTCTACCAATCGGGAATCTGGGGGCGGAGCTCGCGGCTGCCCTTCGCTCAAGTACGTGCTAAGCATGCATCAGTAAATCAGTGAATGGACATGGGCTGTTCCGCTTGCCTTTAAAGCCGCACTCCCCCCCTTATCTCTCTCTCCCTCGCCTTTCCCCAAAGTTTGTTGACGTTTCCCAAGTTTAGGGTGTCCCCACCTTACGTCCTGCCAATCCTCCGATATCGTTATCCTGTCCGATAAATGCTTCTTTTTGCTTAAAATACATTAACGCCGGCTGATTTGAATGACTTTTCCGCCACCCACTTCATTGAAGGAGATTCTGCTTGCTTGAAGGATATTTGATGTGTGGGCATATGAAAAGACAACTCTCAAGACGAGGTTTCGGCTGGTTTTCCACGTTTACAAAATTCATTAAAAAAAATACATCAAAAACACCGCGTTTCATTCTTCCACTCAAATATTGTATTTTCCTTTGATGCAACTCGTGCCTCATATGGCACACACAATAGCATAATTAGTATGCACATTCATGTCAATAAAACGTAAAAGAACATTTGGTTAAGCAAACGTGTCTGGGGTTTGCATCTTGAGATTGTTCGATGCTGTATTTTGGGGCCGCCCAAAACTGATTTGGGAATTATAAACCAGGGAGTGAGTGGATAAACCTGGAATCAATCGCCCGTAAAACGCGCAGCGTAGAAACCTCATGGCTCGTCTTATGAATGAAGGTGCGATGCTGGAGAATACACCTTCTTCATTTGGTAGAAATGAGATCCAGTTTAACGTGGTGCCGGGGTGGGAAATTCTCTGAAGTAATTGCCCTTCCCGGGCAGGTTAAAATGTTCGCAGAAAATCTGTTTTGTAATCCGACTTTCCTTTGATCGCTTCGCTGACATCTTTTTTTGGGAGCAATGAAAAGGGAGGCGCTGGAAGCCCTCAGCTGGTCCGACAGCATCTGCGGAGGAAGAGAAGCAGGGATTAGGGTGACACCAAGCTGTCTCACTCTCCACGGATGCTGCTCGACATTCAGAATATTTGCAACATCTTGTTGTTTTGATTTCAGATTTCCAGCATCCGCAGCACCCGTGTGTGTATGTCTTTTTGGAGTTGCCATAGGTGATCAGAGGCCTCCACGCCAGACATATTGCTGTGGACGCCATGAGGACGCTTTGGGACTATATCACTAGTTGCACAAAAAGGGTCTGCTTATTTTTAATCGACTGACGCAAATCACGGGGTAAAACTGAGGAAGGAATTCAAATGGCAAATGTGTATTTTAAATAACCCCGCGTTGTTGCTAACACAACACATGACATGGTATCTATAAATAGAGAAGAATTCGAAGTTATGTATAACACATGGACGATTCGGAAATAAGGTACGAGGATTTCTACGCATTTGAGTTATACAGAAGTAGCTATATCCGGAGATTGTATCTTTTTGGTCAAAATCAACACAGACTCGGCTGCAATATCAAACTGCCATGTCACCTTCCCATTTAAATACTGAACTGAAGCATTAATCCATATGTGGATAATGCGCCAATGGTATTTATATAAAGCAAACGAATAGTCTTACAATAGCTACTGGCTAATGTTTTGTGAATGATGGAATGACAATTTGTAATGTTAGCAACGGCGATGATTACAAACCATATTTAAACGCATTATCGTCATTGACCCTCCCCCCATTTCTTACATCTTTTTTCTCTATAAAAAAACTTTAATTGCCAACTTTTTGCATAGAAATCTGTCAGTTGGTTGCGACTTTTAGATTACATAGTTTTTCATGAAGACGCAGCATTATTGATTCAGAATTAAAATACTGCAGATGCTGGAAATCTGAAATAAAAACGGGAGATGCTGGAGATATTCTAAGGATCTAGCAACATCTGTGGAGAGAGGAGCAGAGTAAGGGGACATTAACTCTCGCTCTCTCTCCAGTTGCCTGTTTCCAGAATTTTCTGTTTCTTATTAATTATTGTTTGTTATTAGTTCAGATTTTGTTACAGAAAAGTGAATCACAGAATAAGAAGAAGGCCATTCGGCCCATCCGGTGTGCACTGTCTCTCCTGAAAGTGCATTCTATCTGGTCCCACTTCCCTGCCTTATCCCCATAACCTTGCACATTCTTTCTCTTTCAGATGGAAATACCTGTTGTATACCTGTCTCCACCACCCTCTCAGGAAGTTCCTCCCAGACTCCTCTGGGTGAAAATAAAATCCTTACATCCTTGTTATTCCTTTTGTCAATTGCTTTGAATCTGCTCCATTGAGTGTGAACAGTTTCTCGCCATTTACCCTATCCATCCCCCTCAGGATCTTGAATACCTCTTATCAAGTTAACAGTTTTCATTTCGCAAATACCAACGCTTGCGTTTTTTGTTGAAATCTCTGCCCATCAATGAAACAATTCAAGCTAAAACAACCCCAGGGACTCTGCACGCCATCTTTATATCACTCCTGACCAGTGGACATGTACTATGATTATTGGCCTCTCCGAAATTCGAAAGGATCACACATGATTTTATTAAAAACGTTCTGTTAATTCTGCACCGCCAGGGTGTTAAAGTAATTCCGATAATTCAGAATGTGAACACAAGGGAAACAAAATCAAATTTTGGACTTCATTACTACTCCAAAACGACTAAGTCTAATCGTCACCATAACTCTGACATTTAAGAGATTTATTAGAGTTTTATTCACTTTTAAAGAAAATAACAACTTATATTTATGTCCCCGCCTTTAACGCGATGAAACGTCCCAAGGCCCTCACATCCCACTGTTTACAATAGCACTAATGATGTTTTGTCAACCTTGTGGGCAATGTGCCGTGTTAGTGTTGAGGATAACATGCGTGTTGGGTGCTGGTTAGATCATCAATATATTCGAGTTATTGACTTCATTCTACGGACCACATTTTTTATGGGACGTTTTCATTTAATCATAATGCAAACCGGGTCGCATTTCCCAGACTCTTCTGCCACGCTTTAAGCTACACGCAGCTTCCTTCTGTTTTTTAAAACGTGTCTAAGCAATGCTCGTGGCTTTGCTTTCTCAACAAGTGCATTGTGTTTACAAACGTGTTGATACAGACATACCTTGCTGCGCGGACCCAAGCATGGCTGAGGGCGACGGTGTGATAAATACACCAATGCATAATAGGGAGGCTGTTTCAATAAAAGCCATATCATTTTGGAGGGGGTTCTGGCAGAAACACATTCTGCCAGAACGCCGTGTTCGGTCGTATCAAACTCAATTGGAAACACAATTTATCTCTATTTATTCATAAATGTATTGCATTTATTAAAGTAAATTAACCTGACTAATTGTATGCTGAGTAATCTCTATTTACTGAAAACAACCTCGCCAAGAACCTGACCGGTGTTTAAGCTTCCACTGCACAGCATTTTCATTTGATTCACGGAGATGGGGGTTTCGGTGGCGTGAGTTTTGCAGACTTTAAAACGGGCTCCGATTTTACACACCATTGCCGGTTAGATATCCCACGGCATTCAAAATAATATAATTACATTTGCACACAGCGCGATGATTGTATTGCAATCCAACAAATTGCATGTGTTACCCACAGACCTGTAAAATTAACCTGCAACTGTGCGCTACACGTCCATTTTCTTTGGAAACTTGGGGTATTTTTACAGCAAACAGGTGGGACATTTTCAGGTTGAGAAGTTGAGAGTTAAAACACAGACGACTTAATCATGTCCCGAATTGAAGCACAGTCTCACTGAGGTTTTCACATGGCTATTTCAGTGCGGGTCGCTAATACTTCTACTCGCGCGATGCAAAAAGAAAATGCGTTTGATGGCACGATTTCCCCAATTAAAATTCTTCTCGAACGGATCACAGGAACTAGATGAATTATTGTTTAGGAAGTTGCAAGGCAAGTCTAACCTGTTGCAAACTGGTTATTCAAATTTCATACAACTTTGCACTAATTTTGTCAAACTCAACGAGACAGAAGTCCAAAGCGACGTGTTTGCCGCAATTGAGTGACTCGGTTGAATTCGGTTTACTTTGCTCAAAATTTTTAAAAAAGCAGTTTTAAAATTAGTTGGAGTAACTAAAAGTTTCATTCGGGATTTGGAATGATTCCAAACTGATTTAAGGTGCAACTAATGAGCTCATATTAAGTTTGTTGATCAGCAAAGGTCACATTGTTGCATTGTGGACATACTTATTATCAAATAATTAATACTACCATGTTCATTTCAAACTGCAAATTATCTATTGTTTCAGGATTCCGGGCTTTACATTGCTGCTGACATGTCATGCTTGCAACTGGAATGGAGTGATAGAAAGTTGTTTTGATTTTTGCTACCCGCTTACCAGAATTGAATTTTAATGTTTTGCAGCCGGAATGGTTGTGATTGAACTTGATGTTGTCTTCTGATGATGTGAAGATGCCGGCGTTGGACTGGGGTGAGCACAGTAAGAAGTCTTACAACACCAGGTTAAAGTCCAACAGGTATACCTCGCCATTCACCTGAGGAAGGAGCTGCGCTCCGAAAGCTCGTGTTTGAAACAAACCTGTTGGACTTTAACCTTGTGTTGTAAGACTTCTTACTGTCTTCTGATGGGCATTGGAAGTGTGATGCTTTCAGGTTGATTGGCAGCAGTTGGGGCGGGACAGGGCGCTGCGGGGCGGATGTCAATTTGATTGACAGCAATGCGGGGCGGAAGGGTGTCGTTATTTCCGTGCTCGGGTCACGTGCGGTGTGTGAAGATGGCGGATGCTCTCCCGGAGGAGCTGGATGTGGTGATTCTGGGGACAGGTAAGGAGCGGCTCCGTTCCATCCGCTGGGCCACCTGCCGCGGATGTGAAGAAGCTACTTTGCAGACACCGATTCCCTGTTTCTTTTTTGAAAAAAGTCTGTAGTTGTTATCGGCAGAGAAGCGGCGCTGAAGCCGGGCCTTTGGTCCAAGCCCAGAGTCGGGGCAGGAACCCAGAGCCAGCAACAGTACTAACAATCAGTGTGAAAGAAAGATTTATATTTGATATACAGTAACACCGCTGCACAGGAAAGCAGAACTCCCCAAAGAACTTGCAACTATCGAAGTACGTTTGAAGTGCTTTGTCTTGGGCAGTCCCTGGGGATCAAGGATGACTTGTTTTTTCACTCTGGTTCGATGGGTTTTGAAATAGCTGATAAGTGCAACGCGCGATCTGAGCAGGTGGTGCTTGAAGGGTTGGGTGGATAGGTTGTTTAGCGGTTTGGGTGCTCCCTTCGACACCTCCACTTTACCCCTGCACGTTCTTGACAATCTCTTGATGACCTGCCGTTTTTGTGAGATGGCAGGTCTGGTGGACCTTTGAGGACATTCCTAAAGCACTTCTGCTGCCCTCCTGAGAGATTCCTGCTGTGACAGTGTTCCGAATAGAGCAGTTTCTCCAGGAAACTAGTGGCAGGCATATGGGCAACACATCCTGCCCAGTGGGAGTATTGTGCTGGGCAAGTTGGCTCGGGAGAGGGCAATGTTGTCGGACTGTCTTTCTTGGCATTGGATTTGGAGGATTGTGCAAAGGCACCTCTGGTGATACTTAACCGGTGCTTTAGGTAACAACTGTTGGTTGTCCAAGTCTCCAAAGCATATTGGAGTGCCTAGACCTCTACTGCCTGGTAATCAATGACCTTGGTCTTGGGTTTGAAATTCTGATCATCAACTACTTGACCTCAGTTGGCTGAAGACTGAGTTGGCACATTGAAGGTGATGATGAATTTCATTGCTTATACCCATCTTCATCAAGAGAAGGCTCCCAAGATCTGGAAAGTGGCCCATGTTTTCGAGTATCTCGCTATTGATCTCGATCAATCAGGGGTGTTTTGCTGTGTCAGTTGTTTGGAAGAGGACCTTAATCTTCCAGACATTTTCTCATATGCTTTGGTGAAGGAATTGACAATTGCCTGAAACACAGGTCATTTTTGAGTCAGCACACACAAACATCATCTGCATACTGAAGCTCTACTTGACGTTGGAGTGGGTTTGGCTTTGGATTGAAGTTGGTGTAGGTTGGGCAGTTTTCTGACTGTTCTGTAGATTATCTCCACATCTGTGGGTAATTTGCTGAAGGTAGGTTGCAGTATTGTAGCAAGTAAAATGGGGAAGAGTTGTCTCAATGGCTCAACTTTGTTTGATTCCACTGAGGTAGGGATTGAGTCTTTTACTTTGTCAACCGTGTAAGCTAATGGAGTAACCTCCTCAAATTTGGCTGCATGTATAAATTTGACATCGTCCTCTGCTTAACCACAATGATGTGCAAGCTGTGATCCTCCTCAATAGCCAACCGCAGACTCAATCTCGGTTACTGCAGTAGTGTATGAAAAACAATCAATTTGGGCATAGTCGGCTCCCACAAGCAGCAATATGATAATGAATCAATGTTCAGGTGTTGATTGATGGATAAATATTGGCTGTAATATTTGGACAAATTCCTGTACTCTAACATTTTGTTATGGAATTTGTTTATATCAACTAAAGAACAAGTGATGCTTTAATGTCTACAAAAGAACAAGTGACACTTTGGGTTTAAGGTTTCATCTAAAAGATAGCACCTCTGAGAGAGTAGCACTCCCTCAGTACTGCAGATAGCTTGTGCATAGGTCCTGAGAGCGTAATTCAAACACACAACCTTCTGTCTTGGAGATGAGCGTACCCCCACTGTTGACAGCTGATGTGTTGATTTATGGCTTCCCTGAAACATTTAAGTGTGTTATTCTTTATATTCTTGAGGGATCCTGAGTGAAGGTGTTAATTTGATTAAACTCTGATCAGTATTGAATAAGCCTACTTTTTCCTGGCCTGACTGGAGCTGCAATTAAAATCATCAGCATGTGGCCTTTGAGGATTATCACTTGACATAAACTAGAACCCTTGAAACTCTCAATATTTAAATTGGTGCTGCAGGTTAAGCAGTCTTGAGGTGTTTCTGATACCACTGAATTGCACTTCGGTTTGCAAGAAAATCCCTATCATTGTAATTTTGTACATCAATGAAATTGTAAGAAGCGCCTTGAATGATGTGGTGAGATGTAAGTTCTACAGATTGGACCTGGCACCAGCTCATCTTTTGCACCCTTCAGGGTAAATTTCATTGAACTACAATAATGACCCTCAGGCCTGTATATTTAAACACTTCTTTTCCCTCATTATCTCTTGAATGTTTGAAAGCAAAATCAAGCAGATGTAGAATTCTGCCTTTAGTCCCAATACCACTCCACAATAGTGGGCACAGGCATTGCAGTTGTAACTGCGTGGTAGTGTATACTCATTAGGAGGGCTACTTAGCAAGGTTGCGTAAATGGTATGGGAAATATATGAAGCAAAGCAGGATTAGTTTCTGAAACCGTGTGCTTTCCATAAAGAATTGCATGAATATTGTTGTGACGTCATTTGATTACTTATCCAGAGGTCTGGACTAATAATCCAGAGAATGAGAGTTCAAACCTCGCCATGGCAATTTGAGAATTTGAATTCCGATTTTTTTTTAAAAATCTGGAAATAAAAAGCCAATTTATAAACGTAGACTTTGAAGCTGTTAGAATTTTCATAAACAACAAATTGTTCCACTCGTCTTCTTGGAAAGGAAACCTGCCATCCTTCTCAGTCTGGTCAATGAATGACTCCAATCCCACATGGTTGATCCCTAACCACATCTTGAAATAGACCCTTAAACCATTCAGTTATCAGGAAACCTAGACAAGTGCAACTCGACTTGCTGGAAATATTCTCACCATGAGAATTTTAGATGCTTAAAAAAAAAATAGTCATCTGGCAAGGTGTTCACTTCAATAAGTACTTTGTTGTATGATACAATTATTGTAATATTTTGTCAAAGCTTTGTACAAAGCTTTGTATTAAAATATATTTAACAATAGACACAGTTGGAAATGGGATGGCAAATTCAAGATTGCATTTTTGTCCTGTTGAAAGCTCAGATTATGCGAAGCAATGCTACTTCCTTTGTCGATCTTAGAATTTTGAAAACACTGCATGTCATAGTGGGTCTGTGGTGTCGGGCTCGTAATTCCTGTAAAGATCTATGTTATTGTTTTTCTAACCTTTGGTTCTCTAACTGACAGACGAGGAAGCATTTGATCAGTGAAATTGAGTTGTGGCCAGGCCCAGCAGGCTGATTTCTCCTGGATGGTGTCAAGCTTCTTGAATGTTGTTGGAGCTGTACTCAAACAGGCAAGAGGCAAGTTTTCCATCACACTCCAGATTTGTGTAGATGGTGGACAGACTTTGGGGAGTGATGAACTGGATTACTTGCCACACGATTCCTACCTAGCCTCTGAACTGCTCTTGTAGCCACAGTATTTATATGTGTGTGCCAGCTCACTTTCTGGGCATTTTAACCCCCAGGGTGTTGATAGTGGGAGATTGAATGGCGGTAATGCCATTGAATGTCAAGGGTGATGGGTAGATTTTTGCTTGTTTGACATGGTCATCACCTGGCACTTGTGACACAGATGTTTCTTGTCACTTGTCAGCCCAAGCCTGGATGTTGTTCATAAGATGTAGGAGTAGAAGTGGGCCATTCAGCCCATCAAGTCTGCTCTGCCATTCAATGAGATCATGCCTGATCTGATGTAGTTCCCAACTCCATTTTCCTGCTTTATCCCCATAACTCTTGACTCCTGTGCTAGTGTCACACGGGAGGGTTTAAACTAGTATAGCAGGGGGGTGGGTACCGGAGCAATAGGTCAGAAGGTGAAAGCATTGAGGGAGAACTAGGGAATAGGGCCAGTATAGCTCTGAGGAAGAGCAGACAGGAGATGTTGCTGAAAACAGCGGGTCTGGTGGCCTGAAGTGCCTATGTTTTAATGCAAGAAGTATTACGGATAAGGCAGATGAACTTCGAGCTTGGATTAGTACTTGGAAATATGATGTTGTTGCCATTACAGAGACCTGGTTGAGGGAAGGATGGGATTGGCAGTTAAATGTTCCAGGATTTAGATGTTTCAGATGGGGTAGAGGGGGATGTAAAAGGGGTGGTGGAGTTGCGCTACTGGTTAGGGAGAATATCACAGCTGTACTACGGGAGGACACCTCAGAGAGCAGCAAGGCTATATGGGTAGAGATCAGGAATAAGAAGGGTGCAGTCACAATGTTGGGGGTTTACTACGGGCCTCCCAACAGCCAGCGGGAAATAGAGGAGCAGATAGGTAGACAGATTTTGGAAACGAGTAAAAACAACAGGGTTGTTGTGATGGGAGACTTCAACTTCCCCAATATTGCCTGGGACTCACTTGGTGCTAGTGGCCTGGATGGGGCAGAGTTTGTAAGGAGCATCCAAGAGGGCTTCTTAAAACAATATGTAGACAGTCCAACTAGGGAAGGGGCTGTACTGGACCTGGTATTGGGGAATGAGCCTGGCCAGGTGGTAGAAGTTTCAGTAGGGAAGCATTTCAGGAACAGTGACCACAGTTCAGTAAGTTTTAAAGTGCTGGTGGACAAGCATAAGTGTGGTCCTAGGGTGAATGTGCTAAATTGGGGGAAGGCTAATTATAACAATATTAGGCGGGAACTGAAGAACCTAAATTGGGGGAGGATGTTTGAGGGTAAATCAACATCTGACATGTGGGAGGCTTTCAAATGTCAGTTAAAAGGAATTCAGGACCGACATCTGTGCGGAAGAAGGATAATCATAGATTATCATAGAATTTACAGTGCAGAAGGAGGCCATTCGGCCCATCGAGTCTGCACTGCCTCTTGGAAAGAGCACCCTACCCAAGGCCAACATCTCCACCCTATCCCCATAATCCAGTAACCCCACCCAACACTAAGGGCAATTTTGGACACTAAGGGCAATTTATCATGGCCAATCTACCTAACCTGCACATCTTTAGACTGTGGGAGGAAACCAGAGCACCCGGAGGAAACCCAAGCACACATGGGGAGGATGTGCAGACTCCGCACAGACAGTGACCCAAGCCGGAATCGAACCTGGGACCCTGGAGCTGTGAAGCAATTATGCTATCCACAATGCTACCGTGCTGCAAATTTCGGGAACCTTAGATAACAAAAGATATTGTAGGCCTCGTCAAAAATATAAAGGAGGAATTTGTCAGGGCTAGAAGGCTGGGAACAGACAAAGCCTGTGTGGAATATAAGGAAAGTAGGAAAGAACATAAGCAAGGAGTCAGGAGGGCTAGAAGAGGTCACGAAAAGTCATTGGCAAATAGGGTTAAGGAAAATCCCAAGGATATTTACACGTCCATAAAAAGCAAGAGGGTAGCCAGGGAAAGGGTTGGCCCACTGAAGGATAGGCAAGGGAATCTATGTGTGGAGCCAGAGGAAATGGGCGAGGTACTAAATTAATACTTTGCATCAGTATTCACCAAAGAGAAGGAATTGGTGGATGTTAAGTCTGGAAAAGGGTGTGTAGATAGCCTGGGTCACATTGAGAACCAAAAAGACGAATGTTGGGCGTCTTGAAAAATATTAAGGCAGATAAGTCCCCAGGGCCGGACGGGATCTACCCCAGAATACTGAAGGAGGCTAGAGAGGAAATTGCTGAGGCCTTGACAGAAATCTTTGGATCCTCACTGTCTTCAGGTGATGTCCCGGAGGACTGGAGAATAACCAGTGTTGTTCCTTTGTTTCAGAAGGGTGACATGGATAATCCAGGGAACTCCAGGCCAGTGAGCCTTACATCAGTGGTAGGGAAATTACTGGAGAGAATTCTTCGAGACAGGATCTACTCCCGTTTGGAAGCAAATGGACATATTAGTGAGAGGCAGTATGGTTTTGTGAAGGGGTGGTCGTATCTCACTAATTTGACAGTTTTTCGAAGAGGTCACAAAGATGATTGATGCAGGTAGGGCAGTGGATGTTGTCTATATAGACTTCAGTAAGGCCTTTGACAAGGTACCTCATGGTAGACTGGTACAAATGGTGAAGTCACATGGGATCGGGGTGAGCTGGCAAGTTTGATACAGAACTTGACAAATACACGAATAGGATGGGAATAGAGGGATACGGACCCAAGAAGTGTAGAAGATTTTAGTTTAGACGGGCAGCATGGTCGGCACGGGCTTGGCGGGCTTGAAGGGCCTGTTCCTGTGCTGTACTTTTCTTTGTTCTTTGTTATTTGTTCTTTGTTCCCTCACTAATCTATTCTCAGCCTTGAACATACCTAACAACCCAGCCTTTACAGTTCTCTGTGGTAAAGAATTTCACAGATTCTCTACTCTCCGAGAGAAACAAAATCCCCTCATCTCTCTTTTAAATGCTACCCCTTACTCTGAGATTATGCCCTCTAGTCCCAGACTCTCCCATAAAAGTGTCGATAGTAGCCATGATGTGAAGATGCCGGCGTTGGACTGGGGTGAGCACAGTAAGAAGTCTTACAACACCAGGTTAAAGTCCAACATGTTCATTTCAAACACTAGCTTTCGGAGCTCTGCCCCTTCCTTTCACCTGAGGACGGAGCAGGGCTCCGAAAGCTAGTGTTTGAAATGAACATGTTGGACTTTAACTTGGTGTTGTAAGACTTCTTACTGTGCTCCCATAAAAGGAAACACCTTCTCAGCATCTATCTTGTCAAGCCGCTTGAGAAACTTGTATGTCTCAACATGGTTGCTTCTTATTCTTCTAAATGCCAATTGGTACAAGCTCAGCCTACTTAACCTCTCCTCATAAAATTCCAGGGTCCCTGTGTGAGGCCCTTTGCTATTGATTCCCTTATTTGCCCTTTCTTCATTTTGCCTGTTGAACTTGCATCCAAGCTGTTTGTAATTTATGCACGAGGACCCCCCAAATCCCTCTGTGCTGGAGTTTTCTGCAATCTTTCTCCATTTAAATTATATTCATCTCCTTTGGTTCTTCCTGCCAAAGTGCATAACTTCACATTCTCCTACATTATATTCCACTTAGTTTTTGCCCACTCAACTAACCTGTCTAAATCCTTCTGTAGCCTCTTTGTGTCATCCTCGCCACTTGCCTTCCACCTTTTTATATCATCCACAAAAATGGCAAAAGTGCATTCACTTCCCTGATCCAAGTCATTAATGTATATATTTTAAATAATTGTGGCTCCAGCACTAAAGTAAAGAAAAGTCACCATAGACCCAGATGACCATAGGCTGCTTTCCCCTTTGACAGGGAGAACTGACTGTTGGTGATTTAACCTGAGGATCACCGCATCTTGGGCGAGGAGCTAGATTGAGAAGTGGCCTTCATGAATAACCTCAGTTGGTATGGGAATTGGACCGTGATGTTGGCCTCGTTCTGCATCACAAACTAGCTGTCCAGCCAACTGAGCTAATCCACTCCATGAATTACAGGTTACCATCCTGAGAAGCCACTCTTATCCCAACTCTTTGTCTTTATCAGTTAGCCAATCCTCTAGCCATGCAAATATACTACTCCCAACATAGACTTTTGTGTGGTACTTGATCAAACACTTTTCCAAGTATATTGCATCTAGCAGTTCCCCTTTATACGTTCATAAGATATAGGAGCGGCATTAGGAGATTTAGCCCATCAAATCTGCTCTGCCATTCAATCATGGCTGATATATTTCTCATCTACCTACAATGTTACAGACCAAGAGTTGGATTGCGAAATCAACCTGAGCATCTCCTCCCTAGAACACATGACCTCGGAGCAGGAGTAGGCAATTTAGCCTCCCAAGCCTACATACCTTCAATGTGATCATGGCTGATCTCATTCTGGCCTTAACTCCACTGTCCTGCCCGTTCTCCATAACCTTCAACCCATTACCAATTAACAGTCTGCCTAACTCCTTAAATTTACTCACTGTCCCAGCATCCACTGCACTCTGGGGTAGAGAATTCTACACATTCACAACCCTTTGGGAGAAATAAGTTTTCCTCAAATCTGTTTGAAATTTGCTGCCTTAGTCTTAGATTGTGACCTCGTTTTAGAATGCCCCACAAGAGGAAGAATCAGCTTCACGTCTACTTTATCCATATCTTTTAGCATTTGATGCCATTGCTGGAGATTGTCAGGGCCCATAGCCTTTGCAGTATCCAGTGTTTTCAGCCATTTCTTAATGCATTGTGAAGTGAATCAAATTGACTGCAGACTGGCATCTGTGACACTGGGGACCGGATTGAACCTGGGTCCTTGGCACCGTGTGGCTGAAATGGATCATCAACTCAGCACTTCTGCCTGAAGATTGTAACAAATGCCTCAGCCTTATCTTTTGCACTGATATGCTGGGCTCCTCCAAATTTGAGGATATTAGTTGAGCCTCCTCCTTCAATGAGTTGCTTAATTATCAACCATTAACAACTTGGTGTGGCAGGACTGCAGAACTTGGATCTAATCTGTTGGTTGTGGAATTGAGCAGCAATCTGATTCAATAATTTAAGCTGTGTTTCTGCTGACCTATCTCTTTTTATACTGGACAGTCTAATCCTAAGAAGAGAGTACAGCCTGCGCTCAATTAATTATTTGATTTGGTAACTTTGCAGATCGAAATGTACTCGTTTGTTTCTGAGGCAACCCACAATTTAAAAATTATTTTGTATTTTCAAGTGCAGTGTCTGGAATGTGGTATCTCAAGGCTCTGATGTATACAGGAAAGTCCCACCTTGCGCAACTTCCTTGTTCATGTATTGGCTTCCCTGCGCTTAAACCCATTACATGAACAATTGTTAGCTTATCCCATTTTCTTTCCCATGCCTCATTGGGAGACATTTTATTCTAAATTAAATTTATTCCATTGTAATAATTCTATTCTGGTTGGCCATGGCTGTGGTTGGTGCCAAGGAGACAGCAGCCATGATGGAGCTGACGTCGGCACATTTTAATGGGAAGATGGTGTTGAAGTCTCTGGAAGCAGATTCCTTCCATTTGTCCTGGCTGTGGACATAGAATTGTTTTAACATCTTTCTGACATGGGCGCGGAACAGTAGCTGGGAATGATTGAAGCTGAAGTGCAATCCGAAAGGAGAGACTAACCTGGAAATGTCCAAATCTCTCCGCTGCGTAATGACTCTGTCCAATTTTTAAAGGTTCTCTGATTTATTTGTCCTTTTTTGTAAATGCAGCAAAATATAATGCACAATAGCTAGAGTCAGAGAATGTTATTTCATAGTTTTTAAAAATGAAAATATTTTGCAATTATTTATGTTTAATACCAATTTTGAGGTGATTTATGATTTCTAAAATGGGTATTGTCTCTTAAAATTTTTTTAATAATATGTCTTAGATGTTAAAAGAGCAGATGAGTCTTTGTTTGGATTCCTTTGTTACAATATTGAGCTCAGAGGCTCCCCCCAACTGTCACATGCCGCAATTTGAAGTACAGAAACTGTACAAACCACTGCTGAAACTATTGACTTGCGTTGTAAAGCATGTTTGTCATTTGCGATTTCACCATTTGTGGGGACATTATCTGCAGTGAATGGTGGGACTTCACTGCAATTTCAATGTATTGGTGGATCTTCCATTAGTTTGCCTGGATAGACTGATCATGGAGTCCAGAATGTTATTTTCCTGGTAGGATGGTACTGATCATGTTGTTCAGAATGTATATTTTTCTGGTATGGTGGAACTAGGCCCTGTAAGGTCTAATGAAGAAACAGAATCATAGATCCTACAGTGGAGAAAGAGGCCATTCGGCCCATCGAGTCTGCACTGGGCCGTGGAAAGAGCACCGCACCCAAGTCCACACCTCCACCCTATCCCTGTAACCCCACCCAACCATTTTTGGACACTAAGGACAATTTGGCATGGTCACCTGATTGGCAATCCACCTAACCTGCACATCTTTGGACTGTGGGCGTAAACCGGAGCACCCGGAGGAAACCCACACACACACGGGAAGAACGTGCAGACTCCAAACAGACAGTGACCCAAGCCGGAATCGAACCTGGGACCCTGGAGTTGTGAAGCAACTGTGCTAACCACTATGCTATCATGCTGCCCACGGACCCTAGATTGGATTGTTCCAAGCATAAAACCATTGCTCCTTCGGGGTGCCCAGGGCTCTTTGTCGTCTTTCATGGAGCAAATTGCTGGTTGGTAGATCTTTGGTGCTCCTTGCACCGAACAATATAAAGATTTTTTGTTTATTTTTTGCATGTCCAGCAAGTATGTTTGCAGCTTGTTTTTTAATTTTGTTTTAAGTAGGTCTCTTCTCACTTCAGTGGTGATGGCTGAGCACTCAGCAATTGTTATTTTGAAACATGCCCCACATGTTGATTTGTCAATAGTGTTTGGTCCCACCCAATGTCCACCTTACAATTAACGGATTTTAAAAATTGTGAACGTTTGTCCACTACCATAGAGGACGATATAACATTTCAACAAAGCCAAGTCAGTCTCCCCTTCCATGTTATGGGAAGCCCTTAAGGTGATCCGTAGAGGGGGATTTATTTCCTATAGAATGCATTTGTTGAGGACAGTGGGGTGGAGCAGCAGAGGCCTGTGGACTGCATTCTTGAGGTGGATCACCAGAACTTGTTTCATGCTACTCGGAGATTGCTGGCAAAAAACGGCAAACGCCATTGGACATATTGTCGACTAGTAGAGCAGTAAGCCAATTGCGATGCTCAAGGGGCATGTTTTATGAACACAGGAAGAAAATCAGTCTTTTTTTGGCTCACCAGCTTAAATGGTAGGTGGCTTCCGGTAGATCAGACAGATACGCCATTCAGATGGTAACCTTGTTCCTGCCCCTCTTCGGGTGAATGCAGCTTTTGAATCTTTTTACTGCGATCTTCATGGATCTGAGCCACCTATGGATGGGCTGGTCATGTCTGATCTTTTGGCTGGCCGACCCATTCCAACCATTATGGTGGAGAGGAGCAGTGGGTTAGAATCCCTGATACATCCTGACAAAATTTTAAGATGTTTTGGATTGATGCAATCTGGCAAAGCCCCTGGTCTGGCTGGCTTCCTGATTGAATTCTATACAAAGTTTACATAGAATTTACAGTGCAGAAGGAGGCCATTCGGCCCATCGAGTCTGCACCGGCTCCTGGAAAGAGCACCCCACCCAAGGTTAACACCTCCACCCTATCCCCACAACCCAGCAACCCCACCCAACACGAAGGGCAATTTTGGACACTAAGGGCAATTTACCAGGGCCAATCCACCTAACCTGCACATCTTTGGACTGTGGGAGGAAACCGGAGCACCCGGAGGAAACCCACGCACACACGGGAAGTTCTCAGAGCAGCTTGTGCCTCTAATTCTGAACATATTTAATGTTTCCTATTCAGGGGATTACTGTTCTCTATCCTCACTCGGGCCTTTATTTCTTTGATTCGCAAGAAGGACAAATATGCAATAAGAGTGTGGTTCGTATCATGCTATTTCACTTTTCAACGTGGATGGCAAGCTACTTGCCAAGGTTGTGGCACTTCAGCTGGAGCCCAGGGGGGCTTTGTGAAGGGCTGACAATTGTTGCCAATAATATACATTGCCTGTGTTCCCTTCCTCCGTATGTGCTTTGTAGGTAATTGTACCTCTTGATGCTGAAAAGGCATCTAATTGAGTGGAGTGGGGATATTTATTTGAGATTCTTGGGAGAATTGGTTTTGGTCACAAACATATTTCTTGGATTTGTCTGGTTTAAGGCCCCCACTGCTGGTTTGTATGAAGGTTGTGAACTCTGATTATTTTCCTTTTAAACATGGCCATCAGACACAGTTGTCCACTGCTCCCACTCCTATTTACTCTGCCAATAGAGCCGCTTACGCTGAGATCCACTTTTAAGCGGAGCTGGATTAGTCGGGGAGGGGTGGAGCATCACATGTCTCTATGCAGACGACCTATTTCTCTCTATTACGCATCCAGCAACCTTCATAGACATAATGAAGTTACTTAGCATTTTCGCTCCTTCTCTGGGTACAAGCTGAACTTGGGCAATAGTGAATGTTTCCCGGTCAACCCCCCTGGGAGGAGAGCACAAATAAGGATGTTACCTTTTTGTTTTACTAAGACAAGCTTTCGCTATCTCGGAATCTGCGTGGCCCACACTGGGCCTCACTTCATAAATTACATTATACCAGTCTGGTTAGCTCTATTCAAGTAGGTTTACAGAGGTGGAACAACCTTCCTTGATCCTTGGTGGGGAGGGGGCAGACGACTGAAATGAACGTGCTTCAGAGATTTTTATTTCTCTTTCAGTGTCTCCCCATTTTTCTCCCCCAATTTTTTTTTTATTAAGTAAGAAGTCTTACAACACCAGGTTAAAGTCCAACAGGTTTGTTTCGAATCACTAGCTTTTTGAGCACAGCTCCTTCCTCAGGTGAAGGAAGAGGTGGGTTCCAGAAACACACACATAGACAAAGTCAATGATGCAAGACGATACTTTGAATGTGAGCCTTTGCAGGTCCAGATGGAGCAACTGGAGAGAGGGATAATCACGGGTTTAAAAAGGTGTGAATTGTCTCAAGCCAGGACAGTGGGTAGGATTTTGCAAGCCCAGGCCGGATGGTGGGGAGTGAATGCAATGCTACATGAATCCAAGGCCCCGGTTGAGGCCATACCCGTGTGCGGAACTCTGCTATCAGTTTTGCTCGGTGATTCTGTGTTGTCGCGCATCCTGAAGGCCGCCATAGAGAACGCTTACCCGAAGATCAGTGGCTGAATGCCCTTGACTACTGTTCCCTGACTGGAAGGGAACGTTCCTGCCAGGCGATTGTTGCGCGATGTCCGTTTATCCATTGTCGCAGCGCCTGCATGGTCTCACCAATGTACCACGTCTCGGGACATCCTTTCCTGCAGCGTACGAGGTAGACAACGTTGGCCGAGCCGCACGAGTATGTACCGCATACCTAGTGGGTGGCGCTCTCTTGCAGAGGTTGCCATGGCAGGATTGTGTGGTGTCGTGGTCGCTGTTTCTCAATGTCAACAAACTGATGTCCTCTTTTATTTGGGAATGAGGACTCCCAGATTTTTGGCGTTGTGCTCCAAATGTACAGACAGTCCGGGGGAGAGGGGTGCGGCTCGCCCGCCCCAATTTTATGTTTCATTATTGGGCAGCCAATATTCAGGAAATATTGTTGTGGTTTAGCGATCCTGAATCGGCGAGCTCCTGCATTACTTCTACTTTTCCGCAAATGTTACTGCACTGTTGTGGAGTGAGGCCCTTCGTAGGGTCAACACCATGTCTACATGTGCTGAGCTGCATCTGATTCAATTTAAGGTTTTGCATAGGAATCGTGTTCCAGGGCAAGGAAGAGTGTAATTCTTCCCTGAGGTTGAGGGTAAGTGTGAGTGCTGTTCTCGTGGGCCGGCTAATCATAAGCTCGATGGCCAGCTAGCCATGAGCATATGTTCTGGTTCTGTCCCAAGTTGATAGTTTTCTGAGATTCATTCTTTAATGCCATGTCGTAGATTTGGATTAATGCCCGCTGGTGGCCACTTTCGGGGTATTGGATTCGCTGGTGATACAGTCGGGGGGGAAGGCAGATGTCGTTGCTTTTGCCTTGTTGATAGCCTGGAGGAGAATTTTACTTGGGTGGGAGGGCTCCCACTCCAGTTAGTGTCTCTGCTTGGCTGGGTGATCTCATGTCATTTCAGCATTTGGAGAAGGTCAAATTCACCATCAGCGGGTCGGCGAGAGGTTCGACCGAAGAAGGCAACTAATTATTTCCTTTTTTGAGGTATTAGTCGCTGTCAGTTGTTAGGGAGTTTAGGTTAGTTTTTGTATTCCACTGTGTTTCAGCCTTTTTTTCCTCGTGTTTTCGGTTTGATTGTTTCAAGTTGTTTTGCTTATTGTTATGAATTTTTTTAATAAACATTTAAAAAGATACACCCGAAAAACAGACATAGATTAGATTAAACAGAGCACAAATTGTGCTTCTGGACAAAGGAGTCAACATCTCCCGGCGAGTCAAGAAAGTATTTTTCGTGGAATGCTGCCCGAAGTTGACTCCATTTTTACACAGGGAAGATTTCAGTTTGTTAAAGGTGGCTTTTGGATTGGTCTGCACTCCTGTCCTGGCACAATCTGATAGAGTGGCCTTCTATATAAAATCCAGGTGCTCTCTTGTCCATTGAAGCACCAACTCTTTCTCCTCAAGCTGTGAAACCTTGAGAAGACTGCATAAGGAGGATCATCAGAGCAAGGTTGGGACGAAGCAAACAGTGAGTGAACCCTGTCTGATTCCAGAGGGGGGGTGGAAGTAGGTTCTCGCCCACCGTTTTGTGGAACAGGTCTGAAAAATGCTGATGGTGTGTGGCCTGCGATCCTCTCCGGTAACCCCACAACATAAACATTCTGGCTCCTCGATCCGTTCTGCAGGTTGTTCAGGTTCGCTGTTAATGTCCTGTTATCCTTGATCACAGCAGCAAGGTCAGACTCCAAGGAGGTGCTCCTATCACTATGGTCAGGCAATGAAGTCTCCATGACCATGGTTGTAGCTCCTTGTGCTTCGATGGTCTGGTTGATAATCTCGAGAACTGATCAAATGGGCCTCCTCGATTGATCTTTTAAGATCCGAAGCCAAGCATTGTTAATTTTTCTCGAACTCAATGCCAAAATTTTGCTGAATGCTTCGGTCTTTAATGTAGTGGCTGGAGAAGAATCTACCGCTTCCATGTTGCCTCCAGTTGATCCGCGGGAGGCTTTGCCTCCCTTGAGCACCGCAGAGATGAAGGAACTATACCCAGCCAATTTGCAGGATCAGATCTGTGGCGCTGGTCATGTTTCCAGCAGGAGCCACCTCATGCACGTCTTCCTGCCACATTGTGCCACCGGAAGCCAGAAGTGGTCATATGTTTTGTATTCTTATACTTGGCTCTAGCAGCCAATAGCTGAAGGGTGGAATTTCTCTTTTTGGTTGTTTCTCAATGATTTGATGATCAGAGTTTATTTGGAATATCCTAGCTGGACAGATGTGAAAGTACTTTTCATCAACGGTGCCATCAGCCTTTAAGAAGGGTGAAGGGGGGATACCAGGGAATTATAGACCGGTTAACCAAACATCTCTGGTGGGAAAATTGCTGGAATCTATAATCGGGGGTAGGGTAACTGAACACCTCAAAACAAATTGGTCAATCGGGGAGAGCCAGTGTGGATTCGTGAAGGGAAGGACATGCCTGACAAATGTATTTGAATTTTTTCGAAGGGGTGACTAAGGTAGTGGGCAGGGGAATGTCTATGGATGTTATTGATATGGACTTCCAGATAGCATTTGATTAAGTCTCACATAAGAGACTGTTAACTAAGGCGGAAGCCCACAGAGTTCAAGGAAAATTGTTGACATGGTTGGGAAGATATTTTTTTAAATATAATCTTTCTTGTCACAAGTGGGCTTACTTTAACACTGCAATGAAGTTACTGTGAAAAGTCCCGTTGGGCTTTTCACAGTAACTTCATTGCAGTGTTAAAGTAAGCCTACAGTTACTGTGAAAAGCCCACATTCTGGCGCCTGTTCGGGTACACTGAGGGAGAATTCAGAATGTCCAAATTACCTAACAGGATGTCTTTCAGAACTTGAGTGGGGGGGCGGCCGAGTGTCGGGCTTGAGTGGGGGGCGGCCGAGTGTCGGGCTTGAGTGGAGGGGCGGCCGACTGTCGGGCATGAGTGGAGGGGCGGCCGAGTGTCGGGCTTAAGTGGTGGGGGGGCCATGTGTCGGGCTTGAGTGGGGGGGGGGGGCGGCCGAGTGGGCTTGAGTGGGGGGGCGGCCGAGTGTCGGGCTCGAGTGGGGGGGCGGCCGAATGTCGGGCTTGAGTGGGGGGCGGCCGAGTGGAGGGCTTGAGTGGAGGGGCGGCCGAGTGTCGGGCATGAGTGGAGGGGCGGCCGAGTGTCGGGCTTAAGTGGTGGGGGGGCCATGTGTCGGGCTTGAGTGGGGGGGGGGGGGGGGCGGCCGAGTGGGCTTGGGTGGGGGGGGCGGCCGAGTGTCGGGCTCGAGTGGGGGGGCGGCCGAATGTCGGGCTCGAGTGGGGGGGCGGCCGAGTGTCGGGCTCGAGTGGGGGGGAGGGGGGGGGGGGCCGAGTGTCGGGCTTGAGTGGGGGGGCGGCCGAGTGTCGGGCTTGAGTGGGGGGGCGGCCGAGTGTCGGACTCGAGTGGGGGGGCGGCCGAGTGTCGGGCTCGAGTGGGGGGGCGGCCGAGTGTCGGGCTCGAGTGGGGGGGCGGCCGAGTGTCGGGCTCGAGTGGGGGGGGGCGGCCGAGTGTCGGGCTCGAGTGGGGGGGGCGGCCGAGTGTCGGGCTCGAGTGGGGGGGGGCGGCCGAGTGTCGGGCTCGAGGGGGGGGGGGCGGCCGAGTGTCGGGCTTGAGTGGGGGACGGCCGAGTGTCGGGCTTGAGTGGTGGGGGTGGGGGGGGGGCGCGGCCGAGTGTCGGGCTTAAGTGGGGCGGGCGGCCAAGTGGGGGGCGGCTGTGTGTCGGGCTTGAGTGGGGGGCGGCCATGTGTCGGGCTTGAGTGGGGGGCGGCCGAGTGTCAGGCTTGAGTGGGGGGCGGCCGAGTGTCGGGCTTGAGTGGGGGCGGCCGAGTGTCGGGCTTGAGGGGGGGCGTCCGGGAGTGAGGTTAATGGATCTCTTGGCAGGATATGACAGGGATCTGAGGCCTCAATTATTTACATTGTTGATTAACAACTTGGATGATGGCATAGAAAGTCATATATCCAAATTTGTTGATGCTGCATGGGCGACATTGTAGACAGTCCAGATGATAGCATAAAATTGCAAGGCGATATTGACAGACTATGTGAATGGGCAAAATTATGGCAGATGGAATTCAATATAAGTTATCAATTTTGGACCAAAAAAGGACCACTGACAAGTGCAGAAAATAATACAAGCCTTTATATCTGGATTATTGGAATATAAAGACACAGACGTTATGCTGCAGCTACACAAAATCCAGGTTAGGCCCCACTTGTACTGTGAGCAGTTCTGGGCACGATACCTAAGGAAGGATATTTTGGCCTTGGCAGGAGTGCAACGTAGGTTTACAAAAATTATACCTCGAGTAAAGGGGTTAAGTTACGAAGATAAATTAAGCCTGTTTTTGCTGGAACTGAAAAGGTTAATGGTGATCTGATCGAAATGTTGAAGATATTAACAGGAAAAGACAGGGTAGAGAAAGATAAACTATTCCACTGGTTGGAGATTGTAAAACTAGGGGAATTGTCTAAAAATTAGGGTCAAACTGTTCATGGACCACTTCTTCAGGCAAAGGCTTGGAACTCTCGCCCACAAACAGCAGTTGAAGCTAGAACAGTTGTTAATTTTAAATCACAGATTTTTGTTCAGCAACGGTAGCACAGTGGTTCTCACAGTTGCTTCACAGCTCCAGGGTCCCAGGTTTGATTACTGGCTTGGCTCACTCTGCGGAGTGTGCACGATCTTCCCGTGCCTGCGTGGGTTTCCTCTGGGTGCTCCGGTTTCCTCCCACAGTCCAGAGATGTGAAGGTTAGGTAGATTGGCTGTGCTAAATTGCCCTTAGTGTCTAAAAATGTGTGGGTGGACGTGTGGGGATAGGGTGGACGTGTGGGGATAGGGTGGACGTGTGGGGATAGGGTGGACGTGTGGGGATAGGGTGGACGTGTGGGGATAGGGTGGACGTGTGGGGATAGGGTGGACGTGTGGGGATAGGCTGGACGTGTGGGGATAGGGTGGACGTGTGGGGATAGGGTGGAGGTAGGGTGCTATTTCCAAGGGTCAGTGCTGACTCGATGGGCTGAATGCACTGTAAATTCTATGATCTATGAAAGATATTAAGGGATATGGGCCAAAAGTAAGTGTATGTAGTTAGGCCACAGATCGACCATGATCTCATTGAAAGGCAGGACAGGCTCATGGACTGAATGGCCTACTCGCATTCCTACATGGAAAGAGGACAGAGCTGGAAAAAGCAGCACAAACTATATCAGCTACAAAATTAGCTGCAGCAATTTCTAATATTGTGACGTGAATCATAGACGTCAGTCACCTGATCAGTGGTGGAGGTTGGCGTGGGGCAGTGACCTATTTTGGTTCCAACCATTGGCTTAAGGAGCAACAACAAGCTTTACACCAAAATTCATTTTGTATTTCACTGTTCAGGAGAGTGTGATTGTTTTAAACCTCGTGAATGCTTACTGTGACCCCGTTTTGATGCTTAATTGGTGTGCCTCCAAATTGAGAGCAGGTGGAGCTGGGAGAAAATTGTTGAGCAGGGGCAAACGGTTTTGTTCATAATAGTTTTGAAGACTTTGGAGCTCGGAATTGTGTGCAACACTTAAGTGGGCTTGGTGCTGATTTCAGGACTGACCTGCCATTTTCTACAGCCCGTTTCAAGAGTGCCTCCTCTATTATGAGCACATCCAAGTAAATCCCCGATTATCTAATTGGAGTGCTGAACTTGGCGACCAGACAGGACAGTGAAAGAATGACCCAATGATGGCAAAAACCTGTCCCATTGACAAACGACTGTGAAAAAATTAATTCACATCCAGGCCAGAGTCTCCACTCGACAGCCGCCGTTGCTGCCTCAGATCTCACAATCCAAATAATTTGTCGTCGACCCCAAACGGAATCATGTTGGACTGTGTGAAACACCCGGCCTGGTGGTATTGGAAGAAAATAAGCTATCCAAACCCAGTATTTCTCTCAGCTTTTACCATCAGGCAAGTGATTTTACCCAAAGCAGGTTGCCAGATGTGCCAGGCATAGGAGTGTCACAGTTTTAGAGCAACTTTTAGCATTGCCCACAATGCTTACAAACCTGTAATGGAGGCCTGGCGGTTAACACCTTTGTGGCAAACTGTGATTATCATTCTCCCAAGTGAGACAGAAGACTTTTGAACAAGTCTATCTTTTTTTAATTAAAATCATTTTCTTAAGGCATTTGATTTTATAACAACAAAAAGTACAGATACAAATGTCAACATAATTCAGTGCATAACACCCCCCAACCAACAACCATACCCAGCCAACATGGCTTATACACACAATTCCCCAGTCCCTCCATCTCCTCTCGCTGATCCCGTCTGAACTAAACTAAACTAACTCCTCCCCCCCCCCCCCCCCCAACGTTCCCTAATCCCCCCACCACTAATTCTATCTGCTAACAGTTTAGTTTTCCCCGAAGAAGTCGATAAACAGATGCGAACTGGACAAACCCTAACATTGATCCTCAGAGAGAACTTGATTTTCTCAAGCCTGAGAGACCCAGCCATGTCGCTAACCCATAACCCCGATTTCTTTCCCAAAACTTTGCTCATCCGGGCCACCGTCATGTGTGCCCGGTGAATCACATTGAATTGCATCAGGCTGGCTCTACTCAGAGCATCCTCCAACAGACCTGCCTTTAACGTACCCAGCTCATCTTCCCATTTGCACTTTCCTTCCACTCCATGAGCTCTTTTTAAATTTCCGAGACGTTCCCTTCTCCCACTCCTGTTTTTGAAACTACCGTATCCTATATCCCTGTGGCGATAGAAGCAGAAAGGTGGAAACCTGCCTTCGTACAAAGTCTCTCACCTGCAGATTGCAAAACCCATTCCTACTCGGCAATTCAAACTCCTTCTCCAAACAAGGAAAGTTCCCATCGATAAACAGATCCCCCAGCCTCTCAATGCCTGCTCTTTGCCACCTCTGTAACCCCTCATCCAAACTCCCGGCACAAACCGGAGATTGCCATAAATTGGGGCCCACACCTACGCTCCCTCTACCCCCATGTGCTTCCGGCACTGCCCTACTACCCTCAGAGCCGCCACAACCACCGGGCTTGTGGAGTACCGAGCTGGCGGGAACGGCTGAGGTGCCGGCACCAGTGCTCCTAAGCTTGTGCCCCTACAAGACGCCACCTCCACCCGCTTCCACACCGACCCCTTCCCCACTATCCACTTCCTGATCATGGCTATATTTGCCCCCCTGTAATAATTCCTAAAGTTCGGTAGGGCCAACCACCACTCCCCCAACTCCGCTCTGGCAGCACTTTCCTTACTCGCGGGGTTTTACCCGCCCATACAAACCCAGAGGTCACCGTATTAATCCGCTTAAAAAAAGCTTTTGAGATAAAATAGGGAGACACTGGAAAATAAACAAAAATCCTGGGAGAACCGTCTTATTTACGGTCTGTACCCTCCCTGCCAGTGACGGCAGGAGCATGTCACACCCCCCAAAGTCCTTCATTTTCTCAACTAGCCGGGCCAGATTTAATTTATTCAACTGCTCCCATCCCCGTGCCACCTGAATTCCTAAGTATCGTAAACTCCCTCCCATCACTTTAAATGGCAACTCCCCCAGCCTCCTCTCTTGCCCCCTGAACAAGTCTATCTGAAGGTAGGGTATATTGAAGATGAGGAACAATGTGGTACTGTATAATTTTCTTCCATGATGCCTTTTTTTTGTTTTACTATTGTGGTATCTTTCGATGTTAAAATCAGGTTCAACTACAAAATGGTGCAGTTTGGCAATGGACAACAGTTCAGTATCACAAGTTGAACGACTGTTGTATGAATCTGGAAGCTGTTTAAAGTGCTTTCTTATTTGGAACTTTTTTATCCTGTTGTCTTTGTTGTAAAAGTAATTCAGTGAAAAGATGTTCTCTGGAAATCTCAACACTTTCTAAATCTGAAAACCACTTAATTATACACACTGAAAAAATATGTTTTGTCGAAACCATTTGTCTTGCACTGATCAAGAGAATCAGAAACAAGAACTTTATAGTGTGTGAGAAGAGGGTGCTGATTGGTTGGTTGGCAAATAGACTCTGTTTGAGGAAATACCATGGAGAATGCACCAGTTGCTGGTGACTGACAGTTAACTGCCAAACAATGTTTGAAACTTAAACCAGGCAGGTTAATTTTGATTGGTCAGGGCATTGCCCTGAACCAGTGGATGACTATCACTTATTCTGTTTAGCTGAAACAGACGCAATATGTTGTTCGGAAACCAAAGGTAGTTTTGAGGGATTTATATTTGTATTGGTAAACATTAGAAATTAAGTATAGTTTTAGGTGGGTTTAATTTAATGCTTCTGTGCTTGAAAGCGACAAGTAGTTAGTTTCATGCTGGTCAAAGGGTTTTTGTATGTGTGTGGGGTTGTTTAAGTTCCAACTTTGATAGTGAGAAATACTGCATTTAGAATAAATACAGCTGCTTAGCAGCTAGAGTCCCTTGTAAGGAAAATTATTTGCCATTGTTCTTTAGTTTTAGCTGGAAGCTACAATAGCTGGTGACAGGCAGCTAGAGAGGGAATAAATAAACTAGAGAAGAGAAGTCTCCAGTGATCCTGAAATTAAAGAAATAAAGATAATCTTTATTATTGTTACAAGTAGGCTTACATTAACACCATAATGAAGTTACTGTGAAAATCGCCTAGTCGCCACACTCTGATCCCAGTCCAGGTACTCAGAGGGAGAATTCGGAATGTTCAATTCACCTTTAAAGTATGTCTTTTGGAACTTGTGGGAGGAAACCAGAGCACCAGGAGGAAACCCACGCAGACTCGGGGAGAATGTGCAGACTCCGCACAGACAGTGACCCAAGCGGGAATCGAGCTGGGAGCAGAAAAGGATACTGTTCATTTCAAATCATAGAACGTTAAAGGACATCGTTAGGGAGAAGTCAGAAAGATATCTGAAGTGATTTACAATTTGTTATATCATTACTGCAGTTTGTGAGACAGTAATTGAAGGAACTGTGGGACAATCGGTGACTAGATATTGGAATTTGTGCCTGTAAAAGCAGTCAAGACACACAAATCCTAAAGCTTTGACAAAGGGTTATCTGGACTCGAAACATTAGCTCTTCCCTCCCTGCAGATGCTGCCAGACCTTCTGAGATTTTCCAGCATTTTATTTTTGGTCACAAATCTTAAAAGGGGTTGGTGTAAAACTGGAGTGGATTCACTGGTAGAGGTGAAGCAGACGCTCTGTTCAAGAGTCCTTCAGAAAACGTGGAGTGCATTTTGGAGTGCAAACTGCTAATGGAAAGCATAAGAACATAAGAACATAAGAAATAGGAGCAGGAGTAGGCCATCTGGCCCCTCGAGCCTGCTCCGCCATTCAATGAGATCATGGCTGATCTTTTGTGGACACAGCTCCACTTTCCGGCCCGAACACCATAACCCTTAATCCCTTTATTCTTCAAAAAACTATCTATCTTTACCTTAAAAACATGTAATGAAGGAGCCTCAACTGCTTCACTGGGCAAGGAATTCCATAGATTCACAACCCTTTGGGTGAAGAAGTTCCTCCTAAACTCAGTTCTAAATCTACTTCCCCTTATTTTGAGGCTATGCCCCCTAGTTCTGCTGTCACCCGCCAGTGGAAACAACCTGCCCGCATCTATCCTATCTATTCCCTTCATAATTTTAAATGTTTCTATAAGATCCCCCCTCATCCTTCTAAATTCCAATTGAGACAAGATTGTAAAACATGCTTTGGGAGCATAGTTTGGAAACTCATATGGCAATAATCTGGGAGATTCTGAGGAAGAAATCCACAGACACTAACTTGGGTTCAGAATGGAGAGTGTGTTTGATCACAGATAATCTGTGTGTTTTACAAAAGGACTTTGTGTGCTAATGAGACCATTGTCGTTCAAATGTACTTTGTCAGCTGCATTAATCTTAAAATCGGTGTTTGATTGTTAAACTGGGGGGAGAAAGAAATGTATTCTAATCCAATTTTTACCATGTGTAATATACTTTTTTCGCTGTTAAAACCAATTAGTAGTACTGAGACTTTGTTCTTCCACGTTTGATTAAAAAATAAATAAAAGTTGTGATTTTGTGAGACAGGGTTCCATTCTGGGATCTTCCCGTCCAGTCATAACATCAACTGGAATTGTAACAATGTGTACATATTCTTTTTACCTGCAAAGAATTGGGCCTTGTATATTAATATATGTAGCTTCTGCGACTTGCAAATGCGCCACACTGCAGACCTGATCGACCACCTTAAATTGATTGTCAGCATAACGTCAAGGATTATTGCGCAAATGTTGCCCAATCGAGGAAAGGCATCTAATATTGGACGCTATTGCATTTTGAAAGTACAAACTGGTCGGGTACAGCCTGGACTTTGCCTGTTGCGAACAGCCAAAATGTTGTAGAAATCTTAATGCCTGTCCTCACTCCACATCCCACAAAAGGCTGTTGATGCTGGGTCAATTGAAATTTTCAAAACTGATTGATAGACTTTGGGTAAAAGTATTGAGAAATATGGAGCAAAGGCTGGCAAATGAAGTTGAGGTGTCGATGTGCCACTATCTATTGGAAAATGGCTCAAGCTCAAGGAAATGTAAGGTCTGCTCCTTTTTGGACATTCCTAAACATTTTTAAGTTAAGAAACTATTTTATATTTGTTTTTCTTGCATATTTAAAGGCTGAAGTTGGATTATTTTTCATATGAAGGGTTATTGAACACTTGTACAGTAACCCCACTTCCAAGTGGTATAAACATTTCCCACTTTCTGTCTTTTAGCTTTAACGAAGGGTCATCTGGACTCAAAACGTTGGGTCTTTTCTCTCCCTACAGATGCTGCCAGACCTGTTGAGATTTTCCATCATTTTCTCTTTGTTTTCAGATTCCAACATCCACAGTAATTTGCTTTTATCCATCCGGTAGTCATTTCTATACTGTTTTTGACATTCTAATTTTATTTTTCTTGGTTGTGTGGACAAAATATGAGATGTATTGTAAATGTGTACTCCGGCATTAGTTGTGAAAAAAACTGCAGGAAAACATGGAGTGATGCTTTTACTTTGAAGATGATATTTTGATGAGAATTAATTTAGGATGTAAACAAAAATCTTTTCAACCTATTGTATACTATTTTTAAAATTTCCTTTGTACTAATGTTTTTGCTGGTAGTGTTAGCTCTGTAATGTCTTCAAAAGTAATTGCATTTTTCCTCAATCTCTCAGGTATAATTTGCTGCTTTATAATTTGCTGCTTTGACTGGATTTCCACTTTAATCTGCTATTCATTTTATCATAGAATTATTTCTGTGCATATATATTTTATTTACATATTTTGTGTGTAAAAGCTCCATGGATTGAAGTCCGAATTGGGTTTCAAAATTGTAATTGAGAAAAGTAGCAGGCATTACTCGAGGCCTGTTTCTACTTGTTTGAAATGGTGATGGGTGTATTTTTGGGGTCTTGGGTTATGCCCAATTTCCTTTTTATGTTCTTTTGTCAGTCTTCTAATAAATCAACTTGCTTTAAACAGAGCATTAAAGACCACAGATGTAAAGAAAAAAATGAATGTCAAATCAAAGTTTAGATGCTGGAGGTGGTGGTGGGGTGGGGGATCAAAATCGTTTTGAAAAGGGTGGGGGTCAAAATCTTTTAGAATGGGGTGAGGGATCAAAATCTTTTTGAAGAAGTTGTGGGCAAAATCTTTTTGAATGGGAAATCTTTTTGAGGAGCTGGGCTCCATGAAGAGCCTTAAAAGAAAAGAAGGAAGTAGAGAGGTGCAGGTGATTAAGGGAGGGAATTTCAGAGTTTGGGGCTGAAGTGCCATGAGAGACCCAAGGTGGGGCAGTTGTCCAAGGAGCCAGTGTCGGGGAATGTTATACAGCTTGGAGAATCTATAATAGAGATAAGGAGGGGTCAAGCCACGATAGGATTTCAACAAACAAATATGATGTTTTGAATTGGAAGGAATGGGTGATCGGCAGCCAATGTAGGCAGAAAGCACAGAACATGCATCGTAAGAAATAGGAGCAGGAGTAGGCCATTTGGCCTATCAAGGCTGTTCTGCCATTCCATAGATCATGACTGATCTGATCATGGCCTCAACTCCAGTTTCTTGCCTTGACTCCTTTGTAAATCAAAAATATGTTTAACTCGGCCTTGAATATATTCAAAGACCCACCCGCCACTGCTGTCTTGAGGTAAAAAAGATTGCAAGGATTGCTGACTGTCTGAGAGAAGAAATTAATCCTCATCTCCATCTTTATTAGGGATCCCTTATTCTAGTTGCAGAAACATTCTCTTAGCATCTACCCTGTCAAGCCTCCTCAGAACCTTATGTTTCAATAAGGTTATCTTTCATTCTTCCCAACTCCACGAGTGTAGGCTTAACCAGTTCAATCTTTTCTCATAAGCCAACTCCTTCAGTGAATCTTTCTGAACCACCACCAATGTAAACAACGCAAGAGAAAATGCTGGAAAATCTCAGCAAGTCTGGCAGCATCTATAGGGAGAGAAAAGAGCTAACCTTTCGAGTCCGATGATTCTTTGTCAAAGCTCTTTGTTTCAGATTCCAGCATCCGCAGTAATTTGCTTTTAACCAATGTAAACAATATCTCTCCTTCAATGAGGAGACCAAAATTGTGCACAGTACTTCAGGTGTGGTCATAACAACTCCTTGTACAATTGTAGCTCATCATTCCTACTTTTACAGACCACCTGCCCCTTATAGTCAACATCAATGTTCCAGTTACCTTCCTGCTGTACCTGCATGCTAACTTTTGTGATGCATGTTCGAGGACAGCAAGACCCCTGTGTCCTGCAGCATCCTGTAGCCTCTCGATTTAAATAGTCTGTTTTTCTATTTCCACCAAAGTGGATTACTTCACATCCCACACTTGCCAGATTTTTGCTCACTCATTTTATCTATATTCCTTTACAGACTTTGTGACCTCCTCTCAACCTGCTTTCCTATTTACCTTTGTATCATCAGCAAATTTGGCAACAGGGCATTGTTCTTCACCCAAGACATTAATATAGATTGTAAATGGATGAAGTCCATGCTAATAGGTTGCTTCCAATACCATGAGCTGTTATCTTTTTGAAATAATTTCTTATGTGGCACTGTATTGAATGCTTGTTGGAAATACACATACACTACATCAAGTGGTTCCCCTCCTGCTTGTTACGTCCTGAAACACGTCTGATAAATTCATCAAACATGATTTTCCTTTCACAATACTGTGTTTAATTGTATTATTTTCTAAATGTACTGTTATTACTTTCTCAATAATGGCTTCCAGCATTGTTCCCAATGACAGATGTTAGGCTAACTGGCCTATTGTTTTCTGCCTTCTGTTCCCCTCCTTGAAAAGGGAGATGTGTGAATGGGACCTTACACATTCATATGGACTATGGATAGCAGCTTTGGATGAACTGGTTCATGAAGGAAGATAGGAGATTGCTAGGAAAGCATTACAGAAATTGAGCATTGGGGTGACAGAAGGCATGGGTGAGGGTTTCATTGGCCGGTGGGCTATGGCAGGGACAGAAGCAGACAGTATTTCCGGGTTGGAAGTAGGTTGTCATTGCGATGAAGGCAACATGGAATCAGAAGCTCCGTTCACATCAAATAAGGCTCCAAAGTTGTGGTTCTATTTCAGCCTGAAATGGTGGCCAGGATGGGTGATGGAATCAGCAAGGACACTATGGTTGTGATGGTGGGAAAAGAGCATGAAGTTGTTCTGACCAGAGGAAAGTCTGACTGATATGAATTAACTCAGTAGGCCATTTGGCCCCTCGAGCCTGCTCTGCCATTTATTAAGGTCATGGCTGATCTGATTGTGGACTCAGCTTCACATTCTCTTCATTGTCAAAAACCATGAAAATAGACAAGTCATGATTGCTGATGCTGCAAAAGTGGCACCTGAAAATAGTCATAGACGGGGAGAGGGATTGAATAAGATGGTTGATAATGAGGAAAAAGGTAGCTGGCAAACATATTTAATATTTTGACCTTATGAGTGGATTTATGCTCTAGAGTTGTACCTGCAAAAGGCAGCTGGATTGCCATTGCAGAAATTGCACAGATAGCCTCTTCGAGCTGATTTGAGATAGGATTCTAAAGTAAACTTTATTCTCACACATCACTGTGATTTGCCTCTCTTCACTCTTCACACTTCCCCAACCAGTTGTCTTGCATGTAGATGTTAAGCTGGGCAGCAACTTGCATTCAGATCTTGCTATTCTTTTCTGTAACCCAGGCAGTGTTTTGAACTATGAACTTGTGCTCTGTTACAATTTTCCTTTCATCTTGCAGCAGGTGGACTTGAGCTTTGTTTTTTTTTCTTTTCCACCCCCCCCCACCCAAGTGTAAGTGAGAATAATTCAACACCCACGTTAATGGGTTGTTACAGAATCACTTGTATACATCTAATTTCTGAAGGAAAAATTAGATTTTATAAATAATATTAAATTAGTCTATGATGGAAAGTATCCAGTGCGTTTGTAGATTGCCAATCTAATTGATCGCCGACCTCTATATTGTACATTTATTGTCATGAAATGTGCTGCATGTCGTTTGCTTGTTACATTGGGTTTTCACTAATTTTCAGTTAACCAAGGTAAAACTAGGTTTATATTTGATGTGATTATGAAACTTTTCCCTGGAAAGTCCGTTCATAATTTTATTCTGCGAGTCTGTATTGGCAAGAATGGTGCTGTGTTGAGAACGTATTTTCTTTGAATTGTTCGTGATTGGAATATGAATTGAGTAATACGAGTGAATCTATATCTGCACATTTGTTTGTCTGGGCATCAATTGCATTTTAGAGTTCAGTATACTGAATCTCTAAGTTAAAAGTGGTGACAAAGGTGTTTTACTCATACTGTTGCTTGTGGCCAGTCCCGCCAGATTTGCTGTCGTGGCATGCCACACTCATCTGTCTTGTGCCAAACTTGCACCTCCGCCATAACTCATCTGCAACCACTATGTGATAGCCGCCATCCATCTGCGCTGAGATCTTACTGCTGCCCCGAGAAGAGATCTCTCGCAGATTTTCAGCTCTGATCAAATGGCCAAAATGATGGCAACCCAGTTCTTTGTCTTATGGTCTGGATATGGAATCTTGAGCATACATCTTAGCATCCACGTTTCAAAGGCCTTTATTTTCTTCCAGATCAAGTGGATGGAATAAAGCAAATTGAGGTTTTTTTCCCCCTTGGTCCAAGCTTGAACTTTCTTTTTGCTCACGCATCCTTCATTTTCAAAATTATATCTGGCTCTCTATCGTTTAACTTCTTCATCACATCTGCCGCCTTCTGTTATCATTTGTCCCAAATGTACAGACTTTAGTAAATTGTTCCACTTCAATCCTCACTTTAGTCTTTTCTAATGTATTCCTTCTAACTACCATTGTTTTTGTCTTTTTGGTGTTCATACTCAATCCATATTCTAAGCTTCTAAATTTTACTTGACGTACAATATTTTGTCAGGCCTCTTCTGATTCTGTAAGTCGTGCTGTGTTGTCAGTGTACTGAGGTTTACATTCTTACTCATGTTGCATAATGTTGTTATGTACTTGTAAACCAAGTATGTACATTTGTATATGCTTGAATTGCAGTACAACTGAAGCACAGTATTTTATTTTGAATGTGAAATTCTTTGGGACAAAACTATGTAATTCAACATTAATTTCAAGAAAGGAGAAATTCTTTATCAGATAGAACTGTGAATGCTTGAAAGTGACACTAATCTTGAAAGTATTTTGAAAGTCAGGGAATCAAAATTCTGCCAATGGATTTATTTAGTTGCTTCCCTGTTTGAGTGTTTCTAAAACTACTTACCAGCAAACTAGTACCAAATATTGAATCATGAACCCAAATTTTGTCATGTTGGAAAATAGACATGCAAAGTAGGTCAGATTTCTCAAAACGGTATGGAATCTTTTTGAATGTAATAGATCAAACCAAGAAGATAATTGACAGACATTAACCCACAAAGGTCAGTGTCCTTGAGTATGCATTTGATCTGTTTTTTCAATGTTGATCCCATTTCCATTATTGAGCAGGTAGGAATGGCTGAAGACAGATATTGTGTGATGTGGCAATAGGTCAGATTCGGACTGTAGAAAATGCCGACAGAATTCAGCATTTGGCTATCACCAGCACACAGATTTACATGCTCAGTATTAACAGGCACAGTAGCTCTCAAAGCACTTAGTTTATGTTGCATAAAACGGTGCGTTTTGCATTTGTTTGATGTTGTCTACAGAGAATTGAAAGGACCTCCTGTTGAACTCTCTCATTAATGTCCGAGCCCATTTGAAGTAAACACAGTAAAGGAAGTGAAGTACAATAAACAAAAAGTTCTATAACTCCAGCTGTTATTGTCATCCCCTTTTGGATTTTGATTGTAATAAGGGTAAAAAGGATCTTGAGGACTAAGATAAGTTCAAAATGTTTTCAATCGGCAGTTCTCAGTACACTACTTGACATTTTCGTGGCCTCTAAAGCTGATTGTCTTGCATCCTTTCATTCTTTTGTACTTGTTATACTCTTCTAACTGGTAAAAATATTTTTAGCTGGCTTTTCATTTAAGAATTCAGAATTAAAATGTAAAGTTGGATGATTCGTGCAAAGCCTGATGTGGTTAGGCTCGTATAGATCAGTCTGCATTAGAAAGGTTTGCAACAATAAATGTCCTTTGCCTTCTGGCATAGGTTTAAGGTGCGAGGGGCAAGGTTTAGAGGAGATGTACGAGGCAAGTTTTTTTTTTTACAGAGGGCTGTGGGTGCCTGGAACCCGCTGCCGAAGGAGGTGGTGGAAGCAGGGACGATAGTGACATTTAAGGGGCATCTTGACAAATACATGAATAGGATGGGAATAGAGGGATACGGACCCCAGAAGTGTAGAAGATTTTAGTTTAGACAGGCAGCATGGTCGCGCAGGCTTGGAGGGCCGAAGGGCCTGTTCCTGTGCTGTACTTTTCTTTGTTCTTTGTTATAAGTAATTTCATCAGTCTCCACCTAAGTGACCAGATGACTTTAATGCTGTGCTATGGAAATAGTGAAGGGCCAAACATTGTCTGGAAAAGGAATCAGTCGAGTTGTCATATAGAAAAGTTTATACATACTGAAAATATATAGGCAAATGTGATGGTAATTGTGAAAAGAGAAAATATTGGTTTCTTTCAGAGGGCAGCAGGGTGCCAACCACAGCATCAGACCTGGCCTAGCCAAGCACATTCTGACACACAGGACTCCGGCATACCCCAAAACCTACACTCTGTCGATTCTGCACCTCACCAATCTCACACCCACATCAGAGACCCCCATCACCAAAGAGAAGAATAAGAAAGGACCCTGGGGCCTCACGGTAGCATGGTGGTTAGCATCAATGCTTCACAGCTCCAGGGTCCCAGGTTCGATTCCCGGCTGGGTCACTGTCTGTGTGGAGTCTGCACGTCCTCCCTGTGTGTGCGTGGGTTTCCTCCGGGTGCTCCGGTTTCCTCCCACAGTCCAAAGATGTGCGGGTTAGGTGGATTGGCCAGGCTAAATTGCCCGTAGTGTAAGGTTAATGGGGGGATTGTTGGGTTACGTGGGTTTAAGTAGGGTGATCATTGCTCGGCACAACATCGAGGGCCGAAGGGCCTGTTCTGTGCTGTACTGTTCTATGTTCTATGACCCAATAATTACATGCCCTGAGGGGGAGTCTCTTTCTCTTCCCACCCCCAGTGCAACAAGACCACCAGATGAGGATTTATAACAGTGCACTGCTCACTCAGGTAAAGAGAACGGGGAAAAAACTTGAAGGGAAGAACACAGGCGGGGCTGACCTAGGAATATTAGCCACCACCCGCACTGCATGCCATCACAGGAAGGATATAAAGGGAAATAATAGCGCTGCTTCAACAGACACAAACACTGCTTCCTCATGGAAAACCTAACCACAACGAGGATAATAATCAGGTAACCACCATATAAGACCACTTGGAGGAGGATGCCGACCCCATTTAACCTGCCTCCACACGAACGAAGGGCTCCAACAATGTAGAGCCATGACAAACCGTGCCCCTCTCTCTCTCTCTCTCTCTCTCTCTCTCTCTCTCTCTCTCTCTCTCTCCAACAAATCAGTCGAGGATTGACCAAACCCACTACAGTATGCACCGTTACTCAAGTCGTCCTATTCTTATAGCTGTAAAGAAAAAAGCCCCACTAACCTCAAGGAACCCAATCCTCCCCAGGATACATAATCTGCCTGGGCCATTGAAGGAGACGAGCACGGATTCTTAAATTTAAAATAGCCAAAAACAAAATAAAGACCCAATGTGGTTAGCTCCAACCGGGGGACTATCCTCGACCTCAGTGAGGACTGAATTAACCATACCACACAAATTCACACCAACCAATCACCCATGATCCTGCCATGGCTCCTTTCATCTTCATTATGAACGAGATAAGCGATTTCCAAAAAGCACTCCTTTCCCATAACCACAAACTTACGACACATAAAAAGGAGTAAAATTGCACAGACCACATTTTACATAATCGACTCAATATGGCTTTTACTAAAACAGGATAATTGCCAATCTTGCGCTCGTGCTGAGACCTCGTAAGCTCTTGCAGGAGAAAAGACAACAGCAACAACTGATAGGCAACATAATCACAAGGGAAAATCATCAAGAATTATAGGATAATAACATAGAACATAGAACAGTACAGCACAGAACAGGCCCTACGGCCCTCGATGTTGTGCCGAGCCATGATCGCCCTACGCAAACCCACGTATCCACCCTATACCCGTAACCCAACAACCCCCACCCCTTAACCTTACTTTTTAGGACACTACGGGCAATTTAGCATGGCCAATCCACCTAACCCGCACATCTTTGGACTGTGGGAGGAAACCGGAGCACCCGGAGGAAACCCACGCACACACGGGGAGGATGTGCAGACTCCACACAGACAGTGATCCAGCCGGGAACCGAACCTGGGACCCTGGAGCTGTGAAGCATTTATGCTAACCACCATGCTACCGTGCTGCCCATAACACCATGTATGTTGTTCAAAAGCCAAAGCCTTGACAGGATCATCGAACGCTCCTCATGATCTCTTGAGGATGTCAACGAGCGGAACAGCTTCACTTCCACCTTGACGCCCAAGTGATCCACAGCCTAGGCCCCAGCTAGGTAGGGTGGAGGATAACGTTACATGATTGGCTACCTCCAACTCACGACGAGCATCGAGAACAGCATAATATAGGCACAGTAAGAAGTCTTGCAATATCAGGTTAAAGTCCAATAGGTTTGTTTCGAATCACCTAACTTTCGGAGTGCAGCTCCTTCATCAGGTGAGTCAGGTGAAGGAGATGCGTTCACACCCCCAAACCCGTCATGATTGACGGCACCATGCAGCAGGATCTCAACGAATCGATGGCGGGCCCTTACCAGGGAAAGTGATCAGTTGACTACAAAGATTTTCTCCTGCACCTCCCTCCACTATTCTCCCAAGGATATCCTGCAGTTCCTCAAAGTGAGCCCCAAAGACCTGCCGGTTTCTTCATCCAGAAAAACATTCTTAATGGAGGCCATCATCCTGATGCACATGGCACCGCCGGGCGGAAGCTTGCTCACCAGCAATAATGCCAATGCAAATTAGGCCTCACCTGGCCAACTCTGACCGCCATAATCAAAAGACGATCCTCAACGACTCAACTCTGCTCCTCATTGCAAAACTCCAATCAGATACATAGGTGTTTTGGTTTTGGGATATATGTCTTGCACTATGAAATTTCCCCACGATTAAATAAAGGATTAAAAGAGGAGCCGAGCCAAAGTTCATGAAAACGCAGCCGCTCCCACTCTCACGACACGTGACCCCCATGATTTTCTAAGTGCTGTGTTACTCAGTTAATGTTGGATTCCAGCATTTTCTGATTGTCAGGCGAATTGTGGTTCTCTGTTTTCTGTCATCTTCCTTTTTTGACTAACAGTGTCACATTTTCAAATTTCTGGGACCCTTACAGAATCTGAGGGCTTTGCCGTTGTCCTATCCTGTGGTTTGCTATTTGAACAATAGTCAAACGAAATTAGTATTACGGTGGTGGAAAGGATGCTAGATGGGGACTCTTCTTCCGAGGTAGTATGGGCTGAGGTTAGAAACAGGAAAGGAGAGGTCACCCTGTTGGGAGTTTTCTATAGGCCACCTAATAGTTCGAGGGATGTAGAGGAAAGGATGGCGAAGATGATTCTGGAAAAGAGCGAACGTAACAGGGTAGTTGTTATGGGAGACTTTAACTTTCCAAATATTGACTGGAAAAGATATAGTTCGAGTACATTAGATTGGTCGTTCTTTGTACAATGTGTGCAGGAGGGTTTCCTGACACAATATGTTGACAGGCCAACAAGAGGCGAGGCCACATTGGATTTGGTTTTGGGTAATGAACCAGGCCAGGCGTTAGATCTGGAGGTAGGTGAGCACTTTGGAAACAGTGACCACAATTCGGTGACCTTTACGTTAGTGATGGAAAGGGATAAGTATACCCCGCAGGGCAAGAGTTATAGCTGGGGGAAGGGCAATTATGATGCCATTAGACATGACTTAGGATGTGTTGGTTGGAGAAGTAGGCTGCAAGGGTTGGGCACACTGGATATGTGGAGCTTGTTCAAGGAACAACTATTGCATGTTCTTGATAAGTACGTACCAGTCAGGCAGGGAGGAAGGGGTCGAGCGAGGGAACCGTGGTTTACCAAAGAAGTGGAATCTCTTGTTAAGAGGAAGAAGGAGGCCTATGTGAAGATGAGGCGTGAAGTTTCAGTTGGGGCGCTTGATAGTTACAAAGAAGCGAGGAAGGATCTAAAGAGAGAGCTAAGACGAGCAAGGAGGGGACATGAGAAGTCTTTGGCAGGTAGGATTAAGGAAAACCCAAAAGCTTTCTATAGGTATGTTAGGAATAAAAGAATGACTAGGGTAAGAGTAGGGCCAGTCAAGGACAGTGGTGGGAAGTTGTGTGTGGAGGCTGAGGAGATAAGCGAGATACTAAATGAATACTTTTCGTCAGTATTCACTCAGGAAAAAGATAATATTGTGGAGGAGAATGCTGAGACCCAGGCTATTAGAATAGATGGCATTGAGGTGCGCAGGGAAGAAGTGTTGGCAATTCTGGACAAGGTGAAAATAGATAAGTCCCCGGGGCCTGATGGGATTTATCCTAGGATTCTCTGGGAAGCCAGGGAAGAGATTGCTGAGCCTTTGGCTTTGATTTTTAGGTCATCATTGGCTACAGGAATAGTGCCAGAGGACTGGAGGATAGCAAATGTGGTCCCTTTGTTCAAGAAGGGGAGTAGAGATAGCCCCGGTAACTATAGGCCGGTGAGCCTAACGTCTGAGGTGGGTAAAGTCTTGGAGAGGATTAGAAAAGATACGATTTATAATCATCTAGATAGGAATAATATGATTAGGGATAGTCAGCATGGTTTTGTGAAGGGTAGGCCATGCCTCACAAACCTTATCGAGTTCTTTGAGAAGGTGACTGAACAGGTAGACGAGGGTAGAGCAGTTGATGTGGTGTATATGGATTTCAGTAAAGCGTTTGATAAGGTTCCCCACGGTCGGCTATTGCAGAAAATACGGAGGCTGGGGATTGAGGGTGATTTAGAGATGTGGATCAGAAATTGGCTAGTTGAAAGAAGACAGAGAGTTGTAGTTGATGGGAAATGTTCAGAATGGAGTTCAGTTACGAGTGGCGTACCACAAGGATCTGTTCTGGGGCCGTTGCTGTTTGTCATTTTTATAAATGACCTAGCGGAGGGCGCAGAAGGATGGGTGAGTAAATTTGCAGACGACACTAAAGTCGGTGGAGTTGTAGACAGTGCGGAAGGATGTTGCAGGTTACAGAGGGACATAGATAAGCTGCAGAGCTGGGCTAAGAGGTGGCAAATGGAGTTTAATGTAGAGAAGTGTGAGGTGATTCACTTTGGAAAGAATAACAGGAATGCGGAATATTTGGCTAATGGTAAAATTCTTGGTAGTGTGGATGAGCAGAGGGATCTCGGTGTCCATGTACATAGATCCCTGAAAGTTGCCACCCAGGTTGATAGGGTTGTGAAGAAGGCCTATGGTGTGTTGGCCTTTATTGGTAGAGGGATTGAGTTCCGGAGCCATGAGGTCATGTTGCAGTTGTACAAAACTCTAGTACGGCCGCATTTGGAGTATTGCGTACAGTTCTGGTCGCCTCATTATAGGAAGGACGTGGAAGCTTTGGAACGGGTGCAGAGGAGATTTACCAGGATGTTGCCTGGTATGGAGGGAAAGTCTTATGAGGAAAGGCTGATGGACTTGAGGTTGTTTTCGTTAGAGAGAAGAAGGTTAAGAGGTGACTTAATAGAGGCATACAAAATAATCAGAGGGTTAGATAGGGTGGACAGCGAGAGCCTTCTCCCGCGGATGGAGGTGGCTAGCACGAGGGGACATAGCCTTAAATTGAGGGGTAATAGATATAGGACAGAGGTCAGAGGTGGGTTTTTTACGCAAAGAGTGGTGAGGCCGTGGAATGCCCTACCTGCAACAGTAGTGAATTCGCCAACATTGAGGGCATTTAAAAGTTTATTGGATAAGCATATGGATGATAAGGGCATAGTGTAGGTTAGATGGCCTTTAGTTTTTTTCCATGTCGGTGCAACATTGAGGGCCGAAGGGCCTGTACTGCGCTGTATCATTCTATGTTCTAGTTAAGAGAAAATTCAATTTTTCAGTCCTTCCACCCTTGTAGTGCAGAAACAAAGTAGGTCATGAATTGAAACTTTTGAATGCTTGCTTTGAGGCTAAAATATTCACAGGGATATATCCAACTTCCACCCTTTGTATACTAGCAATGTAATGCCTTTTAAATTTATTTCTATTGCAGGTCTGCAAGAGGCGATTATTGCAGCTGCCTGTTCCCGAATTGGCCAGAGAGTTCTTCATGTTGACAGGTGAGCTACAGTGGCCTGAATCTTTCATTCAGGGACAGAACCCTTACTTTTGCTACTGAACAATAAAGTACATTATTTGAGGGCTGATGGAAGGGTTTTACATATGGCAGCCATTCGTTTCCTTTTTTTATGGAGCCAATGACCATCAGCTGTTGGGGAGTTTAGTTTAGTCTTTGTGTTAAAGTTAATATGTTGCAAAAGACAAGGCTGAGGCATTCGCAACAATTTTCAGCGTGAAGTGCTGAGTGGATGATGCATCTTGTAGGTCCCCAGCAGCACAGATGTCAATCTTCATCTGATGCACTCCACGTGATATCAAGAAACGGCTGAAGGCACTGGATACTGCAAAGGCTATGGGTCCTGACAACATCTTAGCTATAGTGTCCAGAGTGTGCTGCACCCCTAGCCAAGCTGTTCCAATACAGCTACAACACTGGCCCGGCAGGACAAATTCAACCCTGATACTGCCCCATAAGTCTATTTTCCATCAGCAAAGTGATGGAAGGAGTTATCAACAGTGCTCTCAAGCGGCACTTACTCAGCAATAACCTGCTCATGGACACTCAGTTTGGGATTCGCCAGGGTCACCCAGCTCCTGATCTCATTACAGCCTTGGTTCAAACATGGACAAAAGAGCTGATTGCCAGAGGTGAGGTGAGAGTGACTGTCCTTGACATCAAGACTGCACTTGACTGAGTATGGCATCAAGGAACTCTAGCTAAACTGGAGCCAACGGGAATCAGGGGGAAAACTCTCTGCTGGATGGAGTCATACCTGGCACAGAATAAGATGTTTGTGGTGGTTGGAGGTCAGTCATCTCAGCTCCAGGACATCACTGCAGGAGTTCTTCAGGGTAGTGTCCAAGGCCCAACCATCTTCAGCTGCTTCAGATGTTTGCAGATGATTGTACAATGATCAGCGCCATTTGCAACTTCTCACATAATGAAGCTGTCCATGTCTAAATGCAGCAATACTTGGACAATATCGAGGCTGGGGCTGACATGTGGCAAGTTAGATTTGCGCCACACAAGTACCATCTGAGGATCATCTCCTACAAGGAAGGATCTAACCACCACCCATGACATTCAATGGCATTACCATCGCTGAATCCCCCACAATCAATATCTTGGGGGTTACCATTGATCAAAAATTGAACTGGACTAGCCGTATTAATGCTGTGGTTACCAGGGCAGGTCAAAGTCTCGGAATCCTATAGCGAGTAACTCACCTCTTGACCCCCCCCCCCCCCCCCCCCCCCCCCCCCCCCCCAAAGCCTGCCCATCATTTACAAGGCACAAGTCGGGTGTGTAATGGAATGCTCTCCACTTGCCTGAAGATGCTCGATACCATTTAGGATAAAGCAGCCTGCATGATTGCTTCTCCATCCACAAACATTCAAACCCTCCATCACCGACAGAAATGTGACAGCCGTGTGTGCCATCTACAAGATGCACTGCAGTAACTTGCCAAGGTTCCTTAGCACCTTCCAAATGCACGACCACTATCATCTAGAAGGACAAGAGTAGCATATACCTGGGAACCCTACCACCTGGAGGTTTCCCTCCAAATTATTTACCACCCTGACTTGGAAATATATCACCATTCCTTCACAGTGGCTGAGGCAATATCCTGGATCTCCCTCCTAAACAGCACAGTGGGTGTACCTACACCCCAAGGACTGCAGAGGTTCACAAAGGCACCACCACCACCGTCTGAAGGGATGGGCCAATAAATGCTGGCCTAGCCAGCGACGCCCACGTGAATTTTTTGGTGTTTTCCTTCTGTTGTGTAGTTCTGTTGGTTCAGGTGGTTTTGTTTAATATGAATATTTTTTAAATAAGCATATTTTCAAAAAAGGTCCGAAAGACAAATAGGAATTTTTCCAATCTTGAGTTGAATATCTGGGTCATGTCATCAGCGCCAAGGGACTGCACAAGCCGCCTTCAAAAGTCAAAGCCATTACCGAGGCATCCGCGCCTCAAAATGTCAACCAACTTCGATCTTTTTTAGGCTTACTAAATGACTACAGAAGGTTTGCCCCTAATCTGCCAACCATTCTAAAACCTTTGTGCAATCTACTGTGTCAAAATAAAAAGTGGAAATGGGAGTGGTCAATGCAAGAGAGCATTAGTGCATGCAAAAGAGGCAATCTCGAGTGAGAGGTCCTGACGCATTTTGATCCATGTGATGCATCACCTTATGGGGTTGGGTGTATTGTTTTCCACATGATGTGCACAGCTGAAAAGAAGCTGATAGATAGCATTCACTTTGAGGACCTTGAATAAAGCTGAAAGCAATTATGCATAGATAGAGAAAAAAGCCCTAGGTATAATTTTTCAAATAAAACCGTTCTACCAATTCCTGTCTGGGAGCAAATTCACTTTATTGACTGGCCATTGTTCATGAACAATGATTTTTTGGACTTCATACTGGGACTCCATCACTGGCAGTGAGCAGAATGCAGAGGTGGGCATTTCCCTTGTCAGCACACACATACACATATATGTATCGTTAGTCAAACCTTCATGGAATGCAAATGGACTCTACAGAATACCCGTACCAAATAATTCAGCAATTATCAGTTTGTGTGGAAACATTTTCTATTTCATACAAGTAGATAAGTATTTGCCGGTGCAGACATGATGGGACAAATGGACTCCTGCACTGTAGGAAATCTATGACAACACTCCTGTAAGCGCAGGACAGGTGAAGAAGCATACCAGAAGTGATCCAATACTGCCAGAGGTTATGGACATGATGCTGCCAGGCAAGCCTTCAGGAGCATTGAGTTAAAGCCGTATTCCACCCAAAGACTTCAGTTATCCAGACAGGCAGTTTGTTTCCTGTGGGGAATGAGCTTCATCATTCCACCATTATTAAGGAAACCTGTATTAAACTAATTACAGGAAGGCCACCATCGTTTTCTAAGGATGAAAAAGATGGGAAAACAAGGCAAACATTCTATTTTTCGCCAAGAAACTCTGGGAAGAAATTATACCACGGGTGAAAAGTGGATTGTTTCCACCTCTTAGCAGACAGTTCCCGTACACGGTACAAACCCGAGATGATATAATATGAAGGTATGCGGATCAACTTTGGTGTTGCGAACAAATTCTCCAGAGGCAGAAAAAGAGTCCAAATCCATCTGTGCCAAGAGACAACGTGGAACCTCCTGAGAATGTGCCACTAACTGAACCATTTGGGGAAAACAGCACTTCAGTTGCAAATCAAATACCGAGACAATCTCAGATCACTACGTAGATTCCGACTAAGATAACCACTGACCATGCTGACACCAAGCCAAAGCCACCAGAAGTTGTATCAAGTACTAAAAAGCAGAAACCAGAGATGCGTCGACAACCTCCGGAACGTCTCAAATATTGACTTGTTGGTGATTGGTTGTTCATATATCGGGGACCTTTGATTTAAAGGGGGAGGAAATGTTGTGTATTCATAGTGTTTTTAGTGTATCTTCAAGCTGCCTTGCAGCTGAACAGGGACACTTTCAGAAAACGATTGCACGAGATGACATTGTCCGTTTTCACGAGCAAATGCGCAGTCTAACATCCCAACCTGAAGTGCAGTTTATTTCCAATAGCTCGAAATCTGATATTTAGAATTGCAGGAAACAAATAAAACTAAAAGAACAGCGCTCAATCATGGAATAATCAAATGCATTACTTTATAACTGAGAGGTGTTAATTCAGAAATCACCATTACAAGTGTGATCTATGTGCTGCCTGCTTCCTATTTCCTTATAGGCTGATTCAAATGGCATTGGTGGGTGCAGAGAGATTCTTTGTTCCTGCCCATCTGGCCATAAACAGGTGCAGGATATGGGCAGCACTGATGAGAAAATCTAAATTAATCCCATTTTTTTTCTAAATAACTCCTACAGAAATGAGAAATGATAGCAACATAATAGTCTGTAAGGAACAACAGAATAAAGATGAGATTGAAGAGCTAGATTGTTGAACCACTGATCAGATGTCCTCTATCTGTCATTAATAATTTAAATATGGGGCTGGATTTTGCTCTCGGCAGCGAACAAACAACTCTAGCCATTTGTTATATGCTGGCAATTGTGCGCAGACTTTCTATGGTGATTTTTGCACTGAACTTGCCGTAATTTGAGAGTCATTTTGGCATGGTGCCCTTTACAGGGGCTCTGGGACCTATCTGAACTGTGCAAACAACTGTGTATCTCTTTAATCAATCAGATTAAAGATGTGTTAAGAAGCAGTGTAGTGTCTGCATTAGGAAGTGACTGAATATATAATTCAATGTCAAATGAGGTGCAGAATGTGAACTAAAGAGGGAAAGGTTGGATTTGGAGGGAAAGGTTGGATTTGGAGGGAAAGTGGAGAAAAAAGGGGGAAAAAATGAATTATTTTATTAAAGTATAGGATGTAAAGGTTCCTTATCATTACAGATAGATTGTTTAGTAGTAAGAAAGACTCCCTCCGTTAAACATCTACTTAAATCTGAATTTTTAAGACCTAACTTATTTTCCTAGTATGTTGAGTGGTTTATAGTCACTTTTATTGCAATTCCATGTAGTTCTATTCATTTCAGTGCCGAATCTATCAGCAAGATATCAGTGTATATTCTGAGGCGGCAGGGCAACCCTGTCAGCAACTTCCAGTCTTCTGTGTTTAACTCCACATCTGAGGTCACAGGAAGTCGAAATCTGATTTAAACTTCAAAAATGGTGAGCGCCTCATCAGTCTTTTACCCAAAAATCTGGGCAACAATAAATGCTTGTTGCACCTGGTTTTCATATCATAATGTCTGAGCATTGGACTAATTTTCAGCTGTAACTAAAATTCAAATATGAAATAATTAGGTGGTTTAAATACATGGTTGAAAAAATAACGCTGTAGCAAAAAACTATTGAATTTGATCTAGCTATTCATTTGATTTATGTTGTGTCGGTATGAATTGGATTAATATTTTCCCTCGACAACTTTGTGTTATTGTATATAGCAAGATGCTCTTAAAAAGTGGCTTGTTTAAATTGCTATTTACTGACATTTAAAGATTTAAACCTCAGTGGATTCAGAAAAGCACAGAAATGTCGCTGATTGTAGCAGGAGATGATTCAACTTTGGGAAGAGCACTATTTTACTTGAAGGACAAGTCAACATCGTTGGGAAGGTTCAGAAGAAAATGTCAACTCTACTTTTCTAAGCAGGCAGTGATAGTGTAATTGAAGAATACCTAACTGATTGTACTTGTAAACTGGACATTTTCAACTGCTTGATATTATCATTTGCAGTAATCATTGAAAGAAAGGAGGGGCACCAGAACAAAGTGGTGCACAAGCAGACTGAGAGAGGCAAATAACTCAGAAATGGGGGTCAGGTGGGCAAAACCGAAGTAACCTAAGATCGGTTTGGTGTACAGGCATATGAATGCATGCAATGTAATAAATGAAGTGCGAGCTGGGACCACATTGGTTTATGATAGTGATAATAACAGAGGACCTAGCTGAAAGAGTTGGGAGCATAGTATTCCTGCTTACGGGTATTCAGAAAAACTAAGGAAGAGAAAAAGGAAGGGATTGATTTGATTTATTTATTGTCACGTGTACCGAGGTACAGTGAAAAGTATTCTGCTTACAATGCAGGAAGATCGCATCATACTGTAAATAATGGTTATAAAAGATGTAGGAAGAGGATCTGCTGGGAAGAGCTCGCAGAGTCGCCGGTCACGAATCCTGCTCTTTTGAACCATTTTGGTTACATCTTCCTTCGCTGTCCAGGATACCTGCATCGCTGGCTTAGCTTCGGAGCTTCTCGCTGCTCCTCCAGTCTGTTGGCTGGGCCTCCAGCCCCCTTCCAACCACGGTTCAGTCTATCGCCCTCTATCCAGCCACCAGCACCTGAGGTTGATGAAATAAAATGTTATAGCTATGGACAGGGACCAAATATCCTTGTGAAAATTTGGGTAGTGTGGTAACTTGACCAAAAGGAAGGTAGTTGAACGCATTGTAAAAGTTACATTTTCTTTACTTCAGAAACATTATGGTAATACAGTTTAGATTCAGCAGCTAAACACAACTACACACAAGCTCCTCATGACAATACTGAAAACCCATGCAAGCCCACGCGCCCGATGATGTCACACGCGCATGTGCACTTTTATTAAAGACATCCAAACACATAATCAAATAGGAAGATGCTAATTAAAACACTATAACAGATAGAGTCAAAGAAAAATTGAGCTGATACGGCAGTGGGTGAATAATATGGGCTCCCGGATTTTTGGAAAGTGATGGAGACACAAAACTACAGTTTGGTGATAATGGGCACCTTCAAGTATCCTACTATAGACAGAGGGATACTAACTGTGTAAAGAACAGAGAGGGGAGGAGTTCCTGAAATATGTACACGAGAGCCTTCATGATTAGTGTTTTATTTTAAGAGTATCTAATTCATTTTTTCCAATTAAGGGGCAATTTAGCGTGGCCAATCCACCTACCCGGCACATCTTTGGGTTGTGGGGGCGAAACCCACGCAAGCATGGGGAGAATGTGCAAACTCCATATGGACAGTGACCCAGAGCCGGGATTGAACCTGGGACCTCAGCGCCATGAGGCAGCAGTGCTACCCACTGTGCCACCATGCTGCCCCCATGATCAGTGTGTTTCATGGTTTAAAAAAAAATGTTTTCTTTAAGGAGTACCCAATTCTTTTTTTTCCCCAATTAAGGGACAATTTAGCTTGGCCAATCCACCTACCCGGCACATTTTGGGTTGTGGGGGTGAGACCCACGCAGACACTGGGAGAATGTGCAAAACTCCACACGGACAGTGACCCGGGGCTGGGATCGAACCCGGGTCCTCGGCGCTGTGAGGCAGCAGTGCTAACCACTGCGCCACCATGCCGATGTGTTTCATGGTTTAATGAAGAAGGAAGCACTGCTAGATTTAAATTCTGGGCACCAAAATGGTGGAAGTTGAGCATATTTCATGTGGAGAGCATTTGCGAGCAGTGTTCATAATTTCATGTTCGGAATAACTGGAAGAGGACAGGGTACAATCAAGCATAAAAATATGATGGGGAGGGTCAAATTCTGAGAGATGAAAAGGGATCAAGCTCCTCTGGATTGGAACCAAAGATGGTAGGTAAAGACTTTGGGTGGTGACCATGGAGTGAGTGGTTGCACACAGGGCAGCTCCGGATCGAAGGTGTTGGCTTTGGCACGTTATACCCGTTAGTGGGGTAGTTCTGGCAGAAAAATGGTGTAGAAGAAGAGGTTCTCCCCAAGATTGGCATGTCTACTGGCAACCAGACCCGGCAAAAAATAGTTAAAGACCTGACTAAGAAGCTGGAGGGGACCTTTGGCATGGCAACAAATTTGAGAATGGTGGAGGGGGAAGGGTCGCCGTCAGTGGGAAAGCTGCAGATGGAGCAGTTGATGGCCTTCATCAAGGAGGACTTTCACCAGCAAAGGAAGGCGATGCATGGCGACTAGTAGAAGGTGATTGAAGGAGCACTAGCACTTGTGCGTGGATTGCTGGACCGGGTGGAGAAGGGCCGCGAGCACAAGTGGCGACGATACGTGAGGTGGAAGAGGTGGTCCAACCAGAGTGATGAGACTTTGTTTGGCAGCAGAGGTGGGGATCCTGGGGGACCTATGTAAGTCGCTGCGAGTGAAGGTGTAGAAGCGGGAGAATAGGTCCATGCGGCAGAACTTGGAAATTGTGTTTCTGCTAGAGGGTGCCAAAGGAAAGAGCACCACGAAGTATGTGTCAAGGATGCTGGCCGGGCTGGTGGAGGAGAAGGGTAGGCAAGGTTCGGGACTTTGTGCGGAAAGAGCGGAGGGTGTTTCCCAGGTTGCCGGAGAACACTTTTTTTGGAGCAGCTGCTGCTCCCAGATAAATTGCGGGAGGGTAGGATTGGAAATATAGTTGGGGGAGCAGGGTGGTGTGCAAGTGGTGAGGATGAAGAACAAATGGGAAGAGGAGTTTGGGGGGGCGGGGGGAAATAGGCAGGGGACTGTGGTGCGGGACGATGCGGACCATAACACATAGGAGCAGAATTAGGGCACTTGGCCCATTGAGTCTGCTCAATTGTGGCTGATAGTTTCTCATCCCCATTCTCCTGCCTTCTCCCCATAATCTCTGATCCTCTTATTAATCAAGAACCTATCTATCTCTGTCTTAAGGACACTCAGTGATTTGACCTTCACAGCCTTCTGCGGCAAAGAGTTCCACAGATTCACCACCCTCTGGCTGAAGAAATTCCTCTTTATCTCTGTTTTAAAGATCATCCCTTTAATCTGAGATGGTGTCCTCTGGTTCTAGTTTTTCGTACAAGTGGAAACATCCTATCCACGTCCACTCTATCCAGGCCTTGCAGTATCTTGTATGTTTCAATAAGATCCCCTCTCATCCTTCTAAACTCCAATGAGAACAGACCCAGAGTCCTCAACCATTCCTCATATGACAAGCTCTTTGTTCCAGGGATCATTCTTGTGAACCTCCTCTGGACCCGTTCCAAGGCCAGCACATCCTTCCTTAGATATGGGGCCCAAAACTGCTCACAGTACTCCAAATGGGGTCTGCCCAGAGCCTTATACAGCCTCAGAAGTATATCCCTGGTCTTGCATTCTAGGATGGTAACTTCGATCTCCTCCTGCGCGGGGATGAGCTTGATTTAGTTCAAGGTGGTGCATAGAACATACAGTGCAGAAGGAGGCCATTCGGCCCATCGAGTCTGCACCGACCCACTTAAGCCCTCACTTTCACCCCATCCCCGCAACCCAACAACCCCATCTAACCTTTTTGGTCACTAAGGGCAATTTATCATGGCCAATCCACCTAACCTGCACATCTTTGGACTGTGGTAGGAAACCGGAGCACCCAGAGGAAACCTACGCAGACGCTGGGAGAACATGCAGATTCCGCACAGACAGTGACCCAGCAGGAAATCAAACGTGGGACCCTGCCGCTGTGAAGCGACAGTGCTATCCACTTGTGCTACTGTGCTGCCCACTGTGCTATCGTGCTGCCCACATAGGGTACACATTACTTGGGCAAGAATGAGTGGATTCTCCCAGGGGTGGCTGATGGGTGCGAAAAGTGTAGACGGGGCCGGCGAAAGATGCGCATATGATCTAGGATTGCGAGAAGGTGGAGAGATATTGGGAGACTGTGTTTGGGACGCTATCTAAGAAAGTAGGGGTGGAGGTCAAGCCGGACCCAATGGCGGTGACTTTTGGAGTATCGGAAGTGCCGGAGCTTCTGGAGGGGAAGTGGGGCGATGTGGCCTTCGCCTCTCTGGTTGCCCGGTGAAGGATCCCGTTAAATTGGAGGTCGGATACAGAGCCGTAGGTGGTAGCTTGGCTGGGGGGCTTGTACGACTTTATCTGGTTGGAGAAGAATATGTTTGAGATGAGGGGTTCAGTGGAGGACTTCAAAATGCGGTAGGGGCTGTTCATGATGCTGTTTAAGAAATTGTTTGTCGCGGGGGTGGGGGAGATTGTACAAACTGTGGACTGTGATTTTGTGGAATGTGTATTTTCTTTGTTGCTGTTTTTACTCGTTTGAAATAAAGTACATTTAAAAAAAAAAAGATGTGAAGTAAATGTACACGAAGAATGGGAGAGGAAGCTTTCAAAGAGGAGATAACTCAACTACAGAAGAGACATATTTCTGAGGGGAAAAGGAAGGGCATTCAAAAATAGAGCTCCCTGGATGACTGAAGACATAAAGCTCAAAAGAAGACTTTCATAGCGTTCATACGCTAGAGAGGCAAGCTCAATATATAAAGTACAGAGGAGCTCTAAAAAGGGAGAATACAGCAAAGAAGAGAGCATGAAAATAGATTAGCAGTTACTGTCGGGAAGTATTTTGTGAAATAAGTGTGGGAACAAAAATAAGAACTTTGTATGGAGCAGAGGGAATTTTTACGATTCTAAATGTTTTCTATCCTCACTATAGAAATGGATGCTGTCAATATAGCCATTAAAGAGGTGGTATTAACAATTTTGGATAGGAAAAGAATAAAGAGGGTGAGCTTAAAAGGTTGTCGGTCCTCTAAAGTAGATAAGTCACCTGGTCCTAATGTGATGCATCTGAGGGAAATAGGGCAGAAATTGTAGTAGCTTTGGCCACAATTTTCCATTCCTTGAATAAGGGGGTGGTGCCAAAGGACTGGAGGATTGTTACAAAGTTACAAATCTCTGGGGGGGACGACAAAAAAAGGGGAGAGTGATAAAGCCAGCAACTTCAGGCCTGTCAGCCTAAACTTGGTGCAACCTTTGGAGATAGGGATAAAAGGGTCCGTGACCAGAGACACAGATAGGTGATTGGCAAAAGAACCTGAAATGTCATAAGGAAACATTGTTTATGCGCAGCAAGTTATTGTAATCTAGAATACACTTCCTGGAAAGATGGTGGAAGCAGATTCAATAGTAACATTCAAAAGCAAACTTGATAAATACTTGAAGTGCAGAAACATTACAGCAATATGTGGAAAGAGCAAGAGAATGGGACCACAACGTGCTTCAGTCTTAAGTAATTAATGGAAGAGACCAGAGAGTATTGAAAGTAAAAATACTCATTTGGGGAAGAACCAATTTCAGTGACTTAAGAAAGGATGTGGCAGAGGTTGATTGAAGCAGGCAATTGTAGATTAAAGCAGTAACTGAGAACAGCGAGTTTAGGTATAAACTGGACCTTTCTGAAGGGAAGAGGTAGAGCATCCAAAACGAATGCATATTGTATGACAAAGGAAGTAAAAATTACATTAAAACAGAAAAATAAGCTTTCTGGCAAATGGCAGGAGGAACATTCCATTCTAACCAGCATGATTGTGTGCAGCACAGGAGAAAATAATATAGGAGTCAAAAAGCTTGTGAGAAGATGTGTTTGCAACACCAAGTGACTGCTAAAGCATTTTGTAGACATTGTTTTAGCAGTTAGCTGGGAAAAAGTTGAGGTTTTTTAAGAAGCCAAAGGAAAATGTTCATGTTGAGGCAGAGGACATGGCTAATATTAGTAGGTACTTAACATTTGCTACCTTAGAGAAAACTGGTGCATGTTAGCTCTCTGATTTAACCGATGCCTTTCCAATGTAGGATTTGCCCACAGTAGGGTTTTGAATACCTTGCCCACCGTACACTGACTTGTCTTTAATTTCCTGGTTTATTTGCCTTCTCTTTCTTGGTTCGTGGCATACCATTGTCAGCCTTCCAATTCTACTCATGTACCCAATTAAGACTGAAAGATTGTAACAAATGCTATTGCTATTTCTATCTTTCTTCAGCAACCTAGGATGCATTCTAACTTGACAGGTTGACTTACCAACTTGCAGTAATGCTAATCTTTTTAGAATGCTTGTCCATTTATTGCTATCCTGTTAATAATTCTCCTCTCTTTTAGTGCAGCACTTCAGATCTGCATTAGTGATAGTCTGGATTATGTGCTGAACACTTATTTTATGCTTAGATGCAAGAAAGCTACTGCTCAGCCAAGGCTGATATCAAAATAATAATCTTTATTAGTGTCGCAAGTAGTCTTACATTAACACTGCAAGTTGGTAAGTCAACCTGTCAAGCTACCACTTTAAATATTAGAATGGGGCTACTTGCATTATTTTTATTGACTAACTGGCTGGGTTTTCCGGGCCTTTAAAAACCTGCCAATGAGGGACTGCTGGATCCAGAGGTATATGTTTTTCCACATGCTAGTCTTCTCGGTCAGATGCTGCCACTCCACCACCGCCAAGATATTGGATATTACATGAACTGTCACTGGTTAAATTAGTCCAAAACTGATGGCTAATATAGTGCAATATTCTATTGTTTACTGCTTGACGCAAGCAAACCATCCATATCTGACGGTGACTGCAGTCAAACTGACAAGTCATGTCAAGATGTTATTTGACCTAACACGTAGAGAAATGCAGTTTAGATTTTAAAATTCTGACCAAGGAACAACATCTTAAAGAGCTGCTGTTTTGAACTTGATTCTGATTGATCAACTTTTTGATCCCATACAGGAAGAATTATTATGGAGGTAACTGGGCCAGTTTTAGCTTTTCCGGATTACTTTCGTGGATTGAAGAATGTAGAGTAAGTCATGTTTTATTTGGTAGATTGCATGAAAGTATTTGCAGTGCATAATTTAGTACAGTACTTTTATTTTTCCACATTTGTGCATTTCTTCCTATCCTCTCCAGAATATGCTTTTAAAACCTAGGTTAGCCATAAAATTAACCCAATTGCAGAAGTGCTTTGAGTTAACATACCAACAAGCTGTCTGTGAAATTATAGTGTGTGGTTTTGTTCTCTTGGTCAGAAGCTTGCTGACTGAACTTAGAATCATAGAATCATACAGTACAGAAGAGGTCTGTTGGCCCATCAAGCCTGCACCAACAGAAAAACCTCTAACCCAATCCCACTTCCCAGAATTTGGCCCATAGCCTTGAATGTTATTACATTTCAAGTGCTCATCCAAGTACTTGTTAAAGATTGTAAGATTCACTGCCTCAACTATCCTCCCTGGCAGTGCATTCCAGATTCACACCACCTTCTGGGTGAAAAAACTTTCCCTCAAATGCCCTTTAAACCTCCTGCCTTTCACCGTAAAATTATACCCCCTTGTTCTTGTCCCTTTAACTAAGGGGAGCAACTGTGTTCTATCCACTCTGTCCTGTATGCCTATACAACTACCCAATTCACCTGTCCTGCCGTCTTAAGGGATCTGTGGACAAACACCCCAAGAACCCTCTGTTCCTCTGAGCTCCTAATGTCTTGCCATTCATTGAGTACTCCCTTGTTGTGTTACTCCTTCCAAAGTACATCACCTCACACTTCTCGGGGTTAAATTCCATCTGCCACTGATCTGCCCATCTGACTTATCCGTCTATATCCTCCTGTAAACCGAGACCTTCTTCACTGTCAACCATCTAGCCAATCTTTGTGTGACCTGGAAACTTACTTATCATCCCCGGCACATTTTCGTCTATATTGTTTACTTATGTCACAAACAGTAAGGGACTCGGCAGTGATCCTGATGGTACGCCGCTAGATGCTGGTCTCCAGTTACACAAACAGCCTTGTACCACAACTCTCTGTCTCCTATCACGCATCAATTTTGGATCCAACTTGCCATGTTACCCTGGATCCCATGTGCTTTTACCTTCTTTATCAGTCTCCCATGTGGGACATTGCCAAAGGCTTTGCTGAAATCCATATAAACTACATCAACTGCACTACCCTCATCTACATACCTGGTCACCTCCCATCTCCAAAGAATTCAATCAGATTTGTTCGGCAAGACCTCTCTCTTTTGCAGTTGATAAGTGTCTTAAAATTTCTAGATTCTTCTTGTTCAATGTTTCCCCCCTCCTCCCCCATGTTAGAAAGGGAGGAGGAAAATGCAGCATTTGAGAGTATTTATTTGTTCATGAGATGTGAGCACTGTTACCAGGAGCAAGATAAGTTGCCCATCCGTAATTGCTCACAAAAGGGTTGGTCTGAGCTGCAACCTTCAATCACTGCATACTGTGGCATAAGAACATGAGAATATAAGGAACAGAAGCAGGAGAGGACCATACAGTTCTTCATATAAAAATAGAAAATAGGAGTAGGTCATTCAGCCTGCTCTGGCATTCAGAATGATCATGGCTGATCCTGTATCTCAACACTATACTCCCGCACTCTCCCCATGCCTCTTGATGCCCGAAGAGTCCATAAATCTATCTATTTCCTTCATAAATATATTCAGTGTTAGATAATTCCACAGGTTCTCCGCATGAAGAGGTTTCTCTTCATCTCTGTGCTACTGACCTAACCCATATCCTGATACAATGATTTTTTGTTCTCGACCCCCCTCCCCCACAGTGGAAAGCCTACACCGCCATTCACTATGGTTTTGACTGATCTTGTGCACCAACTCTACTTTCCCACATGCTCCCCATATCCCTTGATTCCCTGCGACACCAAAATTCTGTCCATCCCCACCTTAAATACATCCACAACCCTCTGGGAGAGTATTCCAATGATTCACAACCCATTTTCCTTCATTTCAGTCCTAAAAGTCTGACCCCTTATCCTGGAACTGTTCCCCCTTTTTCTAGATTCCCAAGCCAGGGGAAACAACCTCTCGGTATCTGCCCTGTCAAACCTCTTCATAATTTTTAAAAATTGCTTTTTCTGAGTTACAAAGCCAGGGCTCAGGGTGTGAACATGGGAGAACCCCTAATCCAGCTCCTTACCTGCTCCAAAAACCAATTCAAATTAAAATTGAAGCCAATTCATGGTCCTCACAAGAGAGACATACCAAATCTGAGCCAAAAGGCAGAACAGATACCACACTTGATCTTAGCCAAAAGGCCGAGAAGCGATTCCTCCTCTTAATTTTGAATGTTTCAATAGAATCGTTTTTAATATTCATTCACGCGATGTGGGCATGCCGGCTAGGGCCAACCTTAGTTGCCCTTCAGCAGGTGGTGGTGAGCTACCTTCTTAAACTCTGCGGTCCCTGAAGTGTAGGCACACCCACAGTGCTATTAGGGAGGGAATTCAAGGATTTTGACCTAGTGACAGTGAAGGGATGGTGATCTATCTTCCAGTCAGGATGCATAAACGCACAATCTCTACCCTCACTCACATGCTGGTGGTCCCCATTCCCCCATCCCAAACCATGCATGTTCTCCCCATTTCCTCTCTTGCTTGTGCTTTAAGACCTACTCACCCTCTCAATTCCACCCCGCTTGATCCCTTGCTCCATGGCCAATTCCCCTCCCACCCCATCGCCTGTTCTCCCCCTCCATTACCTGCTCTTTTCAGACTTGTGACTAGCGAGCCTAACAATGGCCAATGCACTGAGAAACCAACCTCTGATAGGATGAGCAGCCATATAATATTTTTCAAATGTTATACATTAGCCTGGCCCTCTGCAGACCCCCTGGGTGTATTCAACAGAACCTAGCGTTCTGTTGAACACAGTTGAGAAACCTGGCTGTAATAGGGTGTCCACTATTGCCTACTGCATGCCTACCTACACTGATTGATATACATGTTGTGATTCATATATCTCCACGTGCTATAAGATTGGCCTTATCAGCAAACCTTGTAAATAAAGTCCAAGCTATTTGCTTACTTTACATGCTTGAAGCAGAAATAGTGTGCAATAGTGTGGGACAGTTCTGGTACTGATCAGAGCCTTGTGCAAACTCTCAAATTGGCCAAGGGCTGCCAGTTTGGTAGTTGAGTGCTGGGCCTATCTCAAATTTACCCTGTAACGGTAAAGTTTCTCAAAAACCTGAACAGAAGCCATTTCTTTGCCTACTTTGCAGTGGCTATGCGAGTGGTAGTCTCCACTGACAGGATTCTGCCGTCAATCCGGAAAGACATATCGCCTACCACATAACTATGCAATGACATGTATGAATTTCAGTGCTGGTGCAATACCAGGTACCATGGGCAGAATAAATCAAGTGACTCACTGATCGAGTCAGCATGTTTCTTCAGTTTTTCGTAATAAGCAGAGTACAGAACTAAACCAGCCCACAGTTACAAACATATACGGTTAGATTTAGTGATTGGGCAACATTGATGCACAATCCAGAATGTGCTAATAGCTACGTTTACCACCACAATTCTTCCTCCCACTTCGCTTTGATCCCCTCCAGTGGTGCCGTAGCCTTTTCCAACATAGCTCCGTATACCGCTGACACTGTCCCCTTCTCCAGTCCACTTGCCGCCAGCACCTTCTCCAACAACGTGGAGGCCGATTCCTCCGGGAAGCTCTGTATCTCCTTCCTGGCAAAGTCCCGAACCTGCATATACCTAAACACTTCTCCCTGCGCCAGCCCATACTTCACTTCCAGCTCCCTCAATCCTGCAAATCGACCCCGAGGAAACAAACCTTTTAGAGTCTTAATCCACTTCTCTTCCCATTTTCGAAAGCTTCCGTCCCACCTCCCTGGCTCAAATCTGTGGTTCTCCCAGCATTTCCCTCAACCCTGCCCCCAACCTGATGTGTTGGCGAAACTGCCTCCAGATTTTCAATGAAGCTATTACTACCGGACTCCCTGAGTATTTCCCTGGAGCTATCAGGAGCGGGGCCGTTGCTAATGTCTTCAGCCCTGACCCCCTGCACGAAGTCTCCTCCATTCTGACCCACTGGGAATCAACCCTCTGACCCAGCTCCGCACCTTCTCCACATTTGCCGCCCAGTAGTAGTACATCAGGTTCGGGAGACCCAAGCCCCTTGATTGCCTTCCCCTCTGTAGCAGCACCTTCCTCACTCTGGCCACCTTCCCTCCCCATATAAACGGGGTAATCCTCCCCTCAATCTCCCTGAAAAAAGACTTTGGCAGGAAAATCGGTAGGCATTGAAAAATAACCGAAATCGCGGCAACACATTCATTTTAACCGCCTGCACCCGACCTGCCAGTGACAGAGGGAGACCATCCCACCTCACCAGGTCGGCTTTCATTCTCCCCACCAAACTAGTGATGTTGTATCTACGAAGCCTTTCCCATTCCCGGGGAACCTGCACCCCCAAATACCTAATGTGAGTCCCTGCCCTACGGAATGGCAGCCTCGCCACCCCTGCCCCCACCCCCGGCTGAGACACCACAAAATACTCACTCTTGTCCAAGTTCAGCTTGTACCCAGAGAAAGACCCAAATACCTGCAGCAATTCCAATATTCCTCCTATCGACGCACTCGGCTCCGACACGTATAGCAGCAAGTCGTCGACATACAAGGACACCCTATGCTCTATCCCCCCCTCACTATTTCTTTCCATGCTTCCGAACTTCTTAATGCGATGGCCAATGGCTCAATCGCAAGCGCAAACAGTAGGGGTGACATAGGACATCCCTGTCTCGTCCCACGGTGGAGAGAGAAGTATCTCGAACTGATATTGTTCATGCGGACACTCTCCTTCGGCCCCTTGTATAATAACTTTACCCAGTTCACAAATCTTGGTCCAACCCCAAACCGTTCCAGCACTGCCATCAGGTACCCCCATTCCACCCGATCAAACGCCTTCTCGGCGTCCAGTGCCACCACCACCTCTGTTTCCTTCCCTTCCGCCGGTGCCATAACGACGTTCAAGACCCTCCTAATATTTGAAAACAGCTGCCTCCCTTTCACGAACCCTGTCTGATCTTCACCTATCATCTTCGGGAGGCACCCCTCCAGCCTACCTGCCAGTACCTTTGCGTTCGCATTAAGAAGTGAAATGGGCCTATGCGACCCACACTCCGTCGGATCTTTATCCTTTTTAAGCAACAGTGAAATCGATGCCTGCCCCACGGTTTGCAGCAGCACTCCCTTCCCTATCGCCTCTTCAAACATCCCTACCATCAGGGGTGCCAACTTCTCCTTAAATTTTTTATAATATTCCACCGGAAAACCATCCGGCCCTGCCACCTTCCCCGACTGCATCCTCCCAATCGCGTCTTTTATCTCCTGCTCCAGTATTGCTCCTTCTAATGTAGCCTTGTCTCCCTCCCCTAGCCCCGGGTACGCCAACCCATCCAGAAATTCCAGCATCTCACGGTGTCCCCTGGGTGGCTCTGACCTGTACAACCTCTCGTAGAATTCCTCAAAAACCTTGTTAATCAGCTCCGGAGCCACCACCAACTTCCCGGCCCTAGCCCTTACCTGAAGAATTTCCCTTGCTGCTGCCTCCCTCTGGAGCTGACCTGCTAACGCCTTGTCTCCATGTTCATAAGCTGCATCCCTCGCTCGCCTCAGTTGGCGCACCGCCTTCCTGGTGGATAGTCGGTCAAAGCTCGCCTGTAGTTCCTTCTTCTTTCCCAGCATCGCTGGGTCCCCATCCTCCGCATAACTCCTATCTGCCTCCAGCATCTCATTTATTAGCCTCTGCCGCTCCAACTCTTTGTCCACTCTGGCCTTAAACTAAATTACCTCACCCCTCACTACCACCTTTAGAGCCTCCCAGGCGACTGCCATTGACACCTCACCCATACAGTTGAATCTTACATATTCCTTAATTACCTTTTCAATTTTTTCACAGAATACTTGGTTCCCCAAAAGCCCCACATCCAGTTTCCACCCCGGCCTCTGCACTACCCCCTTCTCCAGCACCATATCCACCCAATGTGGCGCATGATCTGACACAGCAATTGCAGAGTATTCCGACCCCTTGACTCCAGCCAGCAAAGCCTTTCCCACCACGAAAAAGTAAATCCGCGAGTATACCCTATGGACTGCTGAGAAAAACGAGTACTCCCATTCCCCTGGGTGCAGGAACCTCCAAGGGTCCACCCCTCCCATTTCCACCATTAGCCCAGCTAGCGCCTTTGCCCACCCTGATGGGACCAGTGAGCGCGGCCGTGATCTGTCCAACCTTGGCTTCTGCACCAGGTTCCAGTCCCCCCCCCCCCCCCCAAAATCAGCTTGTGTGTGTCCAAGTCAGGAATAGCTCCAAACACCTTCCTCGCAAATCCTGCATCGTCCCAGTTGGGACCGTATACACTTATCAGCGCCACTAATCTCCTGACCAGCGCCCCGGCCACAATCACATATCTACCCCCCTGATCTGTCACTACCTTCTCCATCTGGAAGCGTACCCTTTTGCTGACCAACACTGCTACCCCTCGAGCCCTTCCATCAAATCCAGAGTGAAACACTTGGCTAACCCAACCCATTTTAAGTCTCACCTGGTTCTTCACCCTCAAGTAAGTCTCCTGCAGCATTGCCACATCGGTTTTCAGACTTTTAAGATGCGCAAGTACCCTTGACCTCTTGACTGGACCTCCTAGCCCTCTCACGTTCCACGTAACTATCCTTACTGGGTGCCCCCCCCCCCCCCCCCCCCCCCCCCCCCACCTTTCTTATCCACCATGAACATACCGCCGGGCCCTGCCCCATAAGCTTCACCCGCCCCTGTCCATTGTTAGCATCAAACCCCTCCCGAAAACCCCCCCTACCTTTCCCCCAGAAACAACATCTCCCAGCATCCAACCGCCCCTCCCCCCCCCACTCGCCTCGTAGGCCCACTGATGCCTGCTATCCAGGCTCCAATGTCTGCAGCCCTCACCTTCTTTATTTTTATAATCAACTTTCAAATGTCCTGCTCACTGGCCTCCTCCAGTCCATAGCTGGCAAACTTCTGTTCATTCAAAACTTTGCGTCTGAGTTATTGCATGTACGAGTTTGCTCATCCCTTCACCATTTCCAAACTCCATGTATTTTCTGTCCCTCAGAAAGCTAGTGATTTAAAGGTCTTTGTTTCCTAATCCTCTATTACAGGGGTGGGCACACTACGGTCCGCGGGCCGCATGCGGCCCGCCAAAGGTCTTTATGCGGCCCACCAAGTCATAACATTTTTTTTTAAATTAAAAAACAATTTTATTTTTTTTAAATAATTTTTTTTTTAAGGTTAATGGGGGGGGCTGTTGGGTTACTTACTGGTATAGGGTGGATACGTTGACTTGAGTAGGGTGATCATTGCTCGGTGCAACATCGAGGGCCGAAGGGCCTGTTCTGTGCTGTACTGTTCTATGTTCTATATGAGGTGCCCAGAATCATAACCGGGTGAAGTAATTATTTTACTTAATATACTATGCGGCCCTTTAAAATTGTGAATTTCTGAATGTGGCCCTTGCACGGAAAAGTTTGCCCACCCCTGCTCTATTATCTTATCCGACTGTTTATCATTGGTGGTTTCAATCCGTATGTTCCAGCAAGCATTTGCTTTTCCAGTTTTGGCTTGCTGCTTGTCCCTGGCTTTGTCTACTCTATTAATGTTCATTTGAGTGGTAAAACAGTGGTAAAGAATAATTGATTGAATTACATAATGTTCTACAGTGCTGCTTCTACTGGAAAGCTGCTGTGCTGATCCTTCAGTCACTTGTACCACTGCCATTGAAACTCTCTCCTAAAGCACCCTGCCTTTCCAGTTCTCACTTTCTTCAAACATATTCCCATACCAGCCTCCCCGAACAGATGCCGGAATGTGGTGACTAGGGACTTTTCACAGTAACTTCATTTTGAAGCCCACTTGTGACAATAAGCAATTTTCATTTTTTCAATCATGCTTTTGGTTCCTCTCGTTCTTTGAGGAATCCTATAATAGTTCAAATGGGGCTGATAAACAAGTGTAAGTTCACGACAAAATTAATTTTGGTCAATGCTAATCTCTTTCCAACTAGATCTGGGCTCACAGTACTGAAGTGTCAATAGCCTAGTGTACACTCGTACTGAATTGGTAGTCTTGCACAGAATTTGTAAAGATGGGACACGTTCATATTGAAGTAAAGTATTTTGGGACAAATTAGAGTTTCACTTTATATGTGGTTTCCTATCTATCCTGGGCATCCCTGATGCTGGCTCATACAAATTGGTCTATTAGTCAATTTTTTCATTTTTTGCCCAAGTGGAAGGGAAATGGGAACAGTGATTTTCCAAAACAGGTGTAAAAACTTGAATTAATTGTATTTGACCTGCAGGGCAATAAATTGGAAACCATCAGATCCATTATTATCTTTCTCTTCCTAATAATAATCTTTATTGTCACAAATAAGCTTCCATTAACACTGCAATGAAGTTACTGTGAAAAGCACCTAGTCACCACACTCCCGACGCCTGTTCGGGTACATAGAACATACAGTGCAGAAGGAGGCCATTTGGCCCATCGAGTCTGCACTGACCAACTTAAGCCCTCTCACTTCCACCCCATCCCCATAACCCAATAACCCCATCTAACCTTTTTGGTCACTAAGGGCAATTTATCATGGCCAATCCATCTAACCTGCACGTCTTTGAACTGTGGGAGGAAACCGGAGCACCCGGAGGAAACCCACGCAAAGGGAGATGGTGCAGACTCCACACAGAGAGTGACCCAAGCCGGGAATCAAACGTGGGACCCTGGAGCTGTGAAGCAACAGCGCTCCCCACTGTGCTACTGTGCCGTCCTTGCTGTTTTTCTACAAACGTACACGATGCTGACAATAGTCGGACTTGTCCAAACACCTACATTCTGCCATTTCTGTGACTGTTTCCAGTCTGTGCCGAAAATGGGATTCATATCTGGCAATTTGCTTGGCAATTTGCTTGCCATGTAATGGCTTATCACTCATCAGTCGTGCAGCACTCAGGCTATGAAACATTTGTATTTCTGACATTGAAAATTTTATGATATGAAAAGAATGTATTCTAGTCACTCTTCTATAGAGAGTTTAAAAGTAAAAAATTGACACATGTCAGTGTGACATTTAGATTTTGTAACCTCTGAATTATGATGTGAAATTCTTTTTCTCCCTGGCTGCATCCCTCTGATGCACACTAGGATGTTATGCCACATTAAAGGTGCCATGTGAATGCACATTCTTGCACTTCAAAGTAGTGTTATTCAGAACCTTGAAAATGGCTGTTTGAGTCCTGTGAAGCATAAATGTGCAAGTGAAAAGTTATCCCAAGATGAGCTACAATTAACACTGATGCCTCAAGGCCAGGGACCCGGGTTCAATTCTGGCCTTGGGTGACTCTGTGGAGTATGCACATTCTCCTCATGTCTGCGCGTTGGTTTTCGCTTGGTGCTCCGGTTCCTCCCACTGTTCAAAGATGAGAACAAAGATAATACAGCACAGGAACAGGCCCTTCGGCCCTCCAAGCCTGTACCGGTCATGATATCACCCTTGGCCAAAACCTTCAGCACTTCCTAGTGCCGTATCCCTCTATACCCATCCTATCCATGTATTTGTCGAGATGCCTTTTGAACGCCTATAATGGATATGCTACCGCTTCCTCCTTGGCAACACGTTCCAGGCACTTGCCACCCTCTAGAAAAGAAACCTGCCTTGCGTGTCTCTAAACTTTGCTCCACGTACCTTAAACCTATGCCCCTTGGTGACTGACCCCTCCACCCTGGGGCATGTTCAGGTTAGATGGATTGGCCGTGCTCAGTTGCTACTTGGTGCCCAAAGATGTGCAGGTTTGGTGGGGTTATTGGGTTACAGGACAGGCTGGGGGAGTGGTCCTCGGTAGGGTGCTGCTTCAGAGCGTCGGAGCAGACTCGATCGGCTGACTGGCCTCCTTCAGCACAGTAGGAATTCTACGGTCCTAATTTAATCTGACTGCGCAAAAAATCTATTACTAATTACTTCTTAAAATTTGTTTATTTTAAGAGTTATGAAATAATCTTGAAAATCATTGCATCGCTTGACAAGTAGGGTTAATTTTAGTTTCTGGCATTGATGGTTTGACGGAATGACCTCCAGATGATGATGCATCTGTGCAACAATAATGGCAATCTGCCCAAAACAAAAAAAAATCGCTGGTATTTTTAGCAATAATGCTTCCTTTTGTTCATGACTAAAGTGTGTATATATATCCTTTGACCTTTTCGTTATTCATATTAAAACACAAATTTCCTTTTATTAAAATGCACTATCCTGCATGCCCTTGATATTTTTCAATGCAAATTCCAGTGAATTTACTGAGGACAAAAGTTAACAATTTCTGTGAAAAGGTTGACTTGTTACACCTCTTTACAAAAGATAAACTTACAGTCTTGACATTGTCTAATTAAAAATTAATATGTGAAAATGTACTGCTAATCAATGAAATTTTAATTCCTCACACTTTTAAAACAGTGGCATTGAAATAATCTACAGTTGAATATTATAGTGAGTTACATTGATTTTAGATTGGAAAAGTCTTGCTCAACTTTTAATCGATTTTTCAAAAAGTTAATCAATACGTTACCAGTGACCCCTACCAGATGGTAGTGAAAGCCTTCAAATGTAAGACCATTTAAGACCAGATGATTTTATTGCTATGTATTAGAAATACCCTAGGTATTGTCGTTGCTTTTCTACCTATTCTGAATTTCCATTCATTTGATCTTAACCCCATATCAGGGACAGACCTCTGGTAATGCAGATGTTAGCTGGAAAGACAAGATATTAGAAGGGGAAGATGCCATTCAACTTGGTCAGATGGATAGATCCATTGAAAATTTGGAAACCTTTTGCTACACAAGGTGTGTTTTTCAAAATCCATTCCTCATTATTTTCTAAGAAAAGTAAGAAGCATCAAAGGATTAAAATTGTTAAATTGAACCTCAACTCGAAGAACATTGTCACGTTTAGTTAGAAATGACTATAGCAAAATAATATTTTGAAATTAGGTGCCTGTATCATAAAGTACGGTTAAATTGTGTAGATTGAAGCTAAATGTCCTGTTTAATTGTCTGTCTGTACCTTTCCTTTTGCGTCTGGTACTACTTTTCCTCTACTCCTTTTTGTTTAAGAAAAAAACAATTTTTAAAATATTAAATGCACGCTATGAAGCGGTTTGAAAATGAAGGTTGTATAGTCTTGTTGCCAGATGCTCAATTTTTAGATCCGTTCAAGTAAACTGTGGATTAAATTCTATTTTAATCAATGACAGTTCACCTAAGAAAGCCATTGTGTAAGGTGGACTAGAGTTTACCATGAAATCAGGAGCTCTGAATGCATCTCATTTCAAATTGATCTAAACTAATGGTTACCTGTACTTGTGTAGTGCATTTGTTTTGTTCTTTTTTATTTATCTCAATCCACCATTGGAGGTGCTATAGCACAGTGGTAGCATCGCTGCCTCTGAGCTAGAAGCTCTGGGTGCGAGTCAGGACTCCATGGTCACGGAAGATGCATTCCTAACGTGTTCAAACAGGTTGATTATCAGCTTGTAAATCCTCCCAAGACACCTGATAGCAGGCAACAAGAGTGGGAGAGTTTCCTGGTGGGAAACCATTGCAGTACTTTGTCAACCATAATGATGAAACAATCCAAAAACGTCCATGAACACCAATGCTCTCTGAAGGCATGGTACCTGGTGGAATAGGAGCAATGCACTGCCTGTTGACGAGCACATCTTGCACATTTAAGAACGCTGGAAAATATAAACTTATATCCATGCACAACTAGCAACAGGGATTCCTTTTGACTGCTGAGCCATTCTGAAAATGTTCGGAGAAGGCCATGAATATTTACGCATCGACAGCTTATCTGATGAGCTAAGAATTTTGTCCCTGTATACAACATGCACAACAACATATCTGGAAAGTGAATCGAGAGGTTTTCATCAGGAAATTGTTCATCAGACCCGGAGCAGCGGCAGCAGCGGGCCGAGTGGAGTGCGGGGTGGGGCGAAGGGAGTGACGGTAGCGGCGAGGGGAGCGACGGGGCAAGGGGAGCATGGGGCGAGGGGAGCGGCACCAGCGGAGGGGCGAGGGAGGAACAGGGCGGTGGGGGAGAGCAGTGTGAGCGGCGTGGCAAGAGGAGCGCCACCTGTGGTGGGGCGAGACTGCAAGGCATGAGAGAGAGGGAAATGACATCACTCTTTAAAAGTGTCATCACTGATGAACAGACAGATGATCGGTAGGTGATGAATGATTGTTAGTCCCCACCCTACAGCAAAGCCTGGTCTCCAGTTGTCTCAGATTTCCCTGCCACTGGGCTAAGACCTCGCTCCACTGGGACCATGTGGTGGTTGGTGTGCAATGACCACCCAACGTTAAAAGAATCCATGCACAGGCATCTTCCACCACAACCCAACCCTGCCCACCCAAATAACTTTTGGGACCTGGGACGTCAGGATCCTTATGGACAACATCACCGTAACAGATCCGTATGTCACACCACATCCATAGCCACGCCACAACATTGACATCGCCGCTCTGATCGAGACACGACTGGCAGGAGAAGTCCACTTAAAGAACAAGGAGGTTTCCTTGTCCATATTTGACCTGGTGCCAGGAGACTTAATAGGATCAAGTGTCAATGTTGAGAACTTTCGGGTTAACTTTTCTCCTGACTGTATACCCCTGTGCTGCTACCTTTGCTGGGTCTGTCCTGACAGTGAGACAGAACATACCCAGTAATGGCGGCATCTGGGATATTGTATAAGGAATAACTCCATGAGTATGACTATGTCAGGCTGTTGCTTGACTAGTCTGACAGACTGCTCTTCTACACACAAATGTCAAAGTAAAAGTAAAATCTCTCAGTCACACTTTGACCTGTGCTGTATAATTCAGATTATTCTTTATTTCAAAAGTCCTAATTGCTATATAAAATAATATTAACATGGTCAGTTGTATACCACTATGTTCTAAATCAACTGGCCAAGACATTCCTAGAAAGCCAAAGCTTATTTTGCTGGCAGTGAGTACTTTGGTAAATCCAATGTTTAAAGATATGAAATTCCTGACTGTTTGAGGTTGACGGTTTCCATGCTTTCATCTTTTTCTCAAGAAGATGAATTTCGGAGGAAGGACGTGACATGTGTATTCTGTATGTAGTGGCTAAATGAAAAATGTTATCTTTTGGATTTGGTGGTCTGCCCAATTTTTCTATCTGGAAAATAAACTTTATAAATTGTACTTACCGTCTTTCCAATTTCTCGAGTTAAAATGCCTGATGCTTGGTCAATTTGAAATTGTTTTCTGATTCTATGAATTTATCTATCTTGTGAATCCCATTACTAACATGAACTAAATGGTAGCAATGGAGGTCGGGGGAAACTTCTGGGGTTGTGCTTGTTTTGTAGTGCGAAGTTTGGAGGCAATCTCAGCTCATTAACTAAGTTCTTAAGAGGTCATCTTCTGATTTTTTTCCCCCTCCGTTGCTAAGTAAGTAAGCTTATGAAAATCGCAAGATAATTACAGACAGAATGGACAAGTCTGCTTCACCCCTCTATTGAAATATCAAATTATTTCTTAAATGATTTTACTACTACTACTAAACACCAGGATGGGAACCGGAGCTTTGGATCAGAGGATAGGGTAGCTGTTGAACAGGCAGAAATAGTTTGCAGCGACTCTGTGAGGAAGTTGATAGGGCAAAGTTGCACTCAGTGGAATGGGTTAAAGTCTGTTTCAATGCAAGGAGTGTCAGGAATAAGGGAGATGAACTTAGAGCATGGATCAGTACTTGGAACTACGATGTTGTGGCCATTACGGAGACATGGATTTCACAGGGGCAGGAATGGTTGTTAGATGTTTTAAGAAGAATATGGAGGGAGGTAAAAGAGGAGGGGGAGTGGCACTGTTAATTAGGGAGTGCATCACAGCTGCAGAAAAGGAGGTAGTCGAGGAGGGTTTATTTACTGAGTTAGTATGGGTGGAAGTCAGAAACAAGAAAGAAGCAGTCACTTTATTGGGACTTTTCTAAAGGCACCCCAATAGCAGCAGAGAGATAGAGGAACAGATTGGGCGGCAGATCTTGGAAAGGTGCAGAAGTAACAGAGTTGTTGTCATGGGTGACTTCAACTTCCCTAATATTGACTGGAACCTCCTTAGTGCAAATGGTTTGGATGGAGCAGATTTTGAGGGTGTGCACAGAAAGGATTCCTGATTTTAATATGTAGATAGGCCGACTGGGGGAGGGGGCATATTGGATTTGGTGCTCGGCAACGAACCAGGTCAGGTGTCCGATGTCTCGGTGGGAGAGCATTTTGGTGACAGTGACCGTAACTCCTTGATATTTACCATAGTCATGGAGAGGGATAGGAACAGACAGTATGGGAAGGTATTTAATTGGGGAGAGGAAATTATACTGCTATTAGACATGAGCTGAGGAAGATAAAGTGGAAACATTGTTTTTGCTCTCCAATGGAGTAGTACCGGATGATTGGAGGGAGGTGAATGTTGTTCCCCTGCTCAAGAAAGGGAATAGGGAAATCGCTGGGAATTACAGATCGGTCAGTCCTGCATCTGTGGTGAGCAAAATATTGGAAAGGATTCTGAGAGATACGATTTATAATTATTTAGAAAAACTTAGTTTGATTAAAGATAGTCAGCATGGCTTTGTCAGGGGCAGGTCATGCCTCAAGCCTCATTGAATTCTTTGAGGATGTGAAGAGACACACTGATGAAGGTCGGGACAGTAGATGTGGTGTATATAATAATAATAACCCTTTATTGTCACAACTATGAAGTTACTGTGAAAAGCCCCTAGTCACCACATTCCAGCACCTGTTTGGGTAAGGTGGCATGGGAATTGAACCCGCGCTGCTGGCCTTGTTCTGCATCACAAACCAGCTGTCTAGCCAACTGAGCTAAACCAGCCTGCAGTTTATGGATTTCAGTAAGGCATTTGATAAGGTTCCCCATGGTAGGCTCATTCAGAATGTTAGGGGGCATGGGATACAGGGAAATCTGGCTGTCTAGATACAGAATTGGCTGGCCAAAAGAAGACAGCGTGGTAGTGGATGGAAAGTATTCCGCCTGGAGGTCGGTGACCAGTGGTGTCCCGCAGGGATCTGTTCTGAGACCTCTGCTCTTTGTGGTTTTTATAAATAACTTGGATGAGGAAGTGGATGGGTGGGTTCATAAGTTTGCCGATGACACGAAGGTTGGTGGAGTTGTAGATAATGTCGAGGGCTGTTGCAGCTTACAGCAGGACATTGACATGATGCAGAGCTGGGCTGAGAAGTTGCAGATGGAGTTCAACCTAGATAAATGTGAAGTGATTCATTTTGGAAGGTCAAATTTGAATGCTGAATACAGGGTTAAAGGCAGGATTCTTGGAAGTGTGGAGGAACAGCGGGATCTTGGTGTCCATGTACATAGCTCCCTCAAAGTTGCCACCCAGGTTGATAGGATTGTTAAGAAGGCGTATGGTGTGTTGGCTTTCATTAACAGTGGGATTGAATTTAAGAACCGTGAGGTTTTCCTGCAGCTTTAGAAAATCCTGGTTCGATCACACTTGGAATATTGTGCCCAGTTCTGATCGCCTCATTATAGGAAGGATGTGGATGCTTTGGAGAGGGTGCAGAAGGGATTTAGCAAGATGCTGCCTGGACTGGAGGGCATGTCTTATGAAGAAAGGGTTGAGGGAGCTCGGGCTTTTCTCACTGGAGCGAAGAAGGAAGAGAGGTGACTTGATAGAGGTGGACAAGGTGATGAGAGGCATGGATAGAGTGGATAGGCAGAGACATTTTCCCCAGCCTCCCCGAACAGGTGCCGGAATGTGGCGACTAGGGGCTTTTCACAGTACCTTCATTTGAAGCCTACTTGTGACAATAAGCGATTTTCATTTCATTTTCAAATGGCTGTCACGAGGGGACATAATTTTAAGGTGATTGGAGGAAGGTGTAGGGGAGATGTCAGAGGTAGGTTCTTTACACAGAGAGTGGTGGGTGCGTGGAATGCACTGCCAGCAGAGGTGGTGGATTCAGAGTCATTAGGGATATTTAAGCGACTCTTGGACAGGCACATGATGATATCGGTGCTATGGAGGATAAGGTTGAATCCATTTGGGTGGAAATCAGGGATAGTAAGGCGAAAAAGTCACTGATAGGAGTAGTCTATCGGCCACCAAATAGTAACGTTATGGTGGGGCAGGCAATAAACAAAGAGATAACTGATGCATGTAGAAATGGTACAGCAGTTATCATTGGGGATTTTAATCTACATGTCGATTGGTTTAACCCGGTCGGTCAAGGCAACCTTGAGGAGGAGTTTATAGAATGTATCCGCGATAGTTTCCTAGAACAGTATATAATGGAACCTACGAGGGAACAAGCGGTCCTAGATCTTGTCCTGTGTAATGAGACAGGATTGATTCATGATCTCATAGTTAGGGATCCTCTCGGAAGGAGCAATCACAATATGGTGGAATTTAAAATACAGATGGAGGGTGAGAAGGTAAAATCAAATACTAGTGTTTTGTGTTTAAACAAAATGGGATGAGAGAAGAACTAGCTAAGGTAGACTGGGAGCAAAGACTTTATGGTGGAACAGTTGAGGAACAGTGGAGAACTTTCCAAGCGATTTTTCACAGTGCTCAGCAAAGGTTTATACCCACAAAAAGGAAGGACAGTAGAAAGAGGGAAAATCGACTGTGGATATCTAAGGAAATAAGGGAGAGTATCAAATTGAAGGAAAGAGCATACAAAGTGGCAAAGATTGGTGGGAGACGAGAGGACTGGGATATATTTAAGGGGCAACAGAAAGCTACTAAAAAAGCTATAAAGAAGAGTAAGATAGATTATGAGAGTAAACTTGCTCAGAATATAAAAGCAGACAGCAAAAGTTTTTACAAATATATAAAGCAAAAAAGAGTGGCTAAGGTAAATATTGGTCCTTTAGAGGATGAGAAGGGAGTTTTAATAATGGGAGATGAGGAAATGACTGAGTAACTGAACAGGTTTTTTGGGTCGGTCTTCACAGTGGAAGACACAAATAACATGCCAGCGACTGATAGAAATGAGGTTATGACAGGTGAGGACCTTGAGAGGATTGTTATCACTAAGGAGGTAGTGATTGGCAAGCTAATGGGGCTAAAGGTAGACAAGTCTCCTGGCCCTGATGGAATGCATCCCAGAGTGCTAAAAGAGATGGCTAGGGAAATTGCAAATGCACTAGTAATGATTTACCAAAATTCACTAGACTCTGGGGTGGTCCCGGTGGATTGGAAATTAGCAAACGTGACACCACTGTTTAAAAAAGGAGGTAGGCAGAGAGCAGGAAATTATAGGCCAGTGAGCTTAACGTCGGTAGTAGGGAAGATGCTGGAATCTATCATCAAGGAAGAAATAGTGAGGCATCTGGATAGAAATTGTCCCATTGGGCACACGCAGCATGGGTTCATAAAGGGCAGGTCGTGCCTAACTAATTTAGTGGAATTTTTTGAGGACATTACCAGTGCAGTGGATAACGGGGAGCCAATGGATGTGGTATATCTGGATTTCCAGAAAGCTTTTGACAAGGTGCCACACAAAAGGCTGCTGCATAAGATAAAGATACATGGCATTAAGGGTAACGTAGTAGCATGGATAGAGGATTGGTTAATTAATAGAAAGCAAAGATTGGGGATTAATCGGTGTTTCTCTGGTTGGCAATCAGTAGCTAGTGGTGTCCCTCAGGGATCCGTGTTGGGCCCACAATTGTTCACAATTTACATAGATGATTTGGAGTTGGCGACCAAGGGCAATGTGTCCAAGTTGGCAGACGACACTAGGATGAGTGGTAAAGCGAAAAGTGCAGAGGATACTGGAAGTCTGCAGAGGGATTTAGATTGGTTAAGTGAATGGGCTAGGGTCTGGCAAATGGAATACAATGTTGACAAATGTGAGGTTATCCATTTTGGTAGGAATAACAGCAAACGGAATTATTATTTAAACAATAAAATATTAAAGCATGCTGCTGTGCAGAGAGACCTGGGTGTGCAAGTGCATGAATCACAGAAAGTTGGTTTACAGGTGCAACAGGTGATTAAGAAGGCAAATTGAATTGTGTCCTTCATTGCTAGAGGGATGGAGTTTAAGACTAGGGAGGTTATGCTGCAATTGTATAAGGTGTTAGTGAGGCCACACCTGGAGTATTGTGTTCAGTTTTGGTCTCCTTACTTGAGAAAGGACGTACTGGCACTGGAGGGTGTGCAGAGGAGATTCACGAGGTTAATCCCAGAGCTGAAGGGGTTGGATTACGAGGAGAGGTTGAGTAGACTGGGACTGTACTCGTTGGAATTTAGAAGGATGAGGGGGGATCTTATCGAAACATTTAAAATTTATTAAGGGAATAGATAGGATAGATGCGGGCAGGTTGTTTCCACTGGCGGGTGAAAGCAGAACTAGGGGGCATAGCCTCAAAATAAGGGGAAGTAGATTTAGGTCTGAGTTTAGGAGGAACTTCTTCACCCAAAGGGTTGTGAATCTATGGAATTCCTTGCCCAGTGAAGCAGTTTAGGCTCCTTAGATAGATCGTTTTTTGAAGAAAAAAGGGATTAAGGGTTATGATGTTCGGGCCGGAAAGTGGAGCTGAGTCCACAAAAGATCAGCCATGATCTCATTGAATGGCGGAGCAGGCTCGAGGGGCCAGATGGCCTACTCCTGCTCCTAGTTCTTATGTTCTTATGTTCGGTTGATCTTGGAACAGGATAAATGGACGGCACAACATCGTGGGTTGAAGGGTCTGTACTGTGCTGAACGGTTCTCTGTTCAATGTTCTATGAGTCCATTCCACGTGTTGCTCACTTTGGCGAGAAGAATTTCCTGATGTCTATTTTAATTTGCTTTTTACTGATTTGATTATTGAAATAAAATTTGTGATTTGATTAAGAAATTTGAAATTTTGATTTGAAATTTGATTAATTATTGCTATGAAGGGTCATAAAATCTCATTTTATGATATTTCTGATTTTTTAATGATTTTTGTGATTGATAGGACAGTTGCAGTGGAAGATGTTGAAACAGGAGCACTTGAAAATAAACAAACTAACGTGAATTCTAACACTACGATAGAGAATGCAGCATTGAGAAATCAAGATGAGAAAAGTCAAACTTGTAAAGTGGAAAGTATTGATGAGGCAGCACCTTCTCTGGAAAATATTGAGGATCAAGACTCTCCACTCTCAACAAAGGAGGAAGTTTCTTCTGAAAAAAATCAAATTGAAGATAGCCCTTGTTCCAGCAATATCACATCATCCACAAATTCAGAAATTACCCTGACCATAAAGGACATCGCTGACAATATAGCTTCAACTGAGGTGGAAGCTGGCAATATCAACCAAACGACTGATGTTTCTGCTCCGGAAGTGAAGAAAGAAGCAAAAGAAATGACATACTCACAGATTGTAAAGGATGGCAGGAAATTTAACATTGATTTGACTTCAAAGGTAATAACTTTGCTTTTGCTCACTAGTAGTTTGAGGCATTCAAATGATTAAAGCTCAGTTTGTGAAGTTCAAAATAGGAGTTTGGTTTGCTTATTGGCACAGAGGTCTTATGTGTGGTTTTCTTTTATTTCCACATGTTCTATTTTTACTGTTTCTGAGCCTTCTGTATTAATTTGACTGGTGGAAGAAGTGATGCACAACTAGGTTGCAAAAGCATTTGTTCTCTGCTCTAATTTCTAATGAAACTGTTTATAATATTGAGAAATCAGGGTCAAACAAAGGATTTTTGAAGGTTGTTTGCCTAGTATGCAGTGCTTTTCATGTGTATGTTATGAATTTTAATATCAATAAGATCTATTTTGTATTGCGTGAGCAGCAAATTTATGCCAGTGTTTTTTATTTTAATGTTATAATGTTCTAACCTTTTAAATATGATTTCCTATCAGGTTAATGTGGTTTGGGGGCTCAACTGGGTGGATGCTGAGAGGATGTTTTACCCGTGTGTGAGAGACTAGGGCCAGGGGACACAGTTTAGAAATTAGAGGCCTTCCATTTAAGATGAATGTTGCGATGAATGTAGGAATTTCAGATATATTGTGTTATAAGTATTTGGTAAGGTAAAATCTTGGGTTAAGAGTGTGTTTCACTGCTGAAGTCATGTTTTAAAAGAAATCCTAGTTTGAAAGGCAAGCATATTTTAGGTGCCAGGAGAACAATTAGCCATTGTAAAAAGCTTGGGCTAATGCAGTTTTTTGTTTTGATTAGGAATTTGATTCCCTTTGGAGTTAATTCCCTTTGGAGTTAATTAGTTTTCAGCTTGGTGAGATGATGTAATTTGCTGAGCAGAGCTATGGCATAGGGCTTTTGAGAATGAATTTTCAGTTCAGTTCAGTTCTGGATGAAGCTTGGGGCCGCAAGTCAGGTTTTGCTTTCTGCAGTTGAGTTAAAAAGAGAGTAACAGTCTTTAAAGCAAGAAACAAGCTGAAACAAGCCAGTTGAAACAGCTTTTGAAAACATACAGCTGGAGTTTCTGCATGGGCCTGACCAGAGTTGGATCTTTTCTGTAAAGCAGTGTCAAGAGGTCTCTTTCTCAAAGAATCACACTGAAAAGCAGTATTTCACTGTGCTATTTAAGGTGGATTGAGAGCAGAGATTTTTTTTTGTTCTTGTTGTTTAAATGGGAATGAAGATAGCAAATAAGGGTATTGTATTGTATTAACTGTAATGAGTATTGTTTAAGGGGTAATTGTAAGCTCTTTTTGGGTGTGATGTTAAAGATTTTAATACTGTGTTGGCAATAAAGTTTGTTTTAATATACCATATCCTATTTCTTTGTGCATCACTCCTGGAGAGAAGTATCCTTTCCTCACAGTCTTACAAATTTAAAATAAAATATTGGGGGTTTGGACCTGTATCCTAGCCACTGTTGGGGTTTGGTCTGGGAAGGTAATAAGATTAGGAGAATTAATTTTCTCTTTCAGAAGTCTATAGTCTGTGGTATTCTCTTCACCGGAGAGCAGGGAGGTAGGGTAAACAAGTGTTTTAAGGCATGGTTTCATAGATTCTTGATTGTCAAAACAATGTCAAAGGGTATGGGGGTGTAGACCAGAAAATAGAGTTGAGGCCACAATCAGATCAGCTATGATCTTATCAAATGCTGGAACAAGCTTGAGAGGACTGTATTTGTATGTTTGATAAATTGTAGGGCAGCACGGTGGTGCAGTGGTTAGCACTGCTGCCTCACGACGCTGAGGTCCCAGGTTCGATCCTGGCTCTGGGTCACTGTCCGTGTGGAGTTTGCACATTCTCCCCATGTTTGCATGGGTTTTGCCCCCACAAGCCAAAGATGTGCAGGGTAGGTGGATTGGCCACGCTAAAATTGCCCTTGAATTGGTAAAAATGAATTGGGTATCTAAATTTATTGAAACAAAATGTTTGATCAATTTTACATGGTTCAAAAATGCCCTAAAATTTGATATATCTGAGACCATTACAGTGATCTAAAAACTTGTGTTTTAAGCCTTGCTAAATATAACTGGGATATTTGTGTTCTTCCAGTTTCTGTATTCCCGTGGCTCCTTGGTTGATCTTCTTATCAAGTCCAATGTCAGTCGGTATGCAGAATTCAAAAATATCACCAGGATACTTACTTTCCAAGGAGGAAAAGTTGAACAGGTATTCTATCATTTCTCCTTATTTGCTTTTTGGAATTAATAGACTTTGGATAATAAGATGCAGTCAAATGCTTGAAACCCAATGCAGCTTCTATCCATTTTAAATCCAGTCCAGGTTGTCTTTACTTGCAGCATTATGTTGCCTCTATAATCACCCACTTGTGGACTATATTGCAAGCATATTGGCTGCAAATTATGAAAAGACATCTTAGACGTATAGCACAAAAACAAAAGCACAACTTTGCATGCACGTTTGAGAAGTAACCCAAGCCTTTAATTATAAATTTAGAAAGGACTTTTCGAAACAGTGGAGGAATGATTAACTTCTGGATTGTCTATGGAAAACTGCTGGATTGTCTCTGTGGAAAATATTTTTGATGGTTCTTTATGGATTACTGTCATTAACAAAATGATGAGTTAAATAATAAAACCTTCGTAGAGCTGTTTCCACAGGAAGTACTATATTTTGACTAAACAAAGGTCAATATGAAAAAAGGATCAATAGGAAAGATGCTGTTTGATGAGGGGCTGGTTTAGCACACTGGGCTAAATAGCTGGCTTTTAAAGCAGACCAAGGCAGGCCAGCAGCACGGTTTAATTCCCATACCAGCCTGCCCGAACAGGCGCCGGAATGTGGCGACTCGGGGCTTTTCACAGTAACTTCATTTGAAGCCTACTTGTGACAATAAGCGATTTTCATTTTTCATTCATTGAAATATATCAAATCCATGTGTGATGCTTCGTCTCAATCCAAGTATGGATTTATTAAAAACTGCTACGCTTTGTGTCAACCAGAAGAACCAGGCAACATGCCTCAATGACTACCGCCTGGTGGCCCTGACGTCAGTTGTAATGAAGTGCTTCGAGAGGCTGATCATGAAGCGCATCACCTCCATACTCCCGGAACGCCTTGACCCACTTCAATTCGCATACCGTCGCAACCGGTCCACATCAGACGCCATTTCCCTGGCCCTACACTCATCCCTAGAGCATCTCGAAAACAAGGACTCCTACATCAGACTCCTATTTATTGACTACAGCTCCGCCTTCAATACCATAATCCCAGCCAAGCTCATATCAAAGCTCCAAAAGCTAGGACTTGGCTCTTCACTCTGCAACTGGATCCTTGACTTTCTGACCAACAGACCGCAATCAGTAAGAATGAACACCAACACCACCTCCACAATAGTCCTCAATACCGGTGCCCCGCAAGGCTGCGTACTTAGCCATAGTGGGCCAGATCTCGAATAACGACGAGTCCGAATACAGGAGGGAGATAGAGAACCTAGTGGAGTGGTGTAACGACAACAATCTCTCCCTCAATGCCAGCAAAACTAAAGAGCTGGTCATCGACTTCAGGAAGCAAAGTACTGTACACACACCTGTCAGCATCAACGGGGCCGAGGTGGAGATGGTTAGCAGTTTCAAATTCCTAGGGGTGCACATCACCAAAAACCTGTCCTGGTCCACTCATGTCGACGCTATCACTAAGAAAGCACAACAGCGCCTATACTTCCTCTGGAAACTAAGGAAATTCGGCATGTCCATATTAACCCGTACCAACTTTTACAGATGCACTATAGAAAGCATCCTATCGGGCTGCATCACAGCCTGGTATGGCAACTGCTCTGCCCAGGACCGCAAGGAACTTCAGAGAGTCGTGAATACCGCCCAGTCCATCACACGAACCTGCCTCCCATCCATGGACTCCATCTACAACTCCCGCTGCCGGGGGAAAGCGGGCAGCATAATCAAGGTTCCCTCCCACCCGGCTTACTCACTTTTACAACTTCTTCCATCGGGCAGGAGATACACGTCTGAGAACACGCACGAACAGACTCAAAAACAGCTTCTTCCCCACTGTCACCAGACTCCTAAATGACCCTCTTATTGACTGACCTCATTAACACTACACCCTGTATGCTTCAACTGATGCCAATGTTATGTAGTTACATTGTATATCTTGTGTTGCCCTATTATGTATTCTCATGTATTTTCTTGAATTTTGTTTAATTCCCTTTTCTTCCATGTACTGAATGATCTGTTGAGCTGCTTGCAGAAAAATACTTTTCATTGTACCTCGGTACACGTGACAATAAACAAATCCAATCCAAACCCCCTTACTGTTGGTGGGAAATGAGAGCTGTACACTTAATTTTCTTCCATCCATGATTGGGCAACATATTTTGCGTCAAAGCAAGCTTCTTCATATCGAGAGTACAAACCAGACTCTCTGACTCTGGAGACAAATGAGGAAAATGCCGGTGTTCTTCTAATCTTTTTAAAAAATAAATTTTGAGTACTCAATTCATTTTTTCCACTTAAGGGGCAATTTAGTGTGGCCAATCCACCTACCATGCACATCTTTGTGTTGTGGGGGCGAAGCCCACGCAAACACGAGGAGAATGTGCAAACTCAACACGGACAGTGACCGACCCAGAGCCAGGATCGAACCTGGGACCTCGGCGCCGTGAGACAATAGTGCCAACCACTGCACCACCGTGCTGCCCTCCCATGTTCTTCTAATTTGCGGGTTGAGGCTATTTTAAGTTGCAAGTGAACTGTCTCAGACAGTTGATCAGATCCACATTACAGACTTCCAGTCACTGCAGCCAAAGCATAAAGTGAGGTGCAGAGTTTTTTTCCAGTACCGTTTCTCTTTCTGGCTTTGTTCCTGGCAGGTAAACTAGCATGTTTTTCTCTCTCTCAGAAATATTTATAATATCTATCTGTGTTTTAACTTTATTAATTAGTTAGCACGTCCATGCTTTTGCAGCCTTTATTTTGTGTATTTTTAAAGCGCAGTCTACTGAGGAGGCTTACGCAGGAGGATCTTGGATTACATGGAGCAGCTCTCTGTTAGCACACACATTGTGACTGCATTGCTTCATTGTCCTATCAGAAATAGCACAGTATATCTTGTAGATTTGTCTGCGCCATCAGTGGTAGATGCTGGCACAAGTAGTTTGGGGATACTTATGATGATGTAAGGATTAATTTATGTAAATTTAACCTTTCTTATTCTGATTACCAGAATGCCCATTTCTAGCAACTGAGTTAGACAGTTGGGAGCTGACAAGTTTTGGGGGTTATGGGCTTTTTTCAACCAGATAACAACTATTGTAATTTTCTAATTTTTAATCTTCCCTTACCGTTAGTAGTACAGCCTGTCCTAGCTTACTTGATGAGCCAGACTTCAGTTATAAATTGCGCACCATGTGAATACTTCTTACAATAGAACATTAGGATAATGCCAGTTGTTGAGACCTGATAATTCCCAAAGTTAGCACAATTGGATGAGGTAAAGATATACTGATTGGAAAGAAAATCTATCAAAACAATAAAATTGGCCCAAGGGTGCAAGAATTCAGAGCAGTAGAAGGGCATTTATCCCCGTGAACCTGCTCCGTCTTCAGTAAGATCATGGTTTATCTGCTTGTTGATACAACCCCACTGTCCTGTCTGCCCACCATAACCCTCGACTCCCTTGTCAATCAAAAATATGTCCAACTTAGTCTTGAATGTAGCAAATGATACCGCCTCCACTGTTCTCGGGGGAAGTGAATCCCACAAGAGAGAAAAAAGTCTCATCATCTTAATATTAAATGCGAGACCCTTAATTTTTTGAAGTGTGTTCCTCCGATCTAGACTCCTCCACTAGGAAAAACTTCTTCTCAGCACCTAACCAGCTAAGCCCCTCAGGATAGCTGCAGGAAGCAGAATAGAGATAAATGGGTCATTTGCGAACTAGTGGAGTCTTTTAGAGAACATGTTTCAGTAAGATTATCTCTCATTTTTCTAAACTCCAGTGGGTATAGGCTCAAACTGCTCACCTATCCTCATGATCTAATCCCGTCATCCCAGAAATTGGTTGTGAACCTTCTTTGAACACCTCTTACTTACAAAATGATAGAAGATCAAAGCTGTAGACACATTTACAAATACCCCTTTATCCACTTTGCTTGTTACTTCCTCAGAACTCTAATAAATTAATAAAACACAATTTCTCTTTCACAAAACCATGTTGCCCTTGCCTGATCCCACTATGATTTTCTGAAGTAGCTTGATGCAACTTGCTAATAATAGATTCAACCAATTTCCTACAATGTTAGGCTAACTGGCCTGTAGTTTCCTGCTTTCTATCTCCTTCCTTTCTTGAATGGAGGTGTTACATTTGTGATTTTTGAATCCACCAAAACGCTTTCAGAAACTAGGGAATTTTGGGAGATCACAATCAATGCAATTACCATCTCTGCATTCACTTCTTTAGTAAAGAACGGAAGATGAAGATTATCAGGCTAGAAGACTTGTCAGCCTTCAGATCTAATATTATCCCAGCACCACCTTTCTGAATAGAATATGTCTTTGCGGACAGTTATGAAATATCTCTTTTTTGATGTCTGCCATTGCTCCTCTACTGTCCTATCTTTTAATCTATATCAGTTCACTTTAGCCAACTCTGCCTTCATATCCTTGTAATTTAATATCTAAGTTTAAAATACTAGCCTTAGTCCTGCACTTCTCACCCTCATACTGAATGTGAAATTGAGGCTCCTTTACTATGAGGCCATTAATTTTGTTTCATTGCACTGTACCAGATCTAAATTGGCCTGCTCCCTGGTTGATACTAGATGTATTGCTCTCAGTAATTGTCCCAAGTGCACTCCAAGAACTCGTGGCAGGACTAAAAATCCAAAACATAAAGAATTACTCGCTTCTGCACTTCATTTTTAGAATTAGATTCGCAGAACAGACCATACAATTATGATAAATTAGAAACATTGATAATTTCATTGTAGTTCAGTTAAAAATGATTGAACATGCGAATTGTACATTGTTAGCCATGCCGATCTACAATGGTACTATGATTAGCCTGCCAAGTTTGTATTTTTAATAAGATGTAGATGTTTATTTTCAGATTGAGACAGATAGTTGTGTCTCCAAAAGTTAAACTAGTTTACTGTGATTCTACACTGCGTGTATCAAAGGCAAGAGGTAAATAGATACAAATGTCTTTTTATTATTTATTTGGAAATGCAGGTTAATTTTGCAGCCCATTATTATGAAACCTATTTACTGGGTCAGTTCATAAGTAGTAATAGCTATTTTAGGATGCCTTGGGGAGCTGAAAAGTGATCTTTACACAAATGGGTGGGTTTCTGTGTCTTCTATCAGGGACTGCTGTTTTATTTCTCTTTCTCTCCAGATGCTTAATTTCAAGATAGCTGGCACACACTGCAACTGATGGCTTGTATCGATGCACATGGAAGTTTATTTCTTAATTTATTTCCTCCTCTCATTTTTAGGTACCGTGTTCTCGAGCTGATGTCTTTGCCAGCAAACAGCTCACTATGGTGGAGAAACGAATGTTAATGAAGTTTCTTACTTTCTGTTTGGAATATGAACAACATCCAGATGAATACATAGGTACTTTCATGACCAAGGCCACCCAGCATTTTGAAGTTTGTGCCATTGTACTTTAGGAGGTGATGTGCTTACTGCAGACTTTTTCTAGTTTTGTCATAATATAGCCTGTTATTTTGAAAACTGATCCATGCCTTTTAAAAGAATGTCAGTAATTTATAGCATGTTGAAATTACACACTTCTTCATGTTGATGGTATCGTCACTGTCCAAGTATTTATCCCACTGTTATTTTGTTAACCATCTGTTTCATATCAGAACATTCCTGGCTCACAATGTGCATAATATGCCTTTCATGGAAATTATTTCATGAGGAGTATTGAACTAAGACCGTATACTACCCCAGCTTAATATGATTGCAATTCTTAATTTTTCGTGAGTTAGTCCTGCATTTGTGATAACTGGCTTTGCTCTGTTAAAAGCTCAGATTGATGGCAGCTCGAAAGAAATGTTTGTCCCTGTTGGGCGCGCCTGCTCTCTCAGCAGGCCTGTTGGGCCTGCCCGGTAAATTTTTAATTCTCATTCTGGAGAAAACATTATAGTATTAAACTATTTAAATGCCAGGCTTTGCTCAATTATTAAAACGTACAACGCTCCAGAAATAACTGATTTGAAATAAAACATTTGGACAATCTAATGGTGATTGCTTTCTATTTCATCTTGCTCTCTGCTTTCCCATTTCTTTCTCCATCGTGCACCAAACTCCCTCTTGGCTGTCAGCATCTACTTTGAAATGAAACAAAAACGTCTTCGGTAATGTGAAATTTGGGCAGTATTTTGGAATGTTTTCTCACTTCAGAGTTTACTTCCTATATAAATTGATAAGCAAATGAGCAAGTTGGCCGCTTTTTAAATGTTTTACAGCATCTTTTGTAGTCAAACATTTTATGGAGGGAGGGATTTTCCTGCGCATCCTTTCTATTCCTATTTTTTGCTTCAGATCTTTTAGAACCAGTTGCAGAAACTCATTTGGCATTGCTTTTAAGTTGTGACATCAAATCAGAACGTTAGTTAAATGAAACCAAATACAAAATCCGTATTTGCTGTTATTAATCCACAGACTTTAAAGACAGTGGATTTTCAGACTATTTGAAGACAAAGAAATTAACTGCAAACCTGCAACACTTTATTTTACATTCCATCGCTATGGCCTCTGAAACCGCTCCCACCACAGAGGGCCTCAAAGCAACCCAGCACTTTTTACAGTGCCTTGGACGGTATGGCAACACACCATTCCTTTTTCCCTTATACGGTGTTGGAGAAATACCACAGTGTTTCTGCAGGTAAGTTGATATTGTTGTTATTTCAAAATTGTAATTCTAAAGTTTATATTCATGCACCTAATTGTCATGAATTCAGCAAGTGTCTTGAGTGAGTGAAAATCAGTACAAAATTACATTGGTAATGTTAAATTTGGCCAATTCAGAGTTTACTTCACACATAAATTGATAAGCCATAAACAAATGTCATTGTATCACCTGGCTCATGTTTTACCTCATTATGTATCTCCTAAAAACATTGCTAGTTTTAATATAATTGATGGATGAAAGTTCCATGGATGTGTTCACTGAACGGCTAGATATCAATAAGAATGAAATCAAATACAGCTCTCACACTAATTATCTTAACCGTCTGGTTCATCAGTGTATTCCTGTAATTCCATAGTAATTTGTTGCCTATTAAATGAATATAGATTCATGTTGTTTTGAAAACAGCTCAAATGCTGAGCATCATGTATTTAACAGGAGCCGTGATTATGTCGAAAGTTGTGTTGCAGCATTTCTGAATTCTGTGTGCCAATGTCAGTGTGAAGTTCATAAAAACAGGTGTACAACATAGTTTTGTTATGATGTGGAACTTGTGGTACAATTTGTGCCCATTCTCTACTTTGGCTTCTTTATAATGTGCTGATCCTACCAGCTTTCCTGCTTTGGCAGAAGTCTAATCTCGGAAGGTTGTTTCTCATGCCTTGGAATCGCAATCTCCTGTATGTTGAAATTGTGTCCGTCGATCTCTTGCTTCTTTCTGCCTGCCTGCTTTCTGTCATGGTGCGAAAACTTCACATCTAGGATTTATCTAGTATTGATAGCTTTCAAATTGCATAGCTTTCTTTTTCTGTGATATCTGAAAACTGAATTGATGTCAATCTTCGTTAACTTTTCATCAATCCGCACACCAGCACCAAGCATTTTTCTGAGGACAATAGATTCATGTATTTTAATTATTTTTAAATGTTTTCTTCAAAACTGTGTAATATAAGTCTAATTCTGAATTCAAAAGATTACTCGATGGTAAAGGTTCCATGCACACTGTTCTTCAAAAACAAGGGATTTTAGCCAGTTCAAAATGTAACTTTCTGCATTACTTTGAAATTGGTAGTGTTAGGAAAGAGTAAATGTACCCTACATAGTAAATGTACCCCAGTCCTCAAGTTAGAATTGGAGTTTTAATTGTTTAATAGACCATACTTATTGTTTGATAGACTGCACACACATGTATATAAAGGGGATACTGTGGCACTGTGAGGTTGGAGGAGAAGTGATTGGAGGTCACAAAATTGGAGTTGAATAAGTCAAGACTTGCTTTCTTGTTCTTATTGCGGAGATACCATTGCAGCTTAACATAGTGGTCCTATTACCTCCCTTACCCTCTTGCTTCCGTTTTCGCCTCCTTGTGACACTCACTTCAGTGTTATGAAACTTCTCCTGCAGAGCTTGGTATCTCCAGTCTCTGACCACTGTCTAATATTCAAGAGCTAAAATATACATCAAAATCTTGTACAATTGGAATCACATTTTCTCCTATCTTAGCAATGCCAACAGGAGAAATCAATTTCAGGAATGCTGTGGATAAAGAGAAATGCAAAACTATTCCTTTATATTTAAAAAAAAAAGTTTAACTTCCGGTGGCAGCCATGCAGTAGATGGCTGTGGTCTTCGTGACTCCTGAGCAGGGAATTATTTTTTTTACCTAAAAGTCTCGATCGGGCTTTCCAACGCAATCCCCAAGTCAACGAAGGTGTCGACAAACTGTGTGAGCGGGAAGTTATGCATTCACCGAAGAATAACCGGGAGGAAAAAACAGCAGCAGACAGACAATGAGGCTCTGGAGAGCGCGATTGAAGGTGCAATGGCAGTGGGCCCGGATTCTGTGCTCCCGACCCAATGGTCTAAGCACAATTAGTGGGCTTTTTAGCCACTCTATTTCAGAAGGAGAGAATGGAAATGTCCGAAGATCTGGTAAGGGCCATTGACCCGATTTAAAGCGGTAATGGAGAGGGTTGAGCAGCGGTTAAGTCCTAGGGCACTTCGCTCCAAAAAAAAATGGAGGAGTCTGTCGCTGACCATGAGGACCGGCTGGCCGGGATGGAACCAGAGCTTTCCCTGATTGCCGGCAGCTTTAAAAAGGTATGGAATAGAGTAGGTGAGCTGGAGAACTGAGAACTGCGGCTGAATGTTCAGATAGTGGGACTCCCGGGGGGGGGGGGTTGGATGGCCATGCCAGTTTTAATAAAGTCAAGGCAGTTCTCCACTAGGAAGGTGTGATATTTGGAATGCTGTATCTGGCCCATCTGTAGATCAGCTTCCGGCTTCCGTAAACAGGAATACTTGGACAACCCAGAGGAGGTGGATAAGTTTCTTCGAGAGACCACGGGATTGGAAATTTGGAACCACGCTAAATTGTTAAAATGTTGTTGTTCTGAATCATTGTAGATTGTATTGTTAGTTTGATTGCTGTTTATTCTAATACTGGTACTATGTTCCTCTATCTATCTCTGTCTGGTTTTTATTTTCGTTTTAATGAGGTGGGTCTGGTGCTAGTGAACTGGGGGCATGGGGAGGGTGGGATGGGGGTATCTATTTAGTCGGGCACTTTTCTTCTTATTTGTCTGGTATCGGGTATAGGTGTTTTGCCGGGTTCAAGGTAGTCGCGAACCTCGTGCGGGGCCACCATACTGGTATGAAAACCAGTAATCAAGGGATATGAGGGACAAAATGATATGAGGAGGTTTAGGTTTCATATATTTCTTTTGGTTAAACTTGAGGGAGAGTTATGGGATAGCTGACGGTTTGAGTATTGTTAGGGTGCTGCGATGTGGAAGCCGACGGCAGTGGAAGCCGAGCGGTTGCCCCATACTGTGTGGCTTGAGAACCTGGGGGGCTTGGCGCAAACAAAAATATGGCGGGGGGGGGGTTGCAGGTGCCCCCTCCCTCGATTGTTAACTTGGAATGTTCAAAGTCTGAATGGTCCTGTTGAGAGGTCACGCATGTTTGTTCATCTGAAGAGTGGGGGCGGACATGGTGTTTCTCCAGGCGACTCATTTGAAGGTGGCAGACCAGATAAGACTGATAGGGGGATGGGTTGGTCAGGTTTACCACTCTGGACTGGAATTGAAGATGAGCGGGGTGGCCGTAGTAATAAGTAGAAGGGTGTCTTTCTTAATGAAGAGGTTCATTACTGATCCGAGTGATAGATATGTGTCGGTGAGTGGGCGGTTGGAGGCCTCTCCAGTGTTACATGCGCCTTAAGGGAGTTGAAGAGCACTGGAACCACCCTGGTTGGACATTGGCACGCAAGTTGGGAGACCTCTGAATCCAGCACAGGAATTGAAGTTGCCATCTTTGGGTGCAATATGAGCTTATTGTGAACTCCAGACTCTCAGCCCTGGATATGCCGGCCATGGACCAGGGAATCACTAGCAAACAACCTTGAAGCAAACGTCGCAGCATTATTTGATCAAGGATGTTATAATGAAGTAAGGTTGATCAAATGTATTTTTAAATTTCTGTTTTAACAATCATAATAAATAACAATATGGAAAATAACTTGCAGTGCAGCAATAATTTAATAAACCTTTATTTGGAAGAGAAAGGAAATGGAAAAGAGAAGCAGGAGGAAGAAGAAGAAAAAAGGACAGAAGATCAAGTGTTTTAATATTGTTTATGAAAATACTGATCTTGCAAATAAGATTTCATACCAATGTCTAAATATTTTTATGATCCATGACTATTTGTAAATGATTCTGAGCATGAGATCATAAATATTGCATGACCTGGTTAATCATGGTGTTTCATAAATGAACCCACAACCCACTCGATGCTGGCTGCAACTTTGCTAGTAACAGCCAAAATGAACCCACTTGTGACTGGTTATAACTTTGCCAGTAACAGCCATTTATAAAAAGTAACTCGCAGGCCTCATGGGAGGTTTACATTTCCATCAAAATCTTACTGTCCAGTTATTGTAATTGGAGGTTTGTCCATGGTTAGAAAATTGCACTGGCAGGGGTAAGTTGATTTCAATCTGCTTGATTTACAAAGGGGGCAAATACTGTGTAACTCATGATTCCTGAAAAGAATATCTAATCCTTGGAATTTATGACTAAATATTAAAATGGATGAGGTCTTTGCTAATAAATACAATCCTTTTTATAAAAAAACAGTAGCCTAATAGTGTTTTATCAAGTAAATTTGTCTCAATGGGAGTAGTATTAAAAAAAACACCTAATGAATCAAAAGATTTTTTTGGGATGTGAGGAGCTTCATTTTAGCTTTAATAAAAGCACGTTAAAACAGTTTAAAACCACTGGGAGTGTGGAGATAATTCAGTCCAGCTCCTAATGTGTCTTACCCTGAGGTTGCTTTATCTTTTCAAGTGTATATTAAATGTTGCACCGATTAATTTGCTTTCCTTGTATTTGAAACAAAATGTGCAACTATCAACAGTTCTTAATTGGCTATATATCTGAGGATGCTGCTTGGAATTACTGCATTTTCAGAAATACATACACTATCTTTTTGAAGATATATTGTATTTAACAGTTACACCTTGTATGATTTGATTTACAGTGAGTGAGAAACATTGTTTGTAAAATGTATGAAAAACTGTTTGAGACAAGTTGGCTTGTCATGGATTATGGTTGTAATTTCCGTGAAATTTATGATAAACTTCGGTGAAGTTTTATATTAATGCAATCTGAATTTTGCAATTCATCTATGGAATTTTATGGTACAGCCCTCTCCAGTATTTTATATTTAGTTTACTTGTCTATGTAGGTAGCTTTGGAATGCAACAGTTACTCGATGGTAGGATTAGTCTTGTGCCCCTTCATTCAAATAGCTGACTTTTTTGTGCACAGCTAGATGTTGCTCATTTTCAGCTTGAGGAGGAACTAAATTCTCGCCTGACTGCTTTAAAACCTGAGAATGCGTGTGTTGTATTTAGGCTACGGAGAGGTTGAGCTTGTGTTGTATTTGGGTGTAAGGGATGAATTGATGGAGGAATTGGAGCCAATACTGGAGGAGGAGGTATGGAGTGAGGTGATCTGGAGGTGAAACACTGCATCGTTGTGTGTGAGACTGAACCTGATCCAGCTAAAGGTAGTGTTTCGAGCACCCCTCACAAAGGCTAGGATGAGTCAGTTTTTTGAGAGGATGGAACATGTGTGAGCACTGTTTGAGAGGGCCCACATACCACACACACATTCTGGTCCTCTTCCAAGCTCGTAGTTTTTGGAGGTCCTTTTTTAGCACCATGTCGGTAATCCTCTATTTGGAGGTTTGGGTGTGCTGGAGCGGGATGTCTTTGCCTTCGCCTCATTTGTGTTGTGGAGGCAGATCCTGTTGGCTGGAGGCCAGCAGTGCCGCCGAGTGGCTGGGGAATTTAATGGAGTTTTTGCACGATGAGAAGGTCAAATACACCATGAGGGGTTCGATTGATGGGTTCTACCAAAGATGACAGACATTGAAATTGTATTTCAGAGATTTGGTCGCTGTTAGAGAGGGGTAAGGGGGGAGGCAAAGAGAGGAAGTAAGGGGAATATTTATATAGGGGTGTGTAAGTGGAGGGGGAGGTTTCTTGTTTCTTGGATTCAAAGGTCATTTTTGGGGTGTTCGGGTTATTGTTTGTATTTTTTGTAATTTTATATAAAATGTTAAAACTTTAATAAAATTTTTAAAAAACTATTGTGTTGAATTTCTTCATAGTGAGAATATGTCCCTTTCTGAAAAATAATTAAAATGCACTGAATTTGACATTTTTGCTCGGCTGAAAATGGGAATGAATTTAGTTATACTAACATTATACACATGATAATTATATAATTTAAAGTACAAGACAATTGTACTTTCTAAGATCATTGAATTTGATAAAATCCAGTTTTAATTGGAGAGAGTGACTTGATTCACAAACATTGCATTTATACTTGAGGGCTGAGTAAAGTTCTACTTATATCAATTTGAAGCAACTGCTGAAGTATGGATAAATTGGAAAAATAATGCAATCATCTCCAATGCTTATTCACCGATCAATGTGTTGCAATTAATATCACAATGAAATTGATTTGTTGCGTTATTTATCAAGATTTGACAGACTATTACATGGCACCATCCAATCAGTCTGTTATACTTTTCCAATACCAGTACAAGGCACACAGTAAAATAGCTGGTGGAGTGGTTATATTGTTTTAATGTTCAGATTTTGGTAAATTACAAAGCAAATGTTAAGAGTAAAAGCCCTACTTACCAAATACTGACTAGTCTTTGTCGAGCGTAGCAATAGTATTGGGAAAGAAAATCATTTGTGCAATAGTACTTCAGTGTATCATTATCCTGCTGCTTTTCATTCCAAGTAACAAAGACTGAAAGAGCAAAAGTAGTTGTCATCAAATAATTTCCTTTTTTAATACCTATTTTTCTAAAATTGGAAGCTACACCTTGTATTGCTACAGGCCAAACACTGTAATTGTTTTGCAGTCCAGGAGTCGGTCAGCTCTGAGTTCATAGGTACTAGTCCTTGAATGGTCATGTTGTTAATGGGATGGATTGGTTTGTCAGAGTCTGACCAACAAAAGTCTAATTCAAGTCAACTGCCCATCATGTCAGTTATTGTTCAGCCGCAAGTGTGTGTATAATGTTTTGTAAAAATTGTGAAGGATTTATCAACAGAAGTAAACATAAGATACTAAACATTGTGAAAACAATGTTATTACTCCTTTAATCCGCAAGTACTTAAGCGTAGCTAAAAATAATGAAAACTATGCACCTGCTTTTTAGCTCTGTTTTGGCACTGAACCTGTATCTTGCCCAGTTACAGGATTGGATTGGATTTGTTTATTGTCACGTGTACCGGGGTACAGTGAAAAGTATTGTCCTGCTTACAGTTCAGATAGATCATTCCATACCTGAAGAGAAAATACATCGGGCAAACATAAAATACACAATATAAATACATAGACACTGGCATCGGGTGAAGCATACAGGAGTGTAGTACTACCCGGTAGAGAAGATGTGTGAAGAGATCAGATCAGTCCATAAAAGGGTCATTTATGAGTCTGGTTTACAGCTCGGAAGAAGTTGTTTTTGAATCTGTTAGTTCTCAGACTTTTGTATCTCCTGCCCAATGGAAGAAATTGGAAGAGTGAATAAGTTGGGTCTTTGATTATGTTGCCTGCTTTTCCAAGGCAGCGAGAGGTGAAGACGGAGTCAATGGATGGGAGGCAGGTTTGATTGATGGACTGGACGGTGTTCATGACTGAGAGTACTAGACTTTATGAGAGTATACTTGCTCAGAATATGAAAACAGATAGTAAACATTTCTACAAATATATAAAACAAAAAAGAGTGGCTAAGGTAAATATTGGTCCTTTAGAGGATGAGAAGGGAGTTTTAATAATGGGAGATGAGGAAATGGCTGAGGAACTGAACAGGTTTTTTTGGGTCGGTCTTCACAGTGGAAGACACAAAAAACATGCCAGTGACTGATAGAAATGAGGTTATGACAGGTGATGACCTTGAGAGGATTGTTATCACTAAGGAGGTAGTGATGGGCAAGCTAATGGGGCTAAAGGTAGACAAGTCTCCTGGCCCTGATGGAATCCATCCCAGAGTGCTAAAAAAGATGGCTCAGGAAATTGCAAATGCACTAGTGATAATTTAGCAAAATTCACTCTGACTCTGGGGTGGTCCCGGCGGATGGAAATTGGCAAACGTGACACCACTGTTTAAAAAACGAGGTAGGCAGAAAGCGGGTAATTATAGGCCAGTGAGTTTACCTTTGATAGTAGGGAAGATGCTGGAATCTATCATTAAGGAAGAAATAGCGAGGCATCTAGATGGAAATTGTCCCATTGGGCAGATGCAGCATGGGTTCATAAAGGGCAGGTTGTGCCTAACTAATTTAGTGGAATTATTTGAGGACATTACCAGTGCGGTAGATAACGGGGAGCCAATGGATGTGGTATATCTGGATTTTACGAAAGCCTTTGACAAGGTTCCACACAAAAGATTGCTGCATAAGATAAAGCTGCATGGCATTAAGGGTAAAGTAGTAGCATGGATAGAGGATTGGTTAATTAATAGAAATCAAAGAATGGGGATTAATGGGAGTTTCTCTGGTTGGCAATCAGTAGCTAGTGGTGTCCCTCAGGGGTCAGTGTTGCGTCCACAATTGTTCACAATTTACATAGATTATTTGGAGTTGGGGACTAAGTGCAATGTGTCCAAGTTTGCAGACGACACTAGGATGAGTGGTAAAGCAAAAAGTGCAGAGGATACCGGAAGTCTGCAGAGGGATTTGGATAGGTTAAGTGAATGGGCTAGGTTCTGGCAGATAGAATACAAGGTTGACAAATGTGAGGTTATCCATTTTGGTAGGAATAACCGCAAAAGGGATTATTATTTAAATGATAAAATATTATAACATGCTGCTGTGCAGACAGATCTGGGTGTGCTAGTGCATGAGTCACAAAAAGTTTGTTTATAGGTGCAACAGGTGATTAAGAAGGCAAATGGAATTTTGTCCTTCATTGCTAGAGTGGATGGAGTTTAAGACTAAGGAGGTTATGCTGCAATTGTATGAGGTGTTAGTGAGGCCAGACCTGGAGTATTGTGTTCAGTTTTGGTCTCCTTACCTGAGAAAGGACGTACTGGTGATGGAGGGTGTGCAGAGGAGATTCACTAGGTTAATCCCAGAACTGAAGGTGTTGGATTACGAAGAGAGGTTGAGTAGACTGTAATTGTACTCGTTGGAATTTAGAAAGATGAGGGGGGGATCTTATAGAAACATATAAATTTATGAAGGGAATAGATAGGATAGATGCGGGCAGGTTGTTTCCACTGGCGGGTGAAAGCAGAACTAAGGGGCATAGCCTCAAAATAAGGGGAAGTAGATTTAGGACTGAGTTTAGGAGGAACTTCTTCACCCAAAGGGTTGTGAATCTATGGAATTCCTTGCCCAGTGAAGCAGTTGAGGCTCGTTCATTAAATGTTTTAAGATAGAGATAGATAGTTTTTTGAAGAATAAAGGGATTAAGGGTTATGATGTTCGGGCCGGAAAGTGGAGCTGAGTCCACAAAGGATCAGCCATGATCTCATTGAATGGCTGAGCAAGCTCAAGGGGCCAGATGGCCTACTCCTGCTCCTAGTTCTTATGTTCTTATGTTCTCTGTAGTCTCTTGCAATCTTGGGTCGAGCAATTGCCATACCAGGCTGTGATACAGCCAAGTAGGATGCTTTCTATGGTGCATCTGTAAAAATTGGTAAGAGTCAATGTGGACATGTCAGAATTTCCTTCAGAGGATGTGTTTTATTGGAAAGTTTTGGAATGAGCTTGCTCAAGTTTGAACATGAATTTTGCAATAAGTCAGGAATTCCATATCTGTGTAACTGTTAAAGTTCAGCAGTTTTATTTTAAATTTAAAGACTCTGTCTTTGTGAACATAAATTCAGTAATACAAGTCAGGTGCTTGCATCCTGTTACATGCTGACCTGTAGGTATGCGATGAGCTAAAATAGAGTGCAGTCGTCTGTCTGGACGTTAAGAAGTGCAAGTTGAAATGAGCTGTGTTAATGGGTGCAAACATAATTGAGTGGGCAGGCAGTTAAGAGGATCAGGCCAGGAAAAAATGAAACTTAATGCTGATTGACAGTGAATTTGGGGCAGAACAAGCAATATGAACGAGATCAGGGATTGAAGAAATATCCTGAAGTTAGGGCACATGAGATGTCCAGAAGACAATTCTAAACAGCAGCTATAGGCAGGAGGAAGAACCAAGTTGTTGGTAGAAATTTCATGGGGAGGGGGCTTTAAACAGCAGTGGAATGCCAAGTTTTCTTTTTCTAATATTGAGCTAAGAATGAGGGATCAGACGAGATTTTGTTTAAAAGGGGGCATGAGAGACAATGGAGAACACATGTGGAAAACAAGTCAAGGGATTGCTTTGTAGGAGTAACATTTACTTTTTTTGAATTATGTCTTTCAACTTGTGTAGTTTTCTGCTTGATTAGAGGGTGATGTTGATTCAGGGTCATGAGTTGCTGTCACAGGTCTTTATGTGACTGAACAGGCCTGTCGACCTTTGGGCACATGTAGCAAGACATCCTATTCAGAGTGCAGACTTGCTTAGCTTTCTTATCTTCTCTGCCATCACTCTAACTCATCATTAAGACATGGCTCAAAGCATGATGTAGCTTGATGGGGAAGCTGTTGCCATTTTAAACGATTGAACAAGCTCTTCCCCCGTCTTTATGGTCAATGCTGCCAAGCTTCAATGTGTATTTCAAGCATTTTCTTTGCCCTCTTCTGGCACATTAGCTAATTGAGAGTTCAGAAAATGAGACCTTTGCTAATGCAACAGTTTTCAACCATCTGAACCCAGTGGTCCAGTCTATTAAAGTTGGTTTTGCAGGAGTCTGGCTGAATGCTTGAGCTGGCCTCAAGAAGGCACTAGCACTTTTTCAGTCCTCCGCTTGAATCCGGAGGATGTAATGGAAGCATTGCTGATGGAATTTCTCTAGTTCTCTTAGATGTCACTGATATATAGTCCAGGTTTCACTGCAGTTCAGTGTGTGCTGAAAACAACTGCTCTATATATTATATATCAAGACTTTTGTTAATTTATGGAGATCTTTGTTCTCAACTGTTTATTGCTGTTGTTTCAACTTTTAACTTCAATCTCAATTGGCAGTAAGGTAGTGGTGCTTTCCTTTCCCTGATATGAATTTGTCAATGGTCAAGAATGAAGTGATGGGTTGAACAGCTTATTTCTGATTGAGCTCAATTATTCCAAACCATTTTTAGTTATTTTGTTATTTGGGTCACTAATAGGTTCAACTTTGTTCTTAATTTTTTTGGATATGATTTGATATTGGGCATGGGGAATACAACATTTTTGTTAGCGAATTGTGTTGGTGGAAATAGACAAGATACAGGGAATGCTGGAAATCTGGAATGCTCAAGTAGTGGATTTGGCAACAGTGAATCAGGCAAGTTGGACGTGCAATGTAATGCGGCAAAGTGTAAAACATTACATTTTGGAAGGAAAAATGAGAATGAAGGCAATCACTGGAAAGACTGAATGAAAGGAGACAAATTTTAATTACATTACTTGAATCCTGAAATCATTTAGCATGAGAGGGGTAAAGTTGATTAGACTCTGGCTGCCCTTTGTAATTGTGGATGCTGCATCGTTGAGGTATTCAAGGCTGAAATAAATTTTGGGTCTTGCAGGGAATTGAGGGATATTGGGAGCAAGCATAAAAATCAGCCATGGTTTGTCGAATGGTATCCCATAATGTGCTTTTTGTAGGGAGTATGAGCACCCCAGAGAGGGGTGAGGAAATCATTAGCATTTTCACCTGCATAAATAGCTGGCCAGCGTGGTACCAGCTGCAGGAGTAAAGCATTGGTGAAGTACTACTGCTGTATATATAAAATTGTAAATAAAGTTATTTTCTTTTTACTCTACAAACTCGTGCTGGATTCTTTGTGGCCCTCACAAAAATATCCAATTCCATTGTGAAAGTTATAGAATCTGCTTCTACCACCTTTTAAGATGGTGCATTTTGGATCATAAACACCTGCTATGGTTTTTGACTTAAAGTCTTCTCATCTGGTTCTTCTGCCAATTCTGCCATGTCTTCTCCCATGAAACCCCAGGGTTGTGTGGGCAGGAAAAAAAAACAGGATCCGTAAAACCATTTTACAAAGAAGGAAGAATGTGGGGGGCTTTGCCCTGCGTCTGCCCTCCTATTCTACCACTGGGCGGAAAACGCAGAAATGGCATGGGCTGGGTGAGAGAGTAGGAAGTGGAATGGGTGCAAAGAGAACATCCCTCTGAACACTGGTCAAGGCCCCACTCCCTTTTCCTCAAGTCAAATACTCAAGAAACTTGGTGGTGGTGTCCACGCTAAGGAATCAGCTCACACATCAGTTCTATGGCCCCCATCTACAAAAACCACAAATTCATCCTGGCAATAATACACACTTCCTTCAAATTGTGGAGTCAGGACAAAGGGGTACTGACAGTAAGGGACCTGTACTTAAACAGTAGAGTAGCGAACCTGGGAGAAGTAACAGAAAAGATCCAGCTCCTGAAAAAGAACAAGCTCCGATACCTGCAACGAAGGAACTTCCTCCACAAGGAGACCTCTTGTTCTACCACCTACATGGACATACTCTGGAGAGACACCTGGCAGTGGGTGAATTAGGGGACGGTAACTGTGTCGACATGTACGGATGAATGTTAGAGGAGGTAAGTGCCCCACTGGACGAGACACTGGGAAGGTTGCAGGAAAAGCTGCGATTGGAGATACGGGAAGGACTCTGGATCGGAGCACTGCATAGGACGACCTGCACCTCCTCATGCGCAAAGCAGAGCTTAACGCAGCTAAAAGTAGTGCATAGAGTGCACTTGACCAGAATACAAGTGAGCAGGTTCTTTTGGAGGTGGAGGACGAATGTGAACTGTGCCAGGGAGGCCCGGCCGACCACATTAACATGTTCTGGTCCTGCCCCAAGCTTGTTGGGTACTGGCTGCTTTTTATGAAGCCATGTCCAGGAATATGGAAGTGAGAGTGGAGCCATGACTGCTAGTGACAGTCTTCCAGGTACTGGGATAGCTAGAACTCTTTTTACAGGGAGAGGAGCAGGCACCCTAGTCTTGGCCTCCCTGACTGCCCACCAGAGACTCCTGCTCGACTGGCTGTCCGACCTGGCGTAATTCCTTAAATTGGAGAAAATAAAATTTGCCATCAGAGAAATGGAAGAAGGCCTGCATAATACATGGCAGCAAATCAGCAGCCACTTTGAGGAGTTGTTTGTGACTAGGAACTAACTAAGGTGGGGGTTGGGGGGGGGGCAGTGGTTGGGATGGTGACCAGCAATTAATGAAGGGGTTGGGAACAAAAAGGGGGAGACTGAGCTGGGCAGGGGAAAAGAAGGTGGGGGGAGGGCAGAGAGGAGGCAACACCCAGATTACAAGGAGAAAGAGTGCAGAGAGATTAAAAGATGCTGAGGGGCAAGGGGGGGGGGGGGTAACCCATTGATGCTTCCATGGCAACTAATAGGTTGTGCTTTTGTTGCTTTGATCATACCCCTAGTATGTTTTAATACAATGGAGTATAATGTATATAGTTTATGGTACAGTAATTGTAATCGATCATTTAGATTTTGCTGTTAATTTGCCTGGTGTTCGTGTATATGGTTCCGATGTTTTCTTATCTTTTCCTTTTTATTACATGTAGTTAGAAAATTGTTTTATTCGGCACTCGATACTCCTGGGAGATACTACTCCAGAATGCTGACAGCCTCATGGACTTTTGACATGTTTTTAATGTGCTGTCACAGGTCAGGCACAGCAGCATAGTCTTTTTATTTGGAGGAAGCTGCAAGTTAAAAACTGACTGTCTCTACCTCAAAAGGAATTTTTCACCCACCACTTCTCTTTCAAAATCTGAAACTTCTCCTCCCATTTGCCAGAACTCCCTTGCATATAACACACCTGGCATATAACACGCATGGGCTTTGCATCCATATTTGCATTGACAAAATAATGCCCCAAGAAATCGTCTTTACACTATTTAGTTCCTGAGTTACGTTTCTTATTTGTATGCTGTTAAGCAGAGGCCCTGGGGCTCTGTATAGAGCGAACACCAGCATTGCTCTGTCCTGCCCTAAACACTCCTGAGCAACTCTCTCCAGCAGATTCAGATGTGAAATCCTGGCTAGTAGTTACTCTGCCTATTTGTCCTTCCAGCCATCTCTTTCTTGTAACAAAACGATTAATCTTACAGTCCTGTCGTTTTACTTGCTACCAGCTAGAAAATGGAAGCAACTCTCTTCGTGATTTTGCATCAAAAGCACGTACATACGTGCTTGACGTCTACGTGCAGGGCACATGACCTGCTTACTGCTGCTGTTTTTGGCCGGAAGAATGCACGCAGTCTCATTTTGTTCTCATTTATAAGGTGGTAGTGGCCACCATTCTCAGTAAAAATGCCGGTAGCGGCCATTGGGTGCTTCTCCCGCGATCGCCATGACCAATCACGCTGGGACCATCCCGACACCTCCGCGCGACCACCTTGCGTCGCAACCTGTACTTTGAAAAACCCTGCACATCTTTTGTTCCTTTGTTTCTTTTCTGTTCCCCTCCCTCACCATTCTCTTTGACCTTGAAAGAGGAGCTCTCCTACCTTTTAACGTATTGCAAATCTCCTATTGTCTGTCTCACATCCCTTGCTCAAAACCTGTTACATTTTTAACTTTTCCCAGTTCTGATGGAAGACCGCGGGTCTGAAGTGTTAACTCTGTTTCTCTCTACTACAATAACCTGCTGAGTATTTCCAGCATTTTATGTTTTTAGAATTCCAGCTTTTCAGTTGAGGACCAGTTGCTTGTATACTGTTGTTGTACCACGAGCAGGTTTTCCTAATCCCCTCCTTGTACTGCCTGAAATTTGGATGCTGTTTTCCAGTCTTTCTATCGGTTGGAAACCTGGAAATGATTTCCAGCCAATAAATACTCAAGTCGCTTGCGTCTTCCGAATAAATAGTGAAAGCAGAGGGCAGAAGAAAGGCTTATAGGAAGAGTTGAAGTGAGGAAAATTAACATAGATTTTTACTCTGCAACTTTGCTTTTTAGAAACCAATATCGGGAACAAGGTATGTGGGTGGGTGGGAAGGAAAACAAATGGAGCACAGGTAAACTGAATTGATTATTTTTATAATAAATCTGTGTTTGCATGAGTTACTTCGTGAAAGTAGCTTATTTCTGATTGTCATGTTGGTAAAAGGTATCTGATAACGTGTAGTGTTTTTGAACAAAATAAATCTCAACATTCAGATATCATTTTCCCCTTTATTGTAAGTATCTAGGAGATGTTAAATGTGAATATTTATTCTCAGCAGTTTTAAAAAAAAATTTAAAGCACCCAATTCTTTTCTTCCCAATTAAGAGCAATTTAGTGTGGCCAGTCCACCTATCCTGCACATCTTTGGGTTGTGGGAGTGAGACCCACGCAAGCACAGGGAGAATGTGCAAACTCTACAAGGACAGTGACCCGGGGCCGGGATCGAACCCTGGTCCTCAGCGCCGTGGGGCAGCAGTCCTAACTACTGTGCCACCATGCGTCCCCGATTTTCTCAGCAATTGATGTTTGTCTGTTATCTCTTCCAAGGTGATTGATCTTAATGTCAAAATTTTTTAAATAAATGCTTCTTTCCCCTCATTCCAGTTTACTAAAATAAAAAGGGTTAATTGGCATTTTTATTTGAACATTTTAATGAAAAGTATGTAGATGTCTAAAATTGAATGTTTTAAGTTAGACCCTTGTTCGGGTCACTGAAGTGTTAAACAGCCCATGACTTTAGTCAGCTACATGTACTTTTCTTGGAGCCAAATCTCTCTAAACCTATACTTTTTATTTAGCATCTTTTGATCTCTATTGTAGTTTAAGATGAAATAGTTTCCAGCCTTACTTGTTTTAAAACATCCTGATGCTGGAACAGAAGCAATGGTACCCCTCAAGCCTATTTAGTTCTTGTTACATTAGCTTTTAATTATGAAAAACAACTAGTTAGAGGCAGTATTTTCTCTCCATTAATGTAAGTGTGTAATGAAGATTTATTTTGGAAGTGACCTTCACTGTATTAGCAGAAACAGTAATCAGCAGAATTAATAGAATAATCAAATTATACACAGAACCATTAATCATCATGAATAGTGCTGTCAGAGTTCAGCTATTAACGGGTCTTATTGTTTAGCAGCTGCATTAAAAATTGCTTCCACTGATTTGTGTCTTGATAGGAACTGAAATGGTATTTAAAGACTATATGGAGCAGTATGATGCGAGGTCTGAAGTTTCTGCAGTTGTTAATTTAGTCATAATGTGATTTGATACTGCAAGGTTAAAGGTGAGAGCAAATACAGGTTTAGCATCCTCTTTCAGCAAATGAACACATCATTGATACTGGTAGCAACTAGTTTGATGTTTCAAATGGCGTTACCACTTTTGAGGGTTAATAGCATAAAAAGGTCCCTCCAGTCTATAGACTACAATTATCTGAATGGTTTTTCTGTATATGATTAAGATTGGGATGACAGTTGTCTTTGATTTACTAATGCAAAGGGTAATGGATATGGCCTTTACTTCTTCATTAATGACAGTGCATGTGGTTCAGTTTAAACCATTTTGGGGGGAAAAACAAAAGCCTGTGAACCATTCTGTGCTCATTAACCTTGCAGGAGAAAACATGCTTGCTCATAAAAATGACCTATTAATTAGTTTGATTTCTGAATCCAAGAAGCTGTAATTTTGTGTTTCTCATCATCCTTGCATGCAGCTACATTTACAAGATGGCACAGCATTATTTTTATTGGTCAGGCACATCCAGGTTCCTATTTCCACCACACAAGCAAAACACTGCTTGAAATCTGAAATAAAAAAAAGAAAATGCTTAAAATCATCAGGGCTGCCAGCATCGGTAGAGAGTGAAATGGAGTTACTATTTCAGATTGATGATCTTCCATCAGAGAATTGGGAAGACATTGAATAAAAAGAAAATAAAGGACCGTGAGGAAAGACCGTGAGGCAGGCATGATGGGCTGAACAGACTCTTTCTCTGCTGATGATTCAATGATGGAGGGCAGGTCATTGATGAAGCAGCTGAAGATGGTTCAGTCAAGGACACTGCCCTGTAGTGGCGCCTTGAGAGGATTGGTCTGTCTCCACCACAACCATCTTCCCTTATGTTAGGTATGACTCTTTTCCCAATTTCTATTAACTTAAATTTCATTTGGCTGTTTTAACACCATAATCTTATCAAAGTAGCGTTGCCTCATCTCTGGAATTCAGCTCCTTTTTTCATGTTCGAACCAAGTGTGCAATTACGTCTGGGACTGAAATGATCCTGGCAGAACCCAAACTGTACATCACTAAGTAGGTTATTGGTCAATATATACAGCTTGATAGAATTGTCAATGGCACCTTCCAAAACTTGGCTGATGTCAGGATGGTAACTGACCATATTGGGCTTGTCCTGCTTTTCTGGTGAACTGGACATATCTGGGCAACTTTTACTGTTTAGTAAGTAGTTGTTCGTGTTGCGGCAGCACTGGTACAGTTTTGCTAGAGGCACAGGTGTTTCTGGACTGCAGTACTTTTGCGCTACCGACAGAATAGCATAGCAGCCTTACGCTTTGCTATATCCAGTGCATTCAGCCATTTCTTGATCTTGCTTTGTGTGAATTGAATTGGCTGAAGACTAGCTTCTCTAATGCGTGGAACTCAGGAAGAGGCTGAGATGGACCATCAACTCGGCACTTCTGACTGAAGGTGGTTGCAAATGCTTCAGCTTTTACTTGCACTTGTATTGGACTCTGCCATCATTGAGGATGTGTATGTTCATTCAGCTAATTCCTTCTGTTAGTCGTTTTAATTGCCAACCACCATTCACGACTGCAGAGCTTTGATCTAATTAATTGATTGTGAGATCCTTTAGCTCTGTCTGTTACATGTTTTTAAAAATTTGTTCATGGGACATGGCCGCCGCAGGCTGTGACAGCATTTATTGCCCATCCCTAATTACCCTTGAGGGGGAAGTTAAGAGTCAACCACATTGTTGTGGGCCTGGAGTCACTTGTAGGCCGGACCAGGTAAAGATGGCAGATTTCCTTCCCTAAAGGACATTAGTGAGCCAGATGGTTTCATGGTCATCATTAGACTTTTAATTCCACATTTTTACTGAATTCATGTAATGAATTTCCTGTTGAACTAGGTTTGGCCCCCTGGTTTGATTGCAATTATAGAGTAAGGAATAGGCAATGCATTGTGGCTCATTCAGTTGGGTCTTGAACAAGCAGTAACAAAATAGCACAGGCAGTGGAGAGATTAATACAAATGGTGGTGAAGTGGAACATGGATGATAATGTACATGTGGGACCTGACTGTCTTTGGATGTTCTTGATGGGTAAAAAGAGGGATCCAAGAATAAATCCTGACTTAATGGTCTGTGGAATGAAGAAAAGCCATCAAACTAGGCTCATGCGCAATGATTGGGTGGGTAAGCCTGGCAAACGACCAAGAGCAGCCCAACTCAGCTGGGCAGTGAAGGAAAGGCACTGGAGATTGATGGTGAGGTCAAATGTGCCATAGGCTGCAGAGAGTTCAAGAAGGATGAGAAGTAATGATGCACCGCAGTAATTGTCACAGGAAGTCATTTGTAACCTTGAATAGGGCCATTTCATTGATCAATGTTAAAACATGGAGTTGTGGAAAAAGAGGGGACCAATTTAGGAGGCAAGAGCCTGTGCAAGGGCTTTGGAGATAGAATATCGTTTGCAAAGTCAGAGATGTTAAGGTTTTTATATTTGAGAAAAGGGGCTATGATAGCACATTTAAAAGAGTGAGGAAGTTCCTGATGAGTGGGAATTGTTAACAGTATCATCGGGCATGCAAGGCATGAAGGCAACATATATGGTCAGCACTTTATTGGAGATAGTAAATAGCATTTACGTTAGGAAAACAAAGGTAATTTAAGGGAATAATATTTGTATTGGTAAACATTAGAAATAACTTATAGTTTTAAGTGTGTTTAATTTAATGTTTCTATGCCTGGAAGGGTAAAACCTATAGTTGTCATGCTGGACAAATATGTTTGTATGTGTGGGGTTTGGTTAAGTACCAACTGTGTTTCTATTGTGTTTAGAGAGGACTCCAGTATGAAGAATAAATAAAGGGCATAAGCATTTGAGGGTTGCTTAGCAACTGGAGGCCATTATAAGGATCAAAAGTTTTTTAGTTTTAGCTGAATTTGTGGGCAGCTGGAGATAGGATCTCGAGGGAGGAAATGTCTTTCGAATGTCTCTCAGCTCTGCAAGGAGGATCTTGAGGGAGGAAATGTCTCTCGAGGAATGACTCTGCAAGAAGAAAGACTGGACAGGACGGGAGGTATAAAGAGGCAGGTTCCTAACGTATGTTACAGTCCAGATGACCAGAAAATAGGGACAGAAACAGTTTTTAAGACAACTGGAGTTAAGAGAACAAGAGACCAAGGTATTGCTCAGAAGAATTTGAGGAAGGGTGAACAAAAGTTAGAGACAATCGCAGGAACTGGATTTAAAGTGGGACGTCATTTAAAGTTTGAAGTTATTTCAATACACTCTGGGAATCGAAAAGCATTGTGAGCAGTCTGTGCACCAGGCAAGACAAAGACATCCTAAAGGGGTTGGTGTGAAATCCTGGACTGGATTCACTGTTAAAAGGGAGCAGAGGCTTTGTTTAAAAGTGTCATTTGTAAAACCTGGTTTAGATTTTGGAATGCAAACCACTCCAGGTAACCATAATTATTGGAGATGATGTTAAAGTGTGTTTCTGGGAGTTGAGTTTGGAAACTCTCTCATGCCAACCATAGAACCATGTAATTCCTACAGTGCAGAAGAAGGCCCTTCGGCCCACTGAGTCTCACTGACTTGGAGTGTTAATGAGACCATTGTTGCTTAAGATGTACTTTGTAATCATGTTAATTTTTAAGATAAGGAGAGGCTGTTGTATAATAATCCAACTTTCCAAGTTTTATAAATGTTTTTTCCTGGTTATTAAAACTAATTACTGGTCCTGTGATTCTGTTCCTTCACGTTTTGTTTAAAAAAAAAGTAAAAATTACTGTCTTTTGAGGTTGGGGTTCACTCTGGGATCTGCCGGTTCAGTTATACCACCATCTGGAATTGTAACACTTGCATAGATCTGCCGGTCATTGCTTTTTGACTTCAGTTGAATCTGGGACAAGGTGCTCAACAGGTAAAGGAATTAATAAAAAAAAAAATTGTTTTTCTTTAGCTAATGTACAACTGACACACATCATAAACACATCTAACTAAATTGTGCCTATTCACAGTTACATTTGTTTCCCCAAGTAGGCATGTTGTCAAACTGTGAATACGATACAGACAGCACCCCAACATGAGACTCTGGTTAATGTGTTATGCATCTTTGCATTTTTATCTATGAAGTTTTAAAATCAATTTTCCTGTTCTTGTGTATTCTTCATGTATCTGCTATCTTCCATCTTGAGACGTTTAACTGGGTTTTATCGGAAAGTGCCGAGATGAACAGTACCTTAATTGTTTTTGCGATTGGAACCATTAATATGACCATAAGATTACAATTGAGGATTATTTCATAATATTAGCCCTATACCGTTGCTATCTTAAACAGCTCTTTCTGTCTTTATTAATTTAAATAACTCGAATTATATTATGGATTTTAGGTTTTCCGTTCTCTTGCATTTCAACAGCCATAACCGGGCATTGTACACCAGGTGTGGTCTGACCAGAGCGCAATATTAATTGATGCCAAATCACCTGATTTATATTACGCAGTTAAACATTTTGTTGACTTTGGTTGCTGTTGTCAGTGGTTGGACAGTGGCTGGAATCTTCCATTCTGATACCATACATTCGGTGGTGGAAGTAAGAAGTGATTTCCGCTGGGTGGTGTGGGACGTCTGACCACATGCGATCTTGCATTGTTGAACTTACAACACATCCACCCGCAATGTGCTCACCGATTCTCACGGCAGGGCAGGTGGGAACCCCCACTGTTGCATCCATGGAGTCAAAGGTCCGGGTGCCACATTTAAAGGACGCCTGGCCAGCTTGCGCAATTTCTTCCACCTTTGCCTGACCGCTGCTCCACCCTTCCCCATGAACACTTCCTCTCTTCACCTTCCATGCAACCTGCACTGCCACCACCCAATCTTAAGCATAGGCTAGCATTTAAAGGCACTCCTCAAAAGAGGACAATACGTGACAACTCAACGTGAATGATGGAAGAAGTCAACCTCACTAGGTGCATGCAACTTGTATGCAGTCATGAATGTGAACGTTCTAATTTCTTGCTGGTGGGAAATTTAACTTTGAGGGGAGCTTAATTTCAGTGAGGTGGCCTTTTAATGGGCGTGCATAATGTGACAATGCATGTCAAAGGGCATCCCGACATTATTCTCTGGGAAGCTTAGCCAGCCTTCAAAGTCTCAAGAACATAATTGCTAAAATTCATCCAGCCATCGGGAAATAAATTTTTTCCCCCACACCCAATTACGTTTCCCTACAACAAAGTTTCCTGCTGTTGGTGGGCCTGGAAGATTCTGCCCAAGTGTCAAGTCTACAACTCCCAGACTTTTTGGCTTAATCACTGAAAGTACATGCCATTCGTTTTCTCCTCATTTGCCACTGCAAGCAAATAGGCAGATGTGCCATAAATTCAAATATCCAAAAGCTGTTGTTTAAATTTCTGTTCAACGTTATCTTTGCAAAAACAGCATCTCACTTTCAGCCTCACGATGGAAATACTTTGAATAACATGAAATTGCTGTATTTGTGCTGTAGATATGAACTACACACGCCATAGAAAATTAAGTACACTTTTCAACGTTATTTGCTACCATGCACCTCCTTGACACTGAAAATTAATTATTACAAGTTTGGAGTATCATTTTCTTCCTGTTTTAATTTTTGAAGATTGAAATTTAAAATTAACTTTTTCCTTTCTGTCATTTTTTCCTTCCCTCCTAATCTAATATTTCATTTTGCTAAATTTATTTCGCTTTCCTGTTTGATTTGACATTGAATCCATCCACATTAATTTACACCACCACCCCTGTCATTATGCTGTTTATTTCTCATTCCTTTATTTGTTTAAGGAGATATACAATTGTTTGCCATGCTCCTTAAAGACCTTCGCTGTGCTGTTATTAGACTGCACTCTCAGCATCAAGCCATGTAAAAAAAATCAAAAATCAAACACTAGCAAAAGCAATCCTAACAAACAACAGGTGTAATTACTTAACCAATGTAACCTAAATAATGACCCCTTAAACATCAGTTCTCCTTTAACTACTTTAGAATGACTGTCACCCTTTCCTGGGGAACTACTTATTTTGAGCTCTTGTCACTTGCCTGGATTTTCACTTCACTCATGTCAAGTCCTTGATTTTATTTATGTCAGCTCCTGTGGCTGCTCTTGTCTTGTGAATTCTTGGAGGAAATAACCATTCAGCATATTTATTTTAATGCTATTTATTCTTCAGCTTCAAGCTTGTTTGGAGGGAGGGGGCCATGGGTGAAGGGCATTTTTGTTTGTTTCCATCTCTTCTCCCACTGACCTAGAATTGTGGTCCTGGAATGATTTTGCTCCGATTGTGTTTATCTGTTGGGGCTGTTTGTTTTTCTGGGTACCTCTCTAGCTTCAAATCGCCATTTCAAAGTGTTTCTGTTGGAACACTACCAACATGCCCCCCACCCAACCCCTTTTTCTTTCCTGCAGAGATTGCAGAGGAGTTTTTGCTCTTTATTTCACCTCTGATTTGTTTCGGACATACATACAGCTGAAGTTTTATACCCATCACCTGTCAATAAATGGGTTGGTTGAGCAGCCCATAGCTGCATATTCCGACCCACTTACAGCCTGACACAATTTTGTAAATTCATACTTCATAAGGAGGTGGTACCAGCTGATAGTGGAAATGTCAGCTGAGCTACTAAAATAATGAAATATTCTCCAAATGAATGCAAGTAAATTATGCAGCTAATTAAGACAAATCGCCCATTTAAAAAAAAGTGTAAATCATTTTTCAGCACCAATATAGACCACTGATGCTGCTGCGAACTGACACATTCAACTGGTTGTGATTTAACATTCAACTCCTGTACAACAATGTCGTCTTATACAGTATTGGAAGTCTGCAATCCCCCACCCAATAAATTCTCTACTCAATCCTTATTTTTAGATTACCTACCCACTGAAGTTAGCATTGCTGTCTCACGGCACTGAGGACCTGGGTTCGATCCTGACCCCAGTTCACTGTCCGTATGGAGTTTGCACATTCTCTCTGTGTCTTGTCCCCACAACCCAAAGATGTGCAGGGTAGGTGGTTTGGCCACGTTAAATTGCTCCTTAATTGAAAAAAAAGAGAAAATACTGGGTGTAAGAGATGCATTTTAGGAAAAACAGGAACAATTTTTCTCCTCGAGCCTGATTGATCATTCATTCAAATCATGGCCAAACTCTGACCTAACTCTCTCAACCTGCATTTAGCTTATATCCTTCAATACCTTTAGATAACAAAAATCTCAACAATCCCAGGTTTTAAATTTGTAATTGGTCGAGATAAATTATTGTTCCAAGCCTCTTCCACTCTGTCACAGTCATTGTATCACAGAAGGAGGCCATTTGGTCCATTGAGTCTATGCCATGTGTGTAAGGTTTCCTAATTTCGCTCTCAAGAATTAGTTTCTCCCTATCTACCACATCTGCTCCTCCTTATTATCTTAATATGATTTAATTGCCCTCTAACTTTCTAGATTTGAAATACAACCCTGGTTTGTGTAATCTCACCTTGTAATTTAATGCTCGAGTCCACTTCTGAATGGATAATAAAATTCTCTGTACCTGTCATCCCAGCAAACCGACATTGCAGTTCTTCCAAGACCAATATATCCATCATAAGATGTGCTGCCTGTATCTGCTCTCAGTAACCCAGATGCGATCTAACTGGGGAGATGGGATCCTTTTTACTCTAGGTGTGGTGTTTTTTCATTGCACACAATAAGGGCCCTTCCTGTTAAATCCCTTAGATCCTATTTCTTTTGTTTTGTGTTAATCGTTTTTGTTCCATGGATCATTAATGAAAACATAACTTTAAGTCAAGCAAAGGAAGTAAGTGCCAAAAATAGTACACTGCAATACTATTTTGTCCAGAGGAACACAGACTTTATTGCATCCAAGAGATTGGAGGGGCATGTTTCGATTGGTTGGCTGGTGGCCAATGGATTGGCCAGGGACCGTATTCTGCACAGCAACTGACGACGATTGGTTCCTGTCAGGTGGGGTTTATCGGAGAAAGCCTGCAAGAGGCCACTAAACCCTCAAGGTGGAATAAACTCTTTCTCCATGCTCTGCTGCCTACTGTCTGATGGCAGAAGTTTCTGGACCTTGAAAGAAGAAGCTGTCTCCCTCGAATGCTGGCTGCCTGCTACTCCTGTGAATCCACAGTGCAAACAATTACAAGCTGAAAGAAAAGATAGCATCTACCTGAAAGCCTAGACTGGAGAAGAAACCAACTGGAAGGCGCCCGTCTGAAACAAAGACTCATCATTTTACTTCTATCATTATTTTACCCCCTGTGTGCATGTGTGTGTATATATAGAGAGTGGCATGAGTTAGAGGGGAGGTACAGGGAGGGTTAATTGTTACTGTTAATAATAAAAAGTTAATTTTGCTTAAATTTACAAACCTGGTGACTGTAGTTATTGGGCAGCCAAAGACCTCTGGCATTGTAAAATAATAGTTAATTTCAATCTTGTTGTGACCCCAGGTCAAGTGGGGCTGGAATTGACCGTACACTGGTCTAGGGTGTCATAACAACTCAATTGGCAATGAAAGTAGACAAAAGTAGTGTTTTTCCCTGAATCTTTAGAAAATTAACATAACTGGAACTATTGGACTTGAGCAAAATCAGTATACTTACAGCTAGGATTGTGATTCTGGAAATGCTCGCTGAAGTTTGAAGCAGTTCCTACATTGTGGGAAGCATAGCAATTTTAGAAAAAAAACCTCCAAATGAACTATTTGGTAACAATTTTGCATTGAAGCGAATGTAACAAAAGATTTTTAAAACTCAATAATTTGTAATGTGATCATTTAAGGCTAATGGTTCCTCCTGCAAGCATTTCCTGTGATAGATTGTGTACTTCTTTAACCACTTCATATACATGGAGATGGTTTTCACATGCTTTCTCTGAGATTGAAAAGTAAACCTCACACCTGTTCTTCTGTATTTTATCATTTAAAAAAATTCATATATGGGCTGTAGGTGTTCATGGCAAGGTCAGCATTTATTGTTCATCCCTCGTTGCATAGAAGCACAGAAAATAGGTGCAGGAGTAGGCCATTCTGCCCCTTGAGCCTGCACCAGCATTCAATATGCTCATGGCTGATCATGCAAATTCAGTATCCCATGCCTGCTTTCTTTCTGTACCCCTTGATCCCTTATTGAATATATCCAATTAACTGGCCACAACAGCTTCCTGTGGCAGAGAATTCCACAAGTTCACAACTCTCTGAGAGAAGAAGTTCTTCCTCATCTCAGTCCTGAATGGATTACCCCGTATTCTTCGGCTGTGACCCCTAATTCTCGATGTCCCCAACATCTAGCCTGTCCAGTCCCATCAAGATTTAATATTTTTCTATGAGATCCCCCCTCATTGTTCAAAACTCCGGTGATTACAAGCCCAGTTGATCCAGTCTTCTTATGTCAGCCCTGCCATCCCGGGAACTATTCTGTTGAACTTCCGCTGGACAACCTGGAAAGCAAGAATGCCCTACCTCTAGCTAGGAAACCAGGGCCCTGTATAACTGCAGCAAGACATCCCTACTCCTTTATTCAAATCCTCTTGCTATGAAGGCCAGCATGTCATTAGCTTTCCACACCGCCTGTTGTACCTACATGCCAACTTTCAGCGACTTCCACCATGACACCCAGGTCTCGTTGCACTTCCCGTTTTCCTGAACTGCCACCATTTTGATAATCTGCCTTCCTGTTTTTGCCACCAAAGTGGATAACCTCACATTTACCCACATTACATTGCATTTGCCCACTCAGCCAGCCTGTCCAAGTCACCCTGCAGCCTCTTGCATCCTCCTCACAGCACACACTTGATACTCAGCTCAGTGTCGTCTGCACATTTGGAAATATTACATGCAATTCCTTTGTCCAAATCATTAATGTATATTGTGAACAGCTGGGGTCCCTGCACTAGTCACTGCCTGCCACTCTGAAAAGGACCCCTTTTATTCCCACTCTGTGCTTCCTGTCTGCCAACCATTACCCCCAATGCCATTGGCTTTAAGTTTGCTCACTAATCTCTTATGGTGGAACCTTGTCAAAAGCTTTTGAAAGTCCAGATACACAACATCCACTAGTGCACCCTTGTCCACTCTACTGGTCACATCCTCAAAAAATTCTAAAAGATTTGCCGAACATGATTTCCCTTGAGTGAATACATGCTGACTTGGACCGATTCTGTTCCCGCTTTCCAAATGCTCAGATATTTCCTCCTTAATAATCGACTCCAGCATTTTCCCTACCACCAATGTCGGGCTAACTGGTTTTTAATTCCCCGTTTTTTCTCTCCCTCCTTTTTAAAAAAAACTGGGGTTACATTAGTTACCCTCCAATCCATTAGAACTCTTCCAGAGTCTATAGAATTTCTAGGGCCACTTCCATGAGAATGTGGTTGTGAGCTGCCTTCCTTCTATATTTTAGCTTTGTTAAAAGTTGTACAGTACATTTGGAGCTAAATTGTTCCTAGGTAGATTAGGGTCATGCCAGATATTGGCATAATTGATAATACATGGATGGACAGACTAAATGCAGGGAGGATATTTTCCCTGGATGGGGGAATCCATAAGCAGGGGACACAGTCTCATGGTACTGGGTAGACCATTTAGAACTGAGATGAGGAAACATTTCTTCATTCAAAAAAAGGTAGTGAGCCTGCGGCATTCTCTACCACAGAAGGCTGGGGAGGCCAAGTCACTAAATGTATTCAAGAAAGAGATAGATAATTTTTAGATTTTTATGACACCAAGGGGGTATGAAGAGAAAGCAGGCATATGGCATTGGAATTGAGGATCAACCATGATCATATTGAACGTTGGAGAAGGCTCCAAGGGCCGAATAGCCCACCCCTGCTCCTAGTTTCTATGTTTCTACACAGGTAGTGCGGATTGAGGAAGTTATAGATCAGCCTTGAGCTTGGGTCACAGTTCTAAGCGAAATGGCAGGTTGGTCTCTGGCAGTTTGGAAAGTAGGGTTACTTACCGAAGCCAGGGAGCAGATGGCGTCAGACTGCATTTGGGGATGGGCTGAGGCATGGCAGCATGTGTTATGGGGCGAAATTGAATGGTTTTATCACTAACACAAAAGGTACATAAGCACAGCCAGGGGACACAGGTGTTCGTCTAAATGTTTGAACAATTATTTCTTTTGAGTTTTGACTATAAGGTGTTCAGGGAGTAAAAGAGAATTAAATTTCAAATTACTAGAGAAAGATCCTAATGGAGAGGAGGAGAAAAATCAACTGGGAAATTGAGGGGAATAAGTTGCTCTGTTTGTTTGTCTGGAGAGACCCAAACTGGCCATGATGTCCGCTAAACTTGCACATGCCTGAGTGGTTCATAGCAATGGAAGTGAAGACTGCTGGCTCTGGAAAAGGAGCAGTGCTCCCGCCAGGCTCTAAGGAAAGCTCAGGCCTAATATGGGGAAAAGTTGGTTCTGGAAATTTTACATACAGTGGGTAAGCTGTTTAAGATAGCTTCAGCTATACTGTGTATACATTGGATACTTCTAACTATAAACTACGATTAAACCTTTAGTTATTTTGCTATTTCATCATGAAACACATTCATACCCATGTTATCATCTGTCAACTCAAACAGCATAAAAATTAGTTGGGAAAATCACACCAATTGAAGAGGGGAACCTTGATAGACCACCATTTAGCACAAGTAAGCATTTTACGTTGATACGCTTGGCACCCAATAGAATACTCCCACTGCTTCCCCCACCCCAATGATGTAGCAGTTATTTTCCGCTGTGTATCATATGAAGGGAGAGTAAGGTTGGAATTATAATACAGCCAGTGTGAATTTAGGCTGGTATGAGATGGTACACTCTTTGGTGCACTCAGTGCTGGACCAATGCCTCGCATCCAAGTCATCTTACCACTTCTTTTGCAGTAATGCACAATCAAAATGTATTTGCATTGTTTAAATTTGGTAGTTTAACTGCACCTCAGGAAAGATTAACTGACTTAAGATATACTTCTAAAGGTTAACTTGGTGTCGGCTGGCACAAAAAAGTTTTGAAATAATCATAATTGTTTAGCCCTGCAATAATCCATTGTTTAAAATCTCTTTTGGCAATGTTATTTTGATGGTGGGAGAAGAACAAATGAATTTCACTATAGTGGCCAACCATGAAGGAAAATTCCTCTGCTCATAATATGTATACTTTGTGTGGTATGCTGATGGGTTAATTTAAGAGACTGAATAAGGCTGTAAAGAGGGAGTAATTGTAAAAGAACTGTCCTGTTAGTAAATTATGAAACAGAGGTATGTGAGACCAAACATAAAAGTTCATAGGGACACCAAATGTTTTAAGTATCTGGAGGTCACAGTAAGGTATTCCATTTTCTAATGGATGTTGCATGTCCCGGCAGTGAAAATTGTCGAATGGCAGGCTGAAACCACTCGATCGTTCATCTCTTGTTTATTGAGCTACTGTATCTTTTGGGGATGTGGGTCGAACAATTTCTTTTTTGGATCTTAGTACCGATCAGCAGTTTATGCAGTTTTACAGTAAAACCAAATGTTTTCCAGAATTTTAGAAGCAAGAGTAAAACAAGACCTCCAATTACAGGCACACGGTTCTGTAAAGGTAAAATTTGATAGCAGCATTGATACTTTAGATGCTCGGCTTTTAATTCAATTTTATTGTATTTTTATGCTCACATCATTTTCTGTTAATAAAATATCAAGACAGTATTATATCTTCTTTCACTTGAGATTTGTATCAGCCATTAGAGAAAGATTAACTGAGCCTGAGTACTCAATTATAGTTTGTAGGGAACTGCTTCAACTGGCATTGACTTAACTAAAAACTATCTCCCGGGTACCTGCAAGAGGATTCTAAAAGGTAGATTGCAGTGACTAACCTTAAAAATAATGCACACCCCTTTGCCAATTTAAAAATATTGCAAACTTTCCCAAACCAAAATAGTTTTGTCCAAAGCGTCCTACCCACCATCCCGCTTGCCTGGTATGCATGGTATGAACATGAACATTTGTTACTTGTTATTGCTTGCAGCTCTAGCCTTAAGCTGGAAAATGTCGCCTTGCTTCAAATTTCCACTTCTCCCTTACCTTCACACTCTCCAGCCATCTCACTCCCATGGGCCGCTGTCCAGCGACCCCACGCGCATGTGCGCCGGCTCTCGCTCGCTTACATGCTCTCTGGCTGTCTTCTCACCCACTCTCTGACTCACGCTCTCTCCTAAAGTGAGCCCATTTTCCAGGTCTCTCAGGCACACTCTCTCTCTCTCTTTCCTCCCTGCCTTCCTCCCCCCTCTCCCCCGCTCCCTTCTCTCACTCCTTCCCTCCCTCTCATCCTCACTCCTTCCTTTTCTCCCTTCCCTCCCTCCTTCCTTTCCTCCCGCCCTCCTTCCCTTTTTCTCTCTCAACCTTCTACCATGGTCTCTCATCCCCTCCTCCCCCTTTCTCGCATGCATGATCTCTGGCTCACTATCTCATGCACATTCTCCGGCTCTCATGCGTGCACATTCTTTGGCTCCCTTTCTCCCCCTGCCTCTCAATCTCTCATGCTCGCGCTCTCCAGCTCCTTCTCCCACTCTTACGCACACCTCTCTCTGACTCTCTCTCACCCATACCGCTCTGGCTCTCTTTCGCATGTAGGTGCTTCTTGGCACCCGTATGAGCTCTCTCCGGCTCTCACTGGAGCGAGCAGGCCCCGGCCATTCTTTTTCTTCTTTCTCTCCATCTCCCTCTTTTCCACCCTCTCTCTCTCTCTCTCTCTCTCTCTCTCTCTCTCTCTCTTTCTCTCACTCTCTCTCTCTCTCTCTCTCTCTCTTCCTCTCCTCTCTCTTCCTCCTCTCTCTTCCTCTCCTCTCTCTTCTCCTCTCTCTCCTCTCTTTCTCTCCTCTCTCCCTCTCCTCTGTCTGTCTCTCTATCTCTCTCTCTCTCCCTCCATTTCTCTCTCTCTCTCTGTGTCTCTGTCGCTCTCTGTTTCTGTCTGTCTATGTGTCTCTCACTCTCTCTTCTCTCTCACTCTCTCTTCTCTCTCACTCTCTCTCTCTCTCTCTCTCTCTCTCTCTCTCTCTCTCTCTCCCTCCTCTCTCTCTGCTCCTCTTTCCCTCCCACTTGGGGTCCCTCCCTCTTGGGGTCCCTCCCTCTCTTTCTCCCATATGTGCACGTGCTCTCTGGCTCTCTCGTCAGGCCTGAAGCATTTCAAAGGGACTTTTCCCTCTGAACACCCTGATTTACTCCTCAATCATCTCCAACACTCCTTCTCCTTCCCACCATACCATTGTGTGTAAGTGCAGGAGATGCAGCACATCAACCTTTACCTCCTCCCTTCCTACTTTTCAGGACCCCAAATCTTCCTTCCACTTAAATATTGATATACGTTTGCTGCTTTCAATTTACTATACAGCATTTGCTACTCACCATTGGCTCTACTCTACATTTGGAGACTAAATGCAGAATGGGTTAACTTCTTGTGGACTGAATGGAGGTGTTCCGCAGTGTCATCTGTAAATTCTCCATTGCACTTGCAGTCTAACCTCTTTGTCCTCTGCCTTCTGCACTGCTTAATGGAAGCTTGAGGGACAGAACCTCATCTTTGACAGCCTCTGGCCCCATTTTATAAGACAGCGGCTCCTGATATTTTTTCTGCTGTGGTCATTTGCAACTGCTCAGGGTTAATTAATTTTCTTTTCTCTTCCCATCCCTTTGCCCTACCATTCTTTTTGTCATTTAATCCCTCCTGCCTGTCCACCAGATGCATGATCCACCCTTTTACTTACCGATCTGCCCCCTTTCCCATTTCTGATGAATGGTCATCAGTCTGAACTCTGTTACCCTCTCCACAGATGCTCAATGGTCTGCTGCATATTTAAAGAATTTTCTGCTCTTGTTTCATATTTCCAGCACCATATTTGACTTTTTGGTTTATTACTTGTTGTCAGTTAACATTGTGGTCTTTGTGCAGTTTTCCATAAATAGCAGCAGTCCTGCTGTGAATTGACTATTAACATTAAAATTCTGAATACTCAATTAGAAACAACATTCATCACCTGCACTAATATTATCAAAACTTGAAATTGTGCTTGCCCTGTGCAGAGCTTTTCGCTGTTTAATAATGGTGTAGTCTTTCATTTTCTATATTAACATGAAATTATAGTGTTACAGTGCAAGAAAATATTGATGAAAATAAAAGGCTTAATGAGCTTTGGAACTCTAAACATCTAAATTAATATCTATAAACTTTGCACTTGTTGATAATAGATTTCAGACAAACTGCTGTTTCTCTCTCACATTTTGCTGAAAAGAATATAGAAAGTAATAATTACAGTGATACGAAGAAATCAATCAATCAACCCTATAATTCACGACACGCTGTAACTCCAATCCGCCGCCTTCTAAACATTTGTAGGAGTCTCAGCCATCTAGCTTTGTGAGGGCTGTCGGTATAATTCACATTCATAGATTTATCTCTGTTTTGTTAAAAGCAATTCTAAATTTACCATTTTTTTTAACTCGATGAATGTGAGTGTTGCAAAATAGCATTTATTGTCCATCTCTAATTGACCTTGAGAAGGTGATGATGAGTTGCCACTGCACCATTTGCAGTGAAATAGTCAAAAGTGTTGCTAGGTAGGAAGTTCCAGGAGTGCTGCGAGATAGGTGGTGGTGCCTTTATATGCTTTATACTTCTGTCCTTTCAGGTGGTAGAAGTGTTGAGTTTGGGAGATATTGTCAAATAAACTATGGCGAGTTTTTGAATTGCACCTTGTAGATGATATACATTGTAACCATGATGGTGGAGAGTGTATGTTTAAGATGATGGATCGGATTGATGTGTCAGCTTCTTGAGTGCAGTTGAAGCTGGACTTATTGAGGAAATGGAGCTATTCCAACACATTCCTGACTTGTGCCTTGTAAATGGTGAAATGATTTTGGGGAGTCAGGAAGTGAGTCACTAACCAAGTAGTATCCAGCTTCTGACCTGCTCTTGTAGCTCCAGTATTTATGTGGCTGGTTCTGTTATGATTCTGGTCAATGGTAATTTCCCCCAAGATGCTGATGATGGGGTTTTACATTGGCAATGTTGTTGGTGGACGGTTATTACCTGCCGTTTGTGTGGTGCTAATATTATTTCCAGTGATGTAAATTTGTAATGCCCTATATGTACTGAAGAATAGTTACATTCACACTGGGTTTTGATTTCGTAGTGAGTACCTGGCATTAATTGTCACTGATGAATTGAGCTTATTTCTATTTAAGAGTTTAACTGTCTGATAAACAGATGGATGGAACTCCAATTTTAACAGATGCTATGTTGAATTGGGGTGCAATGTTTTTTGAAAAAGAAATAGAACTCTGGAGTATTTAAAGAAGTTTGTTTTGTACTGCTGACCAGTGATGTTTCCCTATTATGGTTGCTTGCCATCTGTACTCTTAATTGTGGCCTCTTGAAGTCTGCAACCATTTAATCTATTTTGGAATATTAACGGTTCTTATATACCTTAGTGCACTGTATTAGTGCAGTCCACTACACCATATCAGGTGTAATATATTTGCTCATGCAGGATTGTATCCTTTAAAAGCTCAACTTTAATTGATTAATCCTGTTTATTTAATAATCAGATTGTAGTTTGAACTCCGAGCTTTGCAGATTGGGATGTACTAGTCAACTTCAGCATGCAGGTTGAAAACATTTTTAAAGTTGAACATTTTTAAGATTCTGCTGCATCACTACTGTTACGAAAACAAAGATAGCTTTACGGGAATTAGATTTATATTGGTAAACATTAAAAATCAGGTAAAGTTTTAAATGGGTTTAATTGAATGTTTCAGTGTCCGGAAAGATAAAACTTGTAGTTAGATTCAAGCTGGACATAGGTGTTTGCATGTGTAGGGATTGGTTAAGTTCTAACTGTGATTCTATTGTGCTCAGAGAGGGCTATGTCGTGAAGAATAAATAAAAAGCATAAGCGTGTGTGTGTTGCTTTTCAACTGGGGCCTTTAAAGATAGATAAGCTTTTAAATTTTAATTTAGCTCATTTGATTGCAGTTGAAGATAGGTTGTGAGAGAGAAGGGAGCTCTCTCACCCCTGCTAGAAGCTGTTGGTTTAGAAGGTTAAAGAAGTGACATCTCTCTCAGCCTTGCTAGAAGAAAAGCCATACGATGGAGATTACAGATGCTGGAAATCTAAAGTCCAACTAGTTAAGGAAACTGGAGAAATGAAGAGAAGTCTTCAAGAAATCTGGAGTTAAGTGAACAGAGACCAAGGTGTGGTTCAAAAGAATTCAAAGAGTAAACAAAAGTGTTCTGAGTTAAAGAGATAATTGCAGTAACCAGATTTCAAGTGGGACAGCAGCCTTCACAGGTAAAATAAATATTTTAGCCATTTTAAAACAGTCTGGGAGTCTAGGGTTAAAGCAAATGTCAGCAACTTGCACACCAGTCAAGATAAAGAAATGTTAACGGGATTGGTGTGGATCCGCTGTTAAAAGTAGAGCAAAGCTTTGTTTAAAAGTGTCATTTGAAAAACCTGGTCTGGATTCCGGAATGCAAACCGCTCAGGGAATGCATACTTATGAGCAAAGATTTTTTTTTTGGGAGTGGAGTTTGGAAACTTAAATGTGATCATTGCCAGGGGGGATTCTGAGGAGACATCTGCCAACATTCATTTTTGGATTCAGAGTGGAGAGTATATTTGATCACGGTCACCTTTTTGCAAATTAATTTACAGGATGTGGGCGTCACTGGTTAGGCCAGCGTTTATTGCCCATCCCGACTTGCCCTTCAGAAGGTGGTGATGAGTTGCCTTCTTGAAACTGTTGCAGTCTTTGAGGGGTATGTACATGCACTGTGCTATTAGGGTTGGAGTTCCAGGATGTTGCCCCAGTGACCGTGAAGTAACAGCGATATATTTCCAAGTCAGGTGGTGGGATTCCCAGGTATCTGCTGCTCTTGTCCTTCTAGATGGTAGTGGTTGTGGGTTTGGAAAGTGTTGTCTAAGGAACCTTGGTGAGTTACTGCAGTGCATCTTATAGATGGTACATATGGTTGCCACTGTTCGTCGGTGGTAGAGGGTTTGAATATTCTGGATGGTGTTGAGCTTCTTGAGTGTTGTTGGAGCTGCACTCATTCAAGCAAGTGGAAAGTATTCCATTACACTCCTGACTTGTGCCTTGTAGATGGTGGACTGACTGGGGGTTAGGAGGCGAGTTACTCACGGTAGAATTCCTAGCCTTTGACCTCCCCTGGTAGCCACAGTATTAATGTGACTTGTCCAGTTCAGTTTCTGATCAATGGTAACCCCAAGGTGTTGATTATAGGGGATTCAGCGATGGTAATACCATTCAATGACATGGGGTGATAGTTAGATTCTCTCTTGCAGGAGATGGCTATTGCCTGGCGTGTGCTTAAAAGGGACTTTGTGTTAATGGGACAATTGTAGCTTAAGATGTACTTTTTAAATCCGTGTTAACCTTAAAATCTTGTGTGTATTTGTTAAGCTAAGGGTAGAGTAAAGGCGTACTGTATCATCCAATGTTTTCAATGTTTAATGTTTCTTTTCTTGTTCAAAACTAATTAGTGATCCTTTGACTCTTTTGCTCAACATTTTATGAAAAAGTAGATAAAAGTTACGGTCTTTGAGCCATCATTCCATTCCCATCCAGACATGACATCAACTGGGACCGTAACACTACATAAAAGACATAAGTAAATAAACAATAGTATCCTGTAATATAACACAGCTTTCTTATGTTGCATTAATTTTCTGCACTTCAGACCATTGTACCCCTCAGCCAGTACATCTTTCTCAATGGCATCTCATAGTTAATTCCTGTGATAATTAGACAACAAGGTTTTTATATTTTCAAAGCAGGTGCTAAATCAAACAATCCAGCTGTTAGTGTATATTTCAGTTGGATACTTAAAAAGCTGTTGACTGTGGCAAAAACAATCAGTGCATCTTTTTGCTGCACTAGGTAATAATGCCACCAAACACACAGTGCACTAACATTGTGAAAAAAGCATTGCTTCAACAAGAGGTTTATGTGATGTATCTTGCACCCAGGAGTCCTGTTGTTGCAATTCACCATATTTGGTAGGTGATTAACATTTAAAGGAAACACTGTCACTCTAGTTTATTTTTGAGAGTGCTATCTAATAGCTTACATCGATGGGTGAAATGCTGACTTAGGTTCCACAACTGCAATATACGATGCACATGCCTTGGACTTAAAATTGCAATGTTCAGGTAAGGAATTTAATGACTCAAAGGTGATTTAAATAGTTACTTGGTTATTTTGCAGTTATTAAATATTTTGGGAACATTTCAATGCCTGACCATACGTATCTAATTTAACTCTGAAATACAGTTAATTATAGAACTGAAAGCAGAGACAACTTGAGTTATAATAGTATTTCTTGTTTGCTCCAATTTTAAAGACATAAAGATACTGTTAATTCTTGGTGACAAAGGACATTACATGATATACTTTGTTCACAGGATGTCTGCAGTCTTTGGTGGAACATACTGTTTACGGCATTCGGTGCAGTGCCTGGTGGTCGACAGAGAAACAGCGAGGTAAGGACAAAGGCAATGACCTGTCTTTCACATAGCATATTGGGGAAAACTGTGAAAGGGCTCATGAAAAAGGAGCCTTCTTCTGAGATCATCTAAGGTATTAATCAAAGATCAGCCTTGATTAAAAGTTATTTGTGTAAAGGTCCACCAAACAGGGAAACTCAGTCTAGAATATAGAAACAAAATTAATTTTCCTGAGATATTACAACAGCTCCTGATCACCCAAGCTTGGAAGACAAATCATTTGAGCTGCCAGAGGCTAGTGATGAGTGATGTTAGTTTTTCCTTGTGGCCTTACCTACACTAATTGATTTTCATCTGAAGACAAAAAGGCTCTCTGTTGTTGCATTTTATAAATTGAGTTCACCAAAAGATTCACCAGATTAATCGCTGTTGATAATGCATGTCATTCCAAAAAGGAAAAGACTTAATGAATTTTTAGAAAGTTCATTGCAGCAAACTGGGTCGCCCCTTCCCATTAACTAAACCCTTTTATCTACAGTAGTAAAATTCAGCAGGGTTATGCAGCTGTATACCCCATTTGAGATAAATAATAACCACCCTCCGGAACCTCATAAGGGAATGATTGAAGTAGTACAGGGGTAAGGCCAAATGAATTGTTCTATTTGTTCTGTTAGTTTCACCTGTTTCAGATGTAAAGTATCTAGGTAGTACTGACCCCTGAGCTGCTAACTTAAGAAGTAGTGAATCAAAATTGGACTACTCGGGTGACTTAAACAGTGGAATGCATTGAAAGAGTGAAATGTATTAAGCATTCTGATTTGACCAGTAAAAGGAAAGTTTAAGCATTTAATATACCTGATCTGAACTTGGAATATGCTCCTTGAGGTGTATCCCCAAGTAATTGTTCCAAAGCTTTGAAGAAAAAGACGGGTTGAAGATTACACTTTTAATCACAGTTGTAATACAACCATGCTATTATTCCATGTAATGTATATCATAGAATTTACAGTGCAGAAGGAGGCCATTCGGCCCATCGAGTCTGCACCGGCTCTTGGAAAGAGCACCCTACCCAAGGTCAACACCTCCACCCTATCCCCAGTGACCCCACCCAACACCAAGGGCAATTTTGGACGCTAAGGGCAATTTATCATGGCCAATCCACCTAACCTGCACATCTTTGGACTGTGGGAGGAAACCGGAGCACCCGGAGGAAACCCACGCACACGGGGAGGATGTGCAGACTCTGCACAGACCGTGACCCAAGCCGGAATCGAACCTGGGACCCTGGAGCTGTGAAGCATTTGTGCTATCCACAATGCTACCGTGCTGCCCTATATATTATCGGAGCTGCTGCTTACAGACATATGGATAAGGTGTGGCCTATATAGTGTATATATCAGAATTGTGATGCAGACACTTCTCACCTTGTCACCTGGGCGATATAAAAAAACAGACTGAAACTTGTACCAATTATGGCAGCACAGTGACGCAGTGATTAGCACTGCTGTCTCACGGCATCAAGGTCCTAGGTTCGATCCCGGCTCTGGGTCACTGTCCATGTGGAGTTTGCCCATTCTCCCTGTGTTTGCGTGGGTTTCGCCCCCACAACCTAAAAATGTGCAGGGTAGGTGGATTGGCCATTCTAAATTGCCCCTTAATTGGAAAAAATGAATTGGGTACTCTAAATTTACAAAAACAAAGAAACTTGTGCCAATTACAACCTTGCTTTGAACATTAGAATCTTCAGTTACCGAGGAATATGGCGGAAGAAATGAGCATTTAAAGTCATTTGATTGATTTTTTTGAATTATATTGCTGATCGGTTTTTGTGACTGATCATTCAGGTTTGAGTATTTACTTCAGTCATTAGTAGTTTGTCCGTGGCAATTTTCTACTTGCCTAACATGCATCTGATTTATTCCTTTTGCTCTTGTTTGCTGCTGTTTTGCTTGAGCCAGACAGTAATGTGTGATTAAAAATTGTGATGATTAGTAAGGTGAATACCCGAGTACTGGAAGAGCAAACTGTATACCCTCTTAATATATTGGTAGCAGTTCTCCTGTGATGTCTAATGTCTAGTGATATGATAGAGTGATTCCACGACACAAGGAGCCCATTTGACTCTTCATTATTTGTCCAGCCCTCTGTAAGCCCAATTCATCTAGTCCCAAACTTTCCCCATAAATGTTTTCCCTTAAAGAGCTTATCCAATTCTCCTTTGAAAACCATGATCTAGTCTACCTCCATATCAATCCCAGGCATTGCAGGTCCTAACCACTTGCTGTATTTAAAACAAAAACCTCTATATTGCCTTTGGTTCATTTGGCAATCACCTTACATCAGGGTTTTTCAAACTGCAGGTTGCGACCCGCGGCAAGTTCGCAAAATGATTGGCGGTGGCATTTCCCATCGTGGGAGAAGCACCCTAAGGTCGTGAACAGCTTTTAAGAATGCCGGCCATGACCGGCCTTTAAATGCAAATGATACAGTCTCCTGCCAAAAGCAGCGGCAGAGAGCAGGGCATGCACCCAGCACGTACACTGACATCACGTGCCTGGTACGTCCATTCTTTGGGCGTGAAATCACAGAGGTGAGATTCATCCATTTTGTAGCTGACAGCAAACAAGCCAACATGACTGAAGAATTGAAGATTGATCATTTTGTTCTAAGTAAGAGAGGGCCAGAGACACAAACAGGCCAGGATCTCATAACTGAATCTGCTGGCGAGAGCTGCACAGGAGCATCCACTGCAGCACAAAGCAGTGCTTGTGTGAGCTGTATACCGAGATCCAGGCTTCTGGTGAACAACCCATTAAGAAGAAACTGAAATCAGGAACAAAGCAGTATAAATATTTCTTGAGGTATGGCTTTGTTAATTGTGCCAATGCAAACCAGGGTGCAAAGCTTGTGTGTTATATGCAGCGAAGTACTGGCAATTGAAAGTTTAAAACCCTCAACATCGAAGGCATTTGAAGACCAAGCCTGGCGGGTTCAAGAAAAAGCCTCTTGGTTTTTTTCAAAGCATGCAAGAACTTTAATCACTAACTCAAGTCCTTAACAGAAATGTAACAGTAAATGACAAAGCAAATCGAGCATTACAGGTAAGTGAAAATGGTGTGCCTTGAAGGTGGCTGGCATGAGTCGCGAAGGTCAGCCGGCGTGGGTTGCAAAGGTCGGTTGGTTGGGAAAGGCTGGTCTCAGGAGAAAAAATAGTTTGAAAAACACTGGCTTAAACCATGTGCTCTGGTTCATGAGCCTTCTGCCAGAGAATAGCTTCTCTGTACCTGCTCTGCGTAGGCCCCTCATGATTTTGTATACTCAATCAAACCTCTTCTCAACCTTCCGGTTAAGGAGAGCAACTCCAGCTCCTCCAATCGATCCACATAACCGAATGCTCTCATCCCGGGAATGATTTTTGACTAACTACCACTACATTTTTGGGTGAGCAACAAATGCTGGCCTTGCTAGCAATGCTCAAATGTTATGAAACAATATTAAAAATCTTTGTAATTTTCTTTGCCCCCTGTATACGCCTGACATATCCTTCCTGAAGTGACCATTTAAGGTTAAATCAATGTGTTATAAATGGTGATCATAACTTCCTTGTTTTTGTACTCATTGCCTCTATAAAGCCCAAAATCCCATATGCCTTTTTTACCACATTCTCAATGAGCATATATGCTCCGGTTTCTCTGCCCCTGCATCTAGTTCAGAATTGTACCATTTATGTTTTATTGCCACTCTTCGTTCATGCTGCCAAAATGTAACACTTCACATGTCTTTACATGTCAAATTTGCCTCTGCGTCATTCCGCTAATTCTGCCAATACCTTCTTGAAGTCTATAACCGTCATCCTCATAGCTCATGATACTTTGAAGTTTTGTCATCCAAATTACAAAAAAATTATTTTACAACATATATCTATTTATACATCTATGAACGAACTGTTCAGAAAGGGCTCCAAGAGGCAAGAGATATTTATCTAAGTGTGCTATGTACAAAATGTTTCGTATTTTATCAGAAATGCAAAAGCAAAATACTTAAAAGCAAGGCCAGCATTTATTGCTCATCCCTAATTAACCATCACCACCTGTTGAACCACTCGGTCCATCTAGTGCAAGCACACCCACTGTAATGATAAGGAGAGAGTTAAAGGATTTGGACATAGTGGCAAGATATTTCCTGATCAGGTCAGTGCCTGACTTGGAAGTGATAGTGTTCCCAGCCTTCCACTATTCTTGTTATTCTGGACCTATAAGTTGCAGGTTTGGAAGGTGCTGTATGAAAACCTTGGTGCGTTGCTACAATGCATCGTGCAGGTCAGGGTTTTTCAACGGGCAGTTGTCAGAAGGGTCATAAAGCAACCAGCCGACAACAGTTCTGTAATTCATAGAGAGAAGCTGTTCCGATGTAAAAAGAAGAATTTAACAAGCCATCAGCTTAACGTGAAGCTTAGAGGTAACACCAGTGAAGGGTGCTAGCACTTGCGCACACTCAAGCCACCAGATCAGCCCCAACCATTAATCTCTGATCGCTTAGCCTCTGATGTAGCTGCTCGAATGTGTCTTCCAAATCTTCGCAGCAGCTTTCCGTGTACGTGTTCCAGCCCCCACCCACCAAGCATAGCAAAGATCGTTTGCTTGTTAGCATTTTTGCTGAAAGCACATAGCAGGTAGAAAGATCTTTGATTTCCCTGTCCTTGCAACTGCGCCAAATTCTGGGACTGAATATCAAATTCAATGGACAGTCGGTGGACCCACTGGATTTTTGGCTCAATCACCAGTCACCGGTTTGCCTGATAGTGAGCAAATTATTCCGTTCTAGGCAGACTTTTTTTAACATGCTTCACTTGTAACACATTGGAATAAAGCAACGTTTCTACAGCACGTTTTCTTTTCGGTGCTTTGAATGAGCTTTGTTCTCCAATTGGAAAGTCTTAAAAGCAATTCCAAGTGGGCAGTATACACTGGTAATACCATGAGGAAACGGTGCAAACACTGTGCACAAGTTCCTGTGTATTGATGATGGGAAATGATGCAGCTAGTGGTTTGTATTGGACAGAATGTTTTCAACAAGCATGAGTGTGGAGCTGCTTTGTGAAAATTGGAACATTGTAAAATATAGACAGGTTTGGGGAATATCCGTGTAGCTCGCTGGTGACCTTTTGAAAAGGTGGGTGGTTGGCGGGCGGCCATCCTGGCGGGTGCGGGCGTTGATGGGACCGGCCAAGATGGTTGCCATGGGGCTGAAGGCATCTAACGAGATGGCCAAATCCTCAATGGGGCAAGGCGCTGCGGCTGCTTCTCTGCTTCCTGGGAGTGTCTGTCAGTTTTACTCCTGGGTTTTACAGGAGACGATGTAAGTACTCTGAGCCCAGGACAGAGAGCACACAGTGAAAATCGAACACGTTCAAAATGTCCTTCCCCAAGGATTAATGATTTATTAAGGCAGAATACCTCCAGTATCTCTCATGAGTAACTGTTCTTCTTGTTTGACCCGGCACAGTGAATCTTTATAGACAGGAAGACATCACAGCCATGTCTGATCCTGCCCTCGCTCAATGCTGACATAAATTCAATGCACCAGGGGCTACTGGGTAGTGATTAAGAACAGGAAAACTAGATGATTTTCTTCCTCTCCCTTACCTGGGGCAAGAAAACATCAGTGTCCCACACACTGCCTTGACTCAGGATAGACTGGGTAAGTGAATGTGGCGTTGGCCCTGAAGGTTAGCCTGAGGGCAAAAGAGGGTCCTGTGATAAAAAGTTTGAAAAACACTGTTGTAGTTGGTACACGCTGCAGCCACGAAGTATCAGTGGTGGATAAAGTGACAATAAAGCAAATTACTTTGTCTTGCATGTGTCAGTTTTCTTGAATGTTATTAGAATGGCACTGATCCAGTCAGGTGCCGATTATTCCATCACCAGATGGAATTAGAAATAGATTAGATTATTCCATGATCTAACTTGTGCCTTTTAGATGGTGGAAAGTTTTTGGGGTCTTCAACGGTGAGTTATTTGCCCAGCCTCTAACTAGTTCTTGTAGCCAAGGTGTTTATATAGCTGATCAGCTAAGTTTCTGATCAGTAGTCCATCGCCACCACTGGTGGCTGTGCCTTGGGCTGCCTAGAATCTAAGCTCTTGAATTTTCTTTCTAACCCCTCTGCCTTTCTTCATCTTTCCTCTTTTTTATAAATTTTTTTATTGGGTTTCTGAACAAGGTATAATTGCCGTTATGTACACAGAATAAGAAACATACATATATATATATATATATATATATATATATATATATATATACACATATTTAGAGGAGAAGGGCACACCCCAACATAAAAAAATATAATAAAATATGAAATAGAATAACTGGTGGGGTATTGTGCACCGGCTCGACAGCGGCAGCTCTGTACATCTGGCAAAATTACCCACACCACGTAAGTAGGCGACTGCCTGCAGGGGTGGGGGAGGGGGTGTCGGGGACTGGGGGGGGGCACACACACATTTGGGTGCCGGGGAGAAAATCACAGTGTGCGATATTTGGCTGTGCTGTGTGTTGTCGCCCGGCGCTCCCGGACGGGTCTTGCTGCCGTCCCACGCTCGCCCCCGCTTCTGCCGCTCCTCCTGTCCTCCATCTCCATTTTCCTTGTTCCCCGCTCCTGGAGGTATCATGAACGTTTTGGCATCCCGTGCCCTCGCTCCGGCTCCTGCTTCCCCGCCCCACCCCGCCGGCCCTCCTCTGCTGTCCCCCTCCCCTCCACGGTTCGCTTCCCTCTCCCCAGGTTTAGCTGTCTCCCCCTCCCCCGTGGTTTGCCCCTCCTTCCTCAGGTTTAGCCGTCTCTCTCCTCTCTCCCAGTCCATCTCTCCCCTCCATGCCCCGGCTACCTTCCCCCGATTCCCAACCATTTTCCCCTGATTCTTGGCCACCCGGCTATTCTTCCTCTTGTTCGTTGGCCGCAAATAGGTCCCGGAACAGTTGCATGAATGGCTCCCACGTTCTGTGGAAGCCGTCGTCTGACCCTCGGATGGCGAATTTGATTTTCTCCATTTGGAGAGATTACTAGAGGTCGGACAGCCAGTCTGCAGCTCTGGGTGGTGCTGCTGACCGCCAGCCAAACAGGATTCTACGGCGGGCGATCAGGGCGGCAAAGGCAAGGGCATCCGCCCTCATCCCCAGGAATAGATCTGGCTGGTCCGAGACCACGAAGACCGCCACTTTCGGGCATGGCTCCACCCTCACCTCCACCACTTTGGACATGGCCTCGAAGAAGGCTGTCCAGTACTCCACGAGTCTGGGGCAAGACCAGAACATGTGGGCGTGGTTGGCCGGGCCTCTTTGGCACCGTTCACATCTGTCCTCCACCTCCGGGAAGAACCTACTCATACGGGTTCTTGTAAAGTGGGCTCTATGCGCCACTTTTAGTTGCGTCAGGCTGAGCCTTGTGCACGTGGCGGTGGAGTTGACCCTATGCAGTGCCTCGCTCTAGAGTCCCCACCCTATCTGAATCCCCAGGTGGTCCTCCCATTTCTTTCTTGTTGCGTCCAGTACAGTGTCGGCCCTTTCTACCCGTCGGTCATACATGTCGCTACAGTTCCCTTTATCTAGGATACTTGCGTCCAGTAGGTCTTCCAGTAGTGTCTGTCGTGGCGGTTGTGGGTACGTCCTTGTCTCCTTTCGTAAGAAGTTTTTGAGCTGCAGATACCTTAGCTAGTTCCTCCTGGCTAGCCGAACTTTCTCTGTCAGTTCGTCCAGTGTTGCGATCCTGCTGTCCGTGTATAGGTCCCTGACTGTCAGTGTCCCTCCGTCCTGCCTCCACCTTTTGAAGGTGGCGTCAGTCAGTGCTGGTGTGAACCTATGGTTGTTGCAGATGGGAGCTTTGTCCGACATTTTGGTCAGGCCAAATTGCTGCCGCAGTTGGTTCCAGGATTGGAGGGTGGCTGTCACCACCGGGCTGCTGGAGTGTTTTTTTGGGTGGGGATGGGAGTGCTGCTGTGGCGAGGGCCCGGAGGGAGGTCCCCACGCAGGAGGCCTCCTCCGCGCGCACCCACTCAGCCTCTGGCTCCTGGATCCATCCCCTTACTCGCTCAGCTGTTGCCGCCCAGTGGTAGAATTGTAGGTTTGGGAGGGCTAGCCCCCCCCCCGGATTTTGTTTTCTGTAGGACCTTCTTTGGGATCCTAGCATTTTTGCCCCCCCCATACGAACGCCATGAATAGTTTGTCCAGCGCTTTGAAAAAGGCCTTGGGGATGTAGATCGGAATAGATCTAAACAGGAAGAGGAACCTGGGCAGTACGTTCATTTTGATCGTCTGGACTCTCCCCGCGAGGGAGAGTGGGAGTGTGTTCCATCTTTGCAGGTCTTTTTGTACTTCCTCCGTCAGACTGGTGAGGTTCCATTTGTGGAAGATCTCGCTTTTGCTCATGTTGAGTTTGTAGCCCAAGAAGGCTCCAAATTCTTTCAGTAGAGCAATGATTCCGTCCATGCTGCTCTGTGGGTCCGAAATGTAGAGGAGCAGGTTATCTGCATAGAGTGAGACTCTGTGCTCTCTGCCGCCCCTTCGGATCCCCCTCCAACTGTTTGCTGCCCTGAGCGCGATTGCTAACGGTTCAATCGCTAGGGCGAACAGCAGTGGGGACAGTGGGCATCCTTGTCTGGTGCCCCTGTGCAGCTGGAAGTATTGGGAGTTGGTATTGTTGGTCCGTAAGCTCGCCATGGGAGCGTTGTATAGGAGCTTTACCCAAGCGGTGAACCCTGTTCCAAGCCCGAACCGCTCCAGTACCTCTCTGAGGTATTTCCATTCGACTCTGTCAAAGGCCTTTTCTGCATCCAGGGAGACGATCACCTCTTGTGTTCTCTCCCCGGAGGGGGTCATTATCACGTTCAGCAGGCGCCTGATGTTCGAGGTAAGCTGTCTACCTTTGACGAAGCCCGTCTGGTCCTCTGTGACCACCTCAGGTACACAGTCTTCTAGCCTTTTGGCTAGGATTTTGGCCAGTATTTTGGCGTCTGCGTTCAGCAGTGAGATGGGTCTGTATGACCCACATTCCGTTGGGTCTATGTCTTTCTTAGGTATCAGCGAGATTGAGGCCTGTGCTAGTGTGGGTGGCAGTGTGCCCCTAGCTAGCAAGTCTGTGAACATCTCCTGCGGGTGCGGAGCCAGCGCTGTCGTGAATATTTGTAGAAGTCCGCCGGGAATCAGTCCGATCCCAGCGCCTTCCCCGTCTGCATGATCTCTCCCAGTGCGAGTGGTGCTTCCAGGCCCCGTTTTCTGCCCTCCCCACGACTGGAATGTCCAGTCTATCAAGGAACCATTTCATCCCAGCCTCCCCCCTTGGGGGCTCTGAGGTGTACAGCTCTTGGTAGAAGGCCTTTAAGGTTTCGTTAATCCTCTCTGGTTCTGTTTCCAACGTGCCTCCGGTACCCCTGATTTGTGCAATTTCTCTGGTGGCTGCCTGCTTTCTCAGCTGGTGTACCAACAGGCTGCTGGCTTTGTCTCCATGTTCGTACAGGGTCCCGCACGCCTGGCGGAGTTGGTGCACTGCTTTCCTGGTGGAGTGCAGGTCAAAGTTCCTTTGTAGATCTTTCCTCTTTAAGAGTACTCCTTTAATCTACATTTTTGACCATGGTTTTGATCACTTGTTCTGATACCTCTGTAGCTGGCCATAGTCATACTGCACAGAAATAGGCCCTTTAGCCCACCATGTCTATGTTGACCATCAGTAGCAATCCATTCTAATCCCATTTACCAGCACTTGGTCTATAGTCTACTATGTAGTGGCAATTTAGGTGCTTGTCCAGGTGCTTCTTAAATGTTGCGAGAGTACCTGCCTCCACCACCCTCTCCATGTTTCCACCACTCTCTGGGTGAAAAATTGTTTCCTCCGATCCCCCCTAAACCACTTACCGTAAACCTATGCCGTTTGGTCTTTGGCACCTCTGCCATGGGGAAGATATTCTTGCGATCTGCCCCATCTGTGTCTCTCATAATTTTGTACGGCTTTATCAGATTCCCCCTCAGCCGCCTCTGCTCCAAGGAAAACAAACCCAGGCTATCCAGTCTCTCCTCATTGGTAAAACTTTCCATCCCAGGCAACATCCTGGTGAATCTCCTCAGTACTTCTGATGATGTGGCGATCAAAACTGCACACAATATTTCATCTGTGGCCTAATCAATGTTTTATAAAGTTGTATCAAGACCTCCCCGCTTCTAAATTCTATGCCCTAGCTACCTTCTTCATCACCCTATCTACCTGTGCTGCCACCTTCAGGGATCCATGGACTTGTACACCAAGGGACAGGTCCCTTTGTTCCTCAATACTTGCTAAGGACCTACTGTTCATTGTGTGTAACCTACCCTTATTAGACCTCCCAAAATGCATTAAATCTTGTTGGATAACACTCCTGTTAAACATCTTTGGATAGGCAAAGAACTATATAAATGCAATTTGATATTCTTAGTCTCTTATGCTTGATGAATCACCTTCTATCCCCTTCTCTCTGGTGCATGGGCAATGATTTATGTGCTGATACCTGTGGGGACAAGAAAAAGGGAAATTATGAAAGTTAATTCATTGGCATGAGTGAGCAGCAGCAGATGAATGTCAATATATTGCAGAACAATGTTGTCATGCTGAGTCTCAGAGTGAGACTATTAAATATAAGGTGAGAAGGAAGGAGAAATGCCCTTCTTTGTTATCTCAAGCCTTGCCATCTTTAATCTTGTGTGCCATCTTTCTGCTAATTGTGTCAATTCTTGCATTAGTAGACTATATTCACACCCCATTCTGTTGTGGCAGTTTTTCATGTGAGAAGAGTGAAAATAGGTTTGTTTCTGTCCCATTGAAGTGTCTTTAAAATGTGTGAGGCATCTTTAAATTATGTGTCTAATGATGCACAGAGTAAGAGAGGTGTGAAGAAGAGTCTTACCTTGGCAGACCAGGTGAGGTCAGATTCATTCCTGCACTATCACTAGGTCCTGGGTAGACGAGACCTGGTGTTGATCTGCTCTATTGCCTTTATTCATTCTTATTGACATATATGCCTTCAAATCAGGTACCCAACACTAGAGAAGGTCGTGTGACTGAGGCAATCCATTTTCACTAACGAGCTTTGAGCCTCCCCTGTAAGTAGTGGCAGCTTCACTGGCTTATTATCCCTTCCCACAGTTAATTTGCCAGTGGGAAGATCCACTGATGTCAGTGCCTCAGAAGCTTGTGTGCCTCAGATAACATGGTCCATCTTCATCTCTGTAGTTAGGGAACCAATAATTGATTTTAAGCAACAACTGTACCTGGCTTTATTGTTGCTTTGTTGGGAAATTTTGGGCAAGCAAGTGAATTGGTGGGACAATTGTTTTGGCACCAGCCAGTCAGCAGGAGCAAGGCATTGGAGGTGTACTGGGGAAAAAAGAAATTACGGCAATAGTTTCCTTTTATCACACTGATAATTGTCAGAGATAATTAAGGATGTACCGTAAATATCAGCCGCAGTCAAATACAAAAATAATATTGAAAATGAATTATTGTAGTAGTAATAATGACTGCTGATTGTGACATTGAGGTACATTGTTGATGCAGTAGAGGGGGAAAAGGAAATTGAACTCTGCTGTGGTTAGCCGAGAATTACAAATCTTGCCAATTGCAAATTTAATGCTAGGTCTGTGGATATAATGATAAATTATCTCAGCTTCCCTTCCTGCAAATGGTTAGTCCTTGCTGCATTCAGACCCACAAACTACACAGGAAAAAATTAAAAAGGACAGGTGGCTTTTATTGTTCACATCTGTGCCATTGTTCTGATTTTCATCAGGGTGCACTTAAAACTAATCTGTTAGACCCTTGACAAAATAAACTGGGTTGTGATCGTATGAACATCTAATGTGTAGAAGACGAGAAATAAAATTGAGTTAGCACAATCAGAACAATTTTTGGAGGAAAGCGAGTAGTCTAGCTTCTGAATTGACTTCAAGATCTCTATCAAGTCACCAAATCTTAAATCTATAATTTGTAAAGAACAGGATTCTGTTCAAAGTTGACCTATGCCATTTTACACAATTGTGCAAAGGTTTCCTGAACAGCAGTCTTCATTACCAAAAGTTCCTGTAACCCAAATGGAGGAAAGGGCTAAAAAATTAAAAATGAGAAAAACAATGGGCAAAAGGAGGCTGTAGGGTATTGCAAAGGAACAACCTTAGCTAAAAAGAAATGAAAAGGAGGAAAAGGCCAAATGTAGACTTTGGATAGAAGATTGTGCAATTTGCCGAGTGAAATCATTTAAATCGTTAACTCCCAAAGTTAAATGCTGAAATAATGTCATGAAATAGATCTTAAAATTTTATTTTCTCGGTTCGCCATTTCCCTTGTTGCAAATTATACCTGATGAAGCTAGTGATTCCAAACAAACCTGTTAGGCTTTAACCTGATGTTGTAAGACTTCTTACTGTGCCCACCCCAGTCCAACGCTGGCATCTCCACATCGTAAATTACATAAGAACATTAAGATAGAGACTGATGAAGGCCATGTGACCCACGCGGCTCCTCCACCATTCAGTAAGATCAGAACTGATCCTTGACATTAACTCCACAAAGTCTAAATCAGGCTTTAGTGTCTGATTTCCATATCCCTCAATTACATTTTGTGACCAAATGTCTATCAATCTCAGCTTAAAATATACCCAAGTGCTGAGCATCCATAGACCTCTGGAGTTGGGAATTTCAAAGATTTACAATGCTCTGAATTAAGACATTTCTCCTCCTCTCAGTCCTGAATGGCCAACCATTAGACTCTCCAGTTTTGGGGAACAGCCTCTCAGCATCCACCCTGTCTTTTATGTTTCGATTAATTCTTAACTCCAAAGCGTGCAAGCCGATTCTCCTCAGAGTTCCCAATGTGGTAGAGAAACTCACGTCAGCAGGAAAAACTGAATCTACACGTACGATGCTCCGGTCAACTGCTGGCGGCAGCATCGTGGTTTGTGCGCCGCACCAGGAGGAGGATGCAAATGGGCCATTTGAACCTAGACCCCCCTCATATCAGAGATCATCCTCCACCCATATCAGAGACCACCCCGCCTCTATATCAGAGACCCCCACCCATATCAGAGACCCTGCCTGGAAGCTGAAAAGCAGTCCAGGCAGAAACAATGAAAAATCGCTGCTTTTTCATTCACTGGACAGGGCATACCCAGGATGACCATGGTAGTGTCTGGGACGTTATCTGTAAGGTATGATTCCGTGAGTATGACTATGTCAGGCTGTTGCTTGACTAGTTTGCAGGACTGCTCTCCCAATTTTGGCACAAGCTCCAGATGTTAGTAAGAAGAATTCTCCACACTTTGAAAGCAGATTCAGGCTTTTGAACCATTTGGTTTTATGTATGTAAAGCAGATGAATGAATAGCAAACAGTTTAATTAGCATATATTTCTCTAATCTTTTCAATAAAGAAGTTAAGATCATGCTGACTTTATAAACTGATTATAATTTGGTCCAAAGAGGTTTCTGATTCATTGCTGCATCATTGAGATTCCCAGCTAGTCAATGATGCCGATCATTTTTGTAAGATCTCCAGCATCTGCCAGTCGAAGCCAATATCTCGGCCTGGTACCTATCTTTTAATTTGTATCCAGTTGGCTTGCGAGCACCTCTGCAGCCATTTTGAACAAAGGCATTGGGTGATTGCATCGTATATAATTACATTAAACAAACAGCTATTCATCATCATTGAATGTAGGTAATCTTCAACAATTGTATAATATTCTTGACATTGAATCAGATGGCTCTAGCTAATTGACATCTTAAACTTAAACTAAGCATTTTGTGTTCTGTGATGAATCTTATCTGGAATTGAATGTTTTCCTGAGAAATCCTTTGTGAGACTTTGGATGGCACTCTAGGCAGAATAGCATTTTTACAAATTCAGAATTTTGGGTATTTAAAAGGCTTGTAAATTTTTAAATCCTAAATATGAAAATCTTTTGCTACTGCGCAAGCATTTGATGTGGTGACTCGCACCATATTTTATTGAAGTGGAAGCTATAGGCATAAAGGAGGAAGTAGTAAATTGGATAATTTATCTTAATAGGAAATATCAAATGTTAGTGATAGTAATTCTAATTGAACAGTTGGTATAAGCAGGACACCTGAACGTATAAACTATAAACATCCTAAATAAACACATTCTACTCTGCATAGTGTTCATTGGAAAAGGATAAAATTCAGATGCTGCCCGGATGAGTTATAACTGGAAGCTAATACTGAACCATAAAAGATGATGCATATTTGATGCCTAAAAATACTAACTATTACAAATTGCAGAGTTTTTTCGAAGTGAGGGCAAAAGTGTCTGAATGGAATAGCTCACTCTCTTGTCAACTCCTGCAATGTTGACAACGGCAACTAAAATATGTGAATAAGCAAGATCAAGAATCATAGAATCCCTAAAGTGCAAAAGGAGGCCATTTGGCCCATTTGAGTCAGCACCTATCCTCTGAAAGAGCACCCACCTCGGCCCACTCTCTCGCCCTGTCTCCGTAACCCCATGTAACCTTTTGGACACTAAGGGGAAATTTAGCTTCGCCAGTCCACCTAACCCGCACATCTTTGGACTGTGGGAGGAAACCCACGCAAACACGGGGAGAATGTACAAACTTCACACAGACAGGCGCCCAAGGTTGGATTCGAACCCGGTCCCTGGCGCTGAGACCGTAATGCTAACCACTGTGCCACCCGTAGAAGCTTGTGCTTAATTACTCATGAGGCCTTACTAGGAATACTGTCTAGCCTTATCGTCATACCTAGGCAACATGCGGTTTGAAAAGCAAAATACTGCAGATGCTGGAAGTACTCAGCAGGTCTGATAGCAGCTATAGTGAAATAGTTAATATTTCAGGTCAGTTACAATTCATTAGAACCCGATTAAGTCTAAACAGTTTAAAAAAAATAAATATGGAGTACCCAATTATTACTTTCCAATTAAGGGGCAATTTAGCGTGGCCAATCCACCTACCCTGCACATCCTTTTGGGTTGTGGGGCCCATGCAGACACATGGGGAATGTGCATACTCCACACGGACAGTGACCCAGGACTGGGATTGAACCGGGCCCCTCTGCAACTCTAAACAGTTCCGATGAAAGGTCACTGACCTGAAACATTGGGTACAATCTACCGGCCAAGTCTCGCCCGAAGCAGGGTGCAAATCGCAATAGACGGGACCCAGTCTCGCATGGCTAAACCCACTTATAAGTGCTGACCCTGGATCTAATCAGTTCCCGGCTTCTACTGGCCTCGCCAGGATAGTCCCAATTTGTCAGTGATTAGTACTGGACCATATTTACATTTACCAGGCGGAACGGCACCTGGGGGGGTCTCCCAAGCCATTGGAGGCCCATGGCTGGTGAGGGACAGGGCAAGATGGCAGCCTGGCACTGTCCCTGAAATCCAGGCAACTTGGCACTACCAGGCTGGCACCTTGGTTCTGCCACCCTGGCATTGCCAAGGTGCCCATGCAGAACTTCCAGGCTGGCAGGAGCACTACCATTGTGGCTGGGTGGCTGGTTCCTGGGAGAGAGCCAGAGTGCCACTCTACCTTGTCCTTGACTATCAAAAGGCCTCCAATGGCCTGCCACCAGGGCACCCTGGCACTGCCAAGGGCCTGATGGTGGCCATGCCCGTGAAAGGAGGATGGGGAGGGGGGGGGGGGGGGAGGGGGGGAGGGGGGGGATGTGAAGGGTGGGAGGTAGTGAAGAGTGGGTATGAAGGGGCCTCCAGAAGGTTTTGGGGGGGGGGGGGGGGATGTGAGGGTCTGGGAATGGAGGGGGCCTGAAAGGGGGCATGGAAAAGCCTGAAAAGGGTGGGTCCTCAGTGACCCCATGGTGGGCTGTCCTCACTTGGGGGGTGTAGTGCCCACGTGGGGGGGGGGGGGGGGGGGGTGACATTGCCCGTTGGTTGGGAGGTGTGGGAGACTCTGAAGCTCACCTAGAGGTCGGGGTACTCTTTCAAAATGGTGGGCTGATCTCTGAGGAGTCGGTCTGGCCAGTGAGCTCAGCTCCACACTGATGGAAAAATTTCAAAGTGTGGGCAAACCTGGAGAGAAACACCTCAGTGCCTGAAAAGTGACTAAATGTGGTTAGATAACATTGGGGAACTCGCCGAAAGAGCCAGGTAGAAACTCCCAGCCAAACACACCTGAAGTGACTCTTGGAAACGTTTTCATTAGATTGTGCCCATTAACAACTGATGTCAGATCAGAGTATTTCCAACATTTTCTGTAAACCTATGGGGCTGGATTCTCCCAAAATGGGACTGTGACCCCACACAGGTGTAAAAGCATTGGAGTTTTACTCCAGATATTCCGGGGGGGAAAAGATCAGCTAATTCAATGACCTGCAGGGGGCTAGCAGGGACCCAGAGTAATTCTCGTAGCTTTAGCTGCAGATATGGGGCCGCACTTCTGGTTCGGAGTCTGTGCATGCCCACGGCGGCGGCCTCTAGCGGCCGCGCTGAGCTCCATGGTGGACTCGGACCGCGGAGGCAGACAGGAAAATTAGATCATCTAACCACCAGGCCGCCTATAAGGCCCCCCCACCCCGGTGTCCGATCCCTGCGCTCCCCACAAGGGCGGCCGCGGACTGAGTCCGCAGCCACCACTCGAGCATCATGACCGGCCATAGCAGGTTAGTTCCACGGCGTCGGGAACTCGGCCGATCGAGGGCGGAGGATAGCTGGGCTCGCCTCTGTCAATGGGCCCCCAGCCGTGCAGCATACTCCGCGATCACACCGATTCTCAGGTATGGAGAATCGCCAGACCGGCGCTGAGCCCGATTTCGGCGAGGGGCTGCGGAGAATCCAGCCCCTGGTTTATTTGAGTATATGCACTGTCATCAGCCACAATGCATCTGATTCAATTCATAGCCTTTGCTGACTTTGCGCGGATTCAGTATAGAATTGTAGAAAAGCATGGAAAGTGATTATTTGGTCCATCAAGTCTGTGCCGACTCTTTGAAATGGGAATCCAGTTAGTCCCATTTCCCTGAAAGCTTCTCTTGTAAATATTTGTCCAATTTCAGCCACTGTTGAATCAGTATTTACCACCCTATCAGGCATTGCATTCCAAATCCTCACCACTTATTACATTAAAAAATTCTTCCTCACGGTGCCTCTGCTTCTTTTGCCAACAGCCTTAAATCTGTGCCTTCTAATTGCCTTTCAGCCATTGGAAACAGTTTATCCTTTCACTGTAAATGCCTTTATACACCTCTATCAAATCTCCTCTTAGCCTACCTTGCTTGATTGAGAACAGCACCAGCTTCTCCACTCTGCCCATGTAACTGTAATCCTGCATACCCTAAAAAAGGTAAATCGTTATGTGCCATCTCCAAAGCCTCATGTCCTTCCGAAAGTGTGATACCTAGAATTGCACGCAATATTCTAGTTGACTGAGACTGAACTAATGTCTACCTTGATTTGGCACAATTTCCTTGCAATTGTATTCTGTCTCTGTTGCTACACCCAGGATCGCATATACTTCATGAACTGCTTTGCTAACATGTCCTGCCACCTTCAAAGATCTGTGCAAGTGGACCCCCAGGTCCTTCACCGTGCACCCTTTCAAAACTGTACCAGTTGTATCACTTCATGTTTTCCTGTGTGGAATTTCTCGCATCTTCTTGAAGTCTATTTGCTACCTTTGTGTTTCTCAGTTCAACACTTCCAGGTTTGGTGCCATCTGCAGCTTGCAAAATTGTGCCCCGCATCCTTAAATCAACGTTATTAATGTACATTGCAAACTGCAGTGGGTGCTCGTATTGAACTTTGAAGAATTCAAATTTGCCCATAACAAATTCATAGTGGCTTTCCTTTAGTCTTCTTGCCCAAGTGACTGTTAACTTTCTCCATGATTTTTGTTTCTACCATCAATTCCCACCATCAATTTTAAACTGACTGACTTGTAATTGCCAGGTTTATGTGGACGTTGCTGACTGTGTCAGCATTTGTTGACTATCCCTAATTTCTCTTTCATAGGGGGAGTGGTTCATGGGGGGGGGGGTTTCATAGGGGGAGTGGTTCGGGGGGGGGGGTTTCATAGGGGGAGTGGTTCGGGGGGGGGTTTCATAGGGGGAGTGGTTCAGGGGGGGGTTTCATAGGGGGAGTGGTTCGGGGGGGGTGGTGGTTTCATAGGGGGAGTGGTTCGGGGGGGTGTGGTTAAGAGTCAACTTCGTCGCTGTGTGGGTCTGGAGTCACATGTAGGTCAGATCGGGTAAGGACAGCAGATTTCCTTTCCAGAACCAGATGGGTTTTTACGACAATCGGCAATGGTTTCATGGTCATCATTAGACTTTGAATTCCAGATTTTTAAAGAATTCATATTTGACCATCTGCCATGGCGGGATTCGAACCTGGGACCCCCAGAGCATTATCCTGAGTTTCTGCATTACTATTCCAGTGACAATACCACTATGCCACCCCCCCCCCCCCCCCCCCCTCCCGTGCGCCTTAATTTTGAAGAAGTGTGTAATATTTGTAATCCTTCAGTCCTTTGGCTGTCGCCAAGAGGATTGGGTGATTGTATCCAGCACCGTTACAATTTATATCCCTGCTTCCCCCCGCAAACTGAAATGCATTCTATCCAAACTGGGTGAGTTAGCTATTTTTTAAGTTCTCCCAGCCTTCTTGGTACCTCTTAATTTTTTATCTCATCCAGTATCCCGTTAACCTCTTCATTTATCAGAGCTTTGGCAAAGTCCTCTTCCTTGATAAGCTCCGTGTAAAGTATACAATTTAATATCTCAGCTATGCCTGCTGCCACCACTAATCAATCTCCATTTTGGTCACTAATTGGCCCACTTCTTCCCTGACAGCCCTTTCACTGTTAATATATCTGCAGCAGACCTTTGATTTCTTTTTTTTTATGTCAGTTAATCTATTTTTGTAGTTATCCCTAATTTACTTTTTCACTTGTCCCCTGTCCTTTTTACAAAGGAGAATCAGGCTCAATGCATTGTCAAGCTGACAGTTGCCATATGCCCCTTTTTCTTCTGCATTCTACTGTAATTCCTTTGTCATGGAAGAAACATTCTTTTTAACTGCTTTCCCTTTCCCACTTGTGGATATGTATCTGAACCATCTCCTCTTTAAAGGCCACAGATGCACCTTAACGTTGCTGCTTGAGGGTCATTGATTCCAATTTGCCTGAGCCAGATCTTTCCTCCATTCTCTGAAATTAGTCTTGCATTTATTCTCAATTGGTCCATCTCCAGAACTAACCTAAATCCTACACTATGATGATCACTATTCTTGAATACTTCCACTTGATCCACTTCATTCCTTTTGATGAATTCCAGCAATGCTATCCAGGAACTGTCTTTGCATACTAGGTCATGGCGGGGGAGGGGAAAATGGTGGATAGTGGTGAAAATGGGAAACATGTGTTGGCACTGAGTTAACGAGGGAAGTACGGGGGTGGGGGGTGGGGGGGGGGGGGGAGAGTAACCAAGTTGGCATGGGGTGTGGGAGTCATGAAGTGGGTGGGGGCATGGGCTGGCATATGTTGGCAAGGATGGTGCAGAGGGAGGGTGTGTGTGAGGGAGATCTGGAGGGATGTTTTTGGTATTATTTGTTATTTGTTTTAACACGGTGCTGGAGTACAGAGCAGGCCTTGTGCCTAGCCCACCTCCACACTGGGAGTCTGCAGATTCATTCCAGTATCACCAGTCCTGACTCGCTCCCCTCCCCCCGAAAATGAAAATCCCGGCTGCATATCTTTAAATGTCTGGATTTTGCCGAGCCAGGGAATCTCCCTACTTTGCAAACCTGACTCGGAGCTGAAAATCTGGACCTGAATGTGTGGGCACTATTTAGTTAATTGCAGTTTTTCTCTAGACTAATTTAGTCTTCTGGCATGATTTTAATTCTAAGTAACCTGTAAATTTCATTATAATTTCTTGTACCATAAGGTAATTTTTAATTGGTTGTAGCTTGCGAGTGCAAATTTGTCATAACCCATTTGATCCATTTCCATGTACATCTTTGCAGTTTTGAAGTTGGCCTAACCATCAATTTTAGTACATTTACAATTTTTCACTAAAATGAGGTTCTTGAGAATTTTAGGTTCAGTGTTTAGTGTAGGTAAAAATCCTGTTTCTCACTGTTTGATATTTAATATTCATTTACTTTCACAGGACATTCTTTTATATTGTTTTTCTTGTCTATGTAGTATCGACTAACTTAGCCTTGTTTCCCGCATCCCATGTTATTTTGCAGGTGTAAAGCTGTCATCGACAATAACGGCTATCGCATCAGTTGTGAACACTTTGTTGTGAATCATAACTATCTACCTGAGAAACATACTAAAAATGTACAGTACAGGTAAATGTTTTCTACAGTAAGAACTGTTGCACAGCATTCTTTCGGGCACCTGTGTTATGAGGGCGGTAGAATGTGAGATATATTTTCACATCTGTAAAATTAAAGGAATGCATTGACCAAACTAATCTGCAACCCATGATGGTTTAATAAAATGAATTTTAGAGCCTATAGTTCCCTGATGCTTTCTACATGGCAGTGCCTCAGCCAAACAGAGTTGAATTGTCAACCAATCAGCATGCCTTTCTCATGCAGTATTAATTGTGGTAGTTATTTGAAATTTGGTGTTCTTGCATTTGTTTTGATGATGGCAAGATGAAAATCTTTGGCGACAAGCCCCTCTCAGCAAAAAATAAACTTCCTTCAACTTTATGCAGCGGGAACTCTCCCCTCCCATGTCACCCCACTGTCTTGTTCCTGTCTAAGTCTCGGAAATACATGACTAGATGTGCAAGATGTTAGTGAAAGATGCAATCGTAATATTCAAACCTAGAAAACTACAATTAAGTAATAAGTGGAAAATAAAAGTGCATTAAAAATAATTTTGGCTCGGAAGTATGTTGTAAGGGACTCAGGATCACATGACCATGAACTTTGGTCTTTGTAGTTGAACATTGTGCAAACCCTTTGAGCATGATGCACTTTTGAGACACTCTCAGCTATCTTATCCTTCTGTGGAGTTGATCAAAACCTTTAAGATGCTGAGGGGTATTGACAGGCAGAATGTGGAGAGGATGTTTCCTCCTGTCGGGGAATCTAGAACTGGATCTTTTTAAAATGAGGGCTCATTTATTTAACACAGAGATTAGGAGATTTTTTTTTCTCTCATACAACCGTGAGCCTCTGGAACTCTCTTCCTGAAAAGGCAGTGGAAGCAGAGTCTTTGAACATTTTTAAGGCAGAGCTTGATGGATTCTTGATTAACATGGGGGGTGAAAGGTTATTGGGGATTGGCAGGAATGTGGGGTTAAAGTTACAATCAGATCAGCCATATCTTATTAAGTGTTGGAGCAGATTTGAGGGGCCAAGTTGCCTACTCCTGCTTCTAGTTCGTATGTATGTTCATAATTCTTCTATTTTTCTCTTCGTAAGGTACATTTCAAGAGGGGTGCTCATCACAGATTCTTCTGTCCTGAAGTCCAATTCCGAGCAGGTGGTGACGGTTCTTTCATTTCTGCAATTTGTGTAAAATCCAGCCACAGATGTTTTGCAAAAAATATTATTACATGAAAGTTGTCTGACCAACTGGACAATTTTTCAGAAAGTGATAGTTCTAAACTGTAACTGTTCAAAAGGAACATAATTTACGTACGGTCAACATACTTTGGTTCACTCGATTGTTTCCTGGGGTTTAGGATTTCTCCTATGATAGGATAAGCAAATTGGGTTTATAGTCTCCAGAGTTTAGAAGAATGAGAGGTGATCTTCTTGAAACCTACAAGATTCTGAGGGGGCTTGATAGGGTAGACACAGAGAGACTGTTTCTGCCGTTTCAGGAATCTAAAACACGGGGTCAATCATTCATGGCTGAGATTCGTTGAAATTACTTCACTCAAAAGAGTTGTTAGTCTTTGGAGTTCTCTAACCCAGAGGGTTGTGTATGCTCCATCATTGAATACATTTAAGGCAGGGCTGGAGATATTTTTGGTGTCACATGGAATTAAGGGATATGGGGAACGACCGGTAAAATGGATTTGAAGCTCAAAAATCAGCCATGATCGTAGTGAATGGCAGAGTAGGTTTCACGGGCCATCCTATTTCTTGTAGTTTTTCTGCCTACCCATGCATACATGTGCACATATATATTTAACAAAAACTCAAATGGATAACAATATATGTAAGATCTACTATTGGAGTTGACATGTTCCTAACTAGAGATCAGTCTTGATAGATGTGCCTGCTGACAAAAATCTTATTAGATGATGAATCCAAAAGATCTAAATGCTGGCAGTATTGTTGATCTGTCCAGGAGTTGACGGACAAACAGGCCTGATGTTGAGACTCAAAGTTCTTTATGCAAAACATGTGGAATTGATTTTCAGGTAGGTTAGTGGAGTAAAATAACTAGAAAAATTAAAGTTTTGGATACCATCACTCTGATCTTTCTGAATGGGTGATCCCAGTTTCATTGAATGGCCTTCCTCATCTGTTGTGAGCTTGCCTACGAATCCCTCAGTGGAAAATGTGCAGTGCAATATTAATTGCTCAATAGAACCAAAAATAAATCTTTTACACAGGCTTAACATCCAGCTGGGTATAATTGCCATGAGATACATAACATGAACTCATTAAAGTATTTTTTTAAAAGAATGATTTCCCATCGTCCTCCTTTCACAGCTGCGATTGTTATGTTGCTATCAAGTGTTTAGCAAATGAATGTCTTTTGTAGCAACATTGGCAATATTGCTGAATTGGAACCTGAAGTTTAAAGTCTGTTTTAGATGTTCTCTTAGGTACAGCCATGCTGACCACTCGCATAAATCCAAGATTCTTCATTCAGGTGTGTGCCCATGTTGTCCAATATAGAACCATATGATAGCATATCCCAGAGATGTACAATTAGACCTGATTGTTTTTTTTGCCCGTGCCACGATCCTTTTGAAGGAAATCAAATGTATAAAATTTAACTGAGCAAGCAGAGTGACAGTGTGATAGGCTGTCCCACCAGAATCATCATTTTGACTCTGGAACTGACCCTGGCAAACACACTTAACCAGAAACAAGCGGGTGCCTCAGTAATTCAAATAGGGGTCTTGTGATGCCATCAAGTTGGATCTGAAGTCCAGTTCAATAGCTAACCTGTTGAGAAAATACCTGATGATGCTGGCTTTGCAACCTGACATAACTTGGAAACACAATTTAAAAAGGCACTCGGCTGCAGGCACTCAGATCAATGGTGCTTTGGACTGTCAAGGAATTTCCCAGCACAGGTTGTTTCCGTCTTTTTTCTATCACTCCAATTAAGCACTCGCTACTTATATGTTTCATTTACAAAAAAACATTTTATTAAGATGTCCATGATTTTATAACAACAAAAGATACAAATACAAATGTAAACATAATTCAGTACATGACACACTCCTCCCCCAAGCAACAACCATATCCAGCCAACATGGCTTATACACACAATTCCCCAGTCCCTCCATCTCCTCGCTGATCCTGCCTAAACTAAACCAACTCCCCCTCCCCACCACGTTCCCTAACCCACCCTCCCCCTTCCTGTTGTATCTGCTAACAATTTAGTTTTTTCCCCCCAAGAAGTCGATGAACGGCTGCCACCTCCGGACGAACCCTAACATTGATCCTCCCAGGGCAAATTTAGTTTTCTTAAGCCTGAGAAACCCAGCCATGTCGCTAACCCATAACCCCAATTTCGGGGGCTACGAGTCCCTCCACGATAATAGGATCCGTCTCCAGGCTACCGAGGGAGGCAAAGACCAAAACATCAGCCTCTCTCGCCCCCCCCCCCCCCCCCCCCCCCCCCCCCCCGGACTCCCGGGTCTTCCGACACTCAAAGATTGGCACCTCTGGACTCTGCGCCACCCGCGTTTTTAGCACCATAGACATGACATCCGCAAATCCCTGCCAGAATCTCCTAAGCAGACACGTGCAGAACATGTGGACATGATTTGCGGGCTGTCCCGCACACCTCCCACACCTGACCTCACGCACCTATCCTCCACCCCACAGAACCTGCTCATCCGGGCTACCATCCTGTGTGCCCGGTGAACCACCTTGAATTGTATCAGGCTGAGCCTGGCACATGATGAGGATGTGTTGACTCTAGTCAGAGCATCCTCCCACAGGCCTGCCGATCGCTCCTTACCCAGCTCATCTTCCCACTTGCGCATTACCTCCCCTATCTGGGTTCCCTCCTACTCCATGAGCTCTTTATAAATTTCCGAGACCATCCCTTCCCCCACTCCCATTTTTGAAACTACCTTATTATATGTCTCATTTTTTCTTTGCTTTGGCGAGAGGAACATTTTCAGGACAACGACTAGTAGAAATTTCAACAACAGTGATGACTCAAGTGCCTGTTAGACACAACAGTTGAGTGGAGTTACTCATAGGAGACTGTACTCAACCTACAAAATAGCTTTTCTTACCTTCTTTGAAGGACACTACAGAACAAGACTGAGCTCCACCAGGCAGACTGTTGCTGATCTATGCAAACTAGTGTGGGGGAACTTGCTGCCTGCTGGAACAATGACCACGATTTGCGAGTGTTAAGGGTTACCACTGACCATAACTTTTTTTTATCTCTGCTCCTTATACATTGGGGACATTAACTGCATCTCCTAGTCTATACTGCACAGTTAGATCATGCAGATTACCAGTGCCATCTTTGCCTGATACATTCCCATTCCCATGATATTAACAGTTGGAATGAGAGTGTTCGAAATTTGCAGAAGTGCTGATTCCCCTTGCCTCTAGGACATGATTGATTTTGTGCATGTTCTTATCAAGGCACCAGTAGACAAGCCTAGAGCGTTTGTGAATAGAAAGGACTTTCACTCCATCAATATGCAATTGATGTGTAATCACCAGAGTAGGCTCATGAAAATTGTTCCTGTTTCACAGGAAAGCACACGCTCCCATCATTCTGGCATACTCATTCAATATCCCACCTTTCTGCACATCCCAGGAGATCAGAGGATGGCTGTTAAGGTACAGGAAATACCCCTTGCACACAGGATTGTTAACACTTTTGCACAAATCCACCTTGCAATGTCTGCTCAGGTACCGTCACAGCTGTATCGCTCCATAAGTCACAGTCACCATCAGTTCCACAGGCCTGAGGGAGACCAGATTTAAAAGGACTGACTGCTTGAAAACCCATTTCCATGTGATCCACCAATCTATCCAAGGTGAAGCTCTGAGTCTAGCTGGCAGCCCTTTAGAGATTCCACCAATGCTGATAAGGTTGTGAAGATTGATTCTCGTTGTGAGAACCCAGCCACACTGCCCTAGGATTTTCCTCGTTAGGCTACAGAATGCTGATGCTTTGGGAGATGACACCACACAGACTGGAAGCAGTCTTCTCAATACTTTGGTTTGATGTGACAATTGCGCGGGTTTCCTCCGGGTGCTCCGGCTTCCCCCCACAGTCCAAAGATGTGCAGGTTAGGTGGATTGGCCATGCTAAATTGCCCTTAGTGTCCAAAAGGTGGGGTGGGGTTACTGGTTTACGGGAATTGGGTGGAGGTGTGGGCTTGGGTAGGGTGCTCTTTCCAAGGGCCGGTGCAGACTCAATGGGCTGAATGGCCTCCTTCTGCACTGCAAATTCTATGAAATTGTATGAATTCCTTAATAGACTTTCCAATTTGTGGTATAACTGCTTGTATGGTGCAAGCAGGTTTTTCTTCATTACTAGGATCCTGATGTTTTCACCTCTGCCTGCAAGTTGACTCACCCATTCAATTTCTTTTTAAAAATCTCCTGTGGAGGGAAAAATACATTTCCCAAAATGTGACTCGGCAACCTCTCTTGTGCAATGAATAGGTAGAAAGAAAGATGAAAAACATGATCTATGGGAATAAAGATATTAATGATAAATCTCTCGGTCTGAAATATGACAGCTACTGAGGTTAACTAGATACCCATTTGTTTGGAGAAATGCAATCCTGATTCAAGGACAGTTCTGTGGACTTATTCCAGCATCTTGCTGTTTTAGTTTGCAATAAGAATTTTTTCCCTTAGCAATAATATTAATGATCTCCAGATAATGGAATGATATTTGTCACTAAAGACAACTTCCAGTGATATATCATATTGTGTCGCATCATCCTGAAGTCTCATCATCGCAAAAGTGCAGTGAGCCTTACGCAGGCAAACAGCAGCTCAATTGTGTGAAACAAGACGCGACAAACAGCCATGGCATGAAAGTACAAATTTAGGAATAAGGTTGATTATCAGTGATTCTTAACTATCTGCCCTAACTTTACAGATTTCTATTTTGACTGTGCCTGCAGTGGAAAAAGATCAACCTTCTGTACGAATCATTGAGCTCTGTCCCTCTTCAAATACCTGTCCACAAGGCACCTGTAAGTTGAGATATTTTGCACTTAACACCTGAACAAACAACTATTTTGTTTTGTAATCAATATCTAATCCTGTTTTCTGCTTTATTTTTCATATTTAAATTGATTTTTAACTGAGTGATTTACCCTGGTCACTGACTGTTGAAGATTAATTCCTTTATTCTTGAAGCTCCTGATCATGTGTTCTGAAGATGACACACATGTAATCAGAGTTGCCAGCTGACTGGAACTGAAGTCTTTCACTTGCCCTGAAAATGTGACTCAAATGATCGAATCATGAACTGAAATCATTGCTCTTCCTGCTCGGAGAGCATTACATGACAAATGGCTTTAGCTGATGTTACTAATTCAGTCATACCTGAGTGACTAAAATGTGTTTGATAATAGAAACTGATGTGGCAGACTATAGCAGAGGGCAGAATGTAAAGACAGTATGAAGTACCATAAAATATAGCGGTTAGTTTTGATTTATTGTTCAATTGTGTAAAGTTTTTATGTGGTGTTAGGTATTTTGCAATAAAGAAAATTAGATTCTCGTCACCACCAGCATGCCCGACCCGCTCAACATCACCACCATTGTCCTGCAAAGAATCTTGGGTGCTTCTGGGTATGTTTCGTACTGTGACCCGACAAAACTTTCTTCCACTTCATGGCACATTTAATATGTAAAGGAACCTGTTAAGTGAATGAAATCTGAAGAATGAACCCAGTTTCTGCCCAGGCAGTTCTTCATTCTGAACTGGTACTTCATTTCTCAATTATTTTCAATCTAACAAATGTCTTTTGATACGGTACTTTTATAATTTGGCTTTTTCTTGGAAAAAGCACCACCTGTGGGAAAAGGTTTGATGGAGTAGGTCCATAAACGCAGCTGTAAATCATCATGTCGAATAATATGAAAATTATTAAGGCGATACAAAACTGCCACTTTGAAATGGTCACTGCTAAATTGTTTAATTAGTGTACAAACATTTACAAAGAGTTGAATAAGGTCCCATGTGACCACGTTGCACATTGGCATATGACAGTGTAAGTCACAATTCCTGACGGGTGCTCAGAGATGAACAATGGTGCAGTCCTGAAGAAATCTCTAACTTTGGGTATCCTGCTAAAAGAAAAAATAAGAAGGAAAAGTTGATGCAGCTTTTCAGCTTAATATGTGCTATTTCTACTGAGTATCTTGTCCAAATGCTTTAGAGGTAGCCTAAGTTGAACTGAAATCATTGCTCTTCCTGCTAGTTACCCAGTCCGACAGCTGCATCTACTGAGCCTAGTAGTCCAAAACGGTTTGTGCTGCAACATGCTATTGCTATTTGGAAACCGTACCAGCCTGCAAAAATTCTCTCAACTTCTTAGTTTTGTTTCTTTTTGTTATTTTTCCCCTTGCTTTATTTCCCATACTCCTGTCAAAAGTCAATGAGTTCTGTTAGAATATAATTTTACAGATGACAGAAACTCTTCTGTGCCCCAATTAACCGAATATTTTTGTGAGTGAGCTAAGTAGTGTGTGGACCAGATCTTTTTGACTATAGAGCTATCACAAGTGAATTCCATATAGGGAGAGGGCAGGAAAGTGGAGTTGAAGCCCACAGTCAGCCATAATTTTATTGAGTGGTGAAGCAGGATTGACGAGGCATATGGTTTACTCCTGCACCTATATCTTGTGCATAGATGTTGGATGAGTACACATGTACTTTCCAACTAGCAATTGAGTACAAACCCTGACAAGTTTCTTTTCCACATCTCCACTCCAACCTGCCTTTTTTGTCAACTGGTGACAGCAAGTTAATTGTTATGGCATACTTTGCTCCCTAGCGATGCGAGTCTTAGACATTCTGAATCTGTCAGTACTGCATAGTACAGTGGGGAGCATGCCTTTGAAAGTGTGCAGTTTTTATTCAGGACAAGAAAATTGCAAGAGCCTCACTCACGTATGTACTTTAACAACACACCAAACATCTTTGGCAAGAAGTCTGTGTAATTTTGGGATGTTAGTGCCTTTGCTGAACAACTTGTAAATATTTTGAGGAAAGCAGTGTCTCACTGCGTTAAAAATAATATCCTTCTTGACACCTCTTGACAATTGAAATGCACAAAACAAAAAGAAACACTACTCTTAATAATGTGAAGTACCAAAGAATTAAGTCACACATCCACCTGTGATCGTCTTTTTTAAGCAAAACAAAAAACAACCACGTGGCTTAAATTGTAGTCGATGTTCAAAATATCACTGTGATAACTCCATACTCAAAACGTAACTTATTTTTGATTGAGATGTCGACCGTTTATGTTTCTAAATTTACAATGTTCATTTTCATCAATAAATAATGCTGTTTATGAGGTTGCATCTCTCGATATCCGATGTGCATAAATCCCTCAGTCTCTAATAAAGTTGCCTATACCAAGAGCGTCACCATAAATTAAATGTCTAACCTTGATGTATAAACTTCCATTGCTTTGGACAGTCAAGACCTATATCAAGTGGTACTGGCGATAGATGTGGAACCCAGACTGTTCATTTATTTCAAAGTGCAAATAATTAAATTGTCATTTATTCCAAAATGTGAAGGAAATAAAATCCTTAAATTTAAGCTGTAAAATGAGAAAAAGCTGCACTATAAAACATTATCTGATTGGTTTGCAGAAAGCTTATCTTGGTAGCACTTGAATTGCTTGTTCACCCCTGTTATTTTGTTTCATTTTAACAATGTGTCTCTTTAACTTGACTTTAAAATAGATCTGGTTCACTTAACTTGCCTGTCAAATGGAACTGCCAAAGAAGACTTGGAACCTGTGGTCTCTTCACTGTTTACCCAGTACAGTGAAAATGAAGAAACTGGTAAGAAGCAAAGACTTTAATCACTGCGCACCGTGACACGTGACAGGATGGACATTTGTATTCTGCCACACTCCATCTGCCACACTGATTTGTCTTAACTTAAAATTGCCAATTTGTTTTCAATGTTTTTATTGGGTTCTCGCATCTTGTATTGAACAATTCATAAGTCACATATTGCATCACCATGCCACAAGGGAAAAAAAGCAATGGCAAAAAAAGACAAACAGAAATCAGTACATATATTTACAGCCACTTGTCTTCCCTCCTGCTCTGGCTGTGGTCCCCCTTTAGTCAGCACACATCTGTTATAGTCCCCAATGTGGCCAGAGTATTTACAGGTGTCTATTTATGGTTTACTATGGGCTTAAACTTGCCTTCCGACTAGTCCCTGCGACTTTGTCCTTAGTTTCTCTCATTTTCTTTGTGAGCCTTCACTCCCTCTCCTTCAGCCCGCTCCCCCCCATTTCCTCTCTCCCTCTCTCCTTTACTCCTTTGTCTCTCGGGAATTTGTGTCCCTTGCACCCCCCCCCCCCCCAACCCCCGGATGGCAAATTTAATTTTTGCCGGCTCAAGAAATTCTGCTAGGTCGGAACAGCCAGTCTGCAGCTTTAGGTGGTGCTATTGATCACCAGCCGAGCGGGATCTTCCAGCAGGTATTCAGGGAGGCAAAGGCTAGAGTGTCATCCCCCTCCCCATAAAGAGCTCTGGCTGATCTGATACCCTGAAGACTGTCACTTTTGGCCACCAGCACTCCTACAACCAAGTAAATAGCCTCTCAGATGATCATCCGGTACCCAACAAGTCTGGGGCAGACCCAGGACATGTGGATGTGATTGGCTGGGCCGTCCTGACACTGTTCCCATTTGTCCTACATGTCTGGAAAAAACCTACTATTTCGGGTTATGGTTAGGTGCACTCTGTGCACCACCTTTAGCTGCTTTAGGCTCAGCCCTGCGTATGTGCTTCAATCCAGAGTCCTCCACCTACTTCTATGCCTAGTTCTTCCTTCCATTTTTCCCTTGCCTCATCTAGTAGGGGAAGCGCACCTTCTCCAATGGTTGCCAGTATAGGTCCCCTGTTTCCCTACCCGGGGTTATGCGCATCCAACAGTTCCTCGATTAACGAATTTCCTGGTATCTGGGGGTATGCCAAAGTTTCCTTACGGGGCAAGTTTGTGTCTTAGTTTGTTTATTTTTGCTAATTGGAACCTCTCCGTGAGTTCCTTACTGGTAGCTACTCTGTCGTCTGTGTACATGTGCCGAACTGTCAGTGGCTCCTCGTCCTGTCTCCACCTTTTGAAAGTGGCATCCATTATTGCAGGAGCAAACCTGTGGTTGTTGTAGATGTTGCCCATGGTGCATATTTTGGTTAGGCGAGATGGGCCTGTTGGACCCGCATTCAGTTGGATCTTTGCTCTTTTTGGGTATCAGCGATGTTGATGCTTGTGTGGTGTTAGTGGCAGGGAGCCCTTGCTAGCGAGCCTGTGAAAATCTCCCGCAAGTGTGGGGCCCTTCCCCACCTGTGTGCAGTTTTTCTTTAAGAGAAATACAACACAGAACAGGTCCTTCGGCCCACGATGTTGTGCCGAACTTTTGTCCTAGGTTAATCATAGAATTTTGGACAGCAGTTGATGTTCTCCATGACCTCTGCAAGACTTAATAGTGCTTCCAGGCCCCGTCTCTTCTCTTTCCCCCATAATCGACATTTTCAGTCCGTCGAGGAACTGGTTCATCCCTGAGACCCCCTTGGAAAGCTCTGAATTGTACAGCCCTCAGTAGAGGGTCAGGAAGGCCTTGTTGACCCTTTCTGGCATGGTGACTAGCCTGCTGCTGCTGTCCCTAATCTGAGCTATTTCCCTTGTAGCTGGCTGCTTTCTCAGTTAGTGAGCCAGCAGACGGCTAGCTTTGTCTCCGTGTTCGTACCCCGCGTCTGTCGGAGCTGGTGCATTGCTTTCCCCATGGAGAGCAGGTCAAAGTCCATTTTCAGTTCCTTCCTCTCTGCCAGTAGGCCTAGGGTCGAGGCTGTGGATTACCACCTATCTACCTCCAGATGGAGTCAACCAACTTTTGCCTCACTGTCCTGACCTTCCTATCTCTGTGCCTTATACTCAATAATTTCCCCCCTTCTCACTGCCTTCAGCACTTCCCAGAACGTGGAGAGTGGGACCTCCCCGTTCTGATTGTTGGTAATGTACCTGTCTATGGCCTGTGATATCCATTCGCAGAAAGCCTTATTGGTGAGGAGGTCTGTCAAGCCACCATGAGGCTGTTGTGACCAGCCCATCTCCAGCCTCATATCCACGTAATGTGGAGCGTGGTCGGAGATTACGATCACAAAGTATTCTGTTCCTACTATCCCCGGGAGCACGGCTTTCCCCATTGCAAAGAAGTCGATTCTGGTGTAGACCCTGTGAACCTTGGAGAAGAAGGAAAACGCCTTCTCCCCCGGGTATATGAACCTCCATGGGTCCACTGCCCCTATCCATTCCATGAACAGGCCCAGTTCCTTTGCCATGTTTGACTTTTTCCCCCCCCATGATGAGTCGGTGTGTGTGTTTGCCTCTCAGGTGGAAGACTATGTCGGCTTTCATACTTTTCAGGTGGATGAATACTCTGGATCTTTGCACTGGACCATTAAGTCCCCTGATGTTCTAGGTGACGATTTTGACAGGGCGTTTCTGTCCCCCACTCTTCCCGCGGGATCAACCATGCTTACCTTATGGATGCGCCCCTGAACTCTGGGATATCCCTTTGTTAGGGGGCCCAAAGTGGCTGTTTGTGGTGCCTTTGCATTCCTTGCCGCCATGCATGATCTGCCGTAGCCATCTTAGCACCCTCTCACCTCCCATCCTGCCCCTGCTTTCCCCCCTCTGTTTAACCTCCCTATAGCCCTGCGCCACCCCTCTCCTTCGTACTTCCTTGTGCTAACTCACCCACTAGTATGGTGCCCGCCCCCCGGATCGGTGTATACCTCACCCCAACCGATGTCTCTCTCTCTCTCTCTCTCTCTCTCTCTCTCTCTCTCCCCCCCCCCCCCCCCCCCCCCCCCCCCAACACCTCTTCCCCTCCTTTCTGAGACTCAACATCAGAACAATCCCGCCCAAATAGCTTCTACATGTTTCATTGAACGATAGTTGTGGTGTCTGGTTCGCTGTTTGTACTTTGGGACTTGAATAGGTATCTTTTTACTTCAATTGCTTGATCGGTTGGCAAATTCTGAATCACCAGAAGACCCTGGATTCGCCATCATAGCAAATCGGCAGGAACCTTGAGAGTAAATTGGTATTATGAACAGAAATACAGTCATGGCATTGTGGCACAATGGTCAGCACTGCTGCCTCCCAACCCCAAGGGACCCGGGTTCGATTCCGGCCTTGGGTGACTGTCTGTGTGGAATTTGCACATTCTTCCCGTGTGCGTGGGTCCTCCAATTTCCTCCCACAGTCCAAAGATGTGCAGTTTAGGTGCATTGGCTATATTAAATTGCCCCTTAGGGTGGGTTTATGGGGATTGGGCCTCGGTGCAGACTCGATGGGCTGAAATGCCTCCTTCTGTACTGTTGAGATTCTATGATTACTAGTGTTTGATAATGGGAAACCTATTTTCCCCTGCTGATACTGTAGTTGAAATCACCTAACTCCGAAATCTGGGCGCATTTTTTAAACTTAAAAACAGAAAATGCTGGAGATACTCAGCAAATCTGGCAGTGTCTGTAGGAAGCAAAGCAGTTAATATTTAATGTGTGATCTTTCATCCAAAAGGATATTTTGATTTCTCGTATCTGCATTATTTTGCTTTTGTGGCTTTTTTAGAGTGGTTTTCTATACTGGGTAGTACATCATTGCAGTGTTTTGTTAATCTTATTTTATGTATTGATAACATAACTTCTGTTTTACTGTTGGAATACTGATCTACTGTAACTCTGATTTGATCTCTAGGGACCTTTAATCAGAAGCAAATATTATTGAGCAATGTCACATTGTGATGAGACATAATTGCATGCGGAGTAATATAAAAAGTGGTTATCTATTAATGTGATACACTCAAGAGGTTGGAAACAATGTTTAGAAGCTTAAAACTAATGATCTTGAAATAGATATGAAAAGTATACCTGATCACATTATTCAGGAACCTGACTACCTCGATGAGAACTGTTGCTTGCTTCTGACATGACATTACAGTAATCACACATGCTAACACATCAATAACTCATGCACATAATGAAGCAATCACTTCACACTCCAAAGCTAGACATTATGTACAACACCTGGGGTCATAATTGTTGTTCTGGTTACATTTTAATGAGAACACATTTGCAAAAGAATGACGTGCTATTGCAGCGGTGTTCAGTCATTTTTTTTCTTCTGTCTCCCGTCTTTGAGTCATCCTTTTATAAATACCATTCTAATGTAATTAGCTTACTGAATGATAATGACAATTCAGCTATACGTGTGTGTGTGTGTGTGAACATGATATCTCTAATAGATCTGTAGAAACAAAAGATATAACTATAAATGAAAAATCAGACTGGTATGTTTGAAGCTTGGTATTAGCATGTTGGAGAAGTATAGAAGGTACTTCACCATCTGACTGTGGTTTGGCAAACCAGTGAACACCTAACTAATCAAAAATTCAAGATATTAACAGGGAAATACAGGGCAGAAATAAAGATGAACTATTTTTCTGTTTGGAGATTCTAAAACTAGGCGGCACAGTCTAAAAATTAGGGCCAGACCGTTCAGGAGAGATGTTAGGAAGACCTTCACACAAAGGGAGGTGGAGGTTTGGAACTTTCTCCCACAAACACCAGTTGAAGCTAGAACAGTTGTGAATTTGAAGTCTGAGATAGATTTTTGTTAAGCAAAGATATTAAGGGCTAGGGGCCAAGGGTGGGTATATGGAGTTAGGCCACAGATCAGCCATGATCTCATTAAATGGCAGGACAGGCTCGAGGGGCTGAATGGCCTACTATGTTTCTAAAATGAGATATAATCTATTTCCATGCATCGGTAAACACGAAACACTAGAATTTAGGAATAAGAGATGATAGTACAATGAAATAATTGGATTCCAAATCTAAACAGATACAGGAATAAAACTTGAATGTTGAAAATAGATAAGTCAGCAACTGAAAACAAAAGTTAGTTTAAAGGCCCTTTCTTTAATTGGCAGCACATCTATCTTCACTTTCCAGATACTTTTTATATCTGTTATCCACATCCCTCAATTTCTGTTTATTTCCCCATTTGGTATAGTTTTTATTTTAGCAGTGAGCTAAGACTGACGGTAAGTTGATGACCTGTTTAGGCATGATGGCATGGAAACAGATTCGCTAATTGTTGCATTGATGATCTAATTGCTAGGAGTCTGTGTCAGTGTGCCATTCTCGGGAACTTCTGTTGTGCTTTTATATGTTATAGATTTTTAGTACAAACAAAGCCTCGCACAATTGGCTTCAGTGGTTCACTGCTGTTTCATCAACTGAAACCGCTCAACATTTTGTACTCATTTTATTTTTTTCTGACAAATAAACCCTTGAGTAGCATCTCAAATTAACTTCACGAATAAAACTTGCAAAAAGATGAACATTGTGATTGTTGTTCCATCACAAGTAAACTATAAAAGTCAAAACTACTTATCTTAATAGTTTTGCCGCCTTCTTCTCCAAGCCGTCGATATCCTAATACCACTTCACATCTGGTAATTTTACATATTGTCAAATTACATGTTGTGCACATTGATTACTTGAAGCCAGTCTATAGCAACATTAATGAATGTTCCAGAAATGAGTTTTGCAAAATAGGGTGTTCCTCTCGCTCTTACTGCTCATAACCTTGACGATGGATTCATTAAGCTGAGACTGCTGAAGTAGAGGTTTTGTTTTTTTTTGCTGCTGACTCATATTAATTCTAGCTATATTGTGATTGCTAGAAATAATGATTGTTGTCATCCTGACAAAGCAGTTGAGTGATTTGTTTTTCATTTTTCACTTTGTTTGTAAACTGAGTTCTAGCTCAGGATCTTCAATGCTGAAGGAAAAAAACTAGCGAGTTTGCTAGCTTTCGCATTTTAACTTGGTGTTAATTTTTATGCATTGAAAATAAGTAAAATTTTGGCCCATGTCTGTTGTAGCCAAATTTTCTGACCAAACAAAGATAGGTGGAAAAGCAAGCTGTGAGGATGCAGAAGGGATACAGATATGTTAAGCGAGTGGGTATAAATTGACAAAGTATAATCCAGTTGAGGTTATTCACTTTGGTAGGAAGAATAGAAAAGCAAAATTTCAGTAAAATAGAGAAACTAGAATGCTGCATTACAGAGGAATATGGGTGCCCTTAGATATAAAATAAAGAATTACGAAGGCAAATGGTTAGGACAAACTCTGAACCTTTTCAGTATTTCACATTCCAAGCGTCAGTGTTCAGTGTTAGGAACTTGTTTTGAGAAAAGGATACAGACTGTGCTCATTAAACTAATATAGCAAAGAACAAGGAAGTGGGAGTAATTAGATATCTGCTTCAAAGAGACAGTACAGGCACAATGGACCAAATGGCCTCCTAGTGTTCTGTATAATATTATGATTCTATAACTTGGAATGGTATTTTTTAACCTGTTGGAAATTGGTATTCACCATTCTAAATTCAAAAGCAACTATTGGGATTGATGCTTCTAGCTTGATCATGTGGAATGGTTGTTTTAATGAATTTGCAGATGCAGCTGGAAATCATTGCAGATTCGGGATGCTTTGACATTATCTTCCCTATTGAATTTGAAAATTTTCAACTGAGAGAAAACACAAGAAGTGATTGAACATTTACGTTGGATGCTACTTTTGGTTTACCTATGCTGTAAATATTAAAGCAATCAACAAAGGTCCTGTTTCGACTTTTCCCCCGGGGGGAAACACAGCCGGTGGATGAACTGGACTTGCAGTGGAGCGGTCCAAAAATCGGTTTTACCTCAGAGAACGGCGAGAGGCAGAACAGGCAAGATGGCGGCGGGCGGGGAAGCAGCAGTGGCGTGGCAGCTGTGGGTGCGGGAGCAGCAGGAGCTGCTTCAGCGCTCCTTCAAGGACCTCAAAGCCGAGATTGTGGAGCCGTTTAAGGCCTCGCTGGACAAACTGGTGGCGACGCAGACGGCTCAAGCCGAAGAGATTCGGGAGCTGCGGCACAAGGCTTCTGAGAATGAGGATGAGCTTTTGGGCCTGGCAGTGAAAGTGGAGTCACACGAGGCACTGCACAAGAAATGGCAGGCGAGGATGGAGGAGATGGAGAACCGCTCCCGCCGGAAGAATCTACGGATTTTGGGCCTCTCGGAGGGGCTGGAAGGTTCGGATTTGGCGGCCTATGTGGTCCTAATGTAAAACTCGCTGATGGGTGCAGGGTCGTTTCGTGGTCCCCTGGAGCTGGAAGGCGCCCATCGAGTGCTGCAGCGGAAGCCCAGGCCGAACGAACCGCCCAGGGTGGTGCTGGTCCATTTTCACCGCTTGGTTGACTGGGAGTGCGTGTTGAGGTGGGCGAAGAAGGAGAGGAGCAGCAGGTGGGAGAACACGGACGTACGGATTTTTCAGGACTGGAGCGCGGAGGTGGCAAGGAGAAGGGCTGGCTTCAATCGAGCGAAGGGAGTGCTCCACAGGAAGGGGGTGAGGTTTGGCCTTCTACAGCCGGCTTGCCTCTGGGTCACGTACAAGGACCGCCAGCTCTGTTTTGTCTCTCCGGAGGAGGCCTGGGCTTTTGTCCAGGCTGAGAACTTGGATGAGGACTGGGGGGCTGGGGGGAAATGTACTTTGATTGGAGGCTTTGCCCTCTTGGGTATCCTTTCGCCCATAGTGGCTGTGTTTGCTGATGGTTGTTTCCTGTTTGTCTTTGCTATTTTAGTTATGGTTATTTGGGTTCTTTCGGGGTTTCTTTGGGGCTGTTGGTTATATATTGTGGTGGTTTTGTTTGTTTTTTCCACTGGTGGGTTGGGGAGTAGTTTGAGGTCCCGATGGGTCATGTGTCCGTCTTTTTCCCGCGTGTTGGGGCGGGGCACGGGTTGGAAGCGCGGGCTTTCTTCCCGCGCCGGAGGAATTGGGGGCGGGACCAGCGCTGGGAGGGAGGGATTGGCGGCTGTGTTGCATCCGGCGGGGGGGGGGGGGGGTGTCGTGGTTATGGCGGGAGTAGCCGGGGTCAGCAGAAATCAGCTGACTCATGGAAGCATAATGTTAGGGGTAACACAGCTAGGGAGGGCCCTACCTTGGGAGGGGGGGGGGGGTGTGCCGGGTTGTTGCTGCAGGGACTGTGAGGGAAGGGATGGTGAAGGGGGGGTTGGGAGGGGGGTTTGCCACCGTGGGGAGCGGGCTTGGGGGGGTTCCCCGGGCACGTGGTGGGTTGAGGAAGGGCTATGGCTGATCGGCGTAGAGGGAAGGGGACGGCCCCTCGGGTTCAGTTGGTCACATGGAACGTGAGGGGGCTGAATGGTCCGGTGAAGCGATCCCGGGTCTTGCTCACTTGAGGGGGCTGGGAGCGGATGTGGCTGTGCTCCAGGAGACGCACCTCAGGGTTACGGATCAGGTGAGGCTAAGAAAGAGTTGGGTGCGACAGGTGTTTCACTCGGGTCTTGATGCAAAGAACCGTGGGGTGGCAATTTTGGTGGGTAAGAGCCTGTCGTTCGTCGCGTCCAAAGTGGTGGCGGATAGTGCAGGTCGATATGTGATGGTGAGTGGGAGACTTCAGGGGGAGCGGGTGGTCTTGGTTAATGTTTATGCCCCCAACTGGGATGATGCAGTCTTCATGCGGCGTATGCTGGGCCTGATCCCGGACCTGGAGACAGAGAGATTGATTCTGGGTGGGGACTTTAACACGGTGCTAGATCCGGCTCTGGACCGCTCTAAGTCTAGGACGGGCAGGAGGCCGGCAGCTGCCTCGGTGCTGAGGGGGTTCATGGATCAGATGGGAGGGGTGGACCCTTGGAGGTTTTTGAAGCCGGGGGGTAGGGAGTTCTCCTTTTTCTCCCATGTTCATAAGGCGTACTCGTGCTTAGCAGGGCGCTGATCCCGAGAGTGGTGGGGGCGGAGTATTCGGCGATAGCCATTTCTGATCATGCTCCACATTTGGTGGACCTGGAGCTGGGGGAGGGGAAGGATCAACGCCTGCTGTGGAGGTTGGATGTGGGGCTTTTGGCAGAGGAGGAAGTGTGCGGTCGGATCCGTAGGGGTATAGAGGGGTATCTGGAAACCAATGACAACGGGGAGGTGCAGGTTGGGATGGTTTGGGAAGCGCTAAAGGCAGTAGTTAGAGGGGAGCTGATATCTATTTGGGCGCACAGCGAGAGGGGGGAGAGGGTCGAGAGGGAGAGGCTGGTGGAGGCGATGGTCAGGGTGGATAGGAGATATGCAGACACCCCGGAGGAGGGGCTTCTGAAGGAGCGGCGCAATCTCCAAACGGAGTTTGACATTTTAACCACCCGTAAGGCGGAGGCGCAGTGGAGGAGGGCACGGGGGCGGTGTATGAGTACGGGGAAAAGGCAAGCCGGATGCTGGCTCACCAGCTCCGGAAGCGGGAGGCACCCCCTGGGGAAGCAGGCGGGATGGACCGCTTTTTGGATAAGCTGGAGTTCCCAAGAGTAGGGGACGAGCGGGTGGAGGGTTTGAGGAGTTGGTGGAGGCGCTGGGAAGCCTGCAGACAGGGAAAGCGGCGGGGCCTGACGGGTTCCAGGTGGAATTTTATAAGAAATTTTCAGATTTGCTGGGCCCGCTGCTGGTGAGGACCCTGAATGAGGCCAGGGAGGGGGGGGGGTGGGGGCTTTGCCCCCGACGATGTCCAGGGCAATTATCTCTTTGCTCCTGAAGCGGGACAAGGACCCCCTTCAGTGTGGGTCTTGTAGGCCAATCTCGCTCCTTAACGTAAATGTCAAGTTGTTTGCAAAGGTGCTGTCCAGGAGGGTGGAGGATGTGGTCCCGACGGTGATTCATGAGGACCAAACGGGGTTTGTAAAGGGGAGACAATTGAATGCCAACGTGCGGAGGCTCCTGAATGTTATGATGATGACGCCGGTGGCTGGGGAGTCAGAAATAGTGGCGTCCATGGATGCGGAGAAAGCTTTTGATAGGGTGGAGTGGAGTTACCTGTGGGAGGTGTTGCGGAGGTTTCGGTTTGGTGAGGGGTTCATTAACTGGGTGAGGTTGCTGTACAGCTCCCCGGTGGCGAGTGTGGTGACGAATGGGAGGAGGTCGGCGGACTTTCGGCTTTCCAGAGGGACGAGGCAGGGGTGCCCCTTGTCTCCCCTGCTCTTCGCGTTAGCAATTGAGCCCCTGGCCATGGCACTGAGGGACTCGAAGGGTTGGAGGGGGATTGTGCGGGGGGGGGGGAGGAGCACCGGTTGTCGCTGTATGCAGATGATCTGCTGCTGTATGTCGCGGACCCAGCTGAGGGGATGCCAGAGGTGCTGAGGATACTTGAGGAGTTTGGGGATTTTTCGGCATATAAGCTAAATGTGGGGAAAAGTGAGCTGTTTGTCCTGCACCTGGGGGGTCAGGAGAGGGAGATAGGGGAACTCCCGTTGAGGAGGGCTGAGGGGAGCTTTAGGTATCTTGGGGTCCACGTGGCTAGGACCTGGGGGGCTATGCATAGGCTTAACCTTTCGAGGCTGGTGGGGCAGATGGAGGAAGAATTCAGGAGGTGGGATGTGCTGCCACTCTCGTTGGCAGGCAGGGTCCAGTCAGTTAAAATGACGGTGCTCCCGAGGTTTTTGTTTCTTTTCCAGTGCCTCCCCATGTTGATCTCGAAGGCGTTTTTTAGAAGGGTGAATAAGTCGATTCTGGGGTTTGTGTAGGCGTGGAAGGCCCCGAGAGTAAGGAGAGTATTTTTGGAGCGAAGGAGGGAGGTAGGGGGCCTGCCGCTGCCCAACCTGTGTGGATATTATTGGGCGGGAAACATGGCGATGATTCGCAGGTGGGTGACGGAAGGGGAGGGTGACGCATGGAAGAGACTGGAGGTGACGTCCTGTGCGGGTACGAGTCTGGAGGCCTTGGTGACGGCCCCACTTCCACTCCTCCCGGCAAAGTACTCCACGAGTCCGGTGGTGGTTGCTTCTCTCAAAATCTGGGGACAGTGGAGGCGGCATAGGGGGGAAGTGAAGGCCTCAGTTTGGGCACCGATACGGGGCAATCACCGTTTTGCGCCAGGGAGAACGGGTGGGGGATTTGGGAGTTGGCACAGGGCAGGCATCAGACAGTTTGGGGACCTCTTCGTGGATGGGAAGTTCGCGACTCTGGAGGAGCCGGTGGGGAAGTGGAACCTCCCCCCTGGGAACGCTTTTAGGTATATGCAGGTCAGGGACTTTGTTAAGAGGAAGGTGGATGAGTTTCCGCGGCTGCCGCCAAGGGGGGTGCAGGACAGGGTGCTTTCGGGGACGTGGGTCGGGGAGGGGAAGATCACGGCTATTTACCAACTGATGCAGGAGGAGGAGGAGGCCTCAGTAGATGAGCTCAAAGCGAAATGGGAGAAAGAGCTAGGGGAAGAGATTGAGGATGGGACGTGGTCGGACACCCTGGAAAGGGTGAATTCCTCCACCTCTTGTGCACGGCTCAGCCTAATTCAGCTGAAGGTGCTGCACAGGGCTCACATAACGGGGGCAAGGATGAGCCGGTTTTTCGGAGGGGAAGATAGGTGTGGGAGGTGTTCGGGTGGCCTGGCAAACCGCACCCATATGTTTTGGGCATGTCCGGCTCTGGAGGGGTTTTGGAAGGGGGTGGCGGGGATTTTGTCGGAGGTGGGGCTGGGGTCTCGCGATCTTTGGGGTAGCTTCGGAGCCGGGAGTGCAGGAGGCGAGAGAGGTCGGCATTCTGGCCTTTGCATCTCTAGTAGCCCGGCGCAGGATTCTGTTACAGTGGAGGGATACGCGGCCCCCGAGTTCGGAGACCTGGGTCAACGACATGGCTGGGTTCATCAAGTTGGAGAGGATGTAATTTGCCGTGAGGGGGTCGGTACAGGGGTTCTTTCGGTGGTGGCAGCCCTTTCTCGATTTCCTGGCGAAGGGGTAGAGAGTGGTCGGTCTCTGCAGCAATCAACGGGGGGGGGGGGGGGGGCAAGGGGGGGGGGTTTGGTGATGGTTAGGGGGTGTGTTATGTTATTTTCTTCTTTCTTGTATTGCTATTTGTTATTATTTATTTTGGGGGGGGAGAGTTCTTTTCTTGTTTTGTTTTGGCGTGGAAACACGCCTTGTTTGTTTTAAATTGCGGGGAGATAATTTGTTATTGTTATTAAAAAACTTGAATAAAAATTATTTTTTTTAAAACTCTGCAAGAAATAGCTCGCTATGTTATGCCTTCTAATGTTTACCACGTTACATGGATTGATGTGAATGTAAAACTTCCAGCCCATTTACAAAGAAGAAAAGCTTTACCTATCATTTACATTACTTAAAACATAATTGAAATTCTTTTGTTCACATACCAGCGATAATAACAAGGAACATCAGGTGCAGTTCTGCTCCAAGTGCAGCATGCACGAGTTTTCACCTGGTACATTGCCCTTTTTATCATCTGCCTGTGATTGCAGTATGTGTGGCAGTGGCAGTATTTTAATTAAAATGTCAGAGCAAATTCTATTAGAGCCATTGAGGACGAATCACCAGATCAGGTGAGCACTAGGCCATAGCAGGTCAAAAAGACAAAGGCACTGGAAACAGAGGACTTAGTTTCTACTGTAATAACGCAAAACTGAAGAAAAGAAAAACCATGTACTGCTGAATAACAAATATATATTGTTTCAGCTCTCCAATAGGAAATTAAGAAGGAGGGGGAAAAAAACAGTGTAGGTCCTTGCATACCAAATGAAATTTTGTTTAGATAGTATGTATATGAAATTAAGTAAATATAACAGTGCCCTTGATTTGCATTTTCGAGCACTATGTGGACAAAAATTCCAGAAGTTTTAGTATGTAGGATATAAAGAAGATGCAATATTCCCAGTTGGCCAACAACGGCAGGGTGATCATGAAGAATTAACACTAAAAATTGATGCCAATTTTGTGCAGATTTAGTTATTTGATTTTCCTTAATCTGTTACTATTCCCTATTTGTGTTCACACCTTCATCTAGATTTTGTGCAGTTATTCCAACATGTTATATACACAAGATGACAGTTATTTTTTTAAAAAGAAAATTAAAACATTCCCATTGTTTCATATTAATTAGGAGAAAGCATCAGTGTGAGGCGTGAACTGATGCTTTCACTGTTGTATCGCTCGCTACCTGTGTTAATCTATAGGCAGATCACTCGAGGATTCTACAAGTTATATTTGCGCTCGATGAAAATGAGAAATGCAGTTTTCCTTCATTAATTGAGGTACTGGGTGGGGGTGAGGGAATGAAATTCAACATCAGCAGGGTGATAAAACGCAAGGAGATAAAGTGACAGCCCGTCAGACTATTTGCTCGTTTTTCCTTTCCTGTGACTTCAATGAAAAGATATATAGGATGGTGCACGACTGGTAGCCGATCCACTTACGCACATTTTGCATCCCTACTCACCTTGAATTTCATCTCTTAGAACTCTTTTTCTTTCCAAGCGCTTCTCTGTTCATTGTCCTGACATTTGATACAGTTACCTTTTTATTTATCCACTTTCATGTCTTATCCCCTCTCGCCCCTTTGCCTCAGAGACCTCAGGCAAGCGTCGTTCAGTGCTGGTCTCCACAATTGGGAACCAGATGGAACGGCACTCATGGTCTCCCAGGGAATTGGAGGCTCCCAGGTGCCTGTCCTCTGGTAGGGTGGCACCAGCAGGCCCCCTGGAAGTGCCAGCTGCACATCTTGGCATTTCCAGCATGGCACACTAGCAGTGCCACATGGGTTCTAGCTTGGCACTGCCAGGGTGCCAGGCTGGCATTTTTACCGTGATGAATATCGGGCCCAGGGTGCCCTACGTGGGTGCGGTGGGGACCCTGAGGGCCCCCATTAAAGGTAAGTTAGGGCTTGGGGGAGTGGGGGGAGTTCAGGGCTCCCAATCTCTTCCCGCCCTGAGGGGTTCTGGCAAGCGGAGTTCCTCAGTGGAGTAAACGGGACAAAGTGTGGCAGAGTTCCGGTAGGTAGCATGGCATTTTTCGGCATGCGAGCGCCAGGAAACACCCGGTTAAACACGCCCATCCTGGGAATCCGTTCCGATTTGGTTAGATCGTGCCCTCTATTTTATTCGAGGCCACCTCTTTGAACATGTCATAAAACTTTCCAGCACAGAAAAAAGGCCTTTCGGCTCACCCCGTCTGCGGCAGCCATCTAGCACCTATCTATTCTAATCCCACATTCCAGCACTTGGTCGGTAGCCTTCTTTGTCATGTCCTTTGCCCACTTTATTCTGATTGCCTTGATCATTGAAAAGGCTAAAACGAATAACTTCCTTGTACCCATACCTCTATCCAGCTCCATTTCCATCTGTGTTTACCACAAGTGACTTGGAACTGCATTTTATCACTCAAGTGCCCAACATTTTGGCCTCGATTTGTTAAAATAATGTTGTTGATTTGCTCAGCTATTGTCTTATTTTTGTTCCAGCAAAGCCTTTGCTGTCTGCCCACCTGGTACAGCCCTTGGCTCCTCTCCCTTATTTCTAAAATCCCAGTTGAACATTCATAGCAGACAACTGGCATATCCATTTATTCCCAGTCGTTACTGACTATGACCAGCTCTACCAGGTTCCCTCTCCTCTACCATAGCATCTGTTACTCTAGGATCGTGCTGGTTTCTCTTCAAACTAACAACTGCTTCCTGAAATCACTCCCCCTGCCCCCTCCATGGATATTGTACAACGTTTCCTCCTTGGTGATGAACAAGGAGCAGTAGAAGACCATTCAGCCCCTTGAGTTTGCTCCACCATTTAATAGGACCGTGGCTGATCTGATAGTAACCTCAAACCTGCTTCCTGCCTGCCCCCCGATAACATTTTGCCTCATTGCTTACTAAGAATCTAGCCAGCCTTAAAAATATTCAAAGACTCTGCCTCCATTGTATTTTCAGGCTGAGTACGAAAGACACACAACCCTCTGAGAAAAGATTTTGCCTCATCTACATTTTAAATTGGGGACCTCTCATTATTAAACAGCAATTCCTAGTTCTAGATTCTCCCACAAAAGAAAACATTCTCTCTAGGTTCATCCCATCAAGAACCCCCAGGATCTTATATTTTTCAATCAAGTTCCTTTAACATTCATTTTACAGGCTGTGGAGATCACTGGCAATGCTAATATTTATTGCCCATCCCTAGTTGGCCTTCAGAAGGTAGTGGTGAGCTGCCTTCTTGAACAGCTGCAGTCCCTGAGGTGTAGGCACACCCACTGTGCTGTTGGGGGAAGGAGTTCCAGGATTTTGACCCAGTGACAGTGAAGGAACGGCGATATGTTTCCAAGCCCGGACTGGTGAGTGACTTGGAGGGAAACCTCCAGGTGGTGGGGTTCCCAGGCATTTGCTGCTCTTAACCGTCTCAATGATAGTGGTTGTGAGCTTGGAAGGTGCTGCCTAAAGAACCTTGGCGAGTTATTGTAGTGCTCCTTCTCGATGGTATACACCACTGACATTGTTCATTGGTGGTGGAGTGTTTAAGTGTTTGTGAAAGGGGCAACAGTCAAGGGGGCAGCCTTGTCCTGGATGGTATTGAGCTTCATCAGTGTTGTTGGAGCTGCACTCATCCAGGCAAGTGGAGAGTAATCCATTACATTCCTGACGTGTGCCTTGTAGATGGTGGATAGGCTTTCGGGTGTCAAGAGATGAGTTATTTGCCATAGCATTCCTAGCCTTTGACCTGCTCTGGTAGCCACAACATTAATATGGTTTCCAGTTCAGTTTCTGATCAATTGTAACCCCCGGATTTTGATGGTGGGGGATTCAGCGATGGTAATGCCATTGGCTGTCGAGGGGTGATCGTTAGATCTCCTCTTGTAGGAAATGGTTATTGTATGGCAAAAATGAATTTGCCACTTGTCAGCCAAAGCCTGGATATTGTCCAGGTCTTTCATTTGGAAATGGATTGCTTTATTATTTGAGAAGTCGCGAATGGTGCTTTACATTGTGCAGTCATCAGCGAACATCCCCACTAATGTTCTTATGATAAATTGGTGGTAATCGATGAAGCAGCCGAAAATGGTTGCGCCTGGGACGCTACCCTGAGGAACTCCTGCAGTGATGTCCTGGAGCTGAGATCATTGACCTCCAACCACCACAACCATTTTCCTTTGTGCCGGGTGTGACTCCATCCAGCGGAGAGTTTTGCCCCTGATTCCCATTGACTCCAGTTTTGCAAGGGCTCCTTGATGCCATAATCGATTAAATGCTGCCTTGATGTCAAGGGCAGTCACTTCTGACATTCAGCTCTTTTGCCCATGTTTGAACCAAGGCTATAATGAGGTCAGGAGCTGAGTGACCCTGGCAGAACCCAAACTGAATCCCCGTGAGCAGGTTATTGCTGAGTAAGTGCTGCTGGATAGCACTGTTGATGACTCCTTCCATCACTTTGCTGATGATGAAGAGTAGACTGATAGGACGGTAATTGTCTGGGTTGGATTTGTCCTGTTTCTTGTGTACAATTTTCCACATTGCCGGGTAGATGCCAGTGTTGTGTATGTACTGGAACAGCTTGGTTAGGGGTGCAGCAAGTTCTGGAGCATACGTCTTCAGTGCTATTGCTGGAATATTGTCAAGGCCCATAGCCTTCGCAATATTCATTGCCTTCAGCCGTTTCTTGATATCATGTGAAGTGAATTATATTGGCTGAAGACTGACATCTGTGATGCTGGGGACCTTCGGGGAGAGCGTGATGGATCATCCGCTTGGCACTTTTGGTTGAAGATTGTTGCGAATGCTTCGGCCTTGTCTTTTGCAAAGATGTGCTGGGCTCCTCTATCATTGAGATTGGGTATATTGGCGGAGTGTCCCATGAGTTGTTTAATTGTCCACCACCATTCACGGCTGGACGTGGCAGGACTGCAGAGCTTAAATGGGATGTGTTCATTGCGGAATTGCTTAGCCCTGTCTGTCACTTGCTGTTTGGCACACAAGTAGTCCTACGTTCTAGCTTCACCAGGTTGACACCTCATTATTAGGTGTGCCTGGTGCTCCTGGCATGCTCTCCTGCACCCTTTGTGAACCAGGGTTGATACCCTGGCTTGGTGGTAATGGGGAATATGCTGGGCCTTGAGGTTTGTTGTGTCAGTAAAATCTCAGATGCTTAGACCAGTTTCTTATTCAGATGTTTTACCCAGGTGTCCATATTTGCGAGATGAACAAAGGACAAAACATGTTCACAGTTTAATGCAATTGTACTCAATTCTCTCACTCACACGTAGCGATGGCCTAGCAACTGCGTGGCTTGCTAGGCCATTTCAGACTCCGACTCACAGCTCTAGCTATTACTCGCACTTAGCGAAGGAGGCTGGCCAGGTTCTGATCACTCAATGTGGATATCTTCTCTGAGCTTCAAAACCCAGGGACCCTTCTTCTTGCGATTGATTGTGCCTGCGGGACTCCCAGGTTATCGCTGACAATCTTTTCCGATGTTCTTTCCTTTATACTGGTCTGCTTCCATTGTTTCATAGGGATATGCCCACAATTGACCTGAGTTCTATTATCCCATCCAGACCCAAACTCGTTAATGGCAATATACAGGATACTCTGTTTATCCAGGGTGATTCAATCAAGATCTATTGTCCTCTGAAAAGCCGTCGCCTGATCAGCTATTGGCTTATTATGGAGTCTGATGGCTTCTTTTGTCTGTCCTTCGTTCTGCTGCAAAGTTGATCACCTGTGTCGGAAATTCACTACATATTCATAGCATGTCTTGTTCTTTTGTGTAAACGCGATCGGGTAATATAGCGATGTCAACCTTGCAAAGTCTTCCTTACTAATATCTGGGAGCTTGTGTCAAAGTTGTGAGAGCTATCTCACAGACTCGTCAAGCATCAGCCTGACATAGTCATACTCACAGAATCATATAGCGATAACGAGTTCATGTGTTGACTTGAGTGCTCTTGCAGACAGCCAGTATCAGTTCAGTCAAGGCCTCATTTGGTAGTTTCCGTTCATAGACTATGTGGCTTGTCAGGCTGTTTTCAGTGCCACAGGTTGCACGTTGTGGTTGAGTACAATTCTGCTTCTGCTGATGAGGCACAGTACCTCATGGATGCCGTGCCTTAAGTTGCTAGATTGATTTGAAGTCTATCCCATTTGGCACAATGGTAATGCCACATAACACAATGGAGGGTGTCCTCAATGTGAAGAGGGACTATGGCTCCACAACAACTGTGCGGTGGTCACTTTTACCAATACTGCCATGGACAGATGCATCTGCAGCAGGTAGAACGGTGAGGATGAGGTCAAGTATATTTTTCCCTCTTGGTTCCGACCCCACATGCTGCAGTCCCAGTTCTAGCAGTTATGTCCTTTAGGACCCGGCCAGCTTGGCCTGTGGTGGTACCACTGAGCCACCCTTGGTGATGTACATTGAAGTCCCCCACCCAGAGCATATTCTGTGCTCTTGCCACCCTCAGTGCTTCCTCCAAGTGTTGTTCAACATGGAGGACTACCGATTAATCAGCTAATGGTGGACGGTATGTGGTAACCAGCAGAAGGTTTCCTTGCGCATATTTAAACTAAAGCCATGAGACTTCATTGGGTTCCAGAGTCGACGTTGAGGACTCCCAGGGCAACTCCTTCCCAATTGTATAGCACAGTGTCATCACCTCTACTGGGTCTGTCCTGCTGGTGTGACAGGCCATACCCAGGAGTGGTGTTGGTTGTGTCTGTCACATCGTCTGTAAGATATGATTCTGTGAGTATGACTATGTCAGGCTGATGCTTGACGAGTCTGTGAGATAGCTCTCACAACTTTGACACAAGCTCCCAGATATTAGTAAGGAAGACTTTGCAAGGTTGACATGGCTGGGTTTGCCGTTGTCGTTTCCGGTGCCTAGGTCGATGCCAGGTGGTCTATCCGGTTTCATTCCTTTGTGTTTGCGCAGCAGTTGAATACAACTGAGTGGCTTGCTAGGCCATTTCAGAGGGCGTTTAAGTGTCAACCACACTGCTGTGGGTCTGGAGTCACATGTACGTCAGACCAGGTAAGAAGGACAAACTTCTTTTCCTAAAGGACATTAGTGATCCAGATACATCAAAAATGGACAATGGTATCATGGTCATCATTACGTTTAATTGCAGATATTTTACTCAGTTTTTAATCTCCACCATCTGCCATGGTGGAATTTTAACCTGGGTCCCCAAATCATTACCCTGGGTCTCTCGTTTACTAGTCCAGTGACAAAAGCACTATGCCACCGCTTCTCCCTCTTATTTTTCAAAACTCCAACAGATACAAGACTAGATAAAAGCAAATTACTGTGGATTCTGGAATCTGAAACGAAAGAGAAAATGCTGGAAAATCTCAGCAGGTCTGGCAGCATCTGTAGGGAGAGAAAATAGCCAACATTTTGAGTCCAGATGACCCTTTATCAAAGCTGATACAAGCCTAGCCTGTCCAACCGTTCCTCATGAGCCAACATTCTCATTCCAGGGATTAATTTGTTAAATCTTCTTTGAACTCCTACCAATGCATTTACATCCTTCCTTAAATAAGGTGACCTATACTGTACATGGTACTCCAGATATAGTCTCTCTAATGCTCTGTATATTTGAAGCATAACCTCCCTACTTTAGTAGGCAGCTCTGCAATTTCTCACCATTTAGATAATATGCTTTTTTATTCTTTCTGCCAAAATGAGCAATTACATATTTTTCCACATTATACTCCATTTACCAGATCTTCACTCACTCAACCTATCCATATCTTTTTGTAGCTGCCTCATGTCCTTTTTATAACTTATTTCTTACCTATCTTTATGTCATCTGCAAATTTGGAAGACATCCCTTCAATTCCTTCATTCAATTCATTCATATAAATTATAAACAGTTGAGGCCCCAACACTGATCCCTGTGGCACACCACTAATTACATCTTGCTAACCTGAAAAAGATGCATTTATGCCTACTCTTGTGTTTCCTGTTGGCCAACCAATCTTCTATCCATGCCAATATGTTATCCCAATACTGTATAATGAACTTTTATTTTCCGCAATAACCTTTGATGTGGTACTTTATCAAATGTTTTCTGAAAATCTAATTACTGTATACCCACTGGTTCCACAGCACGTTACTTTCTCGAGAAACTCCAATGAACATGTTTTCCCTTTCACAAACTATTGCTGACTCTGCCTGATTAACTTCAACATATCCAAGAGCCCTACTTTTACAACTTTAATGATAGCTTCCAATGTTTTCCAGATGACAGATGTTCAGCTAACTGATCTGTAGTTTGTTGCTTTCTGTCTTCCCTCCCTTTTTGAATAATGGAGTTACATTTGCTATCTTCCAATCTAATGCTACAACCTTCCCTGAATGTAGCGGGTTTTGGAAAATTAAAACTATTGCATCAACCTTTTCACTGATGAAGTCCATCAGGATCTGGGCACTTGTCAGTCCACAGCTCCAACAATTTACTCTTATCACTTTTCTGGTGACTGTAATTTTCCTGAGTCCCTCCCTTCAAATTCGTGATTTACAGCTATTTCTGCAATGTTACTTGCATCCTCTAGAGTGAAGACTGATGCAAAATACCTGTTACTTCATCTGCCATCTTATTTTCCATTCTAGATTCTTCAGACTCACTCACTTTCTATAGGACCAATGCTCACTTTGTTAACTCATTTCTTTTTAAAATATTTACAGAAACTTTTTCCATCTGTGTTTCTATTTCTGGATAGCTTTCTAATTTCTAGTACTCTAATTTTTCCCTTCTTATTAATCTTTTCGTCATCATTTGTGGTTCCTTATATTCTGTCTAATCTTCTGACCTTCCACCTGTCTTTGTACAATTATATGCTTTTTCTTTTAGTTTGATACTATCTTTAACTATTCCAGTTAACCACGGCTGGTATATCTGATCCATGGAGTTTTCCTTATTCATTGGAATGCATCTATTCTGTTTATTCTGAAATATCCCATTAAATGTTTGCCACTGCATCTCTATTGACCTATTCCTTAACCTAGTTTGCCAATTCACTTCCGTCAGCTCAGCTTTCATGCACCCCTAATTGCCCTTATTTAAGTTTAAAACATAGTCTCAGAACCACTCCTGTCTCCCTCAAACTGAATGTAAATGTCTGCCGTATTATGGTTGCTTATACCTAGGGGAGCCTTCACTCTGAGATCATTAATACCATTTCATTGCACAGTACCAGGCCTAGTATAGCCTGCTACTGTTTGGCTCCAGAACTTGCAGTTCGAAGAAACTATCCCGAAAACATTCTATGAACTCCGCATCTAAGCTATCTTTGCCTACTTGACTTTTCCAATCTATATGAGATAAAAAATCTCCCATAATTATCGCTGTACCTTTCTGCCAAGCCACCATTTTTTTTCTTTCTTGATGTTCCGCCCCACCATGTAGTTACTGTTAGGGGCCTGTACATGACTCCCACAAATGACTGCTTGCCTTTACCATTTCTCATCCACACAGTTTCCACATTCTGGTTTCCTGAACTTGGGTTATCCCTCTCTATTATGCTAATACCATCATTAACTAACAGAGACGCCCCTCCACCTTCACCTCATTTCCTGTCCTCCCTAAATGTCACGTCCACTTCAATATTCCGGTCCCAATTCAAGTCCTCCTGTAGCCATGTCTCTATAATGGCTATCAAATCCATACTTGTTTATTTCTATGGGCGTTTTCAGTGAACCTGTTTTGTTTTGAATATTCTGTGCATTCAAGTACAGAGTTTAGTTTTATCCTTGTATTGTTTTTATAACCTCTAGTCTCATCTGTTGATTGACTGTTAGGCTTGCACTCTATCCCTTCCTGGCATGGTCTGCTTTTCACTTCCAAGTTGTCTCTACTCTTTGATTTACTATGTCTTCCTAAAATTGATCCCTTAACCCCAATACCTAGTTTAAAACCCTCTCTACTTCCCTAGTTATGCGACTCGCAAGAACACCGATCCCAGCAAAGTTCAGGTGGAGACCGTCCCAAAGGTACAGATCCCACTTTCCCCAGTACTGGTGCCAATACCCCACAAACCGGAACCCCCTTCTCCCACACAAGGTTTGAGCTACTTATTCATCTCCTTAACCTGATGTGTCACATGCCAATTTTCAAGTGGCTCATGTAATAATCATAGATATTCACCTTTGAAGTTCTACTATGCAGAACCTTCTCCTTTGTCCTGTCTATGTTGCTGGTGCCTATATGGATCAGGACACACTGATCCTTCCCCTCCCACTGCAGGTTCCTCTCCAGCCCCAAGTGGATGTCCTGAACCCTGACACTGGGCAAGCAACACAGCTGTCTGGACTTGCGCACTTTGCTGCAGAGAACAGTGTCAATCTCTCTGAATATTTGTCCCTTGCTACCACTACATTCCTTGTTACATTCCCAGCTTGAACGTGTCCCTGTACCATAGTGCGATAACCAGTTAGCTCATCTACCCTGCAGCCCCCACTCTCATCCACACAAGCCAAAAAAAAGCTCAAACCTGTTGAACAATTAGAAAGACCGAAGCTCCTGTACTGCTGCCCTTTGGGTCCCTTTACCGGCCTCACTTGCAGTCAGTCACACCTCTCTGTCTCTGACCCACTGGCCAAATCCAAAGACCCTTCCCTAAGGAGGTGTGACAATCTCCTGGACTAAAGTATCTAGCTAACTGATTTACTTACTCCTTCTGCTGCACCAAAGTGGAAATCAAATACTGGAGGCTGAAAAAGAGCCTTCCCCGATCTCCCCACTCACCGCACTTCTTGCAGTAAATCTTACCTAAAGCAGCTCTTTCCCGTTCTGCACTAAGTTCCTACTTGAATCAAATTCCGAAATATACTCACTCGGTCTCTATCTCACTCACCCAGGGCAAAGTCTCCCTCACTGACCATGATACTGCTTATCATTATTATTTTATGAAAAGATTGATGGTTATGCAGTTTCATCTCGATGCATCTCCTTCGTTGCAATTTCTGACAAAGGAGCATTAGCCCCTCTGCCCATATTGCAGTGTTTGACTGTCTTGTAGATTTTACATTCTATTTTTAAATAATATTAATAAACGTTGGTTTAGACGTATTGTGTTGCCTGGAGATTATGTTGTACCCTTCCAACATACATGCTACCTATATGTATGGTGATCTGTTTGACTACAAACATGATTATTTTTCTTTCAGATTGTCACGAATGTGAAGTGGAAGAGAAACCAAGAGTGCTTTGGGCTTTATATTTCAATGTGAGAGATACATCTGCAGTTGACAGAAACACATACGAAGGGCTTCCCAGTAATGTGTTTGTCTGTTGTGGACCTGATGCTGCTCTTGGATTTGAGCAGTCTGTTAAGCAGGTACAGTGAGATTAAAAATATCTAAAACAAACTGCTGAAATTGTGCCTTTCCTGCTTTCAGGATGAGCCAAAGGGTTTCGGATGCATGGACTCACCTTTCTGATGTGCCATCACAGTTTAAGAAAAGCAATTATAGCAGTCAATTTGCATAAGTTAAATTAAAAATGAAATAAATGGTTAGTTAATTTTGTTGGTACTGTTGGTTGATATATAAACTTACCAGGTCCTGAGGTGGATTGTTCTTTGAAGAGCATTATGGGATCTCCCTTGTCCCACCTGGACAGTCTCATTTAACTTGGTTTAACATATCTGATAGACAACACCTCTGAAGATGCAGCTCTCCGATCAGCACTGCACAAGTGGAAGCATTGATTTTTATGCTCAAGTGCTGGAGTAGGGTTTGAACCCAAACCTTTTGAATTTAATTCTCGAGGCGAGAATTAAAATGTTTGATCACTACTGGGAAATTGAATCCAGCCTCCTGTAGATAGCCAAAATGTTTTTCATGTCCTGGTATTAAAACAAAAATCTAATAACTATGTTTCTTGTTTATAATAGATAACCATGTCATCTAATCTTAAAATTGATCCATTTTATTTAGTTACAGTAAATCTTCCATACCATTGAACATGGCACTTGAAGACCTGCTTGGGTATTAAAGAGTATGAGGAAAAATGAGAGTTTGGATTAGCTGGGAATTTAAAATGGCTCAGCATGATTTGGTATCCAACAACGGGTGTCTCTTTTGAAAAGTTACAAAATGGTTGAAGTCTGGGACAGCAGTTAAAAGGAAATAAGGCAGAATAATTGCAAAAACCACAAATGAGAAAATTGGGGAAATTGGGGGTCAGAGCTGAGGAGGGAATTTTTTATTTGGAAAGCAAAGGAATGATGAAGCATCTTGGAGTTTAAAATAAAATGATGCTTGGATATTGCTGGACTTTCCGTGGCGTGTCAAAGATGATGATGAAAACCAATGGAGATGGGGAACAGGTTGGTTTCCAGGTGTGGGGTACCATGTAGGATAACTGTAAAAATATCAGTGCTCAGTAAATGTTAATGAATTAAAGTTGGTAGTAGATACAAATCGGATCTGCAAATCACTTTAGGTTATCTGTGCATCTACTCTGCAGCAGCATTCCTTCAACGATTGTAGTATATATACAATCAATTGAGAGAGAGTTTTAGTGCACCCAAAGGTGAAATTGGAACTGCAAAACACATAAAATGAAACAATAAATAAAGCGTACTGTGTGTCAGCTGTGGCTCTGTTGGTAGCACTCCTGCCTCTGAGACACAAGGTTTTGGGTTCAAATTCCACTCCAGGGCTTGAGCGCAACACAAGGTTGCCACTCCAGTGCAGTACTGAGGGAGCATCACACTGTTAGAGGTCTGTCAGTTGAGATATTAAACCTAAGCTCCATCTGCTTGCTCAGATGGATATTTAAAAAAAAAATCCCAGGACACTATTTTGAAGAAGTGCAGGGGAGTTATCCCTTGTATCCTGACTAATATTCAGTCAAGATTACTAAAAGATTATCCGGTCATTTTTACATTGCTGTTTGTGGAAGTTTGCTGTGCCAATATTGGCTGCCTTGTTTCCTACACTACCACAGTGACCACACTTCGAAAGGATTTCTTTGGTTGTCCTCTGGTGGTCGTGAAGCGTGCTATATAAATGTGAACACTTTTTATAGTTTCTTTATCCGCTCAAAGTTAATTGTTGCAAAATAAAGGAAAATATGTGCAATGGTGTGCAGTAAACAGGGGAAGAAGAAACTAGCAGATCTATGATTAATATGTACAATTGTGAAATTCACTGAAAGAACTGGGAAATAATCACATTTGTTTGTGCTGCCTTTGATATCTTATCCACTACACACAATATTTTGCACCCTTGCCATCCTGTTCCAGTTTGCAACTCCCCATGGCCCAAGTGCTAGGCATTGGTACTCCAACTGGCTGCTCAATGACGGCATGGTTTTGTGCTCCTCCTACCCCCACCACCAAAGTGCTTGGATAATGTGGTTATGCGAAGGCACCATAGAATTTCATAGATTATCATAGAATTTACAGTGCAGAAGGAGGCCATTCGGCCCATCTAGTCTGCACTGGCATTTGGAAAGAGCACCCTACCCAAGGTCAACACCTCCACCCGATCCCCATAACCCAGTAACCCCACCCAACACAAAGGGCAATTTTCGACACTAAGGGCAATTTATCATGGCCAATTCACCTAACCTGCACATCTTTGGACTGTGGGAGGAAACCAGAGCATCCGGAGGAAACCCACGCACACACGGGGAGGATGTGCAGACTCCGCACAGACAGTGACCCAAGCCGGAATCGAACCTGGGACCATTAGAACCATTAGAAACAGTGGCATTATACAACACGTGGGTCTGCTTTTCACACTGTGTAAAGATTTTGAATGGGTTAAAATCAAACCAAAACTCAAAGGAGCCTACCCTTCATTCTTCAGGGCAACACGGTAGCACAAGTGGATAGCACTGTGGCTTCACAGCGCCCGGATCCCAGGTTCGATTCCCCACTGGGTCACTGTCTGTGCGGAGTTTGCACGTTCTCCCTGTGTCTGCGTGTGTTTCCTCCGGGTACTCCGGTTTCCTTGCACATTCCAAAGACGTGCAGGTCAGGTGGATTGGCCATGCTAAATTGTCCTTCGTGTCCAAAAATAAGATTGGGTTATTGGGTTACGGGGATAGGGTGGAAATGAGGGCTTAATATAGGTTGGTGCAAACTCGATGGGCCGAATGGCCTCCTTCTGTTCTATGTTCCTTATCCTTCCAAGTATGCTAGATGAAAGCATAGTGCAGGTCTCTGCATGGCAGTGTCTTGTATGGGTCATGTACCATTTGTAGATTTCTAAATTAATAACTCTTCGATTTAGGTATGCTGTTATATTGGTGGATGGGTAAATGGCTACATGTGCGCAATTTACTGATGATGGCCTGCAGGAAAGATTTTAGTTGCATCTTCTGCTGCTCGTATTTAAGTAGCTGGATGAGGAACAGTTGAAGCACACTATCCTCCTTCTGCACCTCCACTATTATCTGGCTTGGTGGGATTACCTTTACTTGGTTCCACTCTTACCTACGCAATTATAGCCGGAACATTTCTACCAGTGTTTATTCTTGGCTATCTTCTTCCTCATGACATCACCGGTAGATGTGAGGTCAGCTTCAACCTGTATCCCAAAGATGCCTTGCTGCACCTCTTCACAGCTCAGCTCTCCATTCTTCCACTGCCATTCTATCTGACTGTTTAGTTTAACATTCATAAGCAAATGAGATAGTGACAATTGCTGTCTTTAACCGTAGCTATTAAACTCCACACTGTTCTTGACCACAGCCACATGTAGAGTGAGACGGAAAGCAACTTCATTTTCCTGTTGTATGCATGCTGAGTTTCCAACCTACTTTCATCTTCATGGCATTGCCCATCTCTACCCCAACCTTGCTCTTATGCCACTAAAAGCTTAATATGTGCCATTGTCACCCTCAGAATTAATTATTCTGGTGCTACCCTGGCTGGCCTTGTAAACCAGATTATCAAATGTTCTTTGTAGACAGAAAGAACATGTACGCATATTGCGCCTGTTCCAACGAATCAAAAAAGTGATAGCCAATTGCTGGTTAATTCCGCAGTGCCTTGACCAATCCAAGTCAATCTGTCTGGTTTAAATTTTCAAACAATGCCTGGTAGTTAACTGTTTGTCACCATTAACTGGTGCATTCGCCATGACAATGCTTCCACTAATCAAAGTCCGCTTGCCAACCAGTCAGCACTCTCTTATCATACAGTATAAAGTTGTTGCTTCCCCTGACATTGGCATTCTTGCAATTGTCCTGATGAGTGCAGGACGAAAAGCTTTGACAATTTATTTTTCAGCAATACTAATGATTTTGTTCAGAACAACGTTCAGTGTCTGCTTGCTGTTGCTTGTCACTAGGCGGAAGATATCTTTCATCAACTCTGTCCTGGGGAAGAGTTCTGTCCTGCAGCTCCGAATCCGGAAGACATTATTTATGATGGTGATGGTGCGCAACCAGAAAATGCTGGTTTTGGAGATCCTACAGAGCCAGAAGTGGCTGAAGTAAAAGAAAATGAAAACTCAAAATCTGATCCCATAGATGGTAATGATGAAATGGTAAAAGCATTGGACATTAATGAAATGGACAGAGAATCAAAAATGTCCAACCCTGACATGCAAACTCTGAAGTGTAATAATGCAACAGAAATGCCAAAGAATGCAGAATAATATTTTTAAAATCAAAATTATGACATGTGGTATTGTTTCCAAATTGTATTGAAGCAAATTGTAAAATGCTGTTACTATATTATACTGTAGGATTATAGAGTGCAACCTTTACACCATGCAACATAATTGACCATTCTAATTAAGGGGACAACTTTTGAATAAATTACTTAAGCAAATGCTTTGTTATCTTACATAAAGCACCCGTTACAAATGGATCTATTTTCATCCACCTGCTGCTCCTATTTCCTCCAGTCTACTTCTCCCTCCACCCCCAAAAATGGACCATTGTTGTGGTCTGTTGGTTCTAATTAAAAGCAAATAGTTGTCTCTCTGAAGGATGAGGTCAGGTGAACAAATGCCAAAATTTTGACCAAAAGCACGTGGATGTTTAAATTCAATTAAGGTATATAAAATCAAAGCTACAGCTTGCTTTGCTGGAATGGTGTTATCACAGTGACAGTGTTTCCAAAGAATTGGGCAGAACTCATGATAAATAGTGGAAAATATTTCTTCATCAAGAAATGTACAAACCATTCAACATTTTGAAATATTGTTTACTGGAAAAAATATTAAGTGCTAATGTTATGTTATGAATATACTTCAGAAAGCAGTGGCAGGTGCAAACAATTTTCTCAGTGGAAAATCAAATGGGTCTGTAATGATATGTGATGGAACAGCAGATGTTTTGCAGATCAAGGTACTATTTTCCATGAGTAATGTGACCAATATCAAAAACATATACTGTGCAATAACCTGTGAAAATACACCTCCTTTAATGCTTATGTAAACAAAAGTGATTAAAATGTTGCAAAAATTATGTCTGTGGTATATTTGTGCACTCTGAATAGGTTTATTGTATGGTTCAGATGTTATTTCTTCAACAGATCTATTTTAAATTAAAACATGATGTGCTTAATTCCCACTGCTAAATTTATAAAAATTCAAAGACCAGTCACATTTTTGACTACTTCCATAATTAGACCATGAAGCAATTCAAGCAACTAAAACAAATAAATGAAATAAGTGTCATATTTGATAAATTGATGAAGAATGTAGTTCTCTTAAGTATGCATTAATTAGTGTTTATAACTGGATGTTTTTATATTGCTTACTGAAAGATCATGTGAAATGCAGAGATTATTCCAGAGGAATGTTGGGTAATATGTCATTGCCTTATTCCTTCTCTTTCCTTTAGGTCTGTCCACATCTCTCCCCCAGTTAATTGTTATGCAAATGAAAATATATCTCCCCCTCACCCTCCCTTATTCTGCCTAATGAATGAGTTTCCTTTAGGATACTTAATATTCCAATTTTCTCCTCAAGTGATCTTTTCACAGAGCTGGGTTCAGCTAAGATGCAAACTTGTCAACATGAACGATTCTGTTGGGTCATGAGAGGTTTGGCTCCACAATAACAATTTTGTAGGCATTAAATATAGGAAATGTATATTGAATGTGGGTAAGTGCCTCCATTCAAAAGGTGCCCCTTTGTGTGAGAAATTGCTGTAAATGTTGATAGTTAGGTTGCAAAATACATGCTATACACTAACTTAACATTCACAATTACGCATATAGTTAGGATAAATGTTGTCCCGTATGGAGATCTAGGACGACTTTAATTAAAACATTCCGATGATCAGATTTGTATTTGAAAAGCAATAAGATGTTAGATTCAGCTGCAACAGTAATTCACACTGGAATATTGTACAGTAACAGTAAGATCCATCTAAAGTGCTGTAACCTGCAAGGCTACATACCAGGTGCTGGAAACTGGGATTAAAATGGGCAGCTAGTTTCTTTTTTCTTTTTTTTTGACTGGTGCAGACATGATGGGCTGACTGTTCTCTTTTTGCACCATAACTTTTCTATGGTTCTGTTTTCGGCTTTTACACGGCATTTGCAGGCAACTTTTCCATCCACAAGATTGGTACAGAAACTACCATAAATTGAGGTGTAATTGCAATGCAGGTAATTTGGAAAAATTAGAATAACTGAAAATTGAGTTCTTTTCTGCTGGCATGTAAACATTGAGTAATTGAAGGTTTTATCCTTCAATATATATACCATTAATTTCAAAACTATTTAAATATAGTAATATCCCTGCACCAGTGAAATTTTAGAAGTGCTGATTTTTTAATAAATGTTTAAATTCTCTATTTTCACATTTTCCTTCAAAATTTACACCCCACCCACAAACAGTAAATGGTAACAAATAGAAAATCAATCCCCTTAACAATAACAACGATCCCATCCTCCCACCACCCCAAACAACGACCCACCTGTCAATATATGCATCCAATAAAACAAACCCTTCCACGGTGGAAATAGAAAAATAAAGGAGAAAAAGAAAAAGGAGTCCGGGACCACCCATGGTCACCATGGAGTCCACCCCCCCCCCCCCCCCCCCCCCCCCCCCCCGCGCCTCTCCAACTCCTCCCGTCCACTACCTCTTGTAAAACCCCTCCCCCCAACCTCGGTTCCTTCCCCCCAACTTTCCACCCTGGCTAGACCACTCGGACCCTGTTCTGCCACACTCCGATGGCCGAAGGCCCTCCCCCCACCTCACTCCCGTTAAGAAGTGCAGTTTTAATGTCAATTCCATCTCTGTGCATTAAGAAACATTTTGTTTTTGCCCTGTATATATTTCTAACTTCACTTAATGTTGGAATTATAAGTTTAATATAATTTAGGTCAGTGTTCCCCACCAGTGTGTATTTTGAAAACTGCAAACATTTGCATTCAGTTCTTAGATTCAAGTACCTTCTGGGGATTATTATGGCAGAACATTCATTTAATTGAATTATTCATAGCAGTCTCTAGCTTGGTATTTTGAGACTTTACAAATCTATGTGAACAAAAATGATTGAAGATGTGTTTTATTTTTTAAATTGTCAAATGTTTTTGACTCCTCATTATTAGTTTTACCAGATTAGTCCTGAAAACTATTTGCACATTTTAAAAAAATAATCTTTTATACAACATCATTTGCTACCGAATCCTGCAAAACTGATTTTGAAACAAACAATGAATTAACTCTTCAACCTATAGTGAATTTTGGAGGGGGGTTGACTTAGAATAATTTTGACACGCTGTCATGCACCTCTTCATGGTTGTAATTACCAGTCTTTTTTAGTGCTTTGTCATCGTAATCTGCAGACACGGAGTGGAATATTCAAATGATGGTATTACTGTTGTCACAATAGCAAAACATTAGAGAAAGCTGTGGGATTTACTGAAGAAAAAAAGTGTTTCTGAATGTATTTAAACTGAACTGAACAGAAACTGTGGAATAGAGAATGGCAAATGGGTAATGGTACATTGGAGGAGTTTGGATAAAGGTCAGATGGTTTGTACCTTACCCGAATGCTCATGTTGAATTATCGATTAAAGAATCTTGTAACTATTATTTTCTTATCACCAAATCACTTGTTTGAAAGCTTCCAGATTATATTTGCTAACATGTTGTTGAAACATGGCGACAGGGCCATTGCAGAATAATGGTTTGATGACAAAATTTAGGTTTGAGTGGTAAATTGCAAAATAATATTCTCTGATGCATAATGCACTCTTCATTTAGACTACATTGGCAAGCTTCCCATTGGGTAATGGCATTTAATGCATTTTTTCAGTTGGAGAAATTAGTTCAGTTTGTGTGAAGTGTAACTTTTGTGTGCTACTGGATGCTAATTATAGCAATATGAAATTACTTTAAACCAATAGGAATGAATGAGAATATAATTCTTAATGCATTGTAAACCTAGACAGCAATATTTAAATGAAGCACTACTGAAAGAACAATTTGGAACCCAGGAAATACAGTATAAAGCTGGGTGTAATGGTATATAATAAGGCCGCCAAAGCTGATGCATTACGGAGTAAATAAGATTGTTCACACAGTCATCTTTCTTATCATGTTATATGGAATTTTGTATCAAGATTGGGAATTCTGTTGAACCACTGCTTCAGGCACTGAAGACTGTAATTTTGTTAGAATGGTGTTGAATGAACCCTGGGGTACTTCAATTGTAAAATACTCCAGACATTTGTGCTTCCAATTTGAATTGTCCATTGGTCTTTTCTCCCGACTCGTAACAATCAGAAGATTGCTCTTTGTTGCATTTCAAAAAAATCAAAATAAAATTTGGGACGTCCATTAGGAAAGGTCTTAATTTTTATGCTAGCTCTTACTGCCTGTGGTAACTGAAGTGACAGTAATGAGGACAACTCTACAAAAGCATTGAAATGAAACTGCCTCCCAGTAACTGTTTAAGCCTGGTGTCAGGAAAGGATGGTCAAATTGGCAGGACTACAGAGGAAAGTATAAAATTACCCTGAATTGGGTAATGCCTGTAATTCCATCTTTTTGTCAACTATTCATCACATGGACTTTTCTAGTTTGTATTACCTATACAGTGCAGAAACAGACTATTCACCCAACCAGTCCATGCTGGTGCATTTGCTCCATTCGAACCTTTCCATCCTTTTTCATCTAACTTCTTCAGCATTATTCTTTATTCTCTTTTCCCCCTGTGCTTATCTATCCTTCCCTCAAATATATCTATACTATTTAACCTCAACTGCTCCCTGTCAATTTCCACATTTTCATCACTCTTGGTTTAGAATTTTCTTCTGCATTCCCCATTTGATTTCTTGGTGGTACTTATATTTATCGTCCCTGTTTTTGTTCTTCTCCATTAGTGGAAATACTTTGAGGGGGATTCTCCAGTCCTCCAACCATGTGTTTTTCGACCGCGTGCCATTCGTTGGCAGCGGAATTCTATCTTCCTTTCACATATCAATGGGAAACACTACAGGTGGGATTTCCCATTATAACCACTGCAAAGCCTGCTAGAGGCAAAATTGAATTGCCATGACTGGAGAATTCAGCCTTGGCTGTCTGCTCTATCAAGACCTTTCGTAAATTCAAAAATCTCTTATAGTTCATCCCTAAACCTTCCCCTTCCAAGAGAATAGGGACCTCCGCTTTCTGCTAGGTACAACAGTTCTGGTATCATCCTTGTGAATTTTTTTTTGTACCCTCTCCACCTCTATATGCTTTGCACCATGTGTAGTAATAAATGTGATATTCCAGACACTAACTTGGGAATAGAAAAAATAATTCTGGCAAAGCTCTTTGATAAAATGCTTTTCCTTTTTGTATAATTTCTCCTTTTCATGAGAATAACTTTTGTTAAAATGTCTCCATACTAAACCCTCTAATGTTTGGACAGACAGACTTTGGCTAAAATCTCCGACAAATGAGTAGAAACCTCAAGGTTAAAACTTCAATACTCTAATAAGCTTCAACAATTACACAAGATAGTTAAATAAAGATACTTTGCAAATCTGAAGCAATTAGACACCAGGGCTTTACCAGGAGCTTTCTGAGGCGGAGGAAACCCCAGTGGAGGAGCTTAAGGGCAAGTGGGAGGACAAGCTTGGAGGAGAGATAGAGGCGGATGCCCTAAGCAGGGTTAATATTTCCTCATGTGCCAGGCTACGAAAGGGAAAATGCTGGAAAATCTCAGCAAGTCTGGCAGCATCTGTAGGGAGAGAAAAGAGCTAACCTTTCGAGTCCGATGACTCTTTGTCAAATCCAGGCTAAGCCTGATACAAATTAAGGTAGTCCACCGGGCACACATGACAATGGCTAGGATGAGTAAGTTTTTCGGGGTAGAGGATAGGTGTGCGGGAAGCCCAGCAAATCAAGTCCACATGTTTTTGGCATGCCCGAAGCATAGAGAGTTTTGGCAGGGTTTTGCTAAGGCAATGTCGACGGTGCTAAAAACACGGGTGGTGCCGAGTCCGCAGGTAGCGATCTTTGGAGTGTCGGAAGATCCGGCAGTTCAGGGGGCAAAAAAGGCCGATGTCTTGGCCTTTGCCTCCCTGGTAGCCTGGAGACGGATCTTGTTAATGTGGAGTGACTTGAAGCCCCTGAGTGTAGAGACCTGGGTTAGTGACATGGCTGGGTTTCTCAGTCTCGAGAAAATAAAGTTCTCCTTAAGAGGGTCAATGTTAGGGTTCACCTGGAACGGCAGCCGTTCGTCGACTTTCTCGGGGAAAATTAAAATGTCAGCAGATGCAGTACTTCAAGAGGGGGGGGGGGGGTGGTGGAGGGAGGGCTGGATTGTTGTATGGTTGAGGTGTGTGAAGATTGAGATGGGGGGGGGAGAAATGTTTATTATACCATGTTGATGTCAATGTGTTATTTTTATTAAAATGTTCAAATACCTCAAAATATTTTTTTTTTAAATGAACATGCTGCTGAAAGGAATTAAAGGAGAAAATGGTGATTGAGCTTCTTCAGGGGACTGGTGTATGTCCATTGATCTAATTGGATGAGGCAAACTAATGAGTGGGGAGTTGAGCAGGAGGAGAGAACTTGTATGGATGAAGAAAAAGAAAAGTGATTGTTTTAAATCTTGAAAAATAAACCGTTACAAGTTTAAGCAAAAAATATTTTTAATGTTCCCCCAGGAGTTACTGCATTGACATATAGATAGTAGTAATCAGCAGACAGAAGTGCTATTGGGAATGAATGAAAAGAGCAGAATTACCCATTACTGTAATCTCCAGTATCTTGTGGTCAAATGTCTCTGCTGAGACTGTAAGGCTAATAATACTGCTTATGGTATGGATTGAGGTCAAGATAGCTACATGATCCAAGTATCCAGCCATTAGGTTGAACTGATTTTGTTAAGGGGGATGATGTGATTTTTGTCAAACTACCTCTGATCCGGTAATGAACTGGCTAAGGTAATTTGGATAAATGAAAGTCTTGCACTTTGCAAACTGTAGAAGCCTGAAGCCTCACCTTTCTTCCCAAGCAAAATAATTGCAAAGACTGAATTTTTTAGGGAAATATTGTTTTCAATTCCTATTGAAGCATAATGGCATAAATCTTCCAAGCAGAGGCAATGGCCAGCAGATTGCTGCTGCACTCGAAGATTCCCCTGACTCGACGCTGCAGCACTTTTCTTCCAGGATCTTCTGATCCTGGCTGTCAAAAGAAGTGCACAGCACAACAACTCTTGGGGAACTCTGTCGGAGTGGAGTCAAGTTTTTAGGAAGACGGGACATACTCCCTTTTCATAGTACTAGCTGTAAAGCTCCTTTTTTTGTGAGTGAACGATTGAGTGAGTGGATGGGTAGTTGGGTTCGGGTGGTTAGGTGGGTAGCTTGGGGGTGGTGTGATGGGAGGTCAGATCTGTAGTTACCCAGTTGGTAGATCTAGTTTTAATCTATCTAACATTTCTTGGGTAACTATTCAGTTAAGTACGGTGGAACTGTGCCAAGCCTCCAACTCCTGCTTAGAGTCAGGGATGTTAGTGCGCAGGGTCCTGGAGAGCAGGAGAGTTGCCCATCAGAAGTTTAAACTTTCTGCGTAATTCTAAGTAGGCTACGCATCATATCTTCCACAGGGCCCTGGTTTGCATCATTGGCCATACATCCAGTCTCCTACATTCCATAAACCAGAAGATCTGACCCAATATCTTTGGTTTCACTGAGGACTTTTTTTTACAACACATGCAGGAGCATAAATATGATACAAAATTCCAATGTTAAGCCACTGAATCCAACATAGCTAGGATTGTGTTAAATATGGGGACCTACTCAAAAGTGACACTGGATTGCCAGCTGCAGTTCAGTTTGAGACTCAGTGGGCTGAATGGTCTTCTGCACTGTAGGGATTCTATGATGATATGATAGGGTAGTTGTTATCCATGGTCTGCCCTCGCTCTGGTCTCAGCTTGGTGAGGCAGTGGCACAGTGGGATTATCGCTGGACTAGTAATCCAAAGACCCAGGGTAATACAAGGTTTGAATCCCACCATGGCAGGTGGTGAAAATAGAATTCAATAAAATATAGAACTAAAAGTCTAAAGATGACCAAGGAACCATTATCATTTATTGTAAAAACTCATTTAGCTCACTCAGGCCCTTTTGGGAAGGAAATCTCTCGTTCCTACCTGGACTGGCCTATGTGTGAATCCAGATCCGCAGCAATATGGTCGACTCTTAAATGGCCTTCGAGATGGACATTAAATGCTGACCCATTGGCGATGCCCACATCCCATGAACAAAAAAATCGCTCCCACTGTTCTGCAGCACCATGTTCCCTTGGCACCCTCACTAGATATGCACACTCCTGAACACTTCATGAGACTTCAACAACCACATCACCACTGGATCACCCAGCATCTTTCTGAATGGTGGAACTCTTGGTCTCTTTTCTCACTCTCTGCTGCCACTCGTGCCAAAAAGGAAAAACTATGATAGGATGGTCCGTGAGAATGTGGAGGGAAAAAGGAGGCTATGTATGGTGGATCAGTTAGCACTTGGGTTGGATGTGGAACCGGGAAATGAAAAGCTGTCATTGGTGGGTCATCGAGTACAATGGGGAGGCTGTGATTGATGGATTAGCAAACACCGAGGGGGGTGGGATTGCTGTCATTGGAGGTTTTCCAAGCATATGTGGGCGGAATTTGGAAAGAGCGCTTTCAGAAAATTCCAGAGTTTAGCATTCATTTGGACACTTCAGGTAATCATGAAAAGTTGCTCATATTGTTTTTAAGCTCCATGTAGTTTCAGTTCTTTTTCGCAAACCCCTCTAAATGTTGCCACCTTGGGTGTTTGGAATAGGGCAAATGATGGCCGAGATGCTTTATCAATCAAGGCGTGCCATCTGATGAAAGTAGATCAAACACTGGATGTTTATGTTTACATAGATTTTGGTTGAAATGCAGAGAATGAGGGGCAAATCAAACTTTTATGTGCAAGGCAGTGTGGCTGTTGGTGTTTGACTGCAGCACATGGAGGAAAATGCTAGATAGAGAGCAGTAAGGGCATGTAACAATTTTGTTTATATTTCTCTCCACAAAACAGCAGTTGGCAAGGACAACATTGCACCTGTTAAGATTATTATGATGAACTGCATGTTTCAATACAGTTGTCATCACATTACTGTCTCCACAAGCAAAATCATTACCTAGGATGAAATCTATTCCTCCAATAGGTAATTTGAATAATTCTCACTAACAATTTCATTTACAAAATTACTTCTTTAATTAACTGTGCACAAAAACATTCTTCCCTTACATTAATCGCCTATATTAATACTTTTTGCTTCATAAATCCTCCTGGAAATACCAATTGTATCAACCACCATCAATGATCGATCTACTCCTGTATTTCAAAATTTTCATTTGTTTCATTATTTTGTCAGATAAGTAAGGAAATATTTTTCCCTTTGAAACATATCCAGAATCTCCAATAGCCTGACTTCCTTCACCAGTACTCAAATAATTCTTTGCACTATCTTGAAATCCTTCCCCCTTTCTCATAGATTCTGAAGGAGCATGTTTCATCTGCACCACTGCTACAATTTACATTTCCTTTTCAGGTGCTTGCCTGAACGATCTGCGCTAATATGTTCCACTTTATTGCAATGGAAACACTTGCCGTCTGAATGTCACTTACACCCTCAGCTCGTCCTTTTTGACCTGAGGTGAAATTTCCTGACCATTCCCAACTGTTCCATCTCTTTCCTGACACTTTTCCTTCCCACTTCCTATCTTTCACATGTTTAAAGAGATGCAGAAAAAGGTCTTTTTTTTTGGCACCAGTTCATGATCCTCATCTAACTCTGCTGCCTGACCAGAACAAAGAACAATACAAAAGAGGAACAAGCCCTTCGGCCCTCCAAGACTGTACCGGTCATGATACCACCCAATAGTTTTAACTTTTTGTTCCTCAACGTGTGTCCTAATAACCAAAGGAAGTGAATCTTTAAATACTTCTAAAACAATCACCTCTCTAAGGGCTTTGTATGTTCTCTCTATCTTTTAACTCCTGTATCCAACAGTGAAAATTATTTTGCTTCACCTTCATTCAATACGGTCTGTCCAGTCTGTTACCTTGCGTTTTGAAATTTTGATCTATGCGCTTAAGGAATGAATTCATATGCACCAAGGATTGCTTTCTTTACTACATCGTAATCTACAGATACTGCTTCTGACAATGATGTACACACTTCATCAGTCTACTTTGTAAAAGTAATGTTCAAATATCTTTTGGCCATTTCACCTGTTTACCTACCATGTCAAAATAAATAAACAAACAATGCTTCCACTTTGCTTTCCTCAAATTTTGGAAAAGCTTGTATAAATTTAAACATTTCCCCATCAGTTTCATATGTAAAACAACTCTGTTCCTCAACCTGTTCTCATGTGTTTAACTACCAGCATTTTAAGTTCAAATTCTCTCCCTCTCCTTTTCTCTTTCTGTCATTGCCAACTTCTCTATTTCCAATTCCCTCTGAAAAGCTTTTCTTTATCCTCTCTTTCCCTCTCTTTTTGGTTTTCGCGCTTCTCTGCTTCCATATTTTGTATTTCTATTTTTTTTTCCTTTTCTGTTTCCTGCATTCCTAATTGTTTCATTTGTAATTTAATTTTATCAAATTTAATTGCTTCACTTTTCAAAGAACTTGGTCTATCTCACACTCCTTGCGATTTTAAATGTTTCACTGTGTTCTCAATAATGTCAGCTTTCCTTACCCCTGCAGGTAATCCTTTTTTTAAAATTTAGAGCATCCAATTCATTTTTTCCAATTAAGGGGCAATTTAGCGTGGCCAATCCACCTAGCCTGCACATCTTTTGGGTTGTGGGGGTGAAACCCACGCAAACACGGGGAAAATGTGCAATCTCTACTCCCAGAGTTGAGATCGAACCTGGAAACTCGGGGCAGCAGTGCTAACCACTGCACCACCGTGCTGCCCTCCCTGCAGGTGATCCTAATTCCAATTTATCTGCGAATTCAGTTAACTGACTCTTGGTTGCTTTCTGTAAACAAGTTGGAATAAAATCCGCCATCTTTAGGAAAGTCTTGGCAATTTCCAATGCTATTTTGGATTCTAACCTGTACAATACACCTCACAGTAACCCCAATACTTTTGTCCAGTACTTCAGTATCTCACTTACTCCTTTTTTAAGGATTCACAGATCCCAGCAATTAACGAAAACCCCAGAACAAGTTTTACTATTCATTATCCAGTAACTTGCTTTCCATATTTCAAAATGTCCCAACAAATTATTGCAGTCACACCCAATAACCCTTTCCCCACTTTTTAAAATCTCTCATAAATATGCTTTCCCTTAGTGGTTTGCATTCCAAAATCCAGGCCAAGATTTTCAAATGACACTTTTAAACAAAGCTTCCATTCCATTTTTAATAGCGAATCCAGTCTGGGATTTTACATCAACACCTTTAGGCTTCTTTTGTCTTAACTGCATTTACACAAACCCGAGATCCTGCCACCGATTTCTATGGTTATTTCAAATCGGGTTCCATAGGTTGTGCAATATTTCACAAACCTGAAAATCACTTCAGATAACTTTCTGGCTTCTCAGCTTTACTGAACAGTTTTCTGTTCTAGTATATTTAGACTTAATGGGAACATCTCTTCATTTCTCTAGTTTCCTTAACCAGCTGATCTTAAGATCTCTGCATTTGTTTTTTTTTAACCATTATTGCATGGAATGGCTTTTCTTCTAGCAAAGTTGAGATGTCCCCTCTCTAGCCTTTTAAACCAACTGCTTCTAGCAGAGCTGTGAGAGTTAATTTATCTCTCATTACTCATCTCCAACTGCAATACAGTTAGCTAAACTAAAACTTAAAAGCTTCTCTATCTTAAAAGGCCCCAATTGCTAAGCAATACCCACACGCTTGTCTCTTTTATTTATTCATCACGTTCTAGCCCCGCCGAAGCACAATAGAAACACAGTTGGAATTTAACCAGCCCCTGTCCAACATTAATCTAACTATAGGTTTTACCTTTCCAGGTACAGAAACATTAAATGAAACACACTTAACACTATGGCCGCGATTCTCCGCAACCACGATGGGTGGGAGAATAGCGGGATGTCTGCTCCCGCTATTCTTCCAACCCCCCCACCCCCAAAATGGCGTGTCCGGTTTTCTGACACGCCACTCGGACAAACGATGGGCCGCCGTTTTTCACGGTGGCCCGCGATTCTCTGACCCGGATGGGCCGAGCGGCCTGCCGTTCCCAACCTGTTCACGACGGCGGCAACCACATCTGGTCGCTGCCGTCGTGAACATGGTGCGCCAGGTAAGTGTGTGGCCTAGGGGGGACGGATCGGGGATTGAGCATCATGACCGTGCTCGGGAGGGGACTGGCCCGCGATCGGTGCCCACCGATCGTCGGGCCGGCGTCTCAAGGGGCAGCACTCTTTTCCCCTTTGCCGCCCCGCAAGATCAAGCCGCCACGTCTTGCGGGGCGGCTGAGGGGAAAGACGGCAACCGCGCATGTGTGGGTTGGAGCTATCCAACCCGCGCATGCGTGGCTGACGTCATTAGGCACCGCCACGGCCTCATTCTTGGTGTGCCGGGCCTTGAAGCCAGGGACAAGGCCTGGCCGCCGAATTTCCCGGTATGGCCCGCCTATCCCCCCGGGTAGGGGAGAATAGGGGGCCGGGAGAGGCTTCCGACGCCGTCGTGAACCTCTCCAGGTTTCACGACGGCGTCGGGCCTTGCGGAGAATTCCGCCCTATATCTTGAGCTGGATTCACCAGAAGGGTAATCGGGTAGAGAAGCCAGCGTTGGGCAAAAAACTGGATTGGCACACGATGCTCCCATGCCCAGGTGGTGGCAGGATTGAGGATCTTGCCCTGTGCCAGCAGGAGGATGCAAATGGGTCAGTAAGACTCATTGGCATCCTATTAATATGCCAGGCACCATATTCTCCAAGCCTGGGTGCTTCTTTAGTCTTCTGGGCCAGGAACCACGCCGGCAAGAATTGGTGCGGGTTTTTACAAACGTTTTTAATGTTGTCTAGGAGCTGTCAATCATAGCTAGATGTTCATAAACATTACCCAGTTTCACAGCTGGGTACTTCAAAGTCCATAGCTACGATTGACAGCTCCTGGACCGCATCAAAGACAGGTGCTGTGTGCAGAGAAAAAGAGGAAGTGAGAGCATTTAAAACATTTAACTGCTTAATTTCACAGCTGGGACCTTAAACACAACTGGAGGGTGAAGGGAGATGAATTGAACAATGCAGACAGCTGGGTGTGTGTGTGGAAGCTATCATTCACGGCCTAGTGAAACCAATTTCACAGAGATATGAATGAAACGCTTGCAGATCAAAGATCTGAGGGGGTTTAAACCTAGCTGGAGTTTAAACCAGTGGAGGGGTGGGGGGGGAGGAGCGGTTACCAGACCTCCCTATTGGGCAGTTCACTCAAAATGGCGAAATTGGTTAGGGAATCCCTTCCATGCCAAAATTTCCATGACTAAGGATTGTGACCCGTTTCCAGATTTGCACTCCCGGTGTACACAAATCGGGTTCGATTCAGCTTAGACGGGAGAACATAGTCTCCCAAACGGAGAATCCGGCTCTTATTTCTAATATTTACAAATCTAATGTCTGCAAATATAAATCTTGTATCTTTCTTTTCCAACACACCAATGTTCAAAATTTGAACAAGTGTTTAGATGTCTTTGGAGTCAGACTATGTATGTGGCAGAGTTGAAAAATACTGGTCAGAACTCATTATTATTGAATGATATGAAACTAAATCATTAAATGGACGATATATGTATAGTATAAATGATTTTGCAATTCCATGAGTGAAATTGGAAGAGTAGGAAATTGTCTAGTGCATCATTGGGAATTAGAATTATATTAAGTATCATATTTATACAGTATGTGCATTTTTAAATAATGTACAAAGAACTTGCAAATCAAAAAGGTAAAAGCAAAAAAATCTGGTCAATTGGAATGTAGAGAAAAGAATCTTACACAAGAAGGGGCAAGACTTGAGCGTAGCTGTCAAATAGTCAGTAAACCAAAAAGGTCAAGTATGTATTTTTTAATTGTACAGCTAATTTTTAGTGTCTGTGGAATTTGTAAAATGGGAGGTGGCCTTAGAAGTGAGAATTGTGACAATTCTTGATTTATATTCCAAAGGAAACAAAACTGTAAATGATATCTACTAAAACGTGGCCAGAGTTAATAAATTGTAAGAAAACATGTGTTAAGTCAAGAGGGCAGTATTCAACAAACCCTGTCAATGTGGATTGATAGGCATTGCAGAGAACCACAGGCAAAATTTAAAATACTACCTGACAAATCTTAATATATCATAAAATTATGTTGTCCAGCTTCTCCAGTTTGTTCCATAATACCATTTAGGTATTTTTGTTGAAATTGGATAGCAAGTTCTCAGCATGAACATTGAGAACATGGTTATTCCATGGCATTATAAAACTTCAGGTTAAGTAAATTATACTGTGTTGACTGGATGCCATGTAGCAGACGGTAACAGAATTGACATAATTTTACAGTAAGTTATTGATGTTGGAAAATGGAAACGATGGATAAACTTTATCTGGATTGCTTTAAAGTTCTGATATCACCACATTTAAAATAGCTCCTCATATCTCATATGCATTGCACTATGCTATACGGCACCATGCTTTGTACTGTATTGAACCATACTTTACTGCAATACACTATTACTTATTGCTGATGTATCCATAAAACCACTTCATTTTCAGTTTTAACATTATATCACTTTATATAATTAGATTTCTCAAACTGCGCAGCTATCAAATATTACTTATTTAAATTAATGCACTGTTCTAATAAGAGTAAAATAATCTAAAGTACCTGTGCTTTAGATGTATGATTTGAAAAGAGAAATAAATTTATGCCGATTAAGACTTAGATTAGCACGTGTGCGAGAAACATGTCTTTTTAAAATTCACGAACACTTTTAAAAGTAGCTGTTTGGTGGTACTGAACTTGACTATTACGGAAAACAGAGATGCTGTCAAAGCTTTTCTTCTTGCACTCATCAGGATTGCTGACCATAGACAGTGCGGTGGTGCAGTGGTTAGCACTGCTGCCTCACGGCGCCGAGGTCCAAGGTTCGATCCCGGCTCTAGGTCACTGTCCTTGTGGAGTTTGCAATTCTCCCCGTGTCTGCATGGGTTTCACCCCCACAACCCAAAGATGTGCAGGGTAGGGGGATTGGCCAAGCTAAGTTGCCCCTTATTTTTAAAAAAGGATTGCTGACCATACCCAACCAACCTGTGCCTGCAAAACCTAAAACATATTGGGCTGAATTCTCCATTTGGGAGACCAGGTGTGTTCCCGCCAGAACTAAATCGCGTGCAATTTGGGTTCCCATGGGGCGCTGTTAGTTCCGAGATTCAGGACATGCAAAGGGGCCAGCACTCTGCCGGTGTGAATTGGAAACAATTCTCATCTCTGCTGGTGGCTGATTTGCTGGGGCTGGAATTCACATTAAAAGCCTGACAAGCTGGAGCTACTTATAAACAGTCCACTCACCACGCACACACCTTCCAGCCAGGATGATGGCTCAGAGAAGACCGGTCGCCCGGTTTCGGGAGTCTGAAGTGGACCCACTGCTCGATGCCACTGAGAGGAGGGACACCCTCTTCCCCAGGGTGGGCTGCAGACACGAGCCTGCCCTCCTGATCAGCGGCTGGGAAGAGGTGGCAGAGGCAGTCAGTGCTTCCAGCAAAACAAGGAGAAGATAGCTCATCTGCCACCTGTTCTTGTTCTTTTCCAACCATCTGATCAAATATTGTTTCTGATAATTGAACTTCAACTTTATCTTCACTCTTTGATTTCTCCTCGTGTCTTAACCTGTGACTTTGGGACCTGGTTACTACACAATCCGGAAACATTCCAGGATATTCGTCCTTCAACACTTCAGTTGTCTGATTTTCCACTGGCTTATCAACCACAGTAGGCATCACTCCCAACTGCGATCCAGCTATATCATTACCCAAGATAAACTGTATTCCTGGACAAGAGTTTCTCTATTACTCCTACTACCACTTCACCACTCTTCACTGGACTTTCCAACCTTACCTTATATAATGAAACACTACACTTCTCACCCTGAATTCCACATATGACCACCTTTTCTGGCAATATTCCTCCCAAACTACGTAACTCCTCATCTCTTACCATAAAAGATTGACTAGCTCCCGTATTTTAAAATTGTGACTTCTTCACCTACTCCTGGTACACCTGAGTAAACTTTACCCACACAAGTAAATTCTTTAAAGATATCTGGCACCTTCTTATCAATCATCTCTTGATCAGGCTGTACAATCTTTTGTACCTCCTTTGCTTCACTCGGCTTTCCCTTACCACTTTAACAAACCCCACTGACTTACCCTGTTTTATCACATCAGCCTTCCCAGTGATTTTCTTCAACCACCAACACTGTGACTTTACATGGCCTAGTTTATTACAGTGAAAACATTTGAAACTTTTAATTTCTCTTCCACCCTCCTGGATTTCTTTATTAATCTGATGTACACTCCTTATTATCTCCCATCAGATCTCCTTTACGTCTACCACTTGAGTATTTCTCTTTTCCCCTATCCCTCACAGGCTGAAACTGATGTTGAAAACCAAACTTTGGATTTATGAACTAATTCATAATCATCTGCCATTTCTGCTGCTAACCTCACAGTTTTAACCCTCTGCTCTTCCACATGAGTTCTCACTACACCAGGAATTGAATTTTCAAACTCCTCCAAAAGTATAATTTCTCATGGAGCTTCATACCGTTGGTCTATTTTCAAAGCCCTTATCCACCTATCAAAATTACTCTGTTTGATCCTTTCAAACTCCATGTATGTTTGACCAGGTTCTTTCCTTAAATTTCTAAACCTTTGCCTGTAGGCTTCAGGCACTAGTTCATAGGCACCCAAGATGGATTTTTTCACCTCCTTATTCGTCCCAGATACCTCCTCTGATAGTGATGCAAATACTTCACTAGCTCTACCTACCAGCTTTGTTTGAATCAGTAATACCCACATGTCCTGTGGCCATTCCATTTGTTCAGCTACCTCTCAAATGAAATGAAAAAGGTGTCTAACTCCTTCTCATCAAACCTTGGCAATGCTTGGACGTATTTAAATAGATCCCCACCAAGCCTTCGACTATGACGCTCTTTCTCTTTATCCTCAAGCTGTATGTTTCCCTTTACATCGTCCAATTTTAACTGACTGTCATGTTTCATGGCCATTTTCTGAAGTTCAAACTCTTTCTCTTTTTCTTTTTCCCTGATCTGTATCTCCCTTTCTCTTTCTTCTTGTTCTGCTACGGCTAGTCTTTCTTTTTCCTTCATTTCGCATTCAAGCTGCTTTAATTCTTTTTCATGTTCAAGTCGCTTAATCTGTAACTGAATTTTTTGCCATTTATTTGTTTTCTTTTTTAAAATCAATTTAGAGTACTCAATTAATTTTTTACAATTAAGGGGCAATTTAGTGTGGCCAATTCACCTACCCTGGGTTTTGGGGGCGAAACCCACACAAACACGGGGGGGGGGGAGAATGTGCAAACTCCACACGGACAGTAACCCAGAGCCGGGATCGAACCTGGGATCTTGGCGCCATGAGGCAGCAATGCTAACGACTGCACCACCTTGCTGCCCTATTTTTGCCATTTCTAATGAGTTAAACTGTATCTCAGGCAATTTTAAATGCTCAGCTTGCACCGTAAGTACCTCCTCTTTTCGTATGCTGTCAGATAACGTTAACTGCAATGTTTTTTGCCAAATCTAGAAGCTTTTTTTTAGTCTCTGTTTGTAAGGTACCTTCTCCACCCCGAAAAATTTCCGAGCCTCTGAAAGAGCCATTGTCCACAACACACTCCCTATTTAAACTGCAATACCATACCTAAAAGGCAAACACAAATATCTTCACCCCTCATTGTCTTTAAGTTCACTAAGCCAACCCAATCACAAAAGATGGACTTTATCCCGGACGAGCCCTACAATATCCAACTCTTCGACGGTTAAAGAAACATGGAAAGGATTCTCCCTATACAAATGTACAATATTCCTAATGTTCTGAAAGGAAACTGGAACAGTTATACCTTTCTAAACCTAGATTACATAATTCTTCAGCAGCAGGGGTCATTACCTCTTTGAGTAACCCTTCCTCTTAGATGTGACATTATTCTTTATTATTTAATTGTGAAAATTGTTTTATTATTCATCCGCTGTGGGACTGTATATGTTCATCATGATCTAAAAATGTGCACTTAATATCTTTCCTATTTACCACCAATTGTTCCTATTTGCACAGAAGTGATTTTAAACTTTTAACAGAGGAACATATTTTTTACAGTCAGTTTTTCTAATTTGCTGAGGTAAGATTTAACAATGACTCCTGGATAAATGAGAGACAATCCCATCATAAAAGCTTTTAAAGTTCTTTTAAAAATAATCTCAAAGCTTTTTCTTACCTTTGCTTAATGTGAATAGACCTTGAAAGGCCCTGGTGTTATTTTATGCGTGGCACAGATTGGGTCTGTTTAACACCTGTTGAAACCAAAGCTGCTTAAGGCTTCTAGGTAAAAATGGCTATTAGAACATAAGAATAAGAACCATCTGGCCCCTCAAGCCTGCACCGCCATTCAATGAGATCATGGCTGGTCTTTTGTGGACTCAGCTCCACTTTCTGGCCTGAACACATAACCCTTAATCCCTATATTCTTCAAAAAACTATCCATCTTTATCTTAAAAACATTAAATGAAGGCGCCTCAACTGCTTCACTGGGCAAGGAATTCCATAGATTCACAACCCTTTGGGTGAAGAAGTTCCTCCTAAACTCAGTCCTAAATCTACTTCCCCTTATTTTGAGGCTATGCCCCCTAGTTCTGCTTTCACCCGCCAGTGGAAACAACCTGCCCGCATCTATCCTATCTATTCCCTCCATAATTTTATATATTTCTATAAGATCCCCCCCCCTCATCCTTCTAAATTCCAACGAGTACAATCCCAGTCCACTCAACCTCTCTTCGTAATCTAACCCCTTCAGTTCTGGGATTAACCTAGTGAATCTCCTCTACACACCCTCCAGCGCCAGTACATCCTTTCTCAAGTAAGGAGACCAAAACTGAACACAATACTCCAGGTGTGGCCTCACTAACACCTTATACAATTGCAGCATAACCTCCCTAGTCTTAAACTCCATCCCTCTAGCAAGGAAGGACAACATTCCACTAGCACACCCAGGTCTCTCTGCGCAGCAGCATGTTTTAACATTTTATCATTTAAATAATAATCCCATTTGCTGTTATTCCTACCAAAATGGATAACCTCACATTTGTCAACATTGTATTCCATCTGCCAGACCCTAGCCCATTCACGTAACCTATCCAAATCCCTCTGCAGACTTCCAGTTCCTCTGCACTTTCGCTTAACCACTCATCTTAGTGTCGTCTGCCAACTTTGACACATTGCCCTTGGTCCCCAACTCCAAATCATCTATGTAAATTGTGAACAATTGTGGGCCCAACACTGACCCCTGAGGGACACCACTAGCTACTGATTGCCAACCAGAGAAACTCCCATTAATCCCCACTCTTTCCTTTCTATTAATTAACCAATCCTCTATCCATGCTACTACTTTATCCTTAATGCCATGCAGCTTTATCTTATGCAGCAACCTTTTGTGTGGCACCTTGTCAAAGGCTTTCTGGAAATCCAGATATACCACATCCATTGACTCCCCGTTATCTACCGCACTGATAATGTCCTCAGAAAATTCCACTAAATTAGTTACGCACGGCCTGCCCTTTATGAACCCATGCTGCATCTGCCCAATGGGACAATTTCTATCCAGGTGCCTCGCTATTTGTTCCTTGATGATAGATTCCAGCATCTTCCCTACTACTGAAGTTACGCTCACTGGCCTATAATTACCTGCTCTCTGCCTACCTCCTTTTTTAAACAGTGGTGTCACGTTTGCTAATTTCCAATCTGCTGGGACCACCCCAGAGTCTAGTGAATTTTGGTAAATTATCACTAGTGCATTTGCAATTTCCTGAGCCATCTCTTTAGCACTCTGGGATGCATTCCATCAGGGCCAGGAGACTTGTCTACCGTTAGCCCCATTAGCTTGCCCATCACTACCTCCTTAGTGATAACAATCCTCTCCAGGTCCTCACCTGTCATAGCCTCATTTCTATCAGTCACTGGCATGTTATTTGTGTCTTCCACTGTGAAGACCGACCCAAAAAACCTGTTCAGTTCCTCAGCCATTTCCTCATCTCCCATTATTAAAACTCCCTTCCCGTCCTCTAAAGGACCAATATTTACCTTAGCCACTCTTTTGTTTTATATATTTGTAGAAACTTTTACTATCTGTTTTTATATAAATGAGCAAGTTTACTCTCATAATCTATCTTACTCTTTAAAGCTTTTTTTAGTAGCTTTCTGTTGCCCCCTAAATATTTCCCAGTCCTCGAGTCTCCCACTAATCTTTACCACTTTGTATACTTTTCCCTTCAATTTGATACTCTCCCTTATTTCCTTAGATATCCACAGTCGATTTTCCCTCTTTCTACCGTCCTTCCTTTTTGTTGGTATAAACCTTTGCTGAGCACTGTGAAAAATCACTTGGAAGGTTCTCCACTGTTCCTCAATTGTTCCATCATAAAGTCTTTGCTCCAAGTCTACCTTAGCTAGTTCTTCTCTCATCCCAGTAATCTCCTTTGTTTAAGCACAAAACACGAGTATTTGATTTTACCTTCTCGCCCTCCATCTGTATTTTAAATTCCACCATATTGTGATCGCTCCTTCCGAGAGAATCCCTAGCTATGAGATCATGAATTAATCCTGTCTTATTACACAGGACAAGATCTAGGACCGCTTGTTCCCTCGTAGGTTCCATTACATACTGTTCTAGGAAACTATTGTGGATACATTCTATAAACTCCTCCTCAAGGCTGCTTTGACCGACCTGGTTAAACCAATCGACATGTAGATTAAAATCCTCCATGGTAACTGCTGTACCATTTCTACATGCGTCCATTATTTCTTTTTTTTTATTGCCTGCCCCACCATAATGTTACTATTTGGTGACCTATAGACTACTCCTATCAGTGACTTTTTTGCGTAACTATTCCTGATTTCCACCCAAATGGATTCAACCTTATCCTCCATAGCACCAATGATATCCCTTATGTCATCCTTAAATAACAGAGCTACACCTTACCATCCACTCTGTCCTTCCGAATAGTTTGATACCCTCGGATATTTAACTCCCAGTCGTGACCATCCTTTAACCATGTTTCAGTAATGGCCACTAAATCATAGTCATTCATGATGATTTGCGCCATCAACTAATTTACCTTATTCCGAATACTACGAGCATTCAGGTAAAGTACATTTATGTTGGCTTTTTTACCTCTGTTTTGAATCTTTTTTTTTTATAAATGTTTTTTTATTGAGTTTTCATATTTTATATATGACAAATTACAAGTTATTAGAGAGAGAGAAAAAAAAAAGGAAAACACAAAAATTTAACATGAATATTTACAGGTAAGCATCTTCATAACAATAATTGTGGCCGCCCCCTTTAGCCAGCATACATATTTTACATTCCCCAATATGGCCGAGGCACATGTTTATAGGCATTTATTTATAGTTTGGTTTTGGGCCTTGGCTTGCCATCAAACCCCCATACCGAGCCCGTAGCCCCCCCCCCCCCCCCCCCCCCCCCGGCTACCTTCCCCCGATTCCCGTCCATTTTCCCCTGGTTCTTGGCCACCCGACTATTCTTCCTCATGTACGTTGGCCACAAACAGGTCCCGGAACAGTTGCATGAATGGCTCCCACGTTCTGTGGAAGCCGTCGTCCGACCCTCGGATGGCGAATTTGATTTTCTCCATTTGGAGAGATTCCGAGAGGTCGGACAGCCAGTCTGCAGCTCTGGGTGGTGCTGCTGACCGCCAGCCAAACAGGATTCTACGGCGGGCAATCAGGGAGGCAAAGGCAAGGGCGTCCGCCCTCCTCCCCAAGAATAGATCTGGCTGGTCTGAAACCCCGAAGACCGCCACTATCGGGCATGGCTCCACCCTCACCCCCACCACTTTGGACATAGCCTCGAAGAAGGCTGTCCAGTACTCCACAAGTCTGGGGCAAGACCAGAACATGTGGGCGTGGTTGGCCGGGCCTCTCTGGCACCGCTCACATTTGTCCTCCACCTCCGGGAAGAACCTACTCATACGGTTTCTCGTTAAGTGGGCTCTATGTACCACTTTTAGTTGCGTCAGGCTGAGCCTTGCGCACGTGGAGGTGGAGTTGACCCTATGCAGTGCTTCGCTCCAGAGTCCCCACCCTATCTCCATCCCCAGGTCGTCCTCCCATTTCCTTCTTGTTGCGTCCAGTACGGTGTCGTCCCTATCTACCAGTCGGTCATACATGTCACTACAGTTCCCTTTCTCTAGGATACTTGCGTCCAGTAGGTCTTCCAGTAGTGTCTGTCGTGGCGGTTGTGGGTACGTCCTTGTCTCCTTTCGTAGGAAGTTTTTGAGCTGCAGGTACCGTAGCTCGTTCCCCCCAGCTAGCTGAAATTTCTCTGTCAGTTCGTCCAGTGTTGCTGTTTTGAATCTTAACACCTCGATCAGTAACCTCTCCTAAGTTATATTTCCTCTTAACTTTTCTCCTAATTTTCCTTGTCGTTGAACCCATATCTTCATGTAACAAACAACCTGCCGCATTACTAACAATGTTTTTACTTCCTGTTTTATTCCTTTTAGTATTACTGGGCCTATTCACTGAGCTCCCCTCAGTGACTGTACCTTGTACTGTTGCCCTTTTTGATTTTTGACTATGGCTTCTCTGCCTTACACTTTCCCCCTTACTTCTTTTTGCTTCTGTCCCTGTTTTACTACCTTCCAACTTTCTGCATCGGTTCCCTTCCCCCTGCCACATTAGTTTAAACCCTCCCCAACAGCTCTTGCAAACACCCCCCCCCCCCCTCCCTCTTGCACCATCTCTCGAGCCACGCATTCATCCTATATATCCTGACATTACTACTCTGACTAGCTCGTGGCACTGGTAGCAATCCTGAGATAAATAAATTAGACAATGAAAAGAAAAACTACTTACCAGTCACTTACCAGGGTTAAAAAAAGTTTTAAAAGCACCACCTATTCTTGAGTATGTGTCGACTGTCTCGTATCCAAAATACATATGCATTCTACTTTTTTAGTTAAATATTTCCTTCAGACTGTTCCCATGTATGCTATACTTACCCTTCTAGATGGTAGTGGTTGTGGGTTTGGAAGGTTAGATTGTCCTACTTTTTAGTTTAACTCCTAACTCTCTGAATTCAGCTTGTAGGACCTCGTCCCGTTTTTTACCTATATTGTTGGTGCCTATGTGCACCACGACAGCTGGCTGTTCATCCTCCCCCCCCCCCCCCCCCCCCCCCCCAGAATGTCCTGCAGCCGCTCCGAGACATCCTTGACCCTTGCACCAGGGAGGCAACATACCATCCTGGAGTCTCGATTGCGTCCGCAGAACCGCCTGTCTATTACCCTTACGATTGAGTCCCCTATCACTATAGCCCTGCCATTCTTCTTCCTGCCCTGCTGCGCAGCAGAGCCAACCACGGTGCCATGAATCTTGCTGCTGCTGCCTTCCCCTGGTGAGCCATCTCCCTCAACATTATCCAAAACGGTATATCTGTTTTGTAGGGAGATGACCGCAGGGGAAACCTGCACTGCCTTCCTACTCTTGCTCTGTCTTTTGGTCACCCAGTTTCTATCTCCCTCAGTAACTTTCAGTGTGACCAACTCGCTAAACGTGCTATCCACGACGTCCTCAGCATCGCGGATGCTCCAAACGACATAGGGTCGGATGATGTGGAGTCTGTGTGGGTAGAATTGAGGAACCACAAAGGCAAAAAAACCATAATGGGAGTTATGTACAGACCTCCTAACAGTGGTCAGGACCAGGGGCGCAACATGTCTGGGTCACTGTCTGTGTGGAGTCTGCACGTCCTCCCCGTGTTTGCGTGGGTTTCCTCCGGGTGCTCCGGTTTCCTCCCACATTCCAAAGATGTGCGGGTTAGGTGGATTGGCCATGCTAAATTGCCCGTAGTGTCCTAAAAAGTAAGGTTAAGGGGGTGTTGTTCGGTTCCGGGTAAAGGGTGGATACGTGGGTTTGAGTAGGGTGATCATTGCTCGGCACAACATCGAGGGCCAAAGGGCCTGTTCTGTGCTGTACTGTTCTATGTTCTATGTACCGGGAAATAGAAAAGGCATGTCAGAAAGGCAAGGTCACGGTGATCATGGGGGACTTCAATATGCAGGTGGATTGGGTAAATAACGTAGCCAGTGGATCCAAAGAAAAGGAATTCATGGAATGCTTACAAGATGGCTTTTTGGAACAGCTTGTCATGGAGCCCACAAGGGAGCAGGCTATTCTGGACCTAGTGCTATGTAATGAACCAGACTTTATAAAAGATCTTAAAGTAAGGGAACACTTAGGAAGCAGTGATCATAATATGGTTGAGTTCAGTCTGCAGTTTGAAAGAGAGAAGGCAAAATCGGATGTAATGGTGTTACAGTTAAATAAAGGTAATTACGAGGGCATGAGAGAGGAACTGGCGAAAATCGACTGGAAGCAGACCCTAGTGGGGAAGACAGCAGAGCAAAAATGGCAGGAGTTTGTATGCATAATTGAGGACACTGTACAGAGGTTCATCCCCAAGAAAAGAAAGATTATCCGGGGAGGGATTAGACAGCCATGGCTGACAAAGGAGGTCAGGAAATGTATCAAAGAAAAAGAGCGATCCTATAAAGTGGCCAAAAGCACTGGGAAATCAGAACATTGGGAAGGCTACAAAAACAAACAGAGGTTAACAAAGAGACAAATAAGGAAGGAGAGGATCAAATATGAAGGCAGGCTAGCCAGTAATATAAGAAATGATAGTAAAAGTTTCTTTCAATACATAAGAAACAAACGACAGGCCAAAGTAGACATTGGGCCAATTCAAACTGATTCCGGAAGGCTAGTGATGGGAGACGAGGAAATGGCTGGAGAACTTAATAAGTACTTTGCGTCTGTCTTCACAGTGGAAGACATGAGTAATATCCCAAAAATTATAGAGGGTCAGGGGGCTGAGTTGAGTATGGTTGCCATTACAAAAGAGATGGTGCTAAAAAAGCTAAAAGGTCTTAAAATTGACAAATCTCCTGGCCCCGATGGGCTACACCCTAGAGTTCTGAGGGAGGTGGCTGAAGAAATAGCTGAAGCGTTGGTTGAGATCTTTCAAAAATCACTGGAGTCAGGGAAAGTCCCGAACGATTGGAAGATCGCTGTTGTAACCCCCTTGTTCAAGAAAGGATCAAGACAAAAGATGGAAAATTATAGGCCAATTAGCCTAACCTCGGTTGTTGGTAAAATTCTAGAATCGATCGTTAAGGGTGAGATTTCTAAATTCTTGGAAGAACAGGGTCGGATTAGAACAAGTCAACATGGATTTAGTAAGGGGAGGTCGTGCCTGACGAACCTGTTAGAATTATTTGAGGAGGTGACAAGTAGGTAGTGCTGAGGAAGTGGGGAGGCTGCAGAAGGATCTAGACAGTTTGGGAGAGTGGTGCAGGAAATGGCTGATGCAATTCAACGTGAGAAAATGTGAGGTCTTGCACTTTGGAAAAAAGAATCCAAGCATAGACTACTTTCTAAACGGTGAGAAAATTCATAATGCCAAAGTACAAAGGGATCTGGGAGTGCTAGTCGAGGATTCCCTAAAGGTAAACATGCAGGTTGAATCTGTGATTAAGAAAGTGAATGCAATGTTGTCATTTATCTCAAGAGGGTTGGAATATAAAAGCAGCGATGTGCTACTGAGCCTTTATAAGGCTCTGGTTAGGCCCCATTTGGAGTACTGTGTCCAGTTTTGGGCCCCACATCTCAGGAAGGACATACTGGCACTGGAGCGTGTCCAGCGGAGATTCACACGGATGATCCCTGGAATAGCGGGTCTAACATATGATGAACGGCTGAGGATCCTGGGATTGTATTCATTGGAGTTTAGAAGGTTAAGGGGAGATCTAATAGAAACTTACAAGATAATACATGGCTTAGAAAGGGTGGACGCAAAGAAACTGTTTCCGTTAGGCGAGGAGACGAGGACCCGTGGGCACAGCCTTAGAATTAGAGGGGGTAAATTCAGAACAGAAATGCGGAGACATTTCTTCAGCCAGAGAGTGGTGGGCCTGTGGAATTCATTGCCGCGGAGTGCAGTGGAGGCCGGGACGCTAAATGGCTTCAAGGCAGAGATAGATAAATTCTTGATGTCGCGAGGAATTAAGGGCTACGGGGAGAATGCTGGTAGGTGGAGTTGAAATGCCCATCAGCCATGATTGAATGGCGGAGTGGACTCGATGGGCCGAATGGCCTTACTTCCACTCCTATGTCTTATGGTCTTATACGCAGATACACTCACAGATACACACAGCGATACACAGATACACACACACACAGAGACACACATAGATACAGTGATACACAGAGCGATATACAGATACACACACAAACAGATACACACAAACAGACACACACATACATACAGTGCTACACAGATACACACACAGATACACACAACGATACACAGATACACTCACCACACAGAGATACACACAGAGATACACACAGAGATACACACAGCGATACACACACAGACACACACAACGATACACAGATACACACAGAGATACACACAGCGATACACACACAGATACACACAGAGATACACAGATACACAGATACACAGAGATACACACAGCGATACACACACAGACACACAGATACACACAGATACACACAGCGATACACAGATACACACGATACACACGATACACAGATACACACGATACACAGATACACACAGCGATACACAGATACACACAGAGGTACACACAGAGATACACAGATACACACACACACACACACACACACACACACACAGATAAACACGATACACAGATACACACAGAGATACATAATTACACACACACATACACAGGTACACACACAGATACACACAGTGATACACAGATACACACACATAGACGTACACAGGTACACACAGAGATACACACAGTGACACACAGATACACACACACAGATACATGGGCAACACGGTAGCATTGTGGATAGCACAATTGCTTCACAGCTCCAGGGTCCCAGGTTCGATTCCAGCTTGGGTCACTGTCTGTGCGGAGTCTGCACATCCTCCCCGTGTGTGCGTGGGTTTCCTCCGGGTGCTCCGGTTTCCTCCCACAGTCCAAAGATGTGCAGGTTAGGTGGATTGGCCATGATAAATTGCCCTTAGTGTCCAAAATTGCCCTTAGTGTTGGGTGGGGTTACTGGGTTATGGGGATAGGGTGGAGGTGTTGATCTTGGGTAGGGTGCTCTTTCCAAGAGCCGGTGCAGACTCGATGGGCCGAATGGCCTCCTTCTGCACTGCAAATTCTATGATTCTATGAAAGTGAGTCCATCCGCAGCTCCAGAGCCGTCAAACGGTCTACCAGGAGCTGCAACTGAACACACTTCTTGCACGTGAAGGAGCCAGGGACAGTGGACTTGTCCCTAAGCTCCCACATCGCACACGAGGAGCATGACACGGGTCTGGGATCTCCTGCCATGTCTTAAACCTTAGGTTACTTATACAACTACAATTACAGAAAAAGGAAAGAATAATAAATAAATTAGACAATGAAAAGAAAAACTACTTGCCAGTCACTTACCAGGGTTGAAAATTTTTTTTAAAGCACCACCTATTCTTGAGTATGTGTCGACTGTCTCGTATCCGAAATACATATGCATTCTACTTTTTTAGTTAAATATTTCCTTCAGACTGTTCCCATGTATGCTATACTTACCCTTCTAGATGGTAGTGGTTGTGGGTTTGGAAGGTTAGATTGTCTTTCCTTGGAGATGGTCATTGCCTGGGACTTGTATGGAACAAATGCTACTTGGCAGTTAGCAGCCCAAGCTTGGATATTGTCCGTGTCTTGCTGCATTCAGATCAGGGCTACTTCAGTGTCTTGTTACGATCTCAGTCGGTGTTCCAGAAGTTCCCAGAATCAAACCCTGGTTCAAAAACTATAACTTCCACTTTTTTTTATAAATATGGGAAGAACAGTCATAGAATCCCAACAGTGCAGAATGAGGCCATTTGGCCCATCAAGTGCACTGACCCTCTGAAAGAACACCCTACCTAGGCCCACTCCCCCACCCTACCCCATATCCCCAGTTAACCAGCACATCTCTGGACAATAAGGGGCAATTTAGCATGACCAAATCCACCTGACCCTGCACATCTTTAGACTGTAGAGGAAAGTGGAGCACCCAGAGTAAGCCCACACAGACACAGGGAGAACATGCAAACTCCACACAGTCACCCAAGGCCAGAATTCAATTCTGGTCCCTGGCACTGTGAGGCAGCAGTCCTAACCACTGTTAAAATACTTTATTATTATAATAAAATAAAATACTTTATTTTCCCTTGAAATTAATTTGTCTTAAGTAAAAACAACTGTTGGTGCTAAAATGTTGAATAAAAATACTTTTCAAAAGAAAGTTATACGGCTGTCCCGAGACCAGCTTAACCACCTTAAAAGTAAGTTCCTCCAGATCAGCAAGGGTGGATTTTTTTACAGTTTTTGCCTTGGTAACCACGCGATACAAACACTGCAGCTGAACATGAGCGATATGAGTTTCAGTTATCCGCTGCCAGACTCGATGGGAGCTCTATACTTTCTGATTACACTTCTGTGCAGCTTTATGGAAGCTTCTTGGGTCATTTTCCACATTAAAAGCATTGTATAAATGCAAGTTACTGTTATCCAAAGTAAATGGAGGATAATTTCCCCATTCTGCAATTTTGAAAATTCAGCGTGCCCTATTGGAAGAGAGTTGATGGACGCAGGACTTAGTGGCACAGATTGCCTCACTCTATAAAGCTATCAAGACAGTAGAATATTTAAGGGCTTCTCGTACGAGTGCCAGTGGTATTCGTTTGAAAATGCAGCCTTAATTAATTTTGGCTTGGGATCACAGTAAGAGATACATTAACAAAGTTGACATGGCAGCATTAATGAGATACTGGCATACTTGAGCAGTGTCTGGCCTGTTCCACTTCAAGACCAATCCACAAAGCTGCATTAATATATTTGTTCCATATTTTGAAAAATATATCCACTTTATTTATTAATACTGCCCATAGAAGCCTATGAAAGTTTAATACCTGTTTGTGTGTGGCATGCTTCACAAACGTGGTGCACATATTGAAAAGAAACGAATGAGGTGAGTTTGTCTTCAGAGCTTTTACTCCATCTTCTGTAAACAGCCATTGAGGCAGGGATACAGTTAGATGGGCGCCACCTGCTCTCGAGTATGATTTCCCTCATTCTTCATGGTGCCTAGAAAGTTGAGTTTCAACAGGCTCTTTTTCCATGGAGGTGGAACCAATGAAGTCCAAGTGAGAGGAAACGGTGCTTTAAATTGTGCAATATTCTGGTCAAGCCACAGATCCAGTACCTCGTCAAATTCTAGTAACCAAGACACGAGAGGGATTTGCTTCCTGGAAACTGTGCAACTACTCAAGCTGAAGACTGAGTTAGAGGGGAAAAACTAGAGAAATTTGGGCTTCAGATGTTTTGAAGGAAGCCACTGGGAGTATCTAGGATGTTCTGTCGCACAAACGCTAGACCAGTGACTACAATTTAAACAAAATCATGACATCAGTTCAAACTAATAAAAGGCAAATTTAGAATCAAAGTTAGGAAGCCTGCTTCCACATAAGAATGTTCATCTTGTGATAATTGAGTCATGCAAGCCAGATGGTGTCAGTTTTTGAGTGCTGGTCTGTGTTTAGTTAGCCATGGCAGCATTATTGAGTGCTACAGATACCTCGGGGATGGGGAGAGAGAGAGAACATGCTCCTGATTTACAATTCACTGACTCCTACGAAGTATATGTAGATTGGCATCGGCTGAAGTCTCAAACAGAACTCCTTGTAAATTTTGTGAGTATGTAGTGCTAGCTGGGACAGCAACAAAAGGTTTAAATAATTGAAAAGGGCGAGAAATGGTAATAAGGTATACAATAGTTTCCAAAGCCTGAGAAACTATAGTTACTAATTGAATACTCCAACTGCTAACAAAATGAAAATGTACATTTATACTATACAACCCCTTCTGTTCAAAGCAATTGTGTAATAATTTTGGGTGCTGTTGCTGTAAATTCACGGAGATTACCATTACAACACAGGCTGATCTCACAACTTCAAGTATGCAGTGGCTTGGGACATGCAAATTGAAAATTTTGTTTGTAATTTGCAACACTTCAGAAATAGAAAGTCTGCAAAGACAAATTGGGCATCAGCTCCCTGCAAAGGTGGCTACGTGGCAGAAATGTCATTTACAGCTTTAGCACCACTGCTTTCAGATGAGGCTGAGAATATCACATCTTGGTAATTTACCTAGGCGGTGTCATAATATCCACTCCTGTATATAATGGATGCAGACAGGCAGTGATTGACACACAGGATGACCAATGAACACACAACACAGAACAACCAATCACCAGACAGGACACCACCACTATAAAGCCCACAGGGCATTAAGACTCTCCCTCTCTCAGGATCCAGCTACTGAGACAGAGTGCACCAGCTAGTGAGCACTATCACCATGCGGTAGCTAGTAAGTCTGGTCAAGCCAGTAAGAGGTCATCAGTTAGATGAGGAGAGTGTCAACCCACAGCTGAACATGTACAGCAGTCCACTAGTTAAATAAAACAGTGTTGGATCATCTCCTGTGTCAGACGTCTGTTTCTAGCTTCACTGCATCCAGTTGCAGTCAACGTCGAACCAACCTGCCTAACACATCAGGCAGTAGTGGAGATAGGTGTGGTACTGCATCCACCACAGATCTGCTGGCAGTGGCTTTGTTATAAGGTAATGCTAACTTCTGATGCGATGTGGAGTGGAGCAGCACTGTCAGCCCATATACCTCCCATTAACTTGTATTTAAGCATTGAACAGTCAAAGCCAAGACAACTCTTTTCCCACTTATGTATTTTGTATTGGCTCAAAAAGATTTGGGTAAATGCAATGTATTTATTTGCATAAGCTGATAACTTGCTCAACTTTTAGCACTTCCTTCAGAGTATCTACTTATTTCAGGAAACTTCAGGCTAGCAATAAATAGTGTGGAAATAGTCTAGTGAATACCCCTGTAATATTTGCCTTTTCATCATTTTATCTGGAGATGCCGGCGTTGGACTGGGGTGAGCACAGTAAGAAGTCTTACAACCCCAGGTTAAAGTCCAACAGGTTTGTTTCAAACACAAGCTTTCGGAGCGCTCCGAAAGCTCGTGTTTGAAACAAACCTGTTGGACTTTAACCTGGTGTTGTAAGACTCCTTACTATCATTTTATCTGCACAGGAGAAAGACGTTTCTGCATGTCATTTTTACAAATAGTACAAGAGTTACTGATGAGGGGAGATTATTGTGATATTTTTTCACCTTGCCTTGGAGCTGACTGAGATGACATGGAATCTGTTTTTGCACACCTCAATCGTTTGGAGAGGGGGAGCAGAATTTTCGATGAGCGATGTTCGCTTCTGCATTATAAAAAACATGTACAAGCGAATGAATCCAACCCTACATGTAGCTTCAGCATTAACGGAACATGAATTACTTGGAATAAGCAATGTTTGTTCTCTGCTCAAAGCTATGAAAAATGCCAAAAAGAGTCTCAACTCACTCTGGAATCAGATATAAACTGAGCATCCAGTACATTGCAGCTAGGAAGTAGGGTAAGAGTGCACCGTCACAAGGACAATAGCCTCAATCAAACCTACACTCCCAACAAAATAGAACAGACATTGAGATCTCAAGTCCAACAGCATCCTTCCCTGGGACCCTAATAACGCCTGGATCCGGAAGGATGATACATCATTTTGCTAATTTGTATCTAAAAATGGCAACAGGTATGTGTCCACCCTGCAAATACATAAGCAAAATATACAAAGACTGCAATAATATGTAAAACATTCTGATCAATTTTGAAAAATTATCTGTTTTAATGGAGTTTTAGATATTATTTTAATGCCTTGTCTTTCCGTAACCAACTTGCAGTATTTTCTGAATGGTTCACTCTTCCAGATTTCTTATTGTCTATTCTTACATTTTGTTTCTGAAAATGTATAATTGTGCTGATGGTGTGGATACACAGTAAGGAGAAATTAGTTTACAAGAATTAACAAGATAAATGTATGGTTCTTCTGAAGTGCGAGTGAAACATCTTTAAATTATTTAAATTGGAAATTATGTACCATTTTTTAGTTGAGAATATTTTGTTTTGAATTAAGTACTTTTCACACACAGGCCTGTCATCTCTTAGACCTAATCTTCCATCATATTGGTTGCAACTTGGGCAGCACGGTAGCACAAGTGGATAGCACTGTGGCTTCACAGCGCCAGGGTCCCAGGTTCAATTCCCCGCTGGGTCACTGTCTCTGCAGAGTCTGCACGTTCTCCCCGTGTCTGCGTGGGTTTCCTCCGGGTGTTCCGGTTTCCTCCCACAGTCCAAAGATGTGCAGGTTAGGTGGATTGGCCATGATAAATTGCCCTTAGTGACCAAAACATTTAGGAGGGTTTTTTGGGATACGGGGATAGGGTGGAAGTGCGGACTTAAGTGGGTCGGTACAGACTCGATGGGCCGAATGGCCTCCTTCTGCACTGAATAGGGCAGCACAGTGGCACAATGGCTAGCATTGCTGCCTACGGTGCTGAGGACCTGGGTTCAAATCCCGGCCCTGGGTCACTGTCCGTGTGGAGTTTGCACGTTCTCCCCGTGTCTGTGTGGGTTTCACCCCCACAACCCAAAGATGTGCAGGATAGGTGGATTGGCCATGCTAAATTGCCCCTTAATTGGAAAACATAATTGAGTACTCTAAATTTTTTTAAAAACAACTTACCAAAAGATTGAATATGTCCATTGTGTTAAATATATCAAACTCCAGTGGGCCGCACGGCAACATAGTGGTTATCACAATTGCTTCACAGCTCCAGGGTCCCAGGTTCGATTCCCGGCTTGTGTCACTGTCTGTGCGGAGTCTGCATGTTCTCCCCATGTCTGTGTGGGTTTCCTCCGGGTGCTCTGGTTTCCTCCCATAGTCCAAAGATGTGCAGGTTAGGTAGATTGGCCATTCTAAATTGCCCTTAGTGTCCAAAATTGCCCTTTGTGTTGGGTGGGGTTACTAGGTTATGGGGATTGGGTGGAGGTGTGGGCTTGGGTAGGGTGCTCTTTCAAAAAAAGAGTTGGTGCTGACTCGATGGACCGAATGGCCTCCTCTGCACTGTAAATTCTATGATAAGTGTGTTCCTATGTTCTATGTCTATGTTAACTTTGTCCAAAGGCTTGCCATTTATTAATATGGAGCCTTTGCTGTTTGTAATTTTTTTAATGAGTCTGCCTTTTTAAAATAATAATAATCTTTATTCTCACAAGTAGGCTTACATTAACATTGCAATTAAGTTACTGTGAAAAGCCCCTAGTCGCCACATTCAGGCGGCTGTTCGGGTACAGGGAGGGAGAATTCAGAATGTCTAAATTACCTAAAAGCGCGTCTTTTGAGACTTGTCGGAGGAAAACAGAGCGGAGGAAACCCACGCACACACTGGGAGAATGTGCAGGCTCCGCACAGACAGTGACCCAAGCCGGGAATCAAAGCTGGGACCCTGGAGCTGTGAAGCAACAGTGCTAACCACTGTGCTACCGTGCTGCTTTTTAAAACAAAATGATAAATTAGAGTTAGTAGCAGATGGAAGGGCATCTACTGGTATATGTGACTCTCTAGAAAGCAGTCATAATTCCACAATCAGCTATAAGGGATCATTTTAAATTAGCCAAGTTGAAAAGTGTCAGCTTTACATCTCTCTCAGCCAGAGCACGTTGCTCCCATGTGAGACATAAACCTACAACTTGACCAAGAACTGACTAGATTTACTGAGGTAAATGAACTTGATTGATGAGCAGCTCTGAAGCTCCAATTTCAAGCCTTCGCGATGAAGGTCAATATCAGCTGCAAAAGACTACTGCATTCTATTTACATAAATATTTTTTGTTAAATCAAATGGTGCCAAACAAAATAAATATTGACAATGTCGCAGAGTGAACTGTTTCAATAGAATTGTTTGCATGCACACGAGATCAGGATTTTTAAAATTGAGAAGCCACAATGAAGACTATGACCCATATTAAGTAATATCTAATTACAACAGCGACTTACATTGATGTACTTCCTTTAATGTAAACATCTTGAGGAATGAAGGAGTCACAATGGAGACCAAGTCAATATATCAGTCTATGGTCAGTAGTTAAGCAGTATGTATCATTAAAATACTTGAGATAACTGGTAAAAGAACCAGAAACAGAATGAGAATTTATTTTACAGAGCAAGCTGTGCTCTGCGATTCATTGCCTGAAAGGGCAGTGGAAGTGATTAAAGGGTCACTTTCAAAAGGGAATTTAGATATAATCATGAAAAAGGGAAAGATTTCAGGGAATAGCAAGGGAGTGGGACCAATTGGACAGCTGTTCCACAAAGCCAGGCAGGATGGGCTGAATGGCCACTACCTCCTGTGCCGCATCATTCTATGATCATCGTAATAATTTTGAACTTGAGGCAGGTCGCAAAGGACACTATGCCCGGGTATGCCTAGCGAAGAAAACACCTACTCCAAACTCTCCCGCAGACCAGAGCACTCGCTTCCCAAACTCACAGGCCCGCAGGCCCCGTAACGCTGCAGCCTGTATGCTGACTCCGCCCCCACCCGACATGTGCGACTCATGGGGACCACCATCTTGGATGCCATCTTCCTCGCCGCCCGCCACGTGCGATCCACGGAGGCGGCCACCTTGGGCTCCATCCTCTCCAAAATCTGAAATGGGTCTCGAAGACTACGACCTCAGTGGACAGTCATCACGGGGCCACTCCAGCACAGCTGATCGAGCCGCCGACTACCCGCAACTCAGCGCGGTCAGATTGGACCAGTCGCATCCGAAACACCTCCGGAACTCTATGATGACCGTTAAAATCAACGGGTACAGGACACCGTGCCTCTTTGACTCCGGGACCTGAGAGCTTCGTACACCCAGAACTGGTAAGACGCTGTTCGCTCCCTATCTTCCCTGCAAGGCAACTATCTCCCTCGCCTTGGGCTCACACTCTGTTCACATCCAAGGGTGCACTGTTGCGACCCTAATGATTCAGGGCGCCAGCTACTCGAACTTCCAGCTGTACGTACTCCCCGAACTCTGCGCCCCACTCTTACTGGGACTCGACTTCCAGTGTAACCTCAAAAGCCTCACACTCAGCATCGGCGGACCCCTACCTTCACTCACTATCTGCAGCCTAGCCACGCTGCGAATCTCCCCCCCTCCACTCTTTGCTAACCTCACTCCGGACTGCAAACCCATAGCCATTCGCAGCAGGCGGTACAGCCTGCAGGACAGGGTGTTTATCAGAACCGAGGTCCATAGTCTTCTACGTGAGGGGGTCATAGAGGCCAGTAATAGCCCCTGGAGAGCTCAGGTGGTGGTCGCCAAGACCGGGGAAAAATTCTGAATGGTAGTGGACTATAGCCAAACCATTAACTGGTTCACGCTCCTCGATGCGTACCCCCTCCCCAGGATTGCAGACATGGTGAATCAGATCGGCCAGTACCGCATCTTCTCCATGGTGGATCTGAAGTCTGCTTACCACCAGCTCCCAATCCGCCCGGAGGACCACCACTACACGGCATTCGAGGCAGATGGCCGGCTCTTCCATTTCCTCCGGGTTCCCTTTGGCGTCACGAATGGAGTCTCGGTGTTCCAACGAGCAATTGACCGAATGGTGGACCAGTACGGGCTGTGGGCCACATTTCCATACTTGGATAACGTCACCATCTGCAGCCATGATCAGCAGGACCACGACGCTAACCTCCATCAATTTCTCCAAACTGCCCAGAAACTTAACCTCACGTATAACACGGAGAAATGCGTTTTCCGCACGACCAAGCTAGCCATCCTTGGCTATGTCGTGGAAAACGGAGACCTGGGCCCCGACCCGGACCGTATGCAACTCTTACAACTCCCTCTCCCTCATTGTCCCAGGGTCCTCAGGAGGTGCCTGGGATTCTTCTCGTATTATGCTCAGTGGGTCCCTCAGTATGTGGACAAAGCCCGCCCACTAGTTGTAGACAAAGTGGAAGGATGTTGCAGGTTACAGAGGGACATAGATAAGCTGCAGAGCTGGGCTGAGAGGTGGCAAATGGAGTTTAATGTAGAGAAGTGTGAGGTGATTCACCTTTGGAAAGAAAAACAGGAATGCGGAATATTTGGCTAATGGTAAAATTCTTGGCAGTGTGGATGAGCAGAGGGATCTCGGTGTCCATGTACATAGATCCCTGAAAGTTGCCACCCAGGTTGATAGGGTTGTGAAGAAGGCCTATGGTGTGTTGGCCTTTATTGGTAGAGGGATTGAGTTCCGGAGCCATGAGGTCATGTTGCAGCTGTACAAAATTCTGGTACGGCCGCATTTGGAGTATTACGTACAGTTCTGGTCGCCTCATTATAGGAAGGACGTGGAAGCTTTGGAACGGGTGCAGAGGAGATTTACCAGGATGTTGCCTGGTATGGAGGGAAAATCTTATGAGGAAAGGCTGATGGACTTGAGGTTGTTCTCGTTAGAGAGAAGAAGGTTAAGAGGTGACTTAATAGAGGCATACAAAATGATCAGAGGGTTAGATAGGGTGGACAGTGAGAGCCTTCTCCCGCGGATGGAGGTGGCTAGCACGAGGGGACATAGCCTTAAATTGAGGGGTAATAGATATAGGACAGACGTCAGAGGTAGGTTTTTTACGCAAAGAGTGGTGAGGCCGTGGAATGCCCTACCTGCAACAGTAGTGACCTCACCAACATTGAGGGCATTTAAAAGTTTATTGGATAAGCATATGGATGATAATGGCATAGTGTAGGTTAGATGGCCTTTAGTTTTTGACTTCCCATGTCGGTGCAACATCGTGGGCCGAAGGGCCTGTACTGCGCTGTATCGTTCTATGTTCTATGTTCTATTTAAGGGCACACTATTTCCTCTGTCAGCTGAGGCTCGCCAGGCCTTCAACTGCATCAAGGAGGACATCGCCAAAGCGGCCAAGCGGGCGGTGGATGAATCCATCCCTTTCCAGGTAGAGAGCGATGCTTCAGAGGTAGCTCTTGCAGCCACATTAAATCAGGCAGGGAGACCAGTCGCCTTTTTCTCCCAAACCCTCTCCGCTTTGGAACTTCGACACTCCTCGGTCGAAAAAGAAGCACAATCCATCGTGGAAGTTATATGCCACTGGAGGCACGACCTCGCAGGTAGGAGGTTCACCCTCATCATTGACCAAAGATCGGTTGCCTTCATGTTTGACAACTCACAAAGGGGCAAAATTAAAAATGATAAAATTCAGCGGTGGAGGATCGAACTCTCCACCTACAATTATGATATTATGTATCGACCGTGGAAGCTCAACAAGCCCCCAGATGCCCTGTCCCGCGGCACATGCGCCAGCGCGCAAGATGACCGCCTGAAAGTTATCCACAATGACCTCTGCCACCCGGGGGTCATCCGGCTCGCCCACTACGTCAAAGCCCGAAATCTGCCTTTCTCCACCGAGGAGGTAAGAGCCATCACCAGGGATTGCTCGATCTGCACGGAGTGGAAACCGGACTTCTATAGACCAGACAAGGCCCACCTGGTAAAGGCATCCCGGCCCTTTGAATGCCTGAGCATCGATTTCAAAGGGCCGCTCCCCTCGACCAATCAAAATGTGTACTTTCTGAACGTCATCGATGAGTTTTCCCGCTTCCCCTTTGCCATCCCGTGCCCCGATATGACCTCCCACACAGTCATCACAGCCCTGCACAGTGTCTTCACCCTGTTCAGGTTCCCCAGCTACATACACAGCGACAGGGGTTCGTCCTTTATGAGTGACGAGCTGCGTCAGTACCTGCTCGACAAGGGCATCACCTCGAGCAGGACTACCAGCTACAACCCCAGGGGGAACGGGCAGGTGGAGAGGGAGAACGCAACGGTCTGGAAGACCGTCCTACTGACCCTCCGGTCCAGGAATCTCCCGACCTCCCATTGGCGGGAGGTCCTCCCCGACGCGCTCCATGCTATTAGGTCCCTCCTATGCACCGCCACCAACCAGACCCCTCACGAGCAGCTATTTGTTTTTTCTAGGGGCACTACCACTGGGGTTTTCGCTCCCAGCTTGGTTGAAGACACCGGGCCCGGTTCTCCTCCGGAAGCACGTCCGGGCACACAAAACTGATCCACTCGTAGAAAGAGTGCTCCTACTCCACTTGAACCCCCAATACACTTTCATCGAATACCCTGACGGCCGTCAGGACACTGTTTTCCTCTGGGACCTGGCACCTGCAGGATCCAACTCCACCACCACTACCGCCGAGGTACCCTTTACGCTACACCCCACCCAACCCTCCGCGCCCTGTGCACCCGCACCTATAGGTTCACCGCCCATGCTCCGCGCCTATAGGTTTCCTGCGCTCCCCGTCGCACCAGTCGGATATGAAGCTCGCACCGAATCACCCCCAGAGTCCACCATCGTACCCTCGCCGACCACCCCCACCCAGCCACCCGAAGAGGCTGCAACCCCGGTGCTCCGACAATCCCAAAGGTTGACTCGGCCGCCGGACCGATTCAATTTGAAGACCCATCACCCCCGCCGGACTTGATTTTTTTACAGGGGGTGAATGTGGTGAATTATATACCTAATAATTCACACTGTGTTGTATTACATGTATTGTGTCCTCGTGGGCTCTGTATACGAACCGTTGCGCGGCTCTGCCCACAGGGGGTGATGAGTTTTTACTGGGCTCCGCCCATGGCTCCGCCCATGGCTCCTCCCACTAACCGGAAGTATAAAGCACTGTAGTCGTAAGCCTGCTCTCCGTTCATCTCGTCGCAGGCAGGCTCAGTTGTAAGACTATTAAAACCACTGTTTACTTCCAATCACGTGTCTTGTGAATTGATGGTCTCATCAACCACGGCACCATTTCCCCTACCCTGTCCTCCCCTTACCCCTTGCTGCACTAAAAACAGCAGGTTAGTGGGTAGGATGCCGGCTTGGTTGGGGGATTGGGCCAGGAGGAGTTGTCAGGTTAGGATGGAGCCAGGGATGGTAGTCAGGTAGTGGGGGCACATCGGGGGGGGGGGGTTGTTCGAGGTGTCAGTTCTATAGTTACCCAGGAGTTAGACTAGGACTTTTTTTGTGTGACATTTCCTGTAACATTACAAGTAAGTAAATAAGCAAAATATTACAGATGCTGGAATCTGAAACAAGGCCAGAGGATGATCGAAAACCAAGTAGATCTGCCAGCTTCTATTAGGAGAGAAACAGAGGGTGAGATTCTCTGGCCTCGTTACTCTCTCGCTCAAGCGAAACGTGGCCGGTGAATAGCGGGAGGGGCCAAAAGCGAAAACTGTCTGCAAAAACGCAAAACAGTCTGCGATGCAACCAGCTCGCTCCCGTAGACTAAATTGGGGTCTCGCCGTAGCGTGGCGAGAAACCAATTATCACCACTTAAGCCCCATTTCCATACAATTAACAAGAGCCACCCCATATCTAACAGCCTCCCATCATTCAGCGGCCTCCCCAGCAAGTGCTCATGCTGGCCTCGATTAGTACTCCTTTTTAAAAACGTGAATCTGACAAAAGGGATTCGGTGAGGAGGTGAGTATCGATCTTTTCTGACAGGCAAAGAGCCCAGGGGTGCTGGGCTTGCCACCCTAGTGCTCGGTGGGGGAGCCTCTGCAGGGGTGGGCCGCCGTGGGGGGGGGGGGGGGGGGGGGGGGTGAGGTATGTAGGGGGGGGGAACTTCTCGTGGAACCACCATGCCTGGATCGTGTGTACCCGTTCCTGGGGCAACACTTGTCCCTGCCTGTCTGCCCCTCCAACCACCCATAACCCCCAACTATGTCATGGCCACGTGGCTGGAGGCTGTCGCTAATAGGGAATTGGCAATCGTGATTAAGTGAGCACCACACAACCCAAGTGGATTTCTGTGAGTGTGTGGGCCATGTAACATATAGGAGTTATTGCCTAGCATCCCTATCACACCTTGATGGCAGGACACTGTGCTTGAACACTGCAGGAGGCAACATCACACACGCAGCAACCAACATCCGAACACCCAAGGCATGAGACACAGGTCCGGGGACTTGTCGAAGGCTGGAGGGTGGGTGGATGCCATGGGTGGGTGGGAAGGAGGAGATGCCTGGAAAGATGGGCCAAGGCTGTAGTGATATGCATCACTGTATATACACAAGGGGTTAATGTAAAAACATTACAACTAAGTAACCACTAGAGGGAGCACCAGAGATGTACGTATACATCGACAAATAGGAAATTGCCTCTCTTCACAGGAACGACAGCTGGTGAGCAGGACACAGACAGGCAGCTTAGATGTAACATAGTATAAGCGCTGGAGAGAGAACAAACTCATAGAAATAAAGCATCTACTTCAACTGTCAGACTGCGAGCTTTATTCAGACACAAGGAATAATACATGGTACCAGGTCCAGGTAACTTCAGAATGCTTACTAGTAAAGTTACACAAGATGCAGACAAAGCACAATCAAAAACAGAAGAAAACCCGGACAGGAGGAGACTTCGCTAAGTCGATGCAACTTGTTGGAACTCCACCGCAGCTGAAAACAACCGGTAATTTAAGTCATAGATGAAAAATCTTTAAACAAATATTCAAACTTTATATCGTAGCTAATGAATTGAGCGCGGCCTCAGAAGAAATGAAAATAGCACTTCTAGCAAGACATGAAGCTAGAGAAAGCTATATCTGCTTTAATTACTTGAAAGGTGAAGACAACAACAAATTAGAAGTAAAACTTAATCAATTTGAAGATTACTGTAACACCGGTAACAGTGCTGCTTTAAGACATTCAATCTCAGAGACCAAATTGCACAGGGGATGAGTCATGCGAAACTCAAACAATCATCAGAACAGAAAGGTTTAATGCCTGAAATCGCGATTGACAAGTGCAGATCACAAGAAAAAAACAACTTTAAGTATTTAACAAGAATAAAATGGCAAAACAGTTCTTTTCCATGGGTCTGAAGAAGTTAAAATGGCGTCTGAGCACATTTTAAACTCCCCAGGGAACAAAAGACCCAAATCTGGGTCTGCGCAAGCGCAGGAAACGGCAACCGCACACGCGCAATTGAAAAAAGACGTTTTGGCCGCAAATCATTCTGCACATCTGCAAGGCGCTCATGCGAAGTTGGACAAAAAGAACGCACAGCTCGAAGAGGGATCTCTGCATGCACAAGTCATGCATGCGCAGTTTACGAAAAAGCGCGCAATAAAGTAAAATGGATTTGCGCATGCACAATTGATTCCTACGCTTTACATCACGAGCACCTTGATGTCAGAGGCCCCAGACCATGCCCACTTAAAGGGGAAATGCCCGAAACTTTTTTTTTAAAAGAGTTTTAAAGCTACAAAACACAATTTGTTTCACCTCGAAAGACAGAACAATGCCTGATCTTCTACCAGACGTTGAAAATAACCACCGCAGCACCCTGGAACAAGCAGTTTGCACAACCCGAAGTGAAAAGCACAATGACATAACCAAAACAAAGAAGATGATTTGTTTATTGAACATGAGGAGCACGATGACAAATCTACTCTAAACTACCCACAAGCAAATGCAATCTTAAAGATTTTGACCTCAGAAGAGGAGCGTCAAGAAACCAAAGATGATTCAAGTGAACCTGAAATGACTCCAAAAGAGGAGCAACAAGAAATCAATGATGATTCAAGTGAACCTGAAATGACTCCAAAAGAGGAGCACCAAGGAATCAAAGAGGAATCACATCAACCACAAAGGAGTGATGTCACCAAGATCAATGCAACATCAGATCATTCTCATAATCCTCAAGAAGAAACGTTCAATGAAACATAAAATACCACAAAGGACACTGACACAAATAACTTTGAGAATGACTCGAATTGTCCACAGGGAACAGTCATTGAGCGCAACAAGAACAACAACAAAAAAAACATAAATATTATGTTTATATTACAACAACAATAAACTCATAAATATTAATTGTCTTTGTATAATCATCAATATCATCACAATTTGTACATATCATCATTTATCTACCTGTTTTGTACAATTTTCTTTAACAAAGTACAGAAAATATGTAACAAGAAAAAAGCGGGGTTATAGTGATATGCATCACTGTATATACACAAGGGGTTAATGTAAATACACTATAACTAAGTAACCACAAGGGGGAGCACCAGAGATGTATATACATAGACAAACAGGAAGTAGCCTCTCTCCCTTCGCAAGAACGGCAGCTGGTGAGCAGGACACAGACAGGCAGCTCAGATGTAATATAAATGCTGGAGAGAGAACAAACTCTTAGAAATAAAACATCTACTTCAACTGTAAGACTATGAGCTTTATTCAGACACAAGGAATAATACAAAGGGTTCAAAGGTCGGCCCACGTTGTGGAAGAAGTTGACAGAAGTTTCATACTGGTTGTGCACAAAGGTGTTTATTGTGTTTAACAATTCCCCAACCTCTCGATGGTGCTGTCCCCTCACTCCCTATCTACCTCTCCATCCCCTCACCCAGTGTCCTCAGTGATCCACGTTGTGCTTTGCCCTCCTAGCTCTACCATTATGTCCAGATGTTTCCCCAGGATGCACGTCTGAGGTGGAGGCAGCCAGCTACTTACCTCGTCCTGTGGCCTTTGATGCCTTTGCGGGCCAAAGGGCCCCGTCTCACTATGGAACACATGCACAGCTGTGCCACCCTGCCCATGTGCTGGATGTGAGACGCGGCCTCATCAGAGAGGTGGAACTTGGGGAAGCTGATAGCCACCATCCCCATTGTATGGGATGGGTCCGGGGTGGCCCTCCTCCCAGTCGTGCCCATAGGGCCCTGGGTTTCACCTTGGTACAGAGGGCCAGCTGGTTGGAGCCCTAGCTACCTCTGCATCATCTGGCTCTGCCAGTCCTGGTGCTTCCCCATTGTCCGCACCATCGTGTTGACACCCTCAGCGATGCTCCTCAGTGACTGGGACATGTTCTGCAGCACCTCGCCAATGTCACACCTGCGACTGGGACATATCCTGTAGGACCTCGGCCATTGCCATCTGTGAGTGGGAAATGTCCCGCAGAAACTCATCAAGATCCACCTGGTACTGGGTGACAACCCCAATGAGGCAGACACTCTGTCGGGATCCTCAGCCATGGGTATCACTGACAGCGCAACGCTTTGGACACTTTCACTAATAATGGTGCCATCGTGCACCAGGCTTTCCACTGCAGTCGGCACCCCAGCAGTGTTGGCCTCGGTGCCATGCATTACCGCCGACATCTCCTTCGCCCATAGCTTCCGGGACTCCTACAATCACCGATGGATCTGCTGACACCTCCTGCGGAATGTTCCGTCCGCTCCCTAACGTCTCCATTAGCTCTGGGTAACCCTGTTCCACAGGCTAAGCATCAGGCTGGGATGCAGCTGGGGATAGGGGTGGTGGGGTTGGTGTGGGGGGTTGTATTGGGGGTGAGATGGGTGCTGACATACGTGTCACAGGGAACTGCAACTCATTACCTCGGCTGCAGCTGAACTCCACCCTGGCGACTCCCTTCCCTGCAGGCCGCAACCACATCAGGGCCCTTTGCTCTGCCACGGTGAGGGGCCGCAGGTTTGGCGGTCCCCCTCCTGTCTCCGCCTGCTCTCGGAGGTTGTGGATGGCCTTTTCCTTTGGGGGGAAGGGGGGGTGGAAAATAGAAACAGTTAGTGTTAGACAGTCCGACGCATGCAGCTCAGGGCATGGGTAGCTGGTGGCCTCAGTTGCCAGGGCACCGGGCCATGGCGACCAGTAACTGTGCCAGCATGTGGTGCAGGGTGGGCATGCAGCACCCTCCGGGTGGGGGTGCGGATTACGGGTGTGTGGGATGGGGTTGACGCCAGGGGCACAGTCATGCCTACTCACCCTGAGGAGGCCGTGCAGTTTTTTCGACACTGCTGGCCGATCCGGACGGTGTCGCCCGCGGCACCCACAGCCTCTGGCTCGCCGATTGATGGCGGCTGGCAGCCTCCTTCCTGGGCTGGGGTACAGGGGCATCTGCCTCTTCTCCACCGTGTCCAGGAGGGTCTCAAGCTCAGTGAAGCGTGGAGCCGTGCGTCTTACTGCCATCTTGTTGGCTGGGATGGTGTGTGTAGGGAGTGAAGTGTGTATGTGCGGCTGCAGCTTGGCAGCCTCCTGCGTTACAATCACGAAATCTGGAATTGATTGCGTTCTGCGTGGCGCCGGTGCTATCTCCTCAATAGTAGTTGAATCGGTCCAGGTGCGGCGCCATTATTTGCTGTTGCTGAAGTCCTTGAATTCTGCGTTGGCGCCAACACAGTCTCAGAAACGGAGAATCCTGCCCATTGACTTTCATAGAATGTGGCCCTTGCCATTTCTTTGATGATATGTGCAGTCAGTCAGTCGAATTGGCTGAAGACTTTGTGACGTTTGGGAACCTCAGAGGGAGGTGAGATGGACCCTCCATTTGGCAATTCTGGCTGAGGATTGTTGCAAATGTTTCCGCCATGACTTTTGAACGGATGTGTTGGGCTCCCCCATCATTGAGGCTGGGGATATTTGTGCAGCTGCCTCCTCCAGTGAGTTGTTTAATTGTCCACCACCATTCCCGACTGGAAGTAACGGAACTGCAGAGGCTTGATATGATCTGTTGGTTGTGGGTCACTTAGCTTTATCCATCGCACACTAGAGGGATTCCAGTGTCTTTAACTGGACAGAGAACTCAGCTGAATAGCCTTCATCATCCATAATCGTCTGGTTAGTTTGTAAATTACCTGCTTTCAACATTCCGGCTACTTACAATCATTGGAGTTTTGAAAAAGACTACGGTATTTGTCCCTTTAAAGCTAATGTTGGATTATTTGCACATCATTGGAATCCCTTCCAATCACCTTTACATTGGTACTGTACCTGACATCTTTCATTTCCATCCGAGTGCTGTGAAGTGAGACATTCAAAAGACATCACAACTGAGTGGCTGAGCTGGGGTTTTGTTTTTAAAACAATCAATAATCACCACCAACATGGCATCGCTTTATTCGATTATGGGTACTAAATTTCATAAAGTCCAGGGCACTTCCGAGATGGGAAGTGATACTCTGAGCAGAGGTAACTGTGGTCTGTCCATTGATTTCCCCTTGGTGCCATGCTTGGTGAAGAGTCCAACCAATTGAGCGCGATAGCCAGAATCATTTTTGTTTGGGTTGATTTTTTGATTTCAGTAGCTCTTGGGAAACTTTACTGTGAAGTCATCATTTGTACAAGGTAAATAAAAGCCTCAATCTGTGATGCAAGTTATATTGAATTCACCTAATATTATGATTTATTTTCCTTTTTTTCTAATTCCACAGCTATTCGGTCTGGCAATTAAAGTCTTGAGGCACCAAGTAAAGTAAAGAATTAAGGCAAAACCAGTTTGTCTTTTATGTTAGAAAATATTTTTATACGACCCTAAAGAATTTTCTTTTTCAACTTAATGGCCTTGAAATTATACTGTGCAAAGGTTAACATATGAATCCCTCAATCACCCATTTTAAATTCCTTTCTCACCTATTTTAACAGACATTCGCTCATTTATTAATGTTAATGCCTCACTAAACTAGTGAACTAAAGCATTCCATACCAACTTATTAACCTTTATGCAGGATAATTTGAAGGTCATTTTTTTAATAAACAGTAAGTTGGGAACACATTGAAAATGTGTAGCCATCTAAGATGGCCACCTGCAAAGGACCATGGGAATTATGGCCAACCCAGGACTCAGATAGATACAGAGCGTATGTGTATTTGAAAGGCCGGTAGCTAGACCTGATCGAAACCCCCACTCATTTGCATTCTTATGGCCCATTTCCCCAGAACAATAAGACTGCACTCAAGAATTCAATACAGCCACAGACTGATCGGCGCCACTCCATTTACTCACAGAGCCCAACTGCCAAGGTCAATGACCACTAAGGACCCACCCAGCCACCAAGGCACCTGCCCCATAATTGGCCGAAATCGAAGGCAGTGATCAGAGCCCTGTCAAACTATTGGGTCCAAGGTTAAGGACCGCCCCAAAGAAATCCCAGGGGGATAAAAGGGACACAGCCATGTATTCAGTCTCTTTTTGACCCGGCCTGTGCCAGCCTACTTTGAATCAAGCCTGTGCCAGCCCAACTGCAGCATAACGACCAGACAGCCAAGTTCAAGGCTAACGATCGCTACCTGACGGATGAGCCCAGCAGAGACAGAGCCACTTCTTTAAACCAGCCACGTGATCAAGATAAAGACCTTATCCACTTGCACAGTGCCGGTCGCCTGAACTTAAGTATAGGTTATTGTAGTTTATAGGTGTAGTTTAACTTGTAGTATATTGTGCTTGCATGTCGAAGTAACCCTTGTGTGTAAATAAACCATCTTTGAACTTGAACTGACTAACTGGCTGTGTGGTCATTTGACTGATATAAAGAAAAGCCTTGTGGTTCAGTAAGAGAAACAGAAACACCCACAATATTGGCGATGCTGTTGGGACATAACATCATATCATAAAAAGACCCTCAGTATCATATTGGCGACTCTAAAGGGCAACAGTATTGGTGACGCTCGTGGGATAGTATTCCATTAAATTGGCAACAAATGTAACATGTGATACTCCTTTGAATGCTCTCTCATCCGCTAGTGCAGAAGTTAATTCTTGCTCTTCTTTTTTATTAAACATTCCCAAGACTGCGCAATGGTTTAGCAGTAGAGTGCTTCACGCTCCCTTTGCTAAGAGAGAAATTTAATTTGTCCTCTACCTTTTCTTTCCACTTCTCCAAGTGCCAGGCCTCTGTGCTCATTACCTGTGTCCGCATCTTTGTGGTACAGAATTTTGGAATGTTACTGAAGTCTGCCACCTCTTTATAGGTATTTTATTTTTTAGGCCATTGGACCTATAAATCAGCAGAGTATTTATGGCGTCGCACCAGTTCATCCCTTGAGCTGTGCAATTTATTTTCTCTTTTATTTTGTTGCTTGCTGCCATTATAAAACCACTCTAGTGAAGAAAATTGAAGTAAGTACGAGCTGAGCATAAAAAATCATCACTCACAAAAGGCTGAGAAGGTATGGAAACTGACCAACATGCTCCACCAGGTGGCAGGATATCTCACATTTGGCTTGATTGTAAACTAGTGAGCTGACAGAAGCGCAGGAATAGTTAGACCTCTGTCTGTTCTGGACGACTGTTACATTATTGCGCTGTTCTTGGTCCATCTATTTCTCTCACTCCTGTTGCTCAGAAGAGTCCAATCACTCAATGCTGTAGGACAAAATGCTGGATCATTCCTATCAGATGTTTGCTTTAAAACAGATGGTAGGGAATGCACAACTTAATAAAATACACTTAATGTCACCCCCTCCCCCTTTTCCAGCATGCCTGTGCGCTGGCTATTTAAGACCATAAGACATAGGAGTAGAATTAAGCCACTTGGCCCATCAAATCTGCTCCGCCATTCAATCATGGCTAATATTTTCTCATCCCCATTCTACTGCCTTCTCCCCCCCATTCTCCTGCCTTCTCCCCATAACCCCTGATCCCCTTATTAATCAAGAACCTATCTATGTCTTAAAGACACTCAGTGATTTGACATCCACAGCCTTCTGTGGCAAAGAGTTCCATAGATTCACCACCCTCTGGCTGAAGAAATTCTTCCTCCTGTCTGTTTTAAAGAATGGCCCCTTTAGTCTGAGATGGTGTCCCCTGGTTCTAGTTTCTCCTACAAGTGGGAACATCCTCTCCATGTCCACTCTTTAGGCCTCGCAGTATCCTGTAAGTTTCAATAAGATCCCCCCCCCTCACCCTTCTAAACTCCAACGAGTTCAGTCCCAGAGCCCTCAACCGTTCCTCATACAACAAGCTCTTCATTCCAGCGATCATTCTTGTGAACCTCCTCTGGACCCTTTTGAAGGCCAGCACATTTTAAAGCATTGTTTGGAATTACTGATTTCATATTTTAAAATACAGTGACCTATATTCCTACAAACCAAGGTATCAATTTGTATTAGTTATCCATCATAATCCATCATATCTATTATATCTACCATAATCCTTTGAATGTATTTTTCACTCTGCTTCATGTCCCCTGTATCTCTTGGGTTCCCAAACCTCAAATGGGATGACAACCCAAACTATTACAATTTGTATTTGGGGACCAACTTTGAAACATCCTCAATATCTATCTTGGGTCTTTATGTCTCAGCAAAGCATCCCCTCTATTCAGCTTCCCCTCCTCCAGCAACACCCCTAGCCCCCCACCCCTGGGTGGGTGAAGGAAAGGGGGCATGGAGAAAGAGGGTAGCACCTCCATGAGCCAGCTTTGGACTGGGGTTTAATCATTTACAGGTTATGGACCAGCATTTATTGCCCGTCCCTAGTTGCCCTTGCAAAGGTTTAAAAGAACAGAAGGAAGGGTGCAGCGAAGGTGGTGGCGAGGAGATTTGGGAGTTTGTGCTGTGGCAGGGGCAAATCAATTCACTGCATCCAGATTCAGAGGCAGGGCCAACTTGTGCACAGAATTGAGGATTGGCGTCCAGAGGTTCATGTCATGGAAATGGTGGCAGCCAAGCAGTCTCTCTCTTTTCAGGTGACTGCTTAAGGACACTCTTGCAGGCAGTGAGTGGTCGCTGGGAGACACTGTTGCAATGTGACGGCAAAAGGAGGCTTCCATATGTCAGCAAGTAGGCCCAGACAGAGCTGGCAGCAATCGTGAGCAGCCACAGCATCGTTTAAAAGGCTGAATGACTTCCTCTGCTCTGCAAGGGGGTGAGTAATGGGGTGACATATGTGTGGGCTTGTATTTGGTGAGGCTGGAAGGTGCTAAGCCACCAGCTCCAGTCATGAAGTTGTCCTGTGCCCTACACAGGGTTGTCTGAAACTATAATGGATGGGAGGCATGCATAGAAGGGAGAAGTCTGGCACCGTGTTGGCACATTGAGCGATGCTTGGGAGGAGGATGTAAACTTTTGCCATAGCAAGGAGGCACTTTTGAATCTACGCTTGTCCTCAGAGGAGAAGAGGAAGCATAATGCACTGGAATGAATCTGTACTGGTGGTGGTGGTGTCCTGAATCGGCCTGTGCTGACTCCAATGGAAGAGAATTTATTAGAATTAGTCTGGGGGTATGGAGTGAGATCTATTGGTTGAGGAGAGGCTAAGGTGTTGGAGGTGGGTAAGAGTGAAGGGGACACACTTTTAGTTGTGGGAGGGGCTCAAATAGAGGGCAATGGGTCAAAAGCTGAAAGGTTACATCCACTGCTCCTCTACTTTCTTGTGCATTGAAATATTTGAATTGCTGCAAATCCTTTTGCACGCTGGGCCTGGCTATTCTCATCCGTTTTGAAATGTATGAAAGTATTGACTCATCTGAAGATTGCATTCATTACAAGTTTTATGCAGCTTTGTGCTGCAGATTGTGCAGAGTTGTCACACGAACTGTGTGGAGGTACTTACTTGATGATGCTGTGGCCAGTCTGTAAATGCCTCTTTAAGGATAGAAACCTCATTACTTATGATATGAGCAATATGGTTCTCAGAGCAGACAAGAGAGTCTTTTGGGATTTTGGGAGTGCCGGGTGCCTGCACGGATGTTGAGACATTCATATGGATTTCCATGATACATCTTTCATTGACTCTTTGCGAGCTCCTTGGAAGCTGAAACTCTTTTCTGTTTGAAAACTGCAAATGCGGTTTTCCAATCAAAATAGTTTGGTATATCTATAGTTCCTGTGCCCAAATGAAAATCAGAGCAGAATTTCTTTCTACCAGCATTGTTGCCAACAAAGATTTGAGAAATTGTCGTTTGTGTGAAAGAAATAATGCGTTGGATATTCTCTCTGTTTCTGAAGGTCATTCGAAAATTCTGGATAAGTGTTGACACTATATTAGACTAGCCTTAAAAGTGTATGAAAAATAACTGAGTGGCCTCACCATTCTAGTGTGTGGTCTATATTGTTATGTTATTTGAGTAACATAAATCGCTACTAACCGTAGACACTTTTGAAAGATACTCCAGTCCTCGAAGTAAGTTGAAAGTATTTATTTAGTAACGACAAAGCTATTAGTTGAGTTCGACACTCTGCTGATCTAACTCTAGTAACACAGTAAACTTGACTAGCTGTCCAAACTGTATCTCAGCCACATGTGGTGGCGTGATTGAGATCTATGCTACACTCCTGTTGTTACTCCAGTCTCTGCTGGGTGAGTGAGGCTGAGAGCCTGTGTGTGTTGTGATTTATACAGTAATGGTTGTGTAATGCCCTCTAGTGGTGATGCCACAGCTGGGTGTTCTGATTACCCCTGGTTCCATGTCTATTTCTGAATCCCCATTGGTTACATTTCTACATATCATTACATGGTCGTTTTAAATTTTAGTTTTTCTCCCAAAATACTTACCCAACCCAAGGGCAAAATAGGCCCACCCTATAAATATCCTACAGTATTCAAAGAATGTATAAAGCCATAACTAAAAATAGGCAATTCTTACCTTTCTTGTTAACTGCATTGCAGTTGAGCATTTGTTCCTGTGCCAAAATCTTGCAACTCCCCACCCATAACAGCTTTGTTGGAGTACCTTTATCACATGGACCGCAGGGGTTTAAGAAGAAGTTACACTAGCAACACCTCAGGGTTAACCCTGGAATGGATAATAAAATTCTGTGTTACAGAGATTCATATATCAAGTATAGATTTTAGGGAGGCATGGTGGTCAGTGGATAGCACTGCTGCCTCACGGCGCTGAGGACCCGGGTTCGAACCCGGCCCCGGGTCACTGTCCGTGTGGCGTTTGCACATTCTCCCCGTGTGTTCGTGGGTCTCATCCCCACAACCCAAAGATGTGCAGGGAAGGTGGATTGGCGTGCTAAATTGCCCCTTAATTGGAAAAAAAACTAATTGGGTACTCCACCTTTTATAGCACCAGCTGCTGCATTCCGTCCAGTAAATGTAAAGGTCCAGGGTGGAATTCTGCGTTTCAGCGACTAAGTGCTGACGCTGGGACTGAATCACGAGTATTCAACGTTGACAAAAAGAGGTGCCAGTCCTGGAGTGATTCAGACTAGCACCATTGCCATGTAGAACTCGCAGGATTACAATGCATGCCAACCCCAATCCCAGCCAAGGCACTGGTTGCGCTGGAGCATGCCGTCTCATTGATTGGCCGGCTGCAGCCAGAGGGTACATGGGGAGGATGGCCAAGGGAGCACCCATAAGACCTGTGGCACTAAGTTAGCAGTGTGCGCAGCCGCATGGGTGTCGTGCAAGCTGCAGCAACGGTGTTCCATGCCCGTCCACCCCAACCTACGACCAGCCTCCTGGCCGCCCCCCACCCCCCCCCCCCCCACGCTTCTCTCCTGGCCCTGGCAGAAGCCCCCCCCCCTCCCCTCCCCCCCACCTTCGGTCAGTGGCACAACTATCAGCACACTATAGCAATGTTGGGGACTTTAAATACCCCCTATCTCTCCCTCAGCAGCCACAGTGTCTGTTTCTCGATTTGAAATACCACAAGTTAATCTCGCCATTGGTAGTTCCGCCTGGCAGAGGTGGACCATCGCTGGAGGCTCGAAGTTGCCGTGTCGGGCTGGTTAATGATCTGTCAGTGATGTTTACTGCACAATTTCAATTGCCATGTTCGGGTGTGGCAACGAACACATTCACGCCACTGTCAACGAATTGGAGCATGGCATTCTGTTCCGCTCCGGACTCAATTTTTGGCCAATGCTCGATTCTCCGCCCAGTCGTGTTGCACGACTCCAGCATCAGCCGACGGAGAATCCCGCCCCCAGCCTTTGAGTATGGGTTGGTGAATAGGTAAGGTGGGTAGGTTGCTGATTGGGCAGTCGTGTCAGTCAAGGGTAGTCGAGTGATTGGTGGTGGTCAGACAGGGCGGTTTAAGGCGGGTAGTAATCGGGTGTTAGTTTGGTTCAGGTCTGGCCATATTTGGATCAGATTAGGGGGTTAATGAGGCCAGGGAAATAATCGGTCGGGTCGAGGGTTGTTGGTGAGGGAATGCGGGAGAGGTCGAGTTCGGGGATGGTTGGATTGGGGGGGTGGTCGAGGCAGGGGAGGGCGGGGGGAGCGGTGCGACCAGGTTGCGAGGGGTGTTAGTCGGGATTGTCGGATCGAGGGGATGGTTTGGCCAAGAAGTGGGCAGGCCAGGGAGGGTAGTCAGGCAGGGAGGTGGTAGTGCCGGGGATGATTGAGTCAGGGGGAGGGGAGGGTGCGTTAGTCAGGCCGAGGAAGTGGTTAGGCCAAGGTGGTAGAGCCGGGGGTGGGGAGTGGGGTAGTCGGGCTGGTCAGACCATGGAAGTGGTCGGGCCGAGTGGAATTAACCTGGCCTATTCGGGCTGGTGTGATGGTAGTTGGATGATCTGGGGGATAGTTGGGGCAGAGGAGAATTAGGCTGGATTGGAGGGGTAATCGCAGGGTCAGTTGTGTCAATAAGCAGATGTTAGACTAGGTTTTTAATCTGATTGTGAAGGATGCTGTATAAATACAAGTCTCCCGTTTTATTGTTGCTGTTTTATCTTACTTCCTTTGAATGTTTCTGCTTTATTTAAAATTTTGAACTTTATTTCATAATCTCACTTGTTAATTTAGTGCAGAATTTGCACTAATTTCCATCTATGCCTACTTGTGTTCATCGTCATAAAATCATAGAATTTACAGTGCAGAAGGAGGCCATTCAGACCATCGAGTCTGCACTGGCCCTTACAAAGAGCACCCTACTCAAGCCCACGTATCTACCCTATCCCCGTAACCCCCACTTACCCTTTTTGGACACTAAGGGCAATTTAGCATGGCCAATCCACCTAACCCGCACATCTTTGGACTGTGGGAGGAAACCGGAGCACGTGGAGGAATCCCACGCACACACGGGGAGAACGTGCAGACTCCGCACAGACAGTGACCCAGCCGGAAATCGGACCTGGGACCCTGGAGCTGTGAAGCAACTGTACTAACCACTATGCTACCGTGCTGCCCGGTATCTTGTGTTAAAGAACTGCGGTGTTGTGTGACAACCCAGGCAACACCAGAGGGCACTGTTGTTTCAATCTACACTACGTATTTGTGTATATTTCTGTATATTTGTGATTTGCCACAGTACCAGACTCAACGGAAGCATACAGATATGTTTATATTCTTTGCAACCCACGGTGTTTGCTACTTTATGATAACTGCACTGTACAACCTGAATAAGGCACTCTACTCGGAGCTTCGGCACGCCAAGTGAGCCCCAGGAGGGCAGAGGATACGCTTCAACTGCAGCCTCAATACCTCCTTAAAAAAGTGCAAAATCCCCACTGCCAAGACCCTGGGCCAAGACTGTCCGAAGTGGAGAAAACGCATCTGGGAAGGAGCTGAATACCTGGAGTTTCATTGCCGAGAGCAAGCTGAAGCTGAGCATCGACAGCGAAAGGAACGCATAATAACCTGGGTACCCAACCCACCCGCTACTCCAACTACTGTCTTCCCCCTGTGACAGAGATTGGAAGTCCCTCATTGGACCCATCAATCACCTGGTAACTCATTTTTAGTGTGGAAGCAAGTCACCCTCGACTCCGAGGGACTGCCTAAAAAGAAGGATCATAGAATTTACAGTGCAGAAGAAGGCCATTCAGCCCATCGTGTCTGTACCGGCCCTTGGAAAGAGCACCCTACATAAGCCCACGCCTGCGCCCTATCCCCAACCCCACCTAATGTTTCGTTCACTAAGGGGCAATTTAGCATGGCCAATCCACCTAACCTGCACATCTTTGGACTGTGGGAGGAAACTGGAGCACGTGGAGGAAACCCACGCAGACACTTAGCGAAAGTGCAAACTCCACACAGACAGTCACCCGAGGCTGAAATTGAACCCGGGACCCTGGAGCTGTGAGGCAGCAGTGCTACCACTGTGCCACCATGCCACCCACAAGGATAATTGATGAAAAATCTTTTAAGTAATCAGCCCTTCTGTTGAGCTTCACGTTATTGCATTAATGATATGGTGAGAATTGTACCAAGGTGAACCGATATCTTGTGCAGCCTTTATAAATAACTGATGATAGTAACAAATATTTGTTACACAAGCTTCATTCTACTTGCATCACCCAAGAAGATATTGTCTTGAACACACAAGAGGGACCTTCATCAGTTTATGCTTGATCCTTAGTCTAATTCCTGTGAAAAATCTTGCTTAATCCATGAAATAGTCTATGATTTTGCTGAAATCATTCGGGTTCACCAGCTTTATAACTACAGTACATTTAAGACATTGGGGTCAAGTTAACCAAGGGCGTGTTTCAAGTAAATGTGGTGGGAGAATGGGTGAGTGTAAAATGCTTTTGCTGACCTAACTTTTTAGGTTATTGTAGGGTATTGTAGGCCCAAAAAAACAACACTTTTAAACAAAATCAGGGCGAAAGATTGACAATCCTGCCCATTACGTTTGGAATGGAGTGACCTGGACTAAGAAAGCAACTTTCGTGGAGTTTTTTTCTAAATTAAGTCCTGCCAAGCATGAAGACAAAGCAATGTGATCAAGAAAAACAATGAAGATAATTGAGGGACAACCGGAGACGAGTGTTTTAGTTATGAAGACTTGGCCTTGAATCAAAATAAAGTGAACCACTGTGTCTCAGATAAACATAAATGTCTGCTCACGGAAAACTGTCTGCAGTGTCTTCATGTATTGGAAAGTTACTGCAAAAGAAAGATAGAAAATGTGCAAATCGTGATTTAAACAATGACTACAGAACATAATTGGGTTTTATGTTTTTAAAAGAAGCTTCGTAAGGACAGTCTCGATGGGCAATATAATAAATTATCCCCATCCCCTGACAGAGGGTATAAAAGGTTGAACACATCAGAGACCACTGCCATCGAAGGAAGACTTTGCTAATTGTCGGAAGGAGACCCCCGAGAGAGAGACTCCGACTGATCATTGGGAAAAGAATCTACAACAGCAGGAGCCAGGCACCTCTGGGGATTCTGCGATCATGGTTAATAGCATATGATATTGGTGAAATGTTTACTTGCTGGAAGTAATGTGGCCATTCTGATGCTAGACCAGAAAAGCTGAATTGCTTGGAATAAAGTAGCAAAGCAGAGGCTGGTTTTTAAATGATTATTTTCTTTTCTATTTTTTTCAAACTGTTAAATCTGTAATCATTTTCTGTTACTATTTTTATTTTCTTGCAGCCATTTTAAACCTGTGGCCATGTTAAATCTGTAATCGTGGGTACAAATAAACAAGTTCCATTAAACGTAACAGCATGTTGAGTGAGTCAATTTGTTCCCTTATAATTTGTAGGTTAAAAGGACTATATGTGCAGTACGAAGGTCTGGCACATAGAAGGGTTAATGTGAGACTGAATACAGTACCACACACATAGTGATGACCCATACCTAGGGGTCAGTGTAGCGTGGTTGGACAGAGCAGTGTGTGGAAGCAAGCTTGGACACAGCTCCTAGTTGGTACATTTACTATACCTCTGCATATAGTTTCCAGTCGTTCATAAGTACCTACTGTTGAACGACCTTAATCTACAAATACATTATGACCTACTGAACTACACCTAATACCGTACAACAGTAACCAGAAGTGAAATGTGTGTTGTTCCTCGTGTCTTAATAAAACTCGTAGTCTCAAATGTGGAGAAGATGCTTTATTGTGAATTCGTTCTCTCTTCAGAGCTTAACATACGGCTACCTCAAGTGCTGCCTACCTGCCTGCCTGCTTGTGTGTCTGTGTCCTGCTACAAGTTCTGCCTTCCGTGAAGTGTGTCCTCACTTCCTGTCCCGGTGTATTTATATGGCTCTCCCGTGCTCCCTCTAGTGTTTGCTCAGTTGTATTGCATCTAGTTAACTTGTGATCACTACATCCCCCTTTTTCTCTTTACATATTTTCTGTACATCGTTAAAGAAAATTGTACATCCTGTCCCGGTGTATTTATAGCTCTCCCTCTAGTGTTTGCTCAGTTGTATTGTATCTAGTCAATCTACGATCACCACATCCCCCTTTTTCTCTTTACATATTTTCTGTACATCGTTAAAGAAAATTATACAAAACAGTTACTTATGATATGCGTATCTATACAAGTGATGGTGCTATTGCATATTTTACAAAGCCAATGTATTTATGTGTCCAATCTTAATAAAAACATTTATGAGTCCAAACTTGATGAATTTGTTCAGAGTTTTTTTTCTTTTTGTTGTTGATGACGTGGTGATATTGATATTGCAACTCCGTTGTGAATGTTGTTGGTGTTCCTTGTTATTTTAAGTAACCAATGCGTCATCCCGAGGTGTTTGCCTGGTCGAACCACTGATATTGACTGACATGGACTTTTTTCTGTGCTTGTGGTATCGATGTATTATCTCATCTGCCTTGAAAGCTTGTGTGCTTGCTTGTTCTAGAGCAGATGTGAGTTTGTGCGATTCGTTGTCATCCCATGGCATGTTTGTAGTCTTGTCATTGTTTTGCAGTGTGCTGTGGCATTGTCCTTCATGTGCCGAGTAGTACCATTGTGTTCAAGTCGTTGTTTCATTGCTGTTGTTTCTGTCGTTCCTGTCTTTGTTGTTTTCGTTGCCGTTCTTGTTGCTGTTTTTGTCGTTTCTGTCTTTGGTGTTGTCGCTATCTTTGTTCCTGACTTTGTTGTTTTCGTTGCCGTTCTTGTCGTTTCTGTCTTTGTCGTTGTCGCTATCTTTGTTCCTGACTTTGTTGTTTTCGTTGCCGTTCTTGGTGCTGTTTTTGTCGTCGCTATCTTTGTTATGCTTCTTGTTGGTTTTGTTGTTCTTCTTGTCGCGCTTCATGTTGCTTTTGTTCTTGCTGTTGTTGTTCTCGTTTCTGCTGTGCTTCTTTTGGCTTTTGTTTTTCTTGTTATGCTCTATGAGTGTCCCGTGTGGATAATTTGAGTCATTGAACATTTCGTCTCGAGAATGGTGAGAATGATCTGATGTTGCATCGGTGCTGGTGACATCAATCATTTGTGAAGGATTTGATTCCTCATCTTTGCTTTCTTGGTGCTCCTCCTCTGGAGTCAACTTCTTCTCAATATCATTTGACGCGGTCTCTCTGGATTCTTGGCGCTCCTCGTCTGGTGTCAAAAACTTCATGATTACAATTGACGTGGTGTCTGTGGACTCTTGGCGTTCCTCTTCTGGAGTCCAAATCTGCATGATTTCACTTGACGTGGTCTCTCTGGACTCTTGGTGCTCCTCTTCTGGAGTTAAAATCTTCATGATTTCTGTTGATGTTGTCTCACTGGACTCTTGGTGCTCCTCTTCTGGAGTCAAAATCTGCATGGTTTCTGTTGGTGTGGTCTCTCTGGACTGTTGGGTGGCCCGACTCTGTGCTTCTGTACAGACAAGCTGAGAACTGTCAGTCTCGCTGTGATCCTGTACGTCGAGTGTGATCACCTTGTCACTGTTTTCGCATGCAGTGGGTAGAGGTACATTGTCTTCTTCTTGTTCATGTGAGCTTGGTAGACTTTCATAGTCTGCTTGTGGTTGCTCAGATACGGCGGGTTGACCTTCATGGTCTTGTTCATGCATGGTGTTCAACCGGGAGTGTTTGCTTGCGTCCCTTTTGGAGTCTTGCATCACTCGCACTGTGGAGCCTGTCATCGCTCGCTCTGTGGAGTCTTTCTGTGCTCTCTGTGTGGCGTCGTCTTCGTCTTGGGTATTGCTGTCATCCAATGTATCGACGAGCTGCCATGGCATCATGGTGTTGGATTCATCTACCACGAGTAGATTCGTGTTGAGCTTTGCAACCGTGTCGCTGATGCTGTGATCAGCATATCCGAATAACTCAGCCATGTCTGAGTAGTATTCTTTGAAACCCAAATCATCTTGGTTGGCTTCTTCTACCACGAGTTGATTAGTGTTGGACTTTGCGACCGTGTCGCTGATGCTGTGATTAGCATATCCGACTAACTCAGCCATGTCTGAATAGTATTCTTTGAAAACCAAATCATCTTGGTTGGATTCATCTACCACGAGTTGATTCGTGTTGTACTTTGCGACCGTGTCGCTGATGCTGTGATTAGCATATCCGACTGACTCAGCCATGTCTGAGAGGTAATCTTCGAAAAACAAATCATCTTTTGTTGTTTCGGAATTCTTTTTGTTCTCTTCACTTTGGGTGGTGCAGACTGCTTTTTTCAGGGTGTTGTGCAAGTTGTTTTTCACTGTTGGTTTAAGTTCAGGCGTTTTTCTGTGTTCTGAGGCAAGAAAATTTGGTTTTACCACTTTAAGTGTCTTGTTTTCAATTTTCGGGCATTTCCCTTTTAAGTAGGCGTGGTCGGGATGCTCAGACGTCATGACGTCACGCGTAGGAATGAATTGCGCATGTGAAAATCGGCCTTCCTCCTTCACTGTGCGGTTTTGGGTCCATTGCGCATGCGCGGCTTGCGCATGCGCACAACGATCCGCGACCAAAACTGTTTGAGACTGCGCATGCGCGGCTTGCGCATGCGCATAACGATCGGCAACGCGACCTTTTTTTAACTGCGCATGCGCGGCTTCCGGTTCCGGCGCATGCGCAGACGCAATTTGTAGTTCTTTGCTTGCCCGAGACTGCAAAATGTGCTCCGACGCCATTTTATCGCGGATTTCAGCGTTTTTTCTTTCTAAAAGTTGTAAGTTACCTTTTCTTTCCGATCTGGACTGGATTTCAGCGTTTTGGCTTTGTGAAAAATTCATGTTATTTCTTCTTTTTGATCTGTCCTTTTCATTCGCGATTTCTTGTTCTTTTCGTGATTTTTAAAGTTTTGCATCACTCAGCCTCTCTGCAGTTTGGCCTCTGAGCATGCCTTGCTGTTCAAATTCCTTACAGTACTCTTCGAATTTGTTTAGTATCGTTTGTAAGCTGTTTCTGTCTTCACCTTTTGAGTATTTAAATCCATTATAAACTTTCCTAGCTTCATGTCCTTCGATGAGCATTGCTATTTTAATTTCGTCTGAGGCTGCTGCTGCATCATTAGCTATGATACCTAAATCGAACCATTGTTTAAACATTTTCCAGACATTTCTTACATTGCCAGTCGTGTCCAGCTGAAGTGGGTATCCAAGGCACATCCTCCCATCAGCGATGTCTTCCCAAGTCGAATGTCCAGTAGGAGATTTCCATGCCATTTTGTTCTTTCTGTGTTTGCAGCTGAGTTGTCCTGTAGTAAGCGTCTGAAGCCACTGCTGGTACCATGTGTTGTTCCTCGTGTCTTAATAAAACTCGTAGTCTCAAATGTGGAGAAGATGCTTTATTGTGAATTCGTTCTCTCTTCAGAGCTTAACATACGGCTACCTCAAGTGCTGCCTGCCTGCCTGCCTGCCTGCTTGTGTGTCTGTGTCCTGCTACAAGTTCTGCCTTCCGTGAAGTGTGTCCTCACTTCCTGTCCCGGTGTATTTATATGGCTCTCCCGTGCTCCCTCTAGTGTTTGCTCAGTTGTATTGCATCTAGTTAACTTGTGATCACCACAAAATGGTGCAAAAGACTGCGATTTCAGTCTAGAATCTGAAACCTGAGCTGATCAGAGACAAAATAGTTATAGGAGTGACTGAGCACAAAATCTCAGGCATTCTTCAAGCAAAGGAGAATCTAATACTTGAGAAAACTATCCAGATTGTTAGGCAACCTGAAATCTGTTTGCAGCACAGATCCATATTAAGGGGAGAAAGCAAACCGTGGTACAAAGTAAACCCCGTTGTTTACTTCGTGAAACAGCAGAGAGGTGTGCCAGGAAGGATTCCTGACTCAATATGTAGATAGGCTGTCTAGGGGGGAGGCCATATTGAATTTGGTGCTTGGCAACGAACCAGGCCGGGTGTTGGATGACAGTGATCACAACTCCTTGACCTTTACCATAGTCATGGAGAGGGATAGGAACAGACAGTATGGGAAGGTATTAAATTGGGGGAGGGGAAATTATACAGTTTTTAGACAGGAGCTGAGGAGCATAAATTGGGAACAGGCGTTCTCAGGGAAATGCACAACAGTAATATGGGGGTTATTTAAGGAGCACTTGCTGTGAGTGCTGGATAGTTTTGTCCCACTGAGACGAGGAAGGAATGTTCAGGTGAAGGAGCCTTGGCTGACAAGAGAAGTGGAACTTCTAGTCAAGAGGAAGAAGGAAGCTTACGTAAGGTTGAGGAAGCAAGGATCTGACTTGGCTCTAGAGGGTTACAAGGTAGCCAGGAAGGAACTCAAAAATGGACATGGAGAGCTAGAAGGGAGCATGGAAAAGCCCTGGTGGGAATGATTAGGGAAAACCCCAAGGCTTTCAACATTGATATGAGAAATAAGAGGATGATCAGAGTGAGAGTAGGGCCGATCAGGGATAGTGGAGGGAACATGTGCCTGGAGTCTGAGGAGGTAGGGAAGGCCCTAATTGAAACTTTGCTTCAGTATTCACTAGAGAGAGGGATCTTGTTGCTCGTGAGAACAGGTTGATATTAAGAAAGAGAATATGTTGCAAATTTTGAAAAGCATCAGGATAGATAAGTCATAAAAGCAAATCACTGCGGATGCTGGAATCTGAAACGAAAGGGGACAGAGAGAGTGGGAAATATTTATACTGTGGAGTGAAAATGAAAGATGAGTCATAGCCACAGAAACCCAGGGAAACTGAATGCTAATGGCCACAGATACCAAGGGGGAAAGAGTGTTAATGGCAGTCCCCAGAGAGGACAAAAGATGTGAAAGGTCAAACAGGATAGATAAATCTCCTGGGCCAGATGGGATATACCCAGGTTACTACGGGAAGCGAAGGAGGAGATTGCTGCGCCGTTGGTGATGATCTTTGCACCCTCACTCTCCATTGGAGTAGAGCCGGATGATTGGAGGAAGGCGAATGTTGTTCCCCTGTTCAAGAAAGGGAATAGGGAAATCCCTGGGAATTACAGACCAATCAGTCTTACGTCTGTAACGAGCAAACTCCTGGAAAGGATTCTGAGAGATAGGGGCCGGGATTCTTCAAAATGGCGGCTAAGTGTTGCTGCCGGCGTAAACACCGGAGTGTTTCACGTCGGCGTCAACGGGTCTCTTGACCCAGAGTTTCTGTGGCCCACAGGGAGCCAGCATGGCTCCGGAATGCTCCACGCAGCTCCATCTGCTGATACGGGGCCCTGCACTTCCAGCTGTGGGTCCGCGCATGCACGTGGCGGCCGCTTCCCTGCCGGATCTGCGCGACATGGCTGACCCACACCGCGGGTTGACACGGAAGAAGATAGCCCCCCCCACCCCAGATCACGCGTACCCATCGATCGGTGGCCGCCGATCGCTGGCCTGGCTGTCGTGGAGGCTGATTCCCCCCGTCCGTTCCCCCCCCCCGCCCCCACCAGGACGGTCACCGCAGCAGCTACGCCGAGCACCCGCCGGGTGGAACCATACGTGAACCACGCCGGTGCGAACTCGGCCGGTCGACCGCGGAGAGTTGCCGCGGGTGCTCTTTCAATGGCCCCCGACCAACGCCGCCAATTCTCCGGTTGCCGGAGATTCACGTTCCGGTGTCGGTCCCGATCGCGGGTCTCACGGTCCATTCTCTGCCCCCATGCCGAGTTCGATTTCGGCACGGAGGCTCGGAGAATCCTGGCCAGGATTTATGATTATTAAGAAATACATAGTTTGATTAACGATATTCAGCATGGCTTTCTGAGGGTCAGGTCATGCCTCACAAGCCTCATTGAATTCTTTGAGGATGTGATGCGACACATTGATGAAGGTTGGGCAGTGGATGTGGTGTATATGGATTTCAGTAAGGAATGGTAGGCTCATTCACAAAGTCAAGGGCATGGGATACAGGGAAATTTGGCTGTCTGGATACAGAATTGGCTGACTGAAAGAAGACAGCGAGTCGTAGTGGATGGAAAGTATTCCACCTGGAGGTCAGAGACCAGTGGTGTCCTGCAGGGATCTGTTTACAGAATTTACAGTGCAGAAGGAGGCCACTCGGCCCATCGAGTCTGCACCGGCTCTTGGAAAGAGCACCCTACCCGAGGTCAAGACCTCCACCCTATCCCCATAACCCAGTAACCCCACCCAACACTGACGGCGATTTTGGACACTAAGGGCAATTTATCATGGCCAATCCACCTAACCTGCACATCTTTGGACTGTGGGAGGAAACCGGAGCACCCGGAGGAAACCCACGCACACACGGGGAGGATGTGCAGACTCCGCACAGACAGTGACCCAAGGCGGAATCGAACCTGGGACCCTGGAGCTGTGAAGCAATTATGCTATCCACAATGCTACCGTTCTTGGACCTCTGCTCTTCGTGGTTTTTATAAATGACTTGGATGAGGAAGTGGAAGGGTGGGTGAGTATGTTTGCCGATGCCACAAAGATTGGTGGAGTTATAGATAGTGTCGAGGGCTGTTGCAGGTTACAACAGGACATTGACATGATGCAGAGCTGGGCTGAGAAGTGGCAGATGGCGTTCAACCTAGCTAAATGTGAAATGATTCATTTTGGAAGGGCGAATTTGAATGCTGAATACAGGGTTAAAGACTGAATTCTTGGAAGTGTGGAGGAACAGAGGAGTCCACGCACATAGATCCCTCAAAGTTGCCATCCAGGTTGATAGGGTTGTTAAGAAAGCATATGGTGTGTTGCCTTTCATAACAGGAGGATTGAGTTTAAGAGCCGCAAGGTTTTGCTGCAGCTTTATAAAACCCTGGTTGGACCACACTTGGAATATTGTGTGCAGTTCTGGTCGCCTCATTATAGGAAGGATGTGGATGCTTTGGAGAGGGTACAGAGGAGATTTACCAGGATGCTGCCTGGACTGGAGGGCATGTCTTATGATGAAAGGTTGAGGGAGCTAGGGCTTCTCTCACTGGAACGAAGAAGGAAGAGAGGTGACTTAATAGAGGTGTATAAGATGATGAGAAGCATGGATCAAGTGGATAGCCAGAGACATTTTCCCAGGGCGGAAATGGCTGTCACAAGGGGACATCATTTTAAGATGATTGGAGAAAAGTATAGGGGAGATGTTAGAGGTAGGTTCTTTACACAGAATGATGGGTGCAGGGAATGCATTGTCAGCAGAGGTGGTGGAGTCAGAGTCATTCGGGACATTTAAGCGACTCTTGGACAGGCACATGGACAGCAGTAAATTGAAGGGGTGTAGGTGAGGTTGATCTTAGATTAGGATAAATGGTCAGCACAACATTGTGGGCCGAAGGGCCTGCACTGTGCTCTACTGTTCTTTGTTCTATGTAAACGGGGCCACGCCATGACATGGGAAGTAATATCATAACCAACCAGTAGAGAGAGGGCTCTGGAGCAAAGTGCCCCCACATCCGTGACCAATGTCCAGCAATTTCAGCCAATGCTTCCAATGTAACCAAATAGGACCCTTTGGGAAGCTGTGCAAATCCAAATCATCAAAACTCTCAGAAGATCCCAAGTGGATTCACTCAGAGAAACATGACTGGTGACCCAACGGTTGATGCTACCCACAATGCACCTGCATGGAACAGGAGGCATCAAATTCGTAGTGAAAGCAATTTTGCAGGTGACACTCGGGTGCATCGCCAAAACAACCTGAGAGAAAGTGGGCAAGATTCTCGGTAGCCTGACACCAAAATCGGGATCGGCGATCGGGCAGAGATTGGCTTCCGATGCCAGAATTGGGGTTGCCGCCGCTTTGACGGTAGTTGGCAATGTTCCGTCCCCTCCAAAGCGGCATCATTGGGATGGGGGCCGCATGCAGTTGCAATGCCGTTGGCGTGTCATCAGTCAGCCCATCCGTAATGCTCCGCCCTCCAAGAGTTTTCCCGATAGCGCGGGCCATGTGTGGCCCCAGCGGTCAGGGACCTGACGTGCCGGCTGCGGACAGTGTCCAGCGCTGCCACACTCGGCCGGGATCCATGCCGCTGGCCGGTGCGCTTCTGCTAGGGCTGGGGGTAGTGGTTGGTGTCGGGGTAGCTGGGTACGTCATCCAACACGGCGGGCACCATGTTTCCCGGTGTGACCAGTAGGGGCGTAGGCGTGTGCAGCTGCAGCTTGTCAGCCCTGCGCATGCGCAGCATGGGACCCAGCGATTATCTGGCTGTTCTCTGCACGTGCTCCACGTGGTGCTGGTGCTAGCCCCTCACCGGTACCGGCATTGGTGAGGGATTTGCGCCGATTTCCCCGCCGTGGAGTACCACGGATTCTCCGTAGGTGTCAGCACTTAGCCACAGAAGAGGAGAATCCAGCCCATTGTTTCTGGTGAAGAACCAGGACTGTTCACTGCATCAACCTTAGCCTTCTACAAAGATTAACTAGGCCAATCAACAAATGTCTGGCTACAAGTATAAAAAGGAGTTCTTGAAGCTCTGCACAAGATTGGTCCGCTTGAAGAATGTATACAGATCACACTAAGGGTGGATATTAAGCCCATGTGTGTACTCACACCACACAACATTCCTTGCACACTCAGGATAAAAATGCAGCAGCAGCTGGACAGTATGACAAAATAGGAATCATCTCCTTGGCCATACAACCAACGGCATGGTGTTTCGGCTGGTCCCCGTCCCCAAACCGAGCAGATCCATCTGCATTTACATCGACCTGACACAGTTCAATAAAGCCATAGGCAGAGAAGTACACCCAATGTCTTCAATGGATGCACCCATGACAAATCTCTCTAAGAGAACAGTGCTTTCAAAACTTGATACCAACAGTGCCTTTTGGCAACTCTCCCTAGACAAGAGTCATAGAATTTATAGTGCAGAAGGAGGCCAGCCGGCCCATCGAGTCTGCACTGGCCCTTGGAAAGAGCACCCTAATACCCAAACCTCCACCCTATACCCACATCTCCACCCTATCCCTGTAATCCCACCTATTGTTTTTTCTTTTGGACACTGAGGGAGATTTAGCATAGCCAATCCATCTAACCTGCACATCTTTGGACTGTGGAAGGAAACTGGAGCAGCCGGAGGAAACCCACTCAGAAACGGGGAGAACGTGCAGACTCTGCACAGACAGTGACCCAAACCGGGAATCAAACCTGGGACCCTGGAGCTGTGAAGCAACTGTGCCAACCACTGTGCTACCGTGCTGCCCTGAGTCCAGGCTGCTGACTGTGGCGCTAACAATTGCACACAAAGACTCGAGACATGTACAATCGAGGCTTTAGAGGTACAGCCATACATCCCCCTACTGCAAGTACACATATCTACAGTGGTTATATCACCACACTGACCACATTCATTACCTCCTTGGCTCGATTCTGTTTAAACTGCATGCCATTTGGGATCACCTCGGCACCGAAAGAATTTCAATGGACAATGTCGGCCATTTTGTGAGACCTACAGAGGGTCATCTACTATATGGATGATGTTTTTGTTCATGGCAAAACAGTGGAGAAATGGGACAAAAGACTCATGGTGTGATATTTTTAAAGAATAGGCATGCAGACCACAAAGGCACAAACAAACAAGAGCTTTATTAGAAAGGTTGCTGCTCTACAGGTTGTTAGGATAGACTGCCCTTTTAACAATCATCTATTCGTCACGTGTTGCATGGGGGCTGGCACAGAGACGGCAACCCACACGCATGCGCGGACCGGCACCAGTCGTGGCATGCATGCACGGACCCGTGCCGGCCCTGCTAGGGCACGTATCGGCAGCTGGAACGGCGTGAAGTGCTTCAGCGCCACGCTGGCCCCCTGTGGGTTGAGGGATCGCTGCTCCTAGCGGCCAGATGACGCCGTCGTAAAACACTGCACCTCCCTTGCCCAACGCAGCTGCCCCACCGCCCACCCTGTCATTAACATATTGAATTGCCCCTGTAGCTTTTTCCTCCTCGCCAATCCATCTGTGGCAGGTGCCCTCGAGTAATCAATCTACTTTGACTATCTCGTTCAGTAAATGCTTGTATTCCTCCCTGCTTTTCCTATACTCGTGTGCCTTAAACAAGATAATTTCTCCTCAGACCACCGCCTTCAGAGCCTCCCAAAATGTGGGCGCCGACACCTCCCTGTTCTGGTTCAACTCTACATAATCTTTAATCACCAACTGCACCTTATCACAGAATCCTCTGTCTGCCACCAACCCGGAGTCAAGCCTCCATCCCGACCTCTTCTTCTGTCCCGATCTATGCTGAATCTCCAGCCAATGGGGTTGCATGGTCCAAAATTACTATCCCCGTGAACTCAGCCCCCTCCACCCCTACACGGCTCACCATGAAAAAGCCGATTCTGGAGTATATCCTGTAAATATGTGAGAAAAAGGAGTACTCCCTTCCCCTGGCTGCTTAAAGTGCCATGGGTTCACCATGCCCATCTGTTCCATGAACCCTCCCAGCTCCTTTGCTATCCGTACCCTTCCCATTGACCTCGGGCTCGACCTGTCCACCTTTGGCTCGAGAACACAATTTAAATCTCCTCCCATGATCAACTGGTGCGTGGCCAAGTCCAGCAACCCCCTCATAAACCCTACATCGTCCCAATTTGGTGCGTCTACATTCACCAACAACACCGGCGTCCCCACAAATTTCACACTCACCATCACATATCTACCTTCCAGGTCCCTCACTTCCTTCGCACATACAAACCCTATCTTCCTACTCATCAAGATGCCACTCCTCGCAACTTTGTCAAATCCCTCAGATAATGAAGCAGTCCCTGTGCAAATGCAGCAAGACTTGGACAATATCCAGGCTTGGGCTGAAGAGTGGCAGGTTACATTTATGCCATGCAAGTGCCAGGCAATGACCATAAGAGAATCAAATCATCGCCTCTTGACATTCAATGACATTACCATCACGAAATCCCCCACTATCAACGTTAACATTAACATTAACCAGAAACAGAACTGGACTAGCCATTTAAATACTATGGCTACAAGAGCAGGTCAGAGGCTCGGAATGCAGCGGTGAGTAACGCATCTCCTGACCCCCCCCCCCCCCCCCCCCCCCAAGCCTGTCCACTATCTACAGGCACAAGTAAGGAGTGTGATGGAATACTCTCCACTTGCCTGGATGAGTGCAGCTCCAACAACATTTAAGAAACTTGAAACAATCCAGGGCAAAGCAGCCGCTTGTTTGGCACCCCTTCCACAAACATTCACTCCCTCCACACCGATGCATAGTAGCAGCCCTGTGTACTATCAACAAGATGCACTGCAGGAATTCACCAAGGCTCTTTCAGCAGTACCTTCCAAACCCATGACCACTACCATCTGTGGTGATATGCCTGGGAATAGTATTGTACATAATTAGCAATGTGACCTCCAACCAGCTTGTGGCGTGAAACATTGGTTACGTAACGTGAGCCAACTGGTAGTCAGACGTACAACAGGACAGTCGCACATAAGGGCAGTTCCAGGAGAGTTCTCGGAGCTCACATTGTAACTTTATCTGTATAGTATTCTGCTTGTTATCTTTCCACGTGTTCATCAATAAATCATTGTTCTCATTAAGTCACCAGGTGTTCTCTGTGCAGCATTGCAATGGCAGGATCACTGAACACAACACCATCTAGAAGTACAAGGGCAGAGGAAACATGAGAATAGCACGGGAAGTTCACCTCCAAATCACTCACCATCCTGATTTGGGAATATACCACCATTCCTTCACTGCTGCTGGGTCAAAATCCTGTAACTCCCTCCCTAATAGCTGTGGGTGTACCTACACCAAATGGACTGCAATGGTTCAAGAAGGCAGCTCACCACAACCTTCTCAAGGGCAATTAGGGATGGGGAACAAATGCTGGCGTAGCCAGCAAATCCGACATGCCATAAAAATATATCAAATAAAAATTCAGAAATCATTAACACAGTAAAACAATCCACAGAGCCTCACATGCGTGTTATCAGACAGAATCTTACACTAAGCCACATGATGGAATAGGGGCTGGTTTAGCATACTGGGCTAAATAGCTGGCTTGTAATGCAGAACAAGGCAGCAGCACGGGTTCAATTCCCGTACCGGCCTCCCCGAACAGGCGCCGGAATGTGACTCGGAGCTTTTCACTGTCACTTCATTGAAGCCTATTTGTGACAACAAGCGATTATTACTATTGCTAGTAAAAAAACAAAAAATGTTGGATGAACGTAGCAGGTCTGGTAGCATTCGTGGAGAGAGGAACAGGGTTAACTTTTCGAGTCCACGTATACAGTCATATGGACTCAAACGTTAACTGTTTCTCCCGTCACAGGCGCTGCCAGACCTGCTGTGTTTGTCCAGCATTTTCCGCCTTTATTGGGGCCGCACGGTAGCATGGTGGTTAGCATAAATGCTTCACAGCTCCAGGGTCCCAGGTTCGATTCCCGGCTGGGTCACTGTCTGTGCGGAGTCTGCACGTCCTCCCCGTGGGTTTCCTCCGGGTGCTCCGGTTTTCTCCCACAAACCAAAGATGTGCGGGTCAGGTGGATTGGCCATGCTAAATTGCCCGTAGTGTCCTAAAAAGTAAGGTTGGGGGGGGGGGGTTGTTGGGTTACGGGTATAGAGTGGATACGTGGGTTTGAGTAGGGTGATCATGGCTCAGCACATCGAGGGCCGAAGGGCCTGTTCTGTGCTGTACTGTTCTATGTTCTATGTTCTATTTCAGATTTCCAGCACCCGCAGTCTTTCGCCTTTATAAGGAAACACTCGGACAGCTGAACAAAATCTTGATCAAAAATAGGTTTCAAGGAGCATGCGAAAGGAGGAGAGGGAAGTAGCGTGGCTTTGAGAGGGAATTTAGCTTGCGCAGCTGGTTTTGTTTCATCATTGGACCATTTCCTATGAACCCAGCACATGCTTTTGAAGTTCTTCAGTTGCAAGACGCGACAACAGAATTTGATTGTTAAAGCTGCAGTTGAGGTCGGTGTACAATCTTTTCAAAAGTAACAGTTACCTCATCGTTTCTGCTTCCAGCCAAGTCACCCTCTTTCAGATGAACCTGTTTCTACATGTCTGTCGTTAGTTGGTTTCATAGTTGATTGCCTATATTAAAATAATGACCCTTATTTTATGTCTGCTTCAAGAGATTCTCATTGGTAGGTTGAAACAGTATGGATATAAGCTTTGACAAAGGGTCATCTGGACTCGAAACGTTAGCTCTTTTCTCTCCCGACAGATGCTGGCAGACCTGCTGAGATTTTCCAGCGTTTTCTCTTTGGAACAAGTGGAACTATCTGCCACATGTTAAAGATAGATGATTGTAACATTCATGAGCTAAAGAAAACATCTGAACAAATTTAGAATAATGTGACTGTATGGACTTTGATTAGTTTTTTGAAAGCTTTAAAAAATGACTTTTTGCATGTGCCTTATCTGGAATAATGCCTGGAATAATTCCTGTCAAAATAAAGACAAGGGTAAGGCACTCTCCAACATTCTCTCTCAGCTGCATGGGTGTGCTGTCAAGCAACAGTCCAAAACTTGCCGTGCACAGAAAGCAGTCTCCTTATGACGCACACGAGTGGCTGCCTGGCAGTCTTAAAGGGACCGCACAATGCAACAAATGGGTCATGCAGAGAAGGGAAATTAGAGGAAACATTGGAGTTCTCTGATATTTATGTGCAAATGCCAGGCAATGCGGGATTAAATGTGGAAATCAAAAAGTTGCTGTCAGATGCGCTGATTCACGAAAAAAGCATTGTGCTTCTGGCTCTCCATACAAGACGCATTGAATGACGCAAATGCACTGCATTATATTCTGGATATCAAGAAAGATTTGCAACAGATAGTTGAACCAACTCATTTAAAGGATAAGTACCCTTTTTAATCTGTAAAAAAAACATGTTTGTATTGAAAATAACTTTGTTCACTGGGCTGAAACCACCAGGTACATTTTAAAAAGCCTGAACAACAGCATTTCAAGAAACATAAAATGTCAGGTCCAAAGATGGCCAAATATTTACATTGATGTACCCTACAAATCGCAACGCCATCGGCAAGACACCAAGCTGTCTGGAAGTAGCCCACCAGAGAAAATCAACGTAGTTAAGTACGAGTGCCCATTCTCCTGATCCATTCACAAAACATCCAGACATCACCTGTGAGTTTGGCTGGGGTGTGGACCAAGTCTTTAGATTCGGTCAGTTTGGACAATGGATCTTGTCTAAGTAGGGAACTCCATTGGCCATCATCTAATCATTTTTAATCAATATGCCTGAAATTAACTTGCTATGACCATGGATAGGTAAGTGGTCAGTTTGTGAGAGGAGATGATGTGATAAGCAAGTGTGTCTTAAGAAATGGCGTATTTCCGTGTCTGAGTTAGAACTGAAAGAGACTGTAGTTCTCGCTCTCCAGCCATGCTGCAAGCTCGTACCCTGCCTGGTTTTGACAATGGGAAGCACCTTGAACATCGTCTCAACAGCTGCTGACTCTGCAAGAAAAGACAGAAATTATAAATTGTAAACCTCCTACCTGCGAGGTAGTGCCTCCAGTGCCGTACGGCTTCCACAATGGCTGGAGCTTCTTTTTCGACTGAGGAGTGTCAAAGTTCTGAAGCGGAGAGGGTTCGGGAGAAGAAGGCGACTGGCCTCCCTGCCTGATTCAGAGTGGCAGCTAGAGCGACCTCTGAGGTGTCGCTCTCCACCTGAAAGGGGACGGATTCATCCACCACCCGCATGGCGGCTTTGGCAATGTCCTCCTTAATGCAGTTGAAGGCCTGGCGGGCCTCTGTTGACAGTGGGAAGAGTGTGGTCTTAAATAGTGGGCGGGCTTTGTCCGCATACTTGGGGACCCACTGGGCATAATAAGAGAAGAATCCTAGGCACCTCTTGAGGGCCCTGGGACAATGAGGGAGAGGGAGTTGTAAGAGGTGGCGCATACGGTCCGGGTCGAAGCCCAGGACTCCGTATTCCACGACATAGCCGAGGATGGCTAGTCTGGTAGTGCAGAAAACGCATTTCTCCTTATTGTAGGTGAGATGGAGTTTCTGGGCGGTTTGGAGAAATCGGTGGAGGTTGGCGTCGTGGTCCTGCTGATCATGGCCGCAGATGGTGACATTGTCCAAGTACGGAAACGTGGCCCGCAGCCCATACTGGTCCACCATTCGGTCCATTGCTCGTTGGAACACCGAAACCCCGTTTGTGACGCCGAAGGGGACCCAGAGGAAGTGGAAGAGGCGGCCATCTGCCTCGAACGCCGTGTAGTGGCAGTCCTCTGGGCGAATTGGGAGCTGGTGGTTAGCAGACTTCAGATCCACCGTGGAGAATATGTGGTACTGGGTGATCTGGTTGACCATGTCTGCAATTCTGGGAAGGGGGTACGCATCGAGGTGCGTGAACCGGTTAATGGTTTGGCTATAATCAACCACCATTCGGAACTTTTCCCCGGTCTTGACGACCACCACCTGAGCTCTCCAGGGGCTGTTACTGGCCTCTATGACTCCCTCACGTAGGAGCCGCTGGACTTCGGCTCTAATGAATACTCTGTCCTGCAGGCTGTACTGTCTGCTGCGGGTGGCTACTGGTTTACAGTTAGCCGTTAGGTTAGCGAAGAGTGGAGGGAGGTCGATTTTTAGAGTCGCTAAGCTGCATATAGTGAGAGGAGGTAGCTGAGTGTGAGGCTCTTGAGGTTGCATTGGAAATCGAGCCCAAGTAAGAGTGGGGTACAGAGGTCGGGGAGTATGTACAGCTGGAAATTAGAGTAGCTGGCGCCCTGAATCGTTAGGGTCGCAACGGTGCGTCCTTGTATTTGGACCGAGTGCGAGCCCGAGGCGAGGGAGATAGTTTACCGTGCAGGGAAGATAGGGAGCGAACAGCGTCTTACCAGGTCAGGATGTACGAAGCTCTCGGTGCTCCCGGAGTCGAAGAGGCACGGTGTCTTGTATCCGTTGATTTGAACGGACATCATCGAGCTCTGGTGGTGCTTCGGATGCGACTGGTCCAACATGACTGCATTGAGTTGCGGGTAGTCGGCGGCTCGATCAGCAGTGCTGGAGTGGCCCCGTGATGACTGTCCGCGGAGGTCGTAGTCATCGAGGTGAACATCGGGTGATGACCAAGATGGTGGCCCCTGTTGATCGCATGTGGCGGGTGATGAAGAAGAGGGCGTTCAAGATGGCCGCCCCTGTGGATTGCACGTGGCGGGCGGCGAGGAAGATGCCATCCAAGATGGCGGCCCCCATGACTCGCACATGGCCGGCCGCGTGGGGGTGGATTGCCAAGATGGCGGCCCCCATGAGTCGCACATGTCAGGCGGAGGCGGAGTCGGCAGACATGCTGCAATGTTGCGGGGCCTGTGAATTGGGGGAGCGATTGTTCTGGACTGCGGGGGAGTTAGAGGGTTTCGATTTCGCCAGGCATACTCTGGCATAATGCCCTTTTCGACCGCAGCTGCTGCAGGTCGCGTTGCTGGCCGGGCAGTGCTGCCGTGGGTGTTGGGGCTGGCCACAAAAATGGCACGTTGGCGTTCCAGTGTGTGTGGGTGGCCGCGCAGCACAGGCCTGGGGCAGTCGCTGGTCGGGGGTCCACGATGGGGTCGCTTGGTCCGCGGGGATGAGTTTAGACTGCGGAACACAACCTCCATAGTAGTTGCTAACTCTACCGTGTCCTCCAAGTTCTGGGCCCCTTTCACGAGTAGTCGCTGGCGCACATAGTTAGACCGGAACCCCGCAACGTACACATCACGAACAGCGAGTTCCATATGCTGGGAGGCAGTTACAGCCTGAAAGTTGCAGTCCCAAGCAAGGGCTTTTAAATCGCGCAGGAAGTCCTCCAGCGACTCTGCGAGGCGCTGGCGGCGGGTAGCGAAAATGTGCCGCGTGTAGACCTCGTTTACCAGCCGCATGTACAATCGAGCATAGCGAGGGCCTCAGTATAGGAGTCGGTACAATTGAGTTGCGTAGAGATGCGATGGCTCACCCGTGCATGCAGTAGGCTGAGTTTCTGCTCCTCTGTAGTCTCGGAGGTGGTTGATTCAGCCAAGTAGGCCTTGAAACACCGAAGCCAGTGTAGAAAAATTTCCTTCGCCTCTGCAGCCTGCGGGTTGAGTTCTAGTCGATCAGGTTTGAGGGCTCATTCCATAGTAGTTTTCTTAAGTCTATTAAATTGATGTGACCATCAATTCACTCGGAACACGATTGGAAGTAAACTGTGGTTTTAATAGACTGCAACCAGAAGAACTGAGGGCAGGCTCACACGGCTGCAGCACTTTATACTTCCGGTAGTGGGAGGGGCCATGGGCGGGGCCATGGGCGGAGACAAGGGTGGAGCCCTGTACAAGCTCCTCATCTCCCCCTGTGGGCAGAGCCACGCAACGGCTCACAGACAGAGCTCACATGGACACAATACAATAGTGTGAATACAGAGCCCACAAGGACACGATACAATACAGTGTGAATTACATTCATCACAAATACACAGCGGGGCAAGATCAAGAATGATAAAATCTTGAGGTGGAACGTCGAACTCTCCACCTATAACTACGATATTGTGTATCGTCCAGGGAAGCTCAATGAGCCCCCAGATGCCCTGTCCCGCGGCACATGCGCCAGCGCACAAGATGACTGACTCCGAGCCATCCACAATGACCTCTGTTACCCGGGGGTCACCCAGCTTCTCTACTACATCAAGGCCCGCAACCTGCTACTCCACCGAGGAGGAAATTGCCATGACCAGGGACTGCCAAATTTGCGTGGAGTGTAAGCCGCACTTCTATCGACCAGATAAGGCCCACCTGGTGAAGGCATCCCGGCCCTTCGAGCACCTCAGCATCGACGTCAAAGGGCCCCTCCCCTCTACTGACCACAACACGTATTTTCTCAATGTCGTTGACGCTTCCCCTTTGCAATCCCCTGCCCCGACATGACCGCGGCCACTGCCATTAAGGCCCTACATAGTATCTTCACCTTATTCTGTTTCCACAATTACGTCCACAGTGACCGGGGCTCCTCGTTTATGAGCGATGAACTGCGTCAGTACCTGCGCATCGCCTCGAGCAGGACTACCAGTTACAACCCCCGGGGAAACAGGCAGGTGGAGAGGGAGAACGCGACGGTATGGAAGGCCATTCACCTGGCCCTATGGTCTAGGAGTCTCCCAGTTTCCCGCTGGCAGGAGGTCCTCCCCGATGCGCTCCACTCCATTAGGTCCCTCCTTTGCACAGCCATGAATGAGACCCCTCATGACCGCCTATTTGTCTTCCCCAGGAAATCCACCTCCGGGGTCTCGCTTCCGTCCTGGCTGACGACACCGGGGCCAGTCCTCCTCCGAAAACACGTGAGGAGCCATAAGTCCGACCCCCTGATCGAGAGGGTCTAGCTCCTTCACGCCAACCCCCAGTATGCCTATGTGGCGCACCACAACGGCCGACAAGGTACAGTCTCCCTCCCGGACCTGGCACCCACAGGTTCCTGTGCAACCCATCACCTACCCCGCCCACCCTATACCGAACATCGCCCCCGCCCCTGAATGGCCTACACCCCCTACCCCCATCGCCTCCAGAAGACACGCTCCTGGAGTCAACACCCGTGCCCGCAGCGACGAGGACAGATCCCAGCCCCGCTAAACCACAATGCCTATTGCACAAACTGAATTCTGCAAGTTGCTCACTGTATGTTCCAGTAATTACCATGTAATGTAGCCTGTAGTGAGCCTAGACAATCTTCCATTCAGGTGAATGTTCTTATGCTTCCCATACCTGGCTTCAAGGTAGATATGATAGCTGTGGCAGTCCATCTACCTCAATAGGTGAAAGATAATTTTTCACGGCTCAATTTCTTCTACTTTGCCATACAATTTCAGAGTAATCAAGAACAAAATATGTTTGAACTTTTGGGTTTTATACCTTGTTTAATGTTCCTTCCTGGTGACATTTGAATAAAACATCATTCAACTGAGAATGATCCATTTACTGAGAGGCACAATTGTAAGAGGTGCATTTGCTGTTGGAAATTCAGTAAACAGGATGTAAATTGATCCTTTTCCTTTCCATCTGTACCTATTTTCTTCCTTTCTATCTCTTATTTCCTTCCTTACCCTATCTCTCATTCTCTATCTCTCTAGACCCAGCTGTCCAGTATAAGACAAAAGACATAGGAGCAGAATTAGGCCACTCGGCCCATCGAGTCTGCTCCGCCATTCAATCATGGCTGATATTTTCTCATCCCCTTCTCCCCATAACCCCGATCCCCTTATTAATCAAGAACCTATCTACCTCTGTCTTAAAGACACTCAGTGATTTGGGCTCCCACTGCCTTCTGCGGCAAAGGGTTCCACCGATTCACCACCCTCTGGCTGAAGAAATTCCTCCTCATTTCTGTTTTAAAGGATTGTCCCTTCTGAGATTATGCTCCCTGCTTCTAGTTTTTCCTACTAGTGGAAACATCCTCTCCACGTCCACTCTATCCAGGCCTTGCAGTATCCTGCAAGTTTCAATAAGATCTCCCCTCATCCTTCTAAACTCCAACGAGTACAGACACAGAGTCCTCAACCGTTCTTCATACACCAATCTCTTCATTCCAGGGGCCATTCTTGTGAACCTCCTCTGGACCCTTTCCAAGGCCAGCATATTCTTCCTTAGATGCATTGAGCTGGCTCCCCTTGCCAAAAAGTCTGGCACCACCGGCAATACCCCAAGAAACATCTTGATGCTAAAGTTTCTTGACAAATTGCCAGTGATGTCTAAACATGTACAAAATTGGAACCAGTAAGTTCCTGGGCTGGATTCTCCGATTGCGAGGCTATGTTCTCAAGCTGGTGTGGGAACGGTGGTGGTTTATGTCCAGATATTCGGGGCAAAATGGGCACTGATCCTCCATTTGGCTGGGGGCTAGCAGCTGAGCAGCGTAGAGCCGCTGGCTCTAGCTGCTGATACAGCTGGAGAATGGCTCGGTCCGTGGCCGCGCATGCACATGGGTGGCGACCTGCAGCAGCTGCGCCGTGCAACATGGTGCTGGCCGCGAAATAGTGCCGCCTTTTGGCCGGCTCGCGAGCTTCGGACCACTCCCGAACAGTGCCCCCTGACAAAGTCCCCCCTGCCCGCGGATCGGCCCTCCCCTGACTGTGGCGGCGCAGGGACCGAGTCCGCAGCCATCACACCGAGTTCCCGACGGATGATAGCACACGCGATCAATGCTGTCGGGATCTCGGCCGGTCTGGGACGGAGCATCGGGGGGTGGGCCTCAGGCAACGTCCCGAGTCCGTTGATATGGCGCGCGGTGTACTCTTCGAGAGTTGAGGCCTACTTAACTTTTAGAGACGAGGAAGGACTAATACTTTGTGACTCGCGAGTTGTTACACCAACCCTAGCGAGGGAACCCCTCTTATAAAAATTACATAGTGCCCAAATGGGCCAGACGAAAATGAAGATGCTGGCTCGCTGTTTTATTTGGTGGACGAGAATAGATAAAGCTATTGAGATTGTGGTGAATCAGTGAATCCCCAGTGCAGAGTCAGCAATCGTATCCCCCTTCTCCCAATCTCCATCCCAGGTCACCTATAGATCAGAGTGCACATCGACTATGCAGGCCCTTTCTTGGGCAGGATGTTCCTTATCTTGGTAGACACTCATTGCAAATGGTTATCCATACAAGAGATGGAGCTATGACATTGGCGGCCACAGTAGAAGCCTTTCACCAGGTATTTGCCATACACGACCTTGCAGAAGCCATTGTGTCCTATAATTGCACCCCTATTACTGGGGATGATTTCTAACACTTCATTCAGACAAGATTCAGCATATCATATCACCCGGCACCCAACAGATTGACAGAAACAGCTGTATAGACTTTTAAAAATGCTATGACGGAGTAATTAAACAGGCCGCTGTGCCATACAACATGACCTCCCCACATGCCACCATGGGGGTCACGCCAGCTGATGGGCCGTCACCTCAGGACTCGTTTGGACTTGATATTTCCATATTTGATAGGGAGGGTGGAGGCATGTCAGGCCTCCGAGAAAAATATCAAAGGGGTGGCAGATCATTCCAGGTGGATCACCTGGTTCTAGGTAGAGATTTCACCTCGGGCCCACTCTGCATGGCTGGTCGAATTGTGTCCCAATCTGGACCCATGTCGTATGTGGCAAATGTAGATGGCAGGACAGTCAGGAAGCATGTACACCATGTGAGAAGCCAGGGAACGATAAACCCCATTCCAGAGCAGACAGGTCCAAATAGTGCCGTGGGTGCTTCCATGGCTACTCAAGAGCAGAGGGAGCTGGGAAGTTCAGAGTCAGCTCAGCCAATGGTCCAGGTGGGAGCTTGCGACGTGAGCAGCCCGACAGAAGAGGTGGAGTCTTCTGAACCACTGTCTTCTGCAGAAAAAAAGACTACCTCAGAGATGGTGGAGTGGGCTGGGGACTGAGGAGGTCCGCGAGGACTCAAAGGGCCTCGGACTGACCGACTCTGTGATGAACTGTTTTTCCTTATGTCTCCTGACCTTTTCAGATGTGTATAACTTGCTTTGTAAAATGTTTTTTAAAATAAATTTAAAGTGCCCAAATATTTTTTTCCAATTAAGGGGCAATTTAGCATGGCCAATCCAGCTACCCTGCACATCTTTGGGTTGTGGGGGTGAGACCCATGCAGACATGAGGAGAATGTGCAAACTCCATATGGATCCCAAAGCCAGATAATCAAAATCTAATCATCGCTGTTCTGTGCCTGTACATGGTGGCCTTCGCCTATTGTTAATAAACCACACTTGTTGTGACTGGAGCTCTCTATTGTATTGTTTCAAGCCACCACAATAGCTCAAAACATCGAATTTCCTTTAGAAAAAACAAATTACTGCCAGTAATTCTAGTTTTAAGATGGGAAACAATATATAATCTTGAAAGCAGTCAGCACTGAATGGATATATTGTTCCAGCTGCGGATTTCATAGTGCCATTCAGACATAAATTGCAATCTATGAAAACAGAATGCAGCTGAGGAAATGGAATGTAAGCTTGCGAGTTAGGTGCATGGGGAAGTTCAAAGTGTTAATTCTGTTTTTAAAATCTAATCTAGTCTGTAATTTGCAGTAATTGACGACCAAGTTTCTTTCAGCTGAAACAAGGTAAACACTCTCTGATGTGAGAGGTGAGTGGTTAATTAGATAACTGGTTGAATCTGGTTTCTCCAGCCCCAGTTCAGTTAATGATAAATACAAAGGGCGGGATTCTCCGTTTCACCGGCAGCGCACTCGCGCCCGCGGATTTCCTGACGGCATGAGGGGACCCACAATGGGAAACCCCATTGGCCAGTTGGCGGGACGGAGGATCCCGCTGCCAGCGGAGGGGGAGGGGGGGGGGGGTGCACCGCATCAGAAGACGGGTGCGGCGGGACAGACAATCCCACCCATGGTTTGTTTGTGCAGTCTGTGCGTGATGAATGAGATTTACACGGTATTATAAGTTACCAATGTCACTCTGTTCCCAGTATATATATGTACCAATATTGTAAGTGCAGTTGCACTACCTGACCACCAGGGGGAGTAGCTCTGGGAGTACTCGAGAGTTTGTACTGGGCTCCTCCCTTGGCTCCGCCCAGAACTCCTCCCCCTGGAGCTGCTGTATAAAGATCCGGGCCACAGAGTCAGCCAGCCAATTCACCGAAAATTCAACGGCTAACAGGCTGGCTCTGTTGTAAGTATATTAAAACTGCTATTCTAATCCTACAAGCACGTGTCCGTAGAATTGATGGTTCCATCAATTTAATATACTTACGAAACAGTCGAAGTAAATCATGGAAGCAGCCCTCAAGCCCGGACGCCTAGAACTCGACCCGCAGGATGCAGAGGCTAAATAATTTTTTTCCCACTGGCTGAGATGTTTTAAGGCCTACCTGGCAGAAGCCAGCACCGCTGGAACAACGGATGAACAAAAACTCAGCCTACTGCACGCGAGGGTAAGCCACAGAATCTCCACACAGCTAAATCCGGCCAGTTCTTATACCGCAGCGCTGGCGATATTGGACAAAATGTACGTTAGGCCCATTAACGAGGTTTATGCAGCCACGTGTTTACGACTCGCCGTCAGCGGCCTACAGAAACGCTAGCCGAATTTGTACGGGAACTGAACAATCTCTCTAATGACTGTAATTATCAAGCCGTTACCGCGGCTGAACATAGGGTGCTTGCTGTGCGGGACGTTTTCGTAGCGGGCCTTAGATCGAACTATGTGCGACAAAGACTGCTAGAAAAGGGGGCCCAGGGCTTAGATACTACTGTGGAGGCTGCTACCACTATGGAAGTCTCCTTCCACAGCCTCACCCCGTTTCCCGCGGACCACGCGACCTCATCGTGGACCCCGACCAATAAACCCCCCACGCCTGTGCCACACGGCCCCCCAGCTACCGCGCTGCCAAAGCCAGTTACTCTGCTGCCCCAGCCAGCTACTCAGCTGCTCCAGCCAGCTACTCAGCTGCCCTAGCCTGCCATTTCTGTGGCCAAAGCCAGCACCCACGGCAGCACTGCCCAGCCCGATCTGCGACCTGCAGCAGCTGCGGGAAGAAAGGCCACTATGCCAGAGTGTGCCTCGCGAAAAGGGCCCCAGTTTCTAACTCTCCAGTAGAGAGAACAAATTGCTCCCAGCACCAGCGAGCCCGCGGGGCCCGAAACGCTGGGGCCTACGCCCCGACTCTGCCCCCTCCCGCCACGTGCGATCCATGGGGGCCACCATCTTGGCAAACCCCCACCATGCGGCCGGCCACGTGCGACTCATGGGCGCCGCCATCTTCGACGCCATCTTCCTTGCCGCTCACCACGTGCGAACCACGGGCCCCATCTGCATCTCCATGCTCAGATAGCTCATCTGAAGACTACGACTTCCCCGGGCACTCAACACGCGGCCCGCAATTCAGCGCAGCGACCCTGCATCAAGCTCGCAAGAACGTACCGGCATCTACTCGACCGGACGCCCACTCGGAAGACTACGACTTTCCCGGGCACTCATCATGTGGCCCGCAACTCAACGTGGTCGCCCTAGATCAATCCCACCCCAAGCACCTACGAAGTTCGATGGCAGAGGTCCAGATCAACGGGTACAGCACGCCATGCCTCTTTGACTCCGTGAGCACTGAGAGCTTCATATACCCAGAGCTGGGAAGACGCTGTTCGCTTCCTATTTTTCCTGTGAGCCAAAATATCGCCCTCGCTTCGGGCTCCCACTCAGTCCAAATCCAAGGACGCACCGTCGCTACGCTCACAATTCAAGGCGCTAGTTATTCAAAATTTAAACTTTATGTCCTGCCTGACCTCTGCGCGCCACTCTTATTAGGCCTGGATTTCCAGTGCAACCTCAAGAGCCTCACCCTCAGCTTCGGCGGGTCCCTGCCTCCACTCACTATCTGAAGCCTAGCCACGCTGCGCATCTTCCCCCCCCCCTCCTCTCTTCGCCAATCACACTCCAGATTGCAAACCAGTAGCTACTCGCAGCAGACGATACAGCCTACAGGATAGGGTCTTTATCCGATCGGAGGTCCGACGGCTGCTCAGTGAGGGGATCATAGAGGCCAGTAATAGTCCCTGGAGAGCTCAGGTGGTGGTCGTCAAGACCGGGGAAAAATTCCGCATGGTCATCGACTATAGTCAGACCATAAATCGCTTTACACTCCTAGCCGCGTATCCCCTCCCCAGAATTGCAGACATGGTCCAGATCGCCCAATATCGGCTATTTTCCTCGGTGGATCTGAAGTCTGCATACCACCAGCTCCCAATCCGCCTGGAGGACTGCCACTACACGGCGTTCGAGGCCGATGGCCACCTCTTCCATTTCCTCCGGGTTCCCTTCGACGTCACTAACGGGGTTTCGGTGTTCCAACGAGCAATGGACCGAATGGTAGACCAGTACGGGCTGCGGGCCACGTTTCTGTATCTGGACAATGTCACCATCTGCGGCTATGACCAGCAGGACACGACGCCAACCTCTTCTGTTTTCTCCAGACGGCACAAAAATTAAACCTCACTTATAACAAGGAGAAATGCGTTTTCCACACAGACTGGCCATCCTCGGCTACGTCGTGGAGAACGGAGTCCTGGGCCCAGACCCGGACCGCATGCGCCCCCTCTTAGAACTCCCCCTCCCTCATTGCCCCAAGGCCCTCAAACGGTGCTTGGGGTTCTTTTCATACTACGCCCAGTGGGTCCCTCAATATGCGGACAAAGCCCGCCCACTCTTTAAGGCCACACGATTTCCCCTGTCAGCTGAGGCACGCCAGGCCTTCAGCTGCATCAAGGAGGACATCGCCAAAGCAGCCATGCGGGCAGTGGATGAATCCATTCCCTTTCAGGTTGAGAGCGACACCTCAGAGGTAGCTCTATCAGCCACTTTAAATCAGGCAGGGAGGCCCGTTGTATTTTTCTCCCGTACCCTATCCGCTTCAGAACTCCGACACTCCTCAGTCGAGAAGGAAGCACAAGCCATTGTGGAGGCTGTTCGTCACTGGAGGCACTACCTCGCAGGTAGGAGGTTCACCCTCATCACCGACCAACGATCGGTTGCCTTTATGTTTGACAACTCGCAAAGGGGCAAAATAAGAAACAATAAAATCCTTCAGTGGAGGATCGAACTCTCCACCTATAGTTACGATATTAAATATCGACCGGGGAAGCTCAATGAGCCCTCTGATGCCCTATCCCGCGGGACATGCGCCAGCGCGCAGATCAGCCGTCTGAAAGCCATCCACGTTGACCTCTGCCATCCAGGGGTCACCCGGCTCGCCCACTACATCAGAGCCCAAAACCTGCCTTTCTCCAACAAGGAGGTAAAAGCGGTCACCAGGGACTGCCCGATCTGTGCAGAGTGCAAACCGCACTTCTATAGACCAGACAGGGCACACCTGGTCAAGGCTTCTAGGCCCTTTGAACGCCTTGCGATCGATTTCAAAGGGCCACTCCCCTCCACTAACAAGAACATTTATTTCCTGAACATCATAGATGAGTTCTCCCGATTCCCTTTTGCCATTCCGTGCCCCGACATGACCTCCCACACAGTCATTAGGGCCCTGCATAGTGTTTTCACCCTGTTCGGTTTCCCCAGCTATGTGCACAGCGACCGGGGTTCGTCCTTTATGAACGACGAGCTGCGTCAGTACCTGCTCGACAAGGGCATCGCCTCGAGCAGGACTACCAGCTACAACCCCAGGGGGAACGGGCAGGTGGAGAAGGAGAATGCGACGGTCTAGAAGACCGTCCTACTGACCCTCCGGTCTAGAAAACTCCAAGTCTCCCAATGGCAAGAAGTCCTCCCAGACGCGCTCCACGCAATTAGACCCCTCCTCTGTACAGCGACAAATCAAACCCCTCACGAGCGGCTCTTCATTTTTTCTAGGGGCACTACCACGGGATTCTCACTTCTGGCGTGACTGAGGACACCAGGCCCGGTTCTCCTGATGAAGCACGTCAGGGGGCACAAAACTGACCCCCTTATTGAAAAGGTGCGCCTCCTCCATTCCAACTCCGAGTTCGCGTTCATGGAGTTCCCGGACGGTCGCCAGGACACAGTATACCTTCGGGACCTGGCACCCGCTGGATCCAGCCCCCCCTACCCCCACTGCAGAACCCCTCACCCCGTTCCCTATGCTGCTGCCCCCTCGCGCCCCCGATTCCGCAAGCTCGCCCCACCAATTCCATGCGCCAGCACCAGCCCGTCCCCAGCGCCCCCAGTCTCCGGTCGAGCCAGAGGTGTATGAGGTTTGGACGAGACCCGCCCCGGAGTCTGCCATCGTACCCCAGCTCTCAACACCCACCCAGCCACCGCAAGAGGCTGCAACCCAGGTGCTCCGCAGATCGCAACGAACAATTTGTCCAATGGACAGACTAACTCTGTGAGCCACCACCCCCGCCGGACTTGATTTTTTTCACAGGGGGTGAATGTGGTGAATGAGATTCACACGGTATTATAAGTTACCAATATCACTCTGTTCCCAGTATACATATGTACCGATATTGTAAGTGCAGTTGCACTACCTGACCACCAGGGAGAGTAGCTCTGGGAGTACTCGAGAGTTTGTACTGGGCTCCCCCCTTGGCTCCGCCCAGAACTCCTCCCCCTGGAGCTGCTGTATAAAGATCCGGGCCACAGAGTCAGCCAGCCAGTTCATCGAAAGTTCAACGGCTAACAGGCTGGCTCTGTTGTAAGTATATTAAAACCGCTATTCTAATCCTACAAGCACGTGTCCGTATAATTGATGGTTCCATCACTGTGTAAAAGTGCAAACCTGAATTAGGTGAATGGGGGAATTAAATGAAGGGTGAGGAAGTGTTTGTTTCCTTTTTCTATCTTTCCCACCCTGTAGGAATTTGATTCTTACTCTATTGCAGGGAAAGGAGCTACCTGTGCGTTGAGTATCTGGTAAGTTAGTAAAATATATTTTTTAATTATGTTATTCACTTAATTATGTTTAGATTACTAATTAAAACACATTAAGAATGGCAGAAAGGGACTTCCAGGGGTGGCCATGAAGTGAGTGGTCGCCCATTTGGTGGCTCCCGCTCAAGGTGGATATTTCCAGTCCTTCCCCACCCACATGTGGGTTTTTGGAGGGCAAAAGGTGTGTGAGGGCCCATGGAAGGTAATACTCCTCTGGTGTGTGGATCTGAGGACGAGAAGTGCCAAGAGAAAGAGAGAACAGTTGGAGCAAGAAGGATTTTGTGGTGCATCGTAGGTGAAGATGGCAGAGGGCAAGGGGGGCAGCACTGCCCACGCAGTGGTCGACGGAGCAGCTGGTGGATTTTTTGAATAACAGATTCCAGCAGCAGAAGAAAGAGGCTTTGAGGGTATTGGCTAAGTTGGTGGAGCCGCCCAGGGCAACGATTGTGTCATAATATCCACTCATGTATATAATGAGATGCAGACAGGCAGTGATTGACACATAGGATGACCAGTAAGCATACAACACAGTATAGCCAATCACCAGACAGGACACTACCACTATAAAGCCAGAGGGCACTAGGTTTCCCGCTCTCTCGGGACCCAGCTACTGAGACAGTCTGAGTCCATGAGCTAGCAAGTGCAAACACCATGCGGCAGCTAGTAAGTCTGGTCAGGCTACTACAAGGTCACCAGTCAGACCAGTATAGTGTCTGCCCACAGCTGAATATGTATAGCAGTTCTATAGTTGAATAAAACAGTGTTGGATCTTCTCCAGTGTTAGAAGTCTGTTTCTAACTTCCCTGCATCGACTGCAGTCCACATCGAACCAACATCAGATTGAACAAGTGGAGCAAAAGCAGGAGGCTCAGGGCCTGGTGATCCAGAAGGTGGAGGAGGTGGTGGGGGAGAATGAGGAGTGGCTGGACTCACTGGAGACGGAGTTGGGGGTGGTGTTGAACAGCCAGAAGAGGTTACGAGAGAAATTGGAGGATCTTGAGAACCACCCCAGGAGACAGAATCCGAGAATTGTCAGGTTATCTGAGGGCATTGAGGGAGCAGAGGCTGCCAAGTATGTGGTGAGTATGCTGACGGGGGAGGGGGTTCTTTGATCGCCCTCTCGAGGTGGAACGGGCGCACAGGGCACTGAGGACGAAGCCGCAGGTGGGGGAGCCGCCGAGGGCGATGGTGGTGAGGCTGCATGATTTTTGGACAAGGAGAAAATTCTGAAATTGGTGGGGCAGGCCAAGAAATGCACCTGGGTAGGGAGTGAGCTGTGGGTCTACCAGGACCCTGGGTGCGGAGCTGGCGAAGAGGAGGGCCGGCTTCTACCGGATAAAGGTTGCCCACTTTAAGAGGTGGGTGAAGTTTGGGGTTTTGCACCCTGCCCGCTTGTGGTTGACACACTAAAAGCAGGAGTTTTATTTTGACTAGTTAGAGGGGGTGATGGACTTTATGAGGGACCATGGGCTGGGAGGAGTGTGAGGACACTGAACTTTGGAGAGGAGCTTTATGTTCATTGCAAGGCACATGGGGTGGGTAATCTGTGGGTTTTGACGGGGGCGATGGCGAATGTGCCTTTTGTTTCTCTTTGTTTGTGGGGGTTGGGAGGATTGAGAGCGAGGGGTGGACTGGAGGGGTGAGGGGATGTCAGTGGCCTTGGGCGGGGGCCATCATACTAACTGGGCAGCTTAGTTAAGGGTAGTGTAGTGGGAGGTTGCCAGGAAGAAGGCTTGGAGGGGGGTGGGGGTGCGTTGGTGGGCTTGTTTTTTTGTTTGAGGGTTGCTGTTTGAGTGGTTGGTGCGGCACGGCTGGGAATGGAGAGATGGCGGTCGACATCCGAGAGCGGCCCAGAGGTGTGTGTGAGGCGGGGGGGCGGGGGGGGGGGGGGGGGGACGCCAGGGGCTCACTCAAAAAGGGGTATGGCTGATCAGCAGGGTAGGGGACAGGGAGCCCCCTGGCTAGGCTGGTCATATGGAAAGTGTGAGGGTTGAATGGGCCGGTTAAATGGTCGCGTGTGTTCATGCATTTGAGGAGTCTGAAGGCGGACGTCATGTTTTTGCAGGAGACGTACCTGAAGGTGGGGGATCAGACGAGACTGAAGAAGGGATGGGTGGGACTGGTGTTTCACTTGGGGCTGGACGTGAAGACGAGGGGGGTGGTGCTGTTGATTAATAAGACGGTGGCATTTGAGGTGGGGAGAATTGTGGCTGAAACGGGGGTGGTAGGTGATGGTCAGTTTGAAGTTGGAGGGGATGCCAGTGGTTCCGATAAATGTTTATGCCCGAATTGGGATGACGTGGACTTTGAGGCGGGTGTTGGGGAAGATTCCGGGCCTGGACACGCCTTAGCTGATTATGGGGGATGGTTTCAATACGGTTCTGGACTGGTCAAACCCTAATTCGTCAAGGGTGTCAGCTGTGGCTAAGAAGTTGAGTGGGTTCATGGAGTGCACCGGGTTGGGGTGGTGGTGGGGTCGGGGGGGTCACCCATGGAAGTTTAGGTTGCAGAGGGCAAAAAAGTTTTCATAATTCTCCCATGTGCACCGGGTGTACTCCCAAGTTCTCCATTCCCACCAGCTTTCCCGCCCACTGAAAACGGGGAGGAGAAACCCCGGCCATAATGAGGTTGCAGGTGGACATAGATTGATTGAGTGGGTGGGTGAAAATCTGGCAGGTGGAGTACAATGTGGGAAAATGTGAAGTTGTTCACTCTGGCATGAAGAATAGAAAAGCAGAGTATTATGTAAATGGCGAATGACTGCAGAATTCCGAGGTGCTGAGGGACCTGGGTGCTATAGTGTATGGGGGCATGGTGGCACAGTGCTTAGCACTGCTGCCTCACAACGCCAGGAACCTGGGTTTGATTCTGGCCTTCGGTGACTGTGTGGATTTTGTACGTATAGAATCATAGGATTTACAGTGCAGAAGGAGGTCATTCGGCCCATCGAGTCTGTACCGGCCCTTGGAAAGAGCACCCTACTTCAGCCCACACCCCCATCCTATCCCCGTGACCCAGTAACCCCACCTAACCTTTTTGGAACCTGCACATCTTTGGGCTGTGGGAGGAAACCGGAGCATCCGGAGGAAACCCACGCGCACACGGGGAGAACGTGCAGGCTCCGCAGAGACAGTGACCTAAGCCGGGAATTGAACGTGGGACGCTGGAGCTGTGAAACAACTGTGCTAACCACTGTGCTACTACTCTCCCAGAGTCTGCATGGGTTTCCACCGGGTGCTGTGATGCGCAGGTTAGGTGGATCGGCCATGCAGAATTTCCCCTCAGTTTCCAAATATGTGCATGTTAGGTGGATTGGCAATGATCAATGCGTGGGGTTACAGAGATAGGGCAGGGGAGTGGGCCTGGGTAGAGTCCTCTTTTGGAAGATTGGTGTAGAGACGATGGGCCAAATAGCCTCCTTCTGTACTGTAGGGATTCTGTGGAGTCACAAAACGTTAGTATGCAGGTACTACGCATAATAAAGGAGGCTAATGGATTTGTATCTTTAACTCGAGAGGAATTGAACTTAACAGTAAGAATGCTATGAGTCAGTTATACAGAACACTGGTGAGACCACATCTCAAATACTGCGTGCAATTTTGGTCTCCTTATTTAAGGAAGGATTTAAATGTATTGGAGGTGATTCAGAGAAGGTTCACTAGATTGATACCTGGACTTGTTTCCACTGGAGTTTAGAATAATGAAGGGTGACTTGATTGAAGTAGATAAGGTCCTGAATGATCTTGATAAAGTTGATGTGGAAAGATTGTTTCCTCTTGTGGGGTAGTCCAGAACTAGGAGGCACTGTTTAAAATTGGAGGTCGCCCTTCTCGGACAGAGATTAGGAGATTTCTTTTTCTCTCAGAGGATTGTACAACTTTGGATCTCTCAGCTGCAAAGTGTTGGAGGTGGGATCTTTGATTATTTCTAAGGTGAAGGTAGATAGATTCTTGTTCGGCAAGGGAATCATCTGGGGTAGATGGAAATGCGGAATTCGAAACACAAACAAATCAGCCATAACTTCATTGAATTGCAGAGCAGGCTCGAGGGGCCGAATCGCCTACTCCTGTTCCTATTTCACTCGTATAAGGCTCAGTCTCAAGCACACTGCATCACTGCATAATATACACTATTCCCACTATAGTTTATGCTGTGCCCAAAAAAAATGAAGAACAGCTGCAATGAAATGCCTCAGTAGAAAATGCACTGGCCTGTTTGATCCTGCTGGTTTTGAGATTGCTTGGATACGATTTAAGTAGTTCTTCGAAAAAGCTATCTTCAAGGACAAGCTGCCTGCTCTGATTATCTGCATGGCTTGCACTTTCCTCCTCCCTCTGCCCAAAGGCCTGGATGCAGGTTACTCCCTAGCCAGCCCCCGCTGCCAGTTCTGGTCCTATCCTTTGTATGATGAGGTAAAAGTTGTCCTGCAGTAAGATCTGTACTGTGCAGATGTGTGGGGCTGTTTTATCTAGTAGAAATATAAACAAGTGGCAAATTGCGTTTAGGATGGGGAGGCGATCATCTGCAAGGAAGTGTCACCAAAATGAAAGATTTCCCAGATGGTCAACAAACAGAACGCTGAGTTAGGGGCAGAAACAGTGACATGTGTGTGATTAGAATAGGAGGGGAGTTGTCCCATCGGGATTGGAGGAAAAGCATATGTGTAGGGGAGGTTTTTTATGGGGGGGGGGGGGGGTGGAGTGCTTGAAGCTGCAGCCAGGGATAAAGAAAAATGATGATTTCATTCTCATCTTTGCTGTTCGGGATTTGTGGCTGAGAAGCTTGTAACACATATCATGGGAATGACGATCTGGATGTTACATGTTCAGGCATTTTTGATTTGGCCTGGATTCTCCTGCCATCTGAAGCGGAAAAGGACATGGGGCGGGATTCTCCGGGGATCGGCGGGGCGGGCAGAAACGGCACAGTGGAGTGGCGGGAAACATTCTGGCGTTAGGCTGCCCCAAAGGTGCGGATTCCTCTGCACCTTAAGGGGCTAGGCTGGCGCCGAAGTGGTTTGCGCCCCGCCGGCCGGTGTGGAAGGCCTTTGGTGCCGTGCCAGCCAGGGCCAAAGGGACTCTGCCGGCCGGCGCGGGTCTGCGCATGCGCGGGAGCATCAGCAGATGCTGACGTCATCCCCGCACATGCGCGGGGGTGTTCACCTTCGCGCCAGCCATCGCGGAGACTTACACGGCTGGCGTGTAGGAATAGAGTTCCCCCACGGCACAGGCCCACCCGTGGATTGGTGGGCCCCGATTGTGGGCCAGGCCACCGTGGGAGCACCCCCCAGGATCAGATCGCCCCGTGCACCCCCCCAGGACCCCGTAGCCTGCCCGCGCCGGCAGGACCCGCCGTTAAGGGACCTACTTCAATCTACGCTGGCGGGACCTCCATAGAACGGACGGGACTTCGGCCCATCGTGGGCTGAAGAATCGCCGGGTGGGCCGCCCACGCCAAATCTCCACCGCCAGAGAATTCGTCAGCCTGTGGGGGCTTGATTCACACTGCCCCCCCCGCCGATTCTCCTACCCGGTGGGGGGTCGGAGAATCACGCACATGACTGCTGACTCCCACCAAGGACCTATCCCTGTTGAGCCACTAAATCAGAGTAACTTTTAAAAACACGTTACTCAAATCTGCCAATAACATTTTAAAACAAACTCCAGAAATGAGAAATACACTATGCTTTAAAATATGCATTCAGTATTCAATGGATGTCAGCCACACTGCAAATCCCATACGTCAATTGGGCAGACTCTGTTAATGTGTAGGCTGTCTGCCAATGAAATTTAAATGAGACCTAATCAGCAAAATAGTTTTGGTTTTTCAATGATGACATTGCATGACTTGCAGGTAGTACGACTTCCCCACCCAACATCAACCAAACCAAAACTCCAATCTCGGTGAGCCGTGTGAAAACAAGCAATCCAAAGTGTCCCCTCAGCTTCCCGCCCATGGAGTACATGTCTCATCTCATTTTTATTCTCAATATGCTGTAACTTGCCATTGGTATATCTAAGCGCAAGACTGATCAAGTCTCCCTTGTATAATCTCAATAGCTCCCCTGACTTTACCTCTTCTCTAGCATGATGTCAATGGCAAATCCCACGTCAGCGATTCCATGATTTTAACACTAACATATTTGCATATTGAGAAATGCTAATAATACACATGGCTTGTGTGTAGGTTAATTATTTTGTTTAAATCAATATGCAATGTGGCACACCCTATCAAGTTGCTGCTTGTTGCCAGACAATTTTCTTTGCCCAGACCTCACACTACTTTTATGTTCAGTATTTAAACTCCAAGTGTTCTGAAAGAGTAATGGCTTGTTGATAGTTCTTTGTAGTTTTAACCCAGCCCAATTCTGCTTTACCTTTGTGAGTCACTCCAGATAATTTTTTCTCAAGCTGTCTTACATAACAAATCGAGTTAGTTCTTTCATATTTAAGGCGCGTACTGTAAAATGTTTTCTACTTTAATAATTGAGGCTGAGATGGCAATTTAATTGCATTGAGGCCGAGATGGCAATAGTGGTAAAACATGCAACAAAGTTACCTGAATCATCTCTCGAACCTCATGAAAATGCATCAATGAAGCTTTAAAAGGTATTTACTTTGGTGGCTTTTGAATGAAAACAAGATAATTGTTAGGAGAAAGATAGTTGGGACGTAGACTTCAAGCCCCACTGGATCTAACAAAGGCTTCGGCATTTTGCAGGAGCTATAATTAGTGGCAGATTAGAACCACTTGTACATACATTATAATGATGGAGGTTCTTACATTAAACAGTCATTACATCACAAAAATACTTTATGAGCCGTACAGAGCTTTGTGATATCCTGTGGTCGTGGAAAGCACTAAATAAATGCAAGTCTTGTTACTGCACATACAGTATCATTGTTACATTTTCATCCACTGTGTGGGAGTATGTGTAATTTGTATGAGCTCTTGTGGCAACAGGAATAAACTCAATCGCAAATATATCATTTCATATCTTGTGCAATTTACTTACTGTATTGAATATTGTCTATGGTACAGTATGATACTACACACTGCAGTAACAAAGAAGAAAAAAAGCTCTTCAGGCTTTACTGATGAGATTAGTGCATCAAATGGGTAACATGAGAAGCCTTTCACACACAATTACTAATCTGAAAAACACAGATTCAAACTTGTTAAATATTAGGTGTATTTGAAATTTATTTCATCAAAGCCAAGCAAGTAAATGATTTGGGGTAGTTGTGTATGACATTTATCTAATTGCTAGGATATTGCTGAGGGTCTTTAAAAAAATCACGATCTTCGTGCAACTCTTTAAAAAAAGAAATTGTCTTTCTCTTTACTTGGCTTTCTTTTTCTCTAGCTCAACTTGGGGGCCCTGACTAATCTAAAATAGTTTTTATAATTTGTTTAGATCAGCCACCATTCTTCAGGGTCAATAGGGTAATGTCACACTTGACAAACCTTCCATTGCTTTAGAATAGCCATATTTTCTAGTCAGAAAAATATTACATTTGGGCAGCTGACTGCATTGGTGGCATTGTCAGATTACTCAAACCTGTTGCTGGATGTTGAATACATCTCGGTAGGTTTGAGGACGTCTTTGCAGTCTTTATGGACTCCCAGAACTGTTTACAAATATACAGTAAAGGATACAAGGTAGGGCATGTCTCCATGTTTAGATCTGCACGTGGCTCTGTTCAAGACCACACTACTCCTAGGTCATGTCATGTGTTCTCTTACAACCATATATTGGCAACACTGTACTCAATCCCCCATTAACCCTATATGTACCAGATCCTTCTATTACACACCCAAATTCAGCCCACAGTATCACAGGTCTGGGCAAAAATGTCACATAAATCCAAGTTTTTGGGATAGATTAAGACCGGCAAGTAAAATAATAATGAAAACATTGACACAAATATGTCAGGTCAATTAATAAAATTTATAATATATTGTAAGATGTGTAATTTTATATATTTTTAAAAATTTTGTTTGAGCTCTTATTTTGGACATTAGAAATTAAATTTACTGATGAGAAAATGGACAGGTGGATTTTGGGTGAAAGATTTTGGGTTGGCATGTTGAGCAATTTGAGGGAACATTTTAAGTTATTAGTGATACCGTTTGGTTCTCAATTTCATTTTTCTTTCTTTCTGCCCAATTAACTTAAAATCTGTGGCCATATATCAGCCGATTTCCTCCCAGTCCCTTTCTCTAGTTGTTTAGTTCAACTCTCGGTGAGAGGGAATGTTGTGAAACGCTTTCATGTTCCATGAAACTAATTGGTGCCTTGAGCTATGTTGTAATCTACTATTGGAAGTTTGTGAGATTGGAGAATATTTGTTTGGACCCCGATCTCCCGTCCTCCTTCCATACCCCATCACCACCTAAATCAGAGAGTCTGACCAGATGTGATTCTGTGTGATCAGCTTGTATGACACACTCACTCACATTCTCTCGAATGCCAGTGGAAATGCTTGCTTTGATGATATAAATACTTAAGGCTTCGCAATCTTCAACTCTCAGTGGTGTATTTTTCTTGGTATCTACACTTGTATCTCCATCTGTCTGTGTTGCTTCATGTTCAATTCCTGACCTTGATTTCCTCTCTGCACCAGTTAAAGCAAAACCAAGTCTGTTTCTGAAGAACATTGCCACAGTGTTGCTACGTGAAACACAAGAAATTGGCACCCTGTATCTCACAGATAAGTAATCTCCAGTAGCCAGTGACTGTGTGTACAATTCAAAGAACAAGAACAGTTTGCCAAGGGCACTGAAAGAGTTTATATGCTGACAATAATCCTGATTTATAAGCCCGTGACATGCAAGTAGGAATACAGTGGTAATTAAGCAGATTGGATCACCCAACCTTTATAGAAGTTGTCCAAGTATCATTGCATTACTTCCCAAATTGGTTGTGTCCATAAAGGTTGGTACTTCGGCTCTATCAGAGCTGTGTGCAGGCGGTGATGATGAAAATTTACCCTGTAATCATAGAAGCTTTGTAACTTAAGTATTTGCAATATTCCTTCACATGTAACTGATAAGAAAAAAGAAAAAAATGGAGGAAGTAATCCAAATGTTTACATCACGAGTGTTGGAGGAATGGAATACAGCATTAACATGGAACATTTGGGCTGAATGGTCTGTTTCTATCCTGCATTTTCAATGTAAAATTGCTACATTTCTCAAAGACAACTTTTACATTAACAGTAACCTTTGGATTTCAACTGATCAATCAGACCATCATTTCCCTCAGTTAACACTTTTTCACATCCTGCAACCACCACTAGAACCAATGTTCCCACCCCCTTCCACCAATTCCTTTGCTGTTATTTGAAGTCCCTTTACCCCTTGTAGTGATCAAAGGGGTAAAAGAAGCTCACACTTTACAGTGGCTTGTCAGTTAGTGCCTTTCGTTTTGGAGGAAAGACATAAAATCAGTGACACCTCAACCCTGCAGACCCAGTTCGCAGAGTCTCCCAAAGGTTTGAACAACAGGTTAACAAGCCTTTTCATGCTGCTACTATGCAGTGGCTAAGTGAGTGGTATTTTCCATCACCACGAAGCTGCCATCAGCCCAAAGAGACATTATGCCTACACACAATTCAGCAACGTATGGATTTCAGTGCCAGTGCGATGCCGGGTGTGTCAGCCGTATGTCCCAGCGATTGATAAAATAAAACAGCATGTTCTTTCAGTTGTTCATAAAGGCCAATTTACACAGTGCACTTTGTCAGCCCATGTTAGCAAAACCAAAACAAAACATCTGCTGTTCATTGTGACTTTGTGATTGGGCAGTACTTGCTGAACAACCCTGAATGTACCAACCAATTTAAGATAATCGGTCAAGCTCATAATGTAAGCCAGTCACACTGCTAGAAGCTTGCAAACAAAAGATATATGTTCAAGCCTTGTACTTTATAGCATTGCTGTGAACATGAGGACCTATAGCCTCTATTGTTTTCTCTTTGGCAATGCCTCAGCTGGAGTTGACCTCCCAACTAGTCTACAACCTTCTCTCCTGTAGGATAAATTGTTGAGATTGTTTAAAGTTTGGAACTGTTGCATTTGTCATGATGAATGCAAGACTTCGGTAATATGTCTATTGTTTTGGTGTTTTTTTTGTAAAATATTTTATTAAGGCATTTGTGATTTTATAACAGTAACAGTAAACCATATATAAACATAGTGCAAAGACACTCTACCTCCCTCACAGGTCCCACCCTTCTAGAACAGTAATCTAGACTACCCCCCCCCCCCCCATCTGCTGACAGTTAATTTCGTCAAACGGCTGCCACCTCCGGATGAACCCCAGCATTGACCCTCTCAGGGCAAACTTGATTTTCTCAAGACTGAGGAAGTCAGCCATGTCATTGACCCAGGTCTCTGATTTCGGGGGCTTTGAGTCCCTCTATGCTAACAGTATCCGTCTCCGGGCTACCAGGGAGGCAAAGGCCAAGGCAAAGGCCTATCTCACCCCCTGGACTCCCGGGTCCCCCGACACCCTGAAAATCGACACCCCTGGACTCGGTGCCACCCTCGTTTTTAACACCATGGACATGACATCTGCAAATCCCTGCCAAAATCCCCTAAGTTTCGAACATGTCCAGAACATGTGGACATGGTTCGCTGGCCCTCCCGTACTTACACGCGTGTCTTCTATCCCAAAAAACTTGCTCATCTGGGCCACCGTCATGTGCGCCCGGTGAACGACATCAAATTGTATCAGGCTGAGCTTGGCGCATAATGTGGACGTGATGACCCTGCTTAACGCATCTGCCCAGAGACCTGCCTCTATCTCTCCCCCAACTCCTCCTCCCATGTGTGCTTTAGCTCCTCTGTCTGCACTTCCTCTGACTCCATGTGTTCATTATAGATATGAGGTCTTCCCCTCTCCCACCCATACTCTGGAAATTACTCTATTTTGTAAAGAAGTCCCAAATCTGCAAGTACCTAAACCCATTCCCTCCCGTCATCTCAAACTTCTCCTCTAACTCCCTCAAACCGGGGAAGTTCCCACCTATAAACAAATCTCCCATCCTCCCAATCCCTGCTCTCTGCCACCCCCGAAACCCTCCATCCAGTCTCCCTGGGGCAAACCGATGGTTGCTACAGATTGGAGCCCAAACTGACGCTGCCTCTCCTCTCACATGTTTGCTCCACTGCCCCCAGACTCTCAGGGCCGCCACTACCACCGGGCGAGACCGGCAGAAGTGCCGTGATCAATGCCCCCAAACTCGTGTCCTTACAAGATACTGCCTCTACTCGCTCCCACACCGACCCTTCCCCCACTACCCACTTCCTAATCATGGCTATATTTGTCACCCAGTAATAGTTGCTAAAGTTCGGCAGCGCCAGCCCACCCTCGCTCCCGGCCACGCTCCAGCATCACCTTCTTCACTCGCGGGGTTTTACCCGCCCACATAAAACTGGAGATCACCTTATTTACCCGCTTGGAAAAGGCCTTTGAGATAAAGATGGGGAGGCACTGAAAAACAAACGGGACTCTCGGGAGGACCGTCATTTTCACTGCCTGTACCCTCTCCGCCAGTGATAACAGGAGCATATCCCACCTTCGGAAGTCCTCTTTCATTTGTTCCACTAACCTGGTCAAGTTTAGTTTATGTAACAGCCCCCAGTCTCGTGCCACCTTGATCCCTAAATAACGGAGACTACCTCCCACCACTCTGAACAACAGCGCTCCCAGTCTCCTCTCCTGCCCTGCCCTGCCCCCCCCCCCCCCCCCCCCCGCCGCCGCCGCCTGGATCATAAACATCTCGTTTCTCCCCATGTTCAATTTGTATCCCGAGAAACGGCCAAATTCCCATAAAATCCTCATGATCTCTCCCATCCCCTCTAATGAGTCGGAAACGTACAAGAGCAGGTCGTCGGCGTATAGCGGGACCCTGTGTTCCACCCCACCTCGGAACAGCCCCTTCCAGCCCCTGGAAGCTCTTAACGCCATAGCCAGTGGCTCAATGGCCAGAGCGAACAGCAACGGGGAGAGGGGGCATCCCTGCCTAATCCCCCGGTGCAGTCTAAAATAGCCCTTTTTTTAGTGTTAACAGTGCATATTATGATATTCCAGATTTTTTGAAAACTGTATTTGAAGGTCAAATTTAAAAATAGACTTTGGTCTGAGTTTAAAGACTATTCTCAAGATGGCTCCAGACATCAGTGTAGATTTCAATAATCTTTCTTTAGCCTCCTGAGGAGACAAGGATGCATTCCTCCAGATGTATATATTTAAAATTCAACGAATCTTCCAAAGAGTAAACACAAACTCATTGACTTGATGGCTTTTCTCCAAACATAAAGATACTAACTAATAAGCCACTGTAAAGTGTGAACATCCTTGACCCATTTTCATCACTACCAGAAATAAAAAGACTTCAGATAATTGTAATGGAATTCCCATTTGCCTTGTATAGAAAATGAGTTGACATTGTTGTACAGGTCGCATGATAATGTGGCCATCTTGTGAGACCTGCAAAAAAATATGGAATAGAGCTGGAAGCAGGCAGCTTGTCAAAGCTAGTTTTGACAATGAGTCATCCAGACTCAAAACATTAGCTCCCTTCTCTCTCTCCATAGATACTGTCAGACTTGCTGAGATTGTCCAGTATTTTCTGTTTTTGTTGTAAATCTTGATGCTGGGCTTATATACTTTAGATTTCCATTTAATGCCATTTTGCCTATGAGTTACTTAAATGCTTATTGTTCAAGTTTACCTTTCAAGCAGCAGACCAAAATGTCCTTACCCCAGTTGGGAAAACATCTGTGACTAGCTAGCTGTGCTATAAACCAAGACTCAATGTTAGTCTTGTTTTTATTTCTAATTTGAGGAAGATTGTTTCGACACAGTACTCCATTCACAATCCCAATATCTCAGAAACTCAAATGTCCAAAGCAAGTGATAGGCAGTGTGGGAACTGAATTCGTACTCCCAGAAAAATAACAGTGAAGTAATTATACTGTGCCCACCAAATATACTTTCTGAAACCCAGGTAATAAAAGAAAGATTCCACTCCAGCTTGACTTGAATAAAACCACATATTCTACATAGTGATTTTCTCGGAAAGGAACCATTCTCCGGAATAAATTTTATATCTTGCCTATTACATTCAGAAAATAATTCTGTATTTGTACCTAACCTTATCAACTGAGGTCACACTGTAATTAAAAAGCATAGTACTTAAAAGTCAAATTCAGATTGATACATTTTGTAGAATTAAAACAACTTTCTTTAAATAGTGCCTTCAGCAACAAAGAAAACAGCCTTTATAATGAGAATGACACAGTATCATGTGACTTTGAGAGCATTTCAAACAGATTCACCATTGTTGTAAAAAGGAAATAAATGTTATGTAGGTCAGGCATTCTTATGTGGGCATTACCATTTCTCTGATGCCTCTAGGTGGCACCACTGCAGGTTTTCCTAATAGTATGGAAGAACCATGAATGATAGAATGGATACAGCACAGAAGGAGACTATTCGGCCCTTTGAATCCATGTCAGCTCTCTCCAATAGCCTTCAACTTGTCCCACTCTGCTGTCACTTCCCTGTAATGCTGCAAATTGTGTTTCTCTAGTCCTTATCAATTCCCTTTTGAAAGCCACAATTGAATCAAGAACATAGAATCCCTACAGTGCAGAAGGAGGCCATTTGGCCCATCGAGTCTACATGGATCCTCTGAAAGAGCACCCCACCCAGGCCCACTCGCCCGCCCTATCCCCGTAACCCCACCTAACCTGCACATCTTTTGTCACTAAAGGGCAATTTAGCATAGCCAATCCACCCAAACAGCACGGGCGCGATTCTCCGCCCCCACGTCGGGTGGTAGAATAGCGGGAGGGCCTCCCGACATTTTTGACGCCCTCCCTCTATTCTCCCCCCCCCCCACGCCCGACCCACGCCATGAATCGCCGCTCGCCATTTTTTACGGCGAACGGCGATTCTCTGAGGCCAATGGGCCGAGCGGCCGGGCCTTCACGCCCGTTTCAACACGCCAGCAAACATACCTGCTTGCTGCCGTCGTGAAACGGGCGCCAGATGCCCGTTTGGGGCATCTGGGGGCCCGATTGGCTCGGCCGTACCACGGCCGTGCCAAGAGGGGCCATGCGTCCGTAACGGACGCACTCTTTTCCCTCCGCCGCCCGCAAGATCAAGCCGCCATGTCTTGCGGGGCGGCTGAGGGAAAAGATGCCAACTGCGCATGTGCGGGTTGGCGTTGTCCAACCTGCGCATGCGCGACTGATGTCATCGGCCGCGTCAGCCGGCGTGACGCTTGACGTGCGGCCTTGACGCACAGGGCCGCGCTCCTAGCCCCGCCCGGGTGGGAGAATCGGCCCCGGAAGTGGGCGTGAAGGCTGCCGTGGGTCACAGCCTGTCCCACGGCAGCCTTTACGATTCTCCACATTTGCAGAGAATCTCGTCCCACATCTTTGGACTCTGGGAGAAAACCCACGCAGACAAGGGATAAAGTGCAAACTCCACAGACAGTCATCAAAGGCTAGAATCGAACCTGGGCCCCAAACTCTGAGACAGCAGTGCTAACCATTGTGCTACCGTGCCATCCTACTGTCTTCCTGTACCACTCTCTCAGGCAGTGCATTTTATAATCTTTATTAGTGTCACCAGTAGGCTTACATTAACACTGTAATGAAGTTCCTGTGAAAATACCCTAGTCGCCACATTCCGACGTCTGTTCAGGTACCCCGATTCTAACCACACTAAGTATCTTCATTGGAATAGGAGTTGTTCATTTAACCTCTCAAACCTGTTTTGCCTTTCAGAGATCATGACTGATCTGTGACCCAACTCCGCATACCTGTTTTTGTTCCATATCCCTTAATATATTTGGTTAACAGTAATCTGTCAATCTAAGATTCAAAATTAACTTTTAACTTAGCATCAGCTGCTATTTCCAAAAGAGAGTTTGAAAGTTCTACACCCTTTGCACGGTCACTTATGAAAGATCTGCCTCTGCTTTTTAGGCTATGTTCACTAGTCCTGTCACACAATCACACATTCAGCTGTCCACATTTACCAGCTTCAACCTCATATTAGCTCAACATAAATATTTGGTTTCAGAGTCCTTGTCATACTAGCTCAAACAAAAGAACACCACAACAAAGAACAGCACACCAAAGACCAATTCAGCACCATCTAAAAAGCAATACAATTAAAAAGTAAAATCATTCCACCTTAAGCAGTGCGCAATACACATATCCGTTGACCTGGCCACTCCATCATAATCTCAGTTCCACATTCCTCCTATGAAAATCAATTACTCCTTTAAAAAGCAGCTTTAAAAAACAATCATTCATGGGATGTGGGCCAGAGTTTATTGCTCAACCCTAATTTCCCTTCAACCGAGTGCATTTCAGAGGGCATTTTAATAATCAAACACATTGCTGTGGATCTGGAGTCATAGGTTGGTCACACCAGGGAAGGACAGCAGATTTCCTTCCCTAAAGGACATTAGTGAACGAGATGCTTTTTTTTTTAATAACAATCGACGATGGTTTCATGATCATCATTAAACTTTTAATGCCAGATTGTAATTGAATTCTAATTTCACCATTTGCTGTAGTGGGATTTGAACTCAGGTCCCTCAACCAGAGCATTGTGCTGGGTCCCTAGATTACTAATCCAATGACAATAGCATTATGCCACTGCCTCGCCTCCCCTGCAGTTTGATTGCAAGAACATGGACTGCCTTGTGAGAAATATTACGGTTTTCCCAAATAATGGTCACACACTGAAGGTCAAGGTTCAGCTGCACCTCTGTGGTATGTTGTAGCGATGCCACAGACATGGTGAAACGCTATAGAGTTGGAGCAATGCCACAGACATGGAGCAACAATATTTGTCTTAGCAAGTATCTCCGATGCCTTAAACCATTTTCTTTATCTGTGCAGATGATCACCTTACACCTGTTCATCTATTCTGTCATTTTCTCCTGATCCCAGGCTGTCTAGTCTGGACATTTCTAGGGAGGCTACCCCACTTACTCAAAGATGGCAATCCACATTTGCTATATACCTCTCAGCATCAGCTCTGGGATTCTGTGTAACTGTAGCTGTCCTTCCATTTCTCTGGCTCTTTTGCCAACCTCAGATATATTTTTCAATGTTGCCCATTCAAATGTTCCTGCTGAAATTACATCTGCCCCACTAAAATACAGTAACAGCTCTGTAAGTCTGTTTTTTGTTCCAGATATTCCAACTTCATTGCCTGCTTGTTACAGCACATGACCTATTCTGGGAGTAAGGAATACTTTTTAAACAGTTAGACAAATTCTTCTGAGGCAGGCTGCATTTGCTATTGATGCAAGATACACATTCCTATAGTCTCTGTGAGTTCCTCAGCCCTTGTATCTTACATACAAAGATCCTCTGATAGATCAGGTTCAGTGAGTGAGCTGTACATACCAGAATTGTTCCAGGTTTAATCTCTGTTTTTTGCTAGTGTAAGAACAACATAATGGTGGTAATTCCATAAATAAAGTATGGAATGCCATGTACAATTTTTAGGTGTTCCTTTTATTCTCTGTCATCAAACAGATTAATTTGTGGATATATACATTTTCTTATCTTCAGCATTCCTCTTTAAGAATATATTTTTATTAACTTTTTTCAGTTTATAAAATACAAAAATAGAAACAACAACAGTAAATCAATCAATACAAGAAAACAACAAGCCAAAAAAATCAATAACAAACATAAGAACCCCCCCACCACCACCAATTTTCTGCTCGCAAGGAGCAAAGATTGCCACGTAACCCATGTGACCTTGTAATAAATGTGGAGTCATGGTTCAAGTAAGGTGTTATGATAATTCAAACAGCAATGTGTTATCCTTCTTCCACCTGTGGTATTGGCTGGTTGCAGCCTTGTATATACCCTGACAGAAACCACATTGTGTCGTAGGTTAACTTTGTCCTCTCGTGAGATAACTCCTCTACTTCTGGTAAAAATGGACAATACCAGATAAACATAATGCTCCTTTTGTGTCCCATATTTAACCCACACAGTACAATGTGTGACTTGGACAATTTAGGCAGCACCAGCCAGCTTCCAGTTGTCCTTGTTCTCAGTGCACTGGCCGACTTTCACATTGTGTTGAGCATGAAATTTCAGGAGTTTCCCAGAGCTCCGAATGGTTTAAGACATAATCTTTAAAGTCGGTTTCCTGTCAAATTTGCTATTTGTAGGCATGGCAGTGGTAGGAAGTCTAAAATTGGATTCAGTACTCCAGTTTTAGGTTCTACTATATTTGGGAGGCACAGTAGCACAGTGCTTAGCACTGTTGCTTCACAGCTCCTGCGTCCTAGGGTCGATTCCCAGCTTGGGTCACTGTCTGTGGGGAGTCTGCACGTTCTCCCAGTGTCTGCGTGGGTTTCCTCTGGGTGCTCCGGTTTCCTCCCACAGTCCAAAGACATGCAGGTTAGGTGGATTGGCTATGCTAAATTGCCCTTAGCTTCCAAAAAGTTTACGTGGGGTTACTGGGTTAGGGTGGAAGTGTGGGGATAAGTGGGGTGCTGTTTCCGAGGGTCGGTGCAGACTGATGGGCCAGATGACCTCCTTCTGCACTGTAAATTCTATGATATTCTACTTGTCAGCAAATATTCTATCCATAATTCATAAATATTCGTAGTTAAAGTTCACACAGTGAGCACATAGCTGAAATATTAGAAACAATTGAAATGTATGAGAACACAAGAACTAGGAGCAAATGTAGGAAATTCAGCCCCTCAAGCCTGCTCCGCCATTCAATGGCTGATCTCCTCTCGGCCTCAACTGCTTGTTCTCCATATCCCTTCAACCCATTAATTAAAAATCTGTCTACCTGCTCCTTAAACTTAGTCAATGTCCCAGAATCCACCACACTCTGGGGTCAGGATTCCACAGATTCACGACCCTTTGAGAGAAGTAATTTTTCCTCATCTCTATTTTAAATCTCCTCCCATTATCCAAAAACCATGACTCCCTGTTCTAGATTGCATCTGAGCAAGAAGCCAATACCTGTGAGAGATGAGGAGAAGAGAGAGACAATTTATGACGACAGACCCATCTGGAATGTTATCTAATTATCTCATCTGAAGGGTAGACTCACAATCAATCCATTGATTATCATGTCTAAATATTTATTTTTGAAGTATTACCTCAAGGTCCATGATACTTTTCAACTGTTTCTTCGACTATCTTTCATTCCACCTCCTGATTACTTCATTTCCTATGCTTTGATTATGTTTTCAGTTACTTACTTTTGTTCTGACACAGCCACTGTGTAATGAACTCCAATTGGCTTTATTGGTTGGCCAATTGGAGTATGAGCTCCCTCAATGATAGCTCATTGAGGGGGCCCATATAATCACCTGTGTAGGCTTTGTGAGCAGTCTTAAGTTGACTGGACTGCTAGCAGCACTGTTTGTAGCTGCTCCTGTAATATCGTTATTGTAAATAAATATTGGTGTGGTGACGGAACTCCTGCCTCCCGTGGATTACTACAGTGGCGACGAGGTAAACTACGAATTTTGCCGAGGCCAGCTGCCGCACTCGGAGGGTAAGCCTTGCCATTTTAAAAATGCCGTTTTTTGGGAGGTTAGAGGCATTCGACCCGGCTATTGAGTTCTGGTCCCAGTATGTGGAGAGAATGTGTTACTTCTTCCGGGCAAATGATATACTGACAGACAAAAGGAGACGGCTTATCCTGCTGTCGGCATGCGGACCCTCTGCTTTGGCCATTATACGTAGTCTGACGTATCCTGATGCGCCGGACACAAAAACTTTCCAAGAAGTAACGGAATTGGTGAAAGAGCACTATAACCCAAAACCACCCCTCATTTTGCGTAGGTACAGATTCTACACAGCGAAGCGGGAAGACAGGGAGTCAGTCACGAATTTCTTGACCCGCCTGAGAAGGCTGGGGGAAAAATGTGAGTTCGGCCCGACGCTAAATGAAATGCTTCGGGACCGATTAGTGTGTGATATAAACTACCTCACAATACAGAAACGCCAGTTGGCGGAAACGGAGCTAGACTGCAGGCAGGCGTTACAGCTCGCACTGTCCCTAGAAAAGGCAGCAAGTGGGGCGCAGGAACTACAGGGCACGCCAATGGAGGTAGATACCTGTGAGAGGGACTACCACAACGGGTCCTGCTACCAGATAGCTGCTCTCAGGAAAAACCTGAGGAAGAGGGGAAAAAGGAAAACCCCAGAACTGCCCCCAAGTCTGCCAGGACTAACTGGAGACAGAGGGAAGTACCGGCTGAGGCTCCCCCAACAGAGAAGGACCGTTTCTGGCACCAGACAGAGTGGGGTAACAACGACAGAAACTCTAGAAGGAGGTGGCAAAAGAGGAATAGCAGGTGGGGACGCAAGGAAGTACACAACTTAGACACCCCATCCTCCTCCGAAGGGGAACAATTATATAATATTACAACAAAGAAAGCAGAACCCATTAGGATTACCCCACGGGTGAATGGGAGGCTGACAATAGTGGAAATAGACACGGGTGCGGCCGTATCAGTAATGGGAGTGGCAGCATTTAGAAAAATCAAAGATGGACTCCAGCCACTAACCCTAACAAAAACATTGACGAAACTTAAAACCTACACGGGGGAACCCCTGGAAGTTCTAGGCACGACTCGTGTACCTGTGGAATATGAGAAACAATTGCTCAGATTACCGTTGACGATAGTAGAGGGCTCCGGACCGAGCTTAATTGGACGGAACTGGCTGAAAGACCTAAAATTAAATTGGATGAAAATTTTCCAGAGTGGAAGCGGGCAGTTGAGTGGGGTACTCCAAAAATACCCGGAGGTCTTCCAGGAAGGTTTGGGGGAAATCATAGGCGCCAAAGCAACTTTGCACGTGGACCCAGAAGCCCTTCCAAAATTTTGTAAGGCCAGGCTGGTACCTTTTGCATTAAGGAAGAAAGTAGATGACGAAATAGAAAGGTTACGGCGCGACGGCATTATCAGACCAGTACAGTTCTCGGAATGGGCAGCGCCAGTGGTACCAGTTTTGAAGCCAGACGGCTCGATACGTCTCTGTGGAGATTTCAAACAGACAGTAAACAAATACGCACTGCTGGACAAATACCCAATCCCGAAAATAGACGACCTATATGCCAAATTGGCAGGTGGGCTTTTGTTCACGAAACTAGACATGAGCCACGCCTACCTGCAGTTAAAACTGGATAAGGGCTCCCAGAAGCTCGCTACAATCAACACCCTGAAGGGCCTTTTTCGTTATACTAGGCTACCTTTTGGAGTGTCATCAGCCTGCGCTATATTCCAGCGTGCGATGGAAAATATTCTGCAGGGACTACCGCAGGTGGCGATTTATTTGGACGATGTCTTAATCACGGGTAGGACAAACAGGGAACACTTAAGGAACCTGGAGGAAGTGCTCAGGCGTTTCGCAAAGGCAGGCGTACGGCTAAAAAGGGAAAAATGTGTTTTTCTGGCCCCACAAGTGACGTACCTGGGATATAAAAGTAGACGAGTCAGGCTTACATCCATTAGAAGACAGAGTAAGGGCAATAAAAGAAGCCCCAGCTCCCACCACGGTCCAGGAGTTACGATCATTTCTAGGGTTGGTAACCTATTATGGAAAATTTATTGAAAATAGGGCGTCCATCCTAGAACCCCTCCACCAGCTACTAAAAAAGGGGCAAGAATGGAAATGGTCCACCCACCAAAACCGAGCATTTAGGGACATTAAGGAACAGCTGTTATCCGAAAATGTCCTAGAGAATTATGACCCAAGGAAGGAGTTGGTGGTCACTTGTGATGCATCCCCCTACGGGGTAGGAGCCGTCTTAGCCCATAGAGGAAGGAATGGGGAAGAACGGCCAATAGCCTATGCTTAGAGGACCTTGGCGATGGCTGAGAGGAAGTACGCCCAAATTGAGAAGGAAGGACTGGCGGTGATATTCGCAGTAAAGAAATTTCACCAGTATCTGTACGGGCGGACATTCACCATAGTGACGGACCATAAGCCGTTATTAGTGTTATTAAAAGAAGACAAGTCAATACCCCCGATTGCATCAGCTAGAATCCAACACTGGGCGTTGCTACTGGCGGCATATAGATACGTTCTGGAGCACAGACCAGGAACGCGAGTAGCACATGCAGATGCTTTGAGCAGACTTCCCCTCCCGGACACTCCGCCGCAAATACCAATAGTAGAGGAGACAGTAATGACTAAATCTTTTGGACACCCTACCAGTAGACGCACAACATATTCGGTTGTGGACGCAAAAAGACCCAGTTTTAGCCAAGATGAAGCATTTACTGCTAACAGGGGAACTGGAATGACCAGTGGAGCCCCAGATGCACCCATACTGGAGCAGAAGGGACCAAATAACCGTAGAAGACGGTATCCTATTATGGGGAGCCCGGGTAATCGTCCCAGCTCAGGGCCGTCAGGCAATCTTAACTGAGTTCCATCACGGACACCCAGGGGTGTCTAAAATGAAGATGCTAGCTCGAAGCTACGTTTGGTGGCCAGGTTCGGACACAGACATAGCAGCCTTGGTACGTCGGTGCCAGGAGTGCCAACAGGGGCAAAGAGTGCCACCAGCGGCGCCATTGCACCCGTGGGAATGGCCAGGCAGACCGTGGACCCGCCTGCATATTGACCACGCCGGCCCTTTCATGGGCTCAATGTTTTTGGTGATAGTGGACGCCCACTCCAAATGGTTGGACGTCCACCGGGTAAACACGGCAAGCACAGCATCGACAATTGAAAAGCTCAGGGCCTCGTTTGCAACACATGGACTTCCGTAGGTATTGGTGTCGGACAACGGAACGGCATTCACAATTGGGGAATTTGGAAAATTCCTGAAGGAAAACGGAGTCCGTCACATCAAAACGGCCCCTTACCATCCAGCGACCAACGGCCTGGCAGAGAGAGCAGTCCAGACACTTAAAGCGGGACTCAAGAAGCAGCCGGCAGCGTCAATAGACACAAAGCTCTCCCGCTGGCTGTTTGATTACAGGACCACACCGCATTCCACAACGGGCATACCACCAGCTGAACTCTTAATGGGAAGGCGGCTGTGAACGAGGAATGGGAAGGCGGCTGCGAACGAGGCTGAGTCTCCTTTTCCCAAATTTAACGGGGAAAGTGGAGAAACAACAGGAGGCCCAACACAGGGGGCATGATAATAGTCGGCAGCAGAGACATTTCCAGGTGGGGGCACCGGTTTGGGTCAAGAATTATGGGAATGGACCAACGTGGGTCAAAGGCACGGTAGAGTCCCAAACAGGGCCCATATCCTATGAGGTTGCAATAGGAGGTAAGGTGCTGAAGAAACACCTAGACCAAATAAGGGCAGCAGAACCACACCTGGAGGCAGGCAAAGCAGGACCGCCTCAAGCTGGGATAGCCCAGACGGAAAGGATACCCAGCCCCGAGCAATTTCTCCAGACCCCGTCATCCAGTCATCAGAGTCGGAGATGGACACACTCGACGAGGCCGCCGCGACACCTCTCCCCGAGGAGGAGGAAGAACAACTTCCAAGGAGGTCATCAAGGAAAAGACGGGCACCTATAAGGTACACCCCGCCCACTTTGGAGAACGACCCGGCGGACGACACAGAGGTGACAGACCCAGACATGAGGAGCAGGAAGAAGCTCAGAGGAATGCCAGCTGGCAGGAATTCCTCGGACCTTAGGGGGGGGGGGGGGGGAGGGGTGTAATGGACTCTAATTGGCTTTATTGGTTGGCCAATTGGAGTATGAGCTCCCTCAGTGATAGCTCATTGAGGGGGCCCATATAATCACCTGTGTAGGCTTTGTGAGTCCAGTCTTAAGTTGACTGGACTGCTAGCAGCACTGTTTGTAGCTGCTCCTGTAATATCGTTATTGTAAATAAATATTGGTGTGGTGACGGAACTCCTGCCTCCCGTGGATTACTACACCCTGCATGTTTCAAAAACCATTGTGAACACTTACCCCTTCAAAGAACCAACTCTCAACTCAGTTGCAGCCATATCTCCAGCATTTCCCTTTTTAATGTCCTCATTACTGTGGTGATGTGCATCACTGTAAATACACAAGGGGTTAATGTAAATACATGTAGACTAACGCGATACTAGAGGGAGCACCAGAAACATCACACACACACACACACACACACTCAACCAATAGATCAGTTAGATAGGACATGACCGATGGGCATTCACGATACACACAGAGGTGACATGACCACAGGAGGGCATTACACCAACTCACATATAAAGGACACCACACACATGATCTGCCTCTTTCCAGTGCAGACAGTCAGTGAGTAGAGACACGGTTGATTTGATATCACTCCCACCATATGGATTGTAGCAGTCTGGTTAGTCAGTCTGAGTAGCTATAGTAAGATTAACAGTAGTGTCGAACCCAAGTTATAGAAGTGTATATAGTTTAATAAACGTGTTGAAGTTATCTCCACGTCTGATCCTTCCTTTGGTCGAGTGCACCACAAGGAAGCCGCTTATGCTACACCTGGAGCATAACAAGACAATTACCTTTCAAATACACATTCATCTCTCCCACAGTAATATTTGAAGAACGGAGTTCTTTCTGGCCAATATTAATATCACACTTATACCATCACAAAAACAGAATAGCTGTTATTTCATCTTATTGTAGTATGTCGGATCTTGTGTGTGCAAATTGACTCATTTACCTATGTAATAACATAATGTAATAACATCAACAATATGTAATAATATTACCTATGTAATATATGCAATTAATATCTTTCCTCTAAAGTTCACCTTGTCTCTTTATGATTCGATTTTCCCTGTTACATTCGGGAAATTCATCACCTGCAGCTATCTCTAGGCTTTTCTTCCAAGGCCAAATAAGCAGTCCTTAAGAAAGCAACAGTTTAAGAAAGTTAAATACTGATATAGAAATTAAAAGCACAAGGATTGCACCCGTGTCCCATCTTCAGTATTTACATGCAGAAGCTCATACTCCAGAAGCTTTCTCATGATATGCAGTTCAATCTCACTGGGACCTTGCTGTGAACATATTAGGTGCTGCATTTCCTAAAATAAGACCGCAGCTACATGCAAAAGTACTCATTATGTTGTAAAGCTCTTTGGCATGTCTGAAGACCAGTAAATAAATGCAACTTTTCTTATAGTAAAGATAATGCTTTTAAAATAAATACTCCAAAATTATATTTGAACAACAGTATCAAAGTTTAAATACTCCTGTCATACAAGAGTTCTGCAAGTATCCAAAAGGGCTGGGTGATCACGATTGATAATGTGCTTTTGTTTGACATCGTCTAATCTAAGCCATCTGGTTTCAAGGTTGTAGAGTCTGAAAAATGAAAGCATGTTCATGGTGTGACACTTATGGCAACCTGTTTTATGTTATTCTTACATATTTTGTTCATACTTTTCTTGTGGTTTTAATTTCTATATCAGTATTTAACTTTCTTAAACTGTTGCTTTCTTAAGGACTTCTTAAATGGTTGTTTCCACAGTAAGCACCGTTTCGATTTAAATGAAATACTCATCTCGTATGCAGTATACCATCAAGGCTGGCTTTGCATATTGCTAAGCCTCATGAGAAAGGTGGAGACAACTTCAAAGGCAAAATACCGCTGATGCTGGAAATCTGAAATAAACAGAGCATTTTGAAAATACTCAGCAGACCTGTGGAGGGAGAAAAGCAAGAGTTCAATTTCAGGTTGTGACTTTCCACCAGAGGACTCTCCAGTTTTGACTAGGAAATTCAAAACTTTGTACAGTTACCCTGCAATTTTCTTGTCCTAGTTTGCAAAATACCCAATCTTATTCAATTTAATTTAACAACTTCATAGAATTTACAGTGCAGAAGGGGGCCATTCAGCCCATCAAGTCTGCACCAGCCTTTGGAAAGAGCACCCTACCGAAGCCCACATCTCCACCCTATCCCCATAATCCCACCTAACATTTGTTTGGGACACCAAGGGCAATTTAGCATAGCCAAGCCACCTAACCTGCACATTTGTGGACTGTTGGAGGAAACCGGAGCACCCAAAGGCAACCCATGCATGCAAGGGGAGAACGTGCAGACTCCGCACAGACAGTGACCCAAACCTGGAATTGAACCTGGGACCCTGGAGCTGTGAAACAACTATGCTAACCACTGTGCTACCGTGTCGCCCCATACGGAATTTGAATTGAACTTCCTGAGGTGTCAAAATATAATAACTATTGCACTAACATATTCTCAATATATCCCATCTGTACCACTTATTATTCTACCTTGTCAATGGCAGGCTTGCCTGAAGCATTCGATTCACCCATCAATCCAGAAAATACACTTCTTAAAACAATCACACTTGCCATTATAGGATTATTTCATTGGCTGACTCAATGTCCAATACAGGGTTCGAAATTGCACAGGATACTGTATTTTATATAGAATGGTTAGAATAATCTTAAACACAAAGTAGCTCCGAGTTAAGTTGTGCAAATACAAAAAGATGTGTTGAGCAGGGATTTTTTATCCTACAATGCTGGAGGGTGAATGAAGTAGGCAGAATTTGTCATGAACTTTTGCACAGCCTCCTTACAGATCAACTGGAGTAATTCACAGATTGGAAATGAGTTGAGTCTAATTTGAACAATTCCATTCAAGACACAGGAACATTTTAAAGTTCATTTCACATATACATTTAGGAGAACAATATCATTTTTCCCAAGTTACTCAAGTGTGTGATCCAATATTTCCGTTGCACTTTCTCCCTCCTCCTAGGTGCCATTGGCTTGCTAATATTTAACACGTTGGAATCAAGCGCTCAACAGTTTATGCAAGTTATATTGTCAAAGGCATCTGGAGTTTTATGCGTTTTACAACTGCAGCAACTTGCATTTGTGAAAACGCTTCACAGGAACAAGTTAACACTGAGCCACATTAGGAGATTTAAGGTCAAATGACCGAAATCTTGGCCGAAGAAGTAGCTTAAGGGGAGTGTCTGAATGGAGAAAGAGAGTGAGTTTAGAGTAATTAATCTGGTAAATATTCACAGGGATGTTCATTTCCAACGATTCAAGAAATCAGGGAAATTCAGGAAATAAGTGAAGCGTTTCTTTTTGGACACAGTAAGAGGTCTTACAACACCAGGTTTATTTTTTGAGAACTAGTCTGGGTTGAGAAGGGTGTGTGTCAATGTGGTGCTAGCGCCCTCGGAGGTGTCTCCATAGAGCTGCCACTCAGAGTGCAGGAAAGGTGTGGCTCGCACTGGGCTTGGTTCGGTCACGCCTATCCCTTTGGAAGTTCAACATTCTGCAGTCTGTCGCTTTTATTTGTTCAGTCGGCCGAACCCGAGTGAACGCTCCCCCCCCCCCAAAATCCATCATCAGACAAGTCTCGGGCTTTAGTGCGAGCTTCCCCCACTTCTCCAAGCTGGCTGGCTCACCGTTTAGCCCGAGCGGCACTTTTTCCAACATGTCATCGTCATTCCGGCCAGGAAGTTCATCCACCGCCTCGGAAAGCTCTTATTCCGGGGGTCTCGGATTCGTCAGCTCTCCGAACCCGGTGTTCGCCGTCAATGAGCAGAAATCGTACCTGACTGTCGGCAGCCCCACCAACGTGAGCACTCTACACCGGCATGGGAACAGACCGCAGAGCGCCACCCTGATCCTGGGGCAGGTGAGTCACCTTCACAGCTTCTTACTATACAGGACTCAGTTGAACCTTGCCACTACCAGTTTCTCCAGGGCAATTAGAGCTGTGTAATAAATGCTGACCTAGCCAGCGACACCCACGTCCCATGAATGAACAAACAATTTATTTTTCTTCTAAATAAATAAAGTTACAAATAGACATACTCTTGATTTAACTTAATGTTTAATGATTGGTAGGTACAAAGCTAAGCTAGCCGCAGACTGCACACGTATACAGTGATCAGGTTAAAATCATACATTTTGAGAACATGCTTGATTTATAGAATTTGTCACAAGACTACAAAACATGAGTTGCAATTGGTTGAATTGGCAGCCGGGACGTTTACCTGTGTGTGTGACATCTCAATATTATAATGTCTCATATCATTACTGATAATCAGGAAAGGAGGTTTAATCTCTCTTCCAGCTCCGTTTTTAACTTCCAACATTCTTGTCTTCCCCCACACGCATCCCCTCACCTCCTCCCCCAAGTCTTCACACTTTTTTTTAACCCTGGAACACTTTTCTCTCCCCCGCTCAACTTCCACATTGCTCTGTAAACTCATTTCTAAAATGGTCAGATTACTGAATTTGCTGAAATATCTGAGGCAAACATACCAGTGATGTAATCATAATACAGGTGGTGTATCCTTTCAAGTCTGAAACCCGAACACATCCAAAAGCCACAATTTCTTTGTACTTCAATGACCTTTAGCGCAGGAAGTCTCATTATCTGTCTGCACTGTTTATCTTGCAATATTTGTCATGAACATATCAATAAAACACTCATTACAGATACTCATAACTTATTACTCAGTGATACATCTTACTTTTCTAGTCATTTTAATTCCTTTAGACTATAGTTCACCTAGATTTAGGCTGTTGTAATGTAACTTTATATGCGGTATCCAAAAAGCAAAATTATCTGAAATCCAGAATGACATCAGCTTCGAGGGGTTCGGATAAATGAAATTCGAGCTGTCATATAGGAAGATGTGCATAAATGGCGGGTTTCCCACTTCAGTATCTGTTTTGCTGTTCAGCCTCACCAGCCTGGAGATTTTCTTACTATTCCTGTCAATCCACAGCTCTGTGTCTGAACATGTTTTTGGATTGGGCGTCACACTCCTTCATCTGTGGGCTTTGGTCTGTTTGGCTGGGGAGTTTCATCTGCTCTATCCAATTTCTCGTGTCTGCAGGCTGATAAGACAAGATTGGTTACAATTTGGTTCTAATTGGCTGTAAATTAGTCTTGCTTCTGTGAGACCATATGGTAATAGGAAAAATGTCAGAGTGATGTGGTAAGCAGTGCCTTCCCTTTTGTAAATTGGATAAAGGCCTGTTGTGAGAGCAGAATAGGTCAATGTGATAAGAAGTGTTCAACAGAGACCAGATGACAAACTAAAAGATGTCTAAGACTCCAGCCCTGGCACCTCCTGTCTTGAACCCTTAAAAAAGCTCACTTAGAAAACAAACTTTCTTATCTATAATGAGTAAATGAATGGAAATATTTATTCTGATTGGACAAAACACTGTAATTGAGTTTGGAAAATGAACATCATGGAGCAAATGGGATACTGATAAAGTATGTCCCATTGAATCTGTATGAAATGGTAAGAACATCTCCAGTCATTGAGTGCAGTTGCAACTTCACTTCCAATCTCTCAACACTACTTTTTGTAACCTCTAGCTAAAAATTTTACTGTTAATCGTGAAAGGGGCCATTTTTATTTTTATCAGATACATTAACGGTGTTTAAAAGGCATTTTGACAAATACATGGATAGGATAGGTATAGAGGGATATGGCACTAGGAAGTGCAGAGGGTTTTGGCCAAGGATGGTGTCATGATCGGTACCGGCTTGGAGGGCTGAAGTTCCTGTGCTGTATTGTTCTTTGTATTTCATATTTCTGTTTCCCAGTTTGTCTTGGATGTTCACTTCCCGATGACCTCACTTTTCGACTACATTGGAATCATATTTAATTGCCCCTTTTTGTATTCTCACCTAGCCAAGGATAACAATTTTTGGACAGCAATTCTTTTCTAGTTGAATAGTGGGTTTATTTATTACTCTGTATCGCGGAATTAGGAATTCAAAAGGTAATGAGAAATACTTGGGCTGAAGTTTTGCTTTAATCAGTGCTCTGTCGCTGTTCTAGTACAAAAACATATTGAAACATTCATTAGGGGCAGACGAGTTCCTGTAGATTTCTGTTTTCAGAAGCACACCTATTTCAGAATTGAAGAAAAAAAAGAGTATGCTGGAAATTTGAAGGAAAGGCATTAACATTTGGAAGTATGGTAGACTAGTCAACATCTGAAAGAGGAAAAATAGATTTATGTTTTAGTAGGAGAGTTAAGCCACACACCTGTCAAACAACCTGCTGTGCATTTTCAGAACTGGTTGTGAACAAAAATGTGACAGTTGTCCTTCTGCATCTTTAGCATATCTTTTTCAAGACTTTAGTATATTTTCAGTAGATTTAAAGAAAATCTCTGCACCGTACTGCACCAGTCCGAGTTAGAATACGTGATAGCTGATTTTCCTGAGCCTAATTTAATTTCTACATACAGGCAGATTAGACGATACTCATCTGTTTAACTTGTGTTTCCTTCACCCGTGTATCAGGAGAAATGATTTGCTACATAAACATTTTATTAGTCATAGCAACGCCTCGTTTTACAGGGTGGTGAACAGTGAGTGGGGACCAAGCCAAAAATGAAGGGAGGGAGGCAGATAGAAGGAACAAAACCACATTTTTAAAAATAAGGTGTGTCTTGAGATTCTTGATGTGATAGTAACATGTTGAAGAAAGAAAGTCAGAAGGCTGGCTTAGTAGGATGGCTTAAGAATTAGCTGCCAATTGTGGAGCAGCGAATTAGGAGTAAGCTGCTGTTGGAGGATTAGATGATGTGCAGGATATGCACAATGATATTGGACTGAGTGAACTTGTTGTAGCTTGGGGGGGGGGGTGGTGTGAGGTGCAGGGTGGTGGTGTGGTGGAATGAATTTGGGGGGATTTGAAGATGATGACAAGAAACCAAATATAGGAAATCAGTGGAGCTTGTCTGGATAGAGCGACTGGGCATACAAAGATTTCTTGCAAGCCACCACATTCTGCAGCTCACCACCTTCTCAAGGGTAATAAGGGATAAGCAATAAATGATGGACTAGTCAGCGATACCCTCATCCCATGAATGCAAATATAAAAATGACTGATTTTATGGAAGCTGGAGGCCAGGAGCTAATACAGAGAGAAAGAATGACTTGTATTTAAATATAGCCTTGTGGTGTCCTAAATTACATCAGTGTTATGACACCCTGTGCTAGTGTGCGGTCAATTCCAGCCCCACTTGACCCAGAGTCCCAACACAATTGAAATTGACAAATAATTCTCAAAAAACACTCAAAAGTCTTTGACCCTTGGCTGCCCAATAACTAGTCACCAGATTTGTAAATTTAAACACAATTAATTTTATTACTAACTAACTAGAATTAGATATGCAGCAAATCAACTGGTTAACTATTGCTTTGTTCCTACCCCCCCCCCCCCTTCTCTTTAATTCATCCCCACCCTCAACACATATACATATGACAAACAAACACATGAAAAAGAGGGGTGTAAAAATGATGATGAAAGTAAAGAGGCTAAGAGTCCTTGTTTCAGATGGTTGGCTTCTAGCACACCGTCCTTCAGTTTAAGCTTTCAGCTCAAGGTTTCTGTTTTCAGTCTGTAATTGTTTTCACTGTAGATTCATCCAGATTTTCTGTAGGTTCAGAAATACATCAGGTTTTCAGCTTTCCTGGAGAAAGCGAGAGAGAGAGACTCACATAGATTCTTGTCTGAATGTCCTGGGCCAATTCTCCTTTCATTTGTCCTCTGAAAGCCATTCCACTCGGATAAGACCCAATCGTCGCCAATCAATCGAACAGAGTCCCTTCGATTTCTCAGATGTCAAAAACTGAGTTCTGCTGTTCAAAAGCCAGCACAGTGTATTAATTTGTAACTTTTGAATTCCTCACTTCCTCTGCTCGACTTAAAGGTATATGTCCATTAAACATCCATGGGTCAAAAATGATAACGGCAAAATAAAAGAAATGGGAAATAAGGGAATCTACAGGACATTATACATTAGAGATTAATAGACATTAATCAATAGACATTAAAGTATTTTTGAATGTAGTTATTGTTGTAACGTAGGAAACATGACAGCCAACTTTCTCAAGACAAGATGCCACAAGGAGCAATGAGAAAATAAACAGATAATCTGTTTTTGGTGTTTGAGGGATAAATATTGGCGAAAGCTGGGCGAACTTCCTTGTTCTTCTGTGTGGTATGGAATCTTTGTACATCCAGCTGAGAGGCTAGGTGGGCCATAGGCTTATCGTCTCATCTAAAAGATTGCATCTCCAACAGTGTGGCACTCCCATCAGTCGGGATCGGAGATATTTAGCCATATGGTGGTAAAAACAGTCAAGTTGAGGGACCAGATGTGAGGATGGAGCAAAGAGCAAGCGTTGTTGCAAAACAATTCCCAAATCTGAGGTGATAACCAGGAAGGGAGATTTATTTCTGGGTGTTTGCAGGAGGCAAAAAGAACGACCTTGATTTTGTTAGATGTTTTGGCTCATCCAAGCATTAATGTTGGGTACGTCAGTGCAATAGCTGTAGCGTTGATGGACAATTTGGCAATCAAAAAGTATATAACCACCTGCATAAGCTCTGACCCCATACTTTAGTATTACATCACCGAGGCGTAGCAAGCAAATGAGAAAGGTTGAAATCATGGAATAGAGGTGTCGAAGGTGATAACGGTTCACTTTATCATCTACTTTGCTGCTTCGCACACTTGTCTTATTATTTAGATATATTATTTTTAGAAATGCATATTTATGTCATTTTAGGAATCCACAAAGGGTTTGATCTTATCTTATCGATTTTAAGCTGAGATATCCTGTTCACTGTGAAAATATCTCACCTGGTTTTGCATTGTTTCTGAGTAATTGAATTTTTATTGTGACCACATGAGATCATCTGCTGAGATTTTACAATGTTATTTTAAGTTAAATTCCATTTGAGACGATCTGTAAAGTCCATTTTTGAGGAGCCTGATTTTTAAAAATTGAGATTCTAGTTTCTGGTAGCTGTGTTTTTTTTTTATAGAATCGAATTCCTTCAGTGCAGAAGGAGGCCATTCGGCCCATCGAGTCTGCATGATCCTCTGAAAGACAGCACCCTATCTAGGCCCACACTGCCACCTATCCCCTTAACCACATAATCCCACTTAACCTACACATCCTTGGACACTAAGGGGCAATTTAGCATGGCCAATCCATGTAACCATCACAACTTTGGACTGTGGGAGGAAACTGGAGCACCCGAAGGAAACCCACTCAGACACTGGGGAAGGTGCGACAGTCACCGGAGCAGGCTCGAGGGGCCAGATGGCCTACTCCTGCTCCTAGTTCTTATGTCACTCGACGCTAGAATTGATCCCGGGTGCCTGGCTCTGTGAGGCAGCATCGCTAACCATTGTGCCACCGTGATGCCTAATGTTGAAAAATATAACATGTTCAGAGTCTCTTATTCCAGCATACAATGCACTGGAAGATTGACTATAATCAAATACAGATACAATTTTACAGTCTTTATGATGCTAATTGGTGAATTGCATGGTAGCACAGTGGTTAGCACTGTGGCTTCAAAGCGCCAGGGTCCCAGGTTCGATTCCCAGCTGGGCCACTGAGCGGATCTGCACGTTCTTCCCTCGTGTCTGTGTTGGTTTCCTCTGGGTGCTCCGGTTTCCTCCCACTAGTCCCGAAAGACATGCTGTTAGGTAATTTTGGACATTCTGAATTCTCCCTCTGTGTACCCGAGCAGGCGCCGGAATGTGGCGACTGGGGGATTTTCACAGTAACTTCACTGCAGTGTTAATGTAAGCCTTCTTGTGACAATAAAAATTATTATTACTATACTTGGTTTTGCTCCCACAATCATTGTGGGTGGAGATGACAGAGTGAGCAGAACATACTCCAGACATGTCTTGCTCCCTGCTGTGTGCTGCATTTATCTCGTATGAGAGATGCATTACTTTAATATATTAAGTATGTTGAAATAAAAATGACCACTCATTGGTTCCTGATGCAGTTTTTTTAAACTAATATTTTAATTGATTGTTAGTCCACAGTTGAATCAAAATAGTCTCTCTGGTGCTGCCTTGCAGAAGGATGCTAATTTTCCATGTGTCCAGATAACATGCAGAGAGAAAACAAAGACACAAATACATTTAATCTAAATAATGGATTAAAAAAAATAAATTTAGAGTAATCAATTAATTTTCTTTTCCAATTAAGGGGCAATTTAGCGTGGCCAATCCACCTAGCCTGCACATTTGGGTTGTGGGGACGAAACCCTCGCAAACACGGAGAGAATGTGCAAACTCCACACGGACAGTGACCCAGAGCCGGGATCGAACTTGGGGCCTCGGCGCTGTGAGGCATCAGGGCTAGCCCACTGCGGCCACCGTGCTGCCCATAAATAATGGATTTTAATCAAACGAGCAATAACATACATGATTTCCTGAATAATTATTAGTATCTTGCATTTTAAAAGTGCTGTGACCTGGTATCTTGTGAGATATACTGTAGCAAATATCTGAGTCCGAGCTGATGGAACTTTGACCTTGGTTCACTGTGATTCTGATTCCTCTCATCTTTTTCGATGGTCTCCAGCATTACCTCCCCCATCAGTTCTAAATTCTATCCTTGTCTCTCTTTTTCTCCTATTTACATGATGCCCTTTAGATACATCATATGTAGGTATTGAATCAGTTTCTATATGTATGCTCACAAAACCCAGTTTTATGTCTCTACCTTTTAGTTGACCGTCACTGTTGATTCAGATTGCCCATCCGGCATTAAGTCACAAATGAGAACTTCTTCTAAAGGCTTCCAATTTCTGACATTATCCATCTCTGTCATAACATCACTCCCACTGATGCGGAAATTTTGCAAAACTGGCTTCTTCAGTATGCTGGCACCCTGAGCTCCTTCCCTCATAAACTCTGCATTTTCATCCTGTTCCCCCACCAACACCCATTCATCATAACACCCTCGCCCCTACTGGTCTCCCTTTTTTCCAAAATCTATGGAATTCAAAATTCTTGACATAGTTTACAAAGCTGTCTCGAACCCTACAGCTTCTTCAGCAACCTCTGGTACTCTACCCCACACTGCACCTGGATCTTCCTGCACTTATTCACGAGTAGCACCGCAGCTCTACCATATTAAATTCTCCACCATGATCTTTTTGTGTTGAGATTTCATTGAGCAACCTTTTACGTCTTCTCAAATTGTAACTTTTTGACTTTTCTTTAATGTCTCTCGAGCCCCATTCCACAAATTTTTACATTTTTTGGGCTAGATTTTCATCTGAGAGGTGGGTAGTGGGAGTTAGCAAATGTTCCTTTTTGGTATACCTGCTTTTTTGAGAAAATGTTCTTGAGTGGGGGAGGGGGAGGGGGGGTGATGTGGGAGCTAACTGGAGTTGGGCCCGCCATCTGTAGAAACAGTTTGGAGGCAGCCCCTGGGGATGCTGCATGTAGAAAGGGACTGTTTAAAAAGCTTGCGTCAGTTCTCTGGGACCAGGTGTTTCAACAGACTAATTGATGTCTGGGCCCTTAGCTACAATGGCTAAAATAGCCCATAATTTAGGCTGACACTTCACCACAATACTGACGGAATGCTGTACTTCCAGGGGTGTCTTTCAAATGTGGTGCTTTGCCAAGGCCCTTTCAGGTGAGAGTAAATTATCCCATTACATTTATTCAAAGAACAGCAGGGGAGTTCTCCTGGTGTCCTGGCCAATGTTTATCCCTCAACTAGTGACCATTTATCCAATTGAATGATGGGATGTCAGTATGTAAAAGTTAGATGCTGTATTTCCATACACTACAACTGTGAGTACACTTCAGAAGTTCTTTATTGGCTGGAAAGCATTTTTGGATAGTCTGAGCACATGAAATGTGAGACACAAATAGTACTGTTTAGCATAAGCAAACTTCTTTTTGAAATGCCTTGAGACAGTTTGTTTTGTTGAAAATTATATAAAAGTACATACTGTTAATGGGATCATAAGGATTTAGTAGCGGACTTACTAATCATCGTAGAGACAACGATCAGTAATTGCTCCATTCTGCTCCCACTCAACTGATCTTATTTCATTGGAACTCCCAATCAAGTAGCTCTAGCAGATATGGAGTAGCTCAGAGAAATTTGTTGGCTGGCACATTTTATTAGTAAGTACCTGGTGCCTCAATTATGTTCAAGAGAACTACTTTTCTTTAAATTAAGGGGCAATTTAGCATGACCAGCCTACCTACCCTGCCCATCTTTGGTTTGTGGGGTGAGACCCATGCAGACACGAGACGAATGTGCAAACTCTACATGAACAGGGGACGGGGATCGAACCCAGGTCCTTGGTGCCGTGAGGCAGCAGTGCTAACCACTGCATCACCGTGTCTCCCCTTTGCACAAGGGCAGTTTTAATGGAAGTGATCATTACCTTTTGCTTTGATGGGAAATATTTAATGAAAAGATTCCTCTGTGAGAGAACTCCTACCTGTTCTGTGATACTTGATGAAATGTGTTTGTACAAAGTGCAGGATTAGAAAGTTTTTATGCAGAGATGGTATCATTTAAGTATACACTGTTGCTCCCAAGCAACCCTGGGCATTACTTCAAATACTGAAGCAGCCTGAGAATTAATTATAGATGCAAGACCAGTTTTAACTAATTATTTGTGTGTGGGCATAAACCTGTGTGTGGGCATAAGGGTGTATCTGAAAGTAGTAGACCAACCCAATGAATGTTAAATACAATGAGCCTATATGAATATAGGTAATGAGTGGGAAAAGTGACGCTCAAAGGAAGCTGTGTCTTATATCCCCGATTAATTTTCTACTTGCTAAAGTGTTTTTGCTCCTCCTGTTTATCAAGAGATTCATACCTTTTGAATTGCTTTAATTACCAGTAGTTTCGCATGTCTTACTGATGTCTTGCCAATATGGGTGGGCAACATTAACCCTTCAGCAGTCATGACCGAAACAGATAATCTGACCATTTGTTTCTTTGCACTTTGTGAGACCATACTCTGCTTCTGCATCTCCCAACACGACAGCAGCAACTAGACTTAAAATATAATTAATTGGCTGTAATGCACTTTGGGATGTCCTCACTGTTTCCATTTAGGTGTAAACCCACTTTTGGTCAGAGCTTGCTGATTCAATGCATTATTTGCTTTTGCCTATCATCAAGGATAATAAAATTCAGTAATCTATTTTTAAAAAACGGTTGTCGAACAACGATGGATATTTTCTAAGTAATTTCCAAATCCTCTCTGACCACAGGTGAGATGCCAGAGGACTGAAGGACTAACCATGTCCCATTATTAGAAAAGGGAGGTAGGGTTAAACCAGGAAATTATAGGCCAGTCTAACCTCGGTGGTGGGAAAGTTACGAAAAAGAATTTTGAGGGACAGAATATATCGGCACTTGGAGAGACGCAGATTAATCAGGGATAGTCAGCATGGATTTGTTCCGGGAAGGTCGTGTTTGTCAAATTCAACCAGGTTTTTGGGGTGATAACCAGGAGTATTGAAGATGGTAATGCATTTGATGTGGTCTATATGTACTTTAGCAAGGCCTTTGATAAGGTCCCTCATGGCAGACTGATCGAGAAAGTAAGGGCCATGGGATCCAAAGCAGAGTGGCACATTGGATCCAAAATTGGTTGAGAGGCAGGAAGGAAGGATTGTTGGCAGAGGGATGTTTCTTTGACTGGAAGTCTGTTTCCAGTGGGGTTCCAGAGGGCTCAGTGTATTACAGTCCTAATTACAGTATACCTTAATAGTTTGGACTTCAATGTCGGGGGTGTGATCAAGAAGTCCGTGGATGACACAAAAAATGATAGGGTGGTAAGTTGTGAGGAGAATAGCGTAGATTGCAGGTGGATATCAATAGACCGGTCAGGTGGGCAGAGCAGTGGTAAATTGAATTCAAGCGGAAAAGTGTAAGGTCGTGCACTCGGGCAGGGCTAACGAGGCAACTTATAACACTATGAATGGTAAGCCACTGGAAGGTACTGAAGATCAGAGGGACATTGGAGTGCTTATCCACAGATCCCTGAAGGTGGCAGAGCCGGTAAGGCATTTGGGATACTTGCTTTAATTAGTTGAGGAAAAGAATACAAGAAGAGGGAGGTCATGCTAGAACTGTATAAAACGCTGCTTAGGCCACAACTTGATTCCCTTGTCACCACATTATAAAAGGTGCTGCAATGATTTACCAGGATACTGCCAGGGCTGGAGGGTCTGAACTATGAGGAAAGATTGGATAGGCTGGGGCTGTTTTCCTTGGAGCAGCGAAGGTTGTTGGGGGACCTGGGGCTTGATTCTCTGGCCTCCCTGACACGTGTTTCCTGTTGGCGGGAGATGGCCCATTGTTTGCTGACAGTGGGATTCTCTGCTCCTGCCGCTGTCAATGAGAATTCCCATTGAAGCCACCCCATACCGCCGGGAAATCCATGGGCAGGGATGGTAGCTGGGGCGACCAGAGAATCACGCTGCCAGCGAATGGGCAGAGAATTCCGGCCCTGATAGAGGTTTTTTTTACATAGAATTTACAGTGCAGAAGGAGGCCATTCGGCCCATCGAGTCTGTAAAGGCTCCTGGAAAGAGCACCCTACCCAAGGTTAACACCTCCACCCTAACCCCATAACCCAGTAACCCCACCCAACACTAAGGGCAATTTTGGACACTAAGGGCAATTTAGCATGGCCAATCCACCTAACCTGCACATCTTTGGACTGTGGGAGGAAACCGGACCACCCGGAGGAAACCCACGCGCACACGGGGAGGATGTGCAGACTCCGCACAGACGGTGACCCAAGCCGGAATCGAACCTGGGACCCTGGAGCTGTGAAGCGATTGTGCTATCCACAATGCTACCGTGCTATAAGATTATGAGGGTCATAGATAGGGTGGATAGGAAGACACATTTTCCATTAGTAGAGGGGTCTACTGCCCATCCCTAATTGCCCTGGAAAAAGTGGTGGTGAACCACCTTTCTGAGCTGCTGCAGTCCATGGTATTCATTGACAGGCTGTTTTCCCCAGCTGGATAATCCAGAGCACAAGGGGCACAGTCTCGGGGTAAAGGGTTGACCATTTAGGACTGAAATGAGGAGAAATTTCTTCACTTAGGGTGCTGTAAATCTTTGAAAATTTTTACCGCAGATTGTTTTGGATGCTCCATTGTTGAGCGTATTCCAGACTGGAATAGATAGATCTTTGGTCAGTGATGAAGGATGTGGGGAATGGACTGGAAAATGGAGTTAAGGAAGAAGATTAGCCATAATGATATTGAATGGTGGAGCAGGCTTATGGGGCCGTATGGTGTACTCCTGTTGATCCTTCTGTTCTCATGTTTAGGCAAAGCAAGCTACAGATTTTAGCATGAATATGTCGAAAGCTGGTGATGCTGTTGAGTCCATATTAGGAAAAAACAGCTGCTCAATCTGTTTAAGTGCTAAATATTACACACGCCATGCTAATGTGTTCTGTATTTCGGGTCTGTGCCTTAATACCCACGTAGCCTAAATTGTAACAGAGCTGTGAAGATTTATGTTGCCATACAACACAGGACTTGTATCACCTGTTTTTTGGTTATGTCACCTGACTTCACAATGAAAAACACAGCAACATAAAGGCAAGAAGGATGGACATAACAGCAAAGTGGTACAGAATGAATATTTGTATGTGTATGAGAAAAGAGAGTTTTAAAAACAAGTGGGTTCATCAAATCCATTCAATACTGAGAAAGATAACTGGAAAGTTTATTGAAAATACTGTGTAAAGCAATGGTGTTAATCACAGGGGAGAAAAATGGTGTTCTAATGAGAGGTTTAATTTTGGATTGTGAACAGGTTGATGACGATGGCTTAGACTTTAATTGATCATTAATCACATAAACTATTTAGTTACGAAGGAGAGGAGGGTGGCACGGTGCAGTGGTTAGCACTGCTGCGTCACGGCGCTGAGGACCCGGGTTCGATCCCGGCCCCAGGTCACTATTCGTGTGGAGTTTGCACGTTTCCCCGTGTCTGTGTGGATCTCGCCCCCACAACCCAAAAAGGTGTGCAGTGTAGGTGAATTGGCCATGTTAAATTGCCCCTTAATTGGAAAACAAAGAATTGGATACCCTCAATTAAAACAGAGTCCCGATAGAATCATACCATGATTACAGCATTCACTCTGCTGTGTCCATGCCAGCTCTTTGCAAGAGCACTTCAGCTCGTCCTCCCCACTTGCTTTTTCACTGTGGCCCTGAACTTATTTTTTCGTCAGCTAATTATCCAGTTTCCTTTTGTAAATCGGGATTGAATTCGTGTTCACCACAGCCTCTGACAGTGCATTCTAGGTTCTAACAACTTAATAAGTAAATAGAAGTATGTTTCCCATGATGCCTCTGGTTCTTTTGCCATGGTGAAGATGAAAGGTCACTAGGAAAAAGTCTACATTCGCCCATAAACGTCATGATATTTTCCCCACCAGGCCATTCTATCAGCTACAGAGTTGCACTGTTGGAGAATATATTGGTGATTATTAAGGAGCACTTTGATCAAATGAGTAAAATGTGAACTCGGAAAGTTACCCTTTCAGTTGGGGAGGAAGAAATTAACAGGTATACATGCTGAAAGCCAAGAAGCTGCTTTTAATTTCCTGGTTGCCATATGAACAGGAATAGGCCAGTCACTCCTGTCGCAGTTTTACCATTAAAATAGATCATGTTGATTATTACGCCATCCTCATTTACCTATCTTGCTCATTATCTTTTGATAAAAATCTAATGCTTTCAAAATTTCAATTGGCCTAATTTCCTCAGCGTTTTGCAGTGGAGATTGAGCCAGAGAGAATTCTCAGCTAAACTACATCCAGTTGCAAAGAAGTCTGCATGAACTTGAATGGCTAATCTGGGTTGAGCGAAGAATGCAAAATTGGTATAATTCAGGATGGAAAATGGCGGAGTCTGGGAACAGGTGGTGAATGCCCTTACAAGTGCCACAAGCAGATATACTGGCCCTCGTCTGAGTGGGATTGTAGAAAAGCTCACATCTCTCATTCTCTCGATTAAAAAAAAAGTGTCATAAAGCCACAGAGCTGCTGATAGAGCTTTTACAATCTCTGCTGGTTCGATACCTGATGCTCACAGACACCCAGGTGGGCAGATTGCTTTATATTAGTGCAATTGCTCTGCTTTCTTTGTCAAAGAGAACGGGGAACGTTATAAATTGGAGTTCCTCACATGTTAGAAAAATATTCTCAACAAATGCCGTGTTCATCCAAATGCTGTGTTCAATGTTTTCTTTGACATCAATGAAATGCTGTCTTGCTTTTTAATGCAATTTAATCAATTTGCCGCAAATACCATTTTGATGAGAACTTTCCAAATCAAAACGTAACCAGGACTCGATCGTTATTTGAGACCAAGTCTAAGAAAATCCAGGCATGTTTGGAAACTTGGCCGAGTACAGCAAAGAAGATTGCAGATCTGAGTTCTTCTGACAGATCCATTTAAACCAGTCTTGCGTTTTGTTGAATTGTGAAGGAAGCAGCATAGAGATCGTTAGATCTTGCAACTCAAATGTTGCATTTTGTTGACTCATTTTTAGCTCTGCTGAAGCAATCTCAGTGATTCTGAAGTATTTAGGGGACTTCATGCTGAACTGCCGGGAGTTCCTGAGGAAGAGATTTATTCCAATTGGAGACTTCCCGGATGGGATTTCATGATGGAAAATGGAAGTTGGACCTTATGCATATTCTTTCTGCCCTCTTTCAGTGATGCCAGGCTGAGCTCAGAGCAAAATACTGTTACCCTTTCATGTTCTCTTTTGCATAGTTCCGAAAACATTTCCAGCCTGCCTCGAATGTCACAAGGAGGGGCACGTATAAATTGAACCTCTGTCCCAACCATGAAACGCAAGTCAAAAGAAATATTAATCCTTTTGTTCTTGGCTTCTTGATTCTTTCAGAATGGAATGGTAGGGTGGAGGCATGAGTTTAAGTAGGGCACTGTTTCCAAGGGCTGGTCCGGACTTGATGGGCCGAATGGCGTCCTGTAATATATATTCTATGATTCTGTGAAACACTTGAGGATAGGAAGGGGACAAACTGTATGTAGGCATCACCAAGAGTGTCTTGGTATGACCGAGCTGGTTGAGTCTTCAGGGACATATCTGTCAGACTGGGTCTGCAGCAAGTGTTGGGACCAACAAGAGGGAAAAACCAACGTGACTTGCCCTCACCAATCTATTTGTTGCCGATGCTTCTGTCCATGACTGTGTTGGTAGCAGTGACAACCACACAGTCCATGTGGCGATGAAGACCTGTCTTCACACCGAGGACACCTTCCAACATCCTAGAATCACTACAGCACGGAAAGAGGCCATTCGGCCCATAGAGTCTGCATTGACCCTCCGAAAGAGCACCCTGTGTAGGTCCACGGCCCCACCCTATCACTGTAATCCAACCTAGCCTTTTGGACACTAAGGGATAATTTAGCATGGCCAATCCCCCTAACCTGCACATCTTTGAACTGTGGGAGGATACCGGAGCACCCGGAGGAAATCCGTGCAGACATGGGGCGAACGTGCAAACTCCACACAGTCAGTGACCCAAGGCAGGAATTGAACCAGGGTCACTGGTGCTGTGATGCAACAGTGATAACCACTGTACTGCCGTACGTATCTGGTATGGTAAGTAGATTCAGAACAAATCTAACGGCTCAAAACTGAGCAGCCATGAGATACTGTGGGCCATCAGCAGCAGCTAAATTATATTCAAATACAATCTGTAACCTTATGGCCCGGAATATCCCTCACTGTCGCATTACCATCAAGTTGGGAATCGAGCCTGGTTTAAAGAGGAATGAAGAAAAACATGCCAGGAGCAGCACCAGAAATAACTGAAAAAGAAGCTAAGACTGGATGACTTTTGCTTGGGTTTTCTCCCTGAAGGCCAGGCTGAACCATAGTCGCATGATCCCCACCATGGGGAAGCAGGCCCCAAATCCACTCTAGCTAGAACAGGGATCAAACCATGTGCTGTTGGCACCAATCTTATCCATACTGACCATCCACCCAACTGTGCAAACCAATACCCCTGCTCTCAGAAACCACTGCCCTCGAAGAGTCCAATTTGCTGTGGTAACATACACTTTGTGTGCACGTTGTAGACTGGTGCCATGGATATTGTTGATGAGGCTCCAATTGTCATTCCATCGCAGTGGCTGACCAGGAATCTCTCCCACCCTTTTTGCCTGCCATTGGTGCACGTTGGAAGGATTCACAAGTTGATGCTCAAAACTATTTGACCACATTGTGAATGCACCTTCAATGGCTATCAAGTCTTGGAGTGAGACTTGAACCCAGACCCTCTGAGTCAGAGGCATGGACATTACCCACTGCACCACAAATGCTCCAACCAAGTGGACTGCATGCCTACTAAACAGTGGAAACATCATGTAATGGGCAGAGTTAAGCAATTCCACAGGCAGTGGATTATTCTATGACCTGAATTCTTGCCACATTCGGTTTTGAATTTTGGTTAAGAATTAAATAACAAACTAGAGGAAGAGGCTCAACAAACATTCCCATTCTCAATGATCGTGGTTGGGGGGGGGAAGAGAGATGCCCACCATGCAGGTGCAAAGAGTGAAGCATTTGCAACCATCTTCAGCCATAGGTGTTGAGTGGATGATTCATCTGGGCCTTCTCCTAAAGTCCACAGCATTTCAGATCTTCAGCCAATTCGATTCACTCCAAGTAATATCAATATGTATCTGAGCATACTGGATAAAGAAAAGGCTATTGGCCCTGACAACATTCAGGCTGTCATGCTGAAGCCTTCTGTTTAAAAACTAGTGGTACCCTTTGCCAAGCTCTACCAATATGGCTACATCACTGGCATCTGCCCAACATTGTAGGGGGCCTGGACCTTGAAGGTCCGGTCCTACCTTCAGGCTGCATGTGTGTTGCAGTGCAGTCCTCTCTGTGCAGACTGGAGGTGTGTCACTCATAGAAAGGGGTGTCAGATGGGATGGGCACCCCCCAGAACTTGTGTGGAAGGTCCTGGGTTACGCTTCTGCCGATTCTCTTCCCTGTGGGTGCCGGATATAGGTTGAGAGGCGGTAGATTTAGAACTGAGATGAGGAAGAACTACCACTCGCAGAGGGTGGTGAATTTGTGGAACTCACTGCCCCAGAGGGCGGTGGAATCGGAGTCATAAAATGGTTTCAAGAAGGAGATAGACATATTTCGGATTTTTATAAAACGGGTTAAAGGGATGTGGGAAATAGGTGGGGAGGTGGATTTGAGACCAGGGAGAGGTCAGTCATGATCTGATTGAATAGCAAAGCAGGCTCGAAGGGTTGAATTGGATACTTCTGCTCCTAATTCCTATGTTCTAGGGGCCGCTTGGCTCCTCCATGGATGGGGTAGCTTTGTTAAGATCCAGAAGCCCTGTCATCCTCTGGCGCTGACAGTCTTGGATTCCCACCAGTGCCTGCACCATGCTGTTGAAGTCCTGCACCATGGAGTTTATGCCCTCAGCCATGGAGGACTCTAATTTGCAAATACTGCAGCAAATCCTGTCCTCTCCACAGGGAGAAACACAAAGCGTGGAGGAAGGGAGAAAGAAGTACTAAGTGGGAAGGAGATTAAACAAAACACAAAATAGAGCCAGAAAGTTTATACCAGTTAGCACAATTGAAGGGAGCAATGAAAATATTAGTGATAGGAGTGGAATAGAGGATTGAAATGAAAATTGAGGGTTGAGATAATCCAAGCTCTTTGTGGAACTTGTTGGTCCCCAAGTTGTTGTACTAAGGAAAGCGATTTAGAAAGTAAGACCGTATGGTTTTTGTATGCATCCTACTATTTTCTTGATTCATCTTTAGAGAGATATGAAGAAGATTTCTGGAAGATTTCACAGTTAAACTAGTTGGGAATTCAAGTGCAACATAATTGCCAAGTATATTATTTTTTATTATAGAGTAAATGTAGGGAGAAATGCTCACGGTGGAGCACTTAACACATGATCTGAGTGGCCTTTTTACTTTTGTTCACTGTTAGCTCCTGTTGGGTGGCACGGCAGCACAGTGGTTAGCACTGTTGGTTCACAGCACCAGGGTCCCTGGTTCGATACCTGCTTGGGTCGCTGACTGTGCGGCGGCTGAACGTTCCCCTTGTGTCTGCGTGGGTTTCGTCCCTCAAATCCCGAAAGACATGCTTGTTGGGTGAATTGGATATTCTGAATTCTGCCTGTGTACGGAAACAGTGCTGGAGTGTGGCGACTAGTGGAATTTCACAGTAACTTCATTGCAGTGTTGATGTAAGCCTACTTGTGACACTAGTAAAGAATATTATTATTCAGCTACTGTTGAATTCCTGATATCATGACAACTTTAATTGTCAGCTCATTTTAATAATTTTGTTGTTCGACTAGCTTTTATTTAATTATATAATGCTGTGACTAAATTCCCCATCCATCAGCTCAGCAGTCATGATGGGGCTGATATTTCATATTTTACTTGACAAGTGTTCAACCCTATTGCTTGTAAGCCGGCAACTAGTTTAGGACTTGAAAGTTAATGGTAAAATCCGTGCAGATTCTTCCTGATCATTACGACTGCATACAACATTGGGGTGAAAGATCCAGAACTCCTTTTGATATTCTCGGCAACGTTCAGAATCATAGAATTTCTACAGTGCTGAAGGAGACATTCAGCCCATCGAGTCTGCACAACCCTCTGAAAGAACCCTCTACCTTGGCCCACTCCCCTCCACGATCCCCATAACACCACTCAATCTGTACATCACTGGGCATTAAGGGGCAATTTTAGCATGGCCAATCCACCTAACCTACACATTTTTGGACTATGGGAGGAAACCAGAGCACCTGGAGGAAACCCACACAGACACGGAGACAATTTGCAAACTCCAGATAGACAGGTACCCAAAGCTGGAATTGAACCTGGGCGCTGTGAGGCAGCTGTGCTAACCACTGTGCCACCATGCTGCTCTGATATGTGTATAATCTGACACATAACTCTGGATGTGTTTACTAAAATTGTAACTTGTTAATGTTGCAACTGGTCTACTGGTTTTTCTCAGAAGTTGACCTCGTTTGAGATCTCCATTTCATATCCAATTATTACACTGTTCTGCCCTGGGTTGCATTGCTTGATGGAACATGGTCATTGTTGCAGAATGTCAGCCTGCTGTCTTCTCTCTGCAGCATTTAGCCACCTCTCAAATCTGCTCATGTTCCAGTCAACCTTCCTGTCAGCCCGTTCCAGCTGATGACCATGCCATGTGTAAAGAAAATCTCAGCCAAGAACATAGACTGTTTTGAATGGATCTTTTTGCATGGATTCAGAAGAATATACTTCTCAATTACGAGCTACACTCTCTGAAGCTACATGTTAGGGGAAATTATGTTCTGCATATCAAACCTCAAGCAACCACTGCCATCAATTAACATAGGAAGTAGGAGCAGGAGTAGGCCATTCTGCCCCTCGGCCTACTGTGCCATTCAACTAGATCATAGAAAATACAGAACATACAGTGCAGAAGGAGGCTATTCGGCCCATCAAGTCTGCACCGACCCACTAAAGCCCTCAGTACCTCCCTATCCTCTTAACCCAATAACCCCTCCTAACCTTTTTGTTCACTCAGGGCAATTTATCATGGCCAATCCACCTAACATGCACGTCCTTGGACTGTAGGAGGAAACCGGAGCACTCAGACACGAGGAGAATGTGTAGACTCCAAAGTCTGCTTAAGTCTGGCGCCTTAGACCACTCGGCCATCCTGGCAACTTGAACGTGCAGACTCCGCACAGACAGTGACCCAGCGGGGAATCGAACCTGGGACCCTGCCGCTGTGAAGCCACAGTGCTATTCACTTGTGATACTGTGCTGATCATCTACCTCAACCAGGTCATGGTCGACCGTCTACCTCAATGCCACTTTCCTGTGCTATCCCATATCCCTCGTATGTAGAAATCTATCGCTCCCTGTCTTGAACATGCTCGATGATTGAGATTCCATTGCCTTCTGGAATAGGGAATTGCAAACATTCACCAGCCTCTGAGTGAAGAAACTCCTCCTTATCTCCGTCTTAACTGGTCCTAAACTAACCACAATATTCTTGCTTTACCAGTCACGTCAACCACGGCATCAATTGCTTGTTTAACTGGTTTGAGAAGGCAGAATTATATGCACAGGATTAGTAGAAGACATATCACAAACCTGTCAGATATGGTTAATTATTCCTAACCTGCTCTTGTCTTCCCTTACAAAAGATGTCAACTCCTGCTGATTATAGAGGGAAAATTGTCTTGTACATATTTGTCTTTGGGAGGTTGGTTAGCTCAGTTGACTGGACAGCTGATTAGTGATGCGGAGCGACGCATACAGCGCGGGTTCAATTCCCGTACTCGCTGAGGTTATTCATGAAGGCCCGCCTTCTCACCCTTGCCCCTCGCCTGAGGAGTAGTGATCCTCGGGTTAACTCACAACCAGTCTGCTCTCTCTTAAAAAGGGGGGGCAAACAGCTAAATTTCCTCGGGGACTTTGGCAACTTTCACCACATCTTTTTCTAATTGGTCACTCTTCATGTATAATCTGGACAGTTAATTTCTGTAGGCAATTGGCACATATTGAGCCCAATCCTACCAGTTCCTGGCAGAGTTATACACAAGCATATTTCCAAGTGGGGTAATATTTAACCATCAAGTAGGTTTTTCTACTTTGGTTGGGCATATTCCTGGAGCAGTCAAATCACATGACACTCGATAATGTAACACTTTGAAAACCCCACGTATGTCCCTGGAATTCCAGACTCTGAAGGGTGGAGCTAAAGTGGGCACGCGATGAGGAGAGCTTCTCTGTTGGGATTAGCACAGGGCATTCATCACAGCTGATCACTCGGGTTGTTTTTCAGATATCTTCTCTTACTCTTGAATCATTTTATAAATTACCATGGTTGAAATGAGAAGTGGAGTGCAATGCCTGAGCTGGCAGCTGCGGCTAAGGGTTGGCCATCCCACAAGGCATCCAAGTAGTCTCTGACCAAAGTCACCATGAAGCTGCCCAAGAAGCATAGGTAAACACGCAAGCAGAGCTACCCCACCTATGTGTACAGGGTGCTGACTAGGGTCCACCCTTCCACCTGCATCTTGTCCAAGGCCAAGAGTGACATGCACTCAAAACGTGCATCGCCCTCGCGGTCTGGCCTCTCTTTCACAACAACAAGCGGCACAGCATCTCAGCCCAGGAGATCCAGAGCGTCATCTGGATCTGTCTCTGCCTCATGTTGCCAGGGAAACTAGCCAAACATACCACCTCTGAGGGCACGAAAACGATCACCAAATACACCAACTCCGTTTAAGTCGACCATACTGAAAAATTGCTATCAGCAACTTCTTTGTTCCTCTTTTAAGTTTTTTTTTGTTTTTGTTTTGATGGGTGCACGGGACATGAGTTTTTTTTAAAAGTATTTTTATTAAGGCATTTATAAATAAATACAAGCAGAACCGAAAAAAAAGAACAAACAGGAAGTCTCATAACAAAAAAATAACAGCCCACAGCCCCACCCTCTCTGCAATTCCATCGACCCTGACCCCCTCGAGGCAAACTTGATTTTTTTTCCAGCTTAAGGAATTCTGCGAGGTCGCTCAACCACTCCCCTGGTTTCGGCAGCCCTGTTCCTCCATTCCAACAAGATCCATCTGCCGGTTACCAGAGAGGCAAAGGCCAAGACGTTGGCCTCTCTCGACCGCCCCCCCCCCGGACTCCAAGGGTCGTCCGACACTCTGAAAATCGCCACTTCTGGACTCTGGGCCACCTTCACCCTTGAACCTCGGACATAACGTCAGTGAACCCCCACCAGAATCCCTCCAGCTTCAGACAAGCCCAAAACATGTGGACTTGGTTCTTGCCCCCCCCCCCCAAGCACCGCCTCCACCTATCCTCCACTCCCTCAAAGAACCTGTTCGTTCTGGCCACCGTCATATAAACGCCCCATGAACTACTTTGAATTTAATAAGGCTCAGGCTTCAATATGAAGAGGATGTGTTCACTCTCCTCAGAGCCTCCTCCCATAACCTTCCTCCCTCCCAAGCTCTTCCTCCATCCCCAGCTCTTCCTCTCACTTCTCCTATCGTGGCTCCCTCCCAGTCCATTAATTCCTTATAAATCTCCGACACCTTACCCTCGCCAGCTCCTGTTTTCGACACCACCTTATCCTGCAGTCCCATGGGCAGCAGGTCGGGAAAGGCCGGCACCTGTTTCCTAACATAATCCTGTACCTGTAAGTACCGGAACCTATTCCTGCTGGGTAGCTTATACTCCTCTTCCAATTCCTTTAGGCTTGAGAAGCTGCCCCCCACAAACATCTCAAACTGCTCGATCCCCACCCACCGCCACCCCCAGAATCTATGATTCCCACAAACTGGGGCCCAAACCGGGGCACCCTCCAACATTGAGTACTGCCACCACTGTCCCCACACCCTCGGGGCCACCACCATCGGGCTTGTGTAATACCAGAACGGCAGAGGTGCCGCCAATAGTGTCCCCAAGCTCGTGTCCCTATAAGAGGCTGCCGCTATACGGGATGTGCATTTGCATAAATAATTTGAAGACCAACAAATAATTTTTATATTAATTAGTTTTTTATAACTATAGGAACAATTGTTTTTAAAAACCCTGACATTCCTCCATTGGTTTACTGGAGAGAAACTAAGAAAGATGGATGACAGCGAGTTAATTTTCCTTCAGTTATACACAGTACATGATATGACTTTTACTACATTCCAGCCACCCTGAAAGTTATATTCAGGTATCCTTCTCAACCTCTGTTTCCTCCTTCAGAGTGCCATTTCCATAGATGCTTCACCAGTGGCGGTGCTCCCAGGAATGGGACAAACTATGAGTAAATTCCAGTAGCACATTGAGGAATTAAAATACAGACTGCCTCAAGATCTAGGAGGAGAGAGCCAGGATGGCGTGGGTGGGAATGGCGTGTAGAGGCCTTGGGGCCATTCGTAACCCCTGAGCACCCAAGGTAATTTTAACTCCGGTTCCCAATCGCAGTATCTGGGAGACTTCAGGGTAATTTAGGAGAGTTCACAAGGAAGCAAGTGGTCACATACATATAGATAGGGTGATTCACCCCCTTAATTGTTGGTTATTAAATATAATTTAATAGATCCAATCTTTAAAGAAAACGGGTTCTTTCATGTTTGCAGGACAGTAAAGGGCTTGAGCTGATGTGGTGAAAACGATTTTGAACAGCTTTATAAAATGGTAAATTTTAGGGCTTGAGTTTCAACATATCGGATCATTTAACAATATTCGCAATGATGCCTTCCATTTCACATTTGTTTCATTTATCTTTAATACCTTATACTATCACTGATCATCAATTGACCTAATTTGGGGTTTTATTTAAATCTGTGTTTTGCTAAGGGTTGAATTTCTGAATCTTCCTCCCAATTTAAAATCAGTAAATTGTGAGAGAAAAACAGGAAATGCTGGAAAGATTCAGCAGACCTGGCAGCATCTTTAAGCGAGAAATAGAGTTAACATTTTGAGTCCATATGATTTCCTCAGAGTTAGAGCGGGAGAAATGTGATGGATTTTATACAGTGTAACAGGGGAAGAAGCATGTGGATAAAAATCAAATGTCCGGGATAGGTGGGAACTAGGAGAGATTTGACAAAGATGTAGTGAGCACAAGCCATAGTGAGTTTTAATGGTAGCGTTAAAGATTAAAGAAGGTGTTGATCGTGGAATAAAGGTAAAATCGCAAAATGTGTTAATAGCCAAACAAAGGTCAGTGCTCTGTGAAAGCAGAGTTTAAAAATAAGTGACAGATGTCTATTAAATATACAATATAACATACTTATATTGCAAGAATTGAATGTAAGGGTCATTGAGATGGACAGGTGTGATTCATATCTCCAAAGTACAATTCTCCTGGATTGCCAACAGCAGAATCTGAAGATCAAGGATCAATTCCAGGGGAATCCTAAGTAATTCAGAAAGATTGGTAATCTTACTACTGGGAGTAGGAAGCCTGGATGATTTTTCAGTCGAGGCACCTTTGCTGCAGACTGGCTGAAATAATGTAACCTAACACAACCAGGATTCAAACTAAGTCTTCTCAGTATGGATAAGCTACATGCAGGTTTCACTAACCAAGCCATTAGATGAATTCCCAACATGTTTTTTGCTATTTTGATGTCCATGCATTATGACTCACATCAATCCTGTCCGATCTTATACTTTCTTGACTTATCCCTGTACTTTATTGTCTCTGAAATCTTTCTTGCTCCAAATCCACTTTATAATCTCCCTGGAAATGTATTGCATTTGATTTACCCCGGAGGTATATGATTCCTTTTTTCTTCCATCCATTGCTCTTAAATTTATTAACCTTGACATTTCTGGTCTGATCTGCAATCAGCAGTTTTATTTTTGGCATCAATATTTCACTGCTGTATAGTATTCTGTTGTTTATCATAGAACCATAGAATTTACAGTGCAGAAGGAGGCCATGCGGTCCATTGAGTCTGCACCGACCCTTGGAAAGAGCACCCTACTTAAGCCCACGCCTCCACCCCATCCCTGCAACCCAGTAACCCCACCTAACCTTTTTTTTGGACACAAAGGGAAACTTATCATGACCAATCCACCTAACCTGCACATCTTTGGACTATGGGAGGAAACCGGAGCACCCGGAGGAAACCCACGCAGACACGGGGCGAACGTGCAGACTCCGCACAAACAGTGACTCAAGCCGGGAATCGAACCTGGGACCCTGGAGCTGTGAAGCAACTGTGCCAACCACTGTGCTTCCCTATGTTACCGTACTGCATTTAAACAACATTGTGAAATGTTTCTCCGCTGTGTCTGTTGAGCTCCAAATTTGACATAGCCGCAGTGTTAAAAGTTAAATTCAATGTGCAATCAGCAATCCCAATTAATGCTTTTCCATGTCTTCAAAACTGCAGGATTCTTTAGCCTTCCTCAATTTTTCCTCCCTAGGGGCTGGTTTAGCACAGGGGTAGAGGTGGCTTTTAAAGCAGACCAAGGCAGGCCAGCAGCATCTTTCAATTCCCGTACCAGCCTCCCCGAACAAGCGCCGGAATGTGGCGACTAGGGGCTTTTCACAGTAACTTAATTTGAAGCTTACTTGTGACAATAAGCAATTTTCATTTCATTTTATAATCTTCAGGCTTTTAAAATCCAAAATGTTTATTGCCTATTCATAGGTGCCTGATGTATCTTGACTTCCAATCACTGATTTAATTTTTGGTAATATTCTACACAGTAACCTCAGGTTCTCATATTAAATTTAGTCGATGGACCTTTTTGATTTTCTAAAAATGTATGTGATTTCCTTGCTACGTCCTGTATATTATGACTGCTATCTCATTGAAAAAGGATATAGAAGTTAATTTGGTCCATTGCTCTTCAGCTGGAGCTACCTGTATCATAGTGCTCAAGTTAGCCCTGCTGCCTCACCGCGCCGAGGTCCCAGGTTCGATCCCGGCTCTGGTTCACTGTCCGTGTGGAGTTTGCACGTTCTCCCTGTGTCTGCGTGGGTTTCGCCCCCACAACCCAAAGGTGTGCAGGGTCGGTCAATTGGCCACATTAAATTGCCACTGAATTGGAGAAAATGAATTGGGTATTCTAAATTTATAAAGAAGAAAAAAATCATAGTGCTCAAGCCTCTGTTGCTGCTCTCTGCAGGATTTGAACCAGTTCCACTCAGCCACCTGTGTAAAGTCACTTCCTCCTGCACTAGCCTTCTGTTACTGCCAACTTTAAATTCAGTCTTTTAGGAGGAAAGTAATTTTACTTGCGTGCAAAGGAACTGAAGATGAATACGTTATAAGTGGATGTCTCTTAATTTGCAGTTAGGTTGGCTGCTGTAAATTAGAAGCTGTCGAGCCAGTTTTCTGTTCCAAGTTGGTGTGGAATTCAGCAAATACCTGTGCTTTTAAATTAACCAGTCACATGCGAAATCATAAATCATAAATGCACTTGGGTGGTGTGGTGAGTTGCAGACATTGATCTCTGGTGGCGACCCAGCCTGGGTTGTCAGGATAAAAGCCTCTGCTGTGTTTGTCGGTTGGAAGGATGGGTCTACCTGAAGTGAAGTTAGACTGTTTCTCAATCCAGTTCCCAGTGACCATAGTCCTGTGGTACAGAGCTTTTTTTTAATTGACAATCCACACAGAGGCTTCACAATATATATGAGACATGTTGTTTTACGAGGCTGCAGCTAAAAGTTCTTGTTGCAACAGAATGATTTTTCAAAAAAAGTTGCAAAGCATTGAGCATATTCGTGAACTAAGACCACATGTTCTGTGTGAATAAATTGCCCATTAATTGGAAAAAATGAATTGGGTACTCTAAATTTAAAAAAAAATTATTTTGGCATTTAATATTTTTACTGCGAATGGCATCTTTTGTATTGTTCTTTTATAGGTGCTATTGTCAATTTTGTTCTAATCTATTTGACCGGTTCGACTGAAGTTTCTTAATCCAATGCATCCTATTTGGGATGATTCAGAGCTCCCTATGCATAAATGGACTAAATAACCACAGTATATATAGGCTGTCTGCATGAAATGTTTTGAAATGCTAAAGAATTCCTCTGTTCAGCCTCCTGTTCTAGGGGCTAACATTCGAATTGAGTGTAAACTCCTCTGACTATTTTTTAATTGTCAACTGCGAGGGAAGACCTGGGGCGGGATTCTCCGATTGCTGACGCCGAAATTGCATTCGGCGATTGGCCGATGTTACGCCACAATCGGGGGGGGAGGCGCCTTTTTTCAGTTGCTCTGCCCCCTCAAAAACGGCATCATTGCTGAGTACACTGCACACCGTTGGGGCGACCTCAGGACGTCACTTGTGGTCCTCCGCTGATGCTCCTCCCCCGATGGGCCAACTTCCTGACAGCGTTGGTCACGTGTCCTCTCAGTTTACGGGGACCTCGCGTGGCGGCTGCGGACTGTGTCCAACAGTCGGGGGTGGGGGGGGGGGTGGCGGTGGGGAGCCGTTCCACTGGCCGGGGAGGGGGGGGGTGGGCTTCAACAGGGCTGGGGAGACTGGTGGTAAGGGGAGTTTACAGGGGGCACTATCTGGCAGGCCGGGTCTGCGCACTGCCATGGTCCCAACCATTCTCTATCCGTATCTATAGATAAAGCCGGGGGCTTTACATGGCATGGCGGCTAGCCCCCCACAGGGTGGAGCATCGGCGTGGGGGCGGCACCGACGTTTTGGTCTTAAGACCAGACGCTTCCTTCGGACATAGCCGCAAAATCGGAGAATTTAACCCCTGGTCTGTTACACCTATTTTTCTCAATTGCTGCATCTGTCAACCAAAAGCCATTCTGCTGCTCCATAATATGTCCAATAACCTTTGTATAATAATTTTTCTGTGTGATATGGATGAATATTCTAAACATGCACCAAGCACTTTCCCAATTGACAGGCAGGTGACCCATTGTCAGGGTTCCACCATTCTGTTAACAAGAGAATGACATAAGTCTTATTGTCACCTATTCTACTCCACTCCCTCCCTCCCCCACCCCACCCCTTCCAATCCTTCCTCCCCCACTCCTTCAAAACCCACACCACAGTTTCCTTGCCTATGGCCGGTTTAATGTTGAACTGGTCAAATTGGGAACTGGATGTGTTAAGTCTTGGGCTAATAGTCAGTGTTAATGGGAAACCTATATGATCAAATGTATTTGATGGATAATCCTTTTATATCTTTACTCCAGGTTGTTTTGGTAATGTTGCTGCACATGATTTCAAGAAAATGTGACACCATACTCACTTAAAGATAGCCATCTTTAATGAACAGCAAACCTTTTTGACATGGGTCTAATTCATATCTTTTTATGTAGGATGGTCAGCCACAATATCAACGGACAAATGATGTCACTTATGAACAGAGCAGCATGAGACAAATTGGACTGCCAAGCCCAACAGAGGTATGAGTTTTCAGTTTTACAAACTTGTCCAGACAGAATCTGTTATTATCTTGACAGTTTTATTTTTGCTACATAAATTTAAAAATAGTAGAGTGGCATTTTGAGTTAATTTAATCATGGTCGCGAAATAAAGTTTAACCTCGTACCTTTGCTCGTTAGGTGAATTGGACATTCTGAAATTTTCCCTCTGTGTACCCAACAGGCGCCGGAGTGTGGTGACTAGGGGCTTTTCACAGTAACTTCACTGCAGTGTTAATGTAAGCCTACTTGTGACACCAGTATAAACTATTATTATCATGCTTGTTTGTTTGAGATTTTGTAAAATCTGCTGCGTCGTGTCATGTCCCAGTATACTAGGAACTTCCAGTCAATACTTTAAAAATTCAAAACAGACTTCCGGTGACGGCGGGCGGGAGGCAGCTGCGCAATGGGGGGCTCCCGTTCGGGAACAGCATTTTCGAGACTTTAAGCCCGGTCCCAGAGTCCACGGAGGCAGCAAAAGCAGGGAGAAGGCACAGAGGAGCCACAGTAAAGGAAAATGTCGAGGGTGAGCAATAAAGCGGCCATAACAAAAACAGCTGAAGGTCCATCGGGGAGTGGAAAGGTCACCGTGGGGTCACCAAGGAAAATGGAGGCTGGAGCACCAGGGGAGGCCGCATTGCTTACGGCTGAAGAAATAACTAAGGTGATGGCTGCGGAATTCAAAAGGCAGTTTACAAAATACATGGAGACAATGAGGAAGGAGATGAGGAAGGTTTTGAGTGTGCTGGTGGAGGAGGTGATTTCCCCAGTGACGACGGCGGAGGCGAGCGCAGTGGCGGAGGTGCGAGAGCAAGGGAAGGCGCTGAAGGAAGTGGAGGACACGTTATTGCAGCACGGTGATCAACTTACCTCGATGGGGAAGGAGATGCGGAAGGTGATGGAGATTAACAAGGAATTGCGAGGAAAAATGGAAGACCTGGAAAACAGGTCCAGGCGACAGAATTTGAGAATTGTGGGGCTGCCTGAAGGAGTTGAAGGGCCGAGGCCGACTGAGTATTTTGCCGCGATCCTGGCGAAACTATGCGGGGAGGGGGAGGATCCCTCCCGATATGAACTGGATCGGGCTCATTGGTTGTGGAGGCCTGTACCAAAGGCGAGTGAGCCGCCAAGGGTAGTGACTCTGTGCTTCCGTAGGGACAGTGTGAAGGAGAAGGTCCTGTGCTGGGTCAAGCAGAAGCGGGTGGTGCAGTGGGCTGGAGCTGGTATACGGGTATACCAGGACTTTCTGGTGGAGCTGGCGAGGAGGCGGGCTGCTTTCAACCGGGTGCAGAGGGCACTGTACATTCGCAAGGTGCAGTGTGGCATTGTATATCCAGCGAAGCTGAGGGTGGCTTACAAGCTCAAGGACTTTTATTTTGGAACGGCGGAAGCAGCGGAGGAGTTTGCGAAGGCAAAAGGACTGTGGGAGAACTGAGAAATTATGAAATGGCCATGTGCCGATGTAACCTCATGACAGTATTTTCTTCTTTTTTGTTTCACTGCGTGCGGGTGTATGGGCTAAAGGAGCCAATGTTGTATATATTTGGACAAGGGAAGAGATGGGACTTTCACTCGAAGTGAGGCCTCTTTGGGGTGTAGGTGGATATGTGGGGTTTGTGTGCTAAAAGGGGATTTCTGGGCTTTCCTAGGGCCGGGCAAGGGGGAAAGGGACCCGGGCGGGGGCCTCCACGCTGGCCGGTTTAAGCCGGCCAGTGAACGGGAGTGAGGTGGGGGAGGGGGGCTGCAGCCATCGGAGCCTGGCAGAACAGGGTCCTAGTGGTCTAGCCGGGGTGGAAAGTTGGGGGGAAGGAACCAAGGTTAGGGGGAGGAGTTTTACAAGAGGCAGTGGACCTACTTGGGAACCTACTGTCAACGAGGGAAGACATCAAGGTGTGATACAACATTACCTTCCGTGCATCAGCGCAGCTTTCAGTCGCTTGAGGAAGAGAGTGTTTGAAGACCAGGACCTCTGATCCGGCACCAAGCTCATGTGCTGCAGAGCATTAGTGATACCTGTCCTTCTATGTGGCTCAGGGATGTAGATTAAGAACAGCAGGCACCTCAAAACTTTGGAACAGTACCATCAGTGCTGCCTCCGTAAGTTCCTGCAAATTAATTGGCAAACTAGGAGCATCAACATCAATGTTTTTGCTCAATGCGACATCCCGAGCATTGAAGCATTGGCCATGCTGGGTGAGCTCTGCTGGAAGGGCCACATTGTCCCCATGCCTGACACAAGACTCCTGAAACAAGTGCAGAGCTTTGGCATGGCAAACAAGTCCCAGAAGAGCAGAAGAATCACTTCCAAGAGCACCCTCAAGAGCCTTCTTGAAAAGGTGCAACATCCCCACTGGCACCTTGTAATTCCTGACCCAAGACTGCCTAATGTGGTGAAAAAGCATCCAGGAAGGAGCTGAACACCTCCAGTTTCATCACCGAGAACAAGCTGAAGCCGGGCCTTGACAGCAAAAGGAAGACGAGGCGACCTCTGTACCCCGCCTACCCGCTCCTCCAACCACTGTCTGCCCCACCTATGACAGAGACTGCACGTCCCACATTGGATTCCTCCCTTAACTGAGAACTCATTTTAGTGTGGTAGAAGTCAACTTCTCGCCCAAGGGACTGGCCAAGAGAAGTACAAAAGAAATGTCAAAACACTGTGCGTTAGAGGAATATGAATAGATCCCATCGCCCTTCCATTGTAATATAACAGTGCCTCATCCAAACAAGATTGGGTGAATTTCAAGGTATCGAGTGACAAAGAAAGAACCCTAGGATTAGTAAAAGTTCTACAAAGAAGGAGGAATATGGGGGCCTGGCCCTTCCGAACCTCCTATTTTACCACTGGGCGGCGAATGCCAAAAGGGTACGGAGGTGGATCAAAGAGTGAAAGCCGGAATGGGTGTGAACTGAGGAGAGCTCTTGCATGGGGACATCACTCTGAGGACTGGCTGTGGCCCCACTCCCATTTCCTCAGCCAAGTACTCAAGTAGCCCGGTGGTGGTGACCATGCTGAGGACGTGGCGTCAACTCTGGGACCATTTCAATCTGCAACAATGGACACTTCCTTTTAAAAGGTGGAGACAGGACAAAGAGGTACTGACGGTAGGGGATCTATAAGTAGGTGCAGAGTAGCTACCCTGGGGGAACTAACTGGTACATATGACTAAGGAACTTTCTTTGCAAGGAGACCGCAATGATCCCCCGGGTGAACTAGGGGACAGGAACCGAGCCGACGTGTACAGGCGCCTATTGGAGGAGGTAAGGGCCCCGCTGGCGAGACACTGGAAATGTGGGAGGAGGAGCTGGGCATGGAGTATCCTGCTCTATTGGCGGTCAGCAGCTCCACCCAAAGCTGCAGACTGGCTTTATGACCTCTCGGAATTTCTTCAAAGGAGAAAATTAAATTTGCCATCCGAGGGTCGGAAGAAGGCTTCCACAGAATGTGGGAGCCATTCACTTGGTTGTTCCAAGACGTGTTTGTAGCCAACAACTAGGAAGCAAAGATTAGGAAGGAATTACAAAAGTATGAGGGTGAAAGTGCCCAAAGTGACTGGTCATATAGATTTGTAAAATACATCCCAATGAGGAGGAAAGTTTCTAAAAGGAGGAAGAACCTACCATGGATAACCAAGGATGTCAATGAGGGTATTATATTGAAAGTGCGGTAGCATAGTGGTTAGCACAGTTGCTTCACAGCTCCAGGATCCCAGGTTCGATTCCCAGCTTGGGTCACCCGCTGTCTGTACGTTCTCTCCGTACATGCATGGGTTTCTTCCGGGTGCTCCGGTTTCCTCACATAGTCCAAAGATGTGCTTGTTAGGTGGGTTGGGCATACTAAATTTCCCTTGGTGTCCAAAAAGGTTAAGTGGGGGTTACGGAGATAGGGTAGATACGTGGGCTTGAGTAGGGTGCTCTTTGTGAGGGCTGGTGCAGATTCGATGGGCCGAATAGCCTCTTTCTGCACTGTAAATCTTTCCAATTAAGGATCCATTCAGCATGTACAATCCACCTACCCTGCACATCTTTGGGTTGTGGGGGTGAAATCCATGCAGGCTCGGGGAGAATGTGCAAACTCCACACACACTGACCCAGGGCTGGGATTCGGACCCGGGTCCTCAGCATCGTGGGCAGCAGTGCTAACCACTGTGCCACCGTGCCGCCCTGATTCAGCAGAAACATAAGATGACAAAGGTTAATGGTAGGTCAGAAGAATGGGATCGATTCAGAATGCAGTAAAGAAGGACAAAAAAAAATCTGGAAGGAGTAAATAAACTAGGAGGACAAGCGAGCAATAAGCATAAAAACAGACAAGAGCTTTTTTAAGTACATTAAAAGGAAGGGAGGAGTAGAGAGCTGCATTTGCCCCTTCGAAAATAAAACTGGGGAAATAATTGTAGGGAATGCGGAAATGGCAGAGGAGTTAAATAGATATTTTGCATTGGTCTTTACTGTAGAAGATTCAAGCATCTCTGAAATAGTAAAACATATGGCGGAGGAATTAAATAAAGTCACCATCACCAGAGAATTAGGTTTCAGGAAACAAATGGGGTTAAAGGCTGACCAGTACCTTGGATCTGATGGTTTGTACCCCAGGATCTTAAAGGAGGTAGCTACAGAGATTGCGGATGCATTGGTAGTCATTTTCCAAAAATCCCAGGATTGGAAAACTGCCAGTGTGGTACTATTGTTCAAAAAGTGATGGAGGCGAAATGCAGATAACTACGGCCAGTTAGCCTAACCTCAGCTATTGGAAAAATATTAGAATCAATTATTATTAAGGAGAGAATAGCAGTGCATTTTGAATAGACTATTAAAATGACTGCTGCAAATCATGTGATCTTTGACATTTTGAGCTCTAGAGTCCTCAACCATTGGGAGAATTCACACATCTTTGTTTAAGGACAGACCATCAACAAAAGAACTATAGCATTCCAGCTGGCTCATTTTTCTGCCTCGCATGGACAAAAACAATTCAAACTCTTAAGTGATACAAATATGAATGGATTCTATCCATCTTCCATTGTATTATGATGCTCCCTCATTCAAACTAGAATTTGTGAATTCAAGGTACCAAACAACAACACAGCATGTGTAATCAAAGTACCGCCTCTTTTTGGAGAATGGACTTTGGATGTGTACAAATCACATGATGAAGAATCCATTTTGTTGTCCCTCCTTAAGTTCACCTGAGAACAAGGGCAGCACGGTGGCGCAGAGGTTTAGCCCTGCTGCCTCACGGCGCTGAGGTCCCAGGTTCGATCCCGGCTCTGGGTCACTGACCGTGTGGAGTTAGCACATTCTCCCTGTGTTTGCGTGGGTTTCGCCCCCACAAACCAAAGATGTGCAAGGTAGGTGGATTGGCCACACTAAATTGCCCCTTAATTGGAAAAAATTAATTGGGTACTCTAAATTTTTTTTTTAAAGTTCACCTGAGAACGAAATTCCTGGACATTTGAAAACAAGCAGCCTCGCAGCTTACTGAGAACCCTCTCTTTTACAACAATTTCAGTAAAGTCAGTTTCATCAAAGAAACTGTAGGCCTGCAGTGAATCGTTAATTGTAATTTTATCGTTTTAACTTCTTTTGTATCTAATCTTTTTGTGTGTGAGATGAGTAAATTTTCATCATTCAGGGAAGGAGTATGATAACAAATAACCTTCTTTAATTTTAAACTCCCAAACCATGCTGCTGGACTTACTTAATTGGGGGAAACAATCACTCAATGTAAGGAAACATTCCTCCCATCCCTGCCCTTGGGTACAAGCCTATTGATCACGGGCAATAAAAATGGACACACAGTTTCTGTCTCTTACAGTAGGTAATTCCTATTCCAGTATCAACTCTACAACAATAACTTGTATTTACATAACCCCTTTAATGTGATAGTGTCCCAGCATGCCTCACAGGAGCAGCACTAAAAAAAAAAAATTGACACTGAGCTGCAGAAGGAGAGATCAGGGCAAATGACCAAAAGCTTGATCGTAGAGGTATATTTCAGTGTTTTCAAGAAGAAAGGAGAGGCAGGGCGGATTTAGGGAGGAAATTCCAGAGCTTTAGGACGTGGGCAGTTGAAGGCATTGCTGCCACCAATTGTCGGGGATGTACAAATGGCCAGAGTTAAAAGAGTGTAGATGTCTGAGAGCTGTGGAGTTGAAGGAAGGAGGCCTGAGGCCATGGGGTATTTGAAGACCAGGATGAGAAGTTTAAAATCGAGTGACTGATTAAACAGGAGGCAGTATGGCTCAGTGAGCACAGGAGTGATGGATAATTGGGATTTAGTATGTGTTTGGACTCCAGTAGCACCGTTTGGATGATCTCATGTTTACAGGGTTAAAAGGCAGCCAATGTTACGGAGGTGGAAATCTAGATGGCATGGATAGGTGGTTGGAAGCTTATCTTGGTGTCAAATATGACACCAAGGTTGCAAACCACAGTTGTAAAGCTTCATTTATACTTAATGTACTGCACAATTATGCTGAGTTGCGTAACCTCAAATGGTGAGTCACAGCTTCCAAGAGCAAAGTTTTTATAGGGCAGCTTGCATTTTATATTTAGCTGCAGCAAGGTTCCTTTGAAAACGGAACCATGTCTCTGAAGTCCTGCTCGATTTGTAGGGTGTGAAGTTAAAAACTCACCACTATTCTTAGAATTCCCCCTATACCAAAAAGGGTCGATATTCTAAATGATGAACAGGGATTCTCACTCCCTGACTCCTATGCAGACTTCGGTGGGTATAACCCATATCTTCATAGAAGATTTAATCTACTTACCACTTAGCAATGCGGGACCCGGGATCGATGCTACTATGTAAATAAAGCAGACTTTGGAATAACCACTGTTTCAGGTTAAAACTTTTATATTATTATTATATTTTTCCTTTTAAAAGCTGCAATCACTTTCTTTACAGAAAGGTAAAAAGATCTTGCTTCTGGATCCTTCTGGTTGGTTGAAGGGACCTTCAGACCCACCTTGACAATCAATCTTCTTTAAAGTCTGGTTTTCTTTAGATGTATTCGCTGTTGAGCTCGGTTGCTGTGTCCTATCTTTCCCATGTACCGAGCTGTGGGATCTGCTGACTGTCTCTGAGCTGACTCTACCTCCTCTTTAAATTCTGGTCTTCCTTCGATGTATTAGCTGTTTTAGCTCGGCTGCTATGTCTTATCTTTCCCATGACCGAGCTGGCTGTAAGCTGACTCTGCTTGCTTCTCTTGTTCCTTCTCTGCTTCTCTCCTCTCTCCGAGTTCTGGTAGTTCCTCCTCTGGTCTCTGGGTTTATATTCTCTTTCTAATTATTAAGTTTTTATAACTTTATTGTAAAGTAACTTTTATTTCACTTGGATTGAAAAAGGTACCTTTAATCTAAATTTTTCTAACACGACTAAGTATTCATTTTGACATGACCTCAGCTCATACATCTCTGATTATATTGTTTCCTTTGTGATGTTCAAAGTTCCTTTGTGATATTCAAAAATGCTTTGGTTTCAATAGGGGTGTGAATTTTGGTTTGGTTCCTGTCATTTCTATAGTTTTATTTTCCAATTGTGTCCCCCAGCTCATAAGTTTGACTTTGATTTTAGCTTTAAATTATGTTTCTCGTAGACTGATAGTCTCCAGTTTTCTGTAATTTACTTGGTGTTATCAGAATTGCACACCTAGAATTGTCACCAAATTCAACTGAACCTCATCCTTTCCTTTCCAGCTGCTTACTAAGATAGTTAATTTCAATGAAAGTGTGAAACATTGCTTTTAGCTGTATGCTTGGTTATAACTTGAAAGGTTTACATTTATCACCTCAACTGAAACCCTCATCCATGCTTTTCCAGATGCTTACTAAGATAGTTAGTTTCAATGAATGTGTGAGCCATTGTTTTTAGCTTCATCCAAAAATCCTGTTTTGTTTGTTTGGGAGACAGAATCTGCATTTTATAATCCTGCTCTTTGCAGCTGCTGTTAACCCTTCGTGGGATCTTTCCCTGTATCCTCTCGTGTTTCTCTCAGACCAGATATTGCCAGACTTCCATGTTTCAAATGACACATCTTTCCATACTATCAATTACAGGTGCAATCTGTGAAAGATGCCCTATTGCATTATTATATTTGTTGAACTCGTGTTCCACAATGTGATTGGTGCTCAGGATTCAAATAACTTTAAAAACTTTACTGACTATTTATATTTCACAAATCAAAATCTCTGGTGTCACAGCAGGCATTGGAGATAGCTCACCATGTGAATTCACGCTGCCACCTACTCTGATTGGGAGAATGCCAGGGAATTTGTTATGCTGTATGCCCTCACAGAAATCGTGCCAAATTTCAATTGATTAAAAATATACATTTATAAAATGTTAAACCATTAGGTTCATTAATTTGGAGCCACTGCGTTGCTTTTTGTATTATTGTGGAATCACACTTGCATAAAAGCATGAGAAGAGGCAATGTATCGATTGAAACCTATCCCCCCCTAGTATGTTTGTCAATACTTTGGAACACCCCGAAGATATGAAAAACATTGTATGAATGGAAATTCTTTCTTTCCTTTGCTTTTCTTTTTTTTCCTCGCAGTAGTTTATATTCATTGGGTGATGTATCATGGTATGTGCTTGTCTGGGTGGCTGAAGCCATTCTTCGCTGCGCTATAGGCAGGGAGGCCATTTTAGTTCCTCGCTTTAAAATCTGGGCTAAATTGATATTTGTTTGTGGTACAGTTACAGAACAGACAGCATCAATATATATTGGCTCAAAGCATGAAAGGATTACATATTCCCAAAGATTCTGAAGTTATAGTGCATCAAACCTACGTGACGTTTGATCCAAACACTCATGTGCAGGTATGAATTATTACAATGTAATTACCCATTTTTCTAACCACAGCATAATATAACCTGCCAATGTCTTTATCTTCTCTTGGAAATTGAAAAAGAAGTAATACAATAGCAGAATTAGTTTTAATAAAAGCCATTTTAATTAACATGTATCTATTCGAATGAAACTGAATTATTAGTTTATTGTGTAACTGTTGTAAGCAGATTGATCTATTTAAACTTGACCGTTGAATTCTTTGTACTCATTCTGAAGTCTCTGCATTGACTGAGCTTCTGTTGCTGACTTCAGTAAGGTTAATGTCAGTTCATCTTTCTTCCCCCACCTTTTTGTTCTCTCCAACCAACCCAGGTCCCCATTTTGGCACTTTTTTATTGTTGAGACCAAGTGTGAATAAAGCCCCTTTGAGTGGATAGAATCTATTTGTATAGAAAGAAAAAAAGACAATGATTGTAGACAAGATTGCAAAAAAGTAAATGCTGCTTAATGTATTTTTTTGAAAAATGCAATACCAGGGTATGTCTGTTTTTATTAAGATATCAAGAGTATGTCATAAATTTGGGCAGCACGGTAGCGCAGTAGTTAGCACTGCTGCATCACGAGGTTCCAGGTTTGATCCCGGCTCTGGGTCACTGTCCGTGTGGAGTTTGCACATTCTCACCGTGTTTGCGTGGGTTTCGGCCCACAACCCAAAGATGGACTGGCCGCGCTAAATTGCCCATTAATTGGAAAAGATGAAGGGGTGGGTGGGATGGAAAGTGCCCTGATGGTGTAAAATCTCACTCTAGGTAGGGTGGATGGGGAGCTGGTGGTTTGTAGTGGTGTGTTGGGTGGAGCTGGGCCCTACCACCTCCTGACCCAGATTGGAGGCGGCCACAGGAACTCTCAAGTGTTCAGACGTGCTGACTCGGTTCTCTGAGACTTTGATCCCAGTTGCTTTGTTAAATATTAGGCCCTTCAGCACTCCTTTAATTACCTACTTGAGTTTTTAATCAAACTGAACAACAGCCCCCACTGTAATAATGGTTAGTTATTGGAAACAGACAAACAGTAATAAAGCTATAATGATAACACTTATGTAAACAAACAGCTAGCGAATCTGCTGGAAACATTTTGTGTACTTCTACAAACCAAGCAGGTCGGATTTTTTTAATTTTAAAAGAGGTGGGGTTTAAATAACTTGACATTTTGACTGTTCTACATACTCTATCTGCTGTTCAAGAGCATTTATGCCTCCATCAAAAAGTCATGGAATATATATTGCTGGTTTAGGCCCCCCTGGAGCAAAAATCCTGCACATAGAGTTTAAATGGCCCAGCAATTTGTAATTTGTGCCTGTGCTCTTCATGCCTACCACAGAAGGAACTGGTAGATGTTGAGCCTGGAGAAGGCCGTGTAGGTAGCCTGGGTCACACTGAGATCCAAAAAGATGAGGTGTTGGGCATCTTGAAAAATATTAAGGTGGATAAGTCCCCAGGGCCTGATGGGATCTACCCCCAGAATACTGAAGGAGGCAAGAGAGGAAATTGCTGAGGCCTTGACAGAAATCTTTGGATCCTCACTGTCTTCAGATGATATCCCGGAGGACTGGAGAATAGCCAATGTTGTTCCTTTGTTTAAGAAGGGTAGCAAGGATAATCCAGTGAACTACAGGCTGGTGAGCCTTACGTCAGTGGTTGGGAAATTACTGGAGAGAATTCTTCGAGAAAGGATCCACTCCCATTTGGAAGCAAGTGGACATATTAGCGAGAGGCAGCATGGTTTTGTGAAGGGGAGGTCGCTTCTCACTAACTTGATAGAGTTTTTCGAGGAGGTCACAAAGATGATTGATGCAGGTAGGGCAGTGGATGTTGTCTATATGGACTTCAGTAAGGCCATTGACAAGGTCCCTCATGGCAGACTGGTACAAAAGTTGAAGTCACACGGGATCAGAGGTGAGCTGGCAAGATGGATACAGAATTAGCGAGGTCATAGAAGGCAGAGAGTAGCAATGGAAGCGTGCTTTTCTGATTCAAGGGCTGTGACCAGTGGCATTCCGTAGGGATCAGTGCTGGGACCTTTGCTGTTCGTAGTATATATAAATGATTTGGAGGAAAATGTAACTGGTCTGATTGGTGGAATTGCGGATAGCGATGTGGACTGTCAGAGGATACAGCAGGATTTAGGTAGTTTGGAGACTTGGGTGGAGAGGGGCTGGTTTAGCACAGGGCTAAATCGCTGCCTTTGAAAGCAGGCCAAGGCAGGCCACCAGCACGGTTCAATTCCCGTACCAGCCTCCCCGAACAGGTGTCGGAATGTGGCGACTAGGGGCTTTTCCCAGTAACTTAATTTGAAGTCTACTTGTGACAATAAGCGATTTTCATTTCATTTTCATTTCAGAGATGGCAGATGGAGTTTAATCCAGACAAATGTGAGGTAATGCTTTTTGGAAGGTCTAATACAGGTATATACAGTGAATGGTAGAACTCTCAAGAGTATTGACAGTCAGAGAGATCTAGGTGTACAGGTCCACAGGTCACTGAAATGGGCAACACGTGTGGAGAATGTAGTCAAGAAGGCATACGGCATGCTTGCCTTCATTGGCCGGGGCATTGAGTATAAACATTGGCAAGTCCTGTTGCAGCTGTATAGGCACTTAGTTTTTAGAATTATAGAATTTACAGTGCAGAAGGAGGCCATTCGGCCCATCGAGTCTGCACCGGCTGCTGGAAAGAGCACCCTACCCAAGATTAACACCTCCACCCTATCCCCATAACCCAGCAACCCCACCCAACACTAAGGGCAATTTTGGACACTAAGGGCAATTTATCATGGCCAATCCACCTAACCCTCACATCTTTGGACTGTGGGAGGAAACCGGAGCACCCGGAGGAAACCCATGCGCACACGGGGAGGATGTGCAGTTAGGCCACACTTAAGAGTATGATGTTCAATTCTGGTCGCCTCACTACCAGAAGGATGTGTAGTCTTTAGAGAGGGTGCAGAAGAGGATGTTGCCTGGTATGGAGGGCATTAGCTATGAGAGGTTGAATAAATGTGATTTGTTCTCAATGGAAGGAAGGAGGTTGAGGGGGTGACCTGATAAAGGTCTATAAAATTATGAGGGGCAGAGACCGAGTGGATAGTCAGAGACTTTTTCCCAGGGTAGAGGGGTCAATTACTAGGGGGCATAGGTTTAAGGTGCGAGGGGCAAGGTTCAGAGGAGATGTACGAGGCAAGTTTTTTACACAGGGTAGTGGCATGAAGTAGTGGATGTTTGGAACTCGCTGCTGGAGGAGGTGGTGGAAGCAGGGACGAAAGTCACGTTTAAGGGGCATCTTGACAAATACATGAATAGGATGAGAATAGAGGGATATGGACCCCAGAAGTGGAGAAGATTTTAGTTTAGAACAGCAGCATGGTTGGCACAGGCTTGGAGGGCCGAAGGGCCTGTTCCTGTACTGTACTTTTCTTTGTTCTATATTCCCCTACCAACAAAAATGGGATCTGCTAGAAATGGGGGTGGTATTGCTAGTTCTGGGTCCCGTCTGCTATTAGACCTCACCAAAGTCCAGTCCTTAGTCTCCTTTTTTGCAATAATTTTATAGGAGTTGTATAGTCTGTCAATGTGCCATAGTAATCATTACATGTGGATTGAGAAAATGTTGCTCAATGGATTAATAGTAAAGATAGTTTCTGTCTTTAACTTTCAGCATCTCAAACTCTGAAAACCGCTGTGCAAAACACTGCAGTATAGGATACACCACTCAATGTGGGTTTTACTGAATTTCATTTCCATCCTCAGTGTTGTGATGGTAACCTGGCAGAGTGTTGCAGAATCCACTGGGTAAATCCGGTGCAATCTAGAATGGGAAGGGAATCAGCTCTGTCAAATGTTACCATGCAAATGATGAAAGTGAAATGACCCTCATTCTGAATACAAGTTTAAGGAGGGTTAACTTTTTTTTCTTAACTATGCTATAAGGAATAGGGAGGGGTTCAGTGCTAACACTGGGTGCCAGAAATGTGAAAAACTGTCAGCAACCATGTCTCTAAAGATCACCATGATTTTTGAACAAGCTAACCATAAAAATTGATTTTGAAATGTTCAACATTAGTAATGTCAAGAGGTGGACATTGCCTGCAATAGTTTGACTTTTAAAGCTATCCTGCGATGATGAAGTCAAACTTAATTAGCACTTGCTCTTGTTACAGGCACATAACAACAGAAAGGATCTCCAATGGTGTCAGAGCACGGGACACTCCCAGACTAACTTGGAAGGCCGATTTAATCAGAGTCCTGTACAGGTACAAATTACGACATTGGTTTCACTTTTTTCTTAATGCAGTTTTGCATACAAGCTGCTGAGAATCTTAAAGGCTGAGTCATCATCCAGCAATTGAATCCAATAACAGTGACTCTCATTATTTTAGTATTTAATTGACTGAAGTGTGCTGGCTGCAAATTGTCAGCAATGAATTGATTTTGGAGTTTTTGGTAGCTGAATAGGTCCCGGCTTGGGTGACTGTGTGGAGTCTGCTCGTTCTCCCTGTGCCCATGTTGGTTTCCTCCGGGTGCTCTGGTTTCCTCCCACAAGTCCTGAAAGACATGGGGCGGGATTCTCCCCTACCCGGCGGTGCGGACCATACTGGCGGCGAGGAGTGACGTGAACCACTCCGGCATCGGGCCGCCCGGAGGTGCGGAATCCTCAGCATGGGTGGGATTCTCCGAACCCCCACGGGCCGGAGAATCGCCAGGGGGGCCGCTGCCAATGGCCCCCAACCGGCACGCCGCGATTCCCACCCACACCGAAAAACCGGCACTGGAGAATCCGGCAGCCGGTGTGGGGGTGGGATTCACGCCGTCCCACCGGCGATTCTCTGGCCCGGCGGGTCGGGGAGGGGGGGGGGGGGGGGGAGGCGGAGACTCCCGCTCATGCTGTTGGGCAATTTGGACATTTTGAATTCTCCCTCTGTGTACGAATAGGTGCTGGATTGTGGCGACTTGGGACTTTTCACAGTAACTTCATTGCAGTGTTAATGAAAGCCTCTTTGTGACAATAAAGATTATTAAATACGATGAGTGCTATTCGCACTTTGTTTTGAAATGAGAGAGCGTTTTTACTTGAAGCTAAGAGTTTCAAATACAATAAAATTATTCCCTTGAGCAGTTAAAGGTTTGAGCAGCCTGCTAACTTGAAGATCAAAATTAAAGTCCAGAAAATGAACAGTAAAATTATAACATTGATGCATGCAGCGGCCACTGGATTGACATCTGCCTGGAGCTGTTTGGGGATGGGGAATTCAAGTCTTAACTAGTGTTTGTTTGTGTTGCAGATTGTAACCTCTCCAAGTGAATACATGCGGCCTCCGAGTGCACGAAGCTCTGTCACTTCCCAGGAATATGTTGAAACCCGTATAAGAGGCTCAGTAAGCTCAGAAGCTCAGAGTCCTGTACCAACCAGAGTGCAGAGCCCTGAACCGGCCAGAGTGCAAAGTCCTCAGCTAGCCCAGGTACTATGCTTAAACAGAAATCTGCAATTGTAAGTAATTTTTCTGCATTGCTGTGCCAGATTGAAAAAAGACTTTCAACTGTTGCTGTTCATTCCAGATTGCCAGATTTCTCTTTTTGAAAAATGTTTAAACCAAATGAGAGGACACTTCATTTGGTTCTTTTGACTCATATTCCACACATTGCCCACAGCTTGAAGGGATTCCCCTTCAATTCCGAACTATTAAACACACTGCCATTGTCTGACACGTGTACCTCCGGGGGTTAAGAGCATTAAAAGTCTGCCTGAGTCGCTCGGTGGTAGCATGCAATGTAGTCATCGTCATCCGGTATACATCTGTCCATTTAGAATGCACATCTACTATGAGTAGGTATATTGCTTTCTGGAAAGGCCCCGTGAAATCCTCATGGAGGACCAGGGAATCCCATCCTCATTGCCAGCGTAAAGCCTCGGGCATGGGACCACTCGGAAGCGATGACTGTAGAAACGTTTGGTTTTATTCTCCTTACTATACACTACTCCCACTCCCTGAAGGGTCTCCTGCGCCCGGCCCACATCTGGGCTGGGTTATTTATATCCCAGCAGTCCGAGGAAAAGGCGGGATGGGAGTAGGCTCGGCCCCTCATCTGGGTAAACTGCATTTGGGTGAGGTCACAGGGACTTTGATGTTGCAAATCCCTGGACCTCCTGTCAGTTTATAATAGTCACCTTATACCAACATCTCAGAGGTCTTGGGGCACAGTGGGTAGCAACCCTGTCTCTGGACCGGAAGTTCTGAGTTCAAGTCGTAGTCTAGAATTCGAGGACGAAGAAAGGTGTGTTCATAACGTAGCCAAACAGGTTGAGCATCAACCTGCATATCTTTCCAACATGCCAATGACGGACGCAAGAGTGGGAGAGATTCCTGGTCAGCCATGTGATAGAAAGACGGTTTGAGCCACTATCCCTAGCTCCAGCTTACAACATGCATATAAGAACTCAGAGTTTCTGAATTGTAAGACTCCACCGACATCAATGTCTGAAACTCCCCTATCAGCTAGAATATGCTTCCAATTATATTTGTTCATCTGCTGATAAGCATATAGGCAGGAATGGAAAGAAGTAATGAAAGTCTCACAGCTGGAAAGAAAGTTGAGGAGAATGGTATGGCCAATTATGTCAAAGATTACAGAAATATCGGGAAGAATTATGCACTATTATCACAATTTATTTGTGACATCTGGGGCGGGATTCTCCCGCAATTGGCGGGATGGCCTGATGCCAGCGGCAAGAACGGCGCAAACCACTCGGGCGTCGGGCCAACCGGAAGTTGCGGAATCCTCCGCACTTCCGGGGGCTAGGCCGGCACTGGAGGGGTTTGCGCTGCGCGAGGGGCCGGCGCGAGTTGGCGCCTGCGTGGTTCCGCGCATGCGCAGACTGGCTGGCGTTTTCCTGTGTATGAGTAAGGGGGTTCCGCGCCGGTCTCTGAAGGGCTCTGCCACGGCTGGCATGGAAGGAATGCCCCCACTGTACAGGCCCTCCCTTAGATTTGGGGGCTCCGATTGCGGGCCAGGCCACCTTGCGCCCCCCCCCCCCCGGGTCAGATACCCCACCAAGGACTCCACTAGACGGCCTACCAGCCAGGTCCCGCCTTGCGACCATGTCCATTTGACTCAGGCGGGACTGGCCAGGAACTGACGACTGTTCGGCCCGTCGGGGCCCGGAGAATTTCCGGGGGGGCCGCTGGCATGGCGTAAACCCCACCCCGCCTGAAAACCAGCGCTGGAGAATCCGGCAGCCAGCGGCAGGGCGGGATTCACACCACCCTCCGGGGATTCTCCGACCCAGCGGAGAATCCCGCCCATAATTTCACTGTGTTTTGACATAAAAGGCAGTAGTGGAAGGATTCAACTAGACCTGTGGAGGAGATGGATTTGACACTTGAAGGTGACAACGTAAGAACATTGAAGATGAAAGGAAGATGGGGCTGTAGTTAATGAAGGTAGACGGCAGGTTTCCGTTTTGAAAGGAAGGTGTCATGAGTTAATTTGCCCAGCAGTTGCATGTAATGATTGAATTGCCACTGAAATAGTAATAAATGCTGCAACAAACAAAAGTTGTCAGAACGTACTGCCACCTGCTTGAGCAGGAAACCTGCTAGTAGAACCAGAGTGTAATGTGGGAGGAACCATGACAGGAGGTCTCGACAGTAGGAAAACAAATTTCAATCAGATGTATGCCGGAAGGTTTGTGAGGTGGCAAAGCAGCCTGCAAAGGGTGAAAAGATTGTTCAGATGCTTGCCTTGTGAAGTTGGTTAAGATAGATTTGTATGGCGCTCGCCTGAATGTAGTCTTGCAAATGATGCACACATATCTTGCGTGCCTTTGAAAATCTGAGCTTTTCAGAGCTGGTGATCTTCAGCAGGCTTCTCCGACTTGCACTGTGAGAGTTGATCTGACTTCACTGACAGTCAGGCCCAAGACACAAGAGAGCGATCAGCAAACACCTGTTGAGATGAGAGGGGCAGCTATGAGAAGCTGAGGGGCAGAGCTTCACTGATGAAGCTCCACACATCTGAGGAATGGGCAGACCTGGAGAGATCCAGAGCGGGGTCAACGCCTCAAATTCCTCAACTCCGTATGTTCGAAGAATGGGATCATCTTTCGTGTCTGCTGCACCCATGAGCATTGCAGAAAATGCATAATGAAACATGTCAGCCGATGTCAGTATTCCTAAACTGCATCCTGTCCCTGTCACGTAATTGGACTTGCCCCACATGCCGCTTCAGTTAATTGGCTGGCTGCTGCATGAATATGTTTGGCCGTCCTCTTCTGACGTCCTGAAAATCTGCGATTTCTCCATTAAATTCCTTCCAATGAATTCTTGTAATTTGTTGTTTTGCAGATTGAACTACACAGTAATTGATGTGAAGTCCACACCTTATGGAGCATAAAATCTGATCTTTGAATAGACTAAAGTGAACATTATTTGATGCATAATTGCTGTAGGACCAATCGTCAATTTTCAACAAATATTCAATCCAAATTTATAGAATCATAAAATCATACAATTTACAGTGCAGAAGGAGGCCAATCGAGTCTGCACCGGCCCTTACAAAGAGCACCCCTACGGAAGCCCATGTATCTACCCTATCCCTGTAACCCCCATTTAACATTTTATATTGGACACGAAGGACAATTTAGCATGGCCAATCCACCTCACCCGCACATCTTTGGACTGTGGGAGGAACCCGAAGCACCCGGAGGAAACCCATGAAGACACTGGGAGAACGTGCAGACTCCGCACAGACAGGGACCCAGCCGGGAATCGAACCTGGGATCCTGTAGCTGTGAAGTAACTGCGCTAACCACTATGCTGCTGTGTTGCCAATCAATTGAAGCTTGGATGTGTCCAAGCGAAACTTTGCAATTGAATTTAGTTTTAGGAGGCTGATGTGAGTAAATAGAATTGTGTCTATTTTTACATAGGATTGACCGCTTGAGGTGCTTTAAAACCTTTTGAATGGGTTTCTGGAATGAGAGTTTTTTCAATATCAAGTGTATATGAGTGAAAACTATGTTTGATCGTTAGATATTTCATTTTTCATCTCCACATGGCTCCTTACGTCTGTCCATTGTTCCATTGTGGATGCTGGATGAATGGATGTGGAGGTGGCATGAGGGTAAAAAGGTATGGAGTTGGCATGGGCATTTTGGGGTAGGAAGGGGCATGGTGGTGGGTGGGGTGGTGTTGAGACCTACAGGATTTAAGTGCCTTTTATGCAATCAAGCCAGAATCTCAAAGAATCAAAGCTGAACTTCTAAGTAGCCTGCCTCCGCACTCGTCCACCTCTGTAGCCGCCTCCTCACTGCTTCTGGAGGCAGTGGGCCCAATGTTATCATGCCATACCGCCCCCCCCCTTGTCGGAGTTCAAATCATGCACGTGAGAGCTGTTTCCACGGAGACATCTGTCCCCAGTCGGAAGATTTTCCACAACCAGCTTCCAGTCTTGATAGTGAAAATCCAACCCGTTTTCTCTGTTTCTCACTGCGGCTGTTGCCTAGTAAGTATTTCCAGCAATTTTGTCTTTCCATTTCAGATTTATAGCATCTGCAAGATTTTGTCTTGTAATAACAATCCTAAATTGCAAAAGGGAGTTCTGGTTTAATTAACCCACAGTGATGTAATTTAGAAGGTGTGGTTTTCATTTAGCCTTCTGGTGCTGGCAAACGACCTATTGAAACATTTATGAACTGCAACATTATAGTGTTGTGAACACCTTTTAAATGAACAGATACTTCTTCGCTTTCCTTGTGCAACAGTTCCTGTGTAAAATGAGTAATTATGGTATTTTTACCAAATTGTTAACTTAATTAAATTTGTTTTTAATAAAAGATATTGATATGAAACAAGGCCAGATAACTTTTACAAACCGCAACATACGTGAGATGAAGTAAAAAGGCCGGGATTTAACATCCTTTCCCGCTGGCTGGATCTTCTGTTCCAACCAAAGTGGACCCCTGTGGCAGTCTGCCCAGCAGAGGGGTGGTGCGCCATGCAAATCGGCACTGACTTTGGTCCGGAAGATCCCACTGCGGCCGATGGTGAGCCGTGCATATGTGGGAAAACTGCTGCGGGCTGGGGTGGGCGCTCTCAAATTCTGGCCAAAGTCTTTTTCCAGAATGCTTATTATTAAGAAACATTCACCACACTTGGTCTATTCTCAAACCTGTCGTGATAGGTATTTTATCAGCTTTGACAAAGGGTCATCTGGACTCGAAACGTTGGCTCTTTTCTCTCCCTTCAGATGCTGCCAGACCTGCTGAGATTGTCCAGCATTTTCTTTTTGGTGCTAGGTATTTAGTTGAGTTAATGATAACTTCCTACATATTGGAAGCAATAAAAAATACTTCTGAGTTTCAAAGCCAAGCTATGAGTGTTATTTAGCTTGACCAATGTGAACATCTGTTGACATTTCTTACATAAAATTTCGAAAGCAGCTCCGAGGCATTACATTAGAAACTAGATTTAAGTGATAAGTGCTAAAACCGAAGTTTCAGTTGTTGGCTTTTACACTGATAGTCTGATGGATGACTTCAAGTGACATTTGCTGTTGGCAAGCCTTTATAATTGTGATTGTCGCCCCCCGGAGTTACTCTCCAATTCTTGGAGTTATAGAAAATCTTCCTGTGAAGAATGCAAGCCTATTTTGATTAGGGTTTTAAAAAAAAAAGACACTTTGTTCATTCTTATCCTCCCCCTATTCATCTTGCTTCAACTAGTGGGATGAGTATTTTACTCCTTACAAATTCCAAGCAATATGATGTTTGTTGATGGCTCAAATCTAGACGAGACAAAATGTGTTAAAAGTAAATAAAACTAACATTGTAGATCAGGAGGAAATTCAAACCCATTATTAAAGCTGTATTTATGTGTACTTGCTTTTATAAAGGACCTTGGGTGGGACCTTCTCTCTTTCTGATGATGTGTCAAATCAGGTTGGAATAGTGGAGTTTAGCTGTTTTGGGACTCCCCTTTCATTCTCTGCTGACACCGGAGTGAAACCGCGTGCCGAGATTTACGGCAGGCCGCTCAGAGAATCGCCGCTCGCCGTTTGTTACGGGCGAGCGCCGATTCTCCGGCCCGGATGGGCCAAGCGGCCTGCCCAATACGACGTGTTCACGCAGGCGCCAACCACACCTGGTCGCTGCCGACGTGAACAGCGCGCGAACGCTGCGGGGGTGGCCTGTGGGGGAGGGGGGGGGGAGGGAGGATCGAGCACCCGGGGTCGCTCAAAAGGGGTCTGGCCCGCGATCGGTTGCCACCGATCGGCGGGCCGGCGTCTCTGAAGGATGAACTCCTTTCCTCCGTCGCCCCGCAATATCACTCCTCCATTTATTGCGGGGCGCCCACGGGGAGGACGGCAACCGCGCATGTGCGGGTTGGCGCCAGGGCTGACGTCATTTACGCGGCACCGCTTTTACGCGGCGCCAAGGCCCGGCGCGCGTAAATGACGTGGCGCCGCTCCTAGCCCCCTGGGAGTGGGAGAATAGGGGGCAAGGAGCGACCTCCGACGCCGGAGTGAAACACTCCGGTTTTCACTCCGGTGTCGGCACTTAGTCTCCCATTGGGAAAATCCCGCCCCAGATTCCTGCAGAATAGTATTTGTTAGCACCACCTGTGGAAAAGTTTGAAGCATTTAACAGTAAAGGCAGTGCCAATTTGCTGATTTTGCACATTGCTAGAATCCTGATTGACTGGTCGGAACTTGTTTGCAAGTTATTAAAGTGTGGGAACTGGCATTTTGAAAATATTTTAACCAGAATTACTTACTTTGATCAGGTGCAAGCCATTTCCTTATTGAAGAGTTGTGCTGGAATGTTACGTAACAAGTTTATGGGGCTCGTTGCTAATGCATAATACAATGCTTGCTCCGTTGCTAATTACTAATTTTCTTTGGAATGGTCAAACACAAACCCCAACAGCAATGAGCTGAATTCCACACTGAAATGGAAGCTGTGCGTTTGTGTTTTTTAAAAAAAGCTTGAAAACGCCTAGATTTGTATCAATTCAATAGCAATGGGAATAAGCAAACAATCGCCTCTACATCGAGCATCATTCTGAACTTGTTCCTCTTTTGGTTCTGCAATAAGGTATTGAACATAAAGATCTTCCAACCCATAAGGTACAGCTTCCTGAATCATGGGGAAACCCGATGGTAGCCAGTGAACTGCTTGATGAATGTTTAACTCCCTCTGGCTTTCTCCAACATTGGCAATGTGGATCTCCCACCTACTCTCCAACGGCAGGCGAGACCCCGTTATCAAGATTTAATTCTGCCCGAACCCAGAGCTTGGCAGGCACCGCTATCTGTCGAGCCACAACGTCCCCATACTCCTGATCCGTCTCCCGTTATCCTTGCTGGAAATTTGCACGTGGCCATGATTAAGCTTAACCATGATGCCCCACCCACAGCTTGAATATAGCAGCTCGGTATTGTTGTAGGCACTTGGGTAAGGTCATAGAATCACTACAGTGCAGAATGGTGGTGCGATCTCCGAGTTCAGCTCCCCAGTGCTGAGAAAGAATTTTCAGTGTGGGCAGAGCCAGCGGGGAAATCCCTGAAAAACACGGCACAAATGAATTTAGAAATGTTTCTGTTAAATATCGCCCAATAACTAACATTAGAGAAAAGGTACTCTGGGAAACTGATGGGGCTAAATTTCTGATGGGTTGCATCCCTAGACATTAACGGAAGTAATCACAAGAGATGCTGGATTTTCTGGGCAATCTTCCAAGAATCCTTAAATTAGCATTTAAGGGCATGACTCTCGGGTGTCATTGTGCTCTCGCTCGAGTGCAACGAGGCATATAAATAGCAGGAGAGGCTGAAAACGAGAACCATGCCAGGCGCCAAACAGTCTGCGATATATTCGACCCACTCCGTAGACAAAATTGGGATCCTGCCATAGCGTGGCAAGAAACCAATTATCACCACTTAAGCCCGATAGCCATACAATTAGTGGGAGCGACCGCATATCCAATAGCTTCCCATCATTCATCAGCCTCCCCAGTAGGTGGTCAAGCTGGTGCTGATTAGTACTCTTCTTGAAAAATGTGAATCGGGCGGACGGGCTTCTGTGGGAGCCGAGGAGGTGAGTAGCCATCTTTGCTCACAGGCAAAGAGCCAGAGGACGATGGGCTTGCCGCCCCAGTGCTCGGCGGGGGTTGGGGGACCCTCAACTGCCGATTGTGGGGGGGGGGCACCCTCCACAGGGGTTGGCCGCCATACAAAGAGAGGGGGAGGAATTGCACCTGGGGGGAGGCAACTGCATGAGGATTGTGTGTACCCATTCTGTGGGTAACCCTAACCCCTGCCCCACCAACCACCCATAACCCCCACTGCCTGCTGAGGCCTCTGGCCGTGCGGCTGAAGGCTATTGCGAATAGGAAATTGGCAATCGTGGTTAACTGAGAACTTCACACAACCCAAGTGGATTGCTGTAGGTGGGCGGGCCATGTAGCATGTGGGAGACATTGCCTAGCATACCAATCACCTCATGACGCATGAACACTGTGCCTGAACAGTGGCAGGAGGCAACAACACACATGCAGCAGCCAGCATCCAAATAGCCAGTGGATGGGGCACAGCATCGGGGACATATCCACGGCCGGAAGGTGGTCGAGTGCTACAGGGAAGGGGAGATGCCTGGAGAGATGGGCCAAGGGTTCGGAGGTCGGGCTGCATTGCGGAAGAAAATGACAGAGGCGTCATACTGCTTGTGATCAAGGCTTTCTAATGTGTCACAAGTGTCTAACAATGCCCCAATCTCCCAATGGTGTCGCCCCACCATCCCCATACCTACCTCCCCTCCCTGCCCTCTTTCCCGCCCTCTCCTGGTGCCCTCGGTGATCCTCAACATGCTTAATAATCCGTGCACTACCGTTACATCTCGAAGTGTCCCCAGGATGCAGGTCTGAGGCGACAGCCAGCTGCTTACCATGTCCCGTGGCCTTTGATACTCCTGGCGAGCGTCCTCTGGGAGCTCGGGTCAGAGGGCCCGGGTACACTTGTCGACGGCACATGCATAGCTGTGTCACCTTATCCCAGGTGCTGACTTCGAGACATGGCCTCATCAGAGGGGTAGAACCCAGGGGGGGAACTGGTAGCTACCATCGCCACACATGGAACGGGTCCTGGTTGGCGGCCAGTGCCCTCTACTCCAGCTCGGTGCCCATAGGGTCCCTTGGAACGGAGGGGCAACTGGTTTGAGCTCCGGCTGCCCCTGCGTCATCTGGCTCTGCCAGCCCTGACGGCTCCCTGATGTCTGCACCAATGTGTTGACGCCCTCGGGATGCTGCCCAGTGATTGGGCCATGCCGGGCTGGCGAGCGCAGTTCCGGTAAGCCTTCATTTGCGTCGAGAAACCCACGGGGCCTCATTATGTGGACCAATTAATGTTGCATAACGTTGTTGGGCCAAACGGCGGGAAGCTCCCGGCAGTTCCCGCTCACTGGACTGGATTCTCCGATTCTCGATGCCGAAATTGTGTGCGGCACAGGGCAGAGAATCCCCGATGATGACGAAATCGGGGGCGGCGCCACGTTCGCGATGCTCTGCTCCCTGAAAAGTGGCGTACTCTAGGAGTAGCCTGCACGCCATATCGACAGCCTCAGGCCATTTCCTGATGCCCCATGATGCTCTGTCCCCGACCGGCCGAGTTCTCGACGGCGTGGAACATGTGTGGTCTCGCCAATCGGGAACTCAGCGTGGCAGCTGTGAATTCAGTCCAGCGCCGCCACAGTCGGGGGAGGTCTGATCCATGGGTGGGGGGGCTTCATTTAGTGCATGGGGCATTGTGGGAGGGGGGGGGGAAGGTGTGGTCTGGGGTGCCACCATCCCCCAACCTACCCCCCTGCCCTCTTTCCCACACTCCCCCGGTGCTCTCAGTGATCCTCAACATGCTTAACCTTTCTTGTTCCACTGTTGCGTCTCAGGTTGGATTATTTTTGCAGCCAGGGACCGCAGGCTGCCTCCTCCATGAAGCATAGCGCGGCTGCCGCCGTGCGTGTGCGCAGCCACGGAACGGGCAATGCCCTGGGCCGTATCGGCAGCTAGAACTGGGAGTTCTAGGCTGCCTGGCTGCTAGCCCCCCCAGAGCAGGGAATCGGTGGCCGTTTTGCGCCAGTTTTCCTGTCGTATAACACCACCATTTCCACGCCGGCGTGGAGACTTAATCTCCCAAACGGAGAATCCAGCCCACTACCGCACTTCGAAATCTTTCTGGAGAATCATGCCCATAGAGTCTTTACAACAAGGAAAGAGGCCCTTCGGCCCATCATGTCCACGCCAGCCATCAAGCACCTATTTACTCTGGAAAAAGTCCCAGAGGATTGGAAACTGCCAATGCAACAACCTTAAGTCAGAAAAGGGGGTAAACACAAAACAGGTAACTAACTATAGGCCAGTTAGCTTAACATCTATCATTGGGAAAATGTCAGAGAGTGCATTATAAAGGATGTAATAACAGAGCATTTTGAAGTACATAATATAGTCAAGCAGTGTCAACCTGACTTCATAAAGGGGAAATTATGCCTGACAAATTTATTAGGATTCTTACACTGGTAGTGAGCAGGGTAGATGAAGGAGAACTAATGGACGGAAAATGCTTGGATTTCCAAAAAGTGACTAGGTACTTCACAAAATGCTACTTCATAAGAAAAGAGCCCATGGTGTTGGGGTAGTATATTAGCGTGGATAGAGGATTGGCAAACAGATAGAAGACAGCACATTGGGATAAGAGAGTCAGTTTCAGAATGGCAATCTGTGACTAGTGGAGTGGCACCAGGATCTGAGCTGGGGCATCAATTATTCACAATATAAACAACTTGGGCGAGGAAAGTGAATGTACTGTTGCCAAGTTTGCAATACTCGGAAGGCAAGGAGTGAGAATGACACAAAAAGCCTACAAAGGGATAGAGACAGGTTAAGTGACTGGGCAAAAACTTGTTGGTTGTAATATAATGTAGTAATGCACAACAAAAGTTATGCACTTTGGTAAGAAGAATAAAGGAGCTGAATATTATTTAAATGGTGGAAGATTGCAAAAAGCTGCAGCACAGAGGGGTTTGGGGGTCCTCGTGCATAAATCACAAAAAGCTAGCATTCAAGTTCAGTGGGTAATGGGAAAACCAAGGGAATGTTGGCTTTTATTTCAAAGTGGAATGGAATATAAAAAGAGAGAAGCCTTGCTAAATCTATACCAGGTACTGGTTGGACCACACCCGGAATACTATGAACCGGTTTGGTCTCCTCATCTGAGGAAAGATAGACAGGCATTGGAGACAGTCCAGAGAAAGTTCATTAGGTTGATCCTGGGTGAGGAACAATTTTCTTATGAGGAGAGATTAAGTAGATTAGGCATGTACTCATTGGAGTTTAGAAGAATGAGAGGTGACCTTATTGAGGCATATAGGATTCTCAGAGGGGTTGACTGGGCAGGTGCTGAGAGGTTGTTTCCCCTTGTCGGAGAGTCTAGATCCAGAGGGCATAACCTCGGAGTAAGGGGTTGCCCTTAAGACAGATGAGGAGGAATTTCTTTTGAGGCTAGTGAATCTGTGATTTTTTTTAACCGCAGAGAGCTATAGGGGCTGGGTTGTTTAAATATGGTCAAGGCTGAGGTGGACAGATTTTGAATCAGTAAGGGAATCTAGGGTTATGGGGATAAGGCAGGAAAGTGGAGTTGAGAATTATCACGTCAGATCAGTCATGATCTCATTGAATGGTGGAGCAAACATGATGGGCCGAATGGCCTACTTCTGCTCCCATGTCTAATGCATTTATCTGGCACCTTTTTAGTGACGAGAAACAGTATAAAATTCCTTCCAGAGGAGTTGGGAGATGATTGGATGTTTGGTGAAAGAAGTGGGTTTAGTAGACCAGAATCACAAGTGGCAGAGTAGAGCTTAACTGCTGAGTGTCAAGGATATTCTGATGATAACACAGGCTAATTTTGTCAGGTACAGAGGATGTTTTTGGTGACTTTGGCCAAAATGTTTTTTTCAGTTGTGAAGGGAGGGGAGACCCGATGGGAGAGATTCAAATCAGGAAAGGTGCAGGCAGAGCTGGGAAACTATGTAATAGGAACAGTAATATAATTTTTTTTTCTCCACATCTTGGAAGTTCAACTGACAGGTGCTGTTTATTCTTGATGAGCTCAGGCGGGGCTGAATGTTTAGGATGGCGGGGATTTGGCCCTGCCAGCTGGAGAGTCGCTGGGACTCCAACAGGCCAGCCACCATTTTAAGCTCCAACCAGATTGGCTCGGAGCTCTTGAGGCCCTCTAGGAACAGCGCTGTATTGGCCATAAGCGGTACTGCAGTGACTTGCCTGGGACTAAGTTTTGGGACATGGAGGCCAGGTAAGTGGTAGGGGTCCCAGGGAGGGGAGGGGAGGGGACACCTGGATGATTGGGATATCAGTGGATAGGCAAGGAGGGAAGGGAAATCTGGCCCTTGAGGTGAGGGTGGGCCCCCAGTCTGAAGGGGACATTTGATGGAGGCGCCCTCACTCCCGCATGCTCTTAAATGGATATTAAGTGGCCACTTAAGGGCCTTAATTGGGGCAAAGGCCAGCTTCCCATCCAAGGTGCTGCTTACCCCACCATAAAATCACATCCGGGATGGGCAGGGTGGGATCCCGAGGAAATCCTGTCCATGTATTTACATGATCTCTACAACCCCGACCTCAAAACCCACAAGGAGAGTGTAAAATTAAATGTAGGTCCATGTTATCTTCCTTATTAAACATGTAACAAAAAAACTGTACTTTAAAGCTAAGTTCATCTCAGAATTGAATACTACTCCCACATCAGAAAATATTCTCAGGCATACCTAGTGGGGAAGACAGAAATAAGACCTTTTTGTTTATTGGATGTTGCATTTCCCACTTCAGTTCTTCATGATTTGCATTTCTCTTTATTTGTGTGTGTGTCTCTCTATTTTACATAGATACATACATAGATAGGAGCAGGAGGAGGCCTCTTTTCCCTTTGAGCCTGCTCCGCTATTTATCACAATCATGGCTGATCATCCAACCCAATAGCCGAATCCTGCTTTCTCCCCATAACCTTTGATCTCATTTGCCCCAAGTGCTATATCGAGTCGCCTCTTGATTATATTCAATGCTTTAGCATCATTGGTAATGAATTCCACAGACTCTCTCTCTTTGGTGAAGAAACATCTCCTCATGTCTGTCCGAAATGGTTTACCCTGAATTCTCAGACAGTAACCCCTGGTTCCGGACACACACACCATCACAAACATCTTCCCTGCATCTAGTACTGTTAGAATTGCATCAGTCTCTGTGAGATCCCCCTTCATTCTTCTGAACTCCAGCGCGAACAATACTAACCTAGTCAATCTTTCCTCATGACTGTTCCACCATCCCTGGAATCAGTCTGATAAACCTTTGCTGCACTCCCTCGAAAATCCTTCCTTAGAAAAGATCAAAACTGTGCACAATATTCCAGGTGTGGCCTCACCAAGGCCCTGTATAATAGCAACAACACATTTCTACTCCTGTACTCGAAACCTCTCGCAATGAAGGCCAACACACCATTAGCCTTCCTTACTGCCTGCTGCACCTGCATGCATACCTTCAGCGTATGACAACCTGGTGCACAAGGACACCCAGGTCCCACTATACACTCCCCTCTCCCAATTTACAACTGTTCAGGTAGTAATCTGCCTTCCTGTTTTTCCTTCCAAAGTGAATAACCTCACACTTATCCACATTATACTGCATCTGCCATTGATTTGCTCACTCGCCCAACCTGTCCAGATCATGCTGTAGGATCTCTGCATCCTCCTCACAGTTCACCCTCCAACCCAAATCGGTATCATCTGCAAACTTTTGAGATGTTACATTTTGTTCCCTCATCCAACTTATTAATATATATTGTGAATGGTTGGGGTCCCAGCACCAATCCCTGTGGCACCTCACTAGTTACTGCCTGCCAATTTGAAAAGGACCCATTAATTCCTACTCTTTGTTTCCTCTCTGCCAATCAGTTTTTATCATTAATCTTCTGAGCTTCCTGTTAAACAGGACAACGAACAACCCACAGGCATCTCTTTAGTGTACCGAAATCATAGCACATTAACCTTTCTAATTGTACCTCAAAATTAGTGACTTCTTACCTTTGCCTTCATTGTCCCATGCAATCTTAAGGCTTTTAAAGTTCGATAACACCCTCGTTACTTTGTGATTTTACCATCTATCTCTCCTTATTCTGTTGAAGCTCATTGATGGCCAGTGCTATGGATCATAGTTCCTCATCTCAGCTTCTCAAAATAAAAGCCAAGTACGAAATGATGAACACCCCATTAATTTGTTTGTTTATTGTTTCAGCACCTATGTTTGGGTTTAACCTTTGGAAATTTTTCAGTTGAAATGTTACCAATCTCGTTTAACAGAATACCAATTGAATAATTTTAGCAGAAGTTGGCAGAAGTATCCAGACATGCAGTCACCTAGGGTGATATGTTAAGATTCACGATCAATTTATTACTAAGTAGTTTGAAATGTGAAGCAATGCAGCACTCCGTTCTGACGCTGGCTCCAGACAGTCATGTTAATGCATTGTCCCATATATTGCAACCTTATTTTTAAGTCATATAAATTGGGTAATGAAGGTAATTTTGATCAATGAGTAAGCACCGGATTAAACTGGAATCAAAACAAACCAAGCCCATGAAACTGGGAAGCAGACCAAAGTAATATTGAGCAGTAAAATAGTCCATTGAAAGTTGCATTCAAAATTGTGGCTTGGGGCATTTGGAGATATTCCTGATGGTGAAGCCAGCCAACTCTTTTATAATGCGGCAGATTTTACCAATCAGGTGGAAGCAAATGCAATGATGAAAGTTAAGCTGACGAGCACAACTGTTCCCCTCCCTGCAGCATTTTCTCAACTGGCCTTTCCTCCCGTGCAATGATTAATGCATGCTAGGGCCTGCATTGATCTGGTGTGCATGTTTTCCTGTTTCTGTGCTTCTATATCCTACATCTTGGTGAAGAAGCAGTATAAAAATACATATGATATTCACAGTTAGTGTATGTTTGTTTTTCCTGGATCTTTCTCTGACAGGATCCATTATCGAACAACTCTAAGTTAATTGCATTCTGTGGAGTTTGGATGCCAATCTGAAGGCTTCTGGACTAGAAGATACAGGTTTTCTTCCTATACTGTGGCATCTCCATGCTATGAGACTCATGTTTCAGTGCTCTTTGGCCAACTTAAAGGGACACTGCATTCATGAAAAGGCAAGCATCAGCAAAGGACCAGAGTGTCTCTGAAATTTCCTCATAGCTATACTACATATTTGGCAAATAAACAAAGGAGTGGGTGTTTTTTTGCATTGTTCCACCCAATGGAAACCAGGTGATTATAGGAGTTGAAATGAAAACGATCCAGCAGCTCTCTTGTCACCTGTAGCTTTCTCAGAGTTCTGGGACACATGCACATCATCGGATTGACACAGGAGCCTCATGAATTAATGCTCTATATCCAAATGTAAGTCGGGCCCCAAACATTTTTACAGCCAATGGATGGTCAGTCTGCTAAGTAAAAGCTGTCCAATCCAAGCAAAGACTCTCCACGGTAAGTTTGTAAAAAAAAAAAAACCATTTTGTTCCTTAGCTAGGAATGTAGGGGTTCTTTCTGGACACTCCAGATTAGTTGTGGCAACTGCTACTGAGAGCTTCCCCATCTCTGTTCCTCCCCCACCACCACCACCTGACTTATACAGAGAAAGTCAATTTTCCCGTAACCACAGGTGAAATAACAGGGATGTCCATGACTTGCGCATGTCTGAAGAGTAGAATTATTAAAGCTGATCCTGTAATCAGAGCCCTGCAGATATTGCACAGTCCTGGAGCAGGATATTATTGGCCCACACCGAGAATTGTCCATCCATTAAATTCAATGGGTTACTTCTGGTTTTAAAATAACACTCACGAGCTCCAAAGTACACTTCTTAAAATTATTATTAAAATGACATTTTTTTTCCCCCCCACTTATGTGAAGCATAGGAGTTCAAACCAAATTCTTCAAACAAGGTAACGTGTCCGTAGCCCCAGATGACCATCGGCTGCTTTCCCCTTTGAGGTGTGGTGATTTAACCTGAGGATCACAACACCTCAGGCAAGGGGCAAGGTTGAGAAGGCGGGGCCTTCGGGAATAACCTCAGCCGGTACGTGAATTGAACCCGCGCTGCTGGCCTCGCTCTGCATCACAACAACCTCGAACAACAGTCGTACTGCTTGATATATGAGCTGGTGTTATTGGAGCCGCTTACCATGGTGACATCACGTTTAGCTGTCATTTGTCCTATTCAAGTAGGTGTCCCTTTATTGTCAAAAACATCTAGGGCCCAGACTTTGGGCTCAGCGACAAAGTTTGCCACAGACTGCACTGAGATAAACAAACGTATTTGGTTCCTTGGCTGCAGTGAGGATTTCAACTTCTTCCTCCACTCTCGTCCTGTAAAGATATTAAGATCCAACCTGGTTTAGATTTCCACTACCTGGCAGATATGCAGCTCTGGACGATGTTCTTTGCTGACGATTGAGCTATTTGAATATATTAGTTACCGAATGACACTGGGATATTACAGAGGCAGCTGGAATGGTTTTTTTAAATCTAGGCATCATGTACAAACTCTGAGAACCTGATTGCCATGCATATTTTAGACTCTCAATGTGACTGTCAGAGACAAACCACTGGGAAATACATTTGCTGTTCTCCCCAGACTCCTTCCTGTGCGTGCAGAGCTGGGAATAGTAGAAATAATATCTCATCTGTTAACCCACATACGCTCAGCATCAGTTCGAACTACTGTATGTCTAAAGCACCTACAACCACTGGAGCGCTGAGAAAAGATTTTGGAAGAATTCTGCCTCTTGTATTCAGACATTCTCCTGAGATAACCAGGGCGGTTGAATCCGGATTATTAGTGTACAGGCAGTCTGGAGGCAGTTGTACAAAATTGTGTGAGTGCATCCAGAATATTTAATTCAGCTTGATGATCGTGTGGCATTGGCTGCATCCTCTCCTAATTCCCACAACAATCATCTGGTTAATGTGTCTGTGTTTTATTGCACCGAGTGTGCTCCATTGAACGAGCTCCTTTCAGTGCATTTAAAAAAATGAAATATTAATGTTCAAAATTAAATCTACTAATTGGGGCGGTTCTCATTGCAAAATATTGTTGTTTGGAAATATTTTGCATCTTTGGTTGTATTTGTGTTAAGGGTGTGGGGCTAATTAATTTATATTGTGGAATCTCTCGAGCTGAAAACAAAGGGTGAAAATCAGTGAATCTTACATAGAACGATACAGCGCAGTACAGGCCCTTCGGCCCACGATGTTGCACCGACATGGGAAGTCAAAAACTAAAGGCCATCTAACCTACACTATGCCATTATCATCCATATGCTTATCCAATAAACTTTTAAATGCCCTCAATGTTGGCGAGTTCACTACTGTTGCAGGTAGGGCATTCCACGGCCTCACCACTCTTTGCGTAAAAAACCTACCTCTGACGTCTGTCCTATATCTATTACCCCTCAATTTAAGGCTATGTCCCCTCGTGCTAGCCACCTCCATCCGCGGGAGAAGGCTCTCACTGTCCACCCTATCTAACCCTCTGATCATTTTGTATGCCTCTATTAAGTCACCTCTTAACCTTCTTCTCTCTAACGAAAACAACCTCAAGTCCATCAGCCTTTCCTCATAAGATTTTCCCTCCATACCAGGCAACATCCTGGTAAATCTCCTCTGCACCCGTTCCAAAGCTTCCACGTACTTCCTATAATGAGGCGACCAGAACTGTACGCAATACTCCAAATGCGGCCGTGCCAGAGTTTTGTACAGCTGCAACATGACCTCATGGCTCCGGAACTCAATCCCTCTACCAATAAAGGCCAACACACCATAGGCCTTCTTCACAACCCTATCAACCTGGGTGACAACTTTCAGGGATCTATGTACATGGACACCGAGATCCCTCTGCTCATCCACACTGCTAAGAATTTTACCATTAGCCAAATATTCCGCATTCCTGTTATTCTTTCCAAAGTGAATCACCTCACACTTCTCTACATTAAACTCCATTTGCCACCTCTCAGCCCAGCTCTGCAGCTTATCTATGTCTCTCTGTAACCTGCAACATCCTTCCACACTGTCTACAACTCCACCGACTTTAGTGTCGTCTGCAAATTTACTCACCCAACCTTCTGTGCCCTCCTCTAGATCATTCATAAAAATGACAAACAGCAACGGCCCCAGAACAGATCCTTGTGGTACGCCACTCGTAACTGAACTCCATTCTGAACATTTGCCATCAACCACCAGCCTCTGTCTTCTTTCAACTAGCCAATTTCTGATCCACATCTCTAAATCACCCTCAATCCCCAGCCTCCGTATTTTCTGCAATAGACGACCGTGGGGAACCTTATCAAACGCTTTACTGAAATCCATATACACCACATCAATCTTGTGGGCAATCAGTCCAAATTGTCACTTTGTCGGCCCTTGGTGCTTTACAGAGTGGCTCAGCGGGATCATTATTGTATCCTTCTCTGGAGCCCGTTGAGGCAAATGGCAGCTTGTTGTTTTTGGCACAAGTGCAAATGCCAAATGTTGTAGTGTCAGTCCGCCTCTCCATCACAGCCAATATCACCGCATTTGATGCTATTGGAACTGTAAAATATAGATCCTTGTTTTAGTTTGCTTGCATGCAGTGTGCAGTATTTAATTATGATTCTGAATAACAAACCAACTAGGTAATGACATTTTTCTGACACCAGATAAAGAGTGCCATGGACTATGAGAGTGGTAACATTGATAAATTGGATCCCCGATACTTCGGTGAGCTGCTGGCTGAGCTGACATCTAAGACCACTGACCTCCACAACATTCTGTTAGAAAACATACAGAAAATCAAGGGAAAGTAAGTATGTTTCTGTTCATTGGGTCTGACACATGGGGTGGGATTCTCTAATAATGGGGCTTTGCCCCACGATGGTGTGAAAACCGGCGCCAACGCCTCCGGCGTCAACAGCCCCCGAAAGTGAGGAATTCTCAGCTTCCTAGGGGACTAGGTTGGCGCCAGAGTGGTCTCAGCAGCTACAGCTGGCGCAGAACGGCCTGCGCGAGTCCATGCATATTTTCACGCACGCGCGGAATGGCCTGCGTATTTTCGCGCATGCGCAGGGGTTCCCTTCTCCGCGCCGGTCCCCAGGCAATATGGCGGAGCCCTACAGGGGCCCAGCACGGAGTAGAGTAGGCCCCCACTGAACCAGCTCGCCCGCCGATTTGTAGCCTGGGTCGCCCCCCCCCCCCCCCCTTCCAGGACGGACGCCGCACGCTCGCCTTCCAGGTCCTGCCGTGTGGGAGGTGAGTAATCCACTTGGCCCATTGGGGCCCGGAGATTCGATGGGGGGGGTGCTGTCAACGGCTTCTGACCGGTGCGACGGGAATCCCACGGGCGCCAGAAAACAGCGCCGGAGACTATCCCATTCAAAACAAAACAACCTGTAAATTTCTACAGATTTATTTTGAATCTAAGGTGGTATTTATTTGGGGGATTGTCAGATTTGCAGCATGGTCACTGAACCTGGCAGCCACGCAGCTTCCTATCCATCCAAGTGTTTTTCTCCAAATCAAAAACACCCTCAAAGAGTTTCAAAGTGCTTTGATTTCAGATGTCTGGCTGCCCATCTGGTCTAATGAAGGTAATATCAAAGGAGTACAATAGACACATTTTGTTTTTAGACAGTAAAAATAAAATGGAACTGATTTTAAATGATTTAAAAGCATAGAAGGAAGCCTTTTACTCTCGGGCAATCCAAAACGAATCCCACTGCCTTGTCCTGCCACTATGCTCCAGTATTGCTTCAAATATTTGTTCAACTTCCCCTTAAGCGAAGCAATATTCCTGCCTCAACTTCCTCGGGTAAAGGATCTGTTACTGCAATTACCCTGAGTAAAGGAATTTTACCTCTCCTCTCTCCTTACTTATCTTGGCAAAAAATTTAAATCCCATTTAATTATCTGGCTAGATGGATATTCTTGTCTGAAATGAATGTGCCACAATTTGCATTGCAACAGCAGGTAATCTAACATGAATAGCTGGAATGTTATCCACACTTGTTGAGAAATGTGCTGCTTGTGGTAGGTAACTTAATGTATGTTTAATAATTTGGCAATTGGTGGAATTTTCCATTCTGTGGCAAGGATAAAAACCTGACCCCCAGCCCGCACTCCCTTCCCTGCTTCATACCAGCTCATAGGCTCTGCAAATCTCTCTCTCTATCCCAAATCACCCCCACACCCCCCACCCCCTCTCGGCCGCCACACCAGCCTCACCTCTTCATTCCTTTCCTCCCCATCTAAATTAACCCCCACCCCACCCCTCACCACAGGCAATTGTCACCCAATATTACCTCATGCAGTCGGCCAACTGTAGCTTGAAGATCCACCTCCTGGAAGCTGTTGCACTGAGAAGATCCACGTGATTGGTGCTCCACCCACCCATTGTTGCATGTGGTGTTCCAGGGTCCCCGATTGCTGGAGGCCTCCACCCTTCACTATCCACAGTCTACGCCAGAAATTCTCCCATTGGTCCAGAGGTTGTCTGGATTGGCATGATATCTCACTGGCAGCCTAGATGATTGGACAGGGGCATGTTTCCAGTCGTGTTTTCATCTGCATCCCATTAAAGGGATGAAAAGTTATCTCAAGCCGACTTCTGGTGGGAATGGTGACCCACCATGATGACCCGCCATCATTTTACACCTGCAGTGAGACTAGAAAGTTCCGCCCAATGTCTCAGTAAAATACCACCTGGAGCATATGCAATTCAAAGTCGATTCAAATTCAAAGCTTCCTCAAATGGCATTAAAGACATGTAGATAACTTGCCGCATTGTAAATTCGCTTCCGGCATTTGCAATGCAATTAATTTGTGGAACTAAGCATTTTTGTCCCATCACATTTCAATACAGCACCTGATTTCCACAGCATAGCTATTTTCATGTTTTTTATGCGTTGCTTATTTAAATAGCTCTTTGGCCTGGTACACTCTTTTAAAAACTTCAGCTCTGTAACCTCATGGAGAAGAATTACATTGCAAGAGTTGCTATAGCCACTGGGTGGCCTTAATAGTCATAACCACGATTGATCAATCAGCCACCAAGCCGTTAGATCAATCGTCACTCCATAAAGCTCCAGATTACTTTAAATAGATTTTGTTTCTCACTGGTGTAGTGACCCAATATATACTGTTCAACGTTTTGCAGTATTCGTCAGTCCCTGTGGTGTTAAACACAGAAAAGATTTTTATATATTTGTGATATTTCTATTGTTCCTGACATGTGACACAGTCGCTTCAAAGCTGTGCACGGCAAAAATTCATAATATGAATCAGTTTTACTTCCTGGTTTGCTGTGTGTGATGATACTTAATTGTGATTGGCTGCTCATGCTGCTCGGTGACATCATCACTGCTGGATGCCTGGAGAGTTCCTTGACCTGCCACCAAAAAGGAAAGTGGAAATCCATGCTGCAGAGAACATTAGATCTTTGTGGGTAGCTTTCTTTGATGTTAGCAGCAAGTGCAATCACTTTCTCATGGCTGGCAAAATGCAAGCCAATCTCGCTCTGTTGAACAATTAGTATCACACTTCCGATGTCGAAAATCAATGATCTATTTGGAAGGCTTATTTTTCAGATTAGATTATTTTAGAGTTATGTGGTGCTTGGGGGCATTTTTAAAAAATGTATGGCGCTCAATTGGAGAATTTGCCAATGGCTTTCAATCTCCATGTTTGGCATGGAAATATCAGAAATTCGTCTGACCTGAACAAAAGCTCACCAAACAAGAAAGGAAGAGTATGAGAGAACATCAAATCATAGAAACTGGCCGATGGCCTAGTTTCTAGCTGTGTATTGTGTGTGGTTATGCAATGCTGATTAACTCCATTGTACTGAAATCAAGTAATCATCAACGAATGCTGCTCTGACACTATCATGAAACTCTTTCAACTGGCATGCTGAGATCACTGATGTGTTAATAAACTGATTTGATTGGAAGGTCATGGGTTTGTAACTAAGAGGTCACAATCTCACCAGTTATTGGGCAGGTTGTAAAATCTAATTTAATAGGGGACTTGAATCAAAGATTTACTGCATCTGGAAAACATTGTCAACATAGTCAGGGTGAATCATTGAACAACCTTAGATAAAAATTCACATGTTCCACTTTCCCACTGTATCCCAAAGGTTATCATGGAGGAATATGCGTATCTCTGGGTATAGTCTCCCCCTGTTAGTGCTCTGTGTAACTCTGGGTGCACTTTTCCCCATCATTCTGTGAATAACTGTGTAACCCGGGGTACAGTCTGCCCCATCGTGCTCAGTGTACGTCAGAGTGCAGTCTCCCCTTTAATGCTTTCTGGAATGAATGCATTCACCCTTTCAGTGCTCTGTGTCAATTGTGGAACAGTGCTTCAATGACTGCTGCCTTTCTCCAAATGTGGTTTCCCATTTGGTCAACCTGCCAGGTCCTGCCAATAACTAATCCCTCTTTTTATAAATAAACATTCATTAAGTCATAAATCTACCTGTATTTAATCAGTTACTTATTGAGTAGAGAAAGCAATGAAACAACAAACCCTGACATTCAGGGCCATGCAGTTAAGCAAACAAATACCAGTTTGTTAATGTAAACTAAATTCAATAACCAGTAACTCTCCTGCATCATCAATATTATGTATCACAGTTTGAAAGAAATTTATATATCTTATTTCATTTTTTTCAGCAGGCAGAATAGGTTGGACGTGCATACTGACTACAATGTAAGTACTGGAGTTTCCAATTAGAATCTAATGCATATTTATTAAAAAACACACTATATTATTGTGAATCTGTTTTTGGGGATTTTCTGTTTCTGAAGGCAGAAACAAGTATTGCAAAAAACTGGGATAAAGGGAAACTCCGAGTTAGGGAAGGTAGTGGCGCAGTGGTATTATCACTGGACTGGTAATCGAGAGACCCAGAGTAATGCCTATCCCATGGCAGATGACGGAATTTGAATTAATTGAATTCATTGATTCATTAAACCATCATTGACTGTTATCCTTACCTAGTCTGGCCTACATGTGACACCCAGACCCTTAAATGGGCAGTAAATGCTGGTCCAGCCAGCGGTACCTACATCCATGAACGAATAAAAAAAGATTAATTCAGCTGGGGGAAGTGATACAGTTTACCAATGGTTGGACATGTTAAAATACAAGATGACTAGTACAAAGTGAAAACATGCTAACTAATAATGAGGAAATAAACAGATAATTTATGCTTTTCAAAATGGGCTGAGAACTTCCTGAGAAGTTCCTAACAGTTGACGTGAATAAATAATACTTTTGAGTGTCATTGTTCTAGTACTTTGGCTTTATTTAGCAAAAATTTGGTAGGATTTTAAACTCCAAAATATTCTGATATGGATCAATTGTGTACCATTTTATACACTACCTCAAGAGGCACTCTTGCTGGAAGAAAAAGAGTTTGCCCACAACATAATTTCCGGGCCATATTGTTGTCTTCTCATGGAATAATTTCTAAATTGCATCAGTGGCCTGCTTTTGCTAATAATTTGTATAACGTCGTCCTTTCACAATGGTAAATGCATTGACTAAAAAGATGGGCACTAAAGGAGCATTCCTTTAGAATTCAATTGAAATTAAGTTTGTGTCTGCATTGAATCTACATTTAAAAAATTGTTTTTGTTTAACTGTGAAGGGGATCTGTTTGAGGGATCTTAGTTGAAATATTAGCTCAGTGTGACCATGTGAAAATTAAAAATGGTTGAAACAAGGTAGTGGCAGGATCACAGTGTGATCATACCATTCACAACTCCTCATACTGTAACAGCTCAAATCCATAGGCAGCAGAACCACAACAGTGTTCAGGCTTGGCTTCTAAGTGGCAAGTTACATTGTCTGGTACTTGTGTGCCATGCATGACCATCTTCAATATGAGAAAATCATACAACCATACAAACGAGGCCCCTCGAGCCTCGTCTGCAATCCAATAAGATTGTGGCTGATCTGAGTATAACCTCAACTCCACATTTCCCCTCCACCCAAATAACCTTTCATCCCCCTTTCTTATCACAAATCTATCCATCCTTGCCTTAAACATATTTAAAGACTGTTTCGACTGCCATTTGAGGAAAAAAGTTCCAAAGAATTATGACCGTTAGAAAAACAAATTCCTCCTTAACTCTGGCCTAAATGGGTGACCACTTATTTTTAAATAGTGACCCCTAGTTCTAGATTCTCCCATTAGAGGAAACATCCTTTACACATCACCGTGTCAAGACTCCTCAGGATCCTTTATGTTTCAATCAAGTCGCCTCTTGCTCTTCTAAACTTCAGCAGATGGATATAAACCTAGGGCGCGATTCTCCGCAAATGCGGAGAGCCGTGAAGGCTGCCGTGAAACCGGCCCTGTTTCACGGCAGCCTCCGCGCCCCCTCCCGGGACCCGATTCTGCTCCCCGGTCGGGGCTAGCAGCGGGGCCCCGTGAACCTCGGCATTTCGCTAAGCCCGCGCGCCAAAGTTAACGCCGGCTGACGCAAACGATGACATCAGCCGCGCATGCGCGGATTGGACGGCTCCAACCAGCGCATGCGCGGATGACGTCATCACGCATATGCGTGAAACCCGCGCATGCGTGGGCCGTTATGCCTCTCAGCCACCCCGCGGACTGATCCAACGGGGCGGCGGAGGAACAAAGAGTGCGCGGGGTTCGGACTCGCTGCCCGCGATCGGTGCCCACCGATCGCGGGCCCATGGCACCCTTGGCACGGCCGTGGTTATCGGTGCCATGGTTCCCCAGTGCGGCCGTGCGAATCGGTGCCATGGTTCCCCAGAACGGCACTTTGTGGCCATTTTCACGAACGGTGAGAGCAAGTGTGTTGGAGTTCGTGAAAATGGCCGTAAAGGCCTGGGAAATCGGCCCATCGGCTAGGGGAGAATCGCTGCTCGCCGTAAAAAACGGCGAGCAGCGATTTGTGTCGGGGGGGGGGGGGGGGCGAGAATAGCGAGAGGTCGGGAAAAATGTCGGGAAGGCCCTCCCGCTATTCTCCGACCCATCGTGGGGGGCGGAGAATCGCGCCCCTAGCCTGTCCAATCTTTCCTCATAAGAAAACCTGCCCATTCCAAGTATTAGTCTAGTAAATCTTCTCTGAAATACTTCGATATAGTTACATCCACCTTAAATAAGGTGACCAATACTGTGCAGAGTACTCCAGATGTGGTCTCGACAATGCCTTATAACCCTACTCAATTTGTTCCAACTATCTCCTCTTGACTTTCAATGGTATTGCCATCACTGAATCCCCTACTATCCTGGGGAATTCTGCAAAATGTAACTCCCCTTCACCATCTACAAGGCAAATATCAGAGATGTGATGGAATACTCTCCACCTGCCTGAATTACTTGCAGCAACTCTCCGAGGCTTCTTTAGCAACATTTTCCAAAGCCATGACCTCAACCAAGAAAGACGGGGACAGCAGGTTCGTGGAAACACCACCACCTGCAAGTTCCCCTCCAAGCTACACACCATCCTGACTTGGAAATAAATCCCTGTTCCTTCACTGTCACTGAGTCAAATTCTTGGAATTCCTTCCCTAACAGCACTCTGGTGTACCTACACCACATGGACTGCAGACGTTCAAGAATGTGGCTCATCACCACCTTCCCAATGGCAATTAATAATGGCCAAGCCAGTGACACCTGCATCCCATTAAAGAATAAAATAAAAAGACCTACAATATTGTTTCCAGGTGTTTTCCTTTTGCATTTTATTTTCTTGATTCACAAATTTGGGCCCCATTTTTACCCTCTAGCTGGCAAGCTCAAGTTGGGAAATTTACAGGCGCAGCAGATCCGCTCCATATAAATGGCTACCGCATATGCTGTTTTTGCTCGAGGGAGGTGGAGGTGCAGCATCAAGTCGGGCCCATCAACACTGAAGTATTTTGGATGGGGCCACAGAAGCTGGCGAGTGCCGAGGTTGGCTGTTTTGAAAGGCCACCTCAGTTCCTGGGACGACTTTGCAGTTGTGTTAAAATGCTGTTAGCCCCACCATCCCTCATGCCTCACATCCCCTCGCATCCCACCCACTACCTACTTGCGACCTACATGTTCCCATTCCCTTTCAGACTTCTCTTGCATCCTCCATGCCCACTCATATAGTAGGCATCATAGGACCAGTGAGCCATGTAATATCAATGTCAAGTCTTAAATATAGTTTTTTTTAAAAACACCACTTTTTACAAATCGCCTTCAAACAACTGCTGCTCTTACAAACTAATGGACATTTAGGACAGATAGAGCCATTATAGTAACAATAGCAAAGCTACATTCACTTAAATCCTCTTAATCTTGTCTAAGTAAACGTGTAAACATTGAATAAAGCAGTTAAAAGATAGAATAATGGATTGTAACCTCAAAGAAGTCAATCAATCAAAGCAAACACTCTACTTCAGCCTATGAAAACAAACTTCCCGCTGCATTAGTGAGTCTTAGAACTCAGCCATGAATTCATTGTGAAGCCACCTAGAGCAATAGACATTTGGGCATCTGTTTAATGGTCTATAAAGATTACTTAGTAAAGCCGATTGGAATTTCAATTTCTCTAATGGCAGACTGAATTGGGGGAGGTGGGGGGGTTAAGAGTTTGGGATCATTTCACTGAGTGCCAATCCATCCAGCCATGGCTTTTTGGTTTTTCACAGTAACTTCATTGCAGTGTCAATGTAAGCCTACTTGTGACAATAAAGATTATTTAAAAATAAAGTGGCTGTTGGACCACAGCTGTAGCCCATTGGCCCCCTGGTGGTCGGGCTTCCCCTTCACATTGGTGAACTGGAAGCTGCCGCCTCCTATCTTAATTTAAAAATGTTAAATCATGTCTGCAGAGTGCCTACCTCATTGCCTCTTAGCTGCATCAGCGACTCACACCTTGGGTCATTGTTGGAGGACATCCAGCCTCGGGACCCTATCTGTCATCCTTAATTGTATGGCACATGCCCTCCCTGGCCACCAGTTATCTAACCGCCCCCAAAACAAAATCCATTGTGCCATCTCCCCACTGTTACTAATTGAAAGTGAATGAGGGGGAGTTTTGCCTGTGGTGGATGGGGGCATTAGTAAGGTATACTCTAAAAGAGCAGGGGGTGAACTGCAATCACCAGCTTATGATTTTGTACTTATTCCCTTTCATGGACAAAGAATCAAGCACTGGGAACAAGAGACACAAATTCTACTCACTTGAACTGAGAGTGGGTTCATAGTTCTTTTAGAAAATTTAGAGCTTGTTGATTAGTTTGAATGTAAACAAGATTTGGAAATGTATCCAGCCTTAAAAACGAATGTGTTTATTTTTCAGGGTACCACTGAGAACATTGAAACTTTGATACCAAAAGGACTATCTGAATTGACAAAACAACACTTACGCTACCTCTTGCAGGTAAAACAGACATGGTTGTAATAACAGTTATAGAACTGTCAATGAAAAATAAGGACCAGTTTGGTTCTTGCAGAGCTGCAGCACTGGAATAGTTCATCGCACTAAAAGGAAACTACAGTGAACATAATAGCAGCCATTCTCTGATAAGTGTCGATTTCCCATTTCATTGTGACCTTTGGGCCATATGCCTGGCATTTACCCCATTGGAAGAAGTATACAGCTATGGGCTGCCAATACCTCTTGTCTACTTCAAGTCAAGGTTTACAACAGCAGCTCAAGAGTGTGTCATGGATCCCTGTGAATTAGGTTAGCGGTCTTCAAATTATTCAAAACTCACTACCTCCCATCCCCGTCCCACAGACATACATAGACAACTAAGGGAAAGCAGTGATGTCTTAGTAGAATACCTCAGGTACATATTGTAATGGAAATAATTTGGTGAGTCAAGTCAAGAAAGTAGGGAAATCTAATGAAACACAAACACAAACAGGCAAGGGACTCTTTTTTGAAAATGTATGGATTGCATGCTAATGGATTATTTGCAGCAGTTCAGTTAATGTAATTTGTGCAAGTCATGGAAGTGTCTATTGCTTCTGGACTAAAATGACTTCCTTCTGCATGCTATCTGATGGAGGAAAAATAGTTCTTGGATTGGTACCATGAGATAAAACTAATATGGAAACGAGGGTTTGGAATTTCAGGATATTATACCTGATGTACTCAAACGTGGACCCTTACTGGAGCTTAAAATGGGTTTGAATACTCGAAGCTTGCAGTAAAGCACCAAATCCATGCTATGTATTCATTCTTTAAGAATAAAAATCAAACTTTCAAGCAACGTTCCCTCTAATTTTATATTTTGACCGCGTGTGGAAAGTTGTTGAGTACATGGCCCCGTTAAAGTTTTTTTGTACGGCAGTATGTGTGCGATAATTTAAAGGGGCTGACTTGTTGCCTGTGGCCAGATTGACACACGTTTCTAGGTGCAAGTACCCATGAAAGTCTTCTCTAATATTTCTATGCTGACTTGTATAGGAGGACACTTTCTTCACAATGCCCGATAATCCTCCATTTGTATGTGTACTGGAACAGGATCATTTCTGTAGAAGAGTGTACTATTAAAGAGCTCTCGCCTCCGCCCCACCAACTGGGTTCTGTAACAAAATCATTCCTGCCTGATTGGATGCCTTCATAGATTTAATGTTCTTCCCTCCCTCTTCCCAAGTGGCCCATCATTTTATGTCTATCTTCTTTGAAAGTAGCTGTTCCGTTGAAACCAGCAACAAGATCAGTTACCAAGCAGCTGGACCAATCATGAATGCTGGATAGAAGGTGTCTGATCCAGCAATAGCCAATACGTGAATGAATAAGCCTGCTGGCTTAATTTATTCTTGACAATTTTGCAGGCACAGCCTCCAAACAGGCATCACAGTTGTCTTGCAATAAGGAAAAATGTATTTTGTATTCTAACTTATTAATTTTACAGAAAATCCATTTGCAATGTCTTCAGTGTGCTGTTACTTTGTTGTCACTGAGCCTGTTAGTTTTTCTTTTCTCTGGATGATCAATAGCTATCATATCTGACCTGCAGTTGCTTGCTGGGAGATTAGTTGCCAGGTTTCGACAGTAGTGGTATTTTCAGCTCACTGACTTCAAAAATCCTGTACCTTGGTCATGAAATAATGCAGATCACTGAATTGCTGTTTTCTGTATGATTATATCTTTAGACAAGATTTACCGTGGACAAGTCTCTGCGACTACTTTTGGCCACATTCAACAGCCTACGTGAAGACCTGCTCCATTTGCAAGAAGACCTAAATGTATGTCCAAGGGGTTGCAAAATACTCATTGTCGGAAATGAAATATTAATATTCTTAACTCTTAGCTTAGGCGCTTAAAATCACCTAAAATTGAGGATGATCACCAGTACTTGTTCATCTGTTTAGGTCAAAGTTAAAGACTTCCAGTCTTTGTGGTTACAAATATCAACTATATTTAAATATGTCTGAGCTCAAATCTATGAACCAAGAAAGTAATTATCAGAAGGTGTGTACTTTGTTATGTGTGAATTGAATATTGAAGGAACTGAAAACTGATCTAAATTATTTTAGAAACAAATTTTTCAATTATTTCAAAGTCGGAAGTGTGTCATATTTGATATTTAAAAATAAGTTTTCTTTATTCTTCCGCACACGTCATTCCCTTCTTTCCCACTTTGTTTAAAGAGACTAACTTGTACTGGAGCCTTCTCTGTTCCATTCTTCATGTGTGAACTAAGATAACGGCAGTTGGCAGGCTATTTGACATATGGAGCCATTACAACCAATCGAAACCTTGCTATCACCTGATGTCAACAAGAATGCACTTTCCAGGATAGGTATCAGGATACAGATCAGCAATAGAAACCCTCGTTATTTTCCCCTTCCCCGTATACTAATGTCATCAGCCGATTGAGCATAAACTAGGGGTTGAAACCATCTTGCATGATTCAATGCCACATTGAAGGAGTGATTTTAACCCCACATGGTGTAAACTCAGTGAGCGGGTAGTTAAAATTGTCAAGGTGATGGACCCGTTGCAACCCCACATCGATGCCTGTCTTCTATTTTAACCCGTTTTTCTGAACAGGTAGCAAGACACCTATGTGAAGCAGGCAAGGTCCTTCTTTAAATGAACATATGTGAGTTTGATGATATCAAGCTCTGCCTGATGGCACGAGAAGGCAAACCACTGTAGCCTTCTTACCAGGAAGAAAGGAGGAAGAAAATCCTATGTCAGATGAGGCCCAAAATATATTTTTTTATTTTTAAACGTTTCCCCTTGCCTCAGGCTCCAATGATTTCCCAACAACCATTTGCTGCTACTTATCTTGATGCCAGCAACCTTCCTGCTGACTGGCAAGCACATAGGCCTAGGCATTAAAATTATTTGGGACTCACACTGCTGGGGTTTGGTGCTCACCTTGCCTCCCGCCCTGTTCCTAATTATATAGTATTCTTATTAGCTGAGCCATTGGGAGTACTTCCAGGTTTGAGTCTAATGGAAAATAAAGTTGCATGGAGTGAAGAAATTGGATAGGCAATGCCATGAGAAGCTATATCTGTCTAATCTTATATCAGATCCACTTTAGGAGATTCATCCAATGGGAAACTGCATTGACAATGGTGGGGCCAAAAGATCCTGCCATCGGCCAATAGTGGGTCGCCTCCGGTTTGTAGCAAGTTGTGTGGAAAATCCAGCCCTGTATCTTTATCATCTATGAGTAAGGAAAAAGCAGCAGGCTCCTTCCCTACAAGCAGCATTTATATGCCTGGGTTTAATGGTGTCATCTCCCATTGAATCAGTCAGATCCACTGGCTTAATAGCACAAAGATCATAGGAACATTTGAGCATATATTGGAAAGTGAATATTTCTACATTTCTCCACAGCTAGATTTGTCACATAAATATCTTTAGGATGTAGGTGAGAAACTGTTCCTTATTCTTGGTAATTAGCTTTCTCCTCAGACGGTAGTTGAAATCATGTTACTTTCTGTTGGAAAAAGACAGGTCATCATTGAATTTGAATATCGATGAGTCAGATTGTTCTGAATTTGCTTCATGATGGACATTTCATTGAAATAATTTGACTTATAAACTGTGGAGTTGAATCTGAAAACTGGAGATGCAGAATGCTAATTTTAGTATCTGTTGTTTAGATCCTACAGGTAGCATTTTTTTGTTATTTCAATTTACATATAAATAGTAAAAAATATATATTATAAAGATATCCATTTTTAAATTAAAGAAACTGTGAAGTTCTTGTGAAGAAATGGTAAGATTCATAATCAGAACTGAGTCACTGTTAGGGCAGCACGGTGGCGCAGTGGTAGCACTGCAGTCTCACGGAGCCGAGGTCCCAGGTTCGATCCCGGCTCTGGGTCACTGTCCGTGTGGAGTTTCGCCCCCACAACCCAAAGATGTGCAAGGTAGGTGGATTGAACACGCTAAATTGCCCCTTAATTGGAAAAAATGAATTGGGTTCTCTACATTTATAAAAACAATAAAAACTGAGCCACTGTTAAACATGGATTCCATTATCCTTCTTTTGGACTCCCTCCGTTCGTATATGTGTATGGTAACCTTAAGTGGTCAAAGTGAAGAATGTAATTCTCAATAAACTACTGGAAAGTTTGCCTTTTATTTGCCTCTTATTTCCACAGAGACTTTCAACAGACAAGGAAATGCTGGAAAGAGATTTGAGCTTTAAATCTCAGCAGGTGACCGAATATTTACAGATCCTGGAGTCTGTGCGAGAGAACAACCGACAGCTGCAGGTAGAGCAGTAACACTGTTATTATGGCTTTTGCACTCCGTTCTGGTGGTAATAACTAAAAATAGAGGTTGCTGATTAATCAGAAATCTTCCCATGGGAATATTCATCTTTATCGCCTCCAACTCATTGCCCTTTTACACTCTACTCAGCTTACTTATTTATAAAGTCTTTGAAATCTTGTGGTATTGGTGAGCCAGGAGTGTCCTGTATCATCTTCATCACATTGCATACAACTGAGCCAATGATGTATTTGGGAAAGTTAGTTATGAAGATGGAGCCCATCCTAACTCCTCCTCCTGCTAGCTGTAGTCATTAATAGTGGGGTATTATGTAAACATTGTAACATATCTTGATCAATTACAATGATATCCCCCCACATTGCTGCTTGTGAAATCAAGTACAATATTGCTGATTCGATTTCATAGATTTAGCATGTTATTACTGTCCCGACCAGTAAAAATAGAATACAGAAAATAAGGCGATAAATCAGACTGCGATACTGGTCACGAAGTCGTCAACATCTACTTTCTAATTTACAAAGGGATTGACCCACAAATATAGCAGGACTGCAGAATTTCATACAGGAGTTACTAATCTTCCACAATGTAATTTTAACACTTTGGCGATTGCTTTCTGAGTGTCAATTTGTTTTTCTGGTAGGACATCTGAAACAAGTAACACATTAAGAAGAATCTGCTATGGGGTGTGTCCCTAACAGTTTACAATTTGTGGCTAAAATGACTTCCCAGCCATTGCATCTTTACTGACTTGCAAAATGGCATCTCTTCATTCTGTACACCTCGAGGCAGAATGGTAGTGTTAGCTGGAAAATATCATCTGTTACAAGGGTTACAAAATGGTTGGTGAAATGCTTTGTGTCGTCTCTTTCCCCCCCCCCCCCCCCCCCAACCTTTAATCTCTACCACAAAACATCTTTTCCAGCAACCAGTGTCTTGCATTAGTTTTGATGTGGAGATGCTGGCGTTGGACTGGGGTGAGCACAGTCAGAAGTCTTGCAACATCAGGTTAAAGTCCAACAGGTTTGTTTCAAACACGAGCTTTCGGAGCACTCATTCACCTGAGGCAGGAGCAGTGCTCCGAAAGCGAGTGTTTGAAACAAACCTGTTGGACTTTAACCTGGTGTTGTAAGACTTCTTATTGTATTAGTTTATAACTCATCATTTCATCTTGCAGTCAATAAATGAAGTGAGCTGCGAAAAAACATTTACTTATTCTCTTTTGGTGAAGAGACTGTTGAAAGCTTACTGTAGTGGTATACAGTGCTTGTTTTTACATTAACAGTAAAGCTAACAGTTTTCAGGTGAAAATTGGAGCTGCCCTTATTACTATCGTGTACATTTTAATAATTCGCTTAAGTGTTTGGTAAGTTAGCATATTGGGTTGGATTCTCTGGTTCCCTCAGCCGCGTGTTTCTCGGCGGCACGCTGTCCGCTGGCGGAGGGATTCTATACTCTCGCCGCTTGTCAATGGGATTTCCCATTGAAGTCACCTCACACGACCTGGAAACCCCTGGTCGAGGGCATGCTGCTGGTGGGATAAGTGAATCCCAACAGTATTGTAAGATGGTGTAAGAGAGGAGGTAGATGGGGGCAAAAGGTCATAATGGTCATGTTCTCAATGTGTCTTCTTTTGGTGTTTTTGGTTTAGAAGACCATTAAGGATAGCGGTTCAACGAACCAATCACTTGAGGATTTGATCTTAACTCTGAGGAACTCCGAGGCAGACAAGCAGTTCCGTGTGAAAGAGTTGGAATACAGTAAGCGTGCTCTGGAACAAGAAAATGAGACGCTCCGGCAGCAGGTAAGAAAAGGGTACTATACCGTCCACATAATTGCCTATTTAAATATTTTTCAGATGGAAATGAGAGAATGAAACCTATTTGAATTATATGGGGTTGTTTACTGGCAGGCTGAGGGAGGGGGAATGGAAAGTGAGTGATCCACTCACTCCCGCCCTCATTGTCTCAGTGCGTCAAATCGGAAACCCATGCAGATGAGGGGTTATACCCTGAACAGGAAATTGGTCAGAGCCGCCAGTTTAAAGGTCCGCTGCCCTCTCAATCGCTCCACTTATGGCTGAATAAATGATTTTTAAAAAACTCACAAACATTGCCACCTTCACTATCGGACTCATTTGCTAGATGCAGCCGTGGTTCTATTGGAAGGCCTTTTCTTTCACCCATGTGCAACATCCTCATACCTGATGGAAAGTACTCGCAAACCTTTTTCCATCTGACATGAAATGTGGAGTGAGCAGTGGAAATCTGGATACCATTGGCACTTTAATTACCTCAATAACTTGTCAATTGGTTATTTCAAATTGGCTTCGGATTTCCGTGTTCACTCGGTTCTGTCATTTTGGAGACGAGCATGATGATGTCGTATTGCCAACCTGACATCATCATGCCATATTTTTACGTATTTTTATGTACACATGGGGAGGGCAGCCTGCTAGATTTGCCGCCATAAAATTTAGTCCATGGAGCCTATTCACTCACTTGATCACTGTCTTAGGTATACCTGCTCTGTCCAGTGTTTGGCTGGGGTCAATGTTTTAATTTTTGCAATATTATACATTAGAATTTAAAAAGTGAGTAGTATTTTTCTTCCTCTTTTATGATGATATCTATACAAAAATGACACCTGAGGGAACTTGTAACGTAAAATAGACTCCTCAGGAGTGAGAACCCTCTTAATGAAAATGGAGGCAGTAACTGCTTTCTCGGCAAAGGACAGCTCACGGTATAAATGCAGAAACACTGTTAATTAGAGGAAAATAGCTATTCTCTTATTTTAACAGAATTCCCTTTCTAAGTATCCAGGATCCTATTTCAATTCTGAGGAATAGCCACATGTGAAAGAGAACTTGCTACAGTAATCTGAATCCAAAATATTTGAAAAGTCTTGCTCCAGTACATGTTGGTATGTTGCTAAGCTTGCAAAATTGCAGTGTGGTGCTGTGGCAACAACAATCTTCACAAAAGCTTCAGAGATGTTTGGTGCATGTATATTATGCCTAATTTTGCACTTGGAGACGCGAACACAAGTTATTTGCTTTTACTGTTTGTTATAGTCCTGTTGAAGCAAGAAAATGTGGACCCACCGAATACTCTCCCTGTCCCCTCTGCCTCTTTCTGAACAAAAGGTCAAATATGAATCAAGTTCACTTTTGGAGTATGTCGATCTTTTTGTCAGATTATTTCCTATATATAGTAAAACTGTGACAATGCTCATATTCTAAAGAACATGAGGTACAGGGAATACATCAGGTTACGGATTCTGTCAAGGTAAAAGAAAAGGGGGATATCCACTGGCGACATGTCGGTGGAGGTCGCATGTTGGTTGGGTGGCTCTCACCAGAGCTCACTTTGTTTTGGTCCTTTTCACCCAATTTTGGGGGGAACTTTTATGTGAGCTGTCTTCAATAAAGTCATGCAAATTATAGGATGTCAAAATCCCAAGGAAAGAATACAGCACAAAATGGAATAGTGCCAGAATCTTCAGATTGTGGGCTGCCTAAGGAGGGCCCGAGGCTGTTGGAGTACTTTTTGGGGGATTTTCGCCAAATTGTTCGGGGAGGAGGAGAACACCTTCCTCTTTGAGCTGGAGAGAGCTCATCAGTCGCTCCGGCCGAAGTCAAAAGCGAATGATGCACCAAGAGCTGGGTTAGACTGTTTTCACAGCTTTCAGATGAAGGAGAAGGTTTTGAGATGGGTCAAGCAGAATCGGGAGGTGAGCTGGGAATCATAGAATCTGCAGTGCAGAAGGAGGCCATTCGGCCCATCGAATCTGCACCGGCTCTTGAAACGAGCACCCTACCCAAGCCTGCGCCTCCACCCTATCCCTGTAACCAGTAAACCCACCTCACCTTTTTGGACACTAAGGGCAATTTAGCATGGCCAATGCACCTAACCTGCACATCTTTGGACTGTGGGAGGAAACCGGAGCACCTGGAGGAAACCCATGCACACACTGGGAAAACGTGCAGACTCTGCACAGACAGTGACCCAAGCCGGGAATTGAATCTGGGACCCTGTAGCAACTGTGCTAACCACTATGCTACCGAGTTGCCCACTGAGAAGGCAGTGGGATTTGTATATATCAGGACATCAAGGTGGTGCTGGCAAGACAGCGGCAGCCTTTAACAAGGCATAGGCAGTGCTTTACTGGAGTGATGAACGGTTCGGAGTGGTCTACCCGGCAAAATTGAGTGTTATGAATAACTCCAAGTCCATTCCTTTGAGAAGGCAGAGAAGCGGAGGCATATACTAGAGCAGAAGGACTGGGACTGAACGGAGCTCGGACTTTGATTTATTATGTTTTGATTGGAAGGGGATGGTTTGGGACAGTGGATTATTGTGTTGAGATTTTATTCCCCTTTGTTTGGCTTAACTGTTGCTCTTTTATAACCACTGTGTGTTTTAACCTATACGGTGGACATATAATCTCACAACTATTTTAGTTCAATCAGAGTTTATTTACTAGACACAAGGTTATTTACTCAAATAATCACACGTTGATGCACAATTCACCACAAGAAGCAGCATGGCAGCATAGTGGTTAGCATCAATGCTTCACAGCTCCAGGGTCCCAGGTTCGGTTCCCGGCTGGGTCACTGTCTGTGCGGAGTCTGCACGTCCTCCCCGTGTATGCGTGGGTTTCCTCCGGGTGCTCCGGTTTCCTCCCACAGTCCAAAGATGTGCGGGTTAGGTGGATTGGCCATGCTAAATTCCCCGTAGTGTTCTAAAAAGTAAGGTTAAGGGGGAGTTGTTGGGTTACGGGTATAGGGTGGATACGTGAGTTTGAGTAGGGTGATCATTGCTCGGCGCAACATCGAGGGCCGAAGGGCCTGTTCTGTGCTGTTCTGTTCTAAATTCTAAATAACTAACACACTTAAAACAACCTTAACTTAACTTCCAGGTGATCGGCAGATATAGAGTAGATATGGCCTTATCTGGTTCCTAACCTCTCGTGGGGCTGGAGTTCTTGGACCCACCCTGTGCCTCAGTGTGGCTGGAGGACCTGATGGAGTGTCTGTATCTTCCTTTCAAAGGTTAAGTTCACCTTGTGGGGACAATTGAGGGGTTCTATAAGAGATGGATTCTGCTTATTCTACAATTTAAAGAGTTGGTCACCGTCAGCTGCTAACTGGAGGGGGAATTTGAAAGGGAGGCGGGGTTGCGGGATTATTCTTCGAGTCATATGTGCTTAGGGTGGTAGAGAGGGTGGGGGGTGTTCTGTTCTTTTTGTTTTATGTTGTTTTGTTTTATGTATAAAGTATTGAAAAACAAGTAAAAATATTTTCAAAAAAAGTTTGAAGAATCAATTGGCAAACCTCTATAGTGGAGTTGATGTCAGCAGTCAAAGAAATGAAGAACATAAATATATTTTTCTTGTTATAAACAAACTTCTAAGGAATGCTGTGATATTTCGATAAAATTAGCTAGTGCGTATTTGGTGTGATCACCATCAAAAACTGATTAAACTTTCAATATTGGCACAGTGGCGCCATTACAAATACAACTTCCTGTGGTGAATTTAATGAGCTGTCACATCAAACCCATGACATGTCTCTCAGCTTGAAACACCTTCACAAGAGACTCTTCGGCAAATGTATTTAATAATTTCCCGTTTCATTATTCAAAAATGGCTTCTGTCAATAGCAAAACCACCGTTGAAATGTTAGTCCTGCATCATGAAGTAGATATTATGCGTTATCTTCAGTGGGTTATCTTGTGAAAAATGGAAGCAGATACATTAACGGCGTTCAAAAGGCATCTTGACAAACACATGGATAGGATGGGTACAGAGGGATACGGCACAAGGAAGTGCTGAGGGTTTGGGCTAAGGGTGATATCATGACCGGTACAGGCTTAGAGGGCCGAAGGGCCTGTTTCTGTGCTGTATTATTCTTTGTTCTCTTTGTTCACCATTATGAAAAACCTGGGCTAGATTCTCTGTCCTGCCGCGCCAGATTTCCAGTTCAGCACGCCAGCGGGATGCTCCATTTCGCCATTGTGGGACAGCCACACGCCATCGGGAAACCCCCTGGCTGCCAGCAAAATGGAGCATCCCGGCGGCGGAGAATACAGCCCCCAGTTTCGGTGGCTATTTTGAAGATTGTCTGTGATGTTACTCCACTTTCTCTACTCTGAGGGAAGCTATGCTCGGTTGCTCATGTTCCCGCACTGTGCTTGTCAGATGTTTCACAGTGTCGTGGCAACTGCTGAGGTTGACGAGGTGGAGTCTTTAAGATTCAGCTTGTTATTTGTTTGAGGTGACACACTCACATCTGCCCATTGTTAGAAGATAATAGTTGATTATCTGATAATCAGATCATAGTCATTTGATAGTCTGCAGGAAAGCATCATCACTTTCTCAGAAAGCTAGCATAGCCCAAAGCCATGCGAGTCACTGGAGATGATGGAGCCCATCCTTTCCACCATCAAAGAGATTTTCATTACCCTTTCCACCATCAAAGAGATTTTCATTACCTCCTATTTGGCCTTGGTAGTTATTTTGAGGGATCAGCCCTTGTTATTGCAGTCTCTCTGCCTGCATCTTGTTTTTTTTAAAAAAAGGAAACATGCTGTGATTAAAAAGAGACAATTACTTCCTAATATTCTGATATTGCTGATTAATGCTGCCATTCATTAATGAAATACAATCCCAGTTTGCAACCCAAATAAAATTATTTGGCTCAGTTAAAAATTAAGTAATCACCACAACAGCCTGTTAATGAAGCCATCATGCTTACAAAGTGACAAGATGCATTGTTCTCTTTGGAAATTTTATCTACCTAAAGTACTTCAATCCGTCTTAAATCACTTTTTGTGGAAAAACTTACCAGGCGAGACTTTCTGATGTGGATCAATCGGAAAGGAGTACAAAATTCCCCAGAAGGGAGTATTTTTAACTTTTACTGCCATGTGAAAAATGGACAATAGCAACTTGTCTGTCTACTTTACATCCTGATGATCTTTCCTGTTGAGCTCCACTACAGCTTTGTGCATCAGCAGACAGATGGCCATTGGTGAGGCAGGAAAATTGCAGTTCAGCTGAAATTTGAAGGGATGTGGACAGGTAAAGATAGGTGATTATTTTTTAAAAAAAGGGGGTAGGGGGTGGGTTCAAAATTCCTTACAACGTTTGGACAAACTCGGAATGTTTTGCAGCAATTGGCAGCCTTTGTCAAGGCTAAAGGGGGGAGAAAGGTAAGGAATCACAAGCAAACCTGAAGGGAGAATAAACCTAATTTGAAAAATTTTAAATGGGGCCTGCCAACATAGAATGAAGTCCACAGAATGGTATAAATCAAATCAGCGAGCTGGGGGAAATCATTTCCATTCAATGTGCACAAACTGAAACCAGACACCACGCGATTCCCTGTGGCAGTGTTACCATCCTAAACAATTGATGTAACGTGCAGAGTGTAATGTCAAAAAATACAACCTGTCTTGGGTTAATTCAAATGTTTAATTGAAGTAATTTGAATCTTGTTCAATTGACACAGAACAGTCTAGTCTGAAATCTGTTGCTTAACGTTGACTATAATATTTGATGTTTACAGCTGTCCAAGAGCCCATCAGTCACCTCGATAATTAATACAGACATCTCAAATAATTACTATGAAATGGTCAATAAACTGCGTGAAGAAAAGGACAAGGAGATCGATTATTTGAGGGTATGGAAATCCTTTTCTTGCCGTCACTGTTTTTAATACAGCATGATCACCATTTTTAAGCCCCAAACACATCTCTCATCCATAAGACCCACTCCTTGCTTCCATTCCCACCAAAGTGTTGAGCACCCAACTTCCACTACTGGCCACCATGCTATTGGATGTACTTCCTTCTTCTCAGTTAGATTTATTGGGCTGAATTTAATACTCCCCACTGGTAGATTTGAAGGTTGGGCTGGGGAGTAATCATAAATCCCATCCTCAAAACCCCGGGCGCGATTCTCTGCGGAGAGTCGTAAAGGCTGCCGTGAAACTGGCCGTGTTTCACGGCAGCCTCCGCGCCCCATCCTGGGACCCGATTCTCCCCCCCCCCCCCCCCCCCCCCCCCCCCCCAGTCGGGGCTAGCAGCGCGGCCCTGTGAAGCACGGCATTGCGGGCTTAGCGGCCGTCGCTAAGCCCGCACGCCAAGCGTCACGGCGGCTGACGCGCACAATGACGTCATCATGCATATGCGTCAATCCCGCGCATGCGCGGCCGTGGTGCGGCCGTGCCAATCGGTGCCATGGTTGTCCGGGACTGCATTTGGCGGCCGTTTTCACGAACGGTGAGAGCAGGTGTGTTTGCGTTCGTGAAAACGGCCGTAAAGGCCTGGGAACTCGGCCCATCGGCCAGGGGAGAATCGCTGTTCGCCGTAAAAAACGGCGAGCAGCGATTCGTGTCGTGGGGCGGCCGGGGGGGGGGGGGAGAATAGCGGGAGGTCGGGAAAAATTGCCGGGAAGGCCCTCCCGCTATTCTCCGACCCGTCGTGGGCAGCGGAGAATCGCGCCCCCCATGTTTGACCCCTTTAGTCCTTGCAAACTACCACACAAAGTCTTGATTACTTTCATCCTACTATGGACAGCCTATCTTCAACAGCCTGATTATCATCCAGACCAGACTTTTGTTTGAATGTAACATTTTGTTCTCTTTTAGTCACAAATCGGCACCATGAAACGTGAAATGTCTTCAGGACATGACCATTCCAGCAGTTTGAATATTAAATTGATGGAATACAACCATAGCCTGAGTGAGAAGGATACCATCATTAAACAAAAGGATGAGGTGAGTAGTATCACATGGCTTCTCTTTGATTTCATTGGCACTATCAAGCCAGGTTAATAATTAATTCAGCACTGAATCAGCTATGGAACCAACACAGTGTTGTGGCTCTGGGTCGGCATAGCAGTGTTCTGTGGAATGCAGTTAGGGAGTAGGTGATTGAGCAGTTTCCCCATGTAGGTCAGGACCAAAGTTAGAATTTAGAGTCGCCAACTGAACATTGATTGCTTGGCAACAGTCTGCTAACAAGGTACTATCAAATATGCCTGACGTCACTTTGCTGGCATCGGTCCAAACTTCACCAATACTTTGTGTAACTAACTACTGCCACACACTATAGTGAGGGACAGCAGAGTGGAGATTGTAATAGAATTGATCATTGTGAGGCTCTGTGGCATAGGCCTGTGCAGTGAGCCCCCTGTCCTTTTAAAAATAATTTGATGGGATGTGGGCATCACTGGCTAAGCCAGTGTAGATGGTGGACATGCTTTGAGTTACCTGTTACAGAATTACCAGCAAGCAGCTATGGTGTATATATGGCTGGTCCAGTTAGGTTTGTGGATAATGGTAATCCCTCCCAGGAAGTTGATAGTGGGAGAAGCATGCCAATTTTCAGCCCGAGCCTGAATGTTATCTATGTCTTGCTGCACTTTGGCACAGACTGCTTCAGTATCTGAGGAGTCGCAAATGCTTCTGAACATTATGAAATTATCAGCGAGCATCCCATTTCTGACCTTGTGATGGGGGGAGGATCATTGGTGAAGCAGCTGAAAATCCGTGGGCCGAGGACACTACCCTGAGGTACTCCTGCAGGGATGAGGTGATTGACCTCCAACAACCAAAACCATCTTCCTTTGTGCTAGGTATGACTCAAGCCGGTGGAGAGTTTGCCACCTGGTTCCCAGCGGCTCCTTGATGCCACATTTGGTTCAGGTGCTGCCTTTATGTCAAGGGCAGTCAGTCTCATCTGACCGCTGGCGTTTAACTCATTTTTTTCCAAGTATAAACCAAGGCTGTAATGAGCTCAGAAGCTGAGTGGCCCTAGCGGAACCTGAACTGAGCTTCAGTGTGCAGGTTGTGGCTGTGTAAATGCCAATACATAGCACTTACACCATCCATCACTTTGCTGATGATAGTGAGGAGACTGATGGGGTGATAATTGGCTGGGTTGGATTTGTCCTGTTTTTGTGGACATGGCACATCTGTGCAATTTTTCATATTGTCAAATAGATGCCAGTGTTATAATTGTACTGGAACAGCTTGGCTAGGGAGTGCGGCAAGTCCTGGAGCACAATCTTTAATACTATTGTTGGAATACTGTCGGGGTCTATAGCCTCTGCGGTGTCCAGTGCCTTCAGACATTTCCTGATATCACCCAGAGTGAGTCGAATTGACTCAAGACTGGCACCTGTGATTTTTCCAGAATTGTTACACCTCTGTAGGCGGCTATTTGGCCCAGTGTGTCTGCACTAACTCTGCAAATGAGCAATTCACCGAGTGCCATTCTCCCATCTGTTCCTGTTCTCTGCACATTCTCCCATTTCAGGCAACAGTCCGACTCTTTTCTGAATGCTTTGTTTGAACTTTCCTCGACCACGGTCTCAAGTAATGCAATCCAACCTTAACCACTCACCGCGTGAATTCTTTTCTTCCCATGTCGTTCTTGTTTCTTTGTGCCCTCTCATTTTCAATCCTTTCACAAGTTGGAACAGCTTCTCCATGCCTACTCTCTCCAGACCTCATGATTTTGTATGCCTCTTTCAGATCTCTTCTCAGCCTTTCTTTCTCCAAGGAAAACAGTCCCAACTTCTCCAGTCTATCTTCATATACTGGAGATCTCAGGGAGGAGGCTGAGATGGATTATTCACTCGGCATTTCTCGTTGAAGATGGTTGCAATTGGGCAGCACGGTGGCGCAGTGGGTTAGCCCTGTTGCCTCATGGCGCCGAGGTCCCAGGTTCGAATCCCGGCTCTGGGTCACTGTCTGTGTGGAGTTTGCACATTCTCCCCGTGTTTGCGTGGGTTTCGCCCCCACAACCCAAAGATGTGCAGAGTAGGTGGATTGGCTGCACTAAATTGCCCCTTAATTGGAAAAATGAATTGGGTATTCTAAATTTATAAAAAAAAAGAAGATGGTTGCAATTGCTTCATCCTTGTCCTGTCTCTTCGGGCTGAATAACCTTTTTTATTGATTCATGGGATGTGGGCTTCGCTGCCTTGTCCATCCCTAATTGCCCTTGAGAAGGTGGTGGTGGGTGGCCTTCTGGAATTGCTGCAGTCTATGTGGCGTATGTACACCCACAGTGCTTTTAGCAGGAGAGTTTCAGGATTTTGGCCCAGTGACAGTTAAAAAACAGCAACATATTTCTAAGTTGGGAGGGTGAGTGGCTTTCATAGAATTTACAGTGCAGAAGGAGGCTATTCGGCCCATCGAGTCTGCACCGGCTCTTGGAAAGAGTACCCTACCCAAGGTCAACACCTCCACCCTATCACCATAACCCAGTAACCCCACCCAACACTAAGGGCAATTTTGGACACTGAGGGCAATTTATCATGGCCAATCCACCTAACCTGCACATCTTTGGACTGTGGGAGGAAACCGGAGCACCCGAAGGAAACCAACGCACACACTGGGAGGATGTGCAGACTCCACACAGACAGTGACCCAAGCCGGAATCGAACCTGGGACCCTAGAGCTGTGAAGCCATTGTGCTATCCAGATGCTGATGTTTCCATGTATCTGCTGCCCTTTTAAATGGTAGCAGTTATGTGTTTGGAAGGTGCTTTTTAAGCAACTATGGCGAGTTCCTGCAGTGCATTGTGTAGATGGTACACACTGCTGCCACTGTTCTTGGGTGATGGATGGTGAGTATTTGCGAAAAGTGTGCCAATCAAGCAGGCAGCTTTGTCCTGGATGGCATCAAGCTTCTTGAGTGTTGTTGAAGCTGCACTTACCCAGGCAAGTGGGGAGTATTCCAACACACTCCTGATATGTGACTTGTAGACGGTGGAGAGGCTTTGGGGAGGCAGGAGGTGAGTTACTCAATGCTGAACTCGCCGCCTCTGACCTGCTAATGTGGCCACAGTATTCATATGGCTAGTTCAGTTCAGTTTCTGGCCAATAGTAACCCCCAGGATGTTAAGAGCGGGAGATTCAGCGATGGCAATGTAAGTAAATGTCAAGGGGTGATGGATAGATTCTCTCTTGTTGGAGATAATCATTGTCTAGTACTTGTGTGGCATGGATGTAACTTGCCACTTGTCAGCCCAAGCCTGGATATTGTCCAGGTCTTACTGCATTTGGACACGGACTGCTTCAGTATTTGAGGAGTCGTGAATGGTGTGAACATTGTGCATAGTTCTGAAGTCAGATCAAATGGTAGTGCAGGCTCAAGGGGGTGAATGGCCTACTCCTAATTCGTGATTATATATCACGTGATGCATAATTTAAGCAGGCAGGTAACTTGGCAATCTGTTTTTGTAATTTAGGAATGTATGATAACATTAAATCTTGCACACTCCATTTTGTGGAAGCTGAACACAGCAGCAGGGACTGCCAAACTTTTCGACATTAATTTGAATCTAATTCCAGGAAGTTGCCTTGGTGCAGTGTGACTGCTAATTTATGAATGAGCACAGTGTGAGCACATACTGAAGGTGTAATTTCAGGAAGCATTCAGCAGCTAACACAAAGACCTAGTGTATTGGCGGACCTAACAAGCAGGTAATCAGACTCCAACTCTACGCCACACTCTGAATGAAAAACAGTGGGGCAGCACAGTGGTTAGCACTGCTGCCACACGGCGCCAAGGACCCGGGTTCCATCCTGCGCCCGGGTCACTATCCGTGTGGAGTTTGCACATTCTCCCCGTGTCTGCATGTGTCTCACCCCTGCAACCCAAAAAAGATGTGCCGGGTAAGTAAATTGACCACACTACATTGCCCCTTAATTGGGGAAAAAAAGAATTGGGTGCTCTAAATTGTTTTTTTAAATGAATACGAGTGAAACGGCATCAAAATTGAAAAATGACGAGGAGAAAGAAACATTATGCAAACTAAATAAAGCTGTTGTGGTGATGTGCGTTACTGTAGATACATAAGTGGTTAATGTTAGGGGCTGGTTTAGCACACAGGGCTAAATGGCTGGCTTTTAAAGCAGACCAAGGCAGGCCAGCAGAAAGGTTCAAATCCCATACCAGCCTCCCCGAACAAGCGCCGGAATGTGGCAACTAGGGGCATTTCACAGTAACTTCATTTGAAGCCTACTCGTGACAATAAGCGATTTTCATTTTCATTTCATGTAAATACACGTAGACTAGCTAGACACTAGAGAAACACCAGAGACATGACACACAGACATTCAGCCAATGGGTCAGTAAGGTAGGACACGACCAATGGGCATTCACGATACACACAGAGGTGACACTACCACAGGGGCATTACACCAACCCATATATCTTCCTCTTTCCAGTGACACTCAATGAGTACAGACACAGGGTTGATTCAACATCACACCCACCATGTGGATTCTAGCAGACTGGTTCGTCAGTCTGAGTAGCTACAGAAGGATTAACAGTAGAGGCAAATCCAAGTAGGAGAATTGTAAATAGTTTAATAAATGTGTTGAAGTTATCTCCATGTCTGAACCTTCCTTTGTTAGAGTGAACATCAAGGAAGCAGTTTATGCTACGTCAAGAGCGTAACAAGACAGCTGTGTCAGCAATTTTCAAAGTAAGTTAGCCAGGATTAGATTAATGTATAAGAAGCAAAATACTGCGGATGCTGGAATCTGAAAAAAGAACAGAGGACGCTGGAAAAACTCAGCCGGTCTGGCAGCATCTATCAGGAGAGAATCAGAGAGTTAACGTTTTGAATCATAGACCCTTCATTGGAACTGAAAGGAGGGAGAATGTTGGAGCAAAAGAAACTGCAACAAAAAGTAACAACTTTAAGAACAAATGACAGATGGACTGTTGTGAGAGGGGGACAAAGTGTTTTGCATTCAGACAATACATGTACGGAGAATAAAAAGAGAAGAGATTCAAGATGGAGGAGAAAGGTCAAAATCTAAAGTTGCTGAACTCAATGTTGAGGATCGAGGGCCGCAACCTGCCCAACCGGAAGATGAGATGCTGCTCCTCCATCTTGCGATGGACGTTGTTGGATCATTGCAGCAGGCCAAGGACAGACATGTGGGCACGAGGGCAAAGTGTGCTGAGTTAAAATGGGAAGCAAAGGGAAGGTTGAGGGAACTAAGCAAAGGTGTTCCACCAAGTGGCCATCCAGTTTGTGTTTAGTCTCCCTAATGTAATGGAGACAGCATTGGGAGCAGCGGATACAGTAAATCAAATAGAAGGATGTTGCAAGTGAAACGTTGCTTAATCTGAAAGGGGTTTTTGGGCCTTGAACAGTAAGATGGGAAGAGGTACAGGGGCAGATGATACAAAGGAAGGTGCCACGGGAAGGGTATGTGGAGTTTGGTGTGAAGGAAGAGTGGACCAAGATGTCACAGAGGGAGTGGTGCTTGGAGAATGCTGACCAGGGGGAATTGAGGGGAAGATGGTGGAGGATGATCCTTTGAATGCGGAGGCTGGTGGGGTGAAAAGTGAGGACAAGGTGAAGCCTATCATGGTTCTTGAGGGAGGGGAAGGGGTGAGAGCAGAGGTGCGGGAAATGAATAAACCCAGTTGAGTGCCCTTTGGGAGGCAAATCTCGGTTAAGGAAAAAGGCAGACGTTTCCGAAGCACCATTTTCAAAAGTGGCATCATCGAAACCGATACGCGAGAGGCAGAGAAACTGGGAGATTGGAATGGAGTCCTTACAGGGAGCGGGGTGTGAGGAGTTGTTGTCGCAATAGCTGTGAGTATCAGTGGATTTATTATGAATATTGGTGGTCAGTCTATCACTGTAAAGGGAGACAAAAATCAAGGAAAGGAAGAAGTGTCGGAGATGGGCCATGTGAAGGTGAGCGGGGTTGAAAATTGGAAGAAAAATCAATACTTTCATCCAGGTCCAGATGACAGCATGAAGCGGCTCCAATACAGCCATCCATGTAAAGGACAAATAGTTGCGGGTGTGCCAGAATAGGACTAGCACAAGGAATGTTCCACATATCCCATAAAAATACAGGCATAATTGGGGCCCATGTGGGCCACCTTTTATTTGCAGGAAATGAGGCATGTTCAGCCATGAGGAAGAGAGTGGTGGTGGGGGGATTGTTCAGACTTCTGCTCGAGGAAAAAGCCCTCTGATCCTCCTGGTGGGGGATGGAGGTGTAGAGGGATTGGACACCCATTGTGAAGAGGATGTGGTTAGGATCAGGAACTGGAAATTGTTGTTTGTCAGGACAAAATCCCAACCTTTGTTCGGAAACAGGACGAGAACCCAAAATTTTATTTTAATTTCTAAAAGTGTGAGGAAAGGATACTTCACTCCAGGAATAATGACTGACCATTAGGTATCTTTTATGTTAAAACAAACTTTAATTTAAACACAGAATTAACCATGTTAACATCAAGGAAATAGCTTTATAATGAATTTAAACAGTTCATAAATAATAGAAAAAACTTGAACTTCTCTATCTACACCTGCCACCAATTCCAATTAAGCAACCCAATAAAGTTCAAATGCTACTTATAAATAAAGTTAACAAGACAGGTTACTTGCTAATCTGTGGAGAGAGTTCTGGAGAGAGACCCTTTCAAGACCAGATCCAGTACACTTCTGCTCAACCGAGCAGCATTTGGCAAAACTGATGTTCAACCTAAAACCTTGTAACGGACTGTAAAACTGTGGCAGAAAGATCACCAGAGGCAATGAGGTCAGTGGCCATCCTGGAAACAATGGCTTGATGCTTGTTGGTGGGGTCATGGTCCAGGGGGAAGTAGGGGGAAGTGTCAGAGTTGGCGCTCAGACTCTGTGAGGTAGAGGCCAGTACGCCAGATGATAACAGTGCCACCGTTGTCTGTAGTTTGATCACAATTTCAGGATTGGACCTATGAGAATGGAGTGCAGCAAATTCAGAGGGAGACAGGTTGGAGTGGGTGAGAGGGGCAGAAAAATTGAGACGACCGGTGTCACGCCAACAGAATATAAAGATCAGGTGCAGAGGGTGGGGTCCAGGTAGAGGGAGAATACTGGAGACTGGTGAAAGGATCCAGTGAACAGGTGAAAGACTCCTGCCAAAGTGAGCACTGAGACAGAGGCAACAGAAGTGTTCAACATCATGCCGAGCCCTGAATTAATTGAGGTGAGGACATAAGGAGATGAAACTGAATCCTTTGCTGAGTGCAGAGTGCTCTGCATCAGAGAGGGGCAGGTCGGAGAGTATAGTGAATACACAGCATGGTGGTTGGGTTTAGAAGAAGAAAGGGGATCAGAGAGATGGCAAGGTGTGGAGGGGCCAGGATGGACATTGGTATCAATTTGTTGAAGCTGGTGTTCCTTAACACCTGAAATGTAGAGAAAAAGCTTCATGTTAAGGTGTCGGATGAGAGAAAGAATTAAATGGAATTTGGGACAAGAACAACTTTGAGAGAGGGCGAGTCTGTGCTGCTGGAGAGAGAGGTTGAATGTGTACATATGGAGGCACATGACAAGAGAGTGTGGATCTCGGAGAACACCAGTAGGAGGAGCATCGTACACTCCGGAAATATCTGTAATCCTGGTCCGATTGAAAACATGAGGGATAGAACTGAGACAGTCGCTGAGGAAGGAAATGTGGCTGTGGAAGCAAGTTTTGGTAAACACCTCATCAAATATCAAGAGGGAAGTGGAAAGCAATGAAGGTAAAAGAGACGAATGTAAATCTCATCGGAGAGAAGAGCAGTTCCTCTTCAAGGAAGGTATTCCTGGAAGAGAAATGCTAGTGAATTAAACACTAAAATAAGCAGATGCTTGAATCTGAAACAAGAAGAGAGGATGCTGGAAAACTCAGCAGTTCTGGCAGCATCTATCAGGAGACCGAGGCCAGAATTCTCCAGCCGTTTGCTGGCGTTGGGAATCTTTGGTCCTGCTGCCAGTGGACCCCTTCCCGGTGGGTTTCCCAGCTGCCGCGTGTGTCGTCAATGGGAATTCCCATTGATAGCGATAGGAGCAGAGGAATCCGCCACTAATGAACGGTGTGCTGCCTCCCGCTGTCGAGAAGCACATGTCTGGGAGGCCGAAGGATCCCGCCCAGAGTTAATGTTTTCAAGTCATAGACCCTTCATTGGAACTGAATGGAGGGAGAATGTTAGAGCTAAAGAAACTGCAATTAGTGTAAAATTCAGATTAATGTAATTTAAGAAACAGTCCAGCAAGCATTTCCTGGAACATTTTAATCAGTTGACTGTTGGAATAGAGGTCAATCTGCATCACTTCAGTTAGCATTGACCGGACAAAGCCGGTTTGTAAAATGTCGGAATCTCCTCCTTAAAAGCAGCATCAGTCAAACCATCCCTTGTTTTAATTTGTTCGTGGGGTGGCTATATTGTTGGCAGTGGTACATTTATTACCTCTCCTAGCCTTCTCCTTGAACTACTGCAGTCCTTCCTCCCACAGTAGAGTTAGGTAAGGAATTCCAGGACATATATACCCAGAAACAATGAAGAATGAATAATAAAAATCCAAGTTAATATGGTGCAGAGCTTGGAAGTAATATTCCCACAATGTTGCTACCTTTGTCCCTTTGGGTGGTGGAGATTACAATGAACGGAGGTGCTATTAAAATAAGCTTGGTTAATATTGAACATTTGCTGTAGATTGTAAATACTGCAGCCACAGCAAAGCACTGGTGTTGGAGGGGGTAGCAGAGTTACAAATTGCTCTGGTTTATTGAGCTAAACTCTTCTAAAGAAATGGTGAGTATTCAGTCGGACTTCAATGAGCCTTTTAGATAATGGTCAGAAGCTGAACCACTCCTAAATAGTTTTTGCCTCTCTTGCTGCTGCAATGTTAATATAGATGGTCCAGTTAAGCTGCCAGTCAATGTTACACCCAAACTACTGATGACAGTGACATGTACTGATCAGAGAAGATGCCTGGACTTTCTCTTGTGGGAAATTATATTTACCCAACATATATGAGGTGCAAGTATATTATCTACCATTTTATCAGCCCAATCCTATAAGTTATCCATTTTAAACTGAAGTGATGAGGCTCTCAATTTGTAAGGGAAACAACTGCTTTCTTTAGAAGGTGTTCCAAAGTAGCTAGTCACTGGCCAGACTCACTCGGAGGAGAAAATGCTCTTCTGAACACAGAGACAGCAGTGTAACTTAATATAATTAATTATGGTTGAAACCCCAGACTGAATCTGATAAATTTGATCCATTTTAATCTCTTTCTCAGGAAATCTCGAGACTGAAATCATCGCAAACAACAGGGAAGAATGTGACACACACAATCATTACAAAGCGGTAAGCCATATTATTACCATTGTTTAGAAAGTAAAAGATTATTTGGGGTATTGGAGGTCTGCTATTGACAGACTGATTTTCCTGCCATTAATCCGTCTGAACAGTCAAAACGGATTGAATGTACAAATTGTCTTAAATTGGTCCTGTTTTTAGCCAACATGAATATGGCCGTTGAGACATTAATTTGCTGTTTCAAAAACATTTAACGGCAAATTCTAATGCGCAAGGCATCAAATGAAGCACCCATGGGGTATTATATTGATGAGGCTGTATGCTGATGTATAAATAACCCACAGTTATTTGCCACTAATTTTAGTTCCGTCGGTGTCTGATAATCCTGACAGAAATGACTGAACAACATAAGTTAATAAGACCTAGGAGCAAAAGTAGGTCTTTCAGCCCATCGTGTCTTCTCCGCCATACTAAAAGATCATCACTGATCTGATATGATGATTCTCAACTCAACTTTCCTGCCTTTTCCCCACAACCCTTGATTCCCTTACTGATTTAAAAATTCTCTGCGGTAAAGAATTCCACAGATTCACTACCCTCCGAGAAGACATTCCTCCTCATTTGTGTCTTTAAATGTGACCCCTTACTCTGAGGTTATGTCCTCTGATCCTAGACTCTCCCACAAGAGTAAACACCCTGAGTATTCTGTATGTCTCAATAAGGCCATGTTTCATTCTTCTAAACTCCAGTGAGTACAGACCCAACCTTCTCAACCTCTCCTCATACGAAAATTCTTCCATACCTGGGATAAACCTAGTGAACCTTCTCTGGACCGCCTCCAATACCAGTAAATCTTTCCCTACTAAGGGGCCCAAAACTGTTCACAATATTTCAGGTGTAGTCTAACTAGTACCTTGTATAGACTTTGAGACTTTCCTTTTGAAATAAAGGCCAACATTCCGCTTGATTTCCTAATGACCTGAACCCCAAATCCCTCTGCGCTGCAGCTTTCTGCAATATTTCCCCATTTGAATAATATCTCCTTTATTTTTCCTACCAAAGTGCATAACTTCACATTTTCCTGCATTATATTCCATCCGCCAAATTGTTGCCCACTCACTTAACCTGTTTATATCCCTCTGTAGACTATTTGTGTCATCCTCACAACTTGCCTTCCCACCTATTTTTGTGTCTTCTGCAAACTTGCCAATAATGGATTCACTTCCCTCATTTAAGTCAATATATATTGTCAATAATAGTGGCCCCCAGCACTGATCCCTTTGGCACTCCACTAGTTGCAGGTTGCTCAGGCAGGTTGCCACTTATGTGCTTTACAGAAGGAGATCTGCCATCCTTACCTAGTCTGGCTTACATTTGTCTCCAGAGCCACAGAAATGTGGTTGACTATTAAAATGCCCTCTGAAGTGGCCTACCAAGCCACTCAGTTCAAGGAAATTAGAAATGGGCAATAAATGCTGGCCCAGTCAGCAACACCTACGTCCCATGAATGATTTTTTAAAAAACCTGAACATGCTCCTCATCCCAACTCTTGTCATTTATTAGTTAACAATATGTTATGAAATGCTTTTTGGAAATCCAAGTATCTACTAAATCCATCCATTGCTTTCCACTTATATATCCTGCTCATTACTACCGCACAAAATTTTGATAAATTTGTCAGGCATGATTTCACCTTTATTTAAGCCATGCTGACACTCCGTGATTATATTCTGTACTTCTAAATGCTCTGCTATTACATCCTTTATAATGGACTCTTTCATTTTTCCCAATGACAGACATTAAGCTAACTGGCCTATAGTTACCAGTTTATTGGCTCCGTCCCTTTTTGAATAAGGGTAATTGGCAATTTTCAGATCCTCTGGGATCTTTCCAGAATTTAAAGGATTTTTGGAAGATTACTACCAGTATACCCATTGACTCTGTAACTGCTTTCTTTAATGTCCTATGATACAACCAATTAGGTCCAGGAGAGTTATTGGCCTTTAGCCCCATTAGTTTACCAAGTGCTTTTTATCTAGTGACAGTTATTGTATATATTTCCTCCTCTTCCTTCGCCCCTTGATTGTTTAGTATTTTGGGAATGCTCTTAGTGCCCTTCACTGTGGAGACTGAAGCAAAGGATTTATTTAGCTCCTGTGCCATTTGCTGGTTTCCCATTATTATTTCCCCAGTCTCATTCTCCAAGTGGCCTATGTTCACTTTGGCCTCCCTCTTCCTTTTTATATACTTAAAGAAGCTCTTACTGTCCATTTTTATAATACTTGGGAGTTTATCCTATCCGTCTTTATTTTCTTTTGGTCATCTCCTGTTGGTTTTTAAAACTTTCCCAATCCTTTGGGTTACCACTAATCTTTGCCACATTCTAATTTTTTTCTTTCAGTTTCATGCTATCCTTAACTTTCTTGGTTAACCATGGCTGATCTATCCCTTCCCTAGAATCCTTCTTCATTGTCTTTGTTATGAGTCATGAACTACTTTCATAAACATATGCCATTGCTGATTAACCGCCTTTCCTGCCAAACTCCTTTCCCAGTCCACTCCAGGCAATTATGCTCGCATTCCTTTGTAATTACCCTCATTTAAGTTTAGCACAGTTGTTTCTGGCCCAAGTTTCTCACTCTCAAACTAAATGCAAAATTCTACCATGTTATGGTCACTCTGACATAAGAAATAATTTACTCAGCTTGTTTATTAAACCTGCCTTATTGCACATTACCAGATTCAAAGTATATGATCCCTGGTTGAATCCATAACATATTGGATAGCAGACTGGCTGATGGACAGGAGACAGAGTCAGGATAAATGGGTATTTTTCTGGATGGCAGGATGTGGGGTGCCACAGTGTTTGGTCCTTGGGCCCCAGCTATTTACAATCTATATTGATGACTTGGATACAGGGATAGAAGGTTCCAAAGCCAAATTCGTACATGACACAAAAATAGGTGGGGCAGTAAGTTGCAATGAGGAAACAAGAACCTTACAAATGGATACAGATAGGTTAGATAGTGGGCCAAAATGTGGCAGATAGAGTTTAACATTTGCTTCACAGCTCCAGGGTCCTAGGTTCAATTCCCGGCTTGGGTCACTGCCTGTGCCGTGTCTGCACATTCTCCCCATGTGTGCGTGGGTTTCCTCCGGGTGCTACGGTTTCCTCCCACAGTCCAAAGATGTGCAGATTAGGTAGATTGGCCATGCAAAATTGCCCTTAGTGTCCAAAATTGCCCTTAGTATTGGGTGGGGTTACTGGGTTATGGGGATAGGGTGGAGGTGTGGGCTTGGGTAGGATGCTCTTTCCAAGAGCTGGTGCAGACTCAATGGGCCGAATGGCCTCCTTCTGCACTGTAAATTCTATGTAAATTCTACATGTGCACACATACATCAACTCACCAGTGCAGGCTGTACCGGACGTAAATTAAAACTGGTACATGAACCATGCTCGGCAAACAAAATTTCTCCCTACATCTTTTCAGTCATTCACCTCAGTATATATGAGGAACAAATAAAACATGGGTCGATGGGAGTCCATGGTGTCCAAAAAAAGGTGACAGAAAGAGTAGCCATGTTTCTTCAGGGTGGAATTTGTATTGGAGCCTGTACATCATTGTCCCATTATTTTAATTTGGTTACAATCTCAAAATAAGGTTTTAGGCATGTATGGAGTAGCTTAAAGTCTCTAGTTTTTGGATGGTTTAGTGTCACAAAAGGTTTAGCAAAGCAGGCTGCGGTGTCTCACTACGTTGCACCTTATGTATTCAATGCCTTTATAGTTCCAATGAATCCAACAAAGTTTGCGTGAAATAATTGAAAAAAATATATATACTTTAGTACTTTGCTTTTCTAATTGTGTTGTTTTGTGTGAGATGTAATAAGCAATCTCATGCTCTTGAAGGATAACGTTTATTTTCTTTTCCAATATAGTCAAATTGACTACCCAATTCTGGGCCTTTTGAAAGATACAAAATTTTCTTCTCGTGGTAGCGGAACGCAGACTGTATACATCGAAAAGACTGGAAGTCGGTAAAAACAGGTACTGTAATATTACACATCATCGTCAGTTAGCTTGTTCACTGTTTAAAGGATGCACAAATCCGGTCTGCTTCATAGAATTTACAGTGCGGAGGAGGCCATTCGGCCCATTGAGTCTGCACCAGCTCTTGGAAGGAGCACCCCACCTAAGCCCACACCTCCACCCTATCCCCGTAACCCAGTAACCCCACCCAACCTTTTTGCACACTAAGGACAGTTTATCAAGGCCAACCCACCTAACCTGCACATTTATGGACTGTGGGAGGAAACCGGAGCACCCGGAAAAAATCCACTCACACACGGGGAGAACGTGCAGACTCCACACAGACCCAAGCCGGGAATCGAACCTGGGACTCTGGAGCTGTGAAGTAACTGGGCTAACCACTTTGTTACTGTGCTGCCCTTAAAAAACCTTCTTAGAAAGCTTTTTTATAAATTCATTTACGGAATGTGGGCGTTGCTAGATATGCCAGGACTTATTGCCCATCTCCAGTTGCCCTTTAAAAGGTGGTGGTGAGTTGCCTTCTAGAACCGCTGCAGTCCTTGAGGTGTAGGTACACCCACAGTGCTGTTAGGGAGGTAGTTCCAGGATGTTGCTCCAGCGACAGTGAAGGAGCAGCGATATATTCCCGTCAGGGTGGTGAGTGACTTGGAGGGGCGCCTCCAAGTGGTGGGGTTCCCAGGTATCTACTGCTCTTGTCCTTCTAGATGATAGTGGTTGTGGGTTTGGAAAGTGCTGTCTAAGGAACCTTGGTGAGTTATGCTGAGCATCTTCTAGATGTGATGTGGAGATGCCGGCGTTGGACTGGGGTGAGCACAGTAAGAAATCTTACAACACCAGGTTAAAGTCCAGGTTGAAACAAACATGTTAGACTTTAACCTGGTGTTGTAAGATATCTTCTAGATGGTACACATGACTGCCACTGTTCATCAATGGCAGAGGGTTTGAATGTTTGTGAAAGGGGGAGCAATCAATCAGGATGGTGTCAAACTTCTTGAGTGTTGTTGGAGCTGCACTCATCCAGGCAAGTGGAGAGTATTCCAATACACTCCAAACGTGTGCCTTGTAAATGGTGGACAGTCTTTGGGGTCAGGAGGTGAGTTACTCGTTGTGGGATTCCTAGTTCTGGTAGCCACAGTACTAATGTGGCTAGTCCAGTTCAGTTTCTGATCAATGGTAACCCCCAGGATGTTGATTGTGGGGGATTCAGTGATAGTAACGTCATTAAATGTCAATGGCAGTGGTTAGAGCCTCCCTTTTTGGAGATGGTCATTGCCTGGCACTTGTGTAGCGTGAATGTAACTTGCCACTTGTCAGCCGAAGCCTGGATATTATCTGGGTCTTGCTGCATTTGGACATGGACTGCTTCATTGTCTGAGGAATTGCGAATGGTGCTGAACATTGTGCAGTCATCAGCAAACAACCCCACTTCTGACCTTGTGATGGAAAGGAGGTCATTGATGAAGCCATTGAACATGGTTGGGCCTAGGAAACTACCCTGAGGAACCCCTGCGGTGATGTCCTGGAGCTGAGATGATTGACCTCAACCAATGGAGAGTTTTCCCCCTGATTTCCATTGACTCCAGTTTAGCTAGGGCTCCTTGATGCCACACTCTGTCAAATGCTGTCTTGATGTCCAGGGCAGTCAGCATTTTGTCCATTGTTGAACCAAGGCTGTAATGAGGTCAGGAGCTGAGTGACTCTGGTGGAATCCAAACTGAGCGTCCGCGAGCAGGTTACTGTTGAGTAAGTGCCGCTTGATAGCACTGTTGATGACTCCTTCTGTCACTTTGCTGATGGAGAGTAAATTGATAGGGCGGCAATTGACTGGATTGGATTTGTCTTGTTTATCGTGTACATGGCACACCTGGGCAATTTTCCACATTGCCGGGTAGATGCCAGTGTTGTAGCTGTACTGGAACAGCTTGGCTAGGGGTGCGGCAAGTTCTGGAGCACAAGTCTTCAGTACTGTTGCGGAGAAATTGTCAGGGCCCATAGCCTTTGAAGTATCCAGTGCCTTCAGCAGTTTCTTGATACCACATGGAGTGAATCGTATTGGCTGAAGACTGACATCTGTGAGGCTGGGGTCTTCTGGAGGAAACCGAGATAGATCATCCACTCGGCACTTCTGGCTGAAGATTGTTGTGAATGCCTCAGCCTTGTTTTTTTGCACATATGTGCTGGGCTCATCCATCATTCAGGATGGGGATATTTGTGGAGCCTCCTCGTCCAGTGAGTTGTTTAATTGTCCATCATCAGTCCCTCTTGTCACCCTCAGTGGTTCCTCCAAGTGGTGTTCAACATGGAGGAGTACTAATTCATCAGTTGATGATGGCCAGTATGTGGTAATCAGCAGGAGATTTCCTTGTTTATGTTTAATCTGAAGCTATGAGACATCATGCCATGCAGAGTCGATGTTGAGGACTCCCAGGGCGATTCTCTCCCAACTGTATGCCACTGTGTTGCCACCTCTGCCCACATACTCAGGAATGGTGATAGTGGTGTCTGAGACCTTGTCTGTAGGGTATGATTCTGAGAGTATGACTATGCCAGGCTGTTGCTTAACTAGTCTGTGAGACAGCTCTCACAACTTTGGCACAAGCCCTCAGTAAGGAGGGCTTTGCAGGGTCGGCAGAGCTGGATTTGCCATTTTCATTTCCGGTGCCTGGTTCGATGTCAGGTGGTCCACCCGGTTTCATGCTCATCATTCGACTTTTAATTCCAGATATTTTATTGAGTGGTGGGATTCAAACCCGGGTCCCAAGATCATTATCCTGGGTCTCTGGTTGTTAGTCCAGTGACAATACCACTATGCTGCCTACTTCCTACATGTGGAAAATGTATAATGTTGAAACTGTGAGTGCCTTGTAATTTACGCTAAGTTAAGGACTGTTCTGCAGAATGGCCTTGCACCAAACTTTATTTTTTGTTTTCACATTAGGAATTCTTTCGAAGACATAATCGAATACGGAGAGACAATGTTCTATTTTGAAAGAGAAGTTACTCAACGTTTTTCCCAATTGGCGATGGTTTCTCTGACCTAGTTATTAAAAAGTTAAAATAATTGATCAAAGCTAAATGTATATTTATGGGTCGGTGTCAGTTTATTTTAGTTAATTCAGTTAATTTTTGCTACGGTTCGATTGGGGGTTTTGGGGGCGTGAGGGCTTTGCTTTTTAATCTTGCAATTAAATAAGATTTTATTAAGGAGACAAATAGGAATTTGTAGTATGGTTTAAAGACTAGGGTGTAAAAGCATGTAAACTGTAATAGAAACAGTGATAAGAGCATGAATCAGAACAATGTTGTCCATTATGTGAGCCACATGTAACCATATTTCTGGTTAGCAAATTAAAGCGTAATAGACATCGTAATTGCGAATGTGATCTCCATACTCTATTTGCAAGGCATACACTCCATGTCCTTTCACTGTTTTATTGAAAGGTTAGATTAAAAAACAGAACATGCACGTACTTTACATCCTCAATGGTGTAATGTTTGTTAATTACCTGTATTGTTTAAATGTGTGGAAGGCGTTTTTGACTTTACTTAGTGCATTTGGTGGGTGACAGTGATTTTGAAGTGGCAACGCACATGACAGCATTGCCTTTCATTTGTGATTATCTGTTTTTCATGGAAATCAGAAAAATGCTATGTATGTTTGCCGAAAAACAGGAGCATTGCTAATGACTTATCGGGCGTTTTATAAAATCTTCTGTTCTGAAGCAGTTTTGACTATTAATAATTGTTGAGACGTCTGTCATTTTTGGTTAGGAATTCTAGTATTAAGATGTTTGTTACATGTCTGGAGTTATTGACCTCCTAAACATTACAGACCCAGAGAGAGAAAAAAATTCTATTTATAATTAAGAAAACAACATTCATGCCAGCCATTTAAAAAAAAAATCATTCATCCTAATATATACGATTCAGGATGTTTTGGGTGGTGGAGTAGCACAATGGTTAGCACAGTCACTTCACCGCTCCAGTGTCCCTGATTCGATTCCCAGCTTGGGTCACAGTGTGGAGTCTGCACATTCTCTCCATGTCTGTGTGGGTTTCCTCCGGTTGCTCCAGTTACTTCCCACAGTCCAAAGATGCGCTGTTAGGTGGATTGGCCATTCTACATTACCTTTTAGGTTAGGTGGAGTTACTGGGTTACTGTGATAGGGTTCCAAGAGCTGAGTTTGATGGGCCAAATGGCCTCCTGCACTGTAAATTCTATGATTTCAGACTAGCAGATATTGTTAACTATTTCTCAGGAGTGAAAGCAATCTGATTCAAATTTTAATGATTTGAGAATTAAACTGAACAGTGCAAAATGGACAGTGTTTACCTTTTTATAGCTGAAGAAATTATTTTCTGCATGCAACATACTCTTAATTCATAGATTTAGTGCAAACAGTAACTGAAACAGAAGTAGATGGTTACTTTTTTAAAAATATTGTGAGATTAAGTGTCTACAAGTACAAAATAAGACACAGGCTGTATCATCTAAATATTATTAATAACACAGGTTAATTGGCAAAAATGTTTAATTATAGTTCATTATTCCCTCTTTGAACTGCTCACAATTTAAGTGAGAAGTAAAATGTCCAATTTGGAGTTGATACAAAATAGGTAAAATTCTATATCACTTGGTAATTCTTCCTATTGTGTTCTTGGAGCTACCTGGTCAATCATCAGGTAGCCAAAAGCACATTATGAAGCTAAATGTTTTTGTGGAATTGCCTAAATAAAAATGTAAAATCGAAGTTTGCCTTTTGACTCAGTTTATTATTTGTTCTGTGGCTGTCTTTTTACAGTTTGATTTTAGGTCTGGGCTTCAATGCATTCGCCATTGCTCTACTGCCAACTAGGCTGGCTGCTGCAATGCATCGCCCACTGTGATGTTCCAACCCACTCTTAAGCTATAATCTGAAACTAATTTTGGAATATCTTTTCAAATCTGTTATTCTAATGGGCGGCACAGTGGTTAGCACTCATGCTTCACAGCGCCAGGGTCTCGCGTTCGACTACTGGCTTGGGTCACTGTCTGTGCGGAGTCAACACGTTCTCCCTGTGTCTGCGTGGGTTTCCTCCAGGTGCTCCAGTTTCCTCCTAGAAGTTCCAAAAGATGTGCTGTTAGGTCATTTGGACATTCTGAATTCTCCCTCTGGGTGTACGCAACAGGTGCTGGAATGTGGCGACTAGCGACTTTTTACAATAACTTAATTGCAGTGACAATGTATGCCTACTTGTGACAATAAAGATTATTATTATAATGCTGCCCAGAAGCACAATTCTAAAAATAGATAGCTAAGTAATTTAGAGGACATTTGGAAAGAGACTAATTGGACATTGGTTGAGGAAGAAGTGGAGAGCTCCTGGATTCCCTGAGAGATCTCTGCTTTAAATACATTCAACTACAGAACATTCGCAATCGTCTTGGGTGAAGAATTCCAAAGGTACGTACCCCCCTCCCCCCACCCACCCCCTTTGAATGAAGAAATTTCTTCTAATCGCAGTCCTAAATTAAATACCCGTTATCCTCGGTTAGAAATAAGACGGGGCGGAATTCCAATTGGAATCCTGTGGAATGGTTGAGTTGGAGCCCGTTGCTGAGGTAAGAGACACAATTCATGAAGGAAATGAGAAAGAAAGATTAATAAGCTAAAAAGAGGCGAACAGAAATCCCGTCAGATAGAAGTTCAAGATGGGCAAACTAAACACAAAAAGCAAATTATTTTGTGGATACCAAAAAACTCCCCCCAAAAAAATGCTCAGCAAGTCCAGCAGTTTTGAAGAGAGCAGGATAGTTAGTGGCAGGATTTTGCAGCCACTCCGTGCAAAGTGTTTTGCAGAGGGATTATACGGTCCTGTTGCTGACAGTGTGGTTTCCTGTTGTTTATACCCTTCGCTGCTGCGGAACCCGCAACAGAGGGTCGCCATCAGTAGGTTGGAAGATCCCACTGGCATGAAGGGCTGGATAAATCCTACCCGACATTTCAGGTCGATGACCTTTTAGTCAGTGAAGGAGTAGAACTCTTTTCCAGACTGACTGACCTGACTTTTTTTCCACACCCAATAGCTTGCAGCTTCTTCTTGTTTTACTGTAACCTGTCCCATTTTAATTATGCTAGCTACAATAAAATTACATGATTGGATTGGATTTGGATTTGTTTATTGTCACGTGTACCGAGGTACAGTGAAAAGTATTTTTCTGCAAGCAACTCAACAGATCATTCAGTACATGGAAGAAAAGGGAATTAAACAAAATTCAAGAAAATACATGAGAATACATAATAGGGCAACACAAGATATACAATGTAACTACATAAGCATTGGCATCGGTTGAAGCATACAGGGTGTAGTGTTAATGAGGTCAGTCAATAAGAGGGTCATTTCGGAGTCTGGTGACAGTGGGGAAGAAGCTGTTTTTGAGTCTGTTCGTGCGTGTTCTCAGACTTCTGTATCTCCTGCCCGATGGAAGAAGTTGGAAAAGTGAGTAAGCCGGGTGGGAGGGATCCTTGATTATGCTGCCCGCTTTCCCCCCGGCAGCGAGAGGTGTAGATGGAATCCATGGATAGCAGGCAGGTTCATGTGATGGACTGGGCGGTATTCACGACTCTCTGAAGTTCCTTGTGGTCCTGGGCCAAGCAGTTGCCATACCAGGCTGTGATGCAGCCCGATAGGATGCTTTCTATAGTGCATCTGTAAAAGTTGGTAAGGGTTAATGTGGACATGCCGAATTTCCTTACCGAATTTCTCTGCCCACCTAGATTTTTCAGAACTACCTCATTGTAAACATGTTCAGCCAAGTCAAATTAACCTACCAAAAGATTGAATATGTCCATTGTGTTAAATATATCAAACTCCACCCTTACTAAATTTTTCAATAATCTCCACAAACATGCCCTACTGGTTTTTACATAAACTGTATGACAGCTTATGGTCTCCAGCCAATTTATTTTTCACATTTCACTTATCACAATACTAACTGAATGTAAAGTCTAGTGTTACAATCGCAGAGTGACACACCTAGTGTAAAATTACCAACCTTTAATTATTTATGGTTACCCTTTGGATGTACTTATTTTATGTCATTTTATTTCATTTTTTCCTTGCAACAGTATTGCTCTCATTATTTAGCCGTAACATACTTGTCACGGAATTGAAACTTTAGGAGATTGTTACATGAAGTTCGGAAATATAATATGCAGAAATCGTGTTCATATTATGGGTGTGACTTAAAATGAGCATTTAAATGTATAAAATATATGCACCAATGCTCATAGCGATGGCAAACTAGGAGATTGAATTCTTATTGTTTTGCGTGGTGAGAAACACTTTGAAAGATGATCAAGGGAACAAGAATTAGGAGCAACTCGAGCCTGCTCTATCATTCAATAAGATCACAGATGATCTGATTATGGTCTCCATAATGCTTGACTCCCTTGTTGACCACAAAAAAATATCTATGATCAGGAATGAAAATATTACACTTTTTAAAAACATTTTTTACTCTAGGCATTTTCATATAAACAAACAAAAGCAGAAGAACAAGCAAACAACCTTATAAACAACCAACACCCACTGCTTCTCACATCTGCCTTCCCCATTTTAACCCCCTTTCCCAAAACTCCATCACCCGCCTTGAAATATCCCCCACACACCGTATCCTCCGGGTAAACCCATCCATCGACCCCCCTCAAGATGAACATGACCTTCTCCGGCCTCAGGAGTTTCACCAGGTCGCTCACCCGCACCCAGCTTTCGGAGACTCCCAAGTCCTGCCACCCAAACAAAATCAGCCTCCGGGCTATCAAGGAGGCAAAGAGCAAGATGTCGGCTCCCCACACCCAATAGATCCCGGGTCTGCCGAAACCCTGAATAATGCCACATCTGGACTCGAGACCACCCCCAGCACCTCGGACATCACGTCCCGAACCCCTGCCAGAACCCCTTCAACCTTGGACATGCCCAGAACATGTGGACACAGCCCAAACCTATCCTCTACCCCCTCAAAGAACCTACTCATCCTTGCTACTGTCATATGCGCCCTATGTATCACTAAACTGGATGAGGCTTAGCCTTGCACAGGACGAGGATGCATTCAGCCTCTGCCCATGTCTCAGCCCCCACCTTCCCTACCAGCTACTCCTCCCACTTGTGCTTTATGACCCCCACCAGGGCCCCCTCCCATTTCATAAACTCCTTATATACATTGGACACCTTCCCCTCCCCTATCTCGTCCCTCGACAGCACCTTGTCTTGCAATTCTAGGGGTGGCAGCCCAGGAAAGAACAAAGAAAAAGAACAAAACAGCACAGGAACAGGTCCTTCGGCCCTCCAAGCCTGAGCCGCTCATGATGCCCTAACTAAACACTGACTCAGTTCTTAAACCTCGAAAGAAAGGATGGTACCTCTCTCCTCACAAGAAATCAGACCTGTAGGTACCTAAAACCATTCCCCTGGGCGACTTGTACATTTTCTCCAACTTCACAAATTTGCCCCCTATGAACAGATCGCTAAATTGCTCAATCCCTGCCTGCCGCCACCCCTGGAACCTCGCATCCAACCCCCCTACTCTCCCCCGGCACAAACCTATGGTTGTCACAGATCGCTGCCCAAAAACTGCCCCCACACCCTAGGGGTCGACACCACCACGGGGCTAACAGAGTACCTGGCCAGTGAAAAAGGCAGAGGCACCAACAACAATACCCTCCAACATGATGCCATCTCCATCCGACCCCACGCCGGTTAATCCCCTACGATCCATTTCCTAACCATAGCAATATTCGCCGGTCATCATGTTTGGCAGCGCCAGCCTCCCCCCAGTTTCCCCGGTTCCAGGAAAGCCTCCCTCACCTGCGGAGTTTTCCCCACCCACACAAATCCAGAGATCAGCGCACTGACCCTCTTAATAATCGACCTGGGAACGAAGACTGGGAGGTTCTGGAACACAAACAGAAATCTTTGCAGCACTGTCATTTTTACTGTCCCGACAGTAACAGCATATCCCACCTTTTGAAAATCACTTTCATCCACTCACCAGCTGTGCCAAGTTCAGCTTGTGCAGCTACGCCCGTGTCACCTGGATACCTAAGTATCTATACCTCACCCCACCATCCAAAAAGGAAACTCCCCTAACCTTGTCATAATATACATCCAGGTATATGATGGTGCACAGACAGGCAGTGATTGACACACAGGATGACCAGTGAACACACAGAACACAGCAGCCAATCACCAGACAGGACACAACCACTATAAAGCCAGAGGGCACTAGATTTCCCGGTCTCTCGGGATCCAGCCTCTGAGACAGTCAGAGCTCGTGAACAGCAACTAGAACAAGCAGCAACTAGAACAAAAATCTGGGTTAGCTCCAGGGTTTGTGTTAAAAATCCGTCAGGGGAAACTTCGAATCTGTATCGACCCCAAAGATTTGAACCGTAACATCATGAGGGAAAACTACCCAATACCTAAACCAGAACCAGTCAAGTCAGCATGGTGAACCCACAGTTAAAGTATGTATGATAGTTAAGTGTTCAATAAAATCGAGTTGCATTTCTTCAAGTGTTGGAAGCCTGTCTCTCTCACCACTACAGTAAACGCAGTCCTCGCAGACCCAGCTTACTCAACACATTACTCCTTACTGCCCTCTAGCCTATAGGGAACACCCCGCTCTTCCCCATATTCAACTTGAATCCCGGAAACCGGCCAAATTCCTCTAAAATCCCCATGATGCCTCCGATACTGCCCAAGGGGTTTGAAATATACAACAGCAGGTCGTCCGAGACAATGTGCTCAAAGCCTTAAGCACCATTGCCAGCGGCCCTATCGCCAAAGCGAAGAGCGACAGGGGTGGGCAGAGGTGCAGGAACACCTGCCTTGTCCCCGGAAGCCACCCAAACCCACTCGGTTTGTTCACATACTTACGACCGGCACCTTATATAGCAATCGGACCCAGCTTACAAACCCCTTCCCGAACCCGAACTGCCCCAACACCTACAGCCGGTACGCCCAGTCAACCTGATCAAACACCTTCTCCGGGTCTATTGCCATCACTACCTCCACCTCCTGCCCCTCCGAAGACATCATGATTACATGAAGCAGTCTCCTCCCGTTCACCGTCAACTACCTCCCCTTCACAAAGCCCATTTGATTTTCACCTATCACCCTCAATTCGCGAGGCCCGCACCTTGGCGTCCACTTCAGTAATGATATCGGGAGGTACAACCCACACTGCTCCAGATCCTTATCCTGCTTTAATAACAGGGAGTTGGAAGCCTGTGACAACGTGGGGGGGGAATAGCTCTCCCCCCTCTCCCTTGCTTCATTATATACCCTCACCAGCAGAGGCCCCAGGTCCCTCCCCAAACGTTTTATAAATCTACCACTGGGAACCTGTCTGACCTGAGGCCTTCCTTGCCTGCATCGTCCCCATGCTCTCCATCATCTCCCTAAGTTCAACTGGAATCCCCAGGCCCTGAACCAGCTCCTCCTCTTCTGTGGGATCTCTAGCCCATCCAAAAAGCACCGTATTCCCTCAGAACTTTGAGGTGGTTCACCAGGATGTTGCCTGGGATAGAACTGTTCAGTCCACAATGTTGTGCCAAAGTAGTCTGAAACTAAGATCAAATCAACCTACTCCCAATCATTCTAGTGCACTCCATATGTCTATCCAATAACAGCTTGAAAGTTCCTAAAGTGTCCGACTCCAGTACATCCGATTCCATGCCCCAACCACTCTGAGTAAAGAACCTACTTCTGACATCCCTCCTATATCTTCCACCATAAACCTTATAGCTATGCCCCCTTGTAACAATACTGACCTTGACCAGAAGTGTGAGGCCACAGAACGTTTTTCCAGCAATACAACCAGGTCTTTGTGGCAAGGCCAAACTCCGGATACTGACCTCCTTGGCCACCTGCCCCCATTTTCTTTGCAGGGTGTGTCCATGATCTCAATAGAGCCACAGCCTCTCTCCTCTTTCTGACTTTTACCACTAAGCCCTTCAGCACCACATCTGAGAACCTGGGAGCCCTCTTGTTCTTCTGCCATCACAGCCTAGGCAATGATCCAGTAGCTGTCGTAGCTTAATGCGCCTTGACTTTAAAGAAGTGCTGATGGCTGTACATCGTAGAAGCATACAGCCAGTTCGCATTGTGTTTTGTTCTGGCTGTACATTGTCACAATGAAGAGGAGGGAACAAAATGTTTGTGTGCATTATTTGTTATTTTTGTTACAGAGTTTGTAAAGTTAAAAGATAATTTCTTTATTAGACTGTTAGAAACAACAATTGTTTAATAACAAAGGAAGATATGTTACAGTGTTATTTATCACGAATAACAATTACTCTGTACGATGCAGCACAATACTTAAATGTACAATATTGTGGAAAAGAATCTCAGCATATGAACCATGAATGATGCATATGAAGTGAACAGTCATTATGTAATTGCTGATACTAATATATTTCATGCTTTTAAAAAAAAATCACGATCTAGCAGATGACAGGAATACCCTCCATGCTCAATGTTTTCAACTGACATTGCACCGAGCCAACAAGGGTTGCCTCCACACTTGACAGTCTGGTGGTCATTTCCAGAAATGGTGCAATACCATCTAAGCTTATGGTGCTTTGAGCTGTCTACACTGTGCTGCATCTGCTATAATTCTCCTGATACAATTGCCCATCACCCATACTAAACAAGCTGAAGTGAAGCATTGGAGGTGAGTCCTGGGACTTCAAATTTACTAATTCTCTCAAATCCCGCAGAGATCTAGAACACATGGGCGCGATTCTCCGCTCCCCACGCAGGGTGGGAGAATTGCGGGAGGGCTGGGTGACTCACGACACGCCCCCCACCCCCCCCCCCCCCACCCCCGGCGATTCTCCCACCCCCCGCTTGGAAGAATCGGCGCTCGACGTTTTTCACGGCGACCGGCGATTCTCCGGGTCGGATGGGCCGAGCGCCTGACATTCCCGACCGGTTCACGACGGCAGCAACCACACCTGGTCACTGCCGTCATGAAAATAGGCCCCAAAGTGCCGCTTGTGGCTTGTGGGGGACGGAGAGGGGAGTGAGCACCATGGCCGTGCTCGGGAGGGGACTGGCCCGCGATCGGTGCCCACCGATCATCGGGCCGGCATCTCCAAGCGAAGCACTCTTTCCCCTCTGCCGCCCCGCAAGATCAAGCCGCCACGTCTTGCGGGGCAGCGGAGGGGAAGATGGCAACCGCGCATGCGTGGGTTGGAGCTGTCAGCCGTCGTGACGTCAGCCGCGCATGCACGAGTTGGAGCCTGCCAACCTGCGCATGCGTGGCTGACGTCACATAGGCGACGCCGTCGCGTCATTCTCGGCGCGCCGCCTTGATGCAAGCGTCAAGGCCCGGCAGCCGAGAGTTACGGAACGCCGCTCCTAGCTCCCAGGCTGGGGGTGAATAAGGTGCGAGGAGCGGCCTCTGAGGCCGTCGTGAAACTTGGCCGAGTTCACGACAGCCTTCCCGATTCATCGCGGGAGCGGAGAATTCCGCCCATGATGTTTACACCCTCGGTCTTCCCCACTTTTTATGACTTTCAGGCTGTATAACAGATTGTGATTGAACACAACTCATCTGGATTTGGATGATTTTGATATTCACTTCAAACTTCACCTTACAACGAATGACATAATCTGAAGGGATTGATATAATGCGACATTGTGCAACATTGAGACAGTGGGAAATTGTTGGTGGGTTCATTTCTGGATCGTGAATCCATCTCCAATGTGAACTGGGAACTGATTGGCATTTTTGTTGAGGTGGAAGCCTAATTGGCGAGGGGGCCGATCTGCTGGCCAATTAGTGGCCAGAGGGCAGGAATGCCAGTGGGACATCAGGGAAGGCGGCTACATACTGGCTCGACATGGATGCCATCACTTTGGGAAAAAAATCTGCATCTTCAAATGAACCAGAGCTGCAGAAATGTCAGTGTTTAAAAATGTAATTGCTGTGCAATTGATTTTTGTGAAAACTTCACTTTTGTAAAATCTCATGAAGCTGTGGACTGGCTAGAGTTATTGAACTTTACACAATTCTCAACAAGCGGCCACCCCATCAAAATTACAGGGTATTAGAAGGCAAGATCTTAACGAGCATCACAATTACATAAAAATGCTCAAATGCTCGATTAATAATGTGGGCACTTCACTTTCCTGCCCTCACAAAAGTCAGCAGTGTCGGAACAGAGGCGGCTGACAAACACACAGGCCATTGGCAATATGTTAGTTTCTCCACGCCAACCCAACATGCACAAAAATCCTGCACTATATATGACGTTCGTCATCTGAAATATTCACTGATGTAAATCTTGGCATAACTGTTCAAATCATACCACAACATTGATATGGCACAAATCAGTGTCTCACATGACATCCTATGTAGCTCTCTGACTGTGGTAAACTATCCTTTCCATTCTTCTCAAATTGTATCCATCCTTGGACACGGCTGACCACAACGTCTCCTGGAATACCCATCCTCTATTGTCCAGTTGAGTGGGATCTGGTTTGGCACTTGCCTAGCCAGTCGTAATCTCCCACAATGTCCTTTCTTCCCACACCGATATTACAGCAGTTCCCGAACTGTGATTGTAAATGTGGTCAAAGAGATGGTAGATGGAGTCATGAGTTCCCCTTCTTGCAAGACTGCGCCTTGCACCGAGGCCCAGGTGGTGTCCGATCCTTCCCTTGCTCTGCTTGTGTCTCAGTCTCTCTCACCCAGTCAGACAGTCACACCTGGCCCCAACACTATGGGCAAGTTTGACATGCGAGAGTGATTGACTTTCTCGTCCTCCACTTTATCTTCTCCCATTGAATCTTTCTGCTGGATCAAACCTCAACACTGGTGGCCTGGTCATGACGATTTTTTTTCTTTTTCTCAAGACTTTTCAAAAAAATGATTTGCAGGGGACTCACTAATTCGGGAGTTCCTGTTCCTTGGCCTATAATGGAACCTGGTGTGGACTAAGGTCAAAAAATAAGAGGTATGAAATAATTAACTTGAGCCTGAGGAAGTGTCAGTTTTTACATTGGTGAGTATGTGGATCATGGTGGAGGGTTTCAGGGGTGGGTATGTGTGTTGCAACATTCCTAATATTACACAATCACATCTGATGGAACATTTTAGTTATAATGAGAGGCTGGATAGACTTGGGATGTTTTCACTGCAGCAGAGAAGATTGACGGGGCGACCTGATCGAGGTGTACAGGATTATGGGGGGCATAGGGAGGGTGGATGGGGAGCAGCTGTTCCCCTCAGTTGCAGGTTCAGTTACGAGGGGACACAAGTTCAAAGTCAGGGCAGGAGGTTTAAGGAGTGAGGCTGCTGACGGTCTGGAATGCGCTCCCTGGGAGGGTGGTAGAGGTGGGTTGCCTCATATCCTTTAAAAAGTACTTGGATGAGCACTTGGCAAGTCATAACATTCAACGCTATGGGCCAAGTGCTGGCAAGTGGGATTCGGTAGTCAGGTCAGGTGTTTTTCATATGTCGGTGCAGACTCTATTAGCCGAAGGGCCTCTTCTGCACTGTATTATTCTGTGATGCGATTATGAGACCTTCCTATGGAAGCTAAAGAATTTCCAACTGCTCAGCCCACGATCGCAAAAAACTGCAGAGTGTAGTGAACTCAGCCCTACGCATTATACAAGCTTGCCACCCTCCCATTGATTCTGTATACACCTCCCACTGCCTCAGGAAGTCAGACAGCATTGTCAGAGACCCCCACCCAGGCTTTGCCCTCTTCCAAACCCTTCCATCAGGCAGAAGATACAGAAGTCTGAAGACCCGCACATCCAGACAGTAGGAACAGTTTCTTCCCCACAGTTACCAGCCTCCTCAACAACTTTCCCTCGGACTGATTTGTTCCTGATAACACACTATTGACAACGCTCTATACTGCTCTTGCTTATGTCGTGTTAGTTTATTATTTTGCCCTTGTTCCATACTGTAACTAATTATTTATTTGTCAATGTACTGTGTACTATCAACTTTTTATTTGACTACTATGTACTACGTACGCTGCAGAAAAATACTTTTCACTGTACTTCGGTACATGCGACAATAAATAAATAATGAAATAAAATAAAAGAAATGAAAAAATCACGAACAGTCATTCTTGAAGCAAGACAAAATGTAAATAACGCCATCTCCTTACAGATCTGCGGGAGGGGGGACTTCTGGTGGCGTGGGCGCGCAGGGCGGCCGCAGCCGAAGAGCTCCCGCCGGTGGCCGCGGTGTTTTCGGGGATTTCCCCGAACTTTAACGCACCCCCCGACTATCGTCGGCCTTTGGGGCCATCAGGAGCAGCCAATGGGGCCGGTTAAAAACCGGTGAAGAACCCCGCGTGGGTGTTGGGCGGTGGGCGCTGAGGCGCTGGACACAGCGCGGCGTCGAGGTCAGAGCAGCGGGGGCGGAGCTACGAGGTGGCTGAGGAGGCAGGCCCGAGTCCAGGGCACCATGTAAGTGGGGTGTCCCACATCGGATGGCTCCCACCTCAGAGGAAGAAAGAAGGCTGAAACCTGGTCCGAGGGGAGTTCTGGGTGAATACAGAGGAAAACGAAAGAGAGCTGGGAAGATTTATAGAAATTTAAAAACGTTTGGTGAAGTTTTTTTTCCCTCCCCTTTTAAAAAAAAAAAGAATAATTCAGATTGATGAAGGACAGAAGGGTGGAGGGAGAGGAGAAGAGAAAGAAAGTAAAAAACAATAAGCCGCTAAAGGATGCGAAAATCAGCGTCGAAGAAAGGAGGAAACGCGGGGTTGCCGCTGAAGGTGAAGACGAATAAAAGTGAAATGAAAATCGCTTATTGTCACGAGTAGGCTTCAATGAAGTTACTGTGAAAAGCCCCTAGTTGCCACATTCCGGCGCCTGTCCGGGAAGGCTGGTACGGGAATCGAACCGTGCTACTGGCCTGCTTGATCTACTTTAAAAGCCAGCGATTTAGCCTAGTGAGCTAAACCAGCCCCTGGTGGAAGCTGAACTGCAAAGCGCGGCTGCACTATTTACGGTGGAGAAGATGACCGATGTGATGGCGGTTGAACTGGGAAAACAGTTCGCGAGGCACATGGAGGCCTGGAAAAAGGAGACAGCAGCCGCATTGAAGTTACTGGTGGAGGAGGCAATCGCCCCGATAATTGCCCCGATGAAGGCATTGGCCGAGGTGAGAGAGCAGGGCAAGAAGATGAAGGAAGTGGAGGAAGCCATGTCACGACACAGCGACCAGGTCACCTCGATAGGAGATGAGTTGCGGAGGGCTGTGGAGATTAATAGAGGTCTCCGAGCAAAGCTGGAAGACTTGGAAAACCCGCTCAAGGCGGCATCATTTGAGAATTGTGGGCTTGCCCAAGGCCAACACAATACTTTGCTAAGAAGTTGGCGGAGCTGATGGGGGAGAGTGAGAGCCACTCCCAGTACGAGCTAGACCGAGCCCATCGGTCATTAAGGCTGAAGCCCAAAGTGAACGAACCGCCAAGGGCAGTAATTATCTGCTTCCATAAGCTTTGCATGAAGGAGAAGGTGTTAAACTGGGCGAAGCAGAAGTAGGAGGTACTATGGGATGGTACTACGGTCCGGATCTACCAGGACTTGACGGTGGAGTTGGCAAAATGACGAGCGGTGTTTGGGCGAGTGAAGGTGACGTTGTACAAGAAGGGGGTACGGTTTGGTGTGGTGTACCCAGCGAGGTTGAGGGTAATGTATAACGGCAAAGACTTTTATTTAGAGACAGCATATGCGGCTGAGGCGTTCGTGAAGGCAGAAGGCTTGGGACAGACATGAAGAGCGGAACTGGAAGAGAGGCTGTGGACTGGGGATGAACAGCCGGAAAATGTATAAATGTTATAACTTTCTTTTTATGGATTTGTATTGTAATCTACTTCTCTTTGCATTGTTATAGAGTTTAAGTTAATGGTGGGTTGATGGGTGCTCTGTGTTGCGACGGTTAAATGTTATGTTAGTGAATTGTATGGGTTGGATTGTTGGGTTTGGGTTTTTCTTTCTCTGGGACTGGGTGGAAGGGGATGATATGTTTTGGCGGGAGGGGGAGCCACCCGCACTAGCTAGCTAAAGCCAGGTAGTGAACGGAGGTGAGAGGAGAGGAGGGCTGCGGGCATTGGAGCCTGGATAGCAGGCGTCAATTGGCCTACGAGGCGAGCGAGGGGAGGGGGGGGGGGGAAGGGTTGGATGCTGGGGGATGTTGTTTCAGGGGAAAGGTAGGGTGGGTTTTAGGGAGGGGGGAAGGGGTTCGATGTTAACGATGGACAGGGGCGGGTCAGGCTTATGGGGCAGGGCCCGGCGGTATGTTGATGGTGGATAAGAAAGGTGGGGGGGGGGGGGGCTAAGAGACCCCCAGTAAGGATAGTCACGTGGAACGTGAAAGGGCTAGGAGGTCCAGTCAAGAGGTCATGGGTACTTGCGCATCTTAAAAGTCTGAAAACCGATGTGGCAATGCTGCAGGAGACTCACTTGAGGGTGAAGGACCAGGTGAAACTTAAAAAGGGTTGGGTTAGAACATAGAACAGTACAGCACAGAACAGGCCCTTCGGCCCTCGATGTTGTGCCGAGCAATGATCACCCTACTCAAACCCACGTATCCACCCTATACCCGTAACCCAACAACCCCCCCCTCCTTAACCTTACTTTTAAGGACACTATGGGCAATTTAGCATGGCCAATCCACCTAACCCGCACATCTTTGGACTGTGGGAGGAAACCGGAGCGCCCAGAAGAAACCCACGCACGCACGGGGAGGACATGCAGACTCCGCACTGACAGTGACCCAGCCGGGAACCGAACCTGGGACCCTGGAGCTGTGAAGCATTTATGCTAACCACCATGCTACCGTGCTGCCCCGATGCTAGCCAAGTGTTTCACTCTGTATTTGATGGAAGGGCTCGAGGGGTAGTGGTGTTGGTCAGCAAAAGGGTACGATTCCAGATGGAGAAGGTAGTGGCAGATCAGGGGGGTAGATATGTGATTGTGGCAGGGGCGCTGGACGGGAGATTAGTGGTGCTGGTAAGTGTATACGGTCCCAACTGGGACGATGCGGGATTTGTGAGGAAGGTGTTTGGAGGCCATTCCTGACTTGGACACACATGAGCTGATTGTGGGGGGGGGGGACTGGAACCTGGTGCAGAAGCCAAGGTTGGACAGATCACGGCCGCGCACGCTGGTCCCATCAGGGGGGGGCAAAGGCGCTAGCTGGGATAATGGGGGAAATGGGAGGGGTGGACCTTTGGAGGTCCCTGCACCCAGGGGAACGGGAGTACTCGTTTTTCTCAGCAGTCAGCTTTGCTGGCTGGAGTCAAGGGGTCGGAATACTCTGCAATTGCTGTGTCAGATCATGCGCCACATTGGGTGGATATGGTGCTGGAGAAGGGGGTAGTGCAGGGGCTACATTAGAAGGTGCAATACTGGGTCAGGAGATAAAAGACGCGATTGGGAGGATGCAGTCGGGGAAGGTGGCAGGGCCGGATGGGTTTCCGGTGGAATATTATAAACAATTTAAGGATAAGTTGGCACCCCTGTTGGCCGGGATGTTTGAAGAGGCGATAGGGAAGGGAGTGCTGCTGCAAACCGTGGGGCAGGCATCGATTTCACTGTTGCTTAAAAAGGATAAGGATCCGACGGAGTGTGGGTCGTATAGGCCTATTTCACTTCTTAATGCGAACGCAAAGGTATTGGCGAAGGTACTGGCGGGTAGGCTGGAGGGGTGCCTCCCGAAGATGATAGGTGAGGATCAGACAGGGTTTGTGAAAGGGAGGCAGCTGTTTTCAAATATTAGGAGGGTTTTGAACGTTGTTATGGCACAGGCGGAAGGGAAGGAAACAGAGGTTGTGGTGGCACTGGACGCCGAGAAGGCGTTTGATCGGGTGGAATGGGGGTACCTGATGGCAGTGCTGGAGCGGTTTGGGATTGGACCAAGATTTGTGAACTGGTAAAGTTATTATATAAGGAGCCGAAGGTGAGTGTCCGCACGAACAATATCAGTTTGAGATACTTTTCTTTCCACCATGGGACGAGGCAGTGACCCCCTGCTGTTTGCGCTTGCAATTGAGCCGTTGGCCATCGCATTAAGAAGTTCGGAAGTATGGAAAGAAATAGTGAAGGGGGGGATAGAGCATAGGGTGTCCTTGTATGCCGACGACTTGCTGCTATACGTGTCGGAGCCGAGTGCGTCGATAGGAGGAATATTGGAATTGTTGCAGGTATTTGGGTCTTTCTCGGGGTACAAGCTGAACTTGGACAAGAGTGAGTATTTCGTGGTGTCTCAACAGGGGGTGGGGGCAGGGGTGGGGGGGCTGCCATTCTGTAGGGCAGGGACCCACTTTAGATATTTGGGGGTGCAGGTTGCCAGGGAGTGGGGTAGGCTTTGCAGATACAACATCACTAGTTGGGTGGGGAGAGTGAAAGCCGACCTGGTGAGGTGGGATGGTCTCCCTCTGTCACTGGCGGGTCGGGTGCAGGCGGTTAAAATGAATGCGTTGCTGCGATTTTTGTTTATTTTACAATGCCTACCGATTTTCCTGCCAAGTCATTTTTCAGGGAGATTGAGGGGAGGTTTACCTCGTTTATATGGGGAGGGAAGGTGGCCAGAGTGAGGAAGGTGCTGCTACAGAGGGGAAGGCAGGCAGGGGGTTTGGGTCTCCCGAACCTGATGTACTACTACTGGGCGGCGAATGTGGAGAAGGTGCGGAGCTGGGTCAGAGGGCTTGATTCCCAGTGGGTCAGAATGGAGGAGAGTTCATGCTGGGGTCGGGGCTGAAGGCACTAGCAATGGCCCTGCTCCCGATAGCTCCGGGGAAATACTCAGGGAGTCCGGTGGTAATAGCTTCACTGAAAATCTGCAAGCAGTTTCGCCAACACTTCGGGTTGGGGGCAGGGTCGAGGGAAATGCTGATCCGGGAGAACCACAGATTTGAGCCAGGGAGGTGGGACGGAAGCTTTCGGAAATGGGAAGAGAAGTGGATTAAGACTGTAAAAGATTTGTTTCCTCGGGGTCGATTTGCAGGATTGAGGGAGCTGGAAGTGAAATATGGGCTGGAGCAGGGAGAGGTGTTTAGGTATATGCAGGTTCGGGACTTTGCAAAGAAGGAGATACAGAGCTTCCCGGAGGAACCGGCCTCCACGTTGTTGGAGAAGGTGCTGGCGGCAAGTGGACTGGAGAAGGGGACAGTGTCAGCGGTATACGGAGCTATGTTGGAAAGGCTAAGGCACCACTGGAGGGGATCAAAGCGAAGTGGGAGGAAGAGTTGGGAGAGGTTATAGAGGAGGGGGTCTGGTGTGAGGTGCTCCGGAGAGTGAATGCCTCCACCTCGTGTGTGAGGTTGGGGCTGATACAGCTGAAGGTGGTGTGCAGGGCACACCTCACGAGGGCGAGGATGAGCCGATTCTTTGAAGGGGTAGAAGATGTGTGTGAACGTTGCGGGGGAGGGGGGGGGGGCACTAATCATGTTCATATGTCTAGGTCCTGTCCAAAGCTTGGGGAATACTGGAAGGAGTTTAGGGTAATTTCCAAAGTGGTGCATGTGAAGCTGGACCCGGGTCCCCGGGAGGCCATATTCGGGGTGTCGGATCAGCCAGGGTTGGAAACGGGTGCGGAGGCAGATATCATAGCCTTCGCCTCGTTGATTGCCCGAAGGTGGATACTGATGGGATGGAGAGCAGCCTCTCCACCCTGTGCCCTGGCGTGGTGGGGGGACCTGCTGGAATTCTTGTGCCTTGAGAAGGTTAAGTTTGAATTGAGGGGAAGCTAGGAGGGGTTCTACAAGTCATGGGCTCTATTTATTATGCACTTTCAAGAACTGGATAACATCGAACATTAGTTGGGCGGGATGGGTGGGTGGGGTGGGGGGGAGGGGGGCTATGTATGTTAAAGATGGCTGTGGGTAATCCCTGATTCCTTTTTTTCTTTGTCATTTGTTTATGTTTACATGCGGGCTGATGTCTGGGCATGGTGGGAGGATGGGATCGTTGTTACTGTTATGGGGTTTGAGATATTTGTTGTTGGTTATTGATTGTTGTTGGGAGTAAATTCGAGAGGAAAATTGTGAAAAAGGAGGAGAATAAAAATATTTTTTAAAAAGACCTGCGGGAGTGGTCATAAAACACTGTTAGAATATGGTTCTGACCTGGTAATAAGATTGAAAATGCACTCTACCGCCCCCCCGGGGTTTTTGCTTTAGCTGTCAAAGTCATTGTCACATCTGATTTGTATTGATCGTTATATATTTCAGCCTTGATTACTTCAATTATCATATTCTTTTATTATCTCAAATAAGTGTTGTGTTTTGATATTTCAATGCGACATTTGTCAAAGTTTGTAAGGTTTAATGGAAAATATTTTTGTTAATGTTATAAATGCAAAACTGTGGTATTGTTAACTTACCGTTTAACATTAGTGCAGGAAGGGAAACGACAACTGGTGGACTGGAGGATATGATTGGCCAGCAATCCATCTATATTATTTTGGAGATTATAGCTAACCACTACACTATTCACCACTTGACCAATCTTTGTCGTCAGCAAATTTCCCAATTGGGCTCCCCACATTCACATCCAAATCGTTAATATATAACACAAACAGTAAGGGTTCCTGTTATTCATCCAAATTTTTATCCAGTTTGCCACATTGCCCTGCATTCCAGGGGCTTTCACCAATCCATGTACACCACATCCTCTGCACTACCTTCATCAACCCTTCTTGTCACTTTCTCAAAGAATTCAATCAAATTTATGAGGCAAGACCTTCCTTTAACAAACCCATGCTGACTATCCCTGACTCGCCCTTGCCTTTTTATATAATTATCTCTCCGGATTGATTCTACTAATTTGCCCACCACTGACTTAAAACTAACTGGCCTATAATTGTTTGACTTTTTTAAATCCCTTTTTAAACAATGGAACCATGTTTGCATTTCTCCAGTCCTCTGGTACCTTCCCTGTATCTAGTGAGGAGTGGAAAATCATACTCCAAGCATCTGCTATCTCCTCCCTGACCTCCTTCAGTAGCCTTGGAAACAATCCATCGGGCCCTGGCGACTCATCAACTTTCAACAATTTCAATCCTTTTGAGTACTTCCTCTCTCTTCAGGATTATCTCATCCTGTATCTCTGTGTTCCTCCTGCACTATTATATCTGCATCATCCATTTCCTTTGTAAACAAAATATTAATTTAAAACCCTTCCCACAGCCTCTGCATCTATATTTTAACATTGTGGAAATGTTAACATTTTACAAAGGATATTGAGGCTCTGAAGAACCTACCAAGGTTGAGGGCATCAGAAAGAATGGATTGTACCCTTCTTGAAAAAAGCTTAATGGGAGATCTAATATAAATATTCCTAAATTCTAAAAGGTTTTGACAGAGCAAGGACGAAGCAACTGGGTCGACAACCAAGGTCATCGCTTCAAAATATTTGGCAAAAGAACAGAGGGTTAAAGAGATTCTCTTTCCTCCCCCCCCCCCCCCCCCCGCTTTCTTTACGACAAGAAGGGTAGATACCCGAGCCTTCACCTCCCTGATCACCCGTTGGAGACTCCGGCTTGTAGCCATGCTGGCCACGCAAAATGGACACTGAGCCAAACTAAAATGGAAGGCTGCTGGGAAACAGACAGTTCAGCCAGAACAGCAGTCTGCAAAGAGCAGTTTGCATTCTGCAGCAGCAGAAACCAGTTTGGGCTCAGGTGAAAAGACCTTAGCTAGGTGCAAATGGCAAAACGCTTTGCATGCTAATGAGGCCATCAGACTTGAACACCCACACAATAGATACATTTGGTTCTGAATGGACACATTCCAATCAAGACCCAGACATCGAGGCACCAGAAACCTCCAAACAAAAGGACATAAGAAACGCCCCCTCCATCACGGAGACCCCCTCGCATTGGGGAATTAATCCAGTATCGATAAGAAATTGATCCAATAGGTAGAGCCCGCCCGAGAAGAGGGAAGGACAACGGAACCCCTATAAAAGATAGGGACCTCGTGTTGTCCGGTCTGTTAAACCCGTGCTCCGGCCCCGACTGACACCTGGCATCCTGACTCCAGCCGTTGAGCACCAGCCGCCGAAACCGTAAGTTCAACGCTCGCTACGCGATCCAAGCCCACTAGACTCCCAAGTGCCAGAACGCTTGCTGAAGGCTGCAGACAAAACCAGGACGAAGGCCTCGTTCTCTGACCTTGCCTGTTCCTGTTAGATAAGTATTCTGTTTGCTTATGTTTAGTTGTAGCTTAGTCTCTTAGTGTGCATGAGTATTTATTATAACTGTATAATAAATATTGATCGTTTGAACTTTACTAATCGGTGTATCGTCTTTATTACTTTGAATTTGACCTTGGAATACTTGTGAAGTTGCCTATACGGCAACTGGCGACTCCAGAGCTAAATAATTACATAGAACAGAGCCTAGCAGTGTTAAGCACACGTCGAACTCGGAGGCGTGTTAATACACTCCAATAAACGCGTTTTACGCCCATAGTAAAACGTGCAACATTTAGTGGCGACATCCGCCGGGACCCTGTTGTAAGTGGAAACACCACAGTGTCCAGGACCCTGAAATTTGAATTAGAACTCCAAATTGCAGAGAAAGAAAGAGATCACAAGTATTCAAGGTGTTCAAAATAATAAGCGAAATTCGGAAGTGTGTTTAGTGCATGCGTACTAACAGGGCTGTAAGGTAAAACTGAAAGCTTTTTGTTGCGACAAACTTTCGGTAGTTTTGTGATCGGAAAATAGCGTAAGCCGTACCCTTTTCTCGAAACACCACCCCAGCAACCCCCTGTTCCAAATTATAAAAAGAGAGTCAGAGGAAATGGCCATGCAGGCAATGGAACGTCTGATGGATCCAGCAAAGTTTGTGGTCGCAGCGACCAGCAGCAGTAGCAGGGTAGGCCAGTGTCTCACGTGGGAGCTGGAACTCCGCAAATATCTGCAGGGAAAGGGATGGCCCCTTTGGAAAGAGTTTTGTGCAAATGAGGAGACAGGTCCCGGGAGTATAGGTCATACTTGGTGGGAGAACCTCTCTCAGATACACAAAAAGAGTTTAGGTAAAGCACGCAAGCCGATGGCGATTGTGTCCTGTTTGGCACAGTTGCGAGGCGCAGAGGAGGTCATCAGGACGCTCCGGGCAGATTTAGAGGAAAGGAACCGAATGAGTAAGGTCGATGTCAGGGACATCGAGAAAGAAAACCTGGAATTAAAAGGGAAGTTGGCAGAGAAGGGTAGAGAGGTGGATGATGCCAAGAGGGCTCATCAGTCTTGTCTAGCTCATCTGAACAGTTCCCAGACCCAGTATGAGAAAGCCTATCAGGACGTGCAACGTGCCGTTCTGATAAGACAGGAATCGGAAAAGCAGGTGGAGGCATTGCAGAGGCAATGTTCCGATCTCAAAGCAGCTTTGAGAGCACTCCATGCTGCAACGACCGAACAAAGACAAAGCACAGTTGACCACGCGAAATGCAGGAAACAGATTGCGGAACTGCAATCTCTGCTTTCGGTGCAGAATGGCTTCCAAAGCACCTTTGGAGCTCAGTTAGATGGAGAAAACGCCCCAGATTGGCAGGAATTAAGCGAGACAGCGCAGCGTTATGTTCAGGGAACATGTGCGCCCGCAGCTCAGCAGAAACGACAGGCACCCCAACCCCCCACAGCTCAGACCATAACCGCACCCATGAATCCCGTAACCACACAGAGGAAAGCCGAATCAGAAGGCGCCCCAGACATAACTTACACCACCCCTTTAACAGTAACCCAGCTAAGGGACGCTTGTGAAAAGATCACTCCGTTCCTCCCCACCGCAGACCCCCACCAGTTTTTCGCTAAAGTAAAACAGCAGGCTACCATGTACGGCCTGGATGAGAGAGAGCAGGTTAAGCTCACCGTGCTGAGCTTAGACCAAAGTGTAGTAGCAGCCCTCCCCGACCCACAGAACGTGGCAGGAGGCAGCCTAGAGGAGATGCACACTGCCATTTTAGATGCCATCGGGTACAATAGAGGTGACCCCGTAGAAGGATTGAATAAGTGCAGGCAGAAGAGATCCGAACACCCCACAGCATTCGCAGGAAGGCTGTGGATTCACTTCAGCGCAGTTTTCGGACAGCTAGATAGAGCGCATTTAACCCGTGAAAACATGGTTAAGTGGACGCGCACAATTATCTCACACGCAACAGAAGCAGGACAGAGCGCTTGCAATAGTTACGACCCCTCAGAAGAGGCCCATAACGAAAAATGGGTCCTGAAAAGATTGTCCCGCGCTTGGGAGCAATCGCTTCAGGCAAAAGGAAAGGTTAGATCCCCAGAAGAGGCTCAGGCTGCTGCAGATATCCAAGCAGTCAGAGAGCACCAGAAGCCCGCATGGGTAAATGAAGGCAAGAGCAGCCCACAACAGAAAGGACAGGAATGCTATAACTGTGGACAGTTAGGGCATTGGGCAAAAGAGTGTAATGCACCCCAGCGATCTCAGAGAGGCCAGCAGACAGGCACTCTGAACCGCAACAAAGCAAAACCCATCCACAATGTAGCAGTACAGTCAGGACCCACCAATGTGGACGATACGAACTGACGGTGTTCGGGCTCCCCCACTTGGGTCTGTGACACACTATGGGACTCATCAGGGAGGCCCGTAGTCACGGCGAAAGTCAAAGGGAAGCCCATAGAGTTACTGTGGGACACAGGAGGATCCCGCACCACCATTAACTCCACAACCACGGCACACTCAGACACGTGGCCGACCACCTCCACCATCACACTTAGCGGGTTCACCGGACACTCGCAGCAGGGACATATCACAGCACCCGTAGCAATTCAGCTAGGGAACATTAGCACAAGGCACCCCGTAGTTCTAGTAAATCTTCCCCGGACAGCAGAGCACATCCTGGGGATAGATTTTATGAACGCTCATAGCTTGTCGTTCGACCCAGTGAACCAGTGTGTCTGGCGAATGGCAAGATCAGACAGAGCCCCAGCCACCCTCACAGTAGGAGACTACGCTAATCGGATTAGCGCAGTGGGAGAGTACTCATTCGACCTGACTACACTCCACACCGACAGACAAATTAAGGCCCTACTGAACAAACACAGGACAGCATTTGCAAGTCACCGTCATGACTGTGGTAGACTGACTGGACAAGTTCATGTTACCGGACAGGACCCCCGACCGCAAAAGCAATATAGATTTCCCCTCGAGGCAGAGGTGGAAATAGAAAAAGTTATAGGTAGCTTGTTGGACCAAGGTGTACTGAGAACGGTAGCCTCCACCAACAATGCCCCTATTTGGCCAGTGAGGAAGCCCGATGGATCATGGCGCCTGACCATCGATTATCGGGAACTCAACAAAGTAACCCCCGCAGTAGCCCCAACGGTAGCTACTAGTCCCGAGACCATGCTCAAGCAGGGTCTCAACGCCAAGTACTTCACGGTATTGGACATCAGTAATGGATTCTGGTCAATACCATTGGCAAAAGCGTGCCAATACAAATTCGCATTCACTTTTAAAACTCAGCAGTACACGTGGACATGCCTCCCACAAGGATTCCACAATTCACCCTCCATTTTCCACCGACAGCTGGCAAGTGGATTAGAAAAATTTTCCCGACCCGAATGTCTGGTACAGTATGTAGACGACCTACTACTGCAGACAGACTCAAAGGCAGAGCACATTTCGCTTCTGGCCGAACTCCTGGAACTCTTAACTGAAATTGGCTGTAAAGTTAACCCGAAAAAGGCCCAAATATTGGAAAGTAAAGTGATGTATTTGGGATCAGTCATCACGCACGGCAAACGCGAGATCGAATTCAAAAGAATAGATTCGATTGTCAAATTGCCCCTTCCCCAGAATGTTTCAGCCCTCCGGTCGTTTTTAGGACTGGTTGGCTATTGTCGGAACCACATCGACGGATTCGCGACAAAAGCCGCCCCACTTTCAGACCTCCTTAAGAAAGGAGCCCCCTGGGAATAGCTTCCGCAGCATACAGGCGCTGTGGAAGAGTTGAAACGAGCCCTTAGTGCAGCACCCGCGCTGCTAGTCCCCGACCAACTTTCACCGTACGCAATAGAGGTAGCGAGCACCGATCTGACCCTCTCGGCCGTGTTGCTTCAGGAACGGCACGAGCAGCTAAGACCAGTGGCTTATGCCTCCCGACTGTTAGACCCAGTAGAACAAGGATTTTCAGCCTGTGAGAGGCACCTCCTTGCTGTCTTCTGGGCAGTGCAGTATTTCTCATACATCACCGGACTCAACCCCATCACCATTCTAACCGAACATACACCCACACAGCTACTACTAGACGGTCGACTGAAGGACGGTTCAGTTAGCCAGATTAGGGCAGCTAGGTGGACCCTACTTTTACAAGGACGGGACATTACAGTAAAACGGACACGCACACACACATACTTAGCAGACAACCTCCAATACCCCGGACAGCCCCATGACTGTGAAATTGTAGCTCCCCTGCATAACACAGGACCCTTTTTAGCCAAAACACCCCCCAGGAAGATAGGGAACCCGAAACAAAGCCCCCAGCCCACAGACACGTGTGGACCCTTGAGGATTTATGTAGACGGTTCCTCCACAGTTTTAAATGGTGAGCGTATCACAGGATGCGGCATCTATGTAGAGGACGCGCAGGGGCGCGCTCTCGAAGAGATAGCTCTTAAGTTACCAGGTCACTTAGGCGCGCAGGCAGCAGAGCTAGCAGCCATAGCGTACATAGTGGACCACCCCGATTCTTTCCCCAGCCCAGCAGACATATATTCAGACAGCTTATATGTCTGCAATAGCCTAACAGATTTTCTGCCCCTGTGGAGGACACGAGGTTTTGTCTCCGCAGACGGAAAACCCCTTCCATCAGCCCCCTTACTCCAGCATATCCTAGAGAAAGCGAAGGACAGGACCTTCGGCATTATAAAAGTTCGAAGCCACCATAGGTCATCACCCCCTGGGAATGTAAAAGCCGACGCGTTGGCTAAGGCAGGTTCCAGGAGAGGACACTTATGGACCCCCCCAGCTAGCGCACCAGCTAGCGCCCCTGTGAGCGCAGTCCAAGTCTCACAGACTGATATTAAAGACCTCGTGGCAGCACAAAAACAGGACGGAGACCTCAGGGAGGTTTTCAAGGGAAATTTTGTGCCTGCTTACGAGCACTTTAAACACGCACTGACCACACATGAGGGTGTGATCATTAAGGACCAACTTTATGTGGTCCCACAGCAGGACAGGAATCAGATGATTGCCTTGTTCCATGACGGACACGGGCATCAGGGAATTGATGCAACAACGAGGCACCTCAGGCAACTCTGTTGGTGGCCTAATCTCAGGAATGATGTAACGCACTACATAGAGAATTGCCTGATTTGTGCTCAGAATAACCCGGAGCGGTATTCTAAGAAGGCACAACTTCGGCATACTCGCCCAGTTAACGGCCCTTGGACAAACCTCCAGATCGACTTCATAGGTCCATTGCCCCCTTGTCGGAATGGCTATAAATACGTTCTGGTGGTGATAGATACCTTTACCAAGTGGGTAGAGGCATTTCCCTCGCGAACAAATACAGCTAAGACAGCTGCAAAGATCCTGACCCACCACATCTTCACGAGATGGGGTTTACCCCGAAGTATCGATTCGGACCAGGGATCTCACTTTACAGGACGGGTCATGAGGAACGTCCTGACAATATTCGGAATCAAACAGAACTTCCACATTGCGTATCATCCACAGTCCAGCAGGGATTGTGGAGCGCATGAATCGGACCCTAAAAACTACCCTTAGGAAAATGGTTCAACAGAACAATTCCACATGGGATTCAGTGCTCCCCTTTGCACTTATGTTCATAAGGAACACTGTCTCCACATCTACAGGATACACACCACACACACTCATGACCGGACGCCCTATGAAAGGTACAGAATTCCTTTTAGGACTGGACATGACAAGCCCCGAAGTGACGGCCCTCACACATGAAAAGGCAGTTAAAGATCTAGTTGAGACTGTGAGGTCTGCACAGCTCGCAGCCGCAGTCCAGCTAGGGAAACGCCGACAGCAACGGACTGCCTGTTTCAATAAGACCGTCCACACCACAGAATTCCAGGTGGGCCAACAGGTAATGTTATCTGTTTATAACCCCAGCAGTTTTTTGGCTCCAAAATATTCCGGTCCCTACTCAATTTCGGACAAAATTAGCCCCTCCGTTTACAGGATCAAATATCCTAATGGGAAGACCGCGTGGTTCCATATAAACCAGTTAAAGGCATATGGAACACAGGCCAACCATGCTCACCATGTCCTGCTGGATGCAGCAGAACACTTCACCCCGCCCACCAGAGACACTTTTCCACCATCCCCCTCACAGACCAGTTCATCCACGGACTCGCCCACGACTCCGCCCACAGACCACTACAGACCACGCCCCGACACGCCCACAAGCTGCCACAGCAGAGACAGCAGGACTGACACTGACTCTGAAGACAGCGACAGCACACAGCCATACAGCCCACACTGCACCAACTACGACCCCGACTCCAGTGACCCCATGGAAGTCACCTACCTCAAATATCCAGAACCACCACCCGACCCCGACTACCCCGACAACACACTCGACACTACACAATGGCACAGGGACAACTCCTACAGACTTGTCCGCAATGACGAGAGTGACCCCCGGTCACACAATTCCAAAGTTTCATGCCTGATCCACACAAGGGTGTGGGATCCGGGAGAGCAGGACGACACGGTGTCTGACTCCCGACACGGCAACCCCTTTGTGACCCTGTTCACAGAGGCAGAATCAAAGTGAGGTGTCCAGATGATGTAAGATAGGAATCGTTTGAGGGAAACGATGTCCTTTCTGATGGAACCTGCACGTATGTTTGTCTTCGTTTTATGTTTGTTTGTTTTCAGGAATGTAAATGTTTCAGCTGGAGGATGGACATCTTCTTTTCAGCTGAAAAGATTGTGACCACCTCACATACACGTTAGCTTGTCCGCAGATACTTTTGAGAACTTCGGTTTGATTGGAGATCTTTTCCAAAGTTGTAACACTTGTGACAGCCTGGTGAGCAGCTCACCGTATCGTCTAAAATATCTGAAGACCAGCTCATGTCCTCAGTTGGAGCATCTTGGCTCCCTTGGTTTCTTTTTCAGGTGCCCCTCTATTCGGCGAAATAGAGGCTGCAAGTCATGGTAAACACATTCGTACCCGTTTTTCCAGGTTACTCAGGCAGTGGACAAACGGCACTGAGGACCCGCCCTGTCTGAGAACCAACCCTTGGTCAGCCAAGCTCGGGTATGGCACAGCACGCCCTACCCGGGGATCCCATCCAACTCGTACCCGTCGCGGCCCATACGCAACTCATTCGGATGTTTATTTCCAAGTTTGTTTTCATTTTACGTTAGGTAGCCCTTCGGCCACCATCCCACATGCTATTTACATCCGGGAACATTCGGATGGTAAATCAGCAAAGCCTGCGAGACGGCTCGCAGAAGGAAGGATTGTTAGGTGTATGCTGGTCTTTAAATTCGCTTTTTGAAAAAAAAAAATGAGGGGAGTCACAGGGCGTGACTTAGCCAGTCATTTTAAAGGGTCAATTGGGATTTGAAAGACAGATGCACTAACAAGTAAAGGTCTTAAACTGTGTATTGACAGATACTGTGCTTGATCCCAAAGGTTTCAAAGGACGAGACAGAGGTCGAAGCCAGGATTGTCAATACCGGAGGAAGAAGGAAGAGAAAGAGGAAGAACAGCAAAATGATGGAAGCCCACTTATTACTATTTAATGTCATATGTATATGTGTGGAAACAAGACACGTTTCCCCCACAACCCCCACCGTAAATGTTAGTACAACAAACCCCCAGTGCTCAGCTCTGATCAGCGAGGTTCAGACCTGGTGTACTAAATTCATGACGTGGTACTCCATGTCCTACATAATCGAATCACTGTTGGTGATCGCGATCCTCATCATCCTAGTGCAGACCCTCAGGTTGAGGAAATGGAAGAGGAGAGCCTCTCGTTCCAGCACCTCACCCATCTATAGAGTGCAATCCCCCATCTTCGGATTCCACCAAACCCCTCAACCCCTCACTGATTACAACACTCTGTAAATAAAATTCAGCCATGTATTATATTGTTCCATACTCGACTGCCGAGTTGGGAAGTGTGATGTTGTGGTGTGAATGGTTAAGATTTTAGAGTGATTAAATGTTTAAGTTAAGGTTAAGGTTAATAGTGATAGGTAGAGGTTCCCAGTTGTAGTAATGCATGTCCCTTTGACATAGGGCCAAGTAGAAATGTTAGTTAAAAAATTTTTTCTCTTCTTCCCATAGTTTAGAACAGAGTAGAACAGGAACTGGCAAGAGGTCAGAACACAAGGAGGCAAAGTACATAGGTGATCCTTCACAATAGTATGATTGTGAGGATCACAAGGAGGGAATGTAGCCATGCTGGCCACGCAAAATGGACACTGAGCCAAACTAAAATGGAAGGCTGCTGGGAAACAGACAGTTCAGCCAGAACAGCAGTCTGCAAAGAGCAGTTTGCATTCTGCAGCAGCAGAAACCAGTTTGGGCTCAGGTGAAAAGACCTTAGCTAGGTGCAAATGGCAAAACGCTTTGCATGCTAATGAGGCCATCAGACTTGAACACCCACACAATAGATACATTTGGTTCTGAATGGACACATTCCAATCAAGACCCAGACATCGAGGCACCAGAAACCTCCAAACAAAAGGACATAAGAAACGCCCCCTCCATCACGGAGACCCCCTCGCATTGGGGAATTAATCCAGTATCGATAAGAAATTGATCCAATAGGTAGAGCCCGCCCGAGAAGAGGGAAGGACAACGGAACCCCTATAAAAGATAGGGACCTCGTGTTGTCCGGTCTGTTAAACCCGTGCTCCGGCCCCGACTGACACCTGGCATCCTGACTCCAGCCGTTGAGCACCAGCCGCCGAAACCGTAAGTTCAACGCTCGCTACGCGATCCAAGCCCACTAGACTCCCAAGTGCCAGAACGCTTGCTGAAGGCTGCAGACAAAACCAGGACGAAGGCCTCGTTCTCTGACCTTGCCTGTTCCTGTTAGATAAGTATTCTGTTTGCTTATGTTTAGTTGTAGCTTAGTCTCTTAGTGTGCATGAGTATTTATTATAACTGTATAATAAATATTGATCGTTTGAACTTTACTAATCGGTGTATCGTCTTTATTACTTTGAATTTGACCTTGGAATACTTGTGACGTTGCCTATACGGCAACTGGCGACTCCAGAGCTAAATAATTACATAGAACAGAGCCTAGCAGTGTTAAGCACACGTCGAACTCGGAGGCGTGTTAATACACTCCAATAAACGCGTTTTACGCCCATAGTAAAACGTGCAACAGGCTCAACTGGAGATAGACAGCGCCACCCAAGGCCACGGACTGGCCTGTCTGAAGAGGTATAATTTTTAGGATTATGGGGGAAAGATTAGGGTGTGGAAATGAATTTGATGGCTATTGCTAAAAGCTTGCACAAGCAAGATAAACAGAATGGTATCCTTCCTTGCTGTACATTTGACGATCCCAGTGAGGTATAAAATGTTATTCCAATTGAGCTGCTGCTCACTTTATTTTACTCCCATTTTTTTCTAAAGTCTTTTTATTGGTCTGCATTTATAGTAATATTGTACAGTAATATAGAGATATCTACACAATAGGTATGTATCCACACACACACACACGAGCAAAGAAAAACAAAAAGACACAACTATAGGACTATACACAGATATATATATATATAGATATAAGGGTTGCGTGTATAGATACAGATACGGGGCCCGCCCTGGCTTTGGGTCTCCTGTTGTTGGCTACACCCTGTCAGACTTACATTGTTTGTTTCACCTCTTGGCATTAAAACATGTACTTTTGGTGTGGTCACAACCATTTATCTCCTCGCCATTGGTTCCCTCTGCCTCCTTTGCCTCGTTTCCCCCCCCCCCCTTCTGCCCCTCCCCCTTCCTTTGTTCCAATTATCCATCCCGATTCTGGTCTCTCTCTTTTCCCCCCTCTTATTGTTTGTTGGTTAGAAACAGGTCTTGGACTAGGCTGGTGAATTGCTTCCATGTGTTGTGGAAGTCTTCCTCAGATGCCCGTATGGAGAATTGTATTTTTTCCAATTTGAGGAATTCCGCTAGGTCGGACAGCCAGTCCGTGGCCTTGGATGGCGCTGTCTATCTCCAGTTGAGCCGGAGTCTCCGATGAGTGATCAGGAGGCGAAGGCTCGGGTATCTACCCTTCTTGTCGTAAAGAGTTGTTCCGATACCCCAAAGACCGCCACTAGTGGGCATGGCTCCACCTTCACAACCTTGGACATTGCCTTGAAGAAGGCCATCTATGATCCGACGTTTGGGGCAAGGCCGAAACATGTGGATGTGGTTGATCGAGCCTCCCTGGCACCATTCACATTTGTCGTCCAGCTCCAGGAAGAACCCAGTCATGCATATTCTTGTCACGTGTGCCATGTGCACTACTTTCAGCTGCATTGGGCTTAGCCCTGTGCATGAGGTCGAGTTTGCCCTATGCAGGGCATCACTCCCGAGTCCTCCCCAATCTTGCCTAGCTCTTCCTCCCATTTCTCCCTGGTCTCGTCCAGTGATGGTCGTACCTCCTCTAATAGTTGTCCCTACCTGTCAGTGCAGTTACTGTCCCCTAGTTCGCCCGCGGATAGTAGCCTGTCCAGTAGAGAACTTTGCGGAGGAAGTTCCCTAATTGTATGTAGCGCAGTTCCCTTTCGGGAGTTGGAGCTTGTTCATCAGTTCGCCCAGGGTCGTTACTCTGCCATCTATGAATAGGTCGCCTACCATCAGTGTCCCTTCGTCCTGTCTCCACCTTTTAAAGAAGGCATCTATTGTTGCAGGAGTGAATTTACAATTCTTGCAGATGGGGGCCATGGCAGACATTTCTCCCCTGTCCAGCTTTCCTGGTGTCTGTGCTGCACATTCTGTTGGGTTTCTGCCCTCTTGTGCACTCAGGTAGTCAGACAATCCCGAGGTTCTGGCGACGGGATCTGGTCTTCCACCTTCCCCTTGAGCTCACCCTGGGCCGCCACCAACCTTGCCACTTCTGCTTTGAGTGAAGTGATCCAGTCCTTCTGGCCGTGGGGCTGCCCACAATGGGAAACCTCATTGGCCAGCTGGCGAGACGGAGAACCTTGTCCCCTATGTTTTAGGCGCTTTTGTGTAAGGAGTTCCATCCACTGCCCTGTCCATCATATCCGGCTCTGCATCACTCCACGTGACTGCGGTCTGGATCTTCCTCTCCTGACTCCTGCTGCTCTTATTGTTTTTCCAGCTCCTTGGCTGATTTGAGGACGTTTCCTTGGGCGGCTGTCAGTTCTGGGCAGGGAGTGGGAAGTGGGGAAAGTTTGTTGGTTCAATGACCTATTTTCAGGTTAAAAGGAGCCCGAGGTTGAAGTTTCCAAGGGAGTGGCACCTTTTACGTGACTGTTGAGCATATCACCGCCAACAGAAGTCTTTAGTCCCATTTTAAGCAGCACTGACAGATGATCGTATTATTGTGGCACCATTACTAGACTTTTCCATAGCTTTTCTATGCTCGTCATGCATCTTTTGGTGACTCTATTAGTATAAGCATCTCCTACTGATGGAATCATAAACTTACAAAGAGATGGAGTTTCATTTAATTTTCTGTCAGCTATATTTAAAACAATACAATGCCCTCCCAAATTGGAGGGTCAAGAGCAAGCAAATAAATTAAAGCCCTGAGCAAAATGTAACAGGAACACCGAACATTATTCAGAATGTGTGGCTACTACAGGTTTACCGTACAAAAATTGTGCTCAAAGCAAAATGATGCTCATATCAACTGCTCATCTAACTGAACCATATCATCCAACACCTCAACTAGAGCCGGTTCTCAAATTTATTTCCAAGACTTGAATGTTCGAAACTCTCCCCAAGTGCAGGGGGGGAAAAAATCAATTTACATCTGTTCTAAATTCTTGAGTAATTGTGAATTCTTATGACAGTAACAGATGGTTATCCTAAGGCAGTGCTACATACTGATGCTTTCCAACATCATATTCCTAATGTTTTAATGAAATCCTCTGCCACATGGAGGAATATATTAGCAGTGATCCATTTTTAACCAGTTGCCCCGCCCTGTGGCAAGTACACAAATGCAAAGTCCTTTGAAGAGTGAATTAAATAAGCATTTCCTTGTGTTGAAGTGTAATGTCAACCTTAATGGCTCTCTCCAAATGAAGAATATACTGAGAAAATTAAAATGTTTTAGTTAACAAATACAGGATTTCTGTGCTGCATATTCTATGTAATCATGTTTTAAATTTTGCACCGATGATTGCTATCACTCCCCTTAGCATGAAAATCAACCACCCCATCTAATTTGACCAGATTGTTCCCCCGAGGAGAGAATTTGAAGGTTAAAGAAAATAGCTGTGGAAGTACTGCTGTTATGTTACAAATTCTTACCATAATCATTTGTAATTGTCAAGATTCAGTGAAAATAAAACAAAGCAGCTATTTAACTGAGACTTCTTAGCTATCTATCTACTTTAATGGAGGAATTGAATAATGAAAGGACATGAATATGAAATAAACAGGACTTTAAGAGCCACTGAAGCAGGATTTAAAGGGACATTCACCTATGTTGTATTCCTGATAACCAGTTGGTGAAGGAAGAATCCAAAGCCAATCCTTACCTGGAACTTTCAGAGTGATGCAATACAAATATATATTGTTATGGACCAGGGTTTAGAGAACCCCAAAGTGTATCATGGAGTTCACCTGACCCACAACTTTTAATAGATTGTGGTATGGGGAGCACACAGCCCACTCTACAGGTGTGGCACAGCAGAAATGGAAATGTATTTTTTAAAGCAAAACAATGTTTATTCTATGAACTCAAGTTAACCTTTTTAAAACATAGTGAACATCTGAGCAACCATTAATTCAAATACAACCCCCAAAGTATACAATACTAAGTAATTCTTAATAACTTCCCAAACAACATCCAGAAGACAAAAGAAACACCTTGTAACAGATGCACATCAGGTTTTCGTCCACTACTGAAAGCATTTATAATTCTGAATTCACCAAATGATCAAGAGATAGTCTTTTCATGGCAGAGAGATCAACAGTACACCGGCGTTGTTTGGCTTCAGCTCCAACACTGAAAACAAAACCAAAAACAACACAGACGCACCCAAGCTTTTCTCAAAGTGAAACTAAAAAGGAGAGCAATAGCTCACCTCCACCCACACTCTGACATCACTGCAGTAACATGAGAAGCCAAACATTTCTTAAAGCGACATTCTCATGACAATATCTCCGGACTCCACTCAACACGTCTCAGTGTCTCTCCATACACGCTAATGCCCTCCACATGTACTTAACTTCAATTGATACAATTAACACATAATTGCAAAGAATCTGTGTGGTTTGGATTGCCAACTTTCAATTCATGTCTTTTTTTTGGCCTTTTTTTCCCATGGTAAATGCTTTCTGCTAATCATACATGCTATTTTATCTAATTTTATATGGATTGGGGAAGAATTAGCACAAAATCATCTGCCTCAAGAACCAGCACGATGAGCAGTATCTGACTCTATTAGAAAGCAGCAGGTAAAGGATACAGCTCAAAGGTTATACCCAGGGTGTATAGACCAAGATTGTTTCCTTGTCTAAATATGGACTGCTAGATCAGGAGACTCCAGGTGGGCTGTTGCAAACCTCTGCACGTGCAGAACCAAAGGAATATGATCTCCCAGTAGCTCACATTTGCCTTGACACTGGCTCCTTTCAGTCTGATACAAGTTTCATTTCCTGAATCTCCCAGTCAAAAGTACACACACCCAGAGCTAAAGAGTCCATCATCATCCCCATTGGCTTCAACAGTCAGCAGGGGAGGACCTGGGGACTTGTAACAGTGGCTGACTTCCCTCATACCCCTGGTACTGTTAACTGCACATAAGTTGTCATCAGAATACTAGAATACTATTCAAAAATAGAAAAGGGCTACAACTCCATTAATGTCTGGTTAGTCTGGGTACTTGAAGTATGATCAATTGCAACATTTATCCAGAGAACCCAAGTAGTTTTAACGATTGAACGCTCAACCAGCTCCCATCAATGTGACAGGATAGTAGCCACCCCAACACACCTGAACAGTGCATGTATGATTAGGGGCTAGTTTATCACAGGGCTAAATCGCTGGCTTTTAAAGCAGACCAAGGCAGTACGGTTCAATTCCCGTACCAGCCTCCCCAAACAGGCGCCGGAATGTGGCGATTAGGGGCTTTTCACAGTAACTGCATTTGAAGCCTACTTGTGACAATAAGTGATTTTCATTTCATTCATTTTCAGGCAAGTAAAATCCACCAGTTTAATAGTTGAGTAGCTGTAGAATTGCTAAAGCAGAGGTTCATATATCTAATGGATCTGGAATTCCCAACCACATGTCCCACAAAATAATCCCCCTCATCGCTGCACAACATTGTCAAACATGAAAGCAGCATTTGGAAGAGACCTAAATGCTCAAAGTCGTAATAAGGATTATAGATTATGAACAGTATAATTTAATTTTATGAATAATCACAACACTAACATCCAGCACACTCAGGTCTGATGTAGTATTCAGATGCAAATTAACACTTCTCAAACTTCCCAACCTTGGAAGTGCTCCATTGAGAATTTTTCCACTAAATAGATAAGCCACTCTTTTGGCTTTTCTGAGCAAGGTTACAAATGTAATGTCAAACCAAGCCACACCATTGTGAATTGTCTATTGTTCGTTCACCCCTATCAGAAACTGATTATGACTGCTCCAAATTCATTTCATAGAAGACTCTCAGAGGCTGTCGAGAGGTTAGTGCATGTCAGAGAGAGGAATTGACTTATACCAAGGACAGCTTCATTGCACAATCCTTCACTAATACATATTTCTGACAAGCTTAAGACAAAATTTATTAGGAGAGGTATTTCCATTGCTCATTTTTCATTTATGGTGTCAGATTAGCTGTTAATGCTTGGTATAGACTTATGATAATGCCAGGAGTTTTCCGCCCCACAAGTTGATAAAAGGTATTGTGTTCAGGAATATTGGGAATTTTTTTTTAAAAAATAATTTTTATTCAAATTTTTCAACAACAAATTTTCTCCCAACAATAAAATAAACAAGGCATAGAAAAAACAGAAAGAAAAGCCCCTCCCCCCAATACAAAGCATAAATTAATAACAAAAAAGAAAGTAACAAACATATAGTTGCAAAAACAAACCCCCTTAACAGACCCATAAACCCCCCCCCCCCCCCCCCCCCCCCCAACCGGGTTGCTGCTGAGATTGACCACCCCCTAACATTCCGCCAGGAAATCAAGAAAAGGCTGCCACCGCCGGAAGAACCCTTGCACCGACCCCCTCAGGGCAAACGTGACCCTCTCCAGTTTGATGAACTCGGCCATGTCGTTAATCCAGGATTCCGGGCTCGGGGGCTTCGCGTCCCTCCACTGTAAAAGAATCCTACGCCGGGCTACTAGAGACGCAAAGGCCAGAATACCAGCCTCGCTCACCTCCTGCACTCCCGACTCCAATGCTACCCCAAAGATAGTGACCCCCAGCCTGGTTCCACCCTGGAACCGACCACCTTGAACAAGGTCCCTGCCATCCCCGTCCAGAACCCCTCCAACGCCGGACATGCCCAGAACATGTGGGTGTGATTCGCCGGGCCTCACGAACACCTCCCACACCTGTCCTCACCCCCAAAGAACCGGCTCAGCCTGGCCCCAGTCATGTGCGCCCTATGCGGCACCTTCAGCTGAATTAAGCTGAGCCGTGTGCAAGAAGAGGACGAATTCACCCTCCCCAGGGTGTCTGCCCACATCCCTCGTCGATCTCCTCCCCTAGCTCCTCCTCCCACTTCGCTTTCAGCTCCTCCACCGAGGCCTCCTCCCCCTCCTGCATCACCGCCGATTGCCGAGATCCTACCCTCACCGTTCTACATCCCCGAGAGCACCCTATCCTGCACCCCCCCTTGGCGGCAATAGCGGAAACTCCGCCACCTGCCGCTTAACAAACTCCCTAATCTGCATATACCTGAAAGTATTCCCCTCCAACTCCTCTAAGGTCGCAAACTTCCCGTCGAGGAAAAGGTCCCCCAGCTGCCTGATGCCTTCCCTATGCCAACTCAACAACCCACCATCTATTCTCCCTGGTGCAAACCGGTGGTTGCCCCTTATTGGGGTCCAAACTGAGGCCTTCACTTCCCTCCTATGCCGCCTCCACTGCCCCCACATTTTGAGGGAAGCCACCACTACTGGACTCATAGAATACCTTGCTGGGGGGAGTGGGAGCGGGGCCGTCACCAGTGCCTCCAAACTCGTGCCCACACAGGAAGCCACCTCCAACCTCTTCCATGCGGCACCCTCCCCCTCCATCATCCACCTACGAATCATTGCCACATTCGCAGCCCAGTAGTACCCACACAGGTTGGGCAGCGCCAAACTGCCTACCTCCCTGCCTCGCTCCAGGAATACCCTCCTCAAACTCGGGGTCTTCCGCGCCCACACGAACCCCAGAAAACTCTTATTAACCCTCCTAAAGAAAGCCTTCAGAGTCAAGATGGGGAGACACTGGAAGAGAAACAAAAACCTCGGGAGCACCGTCATCTTAACCGACTGGACCCTGCCTGCCAAAGAGAGCGGCAGCGCATCCCACCTCCTAAACTCCTCCTCCATCTGTTCCACCAGCCTCGAAAAATTTAGCCTGTGCAGGGCCCCCAGCTCCTAGCTATCTGGACGCCAAGATATCTAAAACTCCTCTCCGCCCTCTCCAATGGGAGCTCCCCTATCTCCCTCTCCTGGTCCCCCAAGTGCAGCACAAACAGCTCACTCTTCCCCGCGTAGAGCTTATAGCCCGAAAAGTCCCCAAACTCCCCAAGTATCCTCAACACCTCTGGCATCCCCCCCCCCACCCCCCCCCCCCCCCCGCACATTCCCCCTCCAATTCTTTGAATCCCTCAGCGCCATGGCCAGGGGTTCAATCGCTAATGCGAAGAGCAGGGGAGACAGGGGGCACCCCTGCCTCATCCCCCGGGACAGCCGAAAGTCCTCCGACCTCCTCCCATTCGTCACCATGCTCGCTACCGGGGCATCATACAACAGCCTCACCCAGCTAATGAATCCCTCACCGAACCCAAATCTCCTCAACACCTCCCACAGGTAGCTCACTCCACCCTATCGAAGGCTTACTCCGCATCCATCGATGCTACTATTTCCGCCTCCCCATCCGCCGATGACATCATCATAACATTAAGAAGCCGCCGCACATTGACATTCAGCTGCCTCCCCTTCACAAACCCCGTTTGGTCCTCATGGATAACCAGCGGGACCACATCTTCCAGCCTCCTGGACAGTATCTTAGCCAACAACTTTGCATCCACGTTGAGGAGCGAGATCGGCCTGTAAGACCCACACTGGAGGGGGTCCTTATCCCACTTCAGAATCAGTGAAATTTTTGCTCAGACATCGTCGGGGGCAAAGCCCCCCCCCCCCCTCCCTCGCCTCACTCAGGGTCCTCACTAACAACGGGCCCAGCAAGTCTGAGAACTTCTTATAAAACTCCACCGGGAACCCGTCAGGTCCCGGTGCTTTCCCTGTCTGCATGCTCCCCAGCGCCTCCATCAACTCCTCCAACTCGATTGGGGCCCCCTGACCCTCCACCCGTTCCTCCTCCGCTCTTGGGAACTCCAGCTTATCCAGAAAGCGGTCCATCCTGCCCCCCTCCCTAGGGGGCACCGACTGGTACAGCTCCTCGTAGAAAGACCTGAACACCCCATAAATGTCCCTAGCACTCCGCACCAGGTTCCCTCCTGCATCTGTGACTCCCACTATCTCTCTCGCTGCCTCCCGCTTCCGGAGCTGGTGGGCCAGCATCCGACTTGCCTTCTCCCCGTACTCATGTACCACCCCCCTGCGCCCTCCTCCACTGCGCCTCCGCCTTCCGGGTGGTCAGTATTCGAACTCCGCTTGGAGGCTGCGACACTTCCTCAAAAGCCCTTCTTCCGGGACATCTGCATACCTCCTGTCCACCCTTACCATTTCTTCCACCAATCTCTCCCTCTCCGCCCTCTCCCTGTGCACCCGAATGGATATCAGCTCCCCTCTAACCACCGCTTTCAGCGCTTCCCAGACCACCCCAACTTGCACCTCCCCATTGTCATTAGCGTCCAAATACCCCTCTAATTTTTATTGAAATTTTTACAAAATATAAACATCTCAACTCTATTAACAAAACAACCGCGGTAACACCCCAAGAACACTACCCACCCAACTTCAAAAGCAACTACAAACAAAAGAAAAAAACAAAAGAACACCCTCCCACCGAATCAAACCCCCCCCCCCCGGGTTGCTGCTGCTGCCGGCCTATTTCCCTACCGTTCCGCCAGGAAGTCAGGAAAGGCTGCCACCGCCTAAAGAACCCTTGTACTGATCCCCTCAGGGCAAATTTCACCTTCTCCAATTTAATGAACCCCACCATATCATTGATCCAGGCCTCCACGCTTGGGGGCCTCGCATCCTTCCACTGAAGCAAGATCCTCCGCCGGGCTACTAGGGACGCAAAGGCCAGAACACCGGCTTCTTTCGTCTCCTGCACTCCTGGCTCCACTGCAACCCCAGAAATTGCGAGTCCCCAGCCTGGCTTGACCCTGGATCCCACCACTCACGACACCGTCCTTGCTACCCCCTTCCAAAACTCCCCCAGCGCTGGGCACGCCCAAAACATATGGGCGTGGTTCGCTGGGCTCCCCGAGCACCTAGCACACCTGTCCTCGCCCCGAAAAACCTACTCATCCTCGTCCCAGTCATGTGGGCCCTATGCAGCACCTTGAACTGTATGAGGCTAAGCCTCGCACAGGAAGAGGAGGAATTCACTCTCTCCTGGGCATCCACCCACATCCCCTCCTCAATCTCCTCACCCAGCTCCTCTTCCCATTTACCCTTCAGTTCCTCCACCGAGGCCTCGTCTACCTCCTGCATTACCTGGTATATGTCCAAAATCCTCCCTCCTCCAACCCACACCCCTGAGAGCAACCAATCCTGCACCCCTCGTGGGGGCAGCAAGGGGAAACCCTCCACCTGCTGCCTGGCAAACGTCCTCACCTGCATGTACCTAAACATGTTCCCCGGGGGGAGCCCAAACTTCCCCTCTAACTCCCCCAAGCTCGCGAACCTCCCCTCCACAAACAGGTCCCTCAACCTCCTAACCCCTGCCCTGTGCCAGCCCAGAAATCCGCCATCAATGCTCCCTGGGACAAACCGATGGTTCCCCCGTATCGGGGCCTCCATCGAGCCCCCCACTTCTCCCCTATTTCGTCTCCATTGCCCCCAAATTTTGAGGGTAGCCACCACCACCAGGCTCGTGGTATACCTCATTGGAGGGAGCAGCAACGGTGCCGTTACCAGCGCCTCCAGGCTCGTGCCCACACAGGACGCCACCTCCATCCTCTTCCATGCTGTCCCTTCCCCGTCCATCACCCACTTATGCACCATTGCTGCGTTGGCAGCCCAATAGTACCCACAGAGGTTGGGCAATGCCAGCCACCCCATCCCTGCCCCGTTCCAGGAACATCCTTCTCACCCTCGAAGTCCCATGCGCCCACACAAATCCCGTAATACTCCTGTTGACCCTCCTTAAAAAGGCCTTCGGGATAAGGATGGGGAGGCACTGGAACAGGAACAAAAACCTCGGGAGCACCGTCATCTTAACGGACTGCACCCTCCCCGCCAGTGACAGCGGTAACATATCCCACCTCTTAAACTCCTCCTCCATCTGCTCCACCAACCTTGTGAGGTTGAACTCCCAGCCACCTGGACCCCTAGGTACCTGAAGCTCTTCCCTGCCTGCTTCAGTGGGAGCCTGCCAATCCCCTCCTCTTGAACCCCCGGATGCACCACAAACAACTCACTCTTGCCCAGGTTCAACTTATACCCAGAGAAACCCCCGAATTCACCAAGAATCCTCATCACCTCCGGCATCCCCCCCCCACCGGGTCCGCCACATACAGCAACAGATCGTCCGCATACAGCGACACTCAATGCTCCTCCCCACCCCGCACCAGGCCCCTCCAGTTCCCTGACTCCCTCAATGCCATGGCCAGGGGCTCAATCGCCAATGCGAAGAGCAAGGGGGACAGGGGGCACCCCTGTCTTGTCCCCCGGTACAGCCGAAAGTACTCCGACGTCCTCCTATTTATGGCTACACTCGCCATCGGGGCCTCGTAGAGCAGCCTCACCCACCGGATAAACCCCTCCCCAAACCCAAACCTCTCCAGCATCTCCCACAAATACTCCCACTCAACCCTATCAAAGGCCTTCTCCGCATCCAATGCCACCACTATCTCCGCCTCCCCTTCCATGGCCGGCATCATAATGACATTGAGGAGCCTTCGCACGTTCGCATTCAACTGCCTTCCCTTCACAAACCCCGTCTGGTCCTCATGAATGACCTCGGGCACGCAATCCTCTATTCTAGTGGCCAGGATCTTTGCCAGCAGCTTAGCGTCGGCGTTCAGCAGCGAAATCGGCCTATATGGCCCGCACTGCAGAGGGTCCTTGTCCCGCTTCAGGATCAAGGAAATCAGCGCCCGCGACATAGTTGCAGGGGCAAAGCCCCCCCCCCCCCTCCCTTGCCTCACCAAAGGTCCGGACCAACAGGGGGCCCAACAGGTCCAAATATCTTTTATAAAATTCCGCCGGAAACCCGTCCGGCCCCGGCGCCTTCCCCGACCGCATGCTCCCCACCCCCCCCCACCACCTCTTCCAGCTCGATCGGTGCCCCCAGTCGCTCCACCCGCTCCTCCTCCACCCTCGGGAATCGCAGCTTTTCCAAGAAGCGCCCCCCCCCCCCCCCCCCTCTTCCTCCCCCCCCCCCCACCCCACCCCCCACCGGGGCCCAGATCGGTACAGCTCCCCACAGAAGTCTCTGAAGACCCCACCAACATCCACTCCCCTCCGCACCACCCTCCCAGCCCCACCCGCCACCCCCCAGTCTCCCAGGCTCCCAGGTCGCGTCCCGCCCCCGGAGCTGGCGTGCCAGCATCCCGCTCGCCCCATCCCATACCCACACACCGCCCCCTGCGCCCCCCCCCCCCAACCGAGCCACCGCCCCCCCCCCCCCCCCCCCCCGGCAGTCAATAGGTTGAATCCGGCCCAAAGACCACGCCTCTCCCCCAGCAATCCCCCCTCCGGAGCCTCCGCATATCTCCTATCCACCCGCACCATCTCCCCTATCAGTCTCTCCCTCCGCTCCCCCCCCCCCCCCACAGGCCCGGACGGAGATCAACTCCCCCCCCATCACCGCCCTCAATGCCTCCCCACTCGGACCTCCCCGCCGTCATTGGCCCCAAGGCACCCCTCGACACACCCCCAAACCCTCTCGGCCACTTCCTCATCTGCCAGCAGCCCCACCTCCATGCGCCAGAGCGGACGTTGGTCCCTCTCTTCCCCCAGCCCGAGGTCCACCCAGTGCGGTGCACAACCCAAAATGGCAATGGCGGAGTATTCCACGTCCTCCACCCTCGAAACCAACCCCCTGCTCAGGACAAAAAAATCAATCCTCGAGTAGGCCTTATGCATGTGGGAGAAAAACGAGTACTCCCTGGCCCCCGGCCCCGCAAACCTCCAGGGGCCCACCCCCCCCCCCCCCCCCCCCCCCCAAACCTCCAGGGGCCCACCCGCCCCATCCGGTCCATAAATCCCCTCAACACCTTAGCCGCCGCCGGCCTCTCACCCGCCCGGGACCCGGATCGATCCAATGGGGGATCCAATACCGTGTCGAAGACCCCCATGATCAGGCCCTCCACCTCCAGGTCCGGAATGTGGCCCAACATGCGCCGCACAAACCCCGCATCGCCCCAATCCGGGACGCAAACACCCACCAACACCACCCGCTCCCCCCGCAGCCCACCACCACACATCTCCCGCCACTGCCAGCCACCATATCTAACGCCCCAAACGACACCTTCTTCCCCACCAGGACCGTCACCCCCCTACTCTTCCCATCCAGCCCCGAGTGAAATACTTGGTCCACCCATCCCTTCCCCAGCCGAACCCGGTCCACCACTCTCAGGTGTGTCTCCTGGAGCATGGCCACATCCGCCTTCAGCCCCTTCAGGTGCGCAAACACCCGGGCCCGTTTGACCGGCCCATTCAGCCCCCTCACATTCCAGGTTATCAGCCGGATCAGAGGGCTCCCTTCCCCCCTCCCCTGCCGATTAGCCATACCCCATCCCTTGCCCACCACCGGCCAGCGTTCCCCGCACTGCCAGTTTCCCACGGCGGCACCTCCCCCCTCCAGCACTCCCTGCGTCCTCCAGCTCCTTCCTGACCGTTTCAGCAACAACCCGGTATCCCCCCCCACCCCCCCAACCAGGCTAGGACCCCTCCTAGCCGCGCCCCTCCCTCCATAGCACTCCCGTGAGCCAGCCAACCCCCACTGACCCCGGCGACTCCCTCCCTACCTTCGACTCCTCCCCACGTGGGACTACCCCTCCTCCATCGTGCCCGTCAATGGGTCCTCACCCCCCCCCCCCCCCCCCCCCCGCTCTTGCGCGGGAAAAGAAAACAGCCAGCAACGACCCGCGCTTCTCAGCCCCGACCCCGCCCCCCACCATCTCCCAGGGCGCTTTCGCCCTGCCCGGTCCCGCCTCCTCCAGGGCCACCCTCACTGTCAGTCCCCCCCCGCCAGCCCCCCGAACCCCCCGTCCACTCCCCTGCCCGAACCCGTCCACCAGACCCCTACAGAAAAACCCATATAGAAAAGACAAATCGACATCACCCCACCCACCCCAAGGCCAACCCACCATCTTACATTAAACCAAGCAAATACAAATACAGTGTTATACAGCATCCCCCATCTTAGACCCTCAGCCTGAGTCCAACCCCCCCGGCCTGCACAAAGGCCCACGCCTCCTCCGGGGACTCAAAATAATGGTGCCGATCGTTATAGGTGACCCACAGACGCGCCGGCTGCAACATGCCGAACTTCACACTCCGTCTATGGAGCACCGCCTTCGTCCGGTTAAACCCGGCCCCCTGCCCCGCCACCTCCGCACTCCAGTCCCGGAAGATCCGCACCTCCATGCTCTCCCACTTGCTGCTCCCCCCCCTCTTGGCCCACCGGAGTACACACCCACGATCCACGAACCGATGAAACCGCACCAATACCGCCCGCGGCGGCTCGTTCGGCTTGGGCCTCCTAGCCATAATTCTGTGGGCCCCCTCCAACTCCAGGGGCCCCTGGAAGGACCCAGCCCCCACCAGCGAGTTCAACACAACCGCCACATAGGCCGCCAGGTCCGACCCCTCCAGCCCCTCTGCGAGGCCCAGGATCCGCAAATTCCTCCTCCTCCACCGGTTGTCCAGCTCCTCGAACCGCTCCTGCCATCCCTTATGGAGCGCCTCGTGCATCTCCACCCTCCCCGCGACGGCCACGGCCCCATCCTCCCCCTCGGAGGCCTGCTGCTGCAGCTCCCGGATCGCAGCCCCCCGGGCTGTCCCGGTCTCCATCAGCTCCCTGTTGGTTACCTTCAATGACTCCAGCAGCTCCAACCTAAGCTCCCGGAAGCAGCGCAGCAGTGTCGCCTGGAGCCCACCGCCCAGCTCCACATGGCCTCTGCCGGCTGCCACCCTGTCCCCCCCTCCCCCGCTCCCCCAGGGGCGCTTTCTCCGTTTTTCTCCTTACCCCACTCCTGGTCCGGACAACAGGACCGTAGGGGTCGACTCCTAGGGGGGGTTTAAACTAATTCAGCAGGGGCATGGGAACCTAGATTGTAGTTTTAGGGTACGGGAGATTGAGAGTATAGAGGTCAGGAGCACAGATTTGACTTCGCAGGAGGGTGCCAGTGTTCAGGTAGGTGGTTTGAAGTGTGTCTACTTCAATGCCAGGAGTATACGAAATAAGGTAGGGGAACTGGCAGCATGGGTTGGTACCTGGGACTTCGATGTTGTGGCCATTTCAGAGACATGGATAGAGCAGGGACAGGAATGGTTGTTGCAGGTTCCGGGGTTTAGGTGTTTTAGTAAGTTCAGAGAAGAGGGCAAAAGAGGGGGAGGTGTGGCGCTGCTAGTCAAGGACAGTATTACGGTGGCGGAAAGGATGCTAGATGGGGACTCTTCTTCTGAGGTAGTATGGGCTGAGGTTAGAAACAGGAAAGGAGAGGTCACCCTGTTGGGAGTTTTCTATAGGCCACCTAATAGTTCTAGGGATGTGGAGGAAAGGATGGCGAAGATGATTCTGGAAAAGAGCGAAAGTAACAGGGTAGTTGTTATGGGAGACTTTAACTTTCCAAATATTGACTGGAAAAGATATAGTTCGAGTACATTAGATGGGTCATTCTTTGTACAATGTGTGCAGGAGGGTTTCCTGACACAATATGTTGACAGGCCAACAAGAGGCGAGGCCACATTGGATTTGGTTTTGGGTAATGAACCAGGCCAGGTGCTAGATCTGGAGGTAGGTGAGCACTTTGGAAACAGTGACCACAATTCGGTGACCTTTACGTTAGTGATGGAAAGGGATAAGTATACCCCGCAGGGCAAGAGTTATAGCTGGGGGAAGGGCAATTATGATGCCATTAGACATGACTTAGGATGTGTTGGTTGGAGAAGTAGGCTGCAAGGGTTGGGCACACTGGATATGTGGAGCTTGTTCAAGGAACAGCTATTGCATGTTCTTGATAAGTACGTACCAGTCAGGCAGGGAGGAAGGGGTCGAGCGAGGGAACCGTGGTTTACCAAAGAAGTGGAATCTCTTGTTAAGAGGAAGAAGGAGGCCTATGTGAAGATGAGGCGTGAAGTTTCAGTTGGGGCGCTTGATATTTACAAGGAAGCGAGGAAGGATCTAAAGAGAGAGCTGAGACGAGCAAGGAGGGGACATGAGAAGTCTTTGGCAGGTAGGATCAAGGAAAACCCAAAAGCTTTCTATAGGTATGTCAGGAATAAAAGAATGACTAGGGTAAGAGTAGGGCCAGTCAAGGACAGTGGTGGGAAGTTGTGTGTGGAGGCTGAGGAGATAAGCGAGATACTAAATGAATACTTTTCGTCAGTATTCACTCAAGAAAAAGATAATATTGTGGAGGAGAATGCTGAGACCCAGGCTATTAGAATAGATGGCATTGAGGTGCGTAGGGAAGAAGTGTTGGCAATTCTGGACAAGGTGAAAATAGATAAGTCCCCGGGGCCGGATGGGATTTATCCTAGGATTCTCTGGGAAGCCAGGGAAGAGATTGCTGAGCCTTTGGCTTTGATTTTTAGGTCATCATTGGCTACAGGAATAGTGCCAGAGGACTGGAGGATAGCAAATGTGGTCCCTTTGTTCAAGAAGGGGAGTAGAGATAACCCCGGTAACTATAGGCCGGTGAGCCTAACGTCTGTGGTGGGTAAAGTCTTGGAGAGGATTATAAAAGATACGATTTATAATCATCTAGATAGGAATAATATGATTAGGGACAGTCAGCATGGTTTTGTGAAGGGTAGGTCATGCCTCACAAACCTTATCGAGTTCTTTGAGAAGGTGACTGAACAGGTAGACGAGGGTAGAGCAGTTGATGTGGTGTATATGGATTTCAGTAAAGCGTTTGATAAGGTTCCCCACGGTCGTCTATTGCAGAAAATACGGAGGCTGGGGATTGAGGGTGATTTAGAGATGTGGATCAGAAATTGGCTAGTTGAAAGAAGACAGAGAGTGGTAGTTGATGGGAAATGTTCAGAATGGAGTTCAGTTACGAGTGGCGTACCACAAGGATCTGTTCTGGGGCCGTTGCTGTTTGTCATTTTTATAAATGACCTAGAGGAGGGCGCAGAAGGATGGGTGAGTAAATTTGCAGACGACACTAAAGTCGGTGGAGTTGTAGACAATGCGGAAGGATGTTGCAGGTTACAGAGGGACATAGATAAGCTGCAGAGCTGGGCTGAGAGGTGGCAAATGGAGTTTAATGTGGAGAAGTGTGAGGTGATTCACTTTGGAAAGAATAACAGAAATGCGGAATATTTGGCTAATGGTAAAATTCTTGGTAGTGTGGATGAGCAGAGGGATCTCGGTGTCCATGTACATAGATCCCTGAAAGTTGCCACCCAGGTTGATAGGGTTGTGAAGAAGGCCTATGGTGTGTTGGCCTTTATTGGTAGAGGGATTGAGTTCCGGAGCCATGAGGTCATGTTGCAGTTGTACAAAACTCTAGTACGGCCGCATTTGGAGTATTGCGTACAGTTCTGGTCGCCTCATTATAGGAAGGACGTGGAAGCTTTGGAACGGGTGCAGAGGAGATTTACCAGGATGTTGCCTGGTATGGAGGGAAAATCTTATGAGGAAAGGCTGATGGACTTGAGGTTGTTTTCGTTAGAGAGAAGAAGGTTAAGAGGTGACTTAATAGAGGCATACAAAATGATCAGAGGGTTAGATAGGGTGGACAGCGAGAGCCTTCTCCCGCGGATGGAGGTGGCTAGCACGAGGGGACATAGCCTTAAATTGAGGGGTAATAGATATAGGACAGAGGTCAGAGGTGGGTTTTTTACGCAAAGAGTGGTGAGGCCGTGGAATGCCCTACCTGCAACAGTAGTGAACATGCCAACATTGAGGGCATTTAAAAATTTATTGGATAAGCATATGGATGATAAGGGCATAGTGTAGGTTAGATGGCCTTTAGATTTTTTCCATGTCGGTGCAACATCGAGGGCCGAAGGGCCTGTACTGCGCTGTATCGTTCTATGTTCTATGTTCCTGTCCTCTTCCCACATTGGGATCTGCCGACACAGCTCCGTTGGGGGCCCCGAAAAGAGCCCCAAAGTCCGTTTTCAGCGGGAGCTGCCGAATGTGCGGCTTAGCTCCGCATTGCCGCCACCGCAAGTCGGGATTAGGGCATCTAGCCCCGAGTGAAACATCTGCCCAACCAAAGCACGGTAGCATTGTGGATAGCACAATTGCTTCACAGCTCCAGGGTCCCAGGTTCGATTCCGGCTTGGGTCATTGTCGGTGCGTAGTCTGCATATGGGGCTGGTTTAGCTCACTCGGCTAAATCGCTGGCTTTTAAAGCAGACCAAGCAGGCCAGCAGCACGGTTCGATTCCCGTACCAGCCTCCCCGGACAGATGCCGGAATGTGGCGACTAGGGGCTTTACGGTAACTTCGTTGAAGTCTACTCGTGACAATAAGCGATTTTCATTTCATTTCATTTCATATCCTACCTATGTGTGCGTGGGTTTCCTCCGGGTGCTCCTGTTTCCTCCCACAGTCCAAAGATGTGCAGGCTAGGTGGATTGGCAATGATAAATTGCCCTTCGTGTCCAAAATTGCCCTTCGTGTCCAAAATTGCCCTTAGTGTTGGGTGGGGTTACTGGGTTCTGGGGATCGGGTGGAGGTGTTGACCTTGGATAGGGTGCTCTTTCCAAGAGGCTCGATGGGCCAAATGGCCTCCTTCTGCATTGTAAATTCTATGAACCCAGCCTCTTCTCAGCCTCACCTGATCCGCCACCTTAAGGTGCGTCTCCTGGAGCATAGCCACGTCAGCTCTCAGCCCCTTCAAATGCGCCAAGACCCGGGACCGCTTCACCGGTCCATTCAGCCCCCTCACGCTCCATGTGACCAGCCGAATCTGGGGGTCTTCCCCCTCCCTCTGCGCCGGTCAGCCATAGCTCTCCCTCGGCTCACCATGTGCCCGCAGAACCCCCAGGCCCGTTCCCCACGGTGGCAGACCCCCCTCCCAACCCCCCCCCGCCCCCATCACCAGCAGTTCCCATTCGGCCCCTCCAGCAGCAACCCGGTACCCCCCCCCCCCCCCCCCCCCCCCCCCCCCCCCCCCCCCCCCCACCAGCTAGGGCCCACCCTAGATGCGTAATCCCTTCCATCGTACCTCCGTCAGCCGACTCCTGCTGACCCCGGCTGCTCCCACCACCCCAATGACCCCCCCCCCCCCGGTGTAACACAACCACCACTCCCCCCACCCAGTGCCGGTCCTCCCGCTGCGCCTCCAGCGCGGGAAGAAAGCCCGTGCTCCATCTCAGACCCCGCCCCCCCGACCCAACACGTGGGAAAAAGAAGGGCGCGTGACCCAGCGGGCCTGGGAACAGCTCCCCAGCCCTCCACCTGTGAAAAACAAGAAAGCACCCGAATAAATAAATAACAGCCCCAAAAAGCAAAAAGGCATCAACAAACACAACCAGAAAAACGAAAGGATACCCAGGAGGACAAGGCCTCCGGACTATGTACATCAATCCCCAGCCCCCCAGTCCTCAGTTCGAGTCCTACTTCTCTGCCTGGACAAAGGCGCAGGCCTCCTCCGGGGAATCGAAGTAGAGCTGGCGATCTTTGTAAGTGACCCAGAGGCGAGCCGGTTATAACAGGTCAAATTTCACCCCCTTCTTGTGAAGCACTGCCTTCGACCGATTAAAACCAGCCCTTCTCTTCGCCAACTCCACGCTCCAATCCTGATAAATCCTGATCTCTGCATTCTCCCATTTGCTGCACCTCTCCTTCATCACCCATCTCAGCACACACTCACGGTCAACGAAGCGGTGAAAACGGACCAGCACCGCCCTAGGCGGCTCGTTCGGCTTGGGCTTCCTCAACAGCACTCGATGGGCACCCTCCAGCTCCAAGGGCCCCTGGAACGGCCCCACACCCATTAACGAGTTCAACATCACGGCCACATAGGCCCCCAAGTCCGAACCTTCCAGCCCCTCCGGGAGGCCCAGGATCCGCAGGTTCTTCCGACGGGAGAGGTTCTCCATCTCCTCCATCCTCGCTAGCCATTTCTTGTGGAGCGCCTCGTGCGACTCCACCTTCACTGCCAGGCCTAGGAGTTCGTCCACCCTCTCCGAAGCCTTTTGCCGTAGCTCTCGGAACTCTGCACCCTGAGCCATCTGAGTCGCCATGAGCTTGTCCAGCGAGGCCTTAAGCGGTTCCAAAAGCTCAGCATTCAGCTCTCTGAAGCAGCTCCTGCTGCCACGCTGCCGGTTCCCTGCCCACCACCATCTTGTTTCTCCTGCCTCGCACCTTTCTCTGCTCCGCTCCTGGTCCAGTCCATCAACTGGCAGATAAGCGCAGTGGATATGTTCCCACACCGGGAAAAGTCCAGCTAGCACCGCTAAGGGCCCTTAAAAGAGCCCAAAAGACCGAAAATAGCGGGAGCTACCGAACGTGCGGCTTAGCTCCGCATCACCGCAACCGGAAGTCCCAGCAATATTGGGAATTAGGGCCTAATATTGCAAGACATTTGATGTTGCAGTTATGCAATCCTGGTTCATATTTCATGCTTATAATTTATTAAACTATATATCTAACTTTTTAAGCTATTGAAAAATATCAGACAAGTCGTTGACGTTCAGTGGGAACACTGTCCTGACCCTGGTTATATATAGCTTCAACCTTCCCTACCCTCCTTTATGCAGCAGAGGATACAAAAAGCATGCCTAGGAGAAAATCAGGAGGCAAAAGAATGAATTTAAAACAATCATTATCATTAGAGATGAAGCAATGGGGAAACAAATGGAACATAAGGATGTCAAATTCCCGGGACATACATCTTTGGGTTTTAAAAGAAGTTTCTGCAAAAATAGCAGATACAATGGTTGTAACCTTCCAAAATTCCTAGATGCGGGAAAGGCGGATTGGAAAACCACAAATATAGCACCACTGTTCAAGAAAGGAGTGATACAGAAAGCAGGAGGATTACAGGCCAGTTAGTTTAAGGTGTGTGATTGGGAAAATGCTTCAGTCCATTGTTGAATCGATAGTATTATGATTTTCTAAATGCTGTTACCATCAGGTAGAGTCAGCATGGTCTTGTGAGAGGGAAATTTTGTTTGACCAACTTTGAGATGCACCAAGCAGGGTGAATAAAGGGGGAACCAGTAGATGTAGTGCATTTAGATTTCTAGAAAGCATTTGATATTGTGCTAAACACAACGTAGGAGCTTATGATGTTGTGTTAATATTTTAGCATGGATAGAGGGCTGACGAACTAACAGGAAATGGAGAGTGAGGTTATTGGGGCCATTTTCAGGATGGCAAACTGTTATTAGTGGAGTGTAACAGGAATCAGTGCTGCGAACTCAACTATTCACAATGTATATTAGTGACTTGGATGAAGGGATCTACTGCATCATAGTCAAATTTACAAATCATATGAAGAAAGGTAGGAAGGCTTTGTTTCTGAGCAATGTTTGAGTAGGTTGGGCCTATACGCATCAGCATTGAGAAGAATGAAAGGTGATCTTCTTGTACCTATATAAGATATTGAGGGGCTTGATAAGAGATATTTCTTCTCATGGGAGAATCTAGAACTAAGAGAAACAGTTAAAAAATAAAAGGAGTCCCATTTAAGACAGATGAAGAGGAATGTCTTCTTTGAGGATCATAGAACATAGAACACAGCACAGAACAGGCCCTTCAGCCCTCGATGTTGTGCCGAGCAATGATCACCCTACTCAAACCCACGTATCCACCCTATACCCGTAACCCAACAACCCCCCCCCCCCCCAACCTTACTTTTTTAGGACACTACGGGCAATTTAGCATGGCCAATCCACCTAACCCGCACATCTTTGGACTGTGGGAGGAAACCGGAGGAAAGCCACGCACACACGGGGAGGACGTGCAGACTCCGCACAGACAGTGACCCAGCCGGGAACCGAACCTGGGACCCTGGAGCTGTGAAGCATTTATGCTAACCACCATGCTACCATGCTGCCCCTTTTTTTTTTTGCGCTCCTCCCAGTTTTTGGTGCACGCCCCAGCCATTCCGAACCATATCCCCAGCATCTTCAGGTTATCTGACCTGACCCCCACGAGTGCCATTCCATCTGGTCCCCATTTGCGGAGATCATTAGTGTTTGGAATTCTCTTCCCCAATGAGCAATGGAAGTTGTGACATTGTATGTACTCAAAGTTAAGTTAGTCAGATTTTTGATTGTTAAGTGAGTCAAGGGCTATGGAAGCAAGCAGGAAAGTGGAGGTAAGGCCATGATCAGATCAGCCTTGATCCTACCGAATGGCAGAGCAGACGAGAGACTGTGTGGCCTACTCATGTTTCTATTAGGTTCTTTGATTCAGCTAGCAGCAAGTTTTTAAAACAAGTTTTATCGACACAGTCACCTCCAAACAGTCTGATTTAGATAAATACTGAGGGGAAGAGAATATGCTTGAAGGTACGTTATACAACTTGGACTGACCTATAACCCCTTGTATTGTCATTGAGGTATAATGAAAAAACTAAAGGTCGGAAGAGGAGTGATGAGAAATCAAAAGATTAATCAAATGTGAGTTTTAAGGAGGGTTTGCAAGGAGGCAAGGAAGGTGATTCCATCATGTGCAGACCATTTATGGTGGAGCAAAGGGAACGTACAAGTGACAAGAGTCAGAAGAATGATCATTTTGAGGAGGGGTTTGTAGGCCTGGATGAGCCTATAGGGACGAGGAGGGGTGAAACCAGGAACGTATTTAAACAAGATTAGAATTTTAAATGAACTTTTTGGGATTGAGGGCCAGTGTAGCTTAGTGAGCACAGGAATGATGGGTAAGCATGACTTGGCATGGGGTAGTCTACAGGCAGCAGAGTTTTGGAATGAGTCCAAGGGAACAGGAAATTGAGAGATTAATTAAAAGAGCACTAGAAGAGTCAAGTACAGAGGTGAAAAAGGAAGTAAGCGAAATTATATTGTATTCCTCCAAAACATCATGATACACAAGTATCATAGATGGGTAATCCTACTGTTCATATAATAAGCACGTTTGCCAAAGTTGAGAGATCCAGTGGGATGTTTGGAAAAAAATATGGACATGTAGTCACCTTACAAAGTCTGGAGAAATTTTTTCACTTCGCCCAAAAGATGAACGGCCTCGCATTCCACTCAGCAAAACTAACAGATAAATATATTGTACTGAAGCAGTGAATGGGACATTTTGGGGAAAAGCTGTGACAGGAACTGCGTTAATATTCTTATCAGAAATCTAGAAGTTTAGATACATGACATTGGCTTCAAAGAGATGAGGAAGTATAATAGTAATAATGAACTGCTAAATGAGAGCAAGTACTTCAACACAGACATTTAATGAGAGTGGGAATGTGGTGCAAAAGGAGGAAGGAAATAGAGTAAATACATAATTATAATTAGTTAAATCCAAGGGGATAAATTAACTAAGTAGCGGACACCAACATTAAAGGGATCAGAATTGTACGAAGTAAAAATCTGCCTATATAAATAGACGTAAGGAATACAAAAGCTTATCATATTAGTTTGACTTTTAAGCAAATGATGATACAGCTGAGAGCCTATTCCTGTGACCATGTGGGAAATCCAGGATACTCTGTGTCCTGGATAGACATGTGTGCAGAAAGTACCGTTGGCTGCTTGAGCTCAAGTTTTCTGAGCTTGAAGAGTGGCAGGAGTTTCAGCAGGCCATACAGGATGCTGAGACTGTGGTGGATTCAAGATCGAGTCTGCAGGCCTTGGAGGTTCAACCAAAATGTAGAGCTTTGAAGATGTTAACATTGCAGGCTGCAATGTTAAGACGGCTGATGCAATCGTTCGCTTAAAGTTCAGCTGCAAGCCTACTTGTGAGGAAACAGTATGAATACAACATCCCCTCCCCCTTTAGATCAAAGGTCCCTGAGACAATAAACAGTATAACATTAACAATCAATTTGCAACATGAAAAGTCAATCAACAACAAGTCAATACGTCAGACATTCCGGAGGTCATCCTTCTCTCTGTGGGTGTCGGTAAAGCTCAAGCATCTGCTTTTTCAAATGAAAATGAAATGAAAATCGCTTATTGTCACAAGTAGGCTTCAAATGAAGTTACTGTGAAAAGCCCCTAGTCGCCACATTCCGGCGCCTGTTCAGGGAGGCTGGTACAGGAATTGAACCATGCTGCTGGCCTGCCTTGGTCTGCTTTAAAAGCCAGCTATTTAGCCCAGTGTACTAAACCAGTTAGTACTTGATGCAACCTCTGGTGTCTTTGGTTGGGTGTGAGCATCGTCAGCGGTTATCTTAATCAGAGACAACGTAGTGATGAAAGGTTGACTTGATGTTTAATTCACAATTGAGGTGCTGTTTTCATTGGTTCGTTAGTGTCACGTTCTCAGGAAGGTCCAGGCTGTCTCTTGGTACAGCTGGATTTGGAGTCTGTTGGTTTTGCCTCCGGTGGATTGTTTCTCGTCACCAAAAGCCGATCCACATGCCAGCTCCATATTACATCATCTCGGATTTTTGCCTTGTAGGAGACTGGACCTGTCTGCGCTAAGGTGGTGGCAGGAATCCACTTTTCACTTATGGTATAATTTCTTGCCAGAACGTCTTAACCCTGGTGAAAAACACAATGTTTGGCCATGTTCTTCAACCGTATGACCTGATCCTGCTGCTTCATTGCAACAATTTATTTTGTCTTGGGTGCTTTTAGCAAATCGAAAGCTGTGCGTATTTGATGTTTAACCATTAGCATTGCCGGAGAAACTTGGATTGTTGAGTGCGCAGTGCTCCTGTATGTGAGCAGGAATTGAATCAAACGTTTGAACCATGTTCTCTGGTTACATTTATCGAGTGTTTCGTCATCTGTACAAAACATTCTGCCAGCCCATTTGTGACAGGGTGATCAGGAATGGACCAGATGTGTTGAAGTCCGATCGCCTTCAAGTAGTTTATGAATTCTTGAGATATGAACTGTGGCCCATTTCACTCAGCAGTTGTTTAGGGTAACAAAATCTGCTGAAAATTTCACCCAATCTCTCAGTTGTTTTCTCTGATTATGTTGACTTCATGATGGTAACTCAGGCCATTTCAAGTGAGCATCGACTCAAACAGGAAACATGTGCCTTTCCAATGGTCTGACATAATCAACATGGTCTCTTCTGGCCATTTCCATGCATGCAACAGGGCTAATGGCAGCAGGTTCCACACTTTTGCATGAGGCAAACACATTCCTGTCTTCTTAATTTTGGCATCTAGCCCTGGCCACCAAAAGTAGCTACTGGCTATCTCCTTCATCCTTGCAATAGCACAGTGGCCTTCATGTAATCTCTTCACCTGTGGACATTATGTGGGAAACCAACTCCCCAACCGCATAAAGTGATGTGTCACACACCAGTTGCAGAGGTAAATTTGAATCAAAATATGTCAGGACATCTAATTTGAGTAGTGCCTCTTTGGCTTGCGCGAATGCATTCTCACATTGATACCCCATTTCTATGTTTTATTTTGACACAGTAGGTTGTGCAAGGGTTTTAGAATAGACGCCATTTTAGGATCAAACCTTCAATAGTAAGTTAGTAAGCCTAAAAAGGGGGTTGACATTTTGAGGTGTAGGTGCCTCAGTAATGTCTTTGACTTTCAACAGTCACTTTTGCAATCCCTTAGCGGTATTTCTAACTTTTTTGCACAGGACCCATTTTTACCAACCGGCCACCTTTCAGGACCCACTCCAGCTGACCTTGGTGATCTGCACCACTCGAATTTCATGACCCATTTTCGCTTACTTTTAATATGACAGATAAGCCTGCTTAATCCTCACGATCTCACTTGCTTTGTCAATGTTGTATTCTGCAAAGGACTTCAGCTGAAGATCTCACTACACATGTTGAAAAAAATCAAGAGGTTTGTCCTTGAACTTGCTATGCTTAGTCTTGAAATGCCTTTTGAGGTTTTTAAATCTTTCATTTGTCAGTACTTCCCTGCACATAACAAACACAAACTTTGCATCCTGATGTGCAATGGCCCAATTAATAAACCCATACTTCAAGAAATCATCTTTATATTTCTTTGTTCCTGTTTTCAGCTTCTTCTTCATGGGTTATTCAACCAAAGCCCTGGAGTTCATGCCAGCACTGCTGGCAGCTACAAAATGGAAGAATCTCTCTTGTGCCCAGAGCATGTGACATCAGTGTATGGGGTGCATGACCTGCTCTCTGCTGCCGCTTCTGGAGAGAGGATTCCATTGACTTTTAAAACAATCTGCTCCTGGGTGAGTGCACTTATGCCAGGAGGAGGTGACCTTCCTTGCTGGGCTCCAGGCCTGCACACTGCTGCGGGCCAGTCACAGCACTTCTTCCTGCGATTGGGAATGGCGCGATGCTCCAGATACCCTCCCCAACCCCCCCCCCCCCTTCCAGTTAACAACCCTGACTATGAAAATGACTGGATTACATGACCAGATATTAAATTGAAGATTAGAAAACTTAGTCTTTTTCTCTGAATCAGAGAAAAAGATTAGTCTTTTTGGACTCTTAATCCATAACATTCTAATCGCTGGAGTGTGGCATCTAGGTTGCAGAGATGTTCTTCCTCATTCTTCTCAGTAACTAAGATGTCACCCAGGTAACACTGGACTCCATCTACTGCACTTAATATTTGGTCCATAGCGCATTGGAAAACACAGGCGCTGAAGTGATGCCAAATGGTAATCTTCTGTATCAAAATAACCCTTTGTGTGTCACAATTGTCAGGAACTGCTGTGAACTTTGATCCACGTGCATTTGAAGATGTGCTTGACGGAGGTCAAGTAAGTATTGGCCTCCATTCAACCTGGCAAATAGGTCATCAATCAGGGGTAGTAGAGGATACTGTTCAGCAGAGCACAGGATTAATATTTTTAAAATCACCTCAAGTGTGTACAGAAGTGCCTTTTGTAATCACGGGTATGATCAGCATAGCCCAATCACTCAATGTTAATGGGTTCAAGGACTCCCCTTCTGACCAACTGTTCTAATTCTGCCCATACCTTAGGTTCAATTTTGTATGGCACTGATCTAGCCTTTAAGCGTCTTGCCTGACATTCTTCTTTGAGGTTCAGCTTTGCCGAGATATCCTGCATGCATCCCAGCTCACCATTGAAGGTAATGCCACGTGTTCTTCAAATTTTGTGTAGATTTTGGAACATGGGGTACATTCTACATAAACTGTTGTGTTTTATGCTTCATATATATATATATACTACTATATAGTGCAGTCCGGTTTGTTTATTTGTCTTTCCTTTAATAAAGAGACTTTAATAATTGTTACACGATGACTGGATTGCTCACTGGAGTTTCACGACTCCTCACACCATTCTAAAACAAAACTGTACACCCCCACAAACCAGTGTTCCAAGTTGGGATACCTTCACAGATATCAGCATGGTTTGTGACAATGCAACATTCAAAATTGAAATAAGTGCAAGTAAATTGTTTTTTTTCTTGTAAGGAGTGTTTGGGCCTTAGACATTAAAAGCGGCTAAAGGAACAGAAGTAGGTATTGAGGGTGTGGGGTGCTGAGGAGAGGGCCATGGTATCACAGAGGGAACAGTATTTCTTGATAGCTGAATGAGGAGGGGAAGGGCTGGTGGTGTCATGTTGGAGACAGCAGAGGATGACCCATTGGATACAGAGGCTACTTGGGTGGAAGATGAGGATGATGGCCTTGCCAACCATACTGGGATGGACAGGAATCCTCTCTGGAGGAAATGGAAGACACAATGAAGCACTAGGTTGGGAAATTGCATTTTCTGAGCCGATGTGACGAAAATGGAGAAACTTGGAAGATAGATTAGAGTCCTCACAGGAAGCTGGGTGTGTGAACATATAGTCAAGGTGGTAGCCAAATTAAAATTACCCGAATAATAAAAAGCTTAATTTATCCAAGGACGTCAAGCAAATTTGTGAAAGTCTGGTGGGGCACCCTGGTTGACTGAAATTTGGGATAATACCAAAGGACTGGAGAAATGCCCAAATGGGTTCCTTATTCAAAAAAAGGATTCAAGTCAAATCAAATCTGAGGAACTATAGACTAGGCTAATCTCCAATGGACAGCTAAGGGAAAACTTTGTAAGGGGTATCATAAATAAACATGTAGACGTGTGAGGGATAGCCAACACAATTTTGGAAAACAGAGGACTTGTTTGACAAATTTGATTCAACTTTTTAAAGAACTGTCTATAGTGGTGAATCAAGGAGAACTAGTAAACATTATCTAATTGAATTGTCAAAAAAGGTGCCTCAGAAAATTAGATTTGTGCTGTGTGGTTGAAATAGGAAGATGGATAACAAACTGACTACCGCACCAAAAACAAAATAAAGTTTTGAATGGGTGGTGGCTTCTCAATGGGAGTGGTTACAAGTAGGAGCTCAGGTTTCAATGTTTATGTACTCTTCTGTTCAGGGTATGCATTCATGATTGAAAGGTGGGATTTGATGGCACTAACTAAATTTGCCGATGACACCAAATTGTATAGCACTGAGGAGCTGTGAAGAGGGTTAAAGATTGCAGATGAATTTTGTTAAATTGGGAAAGAGTGTCTGAGATTAGCAAATTATCTTCAATAGAGATACGTATCCCATTGCAAACCTAGGTGCATTTATAATAATAATAATAATCTTTATTGTCACAAGTAGGCTTACATTAACACTGCAATTAAGTTACTGTGAAAAGCCCCTAGTCGTCACATTCCGGCGCCTGTTCGGGTACACCCGCAAAGGGAGAATTCAGAATGTCCAAATTACCTAACAGCACATCTTTTGGGACTAGTGGTAGGAAACCGGAGCACCCGAAGAAAACCCACGCAGACACGGGGAGAACGTGCAGACTCCGCAGGCAGTGGCCCAGCCGGGAATCGAACCTGGACCCTGACGCTGTGAAGCCACAGTGCTAACCACTGTGCTGCCCCACGAACAAGCAATATTATTTATGCTGTTAAAAGGGAATAAAATTGGCATGTATTTTATTGCGATATTCTTACGGCGAATGGATTTATGGACTATATTGCCTGCACCACATACAACAAAACTAGGACCATTTATAATACGGTTATATAATTCTGCTCTGAAAAAATCAAATTGGCTCGAAATGTGAGTTCTGTTTCTCTCTTCATAGATACTGCCAGACCTGCTGCATTTATTCCAGCATTTAGACTTGGGGGTCACCCACAAACTGAGAAGCCAGGGTGAAAGTTTCACGTCATTGACCTATAGAACAGGATTCCAAAGGAGGCATTAAAAAAACAACCTATATTTAACAATCCTACCAAAAAAAGTAGCAGACAGCATTCCAGACAAATGAGGAAATGGTGCTGGATAGTAATTGATGGATTCACAATTATACCCTCAACCCAAACCCAGGGATTGTCTAATCATAAAGGGGTAGAGTATAATTTTAACACAGCTTACAAATTTATTCTTTCTTCTCGGTGATGGGAGGGAGAGATTTGGTACACGGGGGTGGAATTAGCAAGAATGGGTATCAGCATAAATGAACATCTGTTTAAAAATCTATCAATTTTATCTGTGCAGGAACATGTATTCCAACATTACTTATTTCATAGGAATTTAAATTGTATTACATTTTCAATGCAGCCAACAGGAATTAAATAAATTTACAGTAAGGCAATACAACTGTTTGGAAAGTATTTGTCAAAACCACAATGTGATTCGGCGGACTGGATACGTGGAATTGACCAAGAAATAACTTTCAGTGCAACAGATGCAGTTTTATTGATATACTCATCACATTAAGAACATTTAGAAATAGTAATCCCACAGAACAGTGACAAAAGATCTCTTATTTTACAGAGTGTACAACCTTTACAGCCACATGAAACACAAGTGTTTTTCTTTAAATCTAAGAGGCATTGCTAAATTAACATTCTGAGTTTTGGAAATAGAACATTTTGAATTCTCGAGCAACTGGTTCTCAGCTGGTGCAAAACAAAAATTGACAACATTTGAAAAAACACAAAAACTACCACAACACAATGAATAAAGTTAAAAATTCACAAAGTGAACAACCATTTAATGTGTGAGCAGTAACCAGCTAAAAAACTATATCCATCATACCACTTCTTATACATTATATGCATAACAATGTCAAAACAAGATCTGTATCCATTAAATAGCCCTGAACCAACTTGCTTGATTCATAAAGTACTCCCATGTTAAGTAATTTGCAGATCAAATGTATTTGTAAAGGGATGCACAGAATCACCACATGCTCTGTAATAAAAAGCAGTCCAACTCTCAGCAGTGTGGTACTAATTCACACTGGTTATATAGAGCTACACTTGCTTTAGTGTGAAATTGTAAGTCTGTAACAAGCTGTAGCAACTGTAAGGAGTGAATCGAAAGTTCCATTTCATCCATTGAACCACTCTTTTCATGAAGCTTTTTGGAAAGCGGTCTGTACCTGCTAGGCTATTTGTTACAAATCATTATTTATTGGAGTTTATTTTTGATTTAAAAAAGTTAAAAACAGATTTATAAAAATCTGTTCCATGAATCAGATATTCCCCAGGATTAACCATACAATGGAAACAATTTTGAAGGGTCTAATTGTGGGTTTTATAGCAGAGCTGTAGAATACAATATTTTGCAATTAAATGTGAATTAAATTCAAGTCACCTGAAACTGTTAAGACAGAGAACTTACTGAATGGCTTCACAATTATGGCACCCCCAGAATACTACTAGTCAGATTTTGTAAAGAAACCAAAACATTTGTACAATTGACTCCTCTGCCCAACTGTCATACCTTTTAAAAACTTATAATACAAAAAATGAAAGGTAGGTTGAGAAACAACATTCAAGTTGAGACCAGGAGAAACAGTTCACGAGCCGTGCCAATTAATTGTGTTATTACATTGTGTAAAACATTTTCCTGTATGTCACATTATAGCCTCTTTATGATGCCGCATTATATGCTGGTTCTTTTCTGATGGTCTACGGAAACCTTTTTTGCAAAACTCGCAGCGGTGAGGGTAGTCCTTTGTGTGAATGGATATTACATGACGTTTGAAACCTGAAGCATCGGTAGTGCTATATTCGCAATATTCACACTGGTAAACTTTCTTTCCACTGTGTGTCTTCATGTGCTTTTTAAGCTCACTCTGCTGTCGAAACTCTCTCTTGCACCTTTTGCACTTAAAAGGAAGGTCCTTGGTGTGGACTGAAAGAATATGACGGCTAAGTATAAAAGGATCTGCAATTTTGAAATCACAGTGCCTGCACTGATGAAGCTTTTTTCCCTTGTGAGTTGACATATGTTTCTTCAACTCTGATGGACGATGAAATCCTTTATCACACACCTCACATTTGTGTGGAAATTCCTTGGTGTGGACAGATATTATATGGCGTTTAAGGTCACTAGAGTTAGAGCTTCTGTGGTCACAATGTGGGCACTGATGGGTCCTATGTGCCTGAAATAAAGTGGCATGCTTTTGCAGATCTTTGTCATCCAAAAATGTTTGAGGACAGTGGTCACATTTGTATGGCAGCTCATTGCTGTGCTTAGTTTTCACATGGGTCTTCAGATTAGAAGCATCAGCAGATCTGTATTCACAGTACTGACAGTGGTATGGTTTTTCCCCTGTGTGAGTTCGCATATGTTTCTTGAGTTCTGATGGATGACGGAATCCCTTCCCGCACTCCACACAGATGTGCGGGAAATTCTTGCTGTGCACTGCCAAGAGATGGCGATTGAGAAGACCCTGTTCAGCTGTCTCATAATCACAAAATTTACATTTATGCATTTTGGTTTCTTTTTCCCTAGTGACCAGTTTGTGAGCAGTCAGTGCTCCTGCCTGAGTGAATCTTTTTCCAAACTCGTTATACTCATATGTTTTCTCTCCTTTGTTGATGAGTTTGTGACTCTCTAGATGATTATGAAAACTTGCTTTTTTATTTGTTGTATAGTCACAATCTGTGCACTGATACTTCTTCTTAGTGCTCTGCTCAGGATGGTTCTTCATGTGCCTTTTCAAGAAACCCCTGGATTTAAACTTCTTCCCACAGATGTGACATGGATATACGGTTATAGGCTGTCCATCAGGACCTATGATGACAGCTTCAAAACAAGAAAAAACATTTGAATAAACTTCCTTCAAATTCATATTTTATAATGTTAAAAATATAAGTTACTTTATTCTTGTTGTTTGAAAAACAAAAGGTAGACTGAACTAGCTAGGAATCTAGGATCTTTAAATTTGAATTTTAAATGAACTTTTGAAAATAAATCTGACTTTTAAATAGGCTGGCTGATGGTCTGCCTTACGCAAACACCTTGTGATTACCTCTTATTTTGCTGCATAAAAGAGAAAGCATTCCCTCAAACCCAAAGCCTGAGTGTCTGCCGAGGTCATTGAGAAAGGTGTGAAGATGGAAATGTTGCTGGCAAGAAATGTCAATATTTTTCACAGCTGGAAAAGTCAAAATAACAGGCTTCAAGCTGGGCGCAATGATGGTATACCATACAGGAAAGGGGGAATGCCTTTTGGATAATACCAATTGTATCATACTTAGACACCAAATGTTTAATGACGACCAACATCTTAATTTTTCCCAGTGAGGCACATTTAAACTCAGTGCAATTCCTGAGCTGCACACAGGATAGTGGACATCAGGATCGATTTACGTATGTTCTTTTTAATAAACTGTGTTAAGTCTGATGAGTATCTCGGTTTAGTAGGGGGATCTACTAGACTTTCTGACTCTCGGGATGGTGACATTTGAGCTGAGGGGGATGAAGGAAGGGTTCTACAATTCATGGGGACTGTTATCATGCACTTCCAAGAATTGGTTGCATCGAATATTAGGGGGGTGGGGTTATTGTTGGTTTTGAGTATATTGTTTAATTTTCTTTTGTTTTTTTACTTGGAATGTACGGATGATGTTTGGGTTTGTATATTGAAGGGGATGCTGCTTGGGGGATTTTTACTGCATTTGTTTTTTTGTTTGTTTTCTTTTGTTGTTGATTTGATGAAAATGTGGAAAATGAGAATAAAGAGATTTTTTAAAAAGTCTGATGAGTAAATATTGTTTTTTGAAAATGTGCTTTGAAACATTGTCGCTCATTGAAATTTGAAGAGAGAAATTTCACTCCCTCAAACAGTTGTTTCTCATGTCACAAAATAACTACTGATTGCCAATGAGTAGATGTACTTACCTGTATGCCACTGTCTGCCTTCACCCCTCCTCTTCTTCCTTGCTTTTTGCTTTAGCGCTCTGGTAGTGCTTGTGCTATCGCTTATTTGTAGGAACTGACTCGAAGTGCCATTCTTATTTTCTATCTTTGCTTCAAAATTATTACCTTGAGGAAAACAATACAATTTTTAAAAACATAACTTGCATGTAGAATACCAATAAAAGTTTCCCTTGCGGTGTCATATATATAAACATTTTGCAATGCAAAATATATATTGGGATCAAAAATTTATTTTTATTTCTATAAGTGCTGGCATTTCCTTGCAAAAGTTAAGTCTGAGGAATTCAGTCTTTATGTTTGAAGAATTTCTGTGAATTGAGCCAAGAAATGACTGGGGCCAAAGGCAAAGATGAGGTTAACCAGATCCAAACATTGGCACAACTACGGTTAGAAAAGTGGCCGTAAGGAATATAGTAGTAATCCAGCAATTATATTGCAAAAATTCACAAATAAATTTACTTTGTCTTCATGGATTTCAGAACAATTCTTCACATGTAACTTTCAAATCTGGTTTAAGCATAACTTTAAAAAAAATGTTAACAAAGGTATAAAAATAATTTCTTCATACTTAACTCCTCACGCAACAAAGTGCTTGTTTCTCCAATGTTTCACCAACTATGGAGAAAATGGTTCAAACATTTACTCAGACTATTTTCCCCTCCAAATGGCTTCTAACTTTCCTCATGTACTCATTCCTATTTTCCACACGGAGATAAACCGGATAGGGTGACAAAAGCATGGATCAGGGTTTCAGCATTATTGACGTGGGTGGTAATAGGCAACTTTGACAATGGATAGGAAGTGGGATTTAAAAACTTAGCTTGGGGTCGAACAAGACCCCAATATCTGTTCTTGGTCTAGTCAGACAATTCTAACTGCTTCAAATGAAGCCAGCAAGCTCAGATGTGCCATCCTGCTCAGAATTGTATCTCTGAAACATCAGGATAATACATAGAACAGACAAAAGGTGGCCATTGATCACAATTTTAACAATCTCTATTTTTCTGTCCTGAAATCCAACCTGATCATTCTTTGATAGGTATACATAACTTCATATTTTGGGTATCATTCTTGCAAATAGTTTTTTGCACCCTCTCCAGGTATTCTTTACATACTATGGTGCACTAAATTGAAAACAGTACTCGCTGCATGGTCTAACCAAGGTTCGATACAAGTTTGGTGTAATTTCACTACTTTTCAATTCTATCCCTCTAGAAATAAACCATAAAATGTTTAGTTTACTTTATTTTTTTTAAATAGCCTTATTAACATCTGTTACTACTTTTAGTTGCAGTTGTACTCCCATTTCTCTTTGCTTGTCTATTCCCATTTAAATTATTTCCCCAAGTAATCATAGATCATAGAATTTACAGTGCAGAAGAAGGAAGCCATTCGGCCCATCGAGTCTGCACTGGCCCTTGGAAAGAGCACCCCACTTAAGCCCACACCTCCACCCTATTCCCATAAGTAACCACACCTAACCATTTTGGACACGAGGGGCAATTTTTTTTAGCAGCCAATCCACCTAACCTGCACATTTTGGACTGTGGGAGGAAACCGGAACACCCGGAGGAAACCCACGCAGACATGGGGAGAATGTGCAGACTCCGCACAGACAGTGGCCCAAGACGGGGATCGAACCTGGAACCCTGGAGCTGTGAAGTAACAGTGCTAAACACTGTGCTACCAAGCCACCCAATAATATGCAACCTCCTTATTTTTCTCACCAAAATATATTACTGAAAAAACAAAGAAGCTGTCAAAGCTTTTTTGTCTTGCACTCATCAGGGCAGATTCACAAGAATAACAAATCTTAAAGGGAACAACAATTTGTACGGAAAAGTGAAAAAGACACAATGCATGAACTTATCTAGTTGAACTGAACAAAAGCTTGGGAACAGCCAATCTTTGGTTCTATTCCCCATGGCAATGTCTTGACCAGAGGTGACCTGCTTGATTTGAATGTAAACAAATGCTTGACAGTTAACTGTTCCCATGGTGCATTCTTCATGGGAGTGCCTCCACCATTTAGTCCACTTGCCAACCAATCAGTACCCTCCTATGCAGTACAAATTGCTGTTTCCTTTGAGATTTGGTAATCTTGTGAATTTGTCCTTTTGAGTGCAAGGTGAAAAGATATGACAGCATGTATTTTTTTTCCAACAATACTACTACCAAGAAACTAAATTGTATTATCTTACAATTTGTGTTGCAACGAATTTGTCAATTATATGTATACTGTGCAAGTTTATTAATGTCTTCATTTAATTTGTTGCGATCTTCAATATTAATTATCCAAATTTGGTGTAATCACAGATTTAGAGATTGTGCTTTTGATTTCAAAAGTCTAAATCCTCATAAGTTATAAGCAGTGGTCCCAGCATTGATCCTTTTGGGACCCCACTTTACAACTGCGGCCACTCTGAATAGCTGCCCTCCACATCTACTCTCTGATTTCAGTCTCACAGCCAGCTAGCTATCCAACCTACTCTTTATGTCTTGACTCCACATATTCTGACTGTAGTGATCAGTTTATGTGATGTCTTATTGAAGTACTTTTGAAAACTTAAAGAAATTTACATCTACTCATTACCCTTGTCTATTATTTGTTTCCTCCACCTCCTCAAATAATTCAATGAGTTGGTTTTAAGCAAGATTTTCCCTTTTGAAATCTATGCTGACACTACATTATTATATCTTTGGTCCCAAAATACTTTTATATTTTCTCCTTTTGTAGGGACTTACTTACCACTGATGTTAAGTTGACTGATCTATAGTTGTCTCGACATGTATGTCTCCGTTACGTAAAGTTATACTAGCCATTCACCGGTACTCTGGTGAACCATCTATTAATGCATGGAATAGACTCCCCATACCCCTTATCCAGATACATTTAAAAAGCCTGGATACGCATCAAATAAAAGGTTTAATCTTGATAGTGAAAAAATGTCATTTTGTGTCATAAAGCCTGCCTATTTCTTACCATATGCAGCAGCCCATGCAACAGGTACAAAGGCTTTACTGATGCTGGAATCCTCAATCTGTGTTTCATGCACCGTTGTTGCCTCCTCATCTCCAACAATGACCTCCATGTAAACTTCATCAGCAATATCAGCACAGCCTGAATAACACACAAATAGTACTTCAGTCAAAAGTGATTAAGGGTTTCCAATTTTTAAAAAGTTAATTGAAAAATGAGCAAACCTACCGAATTAGATGAAGATTACATATTGCTCCCTTAAAATCTAGCACAATTGTAAAATTTAAAACAAGGCAAATTTAATTTACAGGAGAAGTGGTGTCGCAGTGGTATTTTCAATGGACTAGTCATCCAGAGGCCCAGGGTAATGCTCTGGGAACACAGACTTGAATCCAATACATCAGATCAAGAAGTTTGAATTCAATAAAATCTGGAATTAACAGTCTAATGAAACCATTGTTGATTGTCGTTAAAAGCCCATCTGGGTTCATTCACTAATGTCCTTTAGGGAAAGAAATCGGCCATCCTTCCACGGTCAAGCCCACATGTGACTCCAAACCCATAGCAATGTGATTGACTTTTGAACTACCCCTCTAAAATGGCTGAGCAAGCCACTCAGTTCATGGGTAATTAGGGATGGGCATTTGATGCCGGCCCAGCAGTGCCCACATCCCATGACAGGAATAAATAAAAATGCATCAACGGAAAGCACATTGGTGAGCACTGGAAGACAATACGCTGGCCGTAGCTTTAATAAATGCAGTCAGGGTCTATAGGGAAAGATCTAGGTTACATTGAAGTACTTGACACCATTGTAGGTGTTTAAAGTAATATGTTAAAATGTACTGTAGACATCAATTCCCCCAACTCAAATTTAATATTTAAGAAATATGTATCACAGATGCCTTTTCCTAGTGGTAATGTAACCGTACATTTACATCAATTAAGTTGCCAGAAACTTACTCTGAAAAATACAAGTTATTGTGCCTTTGTCATTAATGCAATATATCTTACACTCAGTCCTGTTGTGTTATTCTCTCAAATTCAGCATAACCCAATTCTTCAACTAATACAAGTATGCTTTTATGCAATAGTCTATTTTCTGAAATTAAAAATGAGGACCCAAAAAACGATAAAACACACTACCCATTTGTTACAAATGGTACACACAGGGTACAGAGTTCTGCATAAGGATTGACCAATAAAAAGGGAGAGGAAAGGACAAATGTAGGGAAGAATATGACTATCTAAAGTAGCTGAGTAACTAATTGAGATTACATGTGTCACGCAAAATGTCAAACTTTTCCCCCAAATTTTACAATCTGTTCTAGGCTTTTAAGCCCATTTCGGTCTCTTTAAAATAACTTACTGTGCTCTCCCAAGTCCCTTTTTTAATTGTTGTCTATCCATTAAAGTTATCTTCCGTGTATCAATTCTGATGAAGGGTGTCTGCCTGAAACATCATTATTTTTTTCAGGACTAACACAATTGCACTGAATTTCCAGCATTCACAATTTCTTTTACCCCAGAAAAAGTCATATCAGTGCCAAATTAACCGAAAGTGTGATGATTAGTTTACACAAACTGCTTTATAAAGTGCAAGAAAATTTGATATTCTTAGAGAAATCCATATATCTTATACAGGAGGTCCACTTAAAAATATGGTTTAGAAATCTATCGCAATCCAAAGCAGTTAGTTATATCAAATTTGATAAATGATCTTTTCCAAAATATCAATTTGGTTTTTTACATTTTCACATTCCAAAATACTTGTACTAAATTGAAATTAATCAAGTGACACAGCAAGTCAGCCATTTAGCTTGATGGTGTACCATAAAAATGAACTATATTGAAAATGTAGACACTTTCCCCAACTAGTACATTCTTCTATCCTATTTCAATTTATTTTGTTACATGTACTGTCACATTACAATTTTTTTTTAGTAAAAAAGTTATTTCTTCTAACTCTAAAAAAAATACAGCAAGTCAGTAAACATTAAAGTCTCAGGCTGGACAAAAGACTCAGGTAATAGGTTTACAATGTTCCATGAAAGAGCAAATGTCACTTCTTTCTGAGAAATGATTCAAATAAGTGGTTATCTAACAATAATACAACGCTTGCTCTAGAATTCTAAGCAACAGAGCTAAATTCATTATTTCTAATTAAGATATAGTTTGCCTTTAATTGAGCACTTAAAAAAGAAACCGTACATAGAATTTCTTACTAATGTCATCTTCCTGAGATGGATCTTTGACTGCCATGTAAACCATCTTTTCCCGAGGCATTCTACCAACATTCCCTTGTTCAAGCACTCCAGTTATGGTATGGCCATTTTGATAATCACTCTCTGTAATAACTTCAGTTTCACCTTCAAACAAGAAAACAATCAGAAATTTAAGAAAAATAAAATCAACCTCCTTTAACTGTAAAAAAAACAACTCAGCAGGTTTGGCAACATCTGAGTAGAGAAAGGAAAACAGAGTAACTTTTCAGGTGAAGGTCGTGGACCCAAAATGTTAACACTTGCTCTCTCTACGCAGATGCTGCCTAACCTGCTGAATCTCTTTTTCTAGCATTTTCTATTTTTATTTTCAGATTTCCAGCATCCACTGTGTACCGTTTATCCCTTTAATTTGCTCTGCTGTCGGCATCGCTTAAAGAACAAATAAGAAAAGTACAGCACAGGAACAGGCCCTTCGGCCCTCCAAGCCTGCACCGACCATGCTGCCAGTCTAAACTAAAATCTTCTACACTTCCGGGGTCTGTATCCCTCTATTCCCATCCTATTTATGTATTTTTCAGGATGCCCCTTAAACGTCACTATCGTTCCTGCTTCCACCACCTCCTCCGGCATCGAGTTCCAGGCATCCACTACCCTGTGTAAAAAAACTTGCCTCGTACATCTCCTCTAAACCTTGCCCCTCGCACCTTAAACCTATGCCCCCTAGTAATTGACCCTTCTACCCTGGGAAAAAATCTCTGACTATCCATTCTGCCTAAACCCCTCATAATTTTGTAGACCTCTATCAGGTCGCCCCTAAACCTCCTTCGTTCCAGTGAGAACAAACCAAGTTTATTCAAGCTCTCCTCATATCTAATGCCCTCGAAACCAGGCAACATCCTGGTAAACCTCTTCTGCACCCTCTCTCTAAAGCCTCCACATCCTTCTGGTAGTGTGACAACCAGAATTGAGCACTATACTCCAAGTGTGGGCTAACTAAGGTTCTTTTCAGCTGCAACATGACTTGCCAATTTTTATACTCAATGCCCGGCCAATGAAGGCAAGCATGCCGTATGCCTTTTTGACTACCTTCTCCACCTGTGTTGCCCCTTTCAGTGACCTGTGGACCTGTACACCTAGATCTCTCTGATTGTCAATACTCTTGAGGGTTCTACCATTCACTGTATATTCCCTACCTGTATTAGAGCTTCCAAAATGCATTACCTCACATTTGTTCGGATTAGTATCGTCCCCAAACTTACTAATCAGACCAGTTATGGAGCCCAAAACTGATCACACTACTCCAAATGGGGTCTGACCCAGAAGTGCATCCCTGGTCTTGTATTCTAGCCCTCTCGACATAAATACTAACATTGCATGTGTCTTCCTAGCTGCTGACTGAACCTTAACTTTAAGAGAATTGTGATTTGATCCATGATGGCGCCAGAGAATGGCGACTCTCTGCGAGCTCTCTCCCCCAGACCCTTTTCTTTTATCTCCTATCACCGTTCTAAACTACTAAAACGATTTTCCACTTCTTATATAATTACTAATAATGTTCTTCTATGTTTCCTTACACATTTGAGGATCGTCCGAACCTCAAAGACCGGACCCGATGACCTGACATGACTCCACCGACATCCCACACCCGCCGCCGGACCTCCGGTAGACCCGCACGTCCATACCTAGGAACAGCTTCTGCCCCACAGCTACAAGACTCTTCAATAACTGCCCCTCGGACTGATCGGTTCGCTGTAATAACACTATTCACAAGACTCTATGCTGCTCTTGCTCATGTATTTGCTTAGATGCAGATATGAGCCGTTTGATCGACTGAAAAACCTGGCAGCCATTCTTTCAGTTCCAAATTATGCATTTTTGTTCCGAAGGTTCTAGTGTGTGCACAAACCTGCTGTGGAGCAGCTCAATTTTAATTTCAGTTGATGCGAAACCCACATTTCAAAAAAAGTCACAGCTCATTTGTATAAATTGGTTTAAGGGCTATTGTCAGGCACCGTAAATAAAAAATCTGCCCATCAGAATCAGTACACTGGCACAAGATTCAGAATAACATAATGTCATTAATGATTTAAGCTTCACAGCATGTTAGTGGAGCAAGTCAAATAATGGAAAGAAGTGCAATGTTATTTTTCTTTGGTAGGACTGTTAAAGATGGATCGCACATGTTGAAACATAATATGCCTTATTATAATTTATCCTTCATATTCTACTAGTACACAAGCCAAAATTATCCTCTGCAAGAAACTGTCACAGTTCATTACAAGACCACTACTTGTGACAGCCGCTCGATATGTTCTCACTATCGTCAGTTGTTTTGATCAAGAATATTTGTCTGTATATAAGTTTATCTGAGGGAACCCAGAATGCAAATTTAATTTACTTTTTTTTTTAAAAAAAGGGTTTAAGTAAGGCAATAACAATTTTCAACAAAATTAAATGTGATAAACACATCATACAAGGCTCAATTCCACATTGTCATAAAATATTACTGTTCTACACTGTCAAATGAATTTTTAACGATCACTCTGAATTACATTACGAAAAGGTAATTCACAAATCTTCTAGAGGAGAGAGGATAGCTTAAGGTGGATGAGGTTGGTTTCGTTTTATACTATTACTGGTTTAGCACACTGGGCTAAATAGCAGGCTAGCAATGCAGAACAATGCCAGCAGCGCGGGTTCAATTCCCGTACTGGCCTCCGAACAGGTGCTGGAATGTGGCGAGTAGGGGCTTTTCACAGTAACTTAATTGAAGCCTACTTGTGACAATAAGCAATTATTATTGATAAATAAAGCCTGATAATTGTTGTCAGCATCTCTGGTCTTTGAACAATGATAGGGACACATGATGAGAAGTTAACGTGTTTGAATTTCCATAATTAAGAAGGCATCACTCCAAATGAAAATTCAGAAAGGCTGTGTTTCATATCAGAACTAAGAGGCAGCGAGGGGACTTTCACAACATTGTATTCCATTACTAAGAAAATCCATCACAATGGATTAACATCTCATTTTCTGTTGTCAACACACAAAACTGAGGAAGGACAGTAGAAACACCAAGCCTAGATATCCCTCAACTAAGTGAACATGCCAACAAAGAATGAAACAAAAAAAATTTAACATTCTACATCTAATTAAAAGTTAATTTTCCCTGCGAACACTCAACTCTAATCAGGTTTAAGTGTTTCTGCATACACTGAAGAAATTATGTACTCTGCACTCTAAGTTAATCAAAAATACATCTATGCAAATATTATGGAAAACAAAATATAGTTTAATTCTGACCATCATCAGAACATAAATCGCCTTTGCATAACTATCATGAAGCATAGTAAATGGTACATCACCTATGGTACAGATTAAGATGTGCATTGTACCAACATGTTCATTTCTGAAGTCCTGAAACTACATATGAACATGGGTTCTTAGGTCTAGCAAGGTTCTTATAGATGACCAGAAGAATTTCCAAGTTTACATTGAGAATATAATTGATATCTATTACTAGATTTGACTGTCTGAAAGCTGAGGCGGTCAATTTAACCGCTGTGTTTTCACTCAAGGGGGTTCCACACATGAGTAAGAGTCCCTGCGGGTGCAGATGAGAACCCGGATTCTGGGCAAGAATAACGATGAGGCTATCAGCTTTCATTTTTTTTATGAAGCGAATCAGACTGCAACTTCCAGTGCCTGCATTCAAATTATACATGGAAATCAGGGAATTGCTATCTGAATTATCCTGCTCCTCCACACATTTTGCCACCTTGCTGGGAGTCTCAGTATTCAAACAAATGACAGGTATGAAATTGTATATGCCTAGTAAACATTCCAAAAAATTTAGAGCCTCTCCACTCAAATGGAAGTGGATTTTCAGCCGCACAAGTCTTAATTACTACAACCTTAAGTTGCTTTTCCATATGTGGAGTCTCACTCATTCACTTTTCAATTAATGTTGGGAGATTAAAAATACAAATAATTTTTAAAAACACTATTTTTGTCTCGCATCTCGTCACTCTTTAAGTACGATTTTACAATGCAATAAAGATTCCAACTTGCATTGCCTGGTTTAGAGTCTGCATATCCCAGTAAGGATTTTTCAATTGGATTAGCTGAATAGAAACACTGATGCTTGGCCTGTTCACATAAGTCCCAGATCTCCTGTAGAGGGTGCTATGCCATTTCAATTGATTACTGCAAATCACAATGTAAATTCTGTGGGCAACTGCAAATGACATTTGTTCACTGCTGAATGCAAAATCCAGGTCACAGTGTTATTGGTACTTACTTTGTGAACAGTCTGTGGAATGAAAGCACCTTCCCATACTCTACGGAAAGGCAATTTAACGCTCAAAATGCTCTTTCCAGACCAAATAACTTGCAGAAAAGATACATGTCATTTTTATAGCACTGGGTTGCATGCTGTGTTTTATCCCATTCTCGAGGCGGAATAGTTTATTATAATATTGAAATCAGGCTCCCATAGTGCAGCTGAGAGGTTGGTTTGAATTCAACACTGGCCTTCTCGGTTTCTCAGGGCACAGAAAACTCATCTAAATGGAGGTAGCAACAGTGGCTGAATCAGCTTTGCTTACCCTTATACAGCCAGGAAGTGTGCTTCTACTTTCTGCTATGACCAGCCAACTCCCTCTACCAGACTCAGGCTAATGCCCTGCAATTCCTGTCCCACCCCCACCCCATTAACCTTCCCTTAAGCCCCCAATCTTTGCAAAACCCCTTATGCCTTGCAGTGTTGAGTCATCTTTAACTTTTCCTAACTGCCAGAGGCTGAGATCAACGACCCATGACTGTAAGCTGCCAGCTCAGTTTCCCACCAGACAGGCGGCCAGCCTGTGGGAAATGGAATTTAAAAATGTAATGAAGTTCTGTCATTAAACCTCACCTTCCTGGGATTTTGGATTTCCCTTTCAAACATGCCCCTAGCCTCCCCCTCTACAAATATCAGGGCCAATGCGTCCAGTAACTGCAAATTGAGCATATATATATGGCTTTGACTATCGCTCAAGTGAAATCTTTTCTTTAGTCCCATTTACTTTACAATGTTGTCTCAGATAGGAAACATACATTATTAGGAGTTACCAAAATGGGTTTCAGAGGATTTTTTTCTGATTGATTCAGGCAGCAAAGCTGAACGATTGTCAGTTATTCGGTGGATCCATTTTTAGCAGTTTACTACAGAGTGTTTTATAATTTTGCTGGTCTATATGGTCTTTTCCTCAGCACTGAAGAAGATATACAACTAGAATGCTAGTCATGTATGTGATATTGTAGGGATTATGGTTAATCTGTGGAAAATTTGGGGAAATAGAAATATTTTTATATTTTGTGCTGTCAATTCTTTTGTGCATTGTGTATGAGTTCTTGGTAGTAATAATTTTAGATGCGTGACTCGAGTTGTTTGTTACCTGTGCGAAATTAATTATCAGGGTCACAAGGTAACAGGAATTAGTGGCGTGAATAGGAAAAGGAAAGCTAAGCAAGGACTGATGTCTGAATCATGTTGCTTTTTTAATAAATATTTTATTGAGGTATTTTTTGGTATTATAACAACACAATAAACAATGTACATGGAACTATAAACATAGTGCAAAAGCCATCTCCCTCCCTTACAGGTCCCACCTTTATTAACCCCCTACTCTAAGGTAAACTAAACCCCCCCTTTCTGCTGACGATTAATTTTCCGCAAAGAAGTTAACGAACGGTTGCCACCTCCGGGCGAACACTAACAGTGACCCTCTCAAGGCGAACTTGCTTTTCTCAAATAGAGAAAGCGAGCCATGTCCAATAGCCAGGACTCCGACTTCGGGGGCTTTGAGTCCCTCCAAGCTAAAAGTATCTGTCTCCGGGCTACCAGGGAAGCAAAGGCCAGAACGCCTGACTCTTTCTCCTCCTGGATTCCTGGGTCTTCCGACACCCCGAAAATCGTCACATTTGGACTCGTTGCCACCCTTGTTTTTAACACCGTGGACATGACATCTGCAAACCCCTGCCAAAATCCCCTAAGCTTCAGACATGCCAGAACATGTGGACATGGTTCGCTGGTCCTCCCGCATATTTTGCACACCTGTCTTTCACCTCAAAGAATCTGCTCATCCGGGCCACTGTCATGCGAGCCCGGTGAACGACCTTAAATTGTATCAGGCTGAGCCTGGCACATGTTGAGTACGCGTTGACTCTACTCAACGATTCCGCCCATAAACCATCCTCTATCTCTCCTCCCAGCTCCTCCTCCCACTTGTGCTTCGGCTCCTCGGTCTGCATCTCCTCTGACCCCATAAGTTCCTTGTAACTGTCCGAGATGCTCCCTTCTGCTACCCACCCTCTGGAAACTACCCTGCTCTGAATTCTCCTTCGCGGTAGGAGCGGGAAGGTTGACACCTGTTTACAAAGGAAGTCCGGCACCTGCAAGTACCTGAATTTGTTACCCCTCGCCAACCCAAACTTCTCCTCCATATTCTCATATTCGGAAAGCTCCCCTCTATAAACATATCCCCCATCCTCTCAATCCCTGCTCGCCGCCATATCCGGAACCCCCCATCCATACTTCCCGGGGCAAACCGGTGATTATTACAGATTGGGGACCAGCCGATGCTCCCTCTGCTCCCACATGTCTCTTGCATTGCCCCCAGATTCTCAGGGCCGCCACCACCACAGGGCTGGTGGAGTACTGTGCCGGCGGGAATGGCAGAGGCGCGTTACCAACGCCCCCAAACTTGTGCCCTTGCATGAAGCCGCCTCCATACGCTCCCATGCCGACCCACCCCCCACCACCCACTTCCTGATCATGGCTATATTCGCCACCCAGTAATAGTTATTCAAATTTGGCAGCGCCATCCCACCCTCTCCCCTCAAGCATTACCTTCCTTACCCACGGGGTCTTGCCCGCCCAAATAAAGCCAGAGATCACTTTGTTGACACGTTTCAAAAAGGACCGTGGAATAAAGGTGGGGAGACATTGGAACACAAACAGGAATCTCGGGAGGACCGTCATCTTCACCAACTGCACCTTCACAGCTAATGACAACGGGAGCGCGTCCCATCCCCGAAAATCGTCCTTCATTTGGTCTACTAGCCGGGTCAGATTTAATTTATGAAGCCGGTCCCATTCCCGGGCTACTCGAATGCCTAGGTACCTAAAGCTTCCCCCTACTAATCTAAACGGCAGCTCTCCCAATCGCCTCTCCTGTCCCCTCGCCTGGACCGCAAATAACTCACTTTTCCCCATATTTAGCTTAACCCCGAAAACCGGCCAAATTCCCTTGGAATCCTCATGATTTCCTCCATCCCCTCTAATGGGTCCGATACATACAGAAGCAGGTCGTCTGCATAGAACGAGACTCTGTGCTCCACCCCCCCCTCCGGATCAGCACCTTCCAGCCCCTTGAGGATCTCAGAGCATTTGGCAATGGCTCTATAGCTAGTGCGAACAACAGTGGGGAGAGGAGGCATCCCTGTCTCGTCCCCCGGTGCAGTCTCAAAAAGTCCGATGTTGTCCTATTCATCCGCACACTTGCCACAGGAGCCTGATACAGCAACCTGACCCAGTCAATAAAGCCCCGCCCAAATCCAAACTGTCCCAGTACCACCCACAGATAATCCCATTCTACCCGATCAAAAGCCTTTTCTGCATCCATTGCGATCACTACCTCCACCTCCCTACCTTCCAGAGGCATCATGATCACATTTAACAACCTTCTTACATTGGCCACCAACACCCTACCCCTAACAAACCCCGTCTGGTCCTCCCCAATAACGTCCGGAACGCAATGCTCAATCCTGGAGGACAAAATTGTGGCCAGCAGTTCGGCGTCCACATTCAACAAGGATATCGGCCTGTAGGACCCACACAGCTCCAGGTTCTTGTCCCGCTTCAGAATCAGCGAAATCGTGTCCAGTGGCATGATCGGGGGCACCACCCTTCTTTCCCTTGCCTCATTGAACATCCTCAACAACACCGGCCCCAATATCCCAGAGAACGTTTTATAAAATTCCACCAGGTACCCGTCTGGCCCCGGGGCTTTACCCGCCTGCATGGCAATTCAGACCCTCCACTAACTCTTCCAACCCGATCGGGGCCCCCAGCCCTTCTACCAGTTCCCCGTCCTTTGGGAAATTCAGCCCCCCCAAGAAGTGCCACATTCCCTCCGGCCCCGTAGGGGGTTCCGACCTATACAGCCTACTGTAGAAATCCCTAAACGCCTTATTCACCCCTGCTGAATCTCCAACCAGGTTCCCATCTCCGTCATTTTTCCCTACCTCCCTAGCTGCCTCCCTCTTTCCAAGCTGCTGTGCAAGCATTCTGCTGGCCTTCTGTCCATACTCATGGATCGCCCCCCTCGCCTTTCTCAGCTGCTCCACTGCCTTCCCTGTGGATAACAAGCCAAACTCCGCCTGTAGCCTCCGCCGTTCCCTTAAAAGCCCTGCCTCTGGGGTCTCTGCATACCTCCTATCGATGTGTTGTATCTCCTTTACCCGTCGGTCTGTATCTGCCTGCCCACCTTCTCCCTATGGGCCCGTATCGAGATCAGCTCCCCCCTGACCACCACCTTCAGTGTTTCCCAGACCATCACTGCTGAAATTTCCCGTGTCGTTGACCTGCAGGTAGTTCTGAATACATTTCCTCAGCCACTTGCACACCCCTTCGTCAGCAAAAAGTCTCACAGCTAACCTCCAGTGCGGGCGCTGGTTACTGTATTTACTGGCCTGCCGGTCAACCCAGTGCGGAGCATGGTCTGAGATTGTGATCGACGAGTACTCCGCGTCCACCACCCCTGCCAGTAAGGCCCTGCTCAGGATAAAGAAATCGATCCGGGAGTACAGTTTATGCACGTGTGAGTAGAAGGAGAACTCCTTCACCCTCGGCTGCCCAAATCTCCATGGATCCACCCACCATCTGCTCCATGAACCCTTTTAGCTCGTTTGCCATTGCTAGCACCCTGCCCGTTTTAAGCATGACCAGTCCAAACCAAGGTCAATAACTGTGTTGAAGTCCCCTCCCATGACCAACCTGTGCGAGTCCAGGTCCAGTATCTTCCCCAGCATCCTCTTTGTAAACTCCACATCATCCCAATTTGGCGCATTTACTAATACCACCTGCACCCCCTCCAGTTTCCCACTGACCATAATGTACCGACCTCCCACATCTGAAACTATTCTACCCGCTTATTGTTCAGGATTGCGACCCCTCTAGTCTTTGAATCCAGTCCAGAGTGAAAGACCTGACTGACCCAGCCTTTCCTCAATCTAATCTGGTCAGTTACTCTAAGGTGCGTCCCCTGCAACATTACCACGTCCGCCTTCAGTTGCCGAAGATGCGCAAATGCACGTGCCCTCTTGACCAGCCCATTTAACACTCGAACATTCCAGGTGATCAGCCTAGTTGGAGGGTTCATTGCCCTTGCCGCGCCCCCCCCCCCCCCCCCCCCCCCCCCCCCCCACTTCGCCGATCAGCCATCCTCTTTTTTGGGCCCGCCTCCTGCCCATCCTCCGCGCCTCCACCGGCCCGCCCCAGGCAGACTCTGCCTCCAACCTCCTCTCTGTCCCTTGGCCCAAGTCCCTCCCTCGTCAGCAGAACATTTCCCTCCCCCTACCCCGAGTAACAACACTCTGTAACCCAGCCCCTTTGATAAACCGAACATATGCACACACCCCCACTACACTTCCATGAGCTAGCCCGCCCAGCTAGCTTGGTGGCCCCCATCCCTGGCGTTGGATAGTCTCCCAGCTATTGTTCCCTCCCCACCATTCCCCCGCCCATACAAACATACTCCAGCATCAAACAATCCCCACACAATTGCCCGACAGAAAAAACACCAAAATTTAAACAAGCACCCCTCTATCCCCCAACAGTGCAAATGGAAACCTTAACACACTCAGCTCTGCCACTGGACCCAAACCAACACAGAAGGCATTACAAACAGCTTCCACAAAACGAAAAACAAGAAACTTTAAAAAAAAAGAAAAACGAACAGAGAAACAAAAAGAAAACAAAAAACCCCCATGAACGTTGCAGCAAAGGTTCAAAAGTTCTCAGTCCGCCACCAGTCCTTTACTTTTCACGAAGTCCAGCGTGTCCTCAGGTGACTCGAAATAAAAGTGCTGTTCCTTGTACGTGACCCAGAGACAGGCCGGATACAACAGCCCGAACTGCAGCTTTTTCTTAAAAAGGATCGACCTAATCTGGTTGAAGCCTGCTCTTCTCCTGGCCACCTCTACACTCAGATCCTAGTAGACCCGCAGGATACATTGTCCCACTTACAGCTCCATGTCAGCTTGGCCCACTGTAGAATGCGCTCCTTATCTGAGTACCTGTGGAATCTCACCACCATTGCCCTCGGAGGTTCTCCCATTCGTGGCTTCTGCACGAGTGCTCTATGAGCCCTGTCCACCTCCAAGGGTCGGGAGAATGTCCCATCCCCCAGCAGCTTCTCAAACATAACTGCGATGTGAGCTCCAGCGTCTGCTCCTTCGGACCCCTCTGGGAGCCCAACGATTCAAAAGTTCTGCCAGCAGGGCCTATTCTCTAGGTCCTCCACTTTCTCCAGGAGCTTCTTCTGCTCGTCTCTCAGCATCCCCGCCTCCAACTCCACCGCAGTTTGATGTTCCTCCTGCTCAGCCAGCGCCTTTTCCACCTTCTGGATCGCCCGATCTTGGCCGTCCAATCTAAGCTCCACCCGCTCAATCGACTCTTTTATTGGGTCCAAGCAGTCCCGTTTCTGCTTAGCAAAGCCTTTGTGAATGACTTGCATCAGCTGCTCCGTTGACCGCTGGGTCGACAAACCAGAGGTCCGGTCCTCCTTCAGCCCAAGCCATCTCTGTCTTTCCATTTCTGCCTTTACGACCATTTCTAGTCCTTCTCTCCATGCACCGATGTGGGAATTCAGTACACAATTGCCTCTGTCTTCAGTTTTACAGTTCAAGTCTGGTAAAAAAAAAATCGGCGGAAAAGGTCCAAAAGTCCAACCCGAGCAGGAGCCACCAAATGTGCGACTTACTCCTTCATAGCCGCCACCGGAAGTGCTATCTGAATCATGTTTTTAAATAAATAGTCACTGGATTATGGAGATATAAGAGTACTGATTATTAAGTTTGGCAGATAGTTATACAGGATAAAGTTAATTATAGATTGTTTTGGTGTTGAGGAATTGACACCACAGGTCCATGACCATTGACAAATGAAATAACAAGATCAAAGCACAATGGCAATGCTAGAACACAGAAAGGCCCTGGCTGCAGAAGATAAAAACAACTTACTTGAAGAGCTTGGTTGTAAGGGTTTTAAGAAGACACAGGGAGAGAAGAGAAAAGGCGTTCTGAGCTATCTGTGCTCCTACCAGTGAGAAGCAAGAATTATTAATTTTAGGGCATCAACTGCCATCGTGTATTAAAATTATTGTTGCTTCTTATAAATTGCCCTGATGCCATTACATCAATTGTCCCTGTGTCCAAAATGTGTCATCTAGTCTCCGAATCTCTTAGTGCAGTTGGGTTACTGTTGCTAAACCATTTTGCAGTCTAAAAGGTGCATATGTGGCAGAAAAAATAGGCTTGTATTGCCATTTCCTGTTCTGTGCTTCCTTTTCAACTAAGAGTTTAAACGATTAAAGAATAAATAAAATTCCGAGATAAACCAGTACCGTAACTTTAGTTCTGTTTCCAATCAGACAACGCCTGATATGAACATTATATGAATTTGAATTGCTTAATTTGTTAAAAGATTATACTGAAAAAATTACGCATCCACAAACGATATGTATTTGCATTAGGATAGCAGATCTGAACACTCAGGCCTTCTGTTCCCCACAGTATGCAATTGGAAACAGCCAGGAAGAGACAAATAATTGTTGTGAAAATTAAATGTATTTCAGTACATTTCAATCAAGAATCAAGTCAATCGTAGGAACATCTCTAGTGAAGAAACAGTTGTCCACATATGTTGTACATAATTCTGGCTATAATATTCATGAAAATGGAAAATTTGGCCAATTATGGTTAGCAAATGTGCTGAACGGGCATGTTAAAGCATCGGATTAGACTTTCAAACTAGAAGCCAGATCTTTGTCCATTGCAAAGTTGGTGCAGGTAATAAGATTATGTATTTAAAAAACATGTTTCAAACTATTAAACTGAAGGCAGCATGGTGGCGCAGTGGTTAGCACTGGAGGAGCTGGGTTCGATCTGAACCCCGGGTCACTGTCTATGTGGAGTTTGCACATTCTTCCCGCATCTGCATGGGTCTCACCCCCTCAACCCAAAGATGTTCAGGGTTGGTGGATTGGCCGCGCTAAATTGCCTCTTAATTTGAAAAATTAAAAAACTATTAAACCATAATTTTTACCTATTTCCACATCATCTTCTGGTTCAGCTTTAAAAATATACACTTTGATGACCTCAGCTCCAAATCCATCTTCTTTAGAAGAATCATCTTGTTCAATATCAGTGCTTATTTTTATTGGTGCATTTCCCATCTGGTCCAGCTTCTCTCCGACATCGTCTACTGCATAAAAGAATTATAGGGAATAGTTATTGCACATTAGAGACATTAAGTTCAATAAATCTTCTGCAAGCTCTTGGATCAACAGTGCACTGAGTTTAAATGGATTTCCCACCACAAAAATAGGAGAGAGATCAGGCTTTTCAAGACAATTCCTCCCCTTTCCCAAATTCCAACAACCTCAGCATGACTCCAACTAAAACCATTTTGCTTGCCCAATTATTATTTTCTGGACTTTAATCATGCTTCTTCTGCCATGGTAATACATATACCAAAGCTTTAAAGCATTTTAATATTCTTTATTTGCGAGGTTACTTGGGCGACAAAAACAAGCGGATGTGAAATTAAGGTTCCAGTACTAGCAACTGACAAAGAATGGACATCACTAGCAACAAACTATTCTGAGCCAAACTAAATAAGGGAAATCAATTATCAATACTGTCTGTAGCATTTCAGTGAATTTTGCCAGTCAAACTGTGTACTTTAGTTCAACAATACAACAATGCAAGGCTGTCATCAAAATTAACTGAACATAATTATTCAAATAGATAAATTCATACAGATGAAATCAAGAGAATAGTAATGGGAATCCCAATTTTTAATTTGATTTTTCAAATTGATACTAATTATGAGCCACTCTAAATACCATTTTTCAAAAGAAAATTTTATTGCAGCTTATGATTACTTGCATCAAATGTGGGAAAAATTACTTCTGGGTTGTAACAAAAAACCTTCTGGATTTGAAAAATCAATGCTCAAGTAGAGAACTGCATCTGCAACATAGCTTAGATACAGCAACCAATTTAGGTTCTACCCCAATACTAACACACATTTCAAAACATTTAACAGCATTCAGAGTCGTTGAATGATAACTAATAATTAATGATTTGCAAAGTGGCTTCTGTTGATCTACAGCAGCCTAAAGTCACACCTTCACATTTTATAGGCAATAGTAAAGCCATCATTTCTAATTTTGACAAAAATATTCTACATATTAATTCCTTATAAGGAAATATTTCAGTTCAGAATATTTTTTTCTGCATTCCGCTCGTTTAACTGATCTGTAAATGTTGAATCAGTGATTATGTGCCAATATAATACGTTTTACGGTAGTTACACTCCTGTTCATAGATAATGCAAGTACAATATTTTGTATGATCTGTACAATCGACATGAAGGTCAAAGTACCTTACAGTAAAAAAACCTAACACAATTAAAAACATGCAATTCAGGACATGGATACTTGGTAAATATCCATTCTCAGTCATGCCATCGGGGGGGGGGGGGATGCCTCCAGGAGGCTTGCTGCTTCCTCAGAAAGGAACAAATACAGGATGTCACCCCAGGCGACTGTCACTCACCTCCCAGTAGCCAGATCAAGACGACATTGGCAGAGGCCTGGGAGCAAGTCACCTGCATGTTTTCTTGATGGGGAATGGAGTATAGAGACCTAAAGGAAGAATATTAAATATCTAAAGAGTAATAAAAAGAAAGCTCCAAAGAACATTTCTTGCTAATAACTTATTGTAAATATCTGATAATGTAAGAATATAGATCCAGGTGAGTAAATGGCGTTCTGTCCATCAAGGCTACTCCAGAGAACAAAGATGATTATTCTGTGAAGGAGTTTTCTCTCATAACATTGGTTGCTCAGCTACTTCACTGATGTTTGATCCCACTCCCACCCCATAGAAATTAACTTTAGGAGCCTGGCTAAATAGTTCCAAGGTCTTCAATTCTGCTTCTCAATAGTTATTGTACCAGGTTCTATTTAAATATTCCAAATGCTCCTGAATTGACTACCTTCGCCAGGTGTTTATTCCACATAGTCTTTGAGAAAATGTATCTTGCATCTAAACTTGTTGATGTTTCCAAATTTCATATCAGTATCTTTTTGTCACATACTCACTGTCCAAGGTGGATAGCTTTCTTACTTCCACTTTAATTATTATTTTAACATCTTCAACAAAGTTTAGTCATTTGGGCTGTATTTCAGAACTTAGAATCACAGAATCCCTACAGTGCAGGAGGCCATTTGGCCCATCGAGTCTGCACTTGCCCCCTGAAAGAGCACCATACCCAGAACCACTCCCTGTTAACTCCACCTAACCTTTGGGCACTAAGGGGCAATTTAGCATGGTCAATCCACCTAACCGGCACATCTTTGGACTGAGGGGAAACCGGAACACCGAGGAAACCCATGCAGACACAGGAAGTGCAAACTCCACAGTCAACAGAGGCTGGAAATGAACCCAGGTCCCTGGTGCCGTGAGGCAGCAGTGCTAACTACTGTGCCAATGTGCCGTCCACTAGTTTAGCCCGCATCAAGGTCTAGAATATTTTGATGACTGCCATCTGAGCCATTTCAAATACATCGATGTCAAAAAGTGAGGATGGACTAAACTTAACAGCAGACTCCAAAATTGGACTCACTGTTAGGTTGTCAGCTGACCTTGGTCTCACTTGTAGCCCAATGCCCTCCAGAGGCAGCCTAGTATCTGAATTGGTGTTATGATTAACTGCCTCACATTGACAAGTCGTTTCGGTGTATGGTTAGTAATTATTTGATTCTTTGTGGCAACACCTCTGCCAAAGTAGTATTACATATATTTACTGTTGGGGCAGCACGGTGGCCTAGTGGTTAGCACAACCGCCTCACGGCGCTGAGGTCCCAGGTTCGATCCCGGCTCTGGTTCACTGTCCGTGTGGAGTTTGCACATTCTCCCCGTGTCTGCGTGGGTTTCGCCCCCACAACCCAAAAATGTGCAAAGTAGGTGGATTGGCCACACTAAATTGCCCCTTAATTAGAAAAAATAATTGGCTAATCTAAATTTATAAAAAAAAACATATATTTACTGTTGCCAGTTCCATGATGCCGCACTATGTTTAGTACAATTACAATCCAACTGTCATATCTCGGCAAATGTTCAAATCTCTCCAAAGATAGCCAAACTTTTTTCTACTCATTACTGGTCCAAAGTCTGTGGTGCTACAAATGTAATGCTATTCACACCTGGTTCTCCGTCATTCACAAATATTGTTAATAGCAAAGGGAATGGTACCTTTTTCCAGGGAGATCTCTTTTCATTGGCTTTGATTTTGTGTCAGGAAAAATGGGGAGGCTATAAGCACTCACATTGTTGAGGAGTAAATCAAACAGCAACTACCAGCGCCTACACACATGCAGTCGCTGTCCAATTTTTCTGGCTTCTCCATAAGCTTTGTTACACCTATCGCTTGCGGAGTGATTTGATATTCAGAAACACAGAAGTTTTGAGTTGTGGTACTCACCCACTAGACATGCCAGAAAAGAATACGGCTGGCCAATTAAAGGTAAATGAATTCTGACTGTCTCTTCAGTCTTAATCACCAACAAAACCACTTCATTGGCACTGAAAATAATTATGAAAATGTGGAGACTTATTTCTTCAGATGTTAATTATTACTGGAGATTGAAAGAATTTTTAACTTTTGCCTTCTATTTCTTACCTCTCTTTACATTCATGTTTATTTATTTCATTTTCTGTCAAGGTTTTTACATTTAATTAAATATTCTAACTTGTACTTTCTAGTTTAGACTGTGTGCGCCTCTGTCAGCTTCCTTCAGTCTGCTTGGTTGAAGAAACATGCTGTTGCTTGTCCTGTTCACATGTCTCAGATCATCTGTAGAAGAGGGGGTTGTGCTGCACCAGACTCCAGATGCCACAAGTTGCCTTGCAAAAGCCACAAAACCTCAGTGGGTAACTTTAAGCACAATCAACAGCAAACATCATTCTTCGCCACGGAGGACGATATGTTCGATCTGCCTCCTTCATGACGAAGCTAATTTTCAATGCTTCTAGACAAACCTTCGAATATATAAACCTTATGTTTCCTTATTAACCTTAAATGAAGAACTATATCAAACATCTTTTGAAAATTGAAGTAAATTTCATCCACCTAGATCACCCTGCTTGAAGAATTTAGTTTCTGATTCAAAGAATTCCAGTCCATTTGTAAGGCATCATCTATTACTTCTAAATCAACTCAATTGTGTCCTTTAAATATTCATTTGTAGTAACATAGAAAATAGGAGCAGGAGGAAGCCATTCGGCCCTTCAAGCCTGCTCTGCCATTCATTATGATCATGGCTGATTATCCAACTCAATAGCCTAATCCCGCTTTCCCCCCATATTTTTTGATCCCCTTTGCCCCAAGTGATATATCTCATTGTTTATTGAAAACATACAATGTTTAGGCCTGAACTACTTCCTGGGTAACCAATTCCATCGGCTCACCATTCCCTGGGTGAAGAAATTTCTCCTCAACTCTGTCCTAAATGGTCTACCCGTATCCTCAAACTGTAACCCCTGGTTCTGTACACATCCATCATTGGGAACATCGTTTAGGCATCAATCCTGTCTGGACCTGGTAGCATGTTATAGATTTCTACGAGACCCCCCTCATTCTTCTAAACTCCAACAAATACAATCCTAACCCACTCGATCTCTTCTCATATGTCAGTTCTGTTATACCAGGAATCAGTCTGGTAAATCTTAATTCCAGGTGTGGCTTCACAAAGGCCCTATATAATTGTAGCAAGATGTCCCTGCTCCGGTACTCGAATTCTCTCGCAATGAAGGCCAAAGGACCATTTGCATGGATGCGTAAATTACCCACCAGGTTAATGTCTTTATCTATTTTTGAATAGTAGAACTACACTGGTCATCGCTCCAGAGCTCAACTACTTGTCCAGTGATCAAATTATTAAAAATATGAACCATAGCATTACTTTTTAAAAAAATATTTTTATTCTCCTTTTTCACATTTTCTCCCAAATTTACACCCAACAATAAACAATAATCAGTAACAAATGCAATCCCCATATCAATAACAACAATCCCATCCTCCCACCAAACCCCAGACATTAACCCGCATGTTACCATAAACAAATGACAGAAAGAAATCAGGAATCACCCATAGTCACCATTAACACATACAGTCCCTCTCCCCCCCAAACCTCCTAATGTTCGATGTGATCCAATTCTCGAAAGTGCATAATGAATAATGCCCATGAATTGTAGAACTCCTCCATCCTTCCACTTAGTTCAAATTTGACCTTTTCAACCATCAAGAATTCCAGCAGGTTCCCCCGCCACGCCAGGGCACAGGGTGGAGAGGTTGATCTCCACCCTACCAGGATCCGCCTTTGGGCGATCAACGAGGCGAAGGCTACAACATCTGCCTCCGTGCCCGTTTCCAACCCCGACTTGTCCAGCACCCTGAATATAGCCTCCCAAGGGCCCGGGTCCAGTTTCACGTGCACCACCAGAGATTACCCTAAACACCTCCTTCCAGTAATCCTCCAGCTTTGGACAGGACCAAAACAAATGAACGTGATTTGCGGGGCGGGGCGGGGCGGGAACCCCCCCCCCCCCCCCCCAGCAACGTTCACAAAGATTTTCTACCCCCTCAAAGATCCAGCTCATCCTCGCCCTTGTGATGTGTGCTCTATGTACCACCTTCACCTGTATCAGCCCCAACCTTGCACACAAGGTGCAGGCGTTCACCCTCCAGACCACCTCACACCAGAACTCCTCCTCCATACCCTCTTTCTCCCCCTTTGCCTTGATCCCTTCTAGCAGCGCCTTCTCCTCCTCCAAAATAGCCCCGTATACCAGCGATACTACCTGCTTCTCCAGTCCCCGTGTCGTCAGCACCTCCTCCAGCAATGTGGAAGCCGGATTTACTGGGAAGTTCTGTATCTCCTTTCTGGAAAAGTCTCAAACCTGCATGTATCTAAATATTTCCCCTGCTCCAGCCCATACTGCGCTCTCAGTTCCTTCAACCCTGCAAAATGACCCCCAAGAAACAAATCTTTTTTTGTCCTAATTCCTTTGCCCACCCATCTCCGAACATTTTCATCCCACTTCCCTGGCTCAAATTTATGGTTCCCCCGAATCGGCATTTCCCTTGACCCTGTCCCCAACCCGAAGTGCTGTCGCAACTGCCTCCAAATTCTCAACGAAGCTATTACTACCGGACTCCTTGAGTATCTCCCCGGGAGCGGCGCTGTCGCTAGCGGAACTATAGCACTACTAATTTCCTATTTTATTTTCCCAAGGATTCTCAGATGCAAGGAACAAAGAAAAGTACAGCACAGGAACAGGCCCTTCGGCCTTCCAAACCTGCGCCGACCATGCTGCCCATCTAAACTAAAATCTTCTACACTTCCGGGGTCCGTATTCCTCTATTCCCATCCTATTCATGTATTTGTCAAGATACCCCTTAAACATCACTATCGTCCCTGCTTCCACCACCTCCTCCGGCAGCGAGTTCCAGGTACCCACTACCCTCTGTATTAAAAAACTTGCATCGTACATCTCCTCTAAACCTTGCCCCTCACACCTTAAACCTATGCCCCCTAGTAATTGACCCCTCTACCCTGGGAAAAAGTCTCTGACTATCCACTGTCTATGCCCTTCATAATTTTGTATACCTCTATCAGGTTGCCCCTCAACCTCCGTCGTTCCAGTGAGAACAAACCGAGTTTATTCAACCTTTCCTAATAGCTAATGCCCCGCATACTGGGCAACATCCTGGTAAATCTCTTCTGCACCCTCTCTAAAGCCTCCTACTGATAGTGCGGCGACCAGAATTGAACGCTATACTCCAAGTGTGGCCTAACTAAGGTTCTATACAGCTGCAACATGACTTGCCAATTTTTATACACAATGCCCCGGCAAATGAAGGCAAGCATACCATATGCCTTCTTGACTATCTTCTCCACCCGTGTTGCCCCTTTCAGTGATCTGTACACCTGTACACCTAGATCTCTCGGACTGTCAATACTCTTGAGGGTTCTACCATTCACTGTATATTCCCTACCTGCATTAGACCTTCCAAAATGCATTACCTCACATTTGTCCGGATTAAACTCCATCTGCCTTCTCTTCACCCAAATCTCCAGACGATCTAAACCCTGCTGTATCCTGACAGTCCTCATCGCTATCCCCAATTCCACCAACCTTTGTGTCATCCGCAAACTTACTAATCAGACCAGTTGCATTTTCCTCCAAATCATTTATATATACTACAAACAGCAAAGGTTCCAGCACTGACCCCTGCGGAATACCACTAGTCACAGCCTTCCAACCAGAAAAGCACCCTTCCATTGCTACTCTCTGCCTTCCATGACCTAGCCAGTTCTGTATCCATCTTGCCAGCTCACCTCTGATGCCGTGTGACTTCACCTTTTGTACCAGTCTGCTATGAGGGACCTTGTCAAAGGCCTTACTGAAGTCCATACAGACGACATCCGCTGCCCTACCCGCAATCATTTTTGTGACCTCCTCGAAAAAAATTTATCAAGTTAGTGAGACACGACCTCCCCTTCACAAAACTGTGCTACCTCTCACTAATACAATCCCTGGCATTTGCAACCCCAGGTGCTTTTTGGGTAACCCATTTTTTACAAACTTCTGCATATGTTATAGATCATTTAGCCCCTTATCTCATGATTGAAATTTGTCTATTCCTCCTTCGAGAGCTGATGTGAACAAATTATTGAGCCTGCCAATAATTGTATTTATCTTCAACAGTTCTGCTTGTGCCTTTAACTTCCATCTACTCCTATTAAAACCAATGCAAAACTGATTAGGTTCTGCTGTCCTTTACAACTCACTTTTCTATTTCTCTTACCTTTTACTTTATCCTCAGCCACCTGCACCCAGTCCTTTACATAGAACAGTACAGCACAGAACAGGCCCTTCGGCCCTCGATGTTGTGCCGAGCCATGATCACCCTACTCAAACCCATGTATCCACCCTATACCCGTAACCCAACAACCCCCCCTTAACCTTACTTTTTAGGACACTACGGGCAATTTAGCATGGCCAATCCACCTAACCCGCACATCTTTGGACTGTGGGAGGAAACCGGAGCACCCGGAGGAAACCCACGCACACACGAGGAGAACGTGCAGACTCCGCACAGACAGTGACCCAGCCGGGAATCGAACCTGGGACCCTGGAGCTGTGAAGCATTTATGCTAACCACCGTGCTGCCCTTTGTACTTTGTTTGAAAAGCCGTTCCTTATCCTCTACAATATCCTTAAATACATTATTTTTTCTTCTGTTACTCAAGTATGATTTCGCAATTAATATTTTGTAAAAATTCTTATAACTTCAAGAACTGCTTATCCAATGTTGTTTCACCATATTATTGTTTATAGGAAGCTGAATATTCACTTAACAAGAATTGATTATAGCAAAAGAAATATCTATTCCAGAATATATTTAAGATGTGTATTTAAAATACCACGATAAAAGGGAATTATTATACCAGTCTCGTTTAATTTGTCCATGGGTTGTGGACATCACTGGCAAGGCCTAAATTTGCTGCCATCCACAATTGCTCCTGGTGAGCTGCATTCTTGAATACTGCAGTCCATTTCGTGTTGGTACACCTGGAGTGCTGGAGAGAGGTTCCAGGTTTTTGTGAAGGAATGATGATATAGTCAAGCCTGGATGGTGTGTGGCTCAGAAGGAAACTCGAACTGGTGATATTCTCACACAACTGCTGCCCTCATTCTTCTAGGTAAAGATCACAGGTTTCGAAGGTGCTGGTAAAAGAGCCTTGGCAAGTTGTTGCAGTGCACCTCTTATGCTTCCATGGTGCACCAGTGGTGGGGGGAATTAATGTTTAAGGTAGTAGATGGAGCACCAATCAAGTGGGCTGCTTCATCTTAAATTGTGTTGAGCTTCAAGTATTGGAGCTGCACTCATCCAGGTAAGTGGACAGTATACCATCAAACGCATGACTAAAACCCTCTAGATGGTGGACAGACTTTGAAGAGCCAATAGGCAAGTTACTTCTCACCAATATTTACGTGGTTCGTCTCATTAGGTTTCTGCTCATTCATAACTGATCTTAAACCATGTATAATCTAACACCCAAGAATCTAAATTTCAATTCTGAATTGCTGGCAACACAATAGCAATGCATTTTAAACAGGCATTTTGTCAAAATCATTTCACTGTTAAAGGTCGAATTAACAGATGCTCATCTCAGGTCACAGATCTAATGAAATGTTCAGTTGCCCTCATGTTGAACATTTCTGCACTAACTGAAATGGAATTCCACATTTCTTAATGAAAAGCTGATCCCATAAATCTCAGATCAAAACAGGATTAAGTTTTTTTTAAATGCTGGCCAAACTGGCAGCATCTATCGAAAAAACAACATTCAATAGACCTGAAACATTAAATCTGTTTCTTGCTACAAAATGCAGGGGCTTTGGGGCAGCAGGGTAGCATGGTGGTTAGCATAAATGCTTCACAGCTCCAGGGTCCCAGGTTCGATTCCCGGCTGGGTCACTGTCTGTGCGGAGTCTGCACGTCCTCCCCCTGTGTGCGTGGGTTTCCTCCGGGTGCTCCGGTTTCCTCCCACAGTCCAAAGATGTGCGGGTTAGGTGGATTGGCCATGCTAAATTGCCCGTAGTGTCCTAATAAAAGTAAGGTTAAGGGGGGGGGGGGGGTTGTTGGGTTACGGGTATAGGGTGGATACGTGGGTTTGAGTAGGGTGATCATGGCTCGGCACAACATTGAGGGCCGAAGGGCCTGTTCTGTGCTGTACTGTTCTATGTTCTAAAATATGCAGTCAAAAATGCTTAATATTTCCAGCATTATCGGTCTTTATTTCAGGATTCCAGCACCTTTAAATATTGATCTTGTATCATTGTTAATATCCCTTGCTCACCTCATGCTATGATGAAATTTATGCCAACAGGCAATGTGTGCGCTTTGGGGAATGAATATTATTGTACTTTGTATCTGGTAGTACTTACAGATCAGGCATATCGGAGAATGTGGAAGTTCAATGTGGAAGCCTTCCAATACTGCCACAAAGTCCCTGATTCTCAACCCTACAAATATTCCGATCGTACCACTAGCAGAATTTCATTTCTCACACTATCTTTGTACCTTCTCAGAAATGGATATTGCTTATCAATATGTGAAAATGACGAGAGGCAAGGATCAGATAGGACACATAGCCTAATCCTTTAAGTCATGGTACAATTAATCATCATGCCACTCAAACCTCCCAATCAGCAACCATGGAATCTCCCCAATAAAACTCTAGTTTAACTCAGGGAGAGGAAATAGTTGAGAACTTTCCCTCCATCTCCTGGACCAAAACAAATTCCAGGAAACAACTGTGACTGTGAAACAATTCAACATCATTTCACTTCTCTTTTGCATACAATGAATTATATCAGCCTCAGCCGGGAACCCATCCAGCTCTCACAAATGTTCTCACTGAATGAATTGTTCTGCACAGCTTGGTCCTACATTTTTAAAATACTTTAATCAAATCATCTCAAAGCCTAAAATAGAGTACAACGGCCCAGTTCGAAGTGTAGAATGATAATTAAGGCTTTTTAGGAATCAGGAATCTTTATCAAATCTCATGAACTATAACATCTCTATGTCTCCTTCCCACTCAACAAGCTTTAATTCAGATCACTGCATTGTATATCCTTTCTTGGGATTAAGCCCTACCCATGTATGTAGAACGTAGAACATACAGTGCAGAAGGAGGCCATTCGGTCCATCGTGTCTGCACCGACTCACTTAAGCCCTCAGTTCCACCCTATCCATGTACCCCAATAACCCCTCCTAACTTTTTTGGACACTAAGGGCAATTGAGCATGACCAATCTACCGAACCTGCACGTCTTTGGACTGTGGGAGGAAACCGGAGCACCCGGAAGAAACCCACGCAGACATGGGGAGAACTTGCAGACTCCTCAGACAGTGACCCAGCAGAAAAATCGAACCTGGGACCCTGGTGCTGTGAAGTCACAGTGCTAGCCACTTGTTGCCTGTACCAATAGAGCAAGTCCTCACTGAAGTTCTGGTTGCATTCCTGAAAATTGTGACTTTAACTGAAAAACTGATTCTGATGGGAACCTGCGTTAAAACTGAAGTTGAGTTCTGTCAGACCTTCCTTATCACAATAAACATCGTACCATACAAGTTGAAATGCTTTACATTGCTAAATTCCTACATTGGTAAATGAAATGACTTTTAAAATAAAATATTGAAATATCAAAGAAAAATGTAACTTTCTACTTACTGTACCTCCTGCTCACTGCCAATCCTGCTTCCTGCACCTCCCAATCCCTGATTCTCCTAGTCCTGCATATCCTTCCCCTCCCCATGGCCCTATCCCCTTCCAACTCTCGACTTGCAGCTTCTCCCCATATTCAATCTTCTTGACTTAAGTTTCTCCGCCGCTCCCAATCCACCCTCTTTCTGAGCCTCGCATTCCCTGACTCACCATCACACACTTGCTTCTCCTGAACCTGCGTTCCCATTCAAGATCCAGTTCTAATCCGATGCGGGAGCTCCAGGGCGGTGAAAGAGCCAGTCCCAATGGTGTACAACTGCCCAGCTGGGGCTAATACACTGCAAGATTTTTCAAAATGCTTCTACTCACCACTTCTCTGTCTTTACATAGAATTTACAGTGCAGAAGGAGGCCATTCGGCCCATCGAGTCTGCACCGGCTCTTGGAAAGAGCATCTTACCCAAGGTCAACACCTCCACCCTATCCCCATAACCCAGTAACCCCACCTAACACTAAGGGCAATTTTGGACACTAAGGGCAATTTATCATGGCCAATGCACCTAACCTGCACATCTTTTGGACTGTGGGAGGAAACCGGAGCACCCGGAGGAAACCCACGCACACACGGGGAGGATGTGCAGACTTCGCACGACAGTGACCCAAGCCGGAATCGAACCTGGGACCCTGGAGCTGTGAAGCAATTATGCTATCCACAATGCTATTGTGCTGTCATAGAACATAGAACAGTACAGCACAGAACAGGCCCTTCGGCCCTCAATGTTGTGCCGAGCCATGATCACCCTACTCAAACCCACGTATCCACCCTATACCCGTAACCCGACAACCTCCCCCTTAACCCTACTTTTATTAGGACACTACGGGCAATTTAGCATGGCCAATCCACCTAACCCGCACATCTTTGGACTGTGGGAGGAAACCGGAGCACCCGGAGGAAACCCACGCACACAGGGGGAGGACGTGCAGACTCCACACAGACAGTGACCCAGCCGGGAATCGAACCTGGGACCCTGGAGCTGTGAAGCATTTATGCTAACCACCATGCTACCCTGCTGCCCCCTGTCCTGAACCATTGTTGAGAGTGAAGCCTCTGGAAGTGAGCAGCAAGGCCGCAAACTGAGGAGAATAAAACTGCTCGACAGCCAGGGAGAATAGGCCACACATTGGAGTTAGACTGCCAGAGGCTGCTCCACAATGGCACTAATTGGGTCACCTGAGAAACGCCATTAAAACAAATTTCGCGACACTCAATGAGATTGCAAGCTCCATTAACTTGCCGATGTAAATGAAACAATGTAAAATCAGGCCAACATTATATGGGGACTTACTATATCACTAATACAGTGAAGTAACACCAATCCCTATGAAACTCCACGAATAAACAGTCGGGAACCACTACACTTCTTCTAACAGAAATTCAACCCATTCTTTATCTACCCCAGGGTCTGCCTGCTAATCCCACTAAGGACTCAATTTCATAAATCAACTTTGTCAAAGGCTTCCTGGAAATTCAAATATACTATGTCAACAGGGTTAGATTAATCAACTATCCGAGTAATCTCCCCAAAATATTTCAACCAGGCTGGTGTGAACCTTTTACTAAATCCAGACCTTGCCCTATTAAGACTCCCAAACATAAAGAAATGGATTGATTGTTCAAATCAGTACCATAGAAGATTTTTTTTTACAACAACTCGAAGATGATTAGATGAATACAATCAACCAGAATTGGATTTAAAATCCAACACCCAGAAGCAAAAAGGTCAATTTTGTAAACCTCGCCTACCTCAAGCCACCACAATGCGTCAACGGCTTGATTATAAATTCTCATCATTTATAAACTCTATAGCTCAAATTTTGACATTAAAATGGTTTTAATTATATTGATTAACATTTGTGTAGAGAAATTAAATCACTTTGCTGCAGGAGACAATTTACTAAACTTCCTTATAATTAATCCTTGTTCAAATTAAAAGTACAAAATAGGTTCTGGGTGGTACAGTAGATTAACAAATATCCTTTCACTTTTAAAATGTTGGGTTCCATGCCTGTCCTGACTTAACAGGGCGAAGATCAACTCTCAGTATTGAGTTTATCAGGTTCCTAGTAGATATGGCCACAGGATGGCTTGTGAGAAAGAGAAATATTGCGTTAGTGTCCTGCCCTAAGATCAGAGCATATTGCTTGAACAAAGTAAAAGCAGATTTACAGATCTGTGATTACACCCTAATCCATCTTGATTGCTCCAAGTCAGGAAGCAGCATTTCTTTTTAAAGAAGGCTCATTCAGTAACTGGAAAACGACGATTCATTTCATCACCTATTGAGGTCTTGCTCAATAATTGTACTAAAACTGTTTTTTGGCCTGCTTATAAAATTAAACTAAAATGGTATATTGTTATATTTTTTAAAAATCAAAATAAGGTTGCAGGCAAAATTACAAGAAGTTTGGTTTCATTATGTAGCATCTGATCGGTTGCTGAAACCCAAACAGTTATTACATCATAAAAGTCTGCACTTTTAACTACATATAGAACAGTACAGCACAGAACAGGCCCTTCGGCCCTCGATGTTGTGCCGAGCCATGATCACCCTACTCAAACCCACGTATCCACCCAAAACCCGTAACCCAACAACCCCCCCCTTAACCTTACTTTTTAGGACACTACGGGCAATTTAGCATGGCCAATCCACCTAACCCGCACATCTTTGGACTGTGGGAGGAAACCGGAGCACTCGGAGGAAACCCACGCACACACGGGGAGGACGTGCAGACTCCGCACAGTCAGTGTCCCAGCTGGGAATCGAACCTGGAACCCTGGAGCTGTGAAGCATTTATGCTAACCACCATGCTACCGTGCTGCCCACTCCCCATGGGCCCACTGCCCATATATTTGTTCATTTAAGACTCCATTAATTCTAAAAAACCTGAAAACAGTTAGGAAGCCTTTATAAAATTCAGTACACAAGGATTATTATTTATGTACTTTTTGTCCTACAAATTTTACACAACAGTGACAGATGTGACATTCTGCAATTCATTACAGGAGCAATTCATACTCAGAAAAGAAGATTAGGATGGTGAAAGAAATGCACAAAAGGCAACAAAATAATCAAGGAAAAGAAAAGGGATAGAAATAAAAGCAAATGAAACATAATGGTGTTAAGCGTTTGCACATAATGCGTAACATAGGTCAGATTCAGTTTGCCTGAACATCAAACTTCAAAGCAATCCTCAATTTTTGGAGAAGATAACAAACCATGTGGGACAGGATGCTTATTTAGATTTTGACTATTAGACCAATCTCTCATGTGGCACGAGATTGGAAGGTGTAGGTGAGCAGCTTCTGAACTGGATTAAAAATTTGCTGAACCTTATTTCTGGTGGCATAATGTTGGGGAAGACATATACAAAAAAAAAATAATAATAATAATAATAATAGCTTGTCAGAAGTAGGCTTCAATTAAGTTAGTGTGAAAAGTCTTATTTTAGTCCTTATCGCCCAGTTGCTGGGGTTATTTTTGCTTAAAATCCCACTTGAGTGGCGGTATAAGATGCCCACAGAAGGGAAATGTCCAGGAGTAGGGCAAAGAAACTTGAAGGTAGAAGTTCATTTACGGAATCGGAGACTTCTCAGGGCTCTTCGGTGGAGAAAATGGTGAAGGCCGCTGCACTGAGGACCAATGTGGATGATTTGGACAATCACTCCAGGACGCAGAATATTCAGATTGTGGGGTTGCCGGAGAGAAAGGAAGGCCCAACCCCCACAGAATACTGTGGGGGAGGGTGGATTCACATCCCTTCACGAGCTGGGTTGAGCCCATCGGACACTTTGATAAGAATCCAGTCTCAACGAACCATCACAGGCTGTTATCCAGGAAAAGGAACGGATCTCGCAACTGTAAATGGGAAGGTCACGCCATCAGGCTTTATCAAAATGTTGGTGGGGAGCTGGCAAAGCAGCTTTTTAACAAGGCTAAAGTCACCCTATAAGAGTAGAGTTCGATTTGGGATGGTGTCCCCAGCATGGTTCAGAGTGACTGTTGAGACTAAAGACTACTTTTTCAATGCGCCAGAGGAGGTGGAATCTTTTGTTAAAAAACATGCTCTGGGTGAGAGTTGACGGTGGTTTCCGACAGGTTTTTAGATTTTGGGGATGGGCATGTGGAATTGGGGAGTTGTCAGGGTTTCTTGTACACATTTGTGTTTCTTTGTTCTTGTGTGGGATGAGTATTTTTAAGTTGGATTTGGGTGGGGGGGGGGCTTACTGTTATGGGGGTTTTGTTCTTCGTGCTGCAACTGTTAATATATAACTCCCTATTGGAGTATAATGTTTTAAGTTTTTTTTAAATATTGTCTCTTTTTTCTGTTTGTATTTTTCTCCATTCTGGGTAGGGGCTGCCCTGCTAGCCAAAGAGTTAGTTAATGGGTGCAGAGGGATGGGGGTGGCTGCAGCTCATTTTTTAAGTTTGGTTTTAGATAACGAGCTTAGTGTTTTCGTTCTGTTTGGGGTTAGGGTTAGGGGAAGTAGGGTTTTGTGGTTTTTGTTCACCTCACTGTTATTTGTATGTTCATTTGCATGTGACATTGTTTGGTGGCGGAGTGGTGGGGGAAGAGGCAGTGTTAGTTTGCTGAGGGTGACTACAGATTTTTCTTTGTTTTGTCTTGCTGGTGCATTTGGTGGCTGTCTTAAATGTGCTGGGGCCTGTTCTCGAAGTAGTTGTTGGATGACCTCTCTTGGTAGAAACGACTGACTCTGGATTGGAGGTGGGTGGATTGTACCCCTACCCCGGAATTTCTTGCGACTAGGAAGAAGCTGCAGACACATTTTGAATTGCGCTCAACAAGTAAAGCGGTGTGCTATCTGCGACGTTAGAAGGGGGCTTTCTGGAACACGGGAAGGCCAGTCACCTTTTAGCTCATCAGTAGCAGCGGCAGGCAGCTTCCCGGGAGATTGTGCAGATAAAGACTTGGGTGGCAGTTTGATTTTCGCCTCATCTATGGTCGACGTGGCTTCAGAAACATTTTATCTGGATCTCTACAAGTCGGAGCCCCCGGACGTGAGATCGGCCAGGATGGAGTTTTTGGAGGGTTATTTTTTCCCATTGGTGGAGAGGGAGAGGCAGGGAGAGTTGGAATCCCCGTTGGGCTCTGTGAAAGTAATGGAATGGATTGGGTTAATGCAGACGAGCAAAACACCTGGTCCTGGTGGATTACCCATTGAGTTTTATGAGAGGTTTGCAGGACAGTTGTTCCCTTTAATATTAGCCATGTTCAATGACACCTTGTCCCAGGGTCGTTGCTTGTTACACTTGCATAGGCCTCTATCTCCCTGATCCTGAAAAAGATCAAGGACCCTCGTTACGACCCATCTCGCTTCAATGGATGCACTAAAATACTCGCCAAAGTGCTTGCATGGGATTCAGTCACTGTTTCCCAGAGATAATCTTGGAAGACCGGGCAGGCTTCATCAATGGTCTGCAATTGTTGGCCAATATACGCAGGCTGATGTATATTGTCCTTTCGCCCTTTCAAGTGCCTGAACTAGAAATGATTGTTTCCATGGATGCCGAAAAAGCGTTTGATACGGTGGAGTGGGGCTCTCTCTTTCAGATTCTCGGGAGGTTTCGTTTGGCAAAGGTTCATATCCTGGATTAGTTTACTGAATAGGGTGGATGAGGCAGAGATGTCCATTGGCTCCTTCTCGGTGTAGGGCCTGGCTGGGGATGTTGCCTTTTCACCTGGCCCGACTAGCTTTCGTTATCTGGGAATTCGGGTGGCCCACGATTGGGCCTCGCTCCAAAATTAAATTATGCTAGTCTGGTGAATGGGGTCAAATTTGACTTGCAGAAGTGAGATAACCGCCTGCTGTCCTTGGCGGACAGGCTTCAATAATAATAATAATAATAATCTTTATTGTCACAAGTAGGCTTACATTAACACTGCAATGAGGTTACTGTGAAAATCCTCTAGTCACCACATTCCGGCACCTGTTCAGGTATACAGAGGGAGAATTCAGAATGTCCAAATTACTTAACGTCTTTCGGAACTTGTGGAAGGAAGCCGGAGCACCCGGAGGAAACCCATGCAGACACAGGAATAACGTGCAGACTTCACATAGACAGTGGCCCAGCTGGGAATTGAACCTGGGGCCCTGGAGCTGTGAAGCAACAGTGCTACCCACTGTTCTACCATGCTGCCCATTATTAAAATTAGGTTATTACAATGAATGTCCTCCCAAGGGTTTTGTTCCACCCCCAGTGTCCCCCCCCCCCCCCCCACTTTTCTCTCCAAATCCATCTTTATCAGAGTTAATAAAGTAGTGTCCTCTTTTCATTTCTTTGACCAGGCAAGACCCCAAGGATCCGTAGGGCATTCCTCCATAGAGATAGATAGTTAGGTGTTTTAGCTCTACCCAATTTGTGATTTTGTTATTGGGCTGCTAATATTGAGAAAGTACTGGGGTGGCTTAGTGATCAGAGTTCCATATGGGGGCAACTGGTGGCAAGCTCTAGTTTGGGTGCTTTAGTAACTGCCTCACTTCCATTCTCTCCTGCAAGATTTTCTTTGGATCCTGTTGTGCCCACCCTGAGAATCTGGACACAGTTCAGATGGCATTTTAAATTTAGCTCCACATGTCGTCGTTGGCCCATAGTGTAGTAATCATTTCTTTGTGCCAGCGGGCTTAGACTCGACATTTAGGTCATGGGAAGGAAAGAGTTTGGAGATACGTTTATGGTGGGAAGGTCTGCTAGCAATTTCTGGTACCAATTGGTTTAGATATTTTCCAGATTTGTGATTATTTGTGGAAGGTTCTTTTTCCTTGGCACCACTATCCTCTCTGTTGGAGAGGATCTCATCTTTGGCCGGGTCTGGCGAGGGTGTATTTACAGCCAGATCCTATCAGCAGAAGTTGGCTCCATTGAATGAGGTGAAGGTGAAATGGGAGGGTGAATTGGGTCCTATTCTGGATGAGGTGGTGTGAAATGAGGCTCTTTGCAGGGTCAACTTCATATCCTCTCGCGCTCGGCTTAGTTTTGATCCAGCTCAAGGAGGTGCACAGAGCTCATCTGATTAAGGAAAGGACGAGTTGTTTCATTTCGGGGGTGAACGACAGGTGTGAGGGGTGTTCTCAGGGATCAGCCAATCTGTTCTGGTCAGGTTCCAAGTTATTAAGCTTTCAGATCTCCTTAGTCAACACAATGTCAAGATTCTTAATTTCGAACTGGAGCCTTGTCTGCTGGTGGCCATTTTCAGGGTATCGGACTCACCACTGCTGCAGACTGGGGTGAAGGCAGATGTCCTCGCCTTTGACTTATTAAGAACCCAGAGGAAGGTTCTGCTTGGGTGGAAGTCTCCTACTCCGCCCAGTGCCTCGGTTTGGTTGGGTGACTTCATGGAGCTCCTACATTTGGAGAAGGTCAAGTATACCATGAAGGGTCGGTAGAAGGGTTCTACCCAAGATGGCAGCCATTCATTTCCTTTTTCAAAGATTTTGTCACCATCAGTTGTTTAGGGGGCTTTAAGTTAATGTTGGGGTGTTAGGATTGTATGTGTTTTTGATTGTTGATTGTGTTCTTTTTACACTGCAACTTGAAGCATCTGTTTTATATTATATAATTATGTTATTTTCGTTCGATGAAAAAGCTTTCAATAAAAATGTATTTTTTAAAAATTGGCTGAAACAGAGACAATAGAAGGTGGTTGCGGAGCTAGATCAGGGTGTAATTGGATAACTAGCAGGATACGATATAGATCAGAGCTGAGGTCATTGGAACGTAGGACCATAGGAATTAGGAGCAATAGGGCAGCACGGTGGCGCAGTGGTTAGCACTGCTGCCTCACAGAGTCGAAGACCTGGGTTCAATCCCAGCCCCGGGTCACTGTCGTGTGGAGTTTGCACATTCTCTTTGTATCCCCGTGAGTCTCGCCCCCACAACCCAAAGATGTGCAGGTGGATTTTCCATGCAAAATTGCCCCTTAATTGGCAAAACATTAAATGGGTACTTTACATTTAAAAAAAATTATTATTTTAAACAAATTATTAGCAGAAGTAGGCAATTCAACCCTTCAAGCCTCCTCCACCATTCAGTCAGATCAAGGCTGATCTCTTCCTGGTCTCAAATCCACCTCCTCAACCATTGCCCATATCCCAAATCCCTTTAACCCATTTTTAAAATCAGAAATATATCTATCTCCTTCTAGAAACCATTTAATTACCGACTTTCTGCGATTCATAAACAAAGATACCCAAATCCCTCTTCCCAGGCCCATCCTGAATCTACTTTGCAAGCAGATAATAATTTGCCTTTCTATTTTTTTCGATCAAAATGGATAACCTCGTACTAATCTACATTAAACTCTGTCACACTTTGGCCCAATCTCCTAGCCTACCTATGTCTATAAAATCTTTATCTCTTCCTAACTGCCTGCTTTCCTATCTATTTTAGTACCATCCACAAATTTGCTATGTTACACTCTGTTCCTGCTTGCATTGATCATTTATACAAATTATATAACAATTGCGATCCAAGGACTGACCCCTGTAGCACCCTACTGGTTACAGTTTGTCAGCCAGAGAAGACCCATTTATCCCGACTCTTTGCTTTCTGTCAGTTGGCCAATCCTCAATCCAAATCTAGTACTCTACCCCCAATTCCTTGCGGTCTCACCTTCTGGTCAGTCTTCCAGTCTTATCAAATGCCTTCTGGAAGTCTAGATATGCCATATCCACAGGTTCCCCATTCTCCACGTTACTGATTACGTCCTCAAAGACAAGCGAGTTTGTCAAGCGTGACTTACCCTTCCTTAAACCATGCTGACAATGGTGGATTAAGCTTTCTCTTTCCAAATGTTCAATATTCTCCTCCTTAATGATTGATTCCAACAACTTCCCCACCAGAGGTCAAGCAAACCAGTCTATAGTTTCCTACTTTTTGCCCTTTCCCTTTTTGAATGGGGCGTCACATTGGCGTTTTTCAACCGGGACTCTTCCAGAATCCAGAGAATTCGGAAATATCATAACTAATGCATCCACTATCTCCATTGCCACCTCCCTTATTTGATTTGATTTATTGTCACATGTACCGAAGTACAATGAAAAGTATTTTTCTGCGGCCGAGGGAATGTACACAGTACGTACATAGTAGACAAAAGAATAATCAACACAGAACATTGACAAATGGTACATCGACAAACAGTGATTGGTTACAGTGCGGAACAAGGGGCCAAACAAAGCAATATGCTAGGGTCCAGGCCATCAGGTCACAAAGACTTATCTGCCCTTAATCCCATCAGTTTATTAAATGCCATCTCCTTAGAGACGGTAATTGCACCAAGCTCCTCTGTATTAACTGTAATTTTTTAATAATCTTCTATCGTGAAGACAGAGGCAAAATATTGGTTCAGTGCCTCCGCCATCTCGATGTTGCCCATTATTACCTCGCCAGTATCATCCTCTAAAGGGCCAGCATTTACTTTAGCCATTCTCTTCCTCTTTATATACTTAAAGAAGCTTTTGGTATAAGTGTTTATGTTTTCTGCTAGTTTGTTTTCTGCTAGTTTCCTTTCACAATTCATCTTAGTTATTTTGATTTGATTTTTTATATCCTTTGGCTGAACCTTAAGAGTTCTCACAATCCTTCAGTTTACTATAAGCTTTTGCAGTATGGTATTCCCTAGTTTTTGCCTGAATGCCTTTCTTGACTTCCATATTTAGCATTGGAACATTTTTTTCCCTTTTACAATTCCTCTTCCTCTCAGGAATGTACTTTAATTGAGTGGTATTTAATATCTCCCTGAACATCTGCCATTGTCCCTCAATTATCTGTGCCCAGTCTACTCGGACCAACTCCTTCCTCAGACCTGTATAATTACGTCTGCTCACGCTAAAACTCTAGTATGGCACTGTCTTCTCTGAATTTGAAATTCTAGTTTGCTCTGATCACTCCTTCCAAGAGGATCCTTAGCGACAAGACTATTTATCAAACCTTCTTCATTACATAACACTAAATCTAATAGCCTGCCCTCTGGTTGGCTCCATAACATAGCTGTTCATATTGTACCTAAATGACTTAGTTGTGGAGACAGGAAAAAAAACTATCTGGAGTTTGTTTGATAACAAACAAAGAGAGAGACTACAAAGAATAATTTACAGGCTGATTAAGTACAAAAGTTCCTAAACAGATTGGGAAACTAGGCTAATAGGCACTGATATAATTTCAAGTGAATTAATACAAACTCAATATTTGGGGAAATGAATAAGTTAAATTATATTATTGCACAGGACACTGCACAGAAGAGGATTTTGAGCAGATGCATGAACACAAACACATAACTAGGATCATGGGCTGTGCAACCAAAGGCACACTGCACAAACCTCCAGTACTGACCCCAAGTTTGAACAAGGTACTGGCCCAGCCCTACCTCGCACCAGAAGTACTGTGTACAAATCTGGTCACCATAACATAAAATCATGAAAACATTGGAGTGGGTATAATTAAGCAAATAGCTGGGTTCAGGGACCTTAACTTTGAGGATAAGTTGCAGAAGCTGGGATTTTTTACAAATGGAAGACACTGGACTCAGGGGTGAACTAAATATGTAAGATCCTAAAGATCATTGACAAGGTAAAAGTCCAATGTTAATCACAGCTGCAACTTTACAACAGGGCGTAAACTTTAAACTTGGAAGAGGTAGTTTAGATATAACTACTTTATGCAGTAGTTATCAAATGGACTGCCAAAATAGACTAATGGACTCGAGTGATATCAGAAAATTTAAAAGTTGGCGCAAAGAATTTGATTTAAGCCACAGATAGGGCATTTACCAGCCCAGCATACTTTTATATTCCTATATAAAATAAAATAACAAATCAGTACAAGCTTTTTTCTACATTACTGTAGGCAAAATACGAAGACACAAAATTAGGTAAGAATAAATTATACCTGACTTATAAATAACTCATGATTCTAAAGCTATAACAATGAAAGATAAGGATACCACATAATGCAATGTATGAATGTTAATTTTCTGGGTTGGGAATTTCCAGGATTGGGGCCCCCAAGTTTAATTCATCCCTAAACTCAACTCGCTGTTCATATACAGGTTCAACTTATTCCTACATATGCCCATTATCAGAAATTTGGTACTACATATTTTACTAATTTGGGACAGTAGGCTGATGGACATAAAATTCCAAATGCAAAACTCCAATTCCCATAAATAATCTAAACACTAAAACCACATTGTTAATTGTCACTTACAGGATATCATTAAGAAATCCTCAGATGCATCTTTTCCATCTACCCGGGCTTCAATAGGTCGGCCAGAAACAGTCTCTTGATTTTGAACTACTAAGTCATGATTTTGAATCACAGTCTCTGATACAGCATCGACTTCCATAACTTCTTCCGAGACCATCCCAGGAGAAAGAACATCTGTAACTGAATCCTGGACCACGTGTTCAAACTGTTCCTCGTCCTGTACTGAAACAAGGTCCGACACTAGTACTTGATCTGGAATGCCAACAGTCTCAGTTATAAGATCTGAAGCCAGAACATGATCAGGAACTGAACTGGTGTTCAAGTCTTCTTCAATAGTAATATTAGTCTCTAGCACAGAATCTGAGACAATCACTCCTTCTGTAACAATATCACTTTCAGCTATAATATCTGGACCTTGCACAACATCGTGAATATTAGTTGTGATACCATCTTCTAGTGTAACTTCTTCCCCGGTGACATCCGAGACCAGCACTGCATCAGGCACAGATACAACAATGTGATCCCCTTCAATGTGGGCAGCACCAGCCATTCCAGACACTGCAATACAAACAATACATTAGAATTTAACTTTATTTCTGATTATCCTTGTTCTGGGGTAAAGTTGCACAAAATATAGTACATGTATATTTTATATCTACATGCACACAATGTAAAATAGCAAAACAGAAACTGAACTATTGGTTTGACCATTATTATTAGCTTTCAAATGTGTTGAATCATGATCACATATATTTGCTGAAAAGCCATATTAAAAGAAGAGGTGATTAATTCAATAAAACAGCACAATTTAAGTCACTGAATTATAATTGAACTGGAATTATATGACCATGTTCAATCTCTTACATGAATAAGTGAAATATAAAACCGATGTCAGAGTTAGCTGACATTAAATTAAACATGAATCCATATTAGTCCTGGTCATGGTGCAAAACATCTGCTCAATTATCAGGTTAGCACCCTCCCTCTCAGACTCAAGTTAGTATTGTTACTTTAGAATTAGCTTTTAAATCTCCTACTGATACATATCAGTGATCAATACACTGTGATTTTTTACTAACAATTATTGAATTACGTTATGTAAAAGCTAACAACTTATCACTTTGCACAAAAGTAATTACACTACTTACCAAAGTCTTGCATGATCATAGCATGAGACACTTTCGATTCCTGCAAATGTAACTCAAGTCCTCCCCCTCCTTGATCCATGATGTATAGTTTTCATCAGTGGCTAAATAAAAGATGAAATAAATTACTTTTAAACTAAGTAAATATTTTAAATGTTTTCATGAGCATTCACACAAATTTTTCAATGGAATCACGCCTTGCTATATAACAAATATGTTGCATCACAGCTGCAATGTCCCATTGTTAATCCAAAATTCTAATTAACCTGGAGTACATGCACAATCTAGTTCCCAAAACAAATTCATAGAATCATAGAAGGAAGGCTTTCAGCCCAACATGCCTCTGCTGCGTCTTGGTAGTACTCTCCAATTAATCTCACTCCATTTCACTATAGCCCTGGAAAAAATTTCCATTCAATTATCTATCATATTTCTTTTGAATGTTACTATTAAATCTGCATCTATCACCCTTCGAGCAGTACACTCACTGTGTAAAAAATGTTTTCTCATGGCAGTGCCGGTCGTCTTTTGCCAATCATTTCAAATCTTCTGGTGACCAATCCTTCTGCGACCAGAAACGGCCTTTCCTTATACCTAGCAAAGCCATTCATGATGTTGAGCACTTTTATCAAGAACAACCATAGCTTCTCCAGCCCCTATTAACTCTGACCGTAGACCTCACTACATGGGAATGCCAGATCCGAAATACAAGTACAGCATATTTGACTACAAATGCACATATGAACCTGCAGTGTTTCAATTTCTTGATATTAAGGCAAGTTCCAGGCAACAAATTACAAATATATTTCAAAGTTGATGACAATCTGACTTAGACACTGCTCAAGTGCTCACGGTGGAGAAATTAAATTGCAGATTCAACAAGCTCACAATAGTCACAGTATATTATATGGAAGAGGGAGGAGCATTATTAACTTGGCACTTCTAACTGACAATGTTTGCGAATACTTCAGTCTCACTTAATGCATTCAGGAACTGTCCCAAATACACTCAAAGATGGGATGTCCATTTAGTCTCTGCCTCCTGTTGGTTAACTGGTTCTCAACCAATAATATTGATCTGTTGAGGGAGCGCTACAGAACTTTACTTTGATTCGAGATTGCTGGGAGCCCGCAAGCAACACACACAGGTTTGCTTGTTGTGCTCCCCTCATACCAGAGACGACAGGACGAGGCCTACAAATGGGCATTAATTCCCCACCACAGACCTAAATCGGGGTAGAGGCAGAAGGAGGCGGGGTCCCCACACTCACGCAAAATTAAATAACTCCCACCAAACTCGACAGTCTTCATGAGAACTGACCCTCTGACCAAAGAATCAATTACATTGTGTGGGACTGCAAAGACAAAACTATTCAGTAAAACCCTTTTCAATAATCTGATCACGTCATTTGATCACTACTTTTTAAAAAACATGATACCTACTTTTAATTTCCACTTTAAAAATACGGATTTCAAAGTCTTACTATCACGGTGGGGTTTAACTTAATTCTTTGGATTATTTATCTCGTTGCAGAACCACTTCACTACTGTATCCCTTCCTCGAGTTCTCTCATATGTTTCTCTGTCGCGGCTTATCACATTTAAAATACTTTGTATAAGAACTATTTTGAACAAGATTTTGCACCTTCGTTTCACCTTATTGCAAACATTATGAAAATTCATGGGGTCATTTGAAGTCCAAAATGGTCTAGCAGCAAGATATTGAACCAATATGATTTTGTAAACCAACGAGCAGGCATAGAGCAAAATAAATCAATAGTTGTTTGTTGCATGAAAATAAAAGCAGTCGTAACTATTTCATCTCTATGCAGCAGTGCAAGCACAAGAGTCTGGTCAAGTAGCAAAAACAGAGATATCAGTCTTGGCACAATAATGGAATTGTTATACAGAACTGAAACTTCAAAAGCAGATAATTTTGCTGAAAAAGAGCATTAACTCCAAAATTCTACTGAAAACACCAAGATTACCTGGAATTGAAAGGCAGTCAAAAAATATGGTTGTACACTCAAAGCTCTGCACAAGGAGGTAGAAACCAGTAAAAGAAATTCAGCGAATTTGGAAAATGGGATTTAGTATCTCAAGAGAAGATAAATCACCAGGTCTGGTGGTAAGGTATCCCATGCTGGAAAGAGAAATGTGAGGAAATAGTAGACGCGCTGACCACCATTAGCCAATTCGTTCTGGCCGTAGGAGTGTTGCCAAAGGAGTGTTCACATTGTAGCATTTTTTTTTAAAGAAAGGGATAGACGGAGTACTTCCAGGCCAATCAGCCTAACCCCGAGGGTAGGCACACTACTGGGAAAATTACTGAAGGACAGCACAAATTATTTGGAAAGACATAGATTAATCAGGGACAGTCAGTAAGAATTTGTTCGGGAAGATCTGTCTGACTAATTTCATTGAATTTTTCGAGGCTGTAACAAGATTGATTGATGAGGGAAGTGGCTTTAATGTACAACAAGTCATCACTTCATATCGCCATATGCAGGACCCCGCTGAACGATGACGCGGCCCCTGCAAACTGTCAGGAAGAGGTTTGAAGAGTGGGTCAAGGTGAGACACAAGAATGAGAAAGGAAGAGAGAAAAGGGAGGGCCAGGGACTGGCGCGGGCTGGGAGCTGGCGAGGGCAAAAGGCTTAACTTTTCGACTATGCCCAGAGTCCTAGACTCCCCAACTAGCAGAAATAGTTTCGACCAATCTACTCTGTTTTCCATAACATCTTTAAAACTTTGATTACATCACCATTTAAACCTTTTAAATTCCAGGGAATACAACGCTAGATTGTGTAATCGCTCCTCGTAATTTAACTATCTGTGGGATAAATCAATGTTACACTCCATCCTATGCAAATATATTCTATTTAAGGTGTGACACCCAGGACCGCTCACAGTACTGAGGTGTGGACTGACCAGGGTTTTGTGTAGCTTGTATACTTTCCTTTGTAAGCCGAGACATAAAATATAAAAAGCAGCATGGTCATGCTAGATCTGTATAAAACACTAGGTAAGGCACAGCTAGAATTCTACATAGACTCCTTGCATTACAGGACAGATGTGATCACACTAGAGAGAATACAGAGGAGGGTTGACGAGATGCTAATAAGGAATGGAGAATTGTAGCTACGTGGAAAATTTGGATAGGCTGGAGTTGTTTTCTTTGGAACAAGAGCAGCTGAAGGGAGATTTAATTGATGCGTAAAATATTATGGGAAGCCTATTTCCCTGAACACAGATCACTAACCAGAGGGCATAGATTTACAGTAATTGGTAGAAACATTAGAAGAGAATAGAGGAGACTCTTTTTCACCAGAAGGTTGGGATCTTAGACTCACTCTTTGCCCAGTAAAGGCAGAAATCTTCCATCATATTGAAAAAAATACTTGAATAGGTACTCAAAGTGCCATAACATACAAAGCTACAGACCAAGAGCTGGAAAGTGCGATCAAGTTGGATCATTCCTTTTCAGCCAGCCCACTCAACTTGCCGAATGGCCTCCTTGCCAAACATTTTTGGTGTCTATATTTTTACACAGTAAGAAGTCTTACAACACCAGGTTAAAGTCCAACAGGTTTGTTTCAAACACGAGCTTTCGGAGCACGGCTCCTTCTTCAGGTGAATGGAAAGGCTTGTTCCAGAAATGTTTATATAGACACAGTCAGAGATGCCCCGGAATGCGAGCACCTGCAGGCAATCAAATCATCAAAGATGCAGAGAGAGAGGTAACTCCAGGTTAAAGAGGTGTGAATTGTCCCAAGCCAGTTCAGTCGGTAGGCCTCTGCAAGTCCAGGCTTGTTGGTGGGGGCCGAATGTAATGCGACATGAATCCCAGATCCCGGTTGAGTCCGCATTCATGCGTGCGGAACTTAGCTATAAGTTTTTGCTCAGCAATTTTGCGTTGTCGCGTCTCCTGAAGGCCTCCTTGTAGAATGCTGACCCGGAGATCAGAGGCTGAATGTCCTTGACTGCTGAAGTGTTCCCCAACTGGAAGGGAACAGTCCTGCCTGTTGATAGTCGCACGATGCCCGTTTATTCGTTGTCGCAGTGTCTGCATGGTCTCGCCAATGTACCACGCTTCGGGACATCCTTTCCCGAGCGTGGTACATTGGCGAGACCATGCAGACACTGCGACAACGAATAAACGGGCATCGTGCGACTATCAACAGGCAGGACTGTTCCCTTCCAGTTGGGGAACACTTCAGCAGTCAAGGACATTCAGCCTCTGATCTCCGGGTCAGCATTCTACAAGGAGGCCTTCAGGAGACGCGACAACGCAAAATTGATGAGCAAAAACTTATAGCTAAGTTCCGCACGCATGAATGCGGACTCAACCGGGATCTGGGATTCATGTCGCATTACATTTGGCCCCCACCAACAAGCCTGGACTTGCAGAGGCCTACCGACTGAACTGGCTTGGGACAATTCACACCTCTTTAACCTGGAGTTACCTCTCTCTCTGAATCTTTGATGATTTGATTGCCTGCAGGTGCTCGCATTCCGGGGCATCTCTGACTGTGTCTATATAAACATTTCTGGAACAAGCCTTTCCATTCACCTGAAGAAGGAGCCGTGCTCCGAAAGCTCGTGTTTGAAACAAACCTGTTGGACTTTAACCTGGTGTTGTAAGACTTCTTACTGTGCTCACCCCAGTCCAACGCCGGCATCTCCACATCATGGCTATATTTTTACAGATTACCAACCGCATGCAATGTATAAACTGCTTTGACTTTAGCGACAGCTGCCCAACAAACTCTCTTTTGTTTTTCTCAGTGAGGCATCTGTCTGCACTCAGCAACATCCCACATTAGGTTGACTGAGCCTGAATAGCATTCAGGACTATCTACAAACTGGAAGCCGTCCAAACCACTGGTGTTCCATTTCCAATTCTGACCATTCAACATCAAATTCAAAACATTCTCTTCTCCATCTGCCCAACATGCATCTCAAACCACCTTCTTACACATCTCAAATTTGATTCAGGGCAGACCTAAATAAGCCAACTTGCAAAATAAGTTTTTGTAGGGTATAACTCCTCGCCTCAGTTAAATAAATACTATTGTAACGGCAACAATTACAAAGACTAACTAAATGACGTAGCTAGAGATTTTTGCAAAACAGATTTGTATTTTTCAGATCACTCATAGACCGATTTATCCAATTATTTTATTGTGGAGCCTCCCAAAAAGGGAAGACTCGAGAGGAGCATTGAAGATTGTGACAATCACAGAACGCTGGAATTACAAGTCTGCTTAAGCCAAAGAGGTTTGTGAGAAAGCTGCAATTCTCAATCAAGGCAATTTGCCATCTGTTCCTATCCAACAAACTGAAATGAAATTGGATCTATTGGAGCAGCTTAACTTTTCAATTAAAAGAACAGATGAATACATATACACTGTTACAGGTATGGGGCATTCTGCAAGTGATTAAGTACGCAACCCAGAACAAATGAAAAGCAAGCTTTCCCTCTATCTTACCCAATGAAGTCCCTTTATTTCAATCTCAGAAAATCACCTCTAAATAGGGTAATATTATTAGATTTACCCCCTCGGTCAGCAAGGTATTCCACAATGATGTGTACATACTGGAATTTAAATATTTTTTACTGGAATGCCAGCACTGCAGGTTTACCTTCATTTCTCACACAAGCTGTAAGCATCCACCTATATTACGAGTCTTGAATGTAGCACACATTCATAGTACTACACCTCTCATCATGCTGTTCAGCTGAATATTTCGACAGTAAAGCAACCAAAACCCATTCATATTTATTGCCCATCTAGGAAAATTTCTGTCAGCAATTAAGCACCACTAAAAGACCACCAATCTGAAACCAGCAATTAATAAATCAAAAATTAAATTGTTTGAATAATTTCTTACTCCTTTTCAGATAAAAAAAATGACATCTGTCAGAAAACTCACAAAATGCACAAGAGTGCCATTAAATCCTAAAACTTGTCAATTTAATGAAGTAGCTGCAAGGTTTCCCCGCACAGATCTACTCTTTGCCACGAATCTTCCAGAGTTGGACATTTCATTAGGGCCTGCAATGTTGCATGTCGAAATGTATTCTTGCTAAAAGATGCATAATCTGAGTACGTTTCACCCGCACCTTAAAAAAAATAAGATGGTGAATTTATTGCAATAACCATTGTGTGACAACCAGGATCCTTCAATTGCCAGGAGACTTAAATCTCTTGTTGGTAAATGGTGAATGTACACACAAGGTTTCCACAGTTGCACTTTTCACCAGGTTCCTGGTGGAAACAAATTACATGGAACATACCTGATGGCCTGTGTCACATGATAACCAAACAGAAAATACATAAATTATTGAGGCATGAGTAATGCAAAAGAAACACAAAGAGTCGAATATTCCAATTTTGAGATAAAGTGCTCTGGGGTTTTTTTCCCCCCATTGCAGAGGTCAGTGGGAAAACATGCCAAATCTTCCGGTATCATTAATTATGCATCCGGGTGGTTTAGGATAGCATGATCTGTGAGAGGTGCAGTACTATTCAGTGGCAGGTCAGGCTTGGATGGCACGTACTCCACCATTGCGTCCAGGTTCTATATTGAAATGGCGTCCAACATCACTGACACACCTTTGAAGGAAGGTGGACTCCCTGAAAATGCAGATCGATCTTCAGGAGCACTCAGAGATCAGCTTTCCTGAGTACAAAGATGGATTGCCAAGAACATTCAGAGGCTGGAAAATAGACACTTGCCAGGACACCTAATCTGGAAGATCCACCCCGGACCCACTGTTGTGGTGTTCCAAGGTCCAGGGTTGCGGGGTTGTGTTTGTTCAGGTGAGTCCTGACATCTGCACACCATGTTGTTCCAAGCATGTTTCATGCCACTGTGTGTTTCCGCTGGCATCGTGGATGGGGGATAGGGGGGTCGTTTGTTGGGCCTTCATCTCTAATGCAACCCTACTATTTAAAAAGGGAGGTAGAGATAAACTGAGGCATTATAGACCAGTAGTCCTGACGTCGGTAGTGGAGAAAGTGCTCGGGTCCAATATATAGATTTAATAGGAACACATGGAAAACAGGGGCAGGATTTGAGAGTCAGCATGGATTTATTAAGGGAAATCATGCCAGACAAACGTACTGGAATTCTTTGAGAATGTAATTAGTCGAGTTAATGAGGCAGAGCTAGTAGATGTGGTTTATTTGAACTTTCAGAAGGCTTTCGACCAATTCCCACATAAGAGATTAACATGTAAAGTTAAAGCACATGGGATTGGGGGTAGTGTATTAAGAGTGTTACAAAACTGGTTGGCAGAGAGAAAACAAAAAGTGGGAATAAACGGGTCTTTTTCCAAATGGCAGGCCACAAGGATCAATGCTAGGACCCCAGCTATTCACAACATATATTAATGATTTAAATGAGGGAATTAAATGTAATATCGCCAAATTTGCAGATGTCACAAAGCTGGGTGAGCGGATGAGCTGTGAGGATGCAGTGATGCTTCAGCGTGATTTGGACAAGTTGTGAGTGAATAAATGCCTGGCTGATGCAGTCTAATGTGGATAAATTCATCATTATCCACTTGGTAGCAAAAGCGGGAAGGCAGATTATCTGAATGGCTCTAAATTGAGAGAGGGGAACATGTAACGAGACCTTGGTGTCCTTGTACACCAGTCATTGAAAGTAAGCAAGCAGGTGCAGAGGCAGTAAAGGCGGCAAATGGTATGCTGGCCTTCATTGTAAGAGGATTCAAGTACAGGAGCAAGGATGTCTTGCTGCAATTATACAGGGCCTTGGTGAAACCACACCTGGAATAGCATGCAGTTTTGGTCTCCTTATCGGAGAAAGGATGCTCTTGCTACAGAGAGAGTGCAGTGTAGGTTTTATCACTGATTCCTGGGATGGCAGGACTGACGTATAAGGGATCGAGTCGATTAGGATTACATTCATTGGAGTTTAGAAGAAAGGGTGGGGGGTGGGGGTGGAGAGAATCTCAGAAACCTATAACATTCTAACAGGACTAGACACGGTAGATGCAGGATGGATGTTCCCAATGGTGGGGATGTCCAGAACCAGGGGTCACAGCCTGAGGATATAGAGTGAACCACATAGGACTGAGATATGGAGAAATGTCTTCACCCAGAGAATGGTGAGCTTGTGACTCTTGCTATAGGAGAAAGCAGTTCAGGCAAAATCATAGTATGTTTTCAAAAAGGAGTTAGATATAATTTTGCAGGGTCATAATTTTGATGGCATAGATGCGATGTCACTAGACTAGTAATTCAAAGGCTCTGGAGGCATGTGTTTGAATTCCACCACAGCAGCTAGTGGAATTTAAGTTTGGGGCAGCACGAAGGTTTGCACTGCGGCCTCACAGCGCCAGGGACCTGGGTTCAATTCCAATATTGGGTGACTGTGCGGAGTTCGCATATTCTCTCCATGCCTGCGTGGGTTTCTTCCCACAGTCCAAAGATGTGCAGGTTAGGTGGATTGGCCATGTTAAAGTTCCCTTTAGTTTCCAAAAGGTTAGGTGGTGTTACGGGGATAGGTACAGACTAGATGGGCTGAATGGTCTCTTTCTGCACAGTTGGGTTTCTATGATTCTTGGGGCTAAAGAGATCAAACAATACAGAGGGAAAGCAGGAACAGGTTACTGAGTTGGATGATCATAATGAAAAGCGGAGCAGGCTCGAAGAGCTGAACGACCTACTCCTGCTCCTAATTTCTATCTGCATCCATTAACGGGATGCAATAAGATTCACACCAGTCTATGGCTGGTTTTCTGACCCGCATGGCAGGCACCAGCAGAAGATACTGCTCTAAAACCGATTTCTGGGCCTCCTACCATATTTTTTCAGTCTTGCCCACCTTTGAACCCGCCGGGGGAGGCTTTGGAGAATTCCACCCAATGAATTCTAGATTAAGCCGTCGCAAAATATTCTGAGCAAACAGACATTTAGGATATTTATTTTGTTGCAGAAGGGTTGTGCTGGAGCCTGTAAAGAAATGTGAATGAGATACTTTGACAATAACCACTGAATTGACCAAATACTTTGTGGCTGGAGTAATCAGGCTTAAACCAGAGTGAACAACTACCTATTCAAGATGCTAATCACGGGTGACTGTGGAAATTATTCTGAAGCCTCCAGCCCCACCACTCCCAGTCAATCGGCCCTGGGAAGAGGAGGAGCCCAGCTGAATGAAAACTCACGAACACCATCCTGGGTCTCGGAGCAGGCAGTCAATTTACAGTGCCTACGATTGTGGTCCTTTCTCTGGATAAACTTATTGTGAAGACTTATTTTCAGACTGCTCTTCCTTTTGCAGAATGGCAAAGATCTGGACTCGCAGGAAAGCACTTCATTGATTTTGGAGCTGGTGTTACTGATGAAGGGCGTTACTGATGAAGGATGTTACTGATGAAGAGCACAGAAGAAATGTTGGTTATTCAACTTTGCAAGGAACCTTTTGAAGTTACAAATGGTGATTGAATAGTGCAACTGATCTGTGAACATATCTGCTGTCCAGAACTTAAGGAGTTGAAGACCTTGGATGAAACTGAACAAGGTGCAGGTGGCTTTGAATCATACCAAAGAACATGTAAGGTCTACCTGACTAGGCAAATCAACCTCCCTTTCAATCTTGGGTATCAACTGTAGGGACGACCAAGAGATATAAAAACATTCAGTAAAAAGGGTATCTAGCACATACAGAACCTAGTCATGGATAACGGTCCAAATATATGCTGATCAGCAATGGATTCTATATAAAGATTGAGGCATAAAATTATTAATCTCCAAAAGCAACTGAAAGTCTAAATTAATTGAGCTTCCTGTACATCAGAGTAACATAGTCTCAATGAACAAGAAGTGAGTGCACTTTGCTTCAAAACTATTCCGTAAATGAATTCTAAACTCCAACCTAAACTTATCTAATGACTACAGCTTTAAATTACATTTTCTACTACTGATGGCATGGATTGAATTATTCATTTATTAATCGGTTAACTGTTGAACTCCTGACAAATAGAATATTCTATGCAGAATAAAAACTATTGCATATTTTTGTACCCCAAGAGCATGACTTCTTAAAAAAATGATTTTTTTTTCAACCAAACAAAAACTTGTTTGCACAAGATCTTGATTGGGATGTTTGTTTGGGGAATTAACTGTAGGGTACTCTCCATGGTCACTTGTTACTGGAGATGTAACTAGATAAGACTTCAGCATATTACCTTTTATGTGCTGTTGTATGCAAGATAATTATGCACTAATATTACATGTATAATTTTGATTCAAATATCGAATTAATCCTCAAACCACAGAGTTAGAGGGATTGGCCATGCTAAATTTCCCCTATCCAATAGGTTGTGGATGTGGTGGGGTTGTGGGCCTAGGTAGGGTGCTCTTTCAGAGTGGCAGTGCAGTTTTGATGGGCAGAATGGTCTCCTACTGCACTGCGGTGATTCTATAACTCTATTACACTCACTTCCATTTAATAGGATTCCTGAATCAAGGATCACATGGCAAAATAAAATCCCAATCCACAGTTCATTCCTACTTAAATATGCAATTCATACATGAGTGTTGGTGTAAGATGTACGAAATTTAAGAATATTTCCCAAAATTAGTTTCCATTTCCATGAAGGAATTTTCTACTTTAACTGTTAAAATAATGGAACACGTTCAAGTGACCTTTTTATTCATCATGTTAAATTAGCATTAAAAAAAGTTCAAAGCCCAATTTTTTGCCTGACATAAGTAAACCAGAGGAAATATATCCATTAATAGCACTTTTGAGTGAAATGAAACGATTCAGATTCAGACTTGTTGGAATGCATCTCTAGGTATTGCTCTTGCCTCTGAGACAGAAGATTCTGGGTCAGGTCCCACTTCAGACTTAACAAAATCTAGGCTGACACTTCAGGGGGTGCAACATTTTGGATAAAACATTAACGCAAGGACCTATCTCCTCTCTCAGATGGATGTAAAAGATGCTTGGCACTCTTCTGAAGAGGAGTCAATATCTATTCCTCAACTAACATCAGCAAAACAAACTACTTGGTCATTATCCCCCCCCCCCCCCACCCAAGCCACTGACATTTTTCACCTTGAAAGTCAACACTTTGTTTTAATTTGTGGGATGTGGGCATCACTGGCTAGGCCAGCATTTATTGCCCATCCCTAATTGCCCTTGAACTGAGTGCCTTGCTCGACCATTGCAAAGGGTGTTTAAGGGTCAACCAAGAAAACAAGAACAAGAAAAATAGATTTGATCTCGATGGGTGATAAAGGTGAAGCATTGTCAACAAATTGCTGTCATCAACAAATCTCCAAGTAACATTTCAGATCCAGTGCAAGGACATACAAAAAGAAAGAAAGGCTGCCACGAGAGATCAGTGAATATTCAAAAGTTTAATGTTGCTTTTCATGAAAAAAATTATATTGTGCAACCGATTTTTATGCACGGACAAATGATTGGATACCTTAATTCAACATTATTCTGTATACATTAGCATTGTGTATAACACTACCTTCAAGAAATTTAAATCTGTATGTAGAAAAATCTAACAACCTAACTATACAGACAGTAAGTACACTTTACGTTCAACGGTGGTAAAACTGAGAGCACTGATCTGCTGAAATGTAGATCAGTAATTTTTCCTCCTTCTGAACTGTAACCATAACAGCTACCTCAATGACAGAAACATTTTGCATAGCTCGCCGTTACGTGTTTCTACCTCAATGTATCAACAATCTGGCATTTATGGAATTTACGACAATTAGTGTTCAGTCAAGAAAGAAAATCTTCTACAACAGATTTTCAGGTTAGAAATGTGAAAAGGTAAAATACTATCTTAGCTGAAATATGCAGATCTAGCTGTATGTGTCTGCAGCAAGTAGCTTTGGTCCTTGGAATGATCAACAATTCACAAGATACTGCATTGTACAGCTCATCTTCTACTTTTAGTTGAAATTTCTTAGTTTGAGTACAGATACACTTGATATCAAATCTCCTTAAAATGTCCACTGTGCAAATGTAAATATTAATTGCCTGAACTACTTATAAATAACTTGTCAAAGCATAGTGACTGTTCTGACAGGTATTTTCTAGTGTTGTGGACTAATTTGCACATTTACACTCTTACTGTATAAAAGGCAATCAGAAAGATGATAGCGGAAGAGATGAGCTCCAATGATCTTGCAAAAATGATGCGCACTGAACATAATCACTCGGTGACATTCATTATAGCATTTCTACAGTAATTCCCAATCACATTATTTCAAGAATAAACTAAGATTTTCTACATTCTCAGTGAACTAAACAGGAGCCCTAGAGGTACCACATTAAAGCAAAACAACTTGGATCCCATCAATTTGACAAGCACTTGGCTCCTTCTGGCCAGGTCCACGAGATAATTTATCATACAGCTGGCAGTTGGAAAGAATTCTACAACATATCATTCTGGAGTGCTCATTCACAATAATATTATCCGCAATAGGTAGAGCTTGACTAAAATTTTGCATCATGGGGAGTAAACAACTTTTGCTTTAAAAGAATCTTTTTCCAAAAAAGAGGGAAAAAAACTGAAACATATTACAGGTACAGGAAGCCACACGAGATCACGTTAGAAGTGGGCAAAACGTCAGTTTTTGTCACCCTGACATACAAGGTGGGTGGAGATAAAAAGGGGCCGGGAAAATTAAGATAAAACCGCTCGTACAATCAAACCGATATGATGGTTCGGCAGTTTGCCACTGCTGGGAAACATTCGACTGTAATCTAATTACATTTTTGATCTAAAGAGGCGCACGTAAACCATCATAAAGGAATTGTTTTAGTAAGTGTGGTCAGTTCCTCCAGCTAAAGCGGGGCACAGTAACAGGGGACGGATTACAATGGGCGACTGCTACTGGTATTTCGCTTCATGCCAATCTAAAATTACAAGGGGCGATTGACTGGAGTGACAGTTTGAGCTCGCCACGGTTGTGAGTCAGGAATGTGATGAGCGTGTGTTGCAAGAAGAGAAAGTGCTGCAAACCTGAATAAATGTGCGCGCCCACACACACACATTTACCATCCGCATCAGTGCCATGGCCCTTGTGGAAGGAGGAGGACGACGCAGCTCGCTTTGCAGTGAAGTTTTGGGAGGGGGTGGGGAAGGAAGGTGGATGATGGCCGCCCCCGGCCCTGATACCAACCGCTCGCCCAGCCCAGCCGCCGACATCTTGTCTCTCCGCCATGTTAGACGGTCCCGGGGAGATTCTCCCAGCGCAAGTCCTCTATCCCCCGCCCGCTCGCTCGCGATTGCTCATCCACCGCATTTCATTTTTAAACCATTAAAACCTGGGCCGCGCACAATAATCAAACAACTCACCGCCACAGTCTCTCTGCTCCTCCGCCTTCTCCACAGTCCGGGGGCCCGAGCCACCAGGATTTCCCCGGCTCCCTCGCCGACTGCGGTCCTCGGGGGAGGGGGGTGGGGAGGGTCAGTCGAGATTTCGGGCCTTGATGTCCAAAGTGGGCCCGGGGGGGCTCGGAGGGAAAGCAAGGCCGCGGCCTAAACTGAGGCCTAACTCAGCCTTGCCCTTCAAGCGGCTCCAGTCGGCGCGCCCCTCGTTATTCCGCTTCCCCCTCTCTCTCCGGGTGGGTGGGTGTATGTGTGTGCACGGGAGGCCTGGCCCTCCCCTTTGCTTGCGCTTGCAGCCCCTGCCTTCCTCTCTTCTCTCCTCTCCTCTCCCGCCTTCCTTCCTTCCCTCCGCTGGCTCCGGCCCCGCCAATTAGGCTTCGAGCCGGCGGGCGGCGGCTGCGGGCTGAGCGCGCACCGGCTTCTCGGGCTTACGTCAGAGGGGAGGCGAAGCGAGGCGGCCGGAGCCGGAGGGCAGGCGGATCGGAGCGGGGGGCCGGGGAAAGACGGAGCCGAATCGACCCCCCCACTCCCAACAAAATAACACGACATGCAGAGGGGGGGAAAAAGAGCAGCGTTACCAACTCCAACCGACGAGAAGAGCCCACACTATAATGTTTATTTCGGTACATCCCCGGGGTTAAATACAGCAGGCCCGCCACAAATATCTCCCCATTTACTATTTATTTTTTCTTATTTAGTGCCAAGTTTTCCTTTGTTTTTAAAATGTGATTTATTTGATTTGTGTCGCATTATAACCGCACATCAAATTGAAATGGGCTCATCCCCACGGAAGATGTGGGAGTCGTAAACGTTGTCACCCCCTCAACATTTCTACAAGAGTCTAGGCCAGAATCTTTACTTTTCATCAAAACATAAACTGCAACGCTGCTTAATCAGAGACTGGATATAGATATTGGATATAAATAACTCTTAACTGATGAACACCCACAAAATACCACTTCAACCCTCCAGCAGTGGACTCACTAAAACTACAAGTCTTGAGATTGGAGGAGGTGTGGGCAAAATAAACCTGTCAGCTCATCTTAAAACTTTATATATGCGACCATAAAAAGGAGAAAGTAACCCCAACCGACGAAATACATAATTTTGTTTAAGGTTTAGCTTGGTATGTGCCCTTTTAATTCTGCAATTGTTCATAACGATTTAAAAAAAGTTTTATTCACAGAATTTCATTTTTGGTACAATTATTGTAACATTTTGTCTGTTTTCTGAAAACAGATGCCCAAGAGTACCAGTGGGAGGGGTGGCTGGCTGGAGAGGTGTAATATATTTTCATGACAAGAAGAATCTGTGACACATGGGAGTTCAAGTACCTAACTGAACTGGTTTATTCCTGTCTCAATTTGTATAAATACATATGCAAATAGTCACAAGCCCTCATGAAAAAGTTACACAATGGTCAAATTGCACACAACCTACATATATTTACTGTTTCATTTATTTACAAATTCAACATAACCATTGGTTTTCTGTTATTAAGATACTGTCCTCTTTGACCCAAACTCTCAATTTGGAGTAGGTCCTTGAGTCATGTTGGCTTGAGTCTGAGGAGAAGTTTTCTTCAACAAAGGCTGATATTGCCCATCTTCAGTTGAATTTTCCACTTCATCAAACGTGTCTCACTCCTACTCGGATCTGAACTAATTTCAGAAACAACTTATGCTGGAGTAATTATTGCTACACTATTCACATCCCAGCTCTTCCTGGTGCCCACTTCAACCATTTAGTATGATGATCTTTCATCTTAACCTTATAGAATCATAGAATCCCTACAGTGCAGAAGACCTTGCACCGACCCTTGGAATGAGCACCCTACCTAGACCCACGCCCTCACCCTATCCCAGTAACCTCACCTAACCTTTTTGGAAATAGCGACAATTTAGCATGACCAATTCACCTAACCTGCACATCTTTGGACTGAGGGAGGAAACAAGCACACGGAGGAAACCCACACAGACATGGGGAGAAAGTACAAACTCCACACAGACAGTCACCCAAGATCAGAACTGAACACGGCCCCTGGCACTGTGAGGCATCAGTGCTACCCACTGTGCCACCAATGGTTATGGTTCTACTTTTAAATTTCTATCCCTCACTTTACCTTAATGATGACTCTTTCTGCCTGGGTTGTTGCTCTTCTACTGACTATACTAAATGTGACTTCCAGCAATGAAAACCTTATTCTGGACTGTTTTCTGCGAAACAATTCAGCTGGCGTTCTGCCAGTAGTAGTGTGAGGTGTGTTACAATAAATAAACAAAAAAAAATCTTAATCAAGATTCAATAACAACTGCCATTTCTCCCAATTTGAAAGTAACATTTGTTCAACAAGAACACACTTGACAATTGGTACTGTGTGCTCCACTGCTCCATTTATCCCTGTTCATATTCATTAATGTTACAAACTCTTCTAAACAAAACTGAGGTCCATAATCAGACAAATTTTGTCTGGAAACTCGCATGTATCAAACAAACTATGCAAAATTAGAGTTTTGCTAGTTGTTTGATGATTCCTTCGAAACCCCTCAACCCATTTTGAATGGATAGCTTTTGCCTTTCAAATTCTGTACACAGCCTCTGGCACACTAGCTGGCCCTTTCTGTTGTTGCAAATGCATTGGTGGTAGATTCCATTCTATTGATTGATTTACTGTTTTACTGTGTCCTTTATGTTCTTATTTAATCCTAGCCACCAAAGATAGCTTGTCACTAGACTCAATGAACAGAACTTTCTGACAGTTCATGCCAGTGGGATCTTCCAGTCCCGCCTCCGCCGAACCCCAGCCGCAGGGTCCCTGGCAGCTGGTGGTTGCATAAAATGGGAAACCCCGTTGACAGCAGCAGGGTTAGAAGATCCTGCTGCTGGCCAATGGTGGGCCGCCTCCCCCACTGTAAAACTCACCGCAGGAGGCATGGAAATTTCCACCCGTTGTCAACCTCATCTCTAGGTGTTGATCAGGTGAATCACATAGTAACTGCAATCTTTACCTTTCAAGAATCACAAATCCAGTATCCCACAAAACATAGTCTTTACCTACTGACAGCTCAATCTTACATACAGGAAATTAGCCTGATTTCTAAATCCGCTGTCTGTGTTGGCCACCCATTTGTGATATAGTTGTATACCTTTGACAATACAGGGTCCTTCTGAATACAATACAGGTTCCTTATGAATTTGTTATACCAAGGTTATCTACTGTGGCTGCAACTCATCTGCGTGAAAAGAAAAATACATCTTCCCTTTTGGTTGTACCTTACAATGAACCTCATCATCTGTACTTAATTTTGTACTGATAAACACAAAATTAAAGTCCGTCTCTGCCTTCATGCTACATCTAATGTGGATTCAATATAGCCATCAGTGGTTTAGGATCAGTTTTGATTGTGAAGCTGTGACTATGCAAGTATTTATGAAATCTTCAAAAATTAAAGACAACGCTTCAATTTTATCTGAGCATAATTTCATTCACAGCACGGAGCCAGTGCAATCAGTTTCTCCTCACCTTATCCAACATACGAGAGATCACAGAGAGGACAGGCATATCACATGCTAGATTAAACTTTTTTGGACACATAATATACCATCTAACAATTGACTTTGATACAATTTGAATTATTTGCCACACCTTTTTTGTCCAATCCCATGGAACACACTTCAAGAGTTCATTTAATAGATAGGTATGGTTGCCAAATTTGGTGTATATTTACAATAGAAATTCATGAGGCCCCAAAAAAATCTGAGCTAAGAGATTTCTTTAAATATATTTTTATTGGTTTTATTTTTTTTTCCAAAACGCAACTTACAATGTGGCTCAGGGGAAACCTAGCAGATGTATGTCAAACAAGGTGGAATCTATAAATTTGAGTTAGGGGTCCCACACTTTACAGAGTGCAACAGACTTAGAACGAATCACAGATATTAGGAATTCCATCGGAAAGCATTCCGTGACAAATTTATTCCAATTTTGAGACAGAATACTTGTTACTTACCCACGAGCAGAGAATATTCTTACAAGCTGCAAAAGTTAGGCATGTTGAACAGCCTTTTTTCATTAACATCAGTAATTCTCCCTTCTGGGATACACAGAATTAGGAGCTCTATGACTCTCAAATATTCTTTCAAGCTCCCTAACTACAACAGACCAATAGGATTAAATCTTAACACAGGTCCATACGCAGTGTACATAATCATCTTCCATTATCAGGCACTTTAGGCACATCAGGGATAAAGTAGGATCAAACCTGTGTCTCAGACTAGGTGTGATATGCAAATGATGCAGTATCTTAAATTAAGTCTCCCTCATTCTATTGCAAACTGAGATCTTATTGAAATAATCACAAATACTGCCTCATGTCTGCTCATCAATATTAATTGCCAAGTCCTTTTCCCAAGACTACAAGGTACCCAATATACTAATACAGGATCTAGAGCACAAGGCATAATAGAACTTGAGTTAGGCTCTGCAGAATTTCTTTTCCACCGGGGAATAAAGGAGGGAAGATGCAGTGTCGTCTTATTCAGGATAAAGTCTCTGAGTAGCAGATACTTAAAGAAGGAGTGTCTTGAAATGTCAAATAGCTGGCATAGCTCCTGAAAGGATGACAAGGAGGCATCACTGAACATGTCTTCCAGCTTACAAATGCCTCTATGTCCTCAAGTATCGAATCCATGGACCATAAGACCTGGTGCAAAGTCCAGGTTGTCCCAGATGGGAGAAAGAGCGATAGTCAGTTTAGATCCCCCTTGGCGGACTGTCCTCCGCGCTCTAAGAGTATTAACAATAATAGGATTTTCACATCTAGCAGAACCTGTCCTATTGTCCCCAGAAAATAACAAGACCTGCACAGAGTAAACTGACTGGTCTACTTCACTATTGAGCCAAATAGGGACAGGATCCTTCCTAACCCAATGCCTTATAAATCTAAGGGGAGAGGTCACATTATATAACCTACTATTCAAGACGGACAACCCCCCCCCCTCCCCCCCGCCCTTGGAACCTGAGAGTTGCAGCTTGGCGAACTTTAAACAAGGCTTCTTATTCCAGATAAATATGCTGATCATCCAATTTATCTCTTTTAAGAGTCTACTGGCAACAAGATTAGCAACGTCTGCAAGGGGTCTAGCAATCGAGGCAATGCATTCATTTTAATCAAGGCAATCCTGCCTGGCAATGAGGCTAGCAGGGAAGACCAACGCGTCAAATGCCATCTAATAGAAGCAATCATTTGAGGAAGATTAGCCCCATATAAATACCTAGAGGAAGGGGTAATTGTAACACTCAGGTACTTAAACCCCAATGAGGACCACCTAAAAGGCATATCAGCAAGAAGGGTGGGAGAGGTTTGCCCCTCAGCTCTCCCACTAGCATAGCCTCCGAATTTGTAAAATTAATCTTGTTACCGGAGAAGGCACTAAACCTATCCACCACATCAATAGTAATGGGAACTGAAATATCCAGTACATCAACCGCATAAGGCACAATTTTATGTTGTCAGTTCCCACAACCCAACCTCGATATCAAAATATCCTTTCTAATAGCCTGAGCAAACAGCTCTAGAGCCAGTGCAAACAGCAAGGGGGACAGGGACACCCCCGTCTGGTCCCTCTCTGGAAGCCAATCTTTTTAGACCTAAACCCATTTGTGAATACTGCCGCCAAGGGCCTATGATACAGCATCTGAACTAATTTAATCCTTATCTAACCTAAATCTGTGTCGTTTGTAGACCAGGTAATCCCACTCCACCGGTCAAAGGCTTTCTCCCAGTTCACCAGCCCGTACAATGCCCACTTCTGGAACGCGTAGTTCACATTCAATAATCTGCAAATGTTGTTACTGGACAACCATTGGTAAAACTCCCTCTAACTTCTTTACCAATACTTTATACAATAAATTCTAATCGACATTCAGAAGCGGGATTGGCCTGTAGGAGGCACATTCCTCTGGAATCTTGCCTGCCTTTCAAATCAGGGTGATGTTTGCCTCCCGAAGATTCAGTGACAACAGATCTGCCTCAAATGAGTGACAATACATACCCACCATATGCTCCATTAACAGAAACTTAAATTCCCTGTAAAACTCACACCCAAAACCATCTGGTTCCCAGGCCTTTCCCAGCTGAAGCACCTAATGGCCACAGCCATTTAATTTTTAGAAATAGGAGCACGAAAGGCCAAGCACTGATCCTTCGAAACCACAGGGCGTTCGAGGATTGACGGTCCACCATTCTCAGCATGGTTTTATGAAGGGTAAGTCATGCTTAACAAACTTGCTTGAGTTCTTTGGGGCTGTAACCAGCAAGGTGGAAAAACCGGAACCTGTGGATGTGGTATATCTAGACTTCCAGAGGTTAACAAGATGCTGCATAAAAGACTGATCCAGAAGGTGAGATCGCTGGCGATTGGGAATAGAGTACGAGTTTGGATTGAGGATTGACGACTGACTGAAAGCAGAGGTTTGGGGTAAATGGGTCCTTCTCTGGCTGAACTAGTGAGGTGCTGCAGGGGTCAATCTCCAGGTCTCGACTGTTTACCATCTATGTAAATGATCTGCAAGTAGGAACGGGGTCTAACACAGCAATGTTTGCAGATGATACTAAAATAGGCGGGAAAGCAGGCAGTCAGGAGGAGATAAACATTTTACAGATGAATATAGATAGGCTAGGAGATTGGGCCAAAATTTGGCAGATGGCGTTTAATGTAGATAAGTGTGAGGTTATCCATTTCGGCCGAACAAATTGAAAGACAAGTTCTTATCTAAATGGAAAGCAGATTCAAAATGCAAGTGGACAGAGGGACCTCGATGTCTTTGTACATGAATCGCAGAAAGTCGGTATGCAGATACAGCATGTAATTAAAAAGGCAAATGGAATGTTAGTGTTTATTGCAAAAGGACTGGAGTATAAAAGTAGAGAAGTGTTGTAATTGTATAGAGTGTTGGTAAAATCACATCTGGAGCATTGTGTCCAGTTTTTGTCTCCTTATTTGAGGAAGAATGTGGTGGAATTAGGGGCAGTTCAGAGGAGGTTCACCAGATTGATTCCAGGGATGAAAAGGTTGTCGTATGAGGAAAAATTAAACAGTTTGGGCTTATACGCGCTAGGGTTTAGTAGGATCAGAGGGGATCTAATAGAGGTGTATACAATACTAAATGAGATTGATAAAGTAAACATAGATCAAATATTCCCCCTTGTAGGGCAATCTGGAACAAGAGGTCATGGATATAGGTTGAGAGGCGGTAGATTTAGAACTGAGATGAGGAGGAGCTAATTCTCGCAGAGGGTTGTGAATCTATGGAACTCACTGCCCCATAGTGCGGGGGATTTGGAGTCATTAAATAGTTTCAAGAAGGAGATAGATATATTTCTGATTTTAAAAATGGGTTAAAGGGATATGGGGAACAGGTTCGGAGATGGATTTGAGACCAGGAAGAGATCAGCCATGATCTGATTGAATGGTGGAGCAGCTCGAAGGGCTGAATTGCTTACTTCTGCTCCTGATTCCTTTAGAATAATAAATGTTTTAAAATTTAAAATACCCAATTAATTTGTTTCCAATTAAGGGGCAATTTCGCGTGGCCAATCCACCTGCACATCTTTGGGTTGTGGGATGAGACCCTCGCAGACATGGAGAGAATGTGCAAACTCCACACTGACTGACCCGAGACTGCGATTAAACCCGGTTCCTTGGCGCTGTGAGGCAGTAGTACTAACCATTGCGCCACCGTGCCACCCTATTGCTCCTAATTCCTATGGTCCTATGTTCCAATGACCTCAGCACTGCTCTATATTGTATCCTGCTAGTTACCTAATTACACCCTGATCTAGCTCCACAACCACCTTCTAATGTCTCTGTTTCAGCCAATTTTTAAAAAGAATTTTTATTGAAAATGTAGGAGACCTATACCCAAGCAGAACCGCCTCTGGGCTCTTAATGAGGGAAAGGCAAGGTCATCCTCACCCCAGTCTGAAGCACTGGCGAGTCCGATACCCTCAAAATGGCCACCATCGGACAAGGCTCCAGTTCAAAATTAAGAATCCCTGATTGGAAAAAATGAATTGAGTACTCTAAATATTTTTTCAAACTATGTAATAAAGGATTTATCTCGGAGAAGGGAGGCATCAAACCACCATGACCTAGACCGGGGTGAGGGGGGGATAGCACTCAAGCAATATTTCCAAGAAGACAGGAGCATGGTCAGAGATTACAAGAGAACACTAAATTTAGGATCGTCCTCGGCACAAAAGAAAAGTCAATTCTAGTGTGACGTTGATGAGGTGCTGGGAAAAATCCTTATCTCCAGGATGCAAAGTCCTCCACACATCCAGATATCCCACTTCCTCACACGTCGAGGCCAGTGCTCTAGCCATCTGCAGGGTGGGGGATTTCTAGTAACCGGGGGCTTGTTCATAAAGACAATTAATGTCTCCACCCATAAAAGAGTTAGCTGAAGCCAACTCAACTGAAGTCCAAAAAAGCCTTAGTGACATACTCCGGGAGTAATTTGGTGGGCCATATACATTGATTATTGAAATAGTTTCTCCATGCACTAACTCCTTGATGTTCACATACCTGCCTCCCTTAACCTTAACACAATTCTCCATTTTGAAGGAGATATTCTTGTTGACCAAAACTGCCACACCCCTGCTGCTTGTCGAGAAGGAAGCAAAATAAACCTGCCTCACGCAATCCTGCCTTAACTTTAAATGCTCCTTGTTATCAAAATGAGTCTCCTGTAACAAGGCTCTGTCCATTTTCCCCTTCTGCAGAAAATATTTTTTTCTTTTTGACAGGATAATGAATTCCCCATAGATTCCAATAGTGAAGTTTAAAATTAGTTACCGGCATTGTGTAGACCACTAGAAAAAAGGTAGGATAGGATTTTTTGCATTTGGGCGTGTGCCATCACACCTCTTCCTCCATCTCTTCCTCATCAAAACTAGAGGCACCAGAATATCCCTAACATTTCCTTCTCTCGGATAAAAGACCGTCTGTATCTATGCAGGATATCATCAATAATGTAGAACCCCCAACAGCAGAAGAAAAGGAAAAGAATCACGACTACAATAGTTCTAAGGGGGCATTCCTTGACAAAAGTTAGCAGGGCTAACTGTAAGGCCATACTGTTATTACCATCAATAGACAACCTCCTTGACAAGCAGGAGAAGAAAAAAAACAACAAGGGAATGGGAACCAAATGCCCCTCCCATATTTTGAACCCACCCATGGAGATCTGCATCCTCCACCCACCTCCCGACAATGGCGCTACTTGATTCTGACATGCTTAAATAAATGATATAATAAGAAAAGATGACATAGAAAATTACAGCGCAGTACAGGCCCTTCGACCCTCGATGTTGCGCCGTCCTGTGAAACCCCTCTAAAGTCCCGGATAAGTAGCACACGGCACAGCTACCACTAATAATAATAAAAGGTCTTGAAACACTCAAGGACAAGAAAAAGGCATTAATTATAGCACTCAAATGTTAACACCTTCCATTAAATGGGATATGACAGTAAAATCAGACAAATAACATGGCAGGGAACAAATCGGGATTTCCAATTTTCCGAGCCGCAGAATATCAGTCCGATTCCCTACCCTCTATGGACTTAACAAAGGCTAAGACACTGGTCAGATAATCTAAAGGCTTGACAAGAGTATTTCGATATGACTTTCAGAGTTGTGGGGTAATGCATGACATAATTCATTGTATCTGCTTTGAGTTGCCTTCGATCTTTGTCAAAGGCTCGACATTTCACCTGCGTTACTGCCGAAAAGTCCTGGAAAAAGGAAATTCTTGCCTCCTCATGGAGCCAGGCCTCACCGCTCCTCGCCATATCCAGAATCCTCTGGCTATTTTTTAAATTGTGGAACTAACGATTACAGGCCAGGGACGTTGATTGTCCCTCGGCCTTGAAGACAGGATATGATGCGGCCTTTCCAATTTGACACCCAGCCTTCACATCCAGCTTAAGAAAAGAGCTTAACAGGAGCCCTACCCTCTGATTCTTCTGGCAGACTAACGACCCAAATATTCTTTCTCTGGTCTCTTTCTCCAAATGTTCCATGATTGCTGACATGCCACATAACTGGTTTTCCAAGGATTGACTACGAACTTCAGCTGGAGAAGCAACATTTTCGATGTTCAGGATTCTTTCCTTCATTTCATCAAGCCTTTTATTAGTATTCTGCAACTCGGCCTCATGAGCACTCATATTTTCTGACAACAAGCCAAGTCTCTGATCTGTTACTCGGGTAATGTCTGCAGTCGGCACCTCAGCGAGCATCGGGTCAAGAGACCGCTCGATGATCAAGTCGCCATATTGAAAATGTAGCTCCACCCCTGCCAAATCCGACTGTGTCCTTTTACCGCCAGATTTTTTCACGTTTTTCAGCACATTTTTCTCCAATACTTATCCAGAAGTCTTCCAACGACATACTACTAAAAATTAACTTTCGGATTAGGTGAGCATATGCCGGGCAAACTGGATAAAAGACGGATTATATAGCGATTGGTGCCAGAGCCCGCGGAAAAATCGCCACATTATAGGAGGGATGTGACTGCACTGGAACGGGTGGAGAGGTGTTACACCAGGATGTTGCCTGGGATGGAACATTCATGTTATGAAGAGAGGTTGGATAGGCTTGGGTTGTTTTCACTGGAGCAGAGAAGACTGAGGGGTGACCTGATTGAGATGTACAAGATTATGAGGGGCATTGGGCAGGGTGGATAGGGAACGGCCGTTCCCCTTAGTTGAAGGGTCGGTTACGAGGGAACACAAGTTCAAGGTGAGGGATGGGAGTTTCAGGAGGGATTTGTGAAAAAACCTTTTTACCCAGAGGTTGCAGATAAGCATCTGTCAGAACCAATTTTGGAAAAACCTGTTCTCACAAAATTGTGAGCAGATCCTTCATGTTTGACAAAGTGTCGGGTGCATTACATTCTCATACCTGATTTGCAGTTACCTTATAGTCACCACATATTCTTACACTACCATCTAACATTGGCACCACAACTATGGGAGTAGCCCAATTACTTTGTCCTACCTTAGAGATAATGCCCTCAGCCTCAAGTCTTTTCCAGTTATTGCTGTGCTTTCCTTTTGGAGAATAGGCTAGTGGATGAGGCCTGCAATAAACTGGCTAGTTAGCCTTGTATTGGTTGGCTGGTTTCACTAACTATCTGAGGGTACTTGTTGACCACATCACCTTGCATTGTGGATTTTGCTTTGACACAAAAATGTTTGTGTTAATTTAATTGAAGTCCTGCAAACCAATTTGTTCCTAACAAGGCTGGCTATTTTTTTCGCTCTTCACCACAATGATAGGAAATTTTGCATATTGCTCATGGTACGTGACTGGATTTTCCATTATTGAAATTTTCTCTCCTCCATAATTCATAATTGTTTGTGTGATTTTTTTTCAGCTGATTATAACTCAATGTTTCAAGATACAGTGGCCAGAATTCTCTGTTCATTTACACCGGCGGGAATCTCTGCTCCTGCTGCAGTGAATGGAGTTTTGGCTGCGTACCAAATTCTCCGTTCTAGCTGATAGCAGGACGAACTTGGATTGGAGAATCCAGCCAGGGGAATAATGCTAGGTGATGGACCGTGTCAAACTCCATGTCTGCCAGAGGTCCATCTAATGCTACTTGGGCCACAATGCCATGCAAATTTCCAACTAGACATCCTTGTGCTTGGCGTACATAGATCTTAATCAACTCTTCATTGGCCTGCTGCTGATCAACAACCACATATAGCCATTTCCTCCAGCCAGCGTTTTGTCCATTTGTCTTCTTACGAAATGCCTTGGGATGACTTTTCTTCTTGCAGTTGTAGCACTCTTCTTCACAAAGAGAACTCTGTGCTCAGTGTTGGCCTAAATGCCAATCACAGGACTTTGTAGTAACATTGCTACCACTAACTGCCTTTGTTGGTTCCTGTGATTTACTCAGTTGCTACATTTTTATTTCAGAAAACACCTTGTGAGGAGCATTTAAGAATTCTTGGATTACAATCTTTAAAGAGAAGATTGATTTTGTATTTAGTTAAAGTTTACAAATTGATACAATGTTCTTACAACCTCTACGCCTGTAAAGTTCTTTACTCGCAATTACAGGATTTTGCGTGGGCAGCAGTATGAACTAACGGAAATTTGGTTCACGTCTTAGACTGTTTTGCCTGATTTTGTTGTGAATGCTGAGAATGTATTGCCTTTTAGAAGACTTGTTAGAAACATAGTGTAATTTCTATGTATATGGCAGGCACGATCCAACAGCTATGCTGTGCCAGAAAAGCGGCTCGCCGCGGCGCAGTGTGGTGATTAAAAGCCGGGTGGCCCCACTCCTGGGATCTACCCGGCTCGGAAAGCCTCGTGAGGTCCAATATGATCTCGCGAAATGTTGTGATGTAAATCCCGCCCATTGTGGGTGTGACCACATTTTTGGAAAATCTGCATATTAGAGTGAGACAGCCAGCCTCACTCTAATGTGCAGATTCTCAAGGTACCTAAGGCATTGTGATTTGTTCCCCTTTGTCGCAGAGACCTTGGGTGAGTGCTATTCAGCACTGGTCCCCACAAATGGGGACCAGAGTCATCTGGCAGAACGCCTCATCACAAGAACTTACAAACAAGCACCAAGACCTAGCTTGGCTGGTGGTGGGAAGGGCCCTCTCCGTCAGATTCTTCATGTACACCTGAAGGCTCAGCACCGTTGCACGCTGCCCTCGGATTGGCTGTGGGGGAAATGAGTCGGTCACCCACCTCCTTGTGGAATGTGCCTTTGCAAAGAAGGTCTGGAGAGAGATGCAGTGGTATTTGTCAAATCTCTGAGCAGCTCTGTGACACAGGACTCTGTGCTCTACAGACTGTTTCCAGGGACACACACTGAAACATACAGCAACTGCTGCTGGAAGGTCATCAAGTCGGTGAAAGACGCTCTTTGGTCTGCCCGTTACTTGATGATCTTCCAGTGCAAAGAACTGTCCTCGACCGAGCTGCAGACTGGCACATTCCAAGGTCCAGGCCTACGTGCTGAGGGACGCACTCAAGCTTGGGGCAGCTGCCGCCAAGGCGCAATGGGGAAAGACCACTGTGTCAGGTCTTCCAACAAAGGTACACCAAGAGGTGGGTAACAGTGTAAAACCCCTCGGTATAGGTCATCAACACTCCAATGTACAAAAGAAATATGGCAATGTAAATATTTAAGAAAGATTTGTAACGTAAAGAGGGATATGTGTGTAATGTCATCCCAATTGAATGGACGAAAGTCAAGGGAATGTGTAACTTTGATGGGAATGTACAGTCAAGACAATTCAAAATGTTCTGTAATGTTTATTAGAGATTTTATGAATAAAGTATATTTTTGAAAAAAAATACTGGTCCCCACAAATGGGAACCAGATGAAATGGCACCTCTGGGGGTCTCCCAGGGAATTGGAGGCCCACAGCTGCACACCCTTTGGCAGGGTGGTCCCTTGGCAGTGCCATACTGGCATCCAGGTGGCACTGCCAAGTTGCCCAGGTGGCACTGCCAGCTGGAAAGGGCACTGCCAGGTTGGCACTGCCAAGGTGGCAATTTTTACATGCATGTGATCGGACGGTGAGCCTGGCTTGGGTCTTTGGGGGGGGGGGGGGGGGGTGGCTGGGCGGTCGGCCTCCCACAGTGCGTTCGGGCAGGGGGAGGTCAGGGATCGCTTCGGGAGCCTTGGAGATCAGGACATTTTTAAATGGCCTCCTGATCTCTCGCTACACTGGGGTTCTCCCGGCGAGCAGAGCTCACCACTGTACAAAATGGGGCATGAGTGGCCTTGGCCGTCCATTCCCCATTCAGGCCCCTTATACAACACGAGTTGTGTAGAATAGCCATGTGCTTCTCGTCACTGTGAGCATCGGGAAACACGCAGCTAAACGTACTCGCTGGAGCACTTTGTTGCCTTTTGGGTGAATCATGCCTGTTGTCTGATGTTGTTAATATTCTTGTTTTTAATACTGTGCCTATGTGTTTCGCAATGTAGGGCAATAAAGGTAAATAAATAAATAAAATCTATGTCACCCGCCCCTGATAAATGACCCTTCCACTAGGGGAAACAAATCTTTCCTATCTACCCTACCTAGGCCACTCATACTTTTGTACACCTCACCTTAGTTAGTTCCAACTTAATTAGTCAGCCATAGTTCTGTGAAGATCTGAAACAGACAATTGCATCTGTGCGCTTGCAAAAAGTTCTTTCCTATCTCATCAAGATGGCGGATGGATCATTCAGGGGTTAATTGGAACATTAAAAATTAATTACCTCAGCTAAAAAGGACAAGGGCTAAAGATAAGCTCCTGATATGGGTAAACACTTTCCTTCTAGAATTCACAATTGGTTCCTGTGAACTGCTGTAATCAAATGAGAGAGAGAGAGAAAAAGGAGGGGGGAGGCGTGTCATGTGACCCAGCTCCTTTGTATGCAAATGCTGAATTTGAACTTGCAAAAGCAGATTGATTCAGGACAGCAAGGGTAACTGCGTTTCCCTCCCAATCCCCGAGCTCTCTCTGAATCAAGCTTTGAGTCTTGTTTGTGGCTTGAAAATAGGCCAGAAAAGCTTCTTGCTGCAAACAGATGATTTTAAAAGGAAGAATCCAACCAAGGAACGGTGATTCCAGAAGATGAGGAGACTTACCAGATACCACTACGGTGCAACTGCTTCAGTGAAGAACCACATTCAGACAATCAGTGATTTAAAAAAAAGACAACTTCCTTTACCTTTTTTACTTGGCCTAGACTAAACATTTGTTACTCTAACACTTTATTTATTTTTCCCTGCTTGGCAATTGGTGTGTGATTTAAATTGCATTAGTGGGAAGAGGGGTGTATTTATACATTTAAAAAATATTCTTATTATTTTAACTGAGTGGGTTTTAGCAAGAAAATAAAGCAAGTCCTTATGCGTTTTATCATGATTGTCTGGCTTATTTCTTAGAAAACTGTTCATAGTCAGGTATACATTGAATTGACACTATCACATCCTTTTTTAATTCATACTCTGTCGTAACAAACACGGGAGTGGAAAAAGACAGGAGTCACTTCACCCCTCTACACCTGGTCGTAATAAGATACATCACAAATGGCCACTACAGTGTGCTTTTACAGAGGGGAGGGTGGAAATATGATCAAACCACTGAACTCATATACAAACATTGAAGAGTTGAAATTTGTCTCGGGCAGTGGTGCAAAACGAGCAATTTCAGAGCCGTCACCCATTATAAGCAGCAGCTGATATTCAGTACCATCGCTGAACTGAATCTCGGGTGTTGCATGTAACTGCAGGCTGGTCTGATTTTGCTCATTTAGTGCCCCAGTTACATTTGCTCATTTAGTGCCCCAGTTACATTTTCCCTCCTCTGTGTTGTACTCAAATAGAAGTAGGTAGTTGTTTTATTGAATGAAACCTCCGTTTGTTTACAGCCCTCAGTGAAGATTAATATTAGCTCGGACATTTTTTAATAATCGAGTGTTTGGAGTCTTTGAAATAATTCACTCCCGAATCTTTAAAATGAGCTGTTGAAGCCAAACAATTGCTTAGTTGGTGAGACAGAAAAAGAGAACCACCCTATCAGAAACATATCAGTAACCTAGTTTAGCACAGCAGTTGAATGTTCTGCTAAAATAAGGTGGTAGCTCAACATAACAATTAATGGAAAAATATATGTCAATTAGAGAATTACCATTATTTAATCTTCCAACTTGTCTGACTGGTTATTGCTAACAATTTCCAAACCCAGTACAAACAAAATTTGTCCTGTGAAATGCACCCGACATATGGCTTGAAATGCTGAGTGCCAGCTTACTACAGAAATGGTTATTGTTGTAAGGTATTGGAGACCATTTGCTAGGTCTTAATGAAGTCTTTGTTGTCAGCTATAGATATTTGTTAATGACAAGAACTGTGTACTTGTATGCAGTAAAGGGTTCAAGCTTGGAGCTGTCTCCATGCTTGCTTGTGCACACGGTTCTGTCCAACATTAGACTGACCCCAATTGCAGGTCAGGTGTTCTCTTACAACACCGTCTGGCCTGTAGTGTACTCAGGCCCATGTTAACCCTATGTGTGTCAGATCATTATACTACAGCTGGCTAGTATTGTTTGGAGTTCAGAAGAATAAGAAGTGTTCTCATTGAAATGTATAACTTTCTTTCAGAGCTTGACAGGGCAAATGCTAAGAGGCTGTTCCTCCTGGCTGGACAGTTTTAAAAAAATTTAGAGTACCCAATTCATTTTTTCCAATTAATGGGGCAATTTAGCATGGCCAATACACCTATCCTGCGCATCTTTGGGTTGTGGGGTGAAACCCACGCAAACACGGGGAGAATGTGCAAACTCCACATGGACAGTGACCCAGAGCCGGGATCGAACCTGGGACCTCGGCGCCGTGAGGCTGCAGGGCTAACCCACTGCGCCACCGTGCTGCCCTCACTGGCTGGAGAGTTTGACACTAGGGTTATAGTTCCAGGATAAGGCGTTAGCCATTTAGAACCAAAATTAGGAGAAATCTCTTTACTCAGAGGCTGGTGAACCTTTGGAATTCTCTGCCCAAGTAAGCTGTGTATTCTCCATCATTGTGTATATGCGAGAATGTAGGCAATAGATTTTTGAGAACTGAGGAAATTGAGGGATATGTGGATAGGCCATGAAAGTGGAGGTTGAAGATCAGGCATTAACATTTTGAATTGCTCAGCAGGCTTGAGGGGTCCCTGCTCCTTTTTCTTTTGTTCTCATGTATATTTATTGAAAATAATTTTACGTTATTTAAATCTCATACAGCCTGAAAAATATCTATTTGTGGAATAGAAGGTTGTTAGCAATGATTTGGCAGCAGACAATGCACACTGAATCTCTTTAATTGAATCACAATTTGAATTTAACTTTTAATTTATTGTGCCACATGATAATAGCTGAAGGAAATATTGGACTGGATTCTCCGGTCCCCCAGCCACGTGTTTCTCGGTGGCACGCTGTTCCCTGATGGCAGAATTCACCACTCTTGTCGCTTGTCAATGGGATTTCCCATTGAAGCCAGCCCACGCCGCCAGGAAATCCATGGGCGGGGCTGCACTGCCAGCAGAAACAGTGAATTGCAACGTCCAGAGAATTCCGGCCATTGTTTACTGGCTGAAATGTTACATGGAATATTTACTCTGTCTGAGCTTCAAGCCAATATTAAGATACTGGACATACCTGCAATACTAACTGACTGCAACTGTACCAGTCCTCGAATAAATTTGTGCAAGTGTAAGTTGCTCAAGCCAGCTGTCTGTGGCCTGTACAATACCTTAGCCATTCATTTTCTCGGGTCATTGATTAAGATTGGCCTCTAGGTGGAGGAAGCAAAAGGAAATCACCATTCTTACACTGTGTCTCAGCAGTTTTGGCTGCCTTCAGGATAACAAGACTAAGAGGGGAGATAAAGAAAGAAAAAGTGAATAAAATCCAAGCAAACTAAAAACCCGTAACTTGACTGTATTGCGATGAATGCTATGCTCTACAAACTGATAAATGAGAAACATCTTCAAGGTCACACATACAAGACGGGTAATCTCACAAACCAAACAGCAAGCTGTAATGAGATAGGATTCTAATGGCATGCTGGTGGGACCGCTAAGGTGTGGAAATAAATCTCAGTTGATTTTCAATTTATCACTGCAGTTTTTCTGAGGAGAATTGAGTGGCAATATATACGGTTATGTGAAGAGTTGTGGCATCAGCCAGGCCAAGTAATAAAAACCTTGTTTAGATGGCAGATGCTCAATGCTATAAGTGAAACATGAGAGAATGCTGCAGGAGAACTAGTGGGTCTATTCCTTTGTAAATGTAAACATTTTATCTTCCTTTCTGTTGATGAACTTTCAAACGTACAGTGCCAATCTGTCTTAATTTCTAAAATTGTAATACCTATATATTTAGTTGGCTGATTTAAAAGATTTACTCAACATGGTAGGAATTAGGGCGGTACGGTAGCACAGTGGTTAGCACTGCTGCTTCACAGTGCCGGGGACCTGGGTTCTATTCCCGGCTTGGTCACTGTCTGTGCGGAGTCTGCACGTTGTCTGTGTGGGTTTCCTCCCAGAAGTCCCGAAAGACGTGCCTGTTAGGTGAATTGGACATTCTGAATTCTTCCTCAGTGTACCCGAAAAGACGCCGGAGTGTGGCAGCGAGGGGATTTTCACAGTAGCTTCATTGCAGTGTTAGTTAATGTAAGCCTACTTGTGACACTAATAAAGATTATTTATTATTACCAATTAACTGGAGAACAAATAAATAAAACCTGGTAAATTCCCAATTCTGAATATATTTGTTTGCCACTGCCATATTTTTCCTGTTTTCAAGAAGAAAATGTAAATCACTTTTGGTTAACGTAAAACTGTTGAGTTATAAAATCCTGCTCTGGATACAATTGATGACGAAATATCGGTAAGTACAACTAAGACAATTATAATTGAGTTCAGTAGTACTCAATATGCCTGTGATTGGTTGAGGTAGTGCTGTTTCTAAGCTGAGAAAATCTTTACATGGTCAGTTTTCTGCTATTGGTTGAGTAGGAAGTGAAAAGCCAAGTAACCTCACAAAACCTTTGAGCTGAACATTCTAACTGTGAAAAGATCTGAACATATGAAAAGATGACAAAAGTCTTTTATGTTAGAGTAAGTTGGAATCAGATTTTGTCCATTAGAATCATGTCTGCTGAAAATCATCGTACAATAGGCATTGATAGCAATCATGAGGAATTCATAGCCAAGACTATTTTCCTCTCCTGCATAATGAGAAAGTACGTATGAAGGAAGCTTCAAAATGTTAACAATTGTAGGTTTCACTTTTGTAAATGTTTGGATGTGGGTTCCATTTTTATAACTGTTATGGCCCTTGGATCTGTCACACATATCCTAATAATGCTGAAACACTGGTTTATATCACATACATATATGTATAAAATTTAGAAATCTGTGTTGCCGCTAGAAGAATAAACCACTAAAGTGTGAGTAAAACTAGTTATGATAAAGCATTTTGATTTTGGATAACTAGATTCCAAATGACCATCGGCTGCTCTCCCCTTTGAGAGAGAGGGCCAATTGGTGGTGATTTAACCTGAGGATTGCCACATCTCAGGCAAGAGGCAAGGTTGAGAAGGTGGGGCCTTTATGAATTATCTCAGCTGGTATTGGAATTGAATCCACGCTGTTGGCCTCTCTGCATCATGAACCAGCTGTGCAGCCAACTGAGCTAAACCAACCTCAAAGCCGATGTTTTAGCAGTCTTTCCCTGCGGGTGGAATGCTATGGCCTCCCAGCTTCATGTTTCTTGGCAGTGGGTGGCAGTGGGGTACTCTGCTCCCGCCGCTGTCAATAGGAATTCCCATTGATACCAGCCCACGCTGCCGGGAAACTGGCAGGAGGCAGTGCGCTGGATCTGAGAATCCCACCAGTGCGAACAGCTGGAGAATTCAGGCCCGTATATCAGCCTTAAATACAAACAACCCTTCTGACTTCTCTGTGACTTATGTAGCAATGCAGGAGAGGAGTAGGTTGTTCAGCTCCTCGAGCCTGTTTCTCCATGGCTCACCTGTATCTTAACACCAAGATTAAGGCGGAATTCTCTGGCTGCGCCCGCTCGGTTACTGGAAATTCCAGCCCGAGGTCAATGGACCTTTACATGGTCTGCGTCCCGCCTGTGGCGATCGTGCGGCAGGTGGGGTTGGTAGAATCCAGCCCTAAGTTTGACATTGATCAGAAACAGATACTGCCCACAAGCTTTGTTCACAGAAAAAAGACTACTGGAAACTCCCTGTGAAGTGTTCTTGAACCTGTTGGAGTTTGCAGCAGTTTTACTAGACTCCTTGCTTAATCTGAATAGCAATTTAGGAATATTATCTCCTAGAATTAACTACAAATATTCTTTTCAATGCACATTTAATCTATCAATTCAGAGTCCAAAGTATTTTGTTTTTGGCAACAAATGAAAACAACTGCATGTGCAATATGCTGAGAATTGACAATTTGGGGTACAGATTAGGTCAACCAGATGGTCTGAAGTAAATGACTTAGCAGTAAAGGAGTGGGATTCCACATCCCGCCAGCCCCGTTTTCCGGCGGGTGCGCTCCCGCCGGCAGCGGGATTCTCCATTCCCGCAGCCAGCCAATGGGGTTTCCCATTGTGGGCCACCCGAGGGTGAGAAACGCGTGGGCGTGGTTGCGCTGCCAGCGGTGCAGAGGATCCGGCCGACGGAGAATCCCGCTCAAGATCTGTGAGGTTGGGAGATGGATTATGAGAATGTGATGACCCTCAGCTGAGAGATGTAGTAGACAATCACAGAGATGGATCAGAAAATGATTGTATTCCAATTGGATCCCAATAAATCCAAGAGTCAATTGCTGATTGATTTTGGCAATGTATTCACACTGTCTAGATTTCTTCAACCATCCAGTAATCAGACAACAGCTGAAATTCAGCATTTGGGAGACTAAGGCCGGGATTCCCGCTGCGCTGGTTGGGGGGGCATTGACTGCATTCCCCCCCAGTGAATCCCTCGGCCCCGATCGACCGAGTGGCCGATGAGTTTGACCAAGTTCCGCCGGCCTGGATTACTCACCTCCCACACGGTGGGACCTTGAAGGTGAGTGTTCTGTCCGGGAAGGGGAGGTCCAAGGGGATCCAACCCCGAAGGGGCCCCCCGCCCACAGTGGCCTGGCCCATGATCAGGGCCTATCGATTGGTGGGCGGGCTGGTTCCATGGGAACCTATTTTACACCGCACCGCGCCCCTCTAGGGCTCCGCCATATTGACCGGGGGCCGGCGCGGAGAAGGGAACCCCCGCGCATGCGTGGACCTCCGTCGGCCGTTCCGTGCATGCGTGGAAAGACGCAGGCCATTCCTTGCATGCACGGTATATGCTGGCCATTCTGTGCCGGCTTGAGCTGCGGGGACGACTCCAGCGGCAACCTAGCCCCCTAGAAAGGTGCAAATTCCTCACTTTCGGGGGCCACTGACGCCGGAGTCGTTGGCGCCGGATTTCTCGCCGGCGTGAGGACATAGCCCCATTATTAGAGAATCCCGCCCTAAGTGTTGCTGAGGGAATTGAATTGTGTGCGAATCATGTTCCTGTTGGGGGCGCTATTCGATAAGTGACTCAGGACATACAAATGAGCCAGCACTATGCCGTTGTGAATTCAGAGCAATTCCCATTTCCGCTGGCGTCTGATTCGCTGCTGCCAGAATTAGCACCGGAGAATCTGACAAGCTGGAGCTGCTTATACACACTCCACTCCCCACACAGTCCAGTCAAGATGATGGTTCCATGAAGACCTGCGCCACCCTTCCTGGACAGAAAGCTGGACAGAATGTCGCATGCAGTGGCGGAGAGAAGGGACACTGTCTTCCCCAGGTGGGGCAGAGACTAAAGCCGGCTGTAGTCAACAGGGCCTGGGAGGAGGTAGCAGAGGTGGTCAGTGCTGCTAGCCTAATGAGGAGGACTGGAACCCAGTACTGAAAAAAGATGCATGACCTCCTCAGGCCAGCTTGGGTGAGTCACCACCTCTGTGCTCCTGGGATCACTCCCATCCCTCAAAGAACAAAGAACAAAGAAAAGTACAGCACAGGAACAGGCCCTTCGGCCCTCCAAGCCTGCACCGGCTATGCTGCCCTTCTAAACTAAAATCTACACTTCTGGGGTCCGTATCCCTCTATAGCCATCCTATTCATGTATTTACTCTTCACTCTTCACATCACCCCCACAATCTCCTAGAGGCCAACCGCACCCCACCTTCCTACACCTTGCTTGCAAGCCACCCTTCACCAAAGCACAACACCTATGTTATACCCTTCCAGCAGGAGCCTTGCACACACATGTCACCAGCTCCAGAATCTGCCCCCGCTCCGTAGAACCTGCCTCCATGCATCTCACCATGTCCTTTCTGTGTCCCTGAGGACAGAGCGGCCCATGACAGGTAAGAGCGGCAGATGACGAGGGGGGTCATCCCTGACCTGCGAGTGCAGATCCCTGCAGAGTAGAGACCGATGGAGTTCCCCGGTGAGGCTGAGGAAAGGGCAGTGGCTGAACTAGAGTTCGGCATGCGGAAACAAAATGAGAGCCCAGTGCAAAGCTGATGTCCTTATAGCAAGTGAGCCATCCCTCTCCCAAGGCCTCACCATGAGTTTTGTCATTTGTCTTGCAGGATAACCAACAGATGGGGGTGAGAAATCTGAGATTGCTGCCCCCCAGTCATATCGTCAGCACAGCCCAGAGCACTCGTCCAGGGAAGACACCAACTTCTCGTCACTGCCATCACCTGTACACTCCACCATCACAGAGATTGTCACCGTTGGCCATTTTAGTGAAGAGGCTCCTGGGTCACCTTCTGATTTGCATGTAACACATACTGCAGCACATCAGGTGGAGGCAGCAACTCCCAAGGGAGCGGGCGATCTGAGGGCTGCCTGATCCCAGGAAACAGCTGGAGTCTGGACAGATGTCGCACTTCTGGAAGGTTTGATCCTTTCACTGGCAGAGGTGCAGACACAGAGGCAAGATTTACAGAAGGGGGTGTCAGCAACTTCCCAGCACCTACGGGTGTAGCTGGAGGAGTCCAACAGCCTTCGGGCACAGGAGATGGTGCCAAGAATGCATGGTACCTAGGCCAACACTGAACAGGTGGCACCCGCAGTGGAAGGCCTGGGGCAAGACATCAGAGCCATGGGTCAAGACGTCCAAGGATTGGGCACACTGTGTGGTCAATGGGTGAGGCACAGGACAGGGGAGCCCAGTCACAGGCACACAGGTACCAGACCGACATGGACATTGCTGTGGCGCTCCAGAACTTGGCCCAGTCACAAATGGTCATGGTTGAGGGCGCCGAGAGCATTGGCTGGGCACTGACTGACCTTGGCCAGCCGCAGAAGGATGTGTCACAGGTACAGAGGGTCTTGACACAGTCTCAGAGGGTTTTGACACCGTGTCAGAGGGACATGACCAAGGCAGTGACGGATATGACAGAGTCATTGAGGGACAAATCTCACTCGCTGAGGAACGTGTCCCAGTCTCAGTGCTCCATATTTGAGGGCATCGAAACCATGGCTCAGACAAGAGCAGGCCTCCAGGACTGGCAGCACCAGGTGAGGGTGGATCCTCCAGAGCTCATTCCAGCCTCACCGTTCCATGAAGTAACCCGGGGGCCATTGGGCTTCCTGAGGGAGGAGGAAGTTTTGGGTCCATGCTGTTGCGTACCGCAGGGAGGTGCATCTGATGGGCAGAACAGGGTGACAAATGGTCACCTGTGACACCCGGAAGTCAGCCGGGCCAATCCAGGTTCAGGTCCTTGAGAGGAAGGCCACCAAAAGCATCACAGGGCATCACAGGGCACCTGCACTTCTGACATGCTATCTGGGTAACACCTAGAAGGAACAGTAGGCAATGCAAAATAAGAAAATTAAAGAACACTTCAGTTGGCACAGGTGTAGCATATAGGTGATAGTTACGGGTCAGAGCACAATAATACTCACCATTAAACACTTTTGCCATCCCTCTAACCTCTGTGTGATCGCTGTTAGGGATGGGCTGGGCCTGGATGTAGAGGGTGGTGGTGGGGTGCAGGTGTGGTGGGGGGGGGGGGGGGGTGGAGGTGTGGTGGTCCAGAAGGATGGGGTGGGGCAGGTCCCCCATGAGACATGCTGCACATCTTTGGACTGTGGGAGGAAACCGGAGCACCCGGAAGAAACCCACGCACACATGGGGAGAAAGTGCAAACTCCACACAGTGAGTCACCCAAGGTAGGAATCGAACCTGGGTTCCTGGCATAACCACTGAGCCACCGTGCCGTGTAGGAATGTCTGATTTCAACATGCTTGCCTCAATCTCAAATAACTTAAATGCATGTGAACTGGTGTGATGTGTACCTGCATTAGATGATTTCAGCTTGATTATTTAAGAGACCAGATGGAATTGGAGGAGTCTCACTGAGTCTATGCGTTCTTCTTTCGTTCCTCCTTGCACTGCCCTTGTCCTTTTTCACAGCTGTCTGTGCCAGATGCTTCAGTTGCATACATTCTTGAAAAGTGTCACAAGAACACAGAAGTCATCCAGCACAGCTACTCGATAGTGAAATAACTCAGCAATCCATGCAAACACTTACATACTTACATGCTGCTCCGCAGCCCGCTGCAACAATCTTCAATCAGACGGAACTTTAAAAAAGTTCTTGTGGTAGTCGGTATTAGGGGTATTACGGTACCCTGGATAATGCTGTAAGACCATTGGTGTGGGAGGTACCTGAGACTGCTATGTCATTGGTGAAGCCTGCCTGCTGGTTCCACTCAGTAAGGCGGAGTATAAGAGCCCATGTCTCCCTAGCAGCTGCATTCTGTACCTGCGCTGCTGGGGGAAACATCTAGTACAATAAAGCCTTCAATTGTCGTCCAATCTCATTTCTGGAGTCATTGATCGAGCATCAGTTCTGTTCTATTATCCAAACAGCCCAATGCATCATTCCTCTTTTACATGGGAAATACGCTGAAAGTTCTTCAATCTCTGCATGCACTAGCCCAGGATGTTTTGGTGTATTCAGCTTGTTATGCTTGATCTTGTTAAAGGTACTTAATTCTGGTTGCATTTTTATGTTATTATTCTTCAATAATTTTAATTTTCCAGGAACATATTTTATTATCAGAGAACACTTCCATTTATGGGTGGCCCAGTTGTCAGCACTGCTGCCTAATAGCACCAGGGACCCAGGTTCAATTCCAGCCTTGGGTGACTGTCTGTGTGGAGTCTGCATGTTCCTCTCCATGTCTGCGTAGATTTCCTCCGGGTGGTCCAGTTTCCTCCCGCAGTCCAAAGATGTGCAGGTTACGTGGATTGGCCATGCTAAAATTGTCCCTTAGTGTCCCAGGATGTGCAGGTTGGCTGGGGTTGTGGGGATAGGGTCGGGCAGTGTGTGATCCTCAGCACCCACTGGCACCCACCAACACCAGCCTTTCATGCCCAGTTGCAATGCCCACACATGCCACCTGCTTTTGACTTCCTCCCTGATTCGTCAAGCATGGAGATCACAAATCCCTCCCTTTAGCCTCACAGGAAGAGAAAGCCCATAATAAGCAGGAAAGGGCCAAGACAAGGCAGAGTTCCAGAGATCCGAGTCCTCCCCCACATGAGGAACTGGCTATCACAGGGTTGACCGAGGAGAGAGCAGTCACCGACAGCGAGGTTTGTCTGCGCCACAGAGTTAAGGATCTGCTGCCCTTTCACTCAGATGACCTGCCTCAAGTGAGTTCATGTCAGACAAAATGATCCTTCCCTCTCACTGGCCACATGCCCATTGTCTCTCAGGATCTCCATTAGATGGGGCCGGACCATCCGGAGTCATCCCTCCCGCTACAGCCCACCTTGGAGGAGAATTCTGAGGAGACCCCATCGAGGCACGCACCTCGGAGGTTATAATTAGTGGACAGGCTTCTGGGGCACAATCTGGTGGACACCACACTGATGCACAGCCGGAACATCCAAGGGGGTCATCAGTTGGAGCTCTCCTGGATCCCAGGACTCTGCTGCGCCCCAGTCAGATGCCGAGCCTCTGAACAAGGTTATCCCAAAGCTCATGCAGATGCCAGGACACGGCCATGAGTTTCAGGAGGGGATGTCAGCGACATTCCAGTGAGTGCGTAGCTGATTGGAGGATTCCCAAAGGCTAAGGGTGCAGGAGATGATGCCGACAATGCATGTCACTGAGGCCACCGGTGGTGACCGCAGTGGAAAACCTGAAGCATGATGTCAGCATCTTGAGTGGTGGTGCCCAAGGCATGGCTCAGTCTGTGATGACCATAGCTGAGGGCCTCGACATCATGTCCCAGTCACTGAGGGATGTGTCCCAGACAGAGGTGGACATTTCTGGGGCACTGCAGAGCGTGACACGGTAACTTAGGAGCGGTAACTTAGGTAACTGAGGAACTCAGGGCCGCAACATCATGGGGCGGATAACGGGGAGGAATGGCAGTGCCAAATGACAACGAGGGGGCTTGTTCCAGCTGCCCCTCCATGCCATGAGGCCCTTCAGGAGGAGGAAGCGCTGGAGGCCGACTCGGGGCCTGCCACCAAAGAGATGATGGCAGTTTTCAGTTTTCCAAATCCCCCATCTCCAGGGCAGTGGGCAGAACAGGATGGCACAGAGACGCAGCGCCGGCCCTAGGGTTGCTGGCGCCCCGGGCAAGCTGAACTTCGGCCCCCTTGGGGGGGGGGGGGCTGGGGAGGGGGAGGGGGGGCGGGGGGAGGGGCGGGGGCGGGGCCGAGGGGGGGGGCCGGGGGGCTGGGGGGCAGGCCGGGGGGGGCCGGGGGGGGGGGGCGGGCCCGAGGCGGGGGGGGGGAGGGCCCGAGGCGGGGGGGGGGGTGGGCGGGCCCGAGGCGGGGGGGGTCGGGCCCGAGGCGGGGGGGGGAGCCCGAGGGGGAGCCCGAGGCACGGGGGGCGGGGACGGGGGGGACGGGGGGGGGGGGGGGGCGGGCGGAGGGGGCCGCCCACCGCGCATGCACTGTTTGGCACCGGCCCAACTGCGCATGCGCGGGACCCGAGTCTCTGGCGCCCCCCAGCACATGGCCACCCGGGCGACTGCCCGAGTTGCCGGTGCCTTGGGCCGGCCCTGCAGAGACGCCAGTGACACCGGTAAGTCGGCTGGTGCCTCCCAGCTTGGGGCCCTCCAGAGGACGTCCATTAAAGGCATCAAAGGCCATAGGGCACGGAAACCTACTCCTCTGATGTGAATCCTGGGGATACATCTAGACATAGCACTGAACAAGTAAGATCAAGAAGATTGAGGAGCACTGAATGGGCACTGGTTGTGGGCGGGGGGGGGGGGGGGTGTCACTGTGTAGCATGGGGAAATGGAAATGTCCAATGTTCACCTGATACATGTGAAGCCTCTGTCATGTTGATCTTCACAGCGGGCCTGCCTGCACCCCCACCCTCTGTTGCCCTCTACTCCCCCCATCTTCACCCCCGGCAAAGTGGTCCAAGATCAAATGCCCCTGATGCAGACCCCATTCTGTGGGTGGGTGTGAGAGTACTATCATCAGAAAGACAGGAGTCAGACTGGCATAAACTGAGGAGCACCAGAGCTTTCCTCACAGCGAGTGGTCATCACTCTCCTGCCTTTTATATTGACCCACTAACAGTGCCGACACAGGCCTATCACCCTGGGGTGATGTTACACAGACCCTGGGAGGGAGGAACAGGTTAGTTGGAGGGTGGGGGGGTGGAGTAGATGGGGGGGGGGGCGTGGGGGTGATCAGGCGAACAAAGCCTCGTCCTATGAGAAGTGGGCAAGGATGAGGGTCTCCTTGGTCCTCCGGGCATGCCGGACCCTTGCCGTTGCCTGCTCTCCATCCTCCGGCTCCCCTGCAGGTCCTGCCTTTGCTCATCCTCCTGTCTCCTCCTTTTCCTCCGCAGCCGAGGCCGCTTGTCCTTCCTCCTCCAGCAAGTCGGCCACTGCTGTGCCAGGTTGTGGAGGGCACAGCAGACCACCACAAAGCAGGAGACCCTCTAGGTGTAGTACAGTGCACCAATAGAGTGGACCAGGCAACCGATCCGTATATTCAGTGGTCGACAAAACCCTGGCAAATGGAGTATAATGTGGGCAAATGTGAAATTGTCCATTTTGGCAGGAGGAATAAAATGAAGCTTTTATTTAAATGGTGAGAGATTGCAAAGCTCTGAGGTGCAGAGGGATCTGGGTGTTCTTGTGCATGAATCACTGAAGGTGTAGCAAATAATTAGGAAAACTAATAGTACATTATTGTTTATTGTGAGGAGAATTGATTAAAAAGGTAGGGAGGTTATAGTTCAGTTGTACAGGGCATTGGTGAGACCACATCGGGAATATTGTATACAGTTATTGGCCTCCTTATCGAAAGAAAGATGTAAATGCATTAGAAACAGTTCAGAGAAGGTTGATCAGAGTAATATTAGGAATGAGCGGGTTGTGTTATGGGGAAAGTTTGGAGTGGTTATGTTTGTATCCACCAGAGTTTCGAAGAGTAAGAGACGACTTGATCGAAAGGCAGGGCTAGGTAGATTCTCGATTAACAAGGGGGTGATAGGTTATTGGGGGTACAGGCAGGAATGCGGAGTTGACATTGCAAGAAGATAAGCCATGAGCTTACTGAATGGCGGCGCAGGCTTGAGGGGCCAAGTGACCTACTCCTGCTCCTAATTCGTATGTTTGTGTGCACGTTCATATAATCATATGGTGTACAGGCACCCATTGGGAACATTTTTTTTAAAAAATTCGAGTCGCCAATTCTTTTCTTTTTCCGATTAAGCGGCAATTTAGTGTGGCCAATCCACCTAACCAACACATCTTTGGGTTGTGGGGGCGAAACCCATGCAGACATGAGGAGAATGTGCAAACTCCACACGGACAGTGACCCAGTGCCGGGATGCGGTGGGAACATTTTTCATGCTATGGCCTCTGCATCTCTGCGTGGGTAGTCATGGTCACTGGCACATGTTCTCTGGATAAGGACCTGGAAAGGTGGAGGAACAGGGGGGTGCTGAGGTGCTCTCAATACATTCAGCCTCCTCAGTGACCTGCGCAGCCCTGGATTGACCTTCAGATAGGGTTGATGGGGCTGGCTGCTGGTGTTTCCAGCAACTGTTAGGTTTCCGTTATCTTTACACCCCAACAAGGTAAATGTATTCAGTTTAATTTATCATTAGCTTAAGTCCTCAACTGAACAAAATTTTTAATTATCATGTGAGCTTAACCAGCTGTGCTAACTATTCATGTGGCCTCAAGATAGAATATCTTTCCTTCCAGGCGTATTTACACTATACATCGATAATTCAAAAAATAAAACATACATGGTACATTATAGAAGAATCTCTCCTATTAGAGAATAATGTCTCAGAATGTAGAATCTTACAATAAAGAATTCTAGGATCCATGAGGTTTACAGACTGAGTCTGTCTTTTATAATGGTTATGACATAATTCTCTATTATAAGCTTAAATCCTGAATTATGTTACAGTAATGTTTTGAATATCACAGAGTGCAAATGCAAAATAATGTAATTCATCGCTAAAAAGGAAATACAAATCAAATCCACTAAGAGAATAACAGTAGGATGTTCAAACAAATGCAAACTAGTTTTATACTTGTAATCGAAAGAATAAAGTGCTGATTTTGTTTCAGCAATGGGGAAACCTTTCTTCAGCCTCAAATCCATGATGTTCCTGTGAAATCTGACTGACCTGTGTGTGTATGTGTGTTGTGTGTGCGCTTATGTGTGCATGTGCGAGTGAGAGATCCGGGTACTGTGCACAAGTATCTCTTACTCTGACGTGATGACGTTTACCTATGCCACTGACTCCACATGCTCTACATCCCTTTGCATTGCTTGTATATGAGTTGGTGGTATGTGAGCTAGTATGATGTGATGCTGCCTACTCTGACATCTCTTCCTCAACTTGAAGCTCGAGTGATGATCTGGCCCAGTGAAGGAGCAGAGCTAGGACATGTGCGAGGCAAAGAAAGAGTTACTTAATGCATAGTGAAAGTATTGTCTGCTGAACGCCATTGCCTTAACCATGCTCATGCTGCCCTTCTGGCACAACTCCACCCTTGCACACCCTCTCATGCCAACATCCTGTTGTGCTCAGTGAACTAACCATCATTAACACCATGTGCCTAGATGATTTCAACACTGTCTTTATCACCTGGTAATGGTGATTCACCACCACCAACTGACAGCTGAACAGTCACCCTGCAAATCTCCAGGGCCATTTGTCCAACCGGTCAAATGTGTCTCAGCCAGGCTGCTCCATCCCCAGTCCGGGACATCTCTGTGGTGTTTTTTACCCTTTTCAACTGCAACAACAAGATGCATTTGTTAGGCTGATGTATATAGATTGAGTGCATGGAGGGATATTCTTTTCACTGTGGGGGCGATTCTCCTGGTCCCCCCGCTGGATCAGATGGGTGAATTCACCATCCTAAGCGCTTTTTTCAAGAAATGGGATGAAGAATCGAAAAATCAGGATGGGCGTTGGCGGGCGCCAATCTGAACTTGATGCTCCAATCCCCACTGGCAGCACGGCAGCACGGTAGCATTGTGGATAGCACAATTGCTTCACAGCTCCAGGGTTCCAGGTTCGATTCCGGCTTGGGTCACTGTCTGTGTGGAGTCTGCACGTTCTCCCCGTGTGTGTGTGGGTTTCCTCCGGGTGCTCCGGTTTCCTCCCACAGTCCAAAGATGTGCAGTTTAGGTGGATTGGCCATGATAAATTGCCCTTAGTGTCCAAAATTGCCCTTAGTATTGGGTGGGGTTACTGGGTTACGGGGATTAGGTGGAGGTGTTGACCTTGGTAGGGAGTCTGCACCAAGAGCCGGTGCAGACTCGATGGGCCGAATGGCCTCCTTCCGCACTGTAAATTCTATGATATCTATGATGATTGAGATTCATACCTGCGCGCCAGCGGGAGAATGTAAATTAATGCAAATGAATGCAAATGATCCATTTGCATCCATTTAGCGGGCCCGGAACCCTAATCTCCAGTTCTTTGTGATCCACTGGCCCCCTGAGCCGGAATCACATGGGCTGGGATTAGTACAGGTCTCCCATCAAATGTGAGCCTGATATGGTGGTCCTCGCTATGGGCCAAGGGGGTAACTCCTTAAAGGAGTTGCCCCCCAAAGTCCATCTGAGGGACCTCCTCCCCTCCAACAAAGCACCACCCACCCACCCCTTATCTACCAGATCCCTCCCATGCTTTCCCCAGAATCCCCCCAAAGTGGGAGAACTCTCCAAGAGACCCCCTTAATAAGGGGGGGGGGGGGGGGTCCACATTTGAGTGTGATGCCGTTGAGGGAACATAAATTGGTTTCAATTCTCCTCCAGTGGGAGAACATAGGGATGGATGCACCACTTTTGAGGCTAAGTGCCGACACTGACGTGGGAACTGTGGCGTATTACGACGACAAAATCGGCACCGAGCCCTCACTGATCTTGCAATCGATGAGGGACTAGCACCCGCGCCGGGTAAAACTCCCGGCTCCATGATATAAATGGCTGGAGAATGGCTGGGTCCGTGGGTGTGCATGCGTATGCCGACGACTTACAGCAGTCGTGCCATAAAACATGGCGCCAGCTGTGCGCGGACCTGACCTGCTAAATAGCGTCTCCCTGGCCACACCCTGTCCACCGCCCACCAGTTCCCCAGCCCTCGCGGAAGCCCCCCCCCCTCCCTCGGGCAGCAGAACTGCTTGGGCCGACTGTGGTGGCGCTGGACACAGTCCACAGCCGCCATGCCAGATTCCTGACTGCTGAGATCACACAACCCCTGTGTGGTCGGGACCTCGGCCCATCAGGGGCGGAGCATCGAGGGTGGGTCTTTAGGTGACTTGCCAACGCCGTTACAATTGCATGTGCCGCACGACACGATTACACCATTTAGGAGAGGGCGGAGGATAGAAAACTGCTGTCAAAACGGTGCAGCCCTGATTTGGGTATTGGCGGGGATTCTCTGCCTGATTGCCAATTACGATATTGGCATTGGGGAACAGTGAATCCCACCCATAGTCTCCCAAACGATGAATCCCGCCCAGGATTTCCAATCAGCTAGAGAATCCCGTGTTGAGGCAAAATTGGGATTTTCGCCAGGCAGAAAATCAATGATTCTCTGCACCTGCCCTGCCAGCCATAGCAGGTTTCCCAACATTCCAGCTGGTCTCACTGCCTAGACTCAGTGGGACCATGCAAATAACTCATTAGAGCTATTTTGCATGTCATTGGCGGACAAGAAGCACCATTCACAAGCCAGCTGGGATGCTGTGGCCCACACAGCCAAGAGTCTCGCTGGCGTGCAAGTATTGAGGAGAGTGGATCTGATGGCTTGTAGTCCGAGGGGTGCAAGGTGGTAAGTACCCTCTCAACAATTGCCACCAGGGTGCCTAGGGGCTACTTTATGAGAGGTGTGGGTCAGGGTGGCCTGTGCTGAGCTGATGGAGCTCAGGTCAGGGGTGTTTCTTGGGTTGGTGCTTCTTTGGTTGCTCTCCTCATCTGCAGCCATCAAACCCATTCATCAGTTTTCCATCTTAAAGTGAAAGTGACCCCCTCTGTACCCCTAGACCCTTTAAAAAGTCTGTCAGTGTGGTGTTTAAAGGTCTACCTCTTTGTTCTCAAGTGCTTCCCAGGAAACACAGTTGTGGGGGCTGCCCTTTCACTTTCTAGGAAGCACACGGGTTTAACGGCATGGTGGTTAGCATCAATGCTTCACAGCTCCAGGGTCCCAGGTTCGATTCCCGGCTGGGTCACTGTCTGTGTGGAGTCTGCACGTCCTCCCCGTGTGTGCGTGGGTTTCCTCCGGGTGCTCCGGTTTCCTCCCACAGTCCAAAGATGTGCGGGTTAGGTGGATTGGCCATGCTAAATTGCCCGTAGTGTAAGGTTAATGGGGGGATTGTTGGGTTACGGGTATACGGGTTACGTGGGTTTAAGTAGGGTGATCATTGCTCGGCACAACATCGAGGGCCGAAGGGCCTGTTCTGTGCTTTACTGTTCTATGTTCTATGTTCTAAATGGGAAGAGCTGCCAAAGGAGACCCCTGGTCTGAATCCCTCCAGCCCAGCACAAGTCTCCCTGACCTGTACCTCCCATGAAGGACCCTCCCTGGCACCCTGGGGCAATTGTTGGGAGGGTATTTAGCACCGTGCCATCCCTTTATCTGCAAGATGCCAGGTTGGCACCACCAAGGGACGGGGTCTGAGGGGAGATTGAGGGGCGGGGCCTCTGGATGTTGAGGGGCTGGGGGACACTGAATTGGAGGCCTGGGGGGAGAGTTGTAAGGGGGTCCTGGGGGGTGGGGGCCTTGCCAGGGATTAGGTTGGGCTGGTGCCCTGCCTGCAATCCAGAACGTGGGAGCTGCAGCAGCTATTTCAGATTGGAGTGCGCTGTGCAGAACCTGTCAGAGATTAGGTCCCACCCCTCTTTGTTGCAGGACGGTCCCCAGTATGCCATGGAATGGCACGGGAAAGACGCTTTCACCGAGTGCTATTGAATCGTGGGCAGCACGGTGGCTTCACAGCGCCAGGGTCCCAGGTTCGATTCTCCGCTGGGTCACTGTCTGTGTGGAGTCTGCACGTTCTCCGTGGGTTTGTCTGCACTGTCTGCGTGGGTTTCCTCCGGGTGCTCCGGTTTCCTCCCACAGTCCAAAGACGTGCAGGTTAGGTGGATTGGCCATGCTAATTGCCCTTAGTGTCCACAAATGTTGGGAGGGGGTTATTGGGTTATGGGGATAGAAGTGAGGGCTTAAGTGGGTCGGTGCAGATTTGATGGGCTGAATGGCCTCCTTGTGCACTGTATGTTCTGTGTGTATCTGTGTGAAAGGCACATCAACATCATTTCCAGCAGCAGCAGGAATCATTTTGGTTTTCCCGCTGGTGGGAGCACCTCGTCGATTTTTGTAATTATTCAAAATGAGCAGAATTGCCATTACTTAAAGTTTCTTTGTCTGAATGTCCTGCGCGGAAATATATAGGACAAGCAAAACCATCTCCAAATTGTCCCAACAGAGAAACTTCCAATCTAGATGAAATATTATAACGACCATCTAGTAAAGTTGCCATGCCCTGTGTCTATGCATCACACTGCTCATTCACATGTGTTCTGCGCATACCTACATGAGTAGCTTACACATACAAGCCTCAGTGCTGAAGCAGAGCTATATGCTGTGACTCACACTTTAACTGCAGCATGCAGATATGACCATCCCCTTGCAGCTCTGTGTGGCTGAGCCAAGTTACTTACCTTGCTGGAAAGCAGCAGGTCATTGAATGTTTTCCTGCACTGAATCCATGAGTGCTGATGGTCCCCTGCTGCAGTCACTACAGCTGCAATTTGAATCTAGGCCTCCTTGGTTGCTGCAGGTGTATGACAGCAGCCAGCTGGGTAGAGGACTGGTCTCCTCCTCTGGACTCCTTGCACCAAAACGTGAAGGTCCTGTTCAGGAAAGTGTGAGGCAGCTAGACCCACCCTTTCCTCCACCTCCTTTGTGTTACATTCTATCAATAAAAATGTACAGGGTAGTGAGTCACTCAGATTATAACGCTCTCTTTCACATTTGTGTGATGATATGCACTAACCATTTTCACCGTATCAATAATTATTACTGGGAAGGTATGGTGGATAAAATGGCTGTGATGCCAAGGGAGCATGTTGTGCTCTAATCACTGACAGCCCTTGTGGTGAGATAACCACTGTAGTTATGTGTACTGCAGTAGGGGGATGTATGCCTGTACCTGTAATACAGGTTCCTCCGGTCAGCCCCTGCCGGCTAGCTCCGCCCACAGGGAGCTTATGTATAAATGTATGAGAGCTGCTCAGACCCTTAGTCTACTGTTGCAGATGGAGGGACAACATCGTACAGCAATAAAGCCTCTATTGTACTAGTCTCTCGGCTTTGAGTATAATTGTTAGCGCCACAATTTATTGCTGTACGATTTCCCAGTCACCATGGACATCAGAGTCAAGCCTGACCGTCTGCAGCTGGATCCGCATTCGCCTCACGCCAGAAAAGACTTTGATCACTGGCTCGCAGTCTTCGAGGCCTACATCTCTTCAGCAGACCCTCCCCCGACGGAGGCTCAGAAAAAGCAACTCCTGTACTCCAGACTTAGCTCCAGCGTCTTTCCGCTCATTCGAGATGCGACCGACTACACCGCAGCTATGGAACTGCTCAAGGAGAACTATGCACCATCGGCGAACACCCTGTTTGCGAGGCATCAACTTTCTACTCGCGTCCAGCAGTCGGGTGAGTCGATTGAGGACTTCTGGAGGGCCCTTATACCTCTGGTACGAGACTGCGACTGCCGGGCCCTCACAGCCACGGAACATTCTGATTTACTCATGCGCGATGCCTTCGTTACAGGCATTGCATCGGACCCCATCCGGCAACGACTGCTGGAAGGGGTCGCCCCCGACCTCGCGGCCGCAAAGGCCCTGGCGCTCTCCATGACAGCCGCCTCCCGTAGTGCGCACACTTACTCCGCTAGCCACTCGGCCCACCCGTCCTACCCCTCGTGGACCCCGCAAACGGCTCCCCAGGCCCATCCGTCCTACCCCTCGTGGACCCCGCAAACGGCCCCCCCAGCAGCCGCCCCCTCGCACTATGCCTGCGTTGCCCGCCGCATCGCACCCCCTGGGGGTCCCCACTGTTACTTCTGCGGCCAACAGAAGCACCCTCGCCAACGCTGCCTGGCCCGCACAGCGACCTGCAAAGCTTGAAAGAAAGGCCACTTTGCAGCGGTGTGTCAGTCCCGGACGGTCGCCGCTATCGCGCCGCCGGTCCCCACGCCTCAGCCGCTCCCTCAATGGGCCCCGCCGTCCGCTTCCCCCGACCCCACATGCGATCAGTGGGCGCCGCCATCTTTTGCCGCCCCGCCACTTGCGCCCCATGGGCGCCGCCATCTTCATCCACCACAGCCATGTGCGTTCCATGGGTGCCGCCATTTTGTTCCGACCCCATAACGTGCGCTCCATGGACGCCGCCATTTTACCCACAGGTACTGCGGATGCCGCCATCTCGTCTCCAGGGGCCGCCATCACGGGACACGGGTCGCTACCGCTCCTCGTCGGACTCATCTGACTCAACCACCGACCAACCACTGCTCGCCTCCGTTACGCTCGACCAGTCCCGTCCTCGCAACCTGGCACCCTCTTCCACATCGGTGCTGGTCAACGGCCATGTGACCTCCTGCCTCATCGACTCCGGGAGCACCGAGAGCTTCGTCCACCCGGACACGGAAGTCCACATCCGGAGTGTCGCTCCCGACTTGGCTCACGACTCCAGGCCCAGTCCTTCTCCGTAGGCATGTACGGCACCACAAGGCGGAACCCCTGGTGGACAAAGTACGCCTTCTCCACGCCAACCCTCAGTATGCCTACGTGGAGTTCCCCGACGGCCGCCAGGACACAGTCTCGCTCCGGGACCTGGCTCCCTCAGGTGCCGATCCCATGCCCACACCCCTTCCTGTGCCAACCCCAGCGCCCCCCTATTCGTCCCCATCAGGTCCATCCCTCATCCCCCTGCCCATCCTGGAGGACAGGGAAGATTTCGGCTTGCTCTCGGAGTCATCCCGCCAGCAGCCAGCACCAACACCGCCAGCACCTGCACCATCGGGGCCATCACCGCCTGTGCCGACGTCACCACCACAGCTACGCCGATCACAGCGGAACGTCCGACCACCGATTCGGCTCAACCTGTAACCTGCTAACCGGATGGACTCTTGATTTTCCTTGTTGGACCCTCTTGTAAATAGCATCCTTTGTATTAGAGTTACATGTCACCCTCGCCGGACTCATTTTTTACAGGGGGTGAATGTGGTGAGATAACCACTGTAGTTATGTGTACTGCAGTAGGGGGATGTATGCCTGTACCTGTAATACAGGTTCCTCCGGTCAGCCCCTGCCGGCTAGCTCCGCCCACAGGGAGCTTATGTATAAATGTATGAGAGCTGCTCAGACCCTTAGTCTACTGTTGCAGATGGAGGGACAACATCGTACAGCAATAAAGCCTCTATTGTACAAGTCTCTCGGCTTTGAGTATAATTGTTAGCGCCACAGCCCTATTGGCTTCCTCTCTCTTAGTCACACTGTTATGCTATGACAGCGTGCAGCTGTGAGAGACCTGGTCAAGGGTCAACAGTGTGGGTGCATCCTAACGAATGGGTGTTAAGAGGCCAAGTGGAGGGGATAATTAGCAGTGTTCATTATTCATCCATCCTCTAATACTTGGCAGCTTAATTACATGACTGCATAATATCTATACCTGGTAGCAGAAGCAAGACTCTGCCATCTCCATATCTGTGTCTTCAGAATCCACTCCATTCTTTCAGTGGTCCAGCAGAGTGCACTTGGATTAGGCAGCAATAACAACAATTCCCCATGATAGGCCATCCATTACAGGATCTTGTAACAGTTGGCAACATTTACAGTTTTGAAACTCACCTGACAAGGCAATAACATCTCCTAGAAGACACAGACAGGGACTTCAACATTAATGACTGTTACAATAGGGAGATGTTAGGAAACTGGATCAAAGATGTGGTGGGCAATTTAGGGGTAAGCATACAGGGGGTAAAACTACTAGCAATGAGTCAGAGGTACAGACCCACGCCTAGCCTGAGTTACATTGTCCCATTCAGGCTTAAACTCGTTAATGGGAATAGACAGGATACCCCTATCCAGCCGGAGTGATTCACTCAAGATCCATTGTCCTCTGGGACACTCTGATCTGACCAGCCATTAGCCTACTACAGAGCCTTATGGTCTCATTTGTCTGTAAATTGGAGCATAATTGCATATTCATAGCATAGCCCTGTTCTTTTGTGTAAACGGGAGTGGACAATCAAAAGCTCAGAGAGCAATGTTGAATTCAAGTCTGGACACCCCAAGGCAGAACCATTGTTTAAGGGGCTCAGCAGAGCTCAGAGAGAGAAAACAAATTCTGTTTAAACAGGTGGGGGAGAAGGATTCGGAAAGCCACCAGCTGAAGTCATGAAAAGCTACCATGGAGACAGGCTTGCGGAAAGGGGTCTGAAAGAGCTGCATTAACAGCAGGAATATGTTCTGTAAATTGAAGTATTATTTTTGCCTGCGTACATAAGTGGAGTTGAGAGCTATATGTTCATTTTACGTGCTGTTTAATGGGAAATTGTGTGTGTTGAGGTTAAGAGATACATCTAAGCTGTTCTTGTTGGTTTAGAAAGTTTCAATATTGTTTTTCTTTTGTTTTGATAAAGTTTTGTTCGTAAAAATAACCAAGCCCTATTTCTCATGCAATCAATTCTGAAATGAATTGATCTTGCGCCCAGTAAACAAAAACATTGTGTTTCTGGTCCATTATCTGTGTCTTCTGCCACTGCTGGGATCTGAGCAGGTGTCTGTAATATGACCCCTACTACCCAAATGGGCCTTGCTGAAGGGCCACTTTTTATCTATGCCCAAGTTGCCCAACCACACTGGGCTCGCCTCTGACCCTCCTATACGTCTGCAGTTGGCAGCCCTAATTCCTATTCAAGCAGCTGGATCTCACTGGACCAAAAATCAGAAGTTCGGGCAGATATTTCTGGAGGTAAGGGAAGGTGATGGCATAGTGGTATTATCACTGGACTGGTAATCCAAAGACCCAGGGTCATTCTCTGAGGATCGGGGTTCAAATCCCACCAGGTCAGATGGTGATATTTGAATTCAGTGGCTAAAGATGACCATGAAAACATTGCTGATTGTCCTAAAAACTCATCTGGTTCACTAATATTGTTTAGGGAAGGAAATCTGCCATCCTCACCTGGTCTGGCCATAAACTGTCCTCTGAAATGGCCTGACGAGCCATTCAGTTCAAATGTAATTAAGGATGGGCAATAAATGTTGGCCTAGCCAGCGACGCACATATCCCGTGAATGGATAAAGAAAAAAGATCGGGTTTGCAGAATTGGGAATTCTCCTGCCCTCGTGCACTGGACCAAGGACCAAAAATCTAGACAAGGGAGATCGAATATCAGGGCAATGTCTGTAAAAATAGAGTGGCTTATACCCACCATTTGCACTATGGGCTTGGTTAATTCCCCTGGATTCTCCAGTCAGAATCTGTAATTTAAAGAAATCGACATATTGCTCTTTCTTGGCAATTTTAGTTTTGCTGTAACATGTCAGTTGTTGTTTCAAGGCAGCATCTGATCTAGACCCTTAATCAATATTGATTTAATCATGTGTTATTAAGAGATTCTTTCATTAATGCTGAAGTGCAGTATTCTTTATCCAGAATCCTTGGGGCCGATTGAAGAAAGGTCTTGTGCCCTTCAGTGGTATGTGTGGTAGTCACCACTGTTGTATATATATCACATATGAGGTGTAATATGGTAAGGCTCCTGTACTACAGGTATGGGGGTAGATCCCTGCCTGCTGGCTCCGCCCAGTAGGCGGCGTATAAATGTGTGGGCTCACCGAGCTGCAGCCATTTTAGCAGCAGCTGCGGGAGGGTACACATCTCTGCCTAATAAAGCCTCGATTACACTTGTCATAATTGATAGTGCATCAAATTATCAAGCAGAGATTTTACAACAATGGATCTCCGCATCAAGCCGGATTGCCTGCACCTGCACCCTCAAGTAGACAATGCCAAGTCGGCCTGCGCACATTGGCTAGCTTACTTTGAAGCCTACATCGGATCTGTGACAGAACCACCCTCAGAGGCACAGAAGCTCCAGATCCTGTATACGCGGCTGAGCTCCGATATCTTTCCCCTCAACCGGGACGCGCCTACCTACGCTGAGGCCATGGCGCTACTGAAAGAGAACCACACTCAGCAGACCAACAAAATCTACGCCAGGCACCTCCTGTCCATGTGGCATCAACTGCCCGGTGAGTCTGTGGAAGATTTCTGGCGTGCCCTGCACGCCCTGGTGAGGGACTGCGATTGGCAGGCCGTTTTGGCCGTTGAACACAGGGTCGGCATACATCCATCAGCGCCTCTTAGAAGGGGCTACCCTTGACCTCGCGGCGACCATGAAACTCGCGATCATACTAACCGCCCCCCGTGATGCACAAGCGTACACCCCCGACCGCACGGCGCCCCCCTCCTGGACATCATGGACCTCACCAGCGACCACCCCATTGTGGACCCCACCAGCAACCGCCCCCAGCCAACCCCAAGCCTGCGCCGCACGGCAGCCAACCAACCCCGGGGGACCCAAGTGCTACTTCTGCGGACAGACAAAGCACCCCCGGCAGCGCTGCCCGGCGCGGAGCGCGCTCTGCAAGGCCTGCGGGAAGAAAGGACATTTCGCTGCTGTGTGCCAGGCCCGCTCGATCGCCGCTGTAACCAGGCCCATTGTTCCTGCACCCCCCGCGCCGCCATTTTCGCCACCGCAACCTACGTGCGGCCTGTGGGCGCTGCCACCTTGCTTACCTCAGGATACGTGCGGCCCGCGGGCGCTGCCATCTTCCCCCATCAGGCCTCGTGCTGCCCATGGGCGGCGCCATCTTTAATGCCGCCCGCCACGTGCACCCCGTGGGTGGCGCCATCTCCCCCGCCTCAGGACCCCTGCTCGTCGGGCACCTCATCGGGCTGCTCATCGCCTGCAAAAGCCGCCGACCAGCCAGGGGCTGTCCAACACCAGCCACGCCTCACCTCCATCACGATCGACCAGTCCCGACTGCACAACCTCGCGACCACGTCGACGACAGTAAAGGTCGACGGGCACAAGACGTCATGCCTTCTTGACTCTGGGAGCATTGAGAGCTTCATCCACCCCGATACGGTAAGGTGCTGCTCCCTCGCGGTACACCCCATTAACCACAGATTCTCCCTGGCTTCCGGATCCCACTCTGTGGCTATCCGGGGGTACTGCACTGCCAACCTCACTATCCAGGGCGTAGAGTTCAGCGACTTTCGGCTCTACGTCCTCCCCAACCTCTGCGCTGCCTTGCTACTCGGCCTGGACTTCCAATGCAACCTGCAAAGTTTTAACCCTGAAATCTGGCGGGCCCCTACCACCCCTTACTGTCTGCGGTCTCACGACCCTTAAGGCCGACCCTCCTTCTCTGTTTGCAAACCTCACCCCGGATTGCAAACCCGTCGCCACCAGGAGCAGACGGTACAGTGCCCAGGACAGGACCTTCATCAAGTCTGAGGTCCAGCGGCTTCTACGGGAAGGCATTAACGAGGCCAGCAACAGCCCCTGGAGAGCCCAAGTGGTAGATGTGAAAACTGGGGAGAAAAACAGGATGGTTGTTGACTACAATCAGACCATCAATCGGTATATGCAGCTCGATGCGTACCCACTCCCATGCATATCTATTATGGTCAATCAGATTGCACAGTACCGGGTCTTCTCGACAGTGGACCTGAAATCTGCCTACCACCAGCTCCTCATTCGCAAAGCGGTCCGCCCGTACACAGCGTTTGAAACGGACGGCCGCCTTTACCACTTCCTTAGGGTTCCCTTCGGCATCACTAACGGGGTCTCAGTCTTCCAACGGGAGATGGACCCATTGGTTGACCGGTATGGACTGCGGGCCCCCTTCCCATACCTGAGGAGAGATTATCGGTAAGGTTATATTTGCTTTCGTTTAGGAGAATGAGGGGGGAATCTCATCGGAACCTATAAAAGTCTAACAGGCTAGACAGGGTAGATACAGGAAGGATGTTCACATTGACAGGAACGCACAGACAGGTTACAGAATAAACCAATTAGGATTGAGATGAGTAGAAATTTCTTCACCCAGTGAGTTGTTAACCTGTGGAATTCTCTCCCACAGAAAGCAGTTGAAGCCAAAACATTGTATATTTTCAAGAGGTATATCTCTACGGGCTGAAGGATATGGGGGAAAAGTGGGAACAGGTTATTGAGTTGGATGGTCATCCATGATCATGGTGGAGGGCGGAGCAGGCTTATAGGGCCGAGTAGCTTACTCCTACGCTTATTTGCTGCTTGTTTCGAGATGATTGCATGGCAGTTGTTGAATTGAACGTTTAATGTATCATAAACCTTCATTTGCAATGCCCATCTGGCTACCAAAGTCAGATTATATAAATGATAAGCAGGATTCTCCGACCCCTCACCGGGTCGGAGAATCCCCAGGGGCAGCGTGAATCCCGCCTCGCTGCTCCGACGTCGGCTGCCGTATTCTCCGGCACCGGTTTTCGGGCAGGGTGGGGATCACGCCACGCCAGTCGGGGGCCGTGGCAATTCTCCGGGCCCCGATGGGCCGAGCGGCTGTCGGTTTCTGGCCAGTCCTGCCAGCGTGGATTGGACGTGGTCGCACACGGCTCTCGGGGGGGGGGGGGGGGGGGGGGGGGGGGGGGATGTTGCGGGGGGATCTGTTCCCAGGAGGGGACCCCATGGTGGCCTGGCCGGCGATCAGGGCCCACCGATCTGCGGGCGGGCCACCGTGGGGGCACTCCTTCCTTCTGTGCCGGCCCCTGTAGGGCTCCACCATGGCCGGCGCGGAGAAGACACACCCGCCTGCGCATGCGCCAGAATATGCCGGCCGGTCTGCGCATGCGCTAAACCACGCCAGCGGTTCTGCGCATGTGCTAACACGCGCAGTCCCTTCGGCGCCAGTTGGCACGGAGCCAACCCCGCCAGCACCAGCCTAGCCCCCGGAAGGAATTCCGCAACTTCCAGTTAGCATGACGCCGGAGTGGTTCACGCCATTCTTGGTGCCAGCATCAGGCCAATTCACTGATTGCGGTGACTCTCGCCCAATATCTCCAGAAAGTAACTTAATTTGGTTCTGAATCAATGTGTGGGAAACAGTGACTTGTATAGCAAATTAATGACCAGAGGATGCATTCACCGCCCAAAATGGATGACAGGCAGGTTCTTGAAACTCAATGGCCAGTCAGAGGTCTTCGAGCTCGAAAACAGCAGCAGGATCTGGCATACACCATAAGTGAGGGAGAAGGTGACCCTAAATGGAAGTGCCCTCTCTCCAACAATTTATAAATTTAAAATGAAAAATGGATTTTGCAGCCAGGCACTAACACTGTTAGGAGGGGAGGGTGGCCTGCAGTTACTGCTGCACCCAAGCAAGCAGGGTGGGTCTGCCAGGAGCCCTGGCCTCCTACTGAGGGCGCCACCTGCAGGCAGAAAAAGTTATTCCACCTGCCTGACTGCAAAATCCTGGTCAAAGTCCTTGAATTTGCCTGAAGAGGCCCTGAACGAGCTTGCTTGGATACATGCTGCATGGTCCTGAGGCCCCTGCCAACCCTGCTTCACAAATAAGCTGAGGCAGGGACGATGCAGGGAATTAGCACATACGTTGCATTTGTAGCAACCGCCCTCTGCTTCCAGCTCCAGTAGGGGATAAAAATCAAGCCCCTGACCTTAAAGCAATTATATCGAATCAATGAATACACTGCCTTGGGAACTTGAATTTTGAAATAGCAACAGAAAATGCTGACAATATAAAGCAGGCACGCTCAACATCAGAAAGGTGAAAAGAAGGACAATGTTTCAGGCTGAGATGACTCTGCACAAAATGTTATTCCTTTTTAAAAATGAATGTGCTAATAGTCATTCTGTTTTGATCCTTAGTTGTGTCTAAAAGTGCATTCACATTGCATCCACTACCCTGAAACCAGTAAACATGGTCTGAATTTCAGCTCCTGAATGTGACTCCTGCCCAGGGTAAGGTTTGGTGCAAAATGTTTTACTCAGATCCATGGAACTCCTCTCCCAGTATTTTTTTTTTATAAATGTTTTTTATTGGATTTTTGAACAAAGTATATTTGCCGTTATGTACACAGGATATGATAAATAAATATATAAGAGAGAAGGGCACACACACACACAAATCACAAAGGGAAAGAAAAAATAAAAAAAAAGGAAAAAAGGTGACAACACGAGAGAAATACAAAATCAATTATTTACACACATAAGTAGGCATCTGTTTGTGGGGGGTGGGGGTGGGGGTGGGGGGTGGTGGGGAGACTGGGGCGGGGGGGGGGGGGGCAGATATACATTTGGGTGCCGGAGAGACAATTACGGAGGGCAATACGCGAATGGGTCTGGTGCTGGTGTTGTCCCTTGCTTCTCCCGGACGGATTTTGCTGCTGTTGGCGTTCCGTGCTCACTTCCGCTGACCCTCCGTCTTCGGACTGTATTCTCCTTTTTTTCTGTTCCTGTGGATGCCAAGTTTGTTAATGTTTCCCTGCCTCCCCCCCCCCCCCCCCTCCAACCCCCTCATCCCCCCCTCCCCCCCCCCCCCACCCCCTCACCTCTCGGCTCTCCTTTATTGTTCCCTGTCTCTTCCCTCTTCCCCCCCCCCCCCCCCACCTCCGCACCACCTCCCCCCCCCCCTCCCCCCCTGTGGTTTGCCTTTCCTTCCTCTTAGATTTAGCTCTCCCGTCCCCGTCCCCCCCCCCCCCCCCCCCCCCCGCCCCCCTCCTGGTCTATCTCTCCCTCTCATGCTTTAGCTACTTTCCGCTGGTTCTTGGCTACCTGGCTATTCTTCTGCTTGTTGTTGGTCCCGGAACAATTGGGTGAATGGCTCCCACGTTCTGTGGAAGCCGTCGTCTGACCCTCGGATGGCGAATTTGATTTTCTCCATTTGGAGAGATTCCGAGAGGTCAGACAGCCAGTCTGCAGCTCTGGGTGGTGCTGCTGACCGCCAGTTGAACAGGATTGTACGGTGGGCGATCAGGGAGGCAAAGGCAAGGGCGTCTGCCCTCCTCCCCAGAAATAGATCTTTCTGGTCTGATACCCCGAAGACCGCCACTTTCGGGCATGGCTCCACCCTCACCCCCACCACTTTGGACATTGCCTCGAAGAAGGCTGTCCAGTACTCCACAAGTCTGGGGCAAGACCAGAACATGTCGGCGTGGTTGGCCGGGCCTCCTTGGCATTGTTCACATCTGTCCTCCACCTCCAGGAAGAGCCTACTCATATAGGTTCTTGTTAAGTGGACTCTACGTACCACGTTTAGTTGCATCAGGCTGAGCCTTGCGTTAGTGGAGGTGGAGTTGACCCTATGTAGTGCTTTGCTTCAGACTCCCCACCCTATCTCGATCCCCAGGTCCTCCTCTCCTTTCATTCTTGTTGCTTCCAGTACGGTGTCGGCCCCTTTTACCAGTCGGTCATACAGGTCGCTACAGTTTCCTTTGTCTAGTATGCTTGCGTCCAGTAACTCTTCCAGTAATGCCTGTCGTGGCGGTTGTGGGTATGTCCTTGTCTCCAGTCGTAGGAGGTTTTTGAGTTGCTTATACCTTAGCTCGATCCCCCTGGCTAGCTGGAATTTCTCCATTGTTGCGATCCTGCTGTCCGTGTATAGGTCCCTGACTGTCAGTATCCCTCCGTCCTGCCCCAACTTTTGAAGGTGGCGTCAGTCAGCGCTGGTGTGAACCTATGGTTGTTGCAGATGGGAGCTTTGTCCGACATTTTTGTCAGGCCAAGTTGCTGCCGTAGTTGGTTCCAGGACTGGAGGGTGGCTATCATCACTGGGCTGCTGGAGTGTTTTTTGGGTGGGGATGGGAGTGCCGCCGTGTTGAGGGCCCAAAGGGAGGTCACCCTGTAGGAGGCCTCTCCCAGTATTTACAGTTTAACCAATTAAACATGATGCATGGCAGTGCCTGTGGTATTAGTGTTCTGAGGGTTAATGTGTCGGACTTTGTAAATAGCATATCCCTTAATGATGATGTAAGAGACTCATGACCAAGAGTTGAGAGGGGAGATATTCTTGACTTCAGCTGTATAACACCTAGTCATGTATATCTGTATGTAGTTCAGAAATATCTAATAAACAAGTTATTATTTAGACATACTAATGTTTCAGCAATCATTCCTCAGCCAGTCCAACCAAATACAACAGTGCCTAGACTTCTTAATGGTTAAATTAATCTCAGATAGGTGTAAAATGTGTCCAGGACATAGACTTTAGTCCCATTTTAAACTGCTGTCCCAATCTCTCCATTCCTCAATGCAACCCCCAAATCCCAACTCACTAATAAGGGGGTCCTCAGGCCCCCCCAACACCCCACTGCACCTACACAGGGCACCCAGGCAGTATACACAGTGCAGGTAAAATGCCAACCTGGTACCCTGGTAGTGCCAGCCTGGCATCCTGGCAGTGCCCCTGGCATTGCCACAAGGGCACTTTGGCAGTGCCAGGCTGGCACTCAGGTGGAAGTGTCAAGGTGCCCAGGTGACACCAGACATACCAGGGTGATAACCTGCTCAGTGGACAAACACCTGGGGGATTCCCTGGGAGACCTCCATGAGTGCCGTTCCCTCCGGTCCCATTTGTGGAGACCAGTACTGAACGGCACTCACCCGAAATCTCCAACGCGAGGGAGCTGGGTTCCAACGCCTTGGGTAGATCGTGGGAATGTATATTAGAATGAGACTAGCTGTCCCACTCTAATATGCAGATTTGTCACAATGGCGGATTCACATTGCGACGTCATGTGAGATTGCGTTAGATCTCTCGAGGCATGGCGAGCTGGTTAGACCCCAGATGAGGGATCACCCAGCATCTACCCGGTGCGATGTGCCACGCTGCCTTTCGGGCATAACGTGGCCAGTAGATCTCGCCCATTGACTGATAAGCATGCACTCCCTCTATGTCCCAAGTGTTAATATTTATTTTGTTTTTACCATTGTAAGTCCTATTAATATATAAATGGGGGGGGGGGGGGGGATGGTGGTGGTGAGTGATGTTGAGAATTTGAGGGGTGACAGGCAGAACTGATGCCTGGAGAGAGGTGATAACTTACCCTTGCAGCTCAGTGGAGATTGGTGGTCTTCTTCAGCCATTGGACACTGGTCCTCCTGGTCATGCTGCCCGCACTGACAGCTGCTGCCACTGCCTCCTAGGTGGTATCAGTGGCCCTGCTGCTGGCCCTCCAATCAAGAACACGATACCCCGTCTCCCGTTGACAGTATTGAGAAGCCTGTCCAGGTCGGCATCCCCAAAGCGAGGAACAGAGCAGCGCATTACCAAGCTTGTGTGTTGAATAGGATATAGTGGTGAGGGAGCGTTTAAAAGCAGCTCCCCCTTGTTAGCGGTGAGATGGTGAGGCTCGACTCTGGCGAATCAGATGGCCAGACAGCCAATAATGGCGAGGCACTTGTGAGTGGATAATTTCTGGCACTAAGTGTCGTTACATATGGGTTGCGATCTTACCAACACGGCCATCGAGAAACACCCCGTCAATCCCACCCAAAATGATACTTAGAAATGTTTCCATTCAATCATGCCCATTGGAGTGTATACATTTGTTTCTTATGGTCTTATCGATTCCACCTCCTCCGCTCTGTAACCTGTTTCGTTTTTGCATGCTAGTGTGCTTCTGTGTATATTGCGGAATTCGGTGTGCAATCTTATATTTCTACTTCAGTGATTTTTTAACATGAAAACTAACGCCTTGTTAACTCAAGAGACTGGGTCAGATTATTTCTTTGTACAGTTTTCATATGGTCAAGTATATTGGGAATTGAAAAATCAACATTTTCAACATTTCAAACTTCGTTAAATCCAACCTTAGTGGTGAAAAAGAGATGAATTTGTTCACCCCTCTGGATCTGGTCAGAACAGACTGTAGCGACTATTATTTTTCAGGTGAACAAAACAGCCAAGTCTCACATAGCAAGATTTCACAAAAAGCAATGGGATAAATAATCAGTCTATTTTTGGCAGCAGAGGTTAAGAACTAATTAACGGTTCTGAATTGGGTTGATAGCTGATTTTAATCAGATAAGACAGGATCTGGCCAAAGTGGAATGGAAAGAGCTACTTGTAGGAAAATCCACAGAGCAGTGGGAGTCATTCAGAAAGGAAATAGAGAGAGCACCATGCCATCATGTTCCTGTTCTCAAAATTCCAGAGAACCCTGCATGTCAAGGGAAATATAGGATTGAATCAGGAAAAAAAGAAAGGCTTATGGCAGATACAGAAGACTGAAAACAGTGGATGCCTTAGAGGAGTAGAGAAAGTGCAGGAGGGCACTTAAAAAAGAAATCAGGAGAGTGAAGAGGGGCATGAATAAACACTGACAGGGAAAATAAATTGAGAATCACAAGGTGTTTTATAAATATATTAAGGGCAAGAGGGTAACCAGGAAAGAGTAGGGCCCATTAGGGTCAAAAATGGTACCTTACCCAAAAGACTTAGGTGAGGTATTAAATCTATTTTGCATCTGTGTTCACTGTGGAGAAGGATGATGTGGGTATAGAAAGCAGGGAGGGGTACTGTGATATAATTGAACAAATTGACATTGAGAGGGAGGAGACATTAGTGGTTATAGCGGGCTTAAAAGTGGATAAATTCCCAGGCCCAGATGAGATGTAGCCTAGGCTGCTGTGTGAGGGAAGAGAGAAGATGGCAGGTGCTCGGATGTTAATGTTCAAATCTTCTCTGGCCACAGGAGAGGTGCCAGAGGATCGGATGGCAGCTAATGTGGTACTATTATTCAAGAAGGGAAGTAGGGAAAAAAACAGGTAAAGCCAGGTTATTACAGGCCAGTGAGTCTGACATCAGTGGTAGTGGTAGGGAAATTATTGGAAAAAATTCCGAGGGATAGAATTAATTTCTACTTGTAGAGGCAACATTAATCAAGGATAGTCAGCATAGCTTTTACAGGGGGTGATAATGTCTAACAAATTTGATTGATTTTTTTCAAGGAGGTGAAGAGATGTGCAGCTGATGTAGTCCAAATAGATTTCAGTAAGACTCTTGACAAGGTCCGCATGGGAGAAGACTGATCAAAAAGTTAAGAGACCATGGAATCCAGCGCAATTTGACAAATTGTTACTGTGAAAAGCTACATTCCGGCACCTTTTTGGGGAGGCTGGTACGGCAATTGAACCCATGCTGCTGGCATTGTTCTGCATTGCAAGCCAGCTGTTTAGCCCACTGTGCTAAACCAGCCTCTTATAATAATCACTTATTGTCACAAGTAGGCTTCAATGAAGTTACTGTGAAAAGCCCCTAGTCGCCACATTCTGGTGCCTGTTCGGGGAGGCAAGTAGGGGAATTGGACCCGTGCTGCTGCCTTGTTCAGCATTACGAGCCAGCTGTTTAGCCCACTGTGCTAAACCAACCCCGAAAGTTTGTCAATTAGAGGAAGCACCAAATGCAGATGGAACCATACCCCACTACTTTCAGGAAACAAGAAAGAAATTGTGATTAAAATGAGTGTGATGTGCATGTTTGAACAATGTAATTTTAATAGTCAGTATGCTTACAATTAAATACAATTACATTCAGAAGATGATAGATTTATTTATGGTTATTTAATTTGTATCAATTGATACTCATGCTTCTCATTGGTTATGTTGTAATGATTACATTGCAGCTCAAGCAAGAGATTAAACTATTAACATTTGTTAGATCTTAAAAAGGATTTACTTTTTGCAATTGCAAATTGTGACCTTGTTAAAATTTTCTTTGGTCAAGCAATAGTTTCATAAAAAAGGACAGCCTTGAAAAGAGACCAATGGCATTAACTAATGCAGCAAAAACTATTCATGAAAGAAAATAGGAGTTATATAATTACTGTGAATTTCGCCTACCTCCCCCACCCCTTCCCGAACACAGCAACAATATACTTTTTTCTTCGAGTGCCCAATTATTTTTTTTCCAATTAAGGGGCAATGTAACCAAAATTTGCCCAAAAAAAGGTTAGGAGGGGTTATTGGGTTACGGGGATAGGGTGGAAGTGAGGGCTTAAGTGGGTCGGTGCAGAATCGATGGGCCGACTGGCCTCCTTCTGCACTGTATGTTCTATGTTTTATGTTCAATCCACCTACCCTGCACATCCTTTTGGGTTGGGGGGGGGGGGGGGTGTGAGACCCATGCAGACACGGGGTGAATGTGCAAACTCCACATGGACAGTGACCCAGGGCGGGGATCGAATCCAGGTCCTCGGCACCATGAGGCAACGGTGCTAACCACTGTGCCACCGTGTCGCTCCGAGCAACAATATTCTTAAGAGTACATTTTAACTTTGTCATTGAGGCAGGAGGCTGACGACAGAAGATTGGTTGTGTGCTCTGCACCAGTCCAGATCCCCTTATCATTCAAGTATTTATCGTCATCTTTTTCCTTTCCATCTGGATTCTGAAGAGCAAGAGTACCCCTCTAGGCCCCACACGGAAAACCTGGGCCTTCCTACCCTAGGCTTCCCTCCCCAAACTGCAAAGGCCTCTTCACCCACCATGCCCTCCTAAACACATGACCGACTGCAATAGGCCGTTCCTCAAAGTGTCAGTCAAGCAGCCTCCTTCCTCCATAACCCTGCTGTCAACAGTCAACCAACTGGCATCTCCCACTGATGGACTCATAAACAGGTGTGGCTCATGGAGATGAAGCCCTGCAGCTAAAATTTCCCAAGCTTCATGCTGTGGAGGGGTGGATGGTTCCCCTTCTGTCTCAGGTCTAACCCAAACAGTTCCCATTGGAATTTGAAATTGATGCTTCTGTACCCAAAACGGCAAGGAATTACATTCCCGATGCTAACTCCTTCTTAATATGAGTGCATAACATGAGTGCAACGTTTGAAAAGCAGAACATACTGAAAATCTTTATTTGTCACTATTGATTTCATTAGAGCTCTGTTTCATGATCTCCAGCATGGCACTTCATTTCACAATCCCAACAATTATTGATGGTTCGTTTATGTATTGATTTTTAAAAATTGAATTAATCTGCTATGTGAGCAAGTGCTGCTGGCAATGCCTATGCTGAGGTCAGATTCCCTTATATATCGTATCTTCGCTCCTTAATATTGAGCCCTTCCATATCTGGCAGGGTTGTGGAATTGCTGATATCCTGGATCTTTCTGTAGTTGGCCCACTCCAAAACTTTGTCCAGATCCTATTGGAGGCAAAACCCTTATCCCGTTTATCTGCAAAGCAGAAAGACAACATGGTTTTCCAGAGCAACGCAGCATTTTGATTTTATGCCTTACGTTGTTTCTGAGGGAATAAGACAAATGATCAAATAGTGTATCTAAAAGTTCCATGGAGTGAAAGTCTCGGAAGCATTGCAGAGCTAGGCCTACCATTTGGTACTTTAATTATACTTGTGTTTTTAAAATTATCTCATGGCTTTTGCAGCACAGCACGCTAATATTTCTTCAGCACTGAAACACTTTTGTTCAAATTTGAAGGTAGCAAAGCTAAAATGAGGAGCATTGTATTTTCTTCAGGGTATATACTCAGCAGCCAAAAAATGCAACATCAGCATAAAGTAGGATTGATAATGCTTATCTGAGATGTCGGTATTGCTGTGGAAACAATGGTGTGGAAGATTCCAGGAATTGGGGCTAAAAGCAGCTCAGGTGCATAATACTAATGCAGGGATTGATTGGATTGACTTACCTCAGGCCTCTTAAAAGATATGGCAGGAGCTACCCAAGTGTCCTGCTCAGGATATCCATTCACTGGGCGGAATTGGGGAATGGAATGCTGATCTTCATAGTATGACGAACTTGCATGCCTCATAGAAGGTGAAAAATTCTCTTCGACAATATTTGGTTCGGGTTGATGGTAACTAAAAAGAAAGTACATATAGGAAAGGCTTACTGGAGCAAATATGCTTTCAAAACACTTTGGGCACGATCTCCCGGCCACTCAAAGCTGGAAAAGCAGTGGTAGCATGCCTACCGCTGGAACAGAAGCGCTGGGTTCAAGTCCAACACCTGGACTTATTGGCCACTCGAAGAAGCTTTTATATAGTGGTTTAACGGCTGATAATCAGCTCGGGAATCCTTCTACCGCTTACCCCCACTATTCCCCAAAGGGTAAAACACAGTGTAGGTGTGAAGATATGCTAAAAGAAAATAAACAAGATATTAGGTCAGATGACCAGAAGCTTGGTCAGAGGGTAAGATTTTTAAAGCCTTAAAGAAGGAAAGTGAGGTAATGAGCCGGAGAGGTGTAGGGAGGGTATTCTAAGGCTTGAGACCCAGGCAATTGAAGGCATGGACACCAATGGCAGAGCAATTAAAATTGGGGATGTACATGAGGCCAGAATTAGAGGTGCGCAGATATTTTGGAGACTTGTGGGGTTCGAGTAGGGAAATTTGAAAACAAGGAAGAGAATTTTAAAATCAAGGTGTTGCTTGACCAGGTGTCAATGAAGGTCAGCAAGCACAGGAATGACAGAGAAATGCCATTTGCTGTGAGTTAGAGACAGTAGAGTTTTGGAAGACCTCAAGTTTACAAAGGACAGATTGTGGAAGACAAGTGATGAATGTTTTGGAATAGTCAAGTCTAGAGGTAATGAACGTCTGAATGAAGATTGCAGCATCACACACTCTGAAAAAAGGAGAAAGCCAGTTATGTTACAAACAAATATGTTGTCTTTGAGATGGCACGAACAGGAGACCAGAGACTCAGCTTGGGATCATATATGAATAGAATGTTTCATTTCAGACTGTTGCCAGGCAGAGGAATGAAGTCAGTAGCTACGGAACGGTATTCGGAATGTGGACTGTAAACAATGCCTCAATCCTTCCAATATAAATTGGAGAAAATTTCTGCTCATCCAATAGTGGATGTCGGATAAGGAATCTGATAATTTTGCAACAATGGACAAGCGAGAAGAGGTAATGATGCGTTACAGCTAGGTGTCATCGGCGTATATGTGAAAGCTAACTAACATTGTACCTTTGGATCTTGTTGTCGAGAGGCGGCATGCAGATGGAAAATAGGAGGGTGCAAAGGATAGATCCTCAGAAGACATCAGAGATAAATGGTTTGGGACCAAGAAGAGAAGCAAGTGCTTCTCAGGCTATGATTAAGTAGATAAGAATGGAACCACTTGAGAGTAGGCCCACCCAGCTTGGCAAGGGTGGATAGGTAGAGGAGAGGAGGTTGGACCCCCCCACCCCAAAGCCCCAACTCAACTACAAGGGGGTCCTTAGGTCCCCCCCACCTCACATGGGAAGGCAGCCCACTAACCAGATCCCCAGCATGGGAAAATGCTATCCTGGTACCACCAACATGACAGTGTCACCTGGGAAGTGCCGCCTGAACAGTGCCAGGCTGGCACCAGGTGGCATTGTTGGCCTGCCAATATGCCCAGGTGGCATCAACAGTGCCAGGGCCCTACCCTGCCCAGAGGCCAACCACCTAGAGGCCTCCGATCGCCTGGGATTCCCCCCCCCAAAGTGTCGACCTGCCTGGTCCCTGGTTGTGGGGACCAGTAATAAATGGTGCTTGCCTAAGGTCTCCGAGGCAAAGGGGTTAGATCCTATGCCTCGGGTGGATCAGGCAGGCTGCATATTATAGTGAGACTAGTTACTCATTCTAATATGCAAATTTGCCAAATACTGATCCCACCCACAATGCACGGGATCCAGATTGCAACGTCTTGCGAGATCCCGTTAGATCTCGCGAGGTGTGGCGATACGGGTAAACCCCAGAAGAGGCATCTCCCGGTATCTACCACCCCCATTCGCGTCCTATGTGTCTTATATGAAAATAATGTTTAACAATGGTGCAGTATTATATTCTGCAAATCAAATTTGATGTTAGTGTCATGCAGAAATTCACCACCAGAGGGTAATTATTCAGAGGGACTGAGATCACTGAATTTTAGCAGTGGCAGGTTTTCAAGGCGATCTTAAATAACGTGGTCACCATTTAAATTTAAATTAAGAGATCAATTTCTGCATAACCTGTCCGTTGTCTTTATTCAACTGAAGTAAACTAATTATTTCTAGGGAAAGGCTTTCAAAGTGAAAACAGTAAATAAAAAACTTCAGGACCAACTGAATGAAACTGTCAGGAAGCAGATGTAATTGAGTGGATTTAATTGAATGTTTCTGGGTAATAAAGGATAAAATTCGAGTTGGACTCATGTTAAACAAAGGTGTTTTCATGTATGAGGGCTTTTGACTTCAGTTCACACTGTGCTGAGAGATGTGAAAAGTAAATACGAGCTTGGAGAAGAAATATTGCTTAGAAACCAGGGACCACTTTAGGAAAGACAGACCTTGTGATTGATTTTAACTAAATTCATAGCATTTGGAGCTAGGAAGCCAGACAGTGAAAAGCTCCCAGCTCTGTTGGAAGCAGGAACGCCATACAGTGGAGTAATGGGCAAGAAAGCAGGTTCCAGACTTAAAGGACAGCTAACTCTACAAACTAGAGAATGAAGAGAAGTTTCCGTGAATATTAAATTAAAATAGGAAATAAGACCTGGAGCAGCATACCATTCATTAAAGACTGAGCTGGGGGAAATCATAGCCTACAAAGCGCAAAGAGATAGGGAGGAAAGGGTGGCTAGGCAGAAGCTGGTCGACTCCATACTGGAGGTAGACCATAAATACTCCGAGGCCCCGACTGTAGAACTCCTGGCGGAGAGAAAAGAATTACAAAGGAACTTGACCTGCTCTCCACCAGGAAAGCAGTACACCAACTCCGCCAGGCACGCGGGGCCCTATACGAACACGGAGACAAAGCCAGCCGCCTGTGGGCCCACCAACTGAGAAAGCAGGCAGCCTGCAGAGAAATTGCGCAAATCAGAGATACCAGAGGCACGTTGGAAACAGAACCAGAGAGGATTAACAAAACCTTCAAGGCCTTCTACCAAGAGCTGTACACCTCAGAGCCCCCAACGGGGAAGGCTGGGATGAACCGGTTTCTTGACGGACTGGACATACCAGTCGTGGGAGAGGGCAGAAAACGGGATCTGGAAGCACCACTAGCACTGGGAGAGATCATGGAGAGCATTAGCTCCATGCAGGCGGGGAAGGCGCCGGGACCGGACGGATTCCCGGCGGACTTCTACAAAAACTTTGCGACAGCGCTGGCCCCGCACCTGCGGGAGATGTTCACAGACTCGCTAGCTAGGGGCACGTTGCCACCCACGTTAGCACAGGCCTCAATCTCGCTGATACCTAAGAAAGACAAAGACCCAACGGAATGTGGGTCATACAGACCCATATCTCTGCTGAATGCAGACGCCAAAATACTGGCCAAATCCTAGCCAAAGGCTAGAAGACTGTGTACCTGAGGTGGTCACAGAGGACCAGACGGGCTTTGTCAAAGGTAGACAGCTTACCGCGAACATCAGGCGCCTGCTGAACGTGATAATGACCCCCTCCGGGGAGAGAACACAAGAGGTGATCGTCTCCCTGGACGCAGAAAAGGCCTTCGACAGAGTCGAGTGGAAATACCTCACAGAGGTACTGGAGCGGTTCGGGCTTGGAACAGGGTTCACCGCTTGGGTAAAGCTCCTGTACAACGCTCCCATGGCGAGTGTACAGACCAACAATACCAACTCCCAATACTTCCAGCTGCACAGGGGCACCAGACAAGGATGCCCACTGTCCCCGCTGCTGTTCGCACTAGCAATTGAACCGCTAGCAATCGCGCTCAGGGCAGCAAAAAATTGGAGGGGGATCCGAAGGGGAGGTAGAGAGCACAGAGTCTCACTCTATGCGGATGATCTGCTCCTCTATATCTCGGACCCACAAAGCAGCATGGACGGAATCATCGCGCTCCTGAAAGAGTTTGGAGCCTTCTCGGGCTACAAACTCAACATGAGCAAAAGTGAGATCTTCCCAGTACACCCGCAGGGGGGGGTGGGGGGGGGGGGGGGGGGGGCAGCACTAAAGGGGCTGCCGTTCAAACAAGCCCGACATAAATTCCGCTACCTGGGGATCCAAATAGCCCATGACTGGAAAGGGATCCACAAATGGAACCTCACCAGCCTGACGGAGGAAGTTAAAAAGGACCTGCAAAGATGGAACACACTCCCGCTCTCCCTCGCGGGGAGAGTTCAGACGATCAAAATGAACGTACTGCCCAGGTTCCTCTTCCTGTTTAGATCCATTCCGATCTACATCCCCAAGGCCTTTTTCAAAGCGCTGGACAAACTCATCATGGCGTTCGTATGGGGGGTAAAAATGCTAGGATCCCAAAGAAGGTCTTACAAAAAACAAAAACCAGGGGAGGGTTAGCCCTCCCGAATCTACAATTCTACCACTGGGCAGCAACAGCCGAGCGAGTAAGGGGATGGATCCAGGAGCCAGAAGCTGAGTGGGTGCGTGCGGAGGAGGCCTCCTGCATGGGAACCTCCCTCTGGGCCCTCGCCACGGCAGCACTCCCATCCCCACCCAAAAAACACTCCAGCAGCCCAGTGGTGACAGCCACCCTCCAATCCTGGAACCAACTGCGGCAGCAACTTGGCCTGACCAAAATGTCGAACAGGGCTCCCATCTGCAACAACCATAGGTTCACACCAGCACTGACTGACGCCACCTTCAAAAGGTGGAGGCAGGACGGGGGGACACTGACAGTCAGGGACCTATACACGGACGACAGGATCGCAACACTGGACGAACTGACAGAGAAATTTCAGCTAGCTGGGGGAACGAGCTACGGTACCTGCAGCTCAAAAACTTCCTACGAAAGGAGACAAGGACGTACCCACAACCGCCACGACAGACACTACTGGAAGACCTACTGGACGCAAGTATCCTAGAGAAAGGGAACTGTAGTGACATGTATGACCGACTGGTAGATAGGGACGACACCGTACTGGACGCAACAAGGAGGAAATGGGAGGACGACCTGGGGATGGAGATAGGGTGGGGACTCTGGAGCGAAGCACTGCATAGGGTCAACTCCACCTCCACGTGCGCAAGGCTCAGCCTGACGCAACTAAAAGTGGTACATAGAGCCCACTTAACAAGAACCCGTATGAGTAGGTTCGTCCCGGAGGTGGAAGACAGATGTGAACGGTGCCAAAGAGGCCCGGCCAACCACGCCCACATGTTCTGGTCTTGCCCCAGACTCGTGGAGTACTGGACAGCCTTCTTCGAGGTTATGTCCAAAGTGGTGGGAGTGAGGGTGGAGCCATGCCCGATAGTGGCGGTCTTCGGGGTTTCAGAACAGCCAGATCTATTCCTGGGGAGGAGGGCGGACGCCCTTGCCTTTGCCTCCCTGATCGCCCGCCGTAGAATCCTGTTTGGCTGGCGGTCAGCAGCACCGCCCAGAGCTGCGGACTGGCTGTCCGACCTCTCGGAATCTCTCCAAATGGAGAAAATCAAATTTGCCATCCGAGGGTCGGACGACGGCTTCCACAGAACGTGGGAGCCATTCATGCAAACTGTTCCGGGACCTATTTGTGGCCAATGTACAAGAGGAAGAATAGTCGGGGGAAGGTAGCGGGGGGGGGGGGGGGGGGGGCTACAGGTTCGTTACGGGGGTTCGATGGCTAGCTGAGGCCCAAAACCAAACTAAATAAACTGTTGGGGGGGGGGGGGGGGCGCCAGTTACTACTACGAAGATGCTTACCTGTAAATGTGTATGTTAATTTTTGCGTGTTTGTTTTTTTTTTCTCTCCTAACAATTTGAAATTTGTTCAATATAAAATATGAAAACTGAATAAAAACATTTAAAAAAAAAAATTAAAGACTGAGCTGAAAAGTGAAGCAATTGGTGAAGTTGACTTGTGACAATCCCGAGATATCTGAAGTGATCGTATGGTTTGTGATATTTTACTACAGCCTGTGAAGCGATAGTAAAAGCAATTGTGAAGCCACTAGTGGCTGGATCTAAGAGTGAGTGACAGCTTGAAAGCAAAGAAATACTGAAAGGAGAGTTGTAAAATCCTGGAAGTGGATCATTGCTAGGAACTGCTGAGGGAAAGCATTGTTTGAAGGAAGATTCTAAGGCTTGTATTTTTGAGGGTGGCATTTGGAAAACCTTGCGTGGAAGCCAGAGTCCGTGAGATCAGTTGGCCTACAGTATAATAATCATCTGGGGGGATTTGGGGAGAAATCCACAGAAGATCGATTGGGTGGTTTCAGAGTAGGGTGTATCTGACCACAGTTAGCCTGCTGGGTTACAGGAACTGTGGGCGGGATTCTCTGATCCTGAGGCTAGGTATTCATGCCGTCGTAAATGCCGTCGCATTTCACGTTGGTGTCAACAGGCCCCCAGGAGCAGCGATTCCAAGCCCCTCAGTAGGCCAGCATTGCACTGGGGTGATCCATGCCACTCCAGCTGCCGATACTGGTGTCAAATGGGTGCCGCGGGTCTGCGCATGTCGCGCTGCGACTGGTGCGATTGCGCGCATGCGCAATGGCTTCCTTCTCGCTCCGGCCCTGACACAAACATTGCATGGGGCTACAGGGGCCGGCGCGGAGCAACAAAGAAGCCCCCAGCCCGAGAGGCCGATCCGCCGATCGGTAGGACCCGACCGCGGGCCAAGGCCACAGTGGAGGACCCCTCCGGGGTCGGTCCCCCCTCATCCCCTCCCACCAGGCCGCCCCCGGAAGGATTCATGCTGAGGTCCCGCGGGTAAGATGGGCGCAGCGGGACTCAGATTTATTTTGCGCCCACTCGGCCCATCCCGGGCAGAGAATCAGCGGGGGGGGGGGAGGGGCGCTCCGGCCGCGCCAATGGTGCGATTCTCCGGTCTCCGGAGAATCGGCGGACAGGCGTCGGGGCGGCGTTGCGCAATTCGCACCCGACCTGGCGATTCTCCGGCCCGGCGTGGGCTGGGGGAATCCCGCCCTGTGTGTTTACTGAAAACCTTAGCATATTTTGGAACCTGTGCTTTCCTTCAAATCGGTGTAGATTTGTGAAGGTAAGTAGGGCTTGAAGGAGTATTGTATTAGCATCAAACTTTTCATGTTTAATCATTTTTTTGTTGTTAAAGCTAATTGGCAGTCCTGTGACTCTGTTCATCCGCATTTCTAAATAAGTAGAAGTTACAGTCTTTTGAACAGGGTTCCATTCTGGGATCTTCCCATCCAGTACTATCAACTGGGATTGTAATTAAACCATCTGTCTGTTTTAAAATTTGCACTTATCACCTTAAAGTACAGAAACTACATTGTAGTTTAAACCATTAATGACAGCAAAAACATAATAGCAAAATGTTTCCAGGGCCTATCAGCACAATTTTGATAATGGAATTTAGCTCCAATACCAAAGGGACTTCACTGAACTAGTTTCTTGGTTACATTTCCAAATGAAGTCTTCTGTAGGATGTGTACATGCTTATAATGATTTCCCTCTCTAAATTCAATGCATTATTAAGGAGATGATGCAGAGATTAATAGTTACAATTGTGGATCAAATTTTGCATTACAAAATGACACACAAGACACAAAGATTTCCAAACCTGAAATTAGCTTTGGGGATAGGCATAATTTGGGTATTACGGATATGTTCCATCTGGCCTGTATTCGCTTTTGGAATTCTTGGAGGATAAACCTTGTGACAAAAAGAAGCATTGAACATGGAGTGACACTTTCAGTACATTTTTCACAACTGCATCTTAATACAGTAATTATCCAGCCAAAGGCCTAACAAATTGAACAGTAAAGTGCCTCTTCAGCATCAATGATCACAATAGGATAGCTGTTACATTCTGGTTCCTCATGACTCAAGGGGCTGGATTCTCTGATCCCACGCCGGGTCGGAGAATCACTGGAGGTGGCGCGAATCCTGCCATGCTGCTCCGACCCCAGAACGTGCCCCCCCCTCCCCTCCACCAGCGATTCTCCGCGCTTGACAGGCTGAGTGTCCGCCGAGTCCCGCTGGCGTCGTTCGCATGTGGTCCTACCGGGTGGGATCTTGGCGTTCTGGCTGCGGGGGCCGTCCTAGTGGGGGGAAGGGGGGATCCGACTCTGGGGGGGTCTCCACGGTGGCCTGACCCGCGATCGGGGCCTACCGTTCGGCCGGCGGGCTCATTCCGGAGTGGGGGGGGGGCTATGTTCCTCTGCGCCAGGCCCCTGTAGGTCTCCGCCATGTTGCGTGGGAGCCGGTGCGGAGACAGCAACCCGCCAGCATGCGCGGACCCGCGCCGGCCGTGGCTCGCATGCGCGGACCCGCGCCGGCAGTGCTGGGGCCCGTATCGGCAGCTAAGCTGTGTGAACCATGACAGGTACCGGCTTGGAGGAAAGAAGGGCCTGTTCCTGTGCTGTATTGTGCTTTGTTCTTTGAAACCCATGGTGACACGGGCAGAATGTGCAAACTCCACACAGACAGTCACTTAAGGCCGGAATTGAGCTCGGGTCTCTGGCGCTGTGAGGCAGCAATCCTAACCTTTGTGCCTCCGAGCCGCCCAGGCCCATCTACTTGTGACGTTGCGTGTCAGTCTGTCTGATGAGGCTCACAGCACTGACTGCCTTGACCATCTCTGTCCAGGCCCAGTTGATGACCGTGGGCGGGAGCCTCCTGGCCACCCTGGGGAGGTGGGGATCCCGCCGCCCCTCTACCACATCCATCATCGTATCGAGCTCCGAGTCGGGTAAAGTGTAGTGCTACTTTTCAGTAGGCCAACACCTTGGCTGGACTGAAAGTATGTGGAGTGGAGTGCTTCGAAGCTGCTCCAGCTTGTCAAGTTCTCCAGTGCCAATTCTGACCATATTGAATCCGTTGGCGGCGGGAATGAGAATTGCTCTAGGTTAACGTGGGCAGAGTTCTAGTCCATTAGCATGTCCTGAATTACTCCATAAATAGCACCCCCAATGGGAACGCAAACCACATGAAAGTCAGTCCTGGCCTCAGCATTTTGTGTGCGATATAACAGAAAAAGCCCCTCTCACCCCACCTCCTTTGCCGATCCCCGCCATGGGCAGGATGCCAACTGACCCCTGCCAGCCTGACAGTGCCACCTGTACACCTTGGCACCATCAGGGTGGCACCTGGGTGGCACTGCCAGGGTGTCAGACTGTCAATGCCAAGGTACCCAGTTGGCATCAACAGTGCCAGGGTACCACCTTGCCCAGAGGGCAACCACCCAGGACGTCCGATTTCCTGGGAGATGCCCCCAAGTGTCATTCAGCCTGGACCATGTTTGTGAAGCCAAGTGCTAAATGGCGCCGACTCAGGGCCTCTGAGGTGAGGGGATTCAATCCCGTGCGCTGGGTACATCCTGCGTAGACATATCCAACTGAGGTTACCTACTCACTTGAATATGCAAATTGGGGCCCTGCCCATTTTGGGCGAGATCCAGATTGTGATGCCTCGTGAGATTCTGTTAGATCTCACAAGATGTAACGAGCTGGGTAAATCTCACGAGATACACCAGCTGCGTCGCGTCATGAGTCAGGCAAAGCATGGCCATTAGATCACACCCATAGTCTCTCGAAAGGAGAATTTCTTTTTGTCTCTATCCCCATTTAATTTGGTGGTTCCCATTTAAATACAGAACTGTTTACAAATCTTAAAATGCTTTTCAGTATTATGCAGGGCATTTCTACTTTTAAATACCTAATTACTTTTATATACCAGCAGTGGGTGTTTTAATGCTATTAAATCACGTATTTTTTCTCTATTTTCAAACTCAACCTTCTGCTTCCATGCAACCTTCTTTGTCACGACAGATTCAGCTCCACAGATGGTGACAATCCACATCTTCCTTTGGTACCAGAGTAACTCTGAATGGTAGGAGAAGGGCAGCAGGGTAGCATGGTGGTTAGCATAAATGCTTCACAGCTCCAGGGTCCCAGGTTCGATTCCCGGCTGGGTCACTGTCTGTGTGGAGTCTGCACGTCCTCCCCCTGTGTGCGTGGGTTTCCTCCGGGTGCTCCGGTTTCCTCCCACAGTCCAAAGATGTGCGGGTTAAGGGGCATCTTCTTGATTACTATCTCCTTCCACAATTGCACTATTATTCTGTGATTCAATCATTCCCTAATTCAGGCATTGTCAAACTCAGGGGCGCGACCCACGGGTGGGTCACGGGAGGGTGTCGGGATGGTCGTGGAGCCGTTAATAATGCCGGCTGTGAGCGGCCTTCAGACTGGCCAGGAACAGATAAAAAAAATTCGGCCGCACTGCCCATGCATGTCCGATCATCGGCCCGCATGCACACCGAAGATCGGGCACACATCTGCAGTGCGGCCACATTTATTTTTATATGGTCGCAGCATTTTTTTGTTCCAAGTTCGGGAGGCCAATGGGACCATTGGGGCCAAAGGGACCCTAAAACCATTTCCTCCATTTTTGTTAGCAACAAACAAGGTAAAAGAAAATGGTGGGTCGCGCAGGTCAGCCGGTAGGTAAAAATGGTCCCCGGAAAAAAGTTTGAAAAACACTGCCCTAATTGACCCAGCAACTAGCATGATACTTACTTGGCTATTCAATACCTTTGAACTACGTATAAGAAATTGTTCATTAGCTTAATATACTTTTAATAAAATAGAATAACCTTGAGAAATTACTGTAGCAACTCTAGTTTTTCAGTATCTTATTTCAGCAGTGTGATGAAAAAATATTGATCTTCGTCGAAAAGCATATGAAAAGTATTCAAAGATGAACACTGACCTCTGCATAAGTTACAATCATATAGGTGGGAACTTTGCCAGTTGAACCCACAGATTGTGGAGTGTGATTGGCAAAAAATTGTCCGTTCAGGAACTCATATGCGAGAACAATTTGAACACTGTGGCAACGTCACCCTATTAAAGGGGCGGACCTAGCAGCCCATGTGACTGCCTCGGGCCAATGGGAGCGCACAAACCCCGACCAAAGGCGAGTGAGTGGGGGGCCCTGCCACCAGGGACTTGGGCAATGTGGATCCCAGAGCTGCAGTTCTAAGACCCACCCTTAGTGTTCTGTGTCTGTTTATATACCAGCCTTTGTCTTTTTTAATAAACACCTTTGTTACTACTGAAAGACTCCAGAATATTATCTCGAGCCATCATAGATGTATTTGAATTGCAAATTTGTAGTAAACTTGCTGTAAGATAAAGATTTTTACTTGACCAAAAGCAAATTCATGTCAGGTGCAACCATGATATTCATGGTTTGTGCATTGCTTGGATAAGTAATGTATCTAATGAGTCCAAAGTGCTCAGGTGGGAAATCCCCTGAGTTTCTATTTTACAAACTCCACCTTTGCTAACTGTATAGAATCTTCCTCATATGATCCAGATATACTGGACAGTAATGTCCTCAGAGCAGCCCTGGCTCCACATTCTAATGTAGCCAGACACACGGTAGTCACTTTTCTACATATCTGATAATTTCCATACATTGCCCATCACCTCCCAGCCCACGGGCGACCCCAGACTGATGGCGCCCAGCCCCCGACCAGTCCCTTGCCCCCCCCCGGGCTGCATGCCCAAAATGGAGATGGCTGCTCACCTCCACCGATCCCCTCAGCAGCCATCATGCTAGCTTCCCATTTTTAAATGGGAGTGCTAAACGGCACCCGAGCGACCTCTCACTGGGGAGCTGGTTAATTCCCGGGAGGTCGTTGGATAGGGCACCGATATCGTTAATGAGATGGAGATTGCCCTGAAATGGTGACAATTGGCGTCTTGACACATCTGGGCGGGAACTGGAACCCGCCAACGGGTGCGTCCAGTTAGATCGCGAACCGATCTGCATCCACTGTGGATCCCAATTTCAGCCTCTCCAATGATTTAACCGGCACACGTGGATCCGTGCCAGGCGCAACGCGGCTGTTAAATCACGTCCCTCATCTACTCAATCTCGCTTCATAAGAAAATACATTAATTTCAGGAAACAGTTATCACACTACCTCGAATCAGTGTTTTTCTTAGGTAGGGAGATTAAAAGCATACACAGCACTCTTGTTGTGACCCCATTAATGCCCTGTATAATTGTCGTAAAATTTAATTTACTTACATATTACAATCCCTTTGTAAGAAAAATGAACATACTATCTGCCTTCCTTTTGCTTGGTGTATCTTGATGTCAACTTTGTGATTCATGTTTAAGGACATCCAGATTCCTCTTATGGCAAACTTTCCCTAGTCTCTCACTATTCAAACATAGTACTTAAAAAAAAAATCAGACCAAAGTGGATAACTTCACATTTCACCACATAACATTCGAAGTGTTACTTTCTTACCCACATACCTCATCTGTCTATTTACCTCCAAAGTTGCTTTGTGTCCTCCTCACCACTTGCTTTCCCATCTAACTTTGCATCATCAGCAAACATGGATGTATTACACTCAGTTGCCTCTCAGTCATCAATATAAAGTCAAAATAGCTGAGGCCCAAGTACTAATCTTTGGGGTGCTCCACTAGTTACAGACAATTAAATGACCTGTTTATTCCTACTCTCAATTTCCTGTCCATTAATGAATCGTCAGTCGATGCTAAAAATTCACCTAACCCATGAATTTGAATTTTGTGCAATAATATCCTGCGTGGCACCTTATCAAATGCTTTTTGAAAATCAAAACACATTATATCCACATTGGTTCCCCCTTATCATCCCACTAGTTACATCCTCAAAAAGCAGATTTGTCCAATTCAATTCCCTTTCAACATATGGTTAAGCAGAATCAACACTGATTTATGATTTTCTAAAGGCCCTGTTGCCACATCTCTAATAAGAGATTACGGTATTTGCCTATTACTGATATTCAACTAAGATGCCCATCTCTTTTTCCTTTCTTAAAGAGCAGCACAATGATTGCTGCCTCCCATTTCTTGGGAATGGTTTTAGAATTCCAGGAATTCTGGAACATCAAAACTAACGCATCAACTATCTCTGCAGTTTCCCCTTTTAAAACTCTAGGGGGCAGATTGTCAAGTCCTGGCCATTTGTCTCATTAAATTCTCCAGTATTAATTATTTTCTTAAACTGATTTATTGAATTCCTCACTGGACCCTTTGTTGCATTATTTCTAGAATGCTTTTTGTGTCTTCTGCTGTGTTTCTTTAATGTCTCATACATGTTATTATTCCCTTTTATAAATTAACAGTTTCTGTCTCAATGCGGCCCCCATTAATGTTCGTTGATCCTTCCTATTTACATACCTCCTGAAATATTATGTCCCTTACTTGCCTACTCTCATAGTCTCTTTTCTCACTAACATCTTGGTCCTTGATCGTTTGTTGAATTATTAGGCCTCACGATACTCATGTTTATTACTCTTTTGGGCAACATTATAAGCTTATTTCTTTGATCTAATGGTATCTTTAATGGGGAGGCAGTGGCGTAGTGGTTTTGTCACTGGACTAGTAATCCAGAGACCTAGAGTCATGTGTGGTCCCAGGTTCAAATCCCGCCACTGCAGATGGTGAAACTTGAATTCAATAAATATCTAGAATTAGATCATAGAACCATTGTTGATTGTCGTTAAAAACCCATCTGGTTCACTAATGCCCTTCAGGAAAGGAAATCTGTCATCCTTACCTGGTCTGGCCGACATGTGACTCCAGACTCACAGCAATGTGGTTGACTCTTAATTGCCCCTAACAGGCAATTAGGGATGGGCAATAAATGCTGGCACAGCCTGTGATGCCCACGTCCCATGAATGAATAAAAAAAACATCTTTAACTCCCCTTTTTAGCCCTGGCTGGATCATGTTTTCTGCAAGGTTTTAATGCCTTAAAGAAAAGTAAATTAGTTGGAAATTATGCATTAGTTATTTAAATGCTACCTATAGCTTGTCTACTGTAATTTTTTTGGTGTAGTTTCCCCATCTACCTTAACTAAAGTGTCTCTCATATCTGCATAGTTTGCTTCGTTTAGATTTAAGATCCTAATTTTGGACTTAACTAAATCACTATCAAATTCTATCATATTATGGCCAAGTCTCCCTTGAGGCCTGTTTCTATATGGCTCCCAGCACCTTTGGGACATACCTCTACCTGAACTAATGCCATTGATGTCTTACCATAGTTTGTTGTTGACCACTCAGAAACTGGTAGTCGTCTTCATCATTCAAAAAAGCTTTGTTCTGGTGATTGCTGATGACCATGGGATGCTTAGGTTTGGTTTTACTTGCAGTTAATTCTTGTCTGTAAGTAAAATTGCATTTCTCATTAAAAATTGATATCCACTTATTAACATGGAAAAAAAGATTGAAACATAACCACATTGTGCATAACTTTCAGAAAGATTTCAATTTTGCTACTGAATTGCAATTCTTTCCCAATTTCTTGCATTGGCAAATTAAATAAAGATCCTCTGCATCTAAATCTACATTTCTAAACACAATTGCAATACTACTTGTTTATTCTGCATCACCAAAAAACAAATATCTATATGCCAGATGCCTGCACTTGCATTGTTAAATCTGTCACTTTTATTCCAAAACAGTGTAACTAGCTGCAGAGTAGAACGACAGAGGCCCAGACACCGTGGAAGCTTTCCTGCTCCTTCAGGTGCACAAAATAATTTACTGCTTACCTTTGCTGGGCGCCTTCAATTGTGTTGCCCATGGAGCTGGGTTGGAATATAGATGGTTCATCTTTTGACCAGTTCAGATCAAAAAACAGAAATCAAGGTCTTCTCGTGGTGAAAGCACCCTGATTTTCAATTGAAAGGGGGGCTGTGTTCTGAAGCCGACAAGCACAAAAGTACAGGCAGCTGATTACCAATGTTTACAATGCAGTAAGACTACTGATTTGAGGTCCCTGTTTATTAATCCCTGTTCAGGCAAAGCAATGAAAATCATTCCACCACGAGGTAATCCCTCTGATTGAGAGGTGTGACAGGAAAAATAAATTATGCACACACCACTCCCAATTTGTATTTGAACTTGTGTAAACCACAAACAGGCATTCATCTACAATTTGCACTTTATTTTGCCATTGAGATGTGCAGAGCTAAAGGTCACTGCCACAGGGTGGCACAGTGGCACAGTATTTAGCACTGCTGTCTCACAGCCAGGGACCCAGTTTTGATTCTGACCTTGGGTCACTGTCTGTGTGGAGTTTGCACATTCACCCAGTGTCTGAGTGGATTTCCTCCAGGTGCTCCGCTTTCCTCCCACAGTCCAAAGATGTGCAGATTAGGTGGATTGGAAATGATAAATTGCCCCTTAGTGTCCAAAGGTTAGGTGGGGTTACGGATTTGTGGGGGAGTGGACCGAGGTGGGGTGCTCTTTTAGAGGGTCGGTGAGGACTCGATGAGTTAAATGGCCTCCTTCTGCAATGTAGGGATCTATGATTAGAGTTGCAAGCATTGAACCCTAATGTTCATACAAGAGTTTACATCACACAGGATTCACTGATTTGAACCTGAATTAAAGTGCTTCATGTTGAAGTCTATCTTCACTCACTTTGTTATAGATCATGATGGGGGGATTCTTTGAGGGTTGAGGGGCTGGACTTTCTCAGGAATCCTCATCGCTCACTTTGGTTTTCATCTCTTTTCAGTGCACGATTCTGGAGAATCATAAAGTCTGTCGAATTGGCGTTTCTACAACTTGCCACTGAGCAGCAGCAGAGACAGCGATATGCCACTGCACATAGCCAGGACCAGGACACTGCTCAAGAGGGGCAGGTTGGGCCTACAGCTGTACAGCTGCACAACAGAGATGTTTGAGACTGTACTGGCAAAGGGTTTTCTGACGTTGGACTTTCTGCTACAGATAGCCAGAGAAGCATGTGCCTGTCCCGAGGGATGGTGAACCACCTTTGCCATGTCCTGCAAGAGCTGGGACCACAAAGGATGGGAGGACAGTGGCCCTTAAAGTCACCACCATCCTGAACTTGTATGCAAACAGCCCATTTCGGGGCAGCACTGGTGATCTGTGTGGCATCGCCCAGTCAGCCATTCCCAAATGCATTAGGGCGGTGACAGATGCCCTCTATGCGAAGGCCCACATTTATATAAACTTAGACCAGGACCAGGTGAGCCAGGGCCATGGGCTTCACCCATTTAGCAGACATGCCCCAGGTACAGTGTGTGATATACTGCAGTCTCCATGGCACTGTTGCCAATTTGCACCGGAGACGCCAATAATGTTGCTCTTTTTAATGGGTGAAATACTATCCCACTAGCGTCATCAATAATATTGCCAAATTAACTAGATATGGCGAGTTATTAATGATAATATTGTTTTTCAGACTTGCCAGGTATCAAATGATACCACCACAAGGCTTTACCGGATATCGATCAAAGACCAAACAACCAGTTAGTCAGTTCAAGTTCATTGATAGTTTATTTACACACAAGGATTACTTCGACATGCAACATAAAACACTACAAGTTAAACTACACCTAACAATTACAATAACCTATACTTAACTTCAGGGCAATTGGCTCTTTGCAGATGAACAAGGCCTTTGTTTGGACCTTGCGTGGCTGGGTAGAAGAAGTGGCTTCGTTTCTGCTGGGCTCATCCGTCTGGTAGCGATCGTTGGTCTTGAACTTGTCTTCTGGTCATAATGCTACACTTGGTTTTAGGCGTAAGCTGGGGCCAAGAGAGACCGAACACATGGCTGTGTCTCTATCCCTCTGGGATTTTGCGCTCTTTGGGGTGGTCCTTAGCTTTGGACCCAATAATTTGACAGGCTTCGATCACTGCCTTCGATTTTGGCCAAGAAAGGGGCGGGTGCCTTGATGGCTGGGCGTGTCCTGAGCGGTCATTGACCTTGGCTGTTTGGGCTTTCTTAGCAAAGGGAGTGACGCCGGTTAGTCTGCATCTGTATCGGTTACCTGAGTACAGTCCTTTTGTTCTGGGGAAATGGGCCATTAGAATGCAAACGAGTGGGGGGTTTCGATCGCGTCTAGCTATCTGGGTTGCAAATACACACACAAGCTTTGAGTGTGTTTGAGTCCTGGGTTGGCCATAATTCCCATTGTCCTTTGCAGTTGGCCATCTGAGATGGCTACAGCACAATGTGGCTCCGCAAGGGATTCCACTCCCTCAACGTCCAGATCGTCTATGACCACATGATGCAAATCATGCAGGTGTGTAACAGTTTCCCAGGGAGCATCCATGATGGTTACATTGTGGGGTGCTCACAGATGACAGGCGTTTTTGAGGGAGAGTAGTGTCTGGAGGGATGGCTTCTCTAGGAAAAGGGGTACCCAATAAGGAGGTGGTTGATGATGCCAGTGCAGAGGCCACAAACTGAAGAGGAGACTCGCTGTAATGATGCTCATGCTTCAACGGCTGTGCTGGTCGAGCAGATGAGTGGACTGCTGAAGATGTTGTTCCAGTGCCTGGATTGGTTGTGGGGTGCAGAAGGAGGCCACTCAGCCCATCAAGTCTGCATCAACCCCCTGAAAGGGCACCTTGAATCAGTCCCCCAGACTTGCCCTGTAACCCCACCTAACATTTTGGACACTAAAGGGCAATTTATCCTGGCCAATCCACCTAACCTGCACATCTTTGAACTGTGGGAGGAAACCGGAGCACCTGGAGGAAACCTACACAGACACAGGGAGAAAGTGCAAACTCCACACAGTCACCCGAAGCCGGAATTGAACCTTGGTACCGCTGTGAGCAGTGCTAACCACTGTGTGATTGAGCCGCCCAAGTCATGACTTGAAACGTTTTCCCTGTTTCTCTCTCCAGATGCTGACGGACCGGCTGAGTACTTCCAGCATTACTGTTTTTATCTCAAACCTCCTGGCGGATTTGGGGATTTTATTTCCCCTGGGCTGTAAGCGGGAAAGCTTCAAATTACTTTGTAAGCTCTTGGAACATATCAGATTTGATTATGTGAGACATTCTACTGGTCTGGAAACAATCCCAGCATTGACAATCCTAATTAACATACACGTACCACTAATAATATTTGACTCACCTTTTCTGGGCATTTGCCTGATGCTTCCATTTCTTGCAGCTGTAGATACAGTACGTACAAACAGAAATAATCAAAGCGAGGCAAATCCCAGGAACTACAGCTACGAGAATCAGATCACGGGTATTCCATTGCTGCTCACATTTTGGTCCCAAATTCCAGTAATCCCCCAAGGGACCTTTAAAATTTGTACACCTGGAAAACATATTTTGAATATTTTGCAATCATGTAGCTTAAATTAACACTGCAGTGAAGTTACTGTGAAAAGCCCCTAGTCTGGATCCCGTTACAAGTGTAGAGATTATAAAAAGGGTTGCATTTGCATTTATGTTGTACTGTTCACAACCTAATGATTTCCTAAAGCACTCGACAGCCAGTGAAGTACATTTTCAATTGGAGTCACTGTTGCAATGTATGTAAGTGACAACCAATTCACACACAGCAGGTTTTCACAAACAGCAACGTGATAATGGTCAGACAGAGGCCCAAATCCTCCGATCAGCATGGGAACAGTTGGGTCTTGCGCTGATCAGTCAGGAGACCGCCCACTTACCTGGTTACATCTAAAAGAATCTGACTTCCGATGCAGCAGCCAGATGAAGTCTCCCAGCGCAGGAATCTAAGCGGAGACTGATGGAGAGGATTAGTGTAGAAGCCATGCTCCTTTTTCACTGCACAAACTGCCGTATGGAAAGTTTAAATGTGCAGTTTGAATGGATGAATGAGTGAGGTAGGCTAGTGGGTGAGGTAGGCAGGGTACGTAAATAGGGTAGGGGTGGGTGAATGAGGTGGGCAAAAGGGTAAAGTGGGTGAAATGAGTTAGTGGGTCGTGTGTGTGAGTGAGGTGGGCAGGCACAGTTGGGTCAGATTGGGGAAGATTAGCTGGATCAGGAGGGTTGTCTGGTGTTTGGAAGGGTAGTTGGGTGGGCCAGGAGGGGTAGTCAGTTCGAGTAGGGGTAGTTGGATGGCCAGGAAGTCATGTTTGGTCAGGGTGTAGAATTTGGCCCTTACAAACTATAGACCACAAAATATAGACCTTACAAACTATAAGCGATTACACGACCGTACTCACCCAATCAGCTGCGTGGACTTGCCTGCATTCCCATGCCATGTTATTGGCATAGAAACCTCAGTCAATTATTGAATTTATATTTTGACATGGTCATTGTTAACATAACCGCTATGCTACAGTACTTCCAATTTAGAATGAGATTTCAAAATTGAGGCCCCATCTGCCCCCTCCTGTGAATGTAAAAGATCCCAAGACACTACTCGAAGAAAAGCAGGAGAGTTCTCCCCAGAATATTTATCACTCAACCACCACTAAAACATATTATCTGGCCATCATCATATTGGAGTTTGTGAGATCTTGCAGAGCACAAATTGGTTGCCACGTTATTTTGGAATAGACAATAAATGCTAGCCTTGCCAGTGATACGCACACCTTGCAAACAAATTAAAATAAGAGACAGCACCTCTAACATAGAACATAGACATAGAACATAGAACATTACAGCGCAGTACAGGCCCTTCGGCCCACGATGTTGCACCGTCCTGTGAAACACCTCTAAAATCCCTCTACACTATTCCCTTATCGTCCATATGCCTATCCAATGACCATTTGAATGCGTTTAGCGTTGGCGAGTCCACTACTGTTGCAGGCAGGGCATTCCACGCCCTTACTACTCTCTGAGTAAAGAACCTACCTCTGACATCTGTCCTATATCTATCTCCCCTCAATTTAAAGCTATGTCCCCTCGTGCTGGACATCACCATCTGAGGAAAAAGGCTCTCGATGTCCACCTTATCTAATCCTCTGATCATCTTGTACGCCTCAATTAAGTCCCCTCTTAACCTTCTTCTCTCTAACGAAAACAGCCACAAGTCCTTCAGCCTTTCCTCATATGATCTTCCCTCCATACCAGGCAACATTCTTGTAAATCTCCTCTGTACCCTTTCCAATACTTCCACATCCTTCCTATAATGTGGTGACCAGAACTGCACACAATACTCCAAATGCGGCCGCACCAGAGTTTTGTACAACTGCAACATGACCTCATGGCTCCGAAACTCAATTCCTCTACCAATAAAAGCTAACACACCATACGTCTTCTTAACAACCCTCTCAACCTGGGTGGCAACTTTCAGGGATCTATGGACATGGACACCGAGATCTCTCTGCTCATCCACACTACCAAGAATCTTACCATTAGCCCAGTACTCTGCCTTCCTGTTATTCCTTCCAAAATGAATCACCCCACACTTTTCTGCATTAAACTCCATTTGCCACCTGTCAGCCCAGCTCTGCAGCTTATCTATGTCCCTCTGTAACTTGTAACATTCTTCTGCACTGTCCACAACTCCACCGACTTTAGTGTCATCTGCAAATTTACTCACCCATCCTTCTACGCCCTCCCAATGCAGCACCTACTCAGTATTGTAATTAGGTGCCAGCAGAAATATTTGTTCCCAATTTTGTCTGGAAACATTGGACAATAGGAATTCTAAACTATAGGGTGTAACCAGCTGGGACAGTTTTATGAAACTTTTGGCACATTATCTATATGGAATCAGCTTAAAATGGCTCCATCAGTACATTCATTCTACCTACTGAGCTGAATTGTCATTATAGTTTAAAAGTTTGTCACTTTAACTGGGAAATCTGTAATATATTTGTTCGTTGCTGGGCTTTCGTTTTATTTTCTATATTACTACTTACCCGATTTTTAACTTTAGAATAGGGAATCATTTTATTTTGGCTATCGTTCTTGCTTTCGCTTTCCATAGACTATATTGGCCGCGATTCACTGGAAAAATGTCGAAGTCCGGTTTTGGGCGTGTTTGGCAGGGTGTTTCGTGACAGCTGCAGTGCCGTTATTGACACCGCTATTCATCAGAACTTAGCCATTTTTTAGGGCATCAGGGTGTTTCATCAAGGCCGCACTTTGCAAGTTTTCTGGCACTGGGGAACTGAGCTTGTCACAGATTGGGGAGCCATTTTGAGAAGCTGTCCCAATCTCTACACCCATCCCTTTCAGGACCCCACCCCCTCCACTTTTCCACAGCCCCTTCAATCCCTCCTCATCCCTCCCTTTCATTGGCATGGGCCCCAGGCCCCAATTTCTGGCAGTGCCAACTTGGCACCCAGCCACCATGACACTGCCAGCTTGGCACACTGGAGGTGCCAACCAGGTAGGAGTGGCAGTGCCAGGGTAACCGGGTACCATGGGGAATGCCAGAGTACTACCCTGCCCTGTCGATGACCATCTGGAGGGCTCTAATGGCCTGCCAGACCGCCCCCCCCCCCCCCCCCCCCCCCCGGGAGGTGCCATGATGCCTGGTTCAGGATTATGGACAGCAGTACTAAACGGTGTCCGGTTGAGGCCTCGCAGGCGTGGCCGTTGACTCCTCGGTGCCAGATGAATATGGCATTGGGATATTTAGATGAGCCTAATGTCCCATTTACATATAATTATCTGGATCGCACCCAGTGAGGGCGTGAGCCGGATCGTGCTGAGCTCCGCGGGTCAGGTGACTCATGCGAGGTTTAGCGCCTGGCGTGAAGCCCGATATGGGTACGCCATTTTGGACTTCGATGAAGAGAACTTCATCACTCAGGATGGTGAACCTATAGAATTCTCTACCACAGAAGGCTGCAGAGACCAAGTCACTGAATATATTTAAGGAGGAAATATTAAAAAAATTCTAAACTCTAAATGTGTCAAGAGGTATGGGGCGAATGCAGGAGTATGGCGTTGTTATGTATCTGGGAATATATTCTTGCTGATTCTGCATCACGTGACGTCTGGTGACATCAGCAGAGTGTTTGTGCGTGCTTTGGGCAGATCACCATCTTGATTGTATGAGCAACATCATTAACATACCTCTTATCGTATTTTACAAGAATCCATTGTTGGCATCTCCATACCCTTTCTTTTTGCAGCAACAAAGAAATATAACAGGAGAAAAAACTGGCAATGAGGATTGAGGCTAAAAATTTGTTGGAAAGAAGATTTTCATTGACGAATTGTGGAAGGGTATTGGGAGCAATGGATGATTCTTCGGACTGGACTCACACACACACATACACACAGGCATCAGGTGAAGCACTGCCACCGATGCAAAAGTTCAACAAAAGCTTTCGACAGCAACTGTGAGTAAGAAAACCGATAATCAGGAAAGACTTGCTTACGTTGAAGTCTGGGACGCACACATGGTATAGCTACATGGGCTGCAGGAATTTTGAAGACTTCTGACTCTGCACGGATCACCACTTTGGAGAAAAGTCAAAATATACTCAGGTATAAAAAGGGAAAGATTCCCTTGTTGCTTGTTCAAGGGATTGTTTGTGCCACACTTAATAATAATAATTACTTATTGTCACAAGTAGGCTTCAATGAAGTGAAAAGCCCCTAGTCGCCACATTCCGGTGCCTGTTTGACACAGTCAGAAGGTAAGAAGTGCAGACATTAAGAGCCGGGATCCCAAAAATGGCAGAAGAACATACAACATAGTCACCCTGTCTCGTCGGGTATGATCAAATGTTGTACCAGGGTCAACATGGCAGAAGGAGGCCATTTGGCCCATCGAGTCTGCACCGACCCACTTAAGCCCTCAGTTCCACCCTACCCCGTAACCCAATAACCCCTCCAAACATTTCTGGTCACTAAGGGCAATTTATCACGGCCAATCCACCTAACCTGGGCATCTTTGGACTGCGGGAGGAAACCGGAGCACCCGGAGGAAACTGACGAGACACGGGGTGAACGTGCAGACTCCACACAGACAGTGACACAGCGGGGAATCGAACCTGGGACCCTGGTGCTGTGAAGCCACAGTGCTATCTACTTGTGCTACCGCGCTGCCCAAAATGGGGACCATGGATGTGTTTGATGGGAATTGTGAAACACAAAATTCTTATGAAGAAAAAAAGATTCCAATTGTTTTTAATAGCTAATCAGACACTGGAGGACCTAAAGATCATAACATTTTTCAGCTCAATTGGACATAAAACATTTATGCTACTACACAATCTTATTCACCCAGCAAAACCAGGAGACAAGTCCTTCAGTTGTCTTAGAGGGACATTTCTCTCCAAAATTGTTATTGATTGCAGAAATGTTTTGCTTCCATTGCTGTAGTCAGGAAGAAGGTGAAGGTATTTTACAGTTTGAAACGTGTTTAAGAAGATTAGCTAGATATAGTGAATTTGGTACAACATTTGATCATACCCGACGAGACAGGGTGACTTGTGGGTTACTCAGTAAAGCCATTCAGAGGAAACTGCTGACTCAAAGTTATTAAATTCTGAAAGCTGCTGTGAAATTTGGCACATCTTACAACAAAGGAAGCTTCAAAGATAGGGCTGGAGCAAAGATCCACAAAACGGATACCTCAAGGAACAAATCTGTAAAGGTGCAAACATGTAACCATTGTACACAGGTTAGACAATCAGTGGGGGAATGCTGGAGGAAATCGAATATGTGGAAGACTTGTGGCAAGAAGGGCCAGATTGCTAAAGCGTGTTGGGCTCAGAAAATGTCTTCTACACAAAGAAAGTAAAAAAAGAACAACATAAGTAAACAATCCAGTCATACCTACAAATTAATGGATGATGCGCAGCATCACTCAAATTACAGCAACCGTGTTACTGCAAGAGCTGAAGCTAGGTGCTTTGTCAATGAGGGGTAACCAACAATGTTTTTGGGCATAGCCAAAACTTGAAGGTCATAAAATTAAAATTGAAGTGGATACGGGCACAGCAGCACCTGAGACAATTTATTATCAATAGCTGAAGCATCTGCCTTTAAAACTATCAAATGTGAGTATAAGGTTGCATACTGAAGCATTTGTACCATTAAAAGAATGCATTATGGTGAAAGTAGAAGCAAATGGGCAGATGGCGAAGTTGCCTTTTCATGTTGTCAGTGGAACCTTCATGCTCTATTTGGCAGAGCATGGTTGGCCAAGATTAGACTTAACTGGGAAACACTCAGACAATTAGTGGATTAAAAGAACAATTTGCAACAACCTCTGAAGAATACGAGGTGGTGTTCGAAGATTCACTGGGCCAAGGTTTCATGACCCGCGGTGGGTAGCGGGCAGGTGTTGGGAGAATCACGGAGCGATCGGTTCCCCCGTTCCTGTTGTGATCCTGATCGTGGGAGAAGCGCCCAATAGCCGCTACTGGCTTTTACATCGAGAATTACGGCCACTGCCTCCTTTTAATTTGAGACATATTAGTCTGTGTGGAGTCTTCCAGCCAGAAGTGGCAGCAGAGAGCAGATCATGCACCCTGTACGTAGAATTGATGTGAAGCGCTGTCTCGGTACAAACTTTCAGTGCTAAAACACGGAGCAGAGTTATTTCGATTTTGAAGCTGCTGTCAAGCAAGGAAAGTGAACTTTGAAGATCAATGATTTTCTTAAAAGTAAGAAACGGCCAGACTCAAAAAGGCAGTTTACCTATTGGACAGGATCTCACAACAAATAACGCTGGAGAGAGCTGCGCAGGAGAGTCCATGGCAGTACAGAGCAATGGTAGTGTTAGAGCTCCAGGGCCTCTGGTTAACGCCCCTGTAAAAAGAAGCTTAACTCAGAAAAAATAAGTATAAAGGTGATTTCTTGAGGTATGGTTCTGTCAATTGTGACAATGCAATGCAGATAAGGAGGCAAAGCCTGTGTGTGTTATATGCAGAGAAGTACTAGCAAATGAGAGAAGTTTCAGTATTTGAAAGAGAAGTGGTATGTGAAAAATTCCTTTTCAGGTTGAGAGCCAGATTCAGTTATTAACTTAGAGTTGACTCCAAATTAAAAGACTACACTGCTGCAGCTTACCTGTAATATCACGTTAAAAACATGCCAAAAGCTCACGGATCTGTTAGCATTCTGGTGTAGCACCCGCAGCAGAATCCAGTGCTGAGTAAACAGGCATTTTGATGCTATTGCCCTTCACGATGACCTAAAGATGAAGACAGCAAAAAGGACCTCACTGAAACCTGCACCTGTTATGTGCATTGCCCTCTGCTCCTTTGAATTGGATTCAAGTGAGTTCTTGAGATCTTGAGGACAAAGCAGGTTCCTTTTTTGCATTAAAAAGTAAGTGAACATGGCGTGTGTCATGAAGATTGGTCAGCATGTGACGTGAAGGTTGGCAAGTCTGGGTTGTGAAGGTGGTCGGTGAGGGTCCCAGAGGTTGACCGGTTGCCAAAAGTGGGTCCTGGGATAAAAAGTTTGAAAAACATTGTACTAGGCTACATGGCTTGAGTTGAGATACATCTAAAAATCAAGCCAGACAGCACATTCAAATGCTATAACCATACCAAAAGAAAGATTAAGAACAGGAGTCATTGAACCTGTTGCTGCAAGTGATTGGGTGACACCAATCATTCCTGTATTAATACGGGATGGCTCAGTGAGACTTTGGGGATATTTTAACCAGTTTTGTGTGTAGATCACTGTCCATTGCTACTCATTGAAGACTTGTTTGCTAGGCTTGCTGGAGGACAGAAATTCAGTAAAATCAGTTATAGCTACAAATTAATGTAGCTGCCAAATCACAGCCACTACTCACCATTGTAATGCACAAAGGTCTGTTTCATTACAGAAGACTTCCTTTTGTAATAACGTTTATGCCTGCTCTTTCAAAGGTCCATGGATCAAATTCTCAGTGGATTGAATGCAGAGCAATGTTATTCAGATGACAAACTCATCAGGGGTTCGAGTGAAGAGGAACACTTGACAAATTTGTCCTGAAGCAGTTACAGAGCCACATTCTGTGTTAAAAAGGAAAAGTGTGACTTTTACAAGTCATCCATAAATTACCTTAGTTATATTATAGACAAAGATGGTTTACACAAAGAAACAAGGAAAATGCCAGCAATCTTAGAAGCACCAGGTCCTCAAAATGTGACATATTTAAGATCGTATTTGGGATTGATCAATTATTATGGTAAATTTTTGCTCAATTTAGCAACAAAATTGAAGACTTTACACATGTTGTTATGTGTCAAACAGGCATGGCACTGTCAGGAAAATGTGAAATTGCAAACAATGAAGTGAAAGAAGCTTTACTGAAGTCAGAGCTGTTGGTTCACTACAATCCAGAAATGAAGTTGCAATTAGTTTGCGATGCCTCACCTTATGGGGTTGGTGCCGTCATCTTGCACACTATGCCTTCAGGAGAATACAACCGATAGCATTTGCTTCACAGACTCTTACTAGTGCAGAAATGAATTATGTCCATCAAGAAAGAAAGACGTGGGCATAATTTTTGGTGTAAAGTTCCACCATTACTTTTCTGGGCTTCATTTTACTCTTTTGATGGATCATCGACGCTTGACGACAATCTTTGGGTCCTCTCAAGGTATACTTTCTTTGACAGCTAGTAGATTGCAAAAATGGTCACTGATAATGTTGGCACACACTTACGATACCCAGTAACCCATGTCTGAGCAGCAGGCAATGTTGGTGCTTTATCACGATTGCCGTTACAGGTCAAGCTTGACCAAGAAGAGAATTTTGCCAATATTTTGTATTTCCTGCTTGTGGATATTGTACCTGTGACTTCATCTCAAGTTCAAAGATATACGAGAACCAATCCAGTGATGGGAAAGGAGATGGACTTGGTCCAAAAAGGAACGCTGCCAGGCATTCAGAGGAAAAATCCGACTTCAAGCCCTTCATCACACAAAGACTTGAGTTGACAGTACAGAATGGAGTTCAATTGTGGAGAATCAGTTTAATTATTCCTTGATGTTTACATAGAGTCCTTCACAAACTACATGAGGGACATCCTGCTGTGGTAAGGATTAAGGAATTGACATGCAATTATTTTTGGTGGCCAGCATTTGGTGGATGCTCAAATTGAAGAGAAATTTGAGCAACCCCAGTCATCTACAAAGCTAACTCCACCACTGCAACCATTACATCCGTGGGAATGGCTTACTCAGCCATGGCAAAGAATACACATTGATTACGCTGATCCACTGGAGGGACATAGGGGGCAGCATGGTGGTACCGTGGTTAGCACTGCAGCTTCACGGCACCAGGGACCCGGGTTCAATTCCTGCCTCAGGTGACTGTGTGGAGTTTGCAATTTCTCCCCCTGTCTGTGTGGATTTCCTCCGGGTGCTCTGGTTTCCTCCCAGAGTCCAAAGAGGTGCAGGTTAGGTGGATTGGCCATGCTAAATTGCCTCTTAGAGTCCTAAAAGTTAGGTGAGGTTACTGGGTGGTGGGCCTAGGCAGGGTACTCTTTCCAAGGGTCGGTGCATACTCTTTTTAAAATAAATTTAGAGTATACAATTCATTTTTTCCAATTAAGGAGCAATCTAGCGTGGCCAATCCACTTACCCTGCATATCTTTTTGGTTTGTGGGGTGAGACCCACACAGACACAGCGTGAATTTGTAAACTCAACAAGGACAGTGACCTGGTGCTCAGATTGAACCTGTATCCGCAGTGCTGTGAGGCAGCAGTGCTAACCACGGCGCCACCTTACCGCCCTTGGGTCGTTGCATATTCGATGGACTGAATCGTTTGCTTGCGCATGGTAGAGACTCTATGATTCTAGGTTCTTAGTGATTGTGGACGCTCACTTGAAATGGCCAGAAGTTGCAATAATGAAGTCAATGATGACTGATTAGACCGTTAAAAAACTAAACAAAATATTCGTAACAGATTGGAACAGATTATCAGCTATAATGGTACTTCGAAGGAGTTTGAGGACTACTTGAAAGGGAACGGTATACACCATATCAAGTCAGCTCCATATCATCCAGTAACGAATGGATAGGCTGAAGTTTTGTTCAATCATTGAAGCATTCTATCAAAGCATCGAAGGACTAGGGAACAAAATCAAAAAGAGTAAACAATTTTCTAATATCTCATCGGAACACTGTACATGCTACCACACAAAGTTCACCAGCAAAGTTGTCGTTTAAAAGGAAACTACGAGCACAGATTGATTTGGATACATTCAGAGATTTTCAAATGACAACAGTAAGCACAAATTGCAAAGAAATCTCTAAAAAGCGAGTATTCAACCAGGGAGACAGTGCGAGCTAGGAGTTGCACCACCAACGATGATACGGGCACCAGCTACGATCCTAGTGAAGACAGGTCCAATATCATACACCTTATAGATGGATAATAAAGAGTTTGGTGATGTCATGCTGATCAGTTACTTGCTGCACCAAGTGAGTTTGCAGAAACTTCTCAAGAGGTTCTACCTTTAGAAGATCTGGAGAGTTATACTTCGGAACAGAGAATAGAGATGGCGACAAGTTGAGATTCTGTTTCTGATTCTGTTTCAATGTCTATCGTGATAGATACTAAAATAACTATTCAAGAAGTGAGGACACTTCTGAAGTCACAAGTAGCCAAGTTCAAGAACGCCAAATTCTAGCAAAAAGGAATTGATGTCCAACACAAAGACTGACTTATTAAATTGTATATATGTATATAAATACCATATCAAGGGATCTGTGTACAAATGTTAATTGTTGCCATTGGACTAATGAAGTAAAGAGGGAGGGGTATATGTATCTGGGAATATATTCTTTCTGGTTCTGTGTCATATGATATGAAGTGCCGTCGGCAAAGTGGGCTTTGAGCTGATCATCATTTTGATTGTATGAGCAACATGTGTTTTATGAGAATCCAGAATGTGGGCATCTCCATAGTCTTTCTCTTTGCAGCAACAAAGAAATATGACACGTGTGGAGATAACGGAATGAGCCATGATCATGTGGAATGGTGAAGCAGGCTCGAAGGGTCGAATGGCCTATTCCTGTGTCTATTTTCTATGTTACTATGTTTCAGTTCAAGGGGAGTTATGGATAGGCAACAAATGCTGGTCTTGTCCATGAAAGAATGGGCAGGTTTATTAGCTTCTCTTGAATTGATACCATTTACCTCAACTATTCCTTGTGGTAGCAATTTCCACACTCTCGTCATCTCTGGGTAAAGATGTTTCTCCTGAATTCCCTATTGAAATTATTATTGACCATCTTATATTAATTATTAACCCAGGTTCATCTGCAAGTAGAAGCATATTCTGTTTGCATACCTGGTCAAACCTTTCATAATTTTGAGGACCTTTATCAGATCACCCCTCTGTCTTCTCTTACATTTAGTTCCTGCAAATATGTATTCTGCCGGTGCACTAAGAACCCTGACATTTGTCTCTCTGAAAGGTTTTTACTTTATCACAAGTTCTGAAAGGACATTTTCAATAGGCCCCATCTGTTAGTCTCATTAACCCTTTGGAGCTGGCTCCAGAGTATTGTACTTACAATGACTCAGAAGTGCTCATTTTAACTTGGTTTTACAGTGGCAAACAGGGGGAATTCAGGAACTCCACAGCGTGAGGCCTGAGCCATTTTAACACCCATGCTGAATTGCGTGCGCTCATCTGCCACCTGAAACCATCTGGAAAAATGTCAAGGCTGGCAGGTGGGGATGAGAATTGAAGAGAGAGTAGGGCTCTACTGTGTAATCATGGGGCAGGCCCAGTCACAAAGTAAATGTTGACAGCGAGATATTTGAAGAACTCATACCACTCATGGGAGAAAAAGGCAAGGTTGCGGCAGGGGAGGTAGAAGGAATTCCTTGTGAGGCTCAGAGGACCAATCCTGCTTCTCTTGGCCCCCAAGGACTCCTTCAAAAATATTTTTCTCACTTAATTAAGTTGGTACCTTCTGGCCATGCTGCTACCTTGCTGGCGGTTTCGTTGGTGGCTGTGGTTCTTCGCAAGGCTCCCATGACTCTAGGTTACAATCATTGCACCATAGCAAAGACATTACTGGGCCATAACTTTTATATTTTAATTAGCCCCCTCGCTGGAGGGCAGAGTGCAACCAGCCAGAACCCTGGCAGTTAAAATGACAGGGGACAGAAACACTGTGGATATACAACGACTTCCACCAGGCGACCATTTTACATTCCACCTTTAGCGTTCCCACAAACTATTATAATCGGGACTGACATCTTAGCTGTACTGTTGCTTCCGTGGGTAAACCTCAGTTCAGTCTTTCACAGAATGTGTATGGTATGGTTTATAGGACCAGTTCTCTGTGGGATGTCAGCTGCAATAAAATTCCTAGGGGATGATTTCCAAAGATGTGCAGAGTAGGTGGGTTGATATGTATTTTGACTGGAATGTAAGGAGTTAACAAGTTAATAATGCTTCTTACCATGAGAGAACCAGAGAACAGTCATATATATATCATGTGACTTCTGGGATTCTGGGTAGATGATAGTTAGGCATAAGAAAGATCAGTTGTGTACTTGAGAGTTCTGTAGTTAGAGATAGCATAGTTTAATTCAATAACTTTATACTTTAGGAATACTTACAAATCTTATTTAGTAGTGTTAATAAATTAGTTTTGCTTGTTAACAAAGGTTGTTCATTGTTCAGCACTACGCATCCAAGCCATCCAGGTAAAACAAAGCTGAGAACAACACAGGCCCATACTAAATTGTCCCTTGTGTCCAAAGGTTAGGTAGGGATATGGGGTTACAGGGATAGGGCTGTGGATTAGGCCTAAGTAGGGTGCACTTTTGCAGGATCCGTGCAGAATTGATGGGCCGAGTGGCCTCCTTATGCTGTAGGGATTCTATGATTTTACTGGTGTACTTTAGGCACAAAAAGCCTCTGAGTGGCTAAGCTGGGGTCTTAGAGTGGCAACATCTGATTAGTTCAAATTAAGTGCTAGACGCCATTTTTGTGAAGGTGTTGAAGAGTGAGCGTGGAACAATCACCCAGAGGATCATCACCCGACTGTCACTTAACTTGCCTGCTAATGCTCGTAATGAGGAGACTACACAACATTTTGGTGGATATTGATTCATGTGCAAATGAGGCAACCTCGTTTGAATCATGGGGAAATAAGTGCGACAATCTGTTTTCATAAAGTTAACAGCAGAGAGACATGAATTGGCCTGCAACTTGGGGCAATTTGCAATTTATGGAACATCCTTTCTTCACGGCAATTTGCAGCCATTAAGGTGCTTTGCAGCAAAATCTGGCGAGTGGGTACACTACCCAGAGGACAATCTGGATATTTCATGGAATGATAATATAAATGATCTCATGTCAACATTAACCAATATTCACTTTAGGAATAACATTTTGGGGCAGTACTTAGTTAAATATTCATTTTCATTAATGATATCCAGTTTGAAATATATATTTACCGGCAGTATTCTTTTTCCTCCTTACAATAGCAGGGCATATACCCTGGGCATGTGTTCTTCAAACATGGCTCAAAGTCACGGATATTTTTGCAATTTTCTGAAAGAAAATATGAAAAGGTGTTCAGAAAAATGTTAAGAGAAAATATAGCTTCCCTAAAAAGTTGTGAAGAATGAAACATCCCCTAGTGTTATCAACTTGAGACACTAAGACAAACATAAGGCTGGATTTTCCAGCCTCCGATGCCTCGATCCTGTTTCCTGATGGGACGGAGAATCGCGCAAAGGAAAATGAAGATTGATGGCGGGCGTCAACCCGATCATGATGCTCTGACCTCCCGCTGGCGCTAGAATTGAGGTCCACGCGGCAGTGGGAGGCTGTAAATGAGGGAAAATGGGTCTTAATAACCCTTTTGCATCCATTTAGCAGGCCTGGCCCCCTATGCTCTGGCCCTCTGTGATTCTCTGGTCCCCGGGAATCACATGGGCGCAGATCACTTGTGGTCTCTACCGGCATGACCTTGGCGTGGTGGATCAGGTAGTGGGTCAAGGGGATAACTCCTTCAGAGAGTTTCCCCCAGAATCCATCTGAGGGCTACCCCCCCCCCCCCCCCCCAGTGTGCTACTTGCCCACCACTCCGCTACCAGATTTCCCCCCACGCTCCCCCACCTTGCCAGGGAGGCCCCCACCAGAGACTCCATAAATAGGGAGACCCACCCCAGGACCCCATGAATATGGAGACCCCCAGGGACCCCATGGCTATGGAGACCCCCCAGGACCACTTGAATAGAGACCCCTCCCAGAAACCCTAACTAAAGGAACCTCCCACAGGACTCCCTAACTAAATAGACCTTCCACCTCCCCCGACTAGAGAACCCCCCACCGTCCCACACACAGACCACCTGCAAAAACATGCTGCCCGCTCCCAGGAAAGAAGCCCCTGTTTGGAAGCTAAAGAGCAGTCCTGACAGGGGCAGTGAAAAAAACTACAGCTGTAACACTTACCTGGAGGATCCACGTCTCCATTCCGAAGGACAACAGCTGTGGCCTGTGTTTCAACCCCAAGATCTATTAAATGTCCTCAGGGATGGGCAACAAACGCTGGCCCAGCCAGCGATGCCCACATCCCAATAAAAAAATAATCAAGTGGCACCAAAAGCTGCTGCCTTCTCACCCATCACAGATTTTGTTCTGCTGGTTTCGAAGCACCCTCCAATCCCAGGTAGGATTCCAATTAATTATATGCTAACTGGAGTCCAAACATGTCCATAAGGTTCAGATGGAATTTGAATGTTATACAGTTAGGGACACCCACCATATCAAAGCTTATTTAGGGAAGAACTGGTGGCCTGAAATGCAAGTTATTCTTAATGCGTTAACATGCTGTTATTTTACTGCAAACTCTGTCCCATAGGTACACTACCTAGAGTGCAATCCTGATATCGTGAAATGATCATCTAAATTACCTCATGCCATTAACAAATATTCACTTTCCATAACTTTATTAGGAATAACATTTTAGCGCAGTACTTTTTTGAAATATTCAATCTCACAGGAGGAGTTATTTTAACAGATCTTTTGTATACTCCCCAATCTGAAACTTGTGCGCGTAACAAAGCCCTCCAATGATACTGAGAGAAGAAAACACTTTCCACACCAATGATGTACTCACCCAATGTTGTATTGTCCTTGACATTGAGGGCTGAAGATAGAGATTCCAAAATCTGGCCAGCAGTTGTACTAGCCAACAGCATCAAGATGACTGCAAGTATAACACGGAGAAACAACATTCTTGGACTTTTTGTAACAGGCCTACACTTTACGGTCTATTTCTACCCAATGTTTCACTCGAATGGAAATGGATATCTGTGTGCATTAAAATTAGTTTAAAGTCCACAGAGTTTATTACTCCCCACGTGATCATAAAGGAAATTAACTTCAGATAATCTTTTGGGAGATGTTACAATTCGCTCCACCCAGGTACTGTGGAATGTTTATAGCTTGAAGCTCCACCTGCAGGTCCACACGTTCCAAAAGGTATCTTAGCTCAGCCTTTAGACTCTTAAAAAGGGCACCCTTTTAGAGTGAGAAAATGTAGTTGCAATTTCCACATCATTATTTTAAAGATACCAAGGAGATGAGGTTAGTTTTCACCCTACCCATTGCTGCTCTTTAAAGTCGCCAATATGATGTTATGTCCCAACAGCGTCGCCAAAACTGTGGGTATTTCTATTTATCTTAGTGAATCACAAGCCTTCCCTTATATCGATCAAATGACCACACAACCAGTTAGTTAGTTCAAAAGATGGTTTATTTACATACACAAGTTACCTCGTCATGCAAACACAATATCTACTATGAGTTAAACTACACCTATCAACTACAATAACCTATACTTAACTTCAGGGTGACCGGCACAGTGCAAATGGATAAGGCCTTTATCTAGATTTCACTCGGCTGGTTCGAAGAAAGTGGCTCTGTCTCTGCTGGGCTCATCCATCAGGTAGCGATCATTGGTCTTGAACTTGGCTGGCTGTTCCTGCTACAGTTGGCTGGCACAGGCCGGATCCAAAAGAGGCTGGCACAGGCCAGGTCCAAAAGAGACAGAACACATGGCTGTGTCCTCTTTTATCCCTCTGGGATTTTGCGCTCTTTGGGGTGGTCCTTGATCTTGGACCTAATAGTTCGACAGGGCTCTGATCACTGCTTTTGATTTCGGCCAATAAAGGGGCGGGTGCCTTGGGGGCTGGGTGGGTCCTTAGCGGTCATTGACCGTGGCAGTTGGGCTTTCTGAATAAAGGGAGTGGTGCCAATCAGTCTGTGGCTGTACCGGTTTTTTGATTGGAGTCCTACTGTTCTGGTGAATGGGCCATTAAAATGCAAACAAGCGGGGGTTTCGATGAGGTCTGGCTACCTGTGTTTCAAATACACAGAAGCTCTGTATCTGTCTGAGTCCTGGGTTGGCCATAATTCCCATGGTCCTTTGCAGGTGGCCATCTCAGATGGATACATCAAATGCTTAAACATATGGATCCTCTGTGAACTCCTGTGGGATTTTAGTGAAGGGGTTATTAGAATTATGAGGAGTATAAGATTATGATGTGGAATGTCTTTAACTTAAGGTAAAATGAAGAGGGTCATATTCTGTGTTTAAACCCCTCAGATCCTGTAGCTGCAAGCCATTCATTCATTTCTAGTAGTGGACTGTGATTGACAGCTTCCACAAAACAGCTGCAGCCTTGATTCAGTCATCTTCCTTCATGGGTGAGTGACTCTAAGTGCTGGAACACCAATGTTTACAAACATCAACCACATCAATCACATGCTTGAGTGATTAGAATGCACCTGGTGATTGGAATGCACTTACCTCTCTTTGATGTGCATAGAAACACACATGAAAATAGAAGCAGGAGAGGGCATTCAGAGGATCAGGTCACCCCCATACTTGGGGGAAGAGGGGGCACCCAGAAAATCTGGGGATGGGGGGGGGGTGTTGCTTTGCAATGCTGGGGGGTGGTTTGGGGGCCACTTTGCAGTGCAAGAGGGCGGGTTGGGGGGGGTGTGCAGCATGGGACTATCGGGCCACCCACTCAAAATGATTCCTCCTATTCTGAATTCCTTCCTGATTTGTGCTCCTGAGGGAACAGAACAGAACAGAACAGTACAGCACAGAACAGGCCCTTCGGCCCTCGATGTTGTGCCGAGCCATGATCACCCTACTCAAACCCACGTATCCACCCTATACCCGTAACCCAACAACCCCCCCCCTCCTTAACCTTACTTTTTAGGACACTACGGGCAATTTAGCATGGCCAATCCACCTAACCCGCACATCTTTGGACTGTGGGAGGAAACCGGAGCACCCGGAGGAAACCCACGCACACACGGGGAGGACATGCAGACTCCGCACAGACAGTGACCCAGCCGGGAATCGAACCTGGGACCCTGGAGCTGTGAAGCATTTATGCTAACCACCATGCTACCGTGCTGCCCATACATAAATCGGTCGGACTTCTCCTCCGGCGGGACAACAGAGGGCAGGATTCACCTTCGCCCGATGGGAGATAATGTAATCAGCCCAAATCGGGGGCCTGCTGGTTTGACGCCGGTTTTCTATTCTCTCCCCCCCCCCCCCCCCCCCGAAATGGCGTAATCCTGTCGCGCGCTGTACGTTGTTGGAATGGCATTGGCGGATCACCTGAAGACCTTCCCCTGATGCTCTGCCCCTGATGGGCTGAATTCCTAAACATGCGGGGAACGTGTAATCTCAGTCGTCGGGAACCCAGCTTGGCGGCTGCGGTCTGTGTCCAGCGCCTCTACAGTCGGCTGAAAGCTGTGCTGCTGGCTGGGGGAACTTCCGCGAGGGCTGGAGGGGAATGGTGGGCAGTGGCTAGGCCATTCTCCAGCCATTTTTGTCGTGGGTGACGGGAGTTTTACCCAGTGCGGCTGCTAGACCCTCACCAGTCCCAGCATCGATGAGGGTTAGGCGCCGATTCTGGCGTCCAGCCCATAGTCTTCCAAATGGAGAATCTCACCCAGCATCTTGCACTAAACATGGGCTCATATGACTTTCCAGCTCAAAGCCCCTTCATGGTTAGGTTGGAGGCACTTTAATACTTATTGGGGAGGTGGTGGCTTAGTGGTATTGTCACTGGACTAGTAATTTAGAGACCCATGATAATGATCTGGGGTGCTGGCTTCGAATCCCACCATGGCAGATGGTGAAATTTGAATTCAACAAAAATCTGGAAATCAAAGTCTAACGATGACCTTGAAACCATTGCCAATTGTCATAAAAACCCATCTTGTTCACTAATGCCCTAAAGGGAAGGAAATCTGCTGCCCTTACCCGGTCTGGATGATGTGACTTCGGGCCCACACAGCGATGCGGTTGGCTCTTAACTGCAGCCCACTGAAAAGGTCTAGCAAGCCCCTCAGTTTACGGGAAAATAGAGATGGGCAACAAATGCCTGCGACGCCGCCATCCCCAAAACAAATTAAAATAAATGAACCCACCCTCCCACACCCCATCCCCACAAATCTCTGGTCAGGAAGACCAAACAATAGATACCTGGTCAGAGTTCTCAATGTAAGATGTTCAAATAGCTTTGTTCCAACCAGGAAACCTTCTACACTGGTATCGATTGTACCCAGGAAAATTTAGCCGCAACAGAAGTTGCAGAGAACAATGACAATCACAAAGCTAAACATTACCTGAGGCCTTTCTGACATATATCAACTAAAAATTTGGTGGTGGAGAGGAGGGGATGGGTCATCTTAAAGAGGATGCCAATCTCTAGTGGATAGGTTTAGCTGGACGGGGTGGGAGGGTGATGTTTGGGTCTTTGGGAGGGAAGAGGTCATTTGGTAGGGGTGAGTAAGTTTGGGGGTCAATCAGATGTCAATACCAATAGGGAAGAGAGGGGACTTATTATTATGTTGGACAGCAGTCTTCATTAGTTTGTGTTTCTGCGAGAAGCTTTTATTGAACTGATCTCAAAATGTTTGCCTCCTGAGGCAGAGAAATGGCATAGCACATGACCATGGAAAGCCTGAGGTGTCAATCAGAATGGTTACATTTCAAAACCCAAACACCCCTCTTTTCATATTTAACTAAAGATACAAACATCCCCTTTTTCCCAGCGAACAAAAGGCACATCTGCAAGCAAGATCCTGTTACCCACTATCCACTCACTGTTCTTATGTTTTAACAACTGTTTGTTCTACTAGTCAGCCTCTGTATATGCATTGCACACACTTTGAGTTGCCAATTGTGTAATTGTGAGTCATTCTTTACTCCTGGTACCATTGTGCTGTCTTTGAAATTTGTTTGGTCAGATCTCACACAATTTGGTTCATTGAAGACTTCAATTTATCATTCGTTTTTAAAGGCATCGACTCAACTGGAATCTTGCCCTTCAACTCTTCCAGTTCAATTCCAATGTGAACATTTACATTATGGCTGTGCATTTCATTGCACTGATGTGGTCAGGAACCATCTAGTGGTTTGCTTGAATATTGTCTCCCTTTCTCTGGAGTCGTTCCCCCTCCCTGGGGCCTTTTTCTATCCATTCTTTGTGGTCTTTTGTTGCCCTTTTTCTGTTAAGATGTTCAGGGTTACCAGCCCAAGCTTCGGACTTTCTCCAGCTGAGATGAGTGTCCGTTGTGTCCCATCTATGACCTGGAACTCTAGATCTTCCTTCTTACTTTTGCATTGGGCAGTCAGACTAATTTGGCCTACCATGATGAGGATTGTGCTATAACATAGCCGCAATCTTGCTTTCGAGGGCTTCATTTTTGGATCACCATGTTAAGCCATTTTCCACAGATCAGTGAAGTTCATTATTTTGCATTCTGCACCTATGTTGTGTGATGTAGCAGAGTACACCTGACACTTTTTATTCACTTGATACTTTCCTTCTGTGATCCTCATTGTAACAGTCACAATCCGCTTGACATCTATGGACTTGACTGAACCAACCTGTTGTATTATGTATAGATCTTCATCAATTCATCTGCTGAGCCAACCTGTTGTATTATGTATAGGTCTCCATCAATTCATCTGCTGAAATCTTTTCATTGGTCATCCAAATAGGCTTGTTTTGCATTTTTCTGGCCAAGCATTTGTGTGTGTAACAAATTTGCTTCTTGTCGTTAAAACACTGCTTTCCCCATGCTGGGCAGTCCTTCTTTTCCTGTGCGTGCTCTCCTTTGCAGTATTTACCCTTTGTCTGAGAATGCTCAGCTCTTTCAGCTTGGACTGTCTCTCAGAATAATATGCCTCCTCGTCTGCTCTGTCATATGGTTTGGCTGTTGTTTCACATATTCAGCATTTTGTAACACACCTATCACTTTCTTTGGCGTCAGTATCTCATCTTTCAGACGTGGGTCGTGGTCTCACTGAGGGGTCCTTTATGCCTAGGACCAATCTATAATCAGATCATCCTTCAGCTCTCCAAGATCACATGATTCTGCTCCCTGTGTTTTGTTGCTGCGATGTACCAACATGTCTTGATTTTGCTCTGCACTCTCGCGTTTCATACACATATTTCATATATAGCATTCATTCGGGGTTCAAAATGTTTGTTCAAGGCGCTGTCATCTTTTTTATTTGCCCGTCAGTCAGATATAGGGTATATATACTTTGTAGAAGTCCCTCCCTAGCAATGTTAAAAGTGTAGCTACTCTGATCATTTCAGGCTTCTTAATTAAGAATGTTGGAATCTCATAGTTTTGTCATTGTAATTGGAATAACTGTCAGTTTTGCTATGCATAATTTTTCAATTGGATAAGTGATGTGATTGGAAAATCTACTGCAGCCATTCTTACTCACTCAGTATTTACTTGCAGCTTTTATCTGTGGTTCCTTTTTATCTGCAGCCAGTAATTTCACTTTAGCCTGTGTCTACTTTTCTTTTGTCATACTTGTCTATTTTCCTTTGCTCTTTTCAGCAGCTGTTCGCAGATTTTTAACCTTTGTGGGTTCTCAGTATCTTCTCTGTTCCTTTTGCAGATTTCAAAAGTCTATTTTTTTCACCAGTCTCTGAAACCATGTTGAAAGTATATGGAAAGCGGTCTTCATATGTGTGTGTTTCTGTGAGAAACTTTTATTGAACTGATCTCAAGATGTCTGCCTCCAGGGGAAGACACATGGCATGGTCATATGATTATGGAAAGCATGAAGTGTCAGTCAGACTGGTTACATTTCAAAACACAAACTGGATCAGAGGCTGGAATGGGGGAGTGGTGTGATTTGAGGCTAGGGACGGGGGATGGAAGGTTAATTGAAGTTGTGAAGTAAGGTTGGAGACCTCATGGTGGGATCAGAGGCCTTGGGTGGGGGGGGGGGTAAGGTTAGTGGAAGTAGGTCCAAAATGCAGAGGCTTTTCAAGCAAGCAAGTGTAAGACAATGACCTCCTGAATCCACTGAGCTTTCTTCATGCTCGCAGCATGCTTAACTTTCCAATTTGTCCCCTTAGATTGTGTTGGCACCCACCCAAAGCCTAACGTAGGTGGCGAGAGACGGGTTTGGGAACTTCAAACTCCCACCTGACACAAATCCACCTATTTCCTAAGTTAAAAGCAAATTACTGTGGATGTTGCAATCTGAAACCAAATGGAAAATGCTGGAATATCTCAGCAGGTCTGGCAGCAACTGTGGGGAGAGAAAAGAGCTAACATTTCAAGTCCAGATGACCCTTTGTCAAAGCTATAAGACATAGAAAGTGGGAATATTTACACTGTGAAGTGACATTGAAAGATGAGTCGTAGCCACAGAAACCCAGGGAAACGGGGTGCTATTAGCTTCAAAAAGCAAGGGGAAAGAGTGCTAATGGCCGTCCCCAGAGAGAACAAATGGTGTGAAAGGCCAAACTGCATAGAAAGTAACATCAGAGGGTGAACCGTGACAGATGTAGATGTGGGGGGAGGGGAAAGGGGAAGTAAAGGGGAGAACGGGTAACGAAAAGTGGATAAGATGGGGTGCGAATATAGATGAAGAAAGACAAGAGAGAAAGAAATGGTAAAAAACAGTTAAAATGAAATTGGATGAAAACAAATGGGTCGAGGTAGGGTAGAGCTAATCATCTGAAGTTGTTGAATTCGATGTTGAGACCGGAAGGTGAGCTGTTGTTCCTCCTGTTCGTGTTGAGCTTCAGTCGAACATTGCAGCAGGCCAAGGACAGACATGTGGGCATGGGAGCAGGGTCTTGTGTTAAAATGGCAAGCAACGGAAAGATCAGGGTCCTCAATGCGCACTGACCGAATGTGCTTAGCAAAACGATCGCCCAGTCTGCGTTTGGTCTCTCTGATTTCCTAAGTTAAACTTCTGGCCTATGTCTCTAATTGTACAGTCAAGGATCCCCCATGACTTGAACGACCTTTACACTTGTGCTGCCAACTTTGAAGAACTTCCTCCCCCAAGATTTATTTTATGCTTGTACTCCCTTTAAAACCATATCACTTGGTTTGTATTACCTTTCCTCATTCTTCCTAACAAAATGCATCCCTTTCCACTTCTCTGCATTAAATTGCCTCAGCATGTTCATTTCATCAATCTGTTTGGGTACCTTTGAAGTTTGCTGCTATCCTCAATATTTATTAGATTTCCAATTCATGTGTCACCCACAAGCATTGAAATTATGCCCTGTATACCAAATTCCAAGTCATTATACTGACCCCTGTGAGACACCCCTCTAACCTCCCCCTCCAGCTTGAAGAAACAACATTTAGATTGTTACGACACCCTGGGCTAGTGCATGGTCAATTTCAGCCCACGTACCCCGAAGTCACAACACAAGTGAATTAATCCATAATTCATATAAAAATACCCAAAGTCTTTGGCCTCTTGCTGCCCAATAATCCCGGTCACCAGGTTTTAAATGTAAACACGATTACTGCTTATTTATACCGAGAACTATCATGAAATATGCAATACGTACAACTGATCAATGACAAGCTAATAGTTACTACCCACTTTAAATGTCCCACCCTCTACCCACACACACATGACAGACAAATACAGAGGGAGAGGAGGGGTGAAAATAATAAGGATGAAAGTCAAAAAATAAGAGTCTTTGTTTCAGATGGTGCTCCTTTTAGTACACTTTCTTCACAGCAAGGTTGCAGATTTGAGTCTTCAGACCGGTAATGGTCTTCTTGGTAGATTCATTAACTTAGGGTCCCTGTAGCTTAGAAAAGACAGTACTCACAGGCAGCAGGCCACCTGGTAAGACAACCTATTGCTGTTCAACTTTTCTTTCAGTTTGAGGGTTGCATTCAGGCCTCTATCCTTCTGCAGAGAGAGTTGGTCAGTTCTGCCTTTGCCTTTCAGGAGTGAGAGTTGATCAGTTCTGGAGTTTGCCTGTATATAGATTCATCCAGGCTCTCTGCCAGTTCAGAAAGATAGTCTTTTTGGAGAACAACAGAGAGGAGAGGACAGCAACCTTCCTCGGGGCTGCACGATTCAAACTGATATCAAACTCAACCTTTGAAGCCCTGAAAAAAAAAATCCAGTGGGATCAGATCTAATCACCACCTGTTACCGGGCAGAAAACACCCTTTTGGACCAATTCATTGGCCACCAATCAATCAATCAAACCAAGTCCTCACTGATGCAATCACCAGTTTAAATCAGCAAAGCCTTCCGGAATCTTCTATTTGCATTAAAGGTACAGGTTTCTTACAGGCTGCTTGCCTTAAAGTGAGATGTCCATCAATCATCCATAGATCAAAAGTGCAACAGCAAAATAAAAAAAAGGGGAAATAAGGGACTAAACGGGGAATAAACAGGAAGTACCCTTACATCTACTCGCTGCTTTCTGTCTTGTGACTTTTCTTTTGAAAACCTGTGCCATAAGATAATAATAATAATATAAAAGTGATGTGTCGTGCAGATAATTTGGACAACGAAGGGTGAAAATAAGACAAGAAAATGTAAAGATAAGGGATGAGAGAAAAACAAAAAATAGACTCAGAAACAAATCCGGAATATCAAATGTGAGATGGACGAAGAGAAAAATGTTGCATGAGGAAAATTTGTTTTTCCTGTCAGAGAATTTATTCCCACATCTTGACAATTAATTAGCTGTGATGTTCTTTGAATGTTTCAGTTGTGTTTGTACATTTACAAGGAAGTACACAGGAAAATTAGCAAGATTAATCTGAAGTCAAGTTAAGAACTGGGAACATTCACCTCATTTGTGAAAGATGAGTCATAATGCATCTTGCATAATTTCTTCTTCCTTTTCAGAAAGTGACATGCAATGTTTCATTGGGTTTTCCAAACCCTTTTTACATTAGGCAAACGTCCTTCTTCATATATGGGTGCAGACAGCAAACATTGGCAACCATTCACTAAGAGAGTGATGTGATATCCCATAAATATGTAACATAAATATGAAGCTTTAAAAGAATTTGACGAAAAATAAATGGAACAATTGAAAGTATGATGCATGTAGAAGATAAACTTTTCATGTATAATTAGCTAGTTTATTTGTGAAATCTCATTGTTAGGGGCTGGTTTAGCTCACTCAGCTAAATCGCTGGCTTTTAAAGCAGGCCAGCAGCACGGTTCAATTCCCGTACCAGCCTCCCCGGACAGGTGCCGGAATGTGGCGACTAGGGGCTTTTCACAGTAACTTTATTGAAGCCTACTCGTGACAATAAGCGATTTCCATTTCCATTTCCATTAATTCTGTTACAACTGAAATTGAGAAATATTAATTGCAGGATTTTACCAGCAAAGCATAATCACCCTTCTGCTATTCAACAGAACATTTCTTATATTTGCCAGCTCAGTGGTAGCCCTTTCATCTTTTAATCAGAAGGCCTTGAATTAAAGCTTCACCAGATTTCTGAACACACTCTAGGCGGATACTTCAGAACAGTGCAGGTTGTGTTCTGCACCATCAGAGTCCGTAAAGGAATAAGGTTGAAAAGATATGGCCATATTGCAAGAATATGAGGTGAAAAATAATTATTTCTCTGTAAACTTACAGGGTATTATTTATTTTTAACAAAAGCCCAAGACAGCTTACAAAGACAAGGTGGCTTAGCCCCCTTAAAAACAATGCAAATGCGCAGATAAGAAGCTAAAAAACTGGCATCATGGCTGGAATTTTACAGTCCCACTAAAGCCAATGGACCTTTGAATGGGTCACTGTGTTTTCCGGCCCAGTTCCGATGGGACCATAAAATTCCACCCTATATATATTTTTTATCTTATGCCTACATGTGACGAGTGCAGTGAAGGCACTGATAACTAAAACCACGATCAAAGAGAACTTTAGGTTCCTTGCCAAGTTATCTCGTATGAAACCATTCATTGACAAAGGGAAAATGGTGACCAGCATTACCATCAGCTAGGCCTTGCCATCCAAAGACAGGCCAGGCCATGAATTTATGGAATTGGACAATTACATGAATTATAATAGGTTGTCTTTTTTTTAACCAATTATGAACATTAACAGGGGTAGCTTCATTATAAATAAAAAAAAACTTATCTTTGTAAGAAATTATACAACTTCAGAAATTCAGTATGGCCTCATCGTGCCCGGTGCAGTAACAGGACGAGCCCATTAAATCTCGTGAGAGGCCTCTTGCTAGTATTGCGATCTGCGGAACGCCTCCCTAGGTCAAATGAGATTTCGCTAGACGTTGCAAACTAGATCTCGCCCTCACTGGGTGAGATCCAGATGAACATGTTTAAGTGAACCATTAGGTTCACTTGGCTAAACGTGCTCAAAACGGGACTCTGTTTCATTGCACCCATTGAATTCCATGTTCGGTTCATTAATAAACTTTTATATATTTTCACATTCTTACTCTCTCATATAGTTTTCCCTATCAAAAATTTGTAGAACCCAACTCGAGACTCCCTTCAGGTGAGGGAAGTACATAACTGAAAGGTTTTCCCCCGGACTCTTACAACATCTAGAAAAATTCCAATCTGGCTGTAACTTACTAAAAAGTAAAAGACTCTCCATAAAAGCTTATAATCGACAGGTGCTTTTTCTTTGTGAAGAGATGGATCAAGTTTTGCAGACCCAGTTAAGTAACTTTGAATTCTGGCTTTCTCTACCTAAAGTTGAAAGGGGTTATTGTGAGATTCTCCCAATGTAAAATAGCCCCAAAAGGAGTAAGGGCTGTACTACATCACATCATCTACCCCAGGGGTGGGCAAACTACGGCCCACGGGCCACATGCGGCCCGCCAAAGGTCTTTATGCGGCCCACCAAGTCATTAAAAAAAAAAAAAATTTTTTTTAAAGGTTAATTGGGGGGGGGGGGGGGGGGGGGGGGGGGGGCTGTTGGGTTACTTACTGGTATAGGGTGGATACGTTGACTTGAGTAGGGTGATCATTGCTCGGCACAACGTCGAGGGCCGAAGGGCCTGTTCTGTGCTGTACTGTTCTATGTCCAATATGAGGCACCCAGAATCATAACCGGGTGAAGTAATTATTTTACTTAATATACTATGCGGCCCTTTAAAATTGTGAATTTCTGAATGTGGCCCTTGCACGGAAAAGTTTGCCCACCCCTGATCTACCCCCTCAGATGGATGCAAAGGTTTAAAAAATGCTTTTGAAGAAGCCTGGTGATTTTCTCCATTTTACCATTTTACCATCTTGTGGATGGCACAGGCTGTAATCATGGTGTGCCTATGGCAAAGGGAATGGATGTCTGAGATGGTGGTTAGAGTGCAGATCAAGTTTTCCAGTCAGTGATGAATGAACTGTGCCTGCTGTTCATTGGATTGTCAATTGAGCAGGGCGAGTCAGAACACATCTCTTCAACCAATCAGAAGAGTTCCCATTAAACCAGGAAGCCCGAGTTAAAATATTTAATTCAATGTAAAACTATGCACATAACGCAAAATTAAGAAAGGGAAAGAAAAATAGAAATAAAAGAGACCAACAAATTAAGAAAGAAAAAGTTAAATTTTTCAAAAATCTCCAGCAATCAATACATTTTGGAAGAATGATACTCTACACTTCTAAAAGTAAATTCTTTAATGCTAAAGAGATTATTTGCCATTAATTAAAAAATCATATAACAAAATTCACTAATAACTGAATGGGCTAGCTGTAACTTTAGCTGGTATGTTTTGTGCATATCTGGTGGATATGTTTTGCAACTTCATGCTCTCTGTCAGATAGCAGTGTAAAGACTTTTGTGGTTGTTGAAAAGATACACTGTCACCTTGCTCACACAGATTCCAAATCCATTGTAGAGGGAATCATGCTGCAAATGTTCTTATTATTGATATTGATACTGAAAAACCCATGAAATATCTGTAGCTAGCTGGAATTGAAATGTACATTCAGTTCATATTTGATACAATCTGTTATCTAAGGATAAATGATCGATCTTTGAGCCAATAAGGAAGTATGTGCAATCCTTAATCACATGTGGTTTAAGATGGAATATGCCTGTTGAGATCAAAGTTAATTTTTTACTGCTGCTGTATTCAACAACATGGTGTAAGCGAACTCTAAATAATTTAATGATACAAAACCATTTTGGCCTTGGATGCTTTCAAACTATACATTTGGGAGTGAATTAAGATGTTCTCAACATTCCTGTCTCTTGAGTAATCATAGCATGGAATCATAGAAGGTTACAGCACAGAAGGAAACCATTCAATCCATCAAATCTGTGTTGGCTCTCGGCAGGAACAACTCAGCTAGTCTCAATCCCCCACCCTTATCCCAGGGTTTATAATTTATTTCTCTGCAGATACTTCTCCAATGCTCTTTTGAAAGTCACAATTGAATCTTCCTCCACCATGGTCTCAGACATTGCGTGCAGGTTATAACTGCTCACTGCATGAAGATTTGCCTCATATTTCCTTACCTTCCTTAAATCTGTGTTCTCTGGTTCTTGAGTGCTCTGCCAATGCAAACAATTTCTCTCTGTTGACCTTATCTATACAACTAATTGCTTTGAACACTTCTCTCAAATCTTCCCTCAACCCTACCTTCCCCAAGGAGAAGAACAACAGTTTTTCTAATCTATCCTCGTCACTAAAGTTCCACATTCCTGGAACCATTCCCATATATTTGTTCTGCATTATCGGACATAATGGCACTTCCAGCTAGTTACAGATGTTTAATGGATTTTTGAGTGGCCTCTCTCGAGCCTTCATATCCTCCCTGAAGTGCAGTGTTAAGAATTGGATACTGAGGGAATGAGGGAATGAGAGACACCAGTAAAGTTTTAGATACCTCTCTTTCCAATTTCAAAGATGATGCAGGTTAATATTTTTCCCTTCATTCACATTAAGCCAGAAACAAAGAATACAAAATGTGACAGGTGAAAGGAAAGAAACGGCAACATGGAATGGAAAAGATGTGTTCCATAGAACATAGAACGGGGGGCTGGTTTAGCTCACTGGGCTAAATCGCTGGCTTTTAATGCAGACCAAGCAGGCCAGCAGCACGGTTCAATTCCCGTACCAGTCTCCCCGAACAGGCGCCGGAATGTGGCGACTAGGGGCTTTTCACAGTAACTTAATTGAAGCCTACTTGTGACAATAAGCGATTTTCATTTAATTTCATAAGGGAATGTCATTGCAGTGTCATTGAATCACAATCTGATGTGGGTAACAGCCAGGATCTCAAATCTCCTGCTTTCTGAGGAATCATAGAAAAATACATTTGTCATGGTTCTGATTACTAATTTTCATGATTTGTCAATATTTTCATGAAATCCTACAGAGAAAACTGTTTGATGCATTGACTTAAAGATATCTATGCTACCTAACCAATTCCAAGATTGGCATAGTTTAAGAAAGCATGGGCTTCCGATGTACTATCAATTGTTCATGTGCTCTAAAGTGAAGAATATCCAGTGACTGAAAAATCCTGTGATACTCATTTGGATATTCATCCTTACAGTTTAAGTGAACAAAGTGATTAGTTGTTAGCTCGTGGTCTGGTCTTTAATGCAAGAAGTGCTTTTCTGTAGAGATCTAAAAGAGATAAAAAAAAGGAAAAGAAAATGATTGGAGTCTTCTCAATTCATTAGCACTTAGCATTGACATTCATGCAGGGTTTCACTGTTTTATAAATGGTCTTCTGAGCAGCAGCAATGATTATCTGAATGCTGCATTGCGCAAAGATTACCCCAACTTGACGCTGCTGCACATTTCTGCTGAAACCTTCCGAGCTTGTGTAGCACAGCATCATCTGGCGAATTCTGTCACAATGGTGTCGAGTTGAGGGAAGACAGGACATGCCCCCCCTTTACGACACTGGCTGTTGTTTGATTTGTTGAAATAGCCAGTCTTAATGTTGGTAAACGGGTGAGTGAATGGGCAAGTGGGTATGGTGGATAAGTGGGTGAGGTGATTGTCATGATATGCAAACATGCAACCAATGAACACTCAGAATAGGACACAACCAATGGGCAGTCAGGACACTCAGAGGTGGCATCACCACAAGGGGGCAGGACATAAACACTATAAAAGGGATGAGGCACTCACACTCTGCCTCTTTCCACAGATAGACATCTCGCGAGTTAGGCACACCCCAGCACGTGGCTTAGAGCAAGCTGGCACAGTTAGACTGAGTTACGACAGTTAGATTAGCAGGGAGTCAAACGCATTTGAGAACTGTGTTAATAGTTCAATAAACACATTGAACTCATTTCAGAGTCTGGAGCATCCTTTAGTTAAGACTGCATCAAGTAGCAGCCTGTGTTATCCGAAGCAGCATAACACAACAGTGATAGGTTGATCAGTGGGTAGTCAGATGGCTGAGAGGCATAGTTAGATCTAATTGGGGGGTAGTTGGATAGTCAGAGAGGTTAGTCTAGTTGGGTCTGGTCGGAATGGTAGTTGGGTAGTTGAGTCAAGTTGCTGGGGTAGTTGGCTCAGTCAGGGGCAGTCAGATTGTCGGGGGCATTGAGCGGTCAGGGGCATAGTCAAGTGAGTAGTTGAGCAGTCAGAGTGTGAAGTCAAGTGATTGGGCCATGTTGGGTCTGTTTAGAAGGGTAGTCGGTTAGGCTCTTTTTAAAAATAAACTGAAAGTACCCAATTCTTTTTTTTCCAATTAAGGGGCAATTTAGCATGGCCAATCTACCTACCATTCACATCTTTGGGTTGTGGGAGTCAGACCCATGGGGAGAATGTGCAAACTCCACATGGATAGTGTGGAGGCCAGGATCGAACCCAGACCCTCGGCACCGGGAGTCAGCAATGCTAACCACTGCGCCACTGTAACGGCCCCACTGGGTAGGTTCTGAGTGGTAATCAGGTGATTGAGGATAGTTGGGGATGTAGGTTGGTGGTGGTGGTGGGGGTGGAGGGGTCAGGTGGTTGAGGTGAGTAAGATCGGGGGGGATAGTCAGATTGGGCTGGGTCAGGGTAGTCGTGTGGTCAAGGCGCAGTCGGGGTTGGGGGATTGTCAGGTCTGGTCAGAGGGGTAGTTGGGTGGGTGGGGTGATGTAGTAGGGTCGAATCAGGGCAGAGGGTTAGTTAGGTGGGCAAAGTGGGATAGTCAGGAGAACGGAGTGTGATTGGGGAATCAGGGGCATATTTGGGTCTGGTCAGGTGGGGCATTTGGGTCAGTGGGGGTGGTTGGTTAGTTCAGGCCAGGGAGTGTAGTCAGGGCATCAGGGGTGGTGATTGAGGTGGGAGAGAAATCAGTCATATGGTTGCCCAGATGTTAGACTAGATTTATTGCTATCTAACCTTTCCTGTGTAACTATTTAGGTCAGTCCCACAGAACTGCCCAAAGTCTCCGACTCTAAACCTATTCACAGAGAATCTCGGGAACAGGGCAATTGTCCATTGGAAGTTGAAGCTTTCTAGTCACTTCCTGTGTAGGCCCATGCGTCAAGATTTCAGGAGGGCCATGACACAAATTTTCACTCATATGTCAGGTTTCCTACGATCTGCACCACAAGAAGATTTGGCCCTATGAATAAAATTGTCTCTAACAATCTTTCAGCTTCCTCCATCAATTGTATGCAGTTATATTGTTTAAAGTAGTGGTAATTGTTTATGCCCATGAGAGTGGGAGTGAACAGCAAATATCAGAAATAACACGTTCCGGTCAGGGTCAGCTCTTCCTGCACAGTTACGTGAAACAGGAATAGAAAGGGTCAGAAGCAGGGTAACGCTCTTCCCTATTCTCATACAATATACCTTATCTAAATAATTAAAATAAACTCAACTCAAACTCTGTCCCGTTCCCTGGCAATTGTCTGAGGCTGAAACAAACATTGTCAATCTTCGTGCCAACCACATATAAGTACCATCACTAAGCCCACCTATTTCCACCTCAGCAACACTATACGACTCTACTCATCTCAGCTCATCTACTGCTGAAACTCCCGTCTATGGCATTGTTACCTGTAGACTTCACTATTCCAATGCATTCCTGGTTGGCCTCCTACGTTCTATTCTCTGTAAACTTGAGGTCACCCAAGATTTTGCTCCGCCCATGTCCTAATTTGCGCCAGATGCCTCTCTGTGCTTGCTGACCTACACTGGCTTCCTGTTATCAACATCTTGTTTTCAAATCCCTCCATGCCTGCACCCCTCCCTTTATAATCTCCCCCAGCCCCACAACCCTCCAAGGTATCTGTACCCCTCTAATTCTGGCATCTTGAGCACCCCTGAACTTGATTGCTCCACCTTTGGTGTCTGAGCTTTCCCCTATGCCCCAAAGTTTTGCAATTCCCCTCCCGTTACCTCTCTGTCTCTCGATCTTGCTTTCCACTTTTAAAATACTCCTTAAAGTTACATCTGCCCTGATATCTCCTTCTATGACTTTGTGTCCTTTTTTTAAAAAACATAATGCCCCTTTGCTTTGGGGTTTTTTATTTGTTAAAGGCATCATATAAATACAAGTTGTTGATGTTGTCCCACTCATTTATCAACCTTTTAAATCAAACAACTAGCATGTGCTGTGGCCTTACCCAGTGGTGCTGTCAAGTCCACATTTCTGGAAAAATCATCTTCGGTGTCAGCGGAATTGATTTTATTTTTGCTTTTCTTCTTCAATTTCTTCCTTTTGTTTCTCTTTTCAGAATCTACACCAGATTTTTCAAAAGAGATAAAAATCACAAAATCTGGCCATGACCTTAAATCCAAAGCAGAATGTTCACCCTGAATTTTCAAGCACTGTCAGGTGGCATCATAATAATTAGACCTCTATCTATTAATTCAAAATAAGACTGAGTTTTCAGGACTTAACCTGGTTTACAATGCATTCCCTTCTCCGTTATTGTCTTGACCCCGACACATAAACTTGGTGACAAACCTCCCTCATTATAAATGGGTTACGAGTTCAAAGAGTAAATTATAGGATTTGCACCAATGGACTTTGAATTAGCTGATGCCACTAAACTACAAGTGTTATGATTTATAACATCTATAGAAGTTCTCACTTATTGTGCGGATCCACACACACTCCCTACACGGTACTTTAACCAGGAAACAAAAATGGCAAGCAGGAACTATTATGAAGAAAAACAAGTTGTTGTAAAAATTATTTTAACAACGTATTGAACTGAGGCAGGTATAAGCATGACTTCAATAAATTTGGAAAGGTGACAGTAACTCTGGGCATCAGAAACATCAATGAGAGTCCAGTTTGCCTTCGCATTTAACAACAGCTGGGTTCTTAACGCTTAATGTGAAAAAGCATGACATAGTACTTTATAAGAATGGACTCAGTCAAAAAGTGACACTGAGTCAAAGAGAGAAGGTGACTAAAAGCTTGGTCAAATAGATCATTTTTCAGGAGGGTCTAAAAGGGTAAGAAAGAGATGAAGATGGAGAGATCTAAAGAGGAAATTCTTGAATTTAAGGATTAACCATCTGAAGGCATGGCCACGATTGGTGGAGTAAAGGGATTGGAGGAAGTACAAGAGGTCAGAGTTCAGAGAAGTGCGGAGTTCTTGGAGATTTGAAGGGTGGCAGAACATTATAGAGATAGAGAGGGGTAAGGATAGGAGGGACTTGAACATGGGAATTAGAATGTTAAAATCAAGGTTCAGGACCCAATGTAAGTTAGAGACAGGCAATGTTATTGAAGTGGAAGTAGGTGGTGTTTGTGATGGAGCGTGCAGCTCAGTGTCAATTAAGACAATAGGTTTAAGCAGTCTGGTTCAGTTTGAAACAATGGCCAAGGAGAGAGATGAAATTAAATACATGGGAGCAGAGTTTGCAAAGAGAGAAGAAACTAATTGATTTGGTCTTCTCAATGCTACACTGAAAGAAACTGACTCACCCAAAAATAGATATCAGACAAGCGGTCCAACCACTCAGAGAGAGTGGAGGGGTTAAGGGAGGTAGTGATGAGGTTGAACTGAGTGATATCAGTGTACATGAGGATCATGATCTCATGCCTTTAGATGATGTTGTTGATGATGTTGATGTAAATGAGACATAGAAGTGGTGAGTCCTTGAGGGACTCCTGAGATAACTAAGTGCAAGTGGTTAGTGAAGTCATTGCAAGGGATTCACTGGCTATGATTGGGTAGGTATGAATGGAACCAGATAAAGGCAGTCCTACTCAGCTGGATAACAGAGAAGAGACATTCGAGGAGGTGGGTGTGGTTGAGTGTGTCAAAGGTGGCAGAGAGGTTGAGAAGCATGAAGACAGAGTGTGGACCATGTTTACAAGTCACAGAGGAGCCTAAAATTTCATAACGGCTAATGGGGCTGAAATACAGCTTTCATGAGGGCGAGAATAGGGCTGGGTCAGGATTTACATATGTGCATTTTGCAGAGACAGCTGCCCATATAAAACAGCAATTGTCTCCCATCAAATCTAATTTTCATTAGCCAGGAGTGGAAAACATGACCTGTGCATATTCGGCCTGGTAGGAGCAGGTATAAACTTTGCAACCTCCTTTGGAATGGTGGGATACCCTTTTGGAGAAGTCGGTATCCCTTTGGAGGAGGTCTGGTGCTCTTTTGAAGAGGTAAGCTTCTCTTTGGGAGATGTAAGGTACTCTTGGGAGACTAAGCCACGGAGCTGATAAAAATGAAGGTGAATATGTATTAAAAAAGACAGGAACTGTCAAAAGTGTCAAAGCAACTGTCAAGCTGTCAAATAATCTAAAACTCCTGCCCTTTCATTCTTTGAAAAGATTGTGTGGAGTGTTAAAAACAAATCATTGCTTGCAATTTCACCCTGTCTGTTGACATACGTCCAAGGGCTATCATTACTGGATTTGTGTTGCATGACTGATTTCACAACCTTCCTTTATCACAATGGGGATGCCTTCTATTTCAAAGTTTGACTGACAGCTCTAAGTGCTGATGGACTCTCTGAAGTGGGACTATAAATTCCAATGCTTGTTTTGATAAGGGATTAAGCACTTGAATTAAATATTTGTTCTTATAAGCGGTTGTGTTGTCAAAGTTATGTAAATAGAGCGAATGGGTTCTAATGAATTAGTGTTTTTAAAAAAAATAAAGTCTGCAATAGATACCTAGAATTTTATTTCATAATGCATAGCTCCTAAGGTCAGTCCATAATGGGTGAGTTGGCATGGTGTGTGCAAGGGAAAAGGATGGTGGGTAGGGGGCATGTGTTAGTATGAGTTGGCACTAAGTAGACATAGGGGCTGTAAAGGGATCTTAGGTGGGTGGATGGGAAACATTGAAATAGGGGTTATATAAGGCCATGGAGGTGGGTGGAAAGCATAGGTTGGCAGGAACGATATAACAGTTATGAGGGTTGGGAGAGGAGATATGTTGGGATGGAAGATATGAGGCAGTAGAGGTCATGGGGTGGCATGGGTTGTCATGAGTGGGGCATAGGGAGTGTATGGATGGTACGAGGGTGAGGGTTGTTTTATGTTTCAACGCTTCAAAAAAAAAAAAAATCTTTGACATAATACTGGTGCACCAAGGCAGGCCTTCCACCCAGACCACCTTCTCATTCAGCAGCTGCTGCGTTCATTCTGGGGCCATCTGGCTCAGTTCCCAGAGAACCCTGCAACCCCGGAATGAAACTCTACCCTCTCAAAACGAGAGCTAAAATTCAGGTCGGCATTCCATTTGCGACTTTGATTACAGCGAATTATTTCTCTTCTAAGCAAGGAAAATGAAAACTAAAAAATTATATTTCAATAAGTTGGGATAACTAATTTACTGATTAACGAAGACACACCCTGGTAAACAGCAATGCTGCTGTAATAGCCCGCACAGGCCTACGTGGTGGGAAGGTACGAGCTCCCGAAGCTCCCCATGGTGGCACCCCTTCATCCTTGGGAGTAGCCGGGATACCTTTGGAATCGTGCACACACCAATTTCCTGGGTTCAATGGACGGCCACTCAAAGTGACTGGATCTCGGGTGACCATCGAGCGATTGCGCATTTCATTTTCCACCGGACAGAATCCCTGAGGTGCTCGTGACAGATTAACGGCCTCCTTCATGAGTGAAGAGTTTGCCATTTTTGTGAAAAACAACAGGATTCTCCATGTCCGCACTGCTCCATACCATCCGGCATCGAATAGCTTGGCAGGGAAGGCCATACAAATGATTAAATGGGGGCTAAAGAAACAGACTTCAGGCTCGATGGACACCAAACTGGAAAGATTTTAATTTTCATTCAGGTGCACACCGCAAGCAGTCACTGGGATGGGCCCCACTGAGATGTTACTGGGACATAGGCTTCGTAACGACTGAGCTTGATTATTCTGGACACCGGCGTGAAGGAATGCTGTAACCAAGATTTGCAAGAGTGTTGCCCAGGTCGCCATGATCTCTTCGACACTTCGCACCTGATGACGCGGTGTTTTGTTCGTAACTTCAACAGCAGTTCTTGCTGGCTGCCTGGGATTGTTGGCTGTTAAACAGGACCAGTGTTTGACCAAGTTGCAGTCCGGGGGCAACTATAGTGACAGTATTTGGATCACATTCCCTCACGGAAGTTACTCCCTCGTGAGATTCCTCAAAAGAAACCTGTCCTGGATCCTCCAGCTCCATTGTTGGACCAGCCTGCTGTGACGCCTCCAGTCTCTCTCAACACTGACATGCTCGATGTTGTATCTTCCGACCCTGAAATGGTTGACACAGGTCTAAGGTCTCGGACGTCCATCAGCCACCTCCAGCATTACTGCCGCAGATGGTGATCACCAGAAAAATATATGCTGACTGATCCGACGACACATCAGCTACAGGCTGTTTAGCGCAGCCGAAAAGAATCCTACGCTCTCCGCCTGCTCCTCCTCCGCCTCAATGATCGTAGAGGGGGACTTTAGGGAGGGGGTAAATGTAATAGCCCGCAAGGGGCATATGGGGAGGCAATGATTATCTTCCCCATTGTCCTTGTGGAATAGGAGCTCCCCTAGTAGGGTGGGGGATCTTTGTATAAAAGTCAGCCAGTCAGGCACCAGTGAGAGAAGGAACCTGGTAATGTCTACCGGGCATTGTATGTATTGTATTGTAAATAAAACTGTTTCTTTATTTTACTCAGTGTGGACTTCCTGTGTCTTTATTAAAACTGCAAAGCAATTTTATTATGTACTGAATTCCTACAATCACTGTGTGGATTGAGTACAGATTACACCGGGAAATAATGCACACCTGATTTAATGTTTGATATATGTAAGCCCTGGGTGTAGCACACTTAAATGCGTTATCTAGTCTGACAGTCAGGGCTGTTGAGCACTGAATTGTTCGAGCTGTTGACCTTCAAATGGCAATTAAAACAAGATCTCCTTTAGGGTAAGGATTAACGGAATGAGGAAATGGAATTGAAATAAAATATTACAACATGCAGAAATTGGGGGCAATAAAGAAAATATGTCCTTAAACTCAGTGAGTCAGCAAAACAACATAGGGTCACAATATTAAAGATTGCTCTGATAGATCTTATTGGGTTGCACGGTCCAAATGCTGCCACTTTAGTTGCCCCCGGGCCCACACTGGTCAGAGACTGGTCCTGTTTAACAGACAACAATCCCAGACAGCCAGCAAGAACTGCCGTTGAAGTTACAAACACCGCGTTGTCAGGTGCGAAGTGTCGAAGAGATCATGGCGATCTGTTTGCACATTCTCCCCATGTCTGCATGGTTCTCACCCCACAGCCGGAAAATGTGCAGGGTAGGTGGATTGGCCACGCTAAAATAGCCCCATTTTAAAAAATATTATAGATCCACTGGCACTATTTAAAGAAGGGCAGTGAGTTCTATTTGTAACTCGGCAAGATACTCTTCCCTTAATCAACACCTGCACAAACAATTTAACTGGCCATTTGTTTCAATGCTGTGTGCTGGATCTTGCTGTGTGAAAAATGGCTGCCTCTGTATTTGCCTACTTAACAGTCTTCCAAAATGCTTCTCAGAGACACGGTAAACTTTTATATAAATACAGGTCTTTCCAACTGATTAAATTGTTGCCAACTGTTTTCCAAAAAATCAATGTACTATCCATCCTCGAATATTCCAAAGAGACAAATGTGACCCCATTGAATTTCTAAGGACCAAGCATCTCCCTGTTTGACCCAATTTGATAAGATTTTAATGTATCAAACCCAGTGGCTGTGCATTGGATCTCACATAAGGGAGACTTGCGCACTTCCTGTTTTATAAAATGTTTTTTTTACACTAGATTTCTGGTGTGCAGCAAGCAGGTTATGCTATTGTACCTGTGATGGTTTCTGTGTTTAAAGAGCCTGGCGTCAATGTATTGCTCTCTGCTGGGTGAAAATTGTCTAGCTGTACATCTCCTCTCTCCCTTCTAACTTGGTCTGGTGTAGAGTCACTGTTACTCATTTCTGAAGGGGAATCGCTTCCGTTGGGCAACCCTCTGGTCCCAGGCAAAGTCACATTACTTCCACCGAACCTGAGTTTTTTCTTTCTCTTAGTCACAAAGGCATGCTTGATTTTTTCTTCATCCTGTTAATAAAATGGAGAAATACTTTGAATTACAGCATAACAGTACGATGTACATTTATTGTAGCCTCAGCAGTGGAATATGTTGAATCACCATGAACACTAGGTGCTGAATTTATCATTAACGGGGTGGGTAAAAATATCACCAACGCTGAAGTAAAAATAAACCTCCACCTGAAAAACATAGAAACACCTGTCTTCTTTAACCTTTGGCACATTTTCCACATTCTCACCTTTTGAGGTACCCTTGAATCACGTTACAATTGTAGGCTTTTGTAACGGTTGAGCAGTCTTCTTCAAATTGTTAACCCCACTGTGGTGCTAACTACCTTTGAGTAACTGTGAGGCAGCAATGTTAACTGCTGTGCCACTATGTTGAGTCGTTTAATTGCCCACCACCATTTCGGCTGGATTGGCAGGACTGCAGATCTTAGATCTGATGGGTAAATTGAGGAATCGCTTAGCTCTGCCGATTACTTGCTGCGTCTGCTGTTTGACACACAAGTAGTCCTGTGCTGTAGCTTCACCAGGTTGACACTTAGTTGGTGGTCATGGTAGAATGGGGGATATGCCGGACCAAGAGGTTGTAGATTGTGGTTGAGTACAATTCATTGTTGCTGATGGCCCACAGTGCCTCGTGGATGTCCAGTCTTGAGTTGCTAGATCTGTTTGAAGTCTATCCCATTTAGCACGATGGTAGTGCCACACAACACAATGGAAGGTATCCTCAATGTGAAGACAGGACTTTATTTCCACAAGGACTGTGCAGTGGTCCCTTATACTGATACTGTCATGGACAGATGTGTTTGCCGCAGACAGGTTGGTGAGGATGAGGTTAAGTATGTTTTTCTCTCTTGTTGGTGCCCTCATGTCTGCTGCAGTCATAATCAAGCAGCTATGTCCTTTAGGACCAGGGTCTATGGTAGTTTAGAGCCACTCTTGGTGATAGACATTGAAGAGCCCACCAGGGTATATTCTGCACCCTTGTCACCCTCAGTGCTTCCTCCAAGTGTTCAACATGGAGGAGTACTGATCCATCAGCTGATGGTCGACATGTGTGGTAATCAGATGGAGGTTTCCTTGCCCATGTTCAACCTGATGCCATGATACACCATGGGATCCAGAGTCACTGTTGAGGACTCCCAGGGCAATTCCTTTCCACTGTGCCGTTACTTCTGTTGGATCTGTCTTGCCGCTGACACAGGACATACCCAGGAATGGTGAAGTGGTGACTGAACATTGTCTGTAAGGTATGATTCTGTGAGTATGACTATGTCAGGCTGTTGCTTGATTAGTCTGTCAGATAGCTCTCCCAACTTTGGCAAGCCACCAGACGTTAGTAAGGAGGACCTTGCAGTGTCGACAGGGTTGGGTTTGCCGTTGTCATTTCCAGTGCCTGGGTTGATGCCGGGTGGTCTGTCTGGTTTCATTCCTTCGTGTCATTCCAAAACGTCTCAGGAAACCCTCCTTGGAAGTCCCAATGAACTAATTTGTGGGATTTGCCAAAGAATTTGAACTTCCGATGGACGGTCCCCCCATTCCGCAGGACACTCTGACAAAGTCTCCAACTTGGAGTTAGTGTCGGTAACTTTGGACAGTTCTGACTTACTTACCTGAATAGTTACCTGGGAAATAATAACAATAATAATCTTTATTATTGTCACAAGTGGGCTTACATTAACACTGCAATGAAGTTACTGTGAAATTCACCTCGCCGCCACATTCCAGAGCCTGTGCGAGTACACAGATGGAGAATTCAGAATGTCCAATTCACCTAACAGCACGTCTTTCGGGACTTGTGGGAGGAAACCGGAACGCCCGGAGGAAACCCACGCAGACTCGGGGAGAATGTGTAGGTTCCACACAGACAGTGACCCAAGCGGGAATCGAATCCGGTCCCTGCCTCTGTGAAGCAACACTGCTAACCACTGTGCTACAGCCTGACATAGTCTATGTTAGACATAAAAATCCTTGTGTATTGCCTGGGTAACTATTCAACAGACTCTTCTCTGAACACCGCCCTCCCCCTTCACCCCTGTGATCTATCCTGACTAGCTCCACACCACCTGACTCCTCCCTCGACTCACGTCACCCCATCTAATCCCCTGACACGACCTGGCCTCCCCTCAGCACCCTGTCCAACTACCACCTTACCCAGCTGCCACCCTATCCCCTTACGTCAGCCACCTTGCAACACTTATTCACTCACACTTTGAAAAGCTGTTTAAATGCCCCATAGTGGATGCTAACCAGAGTTACAGCAGTTAGTGCCATTAAAAGGGGGCATTTATCTGCACGGGTCCCCTTCTTTGATGTCTCCGAGGTTTCCTGAATTGACTGAGTTATGCAGGATCCTCCAGAGGAAGACTGGCCAGAAAAATTGGAGGAGGGCAGCAAAGTGGTGGAGTAGTTAGCACTGCTGCATCACAGCACCTAGAATCCGGGTTTGACCCTGGCCCTGGGTCATAGTCCATGTGGAGTTTGCACATTCTCCCCGTGTCTACGAGGGTCTCATCCCCACAACCCAAACATGTGCAGGTTAGGTGGATTGGCCACGCTAAATTGCCCCTTAATTGGAAAAAAATAATTGGTACTCTAAATTTAAAAAAAGAAAAATTGGAGGAAGGTAAATGGGCATATTTTTGTCTGATCAAGGTCAGAAATAGCAGCCGGGATTCTACGATAATGGGGCTAAGTTTTGATGCCATTGTAAACACTGTACCATTTTACGACGGTGTCATCTGGCCGCTAGGAGCAGCGATCCCGCGCAGCACAGGGGGTCAGCATGGCACTGGAGCGCCTCACGCAGCTCCAGCAGCCGATACGGGCGCCAGCAGCGGCGGCGGGGGTCCGTACTTGCGCGCCATGGCTGGCACAGGTCCGCGCATGTGCGTGGGTTGCTTTCTTCGCGCCGGCCCCGGGCAATATGGTGGCGCCCTACAGGGGCTCGGCGTGGAGGAACATGCTCCCCCCCCCTGCAATTAGCCCGCCTGCCGATCGGTTGGCCCCGATGGCGGGCCTGGCCACCGTGGAGGTTCCCCCCCCCCCCCCCCCCACCCCCACTGGAGTCAGAAACCCCTCCCCCCACTAGGACGGCCACTGCAGCCAGAACGCTGAGATCCCGCCGGGTAGGACCACACGCGATCGACGCCGGTGGGACTCGCCGGCCATTCAGCCCGTCAACTGCGTTGAGCATCCCCCTGATCCTGATTGGGAGATTCGGGCCAGGGCATAACATATTAACCAAATGATACACGTGAAACCGAATCGCACAGCACAGCAGTTAATCTCCTTTATATTCATACCTGAGCATTGATGGTATTATTTATACGCTTCAACGGGGTGATTTTTGGGTGAGGTGTGGCTGCATGGTCTTTCAGGTGTTGTCTCTTTTGCTTCTCTAATCCAACTCTGGTCCGTCTTTTCCTGTGAAATAAAATAATCTGAGCCTTATTGGCTATTCTGCAGAGTACTCCTCAAAGTCTGAAAGTAAAACCCAAGCTGACAAGTGACCTGAATTAGACATCTAAGTTCTTACACAAAATGTTGATGCAAAATTAAAGTGACTGACCCAGGATAAAATCAAGTGATGGATAGTCACTGCTCAGTGATCCTGACCTGCTTGACAGTGATCCCGGTCTGCCTCACAGTGATCCCGGTCTGCCTCGCAGTGATCCCGGTCTGCCTCATAGTGATCCTGGATTGCCTCACAGTGATCCCGGTCTGCCTCACAGTGATCTCTTTCATGCCAAAGAGCACATAAGGCAAACTGTTTCTTCCACTGACTTTATATCCAGTAGGTTGTGCACGGATTATTTCATAACCTAATTAGCTTAGCATGTAAGCACCGACTACATACAATGGTGGGTGGGGTAGGAGGCACAGGGGTTGCTGGAGGTTTAACAGATTTCAGGTGTTGTCTCTTACCATCATGCAATGGTAGAACATGATCCTCAATTAGAGTCGCCAACCCTCTAGGATTGCCTGGAGTCACCAGAAATTAAACATTGACTTTCTGGACATTGCTTTGCGTACCCAAAAAATAATAGCCTCAAAGAATTCTGTTTTATCACTTCCGTTTCACACTTTCATTTGTTTATTATAAAAATATTGGAGATGGAAAGAAAGGTTATTTCAACAACATATGTGCAGGTGAAGATCTAAGAATCAGTCCAGTCACTAAATAATAGAAGAATGACAGCACAGAAGGAGACCATTGGGCCCATTATTTCTGTGCTTGCCCGGTAAAGGACCAACTCACCAAGTGCCACTGCCTTGCCTTTCTCCCCCAGTCCAGTAAATTATTCCTTTTCAAAAACTGACCTAATTCCCTTTTGAATGACCTGATTAACCCTGTCTCCACTCCATTGTCAAATTCAAGGTCCATTTCCTGAGATGGGCGAAGGCGCAGAGCATACTGGGTTAGACCCGACAATGACATTTAAATGCATGCAATTGTTGGTTTTGCATGCCACCGCTGGCACGGCGTGCATATCTTGTTGGTGTCACCAGTGATGGACCAGAGCATGGCTTTTGGTTTGGCGCCAGGCACCAACCTCTACTTTGGCCGGTGCCTGATTCTCTGTCCAATCGCAAATCTCGTTTCCACAGTCATGAGGAGGCGAATCCGGCTATTGTGTGCTTCCCTTCTTCTCCAAATCTCCAAATTCCCAATTAAGCCACTCTGTTTAGATGCCACTCCATTTGCAGTACTACTCTGTTTAGAACCGTTCACTGATCCTGACCTGCTTGACAGTGATCCCGGTCTGCCTCACAGTGATCCCGGTCAGCCTCACAGTGATCATGACCTGCTTGACAGTGATCCCGGTCTGCCTCACAGTGATCCCGGTCTGTCTCACAGTGATCCCGGTCTGTCTCACAGTGATCCTGACCTGCGTCACAGTGATTCCGGTCTGCCCCACAGTGATCCTGACCTGTGTCACAGTGATCCCGGTCTGCCTCACAGTGATCCCGGTCTGCCTCACAGTGATCCCGGTCTGCCTCACAGTGATCCCGGTCTGCCTCACAGTGATCCCGGTCTGCCTCACAGTGATCCCGGTCTGCCTCACAGTGATCCCGGTCTGCCTCACAGTGATTCCGGTCTGCCTCACAGAGATGCTGACCTGTGTCACAGTGATTCCAGTCTGCCTCACAGAGATGCTGACCTACGTCACAGTGATCCCAGTCTGCCTCATAGCGATACCATCTACTTCACATTGATCCTGACCTGCTTCACAATGATCTTGGTATGCTTCAAAATGATTCTATGGTTTGACCTGGTAACTCTATCCTTCATGCATGCTGTTTACAGAACGCCATATTTCAGCTGCTGGTAATGTAGTGAAGTGTCAAATAATGAACAGCCTCGGACCCATAATGGCGGAGGAAAAATGTCATCACGCCTTTTAAAAACCTTTTTAATGCATCTCCTATTGAGAGATTATTGGGCTCGAAGCAGATTGTTTATCTTGGGAAATGATTTGTCAAAAATTAGAAAACAGGAAACACAAACAAAAAGTCATCCTCGATTGAGTCACATGAAGTATATACCGTATATACTCGCGTATCATGCGATCTCGCGTATCATGCGACCCCTAAATTTACGTCCCCAAAACATGATTTTATGCTATATCTCATGTATCATGCGAGTCACTTTTTTGGAAATTAATGCCCAAACTAAAACTTCCAAATGGTATCATTGTCTGTGGATTCTGCAGAGTGGATTCTGTTGTGAAAGCTGTTTGCGAATCGAACAGCTTTCCAGCTGGCTTTACAAGCGTCGTTCTGCCACTTGACGTTTCCATTCATAAAAACGGCAAGTAAAACACCCGCGAATTCTGTATCGGAAAAAGACAGCCATGTATTGAATAAACTACCCATATGATAAGGAATTTCACAGATTTTGACCACAGCATTCTGATGGGAAGATGTTCAGCCACTTGACGTTTCCATTCATGTTTTTATGAATGGAAACGTCAAGTGGCTGAACATCTTCCCATCAGAAAAAACAGCAAGTAAAACACCCGCGAATTTTGTATCTCAGCTATCATGCGACCCCCCAAATTTAGGTTACAATTTAGGTCTTCAAAAGTCGCATGATACGCGAGTATATACGGTATATTTTCTTTAATAACTGCCCCATTCATCAAGGTTTTTACTGTGCCCTCCATTGGAGGTGTACACCATCGGAGGCAAAGCAAAAAAGACCCTGATGGGAGTTATGCAGAAGCCCCCTAGCAATAGTTAGGACATGGGGCAGAAAATAAATCAAGAGATAGAAAAGGCATATATGTAAGGCAATATGACAATAGTCATGGGGGAACTCCGATATGCAGGTGAACATTAAAATCAAGTCAGTAGCGGAACCCAAGAAAAGGAATTTGTGGAATGTCTATGAAACGTTTTTTTGTAGCAGCTTGTGGTAGAGCCCACTAGGAAACAAGCAATACTGGATTTGGTAATTGTAATGAGGCAGACTTGATGAGGGAACTTAAGGTGAAGGAACCCTTAAGGGCAGTGACCACAATATGATAGAATTTACCTTCCAGTTTGAAAGGGAGAAGTTGGAATCAGATGTAATGGTATTACAATTGAACAAGGGTAACTACAAAGATATGAGGGAGGAGCTGGTCAGAGTTGGTTAGAAGGGGAGCCCAGCAGGGAAGACAGTTGAACAGCAATGGCAGGAGTTTTTGGGGGTTATTTAGGAGGCACATCAGAAATTCATCCCAAGGAGGAGGAAGCATGCCAAGACGAGGACAAAGCAACTATGGTTGACAAGAGAAGTCAAGGACAGTATAAAAGCAAAGGTAAAAGCATACAATGTGGTGAGCATTAGTGGGAAGCCGGAGGATTGGGGAGTCTTTAAAAGTAAGCAGAGAACAACTAAAAATGCAATAAGGGGGAGGAGAAGATGAAATATGAGTGTAAGCCAGCTAGTCATATAAAAGAAGATTGCAAGAGTTTTTTAAAAATTCTATAAAAGGCAAGAATAGGCATTGGACCACTGTAAAATGAGGCTGGAGAAGTAGTAAGAGGGAACAAAGGAATGACAGAGGAACTGAATAGGTACTTTGCATCAGTCTTCACAGTGGAAGCCACCAGTGCTATACCAGAACTTCAACAGAATCAGGGGGCAGTGCTGATTGTAGTGGTCATCACTAAGGAGAAGGTGCTGGGGAAACTGTAGGGTCTAAAAGTAGATCTATCACCCAGACCAGATGGATTACACCCCAGGGTTCTGAAGGGATTGTGGAGGCATTAGTGATCTTTCAGGAATCACTGAAGGCAGGGAGGTCCCAGAGGACTGTAAAATGGCTAATGTAACATTGCTGCTTAAGATGGGAGGGAGACGGAAGACAGGAAATTATAGGCCAGACTTTGGTTGTTGGCAAGATTTTACAATCCATTATTAAGGATGAGATTGCGGAGTACTTCGAAGTACATGGTGAAATAGGACTGAGTCAGCACGGATTCATCAAGGGGAGATCATGCCTGACAAATCTGTTAGAATTCTTTTAGAACATATCGAGGGAGTCACTAAGTGTCTTTAAGACAGAGATAGATAGGTTCTTGATTAATAAGGGGATCAAGGGTTCAAGGGCGAAGGCAGGAGAGTGGGGATGAGAAACATATCAGCCAAGATTGATTAATGGAGTGGACTCGATGGGCCGAGTGGCCTAATTCTGCTGCTATGTCTTATGATCTTATGGACTGAGATCCCTGAAAAATAAATCCAAGGCAATAGTCAAACTACTTTCATGACTGGCCATTCATATATCATCAGGGAAAAAAATAGTTATCCATCACAATAAAGTATTTATTAGTCATTTAGCAATCCTTGACCAATTTTCTTATCCATTTGTGACATGCTTATAGAGATGACCACTAGATGGAGTTGTACAACCACTCTGCCCAGGAAAAATATTCACTGGAAAGAATCAACAGCTTGTTCACTTTTCCCAGTCTGGCATCAATGGAAATCAGCTTTCTGGAATTTACTTTCAGAAATTCCTTTCATGAATCCCTCTGCTGTTCAACTTCTCTCCCCATCTTCAAAGCCTTGTCTAAATATATCTCTTTCACCATTGTTACAAGCTCGGTCGAGACCAGTAACATTTAAAAAACAAAGAAAAATCCAAAACCCCAGTTGGAACAAAACATTAAAGGAGTTTTACTGAAAAGAAAATCAAATAAAACAAATGCTAAATATTATCTTGGGTAAACCCTATACTCTAAAACCAAGATCAACACAAGAAATGTGAATTAATAGGCAAATTGCAGTTGAGTATATGTTTCACATTAAATAGCAGACACAGCTAAGACGAAGGCAGATCTTACAAATTGGTTTGGTATTTCACTCAGCCTGTGTCATTAATTTCAGTCACAATATCCTCCAAAACTCTACCTTCCTCATGAAGAATTTCAGCTCCTCTTCTGTGGACTAGCCTGATCACCAGCCAACAGCAGCCCATAAGCAGCCCCAGTTCAAGGGACTCGATCTTCTCCTAAAATGCAGAACCTCCTCAATTCTGCTTGTAGCGGTCTGGATGGCATAGATAGGGACATAGGGGCAGGAGTAGACCATTCAACCCATCGAGTCAGCTCCACCATTCAATTAGATCGTTGCCAATCACCTACCTCAACAACACTTGTCCCCACTATCTCAATGTCATTAGTCTCCAGAAATCTATCATTGAGCTTCCATAGCTTTCTGGGGCAGAGAGAAATCCGAATATTCACCACCCTCTGCGTGGAGAAATTCCTCCTCTTCTTAGCTTTAAGTGGCCTATCCGTTATTCTGGGCTAATGTCTCCTGGTTTTAGACTGACCAGCCAGGGGAACCATCATATCCACACCCACCCTGTAAAATCCTACAAAAATGTTGTAAGTTTCAATGAGGTCACCCCTCATTCTTCAAAGCTCTACGGAATATAGGCACAATCTCCCCAATCTCTCCTCCGAAGACAACCCTGCCATCCCAGTGATTAACCTAATCAACCTCCATTGCACTTCCTCTATCACAAGTACATACTTCCTCAGATAAGGGTCCAAAACTATACACAATACTCTAGGTGAGGTCTCACCCAGGCTCTGTACAACTGCAGCAAGATATTCTTACTCCTGTACTCACATCCTCTCGTGATGAAGGCCAAGGAACCATTTGACTTCCTAATTGTTTCTTGTCACTTTTAGTGACTCATGAAGAAGGACATCCAGGTCTCTTTGGACGCCCACACTTCCCAATCTCCCACCATTTAAGAAATATTCTGCTTTCCTGTTTTTTTTTCTACCAAAGTGAATAACTTTACACTTATTCACATTATATTCCATCTGCCACGATTCCAGCCCATTCACTTAGTCTGTTGAACAAGAACAAAGAAAATTACAGCACAGGAACAGGCCCTTCGGCCCTCCCAGCCTGTGCCAATCCAGACCCTTTATTTAAACCTGTTGCCTATTTTCCAAGGATCTACTTCCCTCGGTTCCCCGCCTGTTCATATATCTGTCCAGATGCATCTTAAATGATGCTATCGTACCCGCCTCTACCACCTCCGCTGGCAAAGCATTCCAGGCACCCACCACCCTCTGCGTAAAAAACTTTCCACGCACATCTCCCTTAAACTTTCCCCTCTCACCTTGAAATCGTGACCCCCTTGTAATTGACACCCCCACCCTTGGAAAAAGCTTGTTGCTATCCACCCTGTCCACACCTCTCATAATTTTGTAGACCTCAATCAGGTCTCCCCTCAACCTCCATCTTTCCAATGAAAACAATCCTAATCTACTCAACCTTTCTTCATAGCTAGCACCCTCCATACCAGGCAACATCCTGGTGAACCTCCTCTACACCCTCTCTCAAGCATCCACATCCTTCTGGTAATGTGGCGACCAGAACAGCACGCAGTATTCCAAATGTGGCCTAACCAAAGTCCGATACAACTGTAATATGACCTGCCGACTCTTGTACTCAATACCCCGTCCGATGAAGGCAAGCATGCTGTATGCCTTCTTGACCACTCTATCGACCTGCGTTGCCACCTTCAGGGTACAATGGACCTGAACTCACAGATCTCTCTGTACATCAATTTCCCCCAGGACTCTTCCATTGACCATATAGTCTGTTCTTGAGTTAGATCTTCCAAAATGCATCATCTCGCATTTGCCTGGATTGAACTCCATCTGCCATTTCTCTGCCCAACTCTCCAATCTATCTATATTTTGCTGTATTCTCTGACAGTCCGCCTCGCTATCTGCAACTCCACCAATCTTAGCATCATCTGCAAACTTGCTCATCAGACCACTTATACCTTTGTCCAGATCACAAACAACAGTAGTCCGAGCACTGATCCCTGTGGAACACCACTAGTCACCTTTCTCCATTTTGAGACACTCCATTCCACCAGAACTCGGTCTCCTGTTGCCCAGCCAGTTCTTTATCCATCTAGCTAGTACACCCTGAACCCCATACGACTTCACTTTTTCCATCAACCTGCCATGGGAAACTTTATCAAATGCTTTACTAAAGTCCATGTATATGACATCTACAGCCCTTGCCTCATCAATTAACTTTGTCACTTCCTCAAAGAATTCTATTAGGTTTGTAAGACATGACCTTCCCTGCACAAAACCATGCTGCCTATCACTGATAAGTCTATTTTCTTCCAAATGTGAATAGATCCTATCCCTCAGTATCTTCTCCAACAGTTTGCCTACCACTGACGTCAAGCTCATAGGTCTGTAATTCCCTGGATTATCCCTGCTTAAACAAAGGGACAACATTAGCAGTTCTCCAGTCCTCTGGGACCTCACCTATGCTCAATGATGCTGCAAAGATATCTGTTAAGGCCCCAGCTATTTCGTCCCTCGCTTCCCTCAGTAACCTGGGATACTCTTGAAGCCTTCTTGCATCCTCCTCACAACTTACGTTCCCACCCAGTTTTCTGGCACCTGCAAATTTGGAGATATTATAATCGGTCCCCAGTCCAAATCATTAATATGGATTGTGAACAGCTGTGGCCTCAGCACTGAAGTTTGTGGTACCCCATTAGTATCAGTCTGCCATCCTGAGAATGATACGTTTATTCCTACTCTTTGCTTTCTGTCTTTTAACCAGTTTTCAATCCACACCAGTATATTTCCCATGCGCTCTAATATTATTTACTAACCTCCTGTGCAGGACTTTATCAAAAGCGTTCTGAAAATCCAAATACACCACATCCGCTGGTTCTCCTTTATCCATACTGCAAGTACTTTTCTCAAAAATTCCAAAATTAGTCAAACATGCTTATTCTTTCATAAATTCATGTTGACTGCCCAATTCTACCATTCTTTTCTAAATGTCCAGTTATCACATGGCATGTTAGCACAATGGCTATCACTGTTGCATCACAGTGCCAGAGACAGGGGTTCAATTCCCGGTTTGGGTCACTGTCTTTGCAGAGTCTGCATGTCTCTTCCATGCCTGCATGGGTTTCCTCCGGGTGCTCTGGTTTCCTCCCACAAGTCCCAAAAGACATGCCTAATAGGTGAATTGGACATTCTGAATTCTCCCCCAGTGTACCTGACGACTAGGGGATTTTTACAGTAACTTCATTGCAGTGTTAATGCAAGTCTTTTTAAAATAAATTTAGAGTAACCAATTATTTTTTTTCTAATTAAGGGCAATTTAGCATGGGCATTCCACCTAACCTGCACATCTTTGGGTTGTGGGGGTGAAACCCACGCAGACACAGGGAGAATGTGCAAACTCCACACAGACAGTGACGGGATTCGAACCCGGGTCCTCAGCGCTGTAGTCCCAGTGCTAACCATTGCACCACGTGCCGCCCTGTGTTAATGCAAGTCTACTTGTGACACTAATAAAGATTATTATTATAGATTCTAACATTTCCCTTACTATTAACAGTTCTGTAGTTCTTCATTCTTCCTCTTCCTCACTTCATAAGTAGTGGGGTTACATATGCGACCTTCAAATCTGCAGGAATTTTGAAAAATAACTACTTAAGTATCCACTATCTCTCTAGCCACCACTTTCTGGGATGAAGCTGAAATGAAATGAAAATCGCTTATTGTCACAAGTAGGCTTCAAATGAAGTTACTGTAAAAAGCCCCTAGGTGTCTGTTCGGGGAGGCTGGTACGGGAAGCTCATCTGGCCCAGGGGATTTATCAAATTTATGTCCAGTTAACTGTTGAAGTATTACCTCTTTACTGATCCTAATTTCTTATAGTTCCTCAGTTTCACCAGTACCTTTGTCACCTTGTATTTCTGGGAGATATTCTACATCTTCCATGAAGACAGACATCTCTCTGTTTGCCACAATAAATTATCCGATCCCCACATGTCATGGACCCACATTTGTCTGCCTTTATGCTGCTCGCTAGTTTGCATTCATAGTCTATTTTCCCTTTCTTTATCAGTTTCTTGATCCTCCTTTGGATTCTAAATTGCACCCAATCCCCAGCTTACCACATTTCCTCATTAGCCACGTCCTTTGATCTAGTGCAATCTTTAACTTCTTTCGTTAACCTTGGTTGATCTACCTTTTCCTTTGGGTGTTTGAGCCTTAGAATATGGCTTAGACATTTAGGAGTCAACCATATTGCTGTAGGCCAGGATGGCAGATTTCCTTCCCGAAAGGGAAGATGGGTTTTGTATGACAATGGCCTGATCCGACTATTAATTATTAGACTTTTATTTCCAGATTTTGTTACTGAACTCAAATATCACCATCTGCCATTGTGGGATTCAAACTTGGATTCCTCGACCACTATCCTTGGTCTCTCTTCCTGCACATGAGCGCTAATTTTGTTAACCAAGTCTATGTTTTTTTAAATTGAAGTTGCCTATTTGAACCCATGTAACATGCATTCGTGATTCATACCATGGCCAACAGTAGCAGTACAGTTTGGTGGCCGATAAACAACCCCCACTAATATTTGCTGCCCTTTCCTGTTTCTTAGAATACTGATTCTACATCTTGATCCTTCGATCTAAGATCCCCTCTTACTACTATACTAATCTCATCCCTTATTACGAGTGCTCCCCACCTCCTATTCATTTTTTGCCTATCCCTCCTGAATGCCACACATCGTTGAGTATTCAGTTCTCAACCCTGGACACCATCCAGCCATGTCTCTGAAATGGTAATTAAATCATACCCATTTACCTCACTTTGTGTATTCAAATCCCCACCCTTTTGCTAATGCTGCATGCATTCAGATAGAGTACCATTAATTCTGCTTTTTAAAATCTTTATTCTCTATTCTAATCCTATTTGATGCTTGCCTATGCTTCATCTGTCTTCTATCTTTGCTTTCTACTTCCTATTACCTGTTTTGCTTCGCTCAAATCTGTGCTCCCTCTTAGGTTCCTATCCACCTGCCAGCTTAGTTTAAACCCTCCCTAGAGCATCTCCCTGCAGGGATGTTAAAGCCGGTCCTGCTAAGATGCAGCCCGTTCATCTTGTACATGTCCCATCTGTTCCGCCTGTCTCAGAACCGGTCCCTATCCCCAAAAATCTGATGCCCTCCCTGCTACACCAGTTCTCCAGCCACATGTTCAATTGCTGCTTCTATGCTCACTGGCATGTGGAACTTGAGGTATTCCTCAGATTGCTGCTCGAGAGGTCCTGATTTTCATCCTAATTCCCCAAAATCTTCTTTCAGAAACACATCCCCCTTCATAGCTAAGTCATTTGTACCGACGTGGAGCACAATCTCTGGCTGTCCACCCTCCCCCAAAAGAATATCCTCCAGTGGCATCCTTGATCCTGGTACGAGGGAGGCAACATACCATCCTAGAATCAAGACTATGGCTACAGAAATGCCCGTCTGTTCATCCAACTATTATTAAACCTCACTGTACTGATAAATATGAGTAATGCTTAACACACTTTATGAGTTGAAATAAACATTACTTAAAGCACCTCCTTCTCCTGTGTAACAAATTCTCATGTGAGCCTAATTCATGACTCACTCGGTCTCCGTCTTACTCAGATACTGTCCACTGTCTACTTGTGCACCTATTACTGACCACTGATCCATTACCATTATCTCCTAGTAATAGAAACAGCAACAACTGTATATTTGCTTATCTTCAGATTCTGGATTCCCTGTCCTCTTCAAACTGTCTATATTGCACCATTTGGATTATCATCTGAGCTTAGACAATTCTGCTTCATTTTATAGGGTTTCAACCAGTTTCAATCTCCACAGAAGTTTTGGTTTCCAATCTCAGCTTCAGGCTTAGTTTCCTTAGAAACCAGAAGGTTCGGTGGGCGACATGGTGGCATAGTGGTTAGCACTGCTGCCTCACAGCACCAGAGACCTAGGTTCAATTGCGGCCTTGGGTGACTGTCTGTGTGCAGCTTGCACGTTCTCCCCGTGTCTGTGTGGGTTTCCTCCAGGTTCTGTGGTTTCCTCCCACAGTCCAAAGAAGTGCAGGATCGGCAGATTGGCCACGATACATTGCCCCTTAGTGTCCAAAAATGTGGAGGTTAGGTGGGGTTCTTGGGTTACGGGGATAGTGTGGGGTGTCGGCCTAGGTAGAGTGCTCTTTCAGAAGGTTGGTGCAGACTCGATGGGCCAAATGGCCTCCTTCTGCACTGTAGGAATTCTATGGCTCAGTTTCCTTTCTCAGCTTCCTTGTTTAATTAAGGTCAGTCTAAAAAAATACAAGCTTGAAACCATGGATTCCATCTCACCATCCCTAACCATTATAAGGTCTTGGTTAACAGATTACAAGCTGACCCTGATAGCACAAGAACACACCTGAACACACCTGCTCTATTTTGGACGGTGTCATGGAATGATTTAACCCCATCAGTTTAATGTCTCACCCCCAAAAAACGCACCACACAGTGCAGCATTCCCTCAGTACTACACTGAAGTGTTAATCAAATGATGTGACCAAGTCTCGGAAGTGGGGATTGAACCAATAACTTTCTGACTTAAAAGTGTAAGAAGTACTACTGGGCCACAGCTGACACAAATACTTTTACCTTTCTCCTTGTATCCTGCGTATTGGCAGTGCTCCCTCTGATTGTTCCTGCTCTTTGATCTTTGGTGCCGTACTATCATGGAGCAGACGTGTACACAGATTGGCGTAGTCCTTGGCGATCGCACGCAGGAGCCACCGCAGCCCCTTCCGAATGGTCTTGTCTAGTTTCTTTTCAGCATAGTCCAAAGTAGCTGAGCACGGTTCCTTAAAAAAAGAGTGCTCTTTCTGCAAATTCATATCATTATGGCTTGACACAATACTTTGACATTAGGTGACAGCTCATCCAACAAAAACTAAGTTGCTGAATGTTTAACTTTACACACTCATACTTCACAATTGAAAGAAGTTCCCTGTGTGTTAAGCTGTAGTTTTTGCCTCAAAAAATGTCTTCTTATTCTTTTTCTTCCTAATCTGGTTTTAATTCCTGCCTTACAATTCCTTAGTCCTTTGAATCATTCATTGTTACGGAGAATGGCTTTTTCCTTGAACTCTGTCAATGTCTCACTGAAACAAACTATTAACAAGAATTGCCTGCGGGGGCACTCCACTGTCAGGCCACTCAGCTGCCACAGCAGATGAAAAACACATGAGATGTCCCTGTTCACAGCCTTGTGCCGTCAAGCATGGATGCCACCAGATCATCTTGTACATTTGAAACTTGTCTGAGGCCTTTGCAAAATTATCGGACTCACTCTCCCGGGTACATGGCTGTAATAGGAAGATTGTGCACCAAATCCAATCCTAGTGAGCAGCTAGATAAATAAAGGTTACCAGAAAGTAAGAAAATTATGATATGCCCCAGGAGTCATATAGCCAATAAATCATGTCAATGCAGAAGTATTTATGTACACTGTATATAATTAATTTTCTGGTATTCACTGAGAATTTATTTTCCACCTTAGTGATTGGATTTATACAGTATCAACCGTATCAAGATAGCTGGAGTACCATTTTGGAATGCAAGATTTATTACATTGATATTCGAATAAATTTTGTTTTAAGAACAACTCATGAGGTGCAAAATAACCTTGAGGTTCTTTATTATTCGTGGTTTTGTTACATTCTGCATTTCCTGTTTTCTGAGGTGTGTAGAGAATAGCGAGAATGAGATACATTGGTTAACCTGATAAATAGACAACAAGGGCCATTCTTGAACAGGTGTTCTGTTCATACCACACTGTAGGGAATAATGTTAAGAACCCCATTGATGTTACCTGTGAGAGTGGCTCAAAGCCCCAGAGGATAACTTGAAACATTGGTTCATAGTGCCGTATATTTGTTTGGCATAATGTGAGGAACAATGTACAATCCTGTGAGGAACCAGTCTAGTCATTGTGTAAACAATTAATAAAGAATATTTATTAAAGTGAAAGAAAAAAAACACACATAACAAAAGACTAATATACACTATGACACATACGTATATGAATAACTAAACACATTGTTTTATCTGAAGTTACCCCTTGTTCCCAAAATACACCCATGTTCCCTGAACTCATTGAAACACCCCTTTTCCCAAGCAACATTCAATTTTAGTAATTCCACAGGTCAAATCCAGTTAATAGTTACCACACAATAGCGCTTAGGTGACCAAATCTGGGAAACCATCTCATTAAGGTGCAACAAAGGCACAAACCTACGTCTTTTAGAGGAGAATATCTGCAATCTGCTGTGGCTCTAAATGTTCAATGGAACAGGTCTCCATAGCTTAGATCACAGATGGAACTCTATTGGCGGGATTCTCCGACCTCCCTGCCAGGTTGGAGAATCCCAGGGGGGCGGCGCGAATCCTGCCCCGCCGCCCCAATGCCGGCTGCCGTATTCTCTGGTGCTGTTTTTTGGGCGGGGGCGGAATTCACACCAGTCGGGGGCCGTTGGCAGCAGCCCCCCAGGCATTTCTTCCTTCCGTGCCGCACCCTGTAGGGCTCCGTCATGGCCAGCGCGGATAAGAGAACCCCCTGTGCATGCGCAAAATACGCTGGCCGGTCTGCGCATGCGCGGAACCATGCCGGCGGTTCTACGCATGTGCAAGAGCACGCCAGCCCTTCGGCGCAGTGTGACCTCGCGCCATCCCTTGGCGCCGGCTGGAACGGCGCCAACCATTCCGGCATCCACCTAGCCCCCAAAAGTGTGAAGAATTCTGCATTTTTGGGGGCTGGTAACGCCGGAGTGGTTGGCACCGGTTTTCCCCGCCGTCGTGGGGACTTAGTCCCCAGAAGGGAGAATCCGTCTGTGTCTCGCTGCTGGATGGAGAACTAACCTCCCTTCCCAATGTGGGTGCAGACACTATTATACTGTTCAATCTCTTTGATATTCCCCTCTGAGGATTCTTCTGTCTACCTGTGCAAATTCTTTGCCTTTAGAAGTTATCATTTGTATGGCCCACTGATCTCTGGTACACAATGTTTCTGATATGGCATTCGCAGCTCAATGTCTCTAGACTCCTGCTAATCTTGTTATTGGGCAAATTGCATCTCACTATTTTTCCATGTGCCGGCTAATTTTGTTACTTGTCTGTTATTTTATTTTAATCTCAATTTCACTGTTAATCTCATTACCTCCCCACATTCCTGGCAATAAAGACAATAAATGCTGCAACTTTTAATCTTACATGGAACTAAATTGACGTGAAAGATGTGACGTGATTCTCTGTTCAGAAGCTATCTTTTTTGATAATGCAAAAATATAAAACTTTTGTGTTAATGCAAAAATATAAAACAATATACTAAGAGATGCTAATTATAACAATCTAGCCCATATTATAAGATAAGAGCATAGTAACGCTGAACATCTTGTATCCTCTGTATCTGATCAGACCCAAAGCCACCTGGATTGGTGCGTTTAAGCCATTTGTGTGGCCCTGATATGCCTGCAATGTAGGCACTTTGCATGGACTAGAAACAGAGTTAATGTTTCCACTCTACATATGGACTCAAAACATTAACTCTGGGCGTGGTCGTGCAGCTATGCTGCTCCCAAAAAGCAGTGTGCCACGGAGATAGCAGCCTGGAGACCCCTCTCTCGGAATATCTCCGGCTCACAACGCCTCACAAGATTTAACGTGATCTCGCGAGACGTTGCGATGTAGATCCCGCTCATTGTGGGCGGGATAATTTTTTTGCAAATCTGCATATTAAGAGTGAGACAGTTAGTGCATGCCCTTTGGGCAAGGTGGGGAGTTGGCACTGCTGGGGCCACCCAGGCACCCTTGCACTGCCAGCCTGGCACTGGCAGTACCACCTGACACTGTTAAGGTGCCCAGATGGCATTGCCAGCTGGCAGCGGCACTGTCAGAGTACCAGGTTGGCACTGCCATGGTGTCAAGCTGGTATTTTTTGCACAGTGACGATCGGGCCGGAGGTGTCCTGCATGGGTGATTTGGGGGGGGGGGGGTGCCAGGGACTCCTTCATAGTGATTTGGGGCTTGGGGGGGGGGATGTGGGGGTCACGTTGGGGGCTCCAGAGATCCAGAAATAGTGTCCCAACGTCTCGCTACACTGAGGCGTTCTGGCGAGCAGAAGTGATTCTCTGTTAAGAAGCTATCAAACATTTTTGGGTGTATGCAAAAATATAAAACAATACACTCTGAGATGCTAATTATAACAATCTAGCCCATATTATAAAACAACAGCATAGTAACGCTGAACGTCCTCAGCGGACCTCCTCAGTGCAGAAAACGGGGCAATGTGCTCCCTGCTGATGCCCCCTATCTAACCCAAGTACCATTCAATAGTTTTGTGTTTCTCAGCGCTGCGAGCGCTGGGAAACATGTGGCTAAACGGGCTCGCTATGGGACTTTGTTCCCATTTAGATAAATCGCGTCCTCTGTTTCCCTCTCAACAGATGCTGCCAGATCTGCTGAGACATTCCAGCTTTTTCTGTTGTTAAAATTCCAGAACAACCAGAAGGAATCCTCATCCCTTTTCCCATGCTTTTTAAATATAAATTTAGAGGACCCAATTTTATTTTTTTCCAATTAAGGGGCAATTTAATGTGGCCAATCCAAATACACTGCACATTTTTGGATTGTGGGTGTGAAACTCATGCAGACAAACTCCAACACGGACAGTAACCCAGAGCTGGGATTCGAACCTGGGGCATCAGCACCGTAATCCCGGTGCTAACCACTGTGTCACCGTGCTGCCCTTACCATGCTTTTTGTCAGGAAGAAGATGCATTCACAAGAAAATGGTGGGTTAACAATCCTGGCTAAAAGTTATGTGTTAAATAACTCACCAGTGACTACAGGTCTTGATGTAACCACGTTCATGTATTATGGAGGTAATATAGCTGTAAATATAAATATGCTGGGGATAAATATCATGTCACAAGTCTTGCTGTGCTTTCAAGCAGCCTCATCCAAGCGTGGGAATAACCTATATTAGGAATGTGTCAGGCCATACAAATGGCCCAGGGCAGGAAATGTGTCTTCTCCCCTTCTCTGATGGGTGTTGTGCACCTCTGATATGGTGTACCTGACATGTTTCCAATAGGTGGATAGAGGAAAATCTGCTCTAACATTTTTGGAGAAGCTGGGAATAGAAAGCGCAAGGTATTAGAAAAGCGAGTCGCATCTCAGCAACACACAAACGTTATTCAACTTACAATGTGACAGATGGATTTATTTTCATTGGCCAGTTTCCCCAGGGATATCTGCTCAATAATATCGAACTCTGGAAGAGCCTCAGCTTTATCCTGCTTGTTTGCTAGTCTAAATAAAAAGTGAAGGATGAAACATTCAGTGTGAGAAAAACAAATGGGTATTTGAAGATTTAAAGAAGGAAACAGAATATTTCAATGAATTGTCAGTACCTGTTACATGTTGAAAGTAAACCTTGCATAAAACCTCTGTACGTACATACAAATTAAAGTCTGCTGAATCATTCGGACTCCTATTCCAGTATCAATTTACATACATGCATATAAGAAGTTACGTGAGTTGCAAACTCACAGTATCAGAGGACAATTGTGTTTGACAATGGGTGAATTGTCAGAACAATCACTCGTTCTAACTCCAGTTAATTAATGGTGGTTGACTTTCCAATGAGATGACAGATTGTGGCGGGATTACGTTGATTGTCACAGATTATTGCTATTTACATGGAATGTCTTTGACACATTAATATGAAGTAGGTTTCCAAAAATAAAATACATGCAGGGGAACCTCAACAATGTATATGTACTTGTTCAGCAAGATCGATTTCAGTAGGAAATTGCATATTTTTTCTATTTTTAACAGTAAGCATTAGTATCAAGGGCAATTACTTTAGGTAAACCAAATATCATTAAATATGGAGGACAGCATCCATTGCTTTGTAGCTTCTATTATAGATGGATCAGATACAGACTACATTTCCTTATAAATGGTCTGATTAAACACTCCCACATTAGGTTAAGCTTATAGTAAACGCAAAGCAAAGCTTTCTCTACACTTTTTGCACTCATGAGAATGGGAATATTGACCTCTTGGGCTGCACAGTGGTTAGCACTGCTGCCTCACAGTGCCAGTGACTCTTTTGTTGAATCGGTGCAGACTTGATGGGCCGAATGGTCTTCTTCTGCATTGTAGGGATTCTATGATTTATATCTTAGCAAAATATAAACATGGGTGTGAAGCAAAGTTTCTTCTTTATTTTTATATTTGCTTTTTCCATTAAAATCAGTGACCAGCTGAAATTATACACAGCCTCATTTATCAAACTGGAGAGGGTCAAGTTTTCCCGAAGGGGATCAGTGCAAGGGTTCTTCCGGCGGTGGCAGCCGTTTCTAGACTTCCTGACGGAGCATTAGGGGATGGTCAATTTCAGCAGCAACCTGGGGGGGGGGGGGGGGGGGGGGGAGGGAGGGGGATGGGCGGGGGTGTTCTTTACTGGGTATGTGTATTTTGTTTCCATGTTATTTAATTATTTTTGTTAATTTATTGCTTCTGTATTTGGGGGGGGGGGGGGGGGGTGTTACTGTTTTTTTCTCTTTTCTTCCGTTTCATTGGTTAAAATTTGTTGAAAATTTGAATTAAAATTATTTTAAAAAAAAAGAAATTATACCCAGCCTCGGTACAGCATTTACTTTGGCACCAAACCTGAACAGGGAAAAGATGCAGCACGTGATTCAGTGAACTCAAGTTAAAGTCCGCTGAACAGCGCATTTAGCGGGGTGTTTCTCGGACCCCGCTATTCAATAGAACTTGCCAATATTTTTGGCCTCGGCGAGGAATTCCCCATCAAGGCCACTCTCTAAGTCATGGTTTTACAAAGTCAGGGTCGCGGCTCATGTGTGAGCCGCAGGCGGATGTTGGAAGGGTTGCAGTACTATAGGTCCCGCCATTCCCGTGGCAGTCCTGATCGCGGGAGAAGGCTCCAACAGCCGCTACTGGCTTTTACATCAAGCATTGTGGTCACTGTCGCCTTTTAAATGGAGATACATGATTAGACTGTGTGGCGTCTTCGGGCCAAAAGCTTCAGCAGAGAGCAGGTCATGCACCATGCACCCTGCATGTAGAATTGATGTGAAGTGCGGTCCAGGTGCATGCTTTTGGTGCCAAAGCAAGGAGCAGAGTTGTTTCGATTTTGCAGCTGCTGGCCAGCAATGCAAATGAACTGTGAAAATCAATGTGGTTTACAATGTGGTAAGAGATGGTCAGGGACTCAGATAGGCAGTTTACCTATTGGACAGAATCTCACAACAGAATCTGTTTGAGAGAGCTGCGCAGGAGAGTCCAAGGCAGGATTGAACAGTGGTAATATTAGAGTTCCAGGGTCTCTGGTTAACAGCCCTGAAAAAATAAACTTAACTCGGAAAAAATAAGTAAAGGTGATTTCTTGGTGTGGTTTTGTCAATTGTGACAATGCAAATAAGGCAGGCAAAGCCCATGTGTGCTGTGTGCAGAGAATTACTGGCGAATGAGAGTTTAGAATTTGAAAGAGAAGTGGTGTGTGGAAAATTCCTTTTTAGTTTGAGACCACAGAGTCAGTTATCAACTTAGAGCTGACTCCAAATTAAAAGACTACACTGCTGCAGTTTACCTGTAATACATTAAAAATGTGCCAAAGGGCCACGAGTCTGTCAGCATTCTGGGGAGTAACTCGAGTAAAACAAACATTTTGTTTCCATTGTCCGTCATGATGACCTAAATGTGTGAGGTTGGATTTTCCATTTTCACAAAGATGAAGATGGCATAAGGGAACTGGCTGAAGACAGCACCTGATATCTGCATTGTCCTCTCCTCCTTTGAACCAGATTCAAATGCGATTGTGGACACGGCAGGCTTCCCATTTGCATTAAAAGGAGTGTGTAGCATTGCCCGGACAGCATATGTCACAAAGGTCAGTTGGCATGTGTTGCTAAGGCCGGCCACCATGGGTCCCGAAGGTAGGCTGGTTGCCAAAAGTGGGTCCCGAGAAAAAAAGTTTGAAAAACACTGCTTTAAGTCATCTCCTGTACTGGATCAGTCCAGCTCAGTTTGCCTGTGCAGGAAGGCTACTCACGGATTGGGGCACTATTTTTAAAGGCAGCCCCAATCTTTCGACCCACCTGTGCCCCACTGCGGCTTCAGGACTCTCCCACTTCACTCAACTTACCTCTTCCACGGCACCCAAACCACCCCCGCCCCCCACCCCCTCACCCCAGCTCTTATGGGTAAGGACCCCAAGGCCTGACCCCTCGCATGGGCAACCTGGCACCCTGGCAGTGCCCTGACCAGCATGGCAGTGCCATGGTGCCAGGCTAGAAGTGCCAAGGTGCTAAAGTGCCAGAGGGAATGCCAGGAAGCCACCCAGCTCTGTCTCCAACCACTCGTGGGCCTCAACACCCCAGTGAGACCCCCCCCCCCCCACCAATGTGCCATCATGCCATCACAAGGTCATCTCAGTGGAACTTGTCTGTATTTGGAAGCCAGCAAGGCACGTCAAGGCTGTTAAATCGTTCCAAACATATAAATGATACAGTGGTTTTGCATGTTGATACCGTTTGCTCAGCTAAGTTACATTAAAACAAAACAATAAAAGTTTTACCCAGCACTTTGTTATCAATCTTTTCACTCCTTTACTCTCCCAATCATATTTACTATCAAATTCAGTCTTCTATGGTTTTCAGGACTTACACGAGGACAGGCTTCCCAGACATCTCCTGATGTTTCAGTACTTCTGACAGAGCATTTCCAGCTTCACCCATTCGCTTCACATCTGTCGAGTCAACAACGAAAATAAAACCATGCGCTTCAGGATAATAATTCTTCCAAGTGTTTCGGACTTTCTCTCCACCACCAAGGTCAAATATTGTCACGTTAAACCGATCTACCATGAGGTCAGTCCTGGAAAATCCACCATTTGGACGAATTAAGAAAGGAGATTCTGGTGGGAAAAATAGTAAGGATGTTACAAAATGTTCCTATTTTTTACTGGAATACTGTAACGGGGTAAAATGATTTTGACATTGCCTCAGAAATGTGCCTTAAACCTAACCTTAATAGAAATGGAGTGTTCAAACCTTTCCTCCTCATTGGAATAGAAACAGACTGTCTGAATGTAGGAAACACAGAACCTTTTAATGTAATGATTGCAGCACAGGAATCACAGCTCACTTGACTAGGCGGCTGGTGTGTGATTCATAGAATTTACAGTACAGAAGGAGGCCATATGGCCCATCAAGTCTGCACCGGCTCTTGGAGCACCCTACCCAAGGTCAACACCTCCGCCCTATCCCCATAACCCAGTAACCCCACCCAACACTAAGGGCAATTTTGGACACTAAGGGCAATTTATCATGGCCAATCGACCTAACCTGCACATCTTTGGACTGCAGGTGGAAACCTGAGCACCCGGAGGAAACCCACGCACACACGGGGAGGATGTGCAGACTCCGCACAGACAGTGACCCAAGCTGGAATCAAACCTGGGACCCTGGAGCTGTGAAGCATTTGTGCTATACACAATGCTACCGTGCTGTAGAACAATGCCAACTGTGAGGGGTTCGACCTTTGTTCTGACTGAGCTAGAATTGAGGCCTGCCTCCTTGTCCTCCCCTGTTAAAAAAAAATCACACCATAAGTTGTGGTTGAGTGACCCTTGAATAATTGAGAATGCTGCCTGGAAAAGAGTACAGTAAGAAGTCTTACAACACCAGGTTAAAGCCCAACATTTTAGTTTCAAACACTAGCTTTCGGAGCACTGCTCCTTCCTCAGGTGAATGAAGAGTTATGTTCCAGAAACATATATACAGACAAATTCAAAGATGCCAGACAATGCTTAGAATGCAAGCATTTGCAGTAATTCAGTCTTTACAGATCCAGGAATAGGGGTAACCACAGGTTAAAGAGGTGTGAATTATCTCAAGCCAGGACAGTTGGCAGGATTTCACAAGCCCAGGCCAGATGGTGGGGGGAATGTAATGCGACATGAATCCCAGGTCCCGGTTGAGGCCGCACCCTACCCAAGGTCAACACCTCCGCCCTATCCCCATAATCTTTTCACTCCTTTACTCTCCCAATCTTTTCACTCCTTTACTCTCCCAATCATATTTACTATCAAATTCAGTCTTCTATGGTTTTCAGGAACTTAGCTATAAGTTTTCTGCTCAGCGATTCTGCGTTGTCCCGTGTCCTGAAGGCTGCCTTGGAGGACGCTTACCCGGAGATCAGAGGCTGAATGCCCTTGACTGCTGAAGTGTTCCCTGACTGGAAGGGAACATTCCTGCCTGGTGATTGTCACGCGATGTCCGTTCATTCGTTGTCGCAGCATCTGCATGGTTTCGCCAATGTACCACGCTTCGGGACATCCTTTCCTGCAACGTATGAGGTAGGCAACATTGGCCGGGTCGCACGAGTATGTACCGCGTACCTGGTGGGTGGTGTTCTCACGTGTAATGGTGGTATCCATGTCGATGATCTGGCACGTCTTGCAGAGATTGCCATGGCAGGGTTGTGTGGTGTCGTGGTCGCTGTTTTGAAGGCTGGGAAGTTTGCTGCAAACAATGGTTTGTTTGAGGTTGCGCAGTTGTTTGAAGGCAAGTAGTGGGAGTGTGGGGATGACCTTGGCAAGATGTTCATCTTCATCGATGACGTGTTGAAGGCTGTGAAGAAGATGTCATAGTTTCTCCGCTCCGGGAAAGTACTGGACGACGAAGGGTACTCTGTCGGTTGTGTCCCGGAATGTTCTCTTCCAGTCGAGGAACACTTCAGCAGTCAAGGGCATTCTGCCTCTGATCTCCGGATAAGCGTTCTTCAAGGACGCGCGACAACGCAGAATCGCTGAGCAGAAACATATAGCTAAGTTCTGCACACATGAGTGCGGCCTCAACCGGTACCTGGGATTCATGTTGCATTACATTCATCCCCCACCATCTGGCCTGGGCTTGCGAAATCCTACCAACTGTCCTGGCTTGAGACAATTCACACCTCTTTAACCCTGGGTTACCCCTATCTCTGGATCTGTAAAGACTGAATTACCTGCAAATGCTTACATTCCAAGCATTGTCTGGCATCTTTGAATTTGTATATATGTTTCTGGAACATACCTCTTCATTCACCTGAGGAAGGAGCAGTGCTCCGAAAGCTAGTATTTGAAACAAACCTGTTGGACTTTAACCTGGTGTTGTAAGACTTCTTATTGTGCTCACCCTAGTCCAACGCCGACATCTCCACATCATGCCTGGAAAAGAAGCAAGACAGGGATTGTGGCTCAGCTGAAGCCAAATTGTACACATTACTGCAAGGTTGTGGCCAAATGACAATGAAATGGCATGTAGGAAATTCGAACAATCCAATACATTAAAGTGAATTCACAATAGTAATCTCATCGAGTGATTCTAATAGTGTGATATACCACACTGACATTTTAGAATAATTTAAGTTGGACATGGAATGATCAATTTGAAATTAAAACTTATTTATCTGTATTATTTAATGTAACACAAAGCAATGAATATCTACACTGGGAATCCCCTTGGGGGTTCTTCCAATCAGCTTCTGTAACCTGTATGGTCAGTGGAAGGGCTGCTTAAAGAGTGTATCTGGGGTTTCTGTTGGTCTTTCATGGAAGTTATGGTAGCTGCTTGGTGGGAAGGGACTTCAATCCATGGGAACCTGAAGAGATCAGGTATGCAAATATCCTAGCATTTGGAGTGAACTGGGTCACTTACATGCCATGCATTATAATAAAGAACTTTTCAGTACAATATATTAGCCTGGATTTTGTGGCCAGCGGCAAAGCAAGGACACTTGTCTATAAACTCGAAGCTGCACCGAGAGTTCTCGTGATCTCTGTGGCGAGTACTTTACCTCCCTTGCTGTGCAATTGATTGTGGTATTGTTTAATGGGGATTGTCAAGCTGCAGTGAAATTGTCAAGCTGAACAAGCAACTAATCACATTGATGAATTCTCACAGACAGCCAATTTGAAAATGAAAAACACTAATAACCAAATCACTTCTTAAAAGTTTTACACCAGTTAAAGGTAGAGATATACACATGGGTGAATTTAGAAGTGAAAATAGGAAACATTTTTAAGTTAAAAAAAAATTCAATAGAATCCTAGTAATTAATCATAACTGAGATATTTGATAATGGGTGGAACATATTTGTTCAGGGCTCGAGCAGGCGTTCAGTGGTAGTTTAAAATCTAGTTGAACCTCACTGAACAAATCTTAATTTTTCATGTTTATAACACTGATATATGAGCAGAAAAGGAGAGGTTCTTGCTTGATCAATTGATTTAGTTGATGACTGTGTGTCGGATGAGTCCACAGCCCAACCTGTGTGAAGCAATGAATGGCAGGCCCTAACTGAAAGATTTCCATGTTAATCTGTGCTTGCATGAAATCCTGAAACTCCTGTCAGAATACAGGAGGGAGATAGAGAACCTAGTGGAGTGGTGTAGCGACAACAATCTCTCCCTCAATGCCAGCAAAAGTAAAGAGCTGGTCATTGACTTCAGGAAGCAAAGTACTGTACACACCCCTGTCAGCATCAATGGGGCCGAGGTGGAGATGGTTAGCAGTTTCAAATTCCTAGGGGTGCACATCTCCAAAAATCTGTTCTGGTCCACCCATGTCGACGCTACCACCAAGAAAGCCCAACAGTGCCTATACTTCCTCAAGAAACTAAGGAAATTCAGCATGTCCACATTAACCCTTACCAACTTTTACAGATGCACCATAGAAAGCATCCTATCGGGCTGCATCACAGCCTGGTATGGCAACTGCTCGGCCCAGGACCGCAAGAAACTTCAGAGAGTCGTGAACACTGCCCAGTCCATCATACGAACCTGCCTCCCATCCATTGACTCCATCTACACCTCGTGCTGCCCGGGGAAAGCAGGCAGCATAATCAAAGATCCCTCCCACCCGGCTTACTCACTCTTCCAACTTCTTCCATCGGGCAGGAGATACAAAAGTCTGAGAACACGCACGAACAGACTCAAAGACAGCTTCTTCCCCACTGTCACCAGACTCCTAAATGACCCTCTTGTGGACTGACCTCATTAACACTACACCCTGTATGCTTCATCCGATGCCAGTGCTTATGAAGTTACATTGTATACCTTGTGTTGCCTATTATGTATTTTCTTTTATTCCCATGTACTTAATGATCTGTTGAGCTGCTCGCAGAAAAATACTTCACTGTACCTCGGTACACGTGACAATAAACAAATCCAATCCAATCCAATCCAAATCCCGGACAGGTATTTGCCATCAAAACCCTGCCATTTCCAGGCCAATATAATTAACCAAATTCCTTTGAAATAATTGCTCCATGTGTTGCAAAATCATAAATGTATTAGTGATAGACATAGTACACAGAGACTCCCTCACTGTACACATTCAGCCTCCCCGGACAGGCGCCGGAATGTGGCGACTAGGGGATTTTCATAGTAACTTCATTGAAGCCTACTCGTGACAATAAGCGATTTTCATTTTTTTCAAATGAATAAAATTTTTAGATTAAAATATAACTACAAGAACAACCACGTATCAGAATGTACACAGGATAGTATCTAGCCCCAAATCGCTAATATCAGTATTGGAAAGCATGTTAGAAATATATCCATAATACATTAAAATGTTTCATCTTAGTGCATTTCCTGTCAATTTTTTCCATTGTAAATTCCTATGTCCATGTTTATCATGGGACCTACATACAAAATTATCACATTGGGATTATGTCCTTCTGCTAGTGGAAGTGCAAGATGAAAATCTGTCCACAATGTATAAAAAGGACATTGCAAAAAAAAAACAACAACATCTGTATGCACTATCTGTCAACTTTTTGCATCAAATGTTTCCGCAATCATAATATGACTGTGTTCGGATGGGTCCACAGCCCAACCTGTGTGAAGCACTGGGTGACAGACCCTAACTGAAAGATTTCCATGTTAATCTGTGTTGCATGAAATCCGAAATCCCAGACAGGTAATGATAGCAAGTGCCACCAAAACCTTGCAATTTCCAGGCAGAGTCATAGATGTTTACAGCACGGAAACAGGCCGTTCGGCCCAGCTTGTCAATGCTGTTTAGTTTCTATCTCTAAGTTAGTCCCACTTGCCCGCATTTGGCCCATATCCCTCTATACCCATCCTGCCCATGTAACTGACTAATGGAAATGGTTCATATAAATTTCTTACATTGTAATTATATCTCCCCTATTTGGGGCACTGAAGTTTTAAAATCAGGGCTTGACTATAATTGCATACCCTGATCCAATTTTCCCGCAACCTCTACCCCAACCTCACCTCAAAACTATCCCTGCTTTTATCTTCCTTTATTCAACATCCTGAGGGTTACCAACATCCAGAAGCTTAACAGGACCAGCCACATAAATATTGTGGCTATAAAAGTCAGTCAGAAACCAGTTATTCTGAGGCAAATGGCTCACTTCCTGACTCCCAAAGAGCCCTAGGCATTCCATTAAAAGTCTTGTTATATTCCAGCAACCCTCCTCTCTTACAAATAATTCAAAAGTGGGAAAAAATAGAGACTCCCTCCAGCCCACCATCTTTTATTAATTGTGGGATATGGGTATTACTGGCAAGATCAGACTTTTACTGCCCATCTCTATTTGCCTTGGGAAGGTGGTGATGCTCCAGTCTGTGTGGTGTAGGTACTCCCACAGCGCTGTTATGGACATAGTCAGGTAATTTTATACTTCGTAGGACAGATGCTGTGTTGTGATTGTACTGGAACAGCTTGGCTACAGATGTAGCTAGGTTGGGAGCACATGTCTTCAGTGATAATTGCATATTAATTTAGCGTTTAATTATAATTTGGTGGGCATTAACAGGGAATTCACCCGTGTTCATACATACACAGGAGCAGACTGACACTGTGGCTGTTGGGTTGCAGGAGCACGATCTGTAATGTGTCTTTGTAAATAAAAGCTTGACAGTGTTTAAAGACCAGACTCCCATTCTATACATCAATGTCTGGCTATTTGAGTTCTATCATTTAGCAACACAGCCAGAATGTTCTCAAGATCCACAGCCTTTGGTGTACCCAGTGCATTCATCCATTTCTTTATATCAGAGGGAATGAATTAATTGAGCTGAAGACTGGCTTCAGTGATGGTGGGAACTTCAGGAGGAAGCACTGCTCACTGAAGTTTGGTTGAAAACACTTCAGTCTTATCCCCAGCGTTACAAGATAAGATTCCGTCCGAGGACGAGGTAGGAGAGGGCAGGATCTCGGATACGGGGAACCGATGGAGGGAGGGGGTCCTCGTTGGAGGAAATAAAGTGGACATGGAAGTGGAGCTGGGAGGGGCATTAGAAGCTGGACAATAGAGTGAGGCCTTACAAAGGGTAAACTCATCCTCCTTATGTGTGAGATGAAGTCTTATTTTGTTTAAGTGGTGCATGGAGCACATATGATGGTATCAAGGGTGAGTCGGTTGTTCTCGGGGGTAAAGGACAAATGCAGGAGGTGCGGATGTGGCCTGACAAATCAGGTCCACATGTTTTGGGCATGTCCGAAGTTGGAGGAGCTTTGGGAGGCTTTTGCGGGAACCATATCAATGATTCTAGGAGGTGAAGGTGGCTCCAGCTCCGAGTCCTTGGGCTGGATTGTTCCGCCCTGTCAGCCACAAAATCGCCACGGGCGAGACGCGGACCGTGTAAACGTTATTGATCTCGGAGGGGAATTTGTGGTCACCAGGTGGAGTGGCTGGAGAATCCCACCTCATGGGTGTCAGAGGATCCAGGAGTGCAGGTGGGGAGAGAGGCTGACGTGTTGGCCTTTGCCTCCCCGATACCCGGAGGCGGATATTATTAGGGTAGTGGAATTCGGAGCCACCTAAAGCGGTGGGGTGGACGAGTGACCTGGCAGAGGACCTGCACCTGGGAAAGATAAAGTTTGGTATCATGGGTTCAGAGGAGGGGTTCTTCTCGAAGTTGAGGTTTTTCATCGACTTCTGTAAGGAATGGTAAACGTCAGCCAGCAGGGGTGGGGGAGGGGGGACGGCTATTGGTGCTGTGTTTTGCTTTTTAATAATTGAAAATGCTTTGAATATAAACATGTAAAAAATGAAAGCACTTCAGACTTGACCTTTACGCTCGCACACTGGGTTCTGCCATCATTGAGGATAATGATGTTCACGGAGACTTCCTCTTTCTAATTTATCATCACTATTTGTTTTTCACTATTGCACCTGTGTGTTCCCTGAACATGAGGGAGTGGTTAAAATCTTAAACGCATACTCAACCGGAAGTCTCCTAGATTCCTATTCTTGAGGAGTTTATTTATTCAATGCAAGATTCGTATTCTTGAGGAGTTTATTCATTCAATGCAAGAAAATAGATGGCTCCTAATTTCTTTATAATTTGATCTTACAATTTTTGAATGACTCCTCCTGATCAAGGGCCAGAATTGATACACCCCCACCCAGCAGCATGTTGGAAGGTGGGGCAGGGTGAAGAGTGTAAAATGAGATGGGATGATGGGGGTTGTCATGCCTGTCACTTTCCCATCACCACTGGTATTTTACCAGCGGCAGACCAACATGCCAGCCGCTCTCTGACCTGCACTCCCGGATCCTTCCCAAATATTACCACCCACAGGCTCGGAGCCACCTTTACTTATGCCAATTGAGGCCTTTAGTGCCTAAGTATTGGCCACTTGAGGGCCTCTTGCAGCTGTGGTTGGTATTTTACTAGTGGTAGATTGGCACTTCACCAGCTGCGAAGGCTACCGATAAAATCCGACTGCCTTCCTGCAGACTTGGGTAGGAGAGTTCCTCCTGATTGAGCACCCAGCAGGAAGAGCCACCCCTGTTGTAAGTCCCGGAACCCTCACCATCAAGCTCCTTTCTCTGGGCTCTGGTGAGGCCCAACCCATTTTACCTGCCCTCCAGCCTTCACCATCATTGCTGATCCAGCTCCTGTTGTAGCTCCTGCTGTGGCTTCCGCTCCTGTTACCACTGGTGGAATTGAAAAACTGCTGGCCCTCTGATGGGCTGGCAGATCTTGGAGGCTGAACACCTTGCCTCAGCAGGACAGAAACCATGACTGCGGGCAACTAATGACCTCAACAAGTAAAATTGACTCTGAATTTCTGGTTGGTAGGGAGCCCACCACTTCCACGTTAAAGATTGGCCAACATTTCTGAAAGTGACTCTCTCTCTCACTAGTGGCACAGAAAAAAAAAGTTGTTTTTGTGCGCTTTGAGTAATAATTTCTTTACCTTTCTGTATTCCTTTCAATATTGCAGTTTTCCCTGCATGGTTCAGCCCCAGGATCAGCAGAGTGACATTCCTGAAAATGAAATGAAGAAGTGCATAGACAATCAATAGATTACTCAAAATGGGCCACAAATCAGTGCCTGAAAATTAATGCAACATCTGTAATAATGGTGCTGAACTTGTGTACCTCGAGTGACTGGGCACTGTCCTTAATCAAAATCGACATTGATTCCAAAATTACACTTTCATGCTCAACAGTATTTTTCCTTCAACAAAGGCATGTCCACTCAGTTGTAATTACAGCTTTGTTCTAATTATAGGTCCCGTGATTTTGTGCCTTATTTCCAAACTTCTGCCAATGCCCGGTTGTGCTCATAACAGCTGGGAGAAGCATAATTGCTCTTTGCACCTGTTATAACCTACCTGGATCCTGTTGGCTGGGGACAATTAGATAGCCCATGAGGTATTTTGGAGTCCAATCAACTCAAGTAAGAAAGCAAATAAACTCAGGAACAAATAAAAAGGGGTCGCTCCTTGTAGGGGCACTGCCCAAAAATAACAAAGCACAACAGAAGCCTATCAACATCAAATCATAATGTGAAAAGAGGAGTTGATAAAACAATCCAATCCCTGCGGTGTCCACCAGGCACAGGAGACGTCGTGTGTGCCCGTGGACCCCGCATGCTCCCTTTCCAGCTAATAAAGCCTCGGAAGAGGGGCATACAGTCTGGCCGGACAGCCCCCTCGGTCACCCGCTGCCTGAACCTGTTAATGGCGAGTCTCGCCGGGCCCAGGAGAAGGTTCGCGAGGAGGTTCTCCACCTTTCCTGCCCCTTTCCACACCGGGTGCCCATAGATCAGTAGCGTGTGGCTGAACTGCAAACAAAAGTGCAATAAAAGATTTTTTAAGAAACCAAAAAGAGAGTTCAGCCTAGGACATTCAATGTAGACATGGTTCATGGACTCCACAAGACCGCAGAAATGGCAGAGCTCTTGGGCATCCGCGAACCGGTGCAATCGGTGGGTGCACGGTATTGGTACATGCATCACTCTCCACCCAAGTTCCCTCAGATTGAGGGTGAGGACGCCTCCATAAAGGGACCTCTCCAGTGGGGACCTCTGCTGCCTGATGGCGCTGAGGCACACCAAGGAGTGTCTGGACAGCGGGCGAGGGCAAAGTGGTGGAAGGTGTGTAGCAGCAGCGTGTAGCAGCAGCATGTACAGGCAAACCATCTGTGCAGTGCAAAAAAGCATGAAGGGTATTTCCACGGGCGGCTGAGGGAGGATTTGGGACCAATGTAGAATTCCGTCCGAGCAGAGGTCCACTGAGATAGGATGCCATGGCACACCAGCACCTCCTCGATACTGTATGAGGCCTTGGAAGGCATTGACCACAAGCCACACGGATACAGCTGTGCGCTTCGTGAACTCCTTGGGTGTCATGGTTACCCCATGATGTACTATAGGGCCATTCAACTAAATAGAAGAACAGAAATGAACTGAGGGGTAAATTAAAAGGGGTCACTCCTAAAAAAAGGAGCACAGCCCAAAACGAACAAAGAGGAACGGAAAATTAAAAAACATTAAATCAAAATGTGAAAACCAGGGTTGATAAAGCAATATAACCTTCAGGTGCCCATCAAGCACGGAAGGCCAGTTACCCCATGATCCATGAGGATTATGAGTTCTTTCAATGAGGGGGTGGGGTAATTAATAGTAGTGCAGCTGTATAAATAGAAGCTGACCAGTGTGGTACCGGCTAGAGAAAGAACCAGTAGTGAACCACTGGTACTGTGTACGTATTGTTGTCAATAAAGTTACTTTCTGTTTGATTCTATAAACTCATGCTGGATTCTTCATGGCCCTCACAAAAGCACCATTTAATTTTCCCTCCTCTTTCAAGGGCCAAATGCAGGGGATTGAGCTTGTGTCTTCTCATTTTATGCTGTTACACAATGGAGCACCAACAATGCAATGTCTTTGTGACACTGCCACTCTGCTCCTAAATCTGATATTAATGAGTATAAAGTTCAGAAAAATTTCCTGTTATAGAATTGTACAAGCACTGTCTGAAATTATATAATCCATCTTTTTGACATGGAGTTTAATTTGACTAATACTTGATTTATGTACAAAATCCCCATTCACTGCTGTTTCTGACTCCTCGTTAGCACAGTGTCAGAGCTCAGGCAGCAAAGGATGAACGTTTTCAGAGTGCTGGCAAACATCAATTTTGATGGGAAAAATCAAAAGACGGTGCTGTAATGAATGCTGTCACTGCCTGCAACCCCACACCTCCTCAACCCAACTTCCCACCCATCCCCCGATCAACTTCTTTTGCCTCCATGTGGCAAAGAATGATTTAAAGTTGTTCATAGAACATACAGCAGAAGGAGGCCATTTGGCCCATTGAGTCTGCACCGGCCCACTTAAGCCCTCACTTTAACCCTATCCCCGTAACCCAATAACCCCTCCTAATCTTTTTGGTCACTAAGGGCAATTTATCATGGCCAATCCACCTAACCTGCACGTGTTTGGACTGTGGGAGGAAACCGGAGCACCCGGAGGAAACCCACGCAGAAACGGGGAGAACGTACTGACAGTGGCCAGCGGGGAATCGAACCTGGGACCCTGGCTCTGTGAAGCCACAGTGCTATCCACCTGTGCTGCCCATTCTCTGATTCTCTGCAGTAGAGTTCATTGCAAAATGATTACAAAAGAACCAACTTATGTGTCTGAGTTAAATGCTGTGTGCGCTTAAAGTTAGGGTGTTGATATGAAGGAATGGAAGAATTTTTCCCTCATTCAGAGTTAAAATCAAGCTACCACCGCCCCCACCCTGCCCAAACAATGTAGCTTCCTCCCAATCTCAGGATTTTTGAGAGTCAGTCCCTGGATCAAACCATTCTGAAAATCTGTTTTCACGCAAAAACATCATGCTGGGCTTTGTGGCTCAATGAGTGTGGAATATGCTGATGATTAAACTGTGAAATGGTGCATTGTTGTTTGGTGACACCTCTTGTAAGATGCCTTTCTTTAAATCAGCAAGGCAGAAAGAAACTCACCTGATAGGCTCCTGAACTTTCCGAGCCCAGGTGCAGCAGTTTGTAATTAGACTAAACATGATGGAATCGCCGGGAGGTGATGGCTGGTCAGAACATGTAGACTGGCAAACTGACTGACGGACAGCTTCACAACCACTAGATCAGAGGGCAAAAAAAAACACATCAGGATAATGAGTTAAGATTGGAGCAACACAATAGTTAGGGACATTCTCTCCCCACCTATTGTCAAAGCATTCTTTTCTTATCTACTTATTTTGCATCTGGTCTGCTTTTGTCAGACATCAATCCTGATAGATATTGAGATAACTCCCTTTACTCAGACTCTTGGCAATACCATTCCTGGGTAGTGAACAGATGATTTAGAGGCATAATCCATTTAGCAGTGATTAACCTTCCAAACAATCTCTTCTTTGTGAAAAATATTGGCCTCAATGTCGTATCTCTGAGAACAGTGCCCCTCAGATTGATAATCGTTCTGTGGAGAATGATGCTTTTAAACTCCCAGGGCACAACTCCAAAGAAACTTTACTGCTGTGCTGATCCTTGTTAAATACCAGTTAAATATTCAGGACGTAATTCTCAAGCAAATCAACCCTCAAAGAATTTAGCACTCATACGTCCCGTAATGAACCCAGATGCCATTGTGAACCAAATTAAAAATATCCAGACAGTCAGTGAATTACAAGGCGCTAAAAAAATTACCCAACAGTTATGTGGAATCGAAAGCTTCTATTGTAGTCATTAGGTAGCAGGGGAGCCAGTCGTGAAAAGTCAAACTATTTTAGAAGGTGCTATATTTAGAATAAACCTTCTACTTCCCTCTCAGTATGCACCTCAATTATCAAACTCCAAAAAGCCCTTTAGTTATCAGCGTACAATGGTTCTATGAACTCTCTGAAATCAATACAAAACTGTACTCCAAATCAATAAAAGCATCAATAAAAACTGTGGTTCTGGAAATCTGAAATAAAAACAGAAAATGCTGGAAAAAATTAGCAGGTCTGGCAGCGTCTGTGGAGAAAAAACAGAATCAACATTTTGAGCCCGGACGATTCTTCTTCAGAGCTGAAGGGAGGGAGAAATGTGATGGAGTTTATACTGTTTATGATGGGGTGGAGCAGGGAATTTACTCCAATCATTGTATTTCTGAGCAGTCAGGCTTAAAGATGAAAACAAACTTATTAGTCGAAGGGTCCTTTACAGTTTGAATCAGCTTTTGTGTCTGAATAATGCTGTTGATCACAAATTTTTGCCCCTCACCAAGGAGGGTTAGTCAGAGATTCCCTCTCTCTTTAAAGATAATAACATAGTGGAGGAATCTCTTTCTGCAACAGCCAGAGAGGATAGTTACATTTTTCTTTTCGTTTTTTAAATGATTGGCACAGTCCTTCACTAAATTTTGCCATCTCTATATCTCTGTCGCATAAACCAGCAAGGAGATGGGGCTAATTCAGTACAGCAGAAAGACGGTAGCACAATGGTTAGCACTGTTGCTTCACAGTGCCAGGGACCCAGGTTCGATTCCCGGCTTGGATCAATGTTTGTGCGGATACTGCACATTCTCCCCGTGTCTGCGTGGGTTTCTTTTGGGTGCTCTGGTTTCCTCCCACAAGTCCTGAAAGACGTGCTTGTTAGGTGAATCGGACATTCTGAATTCTCCCTCAGTGTACCCGAACAGGCGCCGAACAGGGGATTTTCTCAGTAACTTTGTTGCATTATTAATGAAAGCCTACCTGTGACGCTAATAAAGATGATTATCATTAAGTAAGAAGAAATTAAGAAAGTTCCAGCTATTTTGCCTTTGAGTTGAAAACAATAGCACTTCCTCACATCTCAGCAATATCTCAAGGTGCACCATATACTTCATTCAGTGCCCTTTATGGAATGAAGTCATGCACAAATGACTGTCACATTTACCAAAAGCAATCTGCACATTAAAATAAATGTGAACATAAGACCAGAAGATAAGAAATAGGAGTAGGTCATCCATTGAGACTGTTCTACCATTCAAGAAGATCATGCCGAGCTTCCACGTCAACTCCACTTTCCCGCCCTAACACCATATTCCTTCATTTCCTTGTGTGCCCACAACTCAAGACGGAGCCCAGATTCAATTAATTACTTCAATATGAAATGACTGTTGTTTTTCAGTAAACACCGCAACCTTTCCTGTCGGGCCTCAGCTTGCTAACAGCATTCAATGACCATTCAGCTCTTGGTATTATTTGTTTCCCATTGGAGTAACAATTATTGAAGGAAAAGCAAGTCTGCTGAACAGAATAGTCTTTCTGTGATGGAGGAGAAGAAAGTTGAATAAGATAAATTAGTTACCCAGCAACCTTGCCGTGAAATCATTTGGGACACACTGCACACTGGTAAATCATCTGGTAAATCATTGGTGGATTAATTCTCCCAGTAAACCCCTCCCCAATAGAATAATATTTATTCAACCACATCCAAGGTAAAGAATAACCATAATTAAAGTCCTGAAGTACTTCATGCAACAATTAGAAACAATTAGAATGTACACATTGGTGCATTAATTGCATTAGCTTATTTTTCAACTCGGCAAATGTACAACTCTAATTTTACAATCAAGTTAGCTGACCTGTTTAAACTGCTGCAGCACGGATAATCATGCTGAATGCAGTCTCAGTCTCATTGTTGATCCAAACACAGCAAGAGGTGATCAATTTAGACATATTCAAACAAATTAGATTCATTCGTCATTTGGGAGCCTTGGGAATATTGCGGCCGTAATCCCGTTGTCTGTCTGCTCTGAAATTTTGACCCAATCTTTTCCTGTTGTGCTGACTCTAATCCGGATTTAAATAATTCCCTTGTTAATTCCACTGGGGGAGGGGGAGAAGGAACTTGCACTCAGGCGGAGATGCACCCTGGAACCTGCCGTTCTTTTCTTTCTTTCCTGTTGCTGAATTATACAAAAGATTTCACATTTGCTGTTGGCCGCATTGAAATTCGTAGACAGAGAGGAGTAATCACTCACATGGCTTTTTCTCTACCTGCATAGTGACAACTAGTGGCAATAGTTTACTACAGAGAAATTGCTGTGTTACTGTCGGGGAAGCGGCTGGTCATTAGTTTAGATTACATATAGGTTAGATCACATCACTTGACAATGGGTTGTCATCCTTATCAAGTCCAAAATAAAATGGAGCAAGGGGAGGAGGGTGGTGCAGGAACTGAAATCCTGTCTATGTTTTGAGCTACTTTGGCAAATAAAAACATAGAAATGTAGAAGGTCGGAACAGGAGTAGGCTACCCATTCATCCCTTTGCCTCCACAAAGAATTTTGTGGGCGGGATTCTCCGTTTCTGAGACTAAGGGCGCGATTCTCCGCTGCCCTCCTGCTATTCTTCCCCCCCCCCCTCCCCCACGACACGAATCGCTGCTCGCCGTTTTTTACGGCGAACAGCGATTCTCCCCAGGCCGATGGGCCGAGTTCCCAGGCCTTTACGGCCGTTTTTATGAACGCAATCACACCTGCTCTCACCATTCGTGAAAACGGCCGCAAAGTGCTGTCCCGGACAACCACGGCACCGATTGCACGACCGCACCGCGGCCGTGCCAAGGGTGGCATGGGCCTGCGATCAGTGGGCACCGATCGCGGGCAGCGGGTCCGATACCCGCGCACTATTTGTTCTTCCGCCGCCCCGCAGGATCAGTCTGCGGGGCGGCTGAGGGGCATGATGGCCCGCGCATGCGCGGGTTTGACGCATCTGCGTGATGACATCATCCGCGCATGCGCGGGTTGGAGCCGTCCAACCCGCGCATGCGCGGCTGACGTCATCGTGCGCGTCAGCCGCCGTTACGCTTGCCGCGCGGACTTAGCGATGGTCGTTAAGCCCGCGATGCCGTGCTTCACGGGGCCGCGCTGCTAGCCTCGCCCGGGGGGGAGAATCGGGTCCTGGGAGGGGGCGCGGAGTCTGCCGTGAAACACGGCCAGTTTCACGGCAGCCTATACGACTCGCCGCATTTGCGGAGAATCGCGCCCTAAGTGTTAACGGCGACACAGAATTTGTGACACATTCACGACAGCAAAACTGGTCCCACACTTGGATCGATTCAGCAACTCTGGAGGGGCTAGCACCAGTGTCAGGTGGAACACAATCGATTCCAATGAAAAATGGTGGGGGATTCGCCAGGTCCTTGATTTGACACTCTGGAGGCTGACAAGCTGCAACCACATATACACATTGCAATCCCCACACACATTCATCCCAGCCAACAAGGTGACACTGGTTCTGTTGGAGCATGCCCATACAACTGATGGGTCGGCTGGGCCAGAAGGCACCTGGGGGTGGAGGGTGGTGGTGGGGGTGGGGGGTGGTGGGGGGGGGGGTGTATTGTGTTCACAGTGGGTTGTTAGCAGTGTGTGCAGCTGCATGGCTGCCTTACCGGCCGAGGCAAAGATGTTCCATGTCTGTCCACCCCGACTCCACAGCTCACCTCCTGGCCACCTCCCCCATTACTCCCCTCAGCCCCAGCAGAAACCTCCCACCAGCGGCACAACTGTCAGCGCACTATGGTGCTATTGGACCCTTCCCTTACCCCCTCGCTCTCCCTCAGCAGCTATGACACCAGCTTCACGAATTGCACCATCTGGAACCCGGCCCATTGGAGGCAGAGCATCGCAGAGGCCCCAGAGAATACTGGCTCAGGCCTACTAATGACATGCAAACAGTGTTTACCGTACGTACGCTCCAGACCACATTCTTTTTCTTGAAATTTTTTTAATTGGCTTTTCTCATATTTCTAAACAATCGTGTATATACATTATATTTTTCTTGCCCATGCTAATAAACTTTATTTTACAGAACGGTTTATTTTGTCCTTCATTTAACTAACTCTATGTACATTTAGTTGCCCACTGGATCGGTCTATGATTCCCCCCCTTCCTCCTTCCCCCCTCCCCTCCATTGGCTTCAACACCCTTCCTCTTCTCTTGTGGCTTCCCCATCTCTCCCCCCCCCCCCCCCCCCCCCCCCGGGGTTGCGCAGCCCTTTGGTGTCATCAGCAAACTTGGAAACGTTGGGCTAGATTCTCCATCGGCGGGATCCTCCATTTTGCCGGCAGCGCATTTACGGCCACGGACTTTCCAACAATGGGAAACCCCACTGGCCAGCTGCCGGGATGAAGAATCTCACTGTTGGCGGGTGCGCGCTGCCCCAGAAAACATGTGCGAGGGAACGGAGTATCCCGCCTGTTATAATTGGTTCCCTTCTCCTGGTAATTTATATATATCTTTAGCAGCTAGGGCCCAAGCCCTGATCCCTGCAGTACCCCACTGGTCACTACCTGCCATTTATTCCCACTCTCTGTTTCCTGTCTATCAACCAATTCTCGATCCATGCCAATACATTACCCCCTATCCCATGTGCTTTAATTGTGTCCACTTAAGAGCAACCTTATCAAAAGCCTTCTGAAAGATAAGTATATCATATCCATTGGTTCTCGCTTATCTGTTCTACCAGTTACATACTCAAAGAACTCCAGTAAATTTGTTAAAAATTATTTGCCTTTCATAAACCCATGCTGGCTTTGTCCAATCCCTTAATGCTTTCTAAATGTTCTGTTATCCCCACCACTGATGTCAGGCTAACTGCTCTATAATTCTCCCTTTTTTCTCTCCCTCCCTTTTTAAATAGTGGAGTTACAATTGCCACCCTCCAATCGAGAGAAACTGCTCCAGAGTCGATAGAATTTTGAAAGATGACCACCAATGCATCCAGGGTAACTTCCCTTAATACTCTGGGATATAAATGATCAGGCTCTGGTGATTTGTTAGCCTTTAACCCAATTAATTTCCCCAGCTCCATTTTCTTACTACTACTGCTTTCCAGGGCGGCATGGTGGCATAGTGGTTAGCACTGCTGCTTATGGTGCTGAGAACCCAAGTTTGATCACAGCCCTGGGTCACTGTCGGTGTGGAGTTTGCACATTCTCTTTGTGTCTGCGTGGGTTACACCCTCTCAACCGAGAGATGTGCAGGCTAAGTGGATTGGCCACACTAAATTGTCGCTTGATTGGGAAAAAATGATTGGGTACTCTAAATTTATAAAAAGAAAGAAAAAACATATACTGCTTTCCTTCAATTCCACCCTCTCATGAGACCCTTGGGTCCCTAACATTTCTGGGAGATTATTTGTGCCCTCTTTTGTGAAAAGAGAACCAGATTACGTATTCAATTCTTCTGCCATTTCTTTGTTCCCCATTCTGCACTGTATCTTCTATGTTCTATGTTCTATTATAATTCAAGGAAACACCTACAAAAATAACATTTGCACAGATGTCTGATTTAAAACTTGAGCTTAATATGTCCTGTTTTGTTAGGGAATGAATGTTTTTATTGTAAATGTATGAGCTATTCCACAAGATAATAAGTGGGTGAGATATTTTTTGGCTTCAATGGGAATTAAACATTCAATGATAATGGACATTACCAGTAGCTAAACATAAGCAGTGCTAACTATTATTAATAATAATTGCACATTTACTTATGGTCACAATTGCCATAAAAGGTCATGAAGAATTCATTGCATCACAGTTTTCATGCTCAATATTAAATGGTTGGCAGACCTTGTTGAATTCTGAAGTACTTATTCTAACATTCCTCTCCCTTGTCCCATTATTCATTTAATTAGTATCACTTTTAACAAGAAGGCCTTCAGCGCACCTAATTGAGGCTTTAGCTTGACTGAGTTGTCAATCAAATCATCGACCGGGAGACAGTGACAGCGGGGCTAGACTTTAGGTATCACTTGACCACGCTCCTCAACAATGTTCTCAGCTCTCAAAAGGAGAGCTCCATTAGCCTGTGAACTAGCTCACCAATGCACAGGCTATGGATGATGATGGTGTCTCATCAAACAAACAAAGTCTGTTTTTGTCTGTTGAAAACACTGATCTTGTTTTTCAATTCCAGTGAAATGAAATGGACATGGTCCACCTTCCAACTAAAAATCACAGCAGCTTGAAAGTCATAAACTAAGATAAAATAAGTCAATATCAACCTGATTTTTACAGTTCTCATCTCACAATATCAAGACATCCACTCCTGATCACACTGTTCAATCTAGAATAGGTAGGTGGCCAGCCAACAAGGTCAAGGATGAGGACCATGGAACATGTACAAGACTCAGTGACCCTGATAAGGTTTGAGATGGTACTCTCATATACCAATATCTGCCAGCCTATTTTTTAAAACTAAATTACGACTGAAACCACCATTAGTAATGGACCCACTGCAGTCCCTGGTCTGGGGAAAACACCAGGCAGTCCTATGGATTAGGTTCAATCTGTTGTGAGTGTATTAACATCAACAATTCTAAATTTTTATTTTATTTTTTTTAAAATAATTTTTATTGGAATTTTTGACAGAAAATATAAAATATAACAACAAACAATGAAATGCAACAAAATAACCCATAACAACTGTAACACCCCCCAGACCGTATCAACGCATGTATCATATCTCCCCCACCCCCCCAACCCCAACAAGAGAACTTAAAAATAAATTTAAATTAAATAAACAAACATAGTCATCATCCCCCCCCCACCCCCTCTTTTCCCTCCCCCTTCCCCCCTCCCCCCCGGGTTGCTGCTGCTACTGTCCCAGTACCCTATCGTTGAGCCAGAAAGTCGAGGAAAGGTTGCCACCGCCTAAAGAACCCTTGTACCGATCCTCTCAGGGCAAATTTGACCTTCTCTAGCTTAATAAAACCCGCCATGTCATTGATCCAGGTCTCCACGCTTGGGGGCCTCGCGTCCTTCCATTGTAGCAAGATCCTTCGCCGGGCTACTAGGGACGCAAAGGCCAGAACACCGGCCTCTTTCGCCTCCTGCACTCCCGGCTCCACCCCAACCCCAAAAATCGCGAGTCCCCATCCTGGCTTGACCCTGGATCCACCACCCTTGTCACCGTCCTCGCCACCCCCTTCCAGAATTCCTCCAGTGCCGGGCATGCCCAGAACATATGGGCATGGTTCGCTGGACTCCCCGAGCACCCCGCCACCACCGGACTCGTGGTATACCTTTGTCTTCACCCCCAAAGAACCTACTCATCCTCGTCTCAGTCATGTGGGCCCGGTGCAGCACCTTGAATTGGATGAGGCTAAGCCGCGCACACGAGGAGGAAGAATTAACCCTCTCCAGGGCATCAGCCCATGTCCCGTCTTCGATCTGTTCCCCCAGTTCCCCCTCCCACTTAGTTTTCAGCTCCTCTACTGACGCCTCCACCTCCTGCATAACCTTGTAGATATCAGATATCTTCCCCTCTCCGACCCAGACCCCCGAAAGCACCCTGTCACTCACCCCCCTCGCGGGAAGCGAAGGGAATCCCTCCACCTGCCGCCTAGCAAATGCCTTTACCTGCAGATACCTGAACATGTTTCCCGGGGGAGCCCAAATTTCTCCTCCAACTCCCCCAGGCTCGCAAACCTCCCATCAATAAACAGGTCCCTCAGCTGTCTGATGCCCGCTCTGTGCCAACCCTGAAATCCCCCATCAATGTTCCCCGGGACGAACCTATGGTTCCCCCTTAACGGAGCCTCCATCGAGCCCCCCACTTCTCCCCTATGTCGCCTCCACTGCCCCCAAATCTTGAGGGTAGCCGCCACCACTGGACTCGTGGTATACCTCGTAGGAGGGAGCGGCCACGGCGCCGTTACCAGGGCCCCCAGGCTTGTATCTCCACAGGACGCCCTCTCCATCCGTTTCCATGCTGCCCCCTCCCCCTCCATCACCCACTTGCGCACCATCGACACATTGGCCGCCCAGTAGTACCCCGAGAGATTGGGTAATGCCAGCCCCCCCCCCCCCCCCCCCCCCCCCCCCATCTCTACCCCGCTCCAAGAAGACCCTCTTCACCCTCGGGGTCCCATGCACCCAAACAAAGCTCATGATGCTGCTGGTCACCCTTCTAAAAAAAGGCCCTAGGGATAAAGATGGGCAAACACTGGAAGAGGAACAAGAATCTCGGGAGAACCGTCATTTTGACGGACTGCACTCTACCCACCAACGATAGCGGCACCATGTCCCACCTTTTAAATTCCTCCTCCATCTGCTCCACCAGCCTGGTAAAATTAAGCTTATGGAGAGTCCCCCAACTCCTGGCCACCTGCACCCCCAGGTATCTGAAACTGTTCACTGCCCTCTTAAACGGGAGCCTCCCAATTCCCTCCTCCTGATCTCCCGGGTGTACTACAAATACCTCGCTCTTGCCTAAATTTAACTTATAGCCCGAGAAGCCCCCAAATTCCACCAACAGCTCCATCACCCCCGGCATTCCCCCTTCTGGGTCCGCCACATACAACAGCACGTTGTCCGCATACAGCGATACCCGATGTTCCTCCCCACCCCGCACCAGACCCCTCCATCTCCCTGACTCCTTCAACGCCATAGCCAGAGGTTCAATCGCCAGTGCAAAGAGCAAGGGGGACAGGGGCACCCCTGCCTGGTCCCACGGTAGAGCCTAAAGTACTCCGATCACCTTCCATTTGTAACTACACTTGCCATCGGAGCCGCATAGAGCAGCCTCACCCATTTGATGAATCCCTCCCCAAATCCGAACCGCTCCAGCACCTCCCACAGGTACCCCCACTCAACTCTATCAAACGCTTTCTCTGCATCCAGCGCCACCACTATCTCCGCCTTCCCCTCCACTGCCGGCATCATGATAACATTTAGCAGTCTCCGCACATTCGTGTTGAGCTGCCGTCCCTTGACAAATCCTGTCTGATCTTCGTGTATCACCCTTGGCACACAATCCTCTATCCTGGTGGCCAGGATCTTCGCCAGCAACTTGGCGTCAACATTGAGGAGCGAGATAGGCCTGTATGATCCACACTGCAAGGGGTCCTTATCCCGCTTTAGGATCAGAGAGATCAGTGCCCGCGACATCGTCGGGGGCAAAGCCCCCCCCTCCCATGCCTCATTGAAGGCTCGCACCAACAGGGGGCCCACCAGATCCGCATACTTTTTATAAAATTCCACCGGGAACCCGTCCGGCCCCGGGGCCTTACTGACTGCATTTGTCTAATCCCCCTGACTAGCTCCTCCAACTCTATCGGCGCCCCCAGCCCCTCTACCAGCTCCTCTTGAACCCTTGGGAAACATAGGGGCAGCAGGGTAGCATGGTGGTTAGCATAAATGCTTCACAGCTCCAGGGTCCCAGGTTCGATTCCCGGCTGGGTCACTGTCTGTGTGGAGTCTGCACGTCCTCCCCCTGTGTGCATGGGTTTCCTCCGGGTGCTCCGGTTTCCTCCCACAGTCCAAAGATGTGCGGGTTAGGTGGATTGGCCATGCTAAATTGCCCGTAGTGTCCTAATAAAAGTAAGGTTAAGGGGGGGGTTGTTGGGTTACGGGTATAGGGTAGATATGTGGGTTTGAGTAGGGTGATCATGGCTCGGCACATTATTGAGGGCTGAAGGGCCTGTTCTGTGCTGTACTGTTCTATGTTCTATGTTCTATAGCCTGTTCATGAAGCTCTCCATCCCCCCTCTCCCCATCGGAGGTTCCGACCGGTACAGTTCCTCGTAGAAGTCCCTAAAGACCCCATTTATTTCTGTCCCCTTCTGCACTACATTCCCACCCCCATCCGTCACTCCACCAATTTCCCTAGCAGCATCTCGCCTACGGAGCTGATGCGCCAACATCCTGCTCGCCTTCTCCCCATACTCATATACCGCGCCCTGCGACCTCCTCCACTGTGTCTCCGCCTTTCTGGTGGTCAACAAGTCAAATTTGGCCTGCAAACTACGCCGTTCCCCCAGCAACCCCTCCTCTGGTGCCTCCGCGTATCTCCTGTCCACATCTAGGAGCTCCCCCACCAGTCTCTCCCTCTCCTTCCTCTCCCTCCTTTCCCTGTGGGCCCGGATGGAGATCAGCTCCCCCCGGATCACTGCTTTCAGAGCCTCCCAGACCATCCCCAGCCGGACCTCCCCCGTGTCATTCGAATCAAGATACCCCTCAATACTTGTCCGGACGCTCCTACACACCTCCTCATCAGCCAGCATCCCCACATCCAGGCGCCAGAGCGGGCGCTGGTCCCGCACCTCCCCCATCTCCAGATCAACCCAGTGCGGAGCATGGTCTGAAATCACTATGGCCGAATACTCGGCATCCTGCACCCTCGAGATCAACCCCTGCTCAGGACGAAAAAATCTATTTGTGAATAAACCCTATGGACATGAGAGAAAAAGGAATACTCTCGCGCTCTCGGTCTCCCAAACCTCCAGGGATCCACCCCTCCCATCTGGTCCATGAATCCCCTCAGTGCTTTGGCCACCGCCGGTCTCCTGCCCGTCCTTGAACTGGACCGGTCCAGTGGGGGATCCAGCACTGTGTTAAAGTCTCACCCCATGATCAGGCCCCCTGCCTCCAGGTCCGGAATGCGGCTCAACAAGCGCCTCATGAAGCCAGCATCATCCCAATTCGGGGCATATACATTAACCAGCACCACCTTCTCTCCCTGCAGCCTACCCTTCACCATAATATATCTGCCCTCCTTGTCCGACACCACCTCAGCCGCCTCGAACGCCACCCTCTTCCCCACCAGAATCGCCACCCCCCCGGTTCTTCGCGTCCAATCCTGAGTGAAAAACCTGCCCCACCCACCCCTTCCTCAGACGGACCTGGTCCGCCACCTTCAGGTGGGTCTCCTGGAGCATAGCCACGTCCGCCTTCAACCCCTTCAGATGAGAAAATACCCTAGTTCTCTTAACCAGCCCATTCAGCCCCCTCACGTTCCAGGTAATCAGCCGGATCAGAGGGCAACCCGCCCCCCCTCCCCCGCCGACTAGCCATAGCTTATCAACTGCTTGCCCCGGGCCAGCTCGTCCCGCCCGACCCGTTCCCCATGGCGATAACGCCTCTCCTCTACCTCCCCGGCCCACACCAGCTCCTTCCTGACCATTCAAGCAGCAACCCGGTATCCCCCCTCCCCCCCCCCCCCTTCCCCCCCCCGGCTAGGACCCCTCCTAGCCGCGACGCACCCTCCATGGTACTTCCGTGAGTCAGCTGACTTCTGCTGACCCCGGCAGCTCCCGCCAAAACCCATCCCCTCTTGCCACACCTCCTTGGCACCGCTTCAGTGCGGGAAAGAAAACCAGTAGAGGCCACGCCCCCACCTCCAGCTCCGCCCCCCCGCCCCGCGGCGCGGGAAACCAGAGGAAAGCTCGCGCTTTCACACTGCCACACCCCACCCTTCTGACGCAGCTCCCCAAAATTGGATTGGATGGATTGGATTTGTTTATTGTCACGTGTACCGAGGTACAGTGAAAAGTATTTTTCTGCAAGCAGCTCAACAGATCATTCAGTACATGGAAAGAAAAGGGAATTGAACAGAATTCAAGAAAATACATGAGAATACATAATAGGGCAACACAAGATATACAATGTAACTACATAAGCATTGGCATCGGATGAAGCAGACACGGGTGTAGTGTTAATGAGGACTGTCCATAAATGGGTCATTTAGGAGTCTGGTGACAGTGGGGAAGAAGCTGTTTTTGAGTCTGTTCGTCCGTGTTCTCAGACTTCTGAATCTCCTGCCTGATGGAAGAAGTTGGAAAAGTGAGTAAGCCGGGTGGGAGGGATCCTTGATTATGCTGCCTGCTTTCCCCCGGCAGCGGGAGGTGTAGATGGAATCAATGGATGGGAGGCAGGTTTGTGTGATGGACTGGGCGGTATTCACGACTCTCTGAAGTTCCTTGCGGTCCTGGGCCGAGCAGTTGCCATACCAGGCTGTGATGCAGCCCGAGAGGATGCTCTCTATAGTGCATCTGTAAAAGTTGGTAAGGGTTAATGTGGACATGCCAAATTTCCTTAGTTTCCTGAGGAAGTAAAGGCGCTGTTGTGCTTTCTTGGTGATAGCGTCGACATGAGTGGACCAGGATAGATTTTTGGTGATGTGCACCCCTAGGAATTTGAAACTGCTCACCATCTCTACCTCGGCTCCGTTGATGCTGACAGGGGTGTGTACAGTACTATGCTTCCTGAAGTCGATGACCAGCTCTTTAGTTTTGCTGGCATTAAGGGAGAGATTGTTGTCGTTGCACCACTCCACTAAGTTCTCTATCTCCCTCCTGTATTCAGACTCGTCGTTGTTCGAGATCCGGCCCACTATGGTCGTATCGTCAGCAAACTTGTAGATGGAGTTGGAACCAAGTTTTGCCATGCAGTCGTGTGTGTACAGGGAGTAGAGTAGGGGGCTAAGTACGCAGCCTTGCGGGGCACCGGCGTTGAGGACTATTGTGGAGGAGGTGTTGGTGTTCATTTTTACTGACTGTGGTCTGTTGGTCAGAAAGTCAAGGATCCAGTTGCAGAGTGGAGAGCCAAGTCCTAGGTTTTGGAGCTTTGATATGAGCTTGGCTGGGATTATGGTGTTGAAGGCGGAGCTGTAGTCAATAAATAAGAGTCTGATGTAGAAAATCCAGTTTCACCCCAACCCCCAGCCCCGTACAGAAGAGAACATATAGAACACAAACCCCCAACACTCCCCACCTACCCCACAACCATACCCAACAGAAAGACCCACCCGGAAACAGAGCAAAAAGAAAACCAGCATAAAAAATACACATGTCAAAGTTAAAGAACAGCAACAGCGAAAACAGCAACGGCCATAGTGTGTCCCAAGGCCCTAGTTCTAGTCCAGCTTCTCCGCCTGTACAAAGGGCCACGCCTCCTCTGGGGACTCGAAGTAATGGTGCCGGTCCTTGTATGTCACCCACAGGCGCGCAGGCTGCAGCATTCCAAATCTGACCTGCTTGGCATGCAGCACCGCCTTCGTCCGGTTGAACCCAGCCCGCCACTTAGCCACCTCCGCACTCCAGTCCTGGTAGATTCTCACTACCAAATTCTCCCACTTGCTGCTCCTCTCTTTCTTGGCCCAGCGCAGCACACATTCCCGGTCACTGAATCGATGGAACCGCACCAGCACAGCCCTCGGGGGCTCATTTGCCTTAGGCCTCCTGGCCAGCACTCTGTGGGTTCCCTCCAGCTCCAGGGGCAAATGGAAGGACCCCACTCCCATCAACTAGCTCAACATCGTGGTCACATACGCCGGGTAATCCGACCCCTCCAGCCCCTCCTCCAGGCCCAGGATCCTCAAATTCTTTCGCCTCGTGCGAATGTCCAGCTCCTCCAAGCGGTCTTGCCACTTTTTGTGAAATGCCTCGTGCAACTCCACTTTCCCCACGAGGACCAGGGCCTCCTCCTCCCTCTCAGCGGCCTGCTGCTGCAACTCCCGAATGGACGCCTCCTGGGCCGCCTGGGTCCCAAGCAGCTTGTTGGTAGTTGCATTCAGGGAGTCCAGCAGCTCAGCCTTCAGCTCCGCAAAACAGCGCAGAAGAGAGGCCTGCTGCTCCTGCGCCCACCTGCACCAGTCCTCGGGTGTTCCGCCGGCCGCCATTTTGTCCTTCTTCCCCCGCTTTTCTAGGGGAGCTGCTGCAGCTTTTTCCTTTGCCCCACTCGGGTGAGCACCATAAATTATGGGGAATGCTCCTCTAGATACCTTCCCCCACTGGGATTCGTCGAAACAGCGCCGTTTGGGGCCCTCAAATCGGCCCAAAAGTCCTTAAGTTGCGGGAGCTGCCGAACGTGCGGCTTAGCTCCGCATAGCCGCAACCGGAAGTCAACAATTCTAAATTGATTGGATCATGTGGCGCTATAAAAGGCCCTATTGTGGTGGTATGATTAGCATAGCTGCCTGCCATTGGTGCAGAACACCGGCTTACCATTGGCCCTGGTCGGTCATGTGCCTCCCGACCGGTTGGTTGAGACCAGTCATGTGACGGCTCCCCGATTGGTCGAGAGGCTGAGTTAACCCCGCCTCCAGGGCAGCGTATAAATACCCAGTACTCCTGGTGGTCGTCCTTCTACTGTAATCGACCGCAGGGCTAACATCTAGTAGATTAAAGCCATACTTTTGTCCAGCAACTCGTCTCGCGTTCAATTGATGGTACATCACCTAAAAGAGGCAAAACAGTTCAAATTGTGAGTTGTTGCTATCTGACTGCAATTTAATCATTACTATTAGTTACTACATACACTACACATAGTAGTATGTTATATATATATATACATATATACAGCATATTAGATACTACATTTAGTATTCCGGTCTTTATTAATAGGGGCATCGAGTACAAGAGCAAGGAAGTTATGCTGAACTTAGACAAGTCACGAGTTAGACCTCAGCTGGAATATTGTGTACAGTTCTGGGCGCCACACTACAGGAAGGATGCAACTGCATTGGCGAGAGTGCAGAAGAGGTTTACTAGAATGGTTCCAGGAATGAGAAACTTCAGGTATGAGGATAGATTGGAGAATTTAGTATAATGATATGTATGATGTGGAGATGCCGGCGTTGGACTGGGGTGAGCACTGTAAGAAGTCTTACAACACCAGGTTAAAGTCCAACAGGTTTGTTTCAAACACGAGCTTTCGGAGTGCAGCTCCTTCCTCAGGTGAATCACCTGTAAGACTTCTGACTGTAATGATATGTAGACAGACATGTAACTAAGGGGTTAATCACAACACCCAGCTGTGGCATAACCACTAGAGGGCATTACACGACCCATTATATAACCGGGGCTCCCAGAAGCTCTCTTTCTCTTTTCCAGCAGGAGTTACAAGAGGAACATCAGTGTAGCAGAGAGATCTCAGCCCAGCCACCAGTTTAGATACAGTTTGTACAGTTAGTTATTCTTACTTTATTTCTGGAGTTAGATCAGTAGAGTGTCAAACTCATTTATTAGTTTTGTCATTACTTAATAAGACTCGAGTGTTCTTCAACATCGTCTACAGTTAGTAAAAACATATATTACTTAAACCAAGTAATATAATATGGTACCGGAGTAGCTACTGTATATACCTAGTTAAATTTAGTAAGTTTAGAGAGAAAACCAGATAGCTATTTGGCAACAGAAGCATATCCTTTGGAACAAAACCTAAATGACTCAATGATCAGAGACCAGGTAGTATTTGGAATAACTGATGAACCTCTTAGAGAGCAATTACTTAAGCAAAAAAATATGACTCTTGAAATCACTATGGAAAAGTGTTTAATGCATGAACAGTCTAAAAATCGATACTCAGTACAAGATCACTGAAAGTGGAGAAAAAACCCGCCACGAGGTCGAGTGCATCCAGGCCGTGTCCCAATTGAAGAGGCTCCATGTTTCCGATGGCAGCCATCTTGCGCGCATGCACTCGGGCCCTGCGCATGCGCAGTTTGAAAAAATATGCGTAGCAGCAGAGAACCGTACTGCGCATGCGCGAAGATGCACGGAATGTCATGACGTTGATGCGATGACATGCACGAGGTGTGGAACCGCCCACTTTTGAAAAAAATGCCCAGCAAAAGGCAAACAATGCCTCCAATGTGGGAGACTAAACCACTATGCTGCTCAGTGCAGATCTGCACCACAATTTAAAAGTCAAAGACCGAATTTAAAGCAGAGTCGCATTAGAAATGTACAACTTCAAACGGATGACTCTGATCAAGATAGTGCAATGGATCCAGAAGATGATTACCTGGATAAAACATTCCAAGTGGGAATTATTGAAAAGTTTGAAAACTCCACAGAGAATACATCGCAAGTGCAATCCATCCATGCCATTGATTCCGAAGCTGAATGGAACACAGTCTTGGATGTAAACTGATGCCCGATTAAATTCAAGCTGGATTCAGGTGCCTCCACTAACCTGCTTTCAAAGTTCGACTTAACGAAGATAACACAAACTCCCAAACCCCTTCCAGCTGCATGCAAACTTCAGGACTACAATGGCAACGCAATCTCATCATTGGGGTCATGCCATTCAGTCATGTCCAACAAATTAATAGAGACAAGCCTGAGATTTGGGATTGTCCAATCAGACAAGTTGTCGACTTTCGGTGCGAAAGCCTGCAAGCAGTTCAACCTTATTAAAAGGATTTACACATTGACGTTGCCTCATCAAGCTTTTTCAGGTCAGAATTGAAGGAATACTGGATCAAGACCAGATGTCTTCAGCGGATTGGGTATACTTCCATTTGAATACAAAATTCTGCTGTGTGCTGATGCAAAGCCAGTAGTTCACTCACCAAGGAGAGTTCCTGCTCCACTGAGGGAATGGTTAAAATCAGAGGGAACTCACAAGTCTACAGAAGAAAGGCATCATCTCCAAAGTCACGGAACCGACTGACTGGAGCAGTTCGATGGTGTGCGTAAAAAAGCCTTCGGGTGATTTAAGAATTTGCATTGACCCCAAAGATCTAAGCAAAAACATCATGCGGAAACACTACCTGATCCCGAAAAGAGAAGGGATTACAAGCGAGATGGCACATGCGCGCATCTTCACCAAGCTAGATGCATCCCAAAGATTCTGGCAAATACAACTAGAAGAATCCATCAGAAAGCTCTGTACCTTCAATACACCTTTCGGCAGATTTTATTACAATAGAATGTCATTTGGGATCATCTGGGCGTCTGAAATATTCCACCACATCATGGAACAGATGATGGAAGGAATAGACGGCGTTTGTGTCTTCGTGGATGATATCATCATTTGATCTTTGACTCCATGCATTCTATGCTCGGTTTCAGCAGGTAACCAACAATCCGCTGTCGAGTGCCCCAGCAGCCCATAATTCACCCATACCCACCATCACAGTTTCCGAAGTCAGATCGGCCTTCCTGAAAGTGAACCCACGGAAGGCGATGGGCCCGGACGGGATCCCTGGTCGTTCACTCAGAGCCTGCGCACACCAGCTAGCAGAGGTATTCACAGACATCTTTAACCTATCCTTACTCCACTCCGAGGTCCCCACCTGCTTCAAGAAGACCACTATCATACCGGTACCAAAGAATAACCAGGCAACATGCCTCAATGACTACCGCCCGGTGGCCCTGACGTCAGTTGTAATGAAGTGCTTCGAGAGGCTGATCATGAAGCGCATCACCTCCATACTCCCGGAACGCCTTGACCCACTTCAATTCGCATACCGTCGCAACCGGTCCACATCAGACGCCATTTCCCTGGCCCTACACTCATCCCTAGAGCATCTCGAAAACAAGGACTCCTACATCAGACTCCTATTTATTGACTACAGCTCCGCCTTCAACACCATAATCCCAGCCACGCTCATATCAAAGCTCCAAAACCTAGGACTTGGCTCTCCACTCTGCAACTGGATCCTTGACTTTCTGACCAACAGACCACAGTCAGTAAGAATGAACACCAACACCTCCTCCACAATAGTCCTCCATACCGGTGCCCCCGCAAGGCTGCGTACTTAGCCCCCTACTCTACTCCCTGTACACACACGACTGCGTGGCAAAACTTGGTTCCAACTCCATCTACAAATTTGCTGACGATACGACCATAATGGGCCGGATCTCGAATAACGACGAATCCGAATACAGGAGGGAGATAGAGAACCTAGTGGAGTGGTGTAACGACAACAATCTCTCCCTCAATGCCAGCAAAACTAAAGAGCTGGTCATCGACTTCAGGAAGCAAAGTACTGTACACACCCCTGTCAGCATCAACGGAGCCGAGGTGGAGATGGTTAGCAGTTTCAAATTCCTAGGGGTGCACATCACCAAAAATCTATCCTGGCCACTCACGTTGACGCTATCACCAAGAAAGCACAACAGCGCCTATACTTCCCCAGGAAACTAAGGAAATTCGGCATGTCCACATTAACCCTTACCAACTTTTACAGATGCACTATAGAAAGCATCCTATCGGGCTGCATCACAGCCTGGTATGGCAACTGCTCGGCCCAGGAGCGCAAGGAACTTCAGAGAGTCGTGAATACCGCCCAGTCCATCACACAAACCTGCCTCCCATCCATTGATTCCATCTACACCTCCCGCTGCCGGGGGAAAGCGGGCAGCATAATCAAGGATCCCTCCCACCTGGCTTACTCACTTTTCCAACTTCTTCCATCGGGCAGGAGATTCAGAAGTCTGAGAACACGCACGAACAGACTCAAAAACAGCTTCTTCCCCACTGTCACCAGACTCCTAAATGACCCTCTTATAGACTGACCTCATTAACACTACACCCTGTATGCTTCAACTGATGCCAGTTGATGCCAATGCTTATGTAGTTACATTGTATATCTTGTGTTGCCCTATTATGTATTCTCATGTATTTTCTTGAATTCTGTTTAATTCCCTTTTCTTCCATGTACTGAATGATCTGTTGAGCTGCTTGCAGAAAAATACTTTTCACTGTACCTCGGTACACGTGACAATAAACAAATCCAATCCAATCCAATCCAGAGGGACATGTGTTGAGACTGTAGAGAGCCTTCAAATGGATACATGAACATGGCCTCAAGCTGAACAAATCTAAATGCAGCTTTAGCATGTCCACGCTCAAGTTCCTGGGTGACCAGATATCGGAACATGGTGTATGACCAGACACAGACAAGATAAAAGCCATTGAAGCACTGAAAGTCCCTGAGGACAAGAAATCAGTTCTTCGCTTCCTTGGAGTGGTGAATATTTTAGGCAAATTCATCCCAAATTTGGCCAACCACACATCTCTAAGAAAGTTAATCAAGAAATCAACCTCATTCGAGTGGACGACGGAACATCAGAAAGAGTGGTTGGAGTCAAAGGCGAAACTCACCACTGCACCTGTCTTAGCATTCTTTGACCCAGATCGTGAAACCAAGATTTCGACTGACGTAAGTCAGGATGGAATTGGAGCAGTATTGTTACAGAAAGATGACGCCTTGTCATGGGTTCCAAGAGCATATGCATCACGTGCAATGACACCGACAGAGACTCATTACACTCAAATTGAGAAGAAGGAGTGTTTAGGTCTTCTCACTGGCATTTTAAAATTCCATGATTACGTCTACGGCCTACCAACATTCACCGTTGAAATGGATCATAGACCTCTGGTGCACATGATTCAAAAGATCCTAAATAACATGACTCCTCGATTACAAAGGATACTATTCAAACTTCGGAGATATAATTTCAATCTTGTATATACGCCTGGCAAAGATCTAATCATTGCAGACGCGTTGTCTCATTAAGTCACTTCACCAAGTGAACCATTAGAGATAATCCAATACATCAAGTCTCAGGTACAAATGTGCACGGACAACCTTCCTGTAAAGGTCGAAAAAATAACTCTCATCAGAGAAGAAATGAAAAAAGATCCATTGGTGCAACAAATCATTCAGAACCTCAACAATGGGTAACTGAAAGGGCAAAGTCCGCAATTCCACAATGTTAAAGGTGACTTAACGATGATCAATGGAATACTGCTGAGGATGGACAGAATAGTGATTCCGCTGTGTCTCAGGCCCATGGTACTTCATCAAACTCACAAGGGACACCTTGGAATAGAATAATGCAGACAAAGGGCTCGACAAACCGTCTACTGGCCTGGCATCAACAGGGACATCACGGACATGGTCTTGAACTGTGAGACCTGTCAGAAGTTCCAACAAGTGCAGTGTAAGGACTCTTCAACACACGACTTGGAAACCTCTCCGTGGTCCAAGGTAGGCATTAATCTATTCCACTCTAACGGTAGTGGCCACATACTCCTTAAAGACTACTACGCGAACTACCCTGAAGTAATGAAGCTGTCTGATCTCACCTCAAAGACCGTGATCAAAGCATGCAAAGAAACTTTCTCTCATCATGGCATACCGGACACTGTTATGACTGACAATGAACTGTGCTTTCACAGTTGAAAATGGACTGCGTTTGCAAAATGCTACAACTTTAAGCACGTCACCTCTAGTCTGTACTACCCGCAGTCCAGAGGCAAAGTTGAAAAGCGGGTGCACATAGTCGAAAAGCGGATGTACATAGTCAAACAGCTAATCAACAAAGCCTCGGATTCTGCATCCGACATTCACTTACCACTACTCTCATATCTTGCTACTCAATTATCGACTGGCATATCACCAGCTCAACTTCTGATGAACAGGGACCTCAGAACAATGCTTCCGGCTCTACAACTACCTAATCCAGATCAACTACCGGTGATAAAGAAGATGCAACAGCTTTGTGATGATCAGAAACATTACTATGACAGACATGCAACCGATCTGGACTTGCTATCTCCAGAAGACACCGTCAGAATCAAAATACTTAATGGGGGTTGGTCTGTTCCAGCTATCATCATTCGACAAGCTGCACCCAGATCCTATGTTTTAAAAACAGCTGATGGCACCATCAGTCGCAGAAATTGAAGGGCATTTCAAAAAAATTAAACGGCCACAACCGATTTCTCCTCAAGTGTCGTTTAATGAAGCGATATTTCGGGACACCATAACCAAAAACTCTCCTAGTCGTGATTCACACACAACTATCAAGCCATCAACGTCTCCACCGCCATTTCTCAGAAGGTCATTGGGAACGAGACGGTGATCTAAAAGACTGGACTTATGAACATTTTCTTTCACATGTCTGCTGTGTATATACGTCATACATATCATGTTCTTACCTTTAATATTGTTATCCATTTTTCCTTGTTACCAAGCAAGAAATGTAAAAAAAAGGAGGATGTAATGATATGCAGACGGACATGTAACTAAGGGGTTAATCACAAGACCCAGTGTGGTATAACCACTAGAGGGCATTACACGGCCCACTATATAACCGGGGCTCCCAGAAGCTCTCTTTCTCTTTTCCAGCAGGAGTTACAAGAAGAACATCAGTGTAGCAGAGAGATCTCAGCCCAGCCACCAGTTTAGATACAGTTTGTACAGTTAGATATTCTTACTTTATTGCTAGAGTTACATTAGTAGAGTGGAGCTGATGTACTCACGATAGGGTAAATGGCCACTGACTGTGCATAACAATTCTGTGATCCTATGATTTAAGGACATAGGGTGCGATCTAACGGCCACGTTGCGCTGCCTCGGGACGCAAAAAGGCTGGTAAATCTCGATGCCCGTTACACCTCGCCAGATTTCATTGGATCTCACAAGGCGTTGTGATCTGGATCCCGCCCATTGAGGCTGGATCCATATTTGCATATTCAAGTGAGACTAACACGCCTGCGCCGGAGTTACCCAAGGCGCGGAATCTTACGGCCTTGCCTCGGGGACCCCAAGCAGGCACCGTTTAGCACTGGTTCCCACAAATGTGGATCAGGTGTACTGACACTTGGAGGGTCTCCCAGGCGATCAGAGGCCCCTGGGCGTTCATGCTCTGGGAAAGGTGGCCTGCTGGCCAACCAACCCCCCCCCCACCCCCGATGCCACCTGGGCACGATGACACTGCCAGCCTGGTGTTCTGACAGTGCCATCTGGGCTGGTAGGAGCACTGCCAGGGTGCTTGGCTGGCAGTGCCGAGATGCCCAGGTGGCATCCTGCCTGTGCCAGGGATTGAACCCAGTGATGCCCTGACCTTATGAGGTGGGGTGCCGGAAGGGGGGTGTGTGTGCTCAATAACCCTCTTATTGGTATATTGGGGCACTCGAGGGTCCTGAGGCCACATGGGAGGTCCAGAGATCTGGTGGCCTAATCTCTTCCTGCACTGGCGGGCTGAACATGTGAGTGCAGGAAATGAGCCTAAGTGCGGCCTTGGCGGGGCGGTCCTCACCGAGGCCCAGAAATGAAGCAGAGTCCTATTTAATAGTGGGGTTATTCTCAATGCTGCATGTGCCGGGAAAGACCCTGCTGAACACGCCCAAAACAGAATCTGTTTCATTTGCATGAAATCGCATTCATTGATTTTGGGGCAGCACGGTAGCATGGTGGTTAGCATAAATGTTTCACAGCTCCAGGGTCCCAGGTTCGATTCCCGGCTGGGTCACTGTCTGTGCGGAGTCTGCACGTCCTCCCCGTGTGTGCGTGGGTTTCCTCCGGGTGCTCCGGTTTCCTCCCACAGTCCAAAGATGTGCGCGTTAGGTGGATTGGCCAGGCTAAATTGCCCGTAGTGTCCTAAAAAGTAAAGTTGGGGGGGGGGGGGGTTGTTGGGTTACGGGTATAGGATGGATACGTGGGTTTGAGTAGGGTGATCATTGCTCGGCACAACATCGAGGGCCGAAGGGCCTGTTCTGTGCTGTACTGTTGTATGTTCTATGTTCTATGATGGCGATCAGAATGAAGATGTGCTCAATTTCTTTTTTAAATTAAAATATTTACTCCTTTCTTTCTTCATCTCTTAGCATCATGAGGTACTCACTTAGCTTTATTCTAAAATCACATGTGATGATGCATTCAATAGTTTGCACTTTTCCCCTCCTTTTGCTCTGAGAAATAACTCTCCTTCAACTTTCTCAACCTCCAGATCTGATCAGGTAACATGAATGAGATTGTGAGAGAAAGTAAACTGAATGTTTACAAATATAGAATTTTTCTCACAATCCTCCATTCATCAATTACCTAATTTTTCGGTATAAAAAATGAACAACAAACCATATTGGACTGTGAAAGTTTCCCCACTAGAGGGGGCCTTAAGGCTAAGAAACAAGAAATCCCATTAAATTCTTTCGTATTAAAGAGGCACTTCCCCGTGGGAATCTTCTGCACACATTGCCTCCTGAACTGTTCACTCTTCAAACTATTTATAAGAGCTATATTAATTGATTGGATAGCCAACACGATAATTAGAGTCATGGGAACTCTGTCACTGGCAAGTTAGCCTCCAAGCCACTCATCATCCTAACATGGGATGATATTGCCTTTCCTTCATGGTCGTTGGGTTAAAACCCTCAAAGACACCTCCTAACAGCACTGTGGAAGCACTTCCTGCAGTGGTTCAAGAAGGCGGCTCACCATCACCTTCTCAAGGGCAATTCGGGATGGGCAATAAATGCTGGCCTCGTCAGCGACGCCCACATCCCGTGAAATAATGTTAAAAATGCAAATATTCACTGGGAGGATTTATCTTCATTGCAAAAATGGTCCGTAAGGCAACAACACCATCACTTCATTCTTTAAATGTGATGTCCAGGTTTTCTGCTCTTTCAAAGAAATAAGGTGCAGGCCAGGTGCACAAAAAAAATACTTTTAAGAGTTTATCGGCAGGGATTCCAATCAGGTTTCAAATACATTAAATGGCAGTGTTGTGCACCAACTCTACTAAGCTATGAAGTATTCTCACTTGCAAAACAAAACAGATCATATTCAATGGGCGGGATTCTCCGTTGGCTGAAGCCAAAATCGCGGAACGTGATTGGACGGAAAGTAGGTTCCAATGCTAAAATTGCGGTGGGCGCTGATTTGACACTAAATTGCAATTCTCCGTCACCTCAACAGCGGGGTCAATGCGGTCCGGAACACACGTACAGTAAACACTGTTTGCATGTCATTAGCAGGCCCAAACAGGTATTCTCCGGGGTCTCCGTGATTCTCTGCCTCCGATTGGCCAAGTTCACTAATGCTTTTAAAAATCGTGAAATCAACGTCGTGGCTGCTGAGGGAGAGAGAGGGGGTATAGAAAGAGTCCAACATCACCATAGTTTGCTGACGGTTGTGTCGCTGGCCGGGGTTTCTGCAAAGACTGGGGGGAGTAGTGGCAGTGGCCAGGAGGTGGGCTATGGGGTTGGAGTGGACAGCTGCGGAACACCATTGCCGCAGCCTGTGAACTTAGGGTCACAGGTCATATAGGTGTCCCTCCAGGCCACCCCACTAAGTGCCCTTTACCCCCAGCCGACCCATCAGCTGTATGGGTGTGCTCCAGCACAACCAGTGCCATCTTTTGGCTGGGATGAGCGGGTGTGCATATGCGCCTGCAGCTTGTCAGCCTCCCGAGTGTCAATCACGGACCTGGCACCATTTTTCATTGAAATCGATTATGTTCCACGTGGCGTCAGTGTTAGCCACTCCACAGTTGCTGAATCGGTTCAAGTTCAGCGCCAATTTTGCTGCCGTGAAAGTCCACGAATCCTGTCCCAGCGTCAACATTTAGTCTCAGAAACGGAGAATCCGCTCCAGAATCAGCTGGAGAAACTTTAAAGATTGACAGCAGCCAGGTATCACATGTTCATTCTTGACCATGACACTCCTTGGAATAGATATGCAGGCATTTCACCATTATTATTTGCCTTTACTTTCTGAGATTATTTCTTGGAGTGTGAACTAGGTTTTGGAAAAATTGGAACTATTGGTGTCTCAATACAATTTCCCCATGATCCTCTGTACTCCCAGTACTGAGCAAGTCAGAGACATCCTTAATTGTGTGTCCGTGGTGTTTGTCCCCTTTTTCGGACGATTTGCCGAGACCATCATGGACCAGGGTGGGGAACCACCCCAGCAAACGTGGGTTTCTGTATCAGTTAGTGCGACGCACTCCGCACTTAGTTGAAACACGGTTCGTATATCATTAGTTGTCCCACCCGTGATTCTCCACCTCTGATGGGCCGAGTTCCTGACGGCGCGATCCACGTGTGCTCTCAGAAATCGTGAACCTGGCGTGGCGCCTGCTGAGAGAGAGAGAGCGTACAGTGCCCAGCACCGCCATACTTCGCTGATATCTGTGCTGCTGGCCGGGGTGCTTCTGCCAGGGCTGGGGAGAGTAGTGGGAGATGGCCAGGAGCTGGGCTGTGGGGTCGGGGTGGACGGGTACGCAACACCATTACCACAGCGGACAAGGCAGCCATGCAGCAGCGCATGCCGCTGACAGACCGCTTTAAACCTGGTGCCCTGGGTCGTATAGGTGACCCCCCCCCCCCCCGGGACACCCCACTGGGTGCCCTCTGGCCTCAGCTGACCCATCAGCTGTATGGGCGCTCCAGCACAACCTGTCCCATATTTTTGGCCTCGATCAGTGTGCGTGTGGGGGGCGTATTGTTTAAGCGCAACTGCAGATTCCTGTACCAGCCTCCCCGGACAGGCGCCGGAATGTGGCGACTAGGGGCTTTTCACAGTAACTTCATTGAAGCCTACTCGTGACAATAAGCGATTTTCATTTCATTTCATTTCAGATTGACAGGCCCTGCCGATTCCCGCACCGTATTTTGTGGGTTTCGATGGAGTTCCACATGGCGCCAGTGTTAGCCCCTCACCGGTAGCAGAATCGGTGCAGGTGTGGCGCCGATTTTTCTGACGTGAAAGTCCACGGACTCTCCGTTGGTGTCAGCACTTCGACTCACAAACAGAGAATCCGGCCCGTCATATCTCCCATGAGGAGCATGGGGACACCACTCTTGATCTCTCCTTGGGACCCGTGGAGTACGAGCTTCCCAGGTAGTGGCTGACGCCACCCAGCTTGAGCTCTTTAGACTTACATATAAAGCCGGCTCAAGCAGGGCCTGGAGCTGTTGGTTGTCCCAACAGGGACTGAATTGGGAGAGAATTACTGCCATGGGCAGAGTATTGTACATAGTTTTAATAAATCCTTGTTCCATTACCGCTGGCTTCCTCAGTTACTAAAACAGCAAAACTAACAACTTACACAGTATAAGCCATCTAGATAAAGGAAGCACAGTACCTGGGGAGGTGCAAAAGAAACGTCAAGAGACTGGAGTACGTCTGAAGAAGGAAAAATGTACTTTTCAAGCCACCGAGGTAGCCTATCTGGGGTATTGCATAGATGCACAAGGATTACTCCCCATGGAGGACAAGGTTAGAGCAATAAAGTCGGCCCCAGTACCAGAAACGCATCTGAGCTCAAGTCATTCTTAGGAATGGTGAATTATTATGCTAGTTTTCCACCAGATTTGTCAACATTATCAGCCACTTTGCATGTGCTACTCAAGAAGCACCAGCGTTGAGTTTGGAAGAAGCTTTGGAAGAAGCTTTTAGCAAACTAAAGCAATGGTTACATTCATCGAGTTTATTGGTGCATTTCGACCCGTCTAAGGAATTGGTGTTAACCTGTGACACCTCTCCATATGGCATCGGTGCAATATTGCCCTATAAGAAGGATGACGGATCTGAAAGACCTATAGGGTAGGTCTGGAACCCTCATAGAGGCCAAAAAAGGCTACTCTCAGATTGAAAAAGAAGGCTTGTCAACAGTATACTGGGTAAAGATGTTCCACCAGTATTTATATGGGGGACAATTAACCATTGTTATGGACCACAAACCATTCTTGGGTCTTTTTAGAGAAGATAAGGCTATTTCTATAATCGCATCAACAAGAATTGAGTATTGGGTGTTAATTCTGTCTGCCTATGAATGTACATTTAGCACCAGCTGAAACACATATAATAAATGCGTTCCATGGTGCATCTGTAAAAACTGGTATGGGTCAATGTGGACATGCCGAATTTCCTTAGTTTCCTGAGGAGGTATAGGCTCTGTTGTGCTTTCTTGGTCATAGCGTGGACGTGGGTGGACCAGGACAGATTGTTTGTGATGTGTACACCCAGGAATTTGAAGTTGTCAACCATCTCTGCCTCGGCACCATTGATACAAACAGGGGTGTGTACGACTTTTTGCTTCCTGACCTCGATGGCCAGCTCCTTATTTTTGCTGTCATTGAGGGAGAGATTGTTATCATTGCACCACGCCACTAGGTTCTCTATCTCCCTCCTGTACTCTGACTCATCGTTGTTTGAGATCCGACCCACTACGGTCGTGTCATCAGCAAACTTGTAGATGGGGTTGGAGTCAGATTTTGCCACACAATCATGTGTGTAAAAGGATGATAGTAGGGGGCGAAGTACGCAGCCTTGCCGGGCTTCGATATTGAGGTCTATCGTGGAGGAGGTGCTGTTATTTATCCTTACTGATTGCAGCCTATGGTCAGGAAGTCGAGGATCCAATTGCAGAGGGAGGAGCCAAGTCCTAGGTTTTAGAGTGTGGATATGAGATATGAGCTTGGCTGGGATTATGGTGTTGAAGGTGGAGCTGTAGTCATGACCTTGCGTAGAAATTGACCTGGTTCCTGAGCGCCCAATTCGTCTTATGAAGCACCCCCGGCTCCGAAAGTGCCCGACTCAGGAAGACCCTGCCAGCGACCCAAATCAGGCCTTAGCACCCCAAAACAGCGAAGACCCCATGCGAGGACCCGAACATGCCAAAAGGTAGACCCATCTTCACAGAACCCCGGGGCCGACCAGATTGCGAACGTGCCCCCGGCAACCCCGAAATCACAACCAGCGCCTAGGACCCCTCCAGACGCAACCACTTACCTTCCACAAGGTCAGACTTCTCCCATCGGATCCCAGGACCACCAGAAGCAGCCGCCAACCTAGGAAGCGAGGGAAACACACCGGTCTACAGCTGAGACTAAAACAATGCTGCTTCAAGTTTTCCTTCCCCAGCATACTCCTGGCAACGTCCAAACAATTGAAAACAAGCGGATGAGCTTAATGCTAGACTTACCTCACAGAGAGAGGTGAGAGACTGCTGTATGCTGTGTTTCCTGGAGATATGTTTCACTCCTGCCTCACCAGACTGTGCCATACAACCTGACGGCTTCTCAATTCACCGAATGGACCACAAGACGTCATTGTGCAAGGCGAAGGGTGGAGGGGTTTACCTCCTCGTCAACTCCTCTTGGTGCTCAGATGTGGCGACCCTGGCAAACTACTGCTCCCAGAACTAGAAGACTTGACTGTGAAGTGCCGTCCATACTACCTTTCACGGGAGTTCACTTCTGCCATCATCACAGGGGCCTACATCCCATCCCAGACAAAAGTGAAGAAGGTGCTTGATAGATTGTACACCACTATAAGTAACAGTGAAACAGAATACCCGGAGGCATTGTTCATCATGGCTGGGGACTTCAATCTGACCAACCTCAAGTGAATGACCAAAATTCCACCAACACATCTCCTGTCCCACCAGGGGCCCCAACACCCTTGACGACTGCTGCACAAACATCAAGGGTGCCTATCGATTCATCCCCCAACTGCACTTCGGCGAATTGGACTACTAGACGGTGCTCCTTCTCCCAGCATACAAGCAGAAACTTAAATAAATAAAGAAATAATCTTTATTGTCACAAGTAAGCTTACATTAACACTGCAATGAAGTTACTGTGAAAAGCCCCTAGTCGCCACATTCCGGCAAACAGGAGAATCCGGTTAAGAAGGTCAGGCAATGCTGGTCCAAGGCAATGGAAGAGCTCCTAAGTGACTGCTTGGAGTCAGTGGACTCGTCCATATTCAAGAACTCAGTCTAGATGAGTATGCCGCCACCGTCACAGACGTCATCAGTAAGTGTGGCGAAGATTGCGTGCCAAATAAGTTAGTACATGTGTTCCCCAAACGGAAACCATGGGTTAAACGGGAGATCCGCTCCCTGCGGAAGTCCAGGTCTGAGGGATTCAAGACGGGTGACCCTGACCTATACAAGAAATCTAGGTACGACCTCCGCAAAGCCGTCAGGAACGCTGAGAGACAAAACTAGACTAAGCTAGAGTCACAGAGTAACAACACTGACTCTTGTTGGTTGTGGCAAGGCTACAACGGGCTGCAAAGCAAATTGAGCAGAGCCTCTGGCAACAGAGCACCCCTCCCTGATGAACTGCTTTTATCAGAGGGTGTAGCACCTCCCCCTGTACCGCAGGAAATTGTTATGCTGTTGCATTTCTTGGACACGTTGCCAGTTGTGGCGCAACAAATCAAGTATTGGGCCATCAGGGATCTGCTGTTGTCCAAAGTGAGGCACAGGATACTAAGAGGTTGGGCCAGTGAGCCAGTTTGTGAAGAGGTGAAGCTATACTATATACGAAAGGGCGAATTAAGTTGCGAAGATGGCATCAGTCTTTGGGGAGCCAGAGTAGTCGTCCCTGTAGCAGGAAAGGAGTTGGTTGCTCCTAGATGAATCGCAGTGCCCATCTGAGTATATCTAAGATGAAGATGCTCACCAGGAGTAATGTATCGTGGCCTGGCATTGATGCAGACATTGATAGTCTGGTGAAGCTCTGTGTACAGTGCCAAATGTAACAAAGGTTGCCTGCTGCAACCCCACTGCACTCTTGCGAATATCTGGGCCAGCCATGGGTACGAGTTCATGTTGATTATGTGGGCACAACGCTGGCGTCCTAGGACCAGACTAAGCCTGATGTTTCCAAATTTATCTGGGAAGTATAAGCCAGACAGTGCAGTCAGCAGAAATATCATTATTCAGGCAAATTAACAAGGCCCTTTTGGCAGAGGAAGCCGTGTAAGTCAGAAATTTTGGAAGCAGCTCGAGTTGGGTCCCAGGAGTTGTTGTATCAAAGATAGGACTTTTGTCTGTGAAGTAGATGTATGAAGAAGAATCGTCCGGCTCATTTGTTGACCATTTATGAGGACGAGGTTTGTCCCAGCAACCAGTACTGTCACCTGAAACCATGTTGCCAGCAGGAAACGTTGGTGACTATCCAAGCAGTAAAGTACCGAGCCAGTTTGTGACAGGCAGGTCTGTCGTCACCATGGAAATGAATGAAGCTGAGTTACAAGTACATATGGAGTTGAGGGGTAGAGCGGGTTCTGCAGAAAGCACCTCAGTGGAAGCACCCCCGACAGAGGAGTTACGCCGCTCCACTTAATTATTATCGATGTACAAAAGAACTTAGAAAGTGGGGGTTTATGGGGCTTTATGTGGCGATCTGCCGAGAGGGTCACCAATCAGGGACCAGGGTGGGGGACCACCCTAGCAAGTGCGGGTTTCTGAAAGCTGACTCAGAGTCACGAGGTTGCAAGCCTCTGCATTGTAGTTATGTGTAAATAAACATTGCAGTTGTTATTTACCAAACTGGTGAACGGGAAACATTACAGTGCCTTCTAATACTTAACGCGCAGACAGACCCAGAAGGATCATAGACACATTCTTGTCACTTAAGTATCTGGATTTGTTGGCCCATATGTTTTGGTTGTAATGATGGCAAAACTGTTAGCATTTCCCTCATAATTCCTCTGAAAATAACATTGGTTTCTGGATTTCACATACATATTGTTCAATATGGAAATCCAGAAGTCGCTGCCGGTAATTCTATGCTTTACCAGTTGGTGCATTGTTGAGGTCACCTGAGAATGCAATTTAACCATTCACTACTGCTCAGATTCCGAAGTGGTCTGTACCACATGCAGCAAGAACTGGATAATGGGCTTGTGCTGCTCATTGGCTACTACATTAGATTTGAGCCACACAAATGCCAGGCTATGACCATCTCCAAAAGGAGAAAATGCAACTATTTGCTCTTGACATCATGTAATTGCTGCATCCACTCCACCTAGCCACCCCTTCCCTCTCCCCCCAACTACATCCTGGGGTCTTACCGTTTACCAAACCTTTAATTGGGCCAGCCATATAAACACCTTGTACTAGAGCAGATCAGAGGCTGGGAATTTGGTGATGGGTAGTTCACCTCCTGACTCCTTGACTCCTCAAATCCTTTCCGGCATATACAAGGCACAAGTCAGGAGTGTGATGGAATACTGTCCACTTTCTTGGATGAGTGCAGCTCCAACAACACTCAAAGAGCGCGGCACCATCCACTTGGCTTGGAGCTAGATTCAAACTGATGGTGCGAAACACTGGGCGGGTTTCTCTGATCCTGGGGGTAAGTGTTGACGGCGTTGTAAACGCCGGAGTATTTTATGACGCCATCATCTGGCCCCTAGGATCAGCAATCATGCACCGCACAGGGGGACAGCACAGCACTGGAGAGCCTCACGCAGCTCCAGCTGCCGATACAGGCATCAGCACGGCCGGCACGAGTTTGCGCATGTGCACCACGGCCGACGCGGGTTCGCGCATGCGCGTGGGTTGCCGTCACCACGCCGGCCCCAACGCTACAGAGGCCTGGCGCAGAGGATCATAGGCCCACACCGGGATAGGCCCGCACAACGATTGGCAGGCCCTGATCGCGGGCCAGGCCAAGATGGAGGCACCCCCCGGTAGTTGGATCCCCTCTCCCCCACACCAGCCCCCTCCCTCCCCCCCGGCGACCAGAACGCCGAGGTCCCGCCGGGTAGGACAACACGAGAACAACGTCGGCGGGACTTGGCCGAACTCGGCGGACACTCGGCCCAATGCACGGAGAGCATTGGCGGGGGTGGGGCCGCATTGAGCGACCCCCGACCAGCGCCACACGAACTGCGCCGGCGCCATTGCTGACGAATCTCCGGTCGCCGGAGAATCAGCGGACCAGTGGCGTTGCGTGATTTGCGTTCCCCCCCCCAGGCTCGGGGTCAGAGAATCCTGCTCACTATCTTAGAGAGCAGTTTTCTTTGAAGCTGGTGGCAAGTGCCGGAACTGCATTACTGACTGTCAATCCGAGTCTATCTGTTACAATCACTGCAACTCCAGTCTTCAGCCAACAGAGGAGTTGTGACTTTAAATATTAAAGATCATTTCAAATATTAATAATAAGTAATATTCACTTGCCTGGTAGAATGCATTAACTTTGACATAACCGAGGTGGTTTAAAAATATCACTTTGGCTCACGCTCTTTTTCGTCATACATTTTATATAACTTATGTGTTTTTGGCGAGACTCCATGTAATGTTGAGGAAATTTGTTTTTTGTTATTTACAGCACAGAAGGAGGCCATTCGACACATCATGTCAACATTTTATAAAATGCACTACAGAACCAGAGCTCCAGTCTGATTATGGGCGGGATTCTCCGTCCAGCGATGCCGGAATCGCGAATTGTGATCGGGCGGAGAATCGGCCGTCAAACAAAAATCGAGGTCGGCACCCAAGGGAGTGCCAGGCCTTGATGATGGTGTGAACGTGTTCCACGCCCTGCACCAGCGTGGACCTGCAAAACACACAGGAGCAATTGTTAATGTATCACTAACAGCCCCGACCCGGTAGTCTCTGGCCTCCCGCCATGCTCCGACTCTGCCAGGCGGAAGTGACGCCGCCGGGGTTCACTTGTGGTATTTAAAAACAGGGACTGGGCACCGTGGCTGCTGAGGGAGAGAGGTGGCTGCTGAGGGAGGGAGGGGAGGTAAGAAAATTCCCCAAAGGCACAATGGTGGGCTGAAAGTTGTAAGGCAGGGATGATTCTGCCAGGGATGGGTCTTGGGTTCGGGACTGGGGTGACTGGGACTGGACCACCATTGCTGCGGCCTGCAAAGCATCCATCTGGCTGCATACTCCACTGACTGCCCACTATGATCAGTAATTGCGGCGTGTGGGTACTCCTCACTATTCCCCCAGATGAGCCACCGAGGAACCCTCAGACCCCAGCACAGCTGGTGGTGCACCGGGTGCTGCCACTCCTCAGTGCACCCAAACAAAGTGCTGCCCCACTGTAGGGGGAGCAGGGGAAGATTAGAGCATACCCAGAACAGCAGACGCATGCACCATGGCCTTTGCCACCCAACCTGGCACACTGCACCTCTCAGGGCAGATGCCCCACTGCTCCCATCCATCCTGCCCCTACACAGGTAGGCATAACTGATGCATCGCAAAGAGGACCCATTGCACTCCGCAGCTACGATCCCAATTGGTGCACAACCCCATCACCCAGCCGAATCCATGGGCCCTGCCCGCATGCATGCCATTAAGCATAGGGCCAGTCAGTGATACACGGTTGCCTTCTGTAGCCATCTAAGATGGACACCAGTGAATACAAAATGGAAGACTGCAAAGAGTGCAGGGAAAAACCGACATGGTCAAAAGCAAACAGCTTGCAGAAGCTTTAAGCATTGGGACACTTGCAAAAACCGGTTTCCCAACAGCTGCAGAGTTCAGGTAGCGCTGTTAATGGGAAAGCCATCTACATACTAATGAGGTGAAACCGGGACAATCCCGGGCACAATAGATACACTCAAGTATAGAACATAGAACATAGAACAGTACAGCACAGAACAGGCCCTTCGGCCCTCGATGTTGTGCCGAGCAATGATCACCCTACTCAAACCCACGTATCCACCCTATACCCGTAACCCAAAAAACACCCCCTTAACCTTACTTTTTAGGACACTACGGGCAATTTAGCATGGCCAATCCACCTAACCCGCACATCTTTGGACTGTGGGAGGAAACCGGAGCACCCGGAGGAAACCCACGCACACACGGGGAGGACGTGCAGACTCCGCACAAACAGTGACCCAGCCGGGAACCGAACCTGGGACCCTGGAGCTGTGAAGCATTTACGCTAACCACCATGCTACCGTGCTGCCCTATCTATTGATACTTTCAATAGAGAAGCAGACACGATGGAGCCAGCGAAACCAGGACAATGAGTCCTAAGAACCGCCCCAGCCATCAAAGAACGACTCTAGGATAGGGGGATTCAAATCATATCGATTGGGAAAAGGCTCAATCGATACCCAGCAGGTGAGGAAGCCCGCCCCAAGGGGCATGGACCTCCTGGGACATATAAAAGAAGGTCCCGCACATGGTTCGGTCTCCTGTCTTCGGCCTCCGACTCCAGCCTCCAGATCCTGTCTTTTACACCAGCCATCGAGCAGCAGCCATCGATAAGTAAGTGCCAAAACGACGATCGCTACCTTGACCCAGGCATTACTTATACCCGTGCCGACCAGTAGTAACAAGAATTGCAGACCAGAACAGAACGAAGGCCTTGTTCCCTGACCTTGCCTGTTCCTTCTTAGATAAGTATTAGTCGTTTAATGGTAGAGAAGTAAGTTAGTCTTTAGCGTGTGCATGAGTATTTATTATAATTGATATAATAAACTCTAACTGTTTGGATTTACTAATTGGTGTATAGCTTTAAATTTGACCTTGATGCTTGTGACGGTGTCTCTTACGGCACCTGGCAACTCCAGAGCATAGAAATAAGAAACAGAGCCAAGAGAGTGTTAAGCACACTTCCTCTGTTGGAGGAGTGTTAAACACATTAACTCAGATCGAGCAACACTTCCCCCCCACCCCACAACCAGGTGCCACCCTACTGGTGGGGTAGCACACAGCCCATCTAAGGAGGAAAACAATGGCAGGCACCACAGGGTGCCCAGGACAAGGGCCACAGAGCATATTGTTGGCAAGGGTAGCGCCAGCCATCATACCCCTGCCAGCAGGGACAGATGCCGGGGTTAGAGGCCACCCGGTGATGGGCAGCAATGGGGCTTGGGGTGCGGTACAGAAGGCAGAGTGTTGAGTGGGAATGGCTGAGGGTAGGGGTGGGGGCGGGTGTTCCAAGGGGAAGGGGGAGGGGGACATGCGGGGAAGGGACTGCAGCGCAGGCCTGGGCCACCGTGTATCCCATCGGACCTGGGTGGGCACGAGAGTACTCACGATGCTAAAATATTTGCCATTTACCACCTGCAGGCAATGGATTTCGGAGTTCAACCAGGAATGGTAGGCATCTGCCTGGCAACGGTGGCCCTTGCAGATGCACTGAGGCTACATGAGTAGGAGCTGCTCGGGGAGGACCCTGCACAACAGGAGCCTGCACGACTGCCACTGGAGGACCGAAGTGTGTCGCCGATGATTACGGCTGAGCAGGGAGACTGTGCGATACGTCTGCCGGATGATGAGGCATTGCAACCGCAGATGTATTAGGGAGGACACCCACTCCCGGAGGCCGTCAAGGTGACGGTCGCCCTGTACCTTTGTGCCAGGTGGTTCTTCCAGGCGCCGAGTGAGGATCTGTCTGGAATCTTCCAGACGTCCATTCACAGGATCATTCGTGCCATCACTGAAGCACTATATGCACGGGGGACGCAATATATCAACTTCAATTTAGATCGAACTTACCAGGTTGCCGAGGCAGCGGGATTCGCCGACATTGCAGGCATGCCCCAGGTCCAAAGGCTGATCAATGGGACAGATGTCCCCCTTCGAGCTGTGGTGCATGAGCGGGTGCCCTTCATCAACCAGAAGGGCTTTCACTCAGTGAATGTGTAGCTTATATCTGACCATCGGATGCACATTGAGCACATCTGCAGGCAGTGTGCACGACCTGGAACACTCCTCAGTGCCCAGAACCTTCGAAGTGCTCCCTTGGGTGAGGGTTTGGTTCTTGGGCAACAGGGATTATCCACTGTGGTTTGGCTGACAACGCTGATCTGGAGGGCCCAGGGGCAGTGGTCCATCGGTGTTCTGGAGATACGGTTCAGGTGCCTGGAGTGCTCTGGTGGGGTCCTCCAGTATAGCCCCAGCAGGGTCTCCCGCATTGTGGTGGCCTGCTGCATCCTCCATAACATCACGCAGCAGACGGGCGCCATGCTAGATGGTATTGGTGATCTGGGCAAAGGATGAGCTCCAACCTACATTGGCTATCCAATGCAAGGGTGCACATTTGGTTTCTATGAAGTTTGCAAGAATCTCCAGGTTCGCTGACTTGGTGCCTGGCCACCAGCAGTTCAATCGTTATTGTCCCATGTCCACATAGCCACCCCTTGGCACCCAACCCCCCCCCATTCCCCTTCCTGCAATCCATCCTCCCACCCCAGCACCTGCACCCCGCCCTTGGAGCTACCCACCAGCCTCACCACAATGTGCTGGCCCTGGGTTGGCAGTATCAGCGGGCCTGGTCCATGGAGCGGAGGATGATGATAACCCACTCCGCGATGAGCTCTGGTGCTCCATATCGTTTGACACAGTCTGACTCCCGTCCTAGTTCCACTGTCCGCCCGGGTGATCCCTGCATGCATGCTAGCCAGTCCATTGCATGGGCCCACAGACCTTCAGGAAAGGTGGAGATGAGGCTGCTCTGGGGCAGTGTGGGATGGGGGTAGTCATCGGGAGCTGAGTGGTGATGGGTTACTCACCAAGTAGGCCCAACATCTCCGGCCCTATCCCCTGCCGCATCTGGGAAGGGGGGGAGGGGTATGCCCGGCTGCCCTGGTGGCCCTAGTCATGCCATCCTCCAACACCCCACACACCCAACCCGGCACACCTTCTGTACCCAGCCGAACCCATCCCTCATACCCTTCAGATAAAGGACCAAGGCAGTACAGAACGTTGCTGAACAGGTGTTTATTTTTGACAGTAACTGTGCCCTAGTACCTAATGCTATCCTATATGCTGCACTGGTGCCAACTTAACTGGTGTCTACCTTTTTAATCTACGCCTACCTTCCTCAGCTACATCTAGGTGGGTCCCCAGACAGTGCACAGGAGTGAAGGCGGCCTGCTGGGTTTCCCACCTTGTGACCTGGCCCCTTTGGTGACTGTCTCTGGAGCGACCAGGCCTGGATGGGCCTGGCAGTCTTCTGGGTGTCACAGGTGGCGTGTTGCCACCCTATTATGCCCGCTGCCCATCGGAAGCGCCTGGGACAGGTGGGAGGAATTCAGCGGTGCTGTGGGGTTCTGGCACCTCCCTAGCACAGGCCCCATCACCTCTTCCTCGAGGTACCCGATGGTGGGGTTGGGTCAACCTCTAGAAGGGGGGGGAGTGGGTTATGAGAGTGTGGGACGCAGGTGGTGCCAGGGGTGCGGTGGTGGTGACTCACCCTGGTTACTCTGGGGGCTGCCCATTCTCCCCGAGCACTGGCTGGTGCGCCTGGTGTGGATCGCATGGGGGGGAAGGGGGGGATTATTGGGTGTGGGGAGTGTGGGATGGAGGTGGTGCCAGGGGCATGGATGATGATTCACCAGGGCCGCCCTGAGGAGGTCGTGCAGCTTCTTTCTGAACAACTGTCCCGTGCTCGCGGTGGGGCCCACAGCGTTCCCGCCCTCTGCCCTGGCCTGGTTGATGATGGTGGGTGGCAGGCTCCTTCCCTCCCCAGGGGAACAGGGTGTTCACCTCTCCTCCATGACATCCAGCAGGTATCACAAGCTCTGTGTCTGCAGAGGCTGCTTTCCATGGTGCTTATATGCGGCTGCAGCTTGTCAGCCTCTCGAGTGTCCTTCCTGACCGCAGCAAATCACAGGTCGGCATGCCTGTTGCACTAATTCCACATGGTGCGAGTGCCCGCCTATTAGCATGTCCTGAATGGCACCAGCAGTTACACCCCCATGGGAAACACTGAAACACCCGCCATTCAGCACTTAGTCTCTCAAACAGAGAATCCTGCCCTATATCTTTCTCTTCTCTTTGGATTCATCATGGCATATATTCAAACATAAAAAGATCGTCCTGATTTTCACAGTAACTTCATTGCAGTGTTAAACAAAACTGTTGATCAAAAGTAGATTTCAAAGATCCATTCAGGTGACTTATCTATGATTAATACCTTGACTAGTTGATAAGTTTAGGGGATGGTTGGTTCATGTGTCAAACATATTCTGCAGACAGCATGATGTAAGCATCATCTTATGGATAACAGGGTGAAGAAATTTCCATTTAATAGCTTTCAACAACACATATATATATATTTATATAATGTAATTTCTATATCAGAACAAACTCGCTGTCCTTTCAAATAGGGCCAGCCTAGATAACTGGGCATCTCCTCTGCTTGCATGCATGAATTCTTCTCAATATGTAGCAACAGACAGCAATATTGTAATATAATATATTAATAAAATATGAAATAGTCTTTTGAGGGTGATTCTAAAACCTACCTCCCAAAAGACAATAACATCTCAGGAAACCAGTGGCAATGATTGAACTGAATGAACTCTGCCATCAGAAATGGATAGGCCCTCTCTAGCTTTAATCTTATTTAACAAAAGCACAGCATCTTCCCCGCCATCACCCTGTTTTTTTTTTAAGGAATTATAACTATTAGGACCTTTTTACAAAATTGAATATTTATGGTTTTGACTTTGCTCTATTTTTGTTTAAAGCAAGAGAATAATTGAAGAATAATTATTAGAAAAGTAAGAATGCACACTTGACATTTCTCTGATTTGATTGAATAAATATTTACATTCATAAAGCTGGTGCTTGTGTATAGATTCCGCCATCATTGCCAATGGCTTTGGTCTGTATTCTAGCTGGTGGGCACAGTGATTAGCACGGTTGTTTCACAGCGCCAGGGTCCCGCTTGGGTCACTGCCTGAGTGGAGTTTGCACTTCTCCCTGTGTCTGCGTGGGTTTCCTCCAGGTGCTCTGGTTTCCTCCCAATAGTCCTGAAAGACATGCTGTTAGGTGAATTGGACATTCTGAATTCTCCCTCTGTGTACCCGAACAGGCGCCAGAGTGTGGCGACTACAGGCTTTTCACAGTAACTTCATTGCAGTGTTAATGTAAGCCTACTTATGACACAAATAAATATTATTATTATTGGTCTCAGGGCACCTTTGATTGTTTTGTGTTATTTGTTGGGAAAGTTAATTCTTGAACATAGCAACCATAGTACTTTAATATAGAACTTTCTGGACAATGCCTATAAATGAGATTAATTACACATCTAGTTCAAATAATATCTGGAGTGTAACGAAGGTGAAAAACTAACTGTACAGTATTGGCCGCTGCAGGATTATCTGGGTGTTGCTGATCAGACCTGTCACAGTGGCCCATAACTTCCGGGTTTCCCAGCGTCACTATTAGGAGGTACTCCCATGATGCCCTGGGAATGCGCTTGGATGTTCCCACATTAGGACATACCCGGCAATTGCCCAGACGATCTAACTTCCTCTGGACAATTGTGCTGCACGAGCAACAATATGACAACAGCAATTTAAAACGCGACCTACAGATGGTTTTGCCAGTACCGTGCCAGGGTGGCAGGGTAGCACAATGGTTAGTACTGTTGCTTCAGCAACAGGGACCCCGGTTCGATTCCCGGCTTGAGTCACTGTTTGTGAGGAGTCTGTACGTTCTCCTCGTGTCTGCATGGGTTTTCTCTGGGTGCTCCGGCTTACTCGCAGAAGTCCCGAAAGACGTGCTTGTTAGGTAAATTGGACTTTCTAAATTCACCCACTGTGTACCCGAACAGGCGCCGGAGTGTGGCGATGAGGAGTTTTTCACAGTAACCTCATTGCAGTGTTAATGTAAGCCTACTTGTGACACCAATAATAAAGATTAATTATTATTATTACCCTGATAGTTACTCTGAAAGAGTTAGAAGGAAAAACGAACTTCTAACTCCCGAGTAACTACTTAAATGCCCAGACCCAGCCTTGCACAGGACAACCCACACAAACTCAACTTTCAAGTGTTCCCCTCCGCCGGGGGTAATCCCATTCCCTAATCTTTATAACTTCCCTGCTCCCTGTAAATTGCCCCTTTAAACCCCTCCTTTATGGCTGTAGGATCAGGGCAGTAATGCTGACACAGATCATGCAAGTAAATTACGTTGAAGTAATTCGAGATACACTCATTAATACATTGTTTTCCATTTTTGAGATTAGTTTGCAGACTTCTCTACAAAACAATGAATATCAAAGGCAGACTGTGGTCTGCAGTCATCTGATGATCTATGATTTAACAGGGGAAAGAAGAAATCAGTCTTGCATTTGAAGCAGAGAAAATACTGACTGTTGTTCATCACGAAGAGCACAGGTGGGAGCTTGTGCTCAGATTAAGAGGCTGTGAGGATTTAAAGGAGTCTGGAAGATTTGACTTGCTTGGGCTAGAAAGAAGGAATTTCCAGTGTAACCTTCATGGTGGAAGACACTTCTGGGATTAGTAGTTACCCAGCTGGGAAAGTAAAAAGAAAAAAACCCATTTGAAGCTGGGAGCAATTGTTGACTGTTTGCTATAAGGACTATAATTCTGTAGGGTGTGTGTTATATGATACGTATTAAAAGAGAATGCTCTTTTCTGTAGTTTAATGCATAAGCTGCCTATGAAAATAAAAGTGTTTTGTCATTTGTTACAGGAAAAGTTTTAAACCATGAAATCTTGACGTTTCATTCTTTCAACTATTAACCTGAAGTTCAAATTACTTTTTAAAAGTTATTGGTTTCTACTGAGATTGTAGCACAACACCAAATCCTATAAATTATTTCCACTGTTAATTCAGCTATTCATAGCGATGAGATCAGTAACCCCTCCGAAGCAATGCAGCGTGCTAGTGATTTTATCTTTACCGCTGTTAATTCAGCTACCTCATGGAATCAGGTTCACTAAAGGTGCTTTTAGTTTCTTTCAATACAGATGACCCCTGATGCAGGTATCTTGCACAAATATAAACTAACTGGCCTCCTGATCAAAGACAGCAGCAGAGGTGTACCAATTTATAAATCGTCCTATCTGCCATTGGAGCTCCCTCCTTGACCTTTGAAATATTCTTTCCTATTCTATGTATCAACTCGCTTATATCTGTTATTATTTGGATTTTCCTGCACCATCCTGTGCCTCTGTTCTCCTACAGACTCAGTCGACACTCATTGAGATTCAGCACACACACAACACAGGCACACGGGTGGTACAGAAATAAAGGTGGGAACAAGAGCTCGCTTTAGCTAGAATGAATGTACAATCACTTTAATTCAGCTCAGTTTGTGCTGATGGTGGAATCTGACCCGAGTACAATTCCAGAACATTACCGGTGACGCGACATTTCCTTTGATCCAGCTACTTCAAAAGTTTAAAAAATATACCTGAACGACAGAAACAGACAAGTATTAAGGTGAATCAAAATTCGTATAATCCTTCTAACTGCTCTGCTGGCTGCTCCATCCTTATCATCGGAATAGAAGACTCGTGTTTGCCAGTGGAGGAGAAGGCTTTATGTTTTCTCATATCACCCATTGGCATAAATGAAGAAAATCCAGTCCTGATGAGAAATTCCATTGCTGGTTTTCCACAGCAAATCTGAGCTGGGTGAGTGTGAACCGGGTTGGTAGATCTGCAGAGAGCTCCTCAGTACTACTTGCTGACAGTGATGTAGATGTAAGCAAACCATCTGCTGCCACTGCTGCTCCTCAATGGGAGCCTCACTGAATTCTCTCGGCCAGGCTTTGGGAGAGAGTGCATCACCTTAACCGGCCAGGATAAAAAAGGTAAGGGAATGTTATAGCACGACGAAGGACTGCTGAAGCATTTCCCTGTGTCCATAAATATGCTGCGATTATGAGGCATCAATTGTAATTTGTTCAAAAAGCTATTTCATGGAAACCCTTAACTGGTAATGTAAGTAGCTGTAGTCTATTTTATTCTTTCAATTCATTTGAGTTCTGGGATCAAAATGTGTAAAATTAACATCCAGTTGTGTTAAAGAGGAATGATAGTAATATTAATATACTTCAGTAGTCAGTTCCACCTCATGCACAATTCATAGGTTCCTTGAATGTTTATTCATTCTGTCAGAAAAACAGACTTCTCTTGAATTTACAGCAACCTGGCAATGCCTATAATAGCTCCTTGGTGTAAAGACAAAAAAAAATCTTTCACGTGTCGCGGTTAGGAAATGGTCCTGAGCTTGTTGACTCTTATCACTGTCTGGGTGCCACATTTGCTTAGCCTGTGCAGTCAGGGATTACTGTTCCACCTATTTAACCAGACCTGGATCCACAGCAGGGAGAGAGGAGAAGGTGAGGCGGGGGGGGGGGGGGGGGGGGGGGGGGGAGGGTGGTAGGTGTGGGCATGGGAGGGAGGCAGGTGCCAGTGACCTTCTGAGGCTGGGTTGATCTCACATACGCTGAGTCCAGAGCAGCTTACATGTATTGAACCTTTTAAATTTCCACTTCAAACACTGAATCACTTCTGTATCCATTATAGGTGGGTATAAAGGTGGTGCCTGTTTTAACAGAAACTCCTGAATCCTGGTCTAAATCAGCCTCCTTTCCGAAGGCAGGGTGGCTGTCTTTGACAGGTCAGGATTGGTGAAATGAGGGGAATTAACATGCAATGTTATGGATGAATGTTTTGTGGAAGACAACAGGCAGAAAACATTAGCATGATTCGATTAGAATGGCTAACCAGTCACTATAGCAACGGTATCAGTATTGTTCAAGACGAGTGGAGCCGTGATCATCACTCTCTTCTTTAAAGTCAAGTTGTTCTTCGATGCAGGAAAAGGATATTCATTTGGAAAGTTCTATCTGAGGATTGTGATTTTCCAAAATAGGGTTATAGAACAGAAAATATAGATTTATACTTTTACCCCACTTTAGATATGATAAGGTCAATAGGAATTAAATGTCTGTATTTCCGGAATTCTCTGCAGAAGAAAGAATCCTCAGTCTAGCCAATTCCCAACTAAGTCTTTTATCAAACCTTTCCGTATTTGATAGCAATATGTTTACATGACAAAAACTTTCCCCTCTCTTCCGTGGAATTCTTACAAAACAGAAAAACGACTGGGAGTTATTAGAAAAATGTATCTCAAAATGTGTTTCCACCAGTTCTTCACGGTGAGAGGAAATTCCCATAGCCTGAAATTTGCATGGTGATGTCATCTGTGCACCACAACGTTTATGATGAATTGAGACTCTTGGTCAATTCAGAATTGATACATAAAGTATGACTAGATAGATCTTGCAACATTGTGATCTATTTGGCCATTCCAGCGGTGCCCCTTCACTTGCAGTACACACTTTTGAAACCAGGCGAGATTAATAAAGTGAATTCCTCTGCTGTCCAGCAGTTCTCTCCACCAGATTAGAATTAAATATGCTGTTAGGAATTTATTTTCTCAGCGTCCTCAATCAAATGTATATGAGGACTGCTGATATGAGATTAACTGAGCAACTCAGCTCAATTCTGATTCATCATTTGATGGCCAGCCACCTATTTTCATTGTGTGGAATGAGCCACATTTTCCCAACATGACTATCATTTTGGAGAAGGTTTAGAAAATTAGGGCCAGACCTTTACAGAGCTGGGAAGACGCCACAAAAATGGCAGCCAGGACCCAAATTTGGAAGTCCCGCAACCCACGCCCACATTTTCCATTTAAACCATTTTGGTCGTTAAGGGGAAGAGGACTCGGTGTGATTCACACATGTGCAGATCACAAATCTGCTGAAACATGTAAGAGCTGTGCAGCGTTTAAAATAATGCAAATTCAGTTGCTGCAGTGCGTGAGTCACAACTTTATGGACAAGTCGTAAAAGCTTTCGAAGGCCTCCAAAGAGGTGTGTGAAGAGCTTAACTAACTTAAATTTTGAAGGCAACAGTTTTACTTCACAAATAGTGGTTTGTGGCACAGCACAAAGGAGGGAGAGGGAACTTCTTCTGGAATTGGAAGGACAAACCTGTTTGTCCCTTTCGTTTATTCTTTACATTGGGAAACAGGGAAGACTGCAAGTTTTACTGGTCGAAGAGTGTGCAGTGAAGAAAGGAAGGAAACAGAAGAAAATGGGTATGACATCATACCTCACACAGCGATAGAGGAAGGGCAATACCAGCTACTTGCGTTCAGAGCCAGGGAACCCGCCCAAGGAGTTGGCGAAGCCACCATCACAGAGGGCAGCAGGAAGGAGGAGGAAATATTACCCTGAGGGAAGACTATGAAGTCTCTGAAGAAGTTAGCTCAACATGACTGACAGGCAGTTTTGGAAAACATCCCCTGTTTCAAGAGAAATTGTTGGAGAAGGAAGATTTTGTGCCACAATCAACTGACCCCCAAGCCCTGCCTGCTACACTGAAGGTCCCTGTGGTTCTCCATTTCTATGTAGATGGATTCTCCCAGGGGTCTGTTGCAGATCTCTGTGGTATCACTTAATCAGCCGCCCACTGGTGCATTATCACCATCACCAATTAACTCTTGGCTTAGTTGGGGAACACGTCAACCTCCTCACAGATATGGGGCTGGATTCTCCGCTGCCGGGATTCTGCATTGCGCTGGCAGCACACCTGGGGATTTCCCGACGGTGTGGGGCTGCCCACAATGGGAAATCCCATTGGCCGTGACAAAGAATCCCGCTGCCGGTTAGGGCACGCTGCACCAGGAAACTGGTGCGGCGGGACGGAGAATCCGCCCATTGTGTCACAGATGTAGAAGATCACAGTTTCCCCCTTCATAGTCGGTGTCCCACAAGTTCAAGGAGTGGTACATGATACCTACATTTATATAAGAACACCAATGTAGCAGCTGGAAACCTTTCCAAACAGAAAACCATTTTGCTTCATCAGTGTGCAAGTTGGATAAAGGTAAGGCATTCTTACACATATGAGCATGCTTCCCCACCAGCTGCCAAGGTGCTTTTGGTCTGAAGCATTCTGCCTCTACTTTTCCAGCCCAGACCCCAAGTCAGTAGTTGTCTTCTTAGGGACAAAGGGTACCAATTAAGGAGGTGGCTGCTTACTCCCTCGAGGCAATCAGAGGCAGGGCCCCACTGTTGCCCAAACAACAGTCACTTGCATTTGAACATCATCATCAAGGAGGTTATTGAGCTTATGAGGATGTGGTTCAGCGACCTTTATCCCTCGGAAGGAGCACTACAGTACTAGCATGCAAGGGTGTCGAGGGTAGTGGTCATTTTCTTCAGTCCGCAATTTGCCACAGCAGTGGGGCATTCACATTGAGGGGCCAAAGGCTGGTGAGAGAGCTATCTCAGTTGTGGGAGAAGAGGAGGAGAGTCAGGAGGAGCTGCCATATCATGCTTGCAAGTAAGCAATATAAGTTGATACTCAGTACCTGGTATGAGTGCATGAACCAACAGATATGCAGTGATTGGACAGTGTGCAGCAATAAGCCGTATATATGCTTGCCACACCATCCACACCTTCCACCATCACCAACCACCAGGGGCACAGAGTGACATCAGTGTGTGACAGCTACAACATGCAACAAGGTTCCTGGTCAACCTACAGCCTCTGACACCGAGAAGGACAAAGGCTTCAATTGCATGGGAGATCCCATAAATGCGAGCTTTCCTCAAAGATAGCTTTCCTCAAACATTGTTGGCATGTAGCCACTATTCTGTCACTGTGCAATACTCACGTGAGTCTGATGGCCTTCTACAGAGCACTCAGGGTTGAACTACATCAGATGGACGACATCTTTTCAAGAAGTTGGAACATCGCTACTTCTTCAAATTCACCTCTGGGTCACCCACTACATTCTCACCCTTACATGGACTACTACATTCTCTGAACATCTGGATAACAAAGCATCCTTCCATTGCCAGACATGCACACCCTTGACATACCATCTCTAAGAGATGTTCCACTGGCTGCAGTCTCCATTTCCACTGGTAAGCATGTACTGCTTTCTAGTTACCTGGTAACTGAAGGTATTACTGAACAATGAATGTCCACCATATCCATTGTAGAAATTTCATGTATTTGCAAAGAGAATGAATCTAACTACTAATAGTAAATGGCACCACTGTGAATCCTTCATTGATCAAAGTGGCAACATTCATTTGCGAATTCACTTCCATGGTGATCCATACGTTGCCTCAGAGAATGTGGATGGCAGCTGCTCACCTCTCATGCTATATAGCTTTGAGGAAAGTGACAGCCTGCCTTGTCACGCAAAGTCCCATTGGGGACCTGAGGCTGCAGGCTCTTCATTCATGCAGGGGCAGCCATTGTCACTGGGGCATGTACCACCGATGAGGGTCCTAACAGAGCGGACAGGGTAGCAATGGAAAATGGGAGAGCAATATTTTCTCAAAACTCTCACTGCCTACTTCCAGGGCCCTGTGTTGGTTTTCACCTCTTTCACAAACATTCACCAGTAGAAGCCATCTGTACCATCTACAAGATTCGCTGCAAGAACTCACCAAGGTTCCTTAAGCAGCACTAACCATGACCACTACCATCTAGAAGGACAAGGGCAGCAGATACCTTGGAACCCCACCACCTGGAGGTTCCCCTCCAAGTCACTCATCAACCTGACTTGGAAACATCACCGTTTCTTCACTATCGCTGGGTCAAAATCCTGTAATTCCCTCCCCAACATCCGTAAATGAATTTTAAAAAGGTATGTTGGATGGGGCTGGCAGAAGTTGTCCCTTCTAGCCACTGTTGTGCCACCAGTATAAATGCCCTACTGTGGGTACGCAGCTCCTGGCCTTTACTTGGAGATCAAATCATAGTATAGTTCAGGCAACTGAGTGAGCTCTGAAACCTTTGTAGGACATCACTCAGCTCTTGCATACTGTGATGCTGCAAGTGTCTAACAATGAGTTTGGCCATTCCCTCATGGTTGGAGTTTATGCAATCAAGCCCCTGAGAAAATGTAGAATTCATGACCACGATGGACTGCTCCACTCAAAGTGCATGAGCCCACATTACCTCAGGTAACTCTGCTGTTGTTCCAAGTATTGTATTCTTTCAGGTGATTTCAGAGGTCCTACAACAAGGCCTGCGGGAGCATTATCATGAGTGTCCTCCTTTGTCTGAGGGGAACCGTGCACGGATGTTCCAGCTCAGACATCTCCTCCTGCATTCTGGTGTGATGCCCTTAACTTCGTGTCATTGTGTCTATGCACACTATGCCCAACAAAGTGCTAGTAACTGCGTTGATAGAGTATGGGCTGGCAAGGTGTCACAGTGCATCCTCCGCGCCATTTCTTCCTCCTTCTGATGCCTGAGAAAAAGAACTGGCTCAAGTGGAGTGTGGTGAGTGAGCCCCAATTGCATCTGCCTGCTACACTAAAGGAGGCAATTAGAAGAAGGCCGTGACATTTTGAGGATCCAGGCTAGTTCCTTTAATAGAACCCTTATCATGAAACCCACCCTCTGCACTCTTCCTCACAACAGCCTCTCATTCTAATTAGTGCATTCTCAGCACCATCTCCATTATTGACACCTTGATCAAAAGTGCCTCGAACACTGCCTTTGGCATCTGCTATGGACAATTCTCCATGTCTGATAATGAGCTTGCTGGCACCCTCATAATCTCCATTGCCGTCTCCTTAATTGACCAAATTGCCCATAGCCATGTTAAGCCACCCCATTCTAGGCCACCTTTCTGGTTATTGTGAGATTTCTTCTCCTGTAAGTACAAGATACAGAGTGATGCAAGCCCATTTTATCTTGTATCCAAGGAGAGGTCATCAAAGTGGCAAATCACGGTAGGTATTCACACGTCACCCCATAACTGCTTGCACCTACCTAAGTGTCATAGTGCTCCTATAACATGGTTGAGTCTATGTGTTAAGAATAACCCAACACGTGCAGAATTCAACTGTCATCCATCATAGCGACATCCGTGTGCTTCTGCCAAATCACTGACCTTGCCGGAGCATAGCAGGTTGTAAAACTGCTTGTAGCACTGGATCCGGTGACATTGGTACTCACCTTCTGTCTCACAGTGGCTTCAATCTCCTGTCAAGATCATTTGGTCACAATAGGAACATTCCTCCTTCCATTTGGGTATGTAATATCTCTCCTTTGCTGCACCTCTTCGACCACAACCTGCACATCCTGGTAACAGAAGTGGGGCACCATCCTTCCGGTGCTTTCTGCACCTGCCCTGCTCTGTGACATTCTTGCATGAGAATCATAGAATCCCTACAATGCAGTCTGCACCGACCCTCTGAAAGAGCACCTTACTGAGGCCCAATCTCCCACCTGATCCCCATAACCCCACTTAGGGGCAATTGAGCATAGCCCCAATCCACCTAACGTGCACATGGTTGGACTGTGCGAGGAAACCAGAGCACCCGGAGGAAGCCCACACAGACACAGGAAGAATGTGCAAACTGCACACAGTCACCTGAGGTCGGAATCAAACCTGGGTCCCTGGTGCTGTGAGGTAGCAGTGCTAACCACTATGCCCCCATGCCGCCCTTGAAGAAGAAAGAACATGGGCAGGTAGTCATCTTGCTCAATTCATCATAACACATAGCAACCTATGTTTGTTCATATAATAATAATAACAATAATCTTTATTGTCACAAGAAGTCATGTTCTCTAGTTCAGCACTGACTGCAATGCTAAATAGTTTGTTTTATCTGTGTTTGATAATGTCAATCTTGTAATTGATCCATGTACAATTGTTTGATTTCTTTAGCCTGTGGAAGGAGCTAGAGAGTTAAGAAGTCTGCAAAGGTTCCAGAGGGGATCTGTACTCTGAGCTGTGAACATATGTGTGTTGAAATACTTGCAGATTCTGAGATGTTTTAAAGTTCCATTAATAAACGGTTTGGATTTTGAACTAGAACCATCTAGTTCTGACCTCAGGTGACTGTGTGCAGTTTGCACATTTTTCGGAGATAAATAGGATAAAAGGCAACTTGGTGAAAACATGTTGGGCATGAGGATAGTTGAGAAAATTTAACTCCAGGAGAACTTCAGCTTCAGAACCATTTCTTTCATCACCGAGAGACTCTCCCATGTTGAGGGAGTGATGGATTTTAGTGTTTATGACATATTTGCTCACTATATGATGGACAGGCTGGATGTAACAGTGATTCATAAGAAAGTGATGCTTGTACATTGTCTCAGAGCAGAAGGCCAGCCAATATTTGCAAAAGATATGCCTACATTTGTCATTTATAATAAGTGCCCTTGAAAGATACATTGGGCCAAAGAAAAGTGCGACATTGGGCCATAGAAAAGTGCGACGATCAAAAGGTATGTTCTGTCAGAGATCCAAGGGAAATGGTGAGCCTATCAAACAATGTATGGCTGCATTACGGCAATTATCTTCTAAATATAAATTTGGTACATTAACCAATTAACTCATTTGTGACCAATTATTTGAAAATACTTCAATTTCACGAGTTAGGGAATGTCTCCTCATGCAGGATAATGATCTAGTGTTGGGAAAAAACCACAACCTTAGCTGTCCAAATCGAATCTGCCATGTTGAACTTGAAGAAGTTGCATAGTAATGCACCCTTAGACTCGGGGTTGCAGACACAGCTTGCCTTATCAGTTCAAGTGCATGGGCTATAGGACAAGGAGATCTCAGTAATGTCATCAACAGATGCCCAATCATATCCAAATACCTTCAACACAGTGCCCAAATTGTGAAATTGAATCATAACTCCAAGTCCAGCTCAAGTTAAAAAAAAAGGATATTAATCGGTAATTAGAACCATTTTGCAAAGATTAATCGGTTCAACAAATTGAGTCTCTTCCTGAAAGTGAGATACAGCATGTATGCATAATTACAAAAGGCAAAGCACCAAGTCATGTTAAGGATACAAGCCTTTAAGAAAAGGATTTACTCACAATAATGTGTACAAAAACCACAAAAGGACGTCCTCCTCCCTGTACAGACATCTTTAGATGTAAACAAGCTTTCAAATATGATCTATGTCAGGGGTGGGCAAACTTTTCCGTGCAAGGGCCACATTCAAAAATTCACAATTCACAAAGGGCCGCATAGTATATTAAGTAAAATAATTACTTCACCCGGTTATGATTCTGGGCGCCTCATATAGAACATAGAACAGTACAGCACAGAACAGGCCCTTCGCCCCTCGACGTTGTGCCGAGCAATGATCACCCTACTCAAGTCAATGTATCCACCCTATACCAGTAAGTAACCCAACAGCCCGCCTCCATTAACCTTAAAAAAAAATTTAAAAAAAAAAAAAAAAAAAATTTTTTTTTAATTTTTTTTTTTTTTTTTAATGACTTGGCGGGCCGCAGAAATACCTTTGGCGGGCCGCATGCGGCCCGCGGGCCGTAGTTTGCCCACCCCTGATCTATGTAATCAAGACGTTGTGCTGTCCACTGTGCTAAAGGGTCATAAGAAGGCACACACTGGAGAGAATAAGATTTGTTCATATTATGGTCAAAACGATATCAGCAATGGAACATTATGTATGCATGTTTGGTGAATATCCTACCTGTCATACTGTGACAAAGCTTTCAGCAAGAATGATGGATGAATGACGTATATTTGAACACAGACACACACACAAACAAAACACCTTACCAGTGCTCAGAAAATAACAAGAGAGGCCCAGATAAACATAGAAAGACAGCAGCCACACTTATCATATGTCATGATTTTTACATGCCACAGACCAGTCATAAGCTGTCAACACCAGTTAACAAAAGTGTCAGACCAAAAGCAGATGAAATCAGCGAGTGAGAAGGTAAAGCAAAGACATTTTTTGACAAATGTACAGGTGCCAGGGAATTGCAATTTGAGGTTGGAGATTGGATTCGAATAAAATGGCCAAATCATGACCACAAACCTACATCATCTCTATCAGGTCCAAAGCAGATAAAATGGTTGTTCAGGACCAACACTTACCTGTTGGATGACAAGACCAAGTGGAACATATGCAAAACATTTTATAGGAGCTGTCCAGAATACTTTGAGGACAGTGTTTATGAGCATACATTTCCTTTATATTGAGCGATGTTGACCTTCCTCATCAAGTTGATCACACTCCACCACAACAACAAAGACTGTGCTTGGAGAAAACAAACAAGTTGAACCCTAAGAAACGGCTTGTAGTTCAGAATGATTTAATTCAAAACAAGGGCCGGGATTCTCCCGGAATCGGCGGGGCGGCCCATACCAGCGCCAAAGAGTGGCGTGAACCACTCCGGTGTCGGGCCGCCTGGAAGTTGCGGAATCCTCCGGGGCTAGGCCAGAGCTGGAGGGGTTAACGCCACGCCAACCGGCGGCGAAGGGCCTCTGCCAGCCGGCGCGAGTTGGCACATGCGCAGGACTGCCAGCATGTTCTGGCGCATGCGGGGGGGTTTCTTCTCCGCGCTGGCCATCGCGGAGCCTTACAGAGGCCGGCGTGGAGGGAAAGAGTGCCCCCACGGCACAGGCCCACCCGCAGATCGGTGGGCCCCGATCCCGGGCCAGGCCACCGTAGGGGCGCCCCCGGGGCCGGACCCCCCACGCCCACCCAAATGATGAATTCGACAGCTGGTGTCGGAGCGGTGGGGTGAAATTCACGCTGCCCCCCCCCCCCCCCCCCGGCGATTCTCTGACCCAGCGGGGGGTCGGAGAAACCCGCCCCAAGGTCTTTAGTTGAAAAAATGAAATGAAAATCGCTTATTGTCACGAGTAGGCTTCAATGAAGTTACTGTGAAAAGCCCCTAGTCGCCACATTCCGGCGCCTGTCCGGGGAGGCTGGTACGGGAATTGAACCGTGCTGCTGGCCTGCTTGGTCTGCTTTAAAAGCAAGCGATTTAGCCTTGTGAGCTAAACCAGCCCCTGTTAAAAGTTAAAAGGGGGAAAGGATGTAGAGTTCAATAGTTTGTTCAATCTGTGTTTGATTATTGCTAGTCTAAAAGATCCTTTTACACTTTTTTAATTGCTTCAGCCTTTGGGTGAACCTAGAGAGTTAAGAAATCTGAGAAAATTCCAGAACAGATCTGGGCTCTGAGCTGTGAATATGTGTGAGTTGAAGCTCCTGTAAGGTTGAGATTTTTGAAAAGTTCCATAAATAAGTTGTTTGGTTTTTGAACTAGCGTAATCTCTGCCTTGTCCTGAGATGGATAAGACATATAGCAACCCAGAAAATACATAACACTAACTGATGGGCAGTGGCAGAATTAACGCAGGCTGGCATGGCATATGTCGCATGCTATGCTCCCAATCAAACATGCATCTGTTGGCAAGCTCCCTCTGAGTCACACTCATCTGCCTTTGCATATTGGGGTAATGGACAAGACACAATTGGATACCCAGACCCTGATAGATGGGAATGAAAGTAAGTGGACTGTGAAAATCAGCAGCTGAAGCATTATGGTAATCTAATTTAATGCCGAGTGGCAGGACCTACAGATACTGCCAATTGCTGCCATCTCCATGGTTGATACTTGTGAAGCCTTGCCAGCACTAAGTTACCATTGGATGCTCCTTTACTGCAATGCATTTTCAAATGGAAGCCCCATGATAGGCCATCCCTTCCAGTGTATGTAACCAGTTGGTGAACAATTACAGTTCTTATTCACCTGACTTGTGAAAGCCATCTCCACCCAGGAGCCAGAAGCTTCTAGAAGCTTCCTGCCTCACAGTAGCAACTGCTTTCATGATGGGTCTTTAACGGTGAACTGGAGATGAGTTCCATCCACCTCATCAGCCTCCCTCCTCAATAGATCTGCTTCTGAAGTCGACAAGCCCAAGGTCATCCAGCACCTAGCCCCATTCGCCTCTTCCCCAGGGGCGACCACATCATTTGAAAGCATTTTTACCAAGCTGGGTTAGTGAATCTGGAAATTTCCCAGTTCAAGCCATCCATCTCAGTAATTAATTAAATAATAATGATGTAATGATAAGCTAAATATATAATAATATATGATGATCTTAAATTGGTTGTTAGTATAATTCTTAGCACACTTGGAATTGTTCAGTAAGTGCTGTCCAAACACGGAATAACATCTAATGTTAGACATTATCAGCGGGATTCTTCGTCCCCCGCCGGTCGGAGAATCCCCGGAGGGGTCGCGATTCCCACCCCGACACCAGCTGCCATATTCACCGGCGCCGGTTTTAAGGCAAGCGCGGGGATCACGCCTGCCAGTTGGGGCCGTTGGCAACGGCCCGCCCCCGGAAATTCAACGGGCCCGATTTACCAAGCGGCCGTCTGTTTTTGTCCAGTCCCACCACCGTGGGTTAGACATAAGAACATAGAACAAGGAAAATTACAGCACAGGAACAGGCCCTTCGGCCCTCCCAGCCTGCGCCGATCCAGATCCTTTATCTAAACCTGTCACCTATTTTCCAAGGATCTACTTCCCTCTGTCCCCGCCCATTCATATATCTGCCTAGATGCATCTTAAATTATGCTATCGTGCCCGCCTCTACCACCTCCGCTGGCAAAGTGTTCCAGGCACCCACCACCTTCTGCGTAAAAAACTTTCCACGCACATCTCCCTTAAACTTTCCCCCTCTCACCTTGAAATCGTGACCCCTTGTAATTGACACCCCCACCCTTGGAAAAAGCTTGTTGATATCCACCCTGTCCATACCTCTCATAATTTTGTAGACCTCAATCAGGTCCCCCTCAACCTCTGTCTTTCCAATGAAAACAATCCTAATCTACTCAACCTTTCTTCATAGCTAGCACCCTCCATAGCAGGCAACATCCTGGTGAACCTCCTCTGCACCCTCTCTGAAGCATCCACATCCTTCTGGCAATCCTTCATGCAGTATTCCAAATGTGGCCTTACGAAAGTCCTATACAACTGTAACATGATCTGTTGACTCTTGTACTCAATACCCCGTCCGATGAAGGCAAGCATGCTGTATTCCTTCTTGACCACTCTATCAACCTGCGTTGCCACCTTCAGGGTACAATGGACCTGAACTCCCAGATCTCTCTGTACATCAATTTTCCCCAGGACCCTTCCATTGACCATATAGTCCGCTCTTGAATTGGATCTCCAAAATGCATCACCTCACATTTGCATTGAACTTCATCTGCCATTTCTCTGCCCAAATCTCCAATCTATCTATATTTTGCTGTATTCTCTGACAGTCCCCCTCATTATCCGCAACTCCACCAATCTTAGTATCAACTGCAAACCTGCTAATCAGACCACCTATACCTTCGTCCAGATCATTTATGTATATCACGAACATGGTCCCACACAGAGGGACCTGGCAGGTAAGTCGACGGGGGCGGTCCTCGGGGGTGGGGGGGGGGGGGGGGGGGGGGGGGTGCGGGTGGATCTGACCCCGGATGGGCGGGTCCCACGGTAGCCTGGCCTGCGAGCGGTGCTCACCAGTCAGTGCACGGGCCTGTGCCGTGGGGGCTCTCCTTCCTTCCGCGTTGGCCCCTGTAGGGCTCCGCCATGGCCGGCGCGGAGAAGAGAACCCCCGCACATGCGCCAAAACACGCCGGCGGTTCTGCGCATGTACGGGTTCACGTCGGCCCTTTGGCGCATGCGCGGACTCGTGGAGTCTCTTCGAGGTACAGAGACTGTATGACTTCTGACGATTTAACTAATAGCTATTGTGGGGGGTAAGAATTGTGGCATGTTAAATTAGAGGCAAAGAAGTGGAATGTTTGGGAGGTGGAAGTAAACATTCATTTCGAATGGGAAAGATATGGGGCTGAATTCTCTCTTTGGGAGAGAATGGAATCCAGAACGGAATTGCGATCACAGTTTATAGGTTTACGATCGCCCTGGGAGCGCAAATCAGTAGGCAATTCAGTGTTCTATCCCATGCAAATTTAGGCATGATAGCCCAACAGCAACGTCCCACAATTGGCTAACCCCCACCTCCCGCATAAAAAATAGGCCCCGAACCCCCCCCACACGGCAAATCGACTCTCCACCCCCCCCCCCCCCCCCCCCCATCCACACCGCACAGCAGACCACCATCACCGGATTGTCTAGGTGCCCCCCCTACCCCCAAGTAAAGGGGTGACCACCCCTGTAATAGGAAGATGCCTCACAAGGGCCCCTGTAATAAGGATACCCCCCACAGGGACCCCTTTAATAGGGGATTTTCCCAGGGACCCTTGAAGTAGGACACTACAAAGGGTCCCCAGTAATAGGGAGACCCCCACATGGACCGTTGTAATAGGAGGACCCCCCCAGAACCCCTTCTGGTAGTCGGTATTACGGTACCTAGGTTGATGCTGTAAGATCATTGGTGTGAGAGGTACCTGAGACAGTAAGATCATTGGTGAAGCCTGCCTGCTGGTTCCGCCCAGTAAGGCGGGGTATAAGAGTCTGTTTCTCCCTAGCTGCTGCATTCTGTACCTGCGCTGCTGGGGGAAACATATAGTCCAATAAAGCCTTCAATTGTACTCCAATCTCGCTTTGAGAGTTATCGATCGTGCCCATCCGTCGGTGGTACAGTATTTTGCCTTATCTCGTGCGTCACCCCTGTAATAAGGGGACCCCCACTGGGATCCCCTGCCTAAAGAGATCTCTCCCCTTACACAGAACCCACAGAATGTGCTGCAAGCCATTCATAGCTTTCTAGTAATGGTCTGTTATTGACAGCTTCTACAAACCATCTGCAGTTTTGATTCATATTGAAAGGGGTCCCTGTGGGAGGTTTCCCTGTTAAAGGGGGTTCCTGTGGGGGTTCCCCCTATTACAAAGGTTCCTGGGGGGGTCCCCCTATTACCACCCACTAGGGCCACGCTGGTAGAGACCACAAGTGATCCCGCCCTCATGATTTCTGGGCGAGGGACTGACGAATCACGGAAGGCCGGACCCTAGAGCGTAGGGCCCCCATTTGCATTTATTCACCTCCCCCGACTGCACGCATCATGGACCTGGTCCATGGAGGGGGCGGAGCATAGCACTGGCGCTGATACCAATTTTCCCTCAACGCTCGATTCTCTGCCCCATTGGGGAAGGCGATCCAGGCGTCCCGGGATGGAGAATGCCACCCATAGTGTTTGAACAGCATACCAAGATTTTAAGTGGCCTTGTTTAATCTGAGAGTGGCCAGTCTGGGGAATAGATTCAGAGGGTACCACTTTCCCATTTGTGTTGGGAGTCAGTGCCAACGTGATCCATGTGAAAATGTAAAGGGCTGCGGGGAGACATGTGAACATGTCCAAAAATATGGCAAGGTTTGATATTCATTGGAGGATTGTGCCGTCAGGTAACAATTCAGCAGGTCCAGGCAGGCTCTGTTCATCCTGCAGTTTGGGCAATTTGTCTTTGCAATCCTTTATAACACTCAACACCGCACAACCTTATCTCACCAGCATTTTCCCCTCTCCTCTTTATTAAAACTTATTGTCGTGGATTTAAATGTTTGAAAAAGATTATAGCTGCATTGTCTTTGTCACTGGGGGCAATCCAAATGTCTGAAAATGTGCATAAGGTGGCAGCAGTGCCAAATTAAATGGCACTGTCATTAGTCTTGGAGAAGGTTCCAATAACAGGTGAGGAAATAGTCAAAAATGATTAATTTAAAGCAACAAGGCACATGCATGCTAATATTCGCTTAGACGCGGATTCAATGCTTCGGAACAATCTTGCAAATATAATTGGATGATTTCTGCAGATATCGTAGCTGTAACTGGCATGGTTAAATTTCCTCTTGGAGTATTTTGGAAAATTGTTTTTTTTATAAGTGTAAAAAATAGTGCATTCACCAAATAAAAACTAAGTGACTGTCGGGCCTTTCAGATGAAGGGACATAGCTCCCCCATGTACAAAATCAAACAGCATAAGGCACTCCATTACTGGGTACCTCAACAGACTTGTCAATGCACCTCTAATATTTACTGCTACAATCAGGGAGCGTTGATGTTGCTTTAACTAACAAATACTATTTTACATCCTCTACACGACTTCAACTGACGTTACTTTTACATTACAGTGTTGCCGCAATTGGTGGCCCCAAATCATATTGACAATAAATAATATCAATGACTGTCTTAAGTAGCATGGAGTGCACAATAAATAATTAACTGTGACACTGGCTGTAACCTAGCCTTTTTTATATTCAATTCGTCAATATCCTCTTTTTAATTATTCCATAATAAGGTTACTTCATCAATATTTAATAAAATGCGTATCAGCAGTTTCAATGTTAGATTCATTATTATTAACAATGAAACATTCAAGGTTAATTTTGTTTTAGTCTGGGGAGGGGTTGCATGAAATTCTTAAGCTACTTATTGGACAATAGCAATGGACATTCCAACTCTATTTCCACACCGTGTGGTACACTAGGGCACATTGTTGCTGTCTCCATAGCTAGTTATTCCTGGGACAGGTCGCAGGTCTGTCGCCAGAAGCTTATAGCTTGAGGGGTGCCACTCCACTTCAAGCATGGTTGACCAGGAATGTCTCCCATGCTTACCGCCAGCCATTGGCATATTGGAAGGATTTGCAGATTGACACAACCTATTTGGCCGCATTATGAACACATCTTCTCTGGTCATCAAGTCCTGGGGTGGTACTTGAGCCCAGAGCTTCTGGCTCAGCGGCAGGGGCACTACCACTGTGCCACAGGACCACCCTACCCGTGGACATGTTTTCATTTTTGCCTTCCTCACAGCTCCGATCCTCGATGTATCTTCTTGTCGATAGGTTACAACCAGGCCTAAAGATCCAATTACACTTAACAATTATAAGGCCTCGGCTCCCACATCCTTTGAACCCAATTATCCCCCACGGAACATCAATCCACTATTTAGAGCCATTGCAAAGGTCTCTGTTTGCCAAAGCTGTTAACAATGCAGCCGAAATCTCAACTCTCCTATCTCAGAGGGAATATTGCCACTGTACCAATAGCCACACTGTCCAAATTCAAGTATCGCATTCGATATCAGCCAAAGATCATGGGCGGGATTCTCCGACCCCCCCGCCGGGTGGGAAAATCGCCGGAGGTCAGCGTGAATCCCGCCCCCGCCGTCCTCCCAATTCTACTGCCCCCCAAAAACCGGCCCGGCGTGAGTCGCACTGCCCGCCTCGGAGAATGGCGGGGTCCGGCGCAACTCAATGGGCGGCAGGGCCGCCCGAATTCTCTGGCCCACGATGGGCCGTAGTCCCACCCGCCTGTAGCCAGTCCCGCCGGTGTAAATCAGAATAGGTTCCTTACCGGCGGGACCTGGCGGCGCAGGCGGGCTCCAGGGTTTCTGGGGGGTCGCGGGGGCATCTGGCCCCAGGAGGTGCCCCACGGTGGCCTGGCCCCCGGTCAGGGCCCACCAATCCGTGGGCGGGCCTGTGCCATGGGGGCACTCTATTACTCTGCATCAGCCGTTGTGGTCCTTCGTGATGGCCGATGCGGAGATGGACCCTCTCACGCATGCGCGGGAATTGTTTGGAGTAGTCTTGACTCCTTTATTTTCTGACTCAAAGGCATGAATACTACCACAAAAGAACTGTCATGAGGAGAGTAACCGTGGAGCACTGTTTATGGTGCCTGTCCCTTTAAGGCCACAGAACATTCTACCCGTGAGGAAATGCTCTAATTAAGTCAAAGTTAATTGTTTTTGTTGAGGAAATGTTGGGCGAGATTCTCCATTTGAGAGGTTAAGTGCTGACGCCAGGACTGAATGGCAGATTTTCCACAGTTCCCATGGCGGCACCGGTCCCGAAGCCATTCAAGACATGCAAATGGGCCAGCAATCGTGCCATGTGGAGCTAATGCAATTCCAATTCACTTAAACGTTGGTTTTCGCTGGGGTCTGGATTGCCACTGGAGAGACTGACAAGCTGGAGCTCCATATAAGCGCTCCACTCCCCATACACTCTCATTCCAGCCAAGAAGAACCTGCTCCCCTGCAGTTTGGCAATGCTTTGGATGAGTGCACTGAGGGGTGGCAACACCTGGGGGACCACTGGATGCACTGGCCCATGCCCATGCCATTGATGGGCCGGCTGGAGTCTGGGATTTCCTGGGGGGTACCTGGATAGTGTGGGGGGGGGGGGGGGTACACATCTACATGGCTGGTGGTGCTCTGCACATTTACGGGACACAGTGGGCAGTCCGCAGAGTGCGGAGCCAGATGGCTGCCACGCAGGCTGCGGTAATGTCGGTCTGTGCCCGAACACTCCAGTCCCGGGAGGGGACACCCTGGGCTCATTCTAGTCACACCCCGCTACTCCCCCCATTCCTGGCAGTCGCCCCCCCCCCCCCCCCCCCCCCCCCCCCCACCCGGGCCAATGGCACAACTGGCAGCCCACGGTTGCACCTTTGGAAACTTGACTTACCGCCTCTCTCACCCTCAGCAGCCACGCCGCCAAGTTCCCCTTTTTAAATACCACAAGTAAAACACGCCTGTGTCAATTTCGTCCGGTGGAGGCGGAGAAACGCGGGAGCCCGGAGACTACCTGGTTGGGCCTGTTAATGATATGCTAATGGCTGTTACTGTACGACCTGCATGTCCACGCTTGCGCGGACCATGGAATACATTCACACAGCACTATCGAGGTTCCAGAGCATGGCGTTCCATTGGCCCGCCCGGTGCCGACCTTAATTTTCGGCTGACGAGCGATTCTCCACCAGGTTGTGATTCGTGATTCTGCCAATGCTGGATGGAGAATCCCACCCGTTATCATTAGATTGGCGGTTCAATACAAAGCTTTTGTTCTTCCCCTTGGGAAAGGTCAAATTATCAAGTCAACAAAATCCAACAGGAAATTATTGACTTGCTTACAAACATACTTTTTTTTAACTTCTACACATGTAATTTGTTGTTGCTTGAATGTAATATTTGTGTCAAGCAGATATGTATGTGGCACAAACTTTACAAGTGTACCAATTTCAATTATATTCATCACATATTTACTGATATACATTTCCCCTGGCATTGCCAGAGGATATGTTTATTGTCACATTGTCTCAGTAAACCATGAGAGAAATCATACTCCCTCAGGCCACCTTCTCTTCCATCATAGGTGCTCTCTACCTCACTCACATTATGATTTTTCTTTCATTTCCTTGCCTCTTTTTACTTGTCTTCACTTTCTTTCAGTCATAGTTTTATTTTCTCTTCTCCTCCCAGTATTGGAGTGGCATGAAAGATGAGATTCTGCCTCACAAGCGTTGAGCCATTTCAAGGAATTGTAGTCATGTTGGGAGATCCACATTGGATCAGCATGCATTAGACTCAATGGTTGGCATTGGGATGTCTCCAAAAGAAATGTAATTTAATTGGATTGGTATCCACCAGGATATAAATGTAAATATCTTTCTAAAAATTAGTTCATGGGATCTGAGCGTCACTGGCTGGGCCAGCATTTGTTGCCCATCTTAATTGCCCATGAAATAAGTGGCTTGTTAGGCCATTTCAGAGGGTATTTTAAACGTTAACCACATTGCTGTGGGTCTGGAGTCACATGTAGATCAGACAGGGTAAAGATGGCAGATTTACTTCCCTGAAGGACATTAGTGAACCAGATGGGTTTTTAACAACAATGGACAATGGGTTTCAGAGTCATCATTAGACTTTTAATTCCAGATTTTTCTTGAATTCATATTTCACCATCTGCTGTGGTGTGATTTCCCAGAGCATTACCCTGTGTATCTGGATTGCTAGTCCATGACAATTCCACTGTGTCACCACCTCCCAAATGCGCTGTCAAATACTCTTATTGCTGAACGGTCAAGTAATTGTTCACAAGCAGCATGTTAGACCAGGAGGTGGATATTTGTTACTCGGACCATGCTAGAATCTGAGGAATTTTGGAAAATCATTGTCAGTTTAAAAAAAAAATTATTTGTTCACGGGCATTATTGGCCATTACACATCTCCAATTGTCCTTGAAAAGGTGGCAGTGAGCTGTCTTCTTGAATCACTGCAGTTCACGTGGTGTGGGTGCATGCAGTGCTGCTGTTAGGGAGGGAATTCCAGGATTTTGACCCAGCGACAGGGAAGGAATGGCGATATATTTCCAAATCAGAATGGTGAGTGGCTTGGACCGGAACTTCCAGGTGGTGGTGTTCCCATATATTTGCCCCCTTGGTCTTTCTAGATGGTAGTGGTCATGGGTTTGGAAGGTGCTGTCTAAGGAACCTTCCTGCAATTCATCACAAGAGTTGAGGTGGAAGATCAGCCTTAATCATAATGAATGGCAGTAAGATCAAGGCCTGCCCGATTCCTTCTGAGAATAAAGTATCCAGCCTTGAAGCGGGAATGATAAAATTCAGCAAATCTGCCAGCAAATTCAGCAAATCTGCTAGCAGTGAGCAATGTATCCTATTTAAAATGGTGCCCTGGTGGACTTCTACAAACAAACTACAGGAGACTAAGGGACAGATTACAGTAGTTTATTTATGATTTAAGCATGGTGGGAACTACCCCAGATAAACCTCAAAACAGCACTCCTCTAACACAACACACAGCTACTATACAGATCTCAGGGAGAGCATTCTAATTCAGCTCTCTCCTCTAAGTCACAGATACACAATATTTATACAGTTAGTCAGTACATAGAACTTTGTTGAAAATTCTTGTCTATAAAGGTTTATTATTAAACCTTCACCCAGTGCTTGGCTATTATCTCCTCCTAGCTAGAGACTATTTCCTCTGATGTAAACAACCAAGGTCTTGCTGATCTCAGATCCTTGAGCGTGTGTAAAGTTCACTTTGGGTATAAAACATTTGATTAACATGTGCTCTTTAGTCTAATGCAGTGATGTTAGCACTAACCCCCCTTTTACTAAATCTATTAATTCCCTCTAATGATGGACAAGGGTTTGGATTCTCTGTTCTGGACACAAAGTCCCCACGCCGGCATGAAAACGGTGTACGCCAGGAAAACTGGCGAACAACGGCCACTGATTCCCCCTTTTGCTGGGGGTTAGTAGTAGGGCAGCGTAGAATACCCGGCTCTAGCTGCCAATACGCCCCGGAGAATTGCCGGGTCCATGGTCCCGCATGCGCACTCCGGCGGCCTGCAGTGGCCGCGCCATACTTCATGATGGATGCTGCTCACGGACCCGGCCCACAAAATATTCCCCCTTTCGGTCAGCTCGCGTCGCCCCGGACTGCCCCACACAATGCCCCCAGCCCCGAATATGTCCACCCCTGCCTGCGGATCGGTCCTCCCCCACCATGCCGAGTTCCCGACGGATGAGATCACATGTGTCCCACGCCGTCGGGAACTTGACAGGTTGGGGCGGAAGCATCGCAGGGCGGGCCTTAGCCGACGTACGGAGGCCATGGATATGGCATGCGCTGTGCTCTGCGAGTATGCCACTTTTCAGGGGGCGGAGCATCGCAAAAGCGGCGCCACCTCCGATTTTGGCATCATCGGGGACTCTCTACCCTGTCGCCGAACGCGATTTCGCCATCAGGGATCGGAGAATCCAGGCCAAGGCCTTTACTCTGACCATTTGAAGCCTGACTAACCATGACTCAGACCTGAGGAATTACCAGCCTCCTGAAACCAAGAGGACCTTGTTATCTTTTTTTGAGGCATTTTTAATTTTAACATTTTAACACACTAAACAACAGAGCGGTCCAACACACGCAAAAACCGCACAGTAACATACCCAACTTCCCCCTGCCCTAACTCTGACCTCGGTATCTTTAAAGAGGTTCTAATGCAACCCGTGACTGCAGAAAATCAAATTCCAAAGAAATGCACGAACACCCTTTACATTTCGAAGGCAGAGCTCTGGCCACATAGACGGTCTGTCTGCAAAGACAAAGAGGACCCTCTATTAAACACCTTCAGATTCCATGCCTGGAAAAATACATCCTTTGTACAAAACCCAGGAGAAGAGTGGGAAATACGTCACATGACCCCCCCCCCCCCCCCCCCCCCCCCGGAAGCTGCTGGAATCTATAATATTGCCATTTGGAACTGAACTCGGGCTGTACCATTTCACCACCCAATAGGTAGCAGCAGAAAGAGCTCTGTCCAGGTAAATATGCCTCATCTACACAATGCACTACTGGAATCACTGGAACTCCTGTATCGGTGCCAATAAGACTAATTCATCCCTGCGTGCTTTCTTTCCCATTATGGAAGTCCTCACTTCTGGAAAGACAGATCATCCTGCAACACTTTCAGCTCTGCTAACCTCTGAAGAAATACACCATTGAACTTTTGATTCTGGACTCTGAACTCACATGAAACCTTTACTTTTATTTTTGTCACAGTCTTGCCTTGTAACTCGTTCGTTCCCAATCCCTCTTTTATTGTATGAGTGCACGATGTTGCAAAATGCCTTCCCGTATTTTGTGCCTTTGGAAAAAAAAAACCCTCTTATTTGACCTGACCTCGAGTTTGCAGTGGGGTTATATACAGAGGATTGGATCACTCAAAACTGAAAGGTTGGGAAATATGCACCATAAAGGGGCAAATCAAAAATATCTTTGTGTTTATGGATGGGTAGATAGTGAGAGGAAAATATCATGACTGGTTAAATTAATTCCCAATCCTCTCTGCAACAAATGTAAAATTCAATTGTGTAATGGTCACATTCACCAATGCTCCAATGTGCTCCAGGCCATTGCTAAAGCACACCATTCACTGGCTTGTCTTAACATAGGGATTTCGGAATTTCATTTTCATTAACTTTGAATCTGTTAAGTCTGAACTGAAGCACAATATGACATGTGCTGATTGGATGATTAATTTTCTAGCATATAACTAGAGATGTGTTAGAGATAGAATAACTTTAAATTGAATTTATATATGCTTTCCCTGCCTGGCCACAAACTTTTGGTTTACAGACGCAACAGGCAATTAAGAAGGTAAATGGAGTTTTGTCCTTCATTGCTAGAGGGATGGAGTTTAAGACTAGGGAGGTTATGCTACAATTATATAAGCTGTTAGTGAGGCCACACGTGGAGTATTGTGTTCAGTTTTGATCTCCTTACCTAAGAAAGGACGTACTGGCACTGGAGGGTGTGCAGAGGAGATTCACTAGGTTAATCCCAGACCTGAAGGGGTTGGATTACGAGGAGAGGTTGAGTAGACTGGGACTGTACTCATTGGAATTTAGAAGGATGCGGGGGGAATCTTAGAGAAACTTATAAAATTATGAAGGGAATAGATAGGATAGATGCGGGCAGGTTGTTTCCACTGGCGGGTGAAAGCAGAACTAGGGGGCATAGCCTCAAAATAAGGGAAGTAGATTTAAGACTGATCTTAGGAGGAACGTCTTCACCCAAAAGGTTGTGAATCTATGGAATTCCCTGCTCAGTTAAGGCTCCTTCATTAAAAGTTTTCAAGATAAAGATTGATAATGTTTTTGAAGAATAAAGGAATAAAGGGTTATGGTGTTCGGGCAAGATAGTGGAGCTGAGTCCACACAAAATCAGCCATGGTCTCATTGAATGGCGGAGCAGGCTCAAAGGGCCAGATGGCCTACTCCTGCTCTTAGTTCTTGTGTTCAGTCCCATTGAATCCTCGGGGACAGTCAGGTGATGGGGGAGTGGGAAGCCTGGGCCACCCACAGGGTCTGCCCATTTCTCTTCCCCCCCCCCCACGTATGCCCGATCCCCCCATCCCCCTGCGCCATCAGACAGAGCACTGAGGCAGGTTCTAACAGTGGCAACAGGTGTTTAATGTGAACGAATATATATAGATTTGTGGCCTAGCCCCGATAACTAAACTGTGTCCTGCACCCGTGCCAACTTAACTGGTGTCTAAATTTCTTGCCTTACGTCCCAAACGCTAAGTCTAAATGGATCCCCAGATGATTCAGCAGGAGTTAAGGCGGCCTGCTGTCATTCCCGCCCTGCGACCTGTGTACCTGTTGGCAGGTGTCTTCTGGGGTGACCGGGCCTGGATGGGCCCGGCTGCTGCTCGAGTGCCCAGGTAGTTTGGTGCCATCCTGTTCTGCCTGCTGTCCGCCAGAAACAGGAGGGGGGTGGGGGGAGTCTGACTTGCTGCGGTGTTCCATCACCACCTTTGCGGGAGTCACCAGCACGGGCCCCATTACCTCATCCTCCCTTTGGTGCTCGATGGGATGGGAGCATGAGCGAAGGTGTCCCCTGAGGCTCCCCCGCCACCTGGCACTGCCAGTCCTGGAGGCCCGTTCTGATCTCGACCAGGGTCCACAGGCTTGTGGCCATGGAGCACGGGGAGTCCATCTGGGACCACACCACATCACACTGTGACTGTGTCGCCATCTTCTGGATTTGTGTCATCTCAGCCAGTGACTGCACCATCTCCCTCTGGAACTGGACCACCTCTATCTGTATCTGTGCCACGTTGGTCAGCGCCTCGGCAATACCACCGATGTTCCCAGCCAGGGCCTGCTGTGACTGGGCCACGCTCAGGATTGCCACTGCAATTTCCAGGGGGCTCTGGGACATGGTCGCCTGTGAAGTGGTAACCCTGGCCTGGGCCACGACCAGTGTCAGCACAGAATGCCCTAGGCCTTGGGCATGCTGATCCATAGCTGAAACCATCCCCCCCCCCCCCCCTCCACCGCAGACGCCACCCGCACGATGTTAGTCTGAGTGGCCCCATGGTTGGCACCACTTCCTGCTGCTGCACGCGGTTGGATTCCTCCAACTGCGCCTGCAAGTACTGGATGCTCACCGCCAACCCCTCATGCAGTCCCTGACTCCACGACTGCATCTCCATTATGAATGGAACTGTTTGTTCCAGATGCTCGAGACCTGACTGGACGGCAGCTAGTCCCTGGGATCGGACTTCCCTCCAAACATCCACCCCCTCGGGTGCTCCTACCTCCACCTGCTGTACCGGGTCAGCGGTGTGGTGAGCACCAGAGTGTGTCCCGGAGTCTTTTCACTAAATGCCCAGCCGAGGTGAGTATCTCTGGGATGGTGGAGGGTGTTGGAGACAGCTGTGATGGGAAATCTGTGTCATCCTACAACCTGCGCTCCGGGGTCTCCTGAGTCTCGGGCGGAGGGCTGGTGTCCGAGCTGCTCCCATTACTGCTCAGCCCACGGCAAGGGGGGTTACGGGGGGGGGGGGGGGGGGGGGGGGGGGGGGGGGGGGGGAGTATTTGGCAGGCCGGGTCCGTGCAGAGGCGGCACTGAGCTTTTGGCCGTAAGACCGGACGCATCAAACACAGCCGCAGAATCGGAGAATCCAGCCCTTAGTCTCAGAAATGGAGAATCTCGCCCAGGATCTCTGATGCTTTTATGTTTACCTGGGTGTAAATCAATTCAGCTGCATTCTTCTGGCAAGACTGTTGGTAGAGTGTTGCGATCTAATTTTCCAAAATAGATGTTACTATAGCGACTTAGATGAGACAAAGATAGATACTGATTTGGCATCAGTCAAGATCAGGCATTAAATTCCATCGGGAAGAAACAGCAAACAGGAGACCTTCAAAGAACACCAGAAGCACCAAATACTAAACTGCATACATTTTCCTGTCTGCAGCATCATGCAAAAACTTTGAAGTTTTGAAAGGTAGAATCTTTATCTTGTCTTCATCATAATGAAGAATATTTATTGCTGAAGGCCCATGACAGAAGGAGATATTCCATTTTAAGGGAGAAATACAAATTAGAATTACACCTCCTGCAAAGAAGGAGATAATTTCAGAGGTCCCTGTGGTAGACTGGAGCCAGTGACCAGCAGAACAGATTATTAATCACTCAAACTCTAATCACTGCGAAGTATAGATAGGCAAGTGCTCAACAGGAGATTTAACATAAATTTTAGACGTCAGCAACTTTTGGTCAGATTCCAAGAATTATGTCTGTGTGACCATCAGAATTAAAAAGTCTGGGTGTAGGTAGTCAAGGCAGATTTTGAAGGATGGATTGAAAAGGCTTGGCTTTTAATTTTATTTTAATTTTTCCAATTTTAAGCGGCAATTTAGCGTGGCCAATCCACCGGCCCCGCACATCTTTGGGTTGTGTGGGTGAGACCCACGCAGACACGGGGAGGATGTGCAAACTCCACACAGACAGTGACTCAGGGTTGGGATTGAAACCGGATCCTCGGTGCCGTGAGGCAGCAGTGCCAACCACTGCGCAGCAGTACCACCTGAGGCTTGGCTTTTCTAAACTGGTTATGGAGTTTCAGTTTGAGAAGGCAATGGCGTGGATGCTACACCGTCTGCTGCCGCTAGCGACGTCCTCAATGCGGCAGAGAATCGGGCATCGTGAAGAAAACGGGATAGGCGCCTGTTTCCGATGCTCCGGCCACCCTGTTGGTGGCAGGATCGAGATTCGCACCTCACACCAGCAGGAGGATGCAACTCGGTCTGAAGACCCATTTTCATCCAGTTAGCGGGGCGACCTCCATAATCTCCGGGCCTGCATGATCCTCCCATCCTCAGGGCTGGGAATCACGTGGACGGGATTTACTACAGGTATTTCCCAGCCTGGCCCTGACATGGTGGACCGCATGGTTAGCCTACGGGTTAACTCCTTAAGGGTGTTGTCCCCAAAGTCCATCCAAGGGTCACCCTCCCACAATGCAAGACCACCCTCAGACAGCCGTGGATAAAGAGAACCATCAGAGACCCCTACATAGTGAGATCCCCCTTACAGATTTCCCAGCAAAGAGACCCCTGTCAGCAAGCCCCCCCCCCCCCCCCCCCTTCCCCCTGAATAGAGAAACCTTGCAGCAAGCCCCCCCTCCCAGAAAAGTCAAACCTGGCAGGAAGCCCCTCAGAAAAGAGAAACTTCAGGACAGCACGGGGGCACCGTAGGTAGCCCTGCTGCCACACGACGCTGAGGACTGGGTTCGATCCAGATCAATGCCAGATTCTCTGTCGCGTCGGGATATTACCGACTGTATGCGGCGGTGAATCCAGCCCAATATTTGCCGAACTACTGTGAACACGAAAAATAATTAATAATTGGTCTGGAATAATTTCAGCAAATTTCTTTATCATCTTGATAATATAAATTAAGTCAATAAATATCTCCTCTTTCCCAAGGAAATTGAATGCATCTTCTTTAGTCTTCACTCATTGCATACATTTCCAATACCGAATAAAATCATTTGAGTTCAGTGAGTCAATTAGGCAGTTAGCAAAGTAGCAAGGATGACCCCCACTTAAAGCTCCCTTTCCTTCCAGCCACACCACTCCTCTCCGCCATTTGCGGTCTTTTGGGGCCTCCAAAGTTGATACTGCCCTGGGGCCTGCAGTGGACACCCCTTCGAGACGCACTGCCAGGGCTGAAGAGCTGCCAGCACTTTGATTAGCTGGCCATCCTTGGAGATTGAATTTGGGCATTTAAAAGCCACGTATTCAGTTAATTGACCGATTGATATTTAATCACTTCAGGGATCCTAGTGATCATGTGGCAGACTCACCCTCCACACCCCCAGCTTTCTGGTTGGTGGATGGAGTCGCCACCATGGCCATTAAAGTCAGACCAATACTCCAAAAATACTGGGCGCGATTCTCCGCACTCACGCTGGTCCAACGCCCTCCGCTTTTCTCCCCCCCACGCCCGCCTCCCGACACGAATCGCTGCCCGCCGTTTTTTTACGGCGAGCAGCGATTCACCCCTGGCCGATGGGCCGATTTCCAAGGCCTTTACGACCGTTTTTATGAACGTAAAACACACCTGGTCTGACCGTTCGTAAAAACGGCCGTAAAGTCCCGATCTGGGGAACCATGGCACCGATTGGCACGGCAGTACCACGGCCGTGCCAAGGGTGCCATGGGCCCGCGATCGGTGAGCACCGATCGCGGGCAGCAGGTACTTACCCCGCGCACTCTTTATCCTTCCGCCGCCCCGCTGTATCCATTCGCGGGGCGGCTGAGGGGCATACCGGCCCGCGCATGCGCGGGTTTCACGCATATGCGTGATGACGTCATCCGCGCATACGTGGGTTGGAGTCGTCCAATCCGCGCATGCGCGGCTGACATCATCTGACACGTCAGCCATCGCTAACTCTGGCTAGCGGGCTTAACGGAATTCGTTAAGCCCGCTATGCTCGAGTTCACGGCCGCGCGATGCTAGCCCCGACCGGGAGCAGAATCGGTTCCCGGTCGGGGGGGGCGGAGGCTGGCGTCAAACCCGCCCGTTTTTGACGCCAGCTTCCCGAGTCTTCGTGACTCGGGCGAATCGCGCCCACTGAATTATTCTAATGGTTTGATTTTTATTTTTACCTGTATCATCTGTTACATAATAGCTGTTTTAGGTTATTGCAATTGAACACTGGACTGTTCCATAAATGAGTTCACCATATATTGCATCAATCTAATAAATAATCTAGTTTTTGGTTCATTGCTCCTTTCCAATTGATCTTTCAGATGATCACATTTGAACTGGGTGCCATGATTTGCCTGCTTCAATTACTTAGAGTGGATGTTAGCTGAGTACACCAATATCTTCACCAATGCGGCATCTTGCAGGGTTCACAGTTTAGGATTGCATGCGTGAAAAGGGGAATTTATCTTTTGAAAGCTTCTTCACAACTCTGGACAAGAAACAGAAATGTGTGCTTTCCATGACATCAAATTTGAAGAAAATATATTTTCTTTGCTTTTTGGCAAATAAGCAAAGCCTTCAAAGGTTTCATGTTATCATGTAGAAATAATTTGCACGATGTATGCCAGAAATTAAGCAATTCATTTTCCTGCAATTATCAACAGACTCTGGTAAGCAGAGATAAGGGTTTTCAAAAGGGTGCCTATTTACTGAGGTGATATTGGACGGAATTTTCTTTAAGATTTTCTTCCATACTTGTTTATTAAAAATAAAAATATATATATAGAAAGTGCTTGAATATTCGTGGGCGTCCAGCTTGCTGTTGCGGGTTTGCAGTAGTACATGGTTGTCTCAGTCTTATTGAGGCAGTAACATGAATAATTAGCACGGGTGTTGGGAAATGAGAAAACGACCAGCTGCAGAAAGAAAACAGATGCGAAAAATCAAAGGAGGAAGAAAGGCCAAGGGGAAGAAGAGAAGGATAACCCTGAAACATTTATTTTCATTCATTCACAACCTGGACTGTCCCAGTCAAACGGAAACATATGGGCAACTAATTTTTTCTCCTTTACCTGTTACCCTCCGCACACTAAAAGTCTGGATCCACAGAATTTACAGAAGGACTGAATTTGCATGGTTTGGGTAAAGTGAGTGATAGGTTCCCAACACCAGTTGCATATAACAGAATTGACAATCATACTCTTTTTTTTCTCCTGTGTAATGGATACTGTCGTACATTTTCAATAAACCAGAAACTATCTTTAATCAGGACAAATAATGAAAAATACTTAGGCAGCAATGTTGTCTCTTCCACAAAGCCAGCACAACCAGGCTGCTGTTACAGGTATTAACAGCCTGGAAGGGTGAGAATAAATATAGCTGCTATTTACTGGTTTCTCAACATGTATGCGCATGACCATCTGGTGAGAACAAGCTAGGAGAATGGACCTTAGCCAGCATTCACTGTTTGGGTCCATTCATAAAACATGGCCAATTGGCGACATACCAAAGAGCTAGCTTTTGGTGCCTGCAGATCTGCAGTCTGTAGCCTGTAGAAGCTATGTTGGTCTAGCTTCAGGTGGAAAACTGTCGTTTTTAAAAACTGTGTTTCAGGCAATAAGCAAGACACATCTTAATTCCAATCTGGGCTGCAAGGTGAAACATTCTCAACAGTGTTCAAATAATCTGGTTAGATAAATTGTAAAATGGACTTCCTGGGCGCGATCTAACCAAAAATAAAAACCAAGTCCGTTTTGGACGAGTCGTTCCTGGCGCGAACGGCACTCTGTGTTTTCCCCAACCTCAGTGGGAAACACCCCGCCGGAGCCACACTCTGTCGCATTTCTGGAACTGAGGAGCTCTGCTCATCAGTGGAAATGGCGCTCAGATCTCCCGAGCCAGTGATGCAACCCCCGGACACCCCCCCCCCCCCCCCCATGCCCCAGCTCACCTCTTGGGGGGGTCATCGAGCACCCTGCACCCCACCTCACACAGGCAGGGCACCCCAGGCCCAATCCCCGGTGTGGTAAAAATGCCACCTGAGCACCTTGGCACTGCCAGCCTGTCACCCTGGTAGTGCCCCTGCCAGCACCACCTGGGCACCCTGACAGTGGCCAGGCTGGCACCTGGGTGGCACTACCAGGGTGCCAGGCAGGCAGTGCCAAGATGCCTGGACGGCATTACCATCTAGGGTGCCAGCCTGCTCAGATACCAGCTACCTGGGAGCCTCTGAGTGTCTGGGAGCCCCCCTCAAACACCGTTCCACCTGGTCCCTGTTTGTGGAGACCAATGCTTAACAGTGCCTGGCTGGGGTCTCCTAGGCGAGGTCGGTAGATGCCGGGAGCCAGTTCGATCTGGTGTCGGTAGAGAAAGCTCATTTAACTCTGCAAGTCTGGGTCCCGCCCATTGTGGCGGAATCCAGATCGCAACGTTTCGCGAGATCCCGCATGGCAAAATGACTGTCAGAAATCCTAGGATCTCCTGTGATCTACTGGCCACGTCCTGTTCCAATCCCGGCGGGACACGGCCAGTAAATTGCGCCCCATTCACCTCTGATTCTAAAGCATCAGCATTGTATGCTCAGTGTTTGTTCACTGATTGTAGCATTGCTGGTAGCATTCAGTTTACCAGCTGCTATTCCAGTGTTGTGTCCATTTTTACACAATATATAATCGATCTTCAGGCATTGAGCTTACCAACTAAGCTATTGAATTTTTCAACAGGGTTGACCTTTAATTTTGCAAAGAGTGATGAAGATCAGCACCTTTAAACATAGCCACGGCTGTTTAGCCCTCATACCTTCTTGAATTATTAAGAACGCCTGCATAGGTTTGAGAGAAACATTAACCAGTGCTTCACAATATTTAAATTCAGTGATCACAGACCAATCATGCTCAGTGCTGCAGAATCAAATGTAGTAAGATTGTTCTGCACTGATAATAATAACCTTCCATTCTGAGTTAATAATAATAATAATAATCTTTATTATTGTCACAAGTAGGCTTATATTAACACTGCAATGAAGTTACTGTGAAAATCCCCCAGTCACCACACTCCAGCGCCTGTTCGGGTACACTGAGGGAGAATTCAGAATGTCCAATTCACCTAATAAGCACGGGCGCGATTCTCCGCAAATGCGGAGAGTCGTAAAGGCTGCCGTGAAACTGCCGCGTTTCACGGCAGCCTCCGCGCCCCCTCCCGGGACCCGATTCACCCCCCCGGTTGGGTCTAGCATCGCGGTCCCGGGAAGAACAGCAGCGCGGGCTTAGCGAACGTTCGCTAAGCCCGGCCGCAAAAGACTCACGGCGGCTGATGCGCACGATGACGTCAGCCGCGCATGTGCGGGTTGGACGGCTCCAACCCGCGCATGCGCGGATGACGTCATCGCGCATATGCGTCAAACCCGCGCATGCGCGGTCCGTCATGCCCCTCAGTCGCCCCATGGACTGATCCTGCGGGGCGGCGGAGGGACAAAGAGTGCGCGAGAATCGGACCCGCTACCTCCGACCCGTCGTGGGGGGCGGAGAATCGCGCCCCACGCCTTTCGGGACCTGTGGGAGGAAACCGGAGCATCTGGAGGAAACACACGCAGTAACGGGGAGAATGAGCAGACGCCACACAGACAGTGACCCAAGCCGGGACTCAAACCTGGAGCCCTGCCGCTGTGAAGCAGCAGTGCTAACCACTGTGCTATCGTGTCGCCACTGACACCTGACGAGGGGGTGAGGAGGAGGTGAGGAGGGAGGGGGTGAGAGGGGGGCATGGAGGGAGGGGGTGAGAGGGGGGCATGGAGGGAGTGGGTGAGGGGGACAAGGAGGGAGGGGGAGCGAGAAAGGAGAGGGCAAGCGGGATTGGGAGGAGGTTGGCAGGGGGGGCTGGTGTGGGAGGGAGATAATCTTTCATTTAATAGTGACTCAATGTTTGTCAGACCAGGAGATAAACCAAACTCCATTGATACTCATTGCAAGAATACATATTTGGCAATGGCAAAGAAAAAGCAGAACTCAGCCACTTAAAAAAGAATTGCAGGTGACAGAAGGATTCAGATTCATAGAATTTACAGTGCAGAAGGAGGCCATTCAGCCCATCGAGTGTGTGCCAGCCCTTACAAAGAGCAGCCTACTCAGGCTCGCGTATCTACCCTATCCCCGTAACCCCACTTAACCTTTTTGGACACTAAGAGCAATTTAGTATGGCCAATCCACCTAACCTGCACATCTTGGGAGGAAACTGGAACACCCACGCAGACACGAGGAGAACGTACAGATTCCGCACAGACAGTGACCCAAGCCGGGAATCGAACCTGGGACCACGGAGCTGTGAAGCAACTGTGCTAACCACTGTGCTGCCCAGATTACAATTAAAATGAGCACCATGCCTTATTTGAGACCAGGATGCGACACCTATGTAAGCCACATGATACAGTGGCCATCTTAGCACTCTGCTTTTCCGAGAGACATCTTCAGAGACACAGACTGCTTTTCATTAGGGAGAGGGAATCGAATAAAAAAAAAAGCTAGAGGGCTACTGTTGTCATTTGGGCAGGTAATGTGCCTCGCCACAGCAACCGTGAAAGCGAAACAAAGAACCTCTCTCTCCCTTAACTTGCTCTAACCTTCAAGCCTATCTGAGAAACCAGCCTCTGGCAGCTCGACTTTAGGAGCCATCACAGCTCCTGTGCGATCTCTGCAATTCAAAGTCTTCACTTCAGACCATAGACCATGAAACAATAACAGACCATGAAACAATAACTGAACAGAGACCGAGTTAAATTCCGTTTTTATAATTACAGTTTTTATCTTCATCTGTAAGCAGATTTGCACATGTGTGAGAGAGAATTTTTATTAATCTCCAGGGCAATGAGTGGGAAAATGAACGAAACCAATACAAAAAGCTTGCTGCTGGCTAAGAAAATACGCATATCCACATATTAATATACTTGATAATAGGCAATAAAAGGTAACACCTTAAAATTGGGAACACACCACCAGCCTCAGCCATCATTCAATTCATCACACTCCCATCACTCACCTCCCAATAACCTCATCAATACAGAGCATGACTGCAATGAACTACAGGATATTGATCATTTTAACAAATGGGCGAATGAAGTTTAGCACAAATGGGTGTGATTTAACCAAATGGGAAGAATGTCCCATAGTTTAGCATCGTGAAACACAGTGCTACCTAACCTGAGTCCAGTTAGATATGGGGCACCAGCGAGGAAAGCGCGGCCAAGGCCGCACTTACTCCTGTTTCCTGCACTGAGGAGCCCCAGTCACAATGCATGGAGAACCAGGCAGATCCTGGGAGCAGTGTCTCCTGTTATTTACTGGGCACGTTGTACTACTTTTCGGGTGCAGCATACTGGGGCCTCACGGTAGCATGGTGGTTAGCATCAATGCTTCACAGCTCCAGGGTCCCAGGTTCGATTCCCGGCTGGGTCACTGTCTGTGCGGAGTCTGCACGTCCTCCCCCTGTGTGCGTGGGTTTCCTCCGGGTGCTCCGGTTTCCTCCCACAGTCCAAAGATGTGCAGGTTAGGTGGATTGGCCATGCTAAATTGCCCGTAGTGTAAGGTTAATGGGGGGATTGTTGGGTTACGGGTATACGGGTTACGTGGGTTTAAGTAGGGTGATCATTGCTCGGCACAACATCGAGGGCCGAAGGGCCTGTTCTGTGCTGTACTGTTCTATGTTCTATGTTCTATAACCAGCACATCACATTCAATATATTTTGAGGCGCAATTCTCCCAAAGGGAGACAAACAACCGACGCCGGAGTGAAATCCGGAGTGTTTCACTTCGGCGTCGGAGGCCGCTCCTCGCCCCATATTCCCCCCCCCCCCCCCCCCCCCCCCCCCCCAGGGAGCTAGGAGCGGCGGCGCGTGAATTCCAAGCGCCCGGCCTGATGCTTGCGTCAAAGCGACATGCCGGGAATGTCGCAGCCGGCGGCGCCTAAGTGACGTCAGCCGCGCATGCGCCGGTTGCCGTCTTCCCCTCCGCTGCCCCGCAAGACATGGCGGCTTGATCTTGTGGGGCGCCGGAGGGAAAAGAGTGCGTCTTTTAGAGACACCAGCCCAACGATCGGTGGGCACCAATCGCGGGCCAGACATCTCCTGAGCATGCCCGTGGTGCTCGATCCTCTCTCCGCCCCCCCACAGGCCCCACACACACCGGTCGCACGCTGTTCACGCCTGCAGCGACCAGGTGTGGTTGGCTCCTGCGGGAACCGGTCGGATTCGGCAGGCCGCTCGGCCCATCCGGGCCGGAGAATCGCCGGTCGCCGTGAGAAACAGCGAGCAGCGATTCTCCAAGCGGCCTGTCGCAAAACGAGACACGCCATTTTGGGGGGGGGGGGGGGGGGTGGGAGAATTGCGGGGGGTGCCAGGGCGGCGTGCCGTGATTCGCCTGGCCCTCCCGTGATTCTCCCACCCGACGTGGGGTGCGGAGAATCGTGCCCATTATATTTTAGTAATACACCAGTCACCAAAAGTTGCACCACAGGTCAGCAAGGCCATTAAAAAAAACAAGCCAAGCACTTTCTCAAGGGATAAGACCATAAGACCACAAGACATAGGAGCAGAATTAGGCCACTTGGCCCATCGAGTCTGCTCCGCCATTCAATCATGGCTGATATTTTCTCATCCCCATTCTCCTGCCTTCTCCCCATAATCACTGACCCCCTTATTAATCAAGAACCTATCTATCTCTGTCTGAAAGACACTCAGTGAATTGGCCTCCACAGCCTTCTGTGGTGAAGAGTTCCACAGATTCACCACCCTCTGGCTGAAGAAATTCCTCCTTATCTCTAAAAGATAAAGATTTAAAAGATCGTCCCTTCAGTCTGAGATTGTCTCCTCTGGTTCTAGTTTTTCCTACAAGTGCAAACATCCTCTCCACGTCCACTCCATCCAGGCCTCGCAGTATCTTGTAAGTTTCAATAAGATCCCCTCTCATCCTTCTAAACCCCAACGAGTAATGACCCAAAGTCCTCAAACATTCCTCATACGTCAAGTTCTTCATTCCAGGGATCATTCTTGTGAACCTCCTCTGGACACTTTCCAAGGCCAGCACATCCTTCCTTAGATATGGGGCCCAAAACTGCTCACAATACTCCAAATGGGGTCTGACTCGAGCCTTATACAGCCTCAGAAGTACATCCCTGGTCTTGTATTCTAGCCCTCTTGACATGAACGCTAACATTGCATTTGTCTTCTTAACTGCCGACTGAACCTGCAGATTAACCTTAAGAGAATCGTGAACAAGGACTCCCAAGTGCCTTTGTGCTTCTGCTTTCCGAAGCATTTCCCCATTTAGGAAATAGTCTATGCCTAAATTCCTCCTTCTAAAGTGCATAACCTCACACTTTTCCACATTGTATTTCATTTGCCACTTCATTGCCCACTCTCCGAGCTTGTCCAAGTCCTTCTGCAGCCCCCTTGCTTCCTCAATACTACCTGTCCTTCTACAGATCTATGTATAATCTGCAAATTTAGCAATAGTGCCTTCAGTACCTTCTTCCAGATAATTAATGTATATTGCATAAAGTTGTGGTCCCAGCACAGACCCCTGAGGCACAACAATAGTCACCGGCTGCCATTCTGAAAAAGATCCCTTTATCCCCACTCTCTGCCTTCTGCCAGTCAGCCAATCCTCTACCCATGCCAGGATCTTACCCTGAACACCATGAGCTCAGTCTCCTTTGCAGCACCTTGTCAAAGGCCTTCTGGAAATCTAAATAAATCACGTCCACTGGTTCTCCTTTGTCTAACTTGCTTGTACCTCCTCAAAGAACTGTAACACATTTGTCAGACACGACCTCCCTTTGACAAAGCTGTGCTGACTCAGTCCTATTTTACCATGCACTTCCAAGTGCTTCGCGATCTCGTCTTTAATAACAGACTCTAAAATCTTACCAATGACCGAAGTCAGGCTAACCAGCCTATAGTTTCCCGTCTTCTGCCTCCATCCCTTCTTCAACAGTGGTGTCACATTAGCCACTTTCCAGTTCTCTGGAACCCTTCCTGCCTCCAGTGATTCCTGAAAGATCATCACTAATGCCTCCACAATTTCCTCAGCTAGGACCCTGGGGTGTAGTCCATCTGGTCCAGGTAGATTTATCCACCTTCAGACCTTTCAGTTTCCCCAGAACCTACTCCTTCGTAATGGTCACTGCACTCACCTCAGCCCTCTGGTTCTCCTGGAGCTCTGGCATTCCACTGGTGTCTTCCACCGTGAATTGATAAGTAGGAAGTTATGCTAAAGCTGTATCAGAGCTTGGTTAGACCACACTTAGACAACTGACTGCAGTGTGGTCGCCATAATTACGAAAAAGATATGGAGGAACTAGAGAGGGTGCAGGCAAGATTTACAAAGACAATACTGGAAATGGGTGGGCATAATATCAGAAAAGGATGTGGGCTGGGCCTCTATTCTCTCATGAAAGAAGGCTGAGGGGTGACCAAATAGAACCCATTAAAATTCTGGAAGTTTTTGATAGCGTAGATCGGGAAGAATAATAGAGCGAATAATAGTGTGTTTCCTCCTGTGATGGAGTGAAGAACTATCAATACGAGATTTTGAACATGAAATCCAATAGGGAATTCAGAATAAATTTCTTTCCTCAATGAGAAGGAATGGTTGAGGTGATGTATTTAAGGAGGACTTCAGCAGGTATATGAGGGAGAAGGGAGTAGAAGGTCACAATGATACATTTAGTTGAGGAAGGATGCAAGGAGGCTCAAGTGGAAAACGTTGGCATCAACTGGTTTGTGCCAAATGGTCTATTTCGATGCTGTGTATTCTACATGATCAGTCAGGACTCTTACCTAAAATTCACCTGCTTCACCTCACCCTCACACACTTAGCACTGCTGCAAACCTCACACCCACATCATCTCAAAGCTGATTCTCACTGCCAGCTATTCAACCATGACAGCCACATCACCCAGACAGATTCCACAACACTCTGACACACTTCATTCTCTCTCGTCCAGGGTAAGGTAGTACATAATGTGAGGCAGCAAAAGCGAACTGAAGGGGGACAGACACACCTGTAAGTCCACATCCCTGGGGAGAAGAGAGTGCTGGCCTTTATTGGAATGGAGACGAGGGGCTGAATCAGTTGACGATGTCTGTATCCTCGTGTTGGTTAACAATCCTAGTTGGGGGAGGGGAGGAGGGAAACAAACGATGCCAAAAAAGGAACAATCTTCTCTTGTACAATGTATAATGTAAAATTCAATCAAAATGTTTTTAAAAAACAATCCTAGCTCGGTATCTGGAACTATTGTGATCAGACATACCCCTCAATTCATTTCCCTTGATTTCAGCCAGAGGGAGCCAGACTGAAGTTCACATAATTGAGTCCACTGAATCCAACTTGTCCCCACCCAAAGGAAGAAAATTAGTCAAGAGCTTTACCCTCTTCCCAAGAGTTTGAATTTCAATTATATTTTAGCTAGATTGTAGTTTTCCTGTATAACGTAAAACTCCTTGTTAATATTCCCTCACCAACAATGGACTAGGTATTGGTTTCACTGGGTGCTTGCTACAGAAGACTAGTTGAGACAACTTATGTTTTAATTATATATGCAAAATTATTATAACAGTAAAGCATGAAATCTGGTTATAGAAAAAAAGAGCATAAATCACAAAGCGAAATTAATCCTACAACTTAGTTCTCATTTCTATAAAAGAATCAAAAATTCCTATTTTACTTATTACACTTAAGATTCTAAGAGAAAGGATATTCATCAAACATCAAAGTAAGAGTGTGAGGCTCATTAGGTTCCAAAAGAATACGATGTGTATGTAACAAATCCAACAAATCTCCCTTTTGAGCTATTTACAATGGATTTTGGAACTGTTTAATTAGAAGATTCCATAGAACATGGTCAATCAATCAATCATAAACCACCCACAATCGTTACCCCATATTTGGTGAGAAGGAACAGCTATTGCAATTACACTTTCTGTTCAGTTTTCTGAGAGCTGTTATATTCAATTTATTCTTGAAAACTGGGGTTAAATAACAGTCATGTTGGTCAGTTTGTTTAGTCAAGGTACAACATCCAGTAAGATAATAAAACTTGGGGCCTAGCATTTCTTCCATCTGTTTTGTAATTTTGCTTATCTGATTTAAAATTGTTGCTTTCCCGCTAGTATCAGATCAGAATCCTAGGATATTGCTTTTTAGATGTGTGTTTTCTTATCAGCAGCTTCATAATATTGAGAAGGGAGTTGGTATATTGTGCTTGCAAGCTAGCTTTGTCTTTTGGTCGAAGAAAAAATGCAGCCTGCTATAGACTTTGCCGAAGAATTATTTTTAACCTAACATTCCTCTATTCATCCCATATATTTTGAACCTTGTTCCTTAATATCCTCACACCCAATTATCCTTCTCATTTCACACTAAAGCAATCCATGCCCAAGTGCAGCAAAACCTGGACATATCCAGGCTTGGGCTGAGAAGTGAAAAGTAATATTTGTGCCACACAAGTGCCATGCAATGACCATCTTCAACATGAGAGAATCCAACCATCATCCCTTGACATTCAGCTGAATACCATCGCTGAATCCCCAACTATCAACATTCTGGAGCTTACGATTGACCAGAAACTGGACTAGCTATATAAATACTGTGTCTACAAGAGCAGGCCAGAGGCTAGGAATCCTGTGATGAGTAACTCCCCAAAGTTTGACCACCACCTACAAGGGCACAGGTCGGTCAGTGCATTTGCCTGGGTGAGTGCAACTCCAACAACACCCAAGGAGCTTTAAAGCAGCCAATTGATTGGCACCCCATCCACAACCATTCACTCCCTCCAGCAATACATAGTGGCAGCAGTGTGTACTATCTGTAAGATGCACTGAAGGAACCCACCAAAGTGCATCGTCCAAACCCAAGGTCACTACCATCCAGGAGGACAAGGACAGCAGACATATGGGAACACCAGCCTCTGGAAGTTACCCTCCAAGCCTCTCACCATCCTGACTTGGAAATATATCACTCCTTCACTGTTGCTGGGTCAAAATCCTGGAACTCCCTCCTTAACAGCACTATTGGTGGACCTACACCAAATGGACTGCAACGGTTCAAGAAGGCAGCTGATCACCACCTTCTCAAGGGCAATTAGAGATTGGCAATGAATGCTGGTCTAGCCAGTGAAGCCCATATCCAAAAAGAACAAAGAACAAAGAAAAGTACAGCACAGGAACAGGCCCTTCGGCCCTCCAAGCCTGTGCCAACTATGCTGCCTGTCTAAACTAAAATATTCTACAGTTCCTGGGTCCGTATCCCTCTATTCCCATCCTATTCATGTATTTGTCAAAATGCCCCTTAATGTCACTATCGTCCCTGCTTCCACCACCTCCTCCGGCAGCGAGTTCCAGGCACCCACTACCCTCTGTGTAAAAACCTTGCCTCGTACGTCTCCTCTAAACCTTGCCCCTTGCACCTTAAACCTATGCCCCCGAGTAATTGATCCCTCTACCCTGGGAAAAAGCCTCTGACTATCCACTCTGTCTATGTCTCTCATAATTTTGTAGATCTCTATCAGGTCATCCCCTCAACCTCCGTCATTCCAGTGAGAACAAACCGAGTTTATTCAACCGCTCCTCATAGCTAATGCCCTCCATACCAGGAAACATCCTGGTAAATCTCTTCTACACCCTCTCTAAAGCCTCCACATCCTTCTGGTAGTGTGGCGACCAGAATTGAACACTATACGCCAAGTGTGGCCTAACTAAGGTTCTATACAGCTGCAACATGACTTGCTAATTCTTATACTCAATGCCCCGGGCAATGGAAGCAAGCATGCCGTATGCCTTCTTGACTACCTTGTCCACCTGTGTTGTCCCTTTCAGTGGCCTGCAGACCTGTACACCTAGATCGCTCTGACTGTTAATACTCTTGAGGGTTTTACCACTCACTATGTATTCCCTACCTGCATTAGACCTTCCAAAATGCATTACCTCACATTTGTCCGAATTAAACTCTATCTGCCATCTCTCTGCCCAAGTATCCAAACGATCTAACTCCTGCTGCATCCTCTGACAGTCCTCATCGCTATCCGTAATTCCACCAGCCTTTGTGTCGTCTGCAAACTTACTAATCAGACCAGTTACATTTTCGTCCAAATCATTTATGTGTACTACGAACAGCAAAGGTCCCAGCATTGATCCCTGTGGAATACCATTAGTCACAGCCCTCCAACCAGAAAAGCACCCTTCCATTGCTACTCTCTGCCTTCTATGACCTAGCCTGTTCTGTATCCATCTTGCCAGCTCACCCCTGATCCCATGTGACTTCACCTTTTGTACCAGTCTGCCATGAGGCTCTTCCCCTGGCTCTCTGCACTTTCCTCCGGCTCTCTGCACTTTCCTCCGGCTCTCTGCACTTTCCTCCGGCTCTCTGCACTTTCCTCCGGCTCTCTGCACTTTCCCCCGGCTCTCTCAAAGGCTTTACTGAAATCCATGCAGACAACATCCACTGCCCGACCTGCATAATCATCTTGGCGACCTCTTCGAAAAACTCTATCAAGTTAGTGAGACACGACCTCCCCTTCACAAAACCATGCTGCCTCTCACTAATACGCCCATTGGCTTCCAAATGGGAGTAGATCCTGTCTCGAAGAATTCTCTCCAGTAATTTCCCTTCCACTGATGTAAGGCTCACCAGCCTGTCGTTCCCTGGATTATCCTTGCTACCCTTGAATGAATGAAAAAAAACGACCTAGTTATTTTCACAAAGTTTGAAAGCCAATTAACTACTTTTGAAGTGAAGTCACTGGTGTCAGGGCCAGCTCAAGGTACCGGCAACTCGGGCAGTCGCCCGGGGCGCCATGGGCTAGGGGGCGCCATCAACGAGTGCGTGACCGGCGTCAGAGACCTGCCGACAGAGAGACCGGCCCGCCGATCGGTGAGTCCCGATCATATACCAGGTCACTCCGCCCCCCCCCCCCCCCCCCCGACCCGACCCGGCCCGACCCGACCCCCGCCCCCAACCCGCCCCCGACCCCCGACCCCCCGACCCCCTGACCCGACCCCCCGACCCGACCGACTCCCCCCGACCCCGACCCCCCCCCCGACCCCCCCGGCCCGACCCCCCCGACCCCCCCCCTGACCCCGACCCACCCCTGACCCCGACCCCCCCGACCCCCCCCCGGACCCCCCCCGACCCGACCCCCCCTGACCCCCCCGACCCGCCCCCCCCCCCCGACCCGACCCCCCCTGACCCAACCCGACCCCCCCCGACCCCCCCCCCCGACCCGACCCGGCCCGACCCGACCCCCCGCCCCCAACCCGCCCCCGACCCCCGACCCCCCGACCCCCTGACCCGATCCCCCGACCCGACCCCCGACCCGCCCCCCCCGACCCCCCCGACCCCGACCCCCCCCGACCCGACCCCCCCGACCCGACCCGACCCCCCCCGACCCGACCCCCCCACCCCCACCCGCCCCCGACCCCCCACGGCCCCCCTGACCCCCGACCCCCGACCCGACTGACTCCCCCCGACACCGACCCCCCCGACCCCCCCCGACCCCGACCCCCCACGACCCCGACCCCCGACCCCCGACCCCGCCCCGCCCTGACCCCCCCCCGACCCCGACCCCCCTGACCCCCCCCGAACCCCCCTGACCCGACCCCCCTGACCCCTCCCTGACCCGACCCGACCCCCCTGACCCGACCCGACCCACCCCCCGATCCCCCCCACCCGACCCGACCCCCCCCCACCCACCCGACCCGGCCCCCCCCGACCCCCCCGACCCGACCCCCCCCCCACCCGACCCGACCCCGACCCCCACCCGATCCGACCCCCCCCCGACACACACAGCCCCCCCACCCCCGAACCCCCCCAAGGGCGCCAAAGGTCAGCTTGCCCGGGGCGCCAGCAACCCTCGGGCCGGCGCTGACTGGTGTAATGCTGAAATCACAGCCACTAATTTGTACATGACAAACTCTCACAAATAACAACGTGATAATGACCAGATAATCTGTTTTTGTGTTGTTTATTGGGAAGTAAATATTGGCCAGCACACTGAGGAGAATTCCCTCTCTTCTTTGTAATACTACCATGGGATCTTTAGGAAAGGTGTCCAAGTCTTGGATGGGGTTCAAGTGGTACCAAGGATGAGGAACTCCAGTGACATGGAGAGACTAGAGAAGTTGAGCATGTTCGATTTGGAGCAAAGAAGGTTGAGGGAAAATTTGATAGAGGTGTTCAAAATCATGATGGGCTTTGATTGAGTAAATAAGGGGAAGCGTTTTGCAATGGAGGAATGGCTGATAATCTGAGGACACAGATTTAAAGATGATTATGAATAGAACCAGATGTTCCATTTCAATTCTCTTCCCACTAAGTGGTGCGCTACGGCAGACTTTCGTCTGCCTCCATAGTTAGGGGCAGCACGGTAGCACAGTGGGTAGCACTGTTGCTTCATAGCTCCAGGGTCCCAGGTTCGATTCCCGGCTTGAGTCACTGCCTGTGTGGAGTCTGCACGTTCTCCCTGCACGTTCTTCCCGTGTCTGTGTGGATTCCATCCGGGTGCTCTGCTTTCCTCCCACAAGTCCTGAAAGATGTGCTATTAGATAATTTGGACATTCTGAATTCTCCCTCCGCGTACCCGAACAGGCACCAGACTGTGACGACTAGAGGCTGTTCGCAGTAACTTCATTGCAGTGTTAACGTAAGCCTACTTGTGACAATAAAGATTATATTATAGATATTGCTGGGACAGTTCGCTGTTCTGTCACCAGAGGCGAATAGTTTGAGGGGCGTCATTCCACATTAAGCATGGCTGACCAGGAATCTCTCCCACTCTTACCTCCAGCCACTGGCATATTGGAAGGATTTGCAAGTTAACACTCAAACCTGTTTGACAAACATTCCTTGGCCATCAAGTCCTGGAATGGAGCTCAAAACCAGAGCGCCTGGCTCAGAGGCAGGAGCACTCGTCACTGCGCCACAAGATCAGAACCAGAGGTGACATGAGGAAACTTTGTTTAGATGGTATGTAATCTGAAATATCTTGCCAATAAGGGGGCTGGAAGCAAAGTTAACAGAAATGTTCAAAAGAAAATTAAATAAATGGGAAATATTTATGGAGGTACGAGGAGAGTGGAATTGGATTGTTATACTAAAGAGCCATGTTTTGGCACATTGGCCAAAATGGCTTTTCCCATGTAGTATTATTCTATGATGCTATAATCCATCGCATGATCAAGCCTACTTTACTTGCTTCTTAGTAACACCATTTTCTCAACACATTTCTGAAAATAGCATCATCAATCAAAATAAAACTGTACAATGGATGATGTTTATTGTTCACAAGCAGAAATAAGCAAATTATTCTCTTCGCCCTCGATGCTTATCCTTGCGATCATTGTGTGTTTCTTGTGTTCACTTGCCTACTCTCGTACTTATTCTCAGTGCTTGCCCCATGGGTGGTATCTGATTGTCAGTGTGGGACTCCTCCATTTAACGTGACTTACAACAGACTGCTGTTCTCCCACTGAAGGTCTATTCTGGTCTGAAAGCATTTTTAAAAAAAAGCTGGGTCTGGAGGTTGCTGTTGGCATCCACTGTTTTTGCAGTTGGCCCCGATGCATGATTAATCACTACTGAAGCGAGATTGTAGTCCAATCGAAGGCTTTAATGAACAAGTAGTTACCCCAGCAGCTCCGATACAGAATGACTGCTGTGGGTGAAACACAGACTCTTATGCTCTGCCTGCTGGGCGGAACCAGCAGGCAGGTTCTACCACTCATACTACAGTATAAGGTACATCCCACCTAGGTACCGCGATACCCCCAATATAGCCTACCACAGCCCCTACTCTCAACAAGGTCCATTCTACTTCCCTAGTTATGCAGCTTGTGAGAACACTGGTCCCAGCATATTTTAAGTGGAGACGGTCTCAACGGTACCGGTTCCAGTTTCTCCAGGACTGCTGCCAGTACCCCACGAACCAGAACCCCCTTCTCCCACACCAGTTTGGAGCTAATTATTCAACTTCTTAATCTGATATTCCAATGCCAATTTACACTTGCTTCATGTATTAATCGACAGATAACATTTGAGGTTCTGCTTCTTAATTTGGTGCCAAACTCCTCAAACAGATTGTGCAGAACCACCTCCTTTGTCCTGTCTATGTTGTTGGTGCTGACATGAGCCATGACAAATGGATCCTCCCCCTCCAACTGCAGGTTCCTCTCCAGCCCCGAGTGGATGTCCTGAACCCTGACACCGGGCAAGCGACACGGCTGTCTGGACTTAAGCTCTTTGCTGGAGAGAACAGTGTCAATCCCTCTGAACATACTGTCCCCGGCTACCACTACATTCCTTGTTACTTTCCCACCTGTACCATGGCGCCATGGGCAGTTAGCTCAACCACCCTGCAGCCCCCACTCCACTCAAGCTGACAAAAACCTCATCCCTGTTGGACAAATGTAAAGACGGCGGCTCCTGCACTTCTGCCCTCTGGGTCCCCTTACCGGCTTCACATTCAGTCACACCATCCTGTCCCTGACCACTCACCAACTTGGGAGACCCCTCAGGGATGTGACCACCTTCTGAAATAAAGGGCACAATCTACCGGCCACAACCCGCCCGAACCGGGGTACAACGTGGCTGGTAGATGCCCGGAGTGGCCTATTCTGGGATTTACCTGGCTCGCCACGCCTCGCGGGATCTGACAGTATTTGGCAAATCTGATATTAATGGGAGTAGCTAGTCTCATTCAAAAATGCAGCTCGCCTGATCGAGCCGAGGCTTTAGGATCCTACCCCATCGCCTTGGAGATCTGAGGTGAGCGCCATTCATTACTGGTCCCCACAAACGTGCACTTGGAGGGGGGGGGGGTCTCCTATTGGATTGAAGGCTCCTGGGTATTTGGCCTCTGGGTGGGTGGCACCCTGGCACTGCTATTGCCAGCTTGGCACTGCTAGCCTGGCACCCTGGCAGTGCCACTTTGCTCTAGCTGTCTCATGTTACTCCTCCCCTAAGGTCTAGCATCACTGCTTTCTATAGTACTCTCTGCTGCTCCCTCTAATGGCTATTCATGACACTACATTAACCCTTGTAATGCTGATAGTTATCATAATACCACAGGTTTGGTGGAAAAGTGGACTTTCTGTGAATTGTGATCAATTACTGGAGAGTGTAGAGGAAACGTTCTTCCCTGGATGGGCATGTTTATGGGCTATCAGACCCGGCTGAAGACAGTGAAAGACCTGGAGAAAGAATTGGAGATTCGTGGCGCAGCATTAATTTAAAAAATGGAAGGGTCAGCGTCGACGGGAAAGCTGCAAATGGAGCAACTGATATGCTTCATTAAAGTGGAGTTTCGGCAGCAAAGGAAGGAAATACAGAGTGACTGGTTAAAGGCGATTGAGGGGGCAGTGGCACCTCTTCTCTGGTCCCTTGAACAGATGGAAAAGTCTCGAAACAAAGGAGACGACAATCCAGGAAGTGGGGACGGTGATATCCAACCAGCGTGACCGCATTGCGTCTTTGGAAGTGGAGGTGGCGATCCTGGGTGATCTGTATAAGTCATTGCGTTCGAAGGTGGAGGACTAGGAGAATAAGTCCAGACGACATAATCTGTGGACTGTGGGTCTGCCAGAGGGAGTAGCGGGAACAAGCACCACAAACTACGTCGCCGGGATATTGGAGAGGTTGGGGGAGGAGAAGGTGTTGGACAAGGTCCCAGGAGGTTGACAGGGCCAATCGGTCCTTGAGGTAGAAGCCGAGAGCGGGAGAGCAACAGCAGGCAAGGATTGTGCATATGTACAAGTTTCTGGACAAAAAATCTTAGAATTTACAGTGCAGAAGGAGGCCATTCGGCCCATTGAGTCAGCACCAGCCCTTGGAAGGAGCACACTAACTAAAGCCATACTTCCACCCTATCCCCACACCTCCACTCTATCCCCACCTATCCTTTTTTGGACCCTCAGGGCAATTTAGCATAGCCAATCCACCTAACCTGCACATCTTTGGACTGTGGGAGTGTCATGTGAGAGTGCCTTTAAGAAATGGATGTTTAAGCAATGTACCTTTAAGAAATGCAGTGATGTCAGAGCGTGGGTGGAGCTGGGCTTTAGCTCAGCCATTTTGAAGTTTTTAGTTTCAGTTTGAGGAGAAAGCTGGGAATGTCTGTGTGTTTTGCAAAGAGCTGCAGGAAGAAAACATAGAGCCGGTCTGTGGATGTCTGCAAATCCAAAGACTATAAATATATTGAATGTAACCTCGTGTCTGTTGTTACAGGTGAAGTCTTTTTGATGTTTGAAGGAACATTTTGAGGGATTATTTAGTGTTGTATTATTTTCGGGGTTATCTTTGAAGGGGTGTTGAGTGAGCCAATGTTTATTTAAAAGGTTAAGTTGAATTCATGGAATAAACATTGTTTTGTGTTAAAAACTATGTGTCCATAATTGTAATACCATACCTGGGGAACAAGCCGTGTGCTTCAAAGCAACAATCCATTAAAGGGAGAGGTTGGTTGAACTCCATGATACATTTTGGGGTTCTGAAAACACCTGTCCCATAACAGGAGGAAACCGGAGCACCCGAAGGAAATTCACACAGACACGGGGAGAACGTGCAGACTCAGCACAGACAGTGACCCAAGTCGGGAATCGAACCTGGGACCCTGGAGCTGTGAAGCAACTGTGCTAACCACTGTGCTACCTAAGAATAATCTTTATTGTCACAGGTAGGCTTTCATTAACACTGCAATGAAGTTACTGTGAAAAGCCCCTAATCACCACCCCTAGAAAATATCCTGAGCTGGCCCAGGTCGAAATGGATCTGTGAATGGGAGGGAAATTGAATCTGGATTTATCAGGACATTAGAACGGAGTTGGCCAGGATGTGAGGTGGGTTCAACAAGGCCAAGGCAGTGCTGTACCATCAACAAATTTGATTCGGGGTGCTATACTCGGCCAGATTTTGGGTAACCTATGATGGTTGGGAATACTACTTTGGGATGCCGGGGGAGGCAAATGACTTTATCAGCCATCATAAGCTGGGGTAGAGTTGAATGGTGACTTTAGATGGAGGAGTTGTCTGCAAGAGGTGGGGCTTGTTATGGGCCTTGTTTGCCATTTTGGGAGAAATTAAGCAGTTGTAAATTTGAAAGGGGGGGCAATTGCTCCCCCTCCTACTTTTTTTGGGAAGTCTTTGACGTCCGATGTTTTATATGTAATGATTGTACTTTGTGGGCTTTTCGGAATGGGTTGATGTCTTTGATACTGTTTATGGCAATCGGGCTCCTGTTGCGCAAGTTAAGGTGGGTTGTTGGGGGGGGGGGGGAGGATGGGGAATTTTGGAGGGGGCCACACGAGGGGGCATGCTAGGGAACGCGAGTACAGTGGGAGGCTATGGAGGATGAGTGTTGTCATGAGAGGGGTGGGAGGGGCAGATTGGATAGACCCTGTTCAGAGTGGGAACGGACGAGGTGGAGCCCAAGGGTGATAACGGAGAACACTAGAGGGGGATGAAGGTGTAAGCCTCCGGTGAGAATAGTGACACGGAATGTCCCCAGGCTAAATGGGCTGGTCAAGAGGTCCCAGATGTTCGCACACCTGAAGAGCATGAGAGCGGAGGTGGTTTTATTGCAGGAGACACATCTCCGGGTGATAGATCAAATGAGGCTGAGTAAGGGATGGGTGACACAAGTGTTTCACTCGGGGTTTGATTCGAAGTCGGGGTGGGTGGTTGGGGGGGGTGGGGGGAAGGTGGCCATTTTGTTGAGCAAGGAAACTGGGTTTATGGGGACCAGGGAGATGAGGGACCCCGGGGAGGAGGTATGTGCTAGTCAGTGGGTTGTTAGAGGGGACTCCGGTGGTGTTAGTAAATGGGTATGCACCTAATTGGGACGATGTTGGTTTTCTAAAGAGGTTACCGGGAACGATTCCAGGCCTGGATTCCCACCAGTTGATCATGGGGGTTGGGGGGGAGGGGGAGGGGGAATTTTATTTGTGTAGTGTAGCCGAGGTCGGATAGGTCAAACCCTAAGTTGATGGGAAGGTTGAGAATGGCTAAAGAGTTGAGTGGGTTCATGGAAAGGATGGGAATGGTGGATCCATGGAGGTTTGGGAACCCGGGAGGAAGGGATTATTCCTTCTTCGCACGTATATGGGGTGCATTCCAGGATTGATTTTTTTTCGTAGGAGCCAGGCAATGCTGATGGAGCTGGGCAGGGCGGACTATGCAGATTGTAATCTCAGACCATGCCCCACACTGGTTAGCTGTGAGGCTTTGTGCAGGACAGGTGCAGAGGCCGGGCTGTAGGTTGGTCTCGGGACTTTTGGATGATAAGTTTTGTGGGAAGGTGAGAGTGGCGATTAAGAACTATGTTAAGAATGGTGAGGTGTCAGCAGCTATGTTTTGTGAAGCCTTGAAGGTGGTGGCAGAGAGGAAGATGATGCAGGGACAGTTTGACTGGTCGAAAAAGGGTAACCATGATGTGGAGATGCCGGCGTTGGACTGGGGCGAGGACAGTAAGAAATCTTACAACTTCTTCATTCACTTGAGGAAGGAGCTGTGCTCCGAAAGCTAGTGATTCGAAACAAACCTGTTGGACTTTAACTTGGTGCTGCAGGACTTCTAACAATAGGTAAGGTAGTGGGGCAGCTGTGATAGGCAAAGGGAGTGCAGTATGAGTATGGGGAAAAGGCAAAACATATGTTGGCAGCGTCCTGGGACATTTTGCAGGTGAGGATGGAGAAGGGGGAGCTGGTGTCGGAGCTGGAGAGGATAAATGAGGTGCTTAAGGCTTTCGACAAGGGGTTTTGTAGGGCTGAGCTGGTGGGAGAGGTGGAGGATATGGAGCGGTTTCTGGAGGGGTTAGACTTCCCAGAGTTGGAGCTGGGGAAAAGGCAGGCATTGGAGGAGCCATTGGGGTTAAGGGAGGTGATGGAATGTATTAATTGGATGCAATTGGGGAAGGCCCCGGGGCCGGATGGCTTTCCGGCAGACGGAGTTTGCGACGGACTTGGCCTCCGACCTGGTGGGTACGTTTAGTGAGCCGTTGGAAAAGGACAGTTGCCGGCTACATTAGCGCAGGCGTCGATTTTGTTGATCCAGTTGTGGTGAGGGTTTGATTGATGTATGCGTCCCCCATGGCTAATGTTTGAACAAATGAGAGGGGCATTTTGGTTTGCATAGGGGGAAGAGGCAGGGGTGCCCGCTGTCACTGGTGTTATTCGCGTTGGCAATCGAGCCCTTGGTAATGGCCCTTCGGGCATCGGCTGAGTGGCGAGGGATTGTGAGGTGGGGGTAGGTAGCACAGGTATCACTGTGTGCGGATGACCTGTTGTTGTTTGTGACGGGCCGGTGGAAAGTATGGGCTTGTTGGAGAGATTTGAGGCTTTTTCCAGCCAGAAGTGAGGTGCTCCCGGGGGCGGGGGAACCTGGGGGTGCTACCATTTAATTGGCAAGGGAGCAGTTTAGTTATCTGGGGATTCAGGGAATGCATGAATGGGCCACAATGCATCGGTGGAACTTGACAGGGTTAGTGGAAGAGTTTAAGGGGGTCTTTAAAAGGTGGGATACGTTGCACTTGATGTTGGCGGGGAGGGTGCAGGTGATAAAGAATGTGCTGCCATGGTTCCTGTTTGTTTTTCAGTCCCTCCCGATTTTCCTCCGAGTCCTTTTTCCAGAAAGTCGAGGCGCTGTTCTTGGAATTTGTGTGGGCAGGGAAAGCACAGAGGATGAAGAGGGATCTGCTACAAGGGCTGGGGCCGAGAGGGTGGATTGGCGCTCCCGAAGCTGATGCCCAACTATTGGCAGTGAATGTGGAGAAGGTGGGTGGTGGGGGTGCAGATCAAGTTGGATGGTTGGAGGAGGAATCCTGCAGGTCCTGGTGACGGTCCCGTTGCTATTAGCCCCAAGGAAGTATACGGGGAGTCCAGTGGTGGAGTGGAGTATAAAGATTAAGAATCAGCTGATGAGGCACTATAAATTGGACCAGATGTTGGTGGTGATGCCACTGTATGCAAACCACAAGTTTAAGCCGAGGTTGGGGATGGGTAGGGTGTATAGCAGCGGAGGGAGGTGGCGTTGAAGCGATCAGGGACATGTTCTCAGAGGGGAAACTCACTGGGTTGGATGACTGCGGGACAGGGTTGAGTTACCAGGGGGGAATCAGTTTAGTTACTGGCAGGTTGGGGACTTTGCGTGAAAGGAGATACCGACGTTCCCCCAACCACCAGAATACACCCTGCTAGGGTAATTGCTGCTCCCAGATGAGGTGGGAGAGGGCAGGATCGGGGACACATATGGGTGGTTGGGAGAGCAAGGTAAGGCGCTGGTGGAAAGGATTAAGCGGAATGGGGGAGGGGAAGTTGGGGAGGGAGATCGGGTGGTGTCTCTGGTGTGAGGCGGCGAGTGAACTCACCTCCCTCCTGTGCTAGATTGAGTGTGATTCAGTTTAAAGTGGTGCACGAGGTACATTGACTCAGGCTCCGATCAGGGGGTTCTTCCCGGGGGCAATGGATGGAGGTGAGAAGTGTGGACGAGGGCCAGTGAATCATGTTCATGTGTTATGGGGTTGCCGCTTCTGGGAGGCAGTGCTTGGGACCTTATCAAGGGTAGGTAGGGGCCGAGGTGAAGCCGGACCCCATGATGGTGATGTTTGAGGTTTCGGAGTTGTCGGAGCTGCTGCAGGGGAAAGGAGCCGATGTCGCTGCCTTCACCTCTCTGATTGCCCAGCGATGGATACTTTTGAAATGGAAGTCAGATACGCCACCAGGGGTTGCGGCTTGGCTGGGAGACCTGTACAAGTTTCTTCGGTTGGAAAAGATTAAGTTTGCCTTAAGGGGGGGTCAGACGTTACAGTGGAGGCTGTTCATGAAGATATTTGAGGACCTGTTCGTCGCACGCGGTGGTGGTGGTGGGGTGGGTGGGGGGGGGGGGGGGGGGGGAAGAGATGGAGAGGAAGGGATTAAAGGGGGGGGGAAATGTACAAACTGTTAACTCGGTTTGTTGGAATGTGATTTTGTTGTTATTTACAACAAAAAAGGGACTAATCAATAAAGCCTACACCTCCCAATAGGTTTTAGTACTGTCAGTAAACTTTACAATACTGAAAACAATACAGTACTTACAATACAGATAAAGCTTCCCAGTTACTGATTAACCTGCTTCTGTGCTGCATCAAAATGAAAACCAAATACTGGAGGCTGAAAAAGAGTTGAAGAAAATAGCACCTTCGCCCCACCCTTCCCCAAACTACCCACACACTACTCAGCACACTTTTTTCAGTAAATCTTACCTACCCCCACTACCAACATCCTTGGGGTTACCACTGGCCAGAAACTGAACTGGGCTAGCCAGAAAGAGCAGATCAGTAGCTAGGTAGGAATCTTGTGGCAAATAAATCACCTCCTAACTTTCCAAAGCCATCTACAAGTCAGGACTGTAATGGAATACTCTCCACTTGCCTGGATGCATGCCACTCCAACAACCCTCCAAAATGCTTGACACCATCCAGGAGAAAATAGCCTGCTTGGTTGGCACCCCATCCGTCTCACTCATCCTTGACCTGGGGTCCCTGAGCGATCTGGGCCCTCTGAAGGGTGCAGTGCCAGTAGTTGCCATCGCTCTGGATGGCGCTAACAACAATGAGGAGCTGCCAGCCTTTGGGTGCTTCATATTTTTGGACTTCTCCTGTAGTACTAACGGGGGTTCCCTGCCGGCTCTCTAATTAGTTACCAAGACTCCTACTGGTTCAATGAAATCCCAGCTTAAGTGTGAAACCTTATCCAGTGCATTCCTTTTTTACAGATCATTTTTATAAAATGTTTTTTGAATAAGAATGAGAGAGTACTTTGAGTTAAAATGTTTTCCCCCCTTAAATGCAGATTTTAATCTGCATTGCACCTCTGACCACATGTGACGAAGCTATATCCCCAGCACATAAACTATGTCCTGTCGAATATTACCCTCTGCAATGGAGTGTGGTATGCAAGAACAACCTCTGCAACACTATGGGATACATGCCAAAGATCAATGTTAGAAGTGCTTGTTTATCTTTTGGACTTGGGTTTGCCGTCAGAGGTAAGGAGATAATCCATCTGATGATGGATTACACATAAAAGCCTTTTTTCTCTTTCTGCTAACAGATATGCTTGCATTTCTAGTTTTCTTTATTTTAATTCAATCAGCCTAGGCTAGTGCTGTCATCCCAGTGATGAAAACATACAGAGCTAAACCACTTCACTACCAAGTTAATACTGGAAAGCAGGAGTCTACGTGCATTATTAATGAAGGCAAGGAACAGGTAACTACATTTTATAATTCCAGCCAAGAAGAATACGGAGCGGAATATTTAATAGGATCTTCACATTTGCAAGATCTTTGCATTTAATACTGAGAACTGACCTTTCTTGAACGTTGTATTTTCATCAGGTAGAACCTGCACACACAGATGTCCATGGCTCATTAACTCAGAAATTCAGATGAATGTTTTAACAGCAGTGTTATTGGATGTGCTCAGTTTCTTTGATATTAACTATGTCTAGTGGTAAATGAACAATAAATCATCTTTCCAGGAGTGGGCCTCACAGTGTGAGACAAGACTATCATGGTGAAGGCTGGATCACTGATCTTCAAGTGACAGTCCCACTCGAACATTGATGGCCTGGACCAGATATCTCTCCTGTTTTTTCAGGAAATTAGATTATTTGAGGGTACAGAGATTATTGAACTTGCAGGCAGGGAGGCTGTGTGATGAGCAGGTCTTCCTTGATGACATCTGCTCTCAATTAATTTTGACGAAATTAAAGAGTGACATGAGCAATGAAAATCGCCCCTTGTCTCAGCATCACTGTTGGATGCATGCAGGGAAAAGGTGACATTCCCTCAGAAGTACAATCATAGAATTGTTCGAGTGCAGAATGAGGCCATTTGGCCCATTGTGTCGGCACCAGTTCACTTAGCGCCATTCTCCCACCTTTTTCCTGTAACCCTGCACATTCTTCCTTTTCAGATAAAAATCTAATTCCCCTTTGAATGCTTCAATTGAACCTGCCTCCTCCACACCCTCAGGCAGTGCACTTCAGACCTTAACCACTTGCTGCATGAAAATGTTTTCTTCTCATCTCGCTTTTGCTTCTTTTGTCAATTACTTTAAATCTGTGCCCTCTCATTCTTGATCCTTTCACAAGTCCAAACAGTTTCTCACCATCAACTCAGTCCCGTACCAGCCTCCCCGGACAGGCACCGGAATGTGGCGACTAGAGGCTTTTCACAGTAACTTCATTGAAGCCTACTGGTGACAATAAGCGATTTTCATTTCATTTCATTTCCAGACCCCTCATGATTTTTAATACCAGCTAGCAAATCTCCTCTCGGCATTCTTTTCCCAAAAGAAGACAGTCCTAAATTCTCCAATCTATTTTCAGAACTGTGGTTCCAGAGATGAGAAACGTTCCTTGTGATTCTTTTCTGCAGACTCTGCATTTCCAGAATGGGGTGCAATACTCCAGCGGAGCCTGATCTAGTGTCTTATGCTCAGCATGTCTTCCTTGCTCTTGTAGTCTATGCCCCTATTAATAAAGCTTCAGATACAGTATGCTTTATTAACTGCCCTCTCAAGCTGAAACTGCTGAAGCTCGTTTGTTCCCTTCTCCCCGTGTCTGCACGAGTTTTCCCTGGTGCTCCAGTTTCCTCCCACAGTCCAAAGGTTAGGTGGATTGGCCATGCTAAATTGCCCCTTAGTGTCCAAAGGTTAGATGGGGTTACAGGAGATAGGGAGGAGTAGTGGGCTTGGATGGGTGCTCTTTCGGAGAGTCGGTACAGTCTCGATGGGCCGAAGGGCCTCCTCTGCACTGTCACGATTCTATGATTCTCTATAAGAAGTTTAACAGAAGTTTGATGAATGGATGAGGATATATATATACTCACGATGGGACTCACTAACTGATTAGTTTAATACATTGGAATAGTTTTTAATACATTCTAACTAAACCTCTGCAATAGAATTTTCCTTTTTGTTATTATCCAATTATTTGTAATTTTTTAATGAACAAGCAAAGTGACCAAAATGCATTTCCATATGGCAATAAAGTGAAATTGAACTGAATTGAAAATTGACTTGAATTCATTACAATGGTTGTAAAACCACACCAAACTATTCAACAAATGTCTATAGTGTCCTGCTTGTTGACAAAGAATAGATTTGAGGAGAAAACAGGAATCACTTTATATTCGCACCCAAAATGTGTTAAAAACAGCTGAAGATATTATAGCTCAAGTTGATTTTACCTAATTCAACCACATCCAGCACTTCATCCAAATCCAATAGTGTGAAAGGGCCTTGTGGTAGTCACCATTGTTGTATATATCACATATGAGATGTAATACGGTAAGGCTCCTGTACTACAGGTACGGGAGTAAATCCCTGCCTGATGGCTCCGCCCAGTAGGTGGAGTATAACTGTGTGTGCTCACCGAGCTGCAGCCATTTCGGCAGCAGCTGCAGGAGGCTACACATTTCTGCTTAATAAAGCCTCAATTACTCTCTACTCTCGTCTCGTCGTAATTGATAGTGCATCAGGCCTGCTGTGTGCTTTCGACAGATTGTGTGGCATAATCAAATTACATTGCATTATGCTTTCAATGTAAGCGTGGGAACATGAATTGGCCTTTCAGCCTCCCAAGTCTATTCAAACATTCAGTCAGATCATGGACTCTCTGTATCTTACCTCCAGCAACTCACTTTGGTTCTGTAACCTTAAAATCTATCCATATCAGGTTTGAAATCTTCATTTGACCTAACCTCAACAGCCTCTTAGGGATAAGAGTTCCAGATGTCCACCATTGTGTGAAGAAGTGCTTCCTGGCATCACACGAGAATTGCTGATGTTTGTGCTCCTTATCCCTAATTCCTCAACAGGTGAATTAGTTTCTCCCAATCTCTCCCATTAAATCCTTTAATGGGGGATAAACACCTTAATTAGATCAGACCTTAGTTTCCTATAAAGGGAATACTAGTCCAATATATGCACCTATAATTGGCACCACTATCTAAATACTGGTAGCCAGCCATGAATGCTGTATTTTTTACTTTCCAAAGAACTTAAAGCTGATGCAGAATGCAGTTGGAATGAGAAAGCCTATTCAGGACATTAAGAGCACTGAAGCCCAAGGACTGAACTGGCTCAAATCATTTTAAAAAGTTGCAACGATGAATTGGCCAGACTGTCAGGGCAGCAGGTCTTCCTTGGTGAAATTTGATTTTCATCCCCATTTTGTGAAGGATCGTAAAGGCAAATCCCTGACTCACAGTGCCTTGCTTGGGTGAATTGGTGCTCCAATTCACTGTACCAGCTTTTGCCCTGCTTATTTTCTTTAGAAGCATATTCACCCATGCTCTATGACTGTACAGGCAGAAAGGGGAGAATTCTTCATTGATATGTCACTCACATTTTTCTCTAGTTTACAGTTGTCCAACTGCAATAGCCAATTACAATTTTGTCTTTTGTCTTTTCACCTCTGGGAACTAAATTTGAAACACCAAACAGACAAATTGGATTAAAACCCTTCCCTGACCAGCTGCCTGGGTCCTAAATGAAATAGATTTGGCAACAGTTTCAACTCAACTCCCAGTGGGCTCAGGTCCGCAGCATATGTTCATGCATAACGGCAGTGAAAAGCTTATTCGGCACCGAAAGAGGTGTGCGGGTGAATTTCAATGGGGATTTTCTTGTTCTTCTGCCCTATCTTCAGAAAAAGGTGAGGGCAATAGGATATGATTGAGTGTGTTATCAGTTAAAATGGAGATTTGTGGAGGAGGAAGCTGGAGAGAAAAGAATGTGTGTGAAAGTAAGGTGTGTTGGTCAGAAGAATGATGTGTAGAAACATGCTAGTGGGGTGAGAGAGTGATAGTTGCCACCTGAGAGACAGTCACCTGGCCAAACCCAATGAAGACCTCAAACTTTTTCCTGTATCCATTCCAGTAAAGCTATACACATATCCTCAGCAACACACTCCTGCTGCTGACGGCCTCTGCTACTTCCAGCAGTGCCTCCTTCCTATGTCTGACTGGCCTGCTCCTCCCATCGTCCGAGAAGAGGACTTTTCTCTTGGCTCTTAAGAGCCATCAGGACTTCCAGAGGTGAGTCCAGGAACTGGGGAAGGGCAATCTTCCCATATCTTGCTTCCATTGTCCAGGTTTGGTTGTCACGACAACAAGATTTCCTACAGTCCTTTTGATCCATGCTGGAGTCCCTTTAAAAAGAGAACCTGAATTGGCAAGTCCTTTATTATTCCATCCTCCTTGATTAGCCAGGAAAGCTGGAAGTGGGGATACTGATGCCATGGCTGGGTTAAGGGCAAAGTCAGTGACGCACTTTTGGCAGGTGTTATCGTAGAATCATAGAATTTACAGTGCAGAAGGAAGCCATTCGGCCCATCGAGTCTGCACCAGCCTTTGGAAAGAGCATCCTATCTAAGCCCACAGCTCCACCCTATCCCAGTAACCCCACCCAACCTTTCTTTTGGACACTAAGGACAATCTAGCATGGTCAATCCACCTAACCTGCACATCTTTGGACTGTGGGAGGAAACCGAAGCACCTGGAGGAAACCCATGCAGGCATGGGGAGAACGTGCAGACTCCGCACAGACAGTGACCCAAGCCGGGAATCGAACCTGGGACCCTGGAGCTGTGAAGTGACTGTGCTAACCACTGTGCTACCGTGCTGCCCATTTGAAAATTCCGCCATTATCTGCATCTGGAGAGATCAATATCTTGCGTCTCCTCACAATGCTCAGTTAATGAGTGAAAGTCGGATTGACAGCACATAGGGCACTTCAAAACATGCTCGTTGTTAACCTACTTTACAGATTTCCCCCAGAACACCATAAGCAGTAAATAGGATACACCTTTGAACAAACTGGATGCTTTATCGTCTTTCATCCCGAAATCAGTGGGACCCCTGGTCTGTTCTAACTGTAATTATCTGTCAGTGTACAAAAAACAATATATATATTTGCACCCTGGCGTTGTAATTTGTCAGGTTTTCTAGTAAAAGATTGGGAGAATTTGCAGAACACTCTCTCCGCAATAATTTATGAAACAGAAAGTCCATTTTGTGATGCACTATCATTTGTTTGTTTTTGATGAAGTTTGGTATCGGACTCTTGCCAATCACAATAAATAAACAGAAGATACTATCGACATGAGATTGCAGCTTCGTAGCAATGATTGTTAGCCAACATTGCCATTTATTTCTTCATGCTCAACCATTTTAGATAAAATCAATAACCATCTTTTCAGAATGCCGCTTTTTCAGCAAATAGGTTAAGACTGCGAAGTCATGCAGTGCACAGCTAGATACAAGCATTTATTTTGTGCATCGATAATCCACCTATTTATTTTCTGTTGGGATAGGGTAGAGCATGTTATGGAGTTGGAAAGGTGACATTTGCTGCCAGGCCACGTCAGAGATTTTGTCAATCGCCTGCCATACTTTTGGCCATCAGCTGGATATGGAATCCCATCCAGATTGTTCAGTGGGAAGTTGCCAAAGATCCATCGTCTGTTTTCCCTCTTTTCTGGTCTGATTCACTGTGGGCTGAAACATACAGAAGGGCTGAGATTTTCTCAGCAGGTAAGTAGTTCCTCCAGCAAAAGGAGGACCTGCCCCCCGCTCCCCCACCCCAGACAGATGGCAGCGTGTTACGCACAATTGAGGATGGTAGCCCACCTTCATAGCTGCATAGCCAAATCGGAGGGCTGATAGCTCAGTATCCTTGGTAGTGCCACCAATGAGGTTGCTACTGAGGCTGCAGGAGGAAAGAGAGGGGACCTGCATGCGCTGAGGCACCTTCAAAGACAATGCAAGTTTCTTTTATGAACCATGCTTGGGCCAGCCAGGCAATGATCGATGAGGGTGCACCCTCCAGATGCCATATGTAGACACTCTGCGCATTAGGAAGTGGCCATAAAATTGCCGGGGTTGCTCCCTGCAGAGAAAAAGAGGTTCAGAGGAGATTTGACGGCAATGTTTAAAATTTTGACCTGGAACCAAAATGTTTTTATGCAGCAAGTGATTTGGATCTTAAATGCACTGCCTGAGAGTGTGGTGGACGCAAATTCAATCACGGCTTTCAGAACAATTGGGTAAAGCACCTGAAGAGAGATAATTTGCAGGGAAAAGAAGGAAGGGAAGGCAGAGGTATGTTAGTTGAGATATCCTGCACAGAACCAGCAGAAACATGACAGGCTAAATGACCTCCTTGTACGCAGTTCTCATTCTACATCACATAAGTGATGTAGTTTTAACAGGGCTTTGGTGACATTTTCATTTGAGTTAGGAAACAATGGTAAGTTTGTTCAGCAGGTGGCAAACACAAGACACTCTAAAGCTAAGAAGTTGTTTCAATGCTGCATAAGGCAAGGGCTCCAACAAGGGTCGTTGGAGTTGTATGGCTCAATTTGATGGAGCTCCCTGGAGTGGGCTAAGTTGCAGTCGGCCCACACAATTGTAGGGGAAGATTCGCATCCCGTTCTTACAACAGGAAAACTGATCCCTCATTAATCAACAACAGGATAGGCTGATGCAGGTGTAGTGATATGTATAATGTAGGGAGTGCAACGGGCTAACAAGGTGATGTTCATGCATCTCAACACTAGATGGCACCACAGAGTAGTCATGCAAAATATACTGTGACTTATGGGATTCTGGGAGAAGGTGTTCGTGGCAGTTAAGATAGGTTGTTCATTGTATTAGCGAGAGATTAGAAAGCATAGTTAGTTCTTATAGATTTCTGTCGCATAGATATTTATACTGTTCTTTTCTTAACTATTACTCAGTAAGGTGTGCAAATCATTTAAAGTTGTGTAAATAGACTAGCTTTGTTTGAAATACTAGCTTGCTGTTCTTTATCCGCACTGCGAGTTTTAGCCACCTTGAGGGACTCAATAGAGAATATCACAGAGGCGATATTGTCCACTGGCTAATTAGGTATGTTAACAAGCCACTTTTCGATGTTCATGATCCCGAAGCCCACAGTGATTTAGTGGGGATGCAGGAATTCTCCCAAATTCAATGGGTTTCCTATGCCCTGTGAACGATGCCTAGAAAACCTAGTCGAATTTGTCTGCATATTACTGAAGGGTTCCTCTTTCAAGGTCAAGTTTGAGGGATCTGGCCTTGAAAAGGAGGCTACCTACTGAGATCCACCCCTGCATTTTCATCCAATATCCCCCCCCTCCCCCCCGCCTTGCTGCAACCTCCCCCACCCTCCCCCCGTCCCATGACCTTCATCCTGCCCTCATTCACCTGTGGCCTGGGCCCCTTTTTAGATCCTAAGCCTCCTGTGGGTGCAGTACTGGCTGAAGCCATCACTCTCAGTAGTGCTGATGAACAGTGGAGAGTTGTTGTCCTGTGATTGGCCAGCAGTTCTCAGCGAGCAGGATTTCCACCTCTGAACCTCTGGACTTACGTGACTGACAGGCAGCTAACACAATCAGAAGCACCCACTGAAGCAGCATGGGTCTCCTGCCAATTCCCGCCCCGGGTCGGAGAATCGCCGGCAGGCCACGCGAATAGCGCCATGCCGGCATGCGGCAGAGCAGAGAATTGGTGCCATTGGCGCCGGCGTGGTTAGCACGGCGCCGGTCACGGGCCCCTCTACACCGCTGGCCCACCGATTCTCCGGCCCAGAGCGGCCGTAAGAAAAGGGCCGAGTCCCGCTGGCGCCGTTCTAACCTGCTCTGGGCTAGCGGGACTTCAGCGTGTAAGGGTCGGGTTGCAGCCTTTGGGAGGGGGGGGGGTCTCCGACCCTTGGGAGCCTCCGATGTGGCCTGGCCCGCAATTGGGGCCCACCGATCGGCGGGCCGACCACTGTGGCAGGGGGCCTCCTTTCCTACGCGCCAGCCCCTGTAGTCCTGCGCCATGTTGTGTCGGGGCCGGCACGTTGAAGGAGGCCACTGCACATGCACATGTTGGCGCCGTGCCACTGCGCATGTCCTCGTTGGCGCCGGCACAACTGCGCATGCACGGATCCCGTTGCGCACTGTTCGCGCCGGTATCTGCAGCTGGAATGGCGCAAACCGCTCCAGCGCTGTGCTGGCACCCTGGAGGGGCTAGAATTAGTGGTGGGAGCGGCCCATTCACACCGTCGTAAAACGCGACAGCGTTTGCGACCGCGTGGGCAATCTGCTGTGGGATTGAAGAATCCCGCCCACAATCTAGCCCACAGTCTGAGCCTCATGCACTACGATGGGGAACTGGTCTCCATCAATATAATCTTAGTAATTGCCTCCGTGCCTTAGTGAGATGTCATGCACTATAATGGTGAAGTAGCTACGTCAGGACCATGTCAATACATCTGAATAATTTATGAAGGCTACTGTAGTAGAATGAGCTGGTACCTAAAGGGTTAACATTGGACTGAGTACAGTGTCACCCACATGGTGATGTTAGAAGGCACATGACCTAGAACTAAGCGCAGTGTAAGAACTAGTATGGGGTCACCTCCGTACCGTTACCCTCTATTATAAATACATACAGAGTTGACTATTTTTAATAAAGAGTTCTTCGCAACTTCAACAATACTTCTTTGTGGTGTCCAAGCAGTACACCTCATCAGTCGTAACAACAGAACAGATCAGGGTGGCAGCAGGGGATAAAAATCCAAGTTCTCTCTGAGAACTCAAGAAATGGACACCAGCCCTGAAACAACCTCACTCAAGGAGCGAGACGCTGAGAAAACTCACCCAAGAAGCTCCAAGGCACAAAAACTGACAGCAGAAAAAAGGCATAAATTATAAGTTTCCATTGAATCTGAAAGATTAACTTCAAGAAAATCAGAGCCAGCAGCCTGTTAGAGTGAGATAAAATCATTTTAAAGTTCCAGGCAAGCCAGTCCTGTGAACAATTTTTTAAAAATACAATCAGACAGACACTGCACTGTGCAGCCTGCTTGATGGACACCATCTTCAAGCATCCACTCCATCCACCACCGAAGCACAGTATTGGCCGTGTCTATCATCGACACGATGTACTGCAGGAACTCACCAAGGCTCCTCCGTCAGCATCTTCCAAAACCATAACACTACCATCCAGAAGGACAAAGTTTGCAGATATATGGGAACACCACCACCTGGATGTTACCCTCCAAACCACACACATCCTGACATGGAAATATATCGCCGTTCCTTTACTGTCGCTGGATCAAAATACTGAAATACCCTCCCTAACAACACTGTGGTTGCTGCAATGGTTCAAGAAGGCAGCTCACCACCAAGGCCAATTAGGAATGGGCACCAAATGCTGCCATCCCATAAATGAATATTTTTAAAATTTGTCGCTAGCTCGAACCCCGAATCGACACCCTCCCCGTGTGGCAACCCAAGTCCAATCAGTCATGAAAAAAACAAAACAAAGAGTGATCAAACATGGAAGATTTTTTTTTAAATCAGGTGCCTTGCGCTTCCTTAGCCTCTCAACCAGTGAGAATTGTGCTCTTCCGGCCCATGACTCCTGTTGTGACTAAAACAATTCTCAGCAGCAACCCAACCTGTGGCCATTTTGACAGATCTTCCTCCCCAGAGGACTGCCGCTACCATTTAAAATTTCTCTACAAAACTGTGAGGTGCGCACGTAAAATCCCGGGCGGGATTCTCTCATCCTGCGGCAGAGTGTCCACGCCGTTGTAAACGCTGTCGTGTTTTACGACGGCGTGAACGGGCCGCTGCCAGGACTAATTCTGGCCCCTACAGGGGCCCAGTACGGCACTGGAGCGGTTCACACCGCTCCAGCTGCCGATCCCAGCGTGAACTGGGTGCCGCGGGATCCGCGCAGGCGCAGTGGCGCCGGCGCCAACGCACACATGGCGCAGTGGACTCCTTCAACGCACCGGCCCCAATGCAACATGGCGCAGGACTACAGGGGCCGGCGCGTAGGATAGGAGGCAACCAACCAGAGAGGCCGGGCTGCCGATCGGTGGGCCCTGATCACAGACCAGGCCACGTCGGAGCCCCCCCCCCCCCACCCGGGTCGGTGCCCCCCTCCCCTCCCACAGGCTGCCACCCAACCTTTCCACGCTGAGTTCCCCCCGGCTGATACGCGGGGATTCTCCGGCCCGGCCCCGGGCTGAGAGCATCCCGCCCCTCATCTTTACCATTTTGAAATCCCCGTCACTCTCGATGGGGCACCCCCCATTAAAATATTTTAGAGATAACCACTATGATGAACCTCACCTATGCCCGGACCAATCTCGCAATTGGAGTTATTGGTGGAAATTGTCCCTGCAGGATTAAATAAAAAGTCAGAGGCAGAACAAGTCAGCTAATTACACTTTACTCCATTGGGCCAATTGCAAATGATATCATCACCAGGCAAACCATAGATAAATCATTTGTTAAATTTGACAATCTTTTTAAAAATTTCGACCTTTTGTCCAGCCTGAGATCTAACAAGATCTTGGAAAGCACTAAATTTAACAGGAGAGTTCAGTCACCTGGGGAACTTGTCGATAATTTATCAATGGGGCGACGCCAGAGTCAGGAAATGCGTTTGGGGGGAGAATCAGTTCCGATGCTAAATTAAGGCGGGTGCCGATTTCACTCTAAATCGCTATTCTCCGACACCCCAACGGAGGCGTCAATGCATTCCAGAACGCACGGACAGTAAACGTTGTTGGCATATCATTAGCAGGCCCGACTCTATATTCTCCGAGGCCTCCACGAATCTCTGCCTCCAGGGCCGAACTCCCAATGGGGAGGTTCACTTGTGCTTTTAAAAATCGTGACACAGGCGCCATGGCTGCTGAGGGAGAGAGAGGGGGTAGAGAAGTTGTCCAACATTGCCATAGTTGTCTGTCAGTTGTGCCGCTGGCCGGGTTTCTTCTGCCATTGCTGGGAGAGTGGCAGAGGGTGGCCAGATATTGGGGGGGTCTGGGTGGATGGGCACGGAACGGCGTTGCCGCAACCCGCAAGGCAACCGTGCAGCTGCGCACGCCGCTGACTTTCCACTGTGAACTTAGGGCCACGGGTCATATGGGTGTCACCCCCCCCCAGGTCCCCTCTGGCCCCAGCCGACCTAACAGCTGTATGGCGCTCCAGCGCAACCAGTGCCATCTTGTTGGCTGGTTTGGTGTGTGTGGGGAGTGAAGTGTATATACACAGTTGCAGCTTGCCACCCTCCTGAGTGTCAATCACGAATCCAGCGAATCCGGCACTGTTCCTCTTTGGAATCGATTCCACGTGGCGCTGGTGCTAGCCCCTTAACAGCTGCTAGATCGATCCAGGGCCAATTTTGCTGCCATGAAAGTCCTCGAATCCTGCCCCGGAGTCAACACTTAGTCTCAAGAGCGGAGAATCCAGCCGATGATCTTTAATGCTTGGCAGAAGGATGTGAATACGGTGATCTGAAATCCAAACTCATCTGAGGCAGAATCGTGCCGGGTGTCGCACAGATTTTGCTCTCTGACCTTCTGCAAGCCAAAGATGCCCTTATTCTCAATGGCAGTCTAGCTGGTTAGGCTGTCCAAGCTGTGAGACCGTAGGACCATTTCTGGAGGGGAAGGCACTTCATGAGGAAGATGCCACATCTCCGTGCACCACATCAAGTCACACAAGCACAAGGTCCCATCTGTGGTGACGTCACAGTAGAAATGACCTCCAGAGAAGCCTCTGTCTCTACGGTCAAGATGCCGACCAATGAGCAGTCCCAGCAACTGCCAGCCAGTGTGCTGAAACCACAGCATCAGCTGGAACCACTTAGCAGCCTCACACAAACGCAACTACATATTGGTGAGCTACCTTCCTACTATCCTTCCATCTACAGGACTATTCTTCCTCAATCGCAGAGAGCTTCCAGTTGCTGGAAAAGGCAGAAGAAGAAGGAGAAACACAACTGACAACCTGATAAGTACTGATTTTGTTCACCTAAAAAGAAACAATCACTACTCACTGCAACAGTGTCCAAACCAGCAGATCAAGAACCTCCAGTGTCTACCACTCTCCTGGCAAAATGAAAATCGAGATGTGGCAGGGGTACAAAACATTCAGGCCACCCAAATCTCCAATTTCAAAGGTTTGAAGGGGGAGAATAGGTATTAACAACATTGTTAATGCATGTTAGTAATGTTTAATGTTAATAGTTTATAGTTGCAACACTAATATTAAATGCACAAGACTTACAGTGATGTAAGACTTGAAGTAAACCATAAGTAAGCTAACAACAGTCCATATCCAGGGGATAAAGACTTGGGGAGAGGTGTAACAGTATGATCTGGCACCCAATTTTTATTTATTTAACCTTTATTTAGCCAGTTAAGTCAATTGAGAACCAATCCTCGTTTACAATAATGACCTGGTCAAGCCAGTAATGTTGCAGCAACAGAAATTACAAACAACAAATAAGCACTAAAAACAATAAAATACAACATAACAGTGAAGGGTTTTCATGGGACTGAGTACTGTACCAGTGATGCAGAAGGCACATGACCTAGAGATAAGAGATAGGTAATAACGTGTAAGGACCTAGTGTGGGGTCCTCTCCATGCCTTTACCTTCTGCTGTAAATATGTAAATAGTTCAGTACTGTTCATAAAGACTTTTTGGTAACTTCAACAAAACTACTTCATGATGGCTAAGCAGTACACATCATGGATAGTGACAACAGAATAAATCTGATAGTTCCTTTAGTTTAAACATTGAGAGTTGTTTGATTCCCCTATAGGATTGTGGCCTACGTGAGGAGTCAGTAGAGCTCCTGCAAAACAAGAAGTCAGGAAGGAATGGAACTTATCCATACTCTTTCCCACTAATGAATTTTTTCCTAACCTCAGAAGAGTATGCTTTAATACAGCAGAATGACATCTCCATTTCAGAAGCCATCGATCCTCTCTGAGCATAAGTAAATTTGACAGGATATGGCATCCTACATTCAATAACTTTAGATGGTTGGTTTGATGCCTTCAAAGGTCCACTGCCTCCAATTCAGGGAAGAGAGCAATAAAAATATGCAATCTAGGAGCCATAAATCCATAGCTGCCTTTTGGTTCTTTTTCATGTCACAGTTTGTTTACTTTGGAAGTTGTGAGCTTGTATCGCAAATGCCACAGAATATTTTGGATGTATTAATATAGACTGAGCAGTTGAAGGACTCGGATCGGTTTCTGAGATCTAATACAAATCAGAATGTGTCCTTGATGAAGAGTGCGGATTGTTTTTCTGTGCTTCTCCAACCCTGATGCTGAGATCATCTACAATGCTACCGTGCTGCGGGGGCAGCACAGTAGCATTGTGGATAGCACAATTGCTTCACAGCTCCAGGGTCCCAGGTTCGATTCCGGCTTGGGTCACTGTCTGTGCCGAGTCTGCACATCCTCCCCGTGTGTGCGTGGGTTTCCTCCGGGTACTCCGGTTTCCTCCCACAGTCCAAAGATGTGCAGGTTAGGTGGATTGTCCATGTTAAATTGCCCTTAGTGTCCAAAATTGCCCTTAGTGTTGGGTGGGGTTACTGGGTTATGGGGAGAGGGTGGAGGTGTTGACCTTGGGTAGGATGCTCTTTCCAAGAGTCGGTGCAGACTCGATGGGCCGAATAGCCTCCTTCTGAACTGTAAATTCTGTAAATTCTATGTAAATCTGCATTTGGTTTCTCCTTGTAAGTTGCTCAGTTTGAATTTTAATTTCCAGGAGGGTCTCCATCTCTCTCACACAGCTTGTTCTGCATGGAGAAGAAGATGAGTTCTGGCATTGTCCCTGAAGCCTGAAGGTCACAGACTTTGCTGTCTTCCCTTGAAAATTCATCCATTTTTCTTATGGTGAACTATATAGGTTTTTGGTGAAGTTTGCATTCTATAATCAATATTAATGCTGCAAATTGATTTTTCCTCACTTTTTGGGAAATTAATGTCAGCATGAAGCATTGCCAAAATCATTATAACATAGATTAGAAAGGAGAAAGCTGTTTCTACATCTTTCAATCAAGCATTCCCAGATATGTTACACCAATTATTCAATACCAGTAAATAGCTTACCCATACTCTACTCCACTAATGTATTTTATCCTAAACTCAGAAGAGTATACTTTAATACAGCAGAATGGCATCTCCATTTCAGAGGCCATTCATTCTCTCTGGGCAAAACTGTAAATGTGCACTGAACTTTAGATAATTAAGTACTGAACGCACAAGTAATCCAGGAACTGGATTGTGATTAATCAAAAATTAATTGCTAAGTAGAATCCATATGGAAGGGAGAAACAGAAGGAGGAATTTTAACCTCCAAATGGTCGGGAAGTGATGGCTGCCAAGAAATCTGCCCCCAGGTTTTCGTACGCCTTCCTGGAGAGACTGCTCAATGCTGCAGAGATCCCCAGTGATGCCCTCTAGCCACGCATCTGAAGAAATACATCCAGCAAGGTCAGCAACTCAACATGGGAGGTGGTGGTGATCAGCACTAACAAGAGGACAACTATCCATTGCAGCAAGAGGATGAATGATCTCTTTCGTTCTGCCAGGGTGTCTCTTCTCATCATTCTCACCTCACACATGCACACATCCATCACGCATCCACAGAGATCTCACACTGCTAGCTCAAGGAACACCTGACTCTCCCACACACACCTTCAACTCCCCTGTGGGTCTTTTCATCATCGCCTCGCTGGTTCCGCTCACCATCCACATATGCCAGGCATCCTTATCATCTGCCCTGGCATGCGTCCCATTTACACTCACTCTATCTTAATTCATGCAGGAAAGGTTGGCTCACAACAAGAGGGAGAGATCCCAGATGGGTGGAGGAATGCCGGCGCTGAAGGTCCTCACGGACTTTGAGGACAGAGCCATCCAACTGGCTGGGGAGGACATTGGCCGCTCCTGTGCTGATGTTGAGGTCGGCAGTGATAAACCAAGTGAGGATCCAGCATTGCATCATCCATCAGACAACAACGCTGTGAGTCACGTCTCCTGTTTCTCAGGATACGTTGCACAAAGCACATGGAGGAAGCCCTGGACTGAGCATCCTGCTTTTTCCTGGTGCGGTAATCAGGTTTTCTGTTCAGATTAACAAGAATACAGCACTTACCTCTACACTAATAAACCCTCCTTTCTGTCACAGGCACATCTGGGATGCAGCCCAGGGAGTCCCATTGCCAGGTCTGGACTCTAGCCCGATAGCAGCACAAATGAGGAATTCACAGACCTGGATATGGAAAACCTATCACAGTGCTCACCCACACCCTTCACCAACGCAGATGCACACCTCAGTGGGACCTAGTTTTATATGCTGCCTTGGGGGTCAAAATCTGGTGATCATACCATACTCTCAGAGTCACAGCAGGTGGAGGCAGGGGCATCCCAGAGTGCCAGCACGGAGGATTGCTGGAGGCCAGGAATCTTCTCAGTCTCAGTTAAATGACGGGATTTTGGACTCGCCGCAGTTGCTGAAGCTGCATAGGCAAATCCGGGAAAATCAGGAAGGCATGTCTGTTACAATCTTCGGATTGAAAGGGTGCATGGAGGAGTCCATCCGCCTTATATCTGAGGTTAATTATGCCAACATTGCAACACATTAAGATCAACGCAGCTGGGATGGCGGTCACCATGGAGACCTTGGTGCAAGACATTTGTCCTACATTGCTGCAAGACATGCACTCCATGGTGAAAGCATTTGCTGGGATTTATCAGTGCCAATACCAGAGTATGGTTGGGCTTATCGAGCTTACTCTGCTGCTCCTCCATCTGAAAGAGGAAACCAGAGGCACATGGGTATCCATAGTGAGGAGGATCAGCTGGTGCAGACCAGGGGGTCATCCACCTAGGTGACTCCGGAACTGCCCTGCCCATTGGAAGCCCTTTTCCTGCTTCAGCTCCACAGGCCGAGGAGATGGCACTGCCACACAGCAGGGCCCTGAAAGCAAGCTGGGGCTCTCCAGGTCACGGCCCTCCAGAGGACACCCGCCAAGATCATCACAGACAACAGGACATGGCGGACGGCAGGCTACCTCAAGCTCTGCTGTGGATATTGGTAATGCACTAAGACATATCGGCAAGGTTAGAAATGTTAAGAAGGTCTATTGCACAGCATGGGCAAGGGCATTAAGCAGTTGTAAATAGTGTTCAGCTCGGTAAATAAATCCCCACTAATTGTACCCTTTCTGCGGCACTTTATTCTGGTGTGCTGTGTTCTTGTAATTCTGAACTTAAAACCTGATTCCCGCACCAGAAAAGGGCAGGACGCTCAGTCCAGATTTCCTCCTTGGGCTTTGTGCAAGGCTCCCAGCACATAGTTGGCATCGCTCCACAGCAACTGAACACATCAGTCTTGACTTTATCCCAAAGGGAATGAGAATGGAGCTCCTACAGAGTACCGTCACTCATTCCAGTCATTGTCCATGTGTGCTCTTAACATGTTTGAGGTATGGCTGCCCCCCCCCCCCCCCCCCCCCTCCCCACCCCCACCCCCCCCCCCCCCCCCCCACGGCTTCAGTCCCCGGTTACACTGAGCTGCAAGAGTCTTTCTCATGAAAAATGCCATAGGATCGGGAGAGGTAAAACTTTCCCTGCTGCATCACGATGATATGACCCAAGTCATTGGGAGCAAGTGAGCTGCCATCAGCCAGACAGGAGTCAGATATTCTCAGAAGCTCTGTTGAGGATCTATGCACTGTCCCTACTGCAAGTCATCATCATCCTCCTGCAATGTAGGTACTATGGGTAACCATAGTGCTCCGTGACAGGAGCCTTATTACAGAGGATGCACACTGCCATCAGTCAGACAGGAGAGCAGTGCTCACAGACACCATGTGAAGATAAAGAGATGTTCTCATCATCTTCCATGAATCGAATGGCAATGAGCGTGACCCGAGTTCACTTGCCTCGCCTATACATCGTCAATTGCCTCATGGCCAACATCCTCTCTTCCTAGGCCTCCTTAGTCTTGTCTCTTACAATGAAAAAAAAAATGAAAATCGCTTATTGTCACGAGTAGGCTTCAAATGAAGTTACTGTGAAAAGACCCTAGTCGCCATATTCCAGCGCCTGTTCGGGGAGGCTGTTACGGGAATCGAACCGTGCTGCTGGCCTGCTTGGTCTGCTTTCAAAGCCAGTGATTTAGCCCAGTGTGCTAAACCAGCCCCAATGGCATCCACATCAGAGGAAATGTGCTGTTCCTTCATCTCCTTCTCAGGTAGTTCCTTCCCCCCACCCCCCGCTGCAGCGCCAGCCAGTTTCCACGATGCACGACATCCTCTGCGGATTTTCATCATCCCTATGGTCTGCTCCACTAAAGTGTGCATTACTGCAGGAGCCTCATTGAATCTTTTCTCAGCTGCACTCTGGCATCTGCACAGGTGTCATCTGCCACCCTTGTCCCCGAGGAGTCAGCCGTGCAACGTGAAAGATGTCAGGTATCTGAGAGTGGTTGAGAATGTAGGAGTCATGCGTACTCTCTGGGAATCGAGCATTCGAAGGTGCATTTGGTGTGGCCACAAACCAGCTGAACATTCAGCAAGTGAATCTTATGATTCACATAGCTCAGAGCTTGCTGCCTCTGGGCTCTGAGTGCAGTTGATGGCACCCTGCACCTGTGGAAAACCTGCAAGAAGCTGCACAAATCCCATTACTCTTGCAACCTAGCTTGCCTGATCCTGCTCGAAATGGAGGAAGTTATGTGCCCTTGCAAAGATTGGGTTAATAACCTCCTGAATGCACTTGCTTGTGTTGGGAGACTTGTGAAATCCCACAGTGATCACCTGTGGAGTCCTGGAAAGAACTATTGGCATAGAAATTAAGCACCGCAGTCACTTTCAGCGATGCTAACAGTGGATTCCTTCCAAGTCCCCTTATTGCCAAATCCCGCAGCAGGTGAAAGATGTGACCAACCAGTTCACTGGACCTGCATAGTGTTTGCTGACACCGGTTCTCGGACATCCGCAGGCATGTGATGTGCTGTCTGTAGACATTGGGGCTAGCATTGCACCTCAAAGCGAGGGCTCTCTTGGATTCATCCTCTCCATGCAGAGCAGGTCCTGCAAGGACCCCTTCCTCTTAATGGTTCTACTCTTGCCTATGGCGAGCCAGGCACTTCCGTAGGTTTGGAGGACTGCTCACCAGGAGCATGCCTTTTGAAGCCATTTGTAATTCATGTCATTCTAACATCACGCCACCATGTTTTGATTTTTCGATGGGGGGGTTTGATGAGGCAGATAAGATATGCTGATGTATTATAATGATGTTCCTGACATTAAAAGTCAGGAAACTTGGTCCGCCACTGATGGGGGAGGGGTCAATTGCAGTAAGCTTTCACACTGACACAAAATGTGACTTTGGGCCTCTCGTGGTACTTTCCGCAGTCGTCGCCAAACCACCGATGTGAATGGGAGTGGAAACTCCCAGCTCCTGTCTTGAACTTTCGTTCCACTCCGGTCAGGAGGAGGGTGCTATCAGTGTTACCCATTCAATCCTCACTGCAGGAATGTGGCTGATATGGAAGGCCATGATTATAATTATGAATGAGTATTCTACATGTCATAGCACAACATTTTGATACTGGCATGTGGCATCAAAAAGGAAGCTATCAAAGTATACTTGCAACTAAATGTGTTTGACGGAATATAAGAATTAAAGGATAGCAAGAGTTGAAATCAAACAAAATCAATGCACCTGCTGACCAGCATTTTTGCAGATCCTTATTGTGGGAAAAATGAGCAAGTCAGAATTCCTAGAGTCTTACCAGATAAGGCTAAAACTCCAATTTTGCAACCTGTCCTCTGGTCTAGCAATTGAAGAGCACATCCTCATCGACTTTTCTCTCATATTCCAATCGACTTTTCTCTTATATTCCAAGCAATGGCCTCTTCAAAGAACCACAGAATCATGTAATGGTTATGGCACAGAAGGAGGCACTTGACCGTTATTTGACACTTGAAAAATGAAAATTGCTTATTGTCACGAGTAGGCTTCAATGAAGTTACTGTGAAAAGCCCCTAGTCGCCACATTCCGGCGCCTGTCCGGGGAGGCTGGTACGGGAATCGAACCGTTCTGCTGGCCTGCTTGGTCTGCTTTTAAAAGCCAGCGATTTAGCTGAGTGAGCCACTTTTACGTAATTTAAAAGCTTCGATGCGTTGACATTGTAAGAACCCTTGCTATAGGCTTCCTTTCTGCCCCTTTCTTTATTTTTTCTGTTATTATTTTGATCCATGGATGCTTAATGGACATATATCTTTGAGACAAGCAGGGAAAGTGAGGAACTCAAAAAGTTACAAAAGAGAACATTGTGTTAGCTTTAGAATAGCAGAACTCAGACTTTTCAGCAGCTGAGAGACGGGAGGGACTTGGTTTGATTGGTTGGCTGGTGGCCAATGAATTGGCCAAAAATACATTTTCTGCTTGGTAACAGGTGGTGATTGGTTCCTACCCGAGTAGGATAATACTTTCAGAGAACCAAGTACAGCACAGTTGGATCCTGGCTGCTCAAGGGAAGGGAGCTGCTCTCTTTCTTTCTCCAGAAAGAAGTCTTACAACACCAGGTTAATGTCCAACAGGTTTGTTTCAAGTCACTAGCTTTTGGAGCACTCCTCCTTCCTCAGGTGAATGAAGAGGTATGTTCAAAAACATACATATAGACAAAGTCAAAGATGCACGATAATACTTTGAATGTGAGTATTTGCAGGTAATTAAGTCTTTATAGATCCAGAGATAAGGGTAACCCCAGGTTAAAGAGGTGTGAATTGTCTCAAGTCAGGACAGTTGGGAGGATTTCGCAAGCCCAGGCCAGATGGTGGGGGATGAATGTAATGTGACATGAATCCAAGGTCCCAGTTGAGGCCATACTCATGTGTGCGGAACTTGGCTATAAGTTTCTGCTTGGCAATTTTGTGTTGTTGCGCGTCCTGAAGGCCGCCTTGGAGAACGCTTACCCGGAGATCAGAGGCTGAATGCCCTTGACTGCTGAAGTGTTCCCCGACTGGAAGGGAACATTCCTGTCTGGTGATGTCGCGCGATGTCCGTTCATCCGTTGTCGCAGTGTCTGCATGGTCTCACCAATGTACCACGCTTCGGGACATCCTTTCCTGCAGCGTATGAGGTAGACAACGTTGGCTGAGTCGCACGAGTATGTACCGCGTACCTGATAGATGGTGTTCTCACGTGTAATGGTGGTACCCATGTCGATGATATGGCACGTCTTGCACCGATTGCCATGGCAGGGTTGTGTGCTGTTGTGGTCGCTGTTATGAAGGCTGGGTAGTTTGCTGCAAACAATGGTTTGTTTGAGGTTGCGCAGTTGTTTGAAGGCAAGTAGTAGGGGTGTGGGGAAGACCTTGGCAAGATGTTCATCTTCATCAATGACGTGTTGAAGGCTGCGAAGAAGATGACGTAGTTTCTCCGCTCCGGAGAAGTACTGGACGACGAAGGGTACTCTGCCGGTCATGTCCCCTGTTTGTCTTCTGAGGAGGTCGGTGCGGTTTATTGCTGTGGCGCGTTGGAACTGTTGATCGATGAGTCGAGCGCCATATCCCGTTCGTACGAGGGCATCGTTCAGCGTCTGTAGATGTCTGTTTCGCTCCTCCTCCTCTGAGCAGATCCTGTGTATACGGAGGGCTTGTCCATAGGGGATGGCTTCTTTGATGTGTTTTGGGTGGAAGCTGGAGAGGTGGAGCATCATGAGGTTATCTGTGGGCTTGCGGTAAAGCAAAGTGTTGGAGCTATTCATAAGCGCTCCACTCACCACAAACTCTCATTCCAGCTAAGAAGACCGCGCGCCCCAATTTTGGAAGTCTAAAGTAGACCAACTGCTCAATGCAATTGAGGAAAGGAGGAACACCCTCTTCCTCAGGGTGGAGCAGAGACTCAAGCCTACCCTCCTGAACAGCGCCTGGGTGGAGTTAGCAGAGTCAGTCAGTACTGCCAGCATCATGCGGAGGACCAGCACACAATGCCAGGGGAAGACGAATGACCTCCTTAGACAGGGTATCCTGGTGGGCCTGCTCCAGATTGAAGGTGATGTAGTCTAATGCCTGGGTGCAGAGGGCATCCATTGCAGCTTGGATGCACCCGTGTGCAGATGTTTGCGAGATCCCACATAGGTCCCCGCTCGAGCTTTGGAATGAAGCCAGAGGCTCATGGTGACCATCACCTTGAAGGCCATCATATCACCGCGGTGCCAGGTGAGCCACAGCTTTGTGGGGGGATAGTCAGCGTGTGCTGTCAGTCACCCCCATGTTAAGAGGCTGGTCCTACAGCTGGGGGTGAGCGAGGGAGTTTTGTGTTCGCTGGGAGCTTAGTGCAGTGTGATGTGGTGCTTGGGTGTTACACACTGGGTGTGAATGAGAATTGGTCAGGTTTCCTGGCAGAGGGAAGGATGGATGGGTTCAGGGCATGGTGGGTAGGCAAGGCTTGGAGACAGCTCATGATCCTGAGGGGTTGGCTAGCTGATAGTGTCACTGGTAAGGCCTCTACTCTGAGAGGGGCAGTGTGCCAGGGAGGGCTCTAAAGGCCATGGTGCAGGTGTCCTTTAGTTTATGTGAACTCTGCTATTCCCCTTCTTCCTCTGCAGTTGGCCTGCGCTTCTGAGGAGTGGCAACACCTGGTGGGCCTGCGATTGGGCAGGGCCACATCCATTGATGATATTGCTGTGATCTGAGGGTTCCAGAGGGGTGGGCTGGATGGGTTCTCTGAACATTTACAGGACATAATGAGCGATCTGCAGCGTGTACAGCCGGGAGCCTGCACGTTGCATCAAAGGGGTGCATTTAAATGACACACTGCAGCAATGGCTGTTTGAGCCAGGCCATCCCGATCCTGAAGGGGATAACCCGAGTGCATGGACCTGTCACCAAGTTGTTTTCCTAATCCCTGTGGCCCAGGCAGCCAACCCCAGCAAGCCCGACAAACGTAGAGAGTTTTCTAACCTTCTCACTCCCACTCAATGGCCATGGCACCCAGGCCCCGCTGAGAAATACTTCCACTAATTTGTGCCTTTGTGACTCCAGCCTGAGAGGAGGTAGCAGATCGCGGAGGGGTGGAGCATGTGGTGTCCAACCCACTAATTGCATTCAAATCCATGCAAATGACAGATTTGCATAGGGGATGCTGGTGTGAGCCTCACTGCCACCACCCGCGGGGACCAGTGCATTGCATCGGAATTGGCGGCAGGCACAAATCGCAAATATTTGCCTCGATATTCTCCGCCCGGTCACAATTCTAGCTGCCAACAACTGGGAGTGGAGAATCCGGCCCACTGTCTGCTGAGGTGACCGTCCTTGATGGAGATGGTGTATCCAAGAATGCAATCAATTTTGGAGAGTAGTCCATGGTGAGTCTGATGGTGGGATGGAACTTATTGATGTCATTATGTAGTCGTTTCAGTGATTCTTCGTCGTGGGTACAAAGGAAAAAAATGTCACCGATGTATCTGATGTATAATGTCGGTTGACGGTCCTGTGCGGGGAGTAGGTCTTGTTCAAACTTGTGCATGGAAATGTTGGCATATTGAGGTGCGAATTTGGTCCCCATGGCTGTTCCGTGCGTCTGGATGAAGAACTTGTTGTCGAAGGTGAAGACGTTGTGATCTAGAATGAAGCGGATGAGTTGCAGAATTGCATCTGGAGATTGGCAGTAGTCGGTAATGAGGACTGAGGCTGTTGCAGCAATGCCGTCGCCATGGGGGATGCTGGTGTAGAGTGCCGAGACGTCCGTTGTGACGAGGAATGTTCCTGGTTCAACTGGTCCATGGGTGCTGTGTTTCTGTAGGAAGTCCGTCATGTCGTGACAGAAGCTGGATGTTCCTTGTACAATGGGTTTCAAGATGCCCTTGATGTAGCCTGAGAGGTTCTCACACAGGGTCCCATTGCCTGATACGATAGGCCGGTCCGGTCTGTTGATTTGGCGAGTGTGTTTCTTGGTCGGATCTGCGGGTAACTGTCTGTGGTTTTCCTGGTTGTTGAGTTGGCGGTACACCTCTTTGCAGTAGACTGTTCTGTTCAGTATGACGATGGCCCCTCCTTTGTCTGCAGACAAAGGTGGGACCACCGTCATACTGAACAGACGGACGGACATCCTACAGAAACTCAGCATCCATGGACCAGTTGAACCAGGAACAATGGACATCTTGGCACTACACCAGCATCCCCCATGACGACGGCATTGCTGCAACAGCCTCAGTACGCAACACCGACAACTGCCAATCTCCAGACGCAATTCTGCAACTCATCCGCTTCATTCTGGATCACAACATCTTCACCTTCGACAACAAGTTCTTTATGGCGCGGAACAGCCATGGGGACCAAATTCGCACCTCAATATTCCAAGATCTTCATGCACAAGTTTGAACAAGACCTCCTGACTGCACAGGACCTTCAACCGGTGTTATACACCAGATACATCTATGACATTTTTTTCCTTTGGACCCACGGTGAAGAATCACTGAAACGACTACACGATGACATCAATAAGTTCCATCCCACCATCAGACTCATCATGGACTACTCTCCAAAATCGGTTGCATTCTTGGACACACTCATCTCCATCAAGGACGGTCACCTCAGCACTTCCTTTTACCGCAAGCCCACGGATAACCTCACGGTACTCCACTTCTCCAGCTTCCACCCTAAACACATTAAAGAAGCCATCCCCTATGGACAAGCCCTCCGTATACACAGGATCTGATCAGACGAGGAGGAACGAAACAGACATCTACAGACACTGAAAGATGTCCTCGTACAAATGGGATATGGCATTCGACTCATCGATCGACAGTTCCAACGCGCCACAGTAAAAAACCGCACCGACCTCCTCAGAAGACAAACCCGGGACACAACTGACAGAGTTACCTTCATCGTCCAGTACTTCTCCGGAGCGGAGAAACTATGACATCTTCTTCGCAGCCTTCAACACGTCATTGATGAAGATGAACATCTTACTAAGGTCATCCCCACACCCCCACTACTTGCCTTCAGACAACCGCGGAACCTCAAACAAACCATTATTTGCAACAAACTACCCAGCATTCAGAACAACGACCACGACACCACACAACCCTGCCATGGCAATCACTGCAAGACGTGCCAGATCATCGGCATGGGTACCACCATTACACTTGAGAACACCACCCACCATGTCCATACTCGTGCGACTCAGCCAACGTTGTCTACCCCATACGCTGCAGGAAAGGATGTCCCGAAGCGTGGTACATTGGCGAGACCATGCAGACACTGCGACAACGGATGAACGAACATCGTGCGACAATCACCAGCCAGGAATGTTCCCTTCCAGTCGGGGAACACTTCAGCAGTCAAGGGCATTCAGCCTCTGATCTCCGGGTAAGCATTCTCCAAGGCGGCCTTCAGGGCGTGCGACAACGCAAAATCGCCGAGCAGAAACTGATAACCAAATTCCGCACACATGAGTACGGCCTCAACCGGGATCTTGGATTCATGTCGCATTACATTCATCCCCCACCATCTGGCCTGGGCTTGCAAAATCGTACCAACTGTCCTGGCTTGAGACAATTCACAACTCTTTAACCTGGGGTTATCCCAATCTCTGGATCGGTAAAGACTTAATTACCTGCAAATGTTCGCATTCAAAGCATTGTCTTGCATTTTTGACCTTGTCTATATATATGTTTCTGGAACATACCTCTTCATTCACCTGAGGAAGGAGCAGTGCTCCGAAAGCTAGTGATTTGAAACAAACCTGTTGAACTTTAACCTGGTGTTGTAAGACTGTTGTTACTGTGCTCACCCCAGTCCAACGCCGGCATCTCCACATCATTTCTCCAGAAAAGCTGCATTGGTGTACAGAGACCTGAATGAAAAGCATTACAGATTGAAAGTAGAAACCTCGAACTGACAGCCTAAATTTAAGAAAGGTGTGTTAGAAGACAAATATATGAAACAAAGACTCTTATTTTTATCATTATTTGACACCCTTCTTTTCCCCTCTGAATGTCTGTCTTGTGTGTGTGTACAGGGTGGGCAAGTATAAGTGGTGGGGGTTGTTACGAATTAGATAACAGTTAACCTGTTTTTGCTGCATTGTTAATCATAGTTGTTGTTGTTAAGAAAATTAATTTTGTTTACATTTACAAACCTGATGACTGTAGTTATTGGGCAGCCAAAGACTTTGGGTATTTTTCTAAGAATTATTTATTAATTTCAATTGTGTTGCGAATCAGGGTCAAGTGGTGCTAGAATTGGCCAAGTGGATCGTTACAACATACTCATTTATAGAACATAGAACTGTACAGCACTGTACAGGCCCTTCAGCCCATGATGTTGTGCCGTACTAGTCTGAAACTAAGATCAAATCAACCTACTCCCAATCATTCTAGTGCACTCCATATGCCTACCCAATAACCGCTTGACAGTTCCTAAAGTATCCGACTCCACTACTATAGCTGGGAGTGCGTTCCACACCCCAACCACTCTCTGAGTAAAGAACCTACCTCTGACATCCTTCCTATATCTTCCACCATGAACCTTGTAGTTATGCCCCCTTGTATCAGCTACATCCACCCGAGGAAAAAGTCGCTGAACGTCCACTCTATCTGTCCCTCTCATCATCTTATACACCTCAATTAAGTCACCTCTCATCCTCCTTTATATTACAATCAATTTTGTTCCCTGTATAGGCCACAAATTTATATTACAATCAGTAAGAGCTTGGTTGAGAAATATATATTTTCTTGAAGATTTTGTCATTTTATCCTAGGTAGACATTGGAATTAAAGAAATCCATGATTGCTGGAAATCTGAAACATAAACTTTAACTTTAAACTTTAAACTTTATAACTTTCAAGCGGTTATTGGATCGGCACATGGAACACACCAGAATGACAGGGAGTGGGATAGCTTGATCTTGGTTTCGGACAAAGCTCGGCACAACATCGAGGGCCGAAGGGCCTGTTCTGTGCTATAATGTTCTATGTTCTATAAACACACAAGATGACTGACTTAATGTAAACTTGGTTGTAATGTTTGGCAGGTTGTGTCTTATTTTTATTATTTAAGTTGAAGCAAAATAATGAATACACTGTCCATAGTAATCTTTTGCCTGCAGGCAAAGCATTTTACTTTGTGTAAATACTTTGGCAACATTGAATGGAAGGTATTATGCTGGATCATATTTTTGAATATAATTGTACTTTAGTTCTGGGTCGTTCAGTAATTTTCCGTATTGGGAGAACAAAACCAACAGATGTTGGTCGAAGGTCAATTCTATTTTAGTCACAGCCAGAACTGAAGTATCAGGAGGATTAATTAACTTATTTCTGAGGTCTTCTGATTTGGTTATGTAAGACCTACTGACATATGCAGCCACTTAGAATTGTTCCTCAGCATTGAGTTTTATTTGACTGGGTCAAGCAGCATTACAATATCAGCACAATTGTGCTGCAAAATCAGCAGTATGTAGAAGCATCTTCAGAGCATCTCTATAACCGTATAAGTCATAGATGTAACATTACAAAGGACAAGGGCACTGATGTGCAAATATCAATAAGATAATTGATTGACAGAGGCTTTCTGCACTGTCATTTCTTTTGTGAATGTTAACAGGAAGCAATCACTGCGGATCAGAACTGTGATTGCAAATCAGAAGAGACTGGATTCTGGTAATGGAAACCCCACAAGACCTGTTTAGATACAAGCTGACACTAACAATTCGCGACAGCTTCAGATCTTAGTAAAATATTCAATTTCATGAACAGTCAAGCACCACCTTTCCCGAAACTTTTGCCCTTCCACTCCCGACCCAAGACCACATACCTTATGTGGTGAAGGAAAGACTTGAGCGTATATTCTTACACTTCAGCGGGAGGGTTGCACTGTTGGAGGTGCTGTCTTTCAGATGAGTTGCCAGGTAGATGTGGAAAGATCTTTTATCACTCCTTGACGGGCCGTAGAATTCTCCCAAGTGTCCAAACCAACATTTATTCCTCAACCAAAATCACCAGGCAAAGAAAATGATTCTCTGGGTCATTTGTCGAGTTGCCTGTTTGTCAGACCTTGCTCTTCAAATGAATGGCTGTGTGTCTCTACATCATGATAGTTAGGGGACATCAGAAGTACTTCATTATTTGGGAAGTGATGTAGGTGTCCTCAAATTGTGAAAAGCTCATTATAAGGGAAGTTCTTTATTTCCTATCTATTGTGCGGATGTTGCATTGGATAAATCTGCAAAGAATTTGGGTTTCCCAGGATAAGTACATTTTATCCAAACAAAATTACTAGTTCCATTGAAAAAAAAATTGCGGAGCAATTATACAGTGGACAGAACGGACAGGGGTGACTGATCTTTTATGGAAATTAGGATTTTTTGCGACCAGGTGAGAAGGGGTGAACTGGTTCCCCTCTGAACAAATGTCTCAGTTGATCACAACAATTTGAGTTTCTTTTTCATGAGGATATACCTTTCCTATGTCAGAATGCAATTAATTATTTAAGCAGTTAGCAATAAGGAGCGAATCAAACAGGTTTTCTTGAGTCAAAGAAAGAGCAAATCTATTAGCTTCAAACCTGAGAAAAATAATAAAAAGCAGGACTTAAAGCATTCAGATCTTGTGTAATCATTCACAGACACACACAAACACACATGTATCAGAAATAAGGGGAGTTAGAGTTCATTCAAAACTTAAAAGAATATTCAGGGTTAAGTGTCCTTTAATAGTCCTTGAGGCATAGATTTTAAATGCTGTGGCCGATTTGGGTTAGCTGGTTTCCTGGATATGGTCAGATGTATTAGATGTTGCAATTAATATGTGATCCCGCTTTGCTGGTAGGTTTCTGGTAGAGTTGGCTTCTTGCATCGGGTGACACGCTTATTCTCTTCTTGACACCACCTGTGTCACTTATACTCACTCTCTAATAGAGGGCAGCCTTGCCTTGAAATACTTCACCCCTTGTGTACTTTCAAAAGTATTTGGATGTGTCTGCCTGTGGCAACAATTGTTTCAATATCCAGTATTCTGCATTTTTAATGTCTCTTCTTTACACAGTCATGAGTTTCAATGGGTGCCTGGTTATGGGAAATGTCTCTCTCCTCATACTCCCTGAGGGTAATTTGCTTGTTCTAACCTTCACCTTGAAATGTGGCCATGCATTTTTAAGTAATTTGTTATCATAGAATCATAGGATTTACAATGGAGGAGGCCATTCGGCCCATCAAATCTGCACCGGCCTTTGAAAAGGGCACCCTACCTGAGTCCATACCTCCACTCTATCCCCACACCTCTACCCTATCCCCGTAACCCTACTTAACCTTTTTTGGACACTAAGGGCAATTTAGAATGGCCAATCCACCTAACTTGCACATCTTTGTGGGAGGAAACAGGGCACCCGCAAACACGGGGAGAATTTGCAGACTCCGCACAGACAATGACCCAAGCCAGGAATCGAACCTGGGACCCTGGAGCTGTGAAGCAACTGTGCTAACCGCGATGCTACCATGCTGCCCTCAGTTCAAAATGCAAAATTTCCAGTCAGTTGAAATATGAAAACCATATTATCAAAAATAAAGGGGCATAGACTTGGGACAGATTACAGAAACCAACTGTTAGTTTTTTAAAAATTTGTCAGGTTTGCAACCCATGGTCAGGATTCTCCCCTACCCGGCGGTGCGGGGGGTCCCGGCGTACCAGAGTGGCGAAAACCACTCCGGCGTTGGGCCTCCCCAAAGGTGCGGAATTCTCCGCACCTTTAGGGGCTAGGCCCGCGCCGGAGTGGCTGGCGCCCTGCCGACCAGCATGAATGGCCTTTAGCGCCCCGCCAGCCGGCACGAACGGCTGGCCGAAAGGCCTTCGCCAGCCGCCGTGAGTCCGCACATGCGCCGGAGCGTCAGCGGCCGATGACGTCACCCCGGCGCATGCGCGGTGGAGGGGGTCTCTTCCGCCTCCGCCATGGTGGAGGCCATGGCGGCGGCGGAATAAAAAGAGGGCCCTCACGGCACAGGCCCGCCCGCCGATCGGTGGGCCCCGATCACGGGCCAGGACACCGTGGGGGCACCCCCGGGGTCAGATCGCCCCGCGCCCCCTCCAGGACCCCGGGGCCCACTTGCGCCACCTGCTCCCGCCGGCACCAGAGGTGCTCTGATTCCCGCCGGTGGGATTGGCCTGTCAGCGGCGGGACTTCGGCCCATCACGGGCCAGAGAATCGCCGCGGGGAGGCCCGCCGACTGGCGTGGCGTGACTCCCGCCCACGACGATTCCCGGGTGGCGGAGAATTTCCGGCCATGGCGGGGGCGGGATTTATGCCGGCCCCGGGCGATTCTCCAACCCTGAGGGGGGTTGGAGAATTCCGCCCCATGTGTCTGTATTTTGCAAGAAAAATCCACCTTTTTCCACTGGCATCGAAGGGTGCCATTATTAACAAAACAATTGAGTTGCCTAGTCAGACTGGAGCCTGTCAGAGCTATAATGAATGCAGGACTGGAACCATTCAGATAATACTTCTATTATTTGTCACATGCAAACCTGAGGTCGAATTTCTTTTTAGAAATTAGTTCTTGGTCACAGAGATCAATTCGCAGCAATTTTGTTGGGGATGTTATGTCATTTAAGGACAAATATTTAGCAGCTTATACATTGCGTGTGACATTTTGAGTGGGGTCATCTACTGAATAAATTTATCCCTAAACTAGATGAATTTTGGGTGTGTTTATTTAGTGCTGGGGTCCAAATAAATCATATGCAATAAATGACTAAAATACAGCTTCTAAAAACTATTTTTTTCCCAAATGGAATGATCTGGAGCATTCCCAGCCTTCTGTAACATTTATTTCCATTCATATTGGCAGAATTGTTTTTTGACAGGACATGGATACTCCCTGATCTAAGTACATACAGCTGGATTCTCTGTCGGCGGGGTCCTCCTGTTTGCTGGCAGTGCTCTCATGCTCGAGGATTTCACGACGGCATGGGGGGTGCCCACAATGGGAAACCCCATTGGCCGGCTGCCGGGGCGGAGAATCCCGTTGCTGGCGAGGACGCGCCGCACCGGAAAACAGATGTGGCGGGACGGAGAATCCCACCGACTACCTTTAAAATATATATATTCCACAAACCATTCTGGTCACTGGAATCGCTAAAGTTTGGAAAGGAAATAGTAAGCAGAGGGTTGGGAAGTGATTCTTATTTTTAATTTTTAAAATGTCGATGTTCACACTCAGAACTATTGTGGGTGTCAAAGTGCCAATACGTTCACCAGTACTGTTGTAACAAATAAAATTATTGAGGCATGCCCACAAAAAATATTTCTCACGCCTTTAGTACCGAAATCCCTTTTCAGTAATTTATAAATCACCAGGGCTGCTAACTGTGCGAACCTATATCTTAGGTTATGAGAAGCTCATTTTGCACTGCACTCCCAGTCAGACTCACTGTCTGCACATCAGAGATCATCTTTATACATCCAAGATCGATATTTAGAGCCAGTCAGGATTTAACAGCTTGTTTGAAGCTATTGGTAGGCTTTCAACAGTTTTCTAGGTTTGTACATAAAGGGGATTATGAAGCAAGCCAGTGGAATATATTTACTAAAACTCTCAATGTGAACTTGCTGGATGCCTGTAAAGGTTTGAAGGGCATATCTGAAGGCCAACATGTGTTGGTGCTGTAGTCGAGACAGAGAGCTCAGAACAGGTCTGTAATGAATTATAATACCTCAGATAAGAGTCCCTTTTATACTGATTACTGGGAGTTTCGCATTAAAGTGAACTGTCCCAATGGTAAACTGTCAACCATGACGAGATCTCCACCCACGCACTTCTGCACTTCTAACCTTGTAATTTTTTTCCAATTACTTCGCTTGTTCTTTCATTCCAAACTATGGTAAATAAAGTCTTGCAAACCAAATTGCTTTACAATCTCAAAAATTGAAATGACTCTTGCTGGATATTCCAAAACTCAGTGCGAGAAAAATATTGCACTGGATTCTCTGCCGGCGGGATGCTCCGTTTTGCCGGCAGCCCCGGGGGTTTCCCAACGGCGTGAGACTGCCCCACCCATTGACCGGCCAATGGGATCCCATTGACAATGGGAAAGCCATTGACCGGCCAGCGTAACGGAGAATCCCGCCACGGGGTGAAACAGTAATGAAGCGCGGCGGGGCGGAGAATCCAGGCCATTCTCTTCTATGTAATCATTTTCAAACTACCACAGTAAGGAGGCAAAAGCCTTACCTTCGATACAAGATCTCACATCAGGTACAAATAGAACATCAGCTGCAAGGTTGCACCTGCTGCTCAGTGTTACTATTTTTAGTTCCTGTTCCTGAATGAAATAATTGATTATATGTCAGCTCATTTACCTTGTACTGCACAGCAAGAGTGCTGCTTTCATGACTGTTGATACCAGTTTCACTGCACGCTGCACAGGGCTCATGGAATTCTCTACCAGCTTCACTTGCAACCAGTTCTTCTTCATCCCGACATCTCATTTCTATTTTGTTTTTCTCTTATCTAATTTGATCATTTTTCCTTCCATGTCAATTCCATATCCATGCTATCTGTTCTTTCTTAGTTCCCTTTCTATCTTGATATGTTAACTTGCTCTGGAGTTGATCTTTTAATCTGACTTGGATCATGCGCTGGACATCTGCTATTAGTCTAGAGACTGATAATGGGAGGGATTCTCCGACTCCCTGCCGAGTCGGAGAATCGGCGGGGGGGGGGGGGGGGGGGGGGGGGTGCGGCGTGAATCCCGCCCCCGCTGGCTGGCGAGTTCTCTGGCGGCGGAGATTTGGCTGGGCGGGAATCGCACAGTGCCGGTCGGCGGGCTCTCCCTGGCAATTCTCCGGCCGTGATGCGCCGAAGTCCTGCCCGTTCTATGCAGGTCCCGCCGGTGTGAATTGGAGATGGTCCCTTACGGGAGGGACCTGGCGGTGCGGGCGGGCTCCGGGGTCCTCGGGCAGGGTGATCTTGCCCCAGGGCGGTGCCCCCGCGGTGGCCTGGCCCGCGATCGGGGCCCACCGCCTGTGCCGTGGGGGCACTCTATTCCTCCGTGCCAGCCGTGTAAGCGTCCGCGATGGCAGGCGCGAAGGTGAAACCCCCTGCGCATGCATAGGGATGACGTCAGCAGCCGCTGATGCTCCCGCGCATGAGCGGAACCGCGCCGGCTGGCGGAGTCCCTTCGGCCCCGGCTGGCGTAGCACCAAAGGCCTTCCACGCCGGCCGGCGGGGCGCAAACCACTCCGACGGCGGCCTAGCACCTGAAGGTGCAGAGAATCCCACGCACACACGGGGAGGATGTGCAGACTCCGCACAGACAGTGACCCAAGCTGGAATCGAACCTGGGACCTTGGAGCTGTGAAGCGATTGTGCTATCCACAATGCTACCGTGCTGCCCCTAATTCATTAGTATGTTGAAACAGCTGCACCCAAGGGAAAACATTACGTAATTGACAGCTCTTTCTTTTAGTTCAATTTTGTCACACGCACAATGTTTATTTACGCAAAATTGTCAAGTGCTTCTAGTTTCTACTAATGAGACTTTAAATGTCTCGATGATTGACACAATACTCAGGCTGCAGTGAAAGCAGCTTTTTAAAGAAGGTAATGAATTACCATTTTCCAAGCTTGCGTTCACATGCCATTGTTATTGTAGAGTCCATTGGTTCCGTGGAGTGGAGACTGGGTAAATGGGAATGGAGGTGCCATAGGTTAGCATGAACTGTATGAAGGTTCATGGGGGTTGGCAGAGGGAAATGAGTTGGCATGGAAGGGGCATAGGGAGTGTGTGGCAGATGTGGGCTACAGGGCACTGATGTGGGCCTTTTAACCTCCCAGCTTCGGCACTTGGCAGCCCCTGTGGCTGGGTCCAAACTGGGGATGGCAGGTCCAACTCCAATTAGCACTGGTTTCCCACCTCACCCAATTGAAATTCTCACCTTTTCTGACACTTTCTGCTGAGGTGGGCATGCTTGAGTTGGGGAATTTCCTGACTCTGGCTACCTAAGAAAATTCAGACTAGAGAATGGAATTGTCCCTCCCATCATCGGCAGAGTTCATGGCAGCTGTTGGCGGACAATACGGCTGGAAGTGAAAAATTGGTTTCCTGACAGCAGAGAATGATGGGTTGACTTGCAGTCCTGACTGTCAGGCTGGGATAATGGTGAGTCGCCATTCCTGCCAAAGGCCATCGGGGAGCTGTTTTGCATCCCATGGTTGAGATTCAAATTAGCACCCGACCAGGATTTTCCCCGTACCGTCTGATCAACTACTCTGCCTGCGGGGTACACACTGATCCAGAACTTGACCAGACCAACAAGCCTTAACTTACCGGGATGCCATATTGTCCATGGATACCTTGATCGGTGCCAGCGGAGAGGAAATATAGACAGACTCCTCCACCTTGTATGCCACTCTTGAGGGCCTCTGACACCTCTGCTTGTTTTTCCTCTGCCTCTCGATGCATTTCCACTGCCCTGTCCAGGATCACTCCCAGAGGCTCATCACTTGACTCAAACTTAGCAGAAACCTCATCCCTAGCAGTTCTCCGTGCCAATAACCTTGGCTTTCCCAGCCTCCTTCTGCTGTGGACACAGCTCAGTGCGGTGGGCAGCAGAGTGTAAGGCTCAGTCTCAACTATAGCCACCAAGCTGAGTGTCTCTGAGCTGGTGACTGCTGTGACGGCTCTACAGGTGAGACCTCATTATTGTTATCACCCTCTTGTCTCCTCTGCTGGCTGGAACTGCTGCTGGTCTCCAGTTCGGGATTTGGCCTCACCGTCGTCCTGCTGGCACCTGTAATGGAACGAGAAGAGAATGAGTGACTGAATGGGCTGCATTTCACATTACACCATCCTCACTTTTAGGTTTCGATGTGCAGAGATTAAGCATAATTCCTCAGCGGATGGCTGGGAGAGACCGGCCTTGTTGTCAGCACAACAACGGTCATGGTCCTCCCCTGCCAGCTCAGCAACCTGCTCCTCACATTCTGACAGGGGATGGGGGTTGCGGAGATTGGGCATCTTTTCTCTCTCTTGCCTGTTGTGCATTAATATGTTCGGCATAAGGAAAAAGGCTAGTTAGCCAACACTTGTGATAGAGGTGATGTTCATATACTGCCAATCTTCAGCATCAACCCATTGGCAATTGTGTGCCAAATGAAATATGCTCATCTGCAGGTCCCTGAGGATACAATGGCAGCACCCTCCAGAGCCATGTATTCCAGCAGGCATGGCAGCAGTTGCCCTCTGTGCTAACTTCCCCCCTTCCCCCCCACCCACAAAATAGATTAAGCCTCCATGTGGCTGGGAGAGCGATCTGCGGTTGTCTCTCTACCTGCAGACAATGTGGACTGCAGTGGGGCACCACCCCAACACCTTGTGAAGGGCTTTTCTGGATGAGCAACACAGATGGTGGTCTTGCCACTGAGGACCATTTTGCAGTTCCCATTCAATGATATCAGTGTGGGGTATATAGGGTTCACTTACACTGGAAGCCCGGTTGAGGTCATTCACCCTTTTCTTGCACCGCAAGGCGGTCCTGACCTCCCTGGCGACTGCCTCCCATACAGAGGTGGTGAGACTAGTTGCCCTCCTCCTCCTCCTCAAATCCCTCGGGTAACTGACCTCCCTCCTGTCCTCCACGACATTCTAAAGTCTATCCAGCTAGTAATCCAGAGGCCTGGGCTAATGCCCTGAGGACCTGTGTTCAAATCCCACCATGTGGTTGTTGGGACTTCAATTTAATTAATGAATCGAATTGAAAGCTAGTCTCAGTACTAGTGACCATGAAAATATTATTGATTGATGTGAAAATCCATCTGGTTCATTATGTTAGTTAATGTCCATTAATGTACCCATTGCCTTGGATAACCATGGCAGTTGCCCTTCCTTTTGGGTTGGAAATCTGCTGTCGTTACCTGATCGGGTCTACATGTGACTCCAGACCCACTTCAATGTGGGACTCTTAACTACCCTTTGAAATATTCTAGCAAGTCACTCAGTTGATGGGCAGTGATGAATGGGAAACAAATGTTGGCCGGGCCAGAGATTTGATTTAATTTGGGTTGATTTGATTTATTGTCACATGTACTGAGGTAAAGTGAAAACAATTGTTCTGCGTAAATCCAGACAGATCGTTCCATACATGAAAAATACATAGGACATTCATAAATACACAATGTAAATGCATAGGCACAAGCATTGGGTGACCATACGGAGTGCAGTGCTAATCAGTAGAGAAGATGCGTGGAGAGCACGGTAGCATTGTGGATAGCACAATTGCTTCACAGCTCCAGGGTCCCAGGTTCGATTCCGGCTTGGGTCACTGTCTGTGCGTAGTCTGCACATCCTCCCCGTGTGTGCGTGGGTTTCTTCCGGGTGCTCAGGTTTCCTCCCACAGTCCAAAGATGTGCAGGTTAGGTGGATTGGCCATGATAAATTGCCCTTAGTGTCCAAAATGCCCTTAGTGTTGGATGGGGTTACTGGGTTATGGGGATAGGGTGGAGGTGTTGACCTTGGGTAGGGTGCTCTTTCCAAGAGTTGGTGCAGACTCGATGGGCCGAATGGCCTCCTTCTGCACTGTAAATTCTATGACAGATCAGAGCAGTCCATAAGAAGTTCATTCAGGATTCTGTTAACAGTGGGGAAGAAGCTGTTTTTTAAACTGTTACTGCGTGTTCTCAGATTTCTGTACCTCCTGCCCAATGGAAGAGGTTGGAAGAGAGAATAATCCGGGTGGGAGGGGTCTTTGGTTATGCTGCCCGCTTTCCCAAGGCAGTGGGAGGTGTAGACAGAGTTGATGGATGGGAGGCAGTTTCTTGTAATGGACTGGGTGGTGTTCACAACTCTGTAGTTTCTTACGGTCTTGGGCCGAGCAGTTGCCATACCAAGCTGTGATGATGCCCACATCCCATGAAAGAATAAAGAAAGAAAAACATTCACCTGACAGCACTTGCCGTAATGTTGTCAAACATAACTGCAGGCCCTGTCACACTTACTTAATGATGATTTTACAGAACTAACTTTATAGTTTTCAGATCAACAGGAACCCAGTTGAAAACATCTGCAAGCAACCCACTTCAAGGGATGGACTGAAGATGACCTAATTCTACCTTTATACTGCCACTTTATTCAAAGAAAAAATTACAATGAGCTATGCGATCAGCCAATGTGCTTCATATATTCATTAAAGAGATCCACATTGCCCATGCTTTCACCTCTTTTACATAGCTTATCACGGAATATCCTTCAAATTTCGCTACAGTCTGGTTCAGTAGCAACAGATCTTTGCCTTTTCATCGATTTATCATCAAAATAAACTCAATTTTTGTCTATATGAACTGTTTTGATTGGTCAGTTTTGAGGGGTGCACCTGTTGGTGGGTTTATTGGATGAGCAGTGTCTATTGCTCACAAGGCACATGTGGCATACGGAGGACTTGGGGCTCGTGATGCAGTGTGCGACTGTCAATAAGTGGTGATGGTGGTGGCAGAGGTGGAGTGGAGGAGTTGGTGGTGATAAAAAAGCAGGAAAAGGTAGGGATTACAAATATCAAATTTACCCTGGCTGAAGAGGCTGCTTCATGGGGGATGGGTTGAGACTTATGTGCAGGGTGGGCATGGCAAGAAAATGATGGGGAATGTCATGGGAAGGGTGGCATAAGATGATGGGATTGGTTCGAGTGAAAATATGGCAACAAATACTGGCCTTGCCAATGCCTCCCACCTCTAGGCATGCAACTGATGAAGGGTGCAGGTGGCATCGGCTGTATGGTTTGGTAATCTTAATGTGATCCCTGCTGCCTGGTCCACATGAACAGGAACATGTAGCCTGTTTCCTTCTTCCGCCCTTTCTCTTTTTTGTTTCTCAGTGTCACATTTTAAAATCAAATATATTCTTAAAAGATAGACATGTCTTCACTGTCAGACCTATAAGATGGTTGATTAGCTTCTAATGGCATGGAGATCGTTTCTTGAGATTTCAAGTAACCTTCTCCTCGATTAAAGGTGTTGGTTTGATGAAACTCTAGGGTTTCAATGGATCACACAAGGGTGGAAACAACCTGCATTAATTATTGCTTCTGTATTAAACGTGGATCCTCTGCAATCTTCGATTATGAAACTTTGAAAACATTCAACCCCACAATAGCGATCAAGAAAAATGGGATGATGACGGCATCAATGAATATCCTTAAATTGTACAGCCCATTTACTGTAGTAAAGATTCTTGTTTAGTTGTTAGTATTGATTATGTCAACAATTTGTATTTGTGTCCTCCGTTGGGATATTACAGTTTTTAATATAATGTGTCAGAGGAAAGCTCGGATTGTGGATGGCTACCTTACAATGCAATAACAAATTGCCCAAATCAGCTGGACTAGTGTTTGTCAATGGATTTAGCCTTGTGACTAATTATGTGTAGTTTCCTACTTCTCAAAATAATATGTCCTATCGTTTACCAGCATTTATTTTACTACAGGAAGCTATTAATAAACCCTTCAGAATATTTTTTTTTGCTTTATAGTATGTGTTGCAGGAAACTAGAAATTAAACATTGGATATATTGCTCTCTGATATCCTCTTTTGAATAATTGAATTAATTATGTACAATAGCTTGGCTATAAAAATTATCGGCCAGTGCTGATTGATTGAACATAATGCGGGAATCATAACTTTATAACTATGCAACCACACTGTTGTTTCCTTCTGCCCACATCCCTTCTTTAACTGGTGGCTTGCAATACAAATGCATCAACGGCTAACTCCTTCAGACTGGATTGATCCTGACAGTTCACAGCACTTCTCTTGAGCTAGGTTGCTTTTCAGCTGCTGCACAATGATCCATGTACAAGTATGACTGAAAGAAAATGTTCAAACTCAGTACGTGAGGGCTGATGGTTTTTAACATTATCAAAGGCTGGCAATCATACTGAAAGTCTCAGGTCCAGTGATCTGCGGCGATATGGGTCACTTAATTAAAGCTGTTAAATAGCATAAAATACGATCAGTTTGTAACCTTGACAGAAAACAAAGCATGAATCCCAGTGAAGCAGAATGAGTATGTTCATTTGATTCTGCAATATAGAATCTGCTACAAAAAGGTTGTTGATGCAGCTGGAATATTAACAGCACAGTACACACCAGATTATACAATCTGTTCACCTTTAGTTTAATAGCATTCCTGGTGGTCTAGTGGGTAAAGGCACCAACCTGCGGAAGCAGTAACCATACACATCACAGGATCTCAAATAGAAAATTCAAATCCTCCTAATTGTAAGAATCATTGTTCAAAATGGTTAAACTTTCCATCTAACTTGGGGCTTGTAAATTATTCCAATTAATTTGTTCATGGGCTTTTGTAGCTGCTAAAAATGTGAAAGTCAAGGCTGACAAAGTCTAAATTTGCCTAATGTTAGTTGTAACTGAACACGTTGAAGGAAGTGTGAGATGGCGCATGTAATAAGCAAGATCTTCATTTATAACGTCATCATTAAAACCACTCTCAGTGTACTGCCTACAGTGAGTCAACGATCCTATAAGAACAGGAGTGTTAAATTGAATAGTAGTATCAGTGACATAGATTTATCAACATGGGAGACATTCTTGGGAACTGGGAATGAAGCATGGAGACGAGCAGTATTGGCATAAAGTATCCATAGACCAAGCTGGATTCCATAAGGAGCGCAGCACAGATTTTTCTTTTAAAATTTAGAGTACCCAATTCATTCTGTTTTCCAATTAAGGGGCAATTTAGCATGGCCAATCCACCAACCCTGCACATCTTTGGGTTGTGGGGGTGAGACCCACGCAGACACAGAGAGAATGTGCAAACTTCACATGGACAGTGACCCAGAGGCCGGGATTCGAACCCGGTCCCTCAGTGCTGTGAGGCATCAGTGCTAACCACTGCGCCATCGTGCTGCCCTGGGAGTGCAGCGCAGATGACCAGGTACTTGCCCTCACCACATTGAAAATGGATTTCAAAAGCACCTGAAAACTGGAGACATCTACCTCAACCTCACTGCAGTCTATGACTGTGGCACAAAGGCCTTCTGGTCAAGCTTTCGAGGGTCCTACCACCCTCCGTTGTTTCTCTTCTTCAAAATAGACTATTTCAAGTCAAACGGGACCCAAAGCCAGCCTTATACAAGAGGCAGAAAAATGGTCTACCTCAAGGATCAGTACTGGCCCCCACCCCGTTCAACCTGTACATAAATGACCTGCCATCCACATGCAGCCGCACGCTCATCAAAGCAGGTGACATCTGCTGTGCTTACCAAGCAAGAGATTTCAAGGACATTAAGAGAACTCTGAATGATCATCTTACAAAACTCTCTGACTACTGACAAAACTGGTGTCTAAAACCAAGTGCTGCCAAAACCATATCATATGTCTACCACCTTGACGATGCAAGAGTCACAAAGAACTTGCCATCGTCCTAAATGACAGCTGCATCAAACACTACACAACATCTACACAATCTTGGTGTTGTTTTGGACCGCATATTGACCTTCAGGCCACACCTCCAGAAAGTCTCAGCTAAACTAAAGACTCACAACAATCTCATCAGCAAACTAGCAAGAACCTCTTGGGCAGTCAACACCAGAACTTCAAGAACCAACTCTTTGGCTCTCTGTTATTCAATAGCTGAATATTGGGCTTCAGTCTGGAAGGACTCTACCCTCTGCAAACTGGTAGATGTCCAGCTGCATGAAACCATGAGGAACATGTCAGGGATAATCAGGTCAACAAACACAGATTGGTTGCCTGTGCTCTGCAACATTGCACCACCACAAATCCGTCATGTAGCTAGCACAGCACGATTGCTCGAAAGTGTATACAAAAACCGGATATGCCACTGGTAGAAGACACCCACTCACGCACCCAGAAAATGCCTCATCTCAAGACGGCCAATCTGAACCAACCTGCCCAAACTCAGCATTTCTTCTGTGAACCTGTGGAAGGGCCTTTGGCACAACTCCAACAACAAAGCCCAGAATAAGCACTTGGTTGATGATCCTATGTTGGAAATCCCAGGCCTCAACCTCTCATGCAGTGAATGGATCAAACTGAGCAGAATTCACACTGGAGTGTAACCCTGCCACAACAACCTCTTCTGTTGGGGACAAAGTGACTCACCCTGTGCAACTGTGGGGAAATGCAAACTATCGTACGTATAGGCAACACGTGCCCCAATCTGTGCTTCAGTGCACATGATAGTGCTAGTAGAGTCCTGCAAAGTTTCTATAATGATTATAAGGTGGTTTGAAATGAAATGAAAATCGCTTATTGTCACAAGTAGTTTTCAAATGAAGTTACTGTGAAAAGCCCATAGTCGTCACATTCCGGTGCATGTTCGGGGAGGCTGGTACGGGAAGGCTGGTTTGGCAGTATTTGGAGTCTTGGGAAATACTGCAGAGGAGAATTCTGTGGTGAACACCATGAGAAGACTCGGGATGAAGGCCATTGAAATAGGAATCCTGGTTTATTGAAGTATTTTACTCGGAAAGGATGTCCCACAGTCAGAACATGGGTGGAGATCCCCAGATATGACAGCGTTGGACTAGATTCTGAGTGGAACATTAGAAATACAGCACAACTATTCGAGAGCACTGAGCAGATGTGGAAAAGGGCAGGGGTTTGTGGAGCAAGGATTCAGCAATACCAAGGAGAGGTATGAGTCATTGGGAATAATCAGAATCCGTCAGTGTTCGGAAAACAGGATTTAGCAGAATGCACCTCATGCTGCCAATAACCTCTTTCAGAGCCTCAGATATCACAGGCCCACCACATTTCCTCCTGCTGCCTGCACTGATTTTCCACAGATTGTTTGGCACTCTCAGGAATATTTCCAACTCGACTGATAACTTCTAAGTGCTGCTATTCACGTGTGTTGATCTCAAATGTCTACGTCGGTATTTTATAATGTAAAGGGTCAGGTGTCAATATATACTGAGGTGGAATTTTCTGGCCCTTACAGCTGACAGGATCTTCCGGACTGTAGACTTTGTCGGGAACGGACGATCCCACTGGTGGCCAATGACGAGCTACCTCCCCCACAGGGGTTGGATGGTGAGGCTGAAAATTCCGGCCTAAATGTGAGACTTACCCGAAATAAAGCTTTGATATTTCAATCTCCAGTTATTTTAGGGTGGGTGCAGTGGGTCAGCCCTGCTGCCTCACGGCTCCAAGGTCCCAGGTTCGATCCCGGCTCTGGGTCACTGTCCGTGTGGAGTTTGCACATTCTCCCCGTGTTTGCGTTGGTTTTGCCGTGTTTGCGTGGCTTTTGCCCCCACAACCCAATGATGTGCAGGCTAGGTGGATTGGCCACGCTAAATTGCCTCTTAATTGGAAAAAATTAATTAGGTACTCTAAATTTACATATAAAAGAAAAATCTCCAGTTATTTTGGGAAGAACAAAGTCAGTCTTAAATTCACACTGTAGCTGTGACTCTCACAAAATGTGGCGAGGCCCTATCTGTAACGCAGAAACGTACTGATCAATGCCAGGAAATCCTGAAAACTGCACTTGTTTAGAATGTCCTGGTGTGCGAGGAAATCCTTAATTCTGCTGTGAAATAGCCAGTCAGAAACCAAGATATTGGAGACAAATTAAAGTTTTAACAAAAGCACGAAAAGACAATTCACTGATAAACGTAATCATATTATTGTGAAAGATGGCATTCTTTTGTACATTAGAAATATCAAATAATGAGAGGAAAATGGTAGAGGGAAAGCTTTCCTAAAGCGGTTTTTGATTTGTGCAGTTCACCTTTCCCTTCGTATATCGGTAGGTTCCCTTGACTTGTCATGTGGGAGTTATTGCCTCCATAAATTATTCGTAGATTTTAATTGGCAGCTTTCTACCTTTTCTGAATCATACATCTCCTCCCTCTTCAGTTTTGATTTGCTGCTACTCCACTATGAGTCAGTCAGTCAACAGTGTGTAAATTTTCATTCAAAATACTGGTGCACAAAGCATTGCTTGCATCTGTGACGCTGGAAATAATGAGGTGTACGTGAAGTGTGTGTGAAGTGTGTGCCCTGTGCAAGGCTTTTCAGGGCCAGAATTTACTGGTCCCTCCATAGATTCTGACTCATAGCTGGACGGGCAGGCAGTCACGCGCCCTGCCGATTTGTCCGGGCGCCATATCTAAAAGGCACACTGACAGCCATTGATTCAGTGTGCCAGGTCTTCAAGACAGTAAGCTGGCCTTGAGAAGGCACCAAGCACCAGCCTCACCTTTCATCGATGCCTCCCTGGAGAATCTCCTCCGGGCTGTGGAGGACAGGAGGGAAATCCTCCTTCCCACGGATGGAAGCAAAGAGGCTCACCCACCGTCTCACACTGCCTAGGTGGAGGCCACCAGGGTGGTCAGTTCAAGAAGGGTGCAGAGAAGGACCAGGATATAGATGAAAGACTTAATCCGCACCACCAAGGTAAGTAAACCTTCTATACTCACTTCACCATTCTTCTGAATCTAGCATGCGACATGGGGGCCAATGGGCCAGCATCCATGTTCAGGAAACCTCAGAGGGAGCAGCGAAGGGAATTCACACAAAGCCCACTCCCCCTTTTAACAGCACTGGCTGCCATATTCTGAAGCATAAGTGTTCCAAATCCTCTTTGAAAAGTGTCAGAGAGAAGTCTGAGAGAAGTTAACTGTGTAAGGGGCTGGGGTGGGTAAGGTAAGTTGGTGACAGGGTGGGGTAGGTGAGGTAAGTGGGTGAGGGGGTAGGCTGGATGAGGTAGGTGGCTGAGGGGTACGGTTGGTGAGGTAAGTGGGTGAGGGGTTGGGTGGGTGAGATAGGTGGGTGAGGTGCTACGGTGGGTGAGGCAAGTGGGTGAGAGGGTAGGGTGGGTGAGGTAAGTGGGTGAGGGGGTAGGGTGGGTGAGGTATGTGGGTAGGATGGCAGTTGGGTGAGATGGTAGCTTGGAAGAGTGGTGAAGTCAGGGCATGTCGGGTCGGGGGTTGTGTGGAGTCGGGCGGAGGGATTTATTTGGGTTGGCTCTCGTGGAGTCACGGTGTCGGGGGGGGTGTGTAGCTTGAAGATCAAGCGGGGGGGGGGGGAAGTCACAGGAGTCAGTGTGAGTGATTGGGGTGTCAGTTGTAAAGTTTTGCAGTAATCATGCTAGGACTGTTCTGTACAGCATCTCCTGGGTAACTATTCAGCTAAGTCATTCAGAACTAACCAAAAAAGTCTCAGACTCTAACTCAGGGTTGGAGACTTTATCGGAAGGTCTCAGAAAACAGGAGAATTGTACATTGGAAGTTCAAACTTCCCAGGCAATTCCCATGGAGTCAGCATGTCGGGACTTCCAAGGGGTCCCGTAGCTTCGTCCAGTACGTTGGGAATGACGATCCATAGACCAGAAGATCTGGGCTAGTGTTTAATCAATATAGAGAGAAGCAAACAACTTCTCAACCTGGAGCATCCATCATCTCTTTGCTGCTTTCCACGAGGCTCAGCGATGATTAATACATGATGCGAAAGGCCTAGTGATTCACTGTGGGGAAATGAAGTTGAAATTATATCTGCTCGATTCCAGTGCACAGCAAGCGTGGGTTGCAAATGTTACGACAATTTGTTATCCGGCAGTGTATTATCACTGCAAGCTTGTAACATTTTAAGTATTCCATTATGATATTTATGGGATATTAATGATATAGTTTCCTGAAAGTTCAATGATCGCTGGCATAAAGTGATGAAGGACAGCACAACCTTCAGTAAATTGCACCACCTTCTCCAACATTTTGCTCCTACTGCTGGCTTACTTCCTTTGTCTGTACGGTGAAAATAACTTTCCTCTGAGTATTTACTGTCACTCAGTCTAAAGGTCATCACTATCAATTCCAGACAAGCTCAATATCCAAAGCACTCTGCTCTGAAAGCTGCAATTTGAAGTCACTCCAGAAAAGTTTGTGCCTCAATCAATACAACATCTCCACCTCTGATATAATGTCAAATGCAGCACTAACTCTTGCAAAACAACTCATGTGAGGGCCTTTAACTTTGTACCATTCACTTCCTATTGCTGTAATCAATGAACTCATTGCAACCAAATGGCATAATGCATTGCACAGTGGAGGAGAGCTTCACACGACATTACCCAAGGCTGACAATAACCATTTTTGAAATATTATTTCTCTTTTCAATTAATTTGTCTTCCATCTTCAGTCTCTTCTCGTGCTGGAAAGCCAACTAAGTAGCCTGCACTCTGCAGACCTGCCAGTTCATAGGAAGGAGCCAAAATTGACCAGATGTGTTTCTCGCCTATAATTTTGTTTTCATCGAGGAGATGCCCGAGGCTTTGCTCAACAATTTAACGCACCTTCCCACTCTGTGCGGTCCTGTATTACTGGCCCAACTCTTAGCATGACAACCCCAATAATAATCCTGGAATTGCAGGTCGTACTCAGAAGCAAATACGTCTTACAAAATATCCCGCAAATTATACAACTAAATCTCTTCCTAATTGCAAAATGGAGATTTTCTTTCCCTGGGCAGGAGAAGTTCCAAATATCTTCTTTTGAAGGACTTCTCGAAGTAGCTGTCATAATATCCGCTCATGTATACAATGAAGTGCAGACAGGCAGTGATTGACACACAGGATGACCAGTAAGCACACAGCACAGTGCAGCCAATCACCAGACAGGACACTACCACTATAAAGCCAGAGGGCACTAAGTTTCCCGCTCTCTCTGGACCCAGCCACTGAGACAGCCAGAGTCCACAAGCTAGCCAGTGCAAACACCATGCGGTAGCTAGTAAGTCTGGTCAGGCTAGTACTAGGTCTCCAGTCAGCTCAGTATAGTGTCGACCCACAGCTGAATATGTTTATCAGATCTAACGTTGAATAAAACCGTGTTGGATCTTCTCCAGTGTTAGACGTCTATTTCTAGCTTCACTGCATCAAGTGCAGTCCACATCGAATCAACCTGCCTAACACATCACGGTACCAGAGTGCTCCTGAAATTGTCGGACCTACCTTGAGTGAATCAGCGTTGACCAGCAAGCAGCCATCCGGTGACATGGAAAACGTCCGCCCTCCTCCGCAGCTCCGCATCGCCGGCAACCTCGGTGCAAATTGGAAGATCTTCAAGCAAAAGTTCCTCTTGTACATTGAGGCCTCTGACCTCAAAGCCGCATCGGATGCCAGGAAGATTGCGCTATTTCTCTCCACCGCGGGGGACCACGCCATCAACATCTACAACTCCCTTATGTTCGCTGAAGGCGAAGACAAAACTAAACTCAAAACAGTCCTGCTGAAGTTCGACAGCCACTGCGACATTGAGGTGAATGAGAGCTTTGAATGGTACGTTTTCCAGCAGAGGCTTCAGGGTAAGGATGAACCTTTTCAGTCCTTCTTGACCCATCTCCGCATCCTAGTGCAGTCATGTAACTATGACTCGACGGCTGATTGCATGATCCGGGATCAGATCATTTTCGGGGTCCACTACAACTCCCTTCGGCAGCAGCTCCTGAAAGTCAAACAGTTGACCCTCCCTGTCGCTATTGAGACGTGCATTGTCCATGAGCATGCTAAGAATCGTTACTCCCACATCAGGGCGGCAGAGACTGCAAAGCTGGCCTCCCACGAGGCGGAACGGGTGCAGGCATCGCACAGATGCAGGGCCTGAGCATCGAGGAGAGTGGCCGTTTTGCACGCTTTTCCCAGGTCCCTGCGCATGCGCGCCACGACCGAGTGGACGACGAGACCGACAACCTGACTGCGCAGGTGCGTACTTCGATCGACCGCACTGTGCATGCGCGATGGCGCACAGAACGCGCTGACGTCGGCGTCATGATGTGTCCGAATTGTGGCTCCGCCCACTTAAAGCGGCAATGTCCAGCAAAAGGATGGCGGTTTCTACAGTGTGGCAAGCTTGGCCACTACGCAGCCCTTTGCAGATCTGCTCCACTGCTCAGCAGCCAGCGGTCCCAGCTGCGGGGCAGAAGTGTCTGCTCAATACAACAAGGCATGCCAGATTCCGATCCCAACAGCCCAACAGACCCTGATGCTGAGTGCCTCAAGTCCTCATACTGGGTGGGCATCATGACGACGCATGCACTACCTTCCACCATGACGGCGAAGCGCCTCTCGATCCTCAGTGTGGATCCCGACGATGAGTGGTGTGCTGTCCTCACAATTAACAAGGCTCGCATCCGGTTCAAACTGGACACCGGCGCATCGGCGAACCTCATCTCGAAATCCGACCTCGACACCATCCACGCCAGACCAAACAGTCTTCCACCGGCCTGCCAGCTCCTTGACTACAATGGCAATGCCATAGCTGCCAGTGGCTCGTGTCGACGAGGGGTATCCAATAAGGCATTCAAGGCAACGCTGCAGTTTGAAATCGTCACACCTGACAGAGCATCACTGCTCGGTGCTCGAGCCTGCAAGCTCCTGAACCTGGTTCAGCGCGTCCACACCATCATCACCGGCGAAGGCCTCGCCTGATGGAAACTTGCAAGCTGACATAGATGACATCATCACGCAGTACCACAGCGTATTCGATGGAATTGGCACGCTCCCATACCGATATAAAATCCTGCTCAAGCCGAACGCCACCCCTGTAATTCATGCACCACGCCGGGTGCCAGCACCTCTCAAGGGTCGCCTGAATAAGCAATTACAGGATCTCCAAGACCAGGGCATCATATCGAAGGTCACAGAGCCCACAGATTGGGTCAGCTCCATGGTCTGCATCAAGAAGCCGTCAGGGGAGCTTCGGATCTGTATCGTCCCCAAGGATCTAAACCGCAACATCATGCGGGAGCATTACCCAATACCAAAACGTGAAGAGTTGACCAGTGAGATGGGCCATGCCAAATTCTTTACTAAGCTCGACGCCTCCAAGGGTTTTTGGCAAATACAGCTGGACGTGTCCAGTCGCAAGCTGTGCACGTTCAGTCGCTACTGCTGCAACCGGATGCCTTTTGGCATCATCTCTGCCTCAGAAGTATTTCACCGCATCATGGAACAGATGATGGAGGGCATCGAGGGGTGCGAGTGTACGTTGACTATGTCATTATCTGGTCCACAAGCCCCAGGAACACATCGCTCGCCTCAAGAAGGTATTCCAGAGAATCCATGAACATGGTCTCCAGCTCAACAGGGCCAAGTGACCATTTGGTCAGTCGGTTATTAAGTTTCTAGGTGACCACATCTCGCAGCAGGGCGTGCGGCCAGATGCCGACAAGGTCTCGGCGATCAATGCCACGAAGACCCCGGAGGACAAGAAGGCGGTCCTCCGCTTTCTCGGGATGGTCAACTTTCTCGGGAAATTCATTCCCAATATGGCATCCCACAACACGGCCCTCTGCCATCTCGTCAAGAAGTCGACGGAGTTCCAGTGGCTGCCCACGCATGAAGAGGAATGGCGTGATAGAGGTCTGTTTTTAGCTTCACTGCATCAAGTGCAGTCCACATCGAATCAACCTGCCTAACACATCAGTAGCCTTTAAAAAGTGCTCTTCCAGTAACAGCTCCAACGGAAAGAAGTCTAAGCATTGAGCTCAATTCATTTGAAGGCTACCTGGATCTGCAGCTGAAGTGCTGTAACCTGCAAAGCGATGGATGAGGTGCTGGAAAGTGGGATTGAAATGAGCAGCTAATTTCTGTTTTCTCTTTTTTGGCTGACACAGATAGGATGGGTTGAATGGCCTCTTTGTACACCGTAACTTTTCTCTGATTCTATGAAAAAAAAGGCCTTATTTCCTTTCCTTTCATAGTTTGCACTAAGTTCTGCAAACATTCCCATTCTTCCCCAGAAGAAATAAGCTAACGGGCAGAACTTTTATTGCACTTTGTACCTGTACCGTTCGTCAAGATTCAAAACAATCTATCTGTCTAACACATCTCACATGCAGGAAGACATCCCAAAGTGTTAGCCTGAAGGAAGAAAAAGAAACTGTGGAATCAAAGATAGGAAAAAGAAAGATTAGAATGAAGGAGCAAAGACCAGCTTGAAGAGGAGGTTTTGAGGAGGTTTCTAAGGGTATGAACTGAAGTAAACGGCAAAGGGGATTCTGAAGAGTTCATAAGAAAGACATTTATTCAGCATAACAGTGGTAGTTACACAGAATCCAGTTATACATCTCACAGTTCTCACTCCTTTCTGTCTGACCTGTTACACTAGTGCTGGTTAACTCACAGCCCAGTCAGCACTAGGGGCCAATCATCCCCAGCTGGGTGAGCCCCATGAACGGGTTATGACGGGAAGGAAGTTGGTAAGATGGAAGCAGCTGGGCAGGAATATAGGCTGTGATTCAGTGGCCTTGTTGCGTTCGAGCAAGAGCGCGATGAGGCTGGTGAATAACGGGGAGGCCAAAAACGAGAACTGTGCTTGGCACCAACCTGTTTGCTATGCAACAGTCCCACTCCTCGGCGAAATCAGAATCCTGCCTTAAAGAATCCAATAATCACCATTCAAGCCCTATTTCCATGCAATTAACGGGAGCCATGCCGTATCCAATGGCCTCCCATGATCTAGCCACCTCCCCAGCAAGTGGTCACACTGGCGTTGATTAAAAACGTGAATCTGGCAGAAGGGCTGTTCCAGGGAGCCGGGGAGATGATTATCCATCTTCCCTCGCAGCCAATGAGCCCAGAGGGCATTGGGCATGATTACCCTGCACTCGGGGTGGGGTGGGGGTCCACCCTCAGCTGGGGTGGTCCAATATGGGAGGGGCAGAGCTGGGGGTGGGGTGGGGAAGGGTGCTCCTCTGGGGAGGCAACCGCATGGGTCTCCGCCATGCCAACCCGTGGATTGTGTGTACCCATTCTGGGGGCAATGCTGGTCCCTACCTGTGTCCCAACGACCATCCATAACCCGCACTGACCACGGAGGCCTCAAGCCATACGGCTGAAGGCTATTGCGAATAGGGAATTGGCAATCGGAATTTAGTGAGCACTTCTCACATCCCAAGTGGACTCCCATGGATGAGCGTGCTATTTAGCATGTGATAGTTAATAACTAATATCCCAATCAGATTGGTGATGCCTGGACACTATGTCTGAACACTGCAGGAGGCAACACCACGAACGCAGCAACCAGGATCCCAACACCGGGGACATGTACCCAGCCAGAGGGTGGATGAGTGCAATGGGGAGGGGATCAACGCCTGGTCCAGGTAACGTTATGCGCAGGTGTCAGGGGTACAGGGTGTGGGGTCCAGTGAACGGGAATCCCTGCTCCATCTGGATGTACATGGGCAGGGTTGTCTGGCTGTAGGGTGGACCAGGGAGGTTTGGGGGAATAGCTGGTTCCAGTGTGGAAGACATGGCTGTTTGTCAGTCTCTCACTTTCTCCAATGCCTTACAGATATTGAACAGAATGGATGTTGTTTTGGACCCTGCGTAATTTGCCCTAGTGGCGCAGCTGGCAGGTCGGGCGGCCACGTGTCTGAGATGGTGGCAGCAGCAGTGTCGACCGAGGCTTGAGGCGGCAGCCCATGTGCAGGGCCCCTCCCCACTCCCTGAGGGCCTGGCTGCCCATTAGGCCAGGGTGAGACCCAGAGGGGGAGGCCACGGCACCCAGGGTGTACAAGTGTTGCTGGTCTTTCGAGCAGATGACGGACAGTGCTGCTACAGGAGGCTCCTCCTCGAAAAAGAGATGGTGCACACCTATGTCATGTCCTCGTGGACCTTGCACCACAGAGAGGAGGAGGGCACCCACTCTCCATGACCGTCAAAGTCACTGCAGCCCTGAACTTTTACGCCTTGGGATCATTCCAGGGTTTGATCTGGGACTTGTGTCACATCTCTCAGGCTATAGCCCACAGTTGCATCCCACATGCCGTGGATGCCCTGTTTGCTGGGCAGAAAATTATATAAACTTTGACACGTACCAAGCCCAACAAGATACCCGAGAAGCAGGATTCCCCACCAGCGCCAAAATGCCCCAGGTCCGGGGCAGCACGGCTGCGCAGTGGTTAGCCCTGCTGTTTCACGGCGCCAAGGTCCCACGTTCGATCTCGGCACTGGGTCACTGTCTGTGTGGAGTTTGCACATTCTCCCCGTGCTTGCGTGGTTTTCACCCCCACATCCCAAAGATGTGCAGGGTAGGTGGATTGGCCACGCTAAATTGCCCCTTAATTGGAAAAAATGAATTGGGTACTCTAAATATATTTGTTAAAAAAAAGAATGCCCCAGGTCCAGGGGCTGATAGACATGCAAGTTGCCTTGCGCACACCAGGCCATCTGGGAATGTCCTATGTTAACAGGAAGGGGTTCCACTCCACTTCCACATGAACATCCAGCTCATGTGCGACCACTGCCTTAGGATATATACATGTGTGCACGCTTCCCAGGGAATATGCATGACAGCTACATCCTGGGGCAGTCGGTCATCCCTGGCCTCTTCGAGGAGCACCTCAGAATGGCCGACTGGCTCTTAGGCGATAAGAGGTATCCGCTGAGGACCCAATGATGCCAGTATGGGGGTCGCTGACAGTGCCAACATAGTCCCAGATACCTGGAGTGATGTAACAAGCCCTGGGAGGGTGGGAAATGGGAGGAGGGTAGCATTTATGGACTAGGCCATGTCCTATGTGAAGCAGGCGAGTATGAGGGCCTTCTTGGCCCTCCGGACTTGCCGGACCCTCGCTGCTGTCGCTTGTCCTGCAGCCTGTGGCTGGTCCCTTCCATTGTCCTCCAGCCCTTGCTGGTCCAGCACCTACTCCTCCTCATTGTCCTCCTGCTCAGAGGTAGCCACATGTTCCTCATCCTCCACCTCCAGTATGTTTACCCACTGCTGTGCCAACTTGTGGAATACACAGTAGATCATTCCAAAGCAGGTGACCCTCTCAGGAGTGTACAGCAGGGCACCACCGGAGCGGTCCAGGCATCAGAACAGCATTTTGAGCAGTCCGTTGTATGGGCCTTGTTGTATCGGGTCTACACATCGTTCACTGGCCTCCTGCCCTCAGTGATTCTCAAAGTGTTTGGCCTTCCTTGCTCTACAGCTGCATCTAGGTATTTCTCCAGGATGCACATCAGAGGTGGAGGCAGCCTGCTGCTTACCATGCCCATGGCCTTCGATGCCCCTGGTGGGCGTCCTCTGGGGGCTCTCGGTCCGGAGGGCCCCAACGCACTTGTCAGCGGCACATGCACAGCCGTGCCGCTCTGTACTGGATGCTGACTGCGAGATGCGGCGTCGTCAAAGAGATGGAACTCGGGGGAGCTGGTGGCCACCGCCGCCACTCCATGGGGTGGGTCCGGGTTGGATCCAGTGCCCCCCTCCTCCTGGTCTGTGCCTGTGGTGCCCTGGGGTGGCAGGGCAGCTGATTTTCGCCCTGGCTGCCCCTGCGTCATCTGGCTCTGTCATCCCTGCGGCTCCCCAATATCTGCACCATGCTGTTGCCACCCTCGGCGATGCTCCTCAGTAATTGGACCAAACTCTACAGTGCCTCGACAGTGCCCAACTGCGACTGGGGCAACCTCCGCAGCACCTCAGCTATTCCCATCTGAGGGCGGAACATGTCCTGCAGCCTCACCAAGGTCCTCCTGGCACGGTCACGTCCTCCATAGAGTCAGACAGTCTACCGAGGCTGTCAGTCATGGCCCTCACCGACTGCACCGCGCCTTGGACAGCTCCACTCATGCTGCTGACGTCGTGCACCAGGCTCTCCACTGCGGCCGCCATCCTAGAAGTGTTGGTTTTGGTGCCACACATTGCCAGTGTCATCTCCTGTACCCATAGTCTCTGGGACTCCTCCAATCGACTATGGACCTGCTGGAGGGTCGTTGACATCTCCCTCTGAATGTCATGGCTGCACCCTAATGTCTGCATGTTATGGTAAACATGTTCCAGAGGCTCAGTATCTGACTGGGACCCAGCTGGGTCCTGGAATCCAGCAGACCTCCGACTGCTGTCTTGTCTAGGCATGAAGGCCTACATCTGATGTACATCAGCAACTGTGTGGTGCTCACCAGATTGTTCCCCAGAAGCCTGACCACTAACATTGCCCACCAAGCTGCGTGCTTGTGATGGAGGGTAGGGATGACAGCTCTGACGCATCTATGGTGGCATCCTCAGAGCTCTCCTCCGAGGTATTCTCATGAGAGGCAGGGAGTGGGACAGCCCTGGATGGGCCGGCGTTGTTGGTTGACGGTCCTACCAGAGAATGGATATGTGGTCAGTGGAAGGGATTGGTCAGTCTAAATGGCATTAACAACTCACTCGTGACAGTCCATCTGGGTGGGGCCCTATGGATCCTCACCCCTGTGGTGTGTGCTGACCTCCGTGTTGGTGTCCGCTCTGTCCTCAGCCACCCCCGAAACCTCTACGGCCCATTCCTCGGTGGTAAGGATTCTGATGTCTGGCACACCGCCGCCAGTCTAGACCCTCTCCCGACAGTTGTGTGACAACTTCTCCTGTGGGAGCACAGAGAGGGCATTGTTAGCTATGCGCCTGGTTCAGCGCGGGAGGGGGTGTTCTAAAGGAACTTTGGGGAGCGCTTGGGGTGGGAGGAGAGAAGGTTTCAGGGAGGGTGTGGCATGGGCGGCCAGGGCAAGTCATGATGCTGGGCGTGGGCAGAATCAGGTGCACGTTGGGTCCATTGCCAACTCACCTGTGCGGCCCGGTGTAGGTCGTTGACCTTCTTGCGGCACTGGGTGCCAGTCCTCCTGGTTACGCTGCCCAAGCTGAAGGCTGCTGCCACTTCCTCCCAAGCAGCACTGGTGGCCCTTTGGCTTACCCTCTGGGACTTAGAAGGGAACAGGACATCCCTCCTGGCCTCGACCGCCTCCAGGATCTCCTCAGGTCTGCATTCCTGAATTGCAGGGCCGGTCGTCCCAGTGCCATGGCTGCGAGCTGAGGGAAGTTGGCTGAGCAAGAGCAGTTTATGTGCTGCTGTACCTTGTTAGCGGGAGGGGGGGGGGGGGGGGGGGGGGGGGGGGGGCTGGCGGGCGCAGTCCCTTCGAATCGGCTGGCAATCCATCATTTGTGGCGTGAAGCCCTAATGCCCTGTTAAGTGAACCAATTAACCTTGTATTGCAGTGATGGTCTCGCCGGGTCGGGTGCCAAGAAGCCCGTGGCAGTATCCGCTCACTACCACACTTAGAAATGTTTTGGAAGTATCGCACCCTTAGGTGCTGAAGGCCCATAATGCTGGAGTGAATAAGAATGGGGATGGGGAGCGAGTGCAAACAAGAAAAGCTCGATGTTGGAAGAGCGGAGAGTGTTTCTGGTGTTATACAACTGGAGTAGGTCATGGAGATAGAGTGGGGTAATTTGAAAACGGGAATCGTAACTTTCACGTTGCCTCTCTGGGTAATTGGTCGTCAGGGGGGCTTGGAGAGGACAGTAGTAAGGGATGTGGAGCAAGGAAGTGGGTTGTATTGTTTTGGCTGAATTAACCTATGGGTGGCTGAGACAGCAGGCAAAACCGGGAGAGTATTAGCAAAATGGAATGAATTTGCATTCTGATAGGAGAGTGGAAGTCATGTAGATGTGGGGAAAGAAGGCCTGGGAGCAGAGCAGAGAACGGGTAGGAAGCCAGACATACAGTTCAATATTGTGCACAGGATTCTGACTCCATCTGAAGTGGCAGCTGGGGCGAAAATAGAATTAAGGCTCGAAGCTCATGGATGAGTGGCAAAATAGACAGCACCTGTCTTGACATATCAGTATCAATATACCCTTGTAACTTGCTTCAGTATTCTAAATATTTAACTGAAGTTTCTATTTCAGTATTACCTGGAAATGTCAACGCCTCTCTACTTTAGGCTTATATGGAAATCGTTGATATACAGTGTTCCAGAATTGAACCATGAAGGGCCGATCCAACCAATTTGAAAAATTGCCCTTAAATTCTACTTCTCATTTGACCAATTTTTAATCCTATTTGTTATCCTCCCCCTCATCCCATAACCTACAGTCAATTTCAATGCAGGACCTTGTGAAAGACTCGTGGACATTGGGATTGATTCTACCACCGCATTACGTCCGACGCAGAGCCAGACTTGACGGGTGAATCGTGGGAGAGACCCAAATCGGGCTTCATGCCAAGCGGGAAGCCTCACATGAGTCACCTGACTCGCGGTGCTCACGGCGATCTGGATCATGTCCTCAGCACATATGTATGCTGTCCATCTTGGTGCTACATGGACCTGAAGCTCGGCTTAGGTTGCAGCGGTGAGGCCTCAACCAATCACCAACCTACTGGGCTCCACAAGTGGGGAGCAGTCGTGATAGCCACTCTGGGGTCAGGGAGTCCATTAGTGGTTTGGGGACAGAGCAGGGCAGGGCCCTGGCATTCCCCTAGCACCCAGGCACCTTGGCAGTGCCAACCAGGCACCCTGGCAATGCCAACCCAGCCCAGCCAGGGTGTCAGGATGGCAGTGCCTGGGTTCCCGGGTGCCAGGTTGGCATTGCCAAGGGCCAGGGCCTGAAGTCATGAAAGGGGGGGGGGGGGCGGTGAGGGGTGTATGAAGGGTGGCGGAATGAGTGGGGACCTCCTTAAGATTGGGGGTATGAAGGGAGGATGACCTGAAAGGGATGGTGGGGAGGCCTGAAAGTGAGCCCATAGTAGGGTGTTCTCACATTCTGCGGGGGGGGGGGGGGGGGGGGGGGGGGGGGAGGGGGGGGGGTGTTATGCCAATATATGGGGAAGGGTGGGGGGAAGGGGGGCATTGCCCATGCATGGTGTGGTGATAACCACTGTAGATATGCGTACTTGCAGTAGGGGGATGTATGGCTGTACCTGTAATGCAGGTTCCTTCGGTAAGCCCCTGCCGGCTAGCTCCGCCCACAGGGAGCTTGTGTATAAATATGTGTGTGAGTCACTGAGATCCTATTCTACAGTTGCAGCCAGAGGAATAGCATCACACAGCAATAAAGCCTCGATTGTACATGTCTCTCGTCTTTGTGTGCTATTGTTAGCGCCACAATTTATTTTCCGTACACCACGGACATCAGGATAAAGCCTGACCGTCTGCAGCTGGATCCGCAGTCGCCTCATGTCAGGAAAGACTTTGTTCACTGGTTTGCAGTCTTCGAAGCCTACATCTCTTCAGCGGACCCTCCCCCGACGGAGGCTCAAAAAAATCAACTCCTGTACTCAAGACTTAGCTCCAGTGTCTTTCCGCTAATTCGAGATGCGCCTGACTACACCAGAGCTATGGAACTGCTCAAGGAGAACTATGCACAGTCGACGAACACCCTGTTTGCGAGACATCTACTCTCTACTCACGTCCAGCAGCCGGGTGAGTCGATTGAGGACTTCTGGAGGGCCCTTATACCTCTGGCACGAGACTGTGACTGCCGGGCCCTCACAGCCATGGAACACTCTGACTTACTCATGGCGATGCCTTTGTTACAGGCATTGCATTGGACCCCATCCGGCAACGACTGCTAGAAGGGGCCGCCCTCGACCTCGCGGCCACAAAGACTCTGGCGCTTTCCATGATGGCAGCCTCCCGTAGTGCGCGATCTTACTCCGCTAGCCACTCGGCCCACCCGTCCTACCCCTCGTGGACCCCGCAAACGGCCCCCCAGGCCCACCTGTCCTACCCCTTGTGGACCCTGCAACCGGCCCCCCCCAGCAGCCACCCCCGTGTACTACGCCTGCGCTGCTCGCCGCACCGCGCTCCCTGGGGGTCCCCGCTGTTACTTCTGTGGTCAGCAGAAGCACCCCCACCAACGCTGCCCGGCCCGCACCGCGACCTGCAAAGCTTGTGGCAAGAAAGGCCACTTTGCAGCGGTGTGTCAGTCCCGGACGGTTGCCGCTATCACGCCCCCGTTCCCCCCCTCGCCTCAGCCGATCGCACAATGGGCCTTGCCGTCCGCTTCCCCCGACCCCACGTGCGATCAGTGGGCACCGCCATCTTTTGCCACCCCCGACACGTGTGCTCCATGGGCGCCGCCATCTTCATCCCCACCACCATGTGCGTTCCATGAGCGCCGCCATATTGTCCCTACCTCACAACGTGCGCTACATGGGCGCCGTCATTTTGTCCGCCGCCATCTTCTCCCACACAGGTACTCCAGACGCCGCCATTTTGTCCTCCCGGGACAGGGCCACGGGACACAGGTCGCTACCGCTCCTCATCGGACTCATCAGACTCGACTGCCGATCTCCCGCTACTCGCCTCCGTTACGCTCGACCAGTCGCGTCCTCGCAACCTGGCACGCTCTTCCACAACGGTGAGGGTCAACGGCCACGTGACCTCCTGCCTCATCGACTCCGGGAGCACCGAGACTTCGTCCACCCGGACACGGTAAGGCGCTGTTCCGTTGCGGTCCATCCCGCCAACTGGCAGATCTCTCTCGCCTCCGGTTCCCACTCTGTCCCGATCCGGGGTTTCTGCCTGGTTAAACTTACTGTACAGGGCGTGGAATTCGACCGTTTCCATCTGTACATTCTCCCCAACCTCTGCGCGTCACTCTTACTAGGCCTGGATTACCAATGCAATCTCCAGAGCCTCACCCTCAAATTCGGCAGACCCCTACCTCCCCTCACCGTTTGCGGCCTCGCAGCCCTCAAGGTCGAGCCTCCCTCCCTCTTTGCCAATCTGACAGCAGATTGCAAGCCCGTCGCCACCAGGAGCAGACGGTACAGCACCCAGGACAAAGCCTTCATCAGGTCCGAAGTCCAGCGGCTGCTTCGGGAGGGTATCATCGAGGCCAGCAACAGTCCTTGGAGAGCCCAGGTGGTAGTGGTTAAGACCGGGGAGAAGCACAGGATGGTCGTGGACTACAGCCAGACCATCAACCGGTACACGCAGTTCAACGCGTACCCTCTTCCCCGCATTTCTGATATGGTCAATCAGATTGCACAGTACCGGGTCTTCTCTACTATTGACCTGAAATCCGCCTACCACCAGCTCCCATCCGTAAATCGGACCGTCCTTAAATCGCGCCCATTTTCTCACAGGCTGGGGACATAGCCCCATTATTGGAGAATTCTGCCCCAGATGTCTAAACACGCTCACTGGGGGACTTTGTTCCCTTTTATGAGAATTGTGCCCTATGAAATCTTTTCATTGAATCGCGCCCATTATATCTATTGCCTCTCCTCTATTACCTCCTCAAATTAATTTTGTCAAACAAGATTACCCCTTTAGAAATTTTATGAGTTGTCTCATCCTCAATTAAAGACTCTAGAATTTTCCAAAGATGTTTAGTTAACTGGATGATAATTGGCCAGATTAGTGCCAGCTCCATTCTTTACAAGATCGTTACTACATTAGTCACTCCCCAGTCTTCCAGCATTTAGCCAAAGCTAAATTGTAATTTCTAGGACCTCTGCAGTTTCTCTCTCCAGTCTCAGAATTCTATTGCAAAACCAAATTACTGCAAATGCTGGATCACTGAATTGCTGGAGCACAGATGGTGCACAGAACCAGTTTTCCCTAGCCATAATTTACTTAGTTCCATTTCCTCAGCTTCTCCCTTTAGCCCCATTCATTTTTCAGATAACATTCCAGTTCCCTCTTGAATGTCTCCATTGAATTCATGCTCTCAGGCATTGCATTCCAAACCTGAACAACTTGCTGAGTGAAAGAGCTTTCCTCATGACACCATTGCTTCTTTTGTCAATTTTGGCTCTTTCTACAAATCTCTGGCCTGCTGCCTCTCCCACTCCCCATCCCGCCAGTTCACTGCCTCTACATCTTGCCATCTCTCTCTTTCTGTACTATAGGATGCCGGGCACAAATCTGAGTGAGCTGTTTAGATCATGGGGGAGTCCGAAATGAAAACCATGCCAATATAACCAGTCCGCTCCCATTGGTGAGGTCCGGATCCTGCCATGGCATGGCGAGAAACCAATAATTGTCAATTAAGGCCAATTTCCATCCCATTAATAGGAAGGATCCCCCATCTAATGGCCTCCCATCATCTAACCGGCTCCCCTGCGAGCAATCACACGGGCACCGATTATACACAAACGTAGACTAGGTGTCACGGCACCTGGAGGGTCTCCTGGGTCATCGGAGCCCCCTGGGTTGTCAAGGATAGGGCAGGTTGGCCCCCTAGCCCTGCCCGTGTAACATAAGCACCTAGGTATTGCTAGGCTGGCACCTTGACACTGCCACCCAGGCACTGCCAAGGTGACCAGGTGGTACAACAAAGCCCATAGGAGAACTCCCAAGGTGCCAGGGTGGCAGTGTAAGGGTGCCTGGTTGCCAGAGTGGCACTGCCAAGGGTCAAGGCCTGAGGGCTGTGCCCATGAAATGAGGGTGGAGAGGGTATGAAGGGTGGGGAATGCATGGTAGGTATGAAGCGGCCTCTGAAAGGTTGGGTGGGGTGAAGGGTGGGGGTCCTAGAAGGGGGGGGGGGGCCGAAAGGGAGTGTGGGAAGGCCTGAAAAGGAAGGGGCCTCATCGACCACATCACGGAGTGCCATTACTTGGGGGAGGGTGTGGGACAATGCCTATGTGTGTGGGGTGACGGTCCCTTTGGATGGGAGTTGACGTACAAGCCCAGAGATCGGGGCACCCATTCAAAATGTCAATCATCTTCCCTATCACTTGATTGGTTCTTGTCTATCTTTGAAATCGACCTGAAGTCAGAGGTACATTATCCATGAACGGAAACACTAAATGTTGACAAAATGGCCTTCGGGGTCATAATAATCTTTATTAACATCACAAGTAGGCTTACATTAACACTGCAATGAACGGTGCCTGTTTGGGTACACTGAGGGAGAATTCAGATTGTCCAATTCACCTCACCAGCATGTCTTTCGGGACGTGTGGGAGGAAAGCGGAGCATCCAGAGGAGACCCATGCAGACACGTGGAGAATGTGGAGACGCTGCATAGACAGTGACCCAAGCCGGGAATCGAACCCAGGTCCCTGGCATCGTAAAGCAACAGTGCTAACCACTGTGCTACCATGCTGCCTAATTTTGCTTGACTTGTAACGGCAATTGTGATAAAGCATCAACGTCTGCATGCTGCTTTGTCTTACGATATTGGATATTGTAAGTGTGTGCCAACAATATCAATGACCATCTTTGCAATCTACTGACTGGCAAAGAAGGTATACCTATATATGGCCCAAAGGTTGACGCCAAGGATCGCTGATCTGTCAAAAGAGTAAAATGATGGCAGACCCTTCTTAAACTGAAAATGATGCTTTAAGCCTCTTTTTCTAGCTGGGCATAATTCATTTCTACGTGAAGCAAATGCAGTCAGTCATTCCTCTCCTGAAGGTATGACTGCACCAATCCCATAGGGTGAGGCATGCAAGCTAGTTGCAACTTCATTTTTGGATTATAATGAATCAACAGCTCTAACTTCAGTAAAGCTTCTTTCACTTTGTTGTATGTATTCTCACATTCTTCCTATCATTGCCATGTCTGTTTAATACATAGCAATGGGTCTAAAGGCACCTGTACAAAGCAGCAGTACTGCTGCACCCATATCCATTTCCATTGTAATTTCATGACCTTCAAGATTTGGATATGCCCATAAACATTGTTGAAAACCCTGCATTTACAAAACACCTAGCTGTACATCTTGCTGCAGCTTATTTTGCTGTCTTTTCAGTGATCTAGGCCGGGATTCTCCCCTACCCGGCGGGGCGGGGGGGTCCCGGCATGGCGGAGTGGCGCCAACCACTCCGGTGTCAGGCCTCCCCAAAAGATGTGGAATTCTCTGCGGACACCCGACGGCAACGGCCTTTGGCGCCCGCCGCCTGGCGTCGGGGCTGGCCAAAAGGCCTTCGCCAGCGCATCAGCAGCCGCTGACGTCACCACCGGTGCTTGCGCGGTAGGGGAGTCTCTCCCGCCTCCGCCATGGTGGAGGCCGTGGCGGCAGCCGAAGAAAAAGAGTGTCCCCACGGCAATGGTCCGACAGCTGATCGGTGGGCCCCGATAGCGGGCCAGGCCACTGTGGGGGCACCCCCTGGGGTCTGATAGTCCTGCGTCCCCCCAGAACCCAGGGGGCCCGCTCGCGCCGCCAATCCCGCCGGCACCAGAGGTGCTCCAATTCCCGCCGGCAGGAGAGGCCTGTCAGCGGCGGGACATCGGCCCATCGTGGGCAGGAGAACCGCCACGGGGGGCATGCCGATCGGTGGGGCGTGATTCCCACACCCGCCGATTCCCGGGTGGCTGAGAATTCCGGCCACGGCAGGGGCGGGATTTACAACGGCCCTGTGCGATTCTCCGACCCTGTGGGGGGTCGGAGAATTCCGCCCCTTGTGTTTCATCGACTAATTACTGACTAGATTGCTTGACTGTGTTGTTCCTTTTGTCCCTTCTTGGTGTAGAAGTTTTCTGAGTCCATGTCTTGGCTATGTGGCCCTTCTTGCCACAGTCCTTGCATGTGTACATTTTACTCCTGCATTACCCCCTGAGTGTCCAACCTGTGTACAACGGTGACATGGTTGCACTTTTGCAACCTTGTTACTTGAGGTATCCAGTTTCTGGATCTTCGCTTCAGCCCCTATCTGCGAAATGTTTCTTGTTGCAAGCTCCATAGATGTGGCAACCTCCACAGCAACTTTTAGTGGTAAATCACTGACAGTGAGCAGCTTCCTCTGAATAGCATGATGCCGAGATGCCGACGTTGGACTGGGGTGGGCACAGTAAGAAGTCTTACAACACCAGGTTAAAGTCCAACAGGTTTGTTTAGAATCACTGGAATTCTCCGCCGGCTCCAAAAATCGCGGAGGCCGTCGTGAACTCGGCCGAGGTTCACGATGGCCTCGGGGCCCGCTCCCTGCACCTAATTCACCCCCACCCGGGGGGCTAAGTGCGGGCCCCCGTCATTCCCGGCCGCGACCTCGGCCGCAGGAAATGACACCCGAACGGCGCTTCGCGGATGACATCAGCACGCAGACGACGCAAACCCGCACATGCGCGGTGCCGTCTTTCTCCACCGCCGCCCGGCAAGACGTGGCGGCTTGATCTTGCCGGGCGGCGGAGGGGAAAGAGTGCGTCCATTTTGGATGCAGGCCCGACGATCGGTGGGCACCGATCGCGGGCCTGTCCCCTCCGGAGCACAGACGCGGTGCTCCCGTCCCAATCGGGCCACTGGATGCCCCAAACGGGCATCCGCCGCCCGTTTCATGAATGCAGCGACCAGGTGTGGTTGCTGCCGTGGTGAAACGGGCATGAAGGGCCGGCCGCTCAGCCCATCGGGCTCGGAGAATCGGCATTCGCCGTGAAAAACGGCGGGCGCCGATTTTTCCGAGGGGGGGGGAGAATCACGGGGGCGCCAGGGGGACGTAAAAAATGTCGGGAGGCGCTCCCACGATTCTCCCACGCCACATGGGGAGTGGAGAATTCCGCCCACTAGCTTTCGGAGTGCCTCATCTGATGAAGGAGCTGTGCTCCGAACGGTAGGGATTCCAAACAAACCTATTGGATTTAACCTGACATTGACTGAATAACATCACTGTGGTATCCACAAACCAGCCTGTCATGACGAGTATCATCAAGTGTTGTACCAAGTTTGCAATATTTAGCTAATCTTCTTAAAGATGCTATGAACTGTAAAATGGTTTCACCTTCTTCCTGACTACGGCTGCGGAACTGAAACCTTACTCCAATCAATAGTGATTTAGGAGAGAAATGTCCCACTATTTTCATTAATTTGGGACTTTTCTCCTGGTTTTGCTGGGTGAACTGGATTTTGTAGCACCATAAATATTTTACAGACAATTGAGAATGAGAAAGGTTGTGACCTTTAGGACCTCCGATGTCTGATTTCATAAAATAGAATCCCGACAGTGCAGAAGGAGGCCATTCAGCCCATCGAGTCTGTGGTGGCCCTTGGAAAGAGCACCCTACTTAAGCCCATGCTTCCACCCTATCCCTATAACCCAGTAACCCCACCTAATCTTTTGAACATTAAGGGGGAAATTAGCATGGCCAATCCTCCAAACCCGTATATCCGTGGGAGGAAACCGGACCACCCGGAGGAAATCCACGCCGACACGGGGAGAAAGTGCAAACTTCACACAGACAGTCACCTGAAGATGGAATTGAACCCAGGTCGCTGGAGCTGTGAGGTAGCAGTGCTAACCACTGTGCCACCGTGCCGCCCCCATTTTCTGTTGAAAACCATTGCAATCTTTTTTCATATGAATTCCATGTCTCATAATCCTCATCAAACACATCCATGATGTCCGTTTCTCCTGCCATTCTTGGATCCCGGCTCATCAGGACTACACTTCCTCCCTTCCGATTTTTAAAAGCAACTATGAAATCTTTCCCTTTTGCCTGACCATAGTTCAACTTTGTCCCTGAGTAGTGGCCAGTGCAGAGTCGGTGGACTTTGAAATCCACAATCCTCGCAGCCCATGTAGTCTCACCACATGCACAGTCCCTGAAGCCCAGACCCCACTCACTTCAATGCAACCAGGTCTTCTGTCAAAACTGTGTTCAACTTCACACCGCGGCAGTGCTTCGCCCGACGTCTGTGTGCGTGTTTATGTGTGTGTGTCTTCTCCGGAGAATCCTCCACTGCTCCTGATGCCATCTCACTGTTAATCAGCGCAAGTATTTTCTCAGCAATTTTTCTGCCTCAATCCTCGTCGCCAGTTTTGGCTCTTGTTACATTGCTTTTTTGCTGCAAAGGGAAACGGTATGGAGGTGCCCACACTCTGGATTTGTGTAAAACGCGATGAGAGGCTTAGTAAAGGTGTTGCTCATACAATCAAGTTTCTGACCTGCCCAAAACCCGCGCAAAATCTCTGCTGACTTCACTATATATCACATGATGCATAACCAGCAGGAATGTATTTCCTGACACATAACAGAGGTGCTATGATTTATTTTTAAAAGTGGGTTTCCAATGTTTCCCCCTGCCTATCTTAGAGATGCTGGATTGCACTGTCTCATGATCTGCGTCGACATCTCAACTGTGAGCATAGATATTCAGAATCTTCAATATGGCGCTCATTGTATAGACCCTGAACTGGCAATGGCCCAATGTGCAAAATTTCTAGCAGGACAGAACGCTGTTGATTAGACGTAGGAACGGACTTCCGGTGTGCATCATGGAGTGAGTGATCACACAGAGGCAGCTCCTGCCTAAGGTTACAGAAAAGAGCTCTTTTTTAAGCAACACGGGTTGGAATTTCGATGAAAAGGTGTGGGTAAATGTTCAAGGAGTATTTTCCCCCAGGAATAGGATGTTTCTTGGTTATCAGACCCTCAGAAACAGTGCAAGATTTGTCTGAAGCAGCAGCAAACAAAAGCCTCTGCAAGCATGCAAGCGGGGGAAGGGCCAGTTTATAGATCTCAAGCTGACCTAAGGGCCTTTATGAAAGCTGAATTCTAGCAGCAGAGGGAAGAACTGTGAAAAGATCTCACCAAGGCCATTGAAGAAGCGGAGACGGACTTCCGGTAGCGGTGATGCGGAGCTAAGCCGCACGTTCAGTGGCTCCCACTATTTTTGAACTTTGGGGCTCTTTTAAGGGCTCGTAGTAGTGCTGTTTGGACTTTTCCCCGTGTGGGAACACTCCTTCTCAGATTCTCCACTGGTGGATGGCCTGGACTAGGAGTGGAGCGGTCAGAAAATCGGCTTTGGAGACTTCCAGTTGCGGCTATGCGGATCTAAGCCGCATGTTCGGCAGCTCCCGCTACTTAAGGACTTTTGGGCCGATTTGAGGGCCCCAAACGGCGCTGTTTCGACGAATCCCGGTGGGGGAAGGTGTCTAGAGGAGCATTCCCCATAATTTATGGTGCTCACCCGGAGTGGGGCAAAGGAAAAAGCTGCAGCAGCTCCCCAAGATTAGACATAGGAACCTTGACAGACTTTTACCTCTAACCCCTACGCCCCACCAACATCACCCCCTGCCCTCTTCCGAGCTTTGCGACACTGCATCCTGAAGCTAGAATTCTCCTGCAGGATTTGATTTCATGCTGGGCAGTGCTCTGACCAATCAGATAAACTGGAGAGCTCAAGAATCATCAACATAAACCTAGTGTCAAACTTAGAGCTTTAAATGTTGAAAATAAAATACTACATTGAATTGATTGCAGATTCAGTGAACGGCTGCATTTGAAGAAGGAAGTGGGCGGGTTTCTTGTTCTGTAATCTCAGATGTGGGCTTCATTCAGACTGGGATTGATTTATCTGGAACTGTGATCCTGAAAATTGACTTCAGCTGGGAGGAGGTTGGATAAGCTGGTGTTTGCTAATGCACTGCTATAACTCTTCCGTAAGTAGATTTAACTCACTTGGAATTTGTCCACTTGCTTTAGATGAATAATTAATTTAATATACCCACGTCTTTCTTATCCCTGCCCACATTCTGGGTCTTAAACAACCGTCAGTTATACAGAATTAAAAGTTGGGGTCAGTTTCCACCTGGAGCAGTTTTTTTATAATAAATTTAGAGGACTCAATTTTTTTTCCAATTAAGGGGCAATTTACTTGGACAGTTAATTTACCCTGCACACCTTTGGGTTGTGGGGATGAAACCCACGCAAACACGGGGAGAATGTGCAAACTCCACACGGACAGTGACCCAGAGCTGGTATTGAACCTGGGACCTCGGCGCCATGAGGCAGCAGTGCTAACCCACTGTGCCACCGTGCTGCCCAGACCTGGAGCAGTTTTGAGGAGCAGTGCGAAAATGCGATCACTGGTTTGCGTTTCAGGCCCGGGTATTTTAACTCCCAGTAATGCCACTAATTCACTTTCCATCCATTCCAGGCACGGTGGGGAGATAGAGCATCTACCAACAGAAAAAGGTCAGGCAGCCTTTGGCAGGAAAGTGATAGGGGCGAGGGTTTCAAGAGAATCTTGAGGGAGAGAAATCTGCAACTTTCCTCCTGAGGCCTGGAAACTTGCTGATCTGCTGCCGAATTGTGGTAGCTTAGTGCCATGATCTGCAGACATGCACATCATGGGATACAGACAGTCAGCTAATGAACACAGAGAACAGGACATAACCAATCAGCAGGCAGGACACTTGCGGGTGGTTTCCCCACTATAAAAGGCACGAGGCCCTCACACTCTGCCTCTTTCCACTAGGGACATCTACAGAGTGAGTCCGGTGTATATATCACGTAACGCCTACAGCACGTGGCTAAGAGCTAGTTTGGTTCAGTCAGACAGAGTAGTCACACTTAGGTTAGCAGAGAGTCGAACTAACAGAGAACTGTGCTAACTGTGTGACAGGTTTAATAAATCAAATTGACCTAATTTCAGGGTCTGGAGTATCTTTCAGTTAAAGCTGCATCCAGTTGCAGCCCGTGTTATCTCAGTGTGCTTAACACGACACTTAGCAGAAAAACAACACACAGCTTCCCCAGCAGGAGCCGGGTTAAAATGCAACCTGGGTCCTAATTGCGTAGTAGGACATCGATTTGCACATATTTGTGAGGATCCTGCCTGCTTTGAACAGATGTCTCCTCTGCAGCTTAGGAGCAGAAATGGGAGGAAAGCATTGCGTTCTGAACAAGGAAGTCACCTGCACATTTCTCCGACTTTTTGTACTTTGTAACAGGTTTGTAACTAAGATCTGGGAATGAAGTGCGTGAGGGTGGTGTGTGCCGAGTGAGAACTGAACCAGCCCTGCGGTGCAATCCATTGACATATTTGAAAATGCAATACTAGTTTCGCCTCTCATTAGAAGAATCAAAAGTCACCCAACAGATTCCTTTTAGCTCTGTGGCAATAAACTCCTGAGGAAATCTTCTCAAAGTGCTCAGCTCCTTTGTGTTGATTCCACTTATAGCTATTCTCGGTGTGCCATTTTATTAAACCATTATGACTCTTAAAGAATATGTCAATGATTAATCATTGTCAGCATAGTGGCTTTAATGAATCTCATAAATTGACAATGCTGGCATAGAAGAAACTAGGAAATCGAAAAGTAATGAGACTGGGAATCTCAGAATAGCTATTGAAGCATAATCTAGATTGAGAATTGGGTACAATGAGAAGAAAATTAGAAGGAGGATTGTTGGCAATGACAAAAAGACTAGGGGATCAGTTTTAACCCTATCCTGTCGGCTGGAAAGCAGGATAGTTTGGCAGTACAAACACAGAAGCATCTGGCTGTGGTGCTCATAAGTCTTATCCTTCCGTTGGCTTGTTTGCTTGAACTCTGATCGTCAAAGGTCAGATTTAATGGAGCAGAGGGCTACCTTTAAAATTGACAGGAGGGGGCCAGGCAGTGAAAGCTCCGTCCCCATTTCCGACTGATACAATTTTCAGCGGGAGGGTAAAGGTGCAGGGGCCTGAATCGCACAGACGAAAAATATGAATTTGTTGGGCCATTTGCTGAGTTTACACAGGCCCCATTTCTGGTGTTCTTAGGACCTTAACCCATTGTGTGGTAGTCATAAATTTATGGAGGAAACATTTTTTTTAATAAATTTAGATTACCCAATTATGTTTTCCAATTAAGGGGCAATTTAGCGTGTCCAATCCACCTACTCTGCACATTTTTGGGTTGTGGGGGCGAAACCCACGCAAACACGGGGAGAATGTGCAAACTCCACACGGACAGTGACCCAGAGCCGGGATCGAACCTGGGACCTCAGCGCCATGAGGCGGTTGTGCTAACCACTAGGCCACCGTGCTGCCCATATGGAGGAAACATAAACACTCTTGAAAGACAGATAAGGGGCTGGATTCTCCGCCGGCGGGATGCTCCGTCTTGCCGGCAGCTCGAGGGTTTCCCGACGGCGTGGGGCTGCCCCACAACGGGAAACTCCATTGACCGGCCAGTGTAACAGAGCTTCCTGCTGGTGGGATGAGGCAGAAATGTGGCGCAGCGGGGCGGAGCATCCCGCCTAAGGTCTGTTCGTGTGCTATGATTTCAAGTAGCTTGAATGCTCAGTCCTTTAAAAACAAAAAAAAACTCTGCTGAAACTGGCAGTTAGACAAAATAAAAAGCACACGCTGCTTTAGTGAATTGATTGACAAGCTAAATGGCTTCTGAGGTCTGCCTAAGTAGACATTGGGTGGGTGGTGGCACGAAGGGGCAAGGGTGCTAGGAGGTGGTAAGAAGGGGGGATCATGGGGGGGTTTCAGTAATGAGGGCAATTTATAAACAGCCTTTTATAAAACTGGGCCGAAGTCTCAGAGAACTGCGGCAGGCCTTCAAGCAGCCTCCATCACTGCTCATGAGCTGCCTCCAGAGATGGTAGGCTTGACTTGATGATGTCCCCATTCCCTCATAGTGAACATTATGTGTAACAGGCCCCTTTATATCGACATAGGCCTGCCAAGTGAGAGGAAAGCCCAAAACTTACATCCAAGCATTTTCTAGAACTCCTCGGAAATAGAAGAAAATGCTGGAAGTACTCTGCAGGCATGGGAGCACTGTGGAGGAAGAAACAGAGTTAATGGGATGAATTTTATGGATAACCCACAGCCAGCCAAACAGATGGGCTGACCCATAAATTAGAGCACAATGCCAAGGTGGCATGCCTGCAACTGGCCCACCCGCCTCCAACCCAGCCAAAATTTTATGCGCAGCGAGGAAGGTGCCAAGTGGGCAGTCCATCAATGGTCTAATTGAGACCCTTAAGTGGGCAATTAATGACTAATTAAAGGCCTCATCCTGCCACTGCCCTGATCTTATGTGCCCAACATGTACCCTGGTAGGTTTAAAGCTGTGGGCGTTTGGTCAGTGAAAAGTAGGGGGTGGTGATTCCTTGTTGGGCCCCCTGAATCAATTTCAGAACCACCTCCAACAGTTCTGCCTCCCCGTGTCCACCCAACAGTTCTGCCTCCCCGTGTCCACCTTCCTGCCTTGCCCTGTCCAACATGCCACCCCTATCTCCCCCTTGCCAGGGCCTGCTAACCGAGCCCCGGCATGATCCCATACATACCTGGGTTTGGGATAATCCATCATTCCTTTCCCCCACCGGGAATCTTGCAATACCAACAAACCAATACCTATGTGGATAGGAGCTGCTGACCACTGATTGGCTGGGTGCTCTATGAGGCAGAATTTCCTGCTGGAGACTGGAAGAATTCCCATCCCATACTAATTAAAGGATTGTCATCCAAAAAGTCACTGGAAGCTTGAGGTCATGCTTATGGAGAGAATCTGGTTCTGGTTCTCGCCAGTGAAGAGGAGACCTCATCGTGCACCGTGAATACGATATGTTAAACTGAAAGACGTACAAGTAAATGGCGTTTCCTCTTGAAGGAATATTTAGGGCCATGGGCACTGATGATAATGGAGGGGAAACAACACCATCTTGAGTGGGCCCGATTGAGAGTGAGGATGGGGTGTGGAGCGTTTGTGACTCTAGGGGGCGCTAAAGGGGGGGTAAGGTGGAAGCCTCCAGTGAGAATTCTGACATGGAATGTGTGTGGGCTAAATGGGCCAGCTAAATGGTCCTGGGTTTACGTGCACTTGAAGAGTTTGAGAGCAGAGGCGATTTTGGTGCAGGGCACGCATCTCTGGGTGAAAGATCAGGGGTGGGATTCTCCCCTACCCGGCGGGGCGGGGGGGGGGGGTCCCGGCGCCGAGGAGTGGCGTGAACCACTCCGGCGTCGGGCGCCCCAAGGGTGCGGAATCCTCCGCACCTTCAGGGGCCAGGCCTGCCCCAGAGTGGTTTGCGCCCCGCCGCCCCTGCGGGAAAGGGGTTGGCGCCATGCCAACCGGTGCCGAAGGGCCTCCGCCGACCGTGCAAGTTGGCGAATGCACAAGAGCGCCAGCACGTGCTGGCGTCATCCCCGCGCATGTGTGTGCAGAGGGCTTCGTTTCCGCACTGGCAATGGCGGACTGCTACAGCCACCGGAGTGGAACAATAGAGTGCCCCCACGGAACAGGCCCACCCACGGATCGGTGGGCCCCGATCGCGGGCCAGGCCACCGTGGCGGCACCTCCTGGGGCCAGATCCCACTGTGCCCCCCAAGAACCCTGGAGGCCGCCGCGCTGCCAGGTCCCACCAGTAAGGACATACTCCAATTTACGCCAGCGGGACTGGCAAAAAACGGGCGGGACCTCGGCCCATTGCGGGCTGGAGAATTCAGGCAGCCCCGGCGTGAATCGCGCCGCCCGCCTCGGAAAATGGCGGGGACCGGCGCGATTCACGCCGGGCCGATTTTTGGGAGGCGGGAGAATTTGGAGGACGGCGGGGGCGGGATTCATGGTGACCCCCGGCGATTCTCCGACCCGGCGGGGGGGTCAGAGAATCCCGCCCCAAATGTGGTTGAGGAAGGGGAGGGTGGGGCAAGTGTTCCATTCAGGGTTTAACTCAAAGTCAAGGGGTCTTGGCATATTGTTGAGAAAGAAAACGGGGTTTATGGGGCTAGGGAAGTGCGGGACCTAACGGAAAGGTTTGTGATAGTGAGTGGTGTGCTGGTGGGGACTCCAGTGGTGTTGAATGTGTAACTGCAGCATGGTAGCACAGCGGTTAGCACTGTGGCTTCACAGCGTCAGGGTCACAGGTTTGATTCCCCACTGGGTCACTGTCTGTGTGGAGTCCTCCGGTTGCTCCGGTTACCTCCCAGAGTCCAAAGACGTGCAGGTCAGGTGGATTAAACATGCTAAATTGCCCTTAGTGTCCAAAAAGGTTAGGAGGGGTTATTGGGTTACAGGGTAGGGTGGAAGTGAGAGCTTAAAGTTGGTTGGTGCAGACTCGATGGCCTGAATGGCCTCCTTCTGCATTGTATGTTCTATGTATGCGCCTAATTGGGACAATGCCAGATTCATGAAGAGGCTATTGGGGGTGATCATGTACTTCACCAGCTGATTATGGGGTGTGGGTGGATTTCAATTGTGTACTGGAGCTGAGGGTGGATAGGTTGAGTCCTAAGTCAATGGAGAGGTTGAAAATGGCGGGGGAGCTGGGAGGGGTTTATGGAGAAGATGGGGATGGTGGTTCTGTGGAGATTTGGGAACCGGGGAGAGAAGGAGTATTCCTTCTTCTCGCATGTGCAAAGGATTTATTCCAGGATTGACTTATTTGTAGTGAGCCGGGCAGTGCTAATAGGGGTGGAAGGTGCAGAGTACATGGTAATAGGTATTTCAGATCATGCTCCGGACATTCAAGACGTGAGGCTTTGTTAGTTTTAGGTGCAATGGCAGAAGTGGAGGTTGGATTCAAGGCTTTTGGCCATTGTGTGGAAAGATGACCTTCCGCGATTAAGAATTATTTTGAGCTCAATCAGAATGGGGAGGTATCAGCAGTCAGGTTTTGGGAGGCCCTGAGGGCGGTGGTTCAGGGGGAAATTCTTTTATTCAAGGCCCAAAAGGATAGGATGAGGAGGGCAGAGATAGTGGAGGTGGATAGGAGGTATTCTGTAGCTCCCATGAAGGAATGGTTGGCGGAAAGGAAGAAGTTGCAGGCGCAGTTTGACTGGTCGTCGACTGGTTGTTGCAGGGACAGCTGCAGTGGGCGAAGGGGGTGCAGTTTGAGTATGGGGAGAAGGCAAGTCGCATGCTGGCCCACCATCTGGGGTGGCAGGCAACATCAAGGAAAATTCTTCAGGTGAAGTTGGAGAGGGGTGGGGGGGGAGGGGGGGGGGGGGGGGGGGGGCTCATGGTGTTGGATCCAGAGTGGGTTTTTCCAAGGTAGCAGACCGGTGTGAGAAGTGTGGAAGGGGGCCAGTGAATCATTTTGCGAGGCTATTGGGGGTGTACAGGACCCTAGCAAGGATTGTAGGAGTTGAGGAGAAACCGGACCCTATGGTGGCAATATTTGGGGTGTCGGAGCTGCTGCAGGGGAAAGTGGCCGATGTCGTGGCCTTTGCCTCTCTGATTGCCTGGCGGCGGATGCTTTTGAATTGGAGGTCGGCTACGCCACCAAGGGTCACGGCATGGCTGGGGGATCTGTATGAATTTCTCAGGTCGAGAAAATCAAATTTACCTTAAGGGGGTCAGAGGAGGGCTTCGAGGAATGGTGGAGGCCCTTCACGACGACGATATTTGAGGAACTGTTTGTCGCGGCGGGGGGGGGGGGCGGGGGGGGGGGGGAAGGATTAAAAGGGGGAAATGTGCAAACTGTAAACTTTGATTGGACGTTAAACCAGTGTTATTTTGCTGAATGTGAATGTGATTGGAATAAAATAGATTTTAAAAAAAAAGAAAACTAAGAGGCAACTTGGCAAAACCTTTAAGACCCTGAGGGGTATTGAGAGGATGGGTGTTTCCTATTGTCAGAGAATCTAGAATTAGGGGGCCACTGTTTAAAAATAAGGTTTGTTCATTTAAGACGGAGATGAGAAGAATTTTGTTCTTTCAGGGGCTCGTGAGTCCCTGGAACTCTCTTCCTCCAAATATAGTGGAAGCAGAGACTTTAAATATTTTTAAGGCAGACATAGATAGATTCCTGATTGACAATACGGTGAAAGGTTATTAGGGGGAGGCAAGAATGTGGGGTTGATGATCAGTTCAGCCATGATCTTATTGAATAGTGAAGCAGACTCATGGGACTAAGTGACCTAATGCTCCTAGTTTGTATGTACGCATGGTTTGCACCACAGTGCGTTGGACTAAATCCAGCTCTTTGTATCAGTAAGTGTCTTTTTATATGTGCTCCTGTAACCATCCAAACAATGCCTCCTATCTATATATATACTTGACTTCAATTGATAGAGTGAACAGAGCATTGCGATCTCTGGTTTTCTTTATTTCACACTTTTCTCGCCACCTATTTTTAAGTCTCTCTTCCGAAAGTGTTAAGATATGTTGAAGTCAGACTCTCAAGACTGCCAGATTTCTTCAACACTGGTCTAAGTCACATTTTGAAGTGGGAACCTGGTCAAAATGTCAGCAGACTACTTGATCATGGGGAACATTACAATGGAGACTATTGCTGTCAATATATACAAATATGTACTTGCTAGCAGCTTTACTTGATAGCAGGAAAGATGGGTCATTATTTTTTTTAAAAACCTCTCTCTAGCCTAAGGGGAAATACAGAAAACTGTATAACTGCCATTACCTTACAGGTTGAGTATAACAAACCCAGTAAAGACCAGTGATCAAGCCAAGGACCATCACTATCTGTGCAGCTCAATTTCTCTGTTTGTGGTGCATGTGGAACTCAGGTTTTCCTGCACCTAGAATCATAGGCATCGTCCATTTAAGGACCAAATTATGCCAGAGTGTGCTTCCAATGCAAGCTGTTGATAAAGCTGCTCCTGAGTTAATTACATTGATACATTTAGGAACATTTTACATTTAGCTGAACAATAAAGAAGCTGTCTACATATGCCTTATATCCCTGTAGCACACATGCATTGCTGTGCACTTGCAGGTAGCAACACCAGTGTACCAGAACTTCACATTGATTTTGGTGCTGACTAAGATTTTCTTTGACGATTTCCCAAATGGGATAAGTTGATTGATTCAACCGTGGCAGGAATTATCCAGGTGTCTGATGCCAGACAGCAAAGAAATCCTTAATTCTCTTTGTGATGTCGCTGTCTGACAGGGATAATGAGAATGGTGGACAAGTTGATAAGCCTGCAATCTCAGAGTTGAGCTGAGAAGTGTTTTGCTCTTGTCTCAGATCACTGAAACAACAGGCAATTATGCATTAATGAGCTTGATGCTGAGGAAATTGGGTGTAAAGATACATAAATCAGAGATCCATCTAGCACATCGGCAGTAATGAGAAAATTAGAGTTCACAATTTAGGCCGCAGCATTTGTGGACAAGCTTCATTGCGTACATTAACAGACCACAATGTGATGCATTTTCTATCATCTATATATATATTGAAGGTGAGTACAAAGAATTGTAGCGCCATAGTATGCACGGTACATTGATTATCTGCAGTGAACAGTGCGTGTTCTACACACCTAATGAGCTGTGGACAGGACCACAGCCGCTTGATCCGCCGGCCCACTTCTGTATCATTAGAACAAACCAAATTCTTCTAGTCTTGTGATCAATACAATACCTTCCTTATCTCATAATTGCCAGGCTACATAAAAATGCAAACTGAGTTATATTCAGTTCCATTGGAGTCATACTCTCAGTCTTCAACTGAAAACCATCATTGATCAGGTTGCATCCTTCATTAGGATGTTCACAATTCACTCCTGCATTTTTTTGTTTTGTGATAACAAAGAAAATGCAAAAGGACAGAGCTAATATGAGCTTTCATGAAATTCGATTGTTCCACTTTGTTGATAGTCAAATGCCTCATCAAACCACGAATGCCTCTTGAATAATTGATCTAATGTGTTGAAATTTGGTTTTGCCATGCAACCCCAAAAAGGATGTACGTTTTCTGCTTATTCTATTTCATGTATCCTCTAATGTGTCAGTGTTTCATGACAACCTGTTGAATGGGTTATTAATGAATCACTAGTTCTCATTGTCACACTGCTCATGGCAATCATCCATTTAGGACTGAGATGAGAAATGTCTTCACCCAAGGTGTAAGAAAAGAAAGGTAGTCTTAAGGGATTTATATTTGTATTAGTAAACATTAGAAATAAGGTACAATTTTAAATGGGTTTAATTTAATGTTTCTGTGCCTGGAAGGGTAAAACCGAAAGTTAGATTCATGATGGATACAGGTGTTTGTATGTGTGGGGGTTGGTTAAGTTCCAACTGTGTTTCTTTGTGCTTAGAGAGGGCTATGGCGTGAAGAATAAAAAAAGGCATAAACATGTGAGCATTATTTAGTAAGTGGGGCCTTGTATGGTGGAGAACCTTTTAAAAGTGAGTTAGCTGAATTTGTGGAAAGTTGGAGACAGGACACTGAGGACTGAACCTCTCTCAACTCTGCCAGGAAAAGCTGGACATCCAAGAGAGTTATAAAGATGCAAACTTCCTGAGGAGCAAGATACAATCCAGATAACCAGGGAACTGGGATAGGAAGAACATTTAAGACACCTGAAATTAAGGGAACAGAGTCCAAGGTATTGTTCAGAAGATTTCAAGGACGAATAAACAAAATGTTTGAAGTTAAAGAGACAATTGTTGTAACTAAAATTAAAGTGAGGCAGCAGAATTCATAGGTAGATGAAACATTTGATGTAATTTTAATACAGTCTGGGAATCAAGAGTTAAAGCAAGTGTGAGCAGTTTGCACAGCAGTTAAGACAAGGAAATCTTAATGGGGCTGGTCTAAAATACTGGAATGGATTTGCTGTTAAACGTGGAATGGAAGCTCTGTTTAAATTTGGTTTTGCCTTGCAACCCCACAAATCCATTTCGGACTGAGATGAGAAATGTCTTCAGCCAAGGTGAAATTTGGAAAACCTGGTCTGGATTTTGGAATGCAAACCACTAAAGGAAATCATTATTATGAGAGATTATTTCAAAGCGTGTTTTTTGGGAGTGGAGTTTGGAAACTCTCACATGACAATTATCTGTGGGGACTTTGAAGAGACATTCACTTGGAGTTCAGAGTGGAGGGTGTAATTGCCCACAGTCATCCTGTGTGCTTAAAAGGGACTTTCTGTTAATTAGACCATTGTAGATTAAGATGTATTTTGTAATTCATGTTAATCCTAAAACCTGTCTGTGATTCTTAAACTAAGGGGGGAGTAAAGGCGTATTGTATCATGATCCAATTTTTTTATGTTTAATGAATGTTTTTTTCTCATTGTTAAAAATAATTAGTGGTACAGTGACGCTGTTCCTCCACATTTTATTTTTTTTAAATAAAAGTTACGGTCTTTTGAGCCAATGTTCCATTCTGGGATCTTCCCATCCAGTTATAATATCAACTGGTTTTATAACAAGCAGTTCTTTGGAGCCTTTAGAATATTTTCAACTGATGGGAGCTGTGAATAGTCAGATGTTGAATATGTCCAAGACAGAGATCGATACATATTTGGATACTAAGGGAATTATGGTACATGGGGATAGTGCAGGAAGGTAGAACTCTGGGATAAGATCAGCCTTGATTGTATTGAATGTTGGAGGGAACTTGAAGGGATGAACTGGCCTACTTTTGCTCCTATTTTTTATGTTCTTGCATTCTAACAGTCTGAACATTGTTCGCGTGAGGCAGAAGTATATAATGACACCTCATTCATACCCATCAGTATTCCAAGCAGGGTTGCTGTTTCCTCCAAAACTCAGAAGACCATTGTGCATGAGGAGACATACATTTTGGCACATGTGCAGTGGTGTTCTATATTTTGGATAAAATCAAAGATCTCAGTCTATGCACGTAGTCTGTTTTCTCTTGCTTTGTATACTTGTTCAGTATAGTTACAAGTTTAGGTCTAAAGCGAGGTGGAGGTGGGACATGTTTTATTTTTGCACCACGGCAAATTCTACACATCATATAGACTTTGGTCAATTTTAAAAATAGTACCACAAAAGATGAATAGAATTAAAAGATGAATTCTCAAGGTATGTTTTTGTGTATTAAAGGACAGGGATCTTAAAATTCAAATTGTTTGTTGAATGAATTAGGCTCTTAACCAAGAGGAAGTTAATTCATTCTTGGAAGAATTAGAGACAGGGATCTGTGGAGATGTTTTACTGATTACCATCGTGGTGCTTGTGATTTAGATTTTATTTAGCAAAAAGAAAATCTTTCTTCACTGGCAAATGTAACTTCAAAAAATGTGTGCATACCTTTTTACGGTCAAAAAGGTTTCCCCAGAGTTGTTTTTCAGGTGAAATCTACTAGGTCGGGTCACCACATTTTTCAAGTACAAGGCCTAACAGCCTGAAAGAGATGGGAATACAGGAAGTAAAATCATTGGGAAAGATAATGCAGGGATTTTTGTAGACTTGGGAGGAAAGTATGCCTAATAAAGCAGTATATCCATACAGAGCCTTGTTATCTAAATGTAGTCCATCATGCTATCGTTTGTTTGCAAACAATACTGCTAAATATGGGCAAGCTTTTCCAGCTTTTCTAACCAGTGGGATATTCTAGACCCACAGATTGTGATCCACCCGTAGTGGGTTCCCTGGTGGGGGGAACAGGCAAGACACTAAAATGCCATAGGCATCGAGGGGACTGGAAGATTCTGCCAGTGGCCAACGGGGAAACGTCTCTGCCACCAAAAAACACACTGCGGGAGAGTGGAAAAACCCGGCCAACCATTGAATTACACATTGGAGACTGACCTTTAAATTGTAAAGAGATACTGGGCGAGATTCTCCGCAAATGCGGAGAATCGTAAAGGCTGCCGTTGGAAAGGCCATGACCCATGGCAGCCTTCACGCCCACTTCCGGGGCCGATTCTCCCCCCTGGGTGGGACTAGGAGCGCGGCCCCGTGCGTCACGGTGGCTGATGCGGCTGATGACGTCGGCCGCGCATGCGCAGGTTGGACAACGCCAACCCACGCATGCGCAGTTGGCGTCTTTTCCCTCAGCTGCCCTGCAAGACGTGGCGGCTTAATCTTGCGGGGCGGCGGAGGGAAAAGAGTGCGTCCGTTATGGACGCACGGCCCGCGATCGGTGGGCACCGATTGTGGGCCTATGCCCCCCGACGCACAGCCGTGGTACTGCCGTGCCAATCGGGCCCCCAGATGCCCCAAACGGACATCTGGCGCCCGTTTCACGACGGCAGCGAGCAGGTGTGTTTGCTGCCGCGTTGAAACGGGCGTAAAAAACGGCGAGCGGCGATTCGTGGCGTGGGTCGGGCGTGGGGGGGAGAATAGCGGGAGGGCATGAAAAATGTCGGGAGGCCCTCCCGCTATTCTCCCACCCGGCGTGGGGGGCGGAGAATCGCGCCCACTGTTTCTACATGGTAAACAAAAAATAGGACAGTAAATGGATTTCATTGCCAAACACCTAAAGACTTAACGCGACTATTGTATCTGCTAAACTAAAATTCCCTTCTCTTTTTATCCCCTCCAGGAAAACAAAAAGTAGAAGAGAAATCAAAGCTTGAACATCATAGTCATTCGATTGTCGATTCCATCCTGTCTATGCCCTCCTGTGGTTAGTGTTAACTGTGACTTATAAATCTTCATATCAAATGTACTTCTTCCTCATTATAACAATGTCACCTGAAGGACTAGCGGAGAAAAAAGGAAATTTCATTGCTGAAGATTTAACTAAATGAGTTGCTCTTTCTCTTAAGCCAGCTCAAGAGACTACGCTTTTGTCTTGCAAAGAAAGTGCTTCCAATTCCCATAAACAACTCATTTAATGAGAGAGAAAAAATAAAATCTTCCATTTCATTAGAAATGATTGCAGCCTCTGTAACATCATCCCTTGCATGTACATTGAGGATACCATTGCACAAGGCAAGCGGGGGGATTCTCCGTTTCTGAGACTAAGTGTTGACGCCAACGCAGAATTCATGAACTTTCATGGCAGCAAAACAGGCGCCACACCTGGGGCGATTCACTACTGTTAAGGGACTAACACTGGCGCCATGTGGAACACAGTCGATTCCAATGAGGAACGGTGCGGGATTCTCCGTGTCCATGATTGAGAGGCTGACAAGCTGCAGCCGCATATACACATTACAATCCCCTCACACATTCATCCCAGCCAACAAAATGGCACTGGTTGTGCTGGAGAGCGCCCATCCTGCTGATGGGTATGCTGGGGCCACAGGGTAGCTAGGGGGGTGGCTCTGGAGGGACACTTATACGTTCCGTGCCCCTAAGTTCACAATGGGCCGTCAGTGGCATGCGCAGCTGCATGGCTGCCTTCCCAGCTGTGGCAACGGTGTTCCATGCCCGTCCACCCCGACCCCACACCCCACTTCCTAGCCACCCCCTGCTACTCCCCCTGGCCCTGGCAGAAGCCCCCCGGGCAGCGGCATAACTGTCAGCAAGCGATGGCAATGTTGGACACTTTTTCCGTACCCCCTCTCTCTCCCTCAGCAGCCACGACGCCGGTTTCACAATTTTTAAAAGCAGAAGTGAACTGCGTCATCAAGAACGCAGCCCATTGGAGGCAGAGGCCCCGGAGAATACAAATGGTGTCCAATGTACGTGCGTTCCGGTACGCATTGACACCGTTGTCGCGGTAACAGAGAATCGCGATTCGGTGTCAAATCAGCGCTCTCCGCGATTTTGGCGTCGGAACCTATTCTCCGCTCAATCACATTTCGCAATTTCAGCGTCGGAAAACGGAGAATCCCGCCCAAGACTTTCCATTTATTGACAGAATGACTAGAAAGTTTAAATTACTGCCAAATGGCAGGGGAACAAATTTACTGACACAAAATAACGGAGAAACTATTGGATTTTAGGTTTTCTCAACATTTTATCTTGATTATGATTTATGATTTGGGAGATGCCAAGTATATAAGGAACTACAAATATGAAGAAAGACTTGAAAGATTGGAGCCTGATTTGGTAGAACTAAAGAGATGAGGGGATATATGTTAATGAAAGATTGGGACAAAGCCAATGACACAGGTTGTTAACAGTGATTGAAGTGACTGGGACAAGGAGTGCTTGGAGTAAGATCCATTGTAAGAGATTTACACAGAGAATATATAAAATGTTTTTAGGCAGAGGTTATAAGTCTGTGGAATGCACTGATGCAATTAGTGATTAAAGCCTAATTGCAACACATCTCATCTGGCGGAATTGGGGCAGGATGTACGGTGATGGATTCATAGAATGGTAGGCTAACGAGTGATGTAATTGATGATATATCACTGGCATCGATCACTCATGTACTAGACTCTCTCTCGCTTGAGTAGCTTCTTTGGCTCTGATCCAGAAGTTCTGGATTTGAGTCCCACCCCATTGATAGCCAAAGAAAGTGTGTTCATAAGACGGTCAAGCTGGTAGAGTGTCAACCTGCAAATCCTTCCAACATGCCAATGGCTGGCATTGAGAGCTGGGGAGACTCCTGGTCAACCATATTTGATGTGGAGTGGCCCTCCAAAGCTATAAGCCCCTGGTGACAGACTAGCGACCTGTTTAGTGAATTACTAGCTGTGGAAATAGACATATATCTGCCTTAGTGCATGACTGGGCGCGGGAAGAGAATTGGAATTGGAATATCTTCAATGAAGAGTGCAGGTCGACATGCCAGGAGGAACACAGGCATACCTAAAAATGCGGTGACAAATTGGTGAAGGTACAACACAGACTAATTGTGTGCCAAAAAACATTAGCGATAGACACAGCTGAGCAATTCCGCAACCAAAAGATGGCAGATCTACGCTCTGTAGTCCTGCCGCATCCAGTCGTGAATGATGGTGGGCAATTAAACAAGTCACGCAGGGAGGAGGCTTCACATTCATCTCTGTCACCAAGCACATTGATTCAAAAGATAATTTAAAACAATCTTACACCAGAAGCGCCAAGTGGATGATCCAGCTTGGCCTCCTCCGGAGGTCCCCAGCTTCACAGATGCCAGTTCGATTCATTTCACATTTTTGAAGAAACGGCTAAAGGCATTGGATACTGCAAACCTATGGGCCCTGACAATATTCCGACAATAGTACTGAAGATTTGTGCTCCAGAACTTGCCGCACCCCGAGCCAAGCTGTTCCAGTACAGCTGCAACACTGGCATCTACCCGGCAATGTGGAAAATTGCCCGGTTATGTCCTGGAGACAAAAAGCAGGTCAAATCCAACACAGCCAATTATGTATTCAGTCAACTTTTGATCATTATTAAAGTGATGGAAGGGGTCATCAACAGTGCTATCAAGCAGCACTTACTCAGCAATAACCTGCTCATGGACGCTCAGTTTGGGTTCCGCCAGTATCACTCAGCTCTTGACATCATTACAGCCTTGGTTCAAAATGGAGAAAAGAGCTGAGCTCCAGTGGTGATGTGAGAATGACTTCACTTGACATCAAGGCAGCATTTAACTGAGTGTGGCCTCAAGGCGTTTGAGCAAATTAGGCGAAAAAATCTCATACCTGGCACAAAAGAAGACGGTTGTGGTTGTTCAAAGCCAATCATCTCAGTTCCAGGACATCACTGCCAGAGTTCCTCAGGGTAATGTCCAAGGCCCACCTGTCTTCAGCTGCTTCATCAATACCTTTCCTTCCATCATTTTTTTTTTTTTTTTTTAAATTTAGAGTATCCAATTCACTTTTTCCAATTAAGGGGCAATTTAGTGTGGCCAATCCACCTACCCTGCACATCTTTGGGTTGTGGGGGCGAAACCCACGCAGACACGGGGAGAATGTGCAAACTCCACACAGACAGTGACCCAGAGCCGGGATCGAACCTGGGACCTCAGTGCTGTGAGACTACAGGGCTAACCCACTGTGCCACCGTGCTGCCCCTTTCCTTCCATCATGATGTCAGAAGTGGGGATGTTCGCTGATGATTGCACAATGTTCAGCACCATTCATGACTCCTCATCCACTGAAGTAATCCATGCCAAATGCAGCAAGACCTGGACAATATCCAGCTTGGGCTGACAATGGCAAGTTACATTTGCTCCACACATGTTGTCCGAGTCCTGAGTGTCGGCTTTTCCTAGCGCCGTGTCCCTGTTATTGTGGCCGAACAGACTTTCTCTCGTAACAGATGGAAGAACTAAAGGGTCGCACATAGCTCCCGTGCGTGTGTCGTACCTCTTCCGCTTGGACTGCGCGAGCCAGTTGCACCATATTTCGTAGCTGAACCCGGTACCTGATTCCCTGTCGGGAGGGAAGCTGCGTACTCTCATGAAGAATCCGAAACATTTTTTATTTATTTACGGGATTTGGGCGTCGCTGGTGAGGCCGGCATTTATTGCCCATCCCTAGTTGCCCTTCAGAAGGTGGTGGTGAGTTGCCTTCTTGAACCGCTGCAGTCTTGAGGTGTAGTTACATCCACTGTGCTGTTAGGGATGGCGTTCCATGATGTTGCCCAGCGACAATGAAGGAATGGTGATATATTTCAGGGTGGTGAGTGACTTGGAGGTGAATCTCCAGGTGATGGGGTTCCCAGGTGTCTGCTGCTCTTGTCCTTCTAGATGGTAGTGGGTTTGAAAGGTCCTGTTTAAGGAACCTTGGTGAGTTCCTGCAGTGCATCTTGCAGATGGTACACAGGGCTGTCAGTGTTTGTCGGTGGTGGAAGGTTTGAATGTTTGTGGAAGGGGAGCAATCAAGCGGACTGTTTTGTCCTGGATCGTACCAAGTGTCTTGAGTGTTGTTGGAGCTGCGCTCATCCAGGCAAGTAGAGAGTATTCCATTACACTCCTGACTTGTGCCTTTTTGATAGTGGACACGCTTTGGGGAGGTCAGGAGGTGAGTTACTTGGCGTAGGATTCCTTTGAGCTGCCCTGGTACCTGCAGTATCAATGTGACTAGTCCAGTTCAGTTTCTGATCAATGGTAACTCCCAGGATGTTGATTGCAGGGGATTCAGCGATGGTAATTTCATTGAATTTCAAGGGGCAATGGTTAGATCCTCTCTTGTGGGAATTGGTCATTGCCTGACACTTGTGTGGTGTGAATGTAACTTGCCACTTGTCAGCCCAAGCCTGGATATTGTCCAGGTCTTGCTGCATTTGGACACTGACTGCTTCATTATCTAAGGAGTTGCAAATGTTGAACATTGTGCAGTCATCCACAAATGTCCCCACTTCTGACCTCATGGAAGGGAGGTCATTGATGAAGCAGCCGAAGATGGTTGGGCCTCTGACACTACCCTGAAGAACTCCTGCACTGATGTCCTGGAGTTCAGATGATTGACCTACAACCACCGCAACCATTTTCCTTTGTGCCAGGTATGACTCCAAACAGTAGAGACTTTCCCCTCTAATTCCCATTGACTCCAGTTTAGCTAGGGCTCCTTGATGCCATACTTGTCAAATCCCTCACCTCTGGCATTCAGCTCTTTTGTCCATGTTTGAACCAAGGCTGAAATGAGGTCAGGAGCTGAGTGACCCTGGTGGAACCCAAACTGAGCACCGTGCGCAGGTTATTGCTGAGTAAGTGCCGCTTGGTAGTATTGTTGATACCCCTTCCATCACTTTGCTGATGATGAAGAGTAGACTGATAGGGCGGTAATTGGGTTAGATTTGTCCTGTTTCTTGTGCACAAGGCACACCTGGGCAATTTTCCACATTGCGGGATAGATGCCAGTGTTGTAGCTGTACTGGAACAGCTTAGCCAGGGGTGCGGCAAGTTCTGGAGCACAAGTCTTCAGTGCCGTTGGTGAAAGTGAGTAAAACAATCCAAATAGCGATAGTCCCCACAGTAAATGGAGGACCACTAAAGATAGAGGTCGACACCAGACATCGGCCACTGTGGTGGGCCAACACCAATAGTTCCAGAATTAAACCAGGATGTCTCAGTGTGAATTTGTGGAGATTTTAAAGTGACTATTAACCTAGTTTTGTGTACAGATCATTATTCACTGCCACTAATTGAAGACTTGTTTGCCGGACTTTCTGGAGAACAGTAAAATTGACCTTTCACAGGCAGATCTGCAGGTGAATTGCTTCAAAACACAATCCATCAAGGTCAGCATGGTTTTATGAAGGATAAATCATGTTTGACTGAAATGCTAGAGTTCTTCAAAGATCTAATAGGTCAAGTGGATAATGTGGATCCATTATCTGGACTTCCGGAAGGCGTTTGATAAGGTGCCGTACAGGAGGTTCATACACAAGGTAAATCAATGGGGTTTGGGGTTATTTATTAGCTTGGACATAAGAATGGTTATGAACAGAAGACAGAGAGTTGGAATAAATGGGTCTATTTCTGGCAAAATGTAACTAGTTTGGTTAGTACTGTACAGCATTCGGTCATTCTGCACCAACTATTTACAATCCATATTAACGTCTGGAAAAAGGAATAGAAGGTTCTATAGCCAAATTTGCACGTGACACTAAAATAGGTGGGATAGTAAGTTGCAATGAGGAAATAAGACCTTACAAATGGATATAGATAGGTTATGTGAAGGGCCAAAATGAGGCAGATGGAGTTTAATGTCGATAAGTGTACAGTCATTTTGGTCAGAAAAATGGAAAGGCAACTTATTATCTAAATGGGGAGAGACTTCGGGGTGCTCCAGTGCAGAGGGATCTGGGTGTCCTCATGCATGAATCACAGAAAACTAGCATGCTGGTACAGCAGATAATAAAGAAAGTGAATGGAATGCTGGCATTTATAGCTAAAGAAATAGAGAATAAAGTAAGGTGATGTTGTTGCAACCATACAAGGCATTGGTGAGACTGCACCTGGAGTATTATGCACAGTTCTGGTCTCCTTTATTTGAGGAAAGATGTAGTAGCATTGGAAGCATTTCAGCAGAGGTTCACTAGATTGATTCCAGAGATGAGGGGCGGGATTCTCTGATCCTGAGGCTAAGTGTTGGTGCCGTCGTAAATGCCGTTTTCTGACGGTGTCAACAGGCCCCTAGGAGCAGCGATCCTGCGCCGCACAGGGGTCCAGCACAGCACTGGAGCACTTCAAGCAGCTCCAGTTGCCGATGCCGGCGACAGAACGGGCGGCGCGAGTCCACGCATGCATGCTACGTCCGGCGCAAATTCGCCCTTCTCTGTGCCGGCCCCGACGCATCATGGCAGAGAGCTACAGGGTCCCGGCGTGGAGCAACATAGGCCCCCACCAGGATAAGCGTGCACGCTGATCGGTAGGCCTCAATCGTAGGCCAGGCCACCGTGGAGGCCGCCCCCCCCTCAGGTTCAGATCCCCCTTCCCCCCACCAGGCCGCCCCCTCACAGCATGAACGCCGAGGTCCCGCCGGGTAGGACCACACGTGAATGGCACCAGCGGGACTCGGCCTAACTCGGCAGGCCTCGGCCCATTGCCCGCGGAGAATCGCTGGGTGGGGGGGGGGGGGGGGGGGGGGGCACGTAGAGCGGCGCCAATGGCGCTGATTCTCCGGTCACCGAAACGAGGAGAACATACTTCTCCCAAAGGGTTGTGAATCTGTGGAATTCGCTACCCCAGAGTGCGGTGGATACAGGAATACTGAATAAATTTAAGGAGGAGTTGACAGATTTTTAATTAGTAATGGGTTGAAGGATTACGGAGAATGGATAGGACGGTGGAGTTGAGGCGATGATAAAATCAGCCATGACCGTATTTAACGATGGAGAAGACTTGAGAGGCTAACTCCTGGTTCTAAGAAAGAACTATTCTTTCTAATTCTACCTTCCATCTCTTGGTCTGTACCCCAGTAGGTAACAGCACCTCAAGCACAAATCTGGTGCTCTTCATTAATAAGAGGATTTCTTGATTAATAAGGGGATCAGGGGTTACAGGTAGCAGGCAGGAAAATGGGTATGACGAACATATCTACCATGATCGAATGACAAAGCAGACTTGATGGGCTGAATGGCCTAATTCTGCTCCTATATCTTATGGTCTTCTGGAATGTGACTGCTGAATGACAACTATTACTCACCATTGTGGCACACAAAGGCCTGTTTTGTTACAGAAGACTTCCTTTTGGAATAACATCTGCAACAGCGCTTCTTCAAAGATCCATGGATCAAATTCTGAGACGTTTGAATGGAGTACAATGCTATTTAAATGACACACTCATCACTGGTTCGAGTGAACAGGAACACTTGATGAATTTGGAAGCTACCCTGAAGTGGCTACAGAGCCACAAACTGAGAGTTAGAAAGGAAAAGTGTGACTTTTTCAAGTTATCCATAAATTTATTTGGTCATATTATCGACAAAGGTGGTTCACACAAAGAGCCAAAGAAAATGTCAGCCATCTTAGAAGCACCACATCCTCAAAATGTGACATAATTAGGATTGTTTTTAGGGTTGATCAACTGTTTTGGTAAATTCACGTTGAAGTGAGCTACACGATTGAAGTCTTTACTCACTTTGCTATGCATCAAACAGGCATGGCACTGGTCAGAAGATTGTGAGAATGCATTCAATGAAGTGAAATTTGCTTTACTGAAGTCAGAGCGGTTAGTTTATTATAGTCCCAAGATGATCCCAAGGGGCAGCACGGTGACACAGTGGTTAACACTGCTGCCTCACAGCTCCAGGGACGTGGGTTAAATTCCAGCCTTGGGTCAATGTCTGTGTGGAGTTTGCACTTTCTCCCGTATATGCGTGGGTTTCCTCCGGGTGCTCCAGTTTCCTCCCACCGTCCAAAGATATGCAGGTTAGGTGGATTGGTCATGCTTCTTAGCCAGTGCCTCTTAGAAGTGGCCACGCTCGACCTTGCGCCGACCAGAAAACTACCGCTCTCACTTAAGGTCGCCTCATGCAACGTTCAGGCCTATGCCCCTGGCCACACGGCCCACCCACCCTGTGCATTGTGGACCCCCCCGACGGTCATGCCATCATGGACCCCATCAGCGACCGCCCCTAGCCAACCCCACGCCTGTGCCGCGTGGCAGCCAACCAACCCCGGGGAACCCAAATGCTACTTCTGTGGGCAGTCAAAACACCCCCGACAGCGCTGCCCGGCATAGAGCACAATCTGCAAGGCCCGTGGCAAGAAGGGACATTTTGCTGCAGTGCGCCAGGCCCGCTCAATCGCCGCTATTGTCCCGACACCCCCCACGTGCGGCCAGTGGGCGCCGCCATCTTCACCTCCTCGGACCACATGCAGCCAGTGGGAGCCGCCATCTTCCCCTTCTCGGTCCACGTGCGGCCCGTGGGCACCACCATCTTGCTCTACTCACAACACGTGCGGCCCGTGGGCTCCGCCATCTTGCCTCTCTCAGAACCAATGGGCACCGCCATCTTGCCTGGCCCAGAACACGGTCGGCCTGTGGGCGCCGCCATTTTACCCACCTCAGGACCCCTGCCCATCGGGCACCTCGTCAGGCCGCTCATCGCCTGCAACCGCCGACGACCAGCCACGTCTTGCCTTGGTCACGATTGGCCAATCTCGACCACACAACCTCGCTACCGCTTCAACAAAGGTGAAGGTCAACGAGCACGAGATCTGCCTGCTGGACTCCAGGAGCACTAAGAGCTTCATTCACCCCGATATGGTAAGGCGCTGTTCCCTCGTGGTACACCCCGCTAACCAGAGAATCTCCCTGGCCTCCGGATCCCACTCCGTGGCGATCCGGGGGTACTGCATCGCCATCCTCACCGTCCAGGACGTGGAGTTCAGCGGTGTGCGCCTCTGCGTCCTCCCCAACCTCTGCGCTGCCCTGCTACTCGGCCTGGACTTCCAGTGCAACCTCCAGAGGCTAACACTGAAATATGGCGGGCCTCTACCACCCCTTACCGTTTGCGGGCTCACGACCCGTAAGGTCGACTCACAAACCCGTCGCCACCAGGAGCAGATGGTACAGTGCCCAGGACAGGATCTTCATCTGGTCTGAAGTCTAGCGGCTGCTCTGGGAAGGTATCACCGAGGCCAGCAACAGCCCCTGGAGAGCCCAAGTGGTTGTGGCCAAAACTGGGGAGAAAAACAGGATGGTCGTTGACTACAGTCACACCATCAATTGGTATACGCAGCTCGACGCATACCCCCTCCCACGCATATCTGATATGGTCAATCAGATTGCACAGTACCGGGTCTTCTCGACAGTGGACCTGAAATCTGCCTACCACCAGCTCCCCATCCGTAAGGCGGACTGCCCATATACAGTTTTCGAAGCAGACGGCCGCCTTTACCACTTTCCTAGGGTTCCCTTCGGCGTCACCAATGGGGTCTTGGTCTTCCAACGGGAGATGGACCGAATAGTTGACTGGTATGGACTGCGGGCCACTTTCCCGTACCTGGACAATGTCACCATCTGCGGCCACACCAGCAGGACCATGACGCCAACCTGTCCAAATTTCTCCACGCCGCCACTCTCCTCAACATCACGTATAACAAGGAGAAGTGCGTGTTCAGCACGAACCGCTTAGCCATCCTCGGCTATGTGGTTCAGAACGGAGTTCTGGGGCCCGACCCCGATCGCATGCGCCCCCTCATGGAGCTTCCCCTCCCCCACTACCCCAAGGCCCTCAAACAATGCCTGGGGTTCTTTTCGTATTACGCATAGTGGGTCCCAAACTACGTGGACAAGGCCCGCCCACTCATTCAATCTACTGTTTTACTCCTGACGGCTGAGGCTCACCAGGCCTTCAACCGCATCAACCGTATCAAGGCCGACATCGCCAAGGCAGCGATGCATGCGGTCGATGAGACGCTCCTCTTCCAGGCCGAGAGCGATGCATCAGACGTCACTCTGGCCGCCACCCTCAATCAGGCAGGCAGGCCTGTGGCATTCTTTTCCCGCACCCTCCATGCTTCCAAAATTCAGCATTCCTCCGTCGAAAAGGAGGCCCAAGCCATCGTTGAAGAAGTGCGGCATTAGAGGCATTACCTGGTCGGCAGGAGATTCACTCTCCTCAGTGACCAACAGTCGGTTGTCTTCATGTTTAATAACACACAGCGGAGCAAAATCAAAAATGATAAAATCTTGAGGTGGAGGTTCGAGCTCTCCACCTACAACTATGAGATTTTGTATCGCCCCAGTAAGCTCAACGAGCCCCTCGATGCCCTATCCCGAGGTATATGTGCCAGCGCACAAGTGGACAGACTCCAGACCCTGCACGACAATCTCTGTCACCCGTTTTTACCATTTCATCAAAGCCCGCAATCTTCCCTACTCCATAGAGGAAGTCAGGGCGGTCACCAGACTGCCAGGTCTGCGCGGAGTGTAAACCGCACTTCTACCGACCAGACCGCGCGCGCCTGGTGAAGGCCTCCCGCCACTTTGAACGCCTCAGCGTGGACTTCAAAGGGCCCATCCCCTCCACTAACTGAAACACGTACTTTCTCAGTGTGGTCGATGAAAGTTCCCCCTTTTCCGTCCCATGCCCCGACATGACGTCTGCCACCGTCATCAAAGCCCTCAACACCATTTTCGCTCTGTTTTGCTTCCCTGCCTATGTCCACAGCGACCGGGGATCCTCATTCATGAGTGATGAGCTGCGCCAGTTCCTGCTCAACAGGGGCATTGTCTTGAGCAGGACGACCAGCTGCAACCCCAGGGGAAACGGGCAGGTGGTGCGGGAGAATGGGACGGTTTGGAGGGCCGTCAGCTGGCCCTACGGTCCAGAAATTTCCCGGCCTCCTGCTGGCAGGAGGTCCTCCCCGACGCACTCCACTCCATTCGGTCGCTCCTGTGCACCACGACTAATGAAACCCCCCATGAACGTCTCTTTGCCTTCCCCAGGAAGTCCACCTCTGGGGTTTCGCTCCCAACATGGCTGACAGATCCAGGACCCATTCTCCTCCGTAGACACGTGCGACTCCACAAGGCAGATCCATTGGTTGAGAGGGTACAGCTACTCCACGCCAACTCGCAGTACGCTTACGTAGTGTACCCCGACGGCCAGCAAGACACAGTCTCACTCAAGGACCTGGCACCAGCTGGTTCCACACACACACACACCCCCCCTCTGCCCCGGTGCCACCCTCCCTTCGCCCGGCGCACCCCACCGCAGCCCCCCCTCCGGGACAATCCGTCCTCCCCTTGCTCCCACCCGGGGATGAAGAGGGTTTTAACACGCTCCCGGAGTCACAGAAGACCAAGCCACCTCCTGAGTCGCCACCAGCACTGAGGCGCTCTCGATGGCAGATCAAGGCACCGGACCGCCTGAATTTGTAATATTCTCTGTGATTTTAAACACAACCTTCTGTATATAGTTCTCCACCACCCCTGCTGGACTCATTTTTCACAGGGGGTGAATGTGGTAGTCACCACTGATGTATATACTGTATATATATGTGTTTTGCGGTAAGGCCCCTGTACTACAGGTACGGGGGTAGATCCCTGCCTGCTAGCTCCGCCCAGTAGGCGGAGTATAAATATGTGTGCTCCTCGTACAGCAGCTATTTTGTCAGCTGCTGTAGGAGGCCATACATCTCAGTGTAATAAAGCCTCGATTACATTCTACTCTCGTCTTTGCGTAATTGATAGTGCATTAACGCACTCTTACTTGTTAGTAAAAGAGGTTTCAAGCACCATTTTTGGACTAAGAAAGTTCCACCATGATCTTTATGGGCATTAGTTAACTCTTTTGCTGAATCATCGACCCTTGACTACAATCTTTGAGCATATCTTCGGCAGCCAGTGGATTGCCAAGATGGTCATTGATATTGTCAGCATACACTTATGATAGCCAGTATTGCATGTCCGTGCAGCATGCAAATGCTGACGCTTTATCACAATTGCCGCTACAAGTCACGTTTGACCCTGAAGAACAATTTGTCAATATTTGTCACTTCTCGCCCGTGAATAGTGTACCTGTGACTTCATACGGTTCAGTGAAACAAAACCAGGGGCGGGATTCTCTCAGCCCAGGGCCGGGCCGGAGAATTGCCGCAAACGCGCGAATCGCGCCACGCCACCTCAACACCCCGACACTCTGAGGCCATTGGCACTGGCACGGTCGGCACGGCGTCGGCCGAGGGCCACTCTACAGGGCCTCCCCAGTGATTCACCGCCCGGGATGGGCCGCACGGTCATGCCGAAAAACCCGAGTCCCGCCTGCACCGTTCTAACCTATTCTTACACGGCGGAACCTCGCGTGGAAGGGACGGGCGCGACCAGTGGGGGAGGGAGGAAGGGTCCGACCCCGGGGGAGCCTCTGCTGTGGCCTGGCCTACAATCGGGGCCCACTGATCGGCGGGCCAGCCTCTTATGCTGGGGGCCTCCTTTGTTCCTCGCTGGCCCCTGTAGCCCTGTGCCATGTTGCGTTGGGGCCAGCGCACAGAAGGGAGACACTGCGCATGCGCGGATATCGCCCCAGGTCCCACCGCACATGCGCGGACCAACGGCGCCCATCTGACAACGGGATCGGCAGCTGGAGTGGCGTGGGTCGCTCCAGTGTCGTTGCTGATCCTGAGGCAATGAGGAAATGCGACGGCGTTTACGACTCCGTCAGCACATAGCCTCAGGATTAGAGAATCCCATCCGAGATCTCTGGATCACTATGCTCTATTTAAGAGAAACACCTTTAGACATGGGTTTACCATCACCAGGGGATATCAGATTCAGAAAGCAGGTTAGGCCAAGGCACCACCTGCCCCATTTCTCAGAAGTACAAGTGATACTTCTCGAAAAACAGGGGAGAATTAAGATGGTGTGCAGCCGATATGCAGCTGTGGAATTGCCTAGTCTGCATGTAGGACAAAATGTTCGACTTATATATCCTACCAAGGGAAATTAGTTACGCGAAAAAGTATCCGAAGTGTGCAATAAGCCCAAACCCGAAGACGTCACAACATTAAAAAGGAACAGAAGCCAGCTGAGGGAATTGTACAACTATAATACTGAACAGTTCGACTGTGTTGAGAACACATCCAAAGACGGACACAGAGTGAAAGAATGAAATTATTAAAAAACCACCATGAAATTAATCAACACTCTGAGAACACACAAGACACTAACACACAAGTCAAGAAATTCCAAGTGATAAGTCGAGATCTCAGGAAGGTCCTACCATTACGAGATTGAGGAGGATTATTATACCCTTATTGTTAAATTGTTGTACCTTATACGTCCTCTTAAACTCTTAAATCTTCAGAACTCCTAAATAAAGATTTATTATTTGTGCAGCTTTGAAACCACCCATATATATGTTCTTCCATTCTTAATATATGTAATGTTGTATTAGAAAAAAGGGGATGTTGTGATATCACTTTATGAGAAAAAATGCTACTGAGTAAGTAGCCTGGATATAAACCATGTGACAAGCAGACATTGTTCAAAAACCTTTCAGTTTAGGTTGCAGCGTATGGTTTGAAGGAATTCAGCTGTACTTTCCTATTAACAATAGCTGTTGAATCTTTTTAGTAAACCTGTCTGCTGAGCATCTTGAAATAAACTAAACCTATTTTTAGTTTGCCAGTCCTGTGTGAGATTGGTAAGTTTGTATTAAGCAAACATAGAAATACAACAGGTGGATGCAAGAAGAATGATACCCCTGGCTGGATGCAGAACATTGGGGCACAGTTTTCGAATAAGAGTTGGGCTATTTAGGACTGAGATGAGGAGGAACTTCTTCAATTAGGAATTTTCTACCCCAGAGCACTGTGAAGACTCACTCGTTGAATAGGTTTAAGATAGAGATGGATAGATATCCAGTTGTTAAAGATATGAAGGAATATGGGGATAGTGTGGGAAAATGGTGTTGAGGTCAAAGATCAGCCATGATCTAATTGAATGGTGTAGCAGGCCTAAGGGGCTGAATGGCCTACTCCTGTTCTGATATTAGACAGTTGATTGAAGGGGAATAGAGGCTGCGTGTATTTCTGTAATAAATGTAATCTAGCAGGGATCATTTCCTTCATAAAAGGATGGGAAACTTGCCAAATAAATAAATATTAATAATAATAATCTTTTATTGTCACAAGTATAAATTTACTGTGAAAATCCCCTCAGCATCCTGTTCACATTTCAAGTTGTCCACTTGTGTAGTAAACTGCTGCCTAGCTTTTGTTGTTATTGCCTTGTCTTCATCCTACTCTTTGGGTGGCACAGTGGCACAGTGGTTAGCACTGCTGCATCACGGCGCTGAGGACCAGGGTTCAATCCCAGCCCCTGGTCACTGTCCATTTTGAGTTTGCACATCCTCCCTGTGTCTGTGTAGGTCGCACTCGCACAATCCAAAGATGTGCAGGTTAGGTAGATTGGCCACGGTAAATTGTCCCTTCGTTGGAAAAAAATAACTGGGTACTCTAAATTTATATTTTTAAAATTGTCTTTGTCCTACTCAAATTCTGAGTTCCTGTGTTTTATTTTCCCCCCGATTTGCTACATTAAAGCAACATATTTTCTTTTGATCACTAATTTTAGTGATGAAAGTAGTCAAGAGCACAAAGCAGAGAACATAGCTTTATGCCTGTGATTACCATTTCAGGTGACAGTAACAAATGGAGGAAGGGAGGCCTCATATGTTTGCCAGAACCTTTTACTATTCATGTTCTTTTATTACAGTTGCAAAATATAAGTATGCTCATTTTTCTGTGATCTGTTTTATATATAGGTCCTATTACACGATGCAGTAGCCCTTTTGGAAAATCAAAGCTACTCTTTGCCCTGCATCAAATGGCCTGAATTTAATCTTCAAATAGGTTTGCAAAATAGTGTCAGCAAACAAACGGATTACAGCACTGATAAGACAAAAATATTGCTAAATGGCCTTTCGTCAGTTTTGTGTGGCAATAGTACGTTTCAAATTATAGCAATCTCTCTATCAATTTTGTTCCCTCTGCTTTCTCCGCCTCACACCTCAGTCGTGACTTAGATGTGGTGTCCACTCCTCTCAAGCCTCTGCCAGTGTAATTCTGAACCCGTTGTATAGAGGTACAGGAGAATGACTCCAGTAATGGAACATCCTCTGACTTTAATCTTTTATTAAACAAGAGTAGCATCAAAGACAATATTTTGCAAGATTATGCTGAAATACATACACCAATCATATCCTAATACTGCCTTTTGTGGAGAGCTACTTTCCAAAATTGGGAAATCAGTAAAATGAGGGATTGTGGACATGAACCTACATCCCAACATATCATGGCACTACATATTTGTGGGCCTAATCTGGGAAATTCCTTTCTGAGACTCTAAAATGACCAAACAAGTTTTAGGAGACATATCATCCAAAGCCTAATATGCTTTTAGTACCCTTTGATATCAATTTGTTATCGTTCCCCCACATTCTCTTCATGGATTTTATGTCTAACCATACGAAGGTAAGGATTCTATGTTGGTATGGGTGACAAGAGTGATAAATTGCCAAACACTTTAAATAGCTGCAGTTCCCAAATTTCAAAGAGTGGAAAAGTCCTGCAGCATCCATTTGGGAAACAAAAGGCAGTATTAGAATATGATTGGTATATGTATTTCAGCATAATCTTGCAAAATATTGTCTTTGATGTCCTGTTTAATAAAAGATCAAACTGAATTGTTGATATAAGGGTATATTTTGAGTCCAGAGCAATGAATGTTGAACATTTTTGCAGGTGCTGGTTTAGCTCACCAGGCTAAATCGCTGGCTTTTAAAGCAGACCAAGCAGGCCAGCAGCCCGGTTCGATTCCCGTACCAGCCTCCCCGGACAGGCGCCGGAATGTGGTGACTAGGGGCTTTTCACAGTAACTTCATTGAAGCCTACTCGTGACAATAAGCGATTTTCATTTTCATTTGAATAATTTGCAGTCAATGTTTTGAACGTAGAATTCCATGGGACTGAATATGAAATGGTTTGACCTTAGGAATTTAACAGAACAAGACGGATTTATATGATGCTAGGAATATGGGCAATTTATTGTCAAGTAGATGCTTGAGTCATCCTCTTAAACTTTTAGAGTCCATTTGGTAACTGTGCTCCCACGTTGCTGCCAGGTAGATAAGATAGTTCGGCATTTTTTAATACAGCTAAGTGTTATGACATGAAAGGTGGTAATTGCCAGGCTGCCTAAATCCAAAAGGGAAATTTGGGACAAGTTATTAAAACGATTTGAAATATGTCTTTTATAATGAGAAGATATCTACACTGAAGTCAGAAGCACAAATTTCAAACAACTCTTGGAGATTGTAAATATAAAATTTCAACACTTATTTTAAAAAAAGGGAAAGAAATCTTAAACACACAAGATTACAATTACACAGTTAACAGAAGGTCCACAAAAATTTTCCAAAAGGATTTTTAATATAAATAAACGTTATCCTTTGCTTAATGATCGTTACCGATTGTGTATTTTCCTTTTGAAATACAATAGTTAAACTTCGTCATCCTCCTTGTCTTCCTATTGCAAACTTCCATTCATGCAGCTCCCTGTTCCCATCTTAAACCTGTTTATCACATTTACAAAATACTTGCTTTCACACCTCACCCTTTTTCGTTTTTTATCCTTGTAATCCAACTGTCTTCAGACTAATTAAATAAGTCACACCCATGCACACCCAAACAAACATGTTCCACAGTATACCACAATGATATTGGAAAAATATTGAAAAATATTATGTTCGTTGTGACATAAGCCATTTCAGATGGATTGAGGCGTCACCTACATGTTGTGCAATCTGGAGACACATGCAGGCCAGAATGAATAAGAATTTAAAGTTTCCTTCACGAAAAGACAATGGCCCATAACTGCCATTCTGTGCTCTAGTTACTCTTCGCCGATACAGGCCGGGCTGTGCTTCACTTCCTGTCTCACTTCCTGTCTCACCTAGCCTGAGGAAAAAAGGTTAGATGAGACAGGGTCTTTGGGCTTTCAACGAGAGTAAATCGCTCCAGAGTGACAATAGCCGGTGATTGCCACTCCGATAAAGTTACAGGCTGTTATTTAGGTTTCTTCTGACTGTCTAGCAACTTCATTGTCACTTTATATTTCCAAATGTCTTTGTTTTTAAAACCTGAACTCAAATTCTGAAGCTAACCGCTCAGGGCTGGAGCACATATTTCCTTGGATTACTGGTCTTGGAACGTAACCGTAAATTTACCTTGCCCCTCCTGCGTTTTTCTCACGAATTGCAGTGAATGTAAATGGGCTTGAGATTCTACCCAGTGAGATTGAGGAATATTTGTGATGGGACCATCAATTCACGCAACACGTGGTTAGAAGTGAACAGTGGTTTTAATCGTCTTGCAACAGAGCCTGCCTGTGACAAGATGAACTCCAGATGAACTGGCAGGCAGGCTCTCAGCATCAAACCTTATACTTCCGGTTAGGGGGAGGAGCCGTGGGTGGAACCAAGGGTGGAGCCCAGTACAAACTCCCGTACACTCCCAGTGCATCTCCCTCTAGTGGCAGAGCAGCACAACTGCTCGTGTGCCGAGCTTACAGAGACATAGTACAACATGTGTAATACAGTGTGAATTACGCTACTGTGATTCACCGCATTTTGTTTATTCCGGTGAGATTGAAAGGGATGGTAAAATTCTTAGGGCAACTGTTAAACTCCTGTTGCCTTTAAAGTTGTCTATTACCTGTTGAATAGTCTCAGAGACTTTTAACAAGGCTATCCGCCCACTCAAATCATACTTGTCCATTCAAATTTCAAACTTGGCAGGCTTGCTTGTGCAATTTTGGATCAAACTTACTCCACATTTCAATTTAAACATTGGAATTACTGCAGTTTGCAGTATCTATATTGATCTTCATTTGTGTAGGAGGTGGCCAAGTTGGAACTATAGAGCTCAGCAATGTGGTGGAGCTAAATTAAGATCAATAGAGATAAGGGAGACTTCAAACTGTAGGACTAAGGATGGCGGGTTTTATTCATTGGAGTGATCTTCATTAATGCAGGAGATTGCAAATTGGAATTATGGAGCTCTGCAATGGTTTGGAGCTAAATTAAGACCAATAGAGATAAGGGAGATGGTTTCTGCTGAGGTGCCAAGAAAAAGTTTGTGTTTTAAAAGTCTGAAAGAGCTGAGCTGCGAAAGCTTACCCAGAAACATTTTGTTCCTGTTTCAAGAGTTATTAAACTGTTTACTTTTCCTCTTCACGAAGGAACAAGGGGCAATTGATTGTTCTCGTTGTGAAAAGTATAATATTGTTAATTTATATGTGTTATGTAAATAAACCTGCACTTGGTCCAATAGCTTTGGTGAAATAGATTTTTGTCCCCTTTCTGTAGAGAAAGGAAAATTTGTGTGTTCCTCCGTGTCATATTTTAATAGTCACTGTATTGAGGAAGGCTCTTTATTATGATTTTTTAAATCTTTTTTGGTCATGTTATTATCAATCGAGATTCTGAACAGAACAGGGTGTCGTCTGCATTGTGGTGGATCTGCATATGTCTGGTGGTACTGAACTGCGTGAATATCTAGGGCTTGATTTAACCACTGCGTTGTGTCCAGCCCGGATCTGGGTGCACTGGGTAAGTGGTGAGAAAGGCCAAAATCAAGATTTGCGCCAGGCGCAAACCAGTTTGCAATACATCTGATCTGCTCCCAATGGTGAGTTCCAGATCTCGCCCAAAAATGACGAGCATATCATAAGAACATAAGAACTAGGAGCAGGAGTAGGCCATCTGGCCCCTCGAGCCTGCTCCGCCATTCAATTAGATCATGGCTGATCTTTTGTGGACTCAGCTCCACTTTCCGGCCCGAACATCATAACCCTTAATCCCTTTATTCTTCAAAAAACCTTCTATCTTTACCTTAAAAACATGTAATGAAGGAGCCTCAACTGCTTCACTGGGCAAGGAATTCCATAGATTCACAACCCTTTGGGTGAAGAAGTTCCTCCTAAACTCAGTCCTAAATCTACTTCCCCTTATTTTGAGGCTATGTCCCCTAGTTCTGCTGTCACCCGCCAGTGGAAACAACCTACCCGCATCTATCCTATCTATTCCCTTCATAATTTTAAATGTTTCTATAAGATCCCCCCTCATCCTTCTAAATTCCAACGAGTACAGTCCCAGTCTACTCAACCTCTCCTCATAATCCAACCCCTTCAGCTCTGGGATTAACCTAGTGAATCTCCTCTGCACACCCTCCAGTGCCAGTACATCCTTTCTCAAGTAAGGAGACCAAAACTGAACACAATACTCCAGGTGTGGCCGCACTAACACCTTATACAATTGCAACATAACCCTCATCAAATGACCCTCATTTATATTCATTACAATCTCATTGTGCGTGGATCAGCGAGGGCACCTGAGCACGCTCTCCCTAATGTTCCCGCAGAGTTCTGGCCTCTCGGGGCTCCTGATGTGGCCGGAGGTTTGTGTGCGGGGTAAGGTTTGCCAGCGCAACTGGCTCGCTGAATTGCACTCTGAGAGACGTGGGGCAGTCATGGTAAGGGTGTGGGAGGGGGGGATGCTTGTGGGATTTGAGAATCCTGGGGATGGAAGTCTCATCTGATTGTTGGTCTCTCGTCTCCAATTCCTTACAGATACCAAAATAGTTGGTGGATCGGTCCCACAGCGGCTGCTCTCGTATACTTGGTGACAGCCCAGGCGGCCAGACGCGGGAGAAGGCAGCAGCGACGGCGCACCCTGGAGGCAGCACCCCATGTCCAGGGGTCCGCCGCACACCCTGACGGCCCGGCCGCCCATCAAGCCGAGGAGGAACCCAGAGGGGGAGGACAGCGAAGGCACAGGTGTACAGGCGTCGTTGGTCTTTCAATGAGCTGTGCACAGCATGTGCCCCAGACGACTCCATCTCTGGAGTGAGACAGTGTGGCACCTGTGCCATGTCCTCGCAAAACTGCCATCTGTGGAGGAAGAGTACACCTATTCCCGGTGTCCGTGAATGTCACCGCTGCCCAAAATCTTTATGTCACCGGATTATTCCAGGGCTTGAGCGGGGACCTGTGCTGCATTTCACAATCACAGTTCATAGGTGCATCCGGGAGGTGACGGATGCCCTGTATCCCTGCGCATCAAACTTGATCACCTTTAAGCTGGACGAGGCCCACCAAGATGCTGTTCCTTTCATAATCATAGAATTTACAGTGCAGAAGGAGGCCATTCGGCCCATCGAGTCTGCACTGGCTCTTGGAAAGAGCACCCTAACCAAGCCCACACCTCGACCCTATCCCCATAACCCAGTAACCATATCCAATACTAAGGGCAATTTTGGACACTAAGGGCAATTTAGCATGGCCAATCCACCTAACCTGCACATCTTTGGACTGTGGGAGGAAACGGAGCACCCGAAGGAAACTCACGCACACACGAGGAGAACATGCAGACTCCGCACAGACAGTGGCCCAAGCCGGGAATCAAACTTGGGAACCTGGAGCTGTGAAGCAATTGTGCTAACCACTATGCTACCGTGCTGCCCAGAACCTGCAGGGTTCTCCTCCATCGCTGGGATGCCCCAGATCCAGGAGGCAATCGACAGTACACATGTCGCCTTGCATGCATCAGGGAGTGCCCTTTGTTAACAGAAAGAGGGTTCTGCTCCCTGAAAGTTCCAACTGCGTGCGACCACTGCCTCAGGATCATGCATGCGTGTGCCCACTAACCAGGGAGTGTGCTTAACAGCTACGTACTTGGACTCTCGGAGATCCCCGGAGTCTTCGAAGACCAACCCAGGATGATTGATTGGCTCTTGGGGTACAAGGGTATCCACTGAGGCCCTGGCTGATGACACCGGTGCGAGGCCGGAGACCGAGGTGGAGACCGGTTATAATGAGGCTCATGCTGCCACCTGTGCTGTCATTGACTGGTGCATCAGACTGTTTGCGATTCCGATGCCTGGACCAATCTGGCGGTGTCCTGCAGTATGTCCCCCAGAGGGTCAGCTGCTTTGTGGTGGTCTGCTGTGCCCTCCACAACCTGGCACAGCATTGAGGCAACATGCTGGAGGAGAAGGAGGAGGGACATGCAGCTTTGCCTGAGGAGGAAGAGGAAGCAGACTGAGAGGGGCTGGAGGACGAGCCTGTGTATGAGCTATAGGAGAAACCAGAGGTTGGAGGACAGGCGGTAGTAAGGGTCCAACATGCCCGGAGTACCAGCCTGGCCCTCATACTCACCAGATTTTCTTAGGATGAGGTGAAATCCATAAGCTCAACCCTCCCACCAATTTCCCTCCACCCCATCCCTCCTACTCCCTCCCCTCCAATCCACCTAATCTCCCTCCCCCATTTCCCTCCCCCCAAGACACACGCAATCCCCACCTCCCCCCAAACCACACTCCACCATCTGCCAATCCCTCTCAATCCTCCCTCCCCCATTTCCCTCCATCCCCTACCCCCCCCCCCCCATTCCCCTCCCCAAGCACCCTGTTCCAATCTCCAAGGATGGGCAGCACGGTAGCATGGTGGTTAGCATAAATCCTTCACAGCTCTAGGGTCCCAGGTTCGATTCCCGGCTGGGTCACTGTCTGTGTGGAGTCTGCACGTCCTCCCCGTGTGTGCGTGGGTTTCCTCCGGGTGCTCCGGTTTCCTCCCACAGTCCAAAGATGTGCGGGTTAGGTGGATTGGCCATGCTAAAGTGTCCTAAAAAGTAAGGTTAAGGGGGGGGGTTGTTGGGTTACGGGTATAGGGTGGATACGTGGGTTTGAGTAGGGTGATCATTGCTCGGCACAACATCGAGGGCCGAAGGGCCTGTTCTGTGCTGTACTGTTCTATGTTCTATCTGTGTAACATCACTCCAGGGCGATGGGCCTGTGACCACACTGTCAGTAGGTCAAAAACAAGGCAAGGGAGTGATGATAACTCACTGTGAGGAAGGCTCTGGTGCTCCTCAGATTTAGCAAAGTCTGATTCCTGTCTTTCTGCTCCGGATGGCCGGCCTTATCAGATGGAGATCCTGTTATAGAATAGAATCTTTTATGGAATCCCTACAGTGCAGAATGAGCCTATTCAGCCCATCGAGTCTACACTATCCCTCTGAAAGAGCACCCTTAACTCGTCCCACTCCCTTGCTCTATCCCTGTAACCCCACCTAACCTGCATATATCTGGACACTAAGGGGCAACTTTTGGCTGTCCAATCCACCTGACCTACACTTTGGACTGTGGGTGGAAACCCCCACAGATACAGATAAGGGGAGCAGGTGCAAAGTCCACACAGACAGTCACCCAAGGTTGGAATTGTACCCGGAACCCGGGCGCTGCGAGGCAGCAGTGCTAACCACTGTGCCGTGAGACATGTGGTCAGTGAGAGGGAAGGATCATTTTGTCTGGCATGAATAATTCACTTGATACAGGTCATCTGGCTCAGAAGCAGTGGATCCTCACCTCTGTGGTGCAGGCGAACTGCGCTGTCAGTTACGACTCTCTCCTCGGTCAACAGGGCCCTGTTCCTTATAGGGGATGAGGACTCTAATCTCCGGTTCTCCAACCCCTGCCTTGGCCCTTTCCCGCTTATTATGGACTATCTTCTCATGTGGAGACAAAGTGAAGGCATTGTGAGCCACACGCTTAATGGGTCAGAGGTCTAGAACGGGTGGCATGTGTGGGGACATGAAGGGGTTGTGCCAGGGGGTTCTGAGGAACAAGCATGAAGATCAGATGTGGGAGTGTGCGAGGCATCAGCCTGTGATTTGGACGGAGGTTGTTTGGAAAGTTGAGGAGTGGTAAGTGGAACTGGTGCCAGGAGAGAGGTACTAACTTACCCTTGCAGCTCAATGGAGGTTGTTGGTCTTCTTCCGACATTGGATGGCAATTCTCCTAGTCATGCTGCCTGAACTGAACGCCACTGCCACTGCTACTGCCTTCCAGGTGACATTGCTGTCCCTGCTGCTGGTCCTCTGACCCCCTTGGCGGAACAGGATGTCCCGTCTCTCAACCACAGTATTGAGAAGAATAATCTTTATTGTCACAAGTTGGCATACAATAACACTGCAATGAAGTTACTGTGAAAAGCCCCTAGTTGCCACATTCCGGCACCTGTTCAAGTCCACAGGGAGAATTCAGAATGTCCAAATTGCCTAACAGCACTTCTTTCGGGACTTGTGGGAGGAAACTGGAGCACCCGGAAAAAACTCACTCAGACACGGGGAGAACATGTAGACTCCGCACAGGCAGTAACCCAAGCCAGGAATTGAACCTGGGACATTGGAGCTGTGAAGCAACAGTGCCACCCACTGTGCTACCATATTGCCATACTGCTGGGCCAGATCGGCATCCCCAAAGCGAGGAGCAAATCTGGGCACTGCCATGCTTGTGTATTGACTGGGAATAAATGGGGAGGGAGTGTTTCAAAGCAGCTCCCCCATTTTAGCAGCGAGAAGTCCTGCGAATTAGATGGTGAGACAGGCTGTAATACCGAGAAGCTCCTGGGGGCTCATTTTTGGCACTAAGTGCTGTTGAACATGGGCCATGATCTCACCAATGTGGCTATCGAGGGACACCACACCAGACGAGCGCAAAATGACACTTAGAAATGTTTCTGTTGGGGGGGTGATAGGATGGGGTCTCTGGTGTGCGGCGATGCGACGAGCGAGCTTTACATCCCCCTGTGCTGGAATGAGCTTGATTCAGTTTGAAGTGGTGCACATGACTTGGGCTCACATGAGTGTGTTCTTTCCAGGGGTAATGAATGGATGTGAGAAGTGTGGGCGGGGCCAGCGAATCGTGTTCACCTGTTTTGAGATTGCAAGAAGTTGGAGAGCTTCTGGAAGATGGTGTTTGGGACCTTATCGAGGGTAGGTGGGGGCCTAGGTGAAGCCGGACCCCATGGTGGCGATCTTTGAGGTTTCGGAGGTGCCGGAGCTGCTGCAGGGAAAAGGTGCCAATGGCGGTCAGCTATGCCACTGGGGGTTCCAACTTGGAAGACCTGTACAAGTTTCTCCGGCTGGAAAAGGGGGCCAGAAGATAGCTTTGTGGTATAGTGGAGGCCGTTCATGGCGATATTTGAGGAGCTGTTCACTGCAGGGGTGGGGGAGATGGGGAGGGAAGGGATTAAAAGTGGAAAAATGTACAAAGTGCTGCTTTGTTGGAGTGTGGTTTTATTGTTATTGTTTACGTTTGGAATAAGTATCTTTTGGAAAAAAAATTCCATTGAATCACATAGTATCAATGGTTCAAATTGGGGTAATCTTGCATGGTATATTATTCCAAATAATGACAACCCATTCAGTGCAGCAATGATCTCTTACATCCACCATTACATCAAAGATCCCTGATGATCCATTACATCCCTCAGCCTTATTATTTTGTATCATATCCCTCAGCTTTATTCCCAAGTCCCAGTTTTGTGAGTCTATCCTTGCACACATTATCCTCTGAGGTCCCATTCATCCCACTAGCATCATCTCTCCATTTTTGCAGCCTATCAAATGCTGCCTACAGCAGCAGAATAACAGCTTTCAAGCTACGCATTACTTCTCTTTTTATATAAGCTAACATCCAATTAGTTTTCTCGGTAGCAGCCAGGCATTGAATGGATGCCCTGAGAGATTTATTAGCTGTGGCTACAAGTCATCTTTTCTGGTTAGCGTACCCCCACTAATCCTATAATGTCTTGGTTATTATTTCACTAATTACATAACTTTATACTTATTGTGTGGAGATGCCGGCCTTGGACTGGGGTGGGCACAGTAAGATGAAGGAACTGCACTCCGAAAGCTAGTGATTCCAAACAAACCTGTTGGACTTTAAGCTGGTGTTGTAAGACTTTATACTCTGCAAAAACGTGCCTGTACTCCTCTAATATGTTTCCCCAGATTCATTCTACCAATCCTCCCTGCTGGTTTTGTGATTTCTGCAAGCTTTAAGATGAAGCAAATGACCTCCTCTTCCAGATCATTTAACAAAATGTCTTAAAGTGCAAGTCCTAACTTCAAACTATATGGTGGCATTCCTCCACCATTCATCCTGGTAGTGGGCGCCCACAATGTAGGGGCATTACAATTGAGCCAGATCCTGTTTTCAGCGTCCACACATGCACAAGTTATGAATAGCAATCACAAACAGGAATCCTGACTGAAATGTTTCTTTTTTCTCTCCACTTCAGGGGTGATATAGACAGCTATTGCGCCTCTATAGTTGCCTCAGTTGAGATTAGCAAACTCTGCACACATATGAAATTGAACCAGTTGCCTCAATAGGAAAGAGGTGATACATTTTCTCCTATGATCCCTGTGCAATTCAAATTAATCCAGCAGCTTTTGTCACATACGCTCCTGCTGCAGACAGAAAAATACCTTTGGGTATAATATGTCAAATATTTATTCAAAAATGCAGTTCCTCGTTCTCCTACAACTGATTTTTCACCTCAAAATTACAATAGGTTAGTTACCTTGGCAAATTTTAATCAGCTAATTTAAATACATCTAAGTAATTAACCTTGTCAATGCTTCACAGTGGTTCTTTTTGCCACAAATATACTTTGAAAGAATTGCTATGGAAACAGTGAAACAAAATTACTGTCAAATCCTACCAAGTAGGCCTTGTATCAAAATTATTCCATCATACATCAAATCAGCATTGATCTCCATGGCAACTGTTTTTATTCTCCATGTGATATCGCTTCTACTCAGTTTCAGCTTCAAAAAAATTAAGTTAATTTATAAAAGGTAGGGTGTTGCAGTGCATACATTTACTGAAAGTAACTTCTGAATAGTTATCAACTTGTGACCTTTGCAAAAAATTACGAAATGGACATTTCTGGGGATTGATCCCTCAATGAGTAGGTCCGAGGATCAGTGAGGCCCAATATCAATTGTACATCGAACCTCATTTAAGTCAGTTGGTTGGGGGGAAGTAGTTCAACCGCAACGGGAACATTGGGATGAATTGGCAGGAACAGTTGAAAGAGTTTAGCAGCAGTGATTGGGGAGGGTGGGTAGTGGGTAGAAGCAGCCCTCCCTAGGGAAAAAACAGTTCGGACAAGTATTCTGATTTCCCAGTTTTTACTGAAGTTCCATTTTAAGGTATACAAGACCAGTTCAGCCCAGTATTCTTATTTCCCAATTTTTACTGTTTTATCGTTATGTGTTGGTGTGGTCCTTTGGGTTCTGTAAAATTGAAGCGATTTAGAAGTGGCCTAACCCATAAAGTTCTGTTGCATATTTCTTTAGATTCAACTGCACTAATACAGTGGCTACATTTTTTGGAACACATTTCAGTTAAAAGAGACCATTTTAGTCAAGTCCTATATGAACCAGCTTACTGGCCATAATTGACCAGAAATAAAGTTGGTGGCCCATTGTATCCATTTACACATGTTTACTTCTGCCTGCTGAGAAACAGGACCACGTCATTTTGCCTTGCATGCTTGCATTCACATATCCAGTTTTCCAACATGCACAAAGCCAAGTGCAAATCACACCCACATATAATGGAAATTCAAGGCTGCTACCCAGTCAGCTGTGTGCAGAATTAAGTTTTGAGGCACAAAAAAAAGGTTCAGTGATCACTGGTGAGGCCACTTCTCCATCATTTGCCTTTATCCATGTTGCCTTGTAGGCCTTTGTGATCATTGTTGCGCTGCTACTTTCCCTAAAACTCCAGTCAGAATACCAATGGAAATCCTGAGAGAATCAAAACACATCAAAGCTCCATAGCTGCCTCATCATCTGCCTATAGATTCATAAAGGGGTGGAATTCTCCTGTCCACCAGCCACGCGTTCCTCGGCGGCGTGCCGTTCGCTGGCGGCATGATCCTATCTTCCTGCTGATTATCAGTTTTCCCCCTCTTCACCCTTCTCTATCTCCTTTGATAGTCATGGATTCTTCTCCCAATTCAGCTGCATTTAAGCCTCTTGCCACAACATCCATCCATTTGGACTTAAGCCTACCTCTTCTCCTTTTTCCCGGAAATCCCAACTCCATCACTCAAACCACCACATGTTGCCTCAATCTCTCTCTCTCTCTCTCTCTCTCTCGTTCTTGCTCTCTCTCTCTCTATCTGACTTACAACCATACCATTTTTATTTCTTGTCAACTTCTTTCTGCAATGCTTCTACAATCTTCAGTGACTCCCTGATCTCCTGGTTCCTGATCTGACAAGCAAACAAAAGGCGTACATGTGCACATATATATTATATATATATGAAGGAATACAATTGCACCAAGTCATGGCATTAGTGGCACCACAGAGTACAAGCTATGCTTGGTTAATTCAAGAACCAGCATAGTTTGCTCGACTGTATCCCTCAATGTATCACAACCAACTCCTCTCTGGCATCCACCATGGGATGTGCCCGTCAAGACTTCATCAGTGAAAAAGAGTTGCAAATTGTGCTATTTCTTGCAAGGAGTCTTGCAGTTAAATTGCAATATAGGGCTGGCACAGCCGGTGACAGTGAAGGTCAGGCCCTCCAACATGCTTCTAACTCCCTTCATCTGCCTGCAAATTCATATGGGGCGGGATTCTCCTGTCCATCAGCCACCCATTCCTCGGAGGCGTGCCACTCGCTGGCGGCGTGATCCTATCTTCCTGCCGATTATCAATTTTCCTGCGGCTGGCGGGAAAATTGAATCGCAACGGCCGGAGAATTGCAGCCATGGTTTTCAATTCCCCATCTTACCGTCACCACCGTAAATGGGCAGCTTTTCTACTGGAAGCTCATATTCTTAGCTGAAATAAGGGTACAGATTGCCTTTTGTAATTCAGTAACACAGTATGAATGAAAGCTTCACAATCTCCTAAATGTCCAGGGATATTTAAATAACAGTCACCCCTGCCACTGGAACCCAGCTAGTTGGGAGATTCATGCCAGAGTCAATGCTATGGCTCAATTATAACATTATAGTAACTTTAATGATAGTTCCTGATTAGGAAGGCACAAACATGTATGGCCTTTAATGAGGCTTAGGGGTATCTGAACCAGGTGTCAACTTTTGACAATTTTGAAAACAGAAAACTTTAAGAAGTGATAGGCAAAAATTAAGAGAAAAAAGACTCACCATGCAGATTTCTTCGAGACTTGTCCCTACTTGTATCCCATTCCGACCCTGTTTTCTCCTCCGTTCCCCAATTCATAGATTTTAAAAGTTAGTCATTAAAGAAAATAATGCATTAACTGCAGAAGTTAACTGTAATTAATTGACAGTGCTGGTGAATTGTAAGGGCGGCTGTATTTTTAATTTGCGGTTTATAATCAGATAAAATCCAGGAAAAGGAAATGAAACACAAATGCCGGAGGAAGTCAGTGTCTACTCCAGCAACTTGCATCTCAGATCCTATTCCAAAACTTGGAGGGTATACTGCTATTAAGATAAATTCTCAATAAATCCTTCTAATCAGAAGTGGTTCAATGTGCAAATTAAGTTAATAGAAACTGGACATCAAAGTGCTGTCAAATGAAACATGTAGGGCATAAATACTAGGCTATTAATTTGGAATGAAATATTCATGATACAGTAGGAGTAAGTTTTATATTTAAATGCAGCTAATTAAAGATTTCTCGTATTGCTTAAAGCCTGTCAGAACAATCTTTGTGAAACTTAAAAGATAACGACAAGGCTACGATCAGCCTAACTTCAGCAGCACTACTTCGTTTCATAAACTTAACTTGTAAATTCTTGAGTCTTGAAAATTAAGGGGTGGTCTTGGTGTTTAAAACAAAAAGAGTATCCAATAACATTGACACTGAGAAACCTTGGGCACAATTCTTCCAAAGGGAGACAAACAGCCAACGCCGGAGTCCGCTCCTCGCCCCCTATTCTCCCCCCTCCGGGGGGCTAGGAGCAGCGGCGCGTGAATTCCGAGCGCCCGGCCTTGATGCTTGCGTCAAAGCGGCGCGCCGGGAATGACGTGGCCGGCGGTGCCTAAATGTCGTCAGCTGCGCATGCGCAGGTTGGCCGGCGCCAACCCGCGCATGCGCGGTTGCCGTCTTCCCCCCTGCTGCCCCACAAGACATGGCGGCTTGATCTTGCGAGGCAGCGGAGGGAAAAGAGTGCGTCTTTTAGAGACGCCGGCCCGACGATCGGTGGGCACCGATCGCGGGCCAGACATCTCCTGAGCATGCCCGTGGTGCTCGATCCTCCCTCTGCCCCCCACAGGCCCCACACACACCGGTCGCGCGCTGTTCACGCCGGCAGCGACCAGGTGTAGTTGGTGCCGGCGTGAACCGGTCGGGTTCGGCAGGCCGCTCGGCCCATCCGGGCCGGAGAATCGCCGGTTGCCATAAGAAATGGCGAGCGGCGATTCTCCGAGCGGCCTGTCGCAAAACGCGACACGCCATTTTGAGGGGGGTGGGAGAATCGTGGGGGACGCCAGGGCAGTGTGCCGTGATTCACCCGGCCCTCCCGCGATTCTCCCACCCGGCGTGGGGTGCGGAGAATCGCGCCCCTTGTCCTCTGGTGTAGGAGGCAGTCATAACAATGGACATAAACATAGGGCGGCACGGTAGCACTGTTGCTTCACAGCTCCAGGGTCCCAGGTTTGATTCCCAGCTTGGGTCACTGTCTGTGTGGACTCTGCACGTTCTCCCTGTGTCTGCGTGGGTTTCCTCCGGGTGCTCCGGTTTCCTCCCACAAGTCCCGAAAGACGTGCTTTTAGGTAATTTGAACATTCAAAATTCTCCCTCCGTGTACCCAAACAGGCGCCGGAAGGTGTCAGCTAGGGGCTTTTCACAGTAACTTCATTGCAGTGTTAATGTAAGCCTACTTGTGACAATAAAGATTATTATTGTTAAACTTGAAATTAAAGCTCGGGCGTTCAGGGGAAGAGATACCTACATTTCTGTAGATTTAGCATAGTTCGAACTTTCAACAACAAGATGAACAGAGTTTTGTTGGCGAAAGATACCAAGGCTCATGAAACAAAGGCCAGAAGTGGAAATGTTTGTTGATGGTTGCGCAGTATTCAGTTCTCAGAATTCCCATCATCAACATTTTGAGTATCACCAATTACCAGAAACTGAATTGGATCAGCCACATGGACAGTGTGTCTGAAAGAACAGGTCAGAGGCTTGGTGTTCTATGGCAGTGACTCACCTTCTCACTCCCAAAGTATTTTCACTGTCTACAAGGCACAAGCCAGAAACGTGGCAGGGCACCTCCCACTTACCTGAATGATGCTGCTCCAACAACATTCAGGAAGCAGAACAAATTAGCTCCCTTGACTGGGACCCCCATCTATCATCTTAAACATTCATTATCTTCATGACCAGCATACATTGACAGCAGTGTGTTTCATCTACAAGATGTACTGCAGCAACTTGTCCTGTCTTATTCGACAGTATCTTCCAAACCCACGCCCACCTCTACCACCTAGAAGAATAAGTGCAGAACGCTCATGAGAACACATCACTTGAAAGTTCCTCTCCAAGTCACACTGACTTGGAACTATATTTGTGTCTATTCACTGTCACTGGGTCAAAATTCTGGATCTTCTTTCCCAATGACACTGTGTGTGTTTCTACATCACTCAAAATGCAGCGATTCAAGAAGGCAGTTCACCATCAACTTCTCAAGGGAAATTGGCGATGGCAACAAATGCTGGCCTAGCCAGTGATACCCACGGTTCATGAACAAATGTAAAAAGGCAAGTAAATGGAATTGATATACAGATCAGCCATGGTTAACTGGATAGTGAAACAGGCTTGAGGGGATGTTCCTCCCATTTGCACTGCATTTTATAAAAGTTTTCAGTTGGCAGAAACAGTAATTCATTAAAAGAAAATTAAATGTTTGGCTCACTGTCTATTGGGAGGGAATCTGGCTTAAATCTCCATACCCCTGCTGTGAAAATACCTCATTATAACTATGTTGCACAGAGCTGAATGGCAGTAGCAGAAGAAGCAGTAACAACAATGATAGGTAGGGCAATAAAGCATGGAGTGGAGCAGTGACAGCAGCAATAAAAAGAGCAGGAGACAGCTGGGTTGGCTGCTGTCGGGATTCTCCGTTGCACCGTGAAATCTGAATTCAATAAAAATGTGGACTTAAAAGTCTAATGATGGGTGGCACGATGGTTAATTCTGCTGCCTCACAGCAACAAGGGCCTGGGTTCAAACCCAGCCCCAGGTCACTCTCCGTGTGTAGTTTGCACATGTCTGTGTAGGACTCACCCCCCCCCCCCCCACAACCCAAAGGTGTGTAGGGTAGGTGGATTGGCCACATGAAATTGCCCCCTAATTGGATTTTTTTTTTTCAAGTTTTATGTTGACCATGAAACCATTATCAATTGTTGTAAAACCTATCTGGTTTACTCATATCCTTTAGGAAGGAAATCTACTGTCCTTTCCTGATCTGGCCTACATGTGACTCCAGATTCATAACAATGTGGCTAACATTTAACTGCCCCCTCAAGCGCAATTAGGGATGGACAATAAATGCTGGCCCAACCAGCAATACCCATGTTCCATGAATGATTTTTTAAAAATCAATGAGTAATATAATTGAATAACGGTAAGTGATTGATAAATAGGGGCAGCACGGTGGCTCAGTGGGTTAGCACTGCAGTCTCACGGCGCTGAGGTCCCAGGTTCGATCCCGGCTCTGGGTCACTGTCCGTGTGGAGTTTGCACATTCTCCCCGTGTCTGCGTGGGTTTCACCCCCACAACCCAAAGATGTGCAGGCTAGGTGGATTGAACACGCTAAATTGCCCCTTAATTGGAAAAAATTAATTGGGTACTCTAAATTTATAAAAAAAAAGTGATTGATAAATAGCTGGTGGTTGTTTATTTCTATTAAGCTAGTTAATGGTCGAATAAATAGCTGCATGGCAGGGCATCTTAGTTTTGTTCAGTGCAGATCCAGTTTCACAGACCATAGAATTGACACTGCAGAGGTTCATGTGGGAACTCGAGAAACCTTCTCAAGTCTTGGACAACCACATGTGCAGGAAGTGTAATCAGCTGTAGCAGCTCAAGCTCTGCAATTCTGAGCTTTATCAGCAGATGGCACCACTGCAAAATGTTTTCGCAAGAGTGTAGGAACTCCCTGAGCACATCTCGCACTCCATCTGGTATTCAGTCTGAATATTGTTTAGAGTAATAGTTCTCATGAGTAGCACAGCCAGAGTCTAGTCCACAGCACCATGACTGGCTCAGTTGTACATGGGAGGAGGGTGGGACAGGAGGAAGAATGAGAAAACTGTAGTGATAGGGGATTTGATAGTTGAGAGAACAGACCAGTGTTTCCATAGCCAAAGACATGAATCCAGGATGGTGGTTGCCTTCTTGGTGCAACAGTGAAGAATGTCATTGAGCGGCTGTAAAGCACTTGGAAGAACATAAGAGATAGCAGCCGGAGTAGATCATACGACCAATAATGCTTGCTCCACCATGCACTATGATCAAGGCTGATTTTGGGCTTCACTTTCGCATAAGGGGCAGCACGGTAGCATTATGGATAGCGCAATTGCTTCACAGCTCCAGGGTCCCAGGTTCGATTCCGGCTTGGGTCACTGTATATGCGGAGTCTGCACGTCCTCCCCTTGTGTGCGTGGGTTTCCTCCGGTGCTCCGGTTTCCTCCCACAGTCCAAAGATGTGCAGGTTAGGTGGATTGTCCATGATAAATTGTCCTTAGTGTCCAAAATTGGCCTTAGTGTTGGGTGGGGTTACTGGGTTATGGGATAGGGTAGAGGTGTTGACCATGGGTGGGGTGCTCTTTCCAGGAGCCAGTGCAGACTTGATGGGCTGAATGGCCTCCTTCTGCACTGTAAATTCTATGATGATATCCCTAGATTCCCTGAAAGATCAAAAATGTGTCTATCCCAGTCAAACAATGGGGTATCCACAACCCTCTGGGGTAGCGAATTCCAACGGTTCACAACCCTTTGAGTGAAGAAATTTCTTCTAATCTCAGTCCTAAATGATTGTCCACATTTCTGAAACTATGCCTCCATTCCCTAGCCAACAAATAAATCTCTGTGTCTACCCTATCGAGCCCTTCAAGTTATTTGATGTTTCAAAGCCCCTTCAGAATCTTCTATGTTTCACTCCAAGAGGTAGGGTGAACAGCCAACAGTCATGGTACCAACACCATAGTTAGAAAGAAATATGGGGCGAAATTCTCCCCCCCCCCACGACGGGTGGGAGAATAGCGGGAGGGCCTTCCCGACTTTTTTGACGCCCTCCCGCTATTCTCCCCCCCCCCCCCCCCCCGCCGAAATCCCGACACGAATCGCTGCCGCCGTTTTTTTACGGCCGGCAGCGATTCACAGCTGTTAGAAGGGCCGAAGTCCCAGCCCTTTACGACCTTTTTACGAACGGCAAACACACCTGGTCCTGCCGTTCGTAAAAACGTCGTGACCACCTGGAAAAAATTAACCATGGCACCGATTGGCACGGCAGTACCACGGCCGTGCCAAGGGTGCCATGGGCCCGCGATCGGTGCCCACCGATCGCGGGCAGCGGGCCCGATGCCCGCGCACTATTTGTCCTTCCGCCGCCCCGCAGTATCAATACGCGGGGCGGCTGAGGGTAACCCGGACCGCGCATGCGCGGGTTTCGCGCAAAACGCGATGACGTCACACGCGCATGCGCGGGTGGAGTCTTCCCACCTGCGCATGCGCGGCTGACGTCATATGACGCGTCAGCCGGCGCTAAATCCGACAAGCGGGCTTAACGATTTTCGTTAAGCCCGACTTGTCGGAGCCTCCGACGTCGGGCTGCTAGCCCCGACGGGGGACCAGGAGCGAAATTCTCCCAAAACGGGAGAAATCGTCAAACTGCCGTAAAACCCGGGCGGGTTTTACGGCATCGCGCCCCTTCCCGACGGGGGACCGATTCTGGTCCCCCGTCGGGGCTAGCAGCCCGACGTCGGAGGCTCCGACAAGTCGGGCTTAACGAAAATCGTTAAGCCCGCTTGTCGGATTTAGCGCCGGCTGACGCGTCATATGACGTCAGCCGCGCATGCGCAGGTGGGAAGACTCCACCCGCGCATGCGCGTGTGACGTCATCGCGTTTTGCGCGAAACCCGCGCATGCGCGGTCCGGGTTGCCCCTCAGCCGCCCCGCGTATTGATACTGCGGGGCGGCGGAAGGACAAATAGTGCGCGGGCATCGGGCCCATGGCACCCTTGGCACGGCCGTGGTACTGCCGTGCCAATCGGTGCCATGGTTAATTTTTTCCAGGTGGTCACGACGTTTTTACGAACGGCAGGACCAGGTGTGTTTGCCGTTCGTAAAAAGGTCGTAAAGGGCTGGGACTTCGGCCCTTCTAACAGCTGTGAATCGCTGCCGGCCGTAAAAAAACGGCGGCAGCGATTCGTGTCAGGATTTCGGCGGGGGGGGGGAGAATAGCGGGAGGGCGTCAAAAAAGTCGGGAAGGCCCTCCCGCTATTCTCCCACCCGTCGTGGGGGGGGGAGAATTTCGCCCCAGAATCGGTCCCCCGTCGGGAAGGGGCGCGATGCCGTAAAACCCGCCCGGGTTTTACGGCAGTTTGACGATTTCTCCCGTTTTGGGAGAATTTCGCCCATGAAGTCTTGTAGGCAGATGTTAGGAAGCTAGGAGAGAAACGAGCAAGACTGCAAAGGTGCCACTCAGTAGTGAGAACAGAAATAGGAGGATAGAGAAAATGAATGTAAGACTGGAGAGACGGTGCAGGAGGGTGGGCGTCATATTACTGGGGCATTGGGAACAGTTGCGGAGGAACGGGCTGGACGAGTTAAATATCAACAGAGCCAGTGCCAATGCCATTGGGGAGCAGTTTGCACGTGCTACTGGGAAGGAATCAAACCAAGCTGGCGGGGGAATAGGAACCAGGACATAACATGAGAAAGGAAAAACAAGGTGCATATAGAATTGAGAGCGACAGATAGCATGAGAGTAATAAATAGTAAGTTAGTCAGTGGGATCAGAGTAATAAGAGGGAATGCAGTATGAAATTAATTAGGTTTGTAGTGTGTGTATGTGAAAGCACGGAGTGTTGTAAATAATGTTGGTGGGGTTCAGGTGCAGGTAGCGAAGTGGGAATATGATGTTGCAATGATAACAAGTGACCTACCTCTAAATATTCCTGAGACAAGTTGTTCAGGAAAGATATGGAAGGAAAGAAGCAGGACTGGCAGTGTTGATTCTGGAAAATATTGCAGAGATGGAGCGAGAGGCTGTCCTCGAGAGGTCAAAATCAGGATCTGTTTGATCAGAGCTAAAAAAAACTATAGTGGTACCATTACATTACTGGGCAGATTCCTTAGGTCACATAATCATGGGAAAGGTATACTCCTTTGAATAAAACCAATATGAATAGCTTCAACACAAATGAGAGGGGGGGGGGGGGGTGGCAACCAAAGATTAGGAGCATGGGGCTGAATTACTAAGGTTGAGGAGAAGTCGCTTAAAATAACTAAAAAGGAGGTTGCGTAAGGGCAGCATGGTAGCACAGTGGCTAGCACTATGGTTTCACAGCGCCAAGGTCCTAGGTTTGATTCCCGGCTAGGGTCACTGTCTGTGCAGAGTCTGCACATTCTCCCCGTGCCTGCGTGGGTTTCCTCAGGGCGCTCCAGTTTCCTCCCACCAGTCCCGAAAGACGTGCTATTCGGTAAATTGGACATTCTGAATTCTCCCTCAGTGTACCTGAACAGGCGCCGGAATGTGGCGACTCGGGGATTTTCACAGTAACTTCATTGCAGTGTTAATGTAAGCCTACTTGTGACAATAAACATTATTATTAATAACCTCAGGCAGTCCACATAAACGTGAAACATGGGCTCCACAGAAAGGACATGCAGCTCGGGCATCCATGAACCACCTTGATCCATGATTGCATGGTACTGATGCATGGAACACCCTCCACGCCAGGTCCCCGATGGAAAAATAATGTAATCGCACTTAGAGAGTCCTCCACTGGGGACCTCCATCACCACCACTCGGTAGAACAGAACACCAAGGTGTGTCTGGATGATAGAGGAAGGAAAAAGGTTGGAGGGTGTGCAGCAGCAGGCCGGACAGGAGAACCGTCTGTGCTGAACAGAAAGGCACGGAGGGAATTTCTTCGAGACAGTTCAAACTGTGGGGTTCGTGGCTAACAAGGGAGCAGTTGGACAGTCCACCACACACTTGAGCTGCCTCAACACCTGAAGTGCCATTGGGCCCAAGTAGTACGATTTTCAGGCTGTGGATGGCTTTGGCCGTGAGCTGGACATTAACAGACGCACGTTTGGCTAATTTCTGTGGTGTCATCCAGCCCACTCCTCCGCGTTCAAGCGCTTCCCTGAATCTGGTCACCCCAGTGGCCTGAGTCCCCTCTTCCGCTAGCTATCTGAATCCATATTGACTGAGGTGAGGATTCCTGAGCAGAGGCTCTATGACAATAGCTGCTGCTCCTGACAGGAGAGAACTCTAGCATGAGGAGACCATGTTCCACACTTTAATCAGTCCCCTATGGAATACAGGCAACTCCTCAAAAAAGGCATGGAGACCTCCCAGGTATATATATAGGAGCTCCAGGTCACCACCACCTGGTGGAAGAAATGAGTCACCAGGACATACTATTTTTTTATTTTTTTTTATAGAATTTACAGTGCAGAAGGAGGCCATTCGGCCCATTGTGTCTGCACCGGCTCTTGGTAAGAGCATCCTACCCAAGGTCAACACCTCCACCCTATCCCCACAACCCAGTAACCGTACCCAACACTAAGGGCAATTTTGGACACTAAGGGCAATTTATCATGGCCAATCCACCTAACCTGCACATCTTTGGACTGTGGGAGGAAACCGGAGTACCCGGAGGAAACCCACGCACAGGACGTGCAGACTCCGCACAGACAGTGACCCAAGCCAAAATCGAACCTGGGACCCTGGAGCTGTGAAGCGATTGTGCTATCCACAATGCTACCATGCTGCCCTTGTTGGGGAGGAGGCTCAATTTAAAGGTATTGCTGCAAAGTCTGGATATAGACCACCAGGGTGTGAAGGCACACCAGCGACTGACCAGACTCCCTAAGTGGGAGATACAGAACCTCATTTGAACCTGCAGAGTAGATTTCTTGGCATTCAAGCATGCTGCACAGCTGGGTCTGTGAACATGAGGGGCACATCATCAGCTCATTTCAATCTCATTAGCAAGATTGAAGTTGAATGCAACAGGCTCCCTGGAAGTACCCGACTCGCCAGTGAGAAATCATGCAGGCGTCGTTTAGCACTCCTTCTTAAAAACCTGAAGCTGGCGCAATGGCTTCTGAGGGGAAGTGAGGAAGTGTATAGCCATTTCCATTTGCTTGCATGAAGCTCAAGGATACCAGAGCGGTTGGCCCGGTACTCCGAGGCGGGCAGGGTGGGGGGCCCTCAGGGGGGTTGGGCTTGTTCGAGGGGGGCTGAAATGTTCCAGTTTGGGGGGTGGGGGGTCGGGGGGTTGAGTGGCTTTGTATCTGTGGGGCCTTCAAGCCACCTTTAAATATTGTGGAGACCCACAACAGGGGCAAGCTGCAGCTTGTCTGTCCCACCAAGCACTTCAAGGGCAGAACCCTACTGTGGCTTCAATTCATTTTCAATCCCTTTCACTGGGAGAAACCTCTTGTTTCATTCACAGCTGAAGGCTATTGCAAATGACAAATTTGCCTTGTTAGTTGTGGGAACAATTCACTGCAGCAGGTTGTGTTTGCTGCTTGCTCCTGCTGGTGGCCTCAGATGCCTGGAGGCTGCTGTTGCTGTTTTCTTCCTTTTCCGGAAAGAAGAACAATTTTTTCTAAGATACTTGGGTCCTGGAACGCCAAGCTTTAGGGACGTATGAGGCTGGAAGGTAATCCGGTTTGAGGCAAGAAGACGCTGTGGGACCTGTGCGTGACATTGATCCAAATGGCCTACCTGATGATGCCATCGACAAAATGCTTTTGCAGATTGCTGATGCTTTTGTTGCTGGTGTGGTGGGTGTTGCTTCCTTGTTGTTTAATAGATAGTGTGATATGTGGGATGTTACATAATTGATTTTCAAATCTTTGTTACTGTTTAATGAACAAAATATTCTCAACTCTCAAGTGCCTTCTCCAGGGTAGAGTCTCTGAAGTGTATTCGGTATAATTCATAGATCAGCATTTTACCCACTCAATGAGGAAATGAAAATCGCTTATTGTCACGAGTAGGCGTCAATGAAGTTGCTGTGAAAAGCCCCTAGTCCGGGGAGGCTGGTACAGGAATCGAACCGTGCTGCTGGCCTGCCTTGGTCTGCTTTCAAAGCCAGCGATTTAGCCCAGTGAGCTGGAAGAGGGCATTGCTGGACCGGTTCTGGAGAATGAGGTGGGTCAAGTGCATCAAGTGTCAGTAGAGAACACTTAGAGGACAGTGTTCATAGTATCAGAAGATTAAGATCCGCCATGGAAAAGGAAAGGTAGCAATCCAGAGTAGAAATAGTTAATTGGGTGAAGGCTAACTTCCATGAGTTGGGAATGGAATTGGCTGAGGAAAATTGGAATCAACAATCGGCATTCAAAACTGCAATGGAACAATCAGTTGCCTTTAAAGAGGAGATGGCTGGGTAGTCTAGATGTCGATTCCCTTGAGGAAGACGGGTGGGAGTTAGAGAGTAAGATTAAACAGGGGAAGGGAGTGTGTCTGGCAGATGTCAGGTTGATAATATTAGTGAGAACCCGGCTGAATACAGCATTTAAAAAAATAGAAAAACAAATAGAGATCACGAGAAGAGACTGGCAGCTAACATAAAATTTAATCCTAAAGTCATTGCATATAAATAATAAAGAGGTATTAAAAGTAGAAGTGGGGGCAATTAGGGACCAAAAAAGGGGCTACATGTGTAGTAGAGGACATGGCCAAGGTACTGTCTTTGCCATTCAAGAAGATGCTGGTCCAAGGGGAACAGCAGGTTGTTGAGACACCGAATGGCTAAGTATTGGATATAGGCCCAACCTGCTCAATCTTTGCTCATAAAATAGCCATTTCATCCCATCAATCAGTTGAACTAAATATGCAATTACATTCTTTCTGAGGTCACGGGACCAATACTGTGCAAAGAACCCAGATGTGTTCTAACTAAGGCTGATTACAGCTGCAGCAACTCTTACCTACTTTTGTGCTGGCTTCCACTTCTAATAAACGCCAACATTTCATTTGCCTTCCGACTCACTGCATACTTAATACTAAATGATTCTTGTTCCAGCATACCCAGATCCTTCTATTCCTTAGTGTTCTGCCTTCTCTCTTCATTCAAATAACATACTGCTTTTCTTCCTGCCAAAGTAAGTTTACATTTTCCCACATCATACTTTATCAGCCAAATTTTTGCCCAATCATTTAACCTCTCTAAATGTATCTAAAGAGCAGGTGTCATTAAAGTTGATTTGCCACGAGAACTGCAGCAGATGCGTTTGAGGATCCCGAGGGAAGTAAAGGTGGAAAAATGGCAGTAATGTAGATAATCATCCAACCCTCCTTAAATACATGGGTGGTGTGAGAGAACTGGAGAACTGTAAATGTTCCAACATTGTTCACAAATGGTGTTGGGAAAGGCCCAGCAATTACAGGCCAGTCAGTTTCACCATGGTGACGGGAAGTATTTTAGAGATTGTAATCCGGGACTATAGTCACATGAAAAATGTGGATTAATTAAGGAAAGCCAGCATGGATTTGTTAAAGGCAAATTATGGTTAACTAATTTTTTGAGTTTTTCGATGATGTAACAGAAAGGATTGGTGATGGTAATAAGGTTGATTTGATGTACACGCACTTCCAAAAAGCTTTTGCTAAAATGCCAAATCACAAGGGTTTCCGATAAAGTAAAAGCCCATAGAATAAAAGAACAATTTTTATTGACGTTCATGAACAAGACTTGAGATTGCAGGGAGCAATTTTGAAATGCGGGGTAACACAAAATCCAGAGGTATTGTGAACTGAGTAGGCTAGTGATAATCTTCCAGAGGACATAGATAGGCAGGTGGAACAGGCCAATACGTGGCAGATACAATTTAATGCAGATAAGGTGATGTAATACATTTTGCTGGGAAGGATAAATGTAGTGATATTCAGATATCAATATACATGATCAATGTATGTAAATGTAGTACAGTCATTTCAACACTAGATGTCTCACAGTCAGATACTATAAGAACCAGGGCCGGGATTCTCCCCTACCCAGTGGGGCGGGGGGTCCCAGCGTAGCGGAGTGGCGCCAACCACTCCGGCGTCGGGTCTCCCCAAAGGTGCGGAATTCTCACCTTTAGGGGCTAGTCCCACGCCGGAGTGGTTTCCGCTCCGACGGCCGGCAGCAAAACTGGCGCCAACATCCTTTGGCGCTACGCCGCCCGGCGTCGGGGCTGGCCAAAAGGCCTTCGCCGATCCACGCATGCGCAGTAGGAGGGGGTCTCTTCCGCCTCCGCCATGGTGGAGGCCGTGGCAGCGGCAGAAGAAAAAGAGTGCCCCCACGGCACTGGCCCGCCCGCCGATCGGTGGGCCCCGATCGCGGGCCAGGCCACCGTGGGGGCACCCCCCGGGGTCCGATTGCCCCAGCGACCCCCCCAGGGCCCCGGGGACCCGCTCGCGCCGCCAATCCCGCCATCACCAGAGGTGGTTTAAACCACGTCGGTGGGATTGGCCTGTCAGCGGCGGGACTTCGGCCCATCACGGGCCGGAGAATCGCCACGGGGGGCACGCCGATCAGCAGGGGGGGGGGGGGGCACGCCAATCGGCGGGGCATGATTCCCGCTCCCGCCAATTCCCGGGTGGCGGAGAATTACGGACACGGCGGGGGCGGGATTTACGCCAGCCCCGGGCGATTCCCCGACCCTGCGGGGGGTCGGAGAATTCTGCCCCAGATTCCTGCTCTTTTTAGTTAGTTAGAGAGTTTGATCCAGAACAGTGAACATGCAAGACATAGAATAGCTAGAGTGAGAGAAGTTAGAACTAGATTGTTATAATTGTGTACAGTTATATAATTATCTGTATTGTACTTTATGTCTTTATAGTTAGTTTAGTATTGAGTAAAAGGACTCACAGTTTATTATTTTATTACTCATTAAATAGTTCATCTTTCAACAAGAAGACTATTGGTCATTTTATCATCCTGGTGAATTAAAAAACAAGGAGAGGCAATATAAAATAAAATATACAATTCTAAAGGAGATACAGGAACAGAGGGACCCAGAGGGTAGCAGGGCAGATTGAAGGCATTAGAGAGGGTGCAAAAGTTATTTGTGTGAATGGTTCCAGGGATGAGGCACTTCTGTGACATGGATAGATCAGAGAAGCTGAGACTGTTCTTCTTAGTGGGAAGGTTGAGATGAGATTCGATAGAGTATTCAAAATCATGAGACGTCTGGAAGATTAGACAGAGAGAAATTGTTTCAATTTGTGGAAGGCTTGAGAACCCGGGACACCAATATACGATGGTTTGCAAAAGAACCAAAGGTGACGTCAGCAAAACCTTTTTTTTTTACCACGTCAGGTTAGGATCAGGTGAACTGGTGCGACGACAATAATCTCTCCCTCAATGTCAACAAAACAAAGGAGATTGTCATTGACTTCAGGAAGCGTAGTGGAGAACATGCCCCTGTCTACATCAATGGGAAAACAAAGTAGAAAGAGTAGAGAGCTTCAAGTTTTTCGGTGTACAGATCACCAACAGCCTGTCCTGGTCCCCCCCCCCATGCCGACACTATAGTTAAGAAAGCCCACCAACGACTCTACTTTCTCAGAAGACTAAGGAAATCTGGCATGTCAGCTATGACCCTCACCAACTTCTACAGATGCACCGTAGAAAGCATTATTTCTGGTTGTATCACAGCTTGGTAAGGAGCCTGCTCTGCCCAATACCGCAGAAACTACAAAAGGTCATGAATGTAGCCCAGTCCATCACACAAACCAGCCTCCCATCCATTGACTCTATCTATAATTCTCGCTGTCTCAGAAAGGCAGTCAGCATAATTAAGGACGCCACGCACCCCGGACGTACTCTCTTCCACCTTCTTCTGTCAGGAAAAAGATACCAAAGTTTGAGGTCACGTACCAACCGACTCAAGAACAGCTTCTTCCCTGCTGCCATCAGACTTTTGAATGGACCTACCTCGTAATAAGTTGATCTTTTCTCTACACCTTGCTATAACTGTAACATTATATTCTGCAGTCTCTCCTTCCTTCCCTATGTACAGCATGCAAGAAACAATACTTTTCACTGGAAACTAATACATGTGACAATAATAAATCAAATCAAATCAAAGATCTGGAATATGAGTGTGGTGGATGCAGATCCAGTTGTGTCTTTTCAAAAAATAAATTGGATAATTTTCTTAATAGAAAATATTTGCAAGGCTTCCAGTAAAGGGCAGGAGTGGAATTAGCTGAGTGCTTTTGCAAAAAGTCAGCATTGACACAGTGGGCCGAATGACCTCCTTCTGTTCAGTAATTATCCTATGCTTCTAAGCAGCTTATTCTTTCACTTTGATGCAGAGATCTGGGCACACATAGGTACTGCCATTTATTTTGGTTTGCCAAATCAATGCTTTCAGGACTGCTTAACCGGGCTCCATCACTTCCTCACCATTCCTTCCTTGCAATTACATATAATCTCGACATTTTATTTTTAATTATTTACAGATATCCTCATTGTTTGTCATCCGCCTTCTCAGATCTGAGATTTGGATGGTTCACTGTTGGTATCAGATAACTGGGAGAAAAAGTCTGAAAGAATCCAATATAAAAGTCAAGTTTATTTGAAATGTGTTCACAATTGAAACAAGATTTGTCCCTCCATCAGCTCGAAAGGAAGGTGGAGTACATCACAGTTTGTCTCCTCAGGAAATCTCCAATAAGCCATTTGGGTTGTTTGGATCTCTGCATCACTAGATTTTCTCATGTTTTTTAAACTGGCAAAGGCAACCATTAGGGAATCACTTGACACACTTGAGGCAATAGCGATAGATTGGGCTATTATGCTGTAACAATTCCTATTTATTTTTAATTACCTTCATTTGGTACATCCGTGAAAAGAGCTCATGTTCTGGATAAGAATCAATCTTTTAAAAATAGATCTCAGTTTGTGGTGTTGCTCATACAGTGATACATTAAAAGGCTTTGGAAGTCTAGGTGTATAAAGTGATGTAATTTCCCTCGTCCTCAAAATAAGTTAGTGGAATTGGTGAGGTGAAATCTTACCCTTTCTGTAAATGTTAACATGACATTTTGTCTTTGATTATTAAATCCATTCATTTTCTAATTATTGACGTGACGGCAATTGATTTCTGTTGCCCTTCTTTGACGATTTTGACTCTGTAAAGCCTCCCCAATCTTCATTGATTACATTAAATCTTTAACTCGCCCCCTGCCTACTTCCTGCTGTAGAACTGGCAGAGACTCGGTTAATTCAAGCAGCCAAAAGATTTCAAAATATATACTTTACAATTTATAGACTGTAAGCTGTTGTATAAATATATTATGTTACTGTTATTACGAATACCGGGCAACATAATGGGCCAAATCCCTACCTGGGATGAAATTCAACCCAAGGCTCTATGTAGAAATCAAAGAGCAGAAATTGTGATTAGCAAGCTTATGTCAGCATACTTAATGTGGTGTATTATTCATACCTGGGAAATCTTCCACAGCTCAATACAATTAAACAGTTAGTAAATTATTAACTACCATTCCTAATTTGAAAAAATTGAATAATTTTGGAGGGATTCAGCTTTTAGTGGACTAAGACAACATCATGGAGCTTCTCTCAATTGAACATAATTTATTTCAAAATTTTAATGGAGGTGCAATTGGTTGCATGAAAATCTCCTGCTCCATGGAGGCAGTTCAATCAGTGTGACCGGAGGAAGTCGATCATTATCAAAGGACTCGGCGGGCAGGGCGCAATCAGACTCAAAGGCCTCAATCAAGATAATGAGGGATTGTTATTATGAGGGTTGATCATTATCATGTGTGTTGATCAGTATCATGGGGATTGACCATTATAAAGGCGTCAATTATTATCATGTCAAATATATTTTTTTCAATTCTTTCATAGGATGTGGGTGCTGCTGACTAGGCCAAATGTTGTTGTCCGTCCCTAATTGCCCTTGAGAAGGTGGTGGTGAACCATCCTCTTCAACTGCGGAAGTCCATGTGGTTATTGGTACACCCACAGTGTTGTTAGAAAAGGAGCTCTGGGACTTTGAAGGCAACAGTGAAAGAACAGAGATATCAGTCTGTCAGGATGGTGGGTGGGTTGAAGAGGAACTTGCAGGTGGTGATGTTCCCATGCATCTGCTGCCCTTGGCTGATGAGCTGGTACATGACACGAGTTTGAAAGGTCCTGTCGAAGGAACCTTAATAAGTTGCTGCAGTCCATCTTTTCGAGAGTATACACTGCTACTGCTGGTGGAGGAAGTAAATGTTTATGGTAGTAGATAGGGTGACAATAAAGTATGCTGATTTGTCCTGAATGGTGCAGAGCCTCTTGAGTGATAATACATGTAGTATTATCCTGATAATATCCTGACTTGTGCCTTATAGATGGAGACAGTACTTGAGGAGTCAGGAAGTGAGTTACTCACTGCAGAATTCACTGCAGAATTATGGCCACAGTAGTTGTGTGGCTGGTCCAGTTAAGTTTCTGCTTAGTGGTAACTCACAGATTTTAGATATGGATTTATTGTCATGTGTACCGAGGTATGGTGAAAAATATTGATCTGCGTACAGTCAGATCGTGACATACATGAAAAACATAGGACAGACGTTTTTTATACAAAATTAAGTACATAGGCATAGGGTGAAGCATACGGAATGTAGTGCTACACAGTAGAGAAGATACATGGAGAGATCAGTTCAGTCCATAAGAGAGAATTCAGGAGTCTGATAGCAGTGGGAAAGAAGCTGTTTTTGAATCTTTGTTAGTGCGTGTTATCAGACTTTTATATCTTCTGGAAGAGGTTGGAAGAGAGAATAACCCGAGTGGGAGGGGTCTTTAATTATATTGCCCACTTTCCTGAGGAATTGGGAGATATAAACAGAGTCAATGGATGGGAGGTGGGTTTGCGTGATGGACTGGGCTGTGTTCACAACTCTACAGTTTCTTACGGTCTTGGGCCGAGCAGTTGCCAAGCTGTGATGCTGCCAGATAGGGTGCTTTCTATGTTCATCTGTAAAAAGTGGTAAGAGTCAGTGTGGACATGCCGCATTTCCTTAGTTACCAGGATACATTTGATGGGGGATTAAGCGATAGTAATGCCTTTTGATGTCAAGAGGAGATGGTTATATTCTGTCTTGTTGGAGATGGTGATTGTCTGGCACAATTATGTGGTGTGCATATTACTGGCTACTATCCACCCAAGCCTGATTGTTGTCCAGATCTTGCTGCATATGGGTACAGACTGTTTCATTACTGAAGAGTCACAAATGGTGCTGAACATTGTACAATAATAAGCGAACATCGCCACTTCTGAACTTATGATGAGGAAAAGGTCCTTGATGGAGAAGCTGAAAATGGCTGTGCCTAGGATGCTACACTGTGTAACTCCTGCGGTGCTGCCCTGGGACATAGACTCCATAGAATCCCTACATAGAATCCTTACAGCACAGAAGGAGGCCATTTGCCCCATCGAGTCTGCACCAACCTTCCAGAAGAGCACCCTAACTAGGCCCACTCCCCACCATGTCCTCGTAATCCCAACTAATTTACCAAAATTTTGAAATTATCAACAGTAATCTGATGGTCTATTGATCAAGTTGGATTTGTCCTGCTTTTTATGAAAAACCATAACAGGACAAGTTCCCACATTGTCGGGTAGTTGCCAATATTGTAGCTGTACTGGAACAGCTTGGCGAAGGGCTTGCAAGTTCTGGAGCACAAGTACTATTGTCCGAATATCATCAGGACCTCTATCCTTTGCAGTATCTAGTGCCTTCAACCATTTCTTGATATCATGTGGAGTGAATAGAGTTAGCTGAAGACTGACAGATATAATGCTGGGCACATCCGGAGGAGGCCGAGATTAATCATCCACTCATAGATCAATACCACAGGTAAGTGAGGCATATATGAAGAGATACAATATTGGCATTGATGTACCGTCAATTACCACGAGGCGAGAATGGTGGAAGAAACGAGGCTTTATTGAACAAGATGTTGTGCCTCCTGTAGCTAGAACCAGAATGGCTGCAGCGCAGGAGAGCACACACTTTATACTCCGCCTGCTGGGTGGAGCAATCAGGCAGGGATTTACCGTCGTACCAGTAATATACGGGCAGTGCCATAATACACACAATATACTACTAGTGGTGACTATCATAGGAATACCCAGCAATATGAGAACTTGCCCTGTTACATCCTTTGCACAAAAAAGCAGGACAAATCTAACTTGGCCAATAGACCTTCAAATTACTGTCGATCATCTGCAAAGTTTTGCGAGGTGTTGTTGACAGTGCTGTCAAGCAGTGCTTACACAGCAACAACTGTGCACTGATGCTTATTTTGGGTTACACCAGGTACACTCAGCTCCTGACCACATTACAGGGTAGCATGGTGGCACAGTGGTTGGCACTGCTGCCTCACAACACCAGAGACCCCGGTTCGATTCCGGTCTTGGGTAGCAATCTGTGTGGAGTTTACATGTTCTTCCTGTACCTGCATGGATTTCCTCCACGTGCTCTGGTTTCCCACCACAGTCCAAATATGTGCAGATTCTGTGGATTGGCGATGATCAATGCGCGGTGTTACAGGTAAGGGAGTGGGCCTAAATTGAGTACTCCTTCGGAGGATCGATGCAGACCCCATGGGCTGAATTGCCTCATTCTGCACTGTAGGGACCCTATAGATTTCTGCGAGTATTGAATGTAAAGCATCCAGTTCAGGTTTCCCAGGTTTTGGGAAGCTCGCCAGTGAAATGGAACATGTGATTAAGCTGGATGTGCTTGAAGTTCTGATTGTCCAATTTGAATAAAGACTCACAGCTGCTTTCTCAGATTCCTCTGGCAAACACATTTCAGAGCATGCTAGCGAGCATTTTATTCCATTAATGTACAGCTCATGCGAAACCACCAGAAGATGCTTCTGTACAGCAGCAGTTCAAATTCCAAACCTCTCCCTGCCAGGAACAAGCATTGAGGGCTGACTTTTAGGAGAAAGAGAGTTTTGAAATTTGTTCATGAAACTGGTCAGAACCCCACCAATGAAGCACAGTGCACCAGAAAGTGAGCCTCATGACATTGAGCAAGTCATCAGTAAGTTGAAGATCCACTTCAGGCGCTTATACATGGGTCGAGAGTACCCTTCAATACACACTGACTAAGGTGTCTAGAACGACAGCCCTGCACAGCCCTAAACAACAGGGAGGATCTAAGGCGGAGGACGTATTAATTTCTCACTAATTCATATGGAGGAAGACCACCCATCATGATCTGACAAAGAGAAGATTAAGGGGGATCAAGGGAAGGAAGGTGAAGTTGGGCACCCATTACTTGACTGCTGCTGCCTAGTTGCCAGATGCCCTAATAGCTGGATAAGGCACTGACTCACACTGGGAAGAATAATATTAAATTGATCTATCTCGACTACTGATCATAGCAGTAAAAAGGCTCCAAAGGACAGATAGGTATTTCTAATTTTATACTTCCAATTGTTTGTATCCTGTATTGGCCCAATTTATTTCTGCATCAGGAGATGTTGGTTTTATATTAAAATAGTTTGTGGTATGCTCCTAATTCAAGCTATTCTCAGTAAATCAAAATGCATAGTTGTATGCGTGCGAAGCAATGGACCTCATATGAATTTTTCATAGATTTATTTTATTTTCATTTATGGGATGTGGGCATCGCTGGCTAGGCCAGCATTTGTTGCCCATCCCTAATTGTCCTTGAAAAGGTGGTGGTGAGCTGCCTTCTTGAACCGCTGCAGCCCATATGGTGTAGGTCCACCCACTGTGCTGTTAGGGAGGCAGTTCCAGGATTTTGACTCAGTGAAGGAACATTACTTTATTTCCAAGTCAGGATGATGAGTGACTTGGAGGAAACTTACAGCTGGTGGTCTTTACATGTGTCTGCTGACCTTGTCCTTCTGGATGGTTCCAGTCATGGGTTTGGATGATGCTGCCTAAGGAGCCTTGGTGAGTTCCGACAGTGACTCTTCGAGATGGGACACACTGCTGCCAATGTTCTGCGATGGTAAAGGGAGTAAATGTTTGTGGAAGGGGCGTAAATCAAGTGGGCTGCCTTGTCCTGGATGGTGTTTAGTTTCTTGACTGTTGTTGAAGCTGTACTAATCTAGGCAAATAGGGAGTATTCCATCACACTCCTGATTTGTGCCTCGTAGATGTTGAACAGACTTTGAGGAGTTAGGAGGTGAGTTACTCACCACAGGGTTCATTGCTTCTAACCTGCTCTTGTAGCCACAGTACTTATAAAGCTGGTCCAGTTCAGTTTCTGATCAATGGTAACCCCCTGGGATGTTGATAGCAGGGGATTCAATGAAGATAATGTAATTGAATGTCATGGGGCAATGGTTAGATTCTCTCATGTAGGAGATGGTCATTGCCTGGTACTTGTATGGCGCAAATGTTACTTGCCACACATCAGTCCAAGCCTAGATATTGTCCAGATCTTGCTGCACTTGGACACTGGCTGGTTCAATATCTGAGGTGCTGAACAATGTGCAATCATCAGAGAATATCCCCACTTCTGATGTTATGATGCAAGGAAATTCATTGATGAAGCAGCTGAAGATGGTTGGGCCTGGGACATTACCCTGAGGAACTCCTGCAGTGATACCCTTGAACTAAAATGATTGACCTCCAACAGCCACAACTATTTTAATTTGTGCCAGGTATGACTCCGCCTGAAGGGGGTTTTTCCACTAATTCCCATTGACTTCTATTTTGTTGGGGCTCCTCGTATCACGCTTGGTCAAGTGCTGCCTTGGTATCAATGGCAGTCTCTCTCACCCTCAGATGTGTTGCCAGATTAGAGATGTCACACTTGGAAGAGGGAGCCTCCTCCAAATTTTGCTCTCTGCATTCCAAGGTCAGATAGGGTACAGAAAGATGCACATTTACGGGTTCTATACAAGGCCCCATCAACCATTTCCAAAGTCAGGCACAACATGGGTTAGAGGAAGGGAAAAGTGCTCAACATTGCTTCAACAACATGCCTTATCTGTTACTTCAGACGATTGCTTCCTATTGCACGGGTGTGACATTTTGATTTCTCAAAAAGCCACTCTTGTAACATTGCAAGTTTAAACCTGAAATGTGAGCAGTTTTGTTTTGTTTTGAGTGCTATGCTCACTATGAGCTGGTGGGATGAGATTTTGAACACTGGAAAATGTGAAGGCCTCCAAATGATAGATGTTTTTCTGAGGAATCACGAGTGGAATTATTCAAATTTAATTATTTGAGCAGGGATTGGGGCCCGAAGGGTTGGTTACAAGCTTGACATTACCATTCTCCTTTGTGCTTTTCATCAGGAACTGAGCCTAAACTCTAATTAATTACGTCAAGGTGTGCAGAGTGCTTGGATGCAGCAACAAAGGTGAAAAGAAATAAAAAAATTTAAATGCACAAGTGTTCAGAGAGCAGAAGAGGAAGGGTTTTGAATGACATCCTTCCTCAGCAACATTATTCTACCTTTTTCTTTTAGATAGATTTCCAAGTCCCAGCTCTCATGACCTCATGACCTAGTTGGAAAAAAATGCACTTCAAGGAAAGTGCATGAAACTTTTTCAAACAATAAAAAATACAGTTCACCACAGCAATTGTCATACTCTGAAACATGACTTCCTGGACCACCCATCTTTGAACTACACACCAAACCGTTTCTAAAAAGTTTACTTTGGTTGGGGCGGCACAGTAGCACAGTGGTTAGCATTGTTTCTTCGCAGCACCAGTGTCCCAGGTTCGATTCCCGGCTTGGGTCACTGTCTGTGTGGAGTCTGCACGTTCTCCCTGTGTCTGCGTGGGTTTCCTCCGGGTGCTCCGGTTTCCTCCCACAAGTCCCAAAAGATGTGCTGAAAGGTAATTTGGACATTCTGAATTCTCCCTCCGTGTACCCGAAAAGGCACCGGAATGTGACGACTAGGGGCTTTTCACAGTAACCTCATTGCAGTGTTAATGTAATCCTACTTGTGACAATGAAGATTATTATTACAACAAGAAGCATCTCTGAAGAATTAGTAACCCACAGGCCTCACGGCTAATATCATCACTACCATAGCAACCCTATTGATTACATAAATGGGCTAGGAAAGAGCCAAAAGCTTTTTTGAAATTTGATTTGATCAAGTTAAGTGCTCGGGTGATGCCCACTGTTTCTGAATGTGAGGTTTCTGATGGCCTGGCAAGACTTTTGTGTTCTTTTTATATCCTGATAAATTGATTTGAAAATTAGTTTCAATAAACAAATTGCACCCAGGTTAAGATAGAAACTGCCTCCTCAGGGTATAAATCCATATTGGGCGGCAATGTAAATTAGGCAACAGAATCTGTCAATTCTGCATCCCATTTTCTTTTCCAATGACAGCGGTGGGTGAAGTCTTAAATGGGCGGCTGATACTCTGTAGGCCACTGTGACCATCGAAGGTAGATTTGTATTTCACCCCCTTTACCTGGCCTTGTCTGCACAGATTGGTGTGTCTCTAAGTGTGCGACAAACCAAATGATTCTATTTATGGTATGCTCTATTATGCCTTTGAACTTATTGGTAGCTCCTGATAGATAAATACTGGAGAGTTCCCTCAATAAACTGAACAGTTGGCCTCCACGCATTAGTCAAGAATTTTGAATCACCAAACACAATCATCTAATTCTACAGCTTTGTGACTGTTTTGTTACATAACAAATCATATGATATGAATGCTCCCGAAATTATATTTTAAGCAATTTTGTACTGATTCTATTTTGCTTCAGGGGGCTGGTTTAGCTCACTTGGCTAGATAGATGGTTTGTGATGCAGAGCGAGGCCAGCAGTGTGGGTTCAATTCCTCCGCCGGCTGAAGTCATTCACCAAGGCCCCGCCTTCTCAATCATGCCCCTTGAAAAATGAAATGAAATGAAAAATGAAAATCGCTTATTGTCACGAGTAGGGCTTCAATGAAGTTACTGTGAAAAGCCCCTAGTCGCCACATTCTGGCGCCTGTCCGGGGAGGCTGGTACGGGAATCGAACCGTGCTGCTGGCCTGCTTGGTCTACTTTAAAAGCCAGCGATTTAGCCCAGTGAGCTAAACCAGCCCCTTTGAAGGGGAGAGCTGACTGGTGGTGATTTAACCTGAGGATCACCACACCTTGCCTGAGGTGTAGTGATCCTCAGGTTAAATCACCACCAGTCAGCTCTCCCCTTCAAAGGGGAAAGCAACTTATGGTCATCTGGGACTATGGCAACTTTACCTTTACCTATTTTACTTTCTAAGTATTGGCACATTAGTAATTTATCGGGGCTTATAATGTAACCTGGATGTCAAATGTGAAGAATTGTTATTATTTCAAAATTCCCTGGATTCTGGAAAGATCCCGGTGGATTGGAAACATGCTAATGTAATTTTCCTATTCAAAAAGGAAGAGAGGGAAAAAGTAGAAAACTATAGACCGGCTAGCTTGGCCTCTGTGGTGGGGAAGCTGCTAGAATCAATCATTAAGAAGGTGACTGAATATTTGGAAAGACAAAGCTCAATCCACATGCAACTAGTGGGGTAACGCAGCAGGGTTCAGTCCTCGGACCTCAACTGTTTACAATCTATATGAATTATCTGCAAGCAGAGACAGAGTGCAACATAGCAAAATGTATGGCTCATACTAAAATAGGTGGGAAAGCAGGCAGCGAAGAGGAGGTACTGATTTTACAGATGGATATAGATTGGCTAGGAAATTGGGCCAAATTAATGTGGATAAGTGTGAGGTGATCTATTTTGGCTGAAAAAATAGTCAGGCCAATTATTATCTAAATGGAAAGCAGATTCAAAATCCACCAGGGCAGAAGGTCTGGGTGCCTTTGTGCATGAATCACAGAAAGTCAGTATACAGATACAAAATGTAATAAGAAAGGCAAATGGAATGTCAGCGTTTATTGCAAAAGGACTGGAGTATAAAAGTAGAGAAGTATTTTTGCAATTGTCTAGGGTGTTGGTGAGACCGCATCTGGAGTATTGTGTCCAGTTTTGGTCTCCTTATTTGAGGACAGCATTGGTGGCATTAGAAGCAGATCAGAGGATGTTCAACAGATTGATTCTGGTGATGAAAGCGGTGATGTATGAGGGGAGATTAAACAGTTTGGGCTAATACTCGCTGGAGTTTGGAAGGATCAGAGGGGATCTGATCGAGCGATATAAAATGCTAAAAGTGATTGACAAAGTAAATGTGGATTAAATGTTCCCCATTGTGGGGCAGTCTAGAAGGAGAGGTCACAAATATAGGCTATGAGGTGTTAGATTTAAAACTGAGAAGAGGAGGCACTACTTCTCGCAGAGAGCGGTGAATTTGTGGAACTCGCTGCCTCATAATGAGTCCAACTCATTAAATGGTTTCAAGAGGGAGATTGACATATTTCTGATTTTTAAAAACAGGTTAAAGGGATATGGGGAACAGGTAGGGAGGTGGCTTTGAGACCAGGAAGACATCAGCCATGATCTGGATAAAAACAAATTACTGCGGATGCTGGAATCTGAAACAAGAGAGAAAATGCTGGAAAATCTCAGCAGATCTGGCAGCATCTGTAGGGAGAGAAAAGAGCTTTGACAAAGAGTCATCGGACTCAAAACGTTAGCTCTTTTGTCTCCCTACAGATGCTGCTAGACGTGCTGAGATTTTCCAGCATTTTCTCTTTCGTTTCAGCCATGATCTGAATTGCCTATTTCTGCTTCTAATTCCTATGTTCCTATTATTGAGCACAGAGATCTGAAACGTCCAATGCCAGGAATGTGAAAGTAACAAACAAGTACTGTGTGAATTGGTAGTCTGGAGACTTGTTAAACAACTTAATGCATACAAGTTTCAAATTTCAAACAAAATGTTTTGAACTATTAGTAATCGAGCGAATGTTGTGATCTTACAAAATAGTCCTTTCAGGCCAAGTACTGTGACAAAAACTTTCACTTGGAGAGTACCCCTTACATGGTGAAAAATGTCTCAGAATACTTTGTAGAAATGGGTAGTCATTGGTCAGGAGGAAAGCAGGAATTTTTTTAAAAATACATCCATGGGATGTGGGTGTCACTGGCTGGGCCTGCACTTATTGCCCACCCGAGGGCATTTAAGAATCAACCACATTGCTGTGGATCTGGAGTCACGTGCAGGCCAGACCAGGTAAGTACGGCAGATTTCTTTCCCTAAAGGGCATTAGTGATTAGATGGGTTTTTACGACAATTGACAATTGGTCATCATTAAGCTTTAATTCCAGATTTTTATTGAATTCAAATTCTACCAACTGCCCTGGTGGGATTCGAACACAATTCTCCAGAGCATTACCCTGGGTCACTGGATTACTAGTCCAGTGAAAATACCACTATGCCACTGAATGTTCGAAAGCAGGTGATAGCATAAAGAGAGGAATGTTATGGGAGATTTTTGAAAACAGCATGAAAGGACGCAACGGGTAGTGGGTAAATTGAGAGGTAGTTTCCGAGGTCAAAGCCATCATAGCAGAAGGAATGACCAACAGTGGTGTTCCTGATGGAATTAGGAAACTATGTGAAGAAACATGCAATTGAAGAGATTGCAAAGGTAGGGCGGGTCTAGGGATTTCTACAAAAGGATGAGTATTTTGTCATTTTTGTTTGCATACAGGAATCCAGTGAAACTTATCAATGGTAAGTGTCTGGAACTTTGTGTATGATTCAGCACAGTTTATGTGGCATACCCAGTAAAAGGCATGTCGTATTTATAACTTTGAACATAGACTGTGCTCGTATGGAAGTTTCTGGAAGTCCCATTATTTATTTAAAATGGTTGCTGATGAACTGTTAAGTCAGCTGCCAAAGGAGTCAGGTGACCTTTGCAAGAGAAACTATCTGAGTATCTAGAAAGTTCCAAATGGAATCATACTGAGTTTGGGTCTCCCCCTTGAATGGACGTGTCTAAACAGCATTCCTTTGCAGAATGCATGCCTGCCATTGCTCGAAGCTAACTCCAAAACAGAGTTAATGTACTCTTAGGTTCTGTGCCTCCAAGTTTACAGTATGATAAAGGAATGCTGAAAAGATTAGTTATCCACAAGTTAAAGGTGAAGGATCATCTTCTAACTTCTATTGTATGGTTGTGGTATCTGGAATTCCATCATATTGTGGTCACGTCTCGATCTATTTTCTGAAACCTTCCTCGATTAACAATGCTACCCCACCTGCTTCCCCCTTTGGCCTGTACTTTTGGAACATTGTATACCCTGGAATGTTGAACACCCAGTCCTGGTCACCCTGCAGCCATGTGTCTGCAATAGCTAATAAATCATAATCATATGTTGCAATCTATGCTATCAATTCATCTATGTTGTTGCAAATGCTTCATGCATTCAGATAAAGAACATTTAGCTTTGATTTTTTTTACAGTTGTTTACAACTCTGGATTTGCTCTGTGTTGCATATTTTATGTTTACGTTTCCTGCCCCAGCCTGTCACATTATGACAGTCCAGTTCCCCTCACTATCCTATGCCGTCGCTCCCTCAAATATCCCTGATTTTTTTAAACTTCCATTCTTGGAATCTTCCCCCACCTAGCTAGGGAGCTTATAGGAGTCCTTGGGTGCAATATAATGTTCATATGATCTGATCCTACCTGTTGTTTTCTGTTAACTCTCAGGCTAATCACTAACCTGCACTCCTACCCTTAACTTTGACTTCTTAATTTTTCTAGCAACTGAACCCTCATCCCCGCTCTTTGGTTTAAAGTCCTCCTGGAATACCACATCCAAGTAAGTCTCCCCCTCCCTGAATGTGTCGCAATGTTTGAAGCTTAGATGTCAGCTCACGAACTCTGATCCAAAGTTTAGAATCATGCATGCTTAACTTTTCAAAAATAAATCCCACCGATTGCAGAGAGAAGGGAAGGAAATTGGGGGTTTCAGCTTATATCTCCTCTCCAGTCCACAATAACATGACATTCCAGCCAAGTTGGAATTTGTAAGGGTCGCATGCTAGCTAACCAGGAGAAATCTGAGCCTTGAAGAGTTGGCTATGGTCTCAGTGGTGACAAAGGAAAAGTATAGTCTGGCCTCCGCAATATTCTAAGGTGGAAGAAAGTGACTCATCAGATTGGAGAGACTCAACTCGGGACCAGGCAGCAGACGGGGGTGAGAGGAAGCAACTGAGAACATTAATGAGTCTAGGAAACTGCCAGACATCATGCTGGGAGTGAAAATTATTGTGCCTTTGACATTACAGATATTAGGATGGAGAAAAATAAAACATATCCATACTTAGAAGTATGCAAGTGAATGGATGCCAAATTGAAGGTGGGGCTAGGAAGTGAAAGCAGGATGCCACCAACATACATCTGGAAGCTGACACCTTGCTTTTGGATGATGTCACCAGACAGGACATAATCGATGAAAGGAACTGCAGAAAAGCATTCCAAACATTAAGGGTTAGTTTGGTAAAGTTGTTTGTGGGACGTGGAGGAGCAGAAATGTCCTTCCTGGTTCAACAAAAATCAATCTACCTGCTGATGGCTCTTCCACACTTTCTCCATCTCTCCCATGCCCACCCCTCCAACATTGTCCTTGAGGTTTGGCTCTGTGGAGTTGATGCCGAATTACCTGTCGCCGGATCATAAAACAAACAGACCCATTTGTCGTTTTACATTAAGCTGAAAAGCCGATAGGAGGGTCAGGAAACCTAAAATAATGCAGATCCCCTATCCAAACTGATTGGCAGACGACCACCATTTTATATTAGAGTGTCATTAACTGCAGGAATACTTCACATATACAATTGATGGGAATGGGCGAACATAAAAATGCCTCAAAGCTCTGTTGGCGCTGTGGACAGCAGAGAGCTTTTAAACTGTTATTCATTTTGTGTAGTACTCATCCATGTGTGTCTTTTATAATCCAGAATCTAGGTACTGAAAGTATCTTTCACAGTCATGTTATCTTACCTGCTCCACCTGTAATAATGTTTAGTGAAACAAAAATGTCAGTGTGCTTTTGCATGAATAAATAGCTGAGGTCTTAAACCCTAGTTCAGCTGTCAGTATGTGAAACAAACTTTCTTGAAAAGCTGCCCATTTTGCTGCCTACTATAAACAGGTTTAGTTTTAAGTCCTGTGTTTAGCGACTACAATTACTCCCCAATAAATCTGAGTTGACTGAACAGTTGAGTTGACTGAACAGTAAATCAAACTTTGGTGACACCTTTTGCTGCCTGTACTGTGTGATGGAGACATCGAATGCGATTGAACTGCCACGCTGTGCCCGGAATGCAGAGTGCTGCAGTGCAGGATGATGGACAGAAGCTGGGAGACCCCGCTTCTGGGATCTTAGAATTTACAGTGCAGAAGGAGGCCATTCGGCCCATCGAGTCTGCACTGGCTCTTGGAAAGAGTACCCTACTTAAGCCCACGTCTCCACCCGATCCTCATAACCCAGTAACCCCAGCGAACCTTTTGGACATCAGGGGCAATTTATCTACCTGGCTCGCAACGCCTCACGAGATCTAACGCAATCGCACGAGACGTTGCAGTGTAAATCCTGCCCATTGTGGGCAGGATCACTTTTTGGCAAATCCGCATATTAAATCGAGACAGCTAGTCTCACTTTAATATACAGTTCCCCAAGGTACCCGAAGCTTTGGGATCTATCCCCTTCACCTCAGAAACCTCGGGTGAGTGCTGTTCAGTACTGGTCTCCACAAATGGGGACCAGATGGAGCAACACTAATGGGGGTTTCCCAGGGGTTTGGAGGCACACAGGTGCATGTCCTTTGGGCAGGGTGGTACCTTGTCATGGTGGTGCCACCCAGGCACCCTGACATTGCTGGCCTGGCACCCTGGCAGTGCCACCTGCATGCTAGCCTGGCACTGTCAAGATACCCAGGTGGCACTGCCAGCCTAAAGTCCTAGTAATGCCCCCACCAGCAGGCAGTGCCAAGCTGGCATTTTTTGCATGGTGGTGATCAGGCTTGGGATGCCTTGCATGGGTGTTGGGCGGGCTGAGGACCCTCCTGTAGTGCACTGGGGCTTGGGTGGGCTCAGGTTCACGTCTGGGGCTCCAGAGATCGGGACGCCATTGATCTCTCACTACACTGGCGAGCTGAGCTCCTCAGTGCAGAAACCTGGGCTATGTGCGACCTCAGCCACGCGTTCCCCACTGAGACCCCCTATCGAACACGTTTCATAGTATCATAGAATTTACAGTGCAGAAGGAGGCCATTGGGCCCATCGAGTCCACAACAGAAAGACCAGTACACCTAAGCCCACACCTCCACCCTATCCCTACAACACAGTAACCCCACCTAACACTTTTGATACAATGGCCAATTCAATATGGCCAATCCACCTAACCTGCACACCTTTGGACTGTGGGAGGAAACTGGAGCACCCGGAGCAAACCAACGCAGACAGTGACCCAAGCCGGGAATCGAACCTGGGACCCTGGAGCTGTGAAGCAACTGTGCTAACCACTGTCCTACCGTGCTGCCCTTAGTTTAATAGTGGTGTGTTTATCCCCGTTGCGAGCGCTGGGAAACACGCGGCTAAAAGCGCTCACCATGGGACTTTGTTCTCATTTAGTTAAATCACATCCATAATGGTGAGAAAATGCAAAGCTTCTCTCCAACAACCAAGTAAGATGTCTTACAACACCAGGTTAAAGTCCAACATGTTTGTTTCAAACACTAGCTTTCGGAGCACTGCTCCTTCCTCAGGTGAAGTGCTCCGAAAGCTAGTGTTTGAAACGAACCTGTTGGACTTTAACCTGGAGTTGTAAGACTTCTTACTATGCTCACCCCAGTCCAGCACCGGCATCCCCAGATCATTTCCAACAACCAAGTAATGGTTACTGGTTAAAAATTTTGGGGCTGTCTTACATAGTCACCGAGGCTCAGTGGCACTAGTCATTCTTGTTAATGAAGTCTATGCCACTTATTGTCAGCAGTTTATCTGTACTCCCCAACCTCTAATCACACACAAGTGCAACCGAGGGGTGTTCTGATGGCAATCCCTGATCAGAGGTGGGATTTATGAAACAGGGTACATAGTGAAACATGACAGCAGATGATTAATTCATTCATTCAAATTGAATTTTGACTTATTTCAGAAAATAATATTTTAAGATACTGTAATGTGATGCTTGGTAAGTGTTGCTTACTTGGAAAGAACAAGTGACTTGGGATGTATGGTTCTGAAAGCTTTTCTTGCCTCTTGTCTGGATCAATTAACGGAGATTGATTCCTAGGATGATCAATAATTCAATTATTGTTATATCATGTAACGACCAGGATGGTAGGAGGTGGACTGGACCTTGTTTGTTTTTCATCTAACATTTCCTATATCCCTACATGCGTGGGACCTGACAGAGAGATATTAAACCGCGGAAATGTGAAACATAAATAATGAAAGTGTGGCAACCTCTAATGAAGCATTCGCATTTAATGTGGGAGAGTAGGGATCACAATTACAGAAGCTTATGATAAACAGTGATAGCCAAACATTTGTCAGCAATGGTCTTTCTTAATAAACAACTACTTCTGAACCAGAAAAAATAAACCAATGGGCAGGATTCTCTGACCCCGACGCCGGGTCGAAGAATAGGCGGACGATTCACGCGACGCCGCCCCAACGCCAGTCCGCCAATTCTCCGTTGACTGGAGAATCTGCGCCATTGGCGCCGGCGTGCTTGGTGCGGCGCCGGTCGGGAACGCTCTATGCAGTCCCCCTGCAATTCTCCGCCCGGGATGGGCCAAGTAGATGCCAAGATAGCCCGAGTCCTGCCGGCGTCAATCCCGCCCCCACCGAGTCACGAATTCTCCGCCCCCCGTGAATTGGCAGGGGCGGGAATCGCGCCGTGCCGGTTGGCGGGCCCCCCGCGGCGATCCTCCAGCCTGCAATGGGCCAAAGTCCCGCCGCTGACAGGCCGCTCCCGTCAGCGTGGATTAAACCACCTACCTGACCGGCGGGATTGGTGGCGCGGGCGGGCGCCGGGGTCCTGGGGGGTCGAGGGGCAATCTGACCCCGGGGGAGTGCCCCCACGGTGACCTTGCCCGCGATCGGTCCCACCGACCGGCCGGCGGGCCTGTGCCATGGGGGCACTCTTTTTCTTCCGCCTTCGCCATGGTCTTCACCATGGCGGAGGTGGAAGAGACTCCCTCCCCTGCGCATGCGCCGGTATGATGTCAGCAGCCGCTGGCACTCCGGCGCATGCGCGGATTTACGCTGGTTGGCGAAGTCCTTTCAGCCCCAGCTGGCATGGCGCCAAAGGCCATTCACGCCAGCCGGCGGAGTGGGAACCACTCCGGTGCGGGCCTAGCCCCTCCATGTGAGGGCTTGGCCCCTAATGGTGCGGAGACTTCCGCACCTTTGGGGCGGCCCGACACCGGAATGGTTCACACCACTCCAACACGCTGGGACCCCCCGCCCCGCCAGGTAGGGGAGAATCCTGGCCGTGGTCTTACCAGGCGGGACCTCGGCATCCATCCTGAGGGGAGTAGCCTGGTTGGGGCGGGGAGGGGGATCCGACTGTGGGGGTGGGCCTCCACCGTGGCCTTGCCCGCAATTGAGGCCTACCAATCGGCGGGCCGGCCTCTCCTGGTGGGGGGTCTCTTTTACTCTGCGCGGCCCCTGTAGCCCTACACTATGTTCTGTCGATGCCGGCGTGGAGAAGGAAGCTAGTGTGCATGCACGAGTTCACGCTGGTCGCAGCACACTTATGCAGACCCGTGGTGCCCGTTTGACACCAGCCTTGGCAGCTGGAGATGCGAGAGTCGCTCCAGTGCCGTGCTGGTCCCCTGTAGCGCTCAGGTTCACTGCTCCTGGGGGCCATGTTGACGCCGTCGTAAAACGCGACAGCATTTACAACGGCATCAACACTTAACCTCAGGATCAGAGAATCCTGCCCATTGTTTTCATTTGAGTGAATTCATAGATAGGGAACACTACACACAACTCAGTATCACATCCATATTATGGAACTTAATGATCTCACACTTAAGCCAATTTTCATAGCAATGTATAACCCCCCCCCCACCCCCATGATAATTTGAAACCAGAAGACAAAATACCACAGATGATGGATATTTGTAACTGGTGAGTGGTCTAACTTTCCAGCACAGCAGTGTAACAATGGCATGCATGATGTAGAGGAAATTCAGGGCGTTAGTATTTTTCTCCTGATACAATTAGCAAAAAGATACAGTGGAACTGCAATGGGTGGCAACAATACAGATTAATGTTGTATTTCATTCCAAAAGACTGAATGTTCAGGTTTCTCATGTATTTCCTTATGGATTCTTTACAGCAGTAAACTGCACGTATTGTTTGTTCATAGTTCAGAAAGACCACTAGTGACACATCAATAATTCTGTCAAAGTCGTGACAATGCAACTCATTAACGCTGCAAAGGTTCGCAAAGCTGGCTGTGGCTGCACGTAGCCGAGCACAAGTGTTGAAAGCTAATATCATTAAAGACAATTTCCCTCAACTTCCTGCACGCTGATATGAACCATCAAAATATTCTGATGGCGATTATGTTGTATATATAAAGATTTCAACCCAAACAAGCCAGGGGCTTGATCACATTCTGTCATTCAAAGTTGATTCATAAGCTACTGTTTCAATTTTCGATCCAATGGATCATTTATGCACTGTTCAGTCAGCACCTTGAGACCTAAACTAAAAGGATCTGCCAGAGAAGATGACTGACGTTTATGATTGGTTTGGCATCTCTCAAGTGTGGGGCTTTCTCTCACTGAAGGGCAAAATTCTCTCTCTGACCCAGTTTAGCCCACCAGCAGCGTATTATTGCTGACTTCTTTTTGGTCTGCTGGCTGCTGCCTGAATTTCCTTCTGGGGTGCTGCCCCCCCCCCCCTCTCCCCCCCCCCCCTCCCCCCCCCCCCCCCCCCCACACCCTCCCACTCCTTAAAATGCAGTCAAAAGCGTCATGACTCAGACATTTCATCCGCTCCCATGCTTCTTCTATTCAAATAAATTGTCTTCGAAATTGCGCCCAGTCTGCAGATTGGTCTCAGATAAGAGTCTCATTTGGCCTTTCTCCCTCTCTCCCTCTCTCTCATTTTAAGTTTCCCTGTGCATATACTGTGAGTACCCAGAGGCACAGATTTGCACATATTTTGAATGGTGTGAGCAGCCCCACCGTGTAACTGTGGGCGAGCTAATTTTCATCAATTCCAGATGCGGTCTTTGAATCGCAGAGATTACAGCACACAAGAGATATTTGGGTCATTTCTGTTGGGGCTAAAATGACCTTGCATAGCAAGATACTAAATCCAAAGACATTTTCACCTGGAGCTAAAAGGTTTTTTATTTTTATACTGAAACTGGGGTGCATTGAATTTGAAAGAGATCCTTGAGTATCTTGAGTGGGTTCCAAAAGATTTGCAATAGAAGCATGATATGTCCTTGCTGCCAAACATTAGCCATCATTTCATGATTAGTATATTTTCCACAGAAAACAGGATACTGTATAATTGCATAAGAGAGCAGGTTGTGCACTGAGGCATTGCTGCAGGCTTTAGGGTAGTCACATGGTGATAATGCTGACAGATTATGTTTTATAGAAGCGTAGAATCCCGACAGTCAAGAAAGGGGCCATTCGGCCCATAGAAGTTGCACCGACCCTCTGAAAGAGCACTCTACCTAGGTCCACTCCCCCGCCCTATCCCGGCAACCCCGTAACCTAACCTACACATCTTTGGGCACTATGGGGCGATTTAGCAGGGCCAATCCACCTAACGTACACAACTTTGGACTTGGCTCTTTCTAATCTATGACTTCTACCATTTGTAAATTGTGAGGTTTCAAACAGGAATAGATAATATTTTTGAAAAGAATGAAACGCTGGCATAATATTTCAACCTTGTATCTGCTAATCATAGGGCATATTACCGCAGGACTTCAGGTAATTAAGAAGGGATTCATCATTGTTTCCCAGATGATGACATAATTCCCTTATGGAGGTGGGTGAATGGGTCATAAAAGAGATTTAAAGGCGTTGTACTGGTAGTGAATTGGCAGAAGTTTGAATCTCCTTCACATTCACATATATTATCATCCAGACTGTTTATTGCTCCAAAGCTATTTGAACATTGGAAAGAGCCAGCAAGCCCATTAAGGAATAAGAATCCTCCACCTATCGCTGCATGCTCAAGACATGACACACTAAATTGACAAAAGAGATCATAGACCAAGAACCATCAATCAATCAATGTTTCCTCTGGCGTGCAGCATGGATGCCTGGGCATCCAGACAAGCCTTATTATGTATTCTTGGCTGAGGACCCAGACATCCATTGGACTGTTGAAAAAGCTGAGCCTTAGGGAAAACAATGCATAATTAATGGTTCTTACTCTGTGCTCGATTCTGTCAATTGCACATTGTTTATTTACATGAAACAATGAGGTTTCAATTGCTTTCAGTTTTTGCTATTGATATTTAAAGGGTCTGGATGATTGGCATTTTTATAGGGCTGCATTAACACAGTTTTCTTTAAGAAAGTAGAAAATTATTAATAACTTTTTAAAGCTTTCACACCTCCTATTCTTACTACAGGGTTAATTGGAAGTGCCATAAATTCACATGGAGAGCATGAGGACGACAGTGAGGGGGGTCAGAGCATGACATGATGGGCATGGGTACAACCTTTTAAATTTAACTTTCAAAAGGTTCCTAAGCCAAACTGTGGGTCGCAAAATGTCTGAGGGGCCATGAAGCACAAGTACTTTAAAAGCAAGTCCAACTCCATGAAAATTGTAGGGGACAAGGACATGCCTATGTCCATAGTGGGGCCGGTCAGTTTGGGAGTGCAGGGTGCAGACTCACGATCCACACCAGCCTTAACCTGCATTGGTGAAAATTGTGGCACCAATAATGGGGTCGGGAATTAATGCCTGAATCGGGCACAAGCTGCTATTTCTACACCTTCACTGAGTCTCCCCAACTGCATGTAAATCCAGCCCCATGCCTTTGAGTATGAATACTAAAAATGAGAGCTGGGCAGAAAGTATTTCATCCCAGAGTAAGTGTGAAGAACTCATCCATTGTCTCCATTGTGTAGCCATTGTTTTTGGGCTTCTGAATAGAAAATAGGAGATAATCATGTGACCAAAATTGTCTTCCAAAAGCAAATTGCACTTATCTCAAGACCCAGAGATAATCTAAAGCAGTCTGTGCAAGAGCGCCATCTGCAGAGAACATTAGCAGCAGTCAAAGGTAGTAAGACTCATGGTCCAGGAGGCTGTTTCATCTAAAATAGCTCCCAGCCTGATTCCTATTCCAAGCTTAACATAGAACATAGAACAGTACAGCACAGAATAGGCCCTTCGGCCCTCAATGTTGTGCCGAGCAATGATCACCCCACTCAAACCCACGTATCCACCCTATATCCGTAACCCAACAACCCCCCCTTAACCTTACTTTTTAGGACACTACGGGCAATTTTAGCATGGCCAATCCACCTAACCCGCACATCTTTGGACTGTGGGAGGAAACCGGAGCACCCGGAGGAAACCCACGCGCACACGGGGAGGACGTGCAGACTCCACACAGACAGTGACCCAGCCGGGAATCGAACCTGGGACCCTGGAGCTGTGAAGCATTTATGCTAACCACCATGCTACCGTGCTGCCCCTAAAGCTTGCATGTGAAGAAACTTGGTCACCTAGTAAGAAGAAACTACAAGTGACTAACTTTGCGACCTGCTGAACATGTATTGCTTAGAGGAAGTCGAAGCAATAATCCCTGTTGTACGGCTACGGTTATTGAAGCTACCTATTTAAACTACTCTTTCAGAGTGAAAGCACTGCCTTAGCCAGGGCTGCTATTACTGTTTTTCTTATGACAAGCCAAACACGTGAACTGTGAACCATTGTTTTGTTTACAACTTGTAAGCGTGCACTATTCTCTTGAATGGTATCTCTCTTGTCTGTATGTGTGAGTCATGTAGCATTTAGACTTGCCGGGTGAATGTTTGAATAAGTAATCTTCTTTGTTTAAATTCTCAAAAGCTTGGTGCTGTTATTTAAGTTGACCACGCTCTCCTGGGGCTAAGAAGCACATCTTCTTCCCAAAAAGCACACTGCTTACTAACAATAAGGAAAAGACTACAGGGGTTTCAGTTCTCTTCTGACTCTGCCACAACAGCTCCTTAAGTAAGGAAACTCAAACTGTACAGAATAGTGTAGGGGTGGAATTTTATGGACCTGTAGATGTCAACGGGTGTTTGAATGGCTTCATGCATTTTTAAGGCCACGTCTCCACTGTGATGGGGCTGTACAATTCTGCCCACAGTATCATCTCATCAAAGTTGTAACAAGACTTCCCTACATTTATACTCCATCCCCCTTGAAATAAATGGCCAACATTCTATTCCCTTCCTTGCTATACTTGCTATACCTGCATGCCAACGTTCTGTGATTTGTGTACAAGGACAGATCACTCTGTACTGTGGCATTCTGCAAATCTTTCTCTTTAAATAATATTTTGCAATTCTACTCTTGCCAAAGTCGATAAACTTACATTTTCCCACAAAGTTGACCCATCCACCACCTTAAACATTCACCCGCCCCAGCACCAATGCACAGTGGCAGCAGTGTGCATCATTAACAAGATGCACTACAGCAACTCACCAAGGCCCCTTTAACAGCACTTTAGTTAGTTAGCCAATCCTCATCATGAAGATATCAACTCTAACACCATGAGATCTTATCTTCTGCAGAAATCTTTTCATGTGGCAGCGTATTGAATTCCATTTGAAAATCCAAAGATGTTACATCTACTAGTTCCCCTTTATCCACCCTGCTTGTTACATCCTCAACGAACTCCAATAAATATGTCAAACACAATTTTCTTTTCACAAAACCATGTTGACTCTGCCTGATTGTGGATTGCTTTGCAACATTTTCTGCTACTACTTCCTTAATAATGGATTCTAACATATTCTCAATGATGGGTGTTAGCTTAACCTAGGCTGCACTGTGGCACAGTGGTTAGTGCTACTGCCTCTTGGCACCGAGGACCCAGGTTCGAGGCCTCATGCGGCGTCTCCTTTGCACCACCTCATCTCATCGGCCTGTTGGACGGCTGGCTCTCTATCCTCCTGTTCCTCTGGGGCATGTTCCACTGCTGCACGCTCTGCTGCTGCAGCTTCCTCCTTCTTGAGCAGCTCTAGCTCGTACAGCCGCAGGGCATCCCCCAGGGCTGCAGCGACTAGGTGGAAGGCCACCATTGCTGGTTGTATTCCAATATCCATTGTCTGCAGGAGATGAAAGGCAGACATGTTAACAATGCCTGTCAATCGAGGATCTGCCCGATTGGGCATGCCATCAAAGACTCTGGCTCAATAGAGGGTCAATGCGACATATCTGCCGGATCATGGCGCACCTGGCACCACGGGGAAATGGGGGAGGACACCCCCTCCGGGTCGGACCTGTCCGGGACCTCTCAAGCTCGGTGCACAGGTGCATCGATGCCCAGGCGGATCCATTTCAATGTGCACTGAGACCTCTAGGATGCCCAGGCAGCGGGGTTCGCCACCATCGTCGAGATGCCCAGGGGTGATCGATGCGACGCCTGTCGTCCTACGAACATCTGCAGGTGACAGGTGTACACTAACTGAAAGGTGTTCTACTCGATGAACATGTATCTGGTGTGTGACTATCAAATGCGCATTATGCATATCTGCGCCCAATACCCGGGCAGTGTGCATGACTCCTTCATCCTGGCACACCCAATGGTTCCTGGCCCCTTTGAGGCGCACCCCCAGGTGGGGGATTAGCTCCTGGGAGACAGGGTCTATCCGCTGTAGTTGTGGCCGATTATGCCTATCCGGAGGCCATAGATCGATATGGAGACCCACTACAACGATGCCCATGCCGTGACCAGCGGCGTGAACGTGTGGTGTTTTGGCATCCTGAAGATGCGGTTCAGTATAACACTGGGTGGGGCACCCACATCATGACAGCCTGCTGCATCCTCCACAACATCACACAGCAGAGGGGTGACGTGCTGGAGGAGAATGATGAACAGCAGGCCTCGTTCAACGAGGAGGATGCAACAGGGCGCAGCAGGGGGATGATGTGCTAGAGGAGGACGTTGAAGGCCAGGTCTCATCCAATGAGGGGGATGCAGGGGAGGGTGAGGATGGCAGGACATGGGGCCTGGGCAGGCACGGGAGGCCGCACAACGCATGCGCCAGGGTCAACGTACACAGGACGCTCTGATCGCCGATCAGGTTCATCGACTAAGGAGCACAGACACTGCATCCCAAACCACCCCCACACCCCCGCCATACCCCACCTGTAACCCCCTCTGTGATCCATGCCTGCTCACTATGGGGTACGGGCCCTGGGTTGGTAGTAACTGCGGGACTGGTCAATGGGATGGAGGGTGGTGACAACCCTCTCTGCGATATGCTCCAGTGCTCCACATTGTTTGACAACGTCTGACTCCTATCCATGGTAGCACTTTCCGCCGTCCACCTGGGTGATCCCTGCATGAGAGCTGCCCATTCCTTCACATGATCCCATCGAATCCCTGGGTGACATAGCTGTGGACGGTGGGTGGGGCGGTGGGCACCAGAGTGCGGAGCTTGGCTGAACTGAGATTCCTTAGCCAAGCCCACCCCCAGTGACCACCCATTCCCCTCCCTCTCAACCCGTACCCCCTCTGTGCCCGCCAGGCCAGCCCACACCACACACCCATCCGACAGAGCACCAAGGCAGGTTGTAATATTGTAATATTGTGAGTACATATATTCAGATACGTGCCCTAGCCCCTATCACTAAACTGTACCCTGCACCCATGCCAACTTAACTGTTGTTTACTTTTCTGGCCTTATAGCCCCTATCTGAGGAGGTGGATCCTCAGATGGTACATCAGGATTGGAGGCGGCCTGCTGTGATTCCTGCCCTGTGACCTGGGCCCCCTTTGGCGGCCGTGTTATGGGGCGACCGGGCCTGGATGGGGCCGTCTGCTACTCGGGTGTCCCAGGTGGCGTGGCGCCGCCCAGTTCTGCCTGCTGCCCAGCAAATGTGCGAGGGATGGGAAGGGGAGAGTCCGAGGTGTTGCAATGTTTCTGCACTTTCCCTGCGAGAGTCATCGGCATGGGCCACATCACTTCCTCCTCCCTCGCAATTCTCGATGGCTCCTGGTCTATTCCATGGGAAGGGATGCAAGAGGAGATATCCCCTGAGGCTTCCCCACCACTTGGCACTGTCAGTCCTGGAGGCTCACTGCAGTCTTGAACAGGGCTATGGAGCACAGGGAATGAACTATCTCCCTCTGGGGCTGGAACTGGGTCCCTTGCCTCTGCGTCTGTGCCATGTCGGCCAGTGCCTGGGTAATGCCGCCGATGCTCTCAACCATGGCCTCCTGTGACTGGGCCACATTCAGGAGCACTGCCATACTGCCCAGGTGGCTGTGGCATATGGCTGCCCGTGAGAGGGTACACTGTCCTGGGCCTCGTCCACTACCTGCACAGATTGCCCCAGGCCTTGGACATGTTGATCCATAGCCAAAGCCCTCGCCTCCAAAGCCTCCACCAAGAATGCCACTTGTGTGGCATTGACCTGAGTGACTCACATGGCTGGCACCACCTCCTGCTGCTGCAGTACCTGCAGGTACTGAATACCCGGTGATAACCCCTCATGTAGTCCCTGGCTCTGCCACTGCATCTCCACGATCGATGGGGCTGTCCCTTCCTGAAGCCTGAAACCCATCTGGGCGGCATCTGTCCCTGTGGTTGGCCCATCCTCCGACCATCAGGTCCCTCGGGGATTCCTACCTCCACCTGATGTACCGGAGCATTTGTGTGGTGAGCATCAGATAGTGTCCCAGAAGCCTCTTCATTAAAATGCCCAACCAAAGTGAGTGTCTCTGGGATGGTGGAGAGTGTTGGAGACAGCTGTGACAGGAAATCAGTGTCATCCCTGGACTCGAGCTCCAGGAGCTCGGGTTCATGGCTCCCGTATCGGAATCATCCTCATTGCTGCTCGGCACCCAGGGTTCTGGCTGTAGCTGGGGGCAGGGGACACCAAAAGATCCTGCAAGGCACAAGACAGGATGCATAATTAGACCGTGGCTGAGGGTGAGTGGGCATGGTGTGGGTGTGGGGATGGTTTGGGAGTGCTGTGGGAGTAAGTGTGGTGCGGGGGTGAGGGTGGTGTTGGGGGGATGACACACGTGTCACGGGGAACCGCAAATCAGCAAGGTCTCCCTTCGTCGCCTGACACCGAAACCCACCCCGGCGACTTGTCTCTCTTCGGGCCCGCTGACCCGATGATTCCCCCTCCAGTCTTCTCCCCTCCTGGGGGTTATGGGTAGCCCTCTCCTGGGGGCAGGGGGAGAAACAGAAAACGCACAATGTTAGACAAGCCGATGAATGCAACCCAGTGGATGGGTCGCTGGTGGCTTCAGTGGCCAGGGCACCCAGCCATGGCGACCAGTATGGGTTACGGCATCTGGTGCACCGTGGGGGTATGGCCGCCCTCCTGGTAAGTGAGTCGGGTTACGGGTGTGTGGGACGGGGGTTGGTGCCAGGGACACAGGGCTGCATACTCACCCTGGTTGCCCTGAGGAGGTTCTGCAGTTTCTTTCGGCACTGCTGGCCGTTCGGGATGATGTTGCTAATGACGCTGACGGCCTCTGCCACCTGCGCCCAAATGGCGGTGGCCGGCAGCCTCCTTCCCGGGCCGGGGTACAGAGTCACCTACCTCTCCTCCACGGCGTCCAACAGCATCTTAAGCACGGCGTCCATTAACCTTGTTGCCACTCTCCTCACTGCCATATTGTTGGTTGGGATGGTGTGAGTGGGAAGTGAAGTGTGTATATGCGGCTGCAGCTTGTCAGCCTCCTGAGTGTCAATCATCAATCCGGCAAAGCCGGCACCGTTTCTCATTGGAATCGATTGTGTTAAACAGGATGCCGGCTGCCCCTCAACGGTCGCTGGATCCATCCAGGTGCGGTGCTGGTTTTGCCGTTGTAGAAGTCCGCGATACCTGCCCCAGCATCAACACATACGGCAGGATTCTCCGTTGCCCGACGCTGAAATTATATTCGGCGATCGGGCATAGAATCCCTTTTGACGCCAAAATCGGGGCGCTGCCTGTTTTCGAATGCTCTGCCCCTTCCAGAACAGCGCCATCAGCGAGTACGCTGCCCACCATTGGGAAGGCCTCAGGACATCACCTGAAGGCCTTCCCCCAGTGCTCCGCCCCCGATGGGCCGACTACCCGACAGCGTGGGACACGTGTGCTCTGGGTTTTCGTCAGCCTCGCGTGGCGGCTGTGAAATGTGTCCAGCATCTCTAGTGTTGTGGAGGGGGGGGGGGGGGGGGGGGGGTAGCCGTTCAGCTGGCCGAGGGGGTTTCGGCAGGGGCTGGGGGGACTGGTGGGGGGTTGTCTAGGGTGGCGAGGGGGGCACTATCTGGCAGGTCAGGTCCGCGCACGACCAGCACCATGTTGTACGCCGCGACTGCTGCAGGTCGTTGGCCTGCGCATCCGCGGCCACAGACGCGGCAATTCTCCGGCCGTTTTCAGGAACGCCAGGGGTTTTACGTGGCACGGTTGCGAGTCCCCCACCAGGCGGAGCATCGGTGCGGGGTGGCGCCAAATCGTAGAATCCCTCCCTTAGTCTCAGGAACGGAGAATTCCGCCGATTATGTTTGAGGTTTCCCAATCCGCTGGGATCTTTCCAAAGTCTGGGAAATACTGGAAACTTAGTACCAACACATATGCTCTGTCGCCAGCCACTCCTTTCAACACCCCACAACTCAGGTAATTTAGACCAGGGGGCTTGTCAGCCTTTAGTCCTATTAGTTTTCCCTGTAATTTTACTCCAATTATTGTTTTAATTCTTCCCTCCATTTTTTGCATTGATTTTCTATTATTCTTGAGATGCTTTCTCTATCTTCTAGAACATAGAACAGTACAGCACAGAACAGGCTCTTCGGCCCTCGGTGTTGTGCCGAACAATGATCACCCCACTTAAACCCACGTAACCCGTATACCCGTAACCCAACAATCCCCCCATTAACCTTACACTACGGGCAATTTAGCATGGCCAATCCACCTAACCCGCACATCTTTGGACTGTGGGAGGAAACCGGAGCACCCGGAGGAAACCCACGCGCACACGGGGAGGACGTGCAGACTCCACACAGACAGTGACCCAGCCGGGAATCGAACCTGGGACCCTGGAGCTGTGAAGCATTGATGCTAACCACCATGCTACCGTGAGGCCCCTACTGTGAAGATTTATTCAAAATAATTGTTCAAGGTCTCTGCCATTTCCTTGTTTCGCATTATTAATCCCCCATGGATAAATAAAGGTAAGGGTATAGTTGCCATAGTCCCATAAGCTGCTTTTCCTTTGAGGGGAAGGTCTGACTGGCGATGATTTTACCTGAAGATCACCACACCTCAGGCGAGGAGTGAGGTTGAGAAGATGGGGCCTTCATGAATAATTTCAGCAGGTACAGGAATCGAACCCACGCTGTTGGCCTTGCTCTGCATCACAAACCAACCGTCTAGCCAACCGCCCCCAACCTGGACAAATATTGGTTAACTGAGCCAGCAATAAGCCTACAGTTGGTGTTTAATGGATTAGATTGGATTTGTTTATTCTTGTGTATACCAAGGTAAATGAAAAATATTGTTCTGCGTGCAGTCCAGACAGATCATTCTGCTTGCAGTCCAGACAGATCATTCTGCTTGCAGTCCAGACAGATCATTCTGCTTGCAGTCCAGACAGATCATTCCATACATGAAAAAAAATAGGGCATAGGTAAATTCACAATGTAAATACATAGGCACAGGCATCGGGTGATGCATACAGGAGTGCAGTACTACTCAATTCTTTGTTCATTTAGAAGATTTTAGTTTAGACGGGCAGCATGGTCGGCACAGGCTTGGAGGGCCGAAGGGCCTGTTCCTGTGCTGTACTTTTCTTTGTTCTTTGTTCTTTGTTCAGTAGAGAAGATGTGTGAAGACATCAGGTCAGTCATAAGAGGGTCATTTAGGAGTCTGCTAACAGGGGGAAAGAAGCTGTTTTTGAGTCTGTTAGTCCATATTCTCAAACTTTTGTATCTCCTGCCCGATGGAAGAAGTTGGAAGAGTGAATAACCCAAGTGGGAGGGGTCTTTGATTATGCTGCCCCCTTTCCCAAGGCAGCAGGAAGAGGAGACAGAGTCAATGGATGGGAGGCGAGTTCACATGATGGATTGGGCTGTGTCACGGTTCCCTGTAGTTTCGTATGGTCTTGGGCCAAGCAGTTGACACAAAAAGGCTGTGATGCAGCCAGATAGGATGCTTTCTATGGTGCATCTGTAAAAGTTGGTAAGTGTCAATGTGGACATGCTGAATTTCCTTAGTTTCCTGAGAATGTTTAGGCGCTGTTGTGCTTTCTTGGTCGCAGCGTCAACCTGGGTGGACCAGGACAGATTGTTGGTGATGTGCACACCTAGGAATTTGAAGCTGTCAACCATCTCCACCTCGGCCCCATTGATGCTGACAGGAGTGTGTACGATACTTTGCTTCCTGAAGTTTTGCTGACATTGAGGGAGAGATTATTATCATTACACCACTCCATTAGGTTCTCTATCTCCATACTGTACTCTGACTCATCATTGTTTGTGATCCGACCTACTACGGTCATGTCAACAGCAAACTTGTAGATGGAGTTGGAGCCAAATTTTGCCTCCAGTTGCGTGGGTATGGGGAGTTAAATAGGGGACTAAGTATGCAGCCTTGCGGGGCCCCGGTACGTAAATTTAAATGTAAATGTAAATCACTTATTGTCACAAGTAGGCTTCAAATGAAGTTACTGTGAAAAGCCCCTAGTCACCACATTCCGGCGCCTGTTCGGGGAGGCTGTTACGGGAATCGAACCGTGCTGCTGGCCTGCCTTGGTCTTCTTTCAAAGCCAGTGATTTAGTCCTGTGCTAAACAGTATGGAGGACTACCATGGATGAGGTGTTGTTGTTTATCCTTACTGATTGTGGTCTATGGGTCAGGATGTCAAAGATCTAGTTGCAGAGGGAGGAGCCAAGTCCTTTGCTTTGATATGAGTTTGGCTGGGATAATAGAGTTGAAAGCAGAGCTGCAGCTAATGAATAGGAGTCTGACGTAGGAGACCTTGTTGTCGAGATGCTCCTGGGATGAGTGTACGGCCTGGGAGATTGCACCTGCTGTGGACCGGTTGTGGTGGTATGCGAATTGCAGTGGATAAAGGCATTCTGGGAGTATGGAGTTGATGTGTCTCATGACAAACCTCCCGAAGCACTTCATAATGATCGATGTCAAGGCCACAGGACTGTAGTCATTGAGGCATGTTGCCTGGTTCTTTTTTGGCACCGGTATGAAGGTGGTCTTCTTGAAGCAGGTGGGAACCTCAAAATGGAGTAGGGAAACGTTGAAGATGTCTGCCAACGCATCCGCCAACTGGTCCGCGCAGGAACTGAGTGCCTGTGAAAAAATGTGACGTTATTTACGTTGGTACAAAAGCTATTTTTTTACAATAGTGTTAAACTTTTAAATGTTGATGTTGAGAAATATTTGTACATCATCAAATAAGAAAGACAGATAATTAGCATGCAAATATAGCAAGCACCTAGAAGACAAATGGCATATTGGCCTTTATTGTAGGGGGTCGCTGGAGTACAAGATTTTTATTTATTTTTTTTTATAAATTTAGATTAGCCAATTATTTTTTCTAATTAAGGGGCAATTTAGCGTGGCCAATCCACCTACTCTGCACATTTTTGGGTTGTGGGGGCGAAACCCACGCAGACACGGGGAGAATGTGCAAACTCCACACGGACAGTGACCCAGAGCCAGGATCGAACCTGGGACCTCAGCGCCGTGAGGCGGTTGTGCTAACCACTAGGCCAACGTGCTGCCCTTGGAGTACAAGATTAACAAAGTCTTGCTGCAATTGTATGTGGTTTTTTGTGAGACACCTATTACAATTTTATTGCTTATCGGAAGAAGGATATACTTGGCTTGGAGGCAGTGTCACAAAGACTCCTTCGATGTTTCCCCTGGCTGGAGCATCTAGAAGTATGGCCTGGTCTCAGGATAAACGGTTGATTAATTAAGATTGAGATGAGGATGGAGTTCTTCAAGTCAGCATGTTGGGAATCTTCAGAATTCTTTTACCCTCGGGCTGTGTTCAGTCGTTGAGTAGATTCAAGGCTGATAGATTGATTTTTTTTCACTTTTAAAAAATCAAGGGACGCAAAGATTAATGGGAACGTGACTCAGGGCACCCTATGGCCTATTTTTGATGTTTCAGGTTTCTTTAATTAACTGAATTTAAATTTTCCAGTTGCTGTTGTGAGATTTGAACTTGTATCTCTGGCTGATTAGTTGAGGGTCTGTGGATTACTAACACATTAATGTAGCCACAAAGCTACAAGCCCCATATGCAGTACAGTGGAACTCCATGTAGCTAGGCACCAGCTACAGTCATTGCGCTAGATTTTGACTTTGTGTGATGGTGCAAAATGGATTTTGATCTTTCCTAGGTTTTATTTCCATTGACTTTGCTGTCACTGTTTTACATTAAATTAAAATCACCCCACAACATTTAAGTTAAAAGACAGCTTAAAGCATCAGCTGTAGGTTATGTAACACATTTTTTTTACCTACTGATTTATTTTGCTTCCTCGTAAATTTAGGTCTTCTAAAAATAAAGGTCCCAAAAATCAGTGGGAGTTCTGCTGCCTTTCAGCAGGCAACCAATTGCTTCTTGACTCTGACATTTCTGGGATTTTCCCAGTATCCGTACCAAGGGTAGCATTTCTGCTGACTCCCGACAAGGCAAACATTGCTAGTGGAGGAATGGGGAATTCCCTCGGTCAACAACCCTGCTTCCTTAGTTCACTGGGCTTCTAGTTTTGTAATGGAGACTGGTTAGTGTCTAAGATGAGAATGTAAATTCTCCTCTATGTGGACAGATATAGGCCTGAGTGAAGTGTGAGGAAAATAGCTTGGATCAGTTAGTATGAGGGTTTTTCACATTTAAGAGCAATCAGGAGTGTTACAAACCTCATTGATGTTCTAACTGGAAGATCCCAGAATGGAGCCCTGACTCAAAAGACCATGGGCGGGATTCTCCGTTGCTCGACACCAAAATCGGGAATGGCGATCGAGTAAAGAATAGCCCCCGACGGCAGTTTGGGCTCCAACCCCCAAATCAGCATCATTGCGACATGTGACACACGCAGTTGCAACCGGGTTCACATCACATCACGGGATCACTACCCACAATGCTCCACCTCCAGTGGACCGAGTTCCCGACAGCGTGGTCTATGAGTGGTCTCAACAGTCATGAACCTGGCACGGTGGCCCCGTAACTTTTACTTCTTTTTAAATAAAACGTGGAGGAACAGAGACACGGGACTAATTAGTTTTAACAATGACAAAGTATTAAATATGGAAAAATTGGATTATAATACAATTCTCCTTTACTCCACCCTTAGCTTAGCAAATAAACACAAAGGGCAGTATGGCAGCGCAATGGTTAGCATTGCTGCCTCAAGGGGCCGAGGACCCGGGTTCGAATCCCGGCCCTGGGTCACTGTCCGTGTGGAGTTTGCACATTCTCCCTCTGTTTGTATGGGTTTCGCCCCCACAACCCAAAATGTGCATGGTAGGTGGATTGGTCATGCTGAATTGCCCCTGAATTGGAATAAATGAATTGGGTACTCTAAATTTATTAAAACACACAGATTTTAAAAGTAACATGGATTACAAAGTACATCTTAAACTAAAGTGGTCTTATTAACACAAACAATCTCTGTTAAACACACAAGATGACTGTGGTAGGACACACTTCACTCTAAACCCGTGACTGTGGATTTTGCCTCAAAGTTCCCCCAGATGATTCTTATACCATGAGCCATCTTGTCTCACTGAGATCCGGCTTCTTCATGAGTGATTTCAAATTCCGCTTTCAAAAGTCACACTTTCAAATCTTCTTTTAAATTACCTGTTCCCTCCACTGCTCCCATCAAAGTTTCACTTTCCGGTTTTACATCGCTTCCTTCAGGTTTCTTTTGTATTAAGGATTTTTACAAACTCCGAGGTCCAGCCACCAATTTCCACAATTATTTCAAGTAATGGGCGAAATTCTCCGACCCCCAGCAGGGTCGGAGAATCGCCTGGGACCGCCGAAAATCCCGCCCCCGCCGTGGAAGAGATTCTCCACCACCCGGGAATTGGCGGGGGCGGGAATCACGCCACTCCGATCGGCGAGGCCCCTGCGGCGATTCTCCGGCCCAGATGGGCCGAAGTCCCGCCGCTGGGAGGCCTCTCCCGCCGCCGAGGTTTGAACCACCTCTGGTGGCGGCGGGATCGGAGCCGCGACCGTGCCACCGGGGTCCTGGGGAGGGCGTGGGGCGATCGGACCCCGGGGGGTGCCGCCACGGTGGCCAGGCCCGCGATCGGGGCCCCCCGCTCAGACTCTGGGCCAGTGCCCTGGGTGCACTCTTTCTCCTCCGCCACCGCCACGGCCTCCGCCATGGCGGAAGCGGAAGAGAAACCCACATCGCGCATGCGCCGGTGGCAAAAGCCTTTCGGCCAGCCCCGCTGCCGGGCGGCGGGCCTGAAAGGCCGCTGGCGCCGGTTTTTTGCGCCAGACGTCTGGTGCCAACCACTCCGGCGCGGGGCTAGCCCCCAAAAGGACGGAGAATTCCCCACCTTTGGGGAGGCCCGACCCCGGAGTGGTTGGCACCACTCCCCTACGCCGGCACCCCCCGTCACGCCGGGTAGGGGAGAATCCCGCCCAATGTCTCCCAGACTGCAGTAATTTCTCATAAACTTCAGCACTCCTGCAAATACGTTTCTGGTCTCTCACAATCCAATGCCTTTTCAACTTTCTGTGACTGTAATCTGTTCTGGTTTCCAGTTTCTGCTGTTTCGTTAACTCCAGACTTCTTGGAAACTTTTCTTCATTTCTGTAGTTTCCTTAACTAGCTGAACTTCAGCTTTCAGCAATCTGCTTTCTTAACCTTACTCCATAGTATGGCTTTTCTTCGAGCGAGGCTGAGAGAGACGTTCCCTCTTTCACTTTCTAAAACCAATTGCTTCTACCAGAGGTGTGAGAGCTTCCTTCTTTCTCACTACCCATCTTCAACTGCAATCAAATTGGCTAAACTAATACTTAAAAGGCGCTCAATGAAAATACAAGGCCGCAGGTGTTGAGCAACAACCACATACCTCTGCTGGCCTATTTACTCTTCACACCGTAGCCCTCTCTAAACACAATAGAAACACAGTTGGAACTTAACCAACCCCCACACATACAAGCACCTCTGCCCAGCATTAATCTAACAATAGTTTTTATCCTTTGAGGCACAGGAACATTGGGCGGCATGGTAGCACACTGGTTAGCACTGTTGCTTCACAGCACCAGGGACCCGGGTTCGATTCCTGGCTTGGGTTACTGTCTGTGCGGAGTCTGCACATTCTCCCCGTGTCTGCGTGGGTTACCTCCAGGCGCTCCGGTTTCCTCCCACAAATCCCGAAAGACGTGTTTATTGAATTTGGCATTCTGAATTCTCCCTCAGTTTAACCGAACAGCCGCCGGAGTGTGGCAACGAGGGGATTTTCGCAATAACTTTATTTTGGTGTTAATGTAAGCCTACTTGTGAAGCTAATAAAGATTATTATTAAATTAAACCCACTTAAAACTATACCTTATTTCTAATGTTCACCAATACAAATATAATTCCCCTAAATCTACTGTTGTTTTCCTAACAGGAGAATAGAATGTGTATCCATTACATCCTTCAATATGCAGTTCAACAAAATGCTAATTTCTATTTCAACATGTGCTAACTATATGCATTTGCTGTATAGGTTTCAGTTTGTAGGAGTTTCAGCACGTGGAAAATGCCTTCATGCAAATTATACTGTGAGAGAATGAATGCATGCAGGAATAGGAGTAATGAAAAATTTGAATGACTACTAAAGTGTATCCAAGAAATTAAAACAACATATTACAGAGCAAGGTAAACATAAAATACAGCAGATTCTGGAAATTTGAAATAAAACTGAAAAAGCTGGAAAGAGACAGCAGGTCTGACAGCACCTGTGGAGAAAGAAACAGAGTTAACATTTCGGGTCTGTGTGGCTCTTCTTCAGAGCTGAAGGGAGATGGAAAGGCGGGTTATCGAGTTGGGAAGTGGCTGGAGGAGTTGGAGCTGAATAGTTTAGGGATATGCAGGAGCTCAAGAGACATTGATCAAGATGCCATGGACACAAGACAATAGGAATGTTTAAGGCATTTCATATGCTTGGAATACCAAGGAAAGCAGTTGTTTATTTTTGTACAATCATCCAGTACAAATACTTGTACAGCAACAGTATAAGCTCCATTGGTTACTTTACCACATAAATTGGAAGGTGCTAATCCGGCCAAGCATGTATTTTAATAATTGAATATCACTGATTTGCGATATTAAGCTGAACCGAAATAAGGTTGTGATACCATACTTCTATTACTGGCCTAAGTTATGCTATATTCAATTATACTCAGTTAATATATTCTAACTTCCAGAACAAAATATAGCTCCCTTTGTGATTATTATGTTGCCATTTGTTTTGTCCTTAACCATGTAGAAATAGTGTAATAAAATTGTAGTTACTTGATCATAAAACTGTTTCCCATTCAGCCTTTGTTACCTCTGGTATGAGCCAAGAGTTAAGTAGGCCCTCGTAATTAACTGAGTTTATGTTGGAAGAGTCATGAGCCAAATTAATCCTGCATGTAAAAACCACGGATGCAACACATAAATCTCAAATAATTAGAAATCACTGGACAGGCCTCCGCTGTGGTATTGTGTCCAATTCAGAGCACCGCTTTAGGAAGAATGCCAAAGCGTCGGAGATTTACTAGTATCTGGAATGAGAGGCCTCAGTAAAGTGGAGAGTCTGGAAAAGCTGGGAATGGACCCCCCAACGAAGTATGGGAGAACTCCTCAGGATCCAGACCAATATTTTTCAACAAACACTGTTAATGGCAGCTTTATGTAGCCACTATCAATATGCTATTTGTGAGAGTTTGCTGTGCACGAACTGGAGGCCACATTATCTACAGCACAGCAATGTTTACAATTCAGAAGTATTTCATTTGCTGCACAGAACATTTGGGGCGGGGTGGGGGGTCCCAATGTGCTACATAAATACAATTACTTCTTTTTGGGCAGAATCATCCAGTGAAATTGACCTTTGACCTACCAAAACCAATGGCAGATTCCTGTTGTGTTGTGCGGCACTTTGTTTCAGATTGGATCAGCCTCTGATTCGGCCACCCTGCTCTGACCTCAAAACTTCAGTAATCCGGGTGCTATATTTAAAGGCCATCCCTGCACAGAGGGAGCACCTTTCAGGGAACAGGGTGGCTGCCAAAGCCTGAAAACATGGCGCCCCGAAATTTAGCCATACCTCCCTCGAGTGCTCACTAGATGCAGTGTAGATCTCTGGAAATATCATCTACGCCAGCCCTGGGCAAAGACCAGCAAGCAAGGTCACCAATCTAGCACGGGAGGCCGTGGCAACCATGGTCAATGCCAACACACGCCAAACGAAGGCAGCCATCCAGTGCCAAAAGAGGATGAATGATCTCTTCAATTCCGCCAGGATAAGTCACTCTTCTCATCACTTGCATCTGACACACTCACAAACTCATTCCACTGCCAGCTCAAGAGACATCACTACACACTCTCTTACACACACCATCATCTCCCCTGTGGGTCGTATTCTAATACCATCCATGTCCCCCCCCCCCCCCCCCCCCCCCCCCCCCCTCACCACTCACACATGCCAGGCATCCTTATCATCTAGCCTGGCAGGCATCCTGCCATCATTTTCTCCACCTGTCTTCATGCAGGACAAGTTGGCACACAACGAAAGACTGGTGGAGAAATGGCTGAACCTAAGGCCCTGACTGACTTTGAAAGCCGAGTAATTCAGCTGGCCAGCGAGGATGTGACTGTTTATGTGCTGACGGTGAGGTTAGTGGTACTCAACCAAGTGCGGATCCTGCACTGCAACATTCATTAGACAACAATGCTGTGAGTAAAGTCTCCTGCTTCACAGACCCCTGCCATGCACTAATTATCTCTCCTTTCACTCACAGGCACATCAGCCGAGGGTGCCCAACAGCCGGATCCTGGACTCCAGTCCTACGAGAACCACAGAAGAGGAATCCGCGGACATCGACATTGTTGACCCATCACAGTGCTCAGCCACACCATTCACCAACGCAGACACACACCTGGATGGGAGCTTCGGAGTCACAATCTGGTGAACACATTGCACTGTCTGATCCACAGCTGGCAGAGGCAGGGACATCCCAGCATACCGGCGCTCAAAGAATGGCTGGAGACTGGGAATTTGCTGAGTCTGAGTCAGAGGAGGAGCCTCGGGACTCAGTCATGTTTCAGTTGCTGGAGCTGCAAAGACAAGCTCAGGAACATCGCAAAGGGATGTCTGCTGCACTCCTCAGATTGCAAGGCTCGATGGAAGAGTCTTTTCACCTTTAAACTGGGGTGATAGCACAAGCATGCCAACATACCAAGGTAGCACTGGTAGGGTGGTGGCTGCCGTGGAGACCTTAGGCGAGGACATTGATCCTGTACTGCTACACGATCTGCACTCCATGGCAGGGGTGCTGGCATCCACCGTGTCAACTCATGAGAGGGGGTGCAGAATGTCAAGCACACTCCATCTGCCCCTCTCTTTCAAGGAGTCAGCCAGGGCCCTCCAGCACCCATAGGGAGGAGGGTCAGCAGGTACTCACCCTTGGCCATCAAACCATGTAACTCCAGAAATGTCCAGTCCATCCGAATCCCCTCTTCGTTTGACCCCAACACCTTCAGCTCCACAGGTCGAGAAGGGTCATGCTGCCCCACAGCAGACCCTGAAAGCAGGCCAGGCTGCCAGGTCTTGGCCCTCCAGAGGACACTCGCTAAGGTTATCACAGGCAACAAGGCATAACAGTCAGCAGACCTTTTCCATCTCCGTTGTAGATGTCAGGGATGCACCAAGAGCTAGTGGCAGGGTTAGAAAGGTCAAGGAGTTGCACAGCGTGGGCACGGGTGTTAAACACTTGCACGTTATGTTGAGCATTGTAAATACACTCCCAGGAATGTCTCCTCGTCTATGGCTCCTAGTTATGATGAGCAGTTTTGATGCCAGTCGGATGTGAAACCTTAGTTGCTGCTTGAAATGAAGGCAAGGTTTGCAGTCCAGGGCCTCCCCCTGTACAATGTGTAACATTCTGCGCACAGTGGTTGTCCGGCTTCAATGTCACTCTCCAGATCAGTGATGCCTGCACCTCAATGTGGCTTGCGTTTGCTGCAAAAATTTCACACCTAAGTGTCACAGGATTCTGTGATGTTCTCTGTGTGCTCTATGCAACTTGAGACAGGGCTGCACCTCCCATCTTGTTAGCATTCCCGGTCGGTGAAGGATGATGCTGAAGGAAGCAGGTGATGAAACCTGCCACAGGATCAAGTGTTGTTAAAGTCCATGTGCCAGCTGCATCTCAGCAGCATCACCACAATACAATCGTCTTCACAGAGTGTATGTGCACTGTACTTCGCCAGATGGGTGTCAGACGTTCCAAGTGAAGATTTCAGGAGTCATCAACCTCCTGGACTCTTGTGGCTATGGAGGCTTCCCAAGCATTCCCACCTCGACTGGCCAGTGCAATGCCTCATTACCTACCTTCCTTCCAGGTCCTCAGAACTGTCCTCCCCTTTAAACTCCTCCTCTTTGGAAGAGACGTGCAGTTCTTTCATCTCCTCATCAACCAGGTCCTCCCCCCTTTTCATCAACAGGCTGAGAAGCATGCAGCAAGCCATGATGATTGTGACACCCTCTGGGGAACGCCTTGGAGTGCTCTGCCAGATCTGTCAAGGAACTGAAACCTCATTTTCAGAATCGGATGATGGGCTCCATCAAACTCGAGGTTGCGGCATGAGCTTTGTTGTACTTCCTCGCAGTAGGGGTCTGAGGCCATCGTACGAGTGTCATGAGCCACATCCTTTGCGGGTAGCCTTGTTCCTGAGGAGCCAACCCTGCAGCCTCTAATATCCATGGAAAATGTCAGGGATCTGAGGTCAGCTGACAGTCCAGTGGACAGTCCAAGGGTATTTTGCACAAACCTGTATGATCCAGGTGCCTTGGTCCAGCTGAATATTCAGAGAGTGGAAGCCTTTGCAGTTCACATACTGGAGTGCTTGTTGTCAGGGAATTTAAAAGTTATATGAATACATTCAATGGCACTGTGTATATGTGGAAATCTGGAAAACTCAGCAAATCCCAGCGCTCTTGCTCCCTGACTCACCTGGGGCGGTGTGAATCTCGCCCCCGCCGGCTGCCGAATTCTCCGGCGCCGAGGTTTCGCGGGGGCGGGAATCATGCCACGCTGGTCGGCGGCTGCCGCCTACACCCCACCCCCCACCCCGGCGATTCTCCGGTCCACACGATGGGCCGAGTGGCCGCACGTTTGTGGCCGGTCCCACCGGCCTATGGTGCTTACTGGCGGGACCTAGCTCCGCGGGCGGCCTCCGGAGTGCTCGGGGGGGGGGGGAGCTGCGGGCGTATCTGGCCCCGGGTAGTGCCCCCATGGTGGCCTGACCCGCGTTTGGAGCCCACCAATCCGTGGGCGGGCCTGTGCCGTGGGGGCACTCTATTCCTCCGCGCCGGCTGGTGTAACGATCCGCGATGGCCGGCACAGAGATGAAACCCCCTGGAATGACGCCAGCACAAGCTGGCGCTCCCGTACAAGCGCCAACTCGCGCCGGCTGGCAGAGGCCCTTCGGCGCTGGTTGGCGTGGCACCCAGCCCCTCCCGTGCCGGCCGGCGTGCACAAACCACGCCGCCGCCTGTCTAGCCCCTGAAGGTGCGGAGGATTCCACGCCTTTGGGACGGCCCGATGGCGGAATGTTCACGCCACTCTTTCGCGGCGGAGTTTCCCAGCCCGCCGGTTTCCGAAGAATCCTGCCCCTAATCTCTGTCGAAGTTGACAGAGCTGTGTGTCTTGACGAAAAATAGCATCCATGACTCCAGGATACACTTGCGGATGGAGGCTTGCAAGATCGCACACAGATCCCCAGTGGAACGCTGAAAGGAGCGACTGCTGTAGAAATTGAGTGCAGGGGTAACTTTCACTGTCACTGGCAGTGGATGGCCTCCCAATCCCCTTGGTGGCAAATGCTGCAGAATGTGACATATGTACATGACTAGTTCCCTTGACATGCGCAGATGTTGGCAACACTGGTTCTCACTCACTTGCAGGTTCATACTTTGCATGCAGAGGAGGCCCTTCCGCCCCTTTGTTTAGAGGGGTCTGCTCCTATCTTTGATGAGCCAAGCACTGTCATCACATTCTTCTCCATCATTTTTCCTGCCTATAAGTAATGAGACAGATCGCGGGATGACCAAGCTCCTCATTTCAAAGAGAGAGATGCGAGGGTCAACATTTTGTCTCCCAAAGACCACTCTTGGTCAAGTCATTGCCTGTGGCTGCCTCGCAAGGCTCCTTTGTGCATACTGGAGAATCCTTCCCATCAGATGGATTCCCAATAGTTAATGCACCCAGCCACCATCACCTCCCCATGCCACATGACCGAGTGGCGACAGTCGTGACCACTCAATGGCATCCTGAACTCTCATCTCAGGCACTGGCATTGTCCTAACCTGCACTCCAAGGCCTTGCAGTTTGTTTGAATCATGAGGGTGACTTTTCAATGTCTACTTAAAAATAAAGCGATGGATTAGGGGCACACTCCCCAATCCGTGTTCCATGACCACTTTCTCAAGAGATCCTCAAGCTTGCCCAGTCACCCAGTAGCTCTGCAGCACCAGAGTCCTCAATCAATGTGAAAGACTGTGCACGAGGGGTTACATGTAAAGAAGCAATCATTGGCCTCTAGGAATTAGTGCTGCTTTAGTGGGCATAACTCATCTGAGTCCAAACATGGCAATTGAGCTCAATATAAAAGATCTCAGCTGCAGAAGAATGCTCATCTTTGACATGTTTTTTCCAATTGCTTGGCTGTTTTCTTCACCCCCTTAAAACCACGTCCCAACACAGGCATGTATTTGTTTACAGCCTTTAGTTGGTGCTGTCATGACATCCTCCTTGCACTGTTGTGCTCACCCTGAGATTCCCTTCTCTCTCTTCCCTCCTGCACTGTTGCTCTTGCCCCAAGATTCCCTTCTCTCCAGCATTGTTGCCTTTGCCCCAACACCAGCCATGAAGAAGCCCCTCCCCCCCACCTCCAAATCCAGGGAACTGTTCCTTCGCTAGCTGTATGCCTTTTAATGGCAGTTGTCAATCACACTGTTCTACAGTCACACCCATGTGGGACTTCAATTTAACACGAGGGAGGGGGTGCGGGAGGGTGGCATTGAGTCTGGCATGTGGTCATGATAATTAAATGCAAACACCTTAAAATCGGCCTCCCACATTCATCGCCTCTCGGCCTTTTGGCTAAGATGAACATGAGGTCAGTTGTAATGCCGGGATCTGATGTGTCTCTCTTGTGGAGACCATGAATTGGATTCAATTTTAATTGGTTTTTGGAGCAGGCAAGGAGCTGGATTAGGGGTTTGCCCCTGTCCTCACTCTGAGCTCTGGCTTTGTAATGCTGATAAAGTAATACATTTTTTTTACATTTTTATAAAACATGCTGGTAACACACCTATTGACAGGGGGAGACAAAATCGCTTCCTGGATTTACATTTCAGAGAAACACAACTAGGACCTTCTCATGGGATTGTGCAATCCCAGCAGCGAACAGGCCTGTCCCAGATGATAGGAGCAATCCTCGAGACCAGGCATGCTAGCTAACCTCCCAGGTATTGGTGTATAAAGTTTCATCTCTTCAAATAAAATATAATTGAGTTATCATACTCATTATGCGGTTGGTGCGTTTGTGTAAGGTAGAAACCACAACATCAGCTGATTGTACTCCAGTTATGCTTGACACTGAATGATGAAAATTTCGATTCAAAGTATGAAATCTCGGATAGTAATGTAGTGGAGGTGGTAGACAGTTAGATTAATAATGGAAGGTGGGAGCCAATGAGGGAGTGCAATGGAATCAATCTAAATGATTATCCAATAAAGTTATTCTCTTTATCAGTACTGAATTAGATATTTTTCTTTCATTGTGAACCTGCCGAATTATGCCTGCAATAACTGCAATACAGTATAGTGTTGTGTTTGTCATACGCGTCGATTGCAGGTGTCAACGGAAGAACATTTCCATTTTCTTTACACTCATAGTAGCATCAACAACTTTCAATCACATCAAATGGAAGTTTGATGTCATGTTTCTTGGCTCCAATTAACTTTTCCTTTACCTAAACAAATGTGTTCTTGAAACTCATTTCATCTTGATGATAAAAGTTTGCTGTAGAGAAGAGCTGCACCTGACTAGGAAGAAAGATACCAGAAATTGTAGGCATGGGTGGAAGAGAGGGATAAGCACATGGAAATCAATCACAAGCTGGTTGGCAGCTTTATTCTTTTGGCTTGACCAGTAATGGAAAGCATCTCACTTGTTATTCGTTTGTGACAGGTACCTCCCAGCCTTGAATCAACAGAAGCCACTTCTTCAGTACAGAGTCCTAATCTTTGCAGCACAGGCAGACAAAGATGGAAAGGTTACTATGGTTTTGACTCCTCGATATATTGCTTTTGTTTTGCAGTCTACCGTTTCTTGCTGGGAAGTTTTGGGGGAACAAGGGGTTAAGACAACAATGATATTCAATTAGCAATGGCTTCATTTATTAATGTTCTTTTAAAAATGTAAAGTAAATATATTCGATTCTTATCAATATCAAGGAGGAAGATACACATTTGCACATTTATCCACCTCTCAGAATTTGGCAGCCGTTACTACACAAATGATTTTTAGTTCAAATGTAATTTTCACAGTGTCTCATTTTTAGTGATTGTATTGAGAGTGTGTACACAGAATTACAGAAGCACATGGTACAGAAGAGGCTCTTCGGCCCATCGGATTTTCACCAACACATGAAAAACAGCTGGCCTACCCACCTAATCCCTGCATGTTCTGACGTGTCATGTGCTCATCCAGGTACTTTTTAAATGATAGGAGGAAACCCACCTCTACTACCCTTCCAGGCAGTGCATTCCAGACCATCACCACTCTCTGGGTGTGGTGATATGCATCACTGTATATACACAAGGGTTAATGTAAATACACTACAACTTAGTAACCACTAGAGGGAGCACCAGAGATGTCATGACACACAGGCATACAGCCAATGGGTCGTTACAACAGGACACAACCAATGGGTAATCAGGACACCCAGAGGTGGCATTACCGCAAGGGGGCATTATACAACCCATATAAAAAGACAGGGCACACATGCTCTTTCTCTTTCCACAGACCCACAACCAGAGAGTACATCAGGGTTGATCGGAAGCATCACACCCAGCACGTGGCTTAGAGCAGACTGGTTTTGTTAGACTGAGTTACTACAGTTAGATTAGCAGGAGAGTCGAACTCATTTAAGAACCGTGTTAATAGTTCAATGAACATATTGAACTCATTACAAAGTCTAGACCTTCCTTTGTCAAAGCATACATCAAGGAAGCAGCTTATGCTACACAAAGAAGCATAACACAACACTGGGTAAAAAAGTTTTTCCTCACATCCCCCTAACCTTCCTATCCCTCACCTTGAACTGTGTCCCCTCGTGACTGAACCTTCAACTAAGGGGACCAGCTGCTCCTTATCCACCCTTGTCCATGCCCCTCATAATCTTGTACACCTCAATCAGGTCGCCCTCAGTCTTCTCTGCTCCAACAAAAACAACCCAAGCCTATCCAACCTCTCTTTAGAAGAAGAACAGTACAGCACAGAACAGGCCCTTCAGCCCTCAATGTTGTGCCGAGCCATGATCACCCTACTCAAACCCACGTATCCACCCTATACCCGTAACCCAACAACCCCCCCCCCTTAACCTTACTTTTTTATTAGGACACTACGGGCAATTTAGCATAGCCAATCCACCTAACCCGCACATCTTTGGACTGTGGGAGGAAACCGGAACACCCGGAGGAAACCCACGCACACAGGGGGAGGATGTGCAGACTCCACACAGACAGTGACCCAGCCGGGAATCGAACCTGGGACCCTGGAGCTGTGAAGCATTTATGCTAACCACCATGCTACCCTGATGCCCCTTCATAACTTAAATGTGCCATCCCAGGCAACATCCTGTTGAATCGCTTTTGCACCCCTCCAATACAATCACATCCTTCCCATAATGTGGTGACCAGAATTGCACACAATACTCCAGCTGTGGCCTCACCAGGTTCAGTACAACTCCAACATGACCTCCTTGCTTTTGTAATCTATGCCCCGATGCATAAAGGCAAGTGCCCCACCCTATTAACCTACCCATCTGTCTTCAAAGATCTGTGGACAAACACACCAAGGTCCCTTTGTTCCTCAGAACCTCCTATTGCCATGCCGTTCATTGAGTACTTCCTTATCAAATTACTCCTTCCAAAGTATATCACGTCACTGGTTTCAGGGTGAATTTTCACCTGCCACTTATCTGCCCATTTGACCATCCCGTCTATATCTTCCTGCATCCCGAGACACTCAACCTCACTGTTAACTACCTGACCAGTCTTTGTATCATCTGCATACTTACTGATACCCCCCACATAGTCATACAGGCATTTATGTAAATGATGAATAGTAGGGGATGTAGCACAGGTCCCTGTGGTACGCCACTGAACACTGGCTTCCAGTCACTAAAGCCGCCTTTTGTCATCACAGTCTGTCTCCTACAACAAAGCCAATTTTGAATCCACCTTCGCAAATTACTCTGTACCCCATCCGCATTTGCCTTCTTTATAAGTCTCCCATGTGGGGCCTTGTCAAAGGCTTTGCTGAATTCTATATAAACTGCATCAACTGCACTACCCTCATCTACACACCTGGCCACCTCCTCAAAAATTATATCAAATTTGTTAGGCTTGATTTCCTTCAGGCAAATAGATATGACGAAGACTATTTCCACTTCAATTATACAATTTGTATTGGAATTATTTGCTTGATTTTTTAAAATGTTATTCATTTACAGGATGTAGGCGTTGGAGATTCAGATGAGTTTTTTTAAAGTATTAGTTACATGGCCATCATTATTGATAGTAATTTTTTATTCCAAAGTCATTTAAGTCAGCAAATGTAAATTCACCAACTGGCGTAGTTGGTTTTGAACTGATGTCCCCAGGTCATTAGTCCACTTATCCTCTGGATTAATAGTCCAATAACATTAAAAAAAACTATCCTACTGTTTTCAGTAATAGTTAATAGTCTTCAATTCTATTCAACAAAAATGGAAAGCCTAGTTATTTGGCAGATGATTCATTCCACACTGTTTGGTCATGGCTGAGGCTCCTTGGTCTTGGGAGGGTGCAGGATCAACACTTTGGCTTCTTATGTCTTGTAATTGATGGAACCATCAATTCACCAGACACGTGCTTTCAGATATGAACAGTGGTTTTAATCTACTTACTACAGAGCCAGCCAGTTACCCGTTGATTAACTCTCGATGAACTGCAGGCTGACTCTGGACAAGGGTATTTATACAGCAGCACAGGGGGGAGGAGTTGTGGGCGGAGCCAAGGGTGGAGCCCTGTACAAACCCCTGAGCATTCCCAGAGCTACTCCCCCTAGTGGTCGGATAACGCTACTGCGCTTACAAAGGTATTGGTAAATACAGTGTGAAATACCAAGTTACTTTCACCCCAGTAATCAAGTAATTTACTGGATTTTTTTAATTTGTAGAAAAGTGACATATAGTGAATGTCATGTATTCATTAGCTCAGTTGGCTGCACAACTAGTTTGCGATGCAGGGCAAGGCCAACAGCCCAGCTCAATTCCCATACCAGCTGAGGCTTTCCATGAAGCCTTCTCAAACTTGCCTCTAATCTGAGCTGTAGTGATCCTCAGGTTAAACCACCACCAGTCTGCTCTCCCCCACAACGGGGAAAGCAGCCTCTGGTCACCTGGGGCTATAGCAACTGTATTTTACTGTACCGATTTTGTAAAACCATTTCAGAGCGTTTATGTGGCTGCTTTGCATTTGGGCTAGTCTTTCATCATCTGCCAGAGTGTGTTTAGCTGCCCACGCAATTGCTGTGGATTCTCTGAGTGGCTGACTGCGATATAGAAGATGAGCCCATGGCAGCATATTAATCCTCATTCAGTTTGTCTGCAAGTAGTGCAGATGTTGAATGATAGTTGTTTTCAATGTTTTGACCAGAGCAGCATGAAGTGTTTCCCCCTCAGCTCAAACATCACCAATTTTCCCGTTCAATGATTATTCTCATTAACTGAAGGAGAGATAAAAAAAATCAAAGCCATGTTCTATCAATATGTAATTTGTTCATTTTTGTCTATTGCATAATAAAAATGGTTTCTTTTTTTTAAAGATACAGATCAACTATAATCTAAATAAATGGCAGCGTAGACTAACATTGTCTTCCCCTATTCCAATGTTCATACTTCATCCTCAGGTGTGCAGTAAACTGATTACCAGCCAAATTGCACAACATATATTGAAAAAGTTTATTTTTTAACAGATTTCCAATGGCATAGCATACCTGTGATGCAAATACTGAGTTCATGGTTCATGCGTTTTACACTACATTTTTAAAATCTTGTAGTTTTAAGAAATTAGTTGTAGAAAACGGGTTAAATGCAAATCAAGCAAGTTTGGAACCTATTCCAGGTGAAAGGTTGGCGCCATGGTGCCTTAAGAGGCTAACAGCAGACAAGATAAGGTCATTAAAATGCTGGGCTTTAGCGATTGCCGGAACACCTAAAGAAATAGCAGTTCAAAAGGTGATCCGTAATTGTTCAATAAAGTCAGCGCATTCCGGTGCCTGTTCGGGGAGGCTGGTACAGGAATTGAACCTGCGCCGCTGGCCTGCCTTGGTCTGCTTTAAAAAACAGTTATTTAGCCCTGTGCTAAACCAGCCCATAAAGGAGGTTCTGAAAAAACTGGAAGGGCCCTGAAAGCTGAAATCCCTGATAGAGTGATCCTGTAAATTGGAGAGGAAGGTCTCTGGTTCTCTAGTTTTTCCAGAAACACTAGGGGGATAGATGTTTTGAGCAATGAAAGGAAATTCTGGAATCTGGGAATGGAATGGCGTAGGTTTCCTCCGGGTGCTCTGGTTTCCTCCCATAGTCCAAAGATATGCAGGTTAGGTGGATTGGTCATGCTAAATTGCCCTTAGTGTCCAAAATTGCCCTTAGTGTTGGGTGGGGTTACTGGGATATGGGGATAGGGTGGAGGTGTGGGCTTGGGCAGGGTGCTCTTTCCAAGAGCCGGTGCAGACTCGATGGGCCGAATGGCCTCCTTCTGCACTGTAAATTCTATGAATATGATTAGAAGGTTTTGCAATATTGGTGAGCCAGCAGTACTGGGGGAGGAAATGAAAGAGAAGGGCAAAGAGAATGGGATCCAAACTTTCCTCAATTCTTTTTGAACTATTAGACCGTAACACGCAGTATGTTACCACCCATCACCCTCGTCCATCAACCTATCCACAACCTCTTTTGCACAGACAGCTACCTCCCCACCACCTTGCCCAACATCTGCCAGTTCTCAATATGCACAGACCTAAAGGAAAGTGCACTATCAGTGAGCTTGTTTACTTATGCAGCTTTTAATAAACACAAATTACCACAGGCAAATAAAACCTCTCAGAAAAAAGTTCAAAGGTCCTTTCTTCAGTGGACTTCAGTTTTCACATTAACAAAGACTTCAGGTCTCAAAGCTGGCCCAGAAGCGAGAGCATTTGGAGCTGAATATGTCTGAACAAAATAAGGAAACTATAAATTTTTTAAAAATCCATTTTCAACCATTCATTGCCCCATTTTCTAAACATCATCAAAGAAATCACAATAGCAAGCAATTCTTTTCAAACAGCTCTGCCTGTGCTTTGATTGTCTGTAAGAATTTTCAAAATTAAAAACGGCAATTCATTTATATAAATTATACAGTTTTTAAATATGTTTTGACATTCTAACCTCCTTTTCCTTCCAAATTCTTTGGATAATGAAGGGGAAAATCCTGAAACTCTTGATGCATAGGAAGTTGGGAGAGTATGCAAATTGTGAATGTGCCCCTGTGGTTAAAACGTCTCTCTATCTGTTGATGTAAAAATATCTAGTTGAATCCCAGGCTTTTGAGGGAAGGTTGAGTACATGATATAAAAACTTTACTGAAGGTAGTGCAAGGTGCAGGAAACAGTGCAGTAGCTGAATTTATTATCTGAACATATGCCTTTGGACATGAGCAATTGCAGTTTCAAGAAGGGATGGTGTTGTATTTTTGGGATTGTTGTGTTGTTGCAAGTTTGCTTTAAGAGTCTTGTGATGTCATTGGCAGATTTACAGGCAAAGAACTAGGGGATGTGACATCAGTAATCCTTGCAAGACCAATGGCAGGCCAAAGTGATGATTTTGGAGTTAGAGCTAAATTAGCTCAAAAGCATTTGGTAAACCCTGGAAGGTTTAAAGAAAACCATTTACTGCCTCAGAACAAAGAAGAATGATGGATAATTAACATAAAGGTCAGTTTGAGGACATCCCAGAAAAGGCTATGTTGTCCTGATGTTTTCAAGAGCTTAGGGTGATTCACTGGTTTCAATTTATCTGGGTGTTTGCAATGTTAGTTGTAGTTTGGACCGCTTGTGGTTTGCAGCACACTGAGTGAAGATAGCCAAAGGAAATTGCAGTTGAACAGACCTGCGCTGCAAACAGAGTTTAAAATAAACTAAATTCATTGGAGGCGGCACTGTGGCACAGTGGTTAGCACTGATGCCTTTCGGTGCCAGAGACTCGGATTTGATACCGACCTCAGGCAGCTGTCTATGTAGCGTTTGCACATTCTTCCCATGTCTGTGTGGGTTTGCTCTGGGTTCTCCGGTTTCCTCCCACAGTCCAAAGACATACAGGTTAGGTGGATTGGCTATGCTAAATTGCCCCTAAGTGGGGTTACAGGGAAAGGGTGGGGAATTGTGTCTGGGTATGGTGCTCTTTCAGAGGATCGGTGCAGACGTATTGGGCTGAATGGCCTCCTTCTGCACTGTAGGGAATCTTTGATTCTTTGCCTCAGTCTAGATCAAGCCTTTGTACAGTTAACAGTTCTTCAACAAACCAGTAGTGAAAATATCTTCTACTTTAAACAGACAGAATATGTCCAAGTGACTCCAGCTCTGGTCCAACGATAGACCAGAAATTAATATGAGTTGGGGAAGGTACTGGAAATGGTGTTAAAAGGGAGGATAGCGAGAACGCATCCTGAATTAAAGCCATATTTTTCCAGGAAACGCGAGTTGATGTACAGGACGGATGTCTGTTGTGGGGATGAGGGCAATAATTCCTCCAAACTTGGGACAAAGAGTATTGGAACAATTATATGAAGGACACCCAGGCAAAGTTCAAATGAAGGAATTGGTGAGGAACTATTTCTGTTGCCCTGGAATCGATGCCGAGATCGAGGAAAAAGCAGGACTGTGCAAGTCATGTCCACAGGTATAGAATGCACAGCGGCTGTCCCTATTGCATCTATGAGAGTGGCCTAAATGCCTTGGCAATGTTTCCTCAGTAACTTTGCAGATCCATATGAGACGTCCGAGATAGTAGAACGCAATCAGCAGTTGCAAATCTTAAGACGAGAAGGTAATTCCAAAAGACGCTTGTTCCCACAATCCTCCCTTTTAACACCATTTCCAGTAGACGCTTTCAATCCTACCCACCAGCACAGACTGGGCAGCTGTACTGTTTAAATTTCCCCAGTTACCTGCTCATGCTGAAACTGCTGGGGCTGATGATTTGCGATTTTAAACTGATCAACTGAGCAGGCTGCTAGTTTCAGTGCACATCTTTACAGAGTTCAGTTTTGGCATGTGCGTGTCAGGCTGGTAATGTTGTCATTGGGATGTTGCAATTTTATCTCGCCAGCGAGAGCAAGAAGCCAAATTGAGTTTCCCACCAGATCTACCCAGCAACAAAGTAGATCAGGGCCAGAAGAAAGCCAATAAATGTATTTTTTTGTTTTTAAATGATATCCTTTGTGTGGCTCGAAGAAGGAAGAGTACTTGTCTAGGTCTCAAGGAAAGTGTAGACCACCCTTGCTGTTGGCTCCCACAAATACCCCAATTGTGAGACCCCAGGAAGACAATCCTAACATCCATTTTACTACTTACTGGATCGCTCTGGGATGTCGTATTTTTGTTTGCTGATTCTTGGTGACTTGCCAACTGCAATGGATGGAAATGGTTGATGGGATTTAGTTATGTCCCAGCTATGCAATGCGCCAGACCATAAGTCCATAAGACAGTGGAGCAGAATTAGGCCACTCAGCCCATCGAGTCTGCTCCGCCATTCAATCATGGCTGATATTTTCTCATCCCCATTCTCCTGCCTAATCAACCTCAGTTGCTAAGGGCTGCATGTTGGCACAGTGGTTAGCACTATTGCTTCACAGCGCCAGGGTCCCAGTTTCGATTCCCGGATTGAGTCACTGTCTGTGCGGAGTTGGCATGTTCTCCCCGTGTCTGCGTGGATTTCCTCCAGGTGCTCCGGTTTCCTCCCACAAGACCCCAAAGATGTGCTTGCTAGGTGAATTGGACATTCTGAATTCTCCCTCTGTGTACCCTGTCATAATATCCACTCATGTATATCATGAGATGCAGACAGGCAGTGATTGACACACAGGATAACCAATGAACACACACGACACAGAACAACCAATCACCACAGAGGACACCACCACTATAAAGCCCACAAGGCATTAAGACTCTCCCTCTCTCACAGGACACGGCTAAGGAGATAGTCACAGTGCACAAGCCAGTGAACATCATCACCATGTGGTAGAGAGCTACTCTGGTCATGCCAGTAGGAGGTTATCAGTTAGGTCAATAGAGTGTCAACCCACAGCAGATTATGTGCAACAATCAGCAGGTTCAATAAAACAGTGTTGGACCATCTCCTGTGTCGGAAGCCTGTTTCTCGTTTCATTGCATCCAGTTGCAGTCGATGTTAGACCAACACAAGTAACACATCGTACCCGAACAGGTGCCAGAATGTGGCGACTAGTGGATTTTCAGAGTAACTTCATTGCAGTGTTAATATAAGCCTACTCGTGACACTAATAAAGATTATTCAAAACAAAATAATCGCATAAAACCAGTTCTGAGTTGAAATCAGCATCTGAGAATTAAATGGCAAATAAAGTATTTCCATGAAGCGTTGCGTGATTCAAAGGGTGAAGGTAATACAACATCTCCTAGTAGACTAGCAAATAATATTGATGGATCATTGCTGCCATTTAACATTGAAATTCCCATCAGAACACCATTCAGTGATTTTACATGCAAGCATGACAGGTAAATGGCAGCATTTTACCCTTGGAATTCCAATTGCAAATGTTCAAGTCGTTAGTTTTAATGGAGCACATGTCCTATACAAGATTTTAATACAATATTACTCAATATTCATTGACATATTGCTCACAGAGGGGCAAGACCAAGAGTAATCTTCTGGTCAAGTACTGTTGGCGACGTGAGATAACTGAGCTGGAGAACAGCGATGTAATTCTGCATCCATTTTTTCACAAACTTTCCTCTGTTTGATAACATACTTTAATTTTGCCTTTTTTTTTGAAAACTTTTTATTGGCATTTCTCATATTTATAAACAATTGTATATATACATCACGTTTTTCTTACCTGCATAATTTACTTTATTGTACAGAAAGGTTTATTCCCCCCACCCGCCCCTCTGGGTTGCACAGTCCTTTGGTCTTCATCTATTTTGGTTTTTTATTCTTAACTTACTCCTCACTGTTGGCCTCAAACAGGTTTTTGAACAGGCCGACAAACTGCCCCCATGTATCTAGGAAGCCTTCTCCGACCCTCGGATGGCATACTTAATCTTCTCCAGGTGGAGAAATTCCAAGAGGTCAGGGAGCCAGTCTGCGGCTGTGGGTGGTGCTGCCAATTGCCAGTCGAGCAGGATTCTCCGACGTGCGATTAGGGAAGCAAAAGCAAGGGTGTTAGCCCCCTTTCCCATGTGTAGTTCTGGTTGCTGCAATACACCGAAGATTGCCACTATTGGACATGGTTTCGCCCTCACAATTTTGCATTACTAATATCTGAACCTTGGGTAATGGGAAGTCAGAGAAGTAGAAGTAGGTGGTTGGTAGGAGTTTTGCTGCAGTATTAGCTGAAGATTTGGGGGTACAAAACTAATGTGTCACTGGAAAGTGTAACAACAGAGTGACAAGTTTACAAAGGCATTTTCCATTAATAAATATCGATAATGGAAAAGTTGACCTGAAAGATGAGCACAGGATAAATGGAAGAGAGAGATATAATAATTGTCGCCTTCACCACATGAGCAACAGCTGACAGAGCAGATTGTCCACCTATTCTAGAACCAGTGTGATTTTTCACTTCCAATTTTATTTTAACAACAGGGGATTAATCTGCTCCACCAGTTTACCAAGCAGCAAAGCTGAAAATTACCCTCATGGTGTCTTCTTCTCTCACTAACCATTACATTCCATCAGGTGCCACACAAGTCATATTCACAACAAACAGTATTAGCAGAGCACAAAGAAAGCTTAATTCAACATCTTATTTAATATTTAACTTGGGAGTAATTAATGCTGACACTACAAGGTGGAAAATTGCTCCATTTTGACATTCTTCATCTTGATGAGCAAAGGGAAAGTTAATAATCCAAAATAATTAGTATTGAACTGGCATTGATCTTTCTGACATGAATTTAAATGCTTCAGTGCCACTGCAAAATTTCAGAGTTGAAAGATGGCCACGAAGAGTATATAACAATGGAAACCTTTGAAGCAATCTTCAACCTAAGTGACTAAAAGCAAATTTTTGTATTTCAGACAAGCAATGCATCTCTTTTAAAATGATTGCAGACATTGTGGGTTTTTTTTTTTGCTACCACAGCAAAGAGTTTTTGTATCCAATGCTGAGGCAGACAAAGGTTTGCCCATGTTGGTTGGAACGGTTTGATCCTAGCAAAAGTACGATGGATCTTATTATCATTTGTGAGAGGGTAGAGAGCAGAGGTGCAGTGTGGGGACCGTGGGGGTGGGAGGCAATGAAAACAAGGAAACCCAACCAGGATAATATTGATTTAGTGTGCCCCTATGCCTCCCTCCCATTTGAGGTTATCAACATCCTGGGGGTTACCATTGAACAGAAGCTGACCTGAATCAACCATATAAATACTGTGCCTACGGGAGCAGATCAGAGGTTGGGAATTCTGAGTCAAGTAACTCACCCCCTAACTCCCCAAAGTTCCAACACTCAAGAAGCTCAACACCATCCAGTGTAAAGTAGCCTGCTTTGTTGGCACCTGATCCACCACCTTAAACATTCAACCCCTCCAGCACCAATGGACAGTGACAGCAGTGCGTACCATCTGCAAAATGCACTGCAGCAACTCACCAAGGATTCTTCAACAGCACCTTACAAACCTATGACCACTGCCACCTAGAAGGACAAGAGCAACAGACACATGGGAGCACAGCCACCGGCAAGTTGCCTTTCAAGCTACAAACCATGCTGACTTGGAACTATGTCGCCTTTCCTTTACTGTCACTGGATCAAAAACCTGTAACTCCCTCCATGTAGTCTGAAGATCTGGTACATTTAAGGTTAATGTGGAACTGAGTACAGTAGCGACCACACAGTGATGGGGGAGAGCACACAATGTACTTCCAGGGTCAGTCTGGTATTGGATATAGACATGAGTACCAGCAACCATGGAGACAGCTCCCAGCTTGCACGCTTTGCTCTGGATTTGTAAATAGTTACAAGAGTCTGTAAAGACTTAGGGTGGAATTCTCCCAAACCCCCGCAAGTGGGTTTGATGTTGATTGGGGGGGGGGGGGGGGGTGGAGAGGGGGTGGAGGAATTTGATGTGAGGCCCAAAAAACAGTTTTATGCTGATGTGAATTTACAGCAGGATCGTTCGCTGGTGCCCGCCAAGGCAGATCGATAAATCCACTGGAGACCAGTGTGAAACACATTTGCATCCCACTAATGGAATGCAGATGAAGGCCTCACCGTCCATGTTGGATTCTCCATGGGAACAGCAGGAAAACAAGCCTGGGCGAATCACGTTTGAAACAACGTGGTGTGCAGACGTCGGGACTCACCGGAAAGTTGCCTTGGGCTGCCTCCAGAGTTCAGGTTGAAGACTGACAGCAACCCTGGAACCTGAACACCACAGCAGTGGGTGGGGGAGCAGCTACATGTGGACACTCCTAGTTTTGTGTCCTGGAGGGTGTCCACTTCCAGCCTCAATATGTTCCTGAAGATCCATCTTCTTTCTCAGGAGGTCCATCCTTTCACCTCAGAGTGGTCCCAGAGATCCATCTGCATTTCAGAAGGCACATCTTCTTTCTCCAATGGTGGGTAAGTGATGATGGGTGCCTTTTCAATACGGCGCTTGGATAGGATGGCGGACTACACGCCATCAGACCTGCCCCACATGGAGCAAGGTGCAAAACACCTGGTTGTTTAATTAATGAGGTCGAGACTGGAAGATATGGCAGGTTTTCCCTATGGCCTTGGTTCGGGCAACATTTCACATTCCCTCCCCGCCATAGAACCTAGTCCCCCAGATGGGAGACTTCCGCCCATAAGGTCAACCTGTGTATGACTACAAAGACTTTTTTGAGACCTACCAAACTGTAATCAACATGCTGCAACACTCCCTAACAGAATGATGAGTGTCCTTCTACACTTGGGGCAGAATTTTACGTTCCCCCACCGGCTTTATATTTGGGCGGGGGGGGGGGGGGGGGGGGAGCATGAAACATGAAAGAAGGGAATTCCCTCTGGATTCCCATGCACTGTGACCACACAGCAATGTCACACAGGGGCAAGCAAAGCCTCAGACAGGAAGCCCATCTTTGTCGCAATTGAGGCACCTAAGTAGCCAATAATTGGACCGTCTCACGCCCAAGCTCAATTTTTAGGCTGGCAGGAGGATTGAATGTTTGTGGGGCAAACCTAGAAAAGAAGAGAATTACATTTCCAGTGGGAATGGGGAGGGGGGCATTTCCCTCAAAAGCTCCCTTCTGAAGACAGGCAGACCTTACTCCCAATTGAGGGATGGTCTTATGCCAATCAACGTTTCAGTGCTTGTTTGAGCATAAAATGCCTGCGGGGCTCTTGGAGTCAGCATATTCCCCAGTGACTGTAATGGGTGGCCGGGGCCGAACACGTCATTTTAAAAATTCAGTCCCAAGGTAATAGGGGGAAGCAGTTACAATGTGAGTAATTTCTGGATGAACTAAGTTGAATGCACCAAATGGTCTATTCTTACTCGATATTTTATGGTCTTTGGTCTCTCCATGGCACAAAGCCTCCTCAACTGAAGCTTGACCCTCGATGGCTCGATTGGAACTAATTCTTGCTGTGTCCCTTTGATTTACTCTCTCTGCCTCTGGAAATAGCACCATGGCAGCCCAGTAATTACACAGCACAATGTGATAATATTTCAGTTAATTAGGCTACTATGTCATTTTAAGTTTTGAATAGCAGCCATCTTAATTGGGCCAATCTTTTTTTCTTTCATGGGATGTGGGCAATCCGAATTTCCTTTAAGAAGGTGATGATGTCCTTCCTCTTTAAACTGCTGCAGTCCATGATCTGAATTTTTTAGAATGGCGGGGTCTCATTTCCCTCCACCCAAAAATTCCCTGCCAACTCCCAAGTGCCCTGCAGCCACTTCACACTGGAATGAGCATTAAGGGCAGGATTCTCCCGTACCCAGCGGGGCGGGGGGTCCCGGCGGGACGGAGTGGCGTGAACCACTCCGGCATCGGCCCACCCCAATCCTCCGCACCTTCAGGGGCTACGCCGGCGCCGGAGTGGTTTGTGCCCCGCCGGCTGGCGTGGAAGGCTTTTGGCACCAGGCCAGCCGGGGCCGAAGGCATTGCGCTGGCCGGCGCAAGTCCGCGCATGCGCGGGAGCGTCAGCGACTGCTGACGTCATCCCCGCGCATGCTCAGGCGGGGGGTTCACCTACACGTCGGCCATTGCGGAGGCTTACACGACCGACGCGTAGGAAAAGAGTGCCCCTATGGCACAGATCCGCCCACAGATCAGTGGGCCCCGATCGCGGGCCAGGCCACCATGGGGGCACCCCCCAGAGCCAGATCGCCCCGCGCTCCCCCACAAGACCCTGGAGCCCGCCCGTGCTGCCAGGTCCCGCCGGTAAGGGACCTAGTCCAATTTACACTGGCGGGACTGGCAAAGAACCAGCGGGACTTTGGCCCATCGCGGGTCAGAGAATCGCCGGGGGGGGGGGGGGTTGCTGCGAGCGGCCGCCGCACGTGGCGCGATTTCCACCCCTGCCAAATCTGCGGGGGGATCGGCCCGTCGGGGGGTCGGAGAATCCCACCCAAAGTGTCTGCAGGTGGGACTTTAGCCCCTCACTCATGTGGAAGTCTTGCCTTAGAGTGCCGCTGGTCACCCTAGTTGGTCTGAAGCTCTCCAGTCCCTCCAGCAACAGTGCTGCAGTGACCAGAAGAGGCAATGTATGGAGCTGCCAGAGTCTATGTCCCAGGAACCAGAGGCTCAGGTAGGTTTTAGGGATTCCAAGGTAGGGAGGATAGGGAAAGCCTGAGGGGATACCAGGAGGGCGGCTGGGGTCTCTGGGGTTAGGTTGGGGCTGGGGCGGGGGGAGGGTGTCTGGAGGTCACTGAACCTTAAGGGAAGCTCACCATCGGTCAGAAAGGGGCTTCTGATGAAGCTGACCCCTTCTGCCTACCCACCCGCGATCGACCTTTCTTCATACCTGGTCCCCCCCTCCACAACCAATCCCCCCCACAAGAGCTGTGCTCCACTCATCAGGTAGAAATTTAGGGCAGGCAGGAATGAAGCGTTAAGCGGCCATTAATTGGGTTAATCTCGGTGGCCCTGCCCTGAGAGATTGGTCAAGATAGGAACCCAGAATGCCGTCCCTGAAATTTCAGGCATCAAAACCATGGCCTTCTAATCAGCCTGCCTCAGCACCTGCCCTGCCCGGTGTCCACCTACATTCTGTTTCCAGGGTTGGAAGGCCGACTCTAATCCCTCACCCCACCCCTCAAATGGAAATCGTGTGATTCGGGAGACTTTTCACTGAGGCTGGTCTGGTGAGTTGGGAAATTTCCCAGCTTGAACTATTTGCCTCAAAAGCCAAAAGGCGGCCTAAATGCCTTCAATTTGTGAGATCTTCATCCAATTTGAGTGCAGTTGGCATACGGTTCCAGAGCAAGTGTAGTTTAAATTGACCTCGCGTTTCTTCCCAGTCAGCATGAAGCGCAAATAAAGAAATTGGATCAACATCAGTGAATCAGGTGCTACAATTCGTAATGTGGGTTTTTTTTGCCGCTTCACTTATTTTCCTGAACATGCCAACTCATACACTGGATACAATTTAAAAAGCAGCAGGTACCCTCTCAGTGTAAGTTTAGATGGGAAATGTTAGCAGGCTTTTGAGCTATGACGAGTAATCCTATCCTCAACCAGCATTCATCTCCAGATGGTGGACAGACATCAAAACCTTGGCCAACTTTTATTTTCCCTCTAGTTTCTCCAACAGATGAAATGAAATGAAAATGAAATGAATGAAATGAAATGAAAATGGCTTATTGTCACGAGTAGGCTTCAATGAAGTTACTGTGAAAAGCCCCTAGTCGCCACATTCCGGCGCCTGTTCGGGGAGGCTGTTACGGGGAGATGTTAGTGCCCTTTCCAGAGCCCCAACTCAGATCTGCTGCACAGATGGTTCAGCACTATGTCAGAATGGACAGCTACCTACAGAGCAATTGTCAAAACCAAGTTCGAAAAGATTGAAACAGTTACTTAAGTGGTGGACAGTTTCTGTGAGTCAGACCCTGAGTTGATAATCAGTAAGAAGCATGTTAAAAGACAATGCTTTTGTTGGTTTATCTGTTAATGGAGGTTCCATGACCAATGTTTGTAAAGTACAATATATCCAAGTTAGACATTTTTAGGGTTAATTAAATGCAGAATGTAGTTTCATCCTGCTGCATTGGATCTACAGTACCCATAATGCATCAGTAACATATCTGTCACTTGACAAGGCACAATATTTGCACCTAACAATAGTGAGGGGTGAGCAGTGGCAAAAGTGTTAAATATAGTTTTTTTGCAATGTTTTACAATTGGTTTACAATTGTGTGTTTGGAATGAGTCGCCTAGTTTCAGGGGGACTGCGAGGTCAAAGGAACAAAATCCTATTTGGTGAAGTTAAAGCCAGGGGCAAAGAAAGGGATCTGAATTAAAGAAACAGCTGCAGGAACCAGATTTAAAGTTGGCTGGGTGCGAAGACAGATATCCAAAGTGATCAAAATGTTGGTGACACCTTAGTACAGCCTGTGAGGTGGTGATATCTGTTGGCATGGCTGGGTACTTGGGACATTGTGTGAAAGCTTGAATGCACATGGTGACCCAGAGCAGAGGAATACCGAAAGGAGAAATTGAAATCATGGATGTGGATTCTCATTGAAAACAGCAGAGGGAATTTGTTGTTTGGGAGAAGATTCCAAGACACATTCATCGAGAGAGGTGATTGAAAACCCTTGTGTGAAAGTCAGAGTTCCGGTGAGATCAGTTGGCTCGCAGTGTGACAAGCGTCTGGAGGGAATTGATGAGAAATCCGCAGAAGGGGTTCTGGGTGGTATTTGCCAAATGGTTTCAGAGTGTCGAGTGTCTGACCACATTTCATCTCTTATTTTACATAGACTGTTTACTTACTGAGAATGTTAAAATATAAGATAGATTCTGTAACATGTGTTATCTTCACATTCAATATCTGTAAGAGTACAGGTGAAGGAGTAGTATAATATAGCTAATCTTTTCTTGTTTGACAAATGTTTTATTCTTTTGCTAAAAGTTCATTCTTTTGCTAAAATGTTTTATTCTTTTGCTAAAAGTTCATAAGCAGTCCCGTGACTCTGGTCATCAACGTATCTAAGCAAAAATTAAAAATTAGGATCTATCAAGCCAGGTTCCATCCTGGGAGCTGCCTTGTCCAGTAGCAATATCAGCTGGGATTGTAACAACTATAAATACGGGCAGTTTTTACTTGGTCAAGTCACCATTAGAATGTAAGCGCCAACAGTATACTTTTCCAGGTGCTTGTTGTGAAATAAACAGCTAAGCAGGTTAAACTTTTACAAGTCATTGCATTGCTTGAAGTAACAGACTTTCCCACTTCAACACCTGCCCATTTTCTACTCCTGTTTCCAGTCTCCCAATTAAGGCATCACACTAGCATCCCGTGTAGCCCTGTACACACTGTTCGCCCTCGAAATACAGAAACACCATCAACTTCTCACTTTCTTTCCCAACTTTCTCCTACCCTCAATTTCTGAATACATTCTATCACTGCCACTGTCTCAGTTACTTACTTGACCTTCAAGGTCCTTCCCTTCCTCTTGCCTCAAGTTCACTCAGTCTGTAACCACCTGATTATTTTTCAGGGAATATGCTGGATATCTTGACAGTATTACAAATTGAGTGATTTAATCATGACTTATGGCCTTCCAAAACCGAGGAAGGACATAGATGTAGAAAGTGCTCGAATACCCTTAAAGTGCTTCACCCCCAATGAATTAGAATCAAATTACAGTCATTGTCAAGTGGCAAATATTTTATTTGTTTTGAAATATAATGCAGGAATTTTAAAGTAGCAGGGAAAAAAATAATTCAAGAAGAATTACATTGATGTGGAGAGTAAATAAAGACTGTTTATTGCTTTTAAAATTGTATTTAATATTTCTGGCTTGCTACAACATAATATATTGTTTTTTTCGTGAGGTATACCACTTTGATATATATTATGCATGAGTGCTATTCTCCAAAAGCCAGGAGAGTGTTACATTGCACTTATAGCACCATTATATCCAGTAACACATATATTGTCACATAAAATGTATTGGGGCCATGATATGACTTGCCTTGTTAAGGGGGATATGAATATTTAGCTATTCGTAGTGGTTTTCTTTGGCTCAGTTTTCCGTCCGTATTCAGTATTCAAGAAATCATTCCTGTTCAGTGTTGCTTCCTATGAGGTCGATTGCAGTAATGACTCACAATAATGTCGGCCGACTGTCTCTCGACTGGATGTGAGACCCGAGTACAAACCTCCATGGTGTTGGGAAGGGTGGAGCAAATCAAAAAGAAAACATTTCAGATCTCACTCATGGTGACCATTTTTAATTATTTTGCCATCTTATCTCATACAACGTATAAAAAAGAAAACTAAAAAGTATTTTTATGTACGGGGCAACCGGGTTGTAGAGAAAAACACAATGTATTTTTATTTAACACTTTAACTATATGCATAGCTCCAGTCATTCTCTATTGGGCCGACTCTACTTATACAAGGGCACATTAGTTAAGGGTCCCCTGCCGCCTTATCTGGGGTGCTTGTATCATCCCGCAAGTTATAACATTTTATTTATGTAGTGACTTTCATGGCCTTACACCACAGTGGGGTCAAACAGGGCTGTGATCTGGACCCGATACTCTTTGACTTATTCTTCTCTTCGCTGCTGTCATATGCCTTCAGGTTATGTACAGAGGATGTCTGCTTATATACCAGAAATGATGGGGAGGTGGTAACATAGTGGTAATGTCACTGGATGAGTAAACCAGAGACCCAGTGATGCTCTGGGGACCCAGGTTCAAATCCCGTCACTGCAGATGGTGGTATTTGAATTCAATAAAAATCTGGAATTAAAAGTCTAATGATGATCATGAAACTATTGTCAATTGTCGTAAAAACCCATCTGGTTCACTAATGTACTTTAGGGAATCTGCCATCCTTATTTGGTCTGGTCTACATGTGACTCCAGACCCCCAGCAATGTGGTTGACCTATAACTACTCCCTTAAGGGCAATTAGAAATGGAAGTACTGCAATAATCATGGATAATTTTAATCTACAGAGAGAATGGACAAATCAGATGGTCAAAGATAGCTTGGGCGAGGAGTTCGCTGTGTATTCAGGACACTTTCTTAGAGCAGCACATTCTAAAGCTAACCAGAGAATGGGCTGTTCTAATCTGGTAATGTGTAATGATACAGGATTGATTAATGAACCCCAGAGTAAAGGAACCTCGACATAGCAGTGATCATAGTATAACTGAATTTCACATTCAGTCAGAGAGTGAGAAGTATGGGTCCAACACTAATGTTTTTAATTTAAATAAAGGCAATTACAAGGGTAAGAAGAAAGAGCTGGCTAAAGTGAACTTGGTAATTAGGGGCGGGCTCAAACGGCAGCATGCACCTGGCGCGGATATGTGTAAGCCAGTTAGATCATGGGAGAGGCCAAAATCGGGATCGAAACGTTTAAGATGCTGAGAAGTATTGACAGGGTGGATGAGGAGAGGTTGTTCACCCCTGTCGGAGGATCTAGAACGAGAGATCATTATTTAAAAATAAGGGGTCGCAGCACGGTGGCCTAGTGGTTAGCACAGCTGCCTCACGGCGCTGAGGTCCCAGGTTCGATCCCGGCTCTGGGTCACTGTCCGTGTGGAGTTTGCACATTCTCCCCGTGTCTGCATCGGTTTCGCCCTCACAACCCAAAAATGTGCAGATAGGTGGATTGGCCCCTTAATTGGAAAAAATAATTGGGTAATCTAAATTTTTTAAAAATAAATTAAAAAAATAAGGGGGTCACTCATTTCTGACAGAGATGAGGAGGAATTATTTCTCTCAGAGGGTCTCGAGTCTCTGAAACACTCCGGAAGCAGAATCTTTGAATATTTATACGGCAGAGCTAGGTAGATTCTTGTTTAACAAGGGGCTGAAAGGTTATCAGGGATAGGCAGAAATATGGGGTTGAAGTTCCAAGCAGATCAGTCATGATCTTATTAAATGGTGGAGCAGACGCAAGGGCCCGAGTGGCCTACTCCTGCTCCTAAATCGTATGTTAGTATGCTCGTATCCCACACAGTTTTACTGTCAAGCGCCTCAGGATAGATATGGATTCAGACATAGTGGTGGAAAGAAAAACATCTTGGGAATAATATTAAAACAATCTTGTCAATGATAGTAACAGTGGAGCTGAGACCCATCTGACTGTAGCAGTTGTTCACCTTTGATGTGTAATAATAAGTCAGTGTGTCCTTTCAGTGAGCAGCCAGGGTTTGAATCTGACAGTTATCAGGAGAATTATGAGCAGAATTAGGAGCTCATTGAATTTCTTTCAACTATTCCTTGCGAGTTTTATGAGGTGAGGGACTTTAGTGCTAAGGGAATGTAGCACTCTCTATTTCAGTCTTTGCATCTGGACATGTTATTACTGGCTTGGGAGCACTTGATGTTGAGACTAGCTGCCCAAAGGGAAGTATTCTATTCTGCAGCACTAACAAGCCTCATTGTAGTTCTATCATTCACTCCCAAGCAGAGTAATGCACCCTCTACCATGCCTAATCACGCCTCTGCTGCAGCCTCAGAAGGAAGCTCCACAGTACTTTGTTCATTATTACAATAATAATCCTATGTTCTCTCTGAGTAATATTGCCGTGCAGTGTCAAACTGTGCAGTTTTGTACTTTAGACCCATGACTAAAGAAATCTACTGAAGATCCCCAGCTGATTTTATATCAAATTATTACATCTAGCAGGCAGAAGCTGGCTTTGAATTCAACTTGCAGAGGTACCCCACATGCTTGACAGTAGGGAATGTACATGTATATGTGCGCATGTATGTACACAGATTAGGGGATATTGTGTGGTGATGTGATTGATGCTTAATTGTCTCTAACTCCAGTGATGTGACTAGTCGATTTGGTTTCCGTGTCTCCTTTGTGATTCCCTGCCACACTCAAGACCCAAGGAAACTGTAAACAAGTTGACCTGATCAGAATCAGCTGTTGACCATAGTCAGACAGCCCACAATGGTCACATGGATGAGGCATTATATCCTCTAATTTGTTTTTGTTGACGTGACCTCTTGGTTTAAGCACTCGTATAATTTCACAATCAAATGTATAACCGCCTTAAACCTGGAATGGTTGGGTACTGTAACTTAAAGGGGTTGCCTTGTGCTCAAGCTGGGCACGAGCTTCAAGGTTGTGTGTGCAGCCCAGTTCAGAGACAACACTGACCAAAGAGCTGTTATAATCCTCCAAGTTCTGGTCAGTGCTAATTTATGTTTCTTTGGCTCGGCATCTGTTCTACTTTGCAACCCAGGACATTTATATATTACAAGCATTATGCAAATGCGTAATTGGTGTTATTATTTTCAGCAGAGGTTCATTATGTGCTATTTGTGAGCCATTTAGGGTTTGAAATGCTAACATTGAAAGATTGAGCTCTCACAAGCTGAAAGATGTTTTTCTTTAACCAAAGCACATGTATGATATCAGTACCTGCCTCTCAAATTAGTGTAATTTCTCTATGTAAATGCTAGTAAATGGAAACATTACGGAAACTGAACCGTGTTCAACGAAAGTTACTTTGTGGCTTCGTTGTGACATTTTAATGTCTCGATAATCATCTTGCATTTGTCAAAGACAAAGTCGTATGGATTAACCAGGCCATTGTATAAACAAGTCACATTTGCAGCCACTAATGAAGCAGATGTCCCATCAAATGTGATATATTACTGAGGTTTCCTACTGGTATCAACGATCTGATTGGAAGCCCCGAGTGTAGGAGAAATGAGCAGCAATACGTTCAACTGTGCGATAGACTGTTGATGCACAGGGCTGTCAGTGGTCATGTAGTGAATCGTTTCTGCTGCCACAGGAATAAAACGGATATAGCAAAAGGTGCTGTTTGGTCGGGGAGATATTTCACTTAAAGGGCGTGCCACAGAGGTTTTGGTCAACATGTCTCCCCTGTATGAATGAAATTAGGTCTCTAAATTGTTTGCGAGTATTTGACAGTGGTTATTGTTGAGTGAAGTGCAGTCTGCCGTACATTCTGCAATTTGAAGGATTTTAGTGGGACTAGGTTGCATAACGAGTGAATGTACTGTGGCTTCACCTTTAGGTTTATTTTCAGCCCAGACTGAAGGGCCCTAAAATTAACCTTATCAATGTCAATTCAGCTGCCAATATTAAACTTCCCTTAAATCAGCAATAATTGTCAACCTCATGTAGAAAGACCAGAGGTATGGTTGATGTGAAAAATGGAAGAGTTGGTTTGGATTTTGTTTAGTGTCACGTGTACCAAGGTTCAGTGAAAAGTATTTTTCTGCGAGCAGCTCAGCAGATCATTAAGTACACGAAAAGAAAACACATAATAGGGCAACACAAGGTACACCATGTAATTACATAAACACCAGCATTGATTGAAGCATGCAGGGGTGTAGTGTGAATGAGGTCAGTCCATAAGAGGATCATTCAGGAGTCTGGTAACATCGGGGAAGGAGCTGTTTTTGAACCTGTTAGTGCGTGTTCTCAGACTTTTGTAATTCCTGCCCGATGGAAGAGGATGGAAAAGAGAATAACCCGGGTGGGAAAGGTCTTTGATTGTGATGCCCACTTTCCCAAGGCAGTGGGAGGTGTAGACAGTCAATGGATGGGAGGCAGTTTCGCGTGATGGACTGGGCTGTGTTCACGACTCTCTGTAGTTTCTTATGGTCTTGGGCCGAGCAGTTACCATACCAGGCTGTGATGCAGCCAGATGAGAAGTCAACTGGGCCTGTATTCACTGGAGTTTAGAAGAATGAGAGGGGATGTCATTGATACATTTAAAATGTTGCCAGGCCTGGACAGACTGGAGGCAGAGAGATGCTGTTTCCTCTGGCCAGGGGTGGTTGTGGTCAGCGCCGGCTCTAGGGTTGCTGGCGCCCCGGGCAAGCTGAACTTCGGCGCCCTTGGGGGGGGCGGGGCTGGGGGCGGGGCCGGGGGGGGCGCGGGGAGGGGGGGGGCGAAGAGGGGCGGGGGAGCGAGGAGGGGCGGGGGGGCGAGGAGGGTCGAGGAGGGGCGAGGAGGGTCGAGGAGGGGCGGGGGGGCGAGGAGGGGCGGGGGGGCGAGGAGGGGCGGGGGGGCGGGGCCGAGGAGGGGCGGACCCGAGGGGGGGGGCCGAGGAGGGCGGACCCGAGGGGGGGCGGGGGGGCGGACCCGAGGGCGGGGGGGCGGACCCGAGGGCGGGGCGGGGGGGGCGGACCCGAGGGCGGGGCGGGGGGGACCGAGCCGGGGGGCGGACCGAGCCGGGGGGGCCGCCCTGGGGGCGGGCGGCCACCGCGCATGCGTTGGTTGGCACCGGCCCAACTGCGCATGCGCGGGACCCGAGTCTCTGGCGCCCCCGAGCACATGGCGCCCCGGGTGACAGCCCGAGTTGCCGGTGCCTTGAGCCAGCCCTGGTTGTGGTGGAGGGTGGTGTCTAGAACAAGGGGCCACTGTGTCAGGATTCGGGGTATGAGAAAGTTCCCTTCTCATAAGACAATGCTGCCATCCCAGGAATCAGTCTGGTGAACATTTGCTGCACTCCCTCGATGGCAATTATATCTTTTCTTGGATAAGGAGACCAAAACTGCACACAATACTTCAGTTGTGATCTCATTAAGGCCCTGTACAGCTGCAGTCAGACATCTTTGCTCCTGTACTAAAATCCTCTTGAAATGAAGGCCAATATACCTTCCTAACTGCTTGATGCACCTGCTTGTTTGCTTTCAGTGACTGATGTACAAGGACACCCAGGTGTCTTTATATGTCAATATTTCCAAAGCTATAACCATTTAAATAATACTCCACCATTCTGTTTTCCTACTGAAGTGGATAACTTCATACCTATCCACATTATGCTGCTATGTATTTGCCCACTCGCTCAATTTGTCCACAGTGATTTGAATCCTCTTCACGTGCTCCTTACCGCCCACATTCCCACCTAGTTTTGTGTCATTAGCAAACTTGAAAATATTGCATTTTAAGTTTACATCTTAATATTTAAGATGTATTTAATATTTAATATTACATCCCGCATCCAAATCAATGATATGTAATGTGAATAGGTGGGGCCAAGCACTGGCACTGCCACTCCAAAAAAGAGCCATTAATCCTACTTTCTGTTTCCTGTCTGCTAATCAGTACACAAATCATGCCAATATATTATCCCCAATCCCATGTGCTTTAATTTTGGACACTAACCTCCTGTGTGGAACGTCATCAAAAAGTTTTCTGAAAATCCAAATACGCCACATCCACGAGTTCTCCATTATCTATTCTATTAGTTCCGTTCTCAAAAAACTCCAATAGTTTGTCAAACATGGGCTGGAATTCGCTTCTTTTCCCGCTGGCAGCGCACCCCCACCCGCGGATTTCTCAGCGGCATGGGGTGGCTTCAATGAGAAATCCCATTGACAAGCGGCAGGAAGATAGAATCACACCCCCAGTGAATGGCCCAACAGAATGGTGGACACCCCTGAGAAACACGTAGCTGGGTGACCAGAGAATCCAGCCCATGATTTCCCGTTCATACATCCATGCTGACTTTGTCTAATCCCATTGATATTTTCTAAGTGTCCTGGGCCGGAATTCTCTGGCCGTTCGCTGGTGGGGGGACTTGCTAGTCCTGCGAGCAGTGCACCCCCACCCGTGGGTTTCCTGGTGGCGTGGGGTGGCTTCAATGGGAAGTCCCATTGACAGCGGTGGGAGCAGAGAATCCCGCTACCAGCAGAAGGTTTGCCACCTCCCACTACCAAGAGACACGTGGCTGGGAGGCTGGAGAATACCGCCCCTGTTATCCCATTGTTTATAATAGACTTTTCCTAGGGCAGCACGGTAGCATGGTGGTTAGCATAAATGCTTCACAGCTCCAGGGTCCCAGGTTCGATTCCCGGCTGGGTCACTGTCTGTGTGGAGTCTGCACGTCCTCCCCGTGTGTGCGTGGGTTTCCTCCGGGTGCTCCGGTTTCCTCCCACAGTCCAAAGATGTGCTGGTTGGGTGGATTGGCCATGATAAATTGCCCGTAGTGTCCTAAAAAGTAAGGTTGGGGGGGGGGTTTGTTGGGTTACGGGTATAGGGTGGATACGTGGGTTTGAGTAGGGTAATCATTGCTCGGCACAACATCGAGGGCCGAAGGGCCTGTTCTGTGCTGTACTGTTCTATGTCTATGTCTATGTCTACTACTGATGTTAAACTAACTAGTCTGTAATTCCCTGCACTCCTTCATTTTAAATAGTGGGGGCTTGTTTGTTTGTCACCCTCCAATCCAATTTAGAAGATCCATGTCTGCCTCCTTTGGTACCCTGTGATGTGGATTATCAATCCCATTAATTTCTCCAGCACTATTTTTTAGTAATACTGATTTCCTTCAATTCCACCTTCTCCCTAGACCCTTGGTTCCCTAACATTTTAGGGAAGTTATTTGTGTCTCCTTCCATGAAGTAGAGATTCAGGCATTGGACTGGGGTGGGCACAGTAAGAAATCTTACAACACCAGGTTAAAGTCCAACAGGTTTGTTTTGAATCACTAGCTTTCGGAGCGCAGCTCTTTCATCAGGTGAGTCACTTATCTGATGAAGGAGCTGCGCTCCTAAAGCTAGTGATTCGAAACAAAACTGTCGGACTTTAACCTGGTGGTGTAAGACTTCTCCTTTCATGAAGACAGAACTAAAGTAATTGTTTAATTGCTCTGCCATTTTCTTGTTCTCCATTATAAATCCTCCCGTTTCAGACTGTAAGGGGCCTACTTAAGAAAAGCAGCTTAAGGCACAGTAACTGGGCAGCATCATGATATTAGGGATGCACTCGTCATACAGCAGCAGAACAATGCTTCAATCAAATTAATGAAATCAAACATATCCTTTCACATATTGAAATACTTTGAATTGCTGGTAAAATTAAATTTCATATTCTTTTTATGGAGAACAGAAGGTAGGGTTAACGCCCGGGAATCTCCAAAATCGCGGCAACGTGTTGGTGCCGGCGTAAACACCGGAGTGTTTCATGCCGTCGTCAACGGGCCTCTTGGCCCAGCGATTCTGCAACCAGCACGGCGCTGGAGTGCTTCACGCTGCTCCGGCTCTCGATACGGGCCCCAGAACTTCCGGCCGCGGGTCCACGCATACGCGCGGCGGCCGTTTTCCCGGCGGCCCCTGTGCAACATGGCGGAGCCCTACAGCGGCCCGACGTGGAAGAAGATAGGTCCCCCGGAATGCGTGCAACCGCCGATCAGTTGCCCCTGATCGCGGGCCTGGCCATTGTGGAGACCCCCCTCCCCCGGAATCTGATCCCCCCCCGCCCACCCACCAGGACGGCCCCCGCAGCCGCGACGCCGAGCACCCGCCGGGTGATCCCATATCCATGGGTGGGAGCTTCCCACAGGGGAGGGGGGTGTTTCCATGTCCGTGGGGGAGTTCCCTCTTAATTGTTTTTAGATCCTTTAAAAACAGTGTCTCAATCTCTTCGGAGCTAAGGTTGCTGTCAGTGTGGGCTCATTCAGGCATGACATCGTGGGACCTGCCTCTTAACAGTTTTTTATCAAAGTTTAAAGATATGACAGGGAAACCCAGCAAGTCAGCTGGCAGGCTGCCCTCCGCTTTTCCTGCCGGATACTTTGATAATAAATCAAAAAATTCTGCCCATCAATTTTAACTTCCTCTCTCCCCATGGACACTGCCTCACCTACTGAATGCAAAGCATTTCCAATTTTTCATTTCAAGTTTTCTACCTGCTCAATTTTGCTTTCTGAATTCTTTATTACTGGTATCCCCTTTAGGCCTAACAATCTGCTTACTGTACCAGCACATAAAAATATTTGTTCACTAAATGTATTGCTCAAGAGAGAGAGAGAGAGGGAAGGGAAATTTAGGGAAGGAAGGCTGCAGTTCTTGGACTGACATGGCTTCTAGATCAGAATGTACCTTGAACTGTTACTTCTTTAGCTATCTCATGATATTCCCTTTCTTCCCTCAGTTTCCCCAAGCCCATATTAATGGTTCTGCTATAGCTCCAAAGAGAATTTCAGGAGCTAGGCAATTTTCTGGTAAATAGCCACCTTGTCAGCAGTTATTTCCCACACATTCTCACATAGGTGCCTAGGTTAATAAATGAAAATGAATACATTTACAGCCATTATTAAGGGTAATCAATAGCTGTCTCCAAAGGTCAAAGATTAATTAACTCTCAGATATTTCAAAAGTGTTTTGTTTTATAGACATAGGGTGGAATTTCCACCTCTTGTTCTTCCCTGACGGGTTTGGTGATGGGAGCAAAAGATTTAACAAGAGGCCCAAATCGCGTTTTACCATCAGCGAGCTGTTCACTGACAAGGGCAGGTCTAATAGGGTGAATCACCGGGGGGGGGGGGGGGGGTCGTGAATCCCACCCCGCCACTCCGACGCCAGCTGCCGAATTCTCTGGTGCCAGTTCTCGGGCAGGGGCGGGGTTCACGTCACGCCGGTCGGGGGCTGTTGGCAGCGGCCACCCCGGCAATTCTCCGGGCCCCGATGGGCCGATTGTTCCTGACCAGTCCCGTCAGTGTGAAATGGACATGGTCCGTACAGGCGGGACCTGACTTTTCGGCCATCTAGCGGGGTCCTCGGGGGGGGGGGGGGGGGGGGGGGGGGATCCTGACCCGGGGGGCTGGCCCCACGGTGGCCTGGCCCACGATCGAGGCCCACTGATCTGCGGGCGGGCCTGTGCCATGGGGACACTCTTACCCTTTATGCCGGCCTCTGTAAAGCTCCGCGATGGCCGGCGGGGAGAAGAAACACCCGCCGGCCGGCGGCAGCCCTTCGGCACCGGTTGGCACGGCGCCAACCCCGCCAGCACCGGCCTATCCCCCGGAAGTGCACAGGGTTCCGCAACTTCCGGGCAGCCCGTCGCCGGAGTGGTTCGCGCCGCTCTTGGCGCCGGTACGAGCCGCCCCGCCAATTGTGGGAGAATCCCGCCCAGGGTCTTCCGCTTTGTGGTGGTCTACTGTGCCCTTCACAACCTGGCACAGCAGTGGAGTGACATGTTGAAGGAGGAGGAGGAGGGCCATGCAGCCTCATTTGAGGAGGGGGAGGCGGACGAGGAGGGTACAGAGGACAATTCTGGACAGGACTCGCAGGAGGCGATGGAGGACAGGAGGCGACGAGGGTCTGGCATGCCCAGAAGACCAGGGAGGCTAAATCTCTTGGGGCGAGGCTTTGTCTCACCCCCCCCCCCCACCCTTTTGCCTCCTTCCTACCCACTCCCCATTCCCCGACCCTCCCATGCCACTCACCCCCCCACTCTCCGCCTCCACCACACAACTAGTCGTTCCACCTTCCCAGGGTATGGCTGACATCACCTGTGTGGTGGGCCTGTCTCAACACTGTCAGCCAGTCAATATACAAGGCACGAGAGTGATGATAACTCTTTGTGAGATCAGCTCTGGTTCACCTCAGTTTATGCCAAAGTATGACTCCTGTCTTTCTGCTGACAACGCGCACACACCCATCCTCTGAATGGGGTCTACATCAGAGGCATTTGATCTCGAACCATTGTGCTCAGGGGGCGGGAGGTTGGGGGGGGGGGGGGGGGGGGGGGGGGGGGTGCCGAGGGAAACAAGGGGAAAGGTTGCAGGCAGGCCCGCAGTGAAGGTTGCCGTGACAGATACAGTCACATGTATCAGGTGTAACATGTTTAATAGTGAACGATGGACAATTCCATATCCCCTAGCCACACATAGTGACCCCACCCCAGCGCTCCCCCAGTGCCCACTCAGTTCTCCTCAGCCTTCTTGATTTGACGTGGTTGAGTGCTGTGTCCATGTGTGTCCCCAGGATGCATATCAGAGGTGTAGGCAGCCTGCTGTTTTATGCACCCTGTGGCCTTTGATGCCCCAGGCGGATATCTTCTGGAGCGCCTGAAGCTGGAGGGCCATGACTAACTTACCTGTGTCACCGGCTTCGTCGTGCCACCCCCTTCTGCCCACTGCCCTTGAGATGTGTCGGAGTCAGGAGTGGTGGATTCAAAAGAACTGGAGATCACCGTCTTTTCCTTGATGATAGGCCCTGGGTTGGCCTCCAGCGCTTCCACATCCCTGACGATGCCCGAAGGACGCTGGGGCTTTCCCTGGATCAGAGGGGCAGCCGGAGTGAGCTCCAGATACCTCTGCGTTATCTGACTCTGCCATTCCTGGCACTTCCCCGTTGTCTGCACCATAGTGTCGATGACCTCGGCAATGCTCTTCAGTGACTGGGGTTGGGAATTTGAGGAGTTGCAGGTGGAGCTGATGCCAGAAGAGAGGTGGTAACTTACCCTTGCAGCTCGGTGGAGGTCGTTGGTTATGGCATTGGGTGTTGGTCCTCCTGGTTATGCTGCCCACACTGACAGCCAATGTCACTGACTCCCAGGTGGTATTTCTGGCTCTCCGACGCCCTCAGGGGGGAACAGGGTGCCCGATCTCTCATTCACAGTCAAGAAGCCTGTCTAAGTTGGCATCCCCAAAGGGAGGAGCAGGTCTGCGTACTGCCATGCTTGTGTGTTTACTGGGAGACGGAGTGTTTAAAAGCAGCTCCCCCTTGCTAGCGGCAAGATGTTGAGGTGCGGGTCTGGCAAATCAGACGGAGGGCCAACCAGTAATGGGGAGTCACTCACCGGGGGGATCATTTTCAGCAGTAAGTGCCTTTAAATACGGGCCATGATCTCACCATGGCAGCCCTCGACAAACACCCCACCAATCGTGCTCAAAATGACACTTAGAAATTCTTCTGTTAAATCATGCTCTAAATCTAGGTTTGCACTGGAGTGCTGTGCTTGTGGCATTTGAGTGCTACAGTGAGAATTTGGTGACTGAGGGAGTATAAGGGTTCATTTTTATTTAAAGTCTAGTATTTATTTTATTTAGTTAATTAACTTAAAAGTTGCTGTTTGGTCTATAAGAAGGTGAATTTTGAATCAGCTTTAAACAAGGTTCTACTTGTACTTACTTGCAGCTGGAGCTTGTTAATTAGTTAATTGGATTAGGCCAGTTTTCAGAGGCTAGAGTCACAGTATAAATATGAGCTAGTTACAGTGCAGACTTTGTTTGCACTGGACTGCTGAGCTTGTTGCATTTGAGTGCAACAGTGAGAGTTTGGTGACTGAGGGAGTGCTGAGCTTGTTGCATTTGAATGCTACAGTGAGAGTTTGGTGACTGAGGGAGTGCTGAGCTTGTTGCATTTGAGTGCTACAGTGAGAGTTTGGTGACTGAGGGAGTGCTGAGCTTGTTGCATTTGAATGCTACAGTGAGAGTTTGGTGACTGAGGGAGTGCTGAGCTTGTTGCATTTGAGTGCTACAGTGAGAGTTTGGTGACTGAGGGAGTTAGGTGAGGAGGGAGTAAGGTGCTCCTTACATTTCATTTCCTATATTTATCAAAGAGCGTGAAGAGAGCCAGGAGTTTAGAGTACAGCTGACTGGAAGCAGAGTCGGAGGGCGGAGGTCCAGTTGGTCCACGGGGCAGCTAATTCTGTAAAGTAAGAGGGGATGGAGGCTAGGGCCATTGCATGCTCCTCCTGTAGGATGTGGGTGGTGATGGATACCACAGGTGTCCCCGCTGACTATACCTGTGGGAAGTCCACCCAACTCCAGCTCCTCAGAGACCGTGTTAAGGAACTGGAGCTGGAGTTGGATGAACTTCGGATCATCCGGGAGGCAGAGGGGGTTATCGAGAAGAGTTACAGGGAGGTAGCCACACCAAAGGTACTGGACAAGAGTAGCTGGGTTACAGTCATGGGAAAGAAAACTAACAGGCAGACAGTGCAGGGATCCCTCGTGGCCGTTCCCCTTCAAAACGAGTATACCGTTTTGGATGCTGTTGGGGGGGAATGACCTACCGGGGGAAGGCCCCAGCGGCCAGGTCTCTGGCACTGAGTCTGGCTCTGGGGCTCAGAAGGGAAGGGGGGGAGCATAGAAAAGCAATAGTAATAGGGGATTCAATGGTTAGGGGAATAGATAGGAGATTCTGTGGTCGCGAGCGAGACTCCCGAAAGGTATGTTGCCTCCCGGGTGCCAGGGCCAGGGATGTCTCTGATCGTGTCTTCAGGATCCTGAAGGGGGAGGGTGAGCAGCCAGAAGTCGTCGTGCACATTGGTACCAACGACGTAGGTAGGAAAACGGGTGTGGAGGAAATAAACAAGTTTAGGGAGTTAGGCTGGAAGTTAAAGACCAGGACAGACAGAGTTGTCATCTCTGGTTTGTTGCCGGTGCCACGCGATAGCGAGGCTAGGAATAGGGAGAGAGTGCAGTTGAACACGTGGCTGCAGGAATGGTGTAGAAGGGAGGGCTTCAGGTATTTGGATAATTGGAGCGCATTCTGGGGAAGGTGGGACCTGTACAAGCAGGATGGGTTGCATCTGAACCAGAGGGGCACCAATATCCTGGGGGGGAGGTTTTCTAGTACTCTTCGGGAGGGTTTAAACTAATTTAGCAGGGGAATGGGAACCGGATCTGTAGTCCAGCAACTAAGGAAGCCGATATTCAGGACGCCAAAGCACATAGTGATGCAGTGGGGAAGGTAACACTGACAAAGGAGAGTACTTGCAGGCAAGGAGATGGGTTGAAGTGTGTATACTTTAATGCAAGAAGCATCAGGAATAAGGTGGGTGAACTTAAGGCATGGATTGGTACTTGGGACTACGATGTGGTGGCCATCACGGAAACTTGGATAGAAGAGGGGCAGAAATGGTTGTTGGAGGTCCCTGGTTATAGATGTTTCAACAAGATTAGGGAGGATGGTAAAAGAGGTGGGGGGGGGGGGGGTGGCATTGTTAATTAGAGATAGTATAACAGCTGCAGAAAGGCAGTTCGAGGGGGATCTGCCTACTGAGGTAATATGGGTTGAAGTTAGAAATAGGAAAGGAGCAGTCACCTTGTTGGGAGTTTTCTATAAGCCCCCCAATAGCAGCAGAGATGTGGAGGAACAGATTGGGAAACAGATTTTGGAAAGGTGCAGAAGTCACAGGGTAGTAGTCATGGGTGACTTCAACTTCCCAAACATTGAGTGGAAACTCTTTAGATCAAATAGTTTGGATGGGGTAGTGTTTGTGCAGTGTGTCCAGGAAGATTTTCTAACACAGTATGTAGATTGTCCGACCAGAGGGGAGGCCATATTGGATTTAGTACTTGGTAATGAACCAGGGCAGGTGATAGATTTGTTAGTGGGGGAGCATTTTGGAGGTAGTGTCCACAATTCTGTGACTTTCACTTTAGTTATGGAGAGGGATAGGTGCGTGCAACAGGGCAAGGTTTATAATTGGGGGAAGGGTAAATACAATGTGTCAGACAAGAATTGAAGTGCAGAAATTGGGAACATAGGCTGTCAGGGAAGGACACAAGTGAAATGTGGAACTTGTTCAAAGAGCAGGTACTGCGTGTCTTTGATATGTATGTCCCTGTTAGGCAGGGAAGAGATGGTCGAGTGAGGGAACCATGGTTGACAAGAGAGGTTGAATGTCTTGTTAAGAGGAAGAAGGAGACTTACGTAAGGCTGAAGAAACAAGGTTCAGACAGGGCGCTGGAGGGATACAAGATAGCCAGGAGGGAACTGAAGAAAGGGATTAGGAGAGCTAAGAGAGGGCATGAAAAATCTTTGGCAGGTAGGATCAAGGAAAACCCCAAGGCCTTTTACACATATGTGAGAAATATGAGAATGACTAGAGCGAGGGTAGGTCCGATCAAGGACAGTAGCGGGAGATTGTGTATTGAGTCTGAAGAGATAGGAGAGGTCTTGAACAAGTATTTTTCTTCAGTATTTACAAACGAGAGGGGCCATATTGTTGGAGAGGACAGTGTGAAACAGACTGATAAGCTCGAGGAGATGCTTGTCAGGAAGGAGGATGTGTTGCGCGTTTTAAAAAACTTGAGGATAGACAAGTCCCCCGGGCCTAACGGGATATATCCAAGGATTTTATGGGAAGCAAGAAATGAAATTGCAGAGCCGTTGGCAATTATCTTTTCGTCCTCGCTGTCAACAGGGGTGGTACCAGAGGATTGGAGAGTGGCGAATGTCGTGCCCCTGTTCAAAAAAGGGAATAGGGATAACCCTGGGAATTACAGGCCAGTTAGTCTTACTTCGGTGGTAGGCAATGTAATGGAAAGGGTACTGAGGGATAGGATTTCTGAACATCTGGAAAGGCACTGCTTGATTAGGGATAGTCAGCACGGATTTGTGAGGGGTAGGTCTTGCCTTACAAGTCTTATTGACTTCTTTGAGGAGGTGACCAAGCATGTGGATGAAGGTAAAGCAGTGGATGTAGTGTACATGGATTTTAGTAAGGCATTTGACAAGGTTCCCCATTGTAGGCTTGTGCAGAAAGTAAGGAGGCATGGGATAGTGGGAAATTTGGCCAGTTGGATAACAAACTGGCTAACCGATAGAAGACAGAGAGTGGTGGTGGATGGCAAATATTCAGCCTGGAGCCCAGTTATCAGTGGCGTACCGCAGGGATCAGTTCTGGGTCCTCTGCTGTTTGTGATTTTCATTAACGACTTGGATGAGGGAGTTGAAGGGTGGGTCAGTAAATTTGCAGATGATACGAAGATTGGTGGAGTTGTGGATAGTGAGGAGGGCTGTTGTCGGCTTCAAAAAGACAGAGATAGGATGCAGAGCTGGGCTGAGAAGTGGCAGATGGAGTTTAACCCTGACAAGTGTGAGGTTGTCCATTTTGGAAGGACAAATATGAATGCGGAATACAGGGTTAACGGTAGGGTTCTTGGCAATGTGGAGGAGCAGAGAGATCTTGGGGTCTATGTTCATAGATCTTTGAAAGTTGCCACTCAAGTGGATAGAGCTGTGAAGAAGGCCTATGGTGTGCTAGCGTTCATTAGCAGAGGGATTGAATTTAAGAGCCATGAGGTGATGATGCAGCTGTACAAAACCTTGGTCAGGCCACATTTGGAGTACTGTGTGCAGTTCTGGTCGCCTCATTTTAGGAAGGATGTGGAAGCTTTGGAAAAGGTGCAAAGGAGATTTACTAGGATGTTGCCTGGAATGGAGAGTAGGTCATACGAGAAAGGTTGAGGGTGCTAGGCCTTTTCTCATTAGAACGGAGAAGGATGAGGGGCGACTTGTTAGAGGTTTATAAGACGATCAGGGGAATAGATAGAGTAGACAGTCAGAGACTTTTTCCCCGGGTGGAACACACCATTGCAAGGGGACATAAATTTAAGATAAATGGTGGAAGATGTAGAGGGGATGTCAGAGGTAGGTTCTTTACCCAGAGAGTAGTGGGGGCATGGAATGCACTGCCTGTGGAAGTAGTTGAGTCGGAAACGTTTGGGACCTTCAAGCGGCTATTGGATAGGTACATGGATTAGGGTAGAATAATGGAGTGTAGGTTAACTTCTTAAGGGCAGCACGGTAGCATTGTGGATAGCACAATTGCTTCACAGCTCCAGGGTCCCAAGTTCGATTTCGACTTGGGTCGCTGTCTGTGTGGAGTCTGCACATCCTCCACGTGTGTGCGTGGGTTTCCTCCGGGTACTCCGGTTTCCTCCCACAGTCCAAAGATGTGCAGGTTGGGTGGATTGGCCATGAAAAATTGCCCTTAGTGTCCAAAATTCTATGATTAACCTAGGACAAAAGTTTAGCACAACATCGTGGGCCGAAGGGCCTGTTCTGTGCTGTATTTCTCTATCTATCTAGCTATCTAGTTAAATGTTTTATCCTTAGGTCAAGAGAATTCCATTTTTTCTTTGTGGGAAGTATGAAGGTTTCAGATAAGTTTGCATCAGATTTGTAACAATCACATTCTACTGAACTTTCTCTCAGGTTTGAAGGTATTCAGGAGACCGTCGCAATTATCCAACCGGTTTATTACTGCAGCCCATTGGGTAATTCCCATTTCTGATGAACTACTACACTACTACTGTACACGAAAATTGCTGTTTGCATAATGTCATGCTTAGCTTAAAGGTGATCAATCTACATTCATGGATCAGTCCTGCATACTATTGGTATAAACCAATGCAGAAGTAACTCTACAGTTAAAAGGAAGTGGTTTTCACTCCTGTAGCTGTTATTATAAATAACAAATGGATAACAATATCATGGAAGAATTTAGTGTTTTCTTACTTCCCATGACTGAAGTGCTTCTATGCGTGAAATCTGTGTATTTTCTTATACTCAGTTTGGTCATCTCAAATAAATGATTCCATCAGCAATCTTTTTGGAATTTTAAAATAAAGAAGGTTATTTATTAATCTACATTTGCCCCAAATATTTAAAGCACAACATTTCATTCACATAACTTACGTGTGCTATCTCTCACAGAATGTTTAAATACAAGTGAAGAAAAAAAATACAATTGTAATTTGGGATTATTTCAGTCTCTTTCGTGGCAAGCATTTAGTTTCTTAAATAAAAGCAAATTACTGCGGATGCAGGAATCTGAAACAAAAGACAAAATGCTGGAAAATGTCAGCAGGTCTGGCAGCATCTGTAGGGAGAGAAAAGAGTTAAAGTTTTGAGTCCGATGACAAAGAGTCATCGGAGAATCTAGCCCAACAACTTCACTTCATACATTATATTTCAATAGTTAGGCAGACAGTAAAATCTGTTTCATGAAACTTACAGCAGAATGATATAATTTGAACAACTTTTGGGTACTTGTGTTTAATTGGAGACCTGCCACTTATTTGAAGTTACGGTAATATTTACACATAAATAGCAGTGGATGTAGCTAACCCCTCTGTTATTTTGAGAGCAAAATCTTGGGAGAAATTTCCTGTGAGCTCCTGGTAAAATGTTTGTTGTTTGTACTGAAGATATGAGATGATTCATTACTATTTTTTGACTTCTTTGCTGTCATAAATAGATTCACATTCTCTCCTATTGCCTCAAGCTGTGAATGTTTGGAGGACCTTACATAATTGGTTTGCTCTGCCTACTGATTCACTGGAAGTTTTCCGTAATTCAGTGGTACCAACCTCAGAATCACATTTCTCTCAACTGTCAGTTGTCGTTATTTTATGTTAACGTCCCGTTCACATTCCTCCCTCTTCCCCTTGTATATCCATATCCCAAGTGCTGAAATGTCCTTGCTATAAAAGTAGTGGCTCTTTCATTGCTCTGGTGGTTGATTAGATCCTGTCAGCTATTAGTCCATTTGAAGTGAATGCCTCCTGTCATATTAGTCCTTCGGTGAAGAAACCTTGGAAAGAGTAAAATGATTTCTCAACAGGCAGCTGCAAGTGAATTCATCTGTTATTTTTACTTCAGAGGAAAGAAGAAAATGGAAAGAAAATCAAACAGAGTTGGTGCAAGAAGACTCACTCTGTTGCACTTTTGATCCATTTGATCTCTGTTGTGCCACAAATATCCAGAGGTAAATTGGCCTTGTATTTTTTTCCCACGCCATTGAGCTTCTGTTCTATACCTCTCAATGATGATGAGTGATGAGGTCTACCACGCGGAATTAGTGAGGTCTTGCGACACTAAAACTCAGTAGAAATTTGAGTTAAACTTCTCGGATGCAAACAAGAATCTTTATTGTCTCTATTTGATTACAATTGAGAGAAACTTAAATCTATTCTCAATAAAGTCCGGCTAGCAAAAGGAATTAAAGAGAAGTAACTTATAAACAATTTAACTTTCAAAATAATACAGAAATGGTTTCTTGCTTACAGCAAAACAGCTTGCATTTACTTCAAGAGTTAGAGTGGAAAAGTGAAAATATGAAAAATAGAGATAGCGAATAGTTAGGTCAAAGTACAGGATGCTCCCGGAATAAAGATGGCCATACAGACCATCATGTTTAAAGGAAATATTTTCAGTCTTGAGCCATCTATCTACACCTTTATGTCATCCTAATTGGTTTGGGTTAGAATCAAATACATTTGATTTGATGGTTAGCTGTCAATCCGTAATATGCAACCTAAGTTCTGAATGTTTCATGATTGAATATTTGTGTATGTCCTGGACATACATACACTATTATCAAGACTGGTTTCGACCGGTTTTCTGCTGACTTTGCTTTATCCACATTATGAACAATGGTGCCTTCATGTTGCTATGGTGCCTGCTTCGTCCTTGATCAGATTACTGGTACTGCTCATTTCTTAATGTCAAACTGTCTGTGAAAATATGTTTATTAGAACAATAGATGCACTATAGAGAGCATCCTCTCGGGCTGCATCACAGCCTGGTATGGCAACTGCTCGGCCCAGGACCGCAAGGAACTTCAGAGAGTCGTGAATACCGCCCAGTCCATCACACGAACCTGCCTCCCATCCATTGATTCCATCTACACCTCCCGCTGCCGGGGAAAGCAGGCAGCATAATCAAGGATCCCTCCCACCCAGCTTACTCACTTTTCCAACTTCTTCCATCGGGCAGGAGATTCAGAAGTCTGAGAACACGGACGAACAGACTCAAAAACAGCTTCTTCCCCACTGTCACCAGACTCCTAAATGACCCTTTTATGGACTGTCCTCATTAACACTACACCCTGTCTGTTTCATCCGATGCCAATGCTTATGTAGTTACATTGTATATCTTGTGTTGCCCTATTATGTATTCTCATGTATTTTCTTGAATTCTGTTCAATTCCCTTTTCTTCCCATGTACTGAATGATCTGTTGAGCTGCTTGCAGAAAAATACTTTTCACTGTACCTCGGTACACGTGACAATAAACAAATCCAATCCAATCCAATCCAATAGCTTTTTCATCTTGCTTAGTAAAAATGTTGTTTTAATCTCCAATTAGTTTATGCACGTGTCAGGCTTTTTGTATCTCTGTTGAAGCTCTGTGTTTTATCATGACCTGAGGTTATGAGTGCCCAAATCCTCAATTTAAAATGGGTATTAAAACTTGGGCTTAATATTTACACTAAATAGTCGTCTTTTACCTATCAGATCTATCAGGAAATAGTCGATTATTATCAGTCCGTGCTTTTGATAAATCGTAAGATCAAGTGAGATATATCACAATAAGATAAACGATACAATAAATGTGATAGGATAGGTAAAAGTGCAAAGAAGAACTCATTCATATTACAAGCATTACAGCAAAAATGAATATAATTCTTAAAGAATCATTATTATAAAATAACAATTAATGAATTAATCAAATTTGATTCTACTGATTCAGTATTACTCTATTAGCAATATGTTCATAATACAGTCAAATAATTGATTGATCAGTAACATTTGAACAATAATATTGCAGTTCGATTTAATCTAGGGGCTGGTTTAGCTCACAAGGCTAAATCGCTGGCTTTTAAAGCAGACCAAGCAGGCCAGCAGCACGGTTCGATTCCTGTACCAGCCTCCCCGGACAGGCTCCGGAATGTGGCGACTAGGGGCTTTTCACAGTAACTTCATTGAAGCCTACTCATGACAATAAGTGATTTTCATCTTTCATCTTTCATCTTTTCATCTAATGGTGGTGCAGTGGGATTAGTGTGAATCATTCTGACTGTTGGGCCCTTACGTTTAGTGAATAGTTGTTTAATGCACTTGATACACTGTTAGGTTATGTAAATGATGAATCCTGCTACAGAGGGGAAAAAGATTATTCTTACTGTAGACATTCCAGTGTGTCCCAACCACCCGCAAAGTTTCTCCCAGATAGAGGTATCTGGGGGTGGATCAAGTTTCTTGATTTCCTTTTGGATATGTGATGCCAGATCTTTAACCTCCTGTGAGTCATCTGGAATGAAAGTGCAACACCCCACACCAATCAGGGTGCAAGTGCCTCCTTTTTTGGCTAGCACATAGTCAAGTGCCATTCGATTTTGTAATGCCATGGTTCAAATTGCTCACATTTCGTCAGAAATTTTATCTAGGGCAGTGGCGGTGTAATCGGCTATGTTTTGGATGATGGTTGTTATTTTATTTAATTCATTGGCAACCCTTGTCTCCCAATAAAAAGGAATAAGTTTAGCATAAATTGCGTGTCGTAAGGTTATAGCATGTTTATTTCTTCGAGTGGCTGGATCTGAAACATAAGGGAGTTAAGGAAGATGACGGGTGGCAGGTACTATGTATCCTAAATAGCAAGATCCTGACCAGTATTTTGGGAGCCAGGAATATGCTTTGTCATTACAAAAAAAGTAAGTCCCATTATAAGCAGAGTATAAGTAAATATCTTCTAAGTACCAATGATCTGAGAATGTTTTATTATTTGTGATGTTGTGTATGCCTGTTATTGTTGAGGACTGTTCAGTTCTTTGTAATAAATTTTGTGTACATTTATAAGCTGTGTTAACATCCAAATAATTAGTACAAACACTATTGCCCATTTTCATCCCTTTAGAGTGCTTACTAATGAGGCATATTGATCCTTTTTGTTTAATATTTGTTGGGAGGCTAATATATTGAGGATTTTTGTTAGGGCTATATTTAAGTTGGTGCCATTCTGAAAAGGTGTTTAGTGGATAGCCTGCAGATTTCCATAAGTTAATAAATTTCTTTAGATAAATCTTGTATCTGCCTTTTTCACATAAATATGCTCCAGAACGGACCACTACAGAGCGAGGGACACTCTGATAGATGTACCATACTGCTGTTTCTGAAGCATTAAAGGGGATAGTTAAGAAGGGAATTCCTTCTCCTGAGTTAGTAGGGGTTGCAATGCATACTCAACAATTGGAAATGTTGAAATTTTTAGCATATATCATAGATGTGTAAAGGAATGTGTTCTCATTCAGTTCTGGTACAACATTTACAAAGCCAATCAAATAACTGAAAATTAATATTATGGTAAACATTTTTACAGATCTTAATACTTATACGCGCGGTCGCATGTGATACATGGATCCAACTTTTCTTTCCTTAGTATTGCTTAAAACATTAATATACTGATTAAAAACGTACATCATGATTACATAATTCAGTAATAAATAATTAATAATAATAATTTCATATATATAAACAAAATGATTACACAGTAAAAAGTTGAGTATATGATGTAGTAATAAATGGTAAAATGATCAAAATTGATTATATACTTTAGTAATAAAATTATTAATAATAATTCACTAATAAATGAATAATAATGCAGTAAATAATAGTTCAACAGAAACTTTCATTTCGATGTTATTGGCTAGTGGTGCATATGAATTACTATGAACCATGTGGATTGGTAGGCATGCATTAGCCAAAGTATCTGATCAGCAATATTAGTACGTAAATGATAATTCTAAATATGCAAAATAGGAAAAGTTCCTGAATGATATTAATTCCTGTGCCACCCAACCAATTGGAAAGCCAACCCCAAAGAGTGTAATCAAAGGGTTGGTCAAGTTTTTTAAATCTTTGTATGGGATGTGAATTGCCAAGTCTTTGACATCTTCTGGATTATACACAAAAGCCTGTTGAAAGGGTTAATTTCCCTGCAGAAACAAAAAGGGGTATATAGCTTGGAATTATGCCATTCACATCTTTGTCAAATCTTTTTTTATATATGTCACTCAAATGGACTGGGAGTAAAAGTTGGATTGCTGCCAAATTACTGCTTATCAATTATCTTAGAACAGTGTGCTCTTGAAACATAGATTTGCTTTTAATCAGAGTTTCGGTTTTTTTTAAAAACAGCTTCCACATTGTCTGAAGTTTTAATTTCCAAGCTAAATTTAAACATTTATGTTAAAATATCAAACACAATAACTTATTGAATATGTGACTGAACCAGTCTTGTGCTGAATGAACTTGGTTTTCTGTAACTAAATTTGTCGGCTCTGTTAAAGAAAGCACAGCTAACAAGATTTGTTCATTTCTTTAAATTAATAAAGTAACATTCAAAATAATGACAGTTTTCTCAAGTTAACAGTTCTTGGCAACTGTTTAGCAATATGTGACTTGGGGCGTATCCCTGTAGCCAGGAGGTGGGCCTTCACGTAGGAGACCAGTTTGTAATCATGAAATCTGAAATTCGCAAAATGGCCATCTTCATCATGAGAAAGGAATTTCATATATCTTCTGGAATTCTTTTTCGAAGTGAGAACAGGGATTTGCTTTGTTGTTAACGGAGGAGGAGAGGCAGCGATTGACGTGCTTTTTTTAGCAGTTGCGGTTTCGAACTGAGGTCTGTGTAGGATCAAGTTTAAAGCTGCAGACAGTTTTAAACCAGTGACAAAATGGGTTTTTGATGATAGATCTTTTAAATGGTTTAAAACCCAGGCTGTTGTCTTTATCACTTCAACTCCAAGCCGTTTGGTTCCTAATGGGTTAAGTTGTATTACACTTTGTTTGCCACTAAGCTCGTTGCTGAACCAAACAGGCTTTTCTTGTTTAAAAACCTCACAGTCTATTAAAGCTGCCAAGAGAGGCTTTGGATCGGGGCCAGCAGCATGTCATGGTCAGTCTCAGAGTAAGATAACGGTTTGTTCCGGGGTAAAAGTGTCCTTGAACCCGGAACAGACAGATAGTTAATTTGGCCAGACTCCCCCCGTGGAACTTCGATCAGTGTATTCATTGTTTTCACGTCAGTAGCAGCTTGCAATAATGCAGGATCTCATCTAGTTACCACTGGTGCACCTTGGGCCTTAGTTAAAATCATTTCAACTCTTCCCGTTGGTGGTGCTGTTAATTTGTCTGTCAGTAATTTGTTATGACATTTCATGGTGTCCATGTCACTTTCCAAAATACATTTTTCCTCAAGTAACTGCCAATTTTGATTTTTAAAACCATCATTTTCTGATATTAACTGTCAAAGTTTGGATTCTGAATCAGTATTTTTCTTTCGGAGTTCATCAATTTGTAATAGTAATAGCCGAGTTCTGCATTTTGAGTCTGCCAATAATGTTTCAGTTTGATCAGATTTCTCAAGCTTAGATTTTCCAGCTCGCAATCTGGTCAATGACTGCCACTAGTTTTTCTTTGGCAGTTTTAAGTTCGCAATTGTGTTTTGTGTTTGTGACTATTTCTACTTGATGTGGCTTTAAGACTTTTAATGGGTGAAAAAGATGTTTCTTACCCCAGTTTAGCCGTTTTACTTTGGGTCTTCCGTCCTTCTTGGTTTCCTTTAGTGGTATGATCTTTGGTCTTCCAATATCCTCCGATCATCTCCGACCTGTTCCAATTTTGTCCGATTTCCGTCTCAGCCTTCCTCCCCTCTGCCGACTACCCCAGATTGATGAGGTCTACCATGCGGAATTAGTGAGGTCTTGCAACACTAAAACTCAGTAGAAATTTGAGTTAAACTTCTCGGATGCAAACAAGAATCTTTATTGTGTCTATTTGATTACAATTGAGAGACACTTAAATCTATTCTCAATAAAGTCCGGCTAGCAAAAGGTCTTAAAGAGAAGTAACTTATAAACAATTTAACTTTCAAAATAATACAGAAATGGTTTCTTGCTTACAACAAAACAACTTGCATTTACTTCAAGAGTTAGAGTGGAAAAGTGAAAATATGAAAAATAGAGATCGCGAATAGTTAGGTCAAAGTATAGGATGATCCCGGAATAAAGATGGCCATACGGACCATCATGTTTAAAGGAAATCTCATCAATCCTTAATGTGCAACATAAGTTCTGAATGTTTCATGTTTGAATATTTGTGTATGTTATGGAATGCGATTTTGTGCTATTATCAAGACTGGTTTCTACTGGTTTTTTGTTGACTTTGCTTTATCCACATTTTGAACAATGGTGCCTTCATGTTGCTATGGTGCCTGCTTCATCCTTGGTCAGATTACTGGTACAGCTCATTTCTTAATGTCAAACTGTCTTTGAAAATATGTTTATTAGAACAATAGCTTTTTCACCTTGCTTAGTAAAAATGTTGTTTTCTATCTCCAATTAGTTTATGCTTTTTGTGTCTCTGTTGAAGCTCTGTGTTTTATCATGACCTGAGGTTATGAGTGCCTGAAATCCTCAATTTAAAACGGGTATTAAAACTCAGGCTTAATATTTACACTAAATAGTCTTCTTTTACCTATCAGATCTACCAGGAAATAGTCGATTACTATCAATGCGTTTCTATTCTTTTGCATACTCTGTAGTCAACTTAGATTTAAAGCCACATTATAGTATGTCCTGGTATAAGGTAAAGGCCGCATTATAGTATGTGCTGGTACAAGGTACAAATAGATGTAAGAGCAGCAACAAATTATATTTGTCTTCGTTTTTACTTTTTCCCTTTACCAAGGTAAAATGCTATTAGGATCTCCAAAAGACCTTTGTATGATTACCATCTCTGGGCACAATTTCCTGATCTGCGCACCAGGAATACTGGAAAATGTTTCATTTGAACTCTGAGAACCCAGATTGAATGGCTTGAAAATAATTTGTTTTTAGATGAGATCATTAGATGACTCAATGACAGTCCCCAGCTACCAATAAACATAGCCTCTCTGCTCAACCGCATCCGAAACCATCTGTCAGCAAAACACTCATCTTCCTTTGTATACGCTACTTTAAATTTTTACATAAAATAGGGAGAGCTATGGCAATAGAGGATATAGTAAACAATTTACAGAAAGGATTTAAGACAATTCTGCAGTCGGGCTAACAGATGGCAGATGAAGTTTAATATTATAAGTGTGACATTTTATACACTGGTTGAGGGGCATTTATAATGAATAGGACTGAATTGGCAGAGAGACATAATGAGGGACCTGTATGAAACATAGATTTATCACTTGCAGTGTGTAAACAAATTATGAAACAATTAAAGAGCCATTAGAACCCGAAGACAAATAACCAAAATGATAAACCAGATTTTGCTTTCGGATTTTCTCCGTCTTTGAACATTTGAACAGTGGCAGGACAGAAATTTGGAGGGAACTAGGGAGAGGAGGTTAATACTGCTGATTCACTACCCCTAAAATGATTGTGATGTCCTGTGATGTGGTATCTCGTCCTCCCCCGTCCTATGGCTAGTCCAAGTGCCTAGGTGTCTCTTGCCTGTCCTATCACATGCAAATAACAGAGGAAAGCTGGGGATAAGCCCAAAGACCAGTTTCTGTCTCCTACCTGATATCCTTGGCCTACCTGCAGAAAAGAATGCTTCTGTGAAATATAGACCACAGGGGTTGCCCCGTTGAAAGCATTAGTAGTTAATTTTGCAAACCAGGCCGTAATAAACAATAAGCATTTCCACCTGTTGTATGCAATATCCAATTTATTCTTATGGTAAAAGAACAGTTGTCCTTATTTGTGTGAATAAAACTGCATGTTTCTCTACTCCAGACCAAAGTTAAGTCTACTGCATTACCTGCCAAACCCATCGAAGAAACTTGGCAGATAATCTGATTCCCAGCTTTTGCCATGAGGAATCACACGAGTAACTCAAGGATGATTTTGTATTTTAGATCAGGACTTAGCGACTAACGAATTCCACCCCCCCTCCCCTTCCCCCCCAGTGTGTTTTGTGGTGCGAGGGGCAGCCTGCCATTGGCTGACAGTGGGATCTTCCCGTTCCACTGCTGTCAGTGGGGTTTCCTGTCGTTTGCACACTCCGCCATCGGGGAAAGCTACAGCAGGAACGGCCAGAAAATCCCATCGAATGTCTTCTCCTTCCATAGCACCATCTGTTGACGCCCTGGCACAATGGTTCTTTCAATAATTAATAGGATTCCTACGATGATAAGAGACTCCATTTTGCTCTTAAAGTTTATCTTAACTTTTAGCTGATATCACCAGTCTTTCAGTGAGGTGATACAGCAGCTGAAAATGAAGAACTGTATTATTTTTGTGTTGTCCCTGTTGAAAACTTTGTAAGAAATACACCATAGGGCGGTAATTTACGTCCCCTCCCCCCGGGTTTCTGCAGTCACGCCACAGTCAATGGACCTTTGAACGGCTCACTGCATCTTACGGCCCAGCCCCTGCCGCAACAGGGATGTAAAATTCCACTCCATGATCATCCTTCATACTTTTCTCACCCTTTTTCTTTGGAGACTATTGAATTATGGAGTGGCAAGAATTGCAATTTGGACATTGTTTTTTGGAAGAAAGAGGTTAACATTCGGTCACAAGCAGAGAGACCAGGATGAGGGCTTGCATGCAAAAGAAACCATGAACTTGCATTTATTCACTTTCTGATTTGGTCCTCAGGCTCTTCCAGGATACAATCACTATGTTTAGGTATATAAGTATAGCAGCAAGGTCTCTGAAGCAGCAAATGGCCAGTTTCTGCTTTTGCTAGCCTTACTTGGGCGGAGGGAGGAATGTTGTCCAAAGCAATCTGCTCCAAATTAAATTGGGCCATCCATCCTTTACATTTCACATCTTCCTGGACAAACCAACAGGATCTCAGTTTATCTCAAAGAATGGCATCCACAAAAATGCAGCCCCGGTCTTGATGTGGCACTGAAACGTCAGCCTAAATTATATGATCAAGTACTGGAGTTAAGGATACACCTGTCATCTTCTGATGCCGGGATGAGAACACTGCCTTTTGTGCCATACTTATATTATTAAGGTTACACCGCTACAATTGTGCACTGTTGAGAAAAGTCACAGTAGGTTTAATTTGTGTTCCACCCAATCGTGCATTGCACTGTTCTATGTTCTATGAGGAAACTGCTGGAGGGACAGTGGAGCAGGAGGGTTGCTCTGAATGTAACCTGTGTTACACTTAAACCACCAATGCTTTGTGCAAACAATGCTGATGAAAAGTGTTCCATTCCCAGGGTAGTCGTCCACCCGTTGATAAAATCAGCATCAACTTTAACAAAGGTGCTTTTCCTGCCCCAACAAGTACCTTTGCCCATGAAGAGATGAAAATGAAAATGAAAATTGCTTTATTGTCACGAGTAGGCTTCAATGAAGTTACTGTGAAAAGCCCCTAGTCGCCACATTCCGGCGCCTGTCCGGGAAGGCTGGTACGGGAATTGCAGGATGGAGGATAGGTATAAAACACGGGCAAGAGCAAAGCATGCTTATGAATTCTGTTTTCTTTGATCGAAGGCTCTCGCTCGAGAAATCATTCAACCCAATTAAGTACAGAATGTACTCACAGTTTGTACAGGTGCCGTTTTGTATTATACATATTAGACATGTTACAATTACTACAACTGACAGGGCATAAGTGCCTGAAGATAGGATCTCAAAGCAATTTATTAGTCTCTCTGCTAGGAACACAGGAGCATTTGGCCTCATACATTATTGTTGTTACATGGATTGATTGTAACAGTCACTATCTGCATAATTCTGTGGAGAGAAAAACATTTCTTTTTCCACAAGATGAGACACAAGCCATTCAAAAAGGTTCAATGAATCTCTGCTGGAATTCAGTGTTTTCCTTACTGCATGCTGTCTTTCTTTACCCATGTTGTGCAGAGTCTATAGGTCAGGCAGATAATGGGATTTAAAATGACAAGTTCAGTGTAAGCCCAAACTCCTTCAGCATCCAATTATGCGCACAAGTCCCTTTTTTCCCCTCCCTCCTATATTATGCCCCAGCCGATGTATTTAGAGTATCTGCATTGCATGCTTGTTTTTTCAGTATGCAAATTCCATTTCTATGATGGTTCCTGCATTATTCATTCCGTGGGTTAATGGCTGTCAGAAATAATAGTCGCAGAATTATTTCTACCTCAGATGCAGACTGTGTCCTGAGTGCTTGTGTGTCATCATCGAGTCACTGAAATATCAGTTAATAATTCATTGATATGTTTTGTTATAGAGGCTGTGACAGAAAGAATATTTCCTTCAATGAAATATCAAAATTAATTTGATTGCAACACAAATGGGAATATTTACCTTAGTATATTAGGCACACTTAAGATTGGAGACCCAGGAGCAGAGTGGATGGCATAAAGGGGACACAGTGACTGGGAAGTGAAGATCAAGGCCATGAACTATTGAAATAAGCAGAGTTTTGGGAGAGAGACCTGAGGCATGACAGACCTCAAGCAGCACAATAAGGACTGAGATCCGTCAGGTGGGAAGTGCAGGAAAACGCCATTCGGAAGATGGAGGGTGTTAAAAGGATGCCAGGGAGCGCACAGGAGTCAGTACTGTTGAAAACCAAGTCGGGAACATGCTGGCAAGCATTGTGGGGGAAGATTACTGATCACTCTACAATGTGCATGATGAAATTAATCTGTGGGGGAAAGAAATTCATCCCCTCTAAATGTAAGTTTTCATTGCCATTTCACATAGGAAATGTTGGTTGGGATTTTCTGGTCCTTCCCATTGATGGGATCGTCCAGTCCTGCAGATTCCCCAGCAGCGGAGGGTGTGCACAACGGGAAACCCTGTTGACAACGGCGGGACCAGAAGGTTCCGCTGCTGACCAATGGTGAATTGCCTCCGCTACTGCAAAACAGGCCGTGGGGATGGGTGTAAAATTTCCCCCATTGTGCCTTTAAGAGCTATTAAGAAAGTGATGTACCATCAATTGACGACAGACAAGTAGGCTTCAATGAAGTTACTGTGAAAAGCCCCTAATATAAGCCTTCTTGTGGCAATAAAGATTATTAAAAAATAAAGCCTCCATTCACTGACAATTACATTATAGCTCCAAATGTTTAATTAGGTTCAACAAAAGGTCAAAGTAACAATCATATTGATGGTCCAAATGTATGGTGTACTGCCCCATACTCCTTGCCCCATCACACATTGTAAGCTCCATTTCATCTAGAGTAACAGTTTGTCCCATGCTCTTGATAAGTTACTATTGAATATTTGTCACTAATTTTTGTTCAAGTTTATTCTGTGATTAATGCAGCTTTATTTTCGCTAATGTTTAGTTAACAAGCTTTTCTAATTTCATTCTATTGTGACAGAATGCCTGCAGAGGCCCAGAGACCAAAACTGAATAATGCAGATGCGAGTTGGGTTTGTATTCTGCAGATTTGGTCATCGATAGATGGCTAAATAATTAAGTGACAAGTTCTCTGTGAAATCCCTCAGAGTTGCTCCATCCTCTTTGAAAACAGAGTTTCTGTATCATTTTTGGCAAAGTTGCCTTGGCTTATCTAGAATGGCCTGAGAAATTTCCAGGCCATTGTAGATAATAAACAAAGATTCAGTGGGTCAAATTACTGCCTTATCTGTCTACTCTCCATCATCAGCAAAATGATAGAAGGAGTCATCAATAGTGTTATCAAATAGCACGTACTCAGCAATAATCTACTCATGGTCACTCAGTTTGGGTTCCACCAGGGTCACTCAGCTCCTGACCTCATTTCAGCCTTGGTTCAAACATGGACAAAAGAGCTGAATGCCAGAGGTGAGGTGAGAGTAACTGCCCTTGACATCAAGGCAGCATTTGACTGAGTATGGCATCAAAGAGCCAGAGAAAAACTAGAGTCAATAGGAATCAGGGGGAAAACTCTCGGCTGGTTGGAGTCATAGCTGGCACAAAGGAAGGTGGTTGTGGTGGTTGGACGTCAATCATCTCAGCTCCAGGACATCACTGCATGAGTTCCTCGGGGTAATGTCCTCGACCCAACCAACCTCAGCTGCTTCATCAATTACCTCCATTCTATCATAAGGGCAGAAGTGGGGATGTTCGAAGATGACAGCACAATGTTCAGCATCTTTGTGACTCCTCAAGTAATGAAGCAGTCCATGTCCAAATGCAACAAGACCTGCATGTCATATTCTGTAGACTGACCGATATGAATGATGCACTACAGAACATCTAGTTTAAATAATCTATTATGAAACAACTGCATGATAAAGATAACTGGAATAAATAAATAACAAACTACTAACACTAACTATCTATTGTAGAGCTACTACAAAATATGTCTATCCACCAACACAACTTACTCCCAACTGCCTCGAGGCACAGAGCCGCATGGTAGACCTACACTGCCACACTGTCACCTGCTGGTCAGAGGTCATGTATATTACTATATACAGAATTGTTTTATGCATTCACACTGGACAATATCCAGGCTTGGGCTGACACATGGCAAGTTACATTCACGCCACACAAGTGCCAAGCAATGACCAACTCCTACAGGAGCGAATCTAACCATCCCCCCTTGACACTCAATGGCATTACCATCACTGAAGCCCCCACAATCAACATCCTGGTGGTTATCATTGATCAGAAATTGAACTGGGATGGCCATATTAATACTGTGGTTACCACAACAGGTCAGAAGTTAGGAATCCTATGGCGAGAAACTCACCTCCTGAACCCCCCCCCCCCCCCCCAAAAGCCTGTCCACCATTACAAGGCACAAGTCAGGATTACACTGGAATACTCTCCACTTGCCTGGATAAATACAGCTCCAACAACACTCAAGAAGCTAGACACTATCTAGGACAACGCAGCCCACTTGATTGCTACTCTTTCCACAAACATTCAATCCCTCCACCACCAACAAACAATGGCAGCCATGTTTACGATCTACAAGATGCACTGCAATAACTCACCAAGTTACCTTAGGCAGCATATTCCAAACCCACAACCACTACCATCTAGAAGGGCAAGAGCAGAAAAAACTGGGAAGCAAATACTGTTCCTTCACAGCGCCAGAGATGCGGGATTGATTCCTAGCTTTGGTCACTGTCTGTGCGGAGTCTGCACGTTCTCCTCGTGTCTGTGTGGGTTACCTCCGGGTGCTCCAGTTTTCTCCCACAGTCCAAAGATGTGCAGGTTAGGTGGATTGGCCATGCTAAATTGCTATTAGTGTCTGAAAAAGTTGGATAGGTTACTGGCTTATGGGTATAGGATGCAGGTATGGGCTTAAGTAGGGTTTTCTTTCCAAAGGAAGGAGCAGACTCGATGGGCCGAATGGCCTCCTTCTGCACTATAAATTCTATGATTCTATGATAAACAGAGAAAAATAAATGGCAGGGAGGATAGGCTAAAGGCAGAATAGCACAGATTAGGGATCTGCAATCCACAAAATGGCCTAAATCAACATCATGTCAGAAATTGAAGTATCTGACATTGCAACAATCTGTTGTGGTCTTGAAGACATATCCCAAGGAGGTTGTACTGCTGAAGGGCTTCATTAAGGTGACTGTGCGAAGTTAACAAGCAGAAAGTGGAGTTGCAGGGCAGCATAGTTGCGCAGTGGTTAGCACTGCTGCCTGACGACACCGAGGTCTCGGGCTCGATCCCGGCTCTGGATCACTGTCTGTGTGGAGTTTGCACATTCTCCCCGTGCTTGCATGGGTTTCACCCCACAACCCAAAGATGTGCAGAGTAGGTGGATTGGCCACGTCAAATTGGCCCTTAATTGGAAAAAATGAATTTGGTTCTCTAAATTTATTTTTTAAGAAGCAAGCCTCTTGATGGTGTTCAAGGAAACATTCCAGCATTTTTTGGAAGATCTTGGTTAAGGAAGATTTACGGTAAACTAGGCCATCGTGAACCAACTTGTTGATTCGACGAATGATGTTCAATCACTTCTGAGAAAATATGCAAAGGTATTCAAGGAGTCACTTGGATGCATGACTGAGCTCAAAGTGAAATTCAAGCTAAAGGCTGACAGCATGCCTAAGTGTTTTAGTGTGCACACCATACACTATGGCATTCAACTAAAGTGGAAGAACTCGAGACAGGAGTCACCACCAGCGAATGGGCAACCCCAATCGTCCCAGTCTGAAAGCAGGATAGTTCAGTTTGAATATGCTGGGATTTCAAAACAACTATCAACCCTGTATTATGTGCTGATTAATACCCTCTACCATTTATTGAAGGTCTTTTTGTAGGCCTTTAAGGCAGCCAAAATTTAGCAAAATTAATCTTTCCCAAGCCTATCTACAAATGAATGCAGATAGTGAGTCTCGACCATTACTGACTAGAGTAACACACAAGGGTCTGTTTCGGTATTGTAAGCTTCTGTTCAGGATAATGTCAACACCGGCTCTCTTCCAATGATCTATGGATCATCATCAAACAAGATGGTCTTCACACAGAATGTAAGAAGATGTTGGAGATCCTGGATGCTCCACGACTGCAGAACGTGACTCAGTTGGGCCCATTTCTAGGATTATTAAGTTACTATGGAAAGTTCAGATCGCACTTGGCAACAAGGCTGAAGCCTTTACACACATTGTTTTGTAACAAACAAGCTTGACTCTGGACGAAAGATTGTGAGGATGCTTACCAAAATGTCAAAATAAATTACAGGAATCTGAGTTATTGATCCAGTATACCTGAAGCTGAAGCTGCAGCTTGCTTGCGATGCATCACCGTATTGGGTTGGAGCAGTTGACTCACATATAATGCCTTCAGGCAATGATCGACCAATAGCATTTGTTTCCAGTACATTGTTTAGCGCGAGTCCAACTATGCTCAACTTGAGAAACAAGCTCTCAGCATTATTTTTGGTTTTTGAAAGTTTCACCATTATTGATTTGGGCATCAATTTACTCTATTGACTGACCATTATCCCTGAACAACAATTTTCTGGCCATATAAGGAATCCTTTCGCTTACTGCTAGTCAATTACAACATTGGCTGTCAATATTGTTGACACAGGTTTATCTCATCGAATATCGAAGGTCTGAACAGCACGCAAATGAGGACGCTTTGTCCAGACTGCCGCTGGGAAATCAACAAGACCAAAAATATAAGCACAAATCCCATGAACTCTTCAATAAAATATTCTATCCGTCTCATGTGGAAAGTGTACCGGTAGCATCTTCTCAGATACGGAAATTTACCAGAACAGATCCAATGATGGGGAAGGTGTTGGATATCATTCAAAAAGGCACTCTAACACAATGGCACATAAAGAATCCAGACCTTAAACCTAATCTTACCAGGCATCTTGAGTTGACAGTACAAAATGTGTATTGTTCTGGGGTATGAGAGTATCATTGCCGGGTCTATGAAGTAGAATCCTGGAACAACTGCACGAGGGTCATTCTGGTGTAGCTAGAATGAAAGAGTTGGCGAGAAGCTACTTCTGGTAGCCAGGGTTTGGATGCCGAAAAAGAGGAGAAGGTGGGTTATGCCAATACTGTGCTGCATTAAGTAATGTACCTCTACTGCAACCTATGCATCCATGAGAATTACTTACCAGTCCACAACAAAGGATCCATGTTGATTATGTTGGTCATGCATTCAAAGTGGCCACCATGAAATAAACCACTACGGAACAGACGACAGAGCAGCTTGAAGAAGCATTTGCAAGATTCGGGCGACCCGAACAACTGATGAGCAATAACGGTACTCAGTTCTCATCAGCCGAATTTGGGGATTACATTAAGGGATGTGGCATCTGCCTTATCAAATCTGCCCCCCAACATCCAGCTACCAACGCCTTAGCTGAAAGCTACATATAATCATTCAAACATGCAGTGAAGGTTTCGAGGGACAAAGGATAAAGGCTCTCTACCTAAACATGTCAATAGCTTTCTAATGACATACAGAAACACTGCGCATTCAACAACACAAAGCTCACCGGCTACACTAATGTTCAGAAGGGAGCTATGCACACAGTTCATCACACAAACCTGCCTCTCATCCATTGACTCCATCTATATCTCCCGCTGTCTGCGGAAAACGGGCAGCATAATCAAAGACGCCTCCCACCCAGCCTACTCACTCTTCCAACTTCTTCCATCGGGCAGGAGACACAAAAGTCTGAGAACACGCATGAACAGACTCAAAAACAGCTTCTTCCCCACTGTTACCAGACTCCTAAACAACCCTCTTATGGACTGACCTTATTAACACTACACCCCTTTATGCTTCACCCGATGCCGGTGTTATCTAGTTACGTTGTGTACCTTATGGTGCCCTATTATGTATTTTCTTTCATTTCCTTTTCTTTCATGTACTTAATGATCGGTTGAGCTGCTTGCAGAAAAATACTTTTCACTGTACCTCGGTACACATGGCAATAAACAAATCCAATCCAATCCAATACAATATGCATCCTTCAAAGTTTGTCACTGCCATCAGGGGATGAATCTGAAGTTGGGGCTGGTGAAAATTCTGAAAGCAGTACTACGTCTCTAACCCAATGCATTTCTACCTCCACGTTCTTTTTCTGGAGGAGGGATCATTGGTTGACCATTTATCAGGCAGCAGTGGAAAGTCAATTAGCCTGATTGAGGGCCTACATTGGGGGAGGATGAGGACGCTGTTGGGATCTTCCCAGTGTCAGGCTTGGGCCCATCAATGGTGCCATATTAATATTCATTGCATCTGAAGTGAACTTAGCACATTATCACTTCATCAAGAAACTATGGATACTGGAAATCTGGGCCAGAATTCTCGTTGCGATTCTCTTTTCCCTCCAGCAACGCACCTCCGCTGGCAGGGTTTCCAGCAGCGTGGCGTGGTTACAATGGGGAACCCCATTGACCAGCAGCGGAAAGATAGAATCCCACTGCCAGGGAAAGGCGCAGCCGAGAAATCCTGGCGGACCGGAGAATCCTGCCCCTGAATTGCAAACAGAAAATACTGGAAATACCCAACAAATCAGCCGCAACTGCTGCCTAATCTGCTGAGCATTTCCAGCATTTTCTACTTATTTTAGCAGATTATGAACCTGTCAGTTGTGATTGAGAAGCTTTAGGATCAGCAATCATTATCCTGTTTCCCATTTTGAAAAGGGATCATAAAGTCTTGGTATTGATTTTGGACTTTTAAGAGCAGTGTCTGTTTTATTTTGGACAGTTATTTCACAGTAGCAATATTAACTTCTCATTCTCTTCACTTCAAGATGCAATGCAATGGCTTAGCAAAAACATAGAACAAGTGTGATTTTCAAGAAAATGCATTTAGAGCACACTTTTTTAAATATGCTTCCAAAATAATGCAGATAGCTAGAACCCCATCTGAAAAGGAAAATAGAGACGATTGTGAAATGCTGGAGAACAAATAGGAATTGAAGCAGGAATACATTCTGCCATTCATTGTTACAGACAGACTGGCTGTTGTTCTTCTTAATTTCTGGAGAAATCTGTAGTATAAAGTCTATTTGGCCTGGGAATTCCAGGCGACTATCTAAGAACTAGGAAAGAAAACGCATATGTTATTCATCAGAGCCATGCAGTGACTGAGTTTAAAAATAAAGATCAGCTATCAACTGGCCGAGTACACTCAGTGCTGTGTGAATGAACACCACAGTGAATTCTGGTGCCCTGAACATATACAAGCAACATATGCATCTCCTCAACCAAAATAGACATCATTTGGGTTCCAGGAGGAAGTCTGACAAAAGAAAAGTCTGACAAAAGTCTGACAAAAATGTGACGGTATCACATTATTTGCAGAAAAGTTTCACATCATTTACAGCAGGGTTTTTCAAAGTGCGGATCACGCTATTCCAGCAGCTGTCCCGATCTTGGGAGAAGTGCCCAACAGCCGCTACCATCTTTACGTTGAGAATGGTGGCCACTGCCACCCTCTAAGTGAAAATAAACGAGGCTGTGTGGAGTCTTCCAGTCAGAAGCAGCAGCAAAGAGCAGGTTACGTACCCTGCATGTACATGTGACATCAAGTGCCCTCCATGTATGTGCTTTTGGCATCAAATCACAGAGCAGAGCTGCTTCCATTTTGTGCCTGCTAGCAAGAGGACTGTGAAGATGGATCATTTTCTTAAAAGTAAGAGAGCCAGAGACTCAAAAAGGCAGTGTACACATTGGACAGCATCTCAGATCAGTATCTTCTGGATACTGGATACCTAGGGCAGGACAGAGCGGTGCTAGTGTTAACTCTGTGGAGAGATCCAGGGCCTCTGGTTCACAGCCCACATAGAAGAAACTTAACTCGGCAACAAAGCAGTGTAAAGATGACTTCTTGGGATATGGTTTTGTCAATTGTGCCAATGCAAATAAGGATGCAAAGCCCATGCGTGTTATATACAGGGAAGTATTGGTAAATGAGATAAGAAGTTTCAGATTTTGAAAGAGAAGTGGTGGGTGAAAAATTCCTTCTAAGATTGAGACCGCAGAGTCAGCTATTAACTTGTAGCTGACACCAAATTAAAAGACTATGCTGTTGTAGCTGACCTGCGCTACCATATTAAAAACACGGCAAAAGCCCATGAAGTTGTCAACGTCCTTGAACAGCATCTCCCAGGAGTAATAACTCCTGAGTAAAACAAACATTTTTTTTCCATTGCCCTTCACGTCGAGGTACATGTGCAAGGTTGGATTTTCCATTGTCACAAAGATGAAGGCCACACAAAGGAACTGGCTGAGTCTGCACTGATATACGCATTGTCCTCTTCTCCTTTGAACCTGATTCAAGTGAGATCATGAGGACCAAGCAGGCTCCCCTTTCGGATTAAAGGCAAGCGAACATGACGTGCGTTACAAAGATCAGCTGGTGTGGGTCGCGAAGGTCAGCTGATGTGAGTCATGACGGTTGGCCCGCGTGAGTCCCGAAGCTCAGCTGGTTGGCAAAAGTGGGTCTCAGAAAAAGAAGTTCAAAAAACACTTATTTACAGAATTGCAGCATTCAGAGAGTTTATAGAACACTATTCCAATAAGGCTGCAGTTTATGCTCAAGCAAGAAATTGTTCCCAAACTTATTGCCTCATAAAATATTAGCAAACATTAAAGTATGAAAAAAAAACTATTTTGTAATTGCCTGTGGTAATTTCTTCACCTGAGGGTCGTTTGGTAAATTTGGTCATTTTGGTTTACGGTTCCCCACAGGAATTGTAACAAAATTAATAGCATTTGTACAGCACATTTAACATCCTCTTTTTGAAGTGTAGTCACGACTGTAATATAACTTCTGACTATAGCGCACAAACAGCTTTCCCAGAAGACTAATTTATTTCCAATAATCCATTTACTGATGAATGCCAGAGAATGAGGTGTCAAATATGTCTTTTGGGGTTTATGAAGACATAGTAGAAGCTATGAAGTTGACAGCAAGGCCAGCACACCAATAGGAAATCAACAGTTGATAATACTATGCTGCCAAAGAATACAAACATATGACAGAAGTCGGCCTTTCAGCCCCTTGAGCCTGCTCCGCTATTCAACAAGATCAGGGTTGATCTGTTTGTGTTTCGAATTCCACATTCCCATCTACCCCTGATAACCTGTTCAAAAATAATCTATCTCTGCCTTAAATATATTCAGTGACTTGCTTCCACCGCCTTCTGAGGCAAAGTCCCAAAGTCACACAACTCTCTGAGAGAAAATAATTTTCATCTCAGTCCTAAAAGGGTGACCGCTAATTTTAAAACAATGCCCCCTAGTGCTGGACTCATCCACAAGGGGAAACATCATTTCCAAATCTACCTGGTTAAGACCATTCACGTTCTAAAATACTTCAGTCAAGTCATCCCTCACTCTTCCTTTTTTTTTGTTAAATTTAGAGTACCCAATTCATTTTTTCCAATTAAGGGGCAATTTAGCGTGGCCAATCCACCTCGCCTACACATCTTTGGGTTGTGGGGGCGAAACCCACGCAAATCCCTCGCTCTTCTAAACTCCGCTGGAAACAAGTCCAGCATGTCCATCTTATCCTCATGAGACAACCCGCTAGGGCAGCACGGTGGCCTAGTGGTTAGCACAACCGCCTCACGGCGCTGAGGTCCCAGGTTCGATCCCGGCTCGGGGTCACTGTCCGTGTGGAGTTTGCACATTCTCCCCGTGTCTGCGTGGGTTTCGCCCCCACAACCCAAAAATGTGCAGTGTAGGTGGATTGGCCACGCTAAATTGCCCCTTAATTGGAAAAAATAATTGGGTAATCTAAATTTATAAAAAAAAATTTTTTAAATGAGACAACCCGCTCATTCCAGGTATCAATCTAATAAACCTCCTATTTTCAGATGAAAAAGTAACTGAAACTGAGGAGATTATGGGATCAATTTTCAGCTTCATCACCAGGGAGTTGTTTGCCTGCCTGTTGTAGAACCTGCATATTTTTATTCCATTGCTGGAAAGCTGCACACTTTGCAGGCACTATTTCAAAGTAGTGTGATTAACAATTCTCTCTGTTGTCTGCAGTTCTCCTTTGTGTCTGGTCACATAACCTCTGGCTTAGCTTCTTTCTTGGTGTTGCTACCAGGCCAAATTCCAGCAGATCAAATGGACCAGTGTTTCTTATTATTCAAGAAAATTACAATTGATCCCTTTACAATTGATGCAAACTCTTAAACGTTATTTTCAAAGTCATAAAAACAATTACAGATTCCACATCTCATTTTGAAGAAATTACACATTTTCCTTAATGTACTGCTTCTAGGTCAAAGACCATCTATTTCAAATTTTGTTTTGACGATATTCCTGTGAAGTGCCTTGGGACCTTTTATGACACGTAAAGGCTCTGTATTAAAGTTTTTTGTTGTTGTATGCAATTCTATACAACATTCCAGAAACTGATGCCCATGCGAGTATGAAAGTATAACATAGAAAGTATGGGCACAGGTAGGAAAGTGGCACCAGACTGGTGCTGGTACTACAGCTGGTGATACCAGCCAGCAATTTGTTTTACCCACTGCCCCAATGGCCTTCCTTATAAAGATACCAAAAAAAACGAAGAACTGCATCAATCAGGAAATCGAGTGCAAGGACCTCTAGGTCAACCCTTCTTCTGTTGCTCAAAGGAACTGGACCCTGGGCATTTCACAGCATCCGGTCACTGGTTGCTAGTGAGGGCTCAATTGAAAAAGTGCCTTGTGTAGGAATTGCATATATTTGGGGTGGTCAGAGTTTCCACCCAAAAAGGATCCCATTGGGGACTTGCATGTTTGGATGCTGCTCAAATCTCCTGAGAGTTTGCTGGACTTATCACCAACTTACGCTAGGACTGTACGTCTGGCTCCCAGAACTTCAGGGCCAATGTTTGTAACATGATAAAACTTGTAGCACACAAAATAGGAACTTTGACTGCTAGCTTTCAATTATGACAGAAAATCAACAAACTCCATATTGTCCACCTGGGACACCTTAAAGACCTAAACAAGGAAGGCCTCATTCATTTGGTGAAAAGACCAGTAATTCATCAGAGAATGTGAGAATAAAAATTACAAAAGCATTTAATACACTGGCCAGGATTCTTCGGTCCCGAGCCGCGTGTTTCCCGGCAGCGTGCCAGTCGCTGGTGGCGGGTTTCTCTCCACCCGGCACTTGTCAATGGGATTCCCCATTGAAGCCACCCCAAGCCGACGGGGGACAGGGGGGTGGAGGGCGCTGCCACCAGGAAAGGAGAATCCTAACAGCCGAGAGAATTTCAGCTACTGATTCTTATTATATTCATGGGCAAACCAATTCATGGTTGAAACTCCCTGGTTCCAGTTCAGCAAGGACTTGGTGCGATAATGGAGACAACTAGTAAATACAGTAATAAGTATGAGGCAAAAGACAAAACCGTAACCCAGTCATCCCATTCTCCCAGTGTACCCCTTAAAGAATCACAGGATTAAAGCTGCATCCTGTATGCCTCTATGGACATATCTCATAAGAGTCCCAGTGCAGGATACTTCACTCAACACTGCCACTCATTCACCTTGGACTGCGTCTAGCCGGCCAACCAAAGTAAATTCCTCGCTTGACAGAATAATTACTTCCTCTCGCATGTTCAGTCCAACAATTTCTTTCGACATTTTCAGCACCATCAGCACAGGTTATTGAGGACAGATTGTGCTGGCAGATAGCCTGTTCTGAGCTGGATGCAGCAATAAAAATACATTATAACCATTGTAAATTCAACAGATATTTTGTCCTTGAAATTAAATTCACAAATAACTGCAGCCATTGAGGTGAATGGACTGTTATCACCTGCATCCGTTATACTAATCAGTTTGGCAAGTTGTGATATAAGCAGTGTTGTGCACGGCAGAAGAAAAAGATTGCTCAGTATTAGTGTATGTTCAGAGGTGCTTTCGTTTTTTAATGCACAAAAGATGTCTTCTAAGCAATTGGCCATGGCTGGGTCTCATTTGTTTAGTGCTGTATCAACCTCCGGCAGTTTGATGCCTGTAGATTGCATCATAAATGAAAGTTGCTTTAAGTGTCCGTAGATATCTGAGGTAACAGAAGTAGTTAGTCCAGGTAAGCACTTAATGCTCACTTAGCCATGGAGATGAATTTTATTGCCATTCGCCAGCATATTTCAATTGGATAGTGGCAATATGTAAAATAAAGTGAGTAGCCAGCCCACTGCCTTCCTGCCCACCCTGACCTGTCCCCCTATATTATGGGGAGGGGGAAAGGCCGGGGGGGGGGGGGGGGGGGGGGGGGGGACACACACCAGGTAAAGTGTCAACCAGCCCACCCATCTGAGACATATCGAGGACATTCAGTGGTCAATCAATGATGGATTAAAGATGGGCTGCAAAGGCAGCACGATGGCACAGTGGGTTAGCCCTGCAGCCTCACTGCACCGAGGTCCCAGGTTCGATCCTGGCTCTGGGTCACTGTCCGTGTGGAGTTTGCACATTCTCCCCGTGTTTGCGTGGGTTCCACCCCCACAACCCAAAGATGTGCAGGGTAGGGGGATTGGCCATGTTAAATTGCCCCTTAATTGGAAAAAATTAATTGGGTACACTAAAAAAAAAAAAATTTTTTTATAAAAAAGATGGGCTGCAATGGAAGGTACCTATGATGGTACCCTACTTTGCGCCTCCCCACTTGGCCACTAAAACCAGAACCAAAAACACCTTCCACTGCCCCTCGTGTGGTCTCTATTTCCTGTCCAACCAAGCTACCTTAAGTCCGGAATACATGTTCAATTCATTTCAGGATTCCCTGTAAACCCAATTGTGGCACTGCTTTGTTCTGGCCCTATTGGGACTACAGAACTGCCAGCCAAACAGACTGGTTGGCAGCTCTCCAGGGCAGGGTTTGCTGCCTCGAGGGGCGAAAGTCCCACTCACAAGTCACTCAAACTGCGCCTAGCGTATTATCACTGTGAGGCAGCCAGATTTAAATTTGGCAAAGCGTCAACCATCTTTTTCATTGGGGAGGGGCCGAAAGTGAGGATGAACATGTCCCCCGTAAAATTCAATGCAAGGTAATTAAGTATTGTTGATATCGGGACGTAAAGCGTGAAGCAAGACAAAAGCAATTTGATCTCTCAAACCAGTTGGTTTTGCAGAACATGGACAATCTGTTCTTTTCTTGGATTGTACTTGACGTATTTAATGTCTGCAGTGTTTTCTGCCTTGGACACATGAAGAGATGGCACGCCAGATTCTGTATGCTGTGCCCCCGGTGGGCATGTGATGAGACCATCAATTCACGCGACACGTGGTTAGAAGCGAACAGTGGTTTTAATCGTCTTACAACAGAGCCTGCCTGTGACGAGATGGACTCTTGATGAACTGGCAGGCAGGCTCACAACAGCAACCTTTATACTTCCGGTTAGGGGAGGAGCCATGGGTGGAGCCATGGGCGGAGCCAAGGGTGGAGCACAGTACAAGCTCCTCATCTCCCCCTATGGGTAGAGCCGTGCAACTACACATGATCTAGTACAAGGTACAGGTTCAACACATGTTGTACAATACAGTGTGGATTGTTAGTGTTTATAATTCACCACAGCATGTTTCTTGTGGGGTGATGCATAAAATAGGACAGGTGTACAGTCCACTACCTTTAACTTAATTTCTTAAAGGGCAGAAAGGAAATGGAGGGTCCCCTCTTCTGGGGTGGCCCTTTGCCAATTACTGGCTACAACCCTGCCCCTCTTCCTCCTTATTTGCTCTTTCCCTTAAATTAACCTTATACCCCCCTCCACCCACTCCCCCCACCCGCCCCCCCCCCCACCCCCCACCCCCCCCCCCCCCGTCCCACCCACTTCCGAAGCTGCCCCAATCCTCCCAGCCCAAGACCCTGGACTTACCTGCTCCAGGGATCCACGGGCTTTTAACCTCCATTTCCTCTGCAGTCCCACCAGCTGCCATTGATGCTTTCAGACGCGGGACGTCCACTTGAGCCTCATTAACCTTTCCCGCGGTGCTTTATGGCTGTGGGGCAGGTCAGCTCCAGGGCAACATTGTTTCTGGAGGATCCTGTACCATCTGCCAGCAGGGCACTCAAACACACAACTCAGGAGTGAGCATTCTACAAGTGATGCCACAAGAACTCTTTGTTCTTCGAGTTGGATTTCACAGCTGCCACCAGGAGTGTTTTTGTTGCGAAGCCACATAATGATGAATGGGAAGCTCACTGCCTGTCCCTGACCCAGTCCTCATAATACTGGGAGGTGCGGTAAGGCACAAATTAGCTTGCGCACCCTTCGATCGATAATTAACGGACACTTAAACACCTCAATCCATCTCCACTGCTATAATACGTTGGGGAGTAGAAGGTGGGGCGGTAATCTTTTCACCAAAGTTGGTGAAAAGACGGGAAGGGGGCATCTCCTTCAATGGATGCCCTATGTGCCGGGGGGTGGGGGGGGGGGGGGGGGTGGGAGGTGGATACTCCCTCACTTTGTGCCTCTCCACCTGGACCCATCTCTGCCCAAAAAGCCCAGGACTTACTTAGGCACTGTCGGGCTTCATCCCCCTGGAGCCTCCTTGAAGTCCCAGCACCCACTATTGAATTCTGGTACAGCTGCACTACAAGAGCTGCCAGCCAATCGGATTGACCAGCAGCTCTTAAGGTCGGGTCTTCCTTTCACTGAGGGGCAGAGGTCCAACTCTCTGTTTGTTAAGGTCAGTGCAGCGTAATATCACTGCGGGACTGCAGGCAGCCATTTTTATATCGGTGATGCGACCATCAATTCACGCGAAACAGAGAGCAGATGTAAACTGTGGCTTTAATCGACTAGAACAGTGCCTGCCTGTGACTGGTCTGCTACTGAGAGCCGCCTGCAGGGCTACTGCTCTTTATACATCCCCTCAAGGGGAGGAGCCAGGGGCGGACCCCACAGAGGCACCAACATGATACATCGCAGGTAATACCTTACAATGGTCCATCGGTGGAGCCCTCATGGGCAACAGCGTGGTACAGTTACATATATGGTGAATGGTTACTGCAATACGTTCACCACAGTCACCCCCTGTTAAAAAAAGATGTCCAGCGGGGGTGAAGGGTTCACAGGTTCAGCCTGTCCGGCGCCCGGATCGTGTGCTGTCACCACCGAAGCTCTGGTATCGCAGCTGGCCCGGGTGTCAAACTGATCCGTGTGGGCATGGGTAGTGAAGTTGCCGGTGCGGGTACAGACACGGACTCTGGGAGCGTGTCTTCTGGAGTTTCGTTTCTGTGGGTCGCTGAAGGGGAAATGGGGGGCGGGAGGGGGTGCGGGTGCCATGTAGGGGCGGGGGCGCTGGTCAGCGTAGGTTGGGCAGGGTAAGTTGGGGTGGCGGTGGTAGTGGAACCTGCGGGAGCTAGGTCCTGGAGGGAAACCGTATCCTGTCGGCCATTGGGAAGTTCTATGTATGCGTACTGGGGGTTGGTGTGTAGGATCGGGACCCTCTCGACCAGGGGGTCGGACATATGGCTACTGACGTGTTTGCAGAGTAGGACGGGCCCCGGTGACTTCAGCCAGGACGGAAGTGATGCCCCGGAGGTGGATGTCCTGGGGAAAACAAACAGGCGGTCATGAGGGGTCTCGTTTGTAGCCGTGCAAAGGAGGGACCTAATAGAGTGGAGCGCGTCGGGGAGGACCTCCTGCCAGTGGGAGACTGGGAGATTCCTAGACCGTAGGGCCAGGAGGACGGTCTTCCAGACCATCGCGTTCTCCCTCTCCACCTGCCCATTTCCCCGGGGGTTATATCTAGTAGTCCTGCTCGAGGCGATGCCCTTACCGAGCAGGTACTGAAGCTGTTCGTCGCTCATGAACGACGAGCCCCGGTCACTGTGAACATACGTGGGGAAACCAAACAGGGTGAAGACACTATGTAGGGCTTTAATGACGGTGGCAGCGGTCATGTCGGGCAGGAGATTGCAAACAAGAAGCGCGAGAATTCGTCAATGATGTTGAGGAAATATGTGTTGCAGTTGGTGGAGGGGAGGGGCCCTTTGAAATCGATACTGAGGCGCTCAAAGGGCCTGGATGCCTTTGCTAGATGGGCCTTATCCGGTCGATAGAAGTGCGGCTTGCACTCCGCGCAGATTTGGCAGTCCCTGGTCATGGCCCTTTCCTCTTCGGTTTAGTAGGGCAGGTTGCGGGCCTTGGTGTAGTGGAGAAGCCGGGTGACCCCCGGGTGGCAGAGGTCATCGTGGATGGCCCAGAGTCGGTCATCTTGCGCACTGGCACATGACAGGGCATCTGGGGGCTCGTTGAGCTTCCCAGGACGAAATACTATATTGTAATTATAGGTGGAGAGTTCAATCCTCCACCTCAAGATCTTATCATTCTTGATTTTGCCCCGCTGCGTATTATCGAACATGAAGGCTACCAATCGTTGGTCGGTGACGAGGGTAAACCTCCTACCAGTGAGGTAGTGCCTCCAGTGCCGTACGGCTTCCACGATAGCATGGGCTTCTTTTCCGACCGAGGTCGAATTTCAGAGGCGGTGAGGGTGCGTGAAAAAAATGCTACTGGTCTGCCTGCCTGATTGAGGTTAGCGGCGAGGGCGACCTCTGACTGGCGTTCTCCACCTGGAAGGGGACGGACCCGTCCACCGCGAACATTGCGGCTTTGGCGATGTCCGCCTTGACGCAACTGAAGGCCTGGCGGGCCTCGGCCGCCAGTGGGAAGGTGGCAGCCTTGATTAGTGGGCGGGCTTTGTCCGCATAGTTGGGGACCCACTGAGCATAATAGGAAAAGAACCCGAGGCACCTTTTCAGGGCCTTGGGACAGTGGGGAAGGGGGAGTTGCAGGAGGGGGCGCATACGGTTGGGGTTGGGTCCTAGAACCCCGTTTTCCACGACGTAGCCGAGGATGGCCAGTCTGGTTGTGCGGAAAACTCGTTTCTCCTTGTTGTAAGTGAGGCTAAGGGTTTGGGCGGTTTGGAGAAATCTCTGGAGGTTGGCATCGTGGTCCTGCTGATCATGGCCGCAGAATGTGGTGAAAGTATTGCAGTAACCATTCACCATAATCGGTCAATGTGCAACTGACTTTTCTGGTGGGAGTAATATGCCGCCTCTCAACCACCCGCATAAAATTCATCCTTGTATGTACAGGAATATTATTTATAATGCTTTAAAGTGTCTACTTTCTCATATTTACAGCTTTTTGCTTTCAGCTTAGTTTATGTTTATCTCTATAACCACACTAGCCTTCACGAACAGCACAGAGAACAACAGAGCAGAGTGAACAGACACACATAATCAAACACCAGTTGAAGAATTGAACACTACAATGCCCTGAGGACTGAGTCTTCAAATTATTTTCATGCGCTCCAAATGAAATTCTGTACCATTCATCAAACTTTGCAACTATTATCTATTCTAGGTTTACGTAGTGCCACTCATTTAGGAACTATCACATTCCGTGGAAGTAATTGACCCTCATCCTTTTAAACCTTCAATGCTGAACCGAACCAGATATTCTCCAATTTTATTTTTGAATGACTTGACACAGTACAATTTAATTGCTTCTGTCAGAAGTCTGGTGCATGTCTCAGCTCAACTTTAGGGCAAGGGAAGGTGAATTCTCTTAAATTAAATTCAAAGTGTGGGAACATGGCCAAATTGATATTCAGCATGTTTTATATGTTATCCCCAACTCTATCTTGTTCAAACAATGGTCAGGGTTTTATGGCCCTCGGAAAGATGGCTGAGAAGCAGTTGGGTTGCGGGGAGGGGATGGGGGAGTAGGGGTGGGGGGGGCCTGTAAAATTGTGGGAGCCATGTCTTCAAGGAGGGGGTCAGCCAGTTACATAATTAAAGGCCCAATAGAGGCCATTTTACGGCAATGCCACCCCACAAAATGGGGAAGATGCCAACTAACCGGAGGCAGCCTCCCTGCAGCAGCCCAAGGCTCCAAACCCCATGACACAAAGGTTGGTCCAGGCGCTGGGGAGGCAACCCCTACAACCACAACTTTTTCCCCAGTGGCACTCCCCCATTGAAAAGGGACCCACTAATTTTGACTTGTTTTTTTATTCCTGCCTGCTTCAGCAGTGATCAAGTCTCCTGAAGCTTCAGAGCTTCCAGCCCTCAACATCAGAAGGGTGCCTTGCCTAATTAGATGGTGGGTCCACAGGGAGCCAATTAGGAAACCACTGTGATAAAATTGTCGAGCAGCTTTTGCTGCTGGGAGGTTGTGGTGATATGAGTGGGAGCACTGCCATTGTGGCAGAGCATTGGTTTCCCATTGGCTCTGGCTGGTCATGTGCCTCTCGTCTGATTGGCTGGGACTAGTCATGTGGCTGCTCACCAATTGGTCGAGAGGCAAGTAGACCCCGCCTCCGGGGCGGGGTATAAGTACCCAGGTTTCCCGGCGTCCGGCTTTTCTCTGTAGTCGACCACCGGGCTAACAACTACCTGATTAAAGCCACAGTTTCATCGTGTCTCGCGTCCAATTGATGGTTCATCAATTTAATCAGCTAGAATTTTGGAATGGAGCTACGCATCAAGCCTGACTGCCTCCGCACCAGCCCGCATGCCTCAAATGCGCCTGCAATCTTTAAACATTGGCAGGCGGTTAACAGGATCGCGAAATACAAAGTCTTTTCCACGGTGGACCTTAGGTCCGCCTACCACCAGCTCCCCATCCGTGCGAGTGACTGCAAGTACACCGCGTTTGAGGCAGATGGGCGCCTCTACCACTTCCTCAGGGTTCCATTCGGTGTCACAAATGGGGTCTCGGTCTTCCAACGGGAGATGGACCGAATGGCCGACAGGCATGGGTTACGGGCTACCTTCCCGTACCTCGATAACGTCACCATCTGCGGCCACGACCAGCAGCACCATGACATCAACCTTTAAAAATTCCTCCGAGCCGCGAAACTCCTTAATTTAACCTACAATGAGAATAAGTGCGTGTTTAGCACCAACTGTCTAGGCATCCTCGGCTACGTAGTGCGTAACGGAGTGATAGGCCCCGACCCCGAACGCATGCGCCCCCTGATGGAACTCCCTCTCCCCAACTCCCTCAAAGCCCTCAAACGCTGCCTGGGCTTCTTCTCCTATTACGCCCAGTGGGTCCCCAACTACGCCGACAAAGCCCGCCCCCTCATCCAGTCCACGTCCTTTCCCCTGTCGATGGAGGCCCGCCAGGCCTTTAACCGCATCAAAGCGGATATCGCAACGGCCACAATGCATGCTAACGATGAGTCCCTCCCATTCCAGGTCAAGAGCGACGCGTCTGACGTAGCTCTGGCGGCCACCCTGAACCAAGCGGGCAGACCCGTGGCCTTCTTCTCACGAACCCTCCACGCTTCCGAAATCCACCACTCCTCGGTGGAAAAGGAGGCACAGGCCATAGTCGAAGCTGTGCAATATTGGAGGCATTATCTGGCCGGCAGGAGGTTTACCCTCCTCACAGACCAACGGTCAGTAGCTTTCATGTTCGATAATGCACAGAGCGGCAAGATCAAGAACGACAAGATCTTGCAGTGGCGGATCGAGTTGTCCACGTACAACTACGATATCTTGTATCGTTCTGGTAAGCTCAACGAGCCTCCCGATGCCCTATCCCACGGTACCTGCGCCAGCGCGCAGATTGACCGCCTCCGCTCCCTCCACACGGACCTCTGCCATCTAGGGGTCACCCGTTTTTACCACTTTATTAAGACCCGCAACCTGCCCTACTCCGTTGAGGAAGTCAGGACCGTCACCAGGGACTGCCACGTCTGCGCCGAGTGCAAACCTCACTTCTACCGCCCCGAACGAGCGCATCTGATCAAGGCATCCCGCCCCTTTGAACGTCTCAGTATAGACTTCAAGGGTCCCCTCCCCTCCAACAACCGTAACACATATTTCTTGAGTGTTATTGACGAATACTCCCGCTTCCATTTCGCCATTCCCTGTCCCGACATGACCACAACAACCATCATAAAGGCCCTCCTATCCATCTTCTCTCTGTTCGGTTACCCAGCGTACATCCACAGCGACCAGGGGTCCTCCTTTATGAGTGACGAACTGCGTCAATTCCTGCTCAGCAGGGGCATAGCCTCTAGCAGGACGACCAGTTATAACCCCCGGGGTAACGGTCAGGTTGAGCGGGAGAATGGCACCATTTGGAAGACCGTCCTGCTGGCCCTACAGTCCAGAGATCTCCCCGTCCCCCGTTGGCAAGAGGTCATCCCCGACGCCCTTCACTCAATCCGGTCTCTCCTCTGTACTACCACTAATCAAACACCTCATGAACGTCTTCTTGTTTTCCCTAGGAAGTCGTCCTCAGGATCCCCTCTCCCGACCTGGCTGGCCACTCCCGGGCCCATCTTGCTCCGGAAGCATGTGCGGGTGCACAAGTCCGACCCGTTGGTTGAGCGAGTCCAGTTACTCCACGCCAACCCGCAGTATGCGTACGTGGAGTATCCCGACGGTCGGCAGGATACGGTCTCGCTTCGGGACCTGGCACCCGCCGGCGTGCGGCCTTCTCTTCTTCCATCAACACCTCCCCCCAACCCCAATTCCCCCCAGCGCCCCCTGCGCCCCCACGACCCAGCGCATATACCCCCTCTTCCCCGAATACAGCGTCTCCACCACCGGCCTGGGGTACGGAGACACATCTACGACCGACGCTCCCGGAGGCAAGGACAACCATCAGCCCGACATCACCGGCTCCACTGCGAAGGTCCACCAGAACACCACGGGCACCCGACAGGCTGATCGTGTCCATCTGAGGCAACCATGGGACTTTATTGGACTCTATTGTAATATTGTTTGCATCCTAATGTAGTATGTAGTAGTTTATTTTGCCACGAGCCAGTGGGCAGCCCATATCTTCTCGACGCCCAGTACGGGCAGCACGGTAGCATTGTGGATAGCACAATCGCTTCACAGCTCCAGGGTCCCAGGTTTGATTCCGGCTTGGGTCACTGTCTGTGCGGAGTCTGCACATCCTCCCCGTGTGTGCGTGGGTTTCCTCCGGGTGCTCCGGTTTCCTCCCACAGTCCAAAGATGTGCAGGTTAGGTGGATAGGCCATGATAAATTGCCCTTAGTGTTGGGTGGGGTTACTGGGTTATGGGGTTATGAGGATAGGGTGGAGTTGTTGACCTTGGGTAGGGTGCTCTTTCCAAGAGCCGGTGCAGACTCGATGGGCTGAATGGCCTCCTTCTGCACTGTAAATTCTATGTAAATTCTATGATTATCTCTACTCATACTACCAGTCCTCGGACCCCCCCTCTCTCTCTTCCCCTCACACCCCCCCCCCCCCGCCTCCCCCCGCCTTCTTTCTCCACAAGGGGTGAATGTGGTGATATGAGTGGGAGCACTGCCATTGGTGCAGAGCATTGGTTTCCCATTGGCTCTGGCTGGTCATGTGCCTCTCATCTGATTGGCTGGGACTAGTCATGTGACTGCTCACCAATTGGTCGAGAGGCAAGTAGACCCCTCCTCCGAGGCGGGGTGTAAGTACCCAGGTTTCCCGGCGGTCGGCCTTTCTCTGTAGTCGACCACCGGGCTAACAACTAGCTGATTAAAGCCACAGTTTGGATCTTCATCGTGTCTCACGTCCAATTGATGGTTCATCAGAAGTGCCGGCTTGGCATCTACTTTTTACTGGTGAATTGGGGCCCTGAAGCCTGCGGTAAAATTCAGGTCAATATCTGGTGTGAAATTTTGAATTATAATGATGCCATCTCCTAAGTGACAGAGAGTGTTACCATTCCCTCAGTGACATCTTTATGACTGTACTACTTTATTAAAAAAACATGAGGTTTGTTTTTCTGCTTATTTGATCCATCAATCATTGACGCTCAGTTATTTTGACGTTGTCTGGATCTGCACATTCTGCCCTTCAAAAAAGGAAGCTTTTTTTCTTACATTCTGTAAATTTAATGTCTATCTTAGTTTAAGCAAAAGTCTTTTGACTAATTCTTCAAGATGCGGATGTCAATGGCAAGGTCACAATGTTATTGCCCCTCTCTTGTTGCCCTGGAGAAGATAGTGATGATTTTTACTCTTAAACTGGTGTTGTCTATTTGATGTTAGTCCCTCGAAATCAAGCCTGAAATTTTCCAACCCTTCCCGCCAATGGCATCTTCCAGTCCCGCCCATGGCAGCTCTCCCCCCCCCCCCCCCCCCCCACCCCCCCCCCCCCCCACCCCCCCCCCCCCACCCCAACCCCCTGCACCCCTGGCAGCGGCATTTTCTGCAGCGACGGAGAGTGCGGAACACACAAGAACCAAAGACATCGGTGGCACCGGAAGGTTCTGCTGCACCACAAGGGTTTGGAAAACGCCCCTCCGTAAATCCCGGGACTTTAACCCAGCGACTATAATGAAACAGTGGTAGCTGTCCAAGCCAGATTGGTGACGAGCTGTATATGATACCTCATAAGGAACAGTATTTATTCTATTCCCTTTTTCTTTCTGTAGTAATTATCGCCTTCGTTGTATTGTGTGAATTTTCCATCTTTTAATATGCTGACGCGCCCTGTTGTCTAAAACCTTTACTACAACGATATTCTTTTGGCATGGTGGAAAGCTGACATCATTTGTGCATTTTTATTCTGCTTGATTTAGCTCATGGTAACAGCAACTATTTTAAACCAGCAAACTTCTGCTATTTCCATGGGGATAGAACTCGCAGCATCTGAATTAAGTATGCCCAGATTAGATATATAGCACATATTCAACGCACTGTGAAACTCTTTATGTTATACCACAGTCTCGGGAAAATGCTATACTGCACCAATGTGATATTTCTGTTTTCCACAGCAATCGTTCATGTGGTGTCTCAGAATGGCACAGTTGGAAAATCTGTGGTCGAGTGAGCCCCCAGGCTCTTGTGAGACATCTCCAACACTGCGTTCTATTCAGATGAGCACTGGTGAAGGCATCCTAAGGAAAGCATATGTATTAATAAGTTCTCACAAAAGAAAAATGTCAGCGGCATTCGCGTTTTGGAAGCCTTCAAACATCAGTACACTACCAGGTCTTCCATTGCATTGCTCAAGGGCAGCCTGGCAGCTGAAACATGGTTTTGGTGCCTCCGCAGGGCCTCTCCAACAGCCAGATTGCAACTCGTAAAACAAGACCAATTTAGCAAAACAAATATTTCACATCATTCACAAAAGTTGAAAATATTACGCACTTTACTAATAAAAATACTAGCCTCAAAGATATATTTGCGATGGAATGTGTCTAACACCTTACAAACCATGAAACTATGTTTTCCCCGCACTGTTATAACCTGCCCAGATCCTATTGACTGGGACAATTGGTTACCCCGGGCGCGATTCTCCGCTCCCACGCCGGGTGGGAGAATCGCGGGAGGGCCGCTCTGGCACCTCCCACGATTCACCCACCCACCCCCCAAAATGGCGTGTCGCGTTTTGGGATACGCCGCTCGGAGAAACGCGGGCCGCCGTTTATCATGGGCCGAGCGGCCTGCCGTTCCCGACCGGTTCACGCCGGCGGCAACCACATCTGGTCGCTGCCGGTGTGAACATGGCGCCAATACCTGGTTTGTGGCTTGTGGGGGGGCGGAGAGGGGAGTGAGCAACACAACCGTGCTCGGGAGAGGACTGGACCGCGATCGGTGCCCACCGATCATTGGGCCGGTGTCTCAAAGGGACGCAAGACGTGGCGGCTTGATCTTGCAGGGTGGCAGAGGGAAGACGGCAACCGCGCATGCGCGGGTTGGCACCGGCCAACCGGCGCATGCACGGCTGACGTCATTAGGCGCGCCGGCTGCGTCATTCACAGCGCGCCGGGCCTTGACACCAGCGACAAGGCCCGGCAGCCGAGACTTACGGCACGGCCCTCCTGGCTCTCCTAGCCCCCCGGGGTTGGGTGGAGAATAGGGGGCCAGGAGCGGCCTCCGACGCAGTCGTGAACCTCTCCGGGTTTCACGACGGCGTCGTGCCTTGCGGAGAATTCCGCCCCCCCATGTTTCTTGGGGAATATGAGCTCCCCGAATGAGTGGGTGGCAGGAATCATTAGTATTTGCAGCTGTATAAATAGAGCTGGCCAGTGTGGTACTGGCTAGACAAGAAATCAGTCGTGAACTACTGCTGCTGTGTCCATATTGTTGTAAATAAAGTTACTTTCTGTTTGACTCTACAAACTTGTGCTGGTTGCTTTCTGGCCCTCACAAAACTCACCAAAATGTTTAATTCTCGTTATTTATATGTTGTTTGGGTCCTTCCTGTTTATTTCCCTTATTTCCCCTTGTATTGTGCTTTTTTAAAATTAATTTACAGGATGTAGGTGTCGCTGGTTAGGCCAGCATTTATTACCCATCCCTAGTTGCCCTTCATGAGGTGGTGGTGAGCTGCCTTCTTGATCCGCTGTAGTCACTGAGGTGTAGGTACACCCACTGTGCTGTTAGGGAGGGAGTTCCAGAATTTTACCCCATCGACAGTGAAGGAACAGCGATATATTTCCAAGTCATGGTGATGTGTGACTTGGAGGGGAATCGCCAGGTGGTGGGGTTCCCAGGTATCTGCTGCTTATTGTCCTTCTCGATGGTAGTGGTCGTGGGCTTGGAAGGTGTTGTCTCAGGAACCTTGGTGAGTAACTGCAGTGCATCTTGTAGATGGTACACACGACTGCCACTGTATGTCAGTGGTGGAGGGTTTGAATGTTTGTGGAAGGAGGAGCAATCAAGCGAGGTGCTTTGACCTGGATTCTGTTGAGCTTCTTCCGTGTTATTGGAGTTGCACTCATCCAGGCAAGTGGAGAGTATTCCATTACACTCCTGACTTGTGCCTTGTAGATCGTGGCAGGCTTTTGTGGGGGGAGGGGGAGGGGGGGTGGGGGGGGTTAGGTGGTGAGTTACTCACCCTAAGTTTCCTAGTCTTTGGCCATGGATTATTAATGGACATGTCTATTTATGGCAAGCAGCCTGTATCTTTAGGTAGAAGAACCCAGTAGTTACAGGAGAGGTCACTTTGCTAGTCTTGTCGCCACCAGTGAGAGAGATCGGTTGGGACTCGGCTTGATTGATTGGCTGGCGGTCAATAGATTTCCCTAAAAGGCCGTACTCTGCCTGGTAACTGGTAGTGATCGGATTAAAGCCCAGTGGAATGATTTTCAGAGTCCTAAGGAGTTTCAGTTTTCATTCTGGCAACCCAGGGGTAAGAACCAGCAAACACTCCCCAGCAAAGCTGCTGTGAATGCTATCTCCCTCTATCTAGAACGACAGAGGCAGAGCCAATTATATCTCTCTCCAGAAAGCCTGCTGTGAGGGCTACCTCTCACCAGAAAGCCTGCTGTGAGTGCTACCTCTCACCAGAAAGCCTGCTGTGAGTGCTACCTCTCGCCAGAAAGTCTGCTGTGAGTGCTACCTCTCGCCAGAAAGCCTGCTGTGAGTGCTACCTCTCGCCAGAAAGCCTGCTGTGAGTGCTACCTCTCGCCAGAAAGCCTGCTGTGAGTGCTATCTCTCTCCAGAAAGACAGAGGTAGAACCAACTATATCTCTCTCCAGAAAGCCTGCTGTGAGTGCTATCTCTCTCCAGAAAGCCTGTGGGGGGCTGTATTCCTGATACTACGTGTGCCTGAATACAAACCACAAACTGAAAGCAAAGTTTGAGGAGAATTAAGGAGCCTCTCCAAAAAAGCTGTAAGTACTGCATTTCAAAACTACGGAGAACCTCAATGAATTAATGATTCTACAGCGAAGACTGGTACAGGCTGCAAACAGAGATTTTAACCTGCAAGCTTGCTGTGAAGTAAGGTGTGCTAAAAACCATCATCTAAAACAAGGGGCGGAATTCTCCAACCCCCCCGCTGGGTCGGAGAATCGGCGCGGCACCGCCCGAATTGTACCACGCCGCCCCGACACCGGGACGCAATTCTCCACAGTGCAGAGAATCAGCGCCATCGGCGCCGGCGTGGTCGGCGCGGCACCGGTCGGGGTCTGCGCAGACTTTCTGGCCCTGGGCCGGCACGGGCCAGCACGTCGATTTTCCAGCCCGTCATCAAAACGCCGAGTCCCGCCGGCGCCGTTCTAACATCCTCTGAGCCAGCGGGACATCAGCCTTGAAGAGTCTGGGGTCGGCCTGTGGGGGGTTAGGGGGGTCTGACCCGGGGGCATCTCCATAGTGGCCTGGCCTGCAATCGGGGCCCACCAATCGGCAGGCCAGCCTCTGTGCCCCCTGGCCTCCTTTCCTCCACGTCGGTTCCTGTAGCCCTGCGCCATTTGCCATCCGGTCCGCCACGGGGAAGAAGGCCATTGCGCATGCTCTAGTTGGTGTCGGCTCAACTGCGCATGCACGGACCCCGCAGCGCCGAGTTCAGGCCGGGATCAGCAGCTGGGGTGGCAGATCCCGCTCCAGCGCTGTCCTAGTGGGCTGTGGGCTGCAGAATAGGGACCCAGAACGGGCACCGACACCGGAGTAAAACACTCCCGTTTCTACTCCGGCGTCGGCATATAGTCGCACGTTCGGACAATCCCGCCCAAGGACTTTTTTTTCCTTTCACTTATGATTTTTACCCTTTTCTACTCCTCTGTGTCTGTCTGTCTTGTGTGTGTGTGTGTGTGTGTGTGTGGAGAGTGGGGGTGGGGCTAGTTAAAATGGGGAGTTAAGAATTAGTTAATAGTTAACCAGTTGCATTTCCTGCACACCTCATTGTAGTTCTTGTTATAAATAAACCATGTTTAAACTTACAAACCTCGGGCGGGATTCTCTCAGCCCGAGGGCAGGCCGGAGAACCCCCGCGACAGGTGCGAATCGCGCCACGCCGCCGGGACACGATTCTCCTCAGAGTGGAGAATCGGTGCCATTGGCGCCGGTGTGGTCGGCATGGCACCGGTCGGGGACTGCTCTACACGGTCCCTCCGCCGATTCTCGGCGCGTAACAGAGAACCCGAATCCCGATGTCGCTATTCTAACCTGCTCCAAGCCAGCGGGACATCGGCGTGGAAGGGTCTGGGGCGGCCTGGGGTGGTAGGGGGGGTCCGACCCGGGCGGGAGGTACCTCCCCGTGATCGGGGCCTACCAATCGGTGAGCCGGCCTCTTGGGCTGGGGGCCACCTTTCTTCTGCACTGGCCCCTGTAGCCCTGGCACCGGTGCCACTGCGCATGCGTGGACCCCACGGCACCCATTTGATGCCGGGATCAGCAGCTGGAGTGGCGAGGGTCACTCCAGTGCCGTGCTGGCCCCCTGTAGATGCCAGAATTGCTGATCCTGAGGCCACGTTGACGCCGTCGGGAAACACAACGGCGTTTCCGACAGCGCCAACACTTAGCCTCAGGATCAGAGAATCCCGCCCCTGGTGTCTGTAATAATTGGGCAGCCAAGAGCCAAGGACTTCGGTATTTTTATAAGAATTATTGGTTCACTTGTGTTGTGACCCAGGGACCAGTGGGGCTGGAATTGATCGCGCACTTGCCCAGGCTATCATAACAATGGCTGCCCGCCGCCAGCAGTGGCGTTCCTGGTACAATAGAGAATTGGGCGTCGGGGTAAAAATAGGTGCCTGTGCACCAGCGGTAGGGTGCACTCAGCGGGCCAGGCAGGATTTCTCCAGGCTCGCGCCATTCTCCGGTCATTGAGCTGCAAATCACGAATTGCAACAGTATGAAAAAACATAATAATCCAATGTTTTATTATTGTCACAAGTAAGCTTACATTAACGCTGCAATGAAGTTACAGTGAAAAGCCCTTGGTCACCACATTACGGCGCCTGTTCGGGTACACTAACCGAGAATTGAGAAAGTCCAATTCACCTAACACGACATCTTTCAGCATTATGGGAGGAAACCGGAGCACCTGGAGGAAACCCACGCAGACAGGCAGAGAACGTGCCGCCGCCTCACAGACAGTGACCCAAAATGAAATCGAACCTGGGACCCTGGTGCTGTGAAGCAACAGTGCTAACCACTGTGCTACCGTGCCACCCTCAATGGCCCTGGCATGGTGGATCTCGCCATGGGCCAAGGGGGCTGCCCATAAAGTCCTCTCGAGGGCCGCCCTCCCCCCACAATGCCAGACCTGCCCGCCTCATTCCCCCAGATTTCCCCCACATGGCACCCCTCAGAGACTCCCTAAATAAAGAGACCACTAAATAGGGCCTCCCCACAGAGACCCCCTAAGTAGGGGGACCCCCCAGAGAACCCCTTCATAGGGACCCCAGAAGACACTCAAAATTGGGGACACCCACAGAAACTCCCTAAATAGAGGGACTCCCACAGCCGGAGGACCTCGCTATCGGGCCGCCCATTCAAAATGGTGACCTGATAGTGGGACTCCCTTGGAAATTGCTCGCAATCCTCGCCATGCATAAATTTGCATGGCCATAGATTGGGAATCATTAGCAATTCAACTTCAGTGGGGAAAACAGAGTATTTTTATATATATTCCTCCAACCCACAGTGATTTGCAAATTATTTTTAAAGGTAAGAGGAGCAATTGGGGGGTTACAGTGTTGAGTAATCTTGACTTTGTGTGATAGTAAATAGAACAGATGATGAAGAATTGGCTGACAAATTGAATCAGTAGTCTGTAAGTGTGCCCCACCTAAGTCTTCAGCTCAATTTAAAACTTTTCAGGGCGCGATTCCCAGGCCTCATGGCGCTCTCACTCGAGCGAAACGAGGCCGGTGAATAACAGGAGAGGCCGAAAACAAGAACCGCGGCAGGCGCCAAACAGTTTGAATAAATAGGCCCGCTCCCGTCGGTGAAATCACCAAAGCATGGTGAGAAACCAATTATCACCACTTTACCACTACTTCCATACAATTAATGGGAGCGACCCCATATCCAACGGCCTCCCGTGATTCATCAGCCTCCGCTGCAAGTGGTCACACTGGTGCCGATTAGAACATAGAACATAGAACAGTACAGCACAGAACAGGCCCTTCGGCCCTCAATGTTGTGCCGAGCAATGATCACCCTACTCAAACCCACGTCTCTACCCTATACCCGTAACCCAACCCCTCCCCTCCCTAACCTTACTTTTTAGAACACTACGGGCAATTTAGCTTGGCCAATCCACCTAACCCGCACATCTTTGGATTGTGGGAGGAAACCGGAGCACCCGGAGGAAACCCACGCACACACGGGGAGGACGTGCAGACTCCGCACAGACAGTGACCCAGCCGGGAACCGAAACTGGGACCCTGGAGCTGTGAAGCATTTATGCTAACCACCATGCTACCGTGCTGCCCTTTAGTAGTACTCCTTTTGAAAAATATGAACCTGGTGGAAGGGCTTCTGTGGGGAGCTGAGGAGTTGAGTAGCCATCTTTTTTTTTCTTTTTTTTAAATTTAGAGTGCCCAATTTTTTCCAATTAAGGGGCAATTTAGCATGGCCAATCCACCTATCCTGCACATCTTTTGGATTGTGGGGGTGAAACCCACGCAAACACGGGGAGAATGTGCAAACTCCACACGGACAGGGCCGGGATTCGAACCCGGGTCCTCAGCGCCGTAGGCAGCAATGCTAACCACGGTGCCACCGTGCTGCCCTGAGTAGCCATCTTTGCTCACAGACAAAGAACCCGGGGGCGTTGGACTTGCCACCCCAGTGCTCGGCGGGGGGGGTAGGGGACCCTCGGCTGGGCAGGGGCACCCTCTGCAGGGGTGGGGTGGGGGGGGAAGCACTGGGGGGAAGTAACCGCGCGCGGCTCCAGCATGCCAACCCCTTGATGATGTGTACAGGGGCAGCTCTCGCCCCTGCCCGTCTGCCGCACCGACCACCCATAACCCCCACTGACTGCCAAGGCCTCTGGCAGTGTGGCTGAAGGCTATTGCTGATAGGACTGGGTAATCATGATTAAGTGAGTACTTCACACAATCCAAGTGGATTCCCATGGGTGAGTGGACCATGTAGCATGTGGGAGTCATTGCCTAGCATCCCAATCAGACATTGATGCTTGGACACTGTGCCTGAACACATGCAGTAGCCAACATCCAGATACCCAGGGGATGGGAGACAGCTCTGGGGACATGTCCATAGCCGGAGCGTGGGTGAGTACTACGGGGAGTGGAGATGCCTGGAGAAATGTGCAAGGATTCAGATGTTGGCCTGCATAGCGGAAGTAAGTGACAGAGGCGTCATACTCTGTCAGGGGCTTTTCACAGTAACTTCATTAAAGGCTACTTGTGACAATAAGCAATTATTATTATTATTACTGGTTGCTCTCAAGGGTTTTTAATGTGTCACAGGTTTCCAGGAGTCATACAATTCCCCACTCCCGATGATGCTTCACCTTCCGAGCTCTACCACTACATCTAGGTGTCTCCCCAGGATGCACATCTGAGGTGGAGGCAGCCAGCTGCTTAGCTCATCCTGTGGCCTTCGATGCCCCTGGCGGGCGTCTTCTGGGGCCTGAGGGCCCCAGCGCACTTGTCCGCGGTACATGAACAGCCGTGTCACCCTGTCCCATGTGCTGACCTCGAGACAGACTCATCTGAGGGGTGGAATTCAGAGGAGCTGGTGGCAGCCATCCCAACTCCAAGGGACAGGTCTGCGTTGGCACCAAGTACCCTCTCCTCCTGTTCTGTGTCCATAGGGCTCTGGGGTTCACCTTGGGATGGAGGGGCAGCTGGTTCTAGCCCCGGCTACCCCTGCATCATCTGGCTCTGCCAGCACTGGCAGCTCCCCAATGTCTGCACCATGGTGTTGATGCCCTCAGCGATGCTCTTCAGTGACTAGACCATGCTCTGCAGCGCCTTTGCAATGCCCACCTGTGACTGGGACACTCCACAGCACCTCAGCCATTCCAACCTGAGAGTGGGTCATGTCCCATAGCACCTCATTAAGGTCAGTCTGGCAATGGGACATATCCCCCAGACATTCTGCCAAGACTCTTGGTTAAAATTGGCAACTCCCAATTCCAATGAAAAAAAAACTGATTGTTCTTGGGACATGCTGAGCAATGAACTAAATAATGGAAACCCCGACAATAGGGAAGATCGCAACCAGATTGCCAAAGTTTTGAATATGCTTTTTTAACTCATGCAGATAGCCAGTCATGCTGTGGTAGCGGAATCTGTTCTGTAGGATAAATAGGAATTAACACAATTAAGGACAAAGAAGTGTCATCTCTTGTAGCCAGCTGAATACTCAGTTACAACCTCAGTTTCAAATTTCATCTGAAAAGTGGCACTTCTGATAATGCAGGAGTCCATTAGTGCAGCACTGCAGCGTCAGCCAATATTACGTGCATGTGTCTTGGAGTGAACATTTAACCTACAGATTTAGACAGTTACAGATATTGGATCTGTTTCAGATTCACTCAGGTTCAACAGTGCTGGTCATCCTAGTAAGCAAACCCTGAAACTTACTTTTAGAAGTGTTGAATACTATCTAATGAAATGTTTGTGTGACCCATGGACCCCCTCATGACCTGAACCCTTCCACACTTACCTTCATGCATGCTTCTCCAATCCTTATAGATCAACAAAACCTACTGAGGGCACCATAATATGTCAATGCAATGCATGAGTCATTAAATTGCATTATTTTATAGACAGTAAGTGAATGTTGCAGTTACAATCAAAAGACACCAAATTTAACTTCAAGCCCCTTTGTGAATAATAAAGTAATACAGTATTCTGCACTACCTCACATTTGTCGATAATCCTTTTGCCCTGACCCCTTTCTGGTTCTAAGATTGAGATGAGTTTTCCCGAGCAAAACCTAGCTTTCGTCACAAAAGTAGCTGGACTAATTTTGAACATTATGGTGGGAAATGGGGGCTCTTTCCTGATTTCAGAAAGGGGGATGGGCTATCCCTCTCACTTCTTCTCCATTCTATAAATTGCCAGTAGGCCTGTCAATAAAACGAGTTGCCTTCCACACTCCAAGAAGTAGCTGGTCAGTGAGCACCCATGCCGGCCTCACAAAAATAGGTCACCTTGACAACAACAGACAAGGCTATTCATGGGACGCTTCAGATGTCACAGCAAATTATCGTTGCTGAAATGCACGTGATTGCAAGGAAAAGCCTCTGTAAACTTACCTTGATTCCTATCACAGCATTTAAATGTAACTCACTTCCAAATCCTATCAGTGGAAAAATTGGAAAAAAAACATTTCCTAAAAAAATTAAAATAGCAGCCAGTGAAAGCGTGGTATGAACAGAGAGATCAATTTTACCTCGCCATTCTGATCAGGCACGGAGGGTGAATGTCAAAGTGGTCATCAATTTTAAAACCTCCAGTTCAAGCAATGCAGATAAAGACTAAAGCTTGACACAGGTCAATTATGAATGAGAAAATAGTACGGCCCTCTTCCCGTACTCAGCCAATAGAACTGTAACCATTTCCCAAGAGAAGCATATTAGTGGCTGAGAATTGTGAGAAATTGTTTTCTGGGTGAGTTTGCCTCCTTTTTAAGGGAAGCAGTTGGTTTGGACTTGGTGAATCCTATCAGCAGCATGTTGGAGAACTTGAAAAGTCTATACAAGGATGCATGTTGAGTTGGGCGGGGGAGAGTAAATACTTTGAACTGATTTCTAACACCACAAGTTGTAAGTATAGATTTTGTCCAAAAGCATGGCTGCCATAGTTGAAAGGAGTCTGTGGTGGCCAGAGACAATACACTGGAGACTTCCAGTAACAACAAAGGGGATTTATTAACAATAGGCAAAGTCAACTATGTGCAGGCACAGATAAATGCTGGATAAGTCTTAGCTCTCCACTCCGGGGTCCACATGCTTTCTCTCTATTGGCCGGGGTTTGCGCGAGTGGTGCCGAGCCAGTCACATGGATTGCAAATCCCGCTCCCTTAAAGGGACTGCGCTAACACAAAGTCTGAACACACAACATCACGATCACTTGCAATCTCAGGTTAAGATGACATTCTTCTGCTTGGAGGCACAGTGTCAGTAATTCCTGATAATCCTTTTGTGTTTTTTCAATGGAGAGGAACAATAAGCAAGGGAGTATTACGGAGACGGAAGTTTTCTCAGCCTTCACAATGATAATGAAAACTCTCAATTGCAACTCACTTGCACTATGAAAATAAATATGAAGAAATTGAAATGAATAAGACAAAACGAAAAGAATAAAAAGAAACAAACAGCACAACTATATCAGAAGCAGGAAAATATAAATATGTTTGATTTATCTACTTATCTCTGATATTTCTATTTATTTCATGCAGTTGGTACCTATTGTAAGCAAAAGAAAAATCGCTGTCCACTTGTCTCTTTTCTTCAAACAAGCAAAGACGCATTCCAAGTACCTGTCACTAGAATTCAATGTTTGACTTGATAACCATAAAATTCTATGACAGGTTGCAGACAACCCTTTGCTAATATTTCCATTTAACGCATGCATCCTCATTGAAAGCCATTCAGAGCAGAAGGGCAGCAACAGTTAGCAGTTAACAGTAGGAGTTGGTGTTTTGTGACATTAAGATCCTACTTAGAAATTTTAATAAGGTCACCAGCATATTTGTTCTGTTTCCAAAACATCAAACCATGGGGCAGAAATATCTGAGTTACAACCTCCACTTTTGTGGAGCTTGAAGATCTTTGAGTGTAGTTGTCCCATTGTGTGTCTCTGTGCAGGGAGCTTGGCAGCATCCTGACCCAGGGAAAAAAATGAAAGTTGCTGTTTAATGCATGTGGAAAGGATCAGGTTTGAATATTTTGATAGATGTATGGGGCGGGATTCTCCCGTAGCAGGCGGGGCGGGTGGTCCTGGCGGGACAGAGTGGCGTGAACCACTCCGGCGTCGGGCTGCCCCAAAGGTGCGGAGGATTCCGCACCTTAAGGGCTAGACCTGCCCCGGAGTGGTTTGCGCCCCGCCGGCTGGCAGGATAGGGGCCTGGCACCATGCCAACCGGCGCTGAAGGGCCTCCGCCAGCCGGCGTGAGTCGGCGCATGCGCGGGACCGCCAGCGCGTGCTGGTGTCACCCCGCACATGCGTGGGAGGGTTCGTCCGCATCGGCCATTGCAGAGGACCACAACAGCCGATGCGGAGTAATAGAGTGCCCCCATGGCACAGGCCAGCCCGTAGATCGGTTGGGCCCGACCGCGGGCCAGGCCACCATGGGGGCACCTCCCAGGGCCAGATGCCCCCACGACACCCAACGAACCCCGGAGCCCGCCCGCGCCTCCAGGTCCCGCTGGTAAGGGACCTACTCTGATTTACGCCGGCCGGACCGGCTACAGGCGGGCGGGGCTTCGGCCCATCGTGGGCCGGAGAATTCGGGAGGCCCCGGCACCCATTGAGTCACGCCGGAACCCGCCATTCTCCAAGGCGGGCGGCGCGACTCACGCCGGGCCGGTTTTTGAGGGGCGGGAGAATTGGGAGGACGGGGAGGCGGGATTCATGCCGACCCCCGGCGATTCTCCCACCCGACTGGGGGTCGGAGAATCCCGCCCATGATTTTTCAAAAGATAATAGCATAGCATTTTGAGCAAAAAGGACTCCACTTGACAGAATCACAGGATTGTTAAGGCACATAAAGGGACCATTGAGTCCATTGTGTATCCATTTGCACGCCAAATGAGCAATGCACTTGTGTCATTCCCATGCTTTCTCCCGTAACCCTGAACATTCTTCCTTTTCAGATAATCTAATTCCCTCTTCAATGCCTCGACCAAAACTGACTTCCACCATATTCATAGTTAGCGTGCATTGCAGATCTTAACCACTCACTGTGTGGAAAAACTTTTCCTCATGTCTCCATTGCTTCCTTTGCCAGTTACCTTCAATCTGTTCCCTCTTATTCTCAACACTTCAACCAGTGGGAACAGTTTTATCCGTATCTGCTCTGTCCAGACCTTCATGATTTTGAATGCCTCTATCAAATCCCTTCTCAACCCACCCTTCTCACGGCAAACACTCCAACTTTTTTAATTGATCTAAGTAACTGGAAGCATTTTTGCAAATTTTTTCTGCACACTTCCTAATGCTTTCACATCTTTTCTAAAGTCTAATACTCTGGTTGAGGCCAAACTAGTGTTCTTTACAAGTTTAACATAAGCTCCTGGCTCCATTACTCTCTGCCCCTATTAGTAAAGCGTTCAATTATATATTATTTATTAACCAATTTCCTGTAATCTTCAATGACTTTTGCACATCTGACCTGCATCCCCTTTACAATTTATATTGGGCTGGATTCTCTGTTGCCAGTCCGCACTGCTACCGTTGTTAGTGAGGATGGAGACTTTGACGGATTCTCTACTCCAACCACTTGTCAATGGGATTTCCCATTGAAACCACCTTACACCACTGGGAAACTCACACAGTAAATAAAACTTTGTTTTTATTTTTACTCGGTGTGGTCTCCCTATGTCCTTATTAAAATAATCTTGAGTTTATGACCTTATTACTGATTCATCAATCCTTAAAGCAATAGTTCAGGAATGGGCTGTGATCCCTGGGGTGCTCTCCAAAGCGGGGTCCTGGCAGCATTTGTGGAGACAGTGGCAGGGTGCCTCATGTAAATGGGAAACGACATGTGCATTTCCAGTGTGAACCTGCTCTGAGTGCCACTAAATTATCAGAGTATTTTAAAGCTTGCCCACCATCGGTGATCCATTGCACCCTCTTGGAGGTCATTATATCCTATCAGATTTGGAAATCTAGTTTCCAGATATGGGTCCATTATGGGCTAGGGAATGAAAATTCCCATTGTAGCAACTCCCATCTACTCCCTCTCTGACATGATCAATAGCTAGTTCCCCAAATCTGAACATTGTGCAAGTCCAGTTGAACCATTATGGAAATTTAATGCCAATCAACCAATCCTCACTCTATCAATTAATTTTGTATTTTTGGAAACCTCTATTAGCTCTCCTTTAATTTTCACTGTTCCTGTAAATAATATAAAGCTTCAATTATGAAGCCTTTATTTATAATTAGTATCTGTATGTAAATTTAGGCAAAACGGTGACTAACTCCACAGCCTGGGGATGGGTTTCTCCGGTCCTGAAACTAAATGTTGATGCCAGGGCAGGATTCATGGACTTTCATGACAGCAAAACAGGTGCCACACCTGGATCAATTCAGCAACTGTGGAGGGGCTAGCACTGGCACCATGTGGAACACAATCGATTCCAATGAAAAACGGTGGGTCCATGAATGACAGTCGGGAGGTTGACAAGCTGCAGCCGCATATACACATTACAATCCCCACACACACTCATCCCAGCCAACTAGGTGGCACTGGTTGCACTGGAGCGCGTCCATCCTGCTGATGGATCAGCTAGGTTCATAAGACACCCATACAACCTGTGGCCCTAACTTCACAGTGGGCAGTCAGCAACTTGCGCAGCTGCATGGCTGCCTGGCAGGCCGCGGCAAAGGTGGTCCGTGCCTGTCCACCCCAACCCCACAGCCCACCTCCTGGCCACCCCCACTACTCCCCCCCAGCCTGGCAGAAGCCACCCAGCCAACGGCACAACTGTTAGCACACTATGAGGATGTTGGGCATTTTCCGTACCCCCTCTCTCTCTCCCTCAGCATGCCAGTTTCATGATTTCTAAAAGCACAAGTGAAACTCGCTGTCGGGAATTCGGCCCATCGGAGGTGGAGAATCGCGGAGGCCCTGCAGAATACTGGGTTGAGCCCGCTAATGATATGCAAATGGTGTTTACGGTACATGCATTCTGGGATGCACAACGCCGTTGTCGAGGCGACAGAGAATTGCAATTCGGCATGACGATTTCGGCGTCGAAACCGATTCCCCGCCCAATCGCGATTCCGGCGACGGCCGACAGAGAATTCCATCCTGGATGTTCAGGTTGGCCACATGTAAAATGGAAAATTTTCAGTGTTCAAATGCTACCAACTAGGGAATCCAGAATTATGCCATCTATGTCAGTGTGCGTGGGTATGTATTAATAGCAGAGGAAATAAATCCAAGAGATTTATACAAATGCTGAGCTGAATTTTATAAGGAATTAAGAGAGTCTGGTTGCAGAGGGAGAGTGCTGAGAGGCTACTTTCAACTAACCTATGCTTGATGCCTGATCAGGGAATGCTGGATAGGACAGTGTAAACGCAATGATGTATGTAACCTGCTGATGGCCAAGTAAGATTATTTATTGATTACCTTCACCTTGAGCATGAATTTTATGTTATTTCTTTTCCATAAACAGCATTCAGGCACCAAAAGCCCTTTCCTGTGTACCTCAGCAAAGTTCTGTGTCCAGAAACTGAGGGAAAGGAGCAGGGCACAGACTCCAATGCCTGGTTCAGCCCCTCCACATTGCCCTACACAATCTGGGCATGCCCGGAAGTGGAAATACCTAATGCAAGACTATGAAGGAAAGGCTAGAATTTAGAGTATTTGAGTACTGTGTTTAATGTAGGATCAAAAGTGAAGCTTTGTACACACACTAAATTGATTTAACTGTCTGATGAGAATATCTAAATTGAATAAAATAGAACTGCATTAAACCGTGGTGTGGCCATTGTGTGTAACCAACTCAACACCCAAATTCACAACTACTGGCATGGTCACATCAGCTCAGGCAGAGTACCCTTCTGGTGAAAGAGCAGGGAAGCAATAGGGACTGTACTCTGTATAATAACAGTGAAAATTCTCCCTCTAAAATGTATGGGTAAGCACTAACCAATTAATGTCACAAACTTTGTGGAAGTATGTTGGAGGAGGGAAACTGAAGGGTGGACCATTGATCCCTTGTTGTGAATCAGGGATTGTATTGCGTGACATTTAGGCAGGCCTCGAGGTCATATCTGTGACTTTTAACGATGTGGGTTGTCTGCATGAGACTGGCTGACAACAACAGCATTCATTAAATGTTTGAATGTGGAATACATCAGCCCAAACAATCCTGACAACACACGGCCACTTCAATTCTCCGCTGAACTGGTTCCAACGCAGCTGAAAGTGGCAGAAGAAAAACTAACCAGCCAGATCCTGTTCAAATATATTATGCAATCTGACACTTTTTATTGTCCTTCATTTTTTTGCAGAAACAAATGGTAGTGAATCAGCTGCTCATTATACACCCCATCTGATTTTCCTTTCAATTAACTTCTGCATGGTTCCTTACTTACCTGTCTGAATACAGCCGGTCTATCTCCAGTAAAGCGTTCCTTACACTTTCTATTTGGAGACATCCTTTTGTTCCTGATCTGCATGTTACCTCTCGGGAGCATTCATTGACACCATGTCAACTCTCACTGGCACAAAAATTACATCGAGCTCTACCTCGCCATCACTTCTCTCAATCATCTGATTGGACTCTTCTCCAGTCAATATCCCTTTCCTTTAATACCATTTCTATGCATTCCCCTCCCCTCATTCCAGTATCAGTGGAGGTTCCAGCAGCCAGCTCCCTCCCTAGACGTCTCCAGCTTCTCAAAAACCATCTATTAGTCAGGCTTTTGGTCACCCCTCCTTTCCTGGCACAATGTTATGTCTTTACACCGATTCGAGATGTTACATTTCATTAAATGCATATTGATATTATAAAAACTTATTACATCCCAGGATGGACACAGAATTTGTAATATGCCCGTCTTCCTTCCAATACATAATTGCGCAAGAAGCAGCAGAACACAAGGACAAATATCAACATTTGCACTTCTTTTACAGATGTTTGAAGCTGCCAGCTCTGTTCTCTCCAAAGATATTTCCCCCAAACTTGGAGGTCTTGTAAACTGTGAATTGACTGCAACACGGCGTAGATAGACTAGCATAATGCATCGAAAAATAACACATGAAATTTAATATAGAGAAGGGTGAGAATGCAGCTTAGCAGAAGGAATAAGGAGGCAATATACATTTAATGGCACAGTTCGAAAGGGTGTCAAGGAACAAAAGGACCTGGAGGCGTGATGTTTCAAGGTGGCAGAACATGGTGAAAGAGTAATTAGCAAAGCATACAGGGTCTTAAGCTTCATAATTAGAGATATGCAACAGGATTCTCCGACCCCCCGCCGCATCGGAGAATCCCCTGGGCTGCTGTATTATCTGGAGCCGTTTTTCGGGTGGGGGTGGGGTTCACACCACGCCGGTCGGGGGCCGTTGGTAGAGGCCGTTCGTTTTTGACCAGTCCCACCGGCGTGGGTTAGACGTGGTCTCACAAGGCGGGACCTGGCTGGTAAGTCGGCAGGGGCAGTCCTCAGGGGGGTGCAGGGGGATCTCACCCCAAGGGGGCCACGGTGGCCTGGCCCACGATCGGGGCCCACCGATCTGCGGGCGGATTTGTGCCGTGGGGGCACTCCTTCCTACCGCGCCGGCCCCTATAGGGATCTGCCATGGCCGGCGCTGAGACGAGAACGCCCCCACACATGCAGCAAAACACGCCGGTGGTTCCGCGCATACGCGGGATCACGCAGGCCCTTTGGTGCATGCGTGAACTCGCGCAGTCCCTTGGGCACCAGCTGGCGTGGCGCCAACCTCTCCAGCGTCCACCTTGCCCCCGGAAGTGCGGAGAATTCTGCACTTTCGGGGGCTGTTGACGTCAGAGTGGTTCGCGCCGGTTTTCCCGCCGGCGTGGGGGACTTAGTCCGCGGAAAGGAGATTCCCACTGTAATGAACTCCAATTGACTTTATTGGTTGGCCAATTGGAGTATGAGCTCCCTCAATGATAGCTCATTGAGGGGGCCCGTATAATCACCTGTGTAGGCTTTGTGAGCCAGTCTTAAGTTGACTGGACTGCTAGCAGCACTGTTTGTAGCTGCTCCTATAATATCGTTATTGTAAATAAATATTGGTGTGGTGACAGAACGCCTCCCGTGGATTACTACACCCACCAATGGAGTACACAAAAGCAGGGAATTTATGCTGAAACTTTATAAAGAGTATTGTAACTAAAGCATAGCATCGAAGTCTGGTCACTTCAATTTAGGGAGGATGTGAGGTACCTTGATGGGATGGAAAAGAGTTTTCTCAGAATAGGTCCAGGCATGGGGGATTTTAACCATAAAATTAGGCTAGAGAAGCTGGTGGTGTCCTCCTTGCGGCAAAGGAGGTTGAGGGGAGATTTGATAGATGTGTACAGAATACGTCAGTTTTTAACAAGGTAGACAAATAAAAGCTGCTCCCATTAGTTGGCGGTACAACAACAACTAAGAGATGCACATTTAAGATTTTGGCGCAAGCGGTAGAGGGGTAATGTGAGGGAGAACATTTGTGCGCAGCAAGTTTGAATGACGAGGGTGGTGGAAGCAGAGCCGATCAATGCTTTCCAAAGGAGATTGGACAGGCACTTGTCCTGCAGGGCAACAGGAATGGAGTGGGGCCAATGATTAGGTTGCTCTACAGAGAGCTGGCATGGACATGGTTGGCCAAATGGCTCCTTTTGTGCCATTATGTCTCTATGGGCAGAATTTCCCCAGGCCCAGGATGGCCAGCTGGGGGATGGGAGAGTCAGTCAGTGCAGTCTAGCCACTGGGAACTGGATTGCAATTAACGTCCTATTGAATGGAGGCAGGCAGCCAGTTTAATATTAAGGATCCATTTTGGGTCGATTCTTGAGGCCTGACAACATTTTGCTGGTGGTGGAACAGGCCCCTGCCATCTGAGGAGATTTCCAGCTGAATGGATGCAACCTCTCTGCAGCAGCCCAGGGACAATTGGAGACGGAGGTTCCTTGGCCAAAGAGGGGGAGGCAGACAGGCAAAGCAGTATCTATGGCTGCAATGGGCCTTCCTTTCTGCCCCTCAGCCCCCTGAAGTTTTAATTAATTTACCTGAAGGTGCTCTGAAGTTTCCATCCTGCCTCAGTAGCACCCACCTGCCGCTGCTGAGGTTTCATAAGTGCCAGCTCTCTAATTGAGCTGGTGGCAGCTGGAGCCCACCTGCAATGCTTAATTGGACAATGGCCTGGAAATAGCCATTTTGAAGGTGGCCTCCAGTAAAATGACCAAGCTGATCTTCCTGTTGGTAAGTGTGGGCTCCGGATACCCATCGCATTCTGACATTGGGGTCCCAAAACCCATGGTAAAATCGTGCCCTAAGACTCTATAATGCCCGTGTTCCTGTGAAGACAGTCATCCTATTAATAATTAACAGTAGTGCTAGAATACAAAGGATGCGGAAGAGAGAAATAGACACAGGAGGAGACTGCAGTGCTGTACACTGCACGGATTGCCTGTGGCAAGCTTATTCTGCAGTGGTTGAGAATTTCACTTCTGCTCTTTAACTGCTCCAAAACAATTTCATAAGACTGAGTTGTAGAATTATTAAATTATAGTTCAAGTTAGAGAAAATTGGATTGTATTGTTTGCGATGTGTTCTTACTGATGTGACTGAGAGTTACCCAGAAACTAATGGTGCATATACCAAGAGTGGGAAGTGAGGTTGCAGCTGCTAAATGTGAATGATTGTTGTGAAAGAGTCAATGAATTAAAAGGTTCGAAAGCAAGCCGCTGCTGTGCTTAATTTCACAAAGAAATCCAAACCTATTACTCTTACCTCAGTAAGTAGCAAAATAATGAAACTGAACATTAGATACCAACATGAGGATTATCCATATGAAAATGACGTGGGAGGTGACAATCAGTGTGGCTTCAGAAATGGAAATTCAGCCCAATCGAACTCCTTAAAGCTTTCCTGAGGAATTGATATTACAAGTGCTGATTTCATTTCTGGGATATGGAGAGAACTTTAATTAAAGTTCTGATGAATGATTGCGACACAAGCTAAAGATATTAGGTGTCTTAATTAAAACCTGGGGATAGGTAAAGATTGAAAGATCGAAAGCAATTAGGAGCCATTAGTTAGAGGAATGATATTGGGCTGGGATATATGTACTGAGCAGGTTTCCCCAGGATTCATTCCCAGTGGTCCCACTTTCCTATTCTACATGAATTATCCAGATGCATAGAAACAACGGAGGTTATGTTGGAACTGTACAAAACTTTTGTTGGGCCACAGCTGGAGTAGTGTGCGTGTCGTGTTAGGTGCATTGGTCTAACACTGGCTGCAACTGAAAGCATCTTAGATCAGAAAGATACTCCAGACCTTGAAGTTAGTTCAATCAGGTTTATTGAACTAATAGCACAGTTAGCACAGTTCTCTGCGAGTTTGACTCTCTGCTAACTTAAGTGTGGTTACTCTGCTTGACTGAACCAGACTAGCTCTTAGCCATGTGGTGGAGGTGTGTGATTGTAACAACACCCTTGACTGACTGTCTAGATGTTCATTAGTGGAAAGAGGCGGAGTGTGAGTGCCTCATGTATTTTATAGTCAGATCCCACCCCGAGTGTCCTGCCTGATCATTGGTCATGTCCTGTCCTCTGTGTCTATCAACTGCTTGTCTGTATATCAATAGTGATTGCACCAGATGGTGCAGAGGAGATTCACCAGGATGTTGCCTGGGATGGAGCGTTTGTGCTATGAAGAGAGGCTGGATAGGCTCGGGTTATTTTCTTTAAAGCAGAGAAAACTAAGGAGGTACCTGATTGAGGTGTATAAGGTTATAGTAGACATGGACAAAGTGGATTGAAAGCAGCTGTCCCCCTTAGTTGAAGAGTTATTAACAAGGGAGTATAATTTTAAGGTGAAGAGCAGGAGGTTAGAGGGGATTTGAGGAAAAGCGTTTTCACCCAGATGGTGGTGGGAGTCTGGAATGCACTGTCTGGCAAGGTAGTAGAGGCAGGAATCTTCATAGCCTTCAAAAAGTAGCGGGATGTTCCGGTGACGCCCATGCAATAGGAGGTCGCATATTTGGTAGCTCTGCTCGTGACGGACATTTTGGACCTTTTTCTCTGACTTTTTTCGAATTTTATTTGAAAAATCGGGAGTGGATGGGACAGTGAGGAGGAATCCCATACCAGTATGTGGAGACATGGACCAGAAGTGGTCGTATAAGAAGGAAAAATAGAGTAGAGAAACCACGTGTAAAACCCACAGCACAGAAAAACATGGCGGAAGTGCAGGGTATTGGCTCAGCGGCCCAGTGGTCAATGGAGCAGCTGGTGAAATTTATTCAGGAGGGTTTCGCCAAGCAAAAGGAGGAAGGTCTAGACCCGATCAAGGCATCGATCGACTGGGTGGAACAGGGGCTGGAAGCCCAAGGTTGGGCGATTCAGAAGGCTGAGGAAAAGGTGGTCGAGCATGAGGAACACCTAACTGCACTGGTTACAGGTGGGACTGATGAGGGATCAGCAGAAAAGGCTGCAGGAGAAGGTGGAGGACCTGGAGAACAGGTCCCGTCGACATAACCTGAGGATCGTCAGCCACCCTGAGGGTTGTGAGGGAACGGACGCAAGGGCATATGTGGCGAATATGCTCGAGAAGTTAATGGGTGATGGGGCATTTGCTCGACATTTGGAAGTGGATAGAGCGCACAGAACGCTTGCGAGGAGACCGCGTATGATCGAGCCGCCGAGGGCGATGGTTGCGTGAACGCACCAGTTCCTGGATAAGGAACTGATTTTGCGGTGCGCCAAGCAGACACGGAGCTGCAAGTGGGAGAACAGCATGCTGCGCATCTACCAGGACCTGGGTGCCGATCTGGCCAAAAGAAGAGCGGGATTCAACCAAGTAAAATCGGCCCTTTTCAAGACGTTTGGGCTGCTATATCCAGCTTGTTTATGGGTCACCTTTGAAGATCAGGAACTATATTTTGAGTCGCCGGACGAGGTGATGGACTTTATTGAAAGTAAAGGGCTGGCAGCCGACTGAGAGCACTGAACTCTTGGAATGGGAAATGCTGTATAGATTTTGTTAAAGTTATTCTCGCTTTTGAACTGCATGTGAAATGTTTTTTTATTTTGCTCCTTGGGCTGTTGCTCGGTTTTGTGAGTTAACCTGCAGCTGGTGGGGGAAGGGTGGATGGATCTTCATTGTCTTTTCTTTGTGGCATTGTTGCTGGGAGGCAAATGGGAGATCGAGAACGCAGGGTGCCAAAGGGCGGGCCTGCGGGGGCACGGGACGTGAGCTGGAGGCTGGCCTAAGAAGGGTAATGGTTGATCGGCAGGGTGGGGGGGATGCAAGAAGCCTCCCGGTCAGGCTGATCACGTGGAACGTTAGAGGACTGAATGGGCCGGTTAGGAGGGCTCGCGTGTTCGCGCACTTGAGGGGATTGAAGGCGGACGTGGCAATGCTACAGGAGACACACCTGAGGGTAACAGATCAGATCAGATTGAGGAAGGGGTGGGTCAGGCAGGTATTTCACTCGGGGATGGATTCTAAGACTGGGGGGGGGGGCGCGATCCTGGTTAATAAGTGGGTGTCATTTGAGGCGGGGAAAATAGTTGCGGATATGGGTGGCAGGTATATCATGGTCAGCGGGAAACTGGACGGGGCACCGATGGTGCTCATGAATGTCTACGCAGCAAACTGGGAAAATGCGGAGTTTATAAGGCGGGTGTTAGGGAAGATCCCGGACCTGATCATGGGGGGGGGGGGGGGGGGGGGGGGGGGGGGGGGGGGATTTAATACAGTCATTGATCCAAGGTTGGACCGGTCGAGCTTAAAGACAGGGAGGGTGCCAGCAATGGCGAAGGAACTAAAGGGTTTCATGGAGCAGATGGGTGGGAGGGACCCATGGAGGTTTGGTCGGCCAAGAGCGAAGGAGTTTTCTTTCTTTTCACATGTACATAAAGTATACTCCCGGATCGATTTTTTTTATCCTGAAGAGGGATCTACTGGCGGGGGTGGTTGATACCGAGTATTCGGCGATTGCTGTGTCGGACCATGCCCCACATTGGGTGGATTTACAGGTGTGTAAGGAAGGGCGCCAGTGACCGCAATGGAGATTGGACGTAGGACTGTTAGCGGATATGGGATTGTGCGGGCATGCGAGGGAGTCCATCGAGAACTACCTGGAAATAAACAACACGGGGGAAGTTTCGGCAGCAATGGTTTGGGAAGCGCTGAAGGCAGTGGTTAGAGGGGAGCTAATATCGATACAGGCCCACAGGAGGAAAGTGGAGAGAACAGAGATAGAAAGGTTGGTTGTGGAAATACTCCAGGTAGACAGGACTTACGCGGAGGCCCCCGAGGTAGGGTTATTGAAGGAGCGGCGGAGGCTACAAATGGAGTTTGGTCTGTTGTCTCCGGGGAAGGCAGTGGAGGAGCTGAGGAAGGCGAGGGCGGCGATATATGAGTATGGAGAAAAGGCCAGCAGAATGCTTGCACACCAGCTAAGGAAAAGGCAACCGGCCAGAGAGATGGGTAGAGTGAAGGACAGAGCTGGGAACACGGTCTTGGACTCAGCAGGGGTGAACGGGGCGCTTAAGGAGTTTTACAGCCCGATATATGAGTCGGCTATATGAGTCGGAACCCCCAGCTGGGGTGGAAGGGATGAGGCAGTTTCTGAGAGGGTTGGAGTTTCCGAGGGTGGAGGAAGGGTTGGTGGATAGGCTGGGAGCCCCGATCAGGATTGAAGAAATAGCAGAGGGGTGAGAGGCCATGCAGTCGGGTAAGGCCCCGGGACCGGACGGATACCCAGTGGAATTTTATAAGAAGTTCTCTGAGATGCTAGGCCCGCTGCTGGTGAGGATATTTAATGAGGCTAGGGAGCGGGGTGTTCTTCCCCCGACACTGTCACAGGCCTCGATCTCACTGATCCTGAAGCGGGAGAAGGACCCTGAGCTATGCGGGTCATACAGGCCAATCTCCCTATTGAACTTTGATGCCAAACTGTTGGCTAAAATCTTGGCCTCAAGGATAGAAGATTGTGTCCCAGAGGTGATAGGGGAGGACCAGGCGGTGTTTGTTCAGGGCAGGCAGCTAACGGCCAACGTTAGAAGGCTCTTAATCGTGATCCCAAGAGGGGAAGGAAGTGGAAGAAGTGGTTGCGGTGGACGCAGAAAAGGCCTTTGACCGGGTGGAATGGAACTATTTTTTGGGAGGTGTTGGGATGGTTCGGGTTTGGGTCCGGTTGTTGTACCAGGACCGGTGGCGAGTGTCCGAACGAATCGATTGACATCGGACTATTTTAAATTGCACCGAGGGTCTAGGCAGGGATACCCTCTCTCCCCATTGCTGTTCGCTTTGGCCATAGAGCCACTGGCAATGGCGCTGAGAGCTTCAAGGGACTGGAAGGGAGTGGTCTGAGGGGGGTAGAACACAGGGTCTCACTATACGCCCACGGCCTGCTCTTGTATGTTTCCGACCCATTAGGGGGATGGGAGAGATAATGAGGATTTTAGGGGAATTCAGCCAGTTTTCGGGGTACAAATTGAACATGGGGAAAAGCGAGATGTTTGCGATCCAGGCAAGGGGGCAGGAGAGGGGATTGGGAGAGCTGCCATTCAGTGAGGTGGGAGGGAGTTTTCATTATTGGGAATCCAGGTGGCACGGGACTGGGGGCTGTTACCTAAACTAAATTTGACCCGGCTTGTAGAACAGATGAAGGCGGACTTTCGAAGGTGGGATATGCTCCCGTTTTCACTGGCAGGGAGACTACAGACCGTGAAAATGACAGTTCTCCTGAGGTCTCTATTTGTTTTACAGTGCCTCCCCATCTTTATCCCAAGGGCCTTTTTTAAACAGGTGATGCACGATCAATTGCACAAAGACTTGAGTTGGATACAACTGAGGCTTTATTGCTCTAAGGTGTGTGGCCTCCCACAGCAGCTGGTGAAATGGGGGAGATAATCCTTACCTGTGAGGCATCTCCTTTGGGAATAGGGGCGTGGACATATGGGAATGAACATGCCCATTTTTCATATGTAATGGGCATGTCCAAAGCTTAGGAGATTTTGGCAGGGATTTCTAAATGTTATGTCCACGGTGTTAAAAACAAGGGTGGTGCCGAGTCCGGAGGTGGCGATTTTTGGAGTGTCGGAAGATGCGGGAGATTTTAGGACACTACGGGCAATTTAGCATGGCCAATCCACCTAACCCGCACATCTTTGGACTGTGGGAGGAAACCGGAGCACCCGGAGGAAACCCACGCACACACGGGGAGGACGTGCAGACTCCGCACAGACAGTGACCCAGCCGGGAATCGAACATGGGACCCTGGAGCTGTGAACCATTTATGCTAACCACCATGCTACCGTGCGGCCCCACTGTCAGTTATTATTCTTATGATCACATCATGAGGTCCTGAAATGATTCCTCCTTGCAACAGGATAACTGTGCTCAAACATTTAGGAAGCATTCATTGAAATACGTTATTTCAACAAGACTCTGAGGTATTTCTTCACACTTGGGAAACTACTACTGTGCTATGGAGATTCCACTAGAATGCAAGAGATGAAGGCAAACACAGTTTAATGAATTAAATATTTACGAAAAATTCAGATCTCCTCCTCTTATATAGCCAACTGAGAAGAAAATTGTAGACAATAAATTAAATGGCAGACTTTAAAGGAGGTGCAGTGCAAAGATGCACTTGCTCATACCTCCTTAGTGAACACAAGAGGTATTTATTGATAAGAATTGTACAGCAGCCGAATGAGCTGTAGCTATCTCCCGAAATGTCTCTGCTTAGGAGCCTTTCTCACCATGGGGTAATTCCACAATTTGAGTCCCGATTGGTCGCACAGGCCAGGTGACCCATACTCTGCTGTGTTGCCCCAAAAGGGACAATAACCACATGCAGAAAGAGGGAAAGCTGGGGATATGTGTGCACAAATCTTTGAAGATCCTGTGATAAATTGATAAACCTGTTAAAAAATTATCAGGGACCTATGGTTTTATAAACAGAGACATAGGGTAGGATTTTATTGCCCTGTCGCATTGGGGCTGAGTGGGGGAGGGTGGCGCAAAATATGCGGTGAGCTGTTCAAACTTCCATGGACTTCGGTAGGAATGGAAGATCCTGCCGGAGGGAATGGCTCCAAAATTCCAGCCATTGAGTTCAAAAACAAGAAAGCTATGCATTATTTATGAAACACCGATGTACTATCCTGACGGGTGGTCGACCACCAAGTAGATCAATGAATGAACAGTTTATTAAAGTAGAAACTAAATACAGGGAGTGAGATATGGTAAGATGAGGTGTAGTATGATAGGTCAGCAAGAACTGAGCCAGTCTGAGTTGGTGCAGCATTGGTATCCACCTGAAGCTAATGGGTGAATGGTCGCCCCTAAATAAGCCCAACAGGGGTGTGTGCTCAGTAACTACTATGAAATGTCATCCGTAGACGTATTAGTGGAACTTTGTAACTCTGAATATTACGGATACTCCTTTCAATTTGGGGGTAAGCTAGTTCAGTGCCGGTCAAAGTCCTCGAGACAGAGGTGAAAGGTCTTTCAGCACCATCTTCCATTTTATGGGGCAAAACCGCCCCTATTCCCAAAGGAGATGCCTCACAGGTAAGGATTATCTCTTTTGATGGGTCAAAATGGACCAAGAGACTGGATGACAATAACACAAGTTTAACCTGTTCAAAGGCTTCTTTCTGATGCTCTTTCCAATACCAGCGTTGGTGCTTCTTGATTAGTATGTGTAAGGGTGCCAACAATGTGGAAAGATTAGGAATAAATCTGCCAGAATAGTTCACCATTCTCAAAAATGATTTAAATTCTGACATATTTTGGGGGCTGGTGTAATCTCCTCCTCCATCGCCCTTTGGCTTTTACCCTGAATCCTCAGAATGTTGCTTCCTGAGCTTGGAGTGTGCATTGCTCTCTCTTCAGCCTTACTCCAGCCACCTTATATCTTTTTAAGACCTATTTAAGATTACATAGAATCACTACAGTGCAGAAGGAGGCCAGTTGAAAGCGCCCCCGCCCTATCTCCATCACCCAGTAACCCCACTTAATCTTTTGAGCACTAGGGGAAATTTAGCATGGCCAATCCACCTAACCTGCACACCTTTGGACTGTGGGAGGGAACCGGAGCACCTGGAGAAAACCTATGCAGACACGGGGAGAGCGTACAAACTCCGCGCAGACTGTGATCCAAGGCTGGAATTGACGCTGGGTCCCTGGCACTGTGAGGTAGCAATGTTAACCACTGTGCCACCATGCCGCCCTTTGCTTGGCACTTGTCTTGGACACTCCAGTAATCAGTACATCATCTAGATAGACAATCAACTTGGGTAGGTCATGTATTAAACTTTTCATTGTGTGCTGGACTATCGCACGGGCAGATGAGACTCCGAAGGGTAGCCGGGTATCAAGCCTTTGCTTGAGTTTATGGTTACAAATTCCCTGGAAGTTTCGCCTAACTTTATTTGTTGGTATGGATGACTTATATAACTTAAAACTCCTGCTAGTTTGGTGTAACTTAAAACTCCTGCTAATTTAGCACAAAAATCTACAATTCTTGGCATAGGGTACCGGGCCAATTTAGCTGCCTGATTTACAGTTAGTTTCTACCCTCACATATTCTGATGGTTGCATCTGGCTTCACCACTGCTATGAATGGAGCCACCCATCCCAAAAACGGTACAGGTTTGAGGATATCCAATTCTTCTAATCGCTTGAGTTCAGGCTGTAAGGCATAGGGGACGAGGTGGAGCTCTGAACAACATGGGGGTGGCCTCCAGACCCACATAAACCTTTGCTTTAAGGCTCTACATCTTGCCTAACTCGGCTTGGAAAACCTCCTGATTTTTTTTTAAGACATCGTGAAGACCTCCTTAGTTAAGTTGGAAAATCTCTAGCCAATGTAATTGAATTTGGTGAAGCCAATCCCAGCCCTTCAAACTTGGCATTTTTCACATTTTTTCCCAAATTTACACCCACCAACAATAAACAATAAACAGTAACGAATAAATCAATCCCATAACAAAAACAACAATCCCATCCTCTCACCAACCCCCCAAACAACTGCCCGCATGTTAACATAAACAAATAACAAAAAGGAATCAGGAGTCCCCCATAATCACCATTAACACACACAGTCCCCCTCCCCCCCAAACCCCCCCCACGAATGTTCGATGTTATCCAATTCTTGAAAGTCCATAATGAATAACGCCCATGAATTGTAGAAACCCTCCATCCTTCCCCTCAGTTCAAACAACTTTATCAAGAGTTAAGAATTCCAACAAGTCCCCCCTCCACACCAGGGCACAGGATGAAGGGGTTGCTCTCCATCCCAACAGGATCCGCCTTTGGGCGATCAGCGAGGTAAAGGTTACAACTTCTGCTTCCGCACCCGTTTCTAACCCCAGCTGGTCCGACACCCCGAATATGGCCTCCCAAGGGCCCTTGTCTAGTTTCACGTGCACCACTTTAGAGATTACCCTAAACACCTCCTTCCAGTAATCCTCCAGCTTTGGACAGGGCCAAAACATATGAACATGATTTACGGGGCCAATGTTCACATACATCTTCTACCCCTTCAAAGAGCTGGCTCATCCTCGCCCTCGTGAGGTGTGTTTTATATACCACCTTCAGCTGTATCAGCTCCAACCTCACGCACAAAGTGGAGGCATTCACTCTCCGGTGCACCTCACACCAGAACCTCGCCTCCAAATCCTCTCCCAACTGTTCCTCCCAGTTTGAACAGAGAACATAGAACATTACAGCGCAGTACAGGCCCTTCGGCCCTCGATGTTGCGCTGACCTGTGAAACCACTCTAAAGCCCATCTACACTATTCCCTTATCGTCCATATGCCTATCCAATGACCATTTGAATGTGTTTAGTGTTGGCGAGTCCACTACTGTTGCAGGCAGGGCATTCCACGCCCTTACTACTCTCTGAGTAAAGAATCTCCCTCTGACATCTGTCCTATATTTATCTCCCCTCAATTTAAAGCTACGTCCCCCTCGTGCTAGACATCACCATCAGAGGAAAAAGGCTCTCACTGTCCACCCTATCTAATCCTCTGATCATCTTGTATGCCTCAATTAAGTCACCTCTTAACCTTCTTCTCTCTAACGAAAACAGCCTCAAGTCCCTCAGCCTTTCCTCATAAGATCTTCCCTCCATACCGGGCAACATCCAGGTAAATCTCCTCTGCACCCTTTCCAATGCTTCCACATCCTTCCTATAATGCGGTGACCAGAAATGCACGTAATACTCCAAATGCGGCCGCACCAGAGTTATGTACAACTGCAACATCACCTCATGGCTCCGAAACTCAATTTCTCTACCAATAAAAGCTAACACACCGTACGCCTTCTTAACAACCCTCTCAACCTGGGTGGAAAATTTCAGGGATCTATGTACATGGACACCGAGATCTCTCTGCTCATCCACACTACCAAGAATCCTACCATTAGCCCCGTACTCTGTCTTCCTGTTATTCCTTCCAAAATGAATCACCTCACACTTTTCTGCATTAAACTCCATTTGCCACCTGTCAGCCCAGCCCTGCAGCTTATCTATGTATCTCTGTAACTTGTAACATCCTTCTGCACTGTCCACAACTCCACCAACTTTAGTGTCATCTGCAAATTTACTCACCCATCCTTCTACGCCCTCCTCCAGGTCATTTATAAAAATGACAAAAAGCATTTTTGTGGTCCTTGTGGTACACCACTAGTAACTGGACACCAGTCTGAACATTTCCCATCAACCACCACCCTTTGTCTTCTTCCAGCTAGCCAATTTCTGATCCAAACTGCTAAATCACCCTGAATCCCATGCTTCCGTATTTTTTGCAATAGCCTACCGTGGGGAACCTTATCAAACGCTTTACTGAAATCCATATACACCACATCAACTGCTTTACCCTGATCCACCTGTTTGGTCACCTTCTCAAAGAACTCTGCTTTGATCTCTTCTTGTGGTGCCTTTTCCTCTTCCACAATAGCCCCGTAAACCTCCGACATTACCCTCTTCTCCAGTCCCCCTGCCGTCAGCACCTCCTCCAGCAGTGTGGAGGCTGGCTCCATCGGGAAGCTCTGTATCTCCTTTCTGGCAAAATCTCGAACCTGCATGTATCTAAACATTTTCCCCTGCTCCAGCCCATACTTCGCTCCCAACTCCTTCAATCCTGCAAACTGATCCCCAAGAAACAAATCTTTTAGTGCCTTAATCCCCTTCTCCTCCCATTCACCTCCATTATAAGTTGCTGATCAATTACTATAAACACTATCGTAACTGGAGTTTATTTTTCCCACTTTGATGTTGTTTAAACTATATTCGTCAGATTAGTTCTCAGGGCTTTTCTCAACACTGTACTGGAGTCAGAGGTTTTTTTTAATGGCCCTCTGTGGACTCTGCCTAGTCTTACATTTCCTTCTAATGTACCCCTTCTATTGCAGGCATAACATGTAGATTCCCTGAATTTACATTTCTCCTGGAGGTGACCTTCCCCCGCACCGGTAGCATTCTTCATAATTCCTGGTCTATGAACTAAATTCCTTGTATCTCTGCACCCTCTTTTGCTCTGAGCCTCTTTGTTCAATGGTTTCGGCGCCGTCATTTCTGGCGTTATGACTATCAGTGCCTTCCCGACAAACCTGGTAGACCTCACCCACTTGCACGCTCTGAACTCCATTGCACCACTTTCGGTACTTTTGATAGCCTGGGCAACCTCTAATGACTTCTTTAAGGTATTCTCTGCCCCTGCCAACACCACAGACCAGCCTGTTTCTTTACATGTTGTTGAGTGCAGACACAAGCTCACATTGTTCAGCCATTTGCTTTAGACGGCCACAAACACAATGATCATCTCCCCTGGGGCCCTTGCATCCAATTGAATTTGTAAAACTGCATTATTACCGAGGGCTTCGGATGGTAATGACCCTTGGCTAACTCCACCAGATCCTCAAATTTTTTATTGTCGGGGCATCTGGAGAAATCAGACTCCTAATCAGGTTGTAAGTGGGAGCCTCATAGGCCATTGGTAGTATTATCCGCTGCTTTTCCTCCCCCCAATTTCATTGGCTTTGTAAAAATGACAGAGGCGTTGAACATATAGTGCCCATTGCTCCATATTAGGGTTGAATGGTTCTACTCTGTAAAAGGGGGCATTGTCACTCCTCGCCAATGTAATATCCTGACTGGTGGGCAACCATCAGTCTGATTAATGAATGGTTTATTAAAGTAAAAAACTATAAACAGAGATTAAGATAAAAGCTACCATGTTACAAGACTCCAAAACTCCAAATTAATGGGGAAACCTGCGCTCTGCAATGCAGTCAAATTAGTCGATCAAGTCGCATGACCCTCCGGGAACTCCCCCTCCCCATTAAAGGGCTAACTACCATAGTGGACGATTCTGGGAACCACCGATTAAGAATTTACAGCCTAGAGAGGTTGCAGAGGAGATTTACTAGACTCGGAATAAAGACATCAGTTAAGATGGTGGGCGGGATTCTCCTGCAATCAGCAGGATGGCCCGACGCCGGCTCCAAGAACTCCGGCGTCACTGTGATCCCGCGCCGCCGTGGGAGGGAAAGAGTGAAAGAGTGCCTTCAGTTCCTTCCTCCAGATCATTAATGTATATTGTGAAAAGTTGTGGTCCCAACACCGACCCCTGAGGTACACCACTACTCACCGGCTGCCATCCTGACAAAGACACCTTTATCCCCACTCGCTGCCTTCTGCCAGTCAGCCAATCCTTTATCCATGCCAGGATCGTACCCCCAACACCATCGGCTCTTAACTTATTTAACAGTCTCCCATGTGGCACCTTTTCAAAGGCCTTCTGGAAATCTAAATAAATCACGTTTTCCTTTGTCTAACTTCCTTGTTACTTCCTCAAAGAACTCTAACAGATTTGTCAGACATGACCTCCCCTTGACGAAGCCGTGCTGACTCAGTCCTATTTTATCATGCACTTCCAAGCACTCCGCGATCTCATCTTTAATAATGGACTCTAAAATCTTACCAATGATTGAAGTCAGGCTAACAGGACTACAATCTCCTGAACTATCTCTTTTAGAACCCTGGGGTGTAGTCTATCTGGTCCAGGTGATTTTTCCACCTTTAGACTTTTCAGTTTCTCCAGAACCTTCTCCTTAGTAATGGTCACTACACTCACCTCTGCCCCCTGGTTCTCTTGGACCTCTGGGATCCCTCTGGTGTCTTCCAACATTGCATGGAGAGACTGAGATTTTTCTTATTATGGCAAACAGAGTTATGGGGAGATTTGAAAATCATGAATGGTTTTGACACAATAAATAAGGAGAAATTGTTTTCACTTGTGGAAGAGTTGGTATCTACAAGACACGCACGCAAAGAGCAAGGTGATATGTGAAAACATTTTCTTACACAGCAAGTTGATGTGATCTGGAATGCACTGCCTGGAAGGCTAGTGGAAGCAAATTCAACAATGACCTTTGAAACAAATTGGGTAAATACTTGAATAGAATAATTTGTCACTCTTGAGAATGAGTAGCCCATGGGGGGGGGGGGGGGGGGGGGGGAGTGGGGGGGGGGGGGGGGGTCCACTGCCACGGGGACAGGAAGATCCCGGCTGCGAGAACTGCCAGAAAATTCTGGCCAATGATTCTATGCCTCTATGATATTACAGTATAGCCCCTTCAAAAGGAACATAAGCAACCAGCCATGTCCTCATTATCCTGCTATTGTCCTGCTATTGCCCTACATCTGCTGGAATGGAGGGATTGCATCTTTTCCCCATCCCCACTTGCTGTAGAATTTCTAACATAGCCTCAGCACTAATAAGTCCTTTACCGAATACCTGCCCCGACCTCTCACAATGGGCACATAGACAATGGCTGAGAACAAAGGAATTTGTAGATCTTTTTTTTAGATTTTTCATTAATGATCCGTTAAAATTCTCACAGGAATTTGCTGGGAGGAGCTACTGACCTCATCAAAAAAGAGAGAACTATGCTAACTTCATCATTAAATATTTATTGCCCTGGAGTGCTTCAGCTTTTATCTGGTCACACCGCTTCCACATTGCCAGGTTGGGGTATCGTGGAACTCGCTCCCTAATGGCACAGTGGGTGTACCTACTCCAAATGGACTGCGGCGGTTGAAGAAGGCACCACCACCTTCTCAAGGTCACTTAAGGATGGGCAACAAATGCTGGCCTTGCCAGCGACGACCACATCCCGTAAATGAATTTTTAAAATGAACCACCCCCCCCCCCCCCCCCCCCCCAAAACAATACGCAAGCAATGCGAGTCAAATAAGGGCCGGAACTTTCCGGTCGTTGCGATTCACTTTTCCTGCTGGGAGTGCAATCCCTCCCGGGGATTTCCCAGGGGCGTGGAGTGCTTTCAATGTGAAACCCCATTGACAAGCGGCGGGAAGTAAGAATCCCGCTGCCAGCGAACGACGCGCTGCCGAGAAACATGCGGTCTGAGAACCGGAAAATACCTCCCACGGACTTTAGTAAGGAGACAAGAGCAAAAGGTGTGTATTTTGCTTCATTCAAGAAGCAATAAGATATGACTATCTTCTACTCCACAAGTAGCTGCAGTCATGGTCAGCTGTTAGCGCTGCTCTCTTTATGACTGAAATTGACATTTACGTCTCAGAGACACTCCTTCAGCCACAGAAGACCCGAATATAATCAAACAGAAATGCATTACAAGTATGAATTTGTCAGGTGACTGACGAACTCCACACGGAGCCTGGAAACTCGTCACATGTTTAAGCAAAGCATGGCAGCTTAAGATGGTGCCATCCAGTTTTACAGGATTGTTGACTTTTCTAAGGTGCATGGTGCAATAGATGGCATTCGAGCTGTTTTGTTTTCCTAAAGAAAATGCCCTGAACTACCGAAACATGCAGAAGCTCCATCAATGCATGATTTGCAAGAATCTAACACAATGCATTTAGATGTCAAAATGTTGCACTTTCAGACATAATAATTTTAGCAGAAGAATTATACTGTGACAGAGTTTATCTACTGCTTCCTGGATAATGACTCCACTGGGACTGATCCAAACAACTGCAGAGGAATATTATGCCACAGGCATACACTTCAACAAGAGCTGTCAATCAGTGGGCCATCAAAGTCCAAGAGGGTTGTTTTGCTGCATCATCATTTCAGGAAGGTCTTTGCAGTGTGCTTGTCATGTCAGCTGATCTTTCAATTGGTGATTAATGAAAATGGCAGTTTTTACCAATGTTAGTCAATGGTACCTCCATTATGTTTCGACAGAAGCAGAAATAAGCTTCCCTGCTTGCCTGAACAGGGGGACAAAGCTGACGTTTTTTTTTAAAACTAATGCAATTTCAGTTGTTTCAATTTTTCAGCCAGTGGTAATGGTTCCACAGAATAAATGGGATAAAAGGGAATCGCAGAGGAAGACGAAGAAGGAATGACAATCAGGGTGAGACAGTGAGCCAATTGACATGCATCAATATGTCTAGTTAAGGCATCGGGCACTTCTGTGTCAGCAGAGTCCACTATGTGAAGGCTCATATAATAGTCTATCTGATCCTCCATTGCATAACATTTGCAAAGGGATGAATAAGCTCCTTTAAACGAACTTGGTGATAGAAAGAATGTTTTGGAAACAAATTACTAAATATTTCTCAGTTTTTGAGACAATCAAGTGAATAAATGTGTGCTAATCACAATTTTGTTTTCATTAAAGCGAGTAAATGGTTTGGAGGCCTTGCTTCTCTAAGATGTTGCTACAAGTGATCAGATCGAGTCGTGAACAAAGTTTCACAATCGAATAAATGGATTAAGTATGAGTCAACTTCATAGCCTTTTCTTGTCCTTGTTTTCACAAATGTACTTCTTCTCGAAGGCGAACATTTTACAGCCCCCCTCGGTGTGTTTTCTGTGGCAGATGCAGCCGCTATTGGCTAGCGGCGGGATCTTCAAGTCTAACCGATGTTTATGGCGTTTTGCACCCTCCGCTGCTAGGGAGTGCACAGCGGAGGGGGAGATCGCATCTCCATCGAAGGGGCTGGAAGATCCCCACTGCCGATAAGAGCTGGAAAATTTTGGCCACTGGGTTTTGGCACAGGAAAGTCAAAAGTTATGGGCAGAATTTTGTCGGGTTTTTTATAAGTGTTGTCTCAGGCGGGAGAAGCGGAGTGTTTCCCCGCAGTATTGTCAAAAACTTCGGAATGCTAAGGGACGGGTGCCACGATGTTATGCTGGTGGGGGAAGGTCCATTTAGAGCCTATCCCACCAGCAACTTCGGCTGCTGAGAGATCAGAGAGGCACGTAATCACAAAAAAAAGACAATGTCACCACGGATGCTGCCCCCACCCCACCAACCCGGGACCCCCCTCTCCCAGCCCATGGAAACAGGAAGCCCCCCCCCCCCCGCATGGATACAGGACCTCCCCCGCTATGGACATGGAACTCTCCCAAACAGACAGGGGACTTTCCTCACGGACACAGAACCCCCTCCCCCATAGACACAGGTCATCTCACCTATCCACATGGACCCCCTCCCCCCACACCCAACAGACAGGGGACTTTCCCCATGGACAAGGTGTTGATCTATTTATTTATCTCTGTAGACCACAAGCCTTTCCCTTATATCGATCAAATGACCACTCAACCAGTTAGTTAGTTCAAAAGATGATTTATTTACATACACAAGAGTTATCTCAACATGCAAACACAATATCTCCTACGAGTTAAACTCCACCTATGAGCTACAATAACCTATACTTAACTTCATAGCGACCGGCACTGTGCAAATAGATAAAGGCCTTTAAATGGATTTCACTTGGCTGGTTTAAAGAAAGTGGCTCTGTCTCTGCTGGGCTCATCCGTCAGGTAGCGATTGTTGGTCTTGAACTTAGCTAGCTGTTCCTGCTGCAATTGGGTTGCACAGGCCGGATCCAAAAGAGACAGAACTCCATGGTTGCGCCCTCTTTTATCCCTCTGGGATTTTGCACTCTTTGGGGCGGTCCTTAACCTTGGACCCAATAGTTCGATAGGGCTCTGATCGCTCTCTTCGATTTTGGCCAATAAAGGGCGGGTGCCTTGGTAGCTGGGCAGGTCTGGGGAGGGAATCCTGAGACTAAGACAGGGAATGTTAGCGACATGGAAATTTAAGAGAAATTTAGGAAATGTATTTTCAGATTTCCATTTTTCCACCAACCACCCAGCCCTCTCCCCATTATAGAACATAGAACATAGAACATAGAACATAGAACGATACAGCGCAGTACAGGCCCTTCGGCCCTCGATGTTGCACCGACATGGAAAAAAACTAAAGGCCATCTAACCTACACTATGCCCTTATCATCCATATGCTTATCCAATAAACTTTTAAATGCCCTCAATGTTGGCGAGTTCACTACTGTTGCAGGTAGGGCATTCCACGGCTTCACCACTCTTTGCGTAAAATACCCACCTCTGACCTCTGTCCTATATCTATTACCCCTCAATTTAAGGCTATGTCCCCTCGTGCTAGCCACCTCCATCCGCGGGAGAAGGCTCTCGCTGTCCACCCTATCTAACCCTCTAATCATTTTGTATGCCTCTATTAGGTCACCTCTTAACCTTCTTCTCTCTAATGAAAACAACCTCAAGTCCATCAGCCTTTACTCATAAGATTTTCCCTCCATACCAGGCAACATCCTGGTAAATCTCCTCTGCACCCGTTCCAAAGCTTTACAGACAGACATTACAGACAGAAAGATAGACCTGGGGCGGAAATCTCCCCCCCACACGGCGGGTGGGAGAATAGCCGGGGCGCCAAGCGAGCCCCGCCATGCCGCCCCGGCACCCGCACGCGATTCTCCCACCCACCCCAAACCGGCACAGCGGGATTCACAGCTGGCTGCACGGTGAATAGCCGCTCGCCGTTTGTAACGGGCGAGCGGCGATACTCCGGCCGGGATGGGCCGAGCGGCCTGGCCAACACGACAGGTTCCCGCTGGCACCGTCCATACCTGGTTGCTGCCGGCGGGAACAGCACAGGAATGCTGGGGGCGGCCTGTGGGGGGAGGGAGGTTCTTGCACCGGGGGGGGCCTCAAAGGGGGTCTGGCCAGTGATCGGTGCACACCAATCGGCAGGCCGGCCTCTCTGAAGGAGGACCTCCTTTCCTCTGCCGCCCCACAAGATCCATCCGACATCTTCTTGCGGGGCGGCCGCGGGGAGGACAGCAACCACGCATGCGCGGGTTGGTGCCGACCAACCTGCGCATGTGCGGGTGACGTCATTTACGCGGCGCCACTTCTAGCGCGTAAATGTCGCGGCACCGCTCCTAGCCCCCCGGGGGCGGGAGAATAGGGGACTGGGAGCGGCCTCCGACGCCAGAGTGAAACACTCCGGTTTCACTCCAGCGTAGGGACTTAGGGCGCGATTCTTCACTCCCCACGCCAGGTGGGTGAATTGCGGGAGGGCCAGGCGACTCATTTCACGCCCCCCTGGCGCCCCCCGCGATTCTCCCACCCCCCACTCGGACAAATCTCCAACCCGGATGGGCCGAGCGGCCTGCCGTTCGCGACCGTTTGACGACGGCGGCAACCACACCTGGTCGCTGCCGTCGTGAACATGGGCGCCAAAGGCCCGTTTGAAGCTTGTGGGGGGCAGAGAGGGGAGTGAGCACCATGGCCGTGCTCGGGAGGCAACTGGCCCGCGATCGGTGCCCACCAATTGTCGGGCCGGCATCTCAAAGGGATGCACTCTTTCCCCTCTGCCGCCCCGCAAGATCAAGCCGCCACGTCTTGCGGGGCAGCGAAGGGGAAGACGGCCACCGCGCATGCGCAGGTTTGAGCCGTTGTGACGTCAGCCGCACATGTGTCAAGGCCCGGCAGCCAAGAATAACGAAGCGCCGCTCCTAGCCCGGAAAGACGTGGCGGCTTCATTTTGCCGGGCGTGGGAGGGAAAAGAGTGCATCCGTTTTGGACGCTGGCCCGACGATCGGTGGGCACCGATCGCGGGCCTGTCCCCTCCCGAGCACAGTCGCGGTGCTCCCGTCCAAATCGGGCCCCTAGATGCCCCAAACGGGCATCTGGCGCCCGTTTCACGAATGCAGCGACCAGATGTGGTTGCTGCCATGGTGAAACGGGCGTGAAGGGCCGGCCGCTCGACGTACGCCGAGAAAAACGCTGAGCGGCGATTTTTCTGAGCCGGGGGGGAATCGCTGGGGGCGCCAGGGGGGCGTAAAAAATGTCGGGCGGCCCTCCCATGATTCTCCCACGCCACATGGGGAGTGGAGAATTCCGCCCTTAGTCTCCCGATGGGAGAACTGCGCCTCTGGACTATGGTGAGCCATCCAACAATGAGTTATGACCCAGAACAAATCACATTCTCCCCGTGCCTGCTTGGGTTTCACCCCCACGACCCAAAGATGTGCAGGTTAGGTGAATTGGCCCTTAACTGGAAAAAAACGTAATTAGGTACTCTAAAAAAATTTTTAAATAAAATAAAATAATTTTTTTTTAAATAAAAAAAAGTAAATGACCCAGAACAAATAATCCCAATCCCCAGAATTGTCAGCTAATGATCATAAGGCAATATTCAAGTGAGAGCACTTTCCATTTATATTAGGGTTCTTGGTAAATTTAATTTCAATCATTAATCAGAAGTTATCCTTACTCCAATTGTTTAACGCTGCAATAATTGCCTTGCATACAGCAGGTTAGTTGCTCCCTCACCCTCACCACGAAATGAAGAAATATGATTTCAGAGACCAAGCAAAGCATGCCATATGTAATTCTACTCTTATTTTCAAGGTTTGGCCTTAACTAATAAGAAGGTTCAAAGACCCTAATCTCAACCTTTCTGTAATTAATGAATTACAACGTGCCTGACTGTGTAATCCATACATCGCAAGAGGAGTATAGATTTAGATTTATTGTCACGTGTACCAACGTACAGTGAAAAGTATTGTTCTGCGTTAAATCCTGGCATATTTTTCCATGCATGAAAAACATAGGAAATACGGTAAGTTCACAATGTAAAGACATAGGCACAGACATCAAGTGAAGCATAAAGAGTACAGTGCTAACAACAGTAGACAAGATGCGTAGAGTGATCAGTTCAGCCCATACGAGGGTCATTCAGGAGCCTGGTAACAGCAACGAAGAAGCTGTTTTTGAATCTGTTGGTTCGTGTTCCCAAACATTTGTATCTTCTGCTAGATGGAAGAGAGAATAACTTGAGTGGAAGGGATCGTTGATTATTTTGATTGTGATGCCCGCTTTCCCAAGACAGCAGGAGATGTAGACAGAGTCAATGGATGGGAGGCGGGTTCGCATGATGTACTGGGTTCTCTCTGTTCGTGACAGCAATGTATCTCCGATTTAAATTGCCAGAGAATGTCAGTAGGTGGAACGGAATGATGTGGAAAATATCAGCGACATAGGCCAGGAGCAGCTCCTGGAGCCAGAATATTCCTGGCAGATGCCACGCATTTCTATGAGACAGAAAATGCATGTTTATCACCCAGCAATATAAGGGAAGGTTGGTGTAGGACGGAATGCACAGGATTGTAAAGTTCACAGTAGGTTCAGGCTGCCCTTTGGGATTTCTGTTGAAATGCATGGTAAACAAGAGAGCTATTGCATCTGCACACTCTTAATTAAGAGTCTGTAATTGCCACAGGCTGGCTTTGTTTTAATTTTGTGCAGTTTGGGCTTCTGTATCTCAACCTTGTAGCAATACAAAATGGATCAACCAGTCAGCACAACCCATAAATCACTTTCCAAAGGTAAGACTTTTGAAGTACTTGATGGCTCAATTATTAATTGTTTGCTGTTGCAAAAAAAAAACCCCATAGGTTTACTGCATCTTGGTTACAAAGTATAGAATAGAAAAGAGAATTTCAGTACATTCAAAATGTGCCACCAGTTTTGAAGAGTGCAATGTGCATTCTCCTACGCTCAACCCAGGTAGATGTTGATCCAACTTAGTGCCTACTGATAAAAGCCACAAAAAGTAGGTCATCAGTTTACGTTTTTAACTGCAGTTGATAGCATAGCATTGCACATTTGTCAAAGGCTGTTGTTTTAAATGAAAAGGCACCTTAAGGTTAGCCAAAGACCATTGCCCAGTACCAGTGCAACAGTGATCTCCTTGACTTAAGATCATGTAATAGTAATAGTGAAAGCTGAGCAAATGTGAGTGGTGAACTGTTGTATTTGATTTTTGTCTGTACCAGCGTGGCATGTAGACAGTGCTGATACTGTAGCTGTACAAATAATATTAATTCATTGTCTTCACATCCTTCACAATGTACTTAATAAATAGGATAACTCTTGTAATATGTTAATGTTTGCCATACTGTCCCTGGATGAATCGTGTAAGTCATGGTTAGTAGAAATATGCTAATATTTCTCCTGCAGTCCCTGTATAAATAGTATAGCTGATAGGAGCAATCTGAATATTATTTTGCATGTTATATTCTATACATAGAAGAGTTATTATGTACACTGACATTTCTCAGAGTAGGATATGTTAATGCTTGTTAGTCTGCCCCTATACAAGAAGGATACCTGATGTATTATGACGACACTCCTCTCATTAACACTGTAGAAAAAATATAGCCTGTGGGGAACATCTTGCTATTACTTGCAATGTTGCTGCATTATTAGGATAGTCAGTGGGTGGTAGGAAATAGTGGCATTTCTCACGCTGTCACTATATAAATGGCATAGAGTTCAGATACCTGTCTGGCACACTGACATTTTGTCCGTATTTCACTTAAAAGTAGGAGCAGGAGTAGACCATATGGCCTCTCAAGCTTGCTGCAAAATTCAAACTTAGCATGGCTAACCTTCTAACTCAACTCTTCTTTACAGCCTGCTTCCTGTATCCCTAGAATTACCTGAGAGAGTAAAGGCATGATTCAGTGACCCCCGTTGCATCCGGCGTGGGTCTGGGCGCATGGGTGAATAGCGTGCGAGCACCAGTTCGGGATCCGAGCCAAGCGCAAACATCACGCATGTCACCCGACTAGCTCTGCCCGGTGCAATCTGGATCTCACCCCGTGTTAATTATCCACACTCCGGATTCACCTGCTGCTCAGTACTCAACCTCCACTCCTGGGACACCTTGCCAGGACGCAGTATAATATTGGCCCACACAAAATGGATCAGTCATTGCGGCAACTGTGGGAGGTCTCCCAGACCATTGGAGACTGACAGGTGGTCAGAGATAGGGAAGGGTTGCACTCTGGCACTCCCCGAGCACCTCAAAACCTCGGCACTACCAGTCTAGAACCCTAGCAGTGCCACCCAGGCAACTTGGCAGTGACCCTGGCCAGGGTGCCCAGGTGCCAGGTTGGCATTCCTAGGGCCAGGCCCAGGGGGGTCTTGCCAAGTAGAGGGGGGATGAGGAGGTCTCCCGGGGGTATCTCCAAGGTTGAATGGTGAGGGGGGGGGGGTTAAAAGAGCATGGTGGGGGTCTGAACAGGGGGCGTGGGAGGCAGATTAGGGCTGCCTTTCAAAATGGTTCCCCGATCTGTGAGGAGCCTTTCCTGCTGGCGAGCTTCAGCTGTCCAGCATGAAATCTTTCAAGGTCAAAAAAAGGTAAAGTGCCGTTGGATAGGAGGATGTTTCCCAGCACTGCAGCCACTGCAAAACACCCCATTAAACATGCCATTCATCAGACTTTAACTGGGGTCCGCTGAATCATGCCCCAAATATCTGTCAATCTCAGCCTTGAATATATTCAAAGATGCTGGATCCATAATCCAGTGGGGTAGAGAATACCAAAGACTCACAGCCCTTTGAGAAAATAAATGTCTCCTCATTTCAGCTCTAAATAATCCACCCCTATGCCTGATGTTGTGGATTCCTCAGTCAGTGGAAACAGCTTCTCATTGTCTATCCTGTCAAGCTCCTTCACATCTGGTACTTTTCAATGAGATCACCTCTCATTCTTCAAAACTCCAGAGAGTAGGCCCAACTTATTTAGCCTCTCATCATAGGACAACCATTTCTCATCCCTGAAATCTAATGAATCTTTGCTGTATCATCTCCAAGGAAGAAGTCTTACAACACCAGGTTAAAGTCCAACAGGTTTGTTTCAAACACTAGCTTTCAGAGCACTGCTCCTTCCTCAAGTGAATGAAGAGATATGTTCCAGAAACATATATATAGACAAATTCAAAGATGCCAGACAATGCTTCTTTTATTCTCTTTATTGGCTGGCAGAAACACGATGGGCTGAATGGACACTTTCTGCTCCATGACCTTTCTATGATTCTCTGCTGCCTTTTATTATTGATATTTGAGAAATTGATGGGACCAGAGATGGGGAATGGAAGTTATCTTTTCCTGTACAACAAGCAAGGGAAGTTCGCAGTCTGATTTTCTAAAAATATAGCGCAATACATCAATCAATATTAATTTTATCTGTGCTATCTTCCTAACTTTATAGTTTATTTTGTGTACTGTGGCACCAGACCTTAAGAAGGTCACCAGCTGTAATGGCTGTTTCATCATGGGCTCTGGTTACCAGGTCCATAGCTGTGAGGGGAAGGTCCTGGAAATAGTTGAAAGGCTGGGGGCGCGATTCTCCCAAAACGGGAGAAATCGTAAAGCTGCCGTAAAACCCGGGCGGGTTTTACGGCAGCGCGCCCCTTCCCGACCGGGGACCGATTCTGGTCCCCGGTCGGGGCTAGCAGCCCGACGCCGTAGGCTCCGGCAAGACGGGCTTAACGAAAATCGTTAAGCCCGCTTGCCGGAGTTAGCGCCGGCTGACGCGTCATATGACGTCAGCCGCGCATGCGCAGTTTGGAAGACTCCAACCCGCGCATGCGCGGGTGACGTCATCGCGTTTTTGCGCGAAACCCGCGCATGCGCGGGCCGGGTTGCCCCTCAGCCGCCCCGCAAATGGATACTGCGGGGCGGCGGAAGGACAAGTAGTGCGCGGGCATCGGGCCCGCTGCCCGCGATCGGTGCCCACCGATCGCGGGCCCATGGCACCCTTGGCACGGCCGTGGTACGGCCGTGCCAATCGGTGCCATGGTTATTAATAGTGAGTTAGTCACGCCGTTTTTACGAACGGCAAGACCAGGTGTGTTTGCCGTTCGTAAAAACGGCGTAAAGGGCTGGGACTTCGGCCCATCTAACAGCTGAGAATCGCCGCCGGCCGTAAAAAAACGGCGGCAGCGATTCGGGTCGGGACTTCGGCGGGGGGGGGGGGAGAATAGCGGGAGGGCGGCAAAAATGTCGGGAAGGCCCTCCCGCTATTCTCCCACCCGTCGTGGGGGGCGGAGAATTTCGCCCTGGAGATCAGTCTCTGAGAGAAATGTCTTCTCATCACACATTTCTGGCCAAACTACAGAGAAAGACAAGAGGTGTGGAACTTTTCTAGATTTGAAATTATTTAAAGGTCAGGTGGGAAATCAAGCATGTTCTGACATTACTCAAGTCGGCGGCATTTGCTCTTGATGTCTCAATCAAAAAAAAATGATTGCAATCTGAGTTTTGTAATCTTGGTGCTAATTGTTTTGAAATTAGGGATTAGGTACCCCAAAGTATTTCCAGCGCATCTTTTGTAAAAGTGTTCTTTCTTTTTACTCGAGAGGCCCACTATCCCTGTTAACTTTGAAAATAAGATCATGTTTCATGAGGCTGTCAATTTCCCTGTGGAATTTTACATTGGGCATGAGAAGGAAGTACCTGAAGTGAACTCAGGCTGTCTTAACTTGGATTAAAAGATCATCAACAGACACGAAACAGCCTGTTGAAATTTTGAATGTAAATCCATTACCAGGGATCAGTTGGTAGCACACTCTGATTGGATTATCATTCTGAGGTGGAGGTTGGGTTTCAAGACAAGCATGCTGGCAATTTCCCGCCTCTGGCCTTTTTCCAGGGAGGTGACATCCACTAGTGGTGAGTAGCCAATTACTCCAATTGAAGTGTTAATTAAAAAGAGACATTGTGCAAGGTTATGGGGATAAGGCAGGAGAGTGGGACCAGGTCGAATGCTCTTTCAGAGAGTCGGTGTAGACCTCGATAAGCTGAATGGCCTCCTTCTGTACCGTAAGGTTGCTGTGATTTTGTAAATTGAGAACATGAGAACATTTCAAGATGATGACAGGCCTCCTGATGTGGCTGGAACCCATAGAAGGAATGCTGGAAGCCTTCTGGTGGCAGGCTACATGGAGAGGCTTGGTGGTGAATGGTGCCAAAGGTGCACCATGCAAAGCAATTCAGTGTGGATCTGGTAGCTGCTAGGGCCTCATCTGTGGCATCCTGGGGAGGAATTCCCTCTCCGTAATGTTAGCCTGGCAGCTATGAGCACTGTGTATTTTTCATTATTCTCTCTCCACCTTGAGGCACTCTCATTGTCTCCCACCTACAGTGGCAGCCCCCACCTCTCCTAGCGGGGCTTCCAGCCGCCTACAACTTCAGGTGGTCCATTGGCTATGGACCTACCATCCTGGTTAGACTGAACTCCTAGAGGCAGCTACTTAATGGTTGCATCCCCAAACATCTCCGGGGTCCTACTATGGCCACTTCCAGATTCCCGACCCAGAATTTATTGCAGCATTGGGTTTGGGATCATGGAACTGAAAGTCAGCCCTCTGAGTCGGAAAGCTCCAACTTCAGGACTTAAGCACAAATGTCAAGGCTGACACTGGTGCAGCACCACGGGAGTCCTGTACTGCTGGAGGCGCTGTCTTGTGGATGAAAAATTAAAATGAGGCCCAATCTGCCCTCTCAGGTGTATGTAAAATATCCTACGGCACTGTTTTGAAGAAGAAATACCCTGGTATCCTGTCCAATATTTATCCCTCAATCAACAATATAAAACTAGATTATCTGGTCATTAGCACATTCCTGCTTGTGGGAGCTTACTGTGTATAAACTCGCTGCTGCATTTCCTATACTTAATTGGTGTAAAGCTCTATATGACGTCCGGTGGCCATGAAAGGCACATTATGAATGCACGCCTTTCTTTCTTCTTCTTCGCCAGAAACAAGCACTAGTATCCGAACAGGCTCAAGGGACTAAATGGCCTATTCCTGTTCCTATGTTCCTATCTATAATGAGTGCCTGGGCTCCAAATGGCATTGGATTTGGTTCTAGATTTAACTTGTCAGGCAGCAGAGGAAATGGGACAAAGAATGTGCATGTCAGTTGGAAGTGCTGAGGCTGGAGGTTGCAGAGACACGGTGCCAGCATGAGGAGGCTTAACATAAATGCACAGAGAAAAAAGGACAGTGTAAGCTCAAGGAGAAAGGAGAATGCCATAAATAAACAAGTAAAAGAATATGAAATATCAATATGAAAAACACACAGCGGGATGCCACTGCTGATTCAAGGATGAAGACAATGATTCTGAATCCCAGAATATGGACGTTTCATGCAAGCACAAGGTGGATGAAAAAACAAAGCAGCCCTTGAACTGACAGAGCAAAGATTCTCAGGAGTGAGTCTGGTGAGCGACAGTCCAATTGATCCATCCCATAACTCAATGTAAAATAACTTTAATATATGTCATCTTAAAGACATGATTGACATAAATAGATTCTTGAAGTGTTTCTGAATGGTGAGCAAACTACTTTTAATTGGACAAAAAAGCTTAAGCGGAAAGATTTTGCATGGTAAAGTATTTACAGCCTTTTCATATGTGGATCTAATAACATTGAGAACTGGCTTTGCAAAGTCTGCAATTCTCATTGTGTATGATTTGATATGTGAAGCATACAGGCAGAAAGAACTGCAGCTCCTCCTGATCCAGAGGGAAACCTGGCAAATGATTACTTCCATGGCTCTTTTCCGGCCTTTTCATGCCAGTTTTCCAAGCACGATCTGTGCCGTGCATCAGACATGAACCTTGGTGCTAAGGTACCGTCAAAATCTGAATAACATTATCAAACCCCAACCTTTGCATTCCACTGAGTCCCATATCTGGCTGGTATGAGGAACTCTGGCCCTATCCAAAATGTGTGTGTTCTAATATTGCAGGTGCAAGTGGAATCTTTGTAAACCCCATTCTGGTCAAGAACTGGGCTGGGGTGGTGGTGAGAATGTTGATTGGATATTGACCAGGAGGGTTGCAGAGCAGGCCTGTATTAATTGATGCTGAACCTGAGCTTCAATTCTACATACTCAGTTTAACAAAAGCCTCCTATTTTAACTACATCATATCTAACTGCTGATAAAACTACTTTTGGCAATCTTGCCAGCTCCAGACTTTATCACGCTCACACTCTTGTCTCCCAAAATCTACCCTTTACAAACTGCGATTCACTGCCCGTATCCTATCTAGTTCTAAATCTTATTTCTCTAATAGCCTTGTCCTCATTGATCTTCATTGGTTCCCTGTCCCCACTTCCAAATTCATGGCCTGGCCTAAACTTATATCTGTAATCGCCTTAAACTTTATGCTCCAGTTCACATCGACCACTCTCACAGCTCTGCCCTCCCCACATTCACATGTCACTCCATCTTTGGCCACAACGCTATTAAATGTCTCAGCTTCACATCCTTAAAGGCTGTCCCTTTGGCCATTTATATATCTGTGAAGAACTTAGGGAATTTTACAACAATAATGCTATAAAAGCGAAAGTTGCCATTGAATGTATGGCTGGATGGAGAGAATGTAATGGATAGGTTAATGAATGTGAAGGGATAGCTTTGTGGAAACGGATCTACATGTTTTTTAAGGCAATGGTGTGCACGATATTTTCAATATTGGCAGGAGTTCCCAATTTCACCTGGTATCATGCTTGATGTACGCAGAGGAACACATTTATCTTCATCCTCCTCTTTATGCCACCAACCCTTGTTCTCTTATGTGGCTATGTACAAGGGACAAGGTGAGCTGCAGTCGCCTGGCCCCTGACCACCTTCTAAGTAGCTTGCGCCCATGCATTTATTATGGTTTCAGCCCAATAGGTCCCATCATTTAATAGGTTCCTTGCAGCAAGAGCTCCAACTTCACAGCATTAAAGGAACAACAGATTACTGTTGCCCATGTATCTTCACTGTACTATTGTGAAGAGATAGCCACCGCCAAAGTGGTTGGAAAAACAGCTGCCTAGTGGTACAGGCTAACTCATTGAGTAAGTTTACCATGTGCCCATGAGCTATTCGAATTAATAGGTGACATTACTATTATAAAATTCAGAGTGGCCTTCCCTTTGGAAGAGTCATGCACATTGGCTAATACAAGCCCATGCTGCTAATCTACTTGAGAATGAGACGGTCCATATCTGATTGAGTTCCTCCAGAAGATTTTCACGAAAAATGCCAGAAGAGCTTAAATCACAGAGAATGTTCAGACCAAGGTAAACAGTGGGAGATCCGCTCAGCTGGGTCGTTTTTAGTTTATGTAATACTCCTAAAAGGGAATTGATCACAAAGACTGTGAAGATTAACGGAAAAAAGGTCTGAGGACAGCAACATTACAAAAAGCTGCATTAATTTGATTTACTGATCTTTAGTCAAAGACAGACTGTCCGGATACATAATCAGGAGAAATGCAGCTCCTTTGTCTCGCCAACTATGGGGGAGGATTTGTGCTGCCGAGTTATGTCTGGAATTTTTAGAATTGAGAACATGAAGTAGTTCAACGAGGAAAACAACAAAAATGCTAATGCCTTGTTTACATTGATTCTTCTGCCGTAGGCAAGTAAAATGACTTTCTTTCATTCTTAAACATAGTTTGTTCTATTTTTATCAAATTGTAGTGTTTAAGATATTAGAAATTAAACAGAACTTTTGGACCTCTATTTATCATTTTTTGTGAGATTAGAGGCCTCTATTGAATGCTAGATAGACTGTGGGGAGATCTAAAACAATTTGTTCGAGGATGTGACAGATGTTGGTGAGACTGCATTGATTGCCAATATCTTGTTGCCTGGAGCCACTGCAATCTTTAGGCTGATGGTATTCCCACTGCAGTGGTAAACAGAGAAATCTAGGTATTTAACACAGCAACATTGAAGAAATGGTGATTATATGTCCAATAAGGAAGGTCGAATGGCTTGGAAAGTTGAAGGCAATGGTTTTCCAGTGATGTAGTTCTTATCCTTATTGATGCTAATTGTTAAAGGGCTGGGATGTGCAGTCAAAGTAAAGCTTGGAAAGTTGCTGCAGTACATTCTGTAAAATAGTAAATACTGTAGCTACAGTTCACTGATGGTAAATGGAGTACGTTTCCAGTTCAGTGGAAGGGACACTGATCAAATTATTCTTCCCTACTGGACGGTGTCAAGCTTCTCTCAGATAACTCAATTGAATAATCCATTCACTTTATGGTCTGGGATTCAGGAGGCTGTTTAAGCATCCTCCCGTGATTACACTTTATTTTTCTGGAATATGCCAGGAATTAATGTTGAATTCATACAGAACAGAGGGCTTTAAACAAATAGTGCGGAGGAGGGTGTGTATGAGGGAGAATTAAAATGTTAACAAAAAAGGACAAAGGTAATAGTGCAGGGTAGTAAGGTGCCTAATGATAACTAGACTGTGAGAGAAAGGGTACTATGAAAGTTAACTTACCTTAACGTTGAGAGCAGAGGTTGGGAACTTCAACTGCCAGCAAACCTCAGACTTTCTGCACATGCGCAGGCCAGGAACAGGCTACACATGTACAGTTCTGCATTCTTACTTTCTTTGGGACCAGTGTACCTGTGTATGAAGAAAATATAGCGCAAAAACCTGGGTTGGCTGACTGAGAGTGGAGCGCCCTAACAAGTGACCCAGGCAAGGAATTCGGTGAGGGGACAGGGAGAGGTACCAAAAGGAGAGGGCACAAGGCAAGTTCCCAAAAGAAAGTCCCAAGTAGAGATTAGGGACAGGGGATCAATTAGGTCCCAGTTAAGTTAAAGAATTAAGTTGAAAAATTAATAGAGTATATTTGGAGCAGATTTGCAAAGCAATACTTTCTGGAACCAACCATGGAGTAGGCTATTTTAGACCTGGTAATGTGTAATGAGACTGAATTAATTAATTATCTCATCGTAAGTCCCAAAAGATGTGCTTGTTAGGTGAATTCGACAGTCTGAATTCTCCCTCAGCGTACCCGAACAGGAGTGGAGTGTGGCGACTCGGGGATTTTCACGGTAACTTCATTGCAATGTTAATGTAATCCTACTTGTGATGCTAATAAAGATTATTATAATTATTATTATTGTAAAGGATCCTCTAGGCAAGAGTAATCATAACATGTGGGAATTTTCCATTCAGTTTCAGGTTGAGAAACCTGGGCTGGATTCTCCGCACCCCAACACCAAAATCGCGTTCGGCACCAGAGTGGGGAATCCAGTTTCATTCATGTAATCGAGACCGGCACATGTTCGGCGATTCTCCTCCCTCCGTGCCGCGTATCCACCACCGGAGGCCATTGCCAGAGGCCCACCCCATTATTCTCCGCCCCTGACCAGCTGAATTCCCAATGGCGTGGACCACTCATTGTCCTGCCGTTCGGGATACTCGCGAGGCGGTTGCGGACTCAGACTGCGGCCACCATTGTCGGGGGCGGGCCGATCGGAGGGCAGGAGGGGCCACATACAGGACTGGGCCTTTATTGTGCAGGTGGTCCGTATCGGGCGTGCGGTCGATCGGGGGCACTATTTCCGCAATCCAGGTCCGCGGTCTGAGTCCGCCATGAAGCATGACGCGACCGCTGGAGGCCGCTGCCGTGCGCATGCGTGGCCTCTGACCTGGAAGTGCGGGAGGTCATATCGGCAGTCCGCGACAGCTGCCTGCTAGCCCCCTGCAGGGTCGTGAATCTGTGGCCTTTTGATGCCAGTTTTTCTGGCGTAAAACACCACAGTTGCCTCGACGGCGTGGGGACCCTGAAACGGAGAATCCATCACCCGGTATCTGAAACTAGTACATTAAACGTAAATAAAGGCAATTAAAAAGGTATGAGGAGAGAGTTGGCTGGAGTGGATTGAGGAAGTAGGTTAAAAGGTAAGATGGTAGAGAAGCAGTGGTATCCATTTAATGAGATATTTCATAACTGTGAACAAATATATATTCCATTGAGGAAGAAAGAATCCACCATGCAAGGCTAACTAAGTTAAAGGTGGTATCCAATTGAAGGTAAAGGCATACAATTCTGCAAAGAATATTGGGAAATATTTAGAAATTATCAAAGGGTGGCCAAAAAAGTGGGAGAAATTACAATATGAACGCAAACTAAGAAGGAATATAGAATGAGATTCTACAATTCTATAAAACAGAAGTGCATAGCTACACCACAGTGACTTTGAACAAAAATGTTGTATCCCTCATCACAGTAGAAAACATCCCAAGTATAGTGGAGATTCAAGGGGCAAAAGGGAGGGGGGAGTGGGGGAAGTTAAAACAATCACTACCACTAGAGAAAATTAGTAGGTAAACTAAAGGGACTAAGGTCTGCTCAATCCCTTTGAGCTGATGGTCTGTATAGAAGGTTCTTAAAATTACTGGCTGCAGAGATAATGGATGCATTAGTTGTAATCTTCCAAATTTCCCTAGATTCTGGAAATGTGAGACTACTATTCAAGGAAGGAGGAGACATAACCAAGAAATTATAGACCAGTTAGCCTAGCATCTGTCGTTGGGAAAATGCTGGAATCCATTATTAAGGTGTTATAATCTCCATAGAGACTGTTAATGTTTAAAGAGAAATGCGAACATCCAGCAATCAACTGAAAGGGCCTTGCCACAGGATTTAACATTTTTAAACAAAACCAAACTGTATTGTATGCAAGGACTACTACTTTAAGACCGCCTTCGATAATTACTTATGCTTTATGTCAAAAAGCACAATGAAACACAACCATTGATATTTTAAACATTCTCAACTCAACCTGTCCTTTTCCATTATGACCACCCGCAAAAAAGGCTTTGGCTAGTTATCTGGTGCTTGAAGGTCATCTCCTTTCATTGGATCAATTCCAAACTTTTCCACAGCTGCCTTGTAAGGTCTGGGACTGTTCAGATTGAGCCTATGATTTACTCCCAGTTTGCAGTGGCTTAAACAGAAAATTAGAAATACCCTGATTTTTAATAGCTCTGTTCTCCTGCTCCACAGCTGTTTCAGAGCTGCTCGCAGACTCTGTCTCTCTCAGCTTGATTCCAAATGAAACCGCCTGTTTGCATTATGACGATTATTGTAAATGTCTTCCTCTTGCTCCAATGTAGGCAAATCATGAAGCCTCTATTTTCCCCTCACACATTCTGTCTCCAAATTGAGCTGGTGTTCCCGGGCACATTCCATATAATGAACAATAAAGTAGGTATTTTAAAAATACATTTACAAGATGTGGGCATCAATGGGTAGGCCAGCATTTATTGCCCATCCCTAGTTGCCCTTGAGAAGGTGGTGCTGAGCTGCCATCTGGAACCGCTGCAGTCCCTGAGGTGTAGGTTTATCCAGAATGTTGGAAGGGAGGGAATTCCAGGTTTTTGACCCAGTGACAGTGAAGGAACGATGATTCATTTCCAAGTCAGGATGATGAATGACTCGCAGGGAAACCTCCAGGTGATGGTGTTCCCATTATCTGCTGCTATTGTCCTTTTAGATGGTAGTGGTCAAGGAGTGCATATTGTAAATGGTACACACAGCTTCCACTGTTCGACGGTGGTGAAGGGATTGAGTGTTTGTGGAAGGGCTAGCAATCAAGAGGGCTCCTTTGTCCTGGATGGTGTTGAGCTTCTTGAGTGTTATTGGAACTGTACTCATCTAGGTAAGTGGAGAGTGTCACCACAGGATTCCTAGCCTATGACCTGCTCTGGTAGTCACGGTAGTCCATGGCTAGTCCAGATCCGTTTCTGCTCAATTGTAACCTCCAGGATGTTGAGAGTGGGGGATCAAGTGATGGTGGTGCCATTGAATGTCAAGCAGGTGGATCCTCTCTTGTTGTAGATGGTCATTGACTGACAATTGTGTGGCACAAACGTTATGTGCCACTTGTCAGCCCGTCTGGATATTGTCCAGGTCTTGCTGCATTTGGACATGGGATTGTTTCAGTAGCTGAGGAGCCACTGGTGGTGCTGAACATTGTGCAGTCATCCCCACTTCTGATTTTATGATGGTACAGCTGAAGATGGTTTTGCCTTGGATACGACCAAGAACTCCTGCAGTGCTGTCCTGAAGCTGAGAATGATTGACCTCCAACCACAGCCATTTTCCTTTGTGCCTTTGTGTCAAGGGCAGTCACTCTCACCTCACCTATGGTGTTCAGCTTTTTGTCCATGCTTGAAGCAAGGCTGTAATGAGGTCAGGAGCTGAGTGAGCCTGGCGGAACACAAACTGAGCGTCTGTGAGCAGGTTATTGCTGTGTAAGTTTGACTTGATAGCACTGTTCATGATTCCTTCCATCACTTTACTAATGATCAAGAGTAGACGGATGGGGCGATAATTGACCAGCTTGGATTTGTCCTGTTTCTTGTGTAAAGGACATACCTGGGCAGTTTTCCACATTTCCGGGAGATTCCATTGTTGTAGGTGTACTGAAACAACATGGCTAGGGGTGTGGCATGTTCTGGAGCCTTTGCTATCTAATACCATCTAATACCATCAGCCATTTCTTGATATCACGCAGAGTGAATTGATTTGGTTGAAGATTAAGACCTGTGATGCTGGGGACCTCTGGAGGAGGTCAAGATGAATCACCCCCTCGGCACTTCTCGCTGAAGATTGTTGCGAATGCGACCTTGTCTTTTGCACAGCTGTGCGAGGCTCCTCCATCATTAAGGATGGGGATATTAATGGAGTCTTTGTAGAGATTCCTCCTCCAGTCAGTTGTTTAATTGTCCACCAACATTCACAGCTGGATGTGGCAGGATTGCAGAGCTTAGATCTGATCCTTTGGTTGTGACATTACTTAGCTCTGTTTATCACTTGCTACTTTTGTTGTTTGGCACATAAGTAGTCCTGTGTTGTAGCTTCACCAGGTTGACACCTCAATTTTAGGTATGTCTGGTGTTGTTCCTGGCATGCTTTCCTACACTCTTCATTGAACCAGTGTTTGTCCCTTGATGGGAATGATAGAATGGGGATATGCCGGGTCATGAGGTTACAGCTTGTGGTTGAGTACAATTCTGCTTCTGCTACCCACAATGCCTCATGGATCGCAGCTTGAGTTTCTAGATGTATTTGAAGTTTAGCACGGTTGTAGTTCCATACAACATGATGGAGCGTACCCTCAATGAGAAGACAAGTTTTTGTCTCCACAAGGGACAGGTTAGTGAGGATGAGGTCAAGTATATTTTGTTGGTTCCCTCACCACATGCCATAGTTTCATGCTCGGAGCTTTCTCCATTAGGGCCCAGCCAACTCATTCTGTAATGGTACTACCGAGCCACTCTTGGTGATGGACATTGCAGTCCCACCCAAAGTAAATTCTGTGCCCTTGCCACACTTAGTGCTTTCTCCAAGTGGAGTTGAACATGGAGCAGTACTGATTCATAAGCTGAAGGGGGAGGGTACATGGTAATCAGCCGGAGATTTCCTTGTGCCAAGAGTTTTCATGGGGTCCAGAGTTGATGTTGCGGACTTCCAGGGCAACTCCCTCCCAACTGTATAACCAGTGTGTCGCTACCTCTGCTGGGTCTGGCTCGCCAATGGGACAGGAAATACTCAGGAATGGTGATAGTGGTGTCACAGGCATTATCTATATGATTCTGTGAGTATGATTTTGCCGGGCTGTTGCTTGACTAGTCTGTGAGACAGTTCTAATTTTGGCATCAGCCCCAGATGTTAATAAGGAGGACTTTACAGGGTTTACTGGATTGTTGCTTATTTCCAGTGCTTAGGTCGATCACAGTTGATCTGTCTGGTTTTATACCTTTCAGTTTCCTTTGTAGTAGTTTAATACAACTGGGTGGCTTGTTAAGCTATCTCAAAGGCCATTTAATAGTCAACCGCATTCCCGTGGGCCTGGTGTCACATGTAGACCAGACCGCGTAAGGACGGCAGATTTCATTCCCTACAGGATAGTGGTGAACCAGTTGGGATTTTATGAAAATCAAGCATGGTCATCATTAGACTTTGCAGATTTTTTATTGAATTCAAATTTCACTATCTACAATGGTGGGATTCAAACTCAGGACCCCAGAGCATTACCCTGGGTCTCTATATTAATAGTCCAGTGACAATACTACCACCACTGCCTATCCTTTGGTTTTCTCTGTTGAGGATGTAGACCTGGCTAACATTTATCACTTTTGCTCCCTTGATCCAGTGAGCTCCAAACAATGGAAGGCATTTTTCAGACCCACCCATTCTGAGACCAGAAATTCCCACCTGAGCTCAATGGACCTTTCAATGGTCTGTCAAATTTTCCATCCTGCCCCAATGCCTCTGACAGTAAAACTTCAGAACAACTAAAAACAGCTACCTCCTTGATCCCCACAGACCATCTCTATGGCAACGTGGCATACATCGGATGTTCCAAAAAGAAATGTAAATTAATTATATCTGCCTTCAAAATAACCCCATTGATTCTGTAACCCACATGACTATTTTGTATTTCTAATGGTGTTAACAGCCCTATCTCCAAATTCCCTGGTCCCATCAAAAAGTCCAGTATTTACAAAGGTGCGTTAGGCTTCTTAATCTGGGAATAACATGAATAATCCAAATCCCTTCTTTAAATAACTGCAGACCTCCTGTCCCTACCGGTAGCTCAAATATGGATCATCCATTCTTCGTGTTTTCTCCCTTTAAACAATGGGCGAGATTCTCTGCAAATGACAGGCCGTGACCCACGGCAGCCTTCACGCCCACTTCCGGGGCCAATCCAATTTCCTCCCCCCCGGACGGGGCTAGGAGCGTGGCCCCGTGCGTCACGGCGGCACGGCCTTGACGACGGTCGTCAAGGCCGCACGTCAAGCGTCACGCTGGCTGACGCGGCCGATGACATCGGCCGCACATGCGCAGGTTGGACAACGCCATCCCGGAATGCGCAGTTGGCGTCTTTTCCCTCAGCTGCCCCGCAAGACGTGGTGGCTTGATCTTGCGGGGCGGCGGAGGGAAAATAGTGTGTCCGTTACGGACACACAGCCCGCGATCGGTGCCCACCGATCACGGGCCTATGCCCCCCTTGGCACGGCCATGGTACCGCCGTGCCAATCGGGCCCCCAGATGCCCCAAACGGGCATCTGGCGCCCGTTTCACGACGGCAGCGAGCAGGTGTGTTTGCTGCCGTGTTGAAATGGGCGTGAAGGCCCCGCCGCTCGGCCAATCGGCCTCGGGGAATCGCCGCTCGCCGTAAAAAACGGTGAGCGGCGATTCGTGGCGTGGGGGGGGGGGAGAATAGCGGGAGGGCGTGAAAAATGTCAGGAGGCCCTCCCGCTATTCTCCCACCCGGCGTGAGGGGGCGGAGAATCACGCCAAATTAACTTAATATAAACGTCTGTTAAATAAATAAGCATCTGTTATCATGAAATGTTTCGAGCCACTAGCCATGAGACAATCAACACCAGCCTCCCAGATGGTCTCAATCCATTGCAGTTCGCCCACCACAGCAACCGATCCACAGCAGATGCTATCTCTCTGGCCCTACAATCAACACTTGAACATCTTGACAACAAGGACACTATGTCAGATTGCTGTTCATAGACTACAGCTCTGCCTTCAACACCATCATCCTGACAAGACTAATACCAAACTCTGCACCTCGGATTTGACCCTTCCCTGTGCAGCTGGGTCCTTGACTTCCTCACCAACAGTCCGCAATCTGTCAGGATAGGTAACAGCACCTCCTGCATAATAGTTCTCAACGCCAAGGCCCCACAAGGATGCGTGCTCAGCCCTCTACTCCCTATACACTCATAACTGTGCAGAAAGATTCAACTCAAATTCTATCTATAAGATTGTGGTGGGTCGTATCTCAAACAACGACGAATTGGAATACAGAAGGGAGATAGATCACTTGGTTGCATGGCGTACCGAAAACAACCTCTCGAAATTTGGAAAGACCAAGGAGCTGATGATCGACTTCAGGAAGCCCAGCACAACACTGCCCCCCCCCCCTCCCCCCATCTACATCAATGGGTCCGAAGTGGAGATGGTCGATAGCTTTAAGTTCCTGGGGGTCACTATCACCAACATTCTGTCCTGGTCCACTCACATGATGCAACAATCAAGAAAGCCCAACATCTTCCTACAGAAGCTAAAGAAATTTGGCATGTCTGCATCGACTCTCACAAACGTCGACAGATGTTATCATAGAGAGCATCCTATCTGGCTGCATTACAGCTTGTTATGGCAACTGCTCGACACAAAATCACAAGAAACTGCTGAGTGTGATGAACTCAGCCCAACGCATCACACAAGCCTGCCATTCTCCCATTGATTCTCTCTACACCTCCTGCTGCCTCAGGAAGGCAGACAGCATTGTCAGAGACCCCTCCCACCCAAGCTTTGCCCTCTTCCAGACCCTTCCATCAGGCAAAAGATACAGAAGTCTGAAGACACGCACATCCAGATATAGGAACAGCTTCTTCCCCACAGCTACTAGACTCCTCAATTACTCTCCCTTGGACTGATCTGTTCTCTGTAAGAGCATTATTCATGACGCCCTATACTGCTCTTGTTTGGCCCTTGTTCACCATCACTATTTGTTGATGTATCATTTGTCAATGTACTTTGTCGATTATTCTTTTGTCTACTATGTACTTGCTGTGTACGTTCCCTTGGCCGCAGAAAAATACTTTTCACTGCACTTCGGTACATGTGACAATAAATAAAAATCAATCTATCATATCAATAATAAATAGACTCTGAATTGTGAGTACCCAAGATTTATTTGAATTCCATTTACTTCAGGGTTGTGTATCAGTTTCTCAACCTGTTATTTCTCTCATTTATCTTGCACTGAATACTTTAAAACCAACCTAAAAATTATAGGTTATACTTGTAAGAACACATGGTTTATGAACTCAGATATTTGCAACAAAGACATTTAGGAATCCATAAAATTTGGCAGAGCCAACGTGGTTTTATGAAAGAAATCACGTTTGACAAATTTATTAGAGTTCATTGAATATGTAACCAGCAGGGTGGATGAAGGCGAATGAATTAAATGTAAGATTTCCAAAAGGCAGTCGATAAGATGTCTCATGAAAGATTACTACACAAAATAAGAGCTCATGGGTTGGGTTTGATGTATTAATATGGATAGAGGATTAATAACTAACAGAAAACAAAGAGTATGGATAAATGGCCATTTTCAGGTTGGTGATCTAAAGTAGAATATTATTTAAACAGAGAGACTGTCGAATTCTGTGGGATAAAGGATTTGTGTGTCCTTGCTGTACCTAACTTAGCATGTAGGTACAGCAAGTAATTAGGAAGGCAAACAGAATGTTGGCCATTATTGAAAGGGAACATATAGAAGTAGGAACTGTAACTTTACAAGGCATTAGTAATATCACACCTAGAGTACTGCGAAGAAGTTTAGATTCCTTACTTTATACTTCCATTGGAGGAAGTACTGTCCTACTCCTCCATCCCACACCCTAAGCAAGCATTAGGGGACATTTTACCAAGGCAGCACCAGCCAGTCAGGATATTTCCCAATTTCAGCTACCCACTTCTATAGCCAAGGTCCAGCTCATAGTTTTAAAATAAGGGGTCTCCCTTTTAAGATGGAAACGAAGAGGAGTTTCTTCTCTCAGAGGGCCGTTAATCTTTGGAATTCTCAATCCCAGGGAGCAATGGAGGCTGGGTCGTTTAATATATTCAAAGCCGAGTTAGACAGATTTTTGATCTACAAAGGAATCAAGTGAGGGGGGGGGGGGGGGGGGGGGGGGGGGGGGAGACAGGCAGGGAAGTAGAGTTAAAGTCATAATCATATCAGTCATGATTGTATAGAATGGAAAAGCAGGCTCAACTGAATGGCCTACTCCTTGTGGTGAAATGCCTATGGGCCATATCACAGTTGGATACTGTGAGACCTCCAACCAGCAGGTGGCGGTATAGACACATCAGTCGGTCTCAAGACTAAGGTCGTGTGACCTGGGACCTGTATATAAAGAGAGGGTCATCCATCCATCTGCTGAGGAACACGGGATAGAGGGTTATAAGACATGCATGTAACAGGTCAGCAGAAGTTGTAAGTTCCAGAAAAATAGCAAGACTCCATGATAATGTGCTCTGTATCAGATTGTCATCCTTCCGCATGAGACAAACTAAAAGGATCTTGTTTGGGACAGATCACAGTGTTTGGTGAGTTAATCTTAAAAGTACAAGGGGCCAAACACAACACTCCTACTCCCATTTCTTATATTTCTTATCTTATGTGGAAAGTGAACATCGCTAAGCAGGTTATTAGTGAGTAGGAAGACAGGTTGCACTATCATTGGGGATGGAAGAAAACAGGTAGTAAGGGAAGAGTTACGCTCAAAGCTTTTGAAGACTTTTCCTGCTCCAGATTTTCTTAGGTCTATTTAATTATCCTTCATGAGTTCAGTTGTATTATTATTTGTGACAGATCGAGTTCTTTGAGAAGGTGACTGAACAGGTAGACGAGGGTAGAGCAGTTGATGTGGTGTATATGGATTTCAGTAAAACGTTTGATAAGGTTCCCCACGGTCGTCTATTGCAGAAAATACGGAGGCTGGGGATTGAGGGTGATTTCAAGATGTGGATCAGAAATTGGCTAGTTGAAAGAAGACAGAGGGTGGTGGTTGATGGCAAATGTTCAGAATGGAGTTCAGTTACGAGTGGTGTACTACAAGGATCTGTTCTGGGGCCATTGCTGTTTGTCATTTTTATAAATGACCTAGAGGATGGCACAGAAGGTTGGGTGAGTAAATTTGCAGACGACACTAAAGTCGGTGGAGTTGTAGACAGTGTGGAAGGATGTTGCAGGTTACAGAGGGACATAGATAAGCTGCAGAGCTGGGCTGAGAGGTGGCAAATGGAGTTTAATGTAGAGAAGTGTGAGGTGATTCACTTTGGAAAGAATAACAGGAATAAGGAATATTTGGCTAATGGTAAAATTCTTAGCAGTGTGGATGAGCAGAGGGATCTCGGTGTCCATGTACATAGATCCCTGAAAGTTGCCACCCAGGTTGATAGGGTTGTGAAGAAGGCCTATGGTGTGTTGGCCTTTATTGGTAGAGGGATTGAGTTCCAGAGCCATGAGGTCATGTTGCAGCTGTACAAAACTCTGGTATGGCCGCATTTGGAGTATTGCGTACAGTTCTGGTCGCCTCATTATAGGAAAGACGTGGAAGCTTTGGAAAGGGTGCAGAGGAGATTTACCAGGATGTTGCCTGGTATGGAGGGAAAATCTTATGAGGAAAGGCTGATGGACGAGGTTGTTTTCGTTAGAGAGAAGAAGGTTAAGAGGTGACTTAATAGAGGCATACAAAATGATCAGAGGGTTAGATAGGGTGGACAGTGAGAGCCTTCTCCCGCGGATGGAGGTGGCTAGCACGAGGGGACATAGCCTTAAATTGAGGGGTAATAGATATAGGACAGACGTCAGAGGTGGGTTTTTTAAGCAAAGAGTGGTGAGGTCGTGGAATGCCCTACCTGCAACAGTAGTGAACTCGCCAACATTGAGGGCATTTAAAAGTTTATTGGATAAGCATATGGATGATAATGGCATAGTGTAGGTTAGATGACCTTTAGTTTTTGACTTCCCATGTCGGTGAAACATTGTGGGCCGAAGGGCCTGTACTGCGCTGTATCGTTCTATGGTCTATGTTCTATGTTCTATGATTACTGGGAGCAATTTCTGGCCGCATTGCACCTGGCATAAATCCCACAATGTCGGGAAAATACCAGGAGAACCCTGAAACGGGATTTGCGCCAAACTGCCCACCTCCAAACAACACCCCCCGCACCCCACCCCCGGTACGAATCACACAGAATTTCCCACTTATGGGAGAATTGCGCCCCGTTGTCAACAGATAACAGAGACCTTGGGGAACCTGGCAATAATGAGGCAATAATGTATTTCATCCCAGCATAAACTGGAAGAGAGGGAAACATAGAAATTCAATAACATTGAATAATGTTGCCCAATTCACAGTAATTAAAGAGCCATTTAGTGAATAGTATGCATATTTTGGCACTGAATTTACTCATGATAGTACTACAATGGTATTTACACAATTAATGAAACCAATGCCTGGGTGGTTCTAGGGTAGAACCTTTAATTCTAGGAATTGTACCTTTAGCATCCTCAGGACATTCTACAGCACTTTCAGCTAAGGAAACTTTTAAGTGTAGTCCTGGGCAAATTTGCAACCTATTTGCACACAGTACGGTCTCATAGACAGTGGGCGTGTTCCACCAGCCTTGCTGTGCTCGAAATGCAGCTCCCAACGGCGCTGTACGGCCATTGAAAGCTGAGCGACCCCGCTCCTGGGATCTACTCAGCATGCCAAACCTCACAAGATTTAACGCAATCTCCCAAGGTGTTGCAATGTGAATCCCTGGGCAGGATTACATTGGGCAGGGTCACCTTTTGGCAAATTTGCATATTAGAGTGAGGCAGTAAGCCTCACTTTAATGTGCAGATTCCCTTAGGCTTTTGGATTCAATCCCTTCGCCTCAGGAGACCTTGGGCAAACACTGTTTGGTACTAGACCCCACAAATGGGGACCAGATGGAACAACACTCATGGGGGTTTCCAAAGGGATCGGAGGCCCCCAACTGAATGCTCTTTGGGCAGGGTGGTGCCCTAGCATTGCTAGTGCCAGCTTGGCACCCTGGCAATGCCACCTGAGTGCCAACCTGGTACTGCCAGGCTGGCATTGCCAAGTTGGCATTTTTTGCATGCGTGATCGGGTCAGGGTTGTTGGGGGGCTAATATACTGCATTTGGGCAGGAGGGGGGAGGCCTGGGATCATTTTGGGGGCTTTGCTTCAATGAGGAGTTCCAGCGAGCTGAGCTCCACACTGTACAAAACGGGGCTATGTGCAGCCTCAGCTGCGCGTTTACCTTTCAGGCCCCTTGATCACATTGAATGGCCATGTTTTTCTCGGCACTGCAAGCAGCAGGAAACATACAACATACGGCCAAACACACTCGCTGGGGGACTTTGATCTCTTTTGGAAGAATCAATCTGTTTTTTGGTTGTATCAGCTGAAGAATTATTGTTGCCCAGGACACTGAGAGAACACCTTCAAATAATTCCATTGGAATTATTACCTTCATCTGAACAGACAAAAGGGGCTTTATTTGATTTGAGAGACAATCCAGAACTCCCTCAGTTCTATACCAAAATATCAAGAGGGCTGACCTGAAATTGAATGTTCCCATTAGATCAAATTTACGTTATCTAAAATAAGACCACCAGCTATTTTGCCGTAATTTTATTTGTGTTAACTATGTGTGCACTATGCATATTTCAGGCAGAAGTATCCCTTTCTCACTGTTAGACAAATAATCCAGAAACAAATGTGGCAGCTGTAAGTTCTGCTACTATGAAGCTGCTTTAGTTTACAGAACTGTTGCGAATCAAGTTGACTGGGAATTTGTTATTCCGTCCAGTTGAATGTTACGGCTGACCTAACTCAAAATCTTCCACAGCATATAGTTGACGATGTGACAATGACACAAGCCATCTCATAGGAAGATGGTTTGATATGGGTAAGAATGTGTAGACATGTTCCCTGCTTTGCATAGGACTACACAACGTACAGAAACTATGGCAGATATCTATCTCATGTTTGTGTTTGAAGGGTAAACTCTGCAAAACTAGGGTTGAAAGGTAATCTTGTATTTGCACAGTTTTTCTGGCAGACAATTGCTTGATTAGAAGTAAACAAGTCTGTTCCAGCCATACTGCTGATGGAGTAAGTTTGTTTAATTTGAGATACAGTGATAGTAAAGAGGCTTTTATATTGGGACAATGCCTAAGCTCATAGGCCTGGTAAGATATAGATTTAGTTGAGTTTGATTCATGGTTCAGCTAAGATTTCCAAAGTGGGGATTCCTCTCATAAAAGTGACCAGGAGCGAGATTCAGTGGCCTCGTCGTACCCGACTAGGTGTCGGGATGAGGCCATTGAATTTCACGAGAAGCGTCGCGATCTGGATTTTGCCCCACTGGGCGTGATCCAGATCAGCATATTTAAATGAGCTGTATGGCTCATTTAATTATATTTTGGACGGATTCAACCAGCGCCCGGGACTCAATGGCCACAGCTAGGAGACCTCATCAAGGTATCATTTAGTACTGGTCCACACATACGTGGACCAGTCTTAATGGCACCACGGAGGGTCTCGGAAAGCATTAAAGACCCATGAAAGGTCAGGGCATGGCAGAGTGGCACCCTGACTCTCGCTCTGGCACCCTGGCTCTCGCTCTGGCATCCTGGCACCTTGGTACTGCCAGCCTGGCCCCAGGCAGTGCCATCCTGGCAGTGCCAGGGTGCCTGGTGCTACTGACAGGCTGGCAGGGGCACTGCCATGGTGCGCAGGTGCCAGGTTGGCACTGCCAATTGTCGGGCCCAGGGTGGGTCCTTACCAGATAGATGGGCAGCAAAAGGCGGGGGAGGCCTTGCCAAGGTTGGGTGTGTGAGGGAGGGTCAAAAACAGGGGAGCCTGAAGGGGAGGGGGGGTGGGGGTGGGGGGGGGGGGGGGGGAGAGATTGGGGCAGCCTTCCAAAATGGCACCCTGATCTGAGAGGAGCCGAAGCTCGGTAGCAGGAACTCACACTAATGTAACCTCGATGGAGAGAATCTCCCCGAGGCCAAAAAAAGGCAAAGTGCCACTGAGTTGCACAATAGTTCTAGCCGCCACAGGCGCCGAGAACCACCCTGGTAAACGTGCTATTCAGCGGACTTTAACTCAAGTCCACTCAATAATGCCCCAGGTAAAAGTGCATTCTTCCAGGAACACAACACACAAAATATTAGGGGGAGGCAGTGGGCTAATGGTATTGTCGCTGGATTAGTAATCCAGAGACCCAGGGCAATGATCTGAGGTTCCGGGTTCAAATCCCGCCATGGCAGCTGATGGAATTTAAACTCAATAAAATATCTGGAACGAAAAGTCTAATGATGGCCATTGCTTGCTTTTGCAAAAATCCACCTGATTCGCTAATGTAATTTGGGCAAGAAAATCTGCCATCCTTACCTGGTCTGGCCTAATGTGACTCCAGACTCACAGCAATGTGGTTGACTCTTAACTGCCCCCTCAAGGGCAATTAGGGATGGGCAATAAATGCTGGCACAGCCTGCGACACACACATCCCATGAACAAATTTTTTTTTAATAGTAAATTATTTGTCAGTGTCAACAAGAGACTGTAGTTTTACATGTTGGATGTAATTGTTTAATTTGTGGAACACTGAGGTTGGGAATAGTATCCAAAAGAACATGAACCGTTATCTCTGCTTTCTCTTCTTACAGATGTCAGCAGACCTGCTATGTTGTTCCAACACACTCTGTTCTTGTTTAATTTCCAGAGTGCGCAGTATTTTGCTTATTTTGAGGAATGGTATGGTTCAGTTTGAGATATTATTTAGATCATTCGATAATATTCATTAGGGATGATTTTTATGGAGCAATTTTGTTCTCCCTTTACAGCCCTGTTTAAGCTCTGATGACTGTTCACACCAGAGTTACACAATGGACACAAATCTAGGCTAAATAACCACATCCATCCAGTAACTCGGCTTCCATGTAATAGAAACCCAAACCAATCAGTTAAATCGTTCCCAACAGTCGCAACCATGACAACAAGCACAGAAAAGATTTGGATTGCTGCTTTGGATATAAGATCTCAAAGTTGTTAATATTTTATTTGGTTGTGGCCACCTACTGAGCAAATATCATATTCACTGAAATGCTGTAAGTTTGTTCTCACATGATGCCAGTCTCCAATTTCTTAATTGGGTATCCGTCTTAATTTCCAACTCACTTGGACCAATAAATGTCATGTTTGCAATAAAAAAAATTGTTACGGTGCATCATGAATAATGACAGAAAGTGTTGAAATTGCATAGCTGCTCAGCCAGTATGTGTAATTAGAAAAAGCAAGTTAACAATATTTTGGACTTATCCCCCCCTTTCAGGTGATTAATATCCCTAGTTTCTGAAACTATCTCTCAGCCACAGAATAATCCAGTTGTGCAAATGAGAAACAGTATGTTATCATTCTGACACCAGAGCAAGTACATTCAGCGACAAACCCATCACTTGTGAGTCAGCAGTTCTGTACTAAGACTGTGTCCAATATGCTAAATATTAATGCCTGAGAAATATTTCTCTCAGGTTTTGACCTGAAGTTACAACAATTAGAGTTAACTTTGAAATGGATTTATGAGTTGCTCAACCTACAATATTATTAAGCAATTTGAACTTGGAAACATTGGGCGGGATTTTCAGATCCCCAGCCTCTTGTCTTTTGGCAGCATGGAGTTCACTGAGGGCAGGATTCTCATTTCCTGCCACTTGTCATTGGGATTTCCCATTGAAGCCGCCGCACATTCCTGGGAAACCCATGGGCAGGGGTGCTCTGCCAGTGGGAAAAGAGAATTCCAACAGCAGGAGAATTCCGGCCATTTACTGAAAAGAATGACAGTGACCACGCCCCCAACATTAATGTGACAATTGTTAATTTTATGGGCGAGATTCTATGGCCTCCCTGTGGCATGTTTCCTGGCGGCAGGAATCTTCTGCTCCTGCCGCTGTCAATGGGATTTCCCATTGATTCCATCCCATGGGAAGACGTGCGGTGATGCGCCATTGGCGGGACATTACGATCCTGCTGGCATGAAGAGCTTGAATATCTCGCCCATAATATATATTTCATTCTGCTCCGCTGTAAATTAATTCCGTTTTCTAAATCTGAGTACACTTTTAAATTTAAATTTATTTTGGTTTAATATATTTAAAGATTTTTACATGAATATTGGAGCTGTTAAACTAACTGGTTCAGACATAAATCTTTTTTTTTTAATTTTAATGAAATAAGTGTTGCGATTTATCATGGAACAACACAACATGTAAACAGCAGACATAGCTGATCACGAATGTTACTATATCTGTGCTGCAAAGGTGGCCTAATCGTGAAGAGTTGAGGTCACTTTAGTTTCCTGTTGTCGGAGTGGGGAGATGGGTGTCCATGCTGCAGAGATTGGTGCTGACAAGGTGCTGACCTCACTAGCTTTTGACTCAAGCCTTACGGGTAACGTCTGTACAATATGAAACATCTTGACAAGCTGCTAAAAGAGACATTCATCTGGCCCACTTGAAGCATCATCATACCTTTTACAGCCATTTCCTCAGTTCACTTCTTAGTGATTTTCAGAGCTTACAGGTCAGCCACAGGCCACAACAATTGATACGCTCGAGGTCACCATCAGGGTGGCATGGATGGAACTTTCTTCAGATATTTAATATTACTTATACTACAGGATTATTGACCTCTCTGAGGATCTATCAGGGAGGGGAGAGGATTTGGACACCTGTCCACTCAAAGGTTGGAACTGGTTTAGATAGTGCAGTTGCAATGCCTCTGGGTCTGCAATTCGACGGTCTTAGGCTGCAGAGAGAGGACTCTGCTCAATACCCTCTGCCAAGTTGGCGCTGAACTTCTTCAGGCTCTTTAGTGACAGAATTGCATCCAGCATCTCAGTGTGCATGTCCATCAGTGTTCTCCTGCATGCTGCCCCATCAAGCTCCTCGATATCCACAGCCAAGTTACCTACTATCTTGCTGTCTGGCACACATACCATTTCTCTCTCGCCTGGCTGAAACCCAATGATGAGTTATCATGTACAAATACAAGCCTTTAAGGTACATGCAGTGCCACAACTTAAACTGTGGTTGTGAGTGTCAGATCTAGCGGTGGAGCTTCTTCATGAATGGTATTGTGTTGTTCACTCTCCTCCTCCTGGGGCTTCTCTGGCTGGATAGGCAGCAATTCTTTGGTGTCTGAAAGAAGAATATCTAAAGGGGTGTGAGGGGTGAGGGTTGGGGGTAGAAAGAAAAAGGCAATGGTTACACCTTTCAGCAACTTGCTCATCATATCAGATAGCAGGATGAAGATGAGGTGCAAAGATGAGAAGATGCATAAAGCAGGGACACAGCATCATCCCAAATGCTCTCAGTCATGTCATATGCTATGGGATCTATCACAACCAACGATGGGCAGAAACATAGATCATAGAATCACTACAGTGCAGAAGGTGATCATTCGGTCCATTGGATCTGTACCGACCCTCTGAAAGAGCACCTTAGCTAGGCCCCTTCCTGCACTGTATTCCTGTAACCTTGTAACCTCACCTAACCTTTTGGGCACTCAGGGGCAATTTAGCATGTCCAATCCATCTAACCTGCACATCTTTGGACAGTGGGAGGAAACCGGAGCACCTGGAGGAAACCCACGCAAACACAGGGAGAAAGTGCGAACTCCACACAGTCATCCAAGGTCAGAATTGAACCCGGGTTCCTGCGCTGTGAAGCAGTAGTGCTAACCACTGTGCCACCGTGCCACCATCTCCTCCATAGCACTCAGGGGATGCAAATGTCTTGGTTCCCGGGCAATTCTGCTCTGCTTTCTACAACTGTGTGCCAGTCCTGCAAGGTAGAATGGCAGGTATTATGTGAAAATGTGTCTGAGTGATGTGTCTGCCACTGACTGGAGGTATGTAGAGATAAAAGAATCTAGATGTGGGGTTGGCCCACTTGGCGCACTGTGTGTCAATGAAGTGGTGCACCTGGATGTTAATCATGAATCCAGAGTGCCAGAGAATGGTGATCAATGAGTGATGGGGTGTAGCGCATTGAGCAGCATGAGAATCATAGAACCATCAAAAGGTTATGGCGCAGAAAGAGGCCATTCAGTCCAACATGTTTGCGCCAGACAAAAAAGAGAAAAAAAATTAACTAGCTGCTCATTTTAATCCCACTTTCCATCACCTGGCCTGTTGCCTTGCCTATTAAAGCACTCAGGTTCCATCCAGGTAGCTGTAAAAAGGGTTGTGCATTTTGGTCCCAACCACCAATTTAGGTAGTGAAATCCAGTTACCCATCACCCTCTGATTGAAAAAGATTTTCCTCATGTCCCTTCTAATCCTTCTACCAATCACCTTAAATCTATCCACCCTGGCAATTGACCTCTCAGCTTGGGGAAACAGGTTTTACTCTCTACCCTGTCTAGGCCCCTCAATATTCTGTACAGTTAAGTTAGGTCACCTCTCAGTCTCCACTGTTTGAAGGAAAACAACACTTGCCTGTCCATTCTCTCCTCAAAACTGAAATTTTCAAGCGCTGGCAACATTCTTGTAAGTCTCCTCCATACTGCCTTTAGAACAATAATCTCCGCCCAGTAATGTGGTGACCAGAACTGCACACAGAATTCCAGCTGTGGACTGACCAGCATTTTATACAGTTCCGTCATTAAAAACCCTGCTTTGGTATTCAATACCTCATTAAACAAAGGAAATCATTCCATATGCTTTCTTTACCGACTTATCCACCTGTCCCGCTGCCTTGAGCATGTTCCCCAAGGTCCCTCACTTCCTCAGCCCCTCTCAATATCCTTCTGTTTATTGAGTATTGTCTTGCCAGACAAATGCATGATGTCATACTTTTCCCAGACAGAATTCCATTTGCCACTTGTCTACCCACTAAACTGAACTGATTGATATCATTCTACAGTCGACATTCTACATTCTATCCTCTTCACCATCGACTACAATGCCAATTTTTTGTCATCTGAAAATTTCCCAATCATGCGTCCCACATTTAAGTCCAAGTTATTAATACATACAATAAACAGCAAGGACCCCAACGCTGAACCCTGCGGAACACGACTGGAAACCATTTTCCATCTGCAGAAACATCCATCGATCATTACCTTTTGTTTCTCTCACTGAGCCAATTTTGAATCCAACTCACCACCTTCCCTGTGACCCATGAGGGGCGGGATTCTCCAGTACCTAGGCATGTGTTTCTCAGCGGTATGCGTTTCGCTGGCAGTGGGGTTCTCTGTTCCTGTCGCTTATCAATGGGATTTTCCATTGAGGACACCCGCTAGGAAACCCGTGGGCAGGGGTTAACTGCCGTCGGAAACAGAAAATCCCAAAGGCCAGAGACATCCAGCCAAGATTTCACTGTTCTACCAGTATGCCATGTGAGACCTTATCAAATGCCTTTCTAAAATCCATGTCGACAACATCCACTACGCTACCTTTATCATTCCTCCTTGTTACTTCCTCAAAAAATTCTATCAAGTTAGTATGACACAGGATGGCATGGTGGCGCAGTGGTTAGCATTGCTGCCACACAGCGCCGAGGACCCAGGTTCGATCCCGGCCCTGGGTCAGTGTCTGTGTGGAGTTTGCATATTCTCCCCGTATCTGCGTGGATCTCACCCCCACAACCCAAAAGATGTTCAGGTTAGATGGATTGGCCATGCTAAATTATCCCTTCATTGGAAAAAAAATAATTAGGCACACTAAATTTATTTTTTCTAAAGTTAATGGCAGCACGGTGGCAAAGTGTTTAGCATTGCTGCCTCACGGAACCGAGGCCCCAGGTTCGATCCCGGCTCTGGGTCACTGTCCGTGTGTAGTTTTCATATTCTCACCGTGTTTGCGAGGGTTTTGCCCCCACAAGTCAAAGATGTGCAAGGTAGGTAGATTGGCCACGCTAAATTGCTCCTTAATTGGAAAAAAATGAATTGGGTCCTCTAAATTTATTTAAAAAAAAGAAAAAATAAGTTAGTATGACACGATCTTTCCGAACAAAATCATGCTGACTATCCGTTCCTTTCTAAGTGACAGTTTATCCTGCATCTTGGAATTGTGTCCAAAATGTTTCCCACCACTAAGGTTAGACTGACCAGCCTTTTTTTTTAAATGGTGTAGCATTCACAGACCTCTAATTCTCTATTACCTCGCCTTTATCTTGAAAAATGAACGCCAGAGCATCTGTTATTTCCTCTCTGGCCATGGTGATTTACACATCTTCAATGGTGTCGGTCCTTCCAATACTCCCTCTCTCATTATGCTTATTGTATCTAATATGTCACACTTCTCCTCTTTAACTAGAATGGCTGCATTATTCCTCTTCTTAGTGAAGACAGAGACAAAGTGCACATTGAGAATGCTACCCACACCTTCAGTATCAGTGCAGAGTTACATTTTTCACCTCTGATAGGCCCGATAACCTTTCCTCAGGTATTCTCTCGTAAGGTTCTGCCGAAACATCTCAGGGTTGGCTTTGTTTTTACCTGCCAAAATTTTTTCATATCCTTTCTTTGCTTTCCTAATTACCCTTTTTTACTTCACCCTGTACTTTCTGTAACCCTCTTGGCTTTATACAGTATTAAGCTTTTTGTGACTGTCATAAGGTTTTTTTTTCTGCTTTATCTTACCTTTATCTTACCTTGTTTACTTCTGGATAACCAGGAGCTCTAGATTTGAAATACAACGTAATGTTGGTGAGGCAGGTATTGATGAGGCCGCCCCGCCAGCAACCTTGACCCTTGATGGATGGCATCCCGTTCTCTCGATCCCCCCCCCCACACCTGGACCCCCAAAGCCCCAACTCATCTACAAGGAGGTCCTTGGGGTCTCCCCACACACCCCACCTCACAGGGGCAGGACTCTCCCAGGCCCGATCTCCAGTACAGGAAAAATACCAGGCAGGCACCTTGGTACCGCCAGTGCCTCTGCCAGCCTGTCAATGCCACCTTTGCAGTGCCAGGCTGGCAACCAGGTGGTACTGCCAGGGTAGCACTTCCAGGTTGGCAGTGCCAAGGTACCCAAGTGCCACCTTGTCTAGAGGACAATTACCAGTTGGTATACGCACCATCCGATCCCCTGGGAAACCCCTCCCGAGTGTTGTTCCATCTGATCCCCATTTGTGGAGGCCAGCACTGAACGGCACGTGCCAGAGGTCTCCAAGGTGAAGAAGATAGATCCCAAGGCTTCAGTAGATCAGGCGAGCTGCATTTTAGAGTGAAAATAGTTGTCTCGCTCAAGTCCCGCTCACAATGGGCGGGATTCATATCGCAACGTCTCGTGAGATGCCATTCGATTTTGTGAGGCGTGGTGAGCCAAGTAGATCCCGCAAATGGATGCAACGCGAACGGTCGATCGCATCTTTTATCCAGGGATATTAAGCTGCCATTTTTGCCCCACTTTAAGCCAAGTGAGAGACTGGCAGAGCAGTTGGTAAATCAGGTGCCAGCACCAAACCTGTGGCCTGCCTATCTCCACCTCAGCAGGTGTCAGCATGAAGAAAAATGGAATCCCTGTGCCCAAATAATAATGCAGATTAAATCTATCCCCTAAAATTTGGGAGATTTAGCATTCATTCCTGTCCTGATGAACTGGAGTTAGGATAGATGTATCCATGGTGATAAAGTAGGAATCAAAAATGTACTTATAAAACGTAGCAGAACAAATGTGTGGAAACAAGAAACAGGCACTTGACTTAACTCTAAACTTGTCGAATTGTTTCAGTGTGATATCGGTAACTGGAATCTTTTGAGGAGCGAAATTAATTTATAAGATACTTTTATCTATTACTCCATCTGTGTGAATTTGTCCCTTTCTCACATTAACCATGTGGATACCAACATTTTCTTAATGTATAATGGATTAGCGGGAAACAGTGGATTAGCGGGAAACATCATGTAATCATTTTACCGAAAGCAAACCAGTAATTTGTTGAAAATCTGGCCTTCGCTCAAGAGTTAAAGTATGCAAATATTAGTAGCAATCTTTATAATGATGATGATGATCCTGAAGATGGATGAAATATCTTCCAAAGGTTTGGTCAGGATACTGCAACAAGAAAGAACTCATCAACATACAAATAATAATATTTAGGGGCAGCACGATGGCACAGTGGTTAGCACTGCTGCCTAAGGTGCTGAGCATCCGGGCTCAATCCCGGCCCCGGGTCATTGTCTGTGTGGAGTTTGCACATTCACCCCGTGTCTGCATGGGTTTCACCCCCACAACCCAAAGATGTGCAGGTAAGGTGGATTGGCCATACTAAATTGCCCCTTTAATTGGAAAAAAATAATTGGGCATCTAAATTTATCTAAAAATATATTATATAGATATATATATATAAATTATAATGCATAATTACATTTGGACACAATTTTTCTTAACATATCTAAATATGGGTACACTAAAATAAAATACAATATACATAAGGCATTTGGATCAGTTGGTTTACGCACCATATAATCCTCATAGAAAGAGATTGAGTATACAAGGGGCCTCGCGGTAGCATGGTGGTTAGCATCAATGCTTCACAGCTCCAGGGGTCCCAGGTTCGATTCCCGGCTGGGTCACTGTCTGTGTGGAGTCTGCACGTCCTCCCCGTGTGTGCGTGGGTTTCCTCCAGGTGCTCCGGTTTCCTCCCACAGTCTAAAGATGTGCGGGTTAGGTGGATTGGCCATGCTAAATTGCCCATAGTGTAAGGTTAATGGGGGGATTGTTGGGTTACGTGGGTTTAAGTAGGGTGATCATTGCTCGGCACAACATCGAGGGCCGAAGGGCCTGTTCTGTGCTGTACTGTTCTATGTTCTATACGGACAATATTTTGAGGAGCTGTAACTGTGGACCAGAGTACAGCTGCCTCAATCCTGTTATTCAAAACAAGACTATGCAAAGGGGAAATTGCTTTAAAACGTTTTACAGGATCCTATCAAAGATTTTCTAAAGAGCACAGAGCTTCCAAAGTACTGTCAGCATGGTTTTAGAAGCCTCATAAATCTATTGGCCTTCTCTGAGGAGATAACGAAATTACTCGGCAACATAGAATCTATTTAGATATCCGGAAAGCATTGTAGGCTTTTAAGATGTGTAAAGCCAAAGGCAAATTAGCTCGTTGGATTAAAAAGTGGTGCAACATTGTAAAATAGATTTACTGATTTGCCCAGGAGACCAGTTTGGAGGAAATAATGGCATTTAAGGAAATTTGAATAAATGAAGTCGATAAGCTTAATGAATGGCATCGGATTGTAATTTCCCAACTTGGCTCTTCTAACAGGGAGCTTCACCCAGCTTCTAACAAAAATCTGAGCATGCATTCTACATGATTTCCTGACCTTTTATTTAAAATTATTGGAAGATATCACACAGCAATATTTCCATATTGTGCTGCCATTAAGTGAGGTTTTCCACCAGCAGCGTGGAGTAAGGAAATCACCCCTACAGATTTAGACGCAGTTAATTTTAAACTGGTGCAGAATGTGGAAAAGGTTGGGCGATGAGGTATCCTGGCAATGTGACAATGTTACTAAAAAGACTGCAGATTTTTGGGAAATCATCCAGAGGTACACATTATACATCAAAATTGATTATTTTTAACTCTGCATTAGAACATAGAACAGTACAGCACAGAACAGGCCCTTCGGCCCTCAATGTTGTGCCGAGCCATGATCGCCCTACTCAAACCCACGTATCCACCCTATACCCGTAACCCAACAACCCCCCCCCCTTAACCTTACTTTTATTGGGACACTACGGGCAATTTAGCATGGCCAATCCACCTAACCCGCACATCTTTGGACTGTGGGAGGAAACCGGAGCACCCGGAGGAAACCCACGCACACAGGGGGAGGACGTGCAGACTCCACACAGACAGTGACCCAGCCGGGAATCGAACCTGGGACCCTGGAGCTGTGAAGCATTTATGCTAACCACCATGCTACCCTGCTGCCCCTGCATTATTACAGTTGGACTATTCCCTGTAATGCTCCTGCCTTCAAATTGACATTGACTTACTGGAGAAGTTTCAAAGGCCAACAGGGCTGCAATTTAAAATTTTTGAGTTAATAGCACAAGGTGACAATTGAATTTAATTGAAGAAGAGCTTAAGCGAATATGATTCAACTAAAGATTTTAAATTAACCAACTTAAAATTGCAAAAGATACAGGTATCAATAACGTGTCCTAATGTAGCACTTCATATGCATGGGCATTGAAGTAACCTTACACGGTGATGCAGGACCAGCTTGCTTTAATATTTCTTGACATTCAGGATGGTATCATGGGAATACCCAGACATCAGGACCACAGCTCTTAAAATGCCTCTTAAAGCTACCCTGCTGCATGCTCCAGAAAAAAACAGCTGGAGTCGCAGGATTCAGCAAGAATGCCTCAGAGAGCATGCAAGAAAGGGTGACTCTAGCTCAAGCATAAGGTATCTTCCAATAAACAAGAACACCACTGTAGTATTGCTATATTTAAGTGCTGACCCTGGTAATAAACACCAAGTACAGTGCCAATGCATAATTTTTAAATGTTGTGCATTGTCCAAACACACACAGAAGTTTCCTAGTGCTATTTCAGAGGGTTAGTGCAGACTCGATGGGTCTAACACTTTCCAATCACTTACCATTTTTTCTGTTTTTTCTACCAAAGTAGAGAACTTCACGTTTATTCACACTATATTCCATCTGCCATGTTCTTGCCCACCCACTTATCCTTGAAGCTTCCTTGCATCCTCTTCATAACTAATATTACACCCTAGTTTGCTGTCAACAGCAAATTTGGAAATTTGATCCACACATCCAAATCATTTATATGGATTGTGAACAGCTGTGGCTCCAGCACTGATGCTTATGGTACTCCACTAGTAATATCTGCCATCCTGAGAATGGCCCATACATTTCTATTCTGTGTTTTCTGTCTGTTAACTATTTCTTAATTCTGACCAGTATATTACAACCAATCCCATGTGCTCTCATTTTGTTAACTAACCTCCTGTGTGGGACCTTATCAAAAGCATCTGAAAATCTAAATATATCACATCCACTGGTTCTCCTTTATCTCTGCTACAAATAACATCCTCAAAAAAATTCCAACAGGTTTATCAAACATGATTTGCCTTTTATAATGCCATCTCAACTCTACCCTAGCATATTATTAATTTCTAAGTGCCTAGTTATCACATCCTTTATAATAGATTCTAAATGTTGCCTTCTACTGATGTCAAACTAACAGACTTGTAGTTCTCTGTTTTCTCTTTTCCTCCTTTCTTAAAAGGTGGGGTTACATTTGCTACTTTCCAGTCGATAATCTATAGAATTTTGAAAAGTAACCACCAATGAATCCGTTGCCTCTGTAGCCGCCTCCTTCAATACTTGGGAACACACAGGTCCAGAGGATCTACCAACCTTCAAACCAATTAATTTTGAGGACTACCTCTTTATTAATACTAATTTCATCTTTTTCACAAGGCCCTAGGTTTCCGAGTATTTCTGGGATTTTTCTGTATCTTCCTTCATGAAGACAGACACAATGTAATTGTTTCGTTTCTCTGCCATTCCCCATTCTCCATTATAAATTCTCCTGTGACCACTTGTAATGGACACACATTTGTCCTTGCTAATCTTTTCCTTTTCACATGCCGAAAGAAATTTTGATAGTTCACCTTTATATTCCTCGCTAGCTTGCTTTCACATGCTCTTTTCCCTTTCTTTATCAGTTTCTTGGTCCTCCTTCGCTGAATTCTAACTTGCCCCCAATGCTTGGGCTTGCCACTTTTTTCTGGCACCTTATATGCCACTTCCTTTGATCTAAAAGACATCATTAAATTATTTTGGTCATCACAGTTGATTCACCTTTACTGTTACGTTTCTGTGTTTTAGAGGGGTGTACATTTTGTATAGACCATGTAATACTTATTTAAAGACTAACTACTGCCCGTCTTCCATCAAAGTATATTTTCCTAATTCACCATAGTCAATTTGCCCTCGTACCTTTGTGGCTTTCTTTGTTTAGATTTTAGACTCTAATTTCAGAATAAACTACATCACTTTCAAACTTAATATAAAATTCTATCATATTATGGTCATTATTTCCTAAAGGCTCCTTTACAGCAAGATTATTAATGAGCCATTTCTTAAAACATAATATTAAATCTAAAATAGCCAAATCCCTAGTTGGCTCTTCAACGTTCTGCTCCAGAAAGCTATTTTGTACACATTCCTGGAATTCATTCTCAACTGCATTAATGCTAGTTAGGTTTATAAGTCTCTATGCACATTGAAATTGTCCATTGCACACATTACATGCAGCCCTAAATTCCTGATATAGATAGTGCCCAGTGTTACCACTACAGTTTGGTCAGCCCCTGACCTCATTACAGCCTTGGTTCAAACATGGACAAATGGCTGAATTCCAGAGGTGAGGTGAGAGTGACTGCCCTTGACATAAAGGCAGCATTTCACCGAATATGGCATTGAGGACCCCTAGTAAAACCGGAGTCAATGGAAACCAGGGGGGAAGTCTCTGCTGGTTGGAGTCATATCTGGCTCAAAAGTTGACGGTTGTGGTGGTTGGACATCAATCATCTCAACTCCAGGACATCACTTCAGGAGTTCTTCAGGGTAGTGTCCTGGGCCCAACCATCTTTAACTGCTTCATCGATGACCTCCCATCATAAGGTCAGAAGTAGGGATGTTTGCGGATGACTACACAATGTTCAGCACCATTCACGACTCCTCAGATAGTGAAGTAGTCCATGTCCAAATGCAGCAAGACCTGGAAAATATCCAGCCATGGGCTGACAAGTGGCAAATTACATTCGCACCATGCAAGTGCCAGGCAATGGTTAAGCGGGGATCTCGCCATCACCCAATGACACTCAATGGCATTACAATCACTGAATCCCCTACAATCAACATCCTGGGGGTTACCATTGATCAGAAACTGAACTGGACTAGCCACATTAATATTGTGGCTCCCAGGGCAGGTCAAAAGCCAGGAATCCTATGGCAAGTAACTCACCTCCTGACCCCCCAATGCCTGTCGCCATCTACAAGGCACAAATCAGGAGTGTAATGGAATACCCCCCACTTACCTGGATGAGTACAGCTCCAACAACAAGAAGCTCAAAACTATCCAGGATAAAGCTGTCCGCTTGATTGCCCCCCTTCCACAAACATTGAAAACTCCATCACTGATTAACAGTGGCAGCTGTGTGTACCATCTACAAGATGCACTGCAGGAACTCACCAAGGTTCCTCAGATACCACCTTCTAAACCCATGGCCATTGCAATCTAGAGGATAATGTTACCTTCGGCACCGCATCACAGTGGTTAGCACTGTTGCTTCACAGCTCCAGGGTCCCAGGTTCTATTCCCGGCTTGGATCACTGTTTGTGTGGAGTCTGTACATTCTCCCTGTGTCTGCGTGAGTTTCCTCCGGGAGCTCCAGTTTCCTCCCACATTCCAAAGATGTGCAGGTTAGGTGGGTTGGCCATGCTAAATTGCCCTTAGTGTCCAAAAAAGGTTGGTGGGGGTTACTGGGTTACGAGGATAGTGTGCAGGTGTAGGTTTAAGTAGGGTGCTCTAGGGGCAGCACGGCGCCGAGGTCCCAGGTTCGATCACGGCTCTGGGTCACTATCCATTTGGAGTTTCCACATCCTCCCCATGTTTGTGTGGGTTTAGTCCCCACAACACAAAGATTTGTGGGGGCTACGTGGAGTGGCCACGCTGTATTTTCCCTTAATTGGAAAAAATTAATTGGGTACTCTTTCCAAGAGCCGGCGGAGACTCGATGGGCCGAATAGGCTCCTTCTGCACCGTAAATTAAATTTTAAAAAATAAAATCGGCACTCCTTCACTGACATTGAAGCAACACCCCAAGGACTGCAAAGGTTCAAGAAGGCAACTCACCACCGCCTTCTGAAGGGCAACTAGGGCAATAAATGCTGGCCTAACCAGCAATGCCCACTTGCTGTAAATTAATTTTTTTTAAACTCCCACCAATGATTGCTGCCCCTTGTTGTTTCTTAGCTCCACCCAAACTGATTCTACATCTTGATCCTACAATATAAGATCCTCTCTAGCTAAAATACTGATCTTGTCTTTTATCAACAGCACTATCTCACCTCCTTTTCCTTTTTATCTGTCCTTCCAGAATGATGAATATGCTTGGATATTCAGTTCGGTCACCCTGCAAATATACGTCTTTGTAATGGCAATTAAATTATACCCAGTTGCCTCTATCTATGCCCTCAAATCATCTATCTTATCGCATATGCTGTGTGCATTCAGATAGAGTGCCCTTAGCTTTGTCTCTGTCATAATATTCTGCATTATGATCGTATTTGATGCTTGCCTTTGTTTCATCCGCCTTCTAATCTCGTTTGCTGCTTTCTACTTCCTGTTACCAGTTTTGCTTTCCTCTCATCACAGTTCCCTCTCAGGCTCCCACCCCCTGCCAATCTCGTTTAAAAGTAAGACATCATTAGAACAGATGTAATCTGCTGGCTTAAAGGCCAACTGAGATCTCATGGGGTCTGTCTGCAAATATAGTCTTGTCGTTCAGCATCAACAAGCCATGACGCCAGACGTCTGTTTGCAATGATGCCAGAGGCCTGTACACTTTTTTTCTTTAACTGCTGGAAGATATTACGCAGCAATATTTCCATCATGTGCTGCCAAAAGCGTGGAGTGAGAAAATCACCCCTACAGATTTGAAGATATTTTTGGGGAATATGAAATTTAGACCTCTGCTGTGCTTGTTGTGTGGTTGCCTAACTGTGTGACAGACGATCATAGAGTGTGACCAAAGCAAAGAATCTATTTGCCCAATATCCAAGCTTTGAATAGACTTCTGGACAGAACTCCAATCTAAAGGTTCAGATTAGAGAGGCATACAGCTCAGATCAGCTTTGGACAATCGCACAGCTGCCATGTGATCTGCTGCCGCACAAATCTCTGACCGTGCTGACAAACCTCCAGCAGCAGGTAACTGACAGGAGCTGGCATTGAGAATGGAAATGTTCAAAAGGTTTCAGATGTGTTATAATGTAAGCAGTCCAAAGTATTCACTACTTCAGTACCAATCATATCTACAGGGGCATCCAATACACAACGTGGGGAAGTATTCGAATACCTTCAGAATTAGAGGATACACTGATGTGCAACGGCCAATCACTTTACATTCTCTTCCCATTAGAAAAATGCTTAGAACGTAGGAAGTAGAAGAAGCACACAAAAGATAGATACACTGAGCAAGTCTATATCATACACCAATGCAATAGGACAAATCAGATCTCTTAAGTATTTTTAAACAAAACAATGTTTATTCTATGAATCCAGTTAATATTTTATAAACACACAGTAAATATCTTATCAACTACCAACACTGATACCCCCCAAAGATACAGGGCGAGATTCTCCCAAAACGGGAGAAATCGTAAAGCTGGCGTAAAACCCGGGCGGGTTTTACGGCAGCGCGCCCCTTCCCGACCGGGGACCGATTCTGGTCCCCGGTCGGGGCTAGCAGCCCGACGCCGTAGGCTCCGGCAAGACGGGCTTAACGAAAATCGTTAAGCCCGCTTGCCGGAGTTGGCGCCGGCTGACGCGTCATATGACGTCAGCCGCGCATGCGCAGTTTGGAAGACTCCAACCCGCGCATGCGCGGGTGACGTCATCGCGTTTTTGCGCGAAACCCGCGCATGCGCGGGCCGGGTTGCCCCTCAGCGAATGGATACTGCGGGGCGGCGGAAGGACAAGTAGTGCGCGGGCATCGGGCCCGCTGCCCGCGATCGGTGCCCACCGATCGCGGGCCCATGGCACCCTTGGCACGGCCGTGGTACTGCCGTGCCAATCGGTGCCATGGTTATTAATAGCGAGTTTGTGACGCCGTTTTCACGAACGGCAAGACCAGGTGTGTTTGCCGTTCGTAAAAACGGCGTAAAGGGCTGGGACTTCGGCCCATCTAACAGCTGAGAATTGCTGCCGGCCGTAAAAAAACGGCGGCAGCGATTCGGGTCGGGGCTTCGGCGGGGGGGGGGGGAGAATAGCGGGAGGGCGGCAAAAATGTCGGGAAAGCCCTCCCGCTATTCTCCCACCCGTCGTGGGGGTCGGAGAATTTCGCCCAGAGTACTCAATGGGTAACCCTTAGTAACTTTCCTAACAACATTTTCAAGCCAAACACCCTTTTTTCCATGTGGCAACAACGGCCTTTCACGCCCGCCACCCGGCGTCAGGGCTGGCCGAAAGGCCTTCGTCGCTTTGCGCATGCGCCGGTGCGTCAGCTACCACTGACGTCACCACCTGCGCATGCGCGCTGGGGGATTCTCTTCCGCCTCCGCCATGGTGGAGGCCGTGGCGGCGGCATAAGAAAAAGAGTGCCCCCACGGCACTGGCCCACCCGCCGATCGGTGGGCCCCTATCGCGGGCCTGGCCACCGTGGGGGCACCCCCCGGGGTCCGGTCACCCCGCGCCCCCCCCCCCCAGGACCCCGGGGCCCCACTCGCGCCGCCGATCCTGCCGGCACAGAGGTGATTCAAACCACGGCAGCAGGAGAGGCCTCTCAGCGACGGGACTTCGGCCCATCCGGGCCGGAGAATAACGACAGCACAGAAACCCGTAGCCTCCTGCCAGCCCCCGCCATTCTCCGAGGCGGGCGACGGGATTGGCGGCACACCGACTTTTTGCGGGTGGGATAATTCTGGACATGGCGGGGCCGGGATTTTCAGCGGCCCCGGGCGATTCTCCGACCCTGCTGGGGGGTCGGAGAATTTTGCCCAAGGTTTGTCAGAATTGGAAGCACAAAATCTTATTGGGTATTTCAGGTGAGATGGACCAGAATTAAAATCGATGGGGAGTGAGGCTGACAGAACTAACATACCTGTCTGGCATGCTCCTTCCTTCTTCTCTGAAATTTGCTTACAGAGAGCAAATCCCAGAAGAACATAGAGGCAGAAAATATCATTGGGCAAAGGAACCACGATAGCAGAGAGTGCAGTGTTTTTGTGTACTGAAGAGCAAAACTGAAACGGTGACCAGCAACTACCGAGCTCTGGAACAAATATGTTAACAAACATGTCAAATGGGCATATAATTGGTTAATAAATTTCAATATTGAGAAATATAGGATATTGCATTCTGGTGAGAAAATGAAGGAGGCCGCATATTACTTAGAAAATCCCTAACGCTGTAATCTCCCCCAATCCCACAACCCCCTCCTAGATATCTGCGCTCATCTAATCCTGGATTTTTGTGTATTCCTGATTTAAATTGTTCCACAGTTGGCGGTTGTGCTGTCAGTTGACTTGACCCGAGCTCTGGAATTACCCCTCTATTCATTTCAGCCTCTCTACCTGGGTGCCCAGCCCTTTAGGACTCTCTTTAAAACCTACCATTTTTGACCAGGCTTGGGGTCATCGGACCTAATTTTTAAAAATATGAATCGGCATCCGTTTTTGTTTCATAATTCTCCTGTGTAACTCCATGGGATATTTCATTACAATAAAGGTGCTATATTAATATAAGCTGACGTTAGAAAATTCGAATTCAAATGGGAAAGAGGAGCAAGGTTACATGGGGTACAAATGCACAATCATTACAAGTATTGGCAGAAATTAACAAGGTCATATTAAAGCAAACCATGCACGAGAATTCATGCATGATTTAGACTGGCAGAATTATACTTCTTTTTTTGCAGAGTGTGGCAGTAAGTGAGTAAAGTGACGTTTCAGCTGCCAGCACCAATGGCGACTTTTTCTATCATATTGCTGAGAACTTAGTGCATAAAGGTTGAAGGGGTGAGTCCCATGAGATCATGCTGATTGAACCCACTCCGATCTAGTTTTATCAAGATCGGTGTGCCATTTTTAAAGGCTGGCCTGATGTACAAAAGTTAAAATAGAACCCACCCTCCCCCCACAACCCCAACCCGGCACTGCTCTCTGGCAGAGCAGTGCCCAGACGCTGCCCAGTCATGACCCACTCCCCAGTGTGCGATGCACTCAACTGACTTCCTCTGGGAGGGCTACCCGCCAGTGCATGCCATGGGAGACCAGGTGTACTTCATGCCGTTGTGCCCTCACGCAAAGGTGAAGGGATTATCTAATGGGGGGATGATGAGGCATAGAGGCCTCATCATGACATGAAAACTTTTTATAACGGGACAGGCGACGTTGAACGTTTGGATTCCCATTATATCACTGGCAGCGGATGAGGACAATCACCATGAGAATTCCTGTCAATGTAAAACGTGATTTGGGCCTCTCATTAGATTTTCCGCTCCCATCGCCAAACACACCCAAGAAGAACTGAAGCAGAAAATCCCTTCACCGCAGGTGCATTCCCTCAGGTGAGAATTCTCCTTTAATTCTCCAGCTTTTGAGATTCTGCTCCAACTCCTCTGAGGTTCTGGGTTTTTCTATTAGCTACCACCATGTTGTATGTTCACTATGCCTCACTAAGTGATCCTGAGTCTTGTATGTTTGAACATTCAGTGTTTAATGATAACACATAACATTGTACATACATATAGAGTACAACCCAAGCTATGATTTAATTCTATGCTTGCTTTTACATAAGTTCCTGTCCTATCCACAACTGACCAGAATCTCAGGTCACGTGGCCACTTTACATCATATTGTTGGTGGTACTAGCTCCCAATTTCCACCTTGCTATGTCAGATACCCTTATCCCATATGCCCTGCTTTAAAATAAATGGCTTCCCTGAATAATACATTATTCACAGAGTACACTTCTGTCAAATTGTACACTGTGGATTTGGTGCAGAATAGGCCTCTGCTGCCAATAAGTGAATAGGCAGCTGAAGTACAGCAGTTTTACACTGCATTGAAAAACATTTTCAAACCTATATTTACTACCCAGTGCACATGCTTGCATCCAAAATAGTTCATGCAATTTGATTAAGATCAATATAGATGCTTTTTAGCATCAGTCACAAATGATCAAATATTCTTTAAAACATTGTGGTTCCAGTGAGATAGCAATTAGAAAGTACAATTTTGTTTTCTGTGACCAGGAATATATGATGTAGAGTGTAATGATATATTGATATTCTGAGTACTGTATTCACTTTATTATATTTGTGCCTCAGGAGAAATTTCATCAAGTTTTCTATATTTGGAGCTTTACTTCTTTTAACAAAGTAAGTGAGATGGCAAGAATACACGACCGACATAATTTTACGTGGTCCATATCAAGGACAGGCTTAAAAAGCATTAAGTCCATTACTTTTCTGTATTTTATATTGAGCAATATTTTCCCGAAAATTGATGAAGTGTCATTTTGGGAGTGGAAATTGTTGCAATTGGCGCCGGCTGTTCTGGCGCGAACCTGATTGCCACCTTCCCATACAATGCAATAAATGAACCCATACATGATTTGGAGTCCCCAAGCACCAGATTTGCTCGAACTGGGACCAGTTTTGCACTGTTAACAAGGGCTCAGCACAGTGGCACAGTAGTTAACAGTGCTGCCGCACAGCACCAGAGACTGGGGCCGGGATTCTCCCCTACCCGGCGGGACGGGGGGTCCCGGCGGGACGGAGTGGCGTGAACCACTCCGGCGTCGGGGCTGCCCAAAGGTGCGGAGAATCCCGCACCTTTAGGGGCTAGGCCCGCGCCGGAGTGGCTCCCGCTCCGCCAGTCGGCGCGAACCGCCTTTGGCGCCCCGCCAGCGGCTGCTGATGTCATACTGGCGCATGCGCAGGGGAGGGGGTCTCTTCCGCCCCCGCCATGGTGAAGGGCATGGTGGGGCGGAAGAAAAAGAGTGCCCCCGCGGCACAGGCCCGCCCGCTGATCGGTGGGCTCCGATCACAGGCCAGGCCACCCTGGCAGCAGCCCCCGGGGCCAGATCGCCCCGCGCCACCCCCCAGGACCCCGGCGCCTGCCCGCACCGCCAATCCCGCCAGCATCAGACGTGCTTTGATTTCCGCCGGCGGGAAAGGCCTGTCAGTGGCGGGACTTAGGCCCATCGCGGGCCGGAGAATCACCGCGGGGGGCCCGCCGACCGGTGCAGCGCAATTCCCGCCCCCGCCGATTCCCGGGTGGCAGAGAATTCGGGCCACGGCGGGGGCGGGATTGACGCCGGCCCCGGGCGATTCTCCGATCCTCCAGGCACTTCCTCCCCGTGTTTGCATGGGTTTCCTCCGTCTGCTCTGGTTTCCTCCCACAGTCAAAAGATATGCACATTAGGTGGGGTTACGGGAATAGAGCGGGGGAGTGGACTCAGGTAGGGTGCTCTTTCAGTGGATCAGTGCAGACTCAATGGGCCAAATTGCCTCCTTCTGCACTGTACGAATTCTATGATTCTATGGGAGCTGCATTTAAACAGTCCCTCTGCACTCACTCCCAGTCAAGCCAGAAGAATGGCAGCACTGCTCATAGCTTCCCAGAGGGAGACCTGAACATGCTTCTGGAATGTCAACAAAAAACTACAGAGCCTTTGATGCAAACAGAGAGCAGAGTAGCCATTGCAAACTGACTGGGCTTTGAAATTAACCTCAAGTGAAATACTTCAAAGGTTTTTCAGCAAGCAGAGGGAGACAAGCCACCCAAGCCCCATGCCAGCAAAGACCCCTGACCTAAAGTCCTGAGCACCCCCCGCCCAATCCCCAGCTCCCTTGAAGGTCACCCCCTTCCACCATGTCATCAGCTGATTTGCCCTTGTGCACCCCGGAGGTAAGTTCAGAGTAGTACTTAGCTCCTTGCTTCATCTCGGAAGCAATGGAACCTAGTCCCTGATTTTAGCGACACAATAGCACAGTGGTTAGCACTGTTGTTTCATAATGCCAGGATCCCAGGTTTAATTCCCTTGGGCCATTGTCTGTGCGGAGTCTGCATATTCTCACCGTGTCTACATGGGTTTCTTCCGGCTGTTCCGGATTCCTCCCCCAAGTCCCGGAAGACGCTTTGTTAGGTGAATTGGACATTCTGAATTCTCCCTCTGTATATCCAAACAGGCGGCGGAATGTGGCGACGAGGGGCTTTTCACAGTAACTTCATTGCAGTGTGATGCACTATCAATTACGCAAAGATGAGAGTAGGATGTAAATGAGGCTTTATTACACTGAGATGTCTGGCCTCCTATGGCAGCTGACGAAATAACTGCTGTATGGGGAGCACACATATTTATATGGGCGGAGCCAGCAGGCAGGGATCTAGCCCTGTACCTGTAGTACAGGGGCCTTACCGTAAAGCACCTATAACAACATCCTCTATATACAATATATACATCAGTGGGACTACCACATTCACCCCCTGTTAAAAATGAGTCCGGCGGGGGTGGTGGACAACTATATACAGAAAATTGCGTTTAAAAAGTACAAATAAAATTATAAATTCAGGCAGTCCGGTGCCTTAATCTGTCGTAGAGCACCGTAGTGCTGGTGGCGACTCCAGCGGCGGCTTGGTCTTCGGAGACTCCGGGAGTGTGTTGAAATCCTCTTCATCCCCGGGTGTGGGCAATGGGAGGGCGGAGTGTTCCGGAGTGGGGGCTGCGATGGGGTGCGCCAGGGGAAGGGAGGGTGGCGCCGTGTCGGAGGGGGGGGGGGGGGGGTGTGGGGAACCAGCTGGCGCCAGGTCCCTGAGGGAGACTGTGTCTTGGCTGCCGTCAGGGTACGCTATGTAAGCGTACTGCGGGTTCGCGTGGAGTAGCTGTACCCTCTCAAACAGCGGGTCCACCTTATGGAGTCGAACGTATCTACAGAAGAGAACGGGTCCTGGAGCTGCCAGCCACGTTGGGAGCGATACACCGGAGGTGGACTTCCTGGGGAAGGCAAAGAGACGTTCATGGGGGGTTTCATTAGTCGCCGTGCAAAGGAGCGACCGAATGGAGTGAAGGGCATTGGGGAGGACCTCCTGCCAGTGGGAGGCCGGGAGATTTCTGGACCATAGAGCCAGTTGAACGGCCCTCCAGACCGTCCCGTTCTCCCTCTCTACCTGCCCATTTTCACTGGGGTTGTAGCTGGTCATCCTGCTCAAGGCAATGCCCCTGTTGAGCAGGTACTGGTGCAGCTCATCGCTCATGAATGAGGATCCCCGATGGCTGTGCAGATAGGCGGGGAAACCGAACAGAGTGAAAATGGTGTTGAGGGCTTTGATGACGGTGGCAGATGTCATGTCGGGGCATGGGACGGCAAAGGGGAATCGGAAATATTCACCGACCACACTGAGAAAGTACGTGTTGCGGTCGGTGGAGGGGAGGGGCCCTTTGAAGTCCACGCTGAGGCGTTCAAAGGGGTGGGAGGCCTTCACCAGGCGTGCACGGTCTGGCCGGTAGAAGTGCAGGTTACACTCCACGCAGACCTGGCAGTCTCTGGTGATCGCCCTGACTTCCTCGATGGAGTAGGGCAGGTTGTGGGCCTGGATGAAATGGTTAAAAACGGGTGACTCCTGGGTGCGGAGTTGGTCCACTTGTGCGCTGGCACATGTACCTCAGGATAGGGCATCGGTGGGGCTCGTTGAGCTTACCGGGGCGATACAAAATCTCGTAATTGTAGTTGGAGAGCTCGATCCTACACCTCAAGATCTTATCATCTTTGATCTTGCCCCGCTGTGTGTTGTTGAACATGAAGGCAACCGACCGTTGGTCAGTGAGGAGAGTGAATCTCCTGCCGGCCAGGTAATGCCTCCAATGCTGCACAGCTTCAACGATGGCTTGGGCCTCCTTTTCTTTTTTTTTTTTAAATTTTTTTATTGGAATTTTTTGCAGAAAATATAACAAAAAGTATAGCAAAAAGCAGTAATATGCAACTAACAGCCCCATAACACCCACAATTCCCCCCATACCGTAACATCACATGTATCACATTCCCCCCCCCCCCCAAACAAGAGAGCTTAACCATAAATTAAAATTAGATAAATCAAATTTAAATAAAATAAGCTAACATAATCAACGCCCCCCCCCCCCCCCCCCCCCCCCGGGTTGCTGCTGCTACTGTCCCAGTACCCTATCGTTGAGCCAGAAAGTCGAGGAAAGGTTGCCACCGTTTAAAGAACCCTTGCACCGATCCTCTCAGGGCGAATTTAACCTTCTCAAGCTTAATAAAGCCCGCCATGTCATTGATCCAGGTCTCCACGCTTGGGGGCCTCGCGTCCTTCCACTGTAGCAAAATCCTTCGCCGGGCTACTAGGGACGCAAAGGCCAGCACACCGGCCTCTTTCGCCTCCTGCACTCCCGGCTCTACCCCAACCCCAAAGATCGCGAGTCCCCATCCTGGCTTGACCCTGGATCCCACCACCCTTGACACCGTCCTCGCCACCCCCTTCCAGAACTCCTCCAATGCCGGGCATGCCCAGAACATATGGGCATGGTTCGCTGGACTCCCCGAGCACCTGGCACACCTATCTTCACCCCCAAAGAACCTACTCATCCTCGTCCCAGTCATGTGGGCCCTATGCAGCACCTTGAATTGGATGAGGCTAAGCCGCGCACACGAGGAGGAAGAATTTACCCTCTCCAGGGCATCAGCCCATGTCCCGTCTTCGATCTGTTCCCCCAGTTCCCCCTCCCACTTCGTTTTCAGCTCCTCTACTGACGGCTCTTCCTTCTCCTGCATAAGCTTGTAGATATCGGATATCTTCCCCTCCCCGACCCAGACCCCCGAGAGCACCCTGTCACTCACCCCCTTCGCGGGGAGCGCAGGGAATCCCTCCACCTGCCGTCTAGCAAATGCCTTTACCTGCAGATATCTAAACATGTTTCCCGGCGGGAGCCCAAATTTCTCCTCCAACTCCCCCAGGCTCGCAAACCTTCCGTCGATAAACAGGTCCTTCAGCTGTCTAATGCCCGCTCTATACCATCCCCGAAATACCCCATCCATGTTCCCCGGGACGAACCTATGGTTCCCCCTTAACGGAGCCTCCATCGAGCCCCCCACTTCTCCCCTATGTCGCCTCCACTGCCCCCAAATCTTGAGGGTAGCCGCCACCACCGGACTCGTAGTATACCTCGTGGGAGGGAGCGGCCACGGCGCCGTTACCAGGGCCCCCAGGCTTGTATCCCCACAGGACGCTCTCTCCATCCGTTTCCATGCTGCCCCCTCCCCCTCCATCACCCACTTACGCACCATCGACACGTTGGCCGCCCAGTAATACCCCGAGAGGTTGGGCAACGCCAGCCCCCCCCCATCCCTACTCCGCTCCAAGAAGACCCTCTTCACCCTCGGGGTGCCATGCGCCCAAACAAATCCCATGATGCTGCTGGTCACCCTTTTAAAAAAGGCCCTAGGGATAAAGATGGGCAAGCACTGGAAGAGGAACAAGAACCTCGGGAGAACCGTCATTTTGACGGATTGCACTCTGCCCGCCAGCGATAGCGGCACCATGTCCCACCTTTTAAATTCCTCCTCCATCTGTTCCACTAGTCTGGTGAAGTTAAGCTTATGAAGAGCCCCCCAACTCCTGGCCACCTGCACCCCCAGGTACCTGAAACTCTTCACTGCCCTCCTGAAGGGGAGCCTCCCAATTCCCTCCTCCTGATCTCCCGGGTGCACTACAATACCTCGCTCTTTCCTAAGTTCAGCTTATAGCCCGAGAAGCCCCCAAATTCCGCTAACAGTTCCATCACCCCCGGCATTCCCCCCTCTGGGTCCGCCACATATAACAGCAGGTCGTCTGCATACAGCGATACCCGGTGCTCCTCCCCACCCCGCACCAGACCCCTCCATCTCCCTGACTCCCTCAAAGCCATGGCCAGCGGCTCAATCGCCAGTGCAAAGAGCAGGGGGGACAGGGGACACCCCTGCCTGGTCCCACGATAAAGCCTAAAATACTCCGATCTCCTTCCATTTGTGACTACACTCGCCATCGGCGCCGCGTAAAGCAGCCTCACCCATTTGATGAATCCCTCCCCAAATCCAAACCTCTCCAGCACCTCCCATAGGTACCCCCACTCAACTCTATCAAACGCCTTCTCTGCATCCAGCGCCACCACTATCTCCGCCTCCCCCTCCACTGCCGGCATCATGATAACATTGAGCAGACTCCGCACATTCGTGTTGAGCTGCCGCCCCTTGACAAACCCTGTCTGATCTTCATGAATTACCTCTGGCACACAATCCTCTATCCTGGTAGCCAGGATCTTCGCCAGCAACTTAGCGTCTACGTTAAGGAGTGAAATAGGCCTATATGATCCGCACTGCAAGGGGTCCTTATCCCGTTTTAGGATCAAAGAGATCAGTGCCCGCGACATCGTCGGGGGCAAAGCCCCCCCCCCCACGCCTCATTGAAAGTTCGCACCAGCAGGGGACCCACCAGGTCCGCATATTTTTTGTAAAATTCTGCCGGGAACCCGTCCGGCCCCGGGGCCTTACCTGACTGCATTTGCCCGATCCCCCTGACTAGCTCCTCCAACTCTATCGGCGCCCCCAGCCCCTCAACCAGCCTCTCTTGAACCCTTGGGAAACATAGCCTGTTCATGAAGCTCTCCATCCCCTCTCTCCCCCTCGGAGGTTCCGACCGGTACAATCCCTCGTAAAAGTCCCTAAAGACCCCGTTTACTTCTGTCCCCTTCTGCACTACATTTCCACCCCCATCCTTCACTCCCCCAATTTCCCTAGCCGCATCTCGCCTACGGAGCTGATGCGCCAACATCCTGCTCGCCTTCTCTCCATACTCATATACCGCACCCTGCGCCCTCCTCCACTGTGTCTCCGCCTTTCTGGTGGTCAACAAGTCAAAATTGGCCTGCAACCTGCGCCGTTCTCCCAGCAACCCTTCCTCCGGTGCCTCCGCATATCTCCTGTCCACCTCCAGAAGCTCTCCCACCAGTCTCTCCCTCTCCTTCCTCTCCCTCCTTTCCCTGTGGGCCCGGATGGAGATCAGCTCCCCCCGGATCACTGCTTTCAGAGCCTCCCAGACCATCCCCACCTGGACCTCCCCCGTATCATTGGTAACCAGATACCCCTCAATGCTTCTCTGAACCCTCTTACACACCTCCTCCTCCGCCAGCATCCCCACATCCAGGCGCCAGAGCGGGCGCTGGTCCCGTGCCTCCCCCATCTCCAGATCAATCCAGTGTGGGGCATGGTCCGAAATCGCTATGTGGGCCTCCTTTTCAACAGAGGAGTGCCGAATTTCGGAGGCATGGAGAATGCGGGAAAATAATGCCACGGGCCTGCCTGTCTGGTTGAGGGCGGCGGCTAGAGCGGCGTCTGATGCATCGCTCTCCACTTGGAATGATAACGTCTCGTCGACCGTGTACATCGCGGTCTTGGTAATGTCGGCCTTGATATGGTTGAAGGCGTGGTGAGCCTCGGCCGTCAGGGGAAAGACTGTGGACTGAATGAGTGGGCGGGCCTTGTCCGCATGGGTAGGTACCCACTGGGCATAATAGGAAAAGAACCCCAGGCACCGTGTAGGGCCTTGGGGCAATGAGGGAGGGGGTGTTCCATGAGGGGGTGCATGCAATCGGGGTCGGGCCCCAGAACTCCGATCTGGACCACATAGCCGAGGATGGCTAAGCGGTTTGTGCTGAACACGCACTTCTCCTTGTTATACGTGAGGTTGAGGAGAGTGGCGGTGTGGAGAAATTTGGCAAGGTTGGCATCATGGTCCTGCTGATCGTGACCGCAGATGGTGACATTGCCCAGGTATGGGAAGTTGGCCCGCAGTCCGTACCGGTCAACCATTCGGTCCATCTCCCGTTGGAAGACCGAGACCCCGATAGTGACGCCGAAGGGGACCCTAAGAAAGTGGTAAAGGTGGCTGGCTGCTTCGAACGCAGTGTATGGGCGGTCCGCCTTACAGATGGGGAGCTGGTGGTAGGCAGATTTCAGGTCCACTGTCGAGAAGGCCCGATACTGTGCAATCTGATTGACCATATCAGATATGCGTGGGAGCGGGTACGCGTCGAGCTGCATGTACCGATTGATGGTCTGACTGTAGTCAATGACCATCCTATTTTTCTCCCCAGGTTTGACCACTACCACTTGGGCTCTCCAGCTGCTGGACTTCAAACCTGAGGAAGGTCCTGTCCTGGGCGCTGTACGGTCTGCTCCTGGTGGCGACAGATTTGCAATCCGGGGTTAGGTTTGCAAAAAGGGAAGGTGGGTCGACCTTAAGGGTCACGAGGCCGCAAACGGTAAGGGGTGGTAGGGGCCCGCTGAATTTCAGGGTTAGGCTTTGGAGGTTGCATTGGAAGTCCAGGTCGAGTAGCAAGGCAGCGCAGAGTTTGGGGAGGATGTAGAGGCGGAAGCCGCTGAACTCCACACCCTGGACAGTGAGAGTGGCAATGCAGTACCCCCAGATTGCCACGGAGTTGGATCCGGAGGCCAGGGAGATTCTCGGATTGGTAGGGTGTACCGCGAGGGAGCAGAGCCTCACTGTATCGGGGTGAATGAAGCTTTCAGTACTCCTGGAGTCTAGCAGGGTCCAGATGAGAGTCCAGATCTCATGTCTGTTGACCTTCACTTTAGTTGAAGCAGTCGCGAGGTTGTGTGGTCGAGACTGGTCAATCGTGACCGAGGCGAGACACGGCTGGTCGTCAGCGGTTGCAGGTGATGAGCGGCCTGATGAGGTGCCTGACGGGCAGGGGTCCCAAGTCGGGCAAGGTGGCGGTGCCCACAAGCTGCACGTGTCGTGGGGGAGACAAGATGGCGGCGCCCTGGGGCTGCACGTGTCGTGAGGAAGGCAAGATGGCGGCGCCCGTTGGTCTTGGGAGGAACAAGGTGGCGGCGCTCACAGGCCGCACGTGTTGCGAGTCAAGCAAGATGGCGCCGTCCATTGGCCACACGTGGTTCGAGGAGGGGAAGATGGCGGCGCCCACTGGCAGCACGTGGCAGTTGCCGGGACAATAGTGGCAATTGAGCGGGCCTGGCACACTGCAGCGAAATGTCACTTCTTGCCACAGGCCTTGCAGAGGGCGCTCCGCGCCGGGCAGTGCTGCCGGGGGTGTTTTGACTGCCCTCAGAAGTAGCATTTGGGCCTCCCGGGATTGGTTGGCTGCCGCGGGGCACAGATGTGGGGCTGGCTAAGGGCGGTCGCTGATGGGGTACACGATGGGGCAGTCGTCTGTGGAGTCTATGATGCACAGGAGGGGTGGGCCGCGTGGTCAGGGGCTTAGGACTGAATATTGCGTGATGTGACCGTATGCAAGAGCGCTAGCTTTTTGGTCGCCGCACGGTCGAGCATGGCCCCTTCTAGGAGGCGCTAGCGGATGTAGTCAGACCCTTTGCCTGTAACAAATGTATCTCTCATCAGCAAATTCAAGTGTTCTGTGGCCGAAACGGCCTCACAGTCACAGTCTCTAACTAGAGCGAGAAGGGCGCGCCAGAAATCTTCCACTGACTCACCGTGAAGTTGGCGCCGCGTGGAGAGGAGGTGTCTGGCATAGATTTTGTTAGTCCGCTGAGCGTAGTTTTCCTTCAGTAGCGCCATGGCCTCTGCGTAGGTTGGCGCGTCCTGGACGAGTGGAAAGACGTTGGAGCTCAGCCGCGTGTAAAGGTTCTGGAGCTTCTGTGCTTCTGGAATTGTGTCTGGCGCAGACCCGATGTACACTTCGAAACAGGCTAGCCAATGTTCAAAGTCCTTTTTGGCGTTTTCTTGCTTGAGGATGCAGCTGCAGGCAACTCGGCTTGATGTGGAGGTCCATCTCTGAAAACTCAGTGTAATAAATTGCTGCACTATCAATTATGCAAAGGCAAGAGTCGGATGTAATCGAGGCTTTATTACACTGAGATGTGTGGCCTCCTACAGCAGCTGACCAAATGGCTGTACGGGGAATACACATATTTATACTTTGCCTACTGGGCGGAGCCAGCAGGCAGGGATCTATCCCCGTACCTGTAGTACAGGGGCCTCACCGTAAAGCACCTATAACAACATCCTCTATATACAATATATACATCAGTGGTGACTACCACACAGTGTAATGTAAGCCAACTTGTGACACTAAAAAGATCATTTATTATTTATTTAAGGTCCAGTGCTTATTCGCACGGGGAGGGGATGTTGAAAAATTGCATGTGTCCTGAACGTCTGAATTCAATCTCATTAATGAGATTGAGGGTAGCACGGTGGCGCAGTGGTTAGCACGGCTGCCTCATGGCACCGAGGTCCCAGGTTCGATCCCGGCTCTGGGTCACTGTCCGTGAGGAGTTTGCACATTCTCCCCGAGTTTGCTTGGGTTTCACCCCCACAACCCAAAGATGTGCTGGGTAGGTGGATTGGCCACGCAAAATTGCCCCTTCATTGGACAAAATGATTGGGTAATCTAAATTTAAAAGAATAATAATTAATGAGATTGAAATTTATTGTAGTGCATTCAAACCACCTTTTAATAATATAAATAATAAAATAATCTTTTATTGTCACAAGTATGAAATTACTGTGAAAAGCCCCTAGATCAACCGGTTCATGCCAAAGGGAAGGGATTGGGAAAATCACAAACTGTTTTGCGTCTGTTGCCAAACTATCCCTACATAGCGGGATTTGCACCAGGTGCAATGCGACCGGAAAATCACCCCACTGTCTTTAATTAACATTTGGTTTCAAATAACTAGCGAGACACTCTTGATGTCTTTTTGCAAATAGCAGCACTCCATCTATTGGCAGATTGATGGAACAGACTGTGAAGAGATTCCCTGCCGGAGGTCAGCGACAGATGGTTCTCTGCAGAACTGAACAAATTACCAATTATTTCGACACATCCTGGGATTCTTCGTGAATTAATTCCTCTCTCCTCAAGGTCCATATCCTGTTGTCTAAAATACAGGAACAGAATAGTGAAATACATCCTTTTCATGTGAAGATAAATGAGTCCTGTTGATTGACAGAGGATTATGAATCTAAATGAAGGATGATTATCCAACAGTATCAGCTGTAACAGAGTCTAGAAAACTGGGTCCAAATGGTGTCCCATTAGAGAGAGACTGGGGTTTACATGGTACCTTGAACACACTACACTCTTAATCCAAAGGTATAGCAAAGTCCGGAATCCCCAGAGTAAACACAACTTGTCATTTGCAATAAAAGCAAAATACTGTGGATGTTGAAAATCTGAAATGAAAACAGAAAATGCTGGATAAACTCAGCAGGTTTGGCAGCATCTGTGGCAAGTGAAACAGAGGTAATGCTTCAAGTCGATATGATACTTATACATTTGTATTTATTTATTGGTTATGCTTCAAGTCGATATGATACTTATACATTTGTATTTATTCATTGGAGTACATTGACTACCTACTCCAGACAGGTTCTATGTGAGATGTATTCTGAAAACTACAGACATCAAATGGGAGGACAAAGTGCCCAACATTGAGGTACTTTGTTGAACAGAAATGTCTGGAATTGAAGCACTCCTCACCACAGCCCAGCGCAGATGGAGTGGAGCTATATCACATATGACTAATAATAACTTCCCAGAAACATTGTTGTTGAGAAATTAATGTGCATCAAAACTATATTATTATTTTAAAATATGGAAGGACTGTTAGTTGGACCCTTTCATTTTTTTTTTAAAGAAGGTCATAAATTCGCTTTGGACTGTGAACAAGCATGTCTCTTCCAAGAAATTGCCTGACCCTCATGGTACTTGAGGGGGGGAAAGCTGTTTGTGTTGAACTACATTCACTTGGGGGGGAGGGGGGGGGGAGGGGAACTGGCAAAGGCTAGTGATTTACAGGAGATCACAAGACAGAGACACGTTTTAGGTTTTGGACTTGAGGTTTTGAAATCTGTATATTTTGGGGAATAAGCTGAGAAGAGAGGCTGCCCTAATTCGCTCTCTCTCTGCCTTGCCTGAAATTCCATGTGTGGTTATCAACCTGAACCCAAAGAATCCTCATCTGAGAATCTAAATCTACATTTGGAAACCTGAGAAGCTGAGATTGAAAGAATTGATCAAATTCTATATTCCATGTAGAGTTTCCATTGGTGAGAACCTCCAGACATTTATTGGGTCCATAATATAATCACAAAGCGCGCAATCTACTGGCTGCGCTGCACCCAAAAAGCAGCAAATGCGGCACAATGTGACTGGTAAATAACAGGAGACCACGCTCCCAGGATCTACCCTGCTCGCAACACCTCATGAGATCTAAGGCAATCTCGCAAGACAACGTGATGTGAAGCCTGCCCATTGTGGGCAGGATCGCATTTTGGCAAATCTGCATATTAGAGCGAGACATTGGCTAAATACAGATCGCAACAACAAGACCAATCGCCAGTGTTGGAGGGAAGAGCTCTAAGGAATCATTCAATAATTTTAGTCTCCTCAACTTCAAAGTGGAGCCTTTTAAGAGAAATGTATGCAATACTTAACGGGGTTAAAAAAATGTGGCCACATTAGTTTCGGAGCAGCCAGATCAGTAGGAAAAGCAAAGAGAAATTCAACATTGTTATGGGCAAATTTAGAGCTGACATAAAGAGGTAATTCTTTACATATAAGGGAATCAAAACCTGAAATGCATGGAAATTAAGACCAAAATGCCTTAGATGTTGGAATGAGAACATCAGACTTGGCATTCTGGAAGGATAACATTAAATGGGTAAATCCAATTTTCTTCCCGTGCTGAAATGGGGGTAATGCATGGTAATACATAGGCCCTCCACTAAGGCAGTTTTGCTTGTTAAGGAACAAACCTGAGGATTTTTCTTGAGGTTTAGCTTTTAGCCAAAAAGAAAAGGCACATTGATACAAGAGCTAAATATTGCAGTTGCTGTAAATCTGAAATAAAGCAGAATTAAAGTTTCAGTTCTGAAGAAGAGTAATATGAGACTTGCAACATTGGCTGGGATTTTCTGCCCCCCCCCCCCCCCCCCAACACCCCCCCCCCCCCCCTCTCCAACAACCCCCCCCCCATGCGTTTTCTGGCAGCAGAGGTGGCTTGCCATTGGCCAACATCGGGACCTTCCAGTCCTGCCAACGTCAATGGCCATTTGCGTTGCTCATTGGCTGCACCTCTGGGAAACCCACAGGGGGAGGGGGGCAACTTCAGCAGGAGCAGAAGATTCCACCAGCGGGAAGGGTCGGAATATTCCACCTATTAACACTGTTTCTCTCTCCACAGATGCTCCCAGGCAGGTAACATTGATGCCTGTGCGGAGCAGGAATTTCACTAGCAAATGTGTATAATATGACCTGAGACTTTTAAAACCAGCATTTAGGACAATAGAAAAAACTAAGAGAATGCATTTGTCTATCACTTGCTCTGCACTACCAGTGACACTGAAGATAATTACTGTTCTGAAAACTTATGCTGTTTGTTCCTTCCAGGCACCCGTGGAGAACATCTTTGAAAGCTATATTCCTTGAAGCACTCCTTGATTAGATGTAGCAGAAGATCTCTACACAAACTTCAGCATTGATCAACAGCAGAGGTAGCAGAAGTTTAATTGATGACTTCCCCCAAGATACAGGGCAACATTGACTATAGGTATGTGAACATTTGGTCATTTACCATCGATCCATAAATAGGAACAATTTTTCTTCCATAAATGCTCAAATAGTAAGTAGTGCACATAATAAAATATTGTACAGCAATGGGTGGGAAAGATGTAATACATAATGTAACCAAGGTAACACTGCTATTTCGACTTAATCATTACAACCCAGCAAACATTTATCCATATGAATACAGTACATTATTTGCATTAATCTTCAACAATCAAGGGTGGCATCTTCTTGAAACATTGATGGTCTTGCCTGACAGCTTGGCTGGAAATTCGATGAGAGACCCGGGCTGCTTCTTTTCGGCAAGGCCTACCAAACCACAAGCCAATCAGGCAATGGTGAGTCCACCAATGGGCCTTCCCCGAGAATCAAGACCCTGGAGGCGGAAGTCTTGTCTACTAAGAGCTGCTGGCCAATCAGAGGCTGGCAGCTCTGGTGCTCAGCAGCTCCACAGAGGAGATAGTGGCTGCTGCAGAAAAAACACTTACCAGAATCCCAGGATCACAGAGCGACCCAGGCCACAGGCGAATAATGTTGAAGGGAGGTTTTGCGGGGTAGGGGTTGTGGGGAGAGGGATGTAGGGGTGTTAACAATTAGAGCAGTTTCTTACTAAGCCCACCCCTTCCTCATGCCCAATCCCTCAATCAGGCACCAAGTGTCTTTGATCAAGATATAACCCCACTCTACCCTACTCTACCCTGCCCCACCCCACTTCTCCCCTGGAGGTGACAAGCTGATCACACAGTTTTAACTGCCATGCATATGCCGTGGTTACAGGCATGTCTGCAGCTGAGCTTATAACCGCAGTGGCAGCATGAGGCCCTTAAGTTGTCATTAATTGGCCACTTAAGAGTCTCAGTAGGCGGTGGGACAGGAAAGTCAATCATTGGCCTTCCCATCTAGAACTTGGCGGCAGCAGGAATGCAGTGGGGCTCTAATACTGCATCATCCTGCCTAATTACACTCCTTCCCCAGATCAAAGATCATCACCAGCAAGAGCAAAATATTTCACCCTATGACTTTTCTCCGAGTTCAAATACTACCTGTGCTACTACTTGCATGTCTGATTTTGGTGTTATTTTTCAAGTGGTAACATTCTTCTACACCTTCTGTCAGGCCCTCACAATAAAGTAGTGGGCACTCAGTTCACATGTTTACCCACCTGCTGTCTCCACACCATGGAGCGGGGGTGGAGACACGATTTTATGAAGCCTGCAAGAGATGGAATGTAGCATGTGGGGGGACATTACTAGTTGGGATGCAAAAGTTTGATTTTCCTTTGGCGGGTTGAGATGCAGAGATAAAGTCAGCAGTGTGTTTGCAATGGGTTGAGCATAACACCGTCCTGTGGTGCGTTTATACTTGTGATACCTTTGCCTGTCATTCATTAACAATAACCGTTAAACCGTTAAAGGAAGCATGCATCAGTCAGCTTTATGCAGTTATGTGTAAGGAGAGCAGTTTTCCTTGTTTAATGCTGCGGCATATGGGAGTGGAGCAGGAGAATGGGAGTTTGAATGGAGGCTATAAGGACTGGTAAGGGTGAGTCAGTGGCGAGTTGGGTTGTGGAGTGAGGCCAGGGGCATGGAGGAGTGGGTGTGGTGGATGGGTGGTGGGAACATTCAGTCAAATTAAGAAAATTAGGGCTTAAAGGCCAGAACTGTCCCAGTGTGTAGCCATCTCAGGGTGTTGGCTGGCAGAGTCCTTCCAGAGCTTTGAGTCCTTCCACAATATTTCAATTATGCCTATTGAGAGTGATCTTGCACAATGTATTTTACAATGCATTTGTAAGGGAAAGCCAGCTGTGCCTGCGCATTCAGCCATATGCCACAGATCACTGAGTACAACAGTGGAAACTAACATTCAATAAAGAATGAAAGAAACACACAGTTATTTCTTCCATTATAAAGGAAATGTCCTTAAGTCCCCTGTAACCATCAATGCATGCCAACCCTGAGATGTGCCAGTACAGTACATTGATATCTCTGACTAAACTAGTCTCAACAAATACCGATGATTCACACATGAATAAAGTGAAACTAATCAAAAGGGAATTTTTGCAAGTGTATTTTAATTTAGAAAAATGCCACCTTTGTGCTCTCAAGTCTTATGTCAATGGAAATTGGTAACCGTAATGCAGAGAAATTCCTGTTTGTCCTTTATGACCCACCCAAAGCTCCACATCACCAGCTGAGTCCACGTTTCACCAATCAAATGTTTTCCACGCACACTGCCGGCACTTAGAATTCTAATCGTAATTGTGTGGGAAACGGGAAAAAGAGAGAGACCGTAAGTGCCAATACTTCCAGTTACAAAACCGGAAATGGCCGCTGTTGGCAAGGTCATGGCCTTTGCTGGTGACCATCCTCCTGCACCACTTTGCACAAATATTGCGACTCCACAGGCATATTCTTGAAATTTTCATCAGAAACCGGTTTATTCACCGTTGGTTATTGAAGACATGTTACAGAATCATTTAACAATAATAATAATCTTTATTATTGTCACAAGTAGGCTTACATTAACAGTGCAATGAAGTTACTGTGAAAATCGCCTAGTCGCCATATTTCGCTGCCTGTTTATGGGCAGCACGGTGGCACAAGTGGCTAGCACTGTGGCTTCACAGCGCCAGGGTCCCAGGTTCGATTTGCCGCTGGGTCACTGTCTGTGCGAGTCTGCACGTTCTCCCCATGTCTGCGTGGGTTTCCTCTGGGTGCTAGAGTTTCCTCCCACAATCCAAAGACGTGCAGTTTAGGTGGATTGGCCATGCTAAATTGCCCTTAGTGTCCAAAAAGGTTAGGAGGGGTTATTGGGTTTTGCGGAAAGGGTGGAAGTAAGGATTTAAGTGGGTCGGTGCAGACTCGATGGGATGAATGGCCTCCTTCTGCACTGTATGTATGTTCTATGTTTGGGTACACAGAGGGAGAATTCAGAATGTCCAAACTACCTAATAGCACGCCTTCTGGGACTTGTGGGAGGAAACCGGAGCACCCAGAGGAAACCCACGCCGACACGAGGAGAACGTGCAGACTCCGTACAGACAGTGACCCACGCTGGGAATCATACCTGGGACCCTGGTGCTGTGAAACAACAGTGCTAACCACCATGCTACCATACCGTGCCACATTTTAAATGTGCTGTGGGATGTTCTGCTGAAGGAAATTTAGTGACTTCCTGAAGAGCAGCTTGTAGATAGTTCACACTGTGTGGTGATCCACCATTGTGTAATTGTGTGTGTGCCTGTATTAGGGGATGTACAGCAGTACCTGTATTACAGGTTCGCCGGTAGCCCCTGCCATCTAGCTCCGCCAACAGGGAGCCGTATAAATATGCATGAGTTCTCCTGAGCTGCCATTCTACCAGCTGCAGTCGGAGGATAAACATCTCACTATAATAAAGCCTCTATTGTACTGATTTGAGTCTTTAAGTGCAATTGATAGTGCATCACACTGCAATCATGGTTCATGGTGGAAGAAGTGGTCCTCTTGGACCATTGGTTGTGTGGTTAAATGGTGTTGTGATAGGTTTTTTATTCCCAATAACAAAATTATAAGAAAAACACATTTCAAGCCACTTTATTAATTCCCCATAAATAAAAAACATTTCAACCTCTGTTGACAAAAGATACAAATGCAGCCAATAATTCATTGAATACATACCCAAATCTAGTAAATGAATGGGCACTAATCCATTGTTTCATACAGTCATATATCTGGTCTTAATGAATATTTAATATTAATTTGTTTTATCGATATGATTATTGATTCAGGATGCCGGGGTAAAAGCCAAACAAAAAGAACAAAAGAATTAAATCACATTCTGTCTAATTTCAGCACTTCAAAGAGATGAACCTCTGTTGGAGCGAGATTAAGAAGAAATCCCAAAATATCAGGTGAATAATTGAATCGTTTTAGCTCCGGATCATCATGTGACATAATTTGCACTAAGGGTTAGAAGACACATTAATAGCTGAACCTTCACTGAGGCAATCAAAGTCTTTTATCTCATTCTTTTTCGAGACACGCGCATTACTGATAAGGCCCAGTAAGAAGTCTTACAACACGAGGTTTAAGTCCAACAAGTTTGTTTCGAATCATGAGCTTTCGGAGCACTGCTCCTTCCTCAGGTGAATGAAGAGGTAGGTTCCAGAAACATATATACAGACAAAGTCAAAGAAGCAAGACGATTCTTTGAATGTGAGTCTTTTCAGGTAATTAAGTCGTTACAGGTCCAGATGGAGCAGGTTAAAGAGGTGTGAATTGCCTCAAACTAGGACAGTTGGTAGGATTTCACAAGCCCAGGTCAGATGGTGGAGGTGAATGTAATGCGAAATGAATCCAAGGTCCCGGTTGAAGCCGTACACATGTGTGCAGAATTGGTGAACATCCCTGTGTTTCCCTGTGCCCGCAGCACTGAGAAACACATGGCTGTGCAAAGCGACTCACGTTGCATAAGGGGCCTCAGCGGGGAACACATGGCTGAGGCCGTACATAGCCCCATTTTTGCACACGAGGAGCTCAATGGCATCCCTATCTCTGAGGCCCCAAAGCACCTTTCCCAGCCTGAACACACTATGGGAGGGAGGGTCACCCGCCTCCCCTAACACCCACGCAGGGCACCCCAAGCCCAACCGTACATGCTTAAAAAATGCCAACTTGGCATCCCCTGCTCCCCAACACCCACACCAGCTGGTAATGGCACTGCCAGGGTGCCCAGCTGGCACCACCCTATCCAAAGGGCATGCAGCTGGCGGCCTCCAATCCCCTGGGAGACCCTCCACAAGTACCACCTGAGGAAGGAGCAGTGCTCCGAAAGCTAGTGATTCGAAACAAACCTGTTGGGCTTTAACCTGATGTTGTAAGACTTCTTACTGTGCTCACCCCAGTCCAACGCCAGCATCTCCACTGCAAGGCAAAGGGATGAGATCGATCTCGCGAGACGTTGCGATGTAAATGCCGCCCATTGTGGGCGGGATCACTTTGGCAAAACTGCATATTAGAGTAAGACAGCCAGCCTCACTCTAATGTGCAGATTCCTCACTCTAATGTTTGAGCGGACGAGGCTTTATGAGTTGGATAGATCCCTGGAGCAGGGCCTCCTGGCTTTCATCGGCCAAGCTGCGCCGTGTCAAGCTGCTTTTTAGCACAGCATGCCATTAGATCATGGCCATTGTTGGGTGGTTTCCTTTGCCTCTGCCTAAGTGTTATAACTGACCTGGGATTGCTTGACGTGCAAACTAGAAGACTAAAAAAAAATTTCTTCAGCATTTTCCTCTCCCACATTGATGTTCTTCACTTTAATGTGCACAAAATTCACTGAAGAAATTGAAATCTGTTTGTTGTTAATATTTTCAATAAAAATAACATCTTGGCTGGAGTTTTGCACAAAGCAACCCCGGCAGTAGTGATAATCTGAAATGAATTCCGAATCTTGGAAAGCTTAAATATAAATCATCGTTACTCACCAATGACCAGCACTTAGAATCAAAAGAAGGATTTAAATCTGATTTACATAACTCTTTGCTTTGAACAAAATACATCCAGGAGGGATTGAATCTGAAATAAGTGAGTGATATCGTTGAGTTCAATTTTTGAGTATCTAATTTAGTCTCGGGGCCTTGGAAACCTTAATGAGGCCGAGGAGACTCGGAAAATATGCCTTGTACTCTTGAAGCTAACGGTTGAATTCAGCATGTCTAGGCTAGTAAAAAAATAAACACAATCTACTCCGTGTGAAGTCAAGGATATGGTTCCACACTAATTGCAAAGTTATCCATTCCCCCATTGATGAAAGGCTCGTGAAGTGAAGGCGAAAGTACTGTGAAGAGCAACGGTAAATTCTACAATTGTAGCCTATTCTGAATTTAAAGAAAGAAAGAACGTTGCAATGGGGAATCTTGGGGTTAGTATTTGTGATGAATGTTGGTCCCATGTACATGTGGGGCTGCCTTTATTGCTTTCTAGTTCTGTGGCCTTCCTGTCAATTGCAGACATCTCTGGGAGCAAAGAATAGGTCAGTAATATAAGAGGACCAATGGCATCCCTTCAAAGGCAGCACAGTGGTTCACACTGCTGCCTCACAGCACCAGGGACACAGGTTAGGTGAATTGGACATGCTAAATTGCTCCTTAGGGTGAAGTTACAGGGCGGGGGATTGGGCCCAGGTGGTCTTTCAAAGGGTTGGTGCAGACTCAATGGGCCAAATGGCCTCTTTCTGTACTGTAGGGATTTTATTCTATGGAAGATGACCACAGATAATAATAATAATCATCGCTTATTGTCACAAGTAGACTTCAATGAATTTACTGTGACAAGCCCCTAGTCGCCACATTCCAGCACCTGTTTGGGGAGGCTGGTATGGGAATTGAACCCACGCTGCTGGCCTTGTTCTGCATTACAAGCCGGCTGTTTCGCCCACTGTGCTAAGCCAGCCCCAGATAAAGAATTGACCGGGGATCTGAAGTATAATCACAAATGAAACCTTGATTCATTCCCAGCCTTAGTAATACGCTGCGATTTTCTGTATTGTTCTCCCATCCCATTTACCTTCATTGAAGATCTCTTTACACATTTGAAAACTATTAAACTTCTCCCAACACCCTCCCTTCACTGTGTCTCAGGGCTCGGCTAGAAGCACTCTCTGATCATAGTGGCAAGCTGCAGCTGTCCTTGCAGGAGATCATTGATTGGCTCACCCTGAAAGACGAGGAACTTTCTGAGCAGCTCCCCTTCACAGGGGATGTTGATGCAGTGCAGCGGTACAATGAGTTCCACTCGGTAAGTCACTCACTCGCTTGGAAAAAGGGCTTGGGACAGGTAGGTGTTTTGCATTTTTCAACATTCCATTTTGTTCTCATGTCTTGAGGATCGAATGAACTTTTTAATTAAAGTCTGAAGCTGCAAACAAAATACAAAGCCCTCTTAAAGGGAAAATGTTTTCATTACAAAAAGAAGCGTTTGCTACTCTTTTTTTTGTTTCAAGGTGAGGGAAGAAAGGAGTTGTGTGTCATTTTTGCCGTATTGCAAACAGGCATTGGTGCCTTCAGCGGACAAGTGTAAACATTTAGGGCTGAAGAATTATCTTGAAAAGGAGTCTTAATTTCCACAGAAGAGAATCTTCCCAGCTTTAATAGTCAAACCATCCACAAAAATTGTATCATATAAAAATCAAAAATGAAGTGTGTCACAACGCTAAGAGATTGGTTTCTTATCAGATGAATTCCTCTTCTCTAATTTAATATTGAAAAGGTCTCAGTCCCTGTCTCCTGTTCTGCCCCAATATTCTATCCTAACATCTCAGATTTATGAAATTGTCAGGTTTCAATCACCAGATCATCTGCCCCCAGATGTAACCTTTTTTTTTAAATGAGCTGCAATTTATGGTTAATAGGTTAAATGCTCCTTACCACATTGCTGTTTTAACAGATAACAAAGAAAAATGTAAACAGTGGAAACTGCTCATAATTTTTGCATTTCTGCATTTTCACATAAAAGTTCAAAACATAATAGCATCGGCAACAAAGCAAAATTTGCTAGCCTGGTAACTGAACGGTTAAATGTTTAATTTTTGTTCCTAGATCTCATTTCCTTTCCACTTTCTTTCATTAAAGGCTTTCATGGAAGATGTAAAGACTAAGGGTCCCTTCATACTGGCAACTTTGGAGTCAGCCCAAGCATTCCTATCCCAGCATCCTCTCGACGAGACGGAAGAACCAGCACAAGACAAAGGTGTTTGCCTTATGACCTAAGTTATGTCAATATAACATACATAATGAGGAATATTCCTGAACCATTCTTGGGCACCAACATAAGTTATCCGCAATGCTGTATTCTTTTAAAAGATTATTGCCCATATGCTTTTTTGTCATTTCCATGTTTTGTCTATTATGGAGATGGAAATAGATGTTAAACCACAAACCTCTTATCTCCATCTATTGTATATGGTATTTCATATCACCACTTGCTATGCCCACTATCCCATAATTACAGTGTGAGCTATTATGCTGCGGCTACAACAGACTGCCACTGGGCAATATAATCTCTCTGTTACCCAGTTACCTGTGTATCCTCTTCATTAAGCCTGATTCCTCCAGGGATATGTTCTGTTTCTGAAACTTCAATGAATCATAATTTCAGATATGTCACCAAAGCAGAAAATCCAGAATGTGAGTCGATTCATTTGGAAGCAGGCTAATGTATCAAGTGAAATGTGGGAGAAGTTGAGTGCTCGCTGCATTGACCGCCACAGGCACATTGAGAGAACGATGGAGAGACTTCTAGAGCTCCAAGGTGCTATGGATGAGCTTAGTCTTGCTCTGGACCAGGCTGAAGCTGTTCGTGATTCCTGGGAAACTGTGGGAGATCTCTTCATTGATTCATTGCAGGAACATATTGAGACAACTAAGGTACAATTAATTTCAGTAGTTACCACACAAATGTGGGCCAGTTGATGTAACAAATAGAAGCATTTTTTTTCTATAGTGGATTATTAATTTGATTCTTTCTTGCTGGTGACACTACACCCAGGGAGTATACATTACACTCTCGCACACAAGAACATGAGATGTATTAACTCAGTAGGGATGGAAGGCTGGGATGAACCGGTTTCTGGAAGGCTGGGATGAACCGGTTTCTTGACGGACTGGACATACCAGTTGTGGGAGAGGGCAGAAAACGGGATCTGGAAGCACCACTAGCACTGGGAGAGATCATGGACAGCATTAGCTCCATGCAGGCGGGGAAGGCGCCGGGACCGGACGGATTCCCGGCGGACTTCTACAAAAAATTTGCGACAGCGCTGGCCCCGCACCTGCGGGAGATGTTCACAGACTCGCTAGCTAGGGGCACATTGCCACCCACGTTAGCACAGGCCTCAATCTCGCTGATACCTAAGAAAGACAAAGACCCAACGGAATGTGGGTCATACAGACCCATATCTCTGCTGAATGCAGACGCCAAAATACTGGCCAAAATCCTAGCCAAGAGGCTAGAAGACTGTGTACCTGAGGTGGTCACAGAGGACCAGACGGGCTTTGTCAAAGGTAGACAGCTTACCGCGAACATCAGGCGCCTGCTGAACGTGATAATGACCCCCTCCGGGGAGAGAACACAAGAGGTGATCGTCTCCCTGGACGCAGAAAAGGCCTTCGACAGAGTCGAGTGGAAATACCTCATAGAGGTACTGGAGCGGTTCGGGCTTGGAACAGGGTTCACCGCTTGGGTAAAGCTCCTGTACAACGCACCCATGGCGAGTGTACAGACCAACAATACCAACTCCCAATACTTCCAGCTGCACAGGGGCACCAGACAAGGATGCCCACTGTCCCCGCTGCTGTTCGCACTAGCAATTGAACCGCTAGCAATCGCGCTCAGGGCAGCAAAAAATTGGAGGGGGATCCGAAGGGGAGGTAGAGAGCACAGAGTCTCACTCTATGCGGATGATCTGCTCCTCTATATCTCGGACCCACAAAGCAGCATGGACGGAATCATCGCGCTCCTGAAAGAGTTTGGAGCCTTCTCGGGCTACAAACTCAACATGAGCAAAAGTGAGATCTTCCCAGTACACCCGCAAGGGGGGGGGGGGGGCAGCACTAAAGGGGCTGCCGTTCAATCAAGCCCGACATAAATTCCGCTACCTGGGGATCCAAATAGCCCATGACTGGAAAGGGATCCACAAATGGAACCTCACCAGCCTGACGGAGGAAGTTAAAAAGGACCTGCAAAGATGGAACACACTCCCGCTCTCCCTCGCGGGGAGAGTTCAGACGATCAAAATGAACGTACTGCCCAGGTTCCTCTTCCTGTTTAGATCCATTCCGATCTACATCCCCAAGGCCTTTTTCAAAGCGCTGGACAAACTCATCATGGCGTTCGTATGGGGGGGTAAAAATGCTAGGATCCCAAAGAAGGTCTTACAAAAAACAAAAACCAGGGGAGGGCTAGCCCTCCCGAATCTACAATTCTACCACTGGGCAGCAACAGCCGAGCGAGTAAGGGGATGGATCCAGGAGCCAGAGGCTGAGTGGGTGCGTGCGGAGGAGGCCTCCTGCATGGGAACCTCCCTCCGGGCCCTCGCCACGGCAGCACTCCCATCCCCACCCAAAAAACACTCCAGCAGCCCAGTGGTGACAGCCACCCTCCAATCCTGGAACCAACTGCGGCAGCAACTTGGCCTGACCAAAATGTCGAACAGGGCTCCCATCTGCAACAACCATAGGTTCACACCAGCACTGACTGACGCCACCTTCAAAAGGTGGAGGCAGGACGGGGGGACACTGACAGTCAGGGACCTATACACGGACGACAGGATCGCAACACTGGACGAACTGACAGAGAAGTTTCAGCTAGCTGGGGGGAACGAGCTACGGTACCTGCAGCTCAAAAACTTCCTACGAAAGGAGACAAGGACGTACCCACAACCGCCACGACAGACACTACTGGAAGACCTACTGGACGCAAGTATCCTAGAGAAAGGGAACTGTAGTGACATGTATGACCGACTGGTAGATAGGGACGACACCGTACTGGACGCAACAAGAAGGAAATGGGAGGACGACCTGGGGATGGAGATAGGGTGGGGACTCTGGAGCGAAGCACTGCATAGGGTCAACTCCACCTCCACGTGCGCAAGGCTCAGCCTGACGCAACTAAAAGTGGTACATAGAGCCCACTTAACAAGAACCCGTATGAGTAGGTTCTTCCCGGAGGTGGAAGACAGATGTGAACGGTGCCAAAGAGGCCCGGCCAACCACGCCCACATGTTCTGGTCCTGCCCCAGACTCGTGGAGTACTGGACAGCCTTCTTCGAGGTAATGTCCAAAGTGGTGGGAGTGAGGGTGGAGCCATGCCCGATAGTGGCGGTCTTCGGGGTTTCAGAACAGCCAGATCTATTCCTGGGGAGGAGGGCGGATGCCCTTGCCTTTGCCTCCCTGATCGCCCGCCGTAGAATCCTGTTTGGCTGGCGGTCAGCAGCACCGCCCAGAGCTGCGGACTGGCTGTCCGACCTCTCGGAATCTCTCCAAATGGAGAAAATCAAATTTGCCATCCGAGGGTCGGACGACGGCTTCCACAGAACGTGGGAGCCATTCATGCAACTGTTCCGGGACCTATTTGTGGCCAATGTACAAGAGGAAGAATAGTCGGGGGAAGGTAGCGGGAGGGGCTACAGGTTCGGTACGGGGGTTCGATGGCTAGCTAAGGCCCAAAACCAAACTAAATAAACATGTTGGGGGGGGGGGGGGGGGGGGGCGGGCGCAGTTACTACTACGAAGATGCTTACCTGTAAATATGTATGTTAATTTTTGCGTGTTTGTTTGTTGTGTTTTTTTTTTTTTTTTTTTTTTGTTCTTTTTCTCTCCTAACAATTTGTAATTTGTTCAATATAAAATATGAAAACTGAATAAAAACATTTATAAAAAAAAAAAAGAACTCAGTAGGGATAACCCCAGAAATGCAAGCGAAACACAAATTTCAGAGAGTGCTGGCAGAATGGGTGACCATCATAATTCCCTCATGCTTTGTATACCGGAAATAGGGATAGCGGGACATAAAGCATCAAAAAATCAGCCCCCATGTCCCTCGATCTATCAGAGGAATCCCCTGATTTCACTACACATCATGGGCGGGATTCTCCAATCCCGCGGCAGAGTGTCCACGCCGTTGTAAACGCCGTCGCGTTTTACGACGGTGTGAACGGGCTGCTCCCACGTCTAATTCTGGCCCCTTCAGGGGGCCAGCACTGCGCAGGGCAGCTCGCGCCGCTCCAGCTGCAGATCCCGGCACAAACTGGGCGCTGCGGGATCCACACATGCGCAGTTGCGCCGGCACCAACGAGGACATGCGCAATGGTGTTGGCGCCAATGCGCCAGCCCCAATGCAACATGCAGGGCTACAGGGACCGGCGCGTAGGAAAGGAGACCCCCAGCCACAGAGACCGGCCTGCCGATCAGTAGGTCCCAATCGCGGGCCAGGCCACATCGGAGGCCCCCCCCCACCCCCACCCCCCCCCCCCCCCCCCCCCCCCCCCCCCCCCCCCCCCCCCCACCCACCCCGCCCCCACCCAAGCTGCCACCCGACTCTTACATGCCGAGGTCCCACCAGCCCAGAGCAGGTTAGAATGGCGCCAGCGGGACTCGGCTCTTTTCCTACGGCCGCACAGCCCACCCGTGCCGGAGAATCGGTGGGCCGGCCACGCAGAGCAGCCCACGACCGGCACCGCGCCAACCACGCTGACGTCAATGGCGCCGATTCTCCTCACTGCGGAGAAACGCGTGCCGGCGTCGGGGCGGCGTGGTCCGTTCGCGGGGATTCTCTGGCGCGGGGCTGGGAGAATCCCGCCCCATGTTTCTGCCATCATGTAACCTCTAGAGCTTGTATTTCATTTCAGAGAGTTCTGTGTAACCTTCCACTCTTAAATGTTTAGAAAAAAAAACTGAAAAGATGAAAGAAAAACAAAAATTATCGGAAATACGCTGCAAGTCAGTTGGTATCTGTAACAAGAAGAAATAGATTTGAATGTTAACATTATCAGAACTGAAACCCAAAAGAAAGCACGCATATCAATTGGAGAACGCATATAAAGAAAGAACTAACATTTATATAAAACCTTGCATTAAATCCCAAAGCACTTGACCACCAATTAAGTACCTTTGAAGTATAGTCACTGTTGTAATGTCGCAAAAAGCAGCATGGTCCCAAAAACAACAATATGATAATGGCCAGATAATTTGATATTGGTGAGGGAGAAATATTGACCAGGATGCCAGGAGAATGTCTGTGTTCTCTTCAAATAATAGCATGGAATCTTTTACATCCACCTCAATTAATGGCATGCCACAGTTTAGCATTACGTTCATATCGGCACAGTAGCACAATGGATAGCAGTGTTGCTTCATAGCAACAGGGACCCAGGTTCGATTCTCGGATTGGGTCACTACCTCTGTGGAATCTGCACGTTCACCCCGTGTCTGCGTGGGTTTCCTCCGAATGCCTCCTACAAGTCCCGAAAGACGTGCTTGTTAGGTGAATTGGACATTGAATTTGCCCTCAGTGTACCCGAACAGGCACCATAGTGTGGCGACTAGGGGATTTTCTCAATAATTCATTGCAGTATTAATGTAAACCTACTTGTGACTCTAATAAAGATTATTAGTTTGAATATGGCGTCACCAATAGTGCAGTACTCTCTCAGTGCTACATTGAATTGTCAGCTTAGATTATGTACAAATTCCTGGAGTGAGATGTAATTCAGGAATGAGTGTAGTACCAATGATTCAAAGCGATTAAACTCTGTCATCTCTAATGATGATCATTTATATTGTCTAATGGCAAGAAAGTTCATCCATGAACTCGTTTCTCTGTGACTGGCTTGCCTGTTGATTCTCTCTTCTTCTTCCCTGCTGTGTTTCTTTTGATTTCTCTAATTGTGTCCTCTAAATCAGTGTTCTAACAAAATTCAAACACAAAAGCAAAAAAGAGACATAAAGAGAAAAAAGAGAAAAAACACAAACTTTTTTTCCGGGGACCCACTTTTACCACCTGGCCGACCTTCGGGATCCAACCCGGCCGACCTTCGCAACCCACGCCGGCCGACCTTCGCGAGCCACGCTGGCCGACCTTTGCGACCCACGCCGGCCGACCTGCGTGACCCACCATTTTCTCTTACCTTGTTTGCTGCTGACAAAAATGGAGAAAATGGTTTTGGGTCCCTTTGGCCCTCGTACACGCTCCTCCAATGGAACCTGACAGATGAAGGTGAAGCCTTTCTGTGTCGGAAAGTATGGCGCCTCCATCTGCCCAAAGTTCTGAATTTTTTTCCTGCAAAATTTTATCTGGTAAACCCCCCCCCCCCCCCCCCCCCCGAACATGTAAAAAAAAAAATGAGTAAAATAAATGAAAAAATTGAACTTGTAAAAAAATAAAATGAATGAAATAAATGAAAAAAAAAATTACATGAATAAATGAATAAAAACCACGACAGAACTTGTAAAACAAAAAGCTGCAACCATTAAAAAAAATAGCAGCTGCACTGCGCATGTGTGCCCGATGATCGGCGTGCATGCGCATTCCCACCGATCATCGTGCGCGCATGCGCAATGCGGCCAAAATTTTTTTTTATCATGTTCGCGGCCGCTTGCAGCCGGCGTTATGAAATTCCGGCTGCTGCACGGGGATTTGCGCGTTCGGGAGCGCCGCGGACAACGGCTCCGCGACTCTCCTGACACCTGCCCTCGCCCCACCCACTGGTCACGCCCCCGACTTTGAAGAACACTGCTCTAAATGCCTCAAACCTTGTGGTCCCCGGCCAATAAAAGTGGCTTTGTCCAAACGTACAGAAACTCAACGAGGAATTGTTCCATGAACTAATACAAAAGATAGGTCCTTCTAAGTGCTTACCTTGTGTAAGGTTAAGTCTGTTGATTGGCTGCAACATTTCACTGATAGTTCACTGAAATTCTGGAGATCCTTGTCCTCTCTAAACTGTGCACTGTAAATATTCTGCATTATGAACCAACCACATCCCCAACTGTGATGGCGAACAAGCAGGGTTTTGACTGCTAGCAAGGTCTTTTTGAGTTATCCTTCTAAAAAAAATCCAGAAGTTCCTTAGCTGTATCTTTGAAGAACCATATTATCACCAGAAACCAACGCATAGTCTTCTTCGCTTCCTGCACCACCATGCAGTACTGTGCTACATTATACTGGTCAGCTGATGCAGAGCAAGGCCAGCAACACAGGTTCAATTCCAACACCAGCTGAGGTTATTCATGAAGGCCCTGCCTTTTCAACCTTGCCCCTTGCCTGAGGTGAACCTTTACCCTTGCCTGAGGTGTGATGATCCTCAGGTTAAATCACCACCAGTCAGCTCTCCTCCCTCAAAGAGGAAAGCAGACTATGGTCATCTGGGATTATGGCGACTTTACTTTACTATCCCACACAATCAGAAATATATTCTAGGGTGGCACGGTGACGCAGTGATTAGCACTGCTGCCTCATGGTGCTGATTTGGGCGTTCGATCCTGGCTCCCGGAAAACTGTCTGTGTGGAGTTTACACATTCTCCCCGTGTCTGCGTGGGTCTCATCCCCAAAACCCAAAGATGTGCAGGCGAGGTGGATTGGCCACTAAATTGCCCCTTAATTGGGAAAAAAAGAATTGGGTACTCTAAATTTATTTTTTTTAAAGAAATATATTCTAAGCAGAATGTACAAACCAAGTACAATAACATTCATTGGGTAATTTGAATGGTGTCAAAATCATGTCACTATGATAAATATAAATCAATTGTGTCTTGTTGGCTGAAGCATCTGCCTCTTTGGATCAGAAATAGTGGATTGGATTTTCAAACATCTGTGAGTTTGCACTCAAAGTTGGGAATTCAGATGGCATCATTGGTTCCAAGTGTCTTTGGAAGGTGACGCAATATTCAAAGGTGAACACCAAGACACATGCCTCCAGCTTGTTAATCTCATTGTGAGGCCCTTGGGGCAGCATTTTGAGATTTAACCCCTTGTGCATGACGCCCAAGGGAAAATGGAGGGTCAGGAACACCTTAGGGAGCAGGTGACAGGTGCACAGAAGGAGCCTTTGTTATATATGTGGGTTATTGTAGTTGTGCCCAATGTCTCTTCAAGATCCGAGCCATGTGACATTTGTGATGTCATCAGTTCTTTTGCAGGCTTTTCGAGAGTCTAGTACCAAACCTTGTGCAGTGAAGATGTATTGAATAAACCTCTGTTAATCGTACATCACATGCCAGGTTATCGAATACTTTTGTATGTTAGTCTAATGATACAACAGTCATGACCCAAATGGCCATCAGCTGGGAGAGACAGAAGATAAACTGAGCTGCTTAACAGTTGGATAGAGTTGTCATCGCTGACACTGAGACTTGTATTTGTGAACAGTGAGTGATTGGACTTTTGAGTGTGATGTGAAGCAACTGGCATCAATTGGGCATCAGAGTTTGTTAGAGGAAGCCTTAGTGAACTGAGGAGATGGGAGCAGGCTACACCGACATCAGTCAGAGTAGCGGAGAGAATTTCAGCATCTTCCTGGTCAGGAGTAGGCCAGAGGAGTAGACCAAGTGATGCTGTCTCTGGTTCCCATGAGAGTAGCCACTCTCTCAATGGAGGAGCTCATATGCTCAAATCCCTGAGCCATGATGGGGCACAAGTGCTGCATGGACTCTTCCATCATTTTCCCATGGTTCCGCAATGGCTCAGGGATCTCCAATCAGGGAACTCATCTGCTCCAGGAATACCCCTTGTGCATGACGCCCAAGGCCCAGCATCTTCACCCAGCAAAGAATGGCTGTGTCTATCCTCTTGTCCTCTGAAGGGGACTGTCTATATCTGGCTCCGACTCACTCTCCTCATCCTGCACACTCGTGAGGTGCAGTTCACCCAGTGTTTCCCATTCTAAGCTAGATTGAGGCCCAACTGAGGTGAGTATGCCTGCGCCAATAGAAGATGTTGAGGAATGATGCAATGGCACTGACTCAGGAACATCGACCTCACCAAGGGGACTGTGCAGGGAGACTCTCCTCCTCTTCAGCTTGAACTGAGGGAAACAGAAGGTGGTGATAAGAACTCAGCCTATTGAGCTGCGACCTTAGCACAACCCTCCCCATAAATGATAGAGGTTGTAAAGCCACAGCACCTGTCGGGCAGTAGCAATGTCCATGTCCCTCACTATGGATAGAACTATCCTGACCCTGCTCTCCTCCTACAGGATGAATTATGAATAAGCTAACCTACCTCACCAATTCCAGCATAATGTTCACAAGAGATCATGCATTTCTCAGTGGGGTTGTTAATGACTCAGTGATACAATTGGCCACTTGATTTGACAATGTTAAGGCGAACAATTAGGTCTTTTGTATTTAAAAATTGCAATATGTCACTGACGTTGGCGTAATGAGGATGGGATGGGAATCTGGAAGCAATCCGGTCATCATCTTCCCAACCCGGATTCAAATGCCAGGCCAGTTTATTTGCACCCTCAACGTATTTATTATATACATTGTGAGTTTGTTATTACGGGCTTGAGAGAGAATTTAATGATGTTTGTTATAACAGTGGCAGCCTGCTATTTTTGAAAAGACTGGCAGTTATGAATTTATAAAGTGTCTTGGCAACATGTTGCGAGCTATAACAGACATTAATTCTCTGGGTGCAGTTGGATTGAGCAAACAGATATTTTGAGAAAGGCAAATAGACTTTAGCTAGAATGCTGTGAGAATTTTACTCTTTCAAGGCTGAGTTAAACTTAGAAAGTTACCTGAGAGTTATTACTATCCAATCAACCAACTTGTCAAGATTTGAGTGCAGCCCATATTGTCAGAAGTTAAGTTTTATAAGGAATTTAAGACAAGGATCCAACGATAGTAGTTATACAACAAATATATCCGACCGTGACAAGTAGCACGTATCAGTTCAGATCACGCAGGATGGCTGCCATGCACGAACAGCTTTTTGTCTCTTCACTTCTCCTTTTCTCGGTGCTCAGGTCTTCTCAACTCCTGAAACCCCTCAGGAAGCTTTGACCGGAGCCTTTCTCCAGAGCGCTTTGCAATGCCAGCTGCAAAAAGCCCTCCCAAAAGCCTCTTAAAATATATCCTTTCTTCAGGGGTTGGTGAACTGGACTATTGTTCACTGCAGTCACGTGTGATGTTCCACATACTACCGGATACATGTGTTTCAGCAAGCCTCTTGATGAAGCATGGTTAATGAAAAACCTAGCAAGGCTGCACCCCACTCATTATCTTGGCCAACTATCTCTCTTTGTTTAAACTAGCTAACCTTATAGAAGAATAACTATTTCCCCAACCTAGTTTCCATGACAGGGGTACCTTCAGCAATTTCTAGTAAACATGAACTAAAAAACACTAACCCAGTCCTTGACCTACTTCAAACTAACTTTATATATATGTATCCACGAACCCTACCTCTAATTTCTAACTTTTTAATTCCTAACACTTATACAGTTCATGAGGCTACAAAAGAGATGGGAGGGGTGCCTAATGTTTGTTTATAAAGATACAAGTTCACATTTAAGTGCTCAACCATTTTTAAATTTCTCTTTTCAAGAGGTAAATGATAAATCAGGTGATTATAATTCTGAATAGCACTTCACATCTTATTGAGATAATTTAGTGCGGCGACCTTCTCATTGGCTGGGGAATTCCTAATTTCACCACAGAAACAAAACACCAGCAATAACCTGTGTAATCGGGATGAAAATAAATCTTCTAGAAACCCTAAGTTACCTATTGGTGGCTCTGAATGACAATTTCCAGGCTAACATTTCTCTTTTGGCTCATAAGGTATTCAAGGAGGAACTGGGAGCTTTAAAAGATGGCATGACAATTGCCAATGACTTGGCTCACCAACTTGCAATCTCAGATGTACATCTTTCCACAGAAAATACACAGCGTCTGGAGGAACTGACATCCAGGTGGCAGGCTCTGCAGGTAGGCAATGCCAATAGTCAGCAAGTGTGGGGAGTCTTTGCCGAGTTATCCAGATTGGGGAATCATGAACATGTGAACTTTGTTTTTAACAGAAAAGAAAAATTTAGAAAATGGAAATGGTCAAACATAGAAATGACTTAATTAATTCACAGGGCAGCATGGTAGCACAGTGGTTAGTTCATTTGCTTCACAGCTCCAGGGTCCCAAGTTCGATTCCGACTTGGGTCACTGTGCAGAATCTGCACATCCTCCCCGTGTCTGCGTGGGTTTCCACCGGGTGCTCTGGTTTCCTCCCATAGTCCAAAGATGTGCAGGTTAGGTGGATTGGCCATGATAAATTACCCTTAGTGTCCAAAAAAAGGTTAGGTGGGGTTACTGGGAATGGGTGCCGGTGTGGGCTTGGGCGGGGTGCTGTTTCCAAGCTCGGTGCAGACTTGATGGGCCGAATGGCCTCCTTCTACACTGTTAATTCATTGTGAAATGTGATATCCTATTGTCGCTGAAGTCAAATTTTTTGTTTAATATTCTCATATTGCTAGGGATAGTAACACAAATCAAAATTAACATTGGAATGTAAGAATCTATGGAAGCCAGTTGGCCAGGGTTCAATATTGAATTGATGTGGGGGCGGTGGGGAGGGGGGTGGTGCTATTCGATAGTCTGGAGCTTTTCTTCATTAGCATTGAGAAATCAATGAGCATTTATGTAAAAGTTTCAGTTAGGAGATTAAATGGATAGCACAGAGTCCACAGTTGAGTACATTGTAAACAGCCTATAGAATGAATGGTCTTCTTATGCCAAATAACCTTCGTCTCATTCCATGCTTTCTTCTCTAAAGTAGAACAAGTGAAAAAAATATTTTGGCACGATCCTATGCAGCCCGTTTAATGTCCTCGTGAAGACAATAAATCGCTCTCAGAAGATCTATGGAAATGTTCCCTCACTACCAAAGATAATCAAGCAAACCTCCAGCATATTCATAATACATCCTCATAATCCACACTTAAAACTCTGGACAGTTAGATTGGTTTAAGTACTTCATTCAGAGTGCATAAGCCCCTCTTCTCGTATCGTACTTGATCATCTGTATTTTTCCAGATTCTTCCAACTCACAATAGCATTTTAATTAAGTATTTATCATGGTCATTCTTTTTCCAAATTGTGATGGCCCATGTGTTTTTGGGGGGAAATTCTATATTTTATATTGGGGTGAGCATCCCTTTAAGAACCAGGGGCGGGATTCTCCGACCCCACGCAGGGTCGGAGAATCAGCCGGCAGCGGCGTTATTCCCGCTCCCGCAGGGTTTTTAAATCTCCCACCGGCCAAAAACCGGCGCTGTGCAAATCCCGCCGGCAGCCTCTGAAAACAGCTGGCGCCGGCGGGATTTCATTATATTTTTAGAGTCCACAAATCTCCGGCCCGGATGGGCCGAAGTCCCGCCGACGTGGCCACGGGTCACGTCGGCGAAAATCACTGTTGCTTTAAAACGGCGTCAACCATTGATGATGCGGCATCGGGGGGGGTGTGTTGCGGCATCGGGGGGGTGGTTTGCGGCCATCGGGGGGGTGGGTTGCGGCCATCGGGGGGGTGGTTTGCGGCCATCGGGGGGGGTGGGTTGCGGCCATCGGGGGGGGTGGGTTGCGGCCATCGGGGGGGTGGGTTGCGGCCATCGGGGGGGTGGGTTGCGGCCATCGGGGGGGTGGGTTGCGGCCATCGGGGGGTGGGTTGCGGCCATCGGGGGGGTGGGTTGCGGCCATCGGGGGGGTGGGTTGCGGCCATCGGGGGGCATCGGGGGGGTGGGTTGCGGCATCGGGGGGGGTGGGTTGCGGCCATCGGGGGGGTTGCGGCATCGGGGGGGCATCGGGGGGGGTGGTTTGCGGCCATCGGGGGGGTGGGTTGCGGCTATCGGGGGGGTGGGTTGCGGCCATCGGGGGGTGGGTTGCGGCATGGGGGGGGATTTGGGGGCAGCGGCGTGCAGAGAGGGGGGGCTACGGATGCCCTGGGCCAACGCACCGTCGCCCCCCCCCTCTGTACGCTGCTGCCCCCTACCCCAACCCCCCCCTCACCACCCCTACCTCCCTCCAATGCCCTACCCCCCTCCCCACCACCCCTACCCCCCTCCCCACCGTGGCCACGTCGGCGAAAATCACAGTTGCTTTAAAACGGCGTCAACCATTGATGATGCGGCATCGGGGGGGGTGTGTTGCGGCATCGGGGGGGTGGTTTGCGGCCATCGGGGGGGTGGGTTGCGGCCATCGGGGGGGTGGTTTGCGGCCATCGGGGGGGGTGGGTTGCGGCCATCGGGGGGGGTGGGTTGCGGCCATCGGGGGGTGGGTTGCGGCCATCGGGGGGGTGGGTTGCGGCCATCGGGGGGGGTGGTTGCGGCCATCGGGGGGTGGGTGCGGCCATCGGGGGGCTCGGGGGGGTGGGTTGCGGCCATCGGGGGGGGTGGGTTGCGGCCATCGGGGGGCAATCGGGGGGTGGGTTGGTCCATCGGGGGGTGGGTTGCGGCCATCGGGGGGTGGGTTGCGGCCATCGGGGGGGGGTTGCGGCCAATCGAGGGGGGTTGGGTTTGCGGCCATCCGTGGGGGGGGGCACGTCGGGGGTGGTTGGACGGCATGTCGGTGGGGTTGGTTGCGGCCATCGGGGGGGTGACGGCATCTGTGGGGGGCATCGGGGGGTGGTTTGGGCCATCGGGTGGGGGGTTGCGGCTATTCGGGGGGGTGGGTTGCGGCCATCGTGGGGTGGGTTGCGGCATCGGGGGGGGCAGTGGGTGGGCATGCGTGGTGGG